>NC_083687.1:32835000-37635000 GCF_033118175.1 Dama dama | reverse complement strand
ATGAAAATAACACATGGCTGAACTTTAGGGAGTCATAACCAACCATTGTATATAAAATCACGTTATTAGGTATTAAGTAAAAAGGAATGCTGCTTGTATTGAATCTTAAAGTGTATCTTTGATACTCTACATACTAAAGGATTCCCTATAGGTGTGTGACAAAGCAAATGGTATAATAACACAGGGTTTGAGGAAGACATTTTGGGTATTGTTACTTGGTCAGCAGAATCTAAGAGAGTAAGGAGTAAAAATCTCAGATTATCTGACAACTTTCCATAAAGATAACATAGACCTTTTTTTTTTTTTTTTAAATATAATGGACCTAATTTTCTTTTATTCATTACTTGGTCAATGTAGGCACTTAAGTACTTGACTCATACAAATAATGGCCCTCTTACAGATACTATATAATGTGAATTCCTTCGGATTTTTTCTGTATGATCCCAGAGGAAGTCATGAACTACTGCCAATTTTCTAAAGTTCTTTTATGTTCATAAGTTTGTTTTTTTGTTTTTTTTTAGAAACCTATTAGATATAATATGTAAATTTTGCCAAGGAGAGAACCAGAGAGGCAAAGGAACCACCCAGTTTTATGAAACAAATCATTGTAAACCAAGATTTACACACTTTTGAACCATTACTTTCAGTCTTACTTGGTTCAGTTTGGTAATATAGACCATTTTGGACAAAATGGCGAATGCTTGTATTTATAGTCCAGAACACAAGCCTTTCAAACTTCCAAATTGAATTTGCTTTACCTGTTCGTTTCTCAAAATTGCTTATTAAAGCAGCTTCTGATTATGACTAAGTTTGAGAATATATAAGAATTGAAGTAGGACCACCTGCTATTTTCACCCAACTTCGAACGGGAAGCATTGGCAAGAATATAAAGCTCTTGTTGGATGTTTTCCCACTGGCTTCCAAAGAGAGTAGATAAGCAATGTATGAATACCCAAACATTTGGGGTTTTTTTAATCTTCACCAAATCCTTAAACAAACTTTAAAAATCCCATCCACCGCTCATTTATCTACACAATATATTTGGAAACAATAAAGGAAAATCAATGAGGCATTGAGTTGGCAGGAGAGTGAAACCTGAATTCCATGCTTGGCTTTGAAAAGCACAGCTGTAGCTGTGCTGCAGCTACGATCCAGTGGGCAGAGAAAACCTGATGATAAGCCAGGAGAATGTGTTGCATTTGGTGTCTGTGAAAACGGTGGGCATCCAGTGTGTGGACCAGAATCTCTAGCAAGATGTCATTCCTCATCTCAGACTCAGTCACCTGAGCTGATGAAATGGATGCCCCACAGCCTAAAGGAACTGCCCCCCAAAATACACTTTAGATCCTCCACTTTAATGGTGGTGGTTTAGTTGCTAAGTCAGGTCCAACTCTTGAGACCCCATGGACTGTAGCCTGCCAGGCTCCTTTGTGGGGATTCTCCAGGCAAGAGTATTGGAGTGGGTTGCCATTCCCTTCTCCAGGGGATCTTCCCAACCCAGGGATCGAGCCTTAGTCTCCTGCATTGCAGGCATATTCTTTACCGACTGAGCTACCTCCACTATAATGGGTACCTGCCAGTTCTCTTGGGGATGATGAGTAGGGCAGTAACAGCAGAAAAATGTAAATAAAGTGATAGTGTAAAGTCTATGGTAGGCATTTTTTTGAATTTTCACATATTCTGAGAGCGAGAATGAGAGGGAAATTGGGGGCACTCAAACTTGGTGTTGGATGCTAATGTAAGCTATCTATTTACAGCGTCCCTCTGTTCATTAGATGAAGTACAAATTATTTTAGGTGCCTAAATATCATAAAGAAAGTGGAGATTCTGTAGCCTTAGATTGTGCTTCACTCAAAGGCAATGGGCTAGACTTATTCTAGACTACATAGACTAGAGTTTCGGTTTTGTTTTTCAAATCCTAGAGTTCTGTCTACAAAAAAAAATCTGTTTCTTAAGTTAAACGTGTGATGATCTCTTGAGTGTTTAGATCTAAATTTTTTTATTGCCAATTGTGTTCGTTGATTGCCAACTATGTACAATGCTCTCCATTCATTTTATCTTTCTGGTAAAAATGCCACATCAGTCTTACAATGAAGACCGAAATATGATTATTTATAGATTGGACTGCATTGCCATTCCCTTCTCCAGGGGATCTTCCCGACACAGAGATCAAACCTAGGTCTCCTGCCTTGTAGGAAGATTCTTTACCATCTGAGCCACCAGGGAAGCTTAGAATAGATATTGACATGCTTGGATGTTTGTTATTGACCTGATTCTGAGAACAAATTCTGTTTATTTTACTCCATATTTTAAAATGTATTTTGATTGAAGTGTAGTTGATGTACATATTCCATATTTTTAACTTTACTACAGTTACCTTATATTACCTACAGCATAACTTTTTTTGGGTATGCTCTTCAACTGTATATATTATGTCACTTTTCTGAACTCAACTGTACACATGAGACAGAGAATGCTAATAAACTCTCTTTGAATTGCTTTAGAGTGGAATGGATAATGGTAACATCGTTAAATGGAACACATTTTAAAAAGTATTAGTAAAGCAACACACTATAATTTTTAAGAGTGGGAATGGCAATAATGATATCTGTAGCTTTCTGCTTTCTTGTACACCTCTAGTAAATGGAATTCTCCTAGTTTTATAGAGAAAAGAATGTATTTTATTAATTTATTTAACATTTGTTAAGAAATGTCAGTGCCAGTGTGTGAAAAAGAGGGTTCATGATTTTCATGGAGATTGCATCCCAGTGGGAAAGGAAAAAAAAACATATATCACAGGTTCAGTAATTTCATATCCAATTAAGCCCACTGGAGGAAGTCAAACAGGGTACTGTGTTGGAGTTTGACTGGTTGGTAGGGAAAATTTTCAGAAACAGTAATGTGAAAGAAGTGCTCTTGGAGGTATTGCATTTAAACTGAGACTTGAGTGATGAGGAGAAGCTGACATCCAAAGATATGAGGAATTAACACAGTGAGATCTGAGACTGGAATGTGCTTCACAGATATGAAAAGCAGAAACATTTTAATAAAACACCTTTCCCAGAGCTAGAGTTCATCTGTGAATCACAGTGGCACCTTTTCTATACTTAGGTGACTGAATTCTGACTTACTGGAGTCCTAGAGAAACAGTTTGTATAACTAACAAGCAATCAGCCTAACTTTTAGACAAGACCATCTCAGACTATAGGTGCTCATTTCATGATAGGCACTGTGGGTGTGAATCCCCAAACCTCTATCTCTTCTTCTGCAGTACATAATTGATCTGAAATCTCTGTCCTCTGCAGTTAGGTATTGCGTGTGTGTGTATGTGTGTGGGCTCAGTCGTGTCCAACTCTTTGTGACCCCATGGACTCTAATCCGCCAAGCTCCTCTGTCCATGGAATTTTCCAGGCAAGAATACTGGAGTGAGTTGCCATTTCCTACTCTAAGGGATCTTCCCAACCCAGGGATCAAACCTGCGTCTCCTGTGTCTCCTGCATTGGCAGGCAGATTCTTTACCACTGAGCCACAGTTAGGTACTGCTGCGTGACTAATTAATCTGTAACGAAAAGGATGTGAGAAGTGATGAATGCCCACATACCCACACACAATCCTCTCTCTTCTTTCCCCACGTGCTAGCAGAATACCTAGAACTTCAAGAACCCGAAAGATGGTGAATTCACAAAGTAGACAGTGCCTGGATTGCTACATAGCCATATGCAAGGTGATCTGCTATTGAGGAATACTTATTTTGGGCTAACCCTGACAAAATGATCAACTTCCTCCCTTTGTTAAATCACTATCTGTTAAAGCAGCAGATGTTGCACTAACTAAACTATTGTATATGCTACATCTTCTTCTATATGTATGCTGTCTGACTTCTTGCTCCTTTTCTTACTACATATCTTACCATATAGCCTCCAAAATACTTTCTGCTGCCCAAATATCTCTGTATCTCCCTAATTCAGAATAAATGAGCCACAGATTCCAGAGGCAGAGGGGCAACAGACCTAGAAGCTGTGAGTCATAGGTGTGTCCATCGCCCTAAGATATGAGAAGAGAGCAGGGACAGATGCTGAAGATATGATCCTTTATTCCCCGTATGACTTAATTCATCCTTTGGGCTGACTTCTAGCAAAGCTTCCAGAAGCCCAAGTGCCAGGCTTTCTCCTAATTTAGGGACTTAAAGTGTGCCTGATTTAGCACCTTGAGAATGAGAGAGAAAGCAAGGTACATCTTGCTCAAATCGAAACCTTCCTGATGTAAACTATGAGTCTACTTTAATTTCAAAAAGTCATACTTTAATGCCTGTTCTATATATGTACTTGTCTCTCTTTCACACAGGCTCTCTCCTTTGTTTCTGGTGTCCTTCCATCTGTCTTCAAGTGACATGTGATTTAATGCTTACTGTAAGGCATTACAGCTTCCGTGGACAATGGTGGGAAATTACACTGAGAGTGGTAATAAGCTATTTTCCAGAACCAAACAAGGGGAGAGTGAGACTTAAAGTTCAACTGCAGACACGTGAGTGAAGCAGGAGACAAGCTTCTTCTTCCTGACTCTTTTGTATCACACGGAGAAGGAAAGATGTTTCTGCTTTGGAGACCTTTGCATTCTCATCTCCTGGTTTGGAGTTCTGAAGGACATTAGACATACCATGTACAAGTTATGACCCTTCAATGTATACATTAAAAAAATGGGGCTGAGAACATCAGGGGCAAAGAAGGGACTTTGAAGCCAAACAGGTCAGAGTTGGAAACTTGGCTCTGCCACTTTCTATTTCCAAGTTCAATCTTCTGCGTTAGAAAGCAAATTGGCTATCTTAAAAAAAGTTTAAGATACACATGCCAGGTAACTATCATTCTACTGCTACATGTTCTCCCTTTTGACACACTACTACATGTTTACAGGAAGTCATATTAAGATGGTCATTGCACTGCTGTTTGTGATAGCAAACACAGAAATTTTATTTTTCAATTTTTTTAAAGATTTTTTTAAGTGGACCATTTTTAAAGAAATCTTGATTGAATCTGTTACAACGTTGCTTCTGTTTTATGTTTTGGTTTTCTGGCCTTGCAGCATGTGGTAATCTTAGCTTCCCGACCAGGGAGTGAAACTGCAGCCCCTGCAATGAAAGGCAATGTCTTAACCACCAGATCACTAGGGAAGGACCAAAAACACAATTAAAAAAAAAAAAAGTCTATACAAAAAAAAAATCTAATAGAATCAAATATATAACTATCATCACATTTAAGTCAAAAACATTACATTGAATAATAAAAGCTAATTACATAAAGATATAAGAAACCAAATGTATATAAACTGAAAGACTCAAAATCATGTGGCTAGAGAAATAGATGGATACATAGATTGACAGATAGACTGAAAGATAATCTGAAAGCACAGAAGTGTGGATGCAATGATAAGTAGTAAGATACAAGATAATAGTTATATCCAGGGAACAAGCAATAGTAAAAGGTTAGTGGTAAGGTTTTAGCTAATTCTGTAATGTTTGATATTTTTTAAACAACCTAAGGCCAATAAGCAAAATATGCTAACATCTGTTTAATCTCAGTGTTAGGTAGCTAGATATCCGTTACTTGATATTTACGTACTTCACATATTTAACAATTTTAAATAATTTTGAAAAAAGAAATGAAAAGCAAGCTAGAAAGAGGTGCTTTACTGGGAGAAATTTTGTAAGGAATAAACCTGTACCCGCCTGTGGCAGTTTTGTTTTATCCTTCAGTCTCCCAAAGCAGCGATCTGGAGAGTGAAATCTTCCTCCGTGAGGGCTGAATGGGGACGGAGGAGGTGACAGGTCCTCTAGGTAACAGGCTGAGGGGCGGGGCTGACATGTCGCAAACAAGCCTACTTAGTTGTGTGTGCACCCCAGGGTCAGGACAGCTGGGATGTTGCTGGGATTTTTAACAGAAGGTAGCTTGACAATATTGTAAAGGCAGTTCTCTCAGGTTGGTAAAGATATTCAGAAGTATCACACCTGGCTTCTCAGGTCTGTATCTTACGGGCTTGTGAAGGTCAGCGGGACGGGCAAGGATAGCCTGTCTCCTCACACCCTTGACAGCTTGGAAAAACATGCCAAGCGTGGCTGTCAGTGTTTCCTTCAGCCACCACAGAGTCTTGACACGAAGGAAAGACTTTTCTTCTCCTCAGCAATTACTCAGGGGGAAAAAAAAAAAAAACTATTCAAAATGATTAAATTCCCAAATACTTTCCAGACTATTGGTGAACTTGGGTCCTAGTTGCCTTTTTTTATTTCTTTCTAAACTTTTATTGTTTCCATTGCTCACTCCCATTTCCAAGTGGCAGTCAGAAATTTTTTCTGGTTCATAGAACAATTGGACAATTCCTTCTTGAATACCTAAAGTAACATTTCTACCTCTGCCACTTTCTGTCAAATATATATTTATTTTTATATTTGGCTGTACCGAGTCTTAGTTGTGGCCTGTGGGATCTTTAGGTGTGGCATGTGGGATCTCATTTCCTGACCAGGGATTGAACCCAGGCCCCCTGCATTGGGAGCATAGAGTCTTAGTCACTGGACCACCAGGGAAGATCCAGGAATACCTTTGAATTAGCTGAAACTTTCTTGTCCCACCTATAAAATAGATTATAAATACAGCTGTTCTCAATGAGAGTTCAGCAAAATTACTCAGTTCTAGCTAGAAAAATTAATACATCTATTGTTATTAATTATGAGGGTAATTATACAGTAAATCTTAGAAATGATCATGATCCTAAAGACAATGAATACTGCAACCAAAGAAGTTGACATGTATTCTGGAGTATGATGAGACATTTTGATAGGAAAAGCAATTTGCTCTGGATAGAAGAACATTGAACATTCTAGAAAATATTTTTTAAAGCATCTGGAAAGATTGAATCCAAAGAAAATCAGCAAAGTCACTGTGGACTATGGTCGCTGGAACCAGGCCCCTGGGCTGAAATGTTGTTCTGGTATTTATTTACAAAACAATCTTGAGCAATTTACTCTTACTCCATCAATCTGTTCCTTAGTTTCCTCATCAGGTTATTGGGAGGTTAATAAATGAAGTGATGTATGAAATCCTTAGGATAGTGCCTGGGGCATGCATTTTGTGGAGATCTTATCAGTAATGTGAGTATTGTGAAGGTCCTTGGTGGATTCCATTAAAGTCCATGATTAGTTGAGTTTAAGTAAGGGAGAGTTAATCCTAGATAATATGAATGGCTTGATCCCATCAGTTGAAAGCTTCAAAAGCAGAACTAAGCCTCCCTGAAGAAAAGGAAATTCCTTCTGTGGAACTTCGGTGTCTGCTCGTGCCCAGTGTTCTGACAGCAGACATTATGGATTTCAGACTTTTGCTTCACCAGACCCTACAATTCCATAAGCAAGAAATCTCTTAATATCTATCTCAGGCTGGTTCTGCTTCTCTCATTGAACCCTAACTAGTACCCATATAGAGCACTGTAAAATAAAGCACTAGAAGATCACAACTGTTTTGTTAGGGAATTACCTATGTTGACAGAAGAGAGGATAACAGAGTTTGCTTGGGCAATTCAGGACCAGGGAAGAACCCTGAAAGTATTTGAAGGACAAGTAGTTCCTGGACACAGAGAAGAAGCCAGTGACCAGGTCCCTGCCTTCTCGTCCTGTCACAAGACCTGGGAATAGGCCCCGCACACTTTCAGCCACTCCTAGCCTCACCTGGACTGATCCTTCCCACAATTGAGGCCCTCTGGGGGTGATGGATTTTTCCTCCCAGCACCCTAAGCAATGTCTTTGTGACTTTAAAAGGAGTGGTGCACTCTTCGACAAATTACAGTGCATCTTTTTTTTTTTTTCTTTCCATTTTACATAACTGATTTAATTGTAAAGGCCTTAAAATTTCCAAGAAGTGATCACATCTCACCTCTTTACACAGACAGGAGAGTCGATCTGACTGAGGCCTGGATAGCACAGGAGACTGGCTGATCCTTTTGTCAGAGTACCTTTGACTATTTGAAAATAAATAATCCTTGAGTTCACCAAGACATTTCAAAGAAAGCATTCTGTAAGAAGAGAAAAGAGAATCCTTCTGATAAGGGGATACTTTCCAAATTGGTCAAATGTGAGGATGGAGACACAGTTTGGCAGCTGGTTTAATTTTGCTTTGCTGTGTGTGTGTATATGTGCATGTGTGTGTAGGATTCTGTCCTCTGCCAACACTCACTTTATTTTCTCCACTTGGTTTTCTTTTACCTGCTCAGCATTTCTTTATGTCAAATATTTTCCCACTAATTGCAGTTACTGACAATTGACTCAGTACAATGCCTTCACAGAGGGCAAGACGTGAGACAAGGTGAACTCTTAAGGGTTTCCCCAGGCTTCCACTTATATTTGTGCAAATAGGTTAATGAGATATGTGAATATTTTCTCCTTTGTACCTATATTTTGTTTACATCACTATTTTTGAATAAAGAGAGTGCATTCCACTATAGCCCCACATGTTGTCATATTTAATACTTCAGTAGAATGCACTCTCTTAGAAATAAGGCAAATTTATTCACATTCCTGTTGTACATAAAACCATTCATAGCAATTATAGGCCAAATGATAAAGTCAGCCCACATTTTCTGGATCTATCCTCTCTTCCCGTCTAACCTCCAAAACTGTCTCAACTATTAGCATCTAATCCCAGGACATGCTGGGAGATGATCAGTTGCACAGCATTTCCACAATAATGTAAATTAATCACTATACTATGAGTTGGGGAGAAGCAGTGTTGAAGTCTTTCCTCTGGTGATAGAAAGAGTTTTCAGTCATCAGTCTGAGTGTGTGGTGGAAAGAGGTAGTGGGAAGGGAGACCCCCTTTTTTTTTTCCAGGCAGGGGAGATTATTGCCAATTCCTTGGGTACAATAGCAGCTATACTGAGACAGACAGTGCTGAAAACAGAGTAGGAAGATGTGATTCAAGTCATGACCTGATACCTATTATGTGTGTGCCTCTGAGTAAGCCATTTCCCTCCCTGAACTTTAAGGTCTTAATCTGTAAACTGGAGGTCATAGTGCTGCCTTCATAGATTTGCTTTGGAATCTTAAAATGATCATTTGCTTTAATGTTCTTTGTAAGTGGCAAGCACCCTGTAAGTAGAAAGAATGATTTTCTTCCTCTGTAAACATATTGCCATCTCCTCCTGGCCCCTGATGGGAAGAGCTGACTCATTGTAAAAGACCTTGATGCTGGGTAAGTTTGAGGGCAGAAGGAGAAGGGGGCAGCAGAGGATGAGATGATTAGATAGCATTACCGACTGAAGGGACATGAATTTGAGCAAACTCAAAAGTTAGAGATAGTGAAGGACAGGGGAGCCTGGTGTGCTGCAGTCCATGGGGTTGCAAAGGGTCACAACTTAATGACTCAACAATAGCAACAACTTGGCCTTTAGGTCAGGCTTCCAGCCAAGAGTACACTGTCCAAAGGGCTAAACATCATAAGAGATGATCCTTACTGAGTCCTTACCAAATGCTAGACCCTGTTCTGATCACCTTAGTTCAGTAACTCATTTCATCAGCATCACAACCTTATCAGGCAGATACTGTTAGTGTCATCATCGCCCACATTTTGCAGAGAAGGAGACTGAAACACAAAGGTTAAATAACTTACTCACGTTCACACAGCTGTAAGCCAAAGACTGTAATCTGAATCCAGGTCAACTGGCTTGAAAGCAGGGTTATAACGATTCCAAGCTGTCACCGCAAGTATAAACCCTCCATAATGAATGTTTTCTCTGTGATGTAAGGATTTTCAAAATAAGATAAGGAGTCAAATAAAAGAAGTAAAGGAGAAAGTTACTTGGGAGATATGTTGCACGTAGATTAAAGCAAGTTGGGCCTATGTATCTGAAGATAGATAGGAAGGAACGGAGGGACCTAGGAGCCAATATATATTCATGAAGTTTTATATCAGCCACCCATGAGTGATACATATTCTGACCTATGTTTTCTGCCTGAGAAACACAGATAAGTTATAGCTGCTCATCGAGCTACTTGGCAAGTCACAGCTGTTGGCCGGATGGACTTGCCCTGTGTCTTTTGGAAAGTGTAAGTATGTGTTGGCTCCAGGCAGCTTCCATCTGTTGAGCCTCCAGCTCAAAGCTTTGCTGGACTCCCTGTAATTACAACATCCATAAGGATGGTGGAAGGAGGCATAGGAACATCGCATACCTGGGATTCAGATAAGAGTGGTTCTTCTGTGAATTTACACACCATCCCAAATTATTCAAAGCTTATTTCTCCCCCCTTGTCTTCTTGTACGTTTGAAATTGATTTAATAAGCAATGGGATCATTGCCTCTCTGCTCTGTGAACTCTGGACAGCACAAAAGTGTACTTGGAGGTTATATGGAAGCTAATTTTTCACAGGGCACCTTCGGTTTTCACCATAGACAGTAATTTCAAACTGTTCTACCAAAAAACATTTATCAAGTTACTAATAAGTAGTAAACATCATATTTAATTTTTTATAACCTCCCTTTCTTTAGCCACTCACTGATGATGAAAATGAAGCTGGTGATGATAATGATGACTTAAAGTTGATGATATGGTTTTTTGTATTTATTGTATATGTGACGTTCCAGGACTAACTATGCTTAAGTTGTTTGCATGTAACATCCCATTTAATCCTTGCAACAACCCCATTCATTGGTTATTACTATTATCCTGATTTTGAAGATGGGGAACTAAAAAATGAAGTAGTTAAAGATATTTCAAAGTGGTTGTATAGCATTATTAATAATGAAGTCATATAATTATTAAATTTTAAAAGAGGGATTCAAACCCAGTTCTGTTGCCTGAGTTATTGATTTTAAGTAATATTACTAGGCCAAACTTCCCCAAATCAAGTGCACGCTTAAAGGAGAGAACCCAAGGAACCTACAAACTGAAATTATAGCCTTTGATATCAAGTGTTGACAGCATATATATACTTATCTGAACACTTGAAATATGTCATTAGAATGAAAATAAATTTTAAGTAACTATTCAAAAGTACTACTTAAAAATGAGTACATTTCACAAGTGAGTGATTGATAATCACTCAGTCATATCTGACTCTTTGTGACACAATGGACTGCAGTCTGCCAGATTCCGCTATCCATGGAATTTTCCAGGCAAGAATACTGGAGTGGGTTGCCATTCCCTTCTCCAGGAGATCTTCCCAACCCAGGGATCAAACTTGTGTCTCTCGCCTTGTAGGCAGACTCTTTACCATCTAAGCCACTGCATTTCACATGCTAAATGCTAAAAGCAGTAACCTTTGGAGAGTTACATAACAGGCAATGAAAAAGACCTTCCAATTTTTATTTTTGCAATTATATATTATTGGAATTTTATACACATATATGATTTGATGTCATTTTAAATACAATAAACAGGAAGAAAGATATATCATTTACATCCCCAAATATGATGCTGGTTCAGTTCAGTCATTCAGTCGTGTCTGACTCTTTGTGACCCCATGGACTGCAGCATACTAGGCTTCCCTGTCCATCACCAATCCCCAGAGCTTACTCAAACTCATGTCCATTGAGTCAATGATGCCATCCAACCATCTCATGCTCTGTCGTCCCCTTCTCCTCCTGCCTTCTGTCCTTCCAGGCATCAGGATCTTTTCCAGTGAGTCAGTTCTTCACATGAGGTGGCCAAAGTATTGGAGTTTTAGCTTCAGCATCAGTCCTTCCAATGAATATTCAGGACTGATTTCCTTTATGATGGACTGGTTGGATCTCCTTGCAGTCCAAGGGACTCTCAAGAGTCTTCTCTAACACCACAGTTCAAAAGCATCAGTTCTTCGGTGCTCAGCTTTCTTTATAGTCCAACTCTCACATCCATACATGACTACTGGAAAAACCATAGCTTTGACTAGACGGACCTTTGTTGGCAAAGTGATGTCTCTGCTTTTTAATATGCTGTCCAGAGCAAATTTACCATTATATTAATGAAACTTCAGCTTCAGGGCCCCTTCCCAGACTCCTATATTTAATTTTATATAGATTTTCAGTGCCAGAAAAATTGTTCTGTGAAGACATACTTGGTAACAGAAAAATACTAAAATATAAAAGAGTCAGTTAACTACTATATTTAATATCACCATCAAACAGTGCTATGAAACAAAATGCTATCACACTTAAAAGCAACTTTAAAGAAATTTGAATAAAATTTAAAATAATTTAAGTAATTTAATTTAAATAATTTAAAATAAAATTTAAAAGGCAGTCTATATCCTCTTCTTCGTTTCCACTCTGTGCCTTTTCATTTCCTCTTTCCTCCAAATGTTCTGCTTTTTCATAGATGGCTGAAAAGACATGGCAAGGTAATTTCAGCAGGGGATTTTATGTAGATGCAGTATTTATGACAGTAGTGCCGGAGAGACTTGGTGATTAATGATCATATATAACCTGGTTCAATATATGTATATTTTTAAGTCTTCCTCCTTATTGGCAGCAATACACTGCAAAAGGGAATCTCCATGGCAGGATCTCTTAACCCGAGAACACAGACCAATGGGTCAGTTGGGTGTTGTTTATAACCTTTAAGATCAATGATTTTGAAGGTCATGAGTGGCACACATTTATTTAGCTTGCCAGTAGCTAGTCTATTTCCTGGATACGTTAACAAAATTGCTAATGTTGACTATTTTCTTTACCTGGCCTTGAACGCTCTTTATTTTTTCCAAATGGCTATTTGGAGGCAGGTTCCCCATACACATGAAATGGTAGAGGCACTCAGACACAACATTCCTCTGGCTCCCTGCTTCTTCTCTGTAGGAATTAGCCAAGAATTCACACACTTGGGAGGATCATTATGTATCAGAAGTGGCAGCAGATACAGCCATACAAATAAGAAACTCACCCAAGTGAGGTCACTAGAGAGGTGTGTTAGAATCACGCCACTTCTCAATATCTTTTCATTTTAGTTTTTTTTTCCTCCCAGATTCCTTCCATTGCAGGGTTTTTGCCTGCCTTGACAATCTAAACCTTGGCTGCATTTTATAAATACCTGGGAGGGGGAGCTTTTAAGAAGTACTATTTCAGGGCTGTATTGATAGAGACTTCATTCAATTGGTGGAGCCCAAGTGTCGGTATATTTAAAAAGCTTTGTAAGAGGATTTGGAGGTGTCGCAGGGTTGAAGCTACTCCCCTGTGCCCTGACTAAGCAGTTCCATTACTCTGCTCTGCCAAAGGTCTGCAGTGTATTTCATGTTTTGACTTGTCCTTCTGTTTTCTCCTCTCCCTTTCCTCTGCCCTCCATAACCTTCTCAAATGCACTCATTCATATTCATTCAAGAAATATTTACTATGTATGTACTAAGTGTCTGACACTGGGCTAATATTGAGGATACAAAAAAAAAATAATAATAATGGAGGGAATTCCCTGGCAGTTCAGGGGTTAGGAATTAAAGCTCACGCTGCTGAAGGCTAGGATTCTATCTTTGGTTGGGAAACTCTAAGATCCCACCAGCTGCTTGACCAGTAAAATAGAATAATAATAATGATGCCGATGGAAACACAAGCACTGTCTTTAAAGAGTCAGAGTTTCTTGGACCAACTGTACCGATTTGCCTAGGGTGGGGGAGGGGTGGGGTTCTCTGGATGTAGGATTTTCAGAACTAAAACCAGGAAAAGTCTGGCAATAAAGTAAAAGAGGTAACATTTAAATATATATATATATACCTTCCATCTTCAAGTTCTTATAGGGCAGGAGTCCCGACAGGAACACAGTACCTAGTTCAATTCGAATTTCAAGTAAACAAATGATTTTAAGTATATTTGTTCTATATTTTTTTCTAAGTCATATAGCCCTAGTAGAGGTTGAGTTCTCATTGGTTTCCAGCTCATCTAATAGGAAGATAGCAACTCCCCAGAAAGATACACCTTCTCTCGTAAAGGGCTGTTCCAACTGAGATGTGATGAGGCTCCATCTCTTGGTAACAGATGCATATGACTGTGGTGGACAGAAATATAAACTGAGTGGAACAGGTGCTTTTGAACACTTAAGGGATTCTTGCTAACAACAATTGGTAATTTGCGATGAATGGGAGACCCATCCTGCCCCCAGCATATTATTCTGATAGTGTTTTATTCCGATGTGAAGTAAGTTCCGGCAACTTGATGCATATCTAGCGAAACCTGGGGGAAATGCAGAAACCATTATTTATTATTTTTTTTCCACCATATTTATTGGCAGTTTGTCTTCTATTTTTCCCAATTATTTTTATTAGTTGGGGGCTAATTACTTTATAATATTGTAGTGGTTTTTGCCATACATTGACATGAATCAGCCATGGATTTACATGTGTTCCCCATCCTGACCCCTCCTCCAACCTCCCTCCCCATCCCATCCCTCTGGGTCTTCCCAGTGCACCAGCCCCGAGCACTTGTCTCATGCATCCAACCTGGACTGGCAATCTGTTTCACACTTGATAATATACATGTTTATTATCAAGTGTATATAGAAACCATTATTTTTGGCTCATTGTCAAGTACTGTTTGTAATTCATGACATTTCAGATTAAAACTTGGCCAAGGATTGCACAGATATCTGGTGTTTGATTCTGAGTTAGAAAGTGAAGTGTAAGTGTTAGCCACTCAGTCGTGTCTGACTCTTTGCAGCCCCGTGGACTGTAGCCCAGCAGGCTCCCCTGTCCATGGAATTTTCCAGGCAAGAATACTGGAGTGGATTGCCATTTCCTTCTCCGGGGGATCTTCCCAACCCAGGGATTGAACATGGCTCTCCTGCATTGTAGGCAGACTCTTTACCCACTGAGCAACCAGGGAAGCACTTATTTCCGAGTTAGGGTCTACCCCATCATGTCTAGTATTATTTCAACTGATGATTCATCTCAGGGCACCCATACTAGGTCATGTGCTTAGAAGAGGCTAAGGCCATAATATGCTAAATGCTTTCCAAGAAAGACGTGAAATATCATGAAACCAGCCTTCTTGGTAGTTTGCTAATGACCTCTCCTCATTCCTATGCATTCCTATGTATTTGACTTGGTCCCTTTGCCCTTCCAGGATGGAATCTATTGACCTACTCTCTGAACACGAGCTAATCCTGTGACTTGCTTTCACTAGTAGAGTTTGTCAAAAGTGACACCCTGAATTTCAGAGCTTAGGTTTCAAGATGCCTGGCAGCTTCTGACTCATCCTTCCATCTATATGGCTGAGCTGTCAAAAACGCCTGCTCTGAAAAAGGGGAGGTTATAGCTGGGGACTTGCTGGCCAGTGGGTAGATTCAGCTCCTCTCCAAAGATGCAGTATGGAAAGAAGCGAGTGGGGTTGTTTCAGAGGCTCAGGCTAGAGAAATACTACTGATGCGGAGGGAAATGAACCTCCCAGCGTATCTACTGTCTCCACTGGACTGATCTTTCTTAAGTGCAGTGCTTATTATGTTGCTTCTTTGGTAAAAATATTTTAATAACAAGACCTACCCCTAATATTTTCAGGGCTTGGTGTGGAAGTACACATAAAAACCCACATAGCTAAATATACACAAATTATAAATCAATTTAAGAAACTGATAAAAAGAATATGTCCTGTGAAAAATATGCCTTTATGTTGATAAAATTTCACATACATGTGAATCTATGGTTTTTATATTAATGAAGTCAAGAAAAATAGTAAAAAAATACTAACTCATTGTACATGTCTGAGTATTCTAATATAGTTGATGATGTTAAGCTAATTAAGAAAATAAAGGTATATAAAATACTTAGCTTATTACATATTTATTCTATAATAATCATCTCAGCCAAATCACTGTCATATTAATCAAGATTTTCACATGACTTATGTTCTAGGGACTATAAGGAACAAGAATTAAAATATGGAAAGTGTACAAAATTAATTTAGGGTATATTTCATCAAAGATGCATGGTAAGGTAAAATATGGAATATGAAAATAATTTTTCACTTGTCTTTTCAAAAGAGACTTTCCTCCCCAAAGGTGAAAGTTATCTATAAAATTAAAAGGCAGAAGTCAAATTATAATAAAAGGATTATTAAAATCTTAAATATTTTTAAATAAAACTTTCACCTTCTTGGAAGAGTTTTGCCACCACTAACTGGAGGATGAGAAGCCATGAGCAGGAAAAGTAAATCATGGAATGGAAGGTCCAATCAACTGTCAGGACCAGAGAGGGAGGTCCAGGTGACCCATGTGAACACAGGTGATTCTAACCCCCAGAAAACCCATCACCTGAATGCAGTCTCCCAAGAGCACTCAGGCGAGATGAACAAAAGAACCAACCTGTCGATACCCAGAATCATGTGCTGCACTGTGCTGAGTCACTCAGTCCTGTCTGACTCTTTGTGACCCCATGGACTGTAGCCCGCCAGATTCCTCTGTCCATGGGGATTCTCCAGGCAAGGATACTGGAGTGGTTGCCATGCCCTCCTCCCGGGGATCTTCCAAGGCCAGGGATCGAACCCAGGTTCCATCCTGGGTTGCAAGTAGATTCTTTACCAGCTGAGCTACCAGGGAAGCCCACACAGAATCATAAGTAGTAGTTGTTATTAGAAATCAGAGAAAGTATTATTCCCACTTACAAACATGGAAGATGTAACACTGTCACTTCCTGCAGGAACTATGATTTAAACCAAACACTTCATATTTCTTTTTTCCCTTTCGGCTGTTTCTAAAGAAGCTGCAGAGAATCTTCAGGAAATTGGAGAAAACCTTAATTGGATTTAGATTATTGTTTTGGCCATAGATTTTTTTCTGTCAAGTAAAGTTTATCCTCATTTTAGATTCCCTGACACTTGTAGAGCAGCAGAACATTAAATACAAATTTTTTATTTGGCACTGAGTTAATGCAGGATTGAAGCTATGTCAAGTGAACTAAATAGATAAGGTGACATGAAGGTGTGTTTAGCAAAATCCCCGGTTCTAACATAAATATTTCACTTTCTAGCTACATACATAAAGACCTGACCAAAAATTTGACTTATGAATTATACTGTGTAAGCTTTATGGAAGCATATAAGCTAGATTCTATTATTATTCTATTGTGGTGGTGAGAAAAGTTAGGTTTAGTGAGGTTCATGGACTTGCAAAGTTCATGACTGATCAATGCAGAAGACCAGCATCCCTTTGCCTGCAGAGTATTTTTGTGAAATCTGTGTTACAGGTACTATGTAATTGGCGTGAAGAGGGAGGAACACTATATAGTTCCCTTAGCAGATTTTTAACTCCTACATGGTAGTTCCGTTTATTCTTCTTACATTTCTAGAATTCTAGTTCAGTATTTGGTAAATAATTGGCACTCAATACTGACACTGGTTGGTTTGAATCACTATTGCTGCTGTTTTTATTTAAATATGGAAACAACAGATAAGTAACTTGGCAGTTGATAAAACCTAACAGCCCAAAGCTACATATCAGTAAACTTTCTGTTGAATGAAAGCTTGCTTCCTACCGGTTAGAATCAAACCAAATTAAGAGATTGAACGATTTGCCTAAGGCTACTCAGTTAATTGGTGAGTGATAAACTAGAACTGTATCCATTTCCGGTCCAGTTATTTTACTTTTACAACAAATTGCTCCCTTTAAGAGTGAAATGGCCTGCTAAGGTTTGTAGGAGAGGGAGAGAAACATATATTGCACATTCTTTTAAAAATACTTGTTAGAGTTCCCTTAAAAAGTGAACCTCAATGCACAGCTTTTCTCTTCTGGAAACCAGATATTTATTGTGATAACTCAGAGCCAGCTTGAAATGAAGTGAATTTAGTGCTATCCTCAGAATAGCCACAACAGCATTTTAAAATGTATATATATATAGATAAAACCCCAGCTCTGTTGGGCACCAAATTAGTATTACATCCGCCTGCACAAGTTAAGATCACGAATGCACCTGTGCGTTGTGAGTGGCTTTCCTGTAACGCCTCCCCGTTGTGCTTCCGTGTTATAATTTCAGCGTTAGCTCTGAATGGAAAGCTCTGGGGTCTCAGTGTGCTTTCTATTAGAATCCAATTCATCATTGTTTCTCTCCTTCAGCCATCTGGGTACTACTGTGAGTAAGCAGGAAGCATTGATGCTTTATCAAAGCACAGGATGATGAAATCCCAAGCAAGTCAAATGGTTCCTAGTTCTTCAACTTACAAATCAAATTTGATCCTGTTACTCTTTTTGTTCCTTTTATCATAGCCGTGTTCTGTGTTATCTTTATCCGTCTTCTTTGACTTTCCATCTTGTAAAAATAGGATGGAGGGTGTTCACTGGTGATTTCCTAAAACACTTTCCTTACTGAAATGATCACAGAGGACTTGCATGCTCAGTCTCCAACTCATATCCCACTCTTTGCGACCCCATAGACTGTAGGCTGCCAGGCTCCTCTGTTCATGGGATTTTCCAGTCAAGAATACTGCAGTGGGCTGCCATTTCCTCCTCCAGGGAATCGTCCCCATCCAGGGATCAAACCCACATCTCTTGAGTCTCCTGCATTGGTAGGCGGATTCTTTAGTACTGCATCATGGACCAATGGTAACCACAGAGGTGTTTCACCACTTCTAAGTAGGCATGTTCAATGCTCACACCTGCACATGAGGTACATATTTACTTCTTTATATTGTTTGATGCCACATGTAAAATTGACTCATCCTGCCATTTTACTCTGTACATCATTTTAAGGAAATAATTTTATCTCTTTTTACCATTTAGTTGGCTTACCTGTAATGTGGAGATAGTAAGTGTAAATTATTTCAGAGGTAAACCTGGGGAAATAAACTCCAGTTTGGGAAGAAGTTTGAGTGTCTCTGCTGGAAGGTTTTTTAATTGATATTATTTTCATTGTCATCAACAGGCTACAGAAAGTAATTGAAAAAATTTTCAATGAACAGAGTCCAAGCCTTGTGCTCAACTGTTCAAGTGTAATTCTGTTTCAATATAGAAGCCTTTAGTTCCATTCTGTATGTGATTGGACCCACAAAAGGCAGAGACTCCACAAACTCATTACAATGAAATGGGACTTGAATTCTCTTGTCTAATGTCATAATAAGCAATTATGAGCATCTTCTCAGCATTCAAATCGGGTAATGGTGAAACCCTAGAGACACATTAGATGCTGGCAGACTCTGGCTGATGGAATGTGCATATGCTCAATGGATCCCTGAAGGCAGAATGGGGAGTGAGATGCCAGGGCAGATTGCCCTCGGTATTTAGGGTAGACGCTACCTTCAATTATGACTTGTGTTTTATAATCTGAGCAGTTATAATAATATGTGTGTTCATTCTGGAGCACTCTCTGTGGCAACAGAAGGAACAGCCCTTTACATCTATTTCCCATTTTCATGAGAGAATAGCAAACAGAACTCTTCTTTCAACTTCATTTTTCTCTGATGGCACAGTCTGGGAAAATACAAGTTGCTACTGTATGCTACCATTTCATTTTAACTTAAATTTCCTTCTGTTCACTCTGGGAAAGGTGGTAGATTTTGCATTATCAGTGGGCCTCTTTGTAAAGATAATTAGATAAGTAAATACGTGCAGCCCTGCAGCAAGACATTGAGTCGTGCTTCTTACTTATTGGAAAATTCCCCTGCACACAAGCCAGTTACTAAATTGCACTGTTCTTTTCAGCTGAGCCCTCACAGCAAAATGAAATGGCCTCTCTTTTTTCACTGCTAAAAAAGAAGTTTCAACCATATGATTTCTAAGGGGTATTTCTACTCAAAATTATGTGATTCCATGAAACACTGAGTGGATGACATTTACACATACTGTAGAATTCTTAAACTCAGAGATCTTTAGAAGAATGTACCTTCCATAAGGATCATTCTTGATAGTACAAATAAAATAGAAAGCTGGACCAAATTAAATAGCTCTAAAAAGATAGCATTTTGTGGGGCGGTGGGGGGGTGATTTTTAAGTATAAAGGAAAAGCAAAATGAATCATTTCTATAAATTATTGACATTATTTTCACATGTCCATAGTTTGCATCTTACCTACTTCTGAAAATTATTTAAGGCATATAATACACACTGAAAATTAAACTGGGAATTCCCCGGCAGTTGACTGGTTGCGACTCCACACTTTCAATGTCAAGAGCCCAGGTTCAATCCCTAGTCAGTGAACTAAGATCCTGCAAGCTGAGCAGTGTGGTCAAATACATAAATAAAATAGGGTTGCCTGATTAAATACAGGCTTCCCAGTTAACTTGAAAACAAAACAAAACAACAAACCCACACCCATTACAGACACTCTAAGTGTGTGCATGCGTGCATGCTAAGTCACTTCAGTTGTGTCCAACTCTTTGCGACTCTACAGACTGTAGCTCACCAGGCTCCTCTTTCCATGGGAATTCTCCAGGCAAGAATACTGGAGTGGGTTGCCATGCCTTTCTCCAGGGGATCTTCCCAACCCAGGGATTGAACCTGCATTTCTTTTGTCTCTTGTGTTGGCAGGCTGGTTCTTTACCACTAGTGCCACCTGGGACGAGATCTAAGTATGTAGCTGGTGCTGTTGCTAAGCCACTTCAGTCGTGTCCGACTCTGTGCAACCCCACAGACGGCAGCCCACCAGGCCCTCCTGTCCCTGGGATTCTCCAGGCAAGAACACTGGAGTGGGTTGCCATTTCCTTCTCTAATGCACGAAAGTGAAAAGTGAAAGTGACGTCACTCAGTCATGTCTGACTCTTCGCGACCCCATGGACTGCAGCCTACCAGGTTCTTCCCTCCTTGGCATTTTCCAGGCAAGAGTACTGAAGTGCGTTGCCATTGCCTTCTCCCTAAGTATGTAGAGAAAGTCATAAAACTTCAGTTTTTAAAGATGTTAGATCTACTATGTGGTTAACTTCCCCCCAGCATAATCAACAGTTATATCTTTTGTGTCAACAATCAAATCAGCCTGCTGCGCAGTTGGTCTGAACTGCGACAGCAGCATCAGTTATGGCAGTGGTCAAAATTCTGATGTGCAGCATTGTAAAGCAATCATCCTCCAATTAAGGAAAAAGAACCCTGATGCGGTCATCTCATTCAAATATGATCTGACTAAAAAAACAAAACAAAACAAAACAAAAAAAACAAATATGATCTGACTGCCCCAGGAACCAAACCTCAGCTGCCTCTCAAATAGAAGACCTTGCATGCAATAAATCAAGAAGGGATTCCTTTTTGACTATCAAAGTGAGTTCTTTTAAGACAGTCTTATGTTGAGATGACTATTTTTCATTTTGCGTATTATGAACATCATGATTTCTCTCCCAGATATTACTGTCTCTCTAGGTTAACAAAGACGTGCCATTGAAAGGACTAGCCCCCATTCTTAAAAATCAACCAAGGTTCTTCTGCTTATCAAAGTTCAGTGCGGGAATTTTCATAGCATGTGGGTTGAAAGATGAATAAAAATGTGCTAGTAGTCCCAAACACATTACATTGATACTATTTTTTTAATTGAAAAAAAAAATTGGTTAGCTTTACTAAGTTGACACCTAATTATTTATGCAAGTAGGTTTAAGGATTGGGTAAAGGGATTCAAAACGAATCAACAACAATCAAGTAATGATGGGAGGTTTGACACAGTTCAAGAGTTGCCCAGAGTTCAAAAAGCCTGCTTTTCACATCAGCTTTCATAATTCTGATGCCTTCTGTAGTGACTCCCACCCTCTATTTCAATCTGGTATAGAACTCTAGGAGCGCCAAGGAAGAAGCACAAAACAATGCTCCCAAGTGCAAGAAAGCCTGATTTTTTTTCATGCTTTTAGCAATGTGACCTTAGGTATTGATTTATAGCCTGCCGCTGCACCCTGGAGCAAAAGGGAACATTGGTAATTAAGTCAGTATCTGCACTTTCTAAAATAGTGCTGACTTGCAACAAAGAGAAACCCTTTATTTTTCCTCTCTGTCTCCCAGTGAATGCAGATGCAGGCACTGACCTCTGACCTTTCTCCAAATTCTCTTGCTGCAGCTGTTATTTTTCTTTCTCCGAGCCTTTAGTTGCTGATAGACTGCTAAGATTCATTAAACTGTATTTGCACCTTTCTTTCAAGCAACTATGAAGCAGTTTATACTAAGGCTTATAAAATATATATTTTGTATATGTCCACCCAAACTCCCTAACTATCTCTTCCCTTTGTCTTTCTTCCCTTGACAACCATTAAGTTCCTTCTCTAAGTCTGTAAGTCTGTTTTGTAAGAAAGCCATTTGTATCATTTCTATTTTTAAAATTTATTTTTTAATTGAAGGATAATTGCTTTACAGAATTTTGTTGTTTTCTGTCAAACATCAACATGAATTGTATCATTTCTTTTTAAAATCCACATATAAGGGATGTCATATATGCGCATACTGCTGTATTTAAAATGGATAAGCAACAAGGATCTGCTAATATAGCACATGAAACTCTACTCAATATTATGTGGCAGCCTGGATGGGAAGGGAGTTTGGGGGAGAATAGATACATGTATATGTATGACTAAGTCTCTTCTACGTTCACCTGAAACTATCACAATACTGTTAATTGGTTATACCCTGATACAAAAAATAAAGTTTAAAAATATACATATCTGTATTGAGCTCAGAATGAAAGTGAGTGCTTTCACTGGGACATCTATCAGGGATTTGCCAGATAAGTACATAGGCTGATCGACCACTTTAAGAAGGCACAGTAATGTCTTTTGAAGAATTTTGTATTAAACATAGAACTTTCCACTGTAAAACTCTTAAGATTGTAAATGAATTGAATGAGAAAGCTCTTTTTTTTTATATTCCATTAGTGTCATTACTGAAATAGGGCCACAAAAGGTAAGAGCAATAAAATCAAATACCTTGAGGTGTGTATGCAAATTATATGCTAATATATGATAATGTGAGTACTCTGTTCAGTGGCCATAAAAAATACTAAATACAGCTAATTAAAGATAGCTAAGTTGCTGTGTTTCATACTTCACAGCAATATGAGAGAGGTAGTGTATTATAATAATTATAGCATTCTTGCCTTGAGGAATACATCCAACATTTTAATAGTATTTCTTATTCTGGTATATTTGTGCATTTCACTGAACATAATCACTTTTTCTCTTTCCTACTTCAGGTTGTAGGTCCATGAAGTTAGTGCAAAACTAAGTAATAAATTCTTTAGCCCAAAGGAAAACAAACGCTCTTCTCCCTTGAAACTTTGAAAGAGTCACACCCACTTACCGTGCTATTATAACAAGTGCCCACGGCCCAGGTAGCAGTGGTCAGCCACATTGAAAACTTGGGTAACCAGAGCCAAGAATTCTCAGCATACGTGGCAAATGACTATTTCTTCCAGAATTGCAACCTTAACACAGAACATTCTTTCTTATTGTGAACTCAAGTCATGGAATATGTATTTACTTCTTTAATTCTTAGAAAATTCTAAGGAAATAAATAACTGTAAGAGATGAGTGCTAAAGTTGATATGAAATCTGCTTTAAAAATATCCAGTTTTCCTTAATCTAACTATAAAGTTATGTATGTATATTTAATATGTTAACAGTGCTTTAATCTCTAAAATGCTTCTGCTCACTATTAACTGTATACTTTATCAGGCTGAAAGCTACAAAAAATAGGCAAAAAGTCCTCCTGAAATAAATTTACCAACTTTCTTGTGAAGTTTATGTTGTAACTGCTCTCCAGGCTGCTAGGTAGAGATTTAACAGCTCTGCAAAAGAGGGGGTTAATATTTCATAAATTCATCATATATCATATATCAGTATTTCAAACAAAACTAAATGAAAAAGAATATCACAAACCAACCACCACCACCAAAAATCTATGATATGGTTAGCATGTAGGATAGTGGGCCCTAAACTTTAGAATATATTAGAATCACCTGAAAGACTTGTTAAATCTCAGAATTTCTGTTGCAGTAGGTCTAGGCTGGGGCCTGAGAGGGCTTCCCCGGTGGCTTAGCTGTAAGAAATCCACCTGCAATGCAGGAGATGGGGGTTCAATCCCTGGAGTCGGAAAGATCCCCTGGAGGAGGAAATAGCAACCCATTCCAGTATTCTTGTCTAGAGAATCCCATCCCAGGTACCCAGAGGTACCTGGCAGGCTACAGTCCATGGGGTCGCAAAGAGTTGGACATAACTGAAGTAACTTAGCATGCAGGCACGGGGTCTGAGAATGTCTGTTGCTAATATGTTTCCAGACGATACCGCTGGTCCAGAGCCCACACTTTGAAAACCACTGCTGTAGGCTAAGAAAAGCTAATTATGTGACCTGCAAAAATGAAAGGCGTTCATGAGTTTTCTTTGAAGACCTTCCAAGCCATTCCAACAGGCAACAAAATAGTCCTTGCTTAGGTAAAGGTCACATTATTTCACCATTGTGGGGAGTGGTTTCACCTCCAGCCTCTCTCCGGGTATTGTGACCCAGGTTTTGTAAATCACTTGGATAATTTTTTTTTAATCACCCTGACTTAAATAATGACAGTTATATTTGCCAGGACTCTTTTAGTTGCAAGAATCATAAATAAATAATTTAAGCAAAATAGAAGATGTGGATACATGATCCTAGGCTAGTCACAAAATCAATGCTGAGGAGGTTTAGGACTCAGAGCCAAACATGGATCTCAGATCCTGTGGAGACTGAGGGTCTCATATTAGTGACTGGACACATTCAGCCATTTTCTTTTCTTATTGCCTGTTTTCATTCTCACAGACTATTTTTCTCTGTGTAGCAGTAAACAAGAATGAGAATGTAAACACAGGAACATCTTCCTAGACTTACCACCACCTTCTTTCTTTATTGTTGACCATGTGGGAAGTCCTGTTGGATTGACAATAATATCCTTGTCTCAGGTCCCTGTGAGTCATGGTGGGAAGATCAAATACAGGAAGACATATTTAAAGCTTTACCATTTCCACTTCAACTAGGAGAAGAAGCTCCAAGTTGAGGAGGTGTAGGGTAGTTGTTTTGAGTTGACTATATTTTCTTATAAAGTCTTGATGGGAGGCAGAGAAAGCAAATTTTAGTCAGGAATGGTTTGCTAGTGTCTGCCAGGGGATCCAAGTAACCATCAAGTAGAGTGGTACCTTGAGGAATGATGCACATCGAGGACATCCCAGAAATTTGGGGGCTGCTTCCCATCAGTCCAGAAGGAATGGGGCCTGAAGAAGCAGTAATACCTTTAGAATATAGATCTCCATTAGGAAAAAAAGCAGAATATTCCTTGACATCTGAGAAGATCCTTAACTCTTCACTCTACAATGATCAGATTTAATAAGCTGAGAATTTCAAGATGGCAGGCATTCACTCCATAAACATATCTCAGACTCTAACTCTATGACAAGTAAAATTGAACTTGAATTTTATCCTGTATGCAGTGAGATGCCATTTATAGATTTTGAGCAGTGCATAGATAATCCATATCCAATATGTGTGTTAGGAAGATTATTATACTGCCAATGGAGGGAGAGTTTCTGGAGGAATTAATCTGGAATTAGACACATCACCAAGGAGATGACTACAACATTTCAGGAAAATGGGTGCCGTAGGTTTGAACTAACTCAGTGGCAGAGAAACTGGAGAGGAAGAGATGTATTTGATAGAAATGTTAAGGGATTAACTGGAAGAATTTGCTGAATGTAAAACACCAGGGGGAAAATGACTCAAGAAATCCCTCCTGGTTTCAGCCCTGGGTGACCGGTTAGATTGTGGTGTCATTAACCAGGCTAAGAATTTCAAGACAATAAACTGTGATGAAGAAAAAGATAATTGCTTCCCTTTGGATATGCTGACTTAGATTGCCCGTGGGAAGATGTTTGGGATTCATCTTTATACCAATCTGGGATATTTGGTTGATTTTTAAGTTTGAAATACTCTCCACCCCAAATTATAATCTTAGTTTAGTTGAATGAAGAGGTTTTTTAGGAATGAGATGACAGATACAAAAGGGGGCCCCTGGCCATTGATGGATAAAGAGATATGGCACAGAGCAGCATGAATAATGTCAAGAAGGAAAAAGCCAAGGAATGTACAAAAATTTTGAGGAAAACTAAAAGAACTCTGTAATGTATATTTAGTCCAAAGAAGTTGTAAGCAAAGGGCATGTTATGTAATATTAACAAATGACACTGAAGAGCAGAACTTACAGTGATTTTCTTGTGTCATCACAAAAGAATGGGTTTCAAATTGAAAATGGGTATAACAAAGATCCAAAGATAGATGAGAGAGAGGCTTAAGGAACATCTATTTGCTTTAAATGAGTTCCTATCTTTGGGTTTAGATTATTTTAGGATACTGAAATAATTTCCAAATGTTTTCAGAGAGCCATTACTCATAATCTGAGGATCAAGCCATTACGGTTGGTAATCTTCTGTTTGATTCCCAGCAAATTCTAGAATGGACACACTTAGACAACTTGTTTATGGGTGTTGAGAGAAGAATTAAATATTTGAAAGGTTTAACAAAAATGCATCAATAGGCAGTCATCTCATTTGTATTTTTCTTTTTCAAGGAATTAGAAGTTTAGACAAAGCTAATCAATGGGGACAGGATCAAAATGGAATGGATATTTCAGTTTCAAAATAATAGGCCAACATAAATGCAAGGACAAATGCAAGTCCTAAGATTAGGTTTAAAAAAATCACACCGAGTGGGAGGATATTGAGGATCCAGGGTAGAGGAATTAAAGTAAAAAATCTACATATTTGGTTGATTTTTAAGTTTAAAAGAAATACCCCAAATTATAACTTATTTTGCCTTCATAGACATGTTTTCACCTCAAACAAGGGAGGAAACAGTTTCATCTGTATTGGCAAAGATTCCATTTCCAGTATTGAGCTGGCTTTTGGATACCTCTGTGTGCATGCTCAGTCTTGTCTGACTCATTGCAACCCCATGGACTGTAGTCCACAAGGCTCCTCTGTCCATGGGATTTCCCAGGAAAGAATACTGGAGTGAGTTGCCATTTCCTACTCCATGTTTTTGGGTACTGTATTTTAAAGGGTCAAAACTCAGGGTCTGCAAATTATGTTGAATGAATAATAGTTGAAGGAACTAATTATGTGTGTGTGTGTGTTTAATGTTTTGGGTTTTTTGGCCTTGAGACATGTGGGATGTTACCTCCCTGACCAGGGATGAAACCCACACCCTCTGCACTGGAAGGCGAAGTGTCAACCACTGGACCATCAGGTAAGTCCCTGAAGGAGTTAATTATAATGTTTAGGCCAGATAAGACATGTTATATCTTCAAACATTTGAAGACATGATATGAGATTGGGCTCCTAATATTCTTCAGTTCAGTCGCTCAGTCCTGTCCAACTCTTTGTGAATCCATGGACTGCAACATGCCAAGCCTCCCTGTCCATCACCAACTCCCAGAGTTTACTCAGACTCATGTCCATTGAGTCAGTGATGCCATCCAACCATCTCATCCTCTGTCATCCCCTTCTACTCCTGTCTTCAATCTTTCCCAGCATCAGGGTCTTTTCAAATGAGTCAGTTCTTCGCATCAGGTGGCTAAAGTATTGGAGTTTCAGCTTCAGCATCAGTCCTTCCAATGAATATTCAGGACTGATTTCCTTTATGATGGACTGGTTGGATCTCCTTGCAGTCCAAGAGACTCTCAAGAGTCTTCTCCAACACCACAGTTCAAAAGCATCAATTCTTCGGTGCTCAGCTTTCTTTATAATCCAACTCACATCCTTACATGACTACTGGAAAAATCATAGCTTTTCTTCCGAGGATTTCATGGCTGCAGTCACCATCTGCAGTGATTTTGGAGCCCAAGAAAATAAAATCTGTCACTGTTTCCACTCTTTCTTCTTCTATTTGCCATGAAGTGATGGGACCGGATGCCATGTTCTTAGTTTTGTTAATGTTGTGTTTCAAGCCAGCTTTTTCACTTTCCTCTCTCACCCTCATCAAGAGGCTCTTTAGTTCCTCTTTGTTTTCTGCCATTAGGGTGGTGTCATCTGCATAGCTGAGGTTGTTGCTGTTTCTCCAGGCAATCTCGATTCCTAGAAAAACATTTGTTTGAATCCAGAGCTATTTTGATATAAATATGTACTAAACTGGCTTAAAGTTATTTGTATATCTTTATAAAAATTAAATTCTCAAGGCAAATATTTATTCTACTGACAATGACTGCTGTTCTTTTGGATTCAAGCCTCCCACAAACGATTGCATGTCCTCTCATGTCTCCAAAGTTCAGATTAAGGACTGAACAAGATAATAAAATTGTGATTCAATAGCCCTGGGTGGGACCTGAGAATTTGAATTTTTAACTAATTTTAAGGTGATGCTGATGCCGCCCGAAGGCAGATCACATTTTGAGTAGCAATAAAGTATCTTCCAGGTTAAAAATTTATCATGAGTTTTATCCTTTATCCACATCCAACATTGTGGATAATATACAGCATAGTCCCCTGTTCTCTTCTGCATTCTGGCTTTACCATTTATCAAGGAGAGTGATCTTGAAGAAATTCCTTTATGAGATTGACATCTAAGGATTAAATGAAATGATGCAAGTAAAATGCTTAGCATAGTAGTTGATATATAGCAATCATTTTATATATGATTTATGGCTACTGATTATTTTAGTGACAATAAATGTACAGGTGATGATGAGAAATAAGCAGATTTCTTACACAAGCCTTCTTTTTAAAATTTTGTTGAAGTATAGTTGATTTACAATGTTAATTTCTGCTGTAGAGTGATTCAGTGATATATATATATATATATATATATATATATGTATATACTACCTTTTCCATTATGATTTATCACAGAATATTGACTTTAGTTCTCTGTGCTATACAGTAGAACCTTGTTGTTTATCCACCTTATATATAATAGTTTGCAACTGCTAATTCCAAACTCCCAATCCTTCCCTCACCCACCCCTCTCCCCCTAGGCAATTCCAAGTCTGTATATCTGTGAATCTGTTTCTGTTTTATAGATAGGTTCATTTGTGTCATGTTTTAGATTCCACATATAAGTGGTATCACATGGTATTTTTCATTCTCTTTCTGATTTACTTCACTTAGTATGATAATGTCTAGGTCCATTCATGTTGCTGCAAGTGGTATTATTTCATCCTTTTTTTATGGCTGAGTATTATTCCAAAATGTAGTATGTTTGTGTGTGTGTGTGTGTGTGTATATATATATATATATGTATGTATCCTTATGGATATCTTCCTTATCCATTCATCTGTCAATGGGCATTTATGTTTTTTCCATATCCATATATAATCCTGCTATGAACATAGGGGTACATGAATCTTTTTAAATTATAGTTTTGTCTAAATATATATGTCCAGGTGTGGGATTGCTGGAGCCTATGGCAAGTCTACTTTTAGTTTTTTGAGGAAGCTCCATACTGCTTTCCATAGTGGCTGCACCAATTTACATTCCCATCAACAGTGTAGGAGGGTTCCCTTTTCTCCACACCTGCTCCAGCATCTTATACAACTTTCCTTAAATAAGCCTTCTTTCATAATACCATATGTGTTCCTAAAAACTTGCATACTGAAAAATAAGTTCAGGGAAACAGACCATCCAGTATATCTGTGTAATCGAAGCACTAAAAAGAACAAAATGATTTATAGCTGGGGAGTTAATTTAGATGGTCATGGCAGAAGTTCAGCATTGCTGAAAGCTGCCGCCAAGGATGCTACAAATAAGCAAAAAAACATTACAAAAGAAATACAGCAGCAGTGCAATAAGCGCAGAATTAGTGGGTGTGGAGGGGTCTGGGATGGTAGAGCTGAGAGTAAGGTCAGCAAGGTGGGTGGGCAGTCCAAGGCTGTTTGAGGTAAGAGCCCAAAAGACTGGCATTGCCTTTCAGATTCCTTCAAACGCAGTTGAATTGGCTCCTGCTGAAACGGAAACAGCTGAAGTGATGCTAGTTTGTTTGTTTGTTTTCTTTCCTCCTGAAGGTTATAATTCTATTCTACTATTTTGTACTCAACCACACCTGGGAGTAGGGACAGCAGGGATCACATACAGACCAAGCCAACTTCTGCATTTCGTTTACGTCATTCCAATTATAAAACTATATTACAGAACTAGTTACTAATTTTAGTTACCCAAGCCTACGTTACAGCAGAACAGAATGTATTTAGTTTTATACTCTCTGTTTAACCTGAAAGAAAACACTTCCTATAGCCTTCTTGGATTCACTAATATCCAGGTTACTGAAGGCTCCCTGGGTTACTGTGGTGGAGAAAACCATTTGCAAACACTTGACCAATAGAAGCAAAGGGGTGAGGGTGGGTGGGGGTGGGGGAGTCACCAGTCACTCTTGGCTTAATATCTCCCTTACATCTTCCACTGTATCATGTTCCCATCATGGGTGATGACCAAACTCAGCCATGAAACACTTTCTCCTAGTTTAACTTATTCCTAAACTCCCTCTCCTCATCCTAAACTACTCCTCTATGCAACTTTCATAGAAGATCGCAGGATAAGTTGGGCAAGCAAGTATCTTCAAAGGAAACTGAGAGGATCAAGTGTAACTTTTTGGTTGGCGACCTCAATTCCTTTTGGGAAGGAAAGGATAAAAATAACACATATTCAAAAAGGCTGCAGCTCTTGGCCAGGTATCCTAAGTGTAAACTTGATGGCTTTGCCTTGATGTTTGTTTAAGCAGCAGCCTGCAGTATGGCACAAGATGAATTTTTCCTCCACTTGTTTTATTCCAAATAGTTTTCAAAAGCTCTTGTGAAACACAGACTGTGGCTTTGATCTGGAATCTTATTCAGGGCTGACATTCCCACGAATAATTCTAGCTCCACCCAACTTCAGCCACTTTTAAAATTCTCATTTAAATTCATATTCCTCATAATCTCAACAAGCAAGAGATAGAGTGAGGAAGGCAAAGTTAGATGCCTGTTCTGGATCTACAAGACCCTCAGATCAAACGGATGCATCTAGGCATCAGGAAAAGAGTAGAAATCCCTGAAGAAAAGAGCGAGCTACTTGTGTGCTGTATACCTATGAGACCAGAATTTCTGACCGACGCTCAGTTCAAATAAACTTGCAACATGTGTCTGAAGGTTTCCATAACCCTGCAAATCAGAACAAAAAAGTAGTCACATATTTCTAAACATCGGGCTGTCTTGCAAGATTTCTGAAAGTTTTTAGGCCATGTTTTGGGGTAAAAATAGAAATAAAATTGCTGATGCAGTAAGCATTTTCTGAGGGAGGCAGCGTCCCTTGCTTAGGTTCACTTTGTGGGTGTTCCTAAAGCCTATCGTTAGGTTTTGCTTTTCCAACTCTCTCCCCACAGCCTCTTCCAAATTCATGCTCCAAAGCCTCTTCTTGTCCTTGGTATTTTGAGGAATTTATCTATATTTGAGATACTGGAAGATATTTGAAAGTTATATGCATTGACAGCAGATTCACCTTTTTCAAAGGAGATGCTCAGGACATATGAATCTTTTTTCTGCTTCGTACTTCTGGCTGCAGAGAGGCGGGCCTGATCTCTCATGTGCCTCTTTAGTTATACAATTCAGGTACTCCTGATTTTCCAATGAGCCCGCCCACCTCTCTGTGCCCTAATCCATTCCACGCTGGATTCGGTGATGTCTGGTGACTCCATGTTTGCACTTAAAGGCATCTCAGCTAGGCTCTCTGGTTTGGTGACCTGTTCCTTGGACTCAGTGGACACCAATCCTAGGATTCTTTTCTTTGTCTGACTCATTTGTTTCTCCACTGAGATTGGAAGTGATCGTCATTCTCTTTACATCTCCTTTCATGCTCTACTCTTTGGAGAATAATGCAACAGAGAAGAACAAGCCTGACTCCACATTGGATCTAATCCTTTACCTCTAACCCTTGCACTCTGAGCTTAGGCATGCAGTCTTTGCATCTTTGGTAAAAGGATGTTGCCTATAGCCTGAATATACCCCTTCTCAAGGCTCTGATCTTTAAAGGTGCAACACTTTTCCATTCACGTAGAGATACAAATTTTGTAGAACAGAAAATAACAGTTGTCTTGTTGGAGATTTTTAGGAATATTGTGACAAACCTATGTGGACAGCTGTAAGAACAAAAGATTCCTGCACCAATAAGTTTATAATACCCAGCCACAGGTCTCCCCTTTGAGTATAAATGTAGTCTGAATTCTAACTCAAGTAAGATGGTTCTTTGGGACACTAGTCTGCCCCCTTCTCAGTCTGCTGCCTTTTTGAATAAAGTTGCTGTTCCTTGCCCTAAGAACTCATCTCCTGATTTATTGGTCTGTCAGAAAGAGAGCAGTATGAGTGTGGACTCAGTAACAATATGAGATTGATTTTCTTGGCCCCAAATCTGACTTTTCCAGAGGAAAAGTTGACAAAGCACAAACTAACAGTGAGTTAATTTTATCATTGATCTTCAGGATATATTTGGGACATGTTATGGCTTTCTAAGTTGCAACTCAGTCACTTGGTACAGATGATTTGACAACCTGTTATTTCCTGACAGTTTCAGGAAGTTTCTATGCTTTCTCTCTCCATTCCCTCTGCCTTCAATGAGGACCTTATTCTTGATTGCTGGTAACCTCTTAATTAGTCCCCTTGCTGCCAGGCCTAGTCCTGTTCACATTGTCACCAGAGGATAATGTAAAAAATTTGAGACTAGTGATGACCTCAATTCAGTTCAGCTCAGTTCAGTCGCTCAGTCTTGTCCGCAAAGAGTGATGACCTAGAGGAGTGGAATGGGAGTGATTGGGAGGGAGTTTCAAGAGGCAGGGGATCTATGTACACTTGGGACTAATTCATGCCAATGTACATTGTACATTGTGTACTAACACAACATTTTAAAGCACTTATACTCCAATTAAAAAAAGAAAACTAAAAAATGTGAGAGCACAGACTGGTAAGATCTGGCCTCTGCTTTGCTGTTTAAAGCATTTAGCTGCCTATCCAGCATTTACATCAACATTTCCTAAGGGACAGGGAATCAGAGAGAAACTTCAGCAAATAAATAAATGGCTGAATATATTTTCTAAAATTTGATATCCTGAAATCCCTTTTTGGAGACTCCATATGCTTTCATAATTCAGAGCTGTAGCACTTCTGAAGAATCCTACAGTGAAGAAACCTGTTCAGTTCAGAATTTTCTTAATGTATGTAGTCGTGACATTCCTTTTCACGTTTTACCTAATAAATATCTATAATGGTAATTTCCACAAGACACTTGAGTAATGCTTTCTAGAATAAAAGACAAGCTGCTGTGTCTTCATATAGCTTTTGCTATGAAAACACGAGTCACTAAAATAAGCCCCTGCCCTAATGATAGCTATCTCCAAGCCAAGAAAAGAGCCCTCACCAGAAAACAACCCTGACCCTAATGGGATCTTGGTCTTGGATTTCCAGCCTTCAAAACTGTGAGAAAATAAATTTCTGTTTAAGCTGGAAAAAAAAAAAAAGACAAATTGCTTACCTGGTAGCCCTGGGCATTTCATGGCATGTCATTTCCTATCTACCTTTCCTGCCGGATTTTTCCACCTCTGGATACCTTGCCCTTTTATATGCATTCTACCTAAATAAGGTGAGCATGAAGGATCCCCTTTAATCAGTTTCTTTACATTTGCCTGTCTCTCTGCCTAGAGTGTTTTTCTTTCCCTTGTCTGCATGGTAAAATTTCCCTTCCCTATCTTTCCAAACCCAAAATAGATCCCTGCAAGGGGAATTCTTTATTAACTCCTGCCCATTAGAGTTAATCACTCCCTCCTTAGTTCTTCTGCTCTGCCTGGTCCCCTCCACATTTTGGTTGAAATCATATAATGGCTTAGGATTGTGTTTGTGGGTCTAAGGTGTTTGGATAGCTAAGAGTGACTTAATGAAAAGAGTTTGAATCTGTATTCAGTTTTTAGGATAATGCCTGGAACATAGATGTCTGTAGAACAGATGAATGGCTGCATACCACACATGGGTAACATCATTCTGGATTCTAAACTCGTTCATTTGGTGTCTTAAGTTAGATAACACATGTACATCAAGGAAAAAAGCGACAATTTCCTCATAGGGAAAGGAGATATATGAGTTGCATGTGTGTACACATCTGCATGTATATATATACACACAGATATGTACATGTATATAGTTCTCAAACACAGATTAAATATTCACTAGGGACATTCACAGGGCTTCCCAGGTGGTGCAGTTGTAAAAAATCCACCTGCCAGAAGACACAAGAGGCTTGGGTTAGATCCCTGGTTTAGGACGATCTCCTAGAGTCAGAAATGACAACCCACTCCAGTATTCTTATCTGGAAAATTTCAAGGACAGAGGAAACTGGTGAACTATAGTCTATGGAATCATAAAGAGTCAGACATGACTGAGTGCACACACAAACAGGGACATTCACAAGCACATGCTTTGCCTTACATAGACATTTTCTTCAGCCATAAAACATAGCAGCTTCATAAAGGATTATTAGGAAATTCAGGAAAAGAAGCTTCACCGCAGGCAACGAAACACATCAACTGTCTTAGAAATAACACCGTGGGAATTTTAATCTTTACACATAACCTTCGCTTCTGAGGTCTCCTCCAAACAACAGACCTGCAGTCTCCTGCACAGATTTCCATTTATCTGCTTGGGCTGAGCTGACCCCACTGGAAATCGAACATTGCTCCAGCTATTGATCCAGACACTCCGACACTGGCACGGCCCCTTTGTGTGAAATTTACAGAAGGGCTTGCTAGAGAGTTCTGAAGAGCAGGAGCATCCCAGAGGCTGCTGCTTTCCTCCCAGGGCTGGTAGAGAGGAATTCAGAGCCTCTTCTGTCCCTGCAAGGGAACAGCACGTCGCTGATGCCTCCCTCTCAGGCTCCTGTGCCTGGGCTCGCTCGGCTGTCTTCCCCTCCTCTTCCCCTCCGTGCTCTGTCTTGCTCTGACCCTGAATGTAACGTGACCACTGAGTCAGGACCTTCACGTGCAGCAGGGGCGCTGTGTTCTCCCTCAGCTCCTCTCTCTCTGGCCTTAAGCGAGAATGAACTCACTAAGCACGAGATTCCCTTTGGAAAAAAATTGAACTGAAAGAGAAGTGTTGTTTGCTTTCTGGCCCTCAAACACCAAGGCACTGTTGTGCTCCTTAAAATTGTAAATTATGTCTGTTTAAGAAAATGTCAGTGTTTTTTAAAACAGAATAACAGTGCTGGAAAAGACTTGGCTGTGCTATTTGTTACCAAAGTTTCATGCAAGAAAAATGATGCATTCATCATTATGAGCGCAGTCGAGGGGCCTAATGGCTGGGGCACAATGGCGCTTCAGTTCTTTTAAGTAACATGATGGATTTTTTTTTTCTCCTCGGCAAGTTATCTGAGTAACATAAAAAGCTCATAAATGGAGATCCAGAGAAGCTCTGTCGATAAGGCACTATACTTAACAACAATTAAAATGGGAGACACATCTCGTATAATTAAATTGATTTTTTTTTTTTCTGCCAGAAACAAGACTTTTTCAGATAATGATTGCTTTGGTTGTCTAAAATTGTGTGTGTCGAGGTGGAGGAGGATAGCTCTGTTGTTACATTCAGGCGCTGCTTCTTGTATCTTCGAAATCCAATTCCTAAATAGGCCGATTGGATGATTTTTGAGTACAGAAGGGTAAATAGCTATGGATAATCTCTGCAATCAACGTAAAATCACTGCCCTGGTAAACATATTATTTAGTGACACAGAATTTCAGCAAGTGAACTCAGAGGTGTGGGGAGGCTGAGGGGGGAGCAGAAGGGGGTTAACAAAGGGGCCAGTCCTCTGATTGTGATGGGTTCACTGGCCAGTCAGGACCCCAAACAAGACTCCTAATTTAGTCATGCATTCTCCATTTTTATGCAAGCATAACATGGTCACATTTTTCTGTGTCTAAAATAGGTTAAAGATCTATAAAACAAGGAATTTAAAACTTTTTGCATTAAAAACTGCCTTTTAAGAGTACAGCTAACACCCTCCCCCCAATAGCACCTAACCCCTTTCTGACCTCTGAATAACTCCACTAAATTGGGATATTTACCTGAACTTCCCTTGCTTGGCCTCCATTCATGTCAAACAGCTGTTGGAATGAACACAAAGGGACTTGTCTGACTTTCTAGTAATAACCTTGATTTTGTTTTTTCCTGGTGTCTTGAAAGCATTAATAGAGAATTGAGTTTTACCTTTCCCAGCATGGGAGGAGTGGCTGTTTTTCCATTAAATATTACTGGATTTAATGGAACTAGGAATGTTAAAAGAAACCCTAGCCATATGGAAGTTTCAAAAGAAGGAAAGAAAGAAGGAAAGAGAAAGAGAGGGAGGAAGGAGGGAAGGGAGGAGGTTATTTGTTGTTTTCTTTTATTTGTGTTCAATTTTTGAAAAGCTAGAAGTACTCTGGAGGAGAACAGACTAGGGTTGTGTGCAAGTGGGTGGAACATATTTGCTGTGAAACAGGATGGAATGTGTACTGAGCTGTTTTCCATGAGAATCAAAATGTATATGCTCTCCATCCCCTTTTCACAGCAGTGGCCTTTTAAAACATATTGCCTGAGTGACTGGTGGTCAGACTCCATATGTTGCTCCCTTTGGAAGTAATGGCCCTAGACTGTGACCAGCTTTGCTCACCCTGTTGGGTGAGCACTGGGAGATACACTCCATTTCCAAGCCTGTGGGAGTCGAGTTCATCTCTTTCCAGTATTCACTGGAGAAATGTCTAGTGGGTTAGGGCATGGGCAAGTACTTATCCTAACAAAGTGCTTCCATGCCAGCTGGGTTAACGTGTCACTATGCCCTACTCTTGGCCTTAAGCCTCTGCCTTCACTACCCCTTTGCCCTTGGGGAATGATGCAGGGTGATGTGATGAAGAGAAACTGGACCATGGAAAATGACCGAGGAATGAAATGCAGTTGTACAAGTCCCTGATCTTCTTTTAGTCTCTGTATTCTGTAAGATGAATGCAATGATACCATCTAGACTTAGTAGGATGACTGTTTGTAATAACTACATGTATAAAAACTTTATGATGTGAAAGACGTGGAATTTAGTATAATAATCTTTCCAACCCAGGGTTTGAACCCGGGTCTCCTGCATTGGAGGCAGATGCTTTACCATCTGAGCCACCAGGGAAGTCCCAATAAAACTGCAGAAGGGTTTATTTTACTGGGATTCAGGTCAAACTGTTTTTTTTGTTTGTCCAAATTTTCAGTAATTTTCCCTACCTACATGTACACACAAGAGAGCACATCAGTAACAGCAACAGCAACATAAAGGGTCTCTGGGCAAGTGTTCCATGATGGATGAGTCAGTATTTTTGTTTTGCTCTTCATATGAGTCAATAATCTTTAGTTGTAAAAAAAGTAAAATACAGCTGACCCTTGAACAGCTTGGGTTTGAACCACATGGGTCCACTTATATGCAGATTTCTTTTTAATAAATACTTACTACAGTACTGCATGATCTAAGGTTGGTTGGATCTGAAGATGAGAAACGCCCATAGAGAAGGCCCATTGCAAAGTTATATGCAGATTTTCAACTTCATAGAGGGTCAGCACTCCTAATTCCTGCATTCATTGTTCAAGGGTTAATTGTATATAAAAAGCATATAAACTAACCTACTGCTTTGTGGGTTGTTTTGAAATTCAAATTAAATGACTGAGTGAAAGTATTTAGTATCTTATAGCCTATTTTATGTGCGTAGTCACCGAATTGTGTCCAACTCTTTGCAACCCATTGAACTGTAGCCCACCAGGTTACTCTGTCCATTGATTTTTCAGGCAAGAATATTTGAGTGGGTTGCCATTTCCTTCTCCAGAGGTTCTTCCCAGCCCAGGGATTGAACCCATGTCTCCTGTGACTCCTGCATTGTAGGCAGATTCTTAACCTACTGAGCCATGAGGGAAGCCAAGCCTATTTCATAGGTGGTAGTTATTATTTTGGAAATCAAATTCTTGTCAAATAGTGATGTTGAATGTCACAGTCCCTTTATTTTACCAAGAAATGCCATTCAAAGACTCACGATGACTCTATGAGCTAGAAAGAGCATCCTCACTATTGTTAATAGTGTCCTACACTATTGTACTAGTGTATCCACTACACACACTATGGTCTATAACAAGTGAGGACACCATGAGTTAGAGGACTCAACAACTAATCCAGAGTCACATCAACAAAGCGGAGATCCAAACAGGCTCTGTGACTCCTGAAGCCTTCTGCTCATTCCGTATCAGTTCACTGAGTCCAAGAAGTGGAATTTGCTCAGTTTGACACCAGCTTAATCCCTTTAATTACGGCCATCTGAAGAATATGTTAGAACTGTACATGGAACAACAGACTGGTTCCAAATTGGGAAGGGAATATGTAAAGGCAGTATATTGTCACCCTGCTTATTTAACTTAAATGCAGAGTACAACATGAGAAATGCCAGGCTGAATGAAGCACAAGCTGGAATCAAGATTGCTGGGAGCAATATCAATAACCTCAGACATGCAGATGACACCACCCTTACGGCAGAAAGTGAAGTAGAACTAAAGAGCCTCTTGATGAAAGTGAAAGAGGAGAGTGAACAAGTTGGATTAAAACTCAACATTCAGAAAACCAAGATCATGGCTTCTGGTCCCATCACTTCATGGCAAACAGATGGGGAAACAGTGGAAACAGTGACAGACTTTGTGCTCCAGACACAGATTTCGTGCTCCAAACAGACAGATTTTTTGCTCCAAAACCACTGCAGATGGTGACTGCAGCCATGAAATTAAAAGACTCTTGCTCCTTGGAATAAAAGCTATGACCAACTTAGATAGCATATTGAAAAGCAGAGACGTTACTTTGCCGACCAAGGTCCATCTAGTTGAAACTATGGTTTGTCCAGTATTCATGTACAGATGTAAGAGTTGGACTATAAAGAAAGCTGAGCACTGAAGAATTGATGCTTTTGAATTGGTGTTGGAGAAGACTCTTGAGAGTCACTTGGACTGTGAGGAGATTCAACCAGTCCATCCTAAAGGAAATCGGTCCTGAATATTCATTGGAAGGACTGATTCTGAAGCTGAAACTCCAATACTTTGGCCACCTGGTGCAAAGAACTGACTCATTTGAAAAGAGCCTGATGCTGGGAAAGATTGAAGGCAGGAGGAGAAGCAGATGACAGAGTATGAAATGGTTGGATGTCAACACCAACTCAATGGACATGAGTTTGAGTAAACTCTGGGAGTTGATGGCAGACAGAGAAGCCTAGCATGCTGCAGTCCATGGGGTCACAAAGAGTCGGACATGACTTGAGCGACTGAAGTGAACTGAAGAATATGGTTTATCAGAAATATATGTGTATTTTTTCAGCCTTTTGGAAATTTAACTTGCTGAACTTTTAATTTTCAAGTATCTATTATTGTTGCTTTATCACTTTTTCCCTAAGAACCAAACAAAGCTAATCAACCTCTTGATCACAATAACACAACAAAGTTCAGTGATAAATTGTATATAGTAATAATTTAAAGTAATGATGTGCTTAAGGCTTTGATGTTTCACAGCTACCTCAAAATTGAACACTGAGAGTCAAGTTTGAATTCATTCATGTGACAGGATGTTAATTCAAACCTTTACTTTGGAAACGTGAAGATAAAATCTTATGGAGGTTACTTTTAGTAATTAAAAAAGTGTAGGTTTTGTTGTTTTAACAAAAACAGACCAGACCTTTATGTTGTCTTCATTACTAGTGTAGTTTTTAAAAGCTTCATGTTTTCCACCTATGTTCACTATTTTCTCTCTCTGAAATTCACTTTAGATATCTGAGGTCCTTTTATTTCCTTCATAATGTGTGAATCCTGCATCAGAAAACCACCAACTTCTTGTAAGCTTGTAGTTAATTACAAAAAAAGCAATTTTATCACTAGTACTGATTTCAGTCTTATAAAACAACAAAACAAAATATGGAATATTTTAAGTAAGTTGCTTTTTATAGGATTTCTATCTTCAAAATTGACTGTGACTTCATGGTTTGTTGTGAAGTATCAAACCACATTAGTCTGAACTTTTGATCAAATTGACTAAATTCAGTAAATTTATTTTGCTCTACATTTGACCAAAAGTTCATTAGTAATAGCATAACTAGATTTTAGGGATAATAATAAAGACTGGTAAATGTACTAAATCAGGAAGTATACTCTTGTAGCTTATCAATGTTGGACTGTGTAAACACGTTAACAAACCAAAAGCACACAAACAAAAAGAAACAGAAGGAAAGAACTAAATTCAGAGGCATGTAAACAAGCAACCTAATATACCAGAAAGGTCAAAATCTGTAGAAACGCGTTCCTACCCCAATTTAGAAATTCCTATGGGGATTTAGGTAAATTGCTTGAGGGCTTGGTGCCTTTTTCTTGTAAATGGGCTTGACTGAGCCTAAACAACAGATGGATTTCTAACAGTTACTTAACATTTCTGTAGGATTTACTAATAGAAAAAACTATGTGCCATGCATACTTTTTTTAAAAAAACTTTTAATTTTGTATTGGAGTATAGCTAGTGGTAAAAAACCCGCCTGCCAATGCAGGAAACATAAGAGACGTGGGTTCAATCCCTGATTTGGGAAGATTCCCCGGAAGAGTGCATGGCAACCCACTAAATATTCGTGTCTGGAGAATCCCATGGACAGAGTAACCTGGCAGGCTACTGTCCATTGGGTCGCAGAGAGTCAAACACAACTGAAGCGACTTAGACAAATGCAGGCATAGCAGATTAACAATGTTGTGATGGTTTCTAGTGGACAGCCAAGGGACTCAGTCCTGTACATACATGAATTCGTTCTCCCCCAAACTCTTCCCATCCCGGCTGCCACAGAACATTGAGCAGAGTTCCCTGTACTATACAGCAGGACCTTGTTGGTTATCCATTTTAAATATATCAGAGTGTACATGTCCATCCCAAACTCCCTAACTATCCCTTCCTGGCTTCTTTACCTGCTGGTAACCATGAGGTCCTTCTCTAAGCCTGTTTCTTTTCTGTAAATAAGCTTATTTGTATCATTTCTTTTTACAGTGAGCATATAAGTGATATTATACAATATTTCTGTTTGTCTGACTTACTTCACTCAGTATGAGAATTTCTAGTTGTTTTTTTTTTTTTTTAAACTGTTACATGCTTTATTCTTGTATGTTTTATGTATTCCTGTTCTGTGTAAAATTTGGCTTGGGGTGGGGAGTGTTCTCTGTGTAAAAAAAGTTGTATCTATCTTTCTATTTATTTATTCCTCTCTAAACAATCAGACAAAATAGTGTGCCCTCATATTCCATAATGTAGTAGTGTTGAAAAATCCACATATTTGGATCAATGTGTAGAGTAAGAAGGGATAGTGAAAGTGATTCATTTAGTCAACAAATATTTATTGACTAAATATGTGTGTCTACTACATGATAGAACCAGGTGGCCAAGTGGTAACGAATCGTCCTGCCAATGCAGGAGACACAGGTTCTATTCTTGGATTGGGAAGATGGGAAATGGCAACCCACTCCAGGACTCCTGCCTGGAAAATTCCATGGAGAAAGGAGCCTGGTGAGCTACAGTCATGGGGTCACAAAGAGTTGGACAAAACTGAGTGAGCACACATGATAGAAAAATGTGGCCTCAGGGGATACAATCTTGCAAGATAAATTCTGGATTGGTATTCAGAAACTTAAAGTCCAGTTGGGTCCAACACACACTAGTCATGTCAATTTAGGTGAGTCATATTTCTAGACTTAGATATTTAGTAATCTGACTCTCTGATCATACATCTTGCCAAATGTCCCCTTAGGTTCTAACTGCCTACCTGGCACTTTCTCCCATTACAGCACTCTTCACAGACTCAATTTACTCCTGTAACATAATTTTGACAATGTTCCTGGCCTAATTTAGGTTTAATTGCTCGAGGATTCCAGGCTGCAAGTTTCTGGAAAGTGTTTTTCAGGATATTTGCTTCTGATTTTGTGTTTGTTGTGCTATTCTATTATTAAAGCATCATTTCTTTCCTTTCCTTTCTAAACACCTTGAAAATGCAACCTTGAGAGGGAGAGGCTTGGACCTACTAACACTTTTGCATAAACTACTTCAGCAAGTATTTGTTTATGGCAGATGGGATTAAACATGGTGGGACAGATTCTTGGATTGCCTGACTTTTATAAGGGAGGAAAAGGAAAAAGAAGTTCTGACAAGTCAATGATCATGGAAAGGGGAAAACGGGAAATTTGCAGATACATTTACCACATGATTTCCTGATGTTCACTGAGGAACTTAAGTTTCTATCGTCAAGAAACTTAAAAATATTTTAAAGGACAAAGCATGGGCAAAATATAACTCAAATAATTATGCAGGTATATAATAGTTCAGGGCTTCCCAGGTGGCTCAGTGATAAAGAAACTCCCTGGTTGGGAAAGATCCCCTGGAGAAGGAAATGACAACCACTCCAGTATTCTTGCCTGGGAAATCCCATGGACAGAGGAGCCTGACAGGCTACAGTCCATGGTATCTCAAAGAGTCAGACATAACTTAGAAACTGAACAACAACAATGAGTATAACAGCTCACTCTCTCAAAGTTAGTGGATCAGAGAATACATGGAAATTCAAAGCATTGGAAGTATCTTTGTGGAATGATTTCTCCTCATCAGTAGATGCCCAAATGTAAAACCAAAAAGACTGTCCCACACCAACATCCTTCTCCCATTCTTATTGTTATGTAAAATCATGATAACATTTCAAAATTTCAGATATTCTGCTTATTCTTGTTGTTCAGTGACTAAGTAATGTCCAATTCTTTGAGACCTCATAGATTGTAGCATGCAAGGCTTTACTGTCCTTCACTATATCCTAGAGTTTGCTCAAACTCATGTCCATTAAGTCAGTGACGCCATCCAATCATCTCATTCTGTTGCCCCCTTTTCCTCCTGCCCTCAATCTTTCCAAGCATCAGGGTCTTTTCCAATGAGTTGGCTTTTCACATCAGGTGGCCTAAGTGTTGGAGCACCAGCTTTAGCATCAGTCCTTCCAATCAACATTCAGGGTCGAATTCCTTTAGGACTGAAGTAGTTTGATCTCCTGGCTGTCCAAGGGACTCTCAGGTCATCTCTAGTGCCACAATTTGCTATTATTCTGCTTAATAGGGTAGAATAACTTACACCAGAAATGTAACTATGTCAGTCAATGGTTGGGAATATGTTATAGAATTTTAGGTCTCTAAGAAAGACAGAAAGAATGAGTTACTCTGTTTAAGACTGACAGGAACAGCAGAACCTGACTCAGCTGGTGGTCCTAAATTCAAGCCACTCTTATTTCTGCAGGTTTTGTTTGTTTGTGTTTAATAAAAATAATCACTTCTTACATGTTTATATTCAAATAGGGACTCATAAGTCAGTAAATGCATCTATTCATTCAGTTGAGAAAACCAATTTTCCCAGTGTGTGCACATGTGTTTGTGGTTTGCTAACTTTTTTTTTTTTTTGTCTTTTTAAGAAATACATATGCTGTAGCTTCAAGGGTGGAAAATTTTATACACTTCTATAGTGAGGAAGTGTAATGGTAACCCTTTTGCATGTGTTTTTGAAGAAAAAAAAACTTTTAGAATAGATATTGCCTTAACACCAAGGAATACAAATAAGACAGTGTATTTGAAATCTCTCTCTTGCAGGATCTCCAAATAAGAATATCAGGTCACTAGTTCTTTCTGTGTCTCATTCTGTGTTAATTCTACATAAACACATCCTAGAAAACAGCAATAGGATATGCCAGTTGTGAGCCTCCAAATACATTCCCCTTCTCTGTATGCTAGAGTATATTTTAAACAGATTATATTTTTCCCTCTGTGTTTCAGTTTTCACAGTTAATAAGACAGGCATTTCCATGGCTGACTTGCTGTTTTCATGGGTAGCAAACATTCTGATTAGTATTCCAGATACCGTGTTTACCAAATTCTTTTCAAAATACAAAACACCATAGACAATAAAACATTTTCTTCTTGCTGTTTATACTTAAAACATCAAAATAATACTAATCATATTGTTAAATATGTTATGATTGCTCTGGTAGCTGGTGTTTCTAAAGAAATATCTGTTGAACCAATATGACTTGAAAGATTTTCATGCCAAGTAGAAGCTGAAGAAATTAAAAAAAAATAATCTTCTCCCATTAATCTCATATACAAAACTGTAAAATAAAACCTTGCATTACACAAGGGGGAAGAAAAGCTGGAGATTCACAATGTTGAGAGTTATGAGCTTCAGTTTTTATGATCTGAATATTTCTGGTGCTCTATCAACCTTTAAAAACCTCCACTAAATGGAGGATAGTTAAAGGTAACAATGTGTAAGCTGCTGGTAAGTTTTCGTAATTATTCTTGTGAAATTTTTAGAATCAGTTGAGTTTTAGTACCAACCTAATTAACTTCCCAACCTAACTCTTCACAAGCATAATTGATTCAGTGTTTCCAAAAAAAAGAAAAAAAGGAAGCTTAGCTCTTTCCTGCTATCATTTCCTCATTTGGATTCATCCTAAATCTTATGATATTAAGGATGGCACCATAATAAATAAGATTAAATTCAGTAAAGTGATAAGAAGGAAAGTATAGGAAAATTGAGGAAAAGGGAGAAGTGGTGGTGGAGGTGGCCATTCTCAGTTCCGTTCAGTTGCTTAGTCGTGTCCGACTCTTTGCGACCCCATGAACCGCAGCACGCCAGGCCTCCTTGTCCATCACCAACTCCCAGAGTCCACCCAAACCCATGTCCATCGAGTCGGTGATGCCATCCAGCCATCACATCCTCTGTCATCCCCATCTCCTCCTGCCCTCAATCCCTCCCAGCATCAGGGTCTTTTCCAATGAGTCTATTCTTCGCATGAGGTAGCCAAAGTATTGGAGTTTCAGCTTCAGCATCAGTCCTTCCAATGAACACCCAGGACTGATCTCCTTTAGGATGGACTGGTTGGATCTCCTTGCAGTCCAAGGGATTCTCAAGAGTCATCTCCAACACCACAGTTCAAAAGCATCAGTTCTTCGGTGCTCAGTCTTCCTTATAGTCCAGCTCTCACATCCATACATGACCATTGGAAAAACCATAGCCTTGACTAGATGGACCTTTGTTGGCTAAGTAATGTCTCTGCTTTTTAATATACTCTCTAGTTTGGTCATAACTTTCCTTCCAAGGAGCAAGTGTCTTTTAATTTCAGGTTTGCAATCACCATCTGCAGTGATTTTGGAGCCCAGAAAAATAAAAAGTCAGCCACTGTATCCACTGTTTTCCCATTTATTTGCCATCAAGTGATGGGTCCGGGTGCCATGATCTTAGTTCTCAAGGGGAATGATAATGCTGCAACATGCAGGTCACATGAATTTCTGTCATAGCTTCTAAAGATCAGCCCCAAGCTTTGCAATTATTTTTTTTAATTTAAAATATTATGTTCTGCATAAAAATATGGGATAATTTCATTGACCGATCTTATTTATATTTTAATTTTTATTAGAGTATAATTGCTTTACAATGTTACGTTAGTTCATTCTGCACAACTGAATCAGCTAAATGTACTCAAAAATCCTCTCCCTTTTGGTCCTCTGTCGACTCCCCCACTCCCATCTAGGTCATCCCAGAGCAAGGGAGCTGAGCTCCCGGTGCTAGACAGCAGCTTCCCACTACCGCATGGCAATGGATATGTGTCAATTCTAATCTCTCAGTTCGTATCCCCCACCCTGCCATGTCCACATGTCCATTCTCTACTCCTACCCTGGAAATAGGGAGGAAAGAAGTAAGAGGAAGAAAGAGAAAGGGAGAAAGAAAGAGTACTTAAGAAGAAGCTACTTTCTGAGAATTATCCAAGTAGATAAATTACAAAAGCAAATGAAAGTCCAGATCTAGTCACATTTACATAAATTTGCTTTCAGTTCTTGGTAAATTCACTGATTAGTTCTATCACTCAATCATTTTTTCCAGGTGTGTGCAAAGAGCTAAAGGGAGAAGGGTAGAAAAGACCTTGCCAGATAAGGCCATGGTTTCAAGCCACAGCAGGGACCTTAGTATCTTGGGAGTATTTGACTGTCAGCAAAATGATCTCCATGCAGTGTACTCCAGTTTCTTTTATCCATACAGTTCTCTTGTTGCTTCAGGGCGTCTGTATTAAATATTTATAAACTGGCTCAATGTCTCAGGCTTTGACTTGGAAGCCATTCTAGATAGGGCCTCGTATCAAAGAGGGTAGTCAGTTCCAGAGAGAAAAGCAAAGAGAGAAACAGAGTTTCAACAGAGCTGTAGTTATTTTCTGTGTGAGCAACTGGCCTTCAGAAGCAACTGACATCCTTAGTCAGATGCTGAGCATGTGAGGTGGAAAACACGTGGCTGGCACCCTTCACAGAGCATCCTGCGTCTCCATCGCGCAGGTGTTCTGGCTCCAGAGGCCTGCCAACCAGCAACCCGAGTCTCTGAAGGGATTACGCACAGTTGCCTATTAGTTAAAACAGGACACTTATGCAAACACAGGATCCACTGTTGTTCACTATAGTTGTTCTCATTAACTCCCATCCTCTCTGGTTTAGAAACGAAAGAAGCAGATGTAAGCCATGCAGGCTTTATGATTCTTGTTTTGCGACTTGTTAAAATGGGCACCCACAGTTCTACAAAGTGACTACACAACTCTGAAATGATGCATGAAATGGGAAAAAATGGAAACAATTTTTGCCCTGAATGCTCAGGTCACAGAAATTATAGACATGGATTCACACAGCAAATGGTGATAAGCCTCCCGTTAGCTTCGGCCAACAGTTAAGCTGACTGCAGTGGGTCATCATCACAGAGCCGGGACTGAGTCAAAAAGAATAGAATGTCTGTCTCCTTTGACACCATGTAATGTGAATTCTCTCAGGCTCTGCCCTTCTTCCAACCCTACCCACCAGGTTTTCTTCTCACCCACGCTGCTTCCTGACTTTTTGCTTTTCTTTCTGTTGCATGCCCTTTCCAAATATTCCATCTTTTATTTGTGTGCACTCTTCTCTTGTACTTTTTTCCCTCTAAGTTTCCTTACTTAGTAGCTGCTTAGGAAGCATGTTGAAGGAAGGCAAAGTAGGAATGGGGTTTTGGAACTTAGTATTTATTTAAAATACAGTCATACCCAGGAGACAAAACCACCAAGTGCTACCTATCTTTAGGTGCCAAGCCATGTATTGTAAAGAAAGAAAAGCTATGTTATGTCACCATTGTTATAATGGGCAATCAGATGTCTGCTGGGACACGCTTGGGAAAGACCACTTTCCTATGCATTGCATGCCCGCATGTGTGTACCCATAAAACACATCTGGATTACACCCCAGCTGTCTGTCTCTGTATCTATCACTTTCTCTCCAACTCAAAGAGATTAAAATGTAAAGAGTAGGAGTTGTATTGTATACAAGTATAAATTTGAAATTTACTTAGAATAAAGAATAATAAAAATCCATGCTGCAATTTAAAGGCTGCATTTCTGGGGAATTTTGCAGTTTAGATGTATAAATGAGGCTGAGAATGTTATGATCCCCATTGCATCTCTTTCACTAAGAGTCATTACTTGACTTTTAGAGAGAAGTAGAAAAGTTTGTTGTTTCAGTGATCATGCGATATTCATACAAATTTGACAAATTCATCTAAAAAAATAAGAATCATTATTTGACTTGCAAGAATTCCTGGAGTGGCCAGGAAAAGTGAGAGAACTGATATCAGGATACTGACAAAGAGTTCTGACTGGCACCTACTAGTTGTAGGAACTGTTGAAGTTACTTAGCTTTTCTAAGCCTTGATTGTTTTTTAATAGTAAAATTGGAGCACATCCCTTTTAAGAATTTTGAGAATCAGATGAGATGGAGTATGTTCAAGACTTTTTATAATTAGGCAACTGTGTATAGAGAAGGTTGATTACCTGGTTTATGATGCTAGCCTCTACTACAATTTCAGATGGCTAAGCTGTGAAACTTGTTTTAGCTTCTTCAGATTTTGTTGTAAGTTCGTAAGTCAAAATTTCAAGATGAGAATCTAAAGTAAAAGTAAATAATCCATGTTACATTGTGAATAGGAGCATGAACTCTTCAGCCAGTATTATTGTTGTTCAGTCTCTAAGTCTTGTCCAACTCTTTGCAACCCCATAGACTGTAGCCCACCAGGCTCCTCTGTCCAGGGGATGCTTCAGGCAAGGATACTGGAGTGGATTGCTGTGCCCTCCTTCAGGGGATCTTCCTGACCCAGGGATCAAGTGGTGTCTCTTACATCTACTTCATTGGCAGAAGTATTCTTTACCACTAGCACCACTATCTAATGGAGTTCAAATCCCAACTTTGCTATTTGACTCTATTTCCCTTTTTAATAAAATGTCCATAATTATACTATCTCCAGCACAGGGTTGATTTGGGGACCCTGTGGTGTAGATTGGTGCTTGGCATATGTAATATGCTTCATAAGCATTTGCTGAACTAAAAATAAAATGTACTCAAGGATTTTATTATCACAACTGCTCTCATTGGCATTCTAATAGAAGTATCTAAGGCTCAAATATTATTTGATGTTCAAGCTTCTGCACAGAGATCCACTCTGCAAGTTTCACATGCTTTCAATAAGATATTTGAATCATTTCTATTTTTGCCTTCTCACCATCAATAAACTACTTCCTGTGAGTCTTTTTATTGGCAATCAAACATGCACTGCTCTAATGCATGTAGATTTTAATCAATTAGTGGAGTTCAACAGGTCATTTTTTCCAGTTGCAATAGTTTGAGAGGTTAATTTTGCAAACACCTGAATACTCTGGAGGATTATGGAGAAGCCTGAAGTTATGGTGCAAGCCCAATCTCAGTGGACTGAAAAGAGAATGATCAATACATAAGTATAATCTTTTCTCCATCAAATGTCCTTGGTATCTTCATCTTAAACTTATATTTCCAAGCTGCTTTCAAAAATAATTTTGCAGGAAAGTTGTTCATGGGTCTGGAGATATTTATCATATATACTCACTTCCCTCTTTACCATACCTACCTCCTTGCTCACATTCCCAAGGATAAACAACTCTGTAAGACAAAATATTTATCATTCAAATGAAAGTATCGTTCAAAATAAAAGTATCATTCAAATAAAAAGTATCATCAAACCCCCAATAAGAAGAAATTGAAAAAGAAGTGCATACGTATGTGTATGTATGTTTGTGTGTATGGAGACAAAAAAATAGCTGTTAATTAATTCTCAGCCATTTTCATATTATAAATGATATTTTATACTAATAATGATAGAAGGCTGTTAACAAAACTGATGTTTTTATAAATAATATCATGTTGAAAATATGATATTAATTATATATTATATAGATATAGATATTCATATTGAGTTAACTTGTTGATTAAGCTTTAATATTTTCCACACATGACACAAATACAATTTAATATGTTTCTTTTGCCCTTGAATTCTCTAACTTTTGTCTGCATCTGTATCACCTGGAAGGCTCAATACACAGAGATTTATGGGCTCATGCCCAGAAGTTCTGACTCATTAGGTCTGGGGTACAGCCCAAGAATTTGTGTTTGGCAATTATTTCCCAGTTATGCTGATGCTGCTAGTCTGGGGACCACACTTTAAGCACCACCATCCTATAGTTCTCCTGGAACAAAGGAAACTGAATTTTATTGTGATAGACTGTCAACTTTTTTGGCCCCCTGTGAATCATACCTCTTGGCAGCAATTCCCTTTGCATGAATTTGGGCTTGCACCTTGTTTTAAATAGTAGAAAGAGGCAGAAAGATGCTGTGGCAGTCCTGGACCTGAGCCTTAAGATAGCCTGGCAGCTTTTACTTTTGTGTTGTTGGAAATCAGCCGCTATGTAAGAAGTCTAACTACCCTGAGACCTTCGTGTTTGGGAAAGTTCAAGATAAGCACATGGAGAACTCACATGAAAGAGAATGGAGGAACCCAGCCAGCAGAGAGACCCAAGTTCCCAGGCTGACAGCCTCAGCTGGGCTCCCAACAGCCAGCCAGCACCAACTTGTCTTATGAGTGAGGGCATTCTAAGCCTGCTTGCTATCAGTCAACATAAGGTAAGGCAGAAAACCTGCCAAGACAACTGATGATTGTGAGAAATAATAAACAGTTGTTAAGTTTTCATGTGATTTTTTTTTTTAAGCAGCAATAAAAAGTCAAGGGCTTCAAGGAGAATTTTACTGAAGGCTGGGAATAATAGGAAGGATATTACTGCTCGTAGCTGGAGAAAATTGGACTGGTAGGAAAATGAGTGAGTCTCCTGTACACAGTAATGTGGATGACAAAAGGGTGATTTCCAAGCAGAATGTTGAAAGTTCAAATTTACTTTCTCTGATAAAGATAGGAGGCGTGAGATACAATAATTTTACTTTTAGTTTTCAACTGAAATAAAGAAGAACTACAAAGAAGCCAGGATTCACTTCATTCGAATATTAAGCTATTTATCATTCTCAGCTTTTTGAAATTGAATAATTCTCAAAATAATAAATGACCTGAGGGCAAAGATCCTAAGAGTTTTTGTCAGTAAAATATGGTGTCTGGATTAGGGTCAGGTCTTAAGACACTTTGTTAATTCCTTCAAAACTTAAGGTGATGTTAGCTAGACCCTCTCTGCTAACAGTAGTGTTTCTGAGACTTTTAACGGTCTACTGCATAGAACTCATCTGCCAGGAAAAGGACTTTGAAGAATCATATGATATTGTCCTGCACCCAAAATTATAGAGGAATATTTTTTGAAGAGATTCAATATTGTTACTTTCTTCTATTTTACAATAATAAGATAAGCTCCAATAAGATTCATTGGAAACCTGTCAAGTTTTTAAGATAATTGTATTAACAGAAGCACTGCCAATTTGGATGAAAAGAAACAGACACAGTTCAAAATCAACAGCTTTCTACTGGCAGGAAGTAGGCTGAGAAAGTTACTCATCTATAAATATGGGTTATTTAAGATGGAAAAGGAAGGACAGATCAGAGGCTGGAACCATTAGTTATGGAGAAACCATTGCCAGTCATGAATCTATTTATATTTACCATAATGGATTGCAGAATTTCTTTGGATTGGTAATTACTATGTGTTTCCCATATTCCCTGTTTTTGAATGGGAATGTTTATTATGATTTTTCTTGTTCCTGGCTTGGAATTGTACGTTGGGATATGAGGGAGAGATAAATTGTCTCATTTTTCTCACAAATCTTCAAATCAAAAGGAACCATGTCTTACAAGACTAAGACTATGCTATAATGAGATGTAGCTTTGTGGGTTGTTAGGAGGGAATGGATATATTTTGGATGTGGATCTTGAATCGTTGAGGGCCAGAGGACATAGGAACCTAACTGCAGGAAGAGGATCTGGGAGGAAGAACCAGGACCCTCACTGGCAGCCCCTGAGCCCCTCGCTGACAAGTGGCATCAACTTATCAGACACGTGAGTGAGCCATTAAGGAAACAGAGCCTCTGGCCCCAGCTGAGTCGCCCCCACTCATATCATGTCAAAGACAATCCAACCCAAATTACAGAGTTATGAGCAAATCAATTATTTTTTTAATCCACTAAGCTATAGGATGATTTGTTATGCAAGAGGTATTTGAAATGCTTTATCTCTAGAACAAAGAAAGGTTCATCCTAAAACTCAACGCCCCAATCTCCTTTCCCCTTTGTATCTGTATTGCCAATAATCTTGCCTCCTAAGATTCCTAATATCTTTTGCACTTATAATTTTTCTACATAATATAATCAATATTCTTTATACATTTATCTTCCCCCCTTCTGCTTTTTACTCATCACTTGTGTAACAAGTCATTATGTTTTTTTTTTCTATTTCTTCATAATGTATCTAATATTTGATTTCAAAATCTTATCCTCACAGAAACCAGTAAAATGGACATTACTGAGAAGTGCTGGAATCTGCCTAATAAAGATGGAGTTGGGGATTTTCTCAGCCTCTGAGTTCTCTCCTGTTTGCTCTCCTGGAATCAAAGGATGCATGATTGCCGCCCAGAAGTGACTCTGCAGCATCTACAGGGTAGAAATACTCCTGGAATCCATCCAATCCTCTCCAGTCCCAGAAAACTGGATATTTATTTTGCTCTTCTTACTTTATTTGCAAGTCTACTAAACTTCCAGTTCTCTTTTAAGATCGAGTGGTTGAGTCATTATTACTTCATTTGGGAGACTAAATCCAACACCAAGACAGGATTTTATTTTTGAACAGTTGTTAAGTTGTTCAAAGGAACAAGAAAGATTCTTGACCTTTGGAAAATTCCAGGACTAGGTTAACATTCTTCTTGCCTTTCAAATATGGCTCTATTTTATCTTTTAATTATAAACCTGAATAAATATTTAACATGAGATTAATTATTTGTACTGTTGGATCTACTCAATTCAGCATTATTCATTCATTCATCCAAACTCACTTCTGTATCCATTCACCAATTCACCATTTTTTTGTTATTCTTTATGATTAGGTTTATATTAAGCACAAAATTGACAGTAATATCCCAACTCTGATGTATTGTTTTATTTAGCTGGTTTCAAGTTATCTAGGAGAAGTAGATTATTCTTGAACTTGATCACCTTAAATTTACTAGTTATGAAAATGTTTTAAAAAAAAAAGCGGATAAGAAAATAGTATTTCTGGCACATCACAGAATTCTTTGCAAGTGTGTTTACTGCTCAGTGAATGAATAGATGAAATAAGTAAATGAAATATCATCTGGGTGCTCGGTCTAAACCCAGAAAGATCAAAGGAATTTAGGGAAATTGTGTGTTCTAGATTGGGATGTGTTCTCCAAGTTAAAGTCTTTTTTGATTTATCCTCATCTCTTTTAGGGATTTTCAGGATCAGTAAATTGTCTTCTACCTAGAAGGCAACCACAAGAGTAGAAACATGAAAAAGTAACTTTACTTAAGAAAAAATTAGCAAGCACCTACAGATGATCACTTGAACTGATTTTTTGAGACCTAAAGCCATTAAAAAGTTCTTTCCCATCCGTTTACATCAAACTTAGTGACATTCTAGGAGACAGTGGTAGAAGCTGGGAAAGGCAGGGTATCACAATTGAAGGGTGTCCTGTATATTATCAGTATAAAAACTAAATTCTATTTAATTTTTAAAATGTGAGTGTGGTCAAGGCAATAGATATATTTTGTTTATCCACTGCTGTCAACAAACAACTCTAAAACATAATGGCTTAAAACAACCATTCTTTTACCCTTTCTCACAATGGCATAGGGAGTGGTATGTTGTAGTGTCCAATTGGACTTTTCACTCTCATGCCTCAGATGTGTATGTGGACCAAAATGGCTTAACTGGGATCATAGGTCTGGAACTTCCCTTTTTTCTTTCAGTTGCGCTTATGAGTTCTCCAGTGGTGTCAGGGTTTCTGCTTCTCTATTTATTCTCTCCACATGGTTTTACCACATGGTGTCTCTAGGAGGGGAGCCATACTTCTTACATGGAAGCCAGGGCCCCCAGAAGTGCGAAAACAGCAGCTGCTGGGCCTTCCTCAGGAACTGGGAGTGTCATTTCCACAGTATTGTATTGGTCAAGGAGATTTTCTGTCCCAGCCCAGATTTAAGGAGAAGTCACTACACCAAGGTGTAAATACCAGAAGGTATGATTGTGGTGTTCCAGTGGGACAAATCACAAAGTGCCATTCTTAGCGCTTATCAGCTGGAGTCACAAGTCTGAAATCAAATTTGCAAAACATGCATTTGGCTCCAGCAAAATGTGCTGATGTCAAGAAGTGAAGATCATCATATTGATGCTAACATCCCAAGGATGGACTAAGAATAAAAAACATGCCCTGGAGGAGGAAAGACTTCTTCATCTTTATCTTGAACATTAATTGTTCTGATTAGAGTCATTCTTTTCAGCGTCAGAGAACAGAATGAATTTTACTATTCTGCTGTGAATTACCCTCTAGAAAAATTCAACTCTTGAATGTAGAAATAATCATTGCAGGAATGTGTTCATTCCTGCAAAATTTTTATTCGTGGTGCTGATTTCATATTAAAAAATCATAAAATAAAAGGATATTAAAAAGCATGTGATCCTCACCAATTGTTATGTATTTTAGCTGAGGGCTAAAGACAAATGCCCAAAGCAATCTTATGCATCAGAATATCACCATTTACATCTTTTGTTCTCTTGTTTTCTTATGTATTGTTCAAGGTCCTACCTAAAAATGAATGAAAGGGCAACTGTCAAGATGACAGCTTAAACATAATCTTCTTTGCGTTGTTTCTTTGATGTTCAGTTGTGTAATTAAAAAAAAAAGACATGTTTAATCATCTCTCTATTCAATTAATTTACGTTATCTCTTTGTATGATATTAAAAGAATGACAAGGCAATTCATACTTAAAAAAAATATTTTACCATCTGTTGCTCTAGGACTAATTCAGTTTTGCAAATTAAGATTGGAAGAGATTGCAAGGAACATTGAAGGGAAAAAGGAAACCCTAAATGGATCTCCATGTTTATTAGAGAGTATATTGTTTTCTTAGTTTTCAATTATATTTTATCTATGATTTTAATTTCTCAAACCTCCCACATAGTGAATTTTTTTAGATTCTTTCTAATTATTATCCACGTCTCTATTTATCTGTCACAAAAAATATTATGAACTCCGCATACATTTTTATGCAGCTAGCTCTACAGCAGTGCACAGGATGAAATATTTCAATAGCATCTGATGTTGTGTATACTTTTCACCCCAGGAGATTTCTTTCAAGAGAAAGTAGTAGCCAGGATGTCTCAGAGTCTATCAGTATTCATATAGCTTTTATTTTCGGCTTCACAGTAAGCCTCGGGTATAAGAATTGGAGGCCTAAACATGTACCCTTTGTTTATATTTACAAAATAGTGGAGAAAGAGGAAAAGGGAAAAACAACAGTGTAGAAATAAGGTTTTTTTTTTTTTTTTTTAATATATTTCGCTTCCCTGGTGTGGAGATATTAGATGCAAAACCATAGCCAAAATTAACATGTATGTGCACGTGTGTGTGTGTGTGTGTGTGTGTGTGTGTGAGTAGCAACCTCTTTGTTAAATCATAATCAATAACATTCTCAGAAAAACTTACAGGGAAGAATGCCTATTCAACTTTGATATTTTAACAGGCTAATTCTTTTGAATTTGTGGCCTTGGAATGTACAGGTCTAGGTCCATATGATCACTGATTATTTAAAAGAGCATAGTTAATTATGTTTCTTTATTAATAGGGTGACTTTATGACTTGCCTGAAAACCACAAGATAAGTCAAAACCCCCTTTCCCACCCCCTAACCTCCTAACCACTGGTTTTTCTGAACCGCTCGGAATAATCTAAAGCCCTATTCAGCTTGCAGCCAGATGTGAACAATCACTGCTTGACACAGGGTACAAATAACACCTCCTCCAGCCATTACTCTTAAATTGGAGCTCTGCCCTTGATGGAGGCTGGAGTTTGCTCTGGCTTTTGTAACTTGCACATGAACGGTAGGGAGAAAGACTCACAGAGGGAAAAGGAGTGTTTAGGTGGTAAGCTGCAGGCGGATCTGGGCTTGTCTCACCATAGAGGGGTCTGTTTTAAAGTGGAGTGAGGTCACAGGTCACACAGTTCAACCCAAAGGACTAAGTGCACTAATGTATTGGGCAGACATAGACCCATTAAAACAAAAGCAAACCAAAAATAAGGTGAGGAAGGGTCCAAGCCAACCTTGAAACCTAAATGACCATTTGTTCTCATTCTTCAAAACATTCGGGGGCCTTCTAGCCAGCCAAGGCTAGAGCTGTTTATGGTTCATAGAGTCTGAGAAAATGGAGCCCTGACATCTGACCTTGCATGAACCTCAGACAGAGCAGAATGAAACAGTCTGGACAGGAAAAGCACTATTCCCTTAGCAAGCTGCTGTGTTTGATGGTCATGGTCAGATTTTACCAAGATTCTGAGATTACACTTCAAAAATAAAACTAAGATTGCTCTTTGACTCCAAGCTGCATTGATTGTTTTTGTTTTTGCTGCCTGAGTCACTCTCTCTTTTTTCCCAAGTTAGGTTGCATTCTTTCTCTCCTCCTAGATGTCTAGAATTCATTGCAAAGAATAGCAGCATGTGTCATCTGCAGAGAAGGCCCCTGCTGAGTTAATGTTCAAGACCAAGACATTAGAGCTATAAAAATCGGGAAAACAGGTAGCCTTCCTTAGTGCTTTATTTTTTAATTATTTCTGTTTTTTATTTACTTTAGCATTTTTCTTAAAAGTTGTTTTTGACAACAGATTGCCCTCTCTTCATAATCTTCATACTGAAGTAACTACCTCAGGAAAAAAAAAAAAAATGAAATGATTGCATCTAACAGGGTAAAAACAAATATGGTTCACAACCTGTGATCAATACTAGTGAAGTTCATGGCTCAATGAATAGAAAAGCGAAGGAAAAGGAACACAATATATTCTTTAAAAGAGACCCAGGTGAACTTGAGAAGGCATTAAATGCATAGAAATGTCCCCTAACCCCCATTACAAAACATTTAGTGGAGCAATAGGAACTCTCATATACCGCTGTTGGGAATGCAAAATGGTGCACCCACTTTGCAAAATAGTTTGGTTATTTTTACAAAACTAAACATGATCTTACCATACAGTCCAGCAATCATGCCCCTTGGTATTTACCCAAAGGAGTTTAAATTTACGTCCACACAAAAATTCGCACACAGATGCGTATAGCAGCTGTATGCATAATTCCTCAAACTTGGAGGAAACCAAAATGTCCTTCAGTAGTTGAATAGATAAATAAACTGTGGTACAGCCAGTCAATGGAATATTATTCATTGCAAAAAATATATGTTATCAAGTCACAAAAAGACATGAAGAAATCTTCAATGAATTTGGCTAAGTGAAAGAAGCCAAACTAAAAAGGCTACATACTGTATGATTCCAACTCTGGAAAAGCTGACATTCTGGAAAAGGCGAAACTATGGAGACAACAGAAATATTACTAGTTGCCAGAGGTGGTGGGGGTAGGGGATGAGAGATGAATACGTAGAACATAGATGATTTTTAGGTCAGTGAAAATAGTCTGTGTGATATATAATAATCATGGATCTATTTCATCAGGTTGTGTTGTGTTAGTGGCTCACTTGTGTCTGACTGTTTGCAACCCCCTGGACTGTAGCCCACCAGGCTCCTCTATCCATGGAGTTCTCCAGGCAAGAACACTGCAGTGGGTTGCCATTCCCTTCTCCAGATGATCTTCCTGACCCAGAGATAGAATCCGGGTCTCCTGCATTGCAGGCAGATTCTTTACTTTCTGAGATGCTAGGTAAGCCCATATTTCATCATACACTTGTCCAAATCCATAGCACGTACAACAGCAAGAATGAACTGTAATGCTAACTATGGATTTGGTACAATTATGAAGTGTCAGTGTAAGTTTGTCAATTGTAGCATGTTTTTATAACCCACTCTGGTGGGTGATGTTGAAAATGGAGGAGGCTGTGTGGGGAGGTGGTGTGTGAAAAATCACTGTACCTTCTCTCAATTTTGTTAAAAACCTAATACTGCTTTTAAAAAGTCTTCAAAAAATCACTTAAAATGAAAAGTGAGAATTGGAGGAGGAAAAAAATGCTTTCATATTCATTAAGCAGAACAAGTAAAACTCTTAATATCAGCTCTGGTTCCGCTGAGTACTTGTTACTGTGATGCTGTCTGACTTGGTTATTAAGTGGCCAAGAAAGCCTTAGTCGAAAAAAACTCACTGGCTTAATTTAAATTTTGGCCACCCCAGCTCTTTGAGCTATGAATAGACTCACTCTCTCATTTGTTTGGCCTATGGGGAAAATCACCTCTTAAAAGTATGCTTTATAAGAAAGTTACTAGATTTCCCTTGAAAATAGCATTCATGTACTGAACCTTTTAAGAAGGAAAAAGTTTGCTGAACATAGAGCAAACAATTTAAAAAGTGATCAAGTACAATATTGAGAATGCTCATCAAAAGAAATGTACATGCATATTAAAAACACTAATAATTTGCTTAGTTTTGTTGAGTTATTTCTTATATATATATATTAAGATGCACAGGGCTAAAATGAAGATCTTAATGAATTTTTATATATGGTATAAACTTCTTTCACCATCGCACATATTAAGATGTAGAACATCTCCAGCATTTAAGAAGGCTCCCACCCCATTCTGCAGTCAGAAGGTACCCCAAGAGGAGCCATTATTCTGTTTAACCTCTTTTTTAAATTTCGTATGTATGTAAAATATATAGAATGTATATTTTTGTACCTGACTTCTTTTACTCAGCATTATATCTGTGAGATTCATTTATATCATTATGTGTACCATGAGTTCATTCTTTTTTAATCAATGTACAGGATTCCGTTGTAGTTAGAATACCACAGTTTGTTTACTTATTGTATAGTTGATAGACATTTTTTCCAGAGTGTGGCTATAATATGAACATTATTGTATATATCTTTTGGAGGAGGAAAGCATTCATTTTGGATGGATTTGTATCAGCAGTGGAGATGCAGGTCAGAGAGTAATTTAACAGGTTCTGCCGAAAGTTTTTCTAAAGTCACTGTACCATTTAACTGTCCCACTGATAATGCAAGAGTTTTCATCCTTCTGCACCCTTCATATTCTTAATTTTAGTCATTTGGCTGGATGTTAGTGATAGCTCATCTTACTTTCTATTTTTCTGGTGAATAATTATGTTGAGCATTTTTTTTTGGTATGTTTATCATCCTAACCTTTTTAAAAAAAGGATTTGGGAGTTCAGCTTAAAAGTTACTCAAGAAGCTTGAGGATGGTGTCAGTTTCTTAGCAGTGAAAAAGAAGATGAGAAAAGAGAACTAATATTTACTTAGTGCCTATCATGTTGTGAGAACTTTACATATGCTATCTCCATTAACTCTTCTAATAGCCATATACGGTAGATGTTTTTTTAGTGGATAGTAGAGTTCATATGTTTATGAGTAGAATTTATTCAATTTTCTATTCCCTTCCTATATTCTGATATACCCTAATTTTCCCTTTATTCCACATATGTTGGAAATTAATATTTTTCCAGATTTATGAAGAATCATAGTTATTACTATGGCTTCCCAATGATGTTTCCTTAGCCCACTAACCATCTAACATCATGATGAACAGTCTTTTGTATGCCTTTTGGTGTTTAAATTTTTACAATAAATCATTACCATTATAATTTAAGACGCTGTAAAGTTATTTCCATTTTGAAAAAACTCTGTCCCTTCCTTCTGGCCAAATGAGAAACCATATCCTTGCCTTTTCAAATTGTTTTATGAAAGGTAATCAAAGACCTGTTTGCTTTATTACATTTTCAAAGGCCTTTAAGATCCTAGCTTTTTTTTTTTAATAAGTTGTCTTACCCAAGTTCCTGAATCAAATATCTACACTCTTCTTTAAGTTTTAGCAATTCTCCCTTATCTGTGAAGTGAAAGTCACTCAATTGTATCCAACTCTTTGCGACCCCATGGACCATACAGTCCATGGAATTCTCCAGATCAGAATACTGGAGTGGGTAGCCATTCCCTTCTCCAGGGAATCTTCCCAACCCAGGGATCCAACCCAGGTCTCCTGCACTGCAGGCGGATTCTTTACCATCTGAACCACCAGGGAAGCCCAAGAATACTGGAGTGGGTAGTTTATCCCTTCTCCAGAGGATCTTCCCGACCTAGGAATCGAACCGGGGTCTTCTGCGTTGCCGGCGGATTCTTTACCAACTGAGCTATCAGGGAATCCTCTCCCTTATTGAGCATTTTCCTTTTACAAGAATGTTCTCATATTTATACTTAGTCTCACTGACATAATTAGCTTGTTTCAGGAAAAAAGAGGATGCAAAATGTTAACTTGAGAGGAAAAGCAATAATTTTCTTAACTTCAAAAGAAGTTTGTGTGGGACCTTGATAGGGAGTGTCCATGCTGACTGATGGTGTTTCTGACATTAATACTGGGTGAGATGTTTCCTACACCCCAACACTCAAATCCTCTGTCCTTACTCAGCCTGCAATCAAAACAAAACCTAAAATCAGAAATGAAGAAAAGCGTCACTTGAAAAAGATTAATTGACATTTATCGATTTTTTAAAAAGACAAAAGTATATCTTAAGTTGTCAGGTTGTTTTTGTCTGTGCCACACGGCTTATGGGATCTTATTTCCCCAACCAGTGCTTGAAACTGGGTCCTTGGCAGTGAAAGCATGTAGTCCTAACCACTAGACTGCCAGGGAATTTCCAATATACCTAAAATATTAACCAAAGCCCTTCTAATATCAGTTCTTAAAAATGAAGGTGAAGGTCAACTGGGAAGGTAACTCAATATATGGAGTTAATACCTTAAGCATTTTACACAGGCTGGGTACATAATAGACACTCAAAATTTTTTTGTTTGACTTATCTTATTTTTCCTTGTTCAGATAGTTTTAAATATCAGTATTATATTCATACACTTGCTTATTTTGTACCTAACAAAAGCTGATTCATTTTTTACATTAATTCCTTTTACTGCAAAACAAAAGGCATCTTCCTTGGAATATCATAATAAACCACTTCAACTTCTGAAATGTGCCAGCTCCAGATCAATTTTTTATGTCTTCATTAAGGATGAATACATTATCGACAAGTACCACCAGGAACAAATACATTAACTTTTGAGCTTTCTTGAGTAATGTCAAATGACATGGTCTAAGTCCAGTAGGCCTGTGGAATTATTGTATAATTTCTGAGTTTACCTCTGTCTATCTTCCCTATGTGGGATAATGTTCAGTGGTTGGAGGTGTTTATTTGATTTAAAACCCATTCTTTGCCATACATTTGAGTGTGTGTGTGTGCTAAGTTAATTCAGTCCTGTCTGACTCTTTGCGACCCCATGGACTATAGTCTTCCAGTCTCCTCTGTCCATGGGATTCTCTAGGCAAGAACACTTGAGTGGGTTGCCATGCCTTCCTCCAGGGGATCTTCCCGACCCAGGGATCAAACTTGCAGCTCCTGCAATGCAGATGGATTCCTTGCTGCTGAGCCATGAGGATAGAGTCACAGAATTGAGTCAGTTGAGAGAAAGCCTAAGGATTTGATGTAAAAATGCTATCTTGGGTTTGGCAATGGCAATTGCATATATGGATAGACAAGAGGGCTGGCTGCCAGGTCTTCAAAGGAGTAGCAATTTCTGATGCTTTTTCCCAAGTTAGTTTATTTTGCCCTTAAACTGACTTTATTAAGTTAAAGAGTCACCAATAAATCTCTATTATAGAATTCAAAAGACTTAGGCCTCTTTTTGGAGCACCAATGTTTTTCTAAGAAAGTTGGGAGTAATTCAACTCAGTTGCCTTCAGTCCAACTTTATCTGAAAAGATGAAATTAGCCCTTCATTAAGACAGAGTGGGGAATTGGACAACACACACACACACACACACACAAACCAAGACCCGAATGAGGGTGAGACAGTGACCAGGTGTTTGGTTGGAGTCACTGCTCAAATTGTGGGGAATGATATTTCTAGGCTGTTATGTTGAGTGTTTGTGAGCAGGCTATTCTAAGATTTTTGGATAGGCTGAACAGGATATGGCTGGGTGTGACAAAGATGTGGCTGCTCAGGAAGAAGCAACCCAAACCAGGAAAGGACATGACAGAAATGCATGACCTTTATTTGGAGGAAAGTTCCTGCATCCTTGTAGATTTGAGGTCTTAATCTATGAAGATGTGTGTGTAACACCAAGGGAAAGGAAACGTGATTTTCACCACTCTCTCTTGTTTAGCTTTAGTTTTTATTAAACCCAACGGGGAGACATGGTACATTCCACTGAAGATATGTCTTTCCATGGCAGTGTGTCCATGAGGATGACTGCAGAAGACAGAAGCAGGGAACAGAAGAGGGAGAACCATTTGGAATGAAATGCAGTATTAGAAGGAGAATCATCATGGCGCACATCTTACCACCTTTGACGTGACCTGTGGCTTAGAAGAAAGAGGTAAAATCTTTGCACATTTCAGAAACAGTGGTTGAAAATCAGAGCAAACCGCCTGATAAATGGTAAATAAATAATATGGTGCCCTTCTCCCCAAATTCACAGGGCAGTTCCAATTTTTACTCCAGTTTGTGTGAGAGTGATTTTAGAGGTCTAACTGGAAGTACTTTCTCATTCTTACTTATTTACTTTCAATAGATATTGTTGAATATGTCAATATGTGAAAGTTTCACATTCCTTGAGTGTGAACTGTTAGGCGAGAAGACAGAAGTTAAAGTGAAAAAACAGCAGTGATCACATAACGGAAGGCTTTTCTTTTCCCCTAAAGACTTGGCATTTATCCTATAGGACCTAAGAAATAGTATACACAAAGGGGAATCATTGAAAAGCTTTAAAGAGAGAAAATAATTGCATTAAAGTACTATAAATAGTCAATGTTCATTTTTCTTCTGCTTTACGTGATTGGTTTAAGGTCATGGTTCCCAAATTTATCTGAACCTTAGAATCATCTGGGGATCTTTGGAAAATTCCAAAGCCCCAACCACGTCCCCAACTAATTAAATCACAATCTCTAGGAGTGTATGTTGGGAAACATAGAAATAAACAGAAAAAAAGTAAGTATTATCTAGGAGCAGATTGAATTGACTTGAGATGGATTGTGCCAGTTCTTTTATTTATTTAGCATTTGTTTTGTTTTTTATGACTTTTTACTTCCTAATTTTTAAGTGATGGTAAATGGCATGATGAAAAAGTGCCAAGACCTCTCACTAAAACAGAAGTCTATTCAGTTGTGTTAATGCATAGACAACTTTGTATCTTGCTAGAATAAGTTGGAGCTTGGGATGAGGCAGAAAAGATTTTCTGGAGACTATATCCTTGAGTCCATAAATTTCCCTTTATTTCTCCCATTTGCCCCTATATATTTTCAGTATAGCACTGTATTTATACAGTATTTGTGCTTAGCGAGAAGATAGTATTTACTTTTACCATGATGTAGTGATATATCTGAGTAGACATGACCATATGCATCAGTTGTAAGTACACTCTGTTCTTCTTTTGCAGTTCAGGTGAGGATCACTTAACGTGTGTCCTGTGTTACACTTTTCTCTTCTCCTTTGGGTGCAAAGTAGAAACTTTCCCCTTTACTTTCCTTGAATAAAGAGGAGGAATTTTTTTTCTTTTTTAGTTATAACATCCTATTTAATTAAAACATAAACACACACACACACACAAATGCAAACTATGAACTCTTCTTGGCCTAGCTACTGACCTTAAACTAGAACATTTGCCTGAGATGAAGTATAGAGGAAATGATTCTTCACTTTACCTCCAGATTTGGTAAATGTAACATGTTGCTAGGAAATCTGATTTCAGACAAGTGTTCTGACGCTTCTGATATGCTTTGTCTGCTGTCACTTTCAGAAACACTGAATTTGGCAGTTGAGATGCAAAGATAAATAAGGGGAGGAGGACTTCCCTGGCGGTCCAGTGGTTAAGGCTCTGCACTTCCAGTGCAGGGGGCACCAGTTCAATCTCTGGTTCGGGAAGATTCCCACAAGGCACATGATGCAGTCAAATAAATAAGTAAATTGGGGGAAACAGCCTTAGAAGTGTTTTGGGTTGAAACAATTTTTTTTGGCTTCCATATTTGTCATAGATATTGTTCTGAACGACAATGATTTTTCTCCTGCCACAAGGTCTAAGTTAAATGTCCAAGCAGGGCCCTCTTCCATCTTTGAAGTAGGCTTTCTCATCTCTCTCTCTCTATTTTTTTCCCTAGCTTCTCATGGTGTATTTGCTTTTCCCACACCATCCATATTGTATTGTGTTGGAGTTTTTGGATTCTCCTCATTTGTTAGCTTTGTCCCCATGCTTAATCCTATTTATTTATTTAATACTCATCCATTAGGGGCTTTACCTGGCCAGCCCAGCCAATGGATCTCTAGGTTCAGGTGATCCACCCTGGCTTGTCTGTTCAGTAGTAGTTTTGCTGCTGAGGTAGGAGGTTGCCATGGAATGAATGTTGAATTGGAAACTCTGTGATCTAGTCTCGCTTTCCTATTTAGCCACAGAATGATCTTGAACAAGTTCTCTTTCTAAAGTCTGTCTTCTTCGGAAAGTGGAGAAACTAATCTCTACCTAATCATGAAAAGAAGTGAAATGCTCTGTATGTCAAAATAATTTGTAGATGACTGAGGCTGTGGTTCTTAAACTTTGGCTTGCATCAGACCCACCTGGAGGACATGCCTAGCTGAAACCCATCCCCAGATTTTGTGATATAGCAGGTCGGAGGAGGGCCTGGGAGTCTGTCTTTCTAGATGGGTCCAGGAGATATGGACACTGATGTTGCTGGCTCCAGAATCACACTTTGAGAAGACAGGTCTAAGGCATTATTATAAAATGGCCTAATCGCTAAGTTTACATGTGTTCTCTTTGCTTCCCAGTGGATCTAAATTCCCAAGATGCCATTAATGGTATTAAAGTGAGCTAAGGGTAGTTTGAAAATTGACGAGTAGGTCTTCGTAAAGTACCTACTAAATGTGCCCTAGAAGCAAAACAAACAAATAGATGGCAACAGGAAAGTGACACAAATCTCTAAGAAATCTTATTTTAAACCTTGTATTTTCTTAGATAATGAGTTAATTTATTTTTCTGGATGTGGAAGTGGCCAGTGTTATCTTTGAGATGAAGGCGGATATGCTCAGTTGGGTCATCTGAGTGGGGGCCTCCCTAGCTTCTTCCTGCTGCCTACACATTTAACGATGCAGTCCTGGGTGACTATAATGAAGAAGAACAGGGCACTATCAACTTCAAAGTAAATGTGCTATGCTGTAAATGGTCATGCAGAGAGCGCACAAGACCATTCTAGCTGGAAAATTAAAATATGTCATGACACAGCTATAAAACTCTTTGTTGCCAAGCCAACATCATTCTGGCTTATGGCTCTTAGACCTCACAAAAGGAGGTTAATTAATGAAACAAACCTGTTGTAAAATGGTCTAAAGAAAATCTGATGGGTTAGGATAAACTTTAAGGTGCCAAATGGGATTACATCTACCTAAACAGAGAAGGAGCTGGCTGGATGTCAGTGAGACTCAGAATGCCTGTGGGTTCGTCTGTGAATCCGGCTTCTATAGCATGTCTATGTGTGTAGCATGTATCTTTGACTAGGCATCAGAACAATCAGGCCTTTGAAGGGAGGATAGGTCAGCCTAATTGGGCTTTCCCAAGCAGTTGTGCATACTGTTCAATTAAAAAGGAAAGATGGGTCAGCTTAAAGCCCTTCACATGACTCGGATTAGCTGTTCAGGTCCTACAGAGGCCCAAGCTAAGGAATCCTTGCTCACTGTTCCTTCAGGGTACAAGGATGTATCTGGCCAGTAGTGTGGCTCTTGGTTGCCCTCTGCAGGGATAAATATCAGGAGGTTTGCTTGGGGAAAAGACTTAAGAGAATTGCAGGCCTTAGGAAGATATATATGCTGTGGCAATAAATTTCAAGGCATGCCGGGCTCTTTAAGGGCCTATCCAGATTAGGTGATTTAACAAGGAGACAATATTTTCAGGAACCAAGGTTAGTGCTTTAGCTGTACAAGGCATTGGCTGACTTGGGAAAACAGAGTAATTTAGGTCTGAGACCAATAGGAGAATGATGAGGATTTTTTTCCCCTCTCTTCTTTCATCAGAAGGCTAGAGCTTTGTGGAGGTGATCTTAGGATAAAAGAAAAACAGTGCCATGCGCGTGTGCACACACACACACACACGTCTTATTTTTATATATTTAGTACTGATGTTAGTGGAACTAATAAAAAGCAGATTGGTCACAGCGTCATAGAAAATCAATTCTCAAGCTTTTTCTTATTCAGGTTTTTTGATGGTATTGCTCTCATCTGATACTTGAGGGTCACAACATGAATTTCAAATGGGTTGTCCTTTAGAGTGGAAATGAAGACGCTGTCCTGGGTCACACACAATAATAAAAAGTGACCCCTTTCTTAAAATAGATGCTCTCCTTGCTTTTCAGTTGCAAGGCTTATAGGAAAGAACTTTTCCAGTTCTCTTCCATGAGGCTTTTTCCGGGTAATAGAAATCATCGGTTGAAAAATGACATATGTGCATTACTCATGCATTTATAAATTAGTATTGATCAACCTTTGGGAAATTTTATGACTTCATGGTGACCTAATGCTTTGTCATTTGTCCTCACATGTTAGTTGAAACTAGTAAAAACTGGCTATGCAAATACATGTTCAAAGATAGATTAGAGACTATGGTGGTCTCTAGATTACAGACAAAGAATATATACTCCCACCAGATAATTTGTATCAGTGTGTATTTACAGAGTATACAGAGAGGAGACATTTAGGGAATAGCACAGAAATGGTTTCTAAACAGAAATCTGCAATTTTTCTATTTCTCTTTGTTGAAGGGAGATGGAAGTGTTTAGCAATTTTGGGTAAAAATGCAATAAAAAATATCTGTGGGCAATGGTGGCACATGTGTGAGGAATAATAGTAAGATTTTTAGAAGAGCAAAAATGAAAGAGATGAGAACCAGGCAAGCAACACTTGAAGACTCAGCTTTCTTGTATAATTATAGATTTGGGTGATACTAGCATTTCAAAGTTAGTTGGATTCCACTGGAACCCAGCTTCAACTGGATGTAAGTATAATACGGATCCCCCAGAAGTTTCATCATGAAATAGGTTTGAGAAAGACCTGGTCTGGTCAGGTGAATTGAACAGTTTTATTAACTGCTGAGCTTTTTAGGTTTTCACATATCAGTAAATATTAGGAGTTTCCAAGAGGTAGACATGATATACCAAGTTTCCAATTTTTTAACCATGCAAACTTTTTTTCCACTGTACTATAAAAATGCTGACTTTTGTTATTGTTAGTGTCTTTTCCAGTTCCAAAATGATATAAATAATTGAGTTCATAAAGAGAGACAGTATAAAATAGAAAATGGATATAATTAACCGTGTAATTTGGGTGACCATCACTTTGTTTTGCATCCCCAAACATAATTGTAAATTATTATTATTATTTTTCCTTAATTTTCTACACATTGCCTGATTAGGATAAACAAACTTAAGGCAGAAAAAAAAGTCACTAGTAAAATGAGAAAAGAGCAGATATTTACATGGCAATGAAGGAGATCTTTGTTTCAGATTGGTATTCTCTGTAGGATCTCCAGCAGCAGCATGTTACTGGTTTTAAAGGCAGTGTGATATCTGGCTGTAAAACTGAAGCTCTTCCCCATCTTTATTTTCCAGCCTGGTAACTTGTGCAATATGCCCACCACAGGCAGGCTCCACACTGCGTCCATGTCGGGCCTTCATAATTAAGAGAGAAAATGTGGAATGTTCAAAGGTGAGCCACAAAGATTATTGAGGAGCTAGAAAACAAGCACAATTTGAAAAGGTTAAATGAGATGGTTTTTTTTTTTTCTTTTTAGCCTGCAGGAGAGTAAGTAGAGATGCCAGTTAACAATGCCAGTTAATGGTAATTTCTAGTATGTGAAGTGTTATTAAACAGATAAAGATGACCAGCCATTCTCCACTCTCAGTGTGGATGGAACAAGAGAAAGGGTCCTTATATTCTAGCTGTAAGGATTTATCTTAGACACGGGGAGTGGTTTTCTTACTAGATGGTTTTGCCCCATGATTGCAGTGGCTTTCATTTGATTAGGTCAAAATGTAGTTTTCTAAAGGTACTTTACCAAATAACTAATCATGTTAACTTATATTGAATTCTTATTATGGGCCCTGTACCATCCTGGGTGCTTTAATATACTTTGTATCATTTCATTTTCACATGAACTTTTGGAGAAATGTATTTTATTCTTGTTTTATAGATGTAAAAAATAAGCCTTAGAGTTTCAGCTAGCATCCATTTTTAAGTCAGTTTTCTTTCTTTTAATTTATTTTTAATTGAAGAGTACTTGCTTTACAATATTTTGTTTGTTTCTGCCAAAAATCAACATGTATCAGCCACAGGTATACCTATGTCCCCTCCTTCTTGAACTTCCCTCCCACCTCCCACCCCATCCCACCCCTCTACGTTGTGGTGGAGCCTGGATTTGTGTTCCCTGAATCATACGGCAGATTCCCACTGGCTTACTATTTTATATATACTAGTGTGGCTGTTTCCACGCGACTCTCTCAATTCGTCCCACCCTCTTCCTGCCTCCCCCCACTTGAGGTCAGTTTTCAAAGCTAGATCTGCCTGACCCTGAGCCCCATAATGTATAACTTCCCCACTGCTGTGATCTCCTTGGGTAGGTCAGTTAATGTTTCTTTGAGTTTGTTTCTCAACAATAATATATATATATTAAACTATAGATTAAATAATTAATTTATATTAAATAATATTAAATAATCATAATTTTATACTTTATATATTTTATATTATATATTATTTACATAATATATTATTTACATAATATATAATATAATATATAATAAATATAAACAATATATACATGTATATTATATATAATATAATGTAATTACATATAATATAAATATAAAATATATGATATAATAATATAATATATAAATAATATATAATATATGATATATAATATGTAATGTTATATATTTTATAATAATAAAATATTGAATAATATTAAATAATATATCTATATATTTATAAATAAATATATCTACTAAATTAAATATAGATATATTTATAAATATATAAATACAGATATATTATATATATTAATATAATTATTATATAATTATATATGTATTATAAAATATTTTATAATAATAAAATATTTAATAATTATTAAATAATATTAAAATAATGTATCTATATTAAATATCTATATTGTATATATCTGTATCTAAATATCTATATTAAAATATAATAAACAGAGTTACTGTAGTAAGTAGACTAAAGGAAAGTTAAACAAATTTTGCCTTTTTTCTTGGCACAAGGAGATAAGTGTGTTCTTATTGGAGAAGAGCTATTGTAGTGGTTTTGTGTGGCTCTGGGGGTTGCAGACTGGATTTCTTGCTCCTCACCTTGCCTTGACTTTTACTGATCACCCTCCTGGGAAGCGGCCTCCCTGGCAGTTCAGTCAGTAAGGAAACTGCCTGCAGTGCAGGAGACCTGGGTTCGATCCCTGGGTCAGGAAGATCCTGCAGAGAAGGAAATGGAAACCTACTCCAGTATTCTTGCTTGGAAAATCCTATGGATAGAGGAGCCTGGTGGGCTACAGTCCATGGTGTTGCAAGAGTCAGACATGACTTAGCAACTAAACCACCAACCAACTTGCTGGGAAGAATCCAACAAGTGTGGCAGGGGGAATCCTCAGCACCTGGGCTCAACATAAGATGAGCCACCTCCAACAGTGTGCAGATATGGACTCCAAATTCTAGATCATGCAGGCTTCCTCATCCAGAGGCAATGCCTTCAGTGTGCGGTTGTGGTGTGCGGAACCAGCGAGCATCCAAATCAGAGAATCAGGTCACGTAAGACAGCATCTTACCAAATCAGATCCAGAGCGTAAGGTCATGCAGTCAGAGCTGATGAATATTATGTAGGGATATTTGTATAAAAATGAAAAAATACAGTCTACAGAAATGGTCCAACAGAATATATATCAAAGGATTTCTTGCCAGGCTCATTTCATCACTCACGTAAGAGAGCTCTTCTCAAGTCTTCAATGGCATTGAATCGTCTAGTATCTGATTTCCATGGGCTTATAGGTGATTTTCCTAATAGTCTCTCTATCATCCTCCTGTCCCAAGAAGAAAAATATACTGAATAATTGAACATACTTTCCTAATATTTATCATTACCTAGCTTATTTGCCAGCCACTCTGACAGAACCCCAAAGCTGTTTTGGCTTGGTATTGCAAGTACACAGAAGTATGCCTGGTGATCATCGGTATCTTTCAGGTTGTTCAGCAGAATTACTAATTGTCCCTGATCAACTGCTCTTTAATTGTCCTCAGTTGCTACCAAAAACTTGCCTGATTCTGTGAATCTGTACCCTCCCCAGCTACCCTCTCCCTCAGCAGATAGCTGTCCATCTCATTTTATTATTAAAAATACAAAAGATACCCTCAATCCTGAATTCCTTCAGCTCCTAAATGTGTTATTTGCAAAGATCTTACCTCTTTGATTTCCAAAGAAGAGTGACCCTCATTCCCGCTAAAATGGATCTTTCCCCCTGAGTGCTAAGTCCCACCACAGCCCTTCTACTGGGAGACCTTGCTTTAGGAACCACGACCATCCTGTCCTGTTTCTTCAACCCCTTATCCTCCAGCTCTCTTTCCCCTTGGAATGTAAGTGTGGGGAAGTATCACTCATATTTTTTAAAAAGTCCTTCTTTTCACTGTATTACTCTTTATATTTCCTTTTATTTCAGACAAGTCTTCAAAAATGTTTGTATTGTGTCCACAGTCTTCTCTTTCATTCACCTCAACTGGATTCAACATATGCCCTGATATTTTCTCAGTCCACTGAAACTATACTCTCTGAGATTATCAGCATCTTCCTAGATGCCCAGTCCAATGGTGACCTTGAAACCTCATCTCACCTTATAGGATTTCTCTCTGGTGATAGACATGCCTTCCTTTTTGAAACACAATTTCCCTGATTCCATTTTTCCTCATTTGTTTCAAAACATCTCTTTCTATTCCTCATTAGTCACTAATTTCAGGCCTTCTTCTCTGCTTTACTCCTAGATTTTAAAGTATCTCAGGATTTTGTCTTCAGTTGACCTTCTTTTTCCTTCCTTTTTGGAGTATAGTCAGTCCTCTTTTCCAGGCCCTTGATTTCATTAACCACAGGGCAGCCAATGGCTCCAAAAATTCACTTCTACCATCATTCTTTCTTCTAAGCTCCAGATACATTTATCTGATTGCCTATAGAATCACCATTTGGGTATTTTTACCCATATTTCAAAGTCAACAAGTCATATTTTAAAGTTTACAGCGCTTCCTACATGGGAACAACAAAGTGAAAAGAAGTAGAGATAAAAGATTGATAATTCCAAGATCAAAACCAGAAGTTTGAATTAAGAGCATAAATTTTAATTTGTGGTGGTTTGATTTGTATCATACATGAATAGATTATACTCCTAAATTAAAGAAGAAAAAGCGACTATAAATGGATTGAATGACAACACTTTCTGTCTGGTTAACACAATGTCAGTGTGAGGTCAAAAGGTGAGTGGGGCTTCTGCTGCATCAACACTGGGAGAGTTATTTCTCACTCCTCATTTTTCCGCAGAAAAGAGATAATGTACATTACATTGTCAGGAGAGAACAGTACTGGATAAACAACTACTTTCTGTCCCTTAACAAATCCTCAGGTCCAGAAGAATTTCTAATATTATTGGTAAATTTGGGGGAAGAGCAGAGCATGATGATCTGCTCAAGCCTGTCTCTGTCTCCCTTTCTCTCTCTCTTTTCCCCTTACATCTGCTTGTCTACAGGAAGGGCAACATCTTCTCTGGTCTAGTTATCTGGAGCAAAGAGAAAAAATTCTACTCAGAGAGTTTAATAGGATATCCATTGATACTTGTTCAATCCAGATTATATTCTTAAACTGAAATTATGAACTCCATCAGTTTAACTTCCATATTTCCATTTTTTAAAGTTTGGAAAGAGAAGAAAGGAGTATCATTTATTTACTTTTAAGATACCAACACATTAATAATGATCAAATGTCATCAGATATTCTTAACCTTGTGGCTTTGCAAGTTTCTCAAGATACATTTATCTTTATAGCTCTTATTGAATCACAAACATTGATTCTTTTCTCTAACTCTATAAAAGGGATAATCTTTTAAATTCATGTATACGAACTTGGCAAAATTTTTTATGTTATACACAGTTATGATATATTTTTAAAAAATGTATATAATCATATAGATATTATGTGATAATGAAATGAAGAGACTCAAAGTATATAGCATTTTCCCAGGAAGGAGTTTTATTTGATATCATTAAAGTATTTTGAAAATGAGTAAGAAAAAAAAATGAGTATTTTTGATGTAACATAAAAATGAGTTTATATGAAAAAGACATCTTGTATTCATGGATTGGAAGATTCTCCAAGCAATCTACAGATGTGGTACAATCTCTATCAACATCCCCACAGTCTTTCCTGCAGAAATGGAAAAGTTGATGCCACTTCACACCTAGGATGACTAGAACAAAAAAAAAAGAAAGAAAGAAAGAAAGAAAAATATCAAGTGTAGGTGAAGTGGTAGAGAAATTGGAATACTCATTTATTGCTAGTGGAAATGTGAAATTGTTCAGCAGCTGTGAAAATAATTTGACTATTCCTCAAAAAAGTTAAATAGAATTACCATATGGTCCAACAGTTGCACTCGTAGGAATATACGTTGTTGTGTTCAAACAAGAATGTTCATAGCAGCACTATTCACAAATGCTAAAATGTGGAAACAACCCATATGAGCATTGGAATGAATAGATACACAAATGGTGGTATATCCATACAACAGAATGTCATTCAGCCATAAAAAGGAATGAGGTTTTGATACATCAACAAAGTTTATGAACCTTGATGATATTGTGCTAACTGAAGGAAACTATATATAAGAGGCTAACTGGTACATACTATATAAGTCAATTGACATTAAATATCCATAGTGGGCAAGTTGATGGAGGCAGAAAGCAGATTAGTTGTTGCCAGGGATTGAGGATATGGAGGATGGAGGTTTAATGGATATGATTTCTTTCTTTCTTTTTTTTTTTTTTTTAGGATAATGAAAATATTCTGGGACTAGGTAGTGGTGATGGTTTCACGACTTTCAATGCCATTGAATTTATCCTTTTAAATGGGTAAAATGTTAGACCTTATGTGTATTTACCACACATATATTTACGTACCAGCTTAAGTATATTTTACCACAATGAAAAAAAAAAACCAAACCTGCATAAACAAGATTTGATGATACCTATAATAAGATAGGATCTTCCCTGCTGGCTCAGATGGTAAAGTGTTTACCTACAGTGTGGGAGACCTGGGTTCGATCCCTGGGTCAGGAAGATCCCCTGGAGAAGGAAATGGCAAACCACTCCAGTACTCTTGCCTGGAAAATCCCATGGACGGAGGAGCCTGGTAGGCTACAGTCCATGGGGTTGCAAAGAGTCAGACACAACTGAGAGACTTCACTTTCACTTATAAGATAGAGTGATGACTTTTTTTGGCTGGTTAAGGAAATATAGTGGAAAGATTCTCAACCATATTTAGATAACACTGAACTCTTCACACTATTGTTTCTTGTTCATGCTATAAGATACTATGTTTCTATTTTGCTTCTAAAATAGAGGAGTATCCAGGAGTAAGAAAAAATGTATTGAAGGCTTGTATCTTGCAATCACAGAAAAAGACACTACAATATTTGAAAAAGTATGAATTGTCTCTCTTTGAGGTATTCATATTTAGTTAGCTATTGTTTCAATATTTATACTCTATTATTGAAATGAAAACTTTAGTGATTTCCTAGGGCAAGGATTATGGGTGTGTGCTTTGGAAGAAGGAGAATAAAGGAGCTATTCAGAAAGATATATATAGTCTTTAAAACATAGATTTATAAACAAAAATCTTTTTAAAATACATGAAAGACATCATCAATGAAGTGAACATTTTCTTTCCTTGTCAAGGAAGGCTAAAATGTTTCATTCCTTGTAAAACACATTGAGAAAACATTGGTTTCTGACTGACTGTTGATTAATTCCTGCATAAAATGCTGACTATTTTTAGAGGAAAAAGACTTTTTTTTTAAACCAAACAGATTGACTTCAAATTAATTAGACCTCATCAGTATGGCTTAACCTCTCATCCAGTTCTGCTCTTTTAAATTTTAATAACTGCAGTTTCCCAATCTCTAACTCCAGCTACTGTCATGAATGATGTTTTTAGGAACATTCTACTCTTGCTGTGGTGTCTTTAGTATTTCTATTTCTACCTAGGGGGCATAAAGGCTTGTATTTTCACACAAAAGTAAGCTATGTTCTCCTGTTTCAGTTCAGTTCAGTTCAGTCGCTCAGTCGTGTCCGACTCTTTGCGACCCCATGAATCGCAGCATGCCAGGCCTCCCTGTCCATCACCAACTCCCGGAGTTTACTCAAACTCATGTCCATCGAGTCAGTGATGCCATCCAGCCATCTCATCCTCTGTCGCCCCCTTCTCTTCCTGCCCCCAATCCCTCCCAGTATCGGGGTCTTTTCCAATGAGTCAACTCTTCGCATGAGGTGGCCAAAGTCCTGGAGTTTCAGCTTCAGCATCAGTCCTTCCAATGAACACCCAGGACTGATCTCCTTTAGGATGGACTGGTTGGATCACCTTGCAGTCCAAGGGACTCTCAAGAATCTTCTCCAACACCACAGTTCAAAAGCATCAATTTTTTGGCGCTCAGCTTTCTTCACAGTCCAGCTCTCACATCCATACATGACCATTGGAAAAACCATAGCCTTGACTAGACGGACCTTTGTTGGCAAAGTAATGTCTCTGCTTTTTAATATGCTATCTAGGTTGGTCATAACTTTTCTTCCAAGGAGCAAGCGTCTTTTAATTTCATGGCTGCAGTCACCATCCACAGTGATTTTGGAGCCCAACAAAATGAAGTCTGACACTGTTTCCACTGTCTCCCAATCTATTTCCCATGAGGTGATGGGACCAGATGCCATGATCTTAGTTCTCCTGTTTAGATATGTATGAAATAGAGGTGGAAGATAAAAGCTGTTGATCAGATTTGTTTGATATAAATGTCTACATTTTAATTGTAGATATCAGACAAACCTAGTGCAGAAAGCAGCATTTTAACAACACACTCTTTTTCTGTTTGTTTGTTTCTTGTCCACTCCACATGGCAAGTGGAATCTTAGTTCCCTGGCCAACCCAATCCCCTTGCATTTAAAGTGCAGAGTCTTAATCATTGGACCACCTGGGAAGTCCTAACAGCAAATTATATAGATGATAGAATGAAATACACTCAGGTGGTATATTAAATATAGTATCTGTGTTTTATGAAGTAGAAAGAAAAGACCTGGCTCCTCTGTACTTTGGGGCAAATGGGAGGATTGTTCTAGCGATGACTGTATGCCTTGATTTAGTCAATGAAATTTGAATGAACACAACATCTAGATGGAAGCATTTGACAACCAGTGGGCAATTCTTTACCAACCCTTTACACCACCATGGCAATCAGAATTGTTTCAGCTGGGGGAAAACCTATCCTTATGAGCTTTTACTTGCAGAAAGTATGAAACAGTTTCAATTGAATCAAATTGAACTTGTTGCATCAATGAGTTTTATTTATTTATTGTTTTAAATTAATTTATTTATTTTAATCGGAGGCTAATTACTTTACAATATTGTAGTGGTTTTTGCCATACATTGACATGAATCAGCCATTGGTGTATATGTGTGCCCCATCATGAACCCCCTCCCAAGTCCCTCCCCATCCCATCCCTCAGGGTCACCCAAGTGCACAGGCCCTGAGTGCCCTGTCTCATGCACTGAACCTGGACTGGTGATCTATTTCACATATGGTAATATACATGTTTCAATGCTATTCTCTCAAATCATCCCACCCTCACCTTCTCCCACAAGTCCAACAGTCTGTTTTTTACCTCTGTGTCTCTTTTGCTGTCTTGCATATAGGGACATCATTACCATCTTTCTAAATTCCACATATATGCATTAACATACTACATTGGTGTTTTTGTTTCTGACTTACTTCACTTTGTATAATAGGCCCCAGTTTCATCCACCTCATTAGAGCTGATTCAAATGCTTTCTTTTTAATAGCTGAGTATATGCACCACAGATTTCTTATCCATCTGTCTCCCAATGGACATCTAGGTTGCTTCCATGTCTAGTTATTGTAAACAGTGCTGTGATGAACACTGGGGTACACATGTCTCTTTCTTTGGAGAAATGTCTGTTTAGTTCTTTGCCCCATTTTTAGATTGGGTCATTTATTTTTCTGGTAGTGAGCTGCATGAGCTGCTTGTATATTTTTGAGATTAATTATTTGTCAGTTGCTTCATTTGCTATTATTTTCTCCCATTCTGAAGGCTTTCTTTTCATCTTGCTTATAGTTTCCTTCATTGTGCAAAAACTTTTAAGTTTAATTATGTCCCATTTGTTTATTTTTGCTTTTATTTCCAATATTCTGGGAGGTGGGTCATAGAGGATCCTGCTGTGATTTATGTCGGAGAGTGTTTTGCCTATGTTCTCCTCTAGGAGTTTTATAGTTTTTGGTCTTACATTTAGATCTTTAATCCATTTTGAGTTTATTTTTGTGTATGGTGTTAGAAAGTGTTCTAGTTTCATTCTTTTACATGTGGTTGACCAGTTTTCCCAGCACCACTTGTTAAAGAGATTGTCTTTTCTCCATTGTATATTCTTGCCTCCTTTGTCAAAGATAAGGTATCCATAGGTGCATGGATTTATCTCTGGGCTTTCTATTTTGTTCCATTGATCTATATTTCTGTCTTTGTGCCAGGACCATACTGTCTTGATGACTGTAACTTTGTAGTATAGTCTGAAGTCAGGCAGGTTGATTCCTCCTGTTCCATTCTTCCTTCTCAAGATTGCTTTGGCTATTCAAGGTTTTTTTTCTATTTCCATACAAATTGTGAAATTGTTTATTCTAGTTCTGTGAAAAATACCGTTGGTAGCTTGATAGAGTTTTAAATCATTGACTCTGGAATTGTTTGTTACAGTAGCATTACCATCTTTTACTAAGACAATATATTATAGACTTAAGCAGCATATACAATATGACATGTAACATGAATATGAATGCATTTAGAAATGTACATGAAGTGTTATAACACAAAATATAATAGTATCTAATAGTATATACATAGTTCTGAATTGTTGTTATTTCGATGATAATTTTCTGCTCTCCAAGAAATTGAGGTAACCCTATATTAGAATAGGGATGTGTTTGCTCAGGGTCTTATCTGTGTCCTCTTCTTTTGTCATCAAGTTCAGGATAATTCATGGTTCTACTTCTGTGTATTAGACTGTCTCATTCTAATCAATCTGAGACTTTAGACATAGCGCTGTGCTGTTCTCAGTCGTGTTTGACTCGTTGCGACCCCTTGGACGGCAGCCCGCCAGGCTCCTCTGTCCTTGGGGATTCTCCAGGCAAGAATACTGGAGTACCCTCCTGTACTCCACACCCTCCAGAATACTGGAGAATACTGCTATATCATCCTCCTTAGACATAGTACTTCTTGGTATAAAAGCAAACATATATTAGAGTGCTCTCATTCTTTAAGCCTGAAATTTTGGAAATTTAAATCTATAAATTATATCCACAATATTTTATTGAAATTACTGTAGCTGTGTTCTATTTCTAATTATTGATTCTTCAGAAAATGAAAAATCCTGGAAATATAGCTCTGCTGGTGTCTCTAAAGTCAGCAGAAAAATGCTTCTCCTGGTCTTTCTGCGATCTCCTTGGGGTTTTGCTATTTTCTTGGAATTTTTGTTGCAGGTTTCGTTGTCATAGAACCCTGAAGATTTCTTTCACTGAAACATCTCAGTAGTGATTATATAGTTATATGTGCAATCATTTTTAATGTGTCGTCCAAGAATTAGGCTGTGAGTTCTAGAAGTATGATCTGTTTACTGCTTTGTCCCCAGAAGCCAGCACCAAGCTTGTCACATAGTAGGTTTTTGGACAAATATTTATTAATAAATGACTGAAAGAATTTTCCAAAGTTGTTTTCTTCTCAGCTGTCTGGTGGTTTTTTCTCCTCCCAGGACCACTTCTGTTTACATGAGAGCTTGGTGAAAATCTATGGAAAAATGAATTGCATGATTAGTATAGAGGTCTATTTTCCTCTCCTTCCATCCCACCCCATTTCATCTGCTACAGGAGAGCAACATAATTGAAACCTGCTTGTGGTTCTGAATACTGAGCACCTAAAACCATGTAAATCTCTTCATTTTTAAATTTTTTTATGATTGTGATTTATGGTGGTGATGGTGAGCCTGGGTGTCAGGAGGGAGTGTTGTATTTGTAATTAGAAAGCGAAACAGATGTTGAAGGCTTCATCTGAAATGATGTTGCCATTATAATAGTTCTCATTGCTCACTGATCATTTTCTAGTTCACCTATTGAAATTCTCACTGAAAAGATCTGGGTCTCAAGATAATGCTCACCAGATGAGGGTTTCACTGTTGTAGAGGACCAAACATTTTTTGATTCATTATGCTTATAAAACAAGACCCCCAAAGCTCGCATGTGCAAAGACATGGGAACAGAAACAAATTAAAACATTCTATTTTTTTTTTCCCTTTTGGAGTCGAAGTATTGGATGCAAACATGTTTATGCACTGACTTTTGGACTCTGAGTTATTACAGAATTTACCTAGCTTATTATCTTGATCAACATCCACTTTTTTTTTTTTCCAGCTGATCAAAGGACAGAAGAGAGAAACCTGCGTCCTCAATCAACCTAATCCTATTCAAAGGTAAACATCGCTAGGGTAATCAAGTGTATCTCGGCACTCTGAGTTATGGAATGAAAAATACCATTAGTGCTCTCCCCATGGTGTTCCCCCATCAGAGCGGGGGTCACACAGGTGGCTCTGATGGCGGCTGAGATGATTTGTAAGCTCTGCTAACCCTGGCAGCTGGGCAGTAGAAAGGATGTGATACTGTTGATTTTAGTTCAGTTAGGATTTGTCAGAGGATGGTGTCATTGAATAGGAATGGGTGTGAAAATAGGGGTGGATATCAGAAATCATTTTAGGCCCATTCATCTCTCTCTCTCTGCTTCCTTCATGCAGCTCCCCCGACCCCTAGTCCCACAACCTTGAGTGTAGCACAGTCCAGACATGTCTGGCTAAGGTCAGAAAGAACTTGAGTGTTGCAAATATGGCCAGAGAGCCTTGAGAACAAATGTATGCCTGTGTGACCACCTAGAATACACCATGAGGGCAGGCGCTCATCTTTTTGTCACTAAATCTCTAGCTCCTAGCACAGTAAATGGTAGATGCTAGAGTCTTAGTAATTGATTATTAGACCATTTTACATGCCAGCAATGTTACTAAAAAATAAATGGTCCTTTGTTAGTTGTGAATGTTGAGTCAAGTAGACCTGGATTTTAGGCTCAATAAAACACTGAAAATATCTAGAACCAGATGCCAGATTTCAGATGCAAGTCTGCAGACAAACTTATCTTATTATGGGGTGGAAACACTTCTCTCTCTGGTTTCACCAGTGGAAATAATTGTCCACATCTGAACTTGTATGAACCAGGCTGTTTCTTCTGCAAATGGAATTCTGCTCTTAGGAAGGAATAAACATCAGCCAGTGAGCAAAAGGAGCTACATATGAGATAGGAAATTCAGGTAATGAGTTACAGAGCTGCACTGAACAAATCTGCTTTGATGTGACATAGGCGTGCTGGTAGCAATAAGATGCTGGCCACGCCCATTTGATAAAGCACACGGAAAGGCAAATTTAACCTTCTAGTGTAAGAGCCTCTATAAATGTGTGTGTGCACACAGCACTCTTTGATCAGTTAATGGAATCCCCACGAACACACATTTTTATCCCCAAATGGCTGTTAGTCAAGTTTTTCACCTTTTGCTTTCACATTCTTTCATGCTGCGCCTTGACTTCACGGAGTCATTCTCTATTCTACTTCAAAGAGCATTGTCTGTTTATTATCCCTATTGTGTACAGAAGAAAAAACTTTTAAATAGAGCATTGCAAATTTGCCCAGAATATATATCTGTGTGTAGAAGAATGATTGTGTACGAGAGCAGACCTGCAAAATCCCATTCATTTACCAGGAGATGTTCGCAATTAGAGACATATCTCAAGCTCTGTATCTTTCCATAGGGTTGAGTGCTTTTCTTCCTCTGATAAAGAGACATTTAACAGGTGACACATCATTTCAATTAGTTAGCACTCCAATTTTTTAGACAGTGAGGGCTTCATTTTATTTTTATAAATAAGTTTGAAGAATAAATCCCTAGTGCATGGGTGACTAATGCTGTAAGTAAAATATTTTAGTGTAAGCTACTTGAAGTCAGATTCAAACATGTTAAAAATCAAGGCTTCTTCAAATTAGGATACCCTTATTTTTCCCAGGCGCTGTTGCTATCACATTATTTATATTTGTGTGTATGTATGTGTGCACACTCAGTGGTGTCTAACTCTTTGTGACCTCATGAAGAGTAACCTGCTAGGCTCCTCTGTTCATGGAATTTTCCAGGCAAGAATACTGGAGCAGGTTGCCATTTCCTTCTCCAGGGGATCTTCCCAAGCCAGGGATTGAACCCACGTCTCTTGTGTCATCTCCTGCATTGGCAGGTGGGTTCTTTACCAGCAGAGCCACTGAGGAAGCCCGATGTATATTGAGATTCTCTAATAGTAATTTGGGAAGAGCTAGCAAGGGTAAGCATCCAGCGCCAGAGGACTGTCAGTTGAGGACGGAAAAGACTGAGGTCCTGGTTTCCAAAACCCTACTTTTGAGTAGAAATCAGAACCAGAGAGAGGCAGGGTGACTTGTCATTGTATCATTTAGGAAGAAAAGAGCAAAACTGAGTTATTTATCTTTCATGGTTTTTATTTTTCTCCTCTTATTCCTATAGTCTCATCTGAATTTTTGACTAGTCGTGGTGATCAGATCCAGACAGGCAGTGTCATTATCGCATGAGACAATCTGGTGTCTGTCTTGTTTGTTTCACCTGGCAGGTCAATGCCTTTCCATTAGCACCCGCACTGCTGTGCCGGGCAGAGCACATCGCAGCTGGGCATCTGCAGGTGATGGCTTCCAGGTGTTAGCCTACAGAAAATCACTGAAAGTCAATGCAGACGTCGAGCTCCAGACATTCAGCTGCAAAACGCCTTCCAGGCAAGGTCATGGTTTTGGTACTTGTAGCAGAAACCGAAGAGAAACTCTGAAAGCCCTGCCCATGCTGTCCCAGAGGGGGAGCTGACAAAAGTTGGCTCCATTGCGGAAAAATATTTCAGGTATATAAAATGTCCACCGCTCCCTGAGGCACGAAAAAGTTTAAAGTGTAGTTTGAAGGAAAACAAAAGCTATCTCTTGAATGTTGTCCGCACGTGGCAGGTAAATGAATCTTTTCTGAGTGAAGGTCCCTTTGTCTCTTGGCAACCCAGCATTTATTCCTTCATGCTCAGTGGTGGGAAATTTCCCCCTTCCAAAATTCAAGCCATCTGCACTATTAGCAACACAATCAATCCTAGCCAATAAATCACTCCACCCCATATTCTTGACAACACAAATTCTGTAGTATGTTAAACCATTATAATAAATGACAACATGGTATGATCTATGAGGCCTCTTAACACTATCCACTTCATCCAGATGGGAAAATTATGGCCCCCCAAATCTTCATAATTTGGGGCACTTATGTGTGCTGAACAGACTGAAAAAATGTGTCAATTCTGTGGGATTTAAAAACCACTCACCCATGGAAGACACACTCAGCTTTTCTTGAAAGAAGACATTGGGATCAAAATATCTTTTCTGTGGCCAAGCAGACAGAGAGTTAATAAAAATCAACAATCTGGTAGCTAGTTAATCATGCAAAATGGCTTCTTGTAGTAGCAAGTAAAACTTTTTTTTCTGGCTTGGCTTATTCTGTGTGTAGTTCTATTTCTTGAGATTACATTTTACAAATGGGATAGGCTGTTTTTTTGCTGTGAGAATTATATGTAGTGGTTTGCAAATATTAAGGCATTAATATCCTCAGTCTCCTTAAGGCAGACACATTGGGAGCATTCTGTTTCAAAAAATCCAGAAACAATGTATGAAGGATGCGTCCAACACTTTCCACAATGATTAAAAAAAAAAAAAAAAATCTTGTGCAGAATTGCACCGAATGACTCATTATGAATCTTCTTGATTATTTCTTCACCAGGTAACTTTTCTTGAGATTCTATCAACTTCTGCAATAAAAAATAATATATGGTGATTCCCAACACCAGAAATGATATCCTATGTACATTATGAAAAGCCCCCCTGGGGAACTTGTGGATGAACTCTTATCAGTAATAGAGAAGCTATGAAATATTTAAAGGGGGAGATATAAATAGGTACCTGGAAGCCATCACTAGGCACCTAATATAATAGATGGCTTGAAGATTTGTTTTAGTCCAACTTTGGCATTTCCTCTGCTGTAGTGACAGTAAGGGTGTCAATTATGTTGTACAGGTACGCTGCATTAAGAAAACATTATTCAGGAGAGGAATGTAGCCCAACTAGTGTGCAAGACGTTGAAATAACAAACTAAGGAGAAAATTTCAAAACTGTAAAATAAAGCACAGGTGGTAGAGCTGAGGGGAAGTTCTGTTCTTATGCAAGACTCGTAGATATTTACGTACTGAAATCAGCATAATTCATATGTCCTATACTATTTATTGTCTAAGGATAAACAGACATTTAGGTCATCCACACATAAAGCCATTTTGACAGTTCAGAGCACAAAGATCCAGTGCATCAATCTAGAGATTTTTCTCTTGAGTGACAAACTAATTTTTAAAATGTCTTCAAAGAATGTTTCTCAGAATAGCCCTGACTGATTCTTTCCAGCATGCTTCATCACTTGTCAATCAATAAATCATCCAATCAATCAACTGATCAATCAATCAGAACTAAATATTCTCATAAGCAGTCACTCTAGGGCTTTTGCATTTCAAATTGAGAACTGACATACAGTTACTAGCATTTTGTTTCCAAGCAATAATTTAGATAACAGAAACTACTAGTATTGTGGAATTTAAGCAATACTCAATAAGAGATCCTGCTTTAATGCCTAAGAAGAAATAGAAATGTTTTCAGATTAAACTGTTGTCCTTTCCAAGAAGGAAGAGTTGCGACCTTACAATGATATACATGTTTACTCATGTGCAAAAATAACGTTAAATACAAAGTACATACATACATATTTTATGGATTCTACACCACCAATATTTCTATATTAGAAAATTTTATGGACTCTAAACTGCTGCTCATTCTTTATATTATCAAAATTTGGTTGATTGATGGTGGGTGGAGGGGTCTGGACATAATTCCAACCTGGAAAAGTCCTCTATGTCAACATAAGATGATACCGTGAGAGAGTTCTCAATCATAATTCAACCTTAAAACATGGACTAAAAAAAGAGTCTTGGGTGTTGGCCATGTGTACCAATTAAGTGATTCTGTCTTAGCTCCATACCTGCCTTTCTTCTGCCTGAGGTGAAGTCTACACTAGATGTCTGCAAACTGAGTTTCTGTTTTACCAGATTGATCAGCCTATAAAGGGCAGAGAAAGTGTGGATAGGAATGTAAGGCTACAGAAGCAAAAAATGAACAGAGTGTCTGTATCAACTTACATTCCCACCAACAGTGCAAGAGGGTTCTCTTTCCTCCACACCATCTCCAGCATTTATTGTTTGTAGATTTTTGATGATGGCCATTTTGATTGGCGGGAGGTGAGACCTCACTGTAGTTTGGATTTGCAGTTCTCTAATAATTAGTGGTGTTGAGCATCTTTTCATGTGCCTTCTGGCCATCTGGGAGCTCAGCTTGGAGTTCTGTGGTGACCTAGATGGGTGGAAAGAGGAGAAGGGGTGGGAGGGAGGCTCAAGAGAGAGGGGGATATGTGTACATATATAGTTGAATCACTTTGTTGTCCAGCAGCAAATAATCTAATATTGTAAAGCAACTATACCCCCAATTAAAAAATATAAAGTAATGCTAAAACATCAAAACAAGCAAACAAAAGAATACTTGTGAGTTCTTATTTGTTTCTCCATGAACTTCCTGTGGGCTTGCTGACCCCCTTGTCCTAAGCATCACATCACATCTTCAGCTGGTAAGTGACTGTTTGGTTCAGTTGAACCTCGTGTGCAGTTTTTCTGATGTTGACAGAACCAACTTGATCTCACCCCTAGCAGCCAGCTGGGCCCCCCTTATCAGGCGACTCGGTTCGGGCTCATGAGGCCCCTCTTCCAAACTTCAAGATTGTAGCAATCCAATTTTGTCTTTTTGTTTTCTCAGTCCTAATGGAGACTGCTTCCTACCATTGCTACCTCCTTAATTAGGGCAGGAGCTGGCAAACTATAGCTTGTGACTGAATCCTACCTGTTGCCTATTTTTGTAAATAAAGTTTTATTGGAGCAACCCAGGCTCAATCCTTCTGTCTGAGGGTCCTGCTTTCTTGCTCCAACTGTAGAGTCTCAGCTAATCTTGATGACCTACAGAATCCGAACTGTTTACTATCTGGTCCTTTATAGAAAACATTTGCTGATTTCTACAGTTCTCTTTTAACCTTTTCAGTTACCTAGTTAACAACTTTATATCTAGTTAACTTTTAAAAATATTTAATTCCCTTTGTTCAAATAACTGGGAGGGGTTTCTATTTTCTTTCTTTTTTTGGGGGGGTTTCTATTTTCAAACTGATATAACATAAAACATCTGCAGATCAACAAAAATTTGGCAAGTAAGAGGATTATAAGAGAGACCTAGACAGGGAGAACAAAGGGAATAATCATAGGTTAAAAGCACCCTTGTAAAGAAACTAGCAAATCACCAGATTCTAGAATTAGCATGTTCCTGAATGCTAAAGAAAACAAAGTTTTGTACCAAGGAGAAATGAAGAATGGTCAAGAGGAACCTTATAATTGCAGATACTAAAATCAGATAAGCTTGTGGCAAGAATATTTGTGAACAAGTACCATTGCTATGGAGACAGATACCAACTACAGATCAAAAGAACAGCCTTAAACCCAAACTGTATTTCAATGAAAATGACCTGTAGGTCTATTGAGCATATTTCTTCACACTAATAACTTTAAGTAGGTCTTACGAAAGTTGGAAATCTGGACTCACTCAGATTACATTTCCATACAATTCTGCATTCTTTTCTTTTATATGGCTCTATTTTTGGTTATATATTTTAAAAGCTATATATGAATGAGAAAGGAAGTATTGTTATCTACTCATTATTTTTATTCCATCTTTTGACAGGAACCCATGAAGGTACAACTAGTGGAAATAGAGCTTCAGCATGATATCCCATGGTTATTCATTACTGGGGGCTGCTTATTAAGTGTTGCCTAAGGCACTATTTGTTTGTTTTTCAGTGGCTGAGTCATGTCCAACTCTTTGCGACCCTTGAGCTGCAGCATGCCAGGCTTCCCAGTCCTTCACTGTCTCCCGGAGTTTGCTCAAGTTCATGTCCGTTGAATTGGTGATGCAATCTCACCAACTCATCCTCTGCCCCCATCCCACTCCCCATGCATCTGTCTGTTCTCTCTCTTCAAACGAGCATAACTTCAAATCCTTTTAGAAACTATTGTAATAACCTCTAGTACACTCCATCTCCTCTCCTGCTTTACCTTCTTCAGTTCATCCCCTTCCTTATAAATAGAACAATTGCACTGGGATGCAAACTGAACATGTCACTTGCTTTATACAATCCTTTGATTGCTTCTCACCGTCTCAAAGAGTAGTCTTAACCAAGTGATCTTGATAATGAGGAGAGCTGTTCTATGTTTGTCTGTTCTAGAGACATAGCTAGGTCTCCCTGGAAATTAAAGAACTGAATTTTGAGATTTTTTTTTAAATGAATATGAAAGGATTCTAGACTATCTTTTTGTTTACCCCCACTCCCTGGGTTGCAGACATGTTTGGATTAAGAAAGAGAAAATGAGATGAAGTTGAAGTTAGCTCCACTGGAGTTATGCATTAATAGGGATCTGTCTGTGGCAAGATGGGGCATGTGGGAATTCTTATGAGACCTGGTGATCTACAGGATAAGGTACAGACTCTTAGCCTGTCATGATCAGATTCAGAACAATTTTCTCCACGGAACCTCCCATCAATTCATAGCATGGTCCTTTTACCTGCAGTGATGATCCACTCTGGTTCCTCAGCTGTACTTTAATCTTCATCATTTGGAATGCTGATTCCTAGGCCTGCAAAGCTCTTCCTCATCTTAGTGCTCGATGTACTCCTCCATCTTTTCCAAGACTTGGTTTAAATAATTCCTACTCAAAGTCAGCCTTTTCTGATATCTCCAGCCAGGAGTTATACACATCCTTCCCTGCTCTCAAATACCATGCTTATACTTTGATCACAGTGGCTGACAGGTATTTCCCCTACAGTCTGTGTGCACAATAATCAATTATTATATTGTCTTCTTTCTAGAGGACTTCAACTGTTTTTTTTTTTTTTTCCCCCCTGTCTTCTTTACATCTGCAGTGCCTGGGACACTGCAGCATAGGGGGAGCCAAAGACTTACTTGTTCAATGAATGGATCTCTTTACACTATTTTTAAAACTCAGAGAAATCATGAAAGACTATTACTGTAGCTTTGCTCTACCCTCTCCTCACAAGGGGTAAAACAGGTGAGAAACTTCATTCACACCCAAGAGTTAGGAGTTGAACTCTGTTCTTTTAAACATTGATGGGTGAAAAGCCTTAACTCAAATATGTGACTTCAGACTTCAGTAAGAGAGAATTTTTGAATAACTTCATTCCTAGCATCATTTGCATTGAACTGTGTCTTCCACAAACTGGGAAAGTCCTGCCCTCTATTCCATATGGATATAATGATAAATTGAGGAAAATTCTTGAAGAATCTCATAGGGTTATATTGCCATATTTACACAAATTCTGAAGTACAACAGATGCTGGATATAGCAGAAGGGTTTCTTGAGAAAAGTTTGAGAGGTGGTCTGAAATAAAACATACCATCACCCTCTTCTTAATCCTTCACACATCAGTTGATGAAAATATAATGCTTAAAAAGCATATAGCCAATCTCAAGCCAGTATTTTGAGTTTTCAGGAATTTTTTTAAACCAGAGGTTTTGTTACTCCTCATAGTTATTAAGTCAACCAATGGATAGTGAAAATTCCAAGCAAGTTGATATACTGCATTCTTGTATGACTGCCTTTATTTTCTAAATTGAACTGACTAGCTTTATTTTTCTCATGATGTCACAGAGTTTAATTAGAGCTCATGACCTAGTAACAATGAAATAGCAGGTTTTCCCCTTGGAGTTATTGTTTTTAGAAAAGAGGGGAAAGCCTATTATAGAAACAGTTTGAGAAATTTAACATGAGATAATTCAATCTGAACATGAACTGTTAATAAGAAGCTGGTTCCTGAGTTTTCAATAATGGGACAGGAAATAATTAAACTTGATCACTGACAAAGAGTCATGTGAAACTGGCAATGTTAATGGTGCTATTTTGCCCTCAAAAGTTTCCCTGAAAACACAGGGTAATGCCATTAGTACTGACTTTGCCCACCTGTAGCAAAATTATTCCCTTAGGGTAGAGTAAATGTGAATAGAAACCACAACGTGATGAAGAAAGAGTCTGGGATGATTTATGTGTGTGGTCTAACTTGAAAGTGGGTGGCAGAGGTAAGGAAAAAAAAAATTAATGACGTTTCCAGGGCTTTTTTATTCCTTTAATTCTATAGCAAGAACTGGAGTGATAAAATGAGGGCTAAAGGAAGTCATAACAGGGATTATCATGAAAATATCTTTTATAGAGATGGACAAGGAATAGGAGATTCCGTAGCATAATTTTCACTGGAATGATATACAATATATAAATTGACAGTTGGATAGGGGAAAATAGGATAAAGAAAGCCAAACTCTAGGAGTATTTACCCAAGTTGAACAGTTGAAAAATAAATAAGTAAACCTTATTAATTTTATGAACAGTGTTCCCTTGTGTGTGTGTTAGTCACTTCAGTCATGTCCAACTCTTCGCAAGCTTATGGCCTGTAGCCCACCAGGCTCCTCAGTCCATGGGATTCTCCAGGCAAGAATATTGGAGTGGATTGACCCCCTCCTCCAGGGGATCTTTCTGACCCAGGGTCAAACCCATGTCTCCTGCATTGTAGGCAGATTCTTTACTGTCTGAGCCACCAGGGAAACCCTTCATGGGCAGGTTAAAAAGACTACTTCTTTGATGTCTTGCCTCATCAGGTAGCCTGAAATGATTTCTACTCTGCCATGAGCGATTCACATCAAACGCTCTAAGTGTGCAGTTACTGCCGACTCAATTTTATAGCATGTGTGTGCGTGCTCACTTATGTGTGTATATATCAAGTTGCCCTTTGAGTTGATCAATAGAGTATATAATATTTGACAATGTTAATAATGTGGTATATAACTCATATATTAAGCCCAGTGCCTATTACATAAAAGACCTATGTATTTATTCATCAAACACCTAATTGATTTACAAGGCTTAACCTGCCTCCAGGTATGTTTTTTGACTTTCAGGTGTACTGACATACTAAGCAATACTATTTAAGCCTTTTCTCTGGGTTTGAAACCAATGGTCTATCTTGCCTGCTTCTCTCACTTGTACAATAAGGTATTTAGAGAGCATAGTTATAAACAGCTCCAAAGGCAGTCTCTTGCTTATGATTAAAGAAACTCACATCTTTAAAAATAGAGACGTTTCAGGAGAGTTGGATTTCCTATGTTACTATGCTTTTGAGGCTCTGAACAATTAAACCTGGACTATCTAAATATAAAACTTTTATATCATTAAAGATATAACTTTAGAATCTCTGTGTCTCTTCATCAGGGTGGCTTATCATCTCTTGGCTGCATGATGTAGAGGGAAAAAAAAAATGATCTTGAAGGCTAACAGACCTGAATGTCCATTCCAATTCTCCACTTTCTAGCTGTCTGGGCTTAGGTGAGTTGCTTACTCAGGGGCTTCACTTTTGTGTCTAGAAATTTGGTATAAAATGATTTATTAGCAAGGCTATAATAAGAACAGATAATGTATGTCTGATAATTCCTCTACATTACTTAACATGTAGAAATGCAATACCTATCCGTTTTTCTTCCTTTCCAGTTGTAAATGGCCAGTAACAGCCCTTTGAAAACACTTGGATCTGATTGAAACAACCCAATCATTCTGGAAAACCAGTCTCTCACAAGAGCAACTTCAAGAGAATTTCCTCTCTCCCATATGTTCTTATCTTTGATAATTTAGAGACTGAGATATTTCTCCTCAAAGGCAGGAAGTTTGTACATCTGCTATATTTCATTGGGTCTTTATTGGATTATGCAGCTTTACCTAAATAAACAAGAACATACCAGACACATCCTCCCCATTGAGTGCAAAGCCAACTGAATCAGAAGATCACTTCTTTGTAGTTGGACACACCTTCATGAAGATCAAATACCAAACCACTTTCCAGCTGCAAGTTCCTAAATAGAGCTGACTTTCAGGGTGTGGCCATTTTTGTGGTGTCTGAAAGACTTTGAGTCAAAACCTCTTATAGGCTGGGGAAGGGATTAATGACAATGAATGATCTGACACCTGCTCAGTTCCCAACTGTAACAATACACTTAATGTATTTTTATATAGTTATATTTATTAGTATATACTTTTTAATATATTATATAATAGGTATGTGTGCATGCATGCTAAATCACTTCTGTCATGTCCAACTCTGCAATGCTACAGATGGCAGCCAGCCAGACTCCATCCATGGGATTTTCCAGGCAAGAATACCTGAGTAGGTTGTCATGCTCTCTTCCAGGGGATCTTTCCAACCCAGGGATCGAATGCTTGTCTCCTGTGGCTCATGTGTTGAAGGCGGATTCTTTACTGCTGAGCCACCAGGGAAGCCCCATAATCTGGTGTATTATGTAACATATATAATAAGATATATTTTATTATGTTGTTGTTGTTTAGTCTTATCTGATTCTTTTGCAACCCCATAGACTGTAGCCTGCCAGGCTCCTCTGTCCATGGAATTTCCCAGGTAAGAACACTGGAGCAGGTTGCCATTTCCTTTTAGGGGATTTCCCTGACCTAGGGATCAAACCCGTGTCTCCCACATTGGTGGGCAGATTATTTACTACTGAGCCACCAGGGAAGCCCTATTTTATTGTATATAAAATATAATATGAACATATATGTTAAAATATATTTAAAACTATTTATGCTTGCATACAGATATTTAGACATCTACACACACACACACACACACACACACACACACACACTTTTTTTTGAATTATGTATCCTATAAGCTGAATGATTGTACTTAAGATATAATATACTATTGTGGTTCACTAGTAAAACATCTGTCTATTCAATGTTCCTATATTTCAAGACACAAGTAAGATTTGATTTTTTTCTTTCTTAAACTTTCTTCTTTTAGGTCATTATCAAGTTTTATTGATTGTGTCTACAAAATGTTTCTCATCAACATGAGTATCTTGGTTGAGGTCTTAATTTCTCACCTAGCCAATCATTGCAGATTTCCAGTGAGATTTCTTGCTGGCATTCTCCATTCTCTTCAGTCTATTCTTCAATCGTAGAATAATCTTTTCAAAAAGTACAGTTTAAGATAAACAGATTAAAGATGACTTGGCCCAAATTATGGAATTCTCCATCCTCAACCAGAAACATAGATCCTCAAATACCACCATGTCTCACGTGCATGAAGCGGAGATGAGACAAACCCCTGACGTTCCTCCCATCCAATGCTGACCCAGCATGACAGCAGGGATACTTAGAAATGCAGCCAAGAGACATTTCATCTCCACAATAATATCCTCATGACCATTAGTCACTTCCCATCCTTCCCCTGCCCCAGCCTTATATAATCCCTAATTTACTGTCTCTATAAACTCTGTCTTCTAATTTGGGCATTACACACAAATTGAATCATATAATATGTGGTCTTTTGTGCCTGTTTTCTCTTACTTACTGTGGTGTTTTCAAGGTTCACCTGAGTTGTGGTTTGTATCTGTATTTCATTCCTTTTTGCTGCCTAATAATATGTATATGGGTATACTGCGTTTATTTTATTTTTAATGAGCGGATAATTGTTTTACATATTGTGTTGGTTTCTGCCACATCAACATGAATCAGCCATAGGTATAGATATGTCCCTTCCCTCTTAAACGTCCCTCCCACATCCCACCCATCCCATCCCTCTAGGTTGTTCCAGAGCACCAGATTTGAGTTCCAAGTCATAAAGAAAATTCCCACTGGCTGTCTGTTTTACATGTAGCAACATATATGCTACTCTCCCAAATCATCCTACAATCTCCTTTCCTCACTGTGTCCAAAAGTCTATACTTTATGTCTGTGTCTCCTTCGCATTTTATTTGTCCATTCTTCAGTTGATGGACGTTTGGATTGTCTCCACTTTTTATCCATTATGAGTAATGCTGCTGTGAACATTTGTATACAAGTTTTTGTGTGGGTATGTGTTTGCATTTTTCTTAGGTTTACTATACCCAGGTGGAATTGCTGGGTCACATGGTAAATTTAGGCTAAATTTTGAGTAATTGTTAATTTTTTCCCAAAGTGACTGCATTATTTTACAATGTTATGAAGGTGTTATAGCAATGTTATGAAAGTTTTAATTTTTTCACATCCCAGTCAACACTTGTTATTGACTGTCTAAGGGATATAATATGGTGTCTCCTTGTAGGACTGCCCTTCTTGAAAGGAAAAAATAAAGTTAAATATTCTTTGCTTAGCCATATACAACCCAATAACAATAGGTAAGTGGGTGAATTCTACAGCTGGTACCTGAAGGAAAAGATTCCTTGATGTGGTTGGTGATTTTCTTTTTTTCTTTTTTTTTTCCCAATTATTTTTATTAGTTGGAGGCTAATTACTTTACAATATTGTAGTGGTTTTTGCCATACATTGACATGAATCACCCATGGATTTACATGTGTTCCCCCTCCCAATCCCCTCTCGCACCTCCCTCCCCATCCCATCCCTCTGGGTCTTCCCAGTGCACCAGCCCTGAGCACTTGTCTCATGCATCCAACCTGGGCTGGCGATCTGTTTCACACTTGATAATATACATGTTTCCACTTTAGGAATATATGACATGAAGAACTTAAATGACTAAATGGGAGGCATCTAGTATTTTAATAATGAGGTCTGCAGCAGAGCCTGATGGATGGATAAACCCTTGTATTTTTTTCCATTCGTATCTAGAATGCCTGGGTCTGTGGCTTTGAGCAGGCATGTACCTAAGACTCTCATTATGAGAGGAAAGACTCTTTTATGGGCAGAAAATAGAGCAACTTCTTTAATTCCTACTTCCCCAATGTATTCAGGAAAGCTGAAAATTTCATGGAGCATGGTGAAATGAACAGCTGAAGCTGCATGGAAGTCAAACCACCCCAGAGCAAATATCCATCCTGACAGTCTGAGGTGGAAGCTTCCACTCAAAAATCCTTGTGAGTTTTGTGTCATTAATTTCATTTTAGGCTAGGATGGATGGTAGTCAGCAACACCAACAATTTGACAATTTGCTCCACCATTGGATAGTTTCTTTCAACCAAAGGTTAAATTAATGGTGTCTATTTAAATTAGGACATAATTCAAATCTCCTGTTGAACTCAAAGAGAATTACCCAGAGTGAATAGTCCTTCAGAAACTCCAGTTCTCTGAAGCTTCAAGAGTAACCAAAACGGGCTTAGGTTAATGGATAACTGCAGAGGTGGTGAGTATTCTAGCTCAGCCAAGTTGGAATGTTTCTCAGCATCCAGATGGACCATTCTGTAGACCTATATTTAAAATAGCCCAGCACTCTTCTTAGCTAGTCTTTTCTGGTGACAAGAAATCCCTTCAAAATTGTACTACTAAGAGAAGATATTGTAATTATACAAAAAAACATTGAAACTGAATTGCATATGGCTGGTCAATTATCATGGGAACTTAACATGAGAAGATATTGAAACAACTATAGCCATCCCTCTATATCCTCAGGAGATTGATTCCAGGACCCCCACAAGTTCTAAAACCTAAGGATGTGCAAGTTCCTTATATAAAATAGTGTACTGTTTTCATATTGGTGGTATTTGGGCTTTCCTGGTGACTCAGACGGTAAAGAATCTGCCTGCAATCCAGGAGACCTCTGTTCAGCCTCTGGGTCAGGAAAATCCTCTGGAGAAGGAATGGCAATCCACTCTAGTATTCTTGCCTGGGAAATCCCATGGATGGTGGTGCCTGGTGGGCCACAGTCCTTGGGGTAGGAAAAGAGTTGGGCAAGACTGAGTGACTAACACTTTCTTTCACTTTACATACACCCTCTTGTACACCTCAAGTCATCTCTAGATTACTTATGTACCTGTGATGTGCTATGCTGTGCTTACCTGCTCAGTCATGTCTGACTGTTTGTGACCCCATGGACTGTAGCCTGCCAGGCACCTCTGTCCATGGGGATTCTCCAGGCAAGAAAACTGGAGTGGGTTGCTATGCCCCCCTCCAGGGGGATCTTCTCATCCCACGGATCAAGACCAGGTCTCCTGCATTGCAGGTGGATTTTTTACTGTCTGAGCCACCAGAGATGCCCACTTATATACCTAATACAGTGTAAATTTGAACTGGATTTAGAAAAGGCAGAGGAGCCAGAGATCAAATTGTCAAATCTGTTGGATCATAGAAAAAGCAAAAGAGTTCCAGAGAAACATCTACTTCTGCTTTATTGACTATGCTAAAGCCTTTGACTGTGTGGATCACAACAAACTGTGGAAAATTCTTCAAGAGATGGAAATACTAGACCACCTGACCTGCTTCTGGAAAAATCTGTATGCGAGTCAAGAAGCAGCAGTTAGAACTGGACATGGAACAACGGACTGATTCCAAATTGGGAAAGGAGTGTGTCAAGGCTGTATTTTGTCGCCCTGCTTATTTAACTTGTATGCAGAGTATATCACATAAAATGCTGAACTGGATGAAGCACAAGCTAGAATCAAGATAGCCGGGAGAAATATCAATAATCTCAGATATGCAGATGACACCACCCTTATGGCAGAAAGCGAAGAAGAACTAAAGAGCGTCTTGATGAAAGTGAAAGAGGAGAGTGAAAAAGCTGACTTAAAACTCAACATTCAAAAAACTAAGATCATAGCATCCGGTCCCATCACTTCATTGCAAATAGATGGGGAAATAATGGAAACAGTGACAGACTTTATTTTCTTGGACTCCTAATCACTGCAGATAATTTTAATCACATGAAATTAAAAGATGCTTGCTCCTTGAAAGAAAAGCTATGACCAACCTAGACAGCATATTAAAAAGCAGAGACATTACTTTGCCGACAAAGGTCCATCTAGGCAAAGCTACGGTTTTTCCAGTAGTCATGTATGGATGTGAGAGTTGGACCATAAAGAAGGCCGAGTGTTGAAGAATTGATGCTTTTAAACTGTGGTGTTGGAGAAGGCTCTTGAGAGTCCCTTGGACTGCAAGGAGATCAAACCAGTCAATCCTAAAGGAAATCAGTCCTGAATATTCATTGGAGGGACTGATGATGAAGCTGAAACACCAATATTATGGCCAGCTGATGTGAAGAACTGACTCATTTGAAAAGACCCTGGTGCTGGGAAAAATTGAAGTCAGAAGGAAAAGGGGATGACAGAGTATGAGATGGTTGGATGGCATCACTGCTTCGATGGACATGTGTTTGAACAAGCTCCAGGAGTTGGTGATGGACAGGGAAGCCTGGCATGTTGCAGTCCATGGGGTTGCAAAGAGTCAGACACAACTGAGCAACTGAATGGACTGACTGACAATGTAAATGCTATACAATAGTTATAAATACAATATAAATGCTATGCAAATTGTTGCTGGCTTGCAACAGATTCAAATGTTATTTTTTGGAACTCTCTGACACTTTTTTTGAGTATTTTTGATTCACAGTTGAGTCTGAAGATGTGGAACCCGTGGATGCAGAGGACTTACTATAATTTTCATGTTTCTAGACTGCATGTTTTGCTGTCTCCCTTCTCAATGGAGTTCTAGTTCTTTCTTCATACTCTATATCAATATGCACATGAGAAAAGATGGTGATGGGTGATGTTGTGTACAGAAAAACAAAAGTAACAGACTAAAGGGAAGCCAACTGAAGTGTTAAACTGGGGGCAATGGACACTGAGAAGGAATCTAAGGACAAATACAAACTGCTAATAGCCTTATTGAGAGAATGAACTGTAACAGGAGCAATTCCTGTTGAACAAATTCCACAAGTAGAGATAGTCTATGGGGTTTTCTTTCTGCCTATAATCTGGTATATTTTACCAATTCAGGGGCAAACATTTAAAGGCACTTATCTAACCTTGTAAATGCATGCCTTCTTTACAGGATTGGTATTACTATTTAGGCATAAGTGTACTCTAGGCTTAATAAAATCACCGGATGTCACTTCTAAGTAATTGCAGTGGAAATACATGACATCCTCCTTAACTTTGACAAAAAAGTGAGGCTCTTCTGTAGTATAAAAGTAGTATTTAAGCTGGAAATGAGAGAGATTTAATCTAAATGAATAAATATATCTTTGCAGTTTTATTCAGTGTTAAGGTTCTATATGAGACAGAACTAAATGCTTTCCTCAGAATTAGAGCTCTTCTTGAGGGGGTGAATTCACCCACGATCTGCATTAATACTCTGGAAACACATTGCCTGTCACTTCTTATTGCTTGCTGCTTAATTAAAAGGGATGTCAGACACTTCTGAAAAGGCTCTGGTAAATTGTCAAATTCAACAAAGAAAGAAAATTTTAGATAAAAAGCACCTTATGTAAATTATGCCTTCCCCCAGCCCAATTTCCTTCCTTCTTTTAACCACCGTTACCGTCATTTTAGCGACTTTTGTCTGGCATTTAAAAATGAAATGCGATGCTCTGATTCACTCCTTGGCAACATTCCCTGAAATATTCTGTTAAGTGTTTTCAATTATATGCCAGTCCCAATAGGATCCCAGTAAGAGGTTTTAAAAAGATACCTTATCTAGTACATTATATTTTTCAGTTTAATTGCTATTCATGTTGCAATAAATACAGATAAATTAGGCAATATTAAAAATTATGATCATTTTAAATCAATAAGTTTGTAGACAGCTGAATATATATTTCAAAATGTTGCAGATTTTAAAGGGTCATTTCAAACCTCTGCTTTATAAATACCATCAAGCAATGGCATTGCAAACTAAAATTATCACTTTAACAACTGGCATACTTGGCATCTTTGATTGTGTGTATTTATTTAATGTTACATGGAAGATAAATTGCTTATTGGTGTTTAACTTGTTAAAATTATAAGTAAAATATTGTTACATAATTGAGGACCAAAACACATGAGGATAAGAAAGTGAACTCTTGGGTCCTAGTGCAGACTTTATAATTTTCCAGATTTTACAATGCAGCCTTTCACAGATTATTTAAGTATTCCATACTTCAATTTTTCCATCTTTTAAATTGAGGTTGTAATATGTGTCCTGCCCATCCTATGGGACCATATTCAAATGAGAAAATTTTACTATTACAAATATTTTAAATTATAATATGCTGCATAAATGCAAAGCATCCTTATTATTTTCTCTTCCAGTGGTGATATATATCAATACTACTCATTAATAAATTATGCCTTTAAAACAGATTGTCATTTTCAACTTTTTTTTCTAACTGTCTTGGCTATAAAGGTAAGCAAAGAAGAACCTATCCAAGTCCAATTTGATTGGCCGTGACATTTTTAATGGGGCTTCTCAGGTAACTCAGTGGTAAAGAACCCACCTGCAAGTACAGGAGACGTAGATTCAATCCCTGGGTTGGGAAGATCCCCTGGAGGAGGAAATGGGAACCCTCTCCAGTATTCTTGCCTGGGAAATCCCACAAATAGAGAAACCTGGCAGCTACAGTCCATAAGGTCACAAAGAGTTGGACACAACTGAGCACACACACAAAACATTTTAAACTTGTTGTTGTATTTTACTAACTACAGATATTTAGAGGCACATGATCCAAGTTTTCAGGAAGTAAAACAAGTAGGGAGTAGAAACGAAAGGTTGATGAAAGAAATCTAAGATGAAATTAGCATGAAATTAGTTATAAAATGAAGATTTTTATAATTGTATATCTACTTTAATGATTCCTTAGATGTTTATTATATTATGGTATCATTCTAGAATATTAACTAGAAACTTAGTGAAAGCTATAAATGAATTTTTAGAATATTAAAATTGAGAATTTACAAACTCTTACTGTAATTTGTAAAAACATAAATTATCCAAACATATTAACTCTTGTCAAACCCCTATTTTGATAGATTAACTAGACCAGAAATGTTAAGGCTGGGAAAATACACTGTTTGGTTAATTTTTTAAAAAGGTAAAATCCTTTGTTATTTTCTATTAGGGTAAAGGCTGTAATAAGTAATTGTTCCCTGAGCAGTAGTTTCTCAAAAGTGTCATTTCATTTCTTTTTTGCATGTTTCACAAATTTGAATATTCCCCAAAGACAGTAGTAAGCCTTCAGCATGAATAAGATGATTGTAGGATGACAGAATTTTTCTCGAGAGCCATTTCAAGAGTCATTATATATACTTTGTCAACTTGCAGTTGGATGCCAGATGCATTAGGCTATGAGACTACTATTTAAAATAAAACAGAATAAGATAATTATGGGAACTGACCGTTTGCAAAATGAAAAGAGAAGTCTGCATGCCATGTTTTAAAAAAATGTATCCTTACATACAAGAGCATGTGACTGAAGCTATGCACTCTACCCAGTGACTTTTCAGCTGTCCTATTAATTCCCACGGTATGAAGATTAGGCAACTGTGATGTGATATTTGCTTTTATTCTTGTGGGGACCCCAAAAACCAAACCACAAGCAATCTCCCCTCCACTCACTTACGATGAACACAAATCTAATACTTATTTCCTGCTGTTTCATATCAATGGAGACATTGCTTTAGTTATCTTTTAAAAACTATGCCTGAGGAAAATCTCTTCTTTATGGGGAAAATTTTACCTAATTGATGTGCCTTTAGTGTTCAAGTTGTTCATAAGCGCAAATGTTTAATTGCTTTGGGCAATAAAATTGGATCAATGGATGTGCATTAATTATTTTTTCAAAGAGCAGAAATGAAAGGAGAAAATTTTAAGTTATACTGCCATATGTTCTAACCCTCAGGTGTGCTTGGAAGTGGCAAAGCAAATGGAGAATGTTGTTGATCATTTGTTTAATTTATTGTTATTGATTAATTAATTATATTGTTGTTGTTCAGTCACTAAGTCATGTCCAACTCTTTGTAACCCCATGGACTGCAGCACTCCAGGCTTCCCTGTCCTTCACTATCTCCCCAACTTTGCTCTAGTTCATGTCCATTGAGTTGGTAATGCTATCTATTAAATAGCAAATAATCAACAACCTTCTTTCATATATATTATATATAATATAATAATTATATTATTGTTGATTTATTTATGTTTTTATCCTCCTATAACTTCTGAGCTGCCCATCTGGACTAATTAGGTTTGGAGCTAGATGTGATCTAACCAAACAGGCAGATTATTTATTTATTCAACAAATACTATGTACCAGCCTTTGTTCTCCATACAGGTGACCAGGAGTTAATGAGATAGGCAAAGTTCCCAAAGTCCCTGTTCTAAAGGGTCTTATTCTAATGTATATGTACTAGAGAAAGCTTTCTCTGGGTCGACTTTTGAGCTTAGTTCTGAACAATGAGAAGGAAGGCTTGCTGGAAAGTGAGCTCAAGTAGAAAACCCATTGGGAGGAAATAAGGTTGGTATATTTAAGGAGCTATTAATAAAATAAGGCCAACTTGGCCACAGTATGAGAGTAAAAGAGAGTGTGATAAGATGAAGTCAGAGGGCAATTAACATGAGTCTAGTTGTTTGTGGAGAAATATGTATTTTTTCACTCTAAAATTATAAGTGAAACTATAGTAAAAATTTAATGCAACTACCAAGTCACACCATCACTAAGATATTCCCAGCATGCTTTGACCAGCTCACCTGACATTACCAGAAGGTGAAAATATCTAGTGTATTAACATTAAGGGAAAGAAAGGTCACTGGACATACATGTTGAAGATACTGGGAAAATTCTGACATGAAGACAGATTAAATGTGTGTATTTTCTTTAACATAAGAGAAATAAATGGTACCTAGAAATTCTGAAGATTTGGTTCTTAAGGAGAAGTTACTCCATCTAGATATTTTTTCTATATTTGAAGGGGAATGCAAACCATGTACTATTCAACTCTTTTTTTTTTCCATTTAAATATAAAGATTATTATTAATAGTCATAAGAATCACAGATACAGATGATATTGCCAACATTATCAACTTGAAAATCATTTGAAAATTCTAAAATAACAAAACTCTGTGGCAGTAGGGACACTACCAACAAAAATCTTGGCAATAGTGTTCAATAGCTCCAGTCTAAAACTGAAGCATAAAACTTCTTAAAAATGACTTTTACCTCTATTTTTTTCCCCTTAATCTCCACTTTTGGCTTTAGAGAGATCCTTTTAAAAATTACACTACTTGTGATAAAGAAGAATTTTTTTTTTTTATGTTTGCTTTTCTTTTTTTCTTTTTTTTAAATTTTTTTATTTATTTTTATTATTATTATTTTTTTTTCCAGTGGGTTTTGTCATACATTGATATGAATCAGCCATGGATTTACATGTATTCCCAATCCCGATCCCCCCTCCCACCTCCCTCTCCACCCGATTCCTCTGGGTCTTCCCAGTGCACCAGGCCGGAGCACTTGTCTCATGCATCCCACCTGGGCTGGTGATCTGTTTCACCATAGATAGTATATATGCTGTTCTTTTGAAATATCCCACCCTCACATTCTCCCATAAAGTTCAAAAGTCTGTTCTGTATTTCTGTAGCAAATGAAGAAACAGACAAAGGATTAATCTCAAAAATATACAAACAACTCCTGAAGCTCAATTCCAGAAAAATAAATGACCCAATCAAAAAATGGGCCAAAGAACTAAACAGACATTTCTCCAAAGAAGACATACAGATGGCTAACAAACACATGAAAAGATGCTCAACATCACTCATTATTAGAGAAATGCAAATCAAAACCACAATGAGGTACCATTACACGCCAGTCAGGATGGCTGCTATCCAAAAGTCTACAAGCAATAAATGCTGGAGAGGGTGTGGAGAAAAGGGAACCCTCTTACACTGTTGGTGGGAATGCAAACTAGTACAGCCACTATGGAAAACAGTGTGGAGATTTCTTAAAAAACTGGAACTAGAACTGCCATATGACCCAGCAATCCCACTTCTGGGCATACACACTGAGGAAACCAGATCTGAAAGAGACACGTGCACCCCAATGTTCATCGCAGCACTGTTTATAATAGCCAGGACATGGAAGCAACCTAGATGCCCATCAGCAGATGAATGGATAAGGAAGCTGTGGTACATATACACCTTGGAATATTACTCAGCCATTAAAAAGAATTCATTTGAACCAGTCCTAATGAGATGGATGAAGCTGGAGCCCATTATACAGAGTGAAGTAAGCCAGAAAGATAAAGAACATTACAGCATACTAACACATATATATGGAATTTAGAAAGGTGATAACGATAACCCTATATGCAAAACAGAAAAAGAGACACAGAAATACAGAACAGACTTTTGAACTATTCAACTCTTTTCCCCCCTCAGTTCTTTCTTTTAGATAGAACTAGATCCATCCTAAAGATCAGTCCTGGGTGTTCATTGGAAGGATTGATGCTGAAGCTGAAACTCCAATACTTTGGCCACATCATGCGAAGAGGTGACTCATTGGAAAAGACCATAATGCTGGGAAGGATTGGGGGCAGGAGGAGAAGGGAATGACAGAGGATGAGATGGCTGAGTGGCATCACTGACTCGATGGACATGGGTTTGGGTAGACTCTGGGAATTGGTGATGGACAGGGAGGCCTGGCATGCTGCGATTCATGGGGTTGCAGAGTCAGAGAAGACAGAGTGACTGAACTGAACTGAACTGAGATTCTAATTATGGCATTATATTTTTCAAATATTATAAAATAGCAAATGTTGCCAAATGATTTCTAGAATAAAGATTTTTAGTCTTGAATGAGTCAAGAGAAACTTTTTGAAATTGTACAGATAATTTTTTATGCACCAATGTATATACGAGTATGAGATACCAGAAGATACTAGAGCAGACTGTCAAGTCTAGTAGATTCTGGAACCATGCTACTTGAATTTAAATCCCAACTATGCTGCCAATTAGCATATGACCTTTGACAAGTTGCTTTTCTGTGTCACCATCTCTTCATTTGAAAAATTGATATAGTAGGGTTGCCAGTCTTGATTATTTTGATGCTTAAATGATTCAGTGAATATCTAGTATATAGTAATAGTACAGTACCTGAAAATATAATCAACATACCTTGTTACATGAAATTTTCTGAAAAGAAAGTTCAGGCAAAACCCTCTCACTCCTCACCCCAAATGAAGAGAACTGAGAACAACTGTCTGAACATTTCAGGAAAGATTATTTTTTAAAGTCACAATAGGGTAACATGAGGAGGTAATTAAAATCCTGATCTGTGCTTGTTATTTCTTCTCTGAGGATATACTCATTACCCTGATCTTGTTTCAGAACCACTAAAGTTAACATCTTACCTTCCTTTATTATTAATTTTTCTCAGTGTCATATTAAAGATTTTGTTCCGGTAAAGATGGTAATAACTTCTTAGCCTTGAAACTTACTTCCAATATGGAATTATCTATCATGAAGTAGAAAAAAATTATAATTCATTTAAATAGAATTTTAGAAATAATCTTTAGTTAAAGCAATTACAGTTCAGTAAAAAGTCTTCTCTTTTTCCTTTAACAGTCCTTTCTGTTGGACTCCCATCCTGGTATCCTTTTGCTAATTCTAAAATACAGAGTGAACATGTGTGTGTGTATGCCCAGTCATGGCTGATTTTTTGCAACCTCATGGACTGCAGCCCTCCAGGATCCTCTGTCCATGGGATTTTTCCAGGTAAGAATACTGGAGTAGGTTGCCATTTTCTCCTCCATGGGATCTTCCCGACCCAGGGATCACACTCACATCTGCTGTGCCTCCTGGATTGGGGGGCTGATTCTTTATCTCTGAGCCACCTAGGAAATTCCAAAATATAGAGTGCTCCCCTCTAATAACAACTACTAAATTCTTACATATGTCAATGTGGTTGGTACCTACTGGATAGAAGGATTTTCAAAACTCCAAAGAGAGACGTGTTCTCTGTCGAGGTGTTTTGTTTTGTTTTTTCTCTTTTACACTTCCTGAGATGCTCAGAATCATGGTGGGGTCAGGCATGTTTCCTAAATCTATGTGAACTACCTTATAGTTGTGTTGAGTTCTGCATTTTTGATGAAGCTGAAGACTGCCTGCCTTGATGTGTGCAGTAGACAAAATTTCGTAGAAAAAAATGCAGTGAATTGTGGCCAAGTCTCAACTGTCATCTTTCAAAGTTGATTTAATGTATAACATAGTTGAAATACACCTTGTATGCATCCAACAAAAAAGAATACTGTTTAAAATCAAACATGAAATACCAAAAAAGAGTTTATATATATTAAACTAGACAGCAAACAAACCTGTCGCTTGCTTCAAAAGGAAGACACAGTCTTTGTTTTTGAGGGTTATTATCTGGTCAAACTTCACTGAAAAAGCAGACCAAAAGAAAAGACTCTCAGAGAGTCTGCTTGCAAGATGTACAGATAATTCAGAGTGATCCACTGAGAATTATCTCCCCATGTACCTAATTCACCATGCTGTTGGGATGATTAAATGAGATAAGATGGCTTATAAAGCATTCAATGAACATTAGTTATCATTATTATGCTGTTATTATAATTCTTATAGAGGAAGGCTTATTCCTTAAAAATAGAGTTAATCTAATTTAAACATATTTTAATTTACTTTTTTATACTCTACTTTGTAAGAAAGCTACAATGCTGTATAATGTTTTGAATGCCAGAAGAACTATTTGCCCAGAGAATGTAAAAGTTTACATTCAAGTGTCAGTATACAGAAGATTCTAAAGATGGTATATAGCAATAAAAAACAGTTCCTGAAATCTTGTAATAAATGGGTTTATGTACTTTAATATAGTTAGTTTTTCCCACAGTTATAGCTGTTCTAATTGAATGCTTTAAGTTAATTATATGTTAATAATTAATTTATTATTAGTAAACATTTTGCTTAGAAAAGCTGATAAAATTTTTTGTGTTGTTTCCAGAGCCTTAAGTGGTGTTTTTCCTGGCCTTGTAAGTATTCATCCATCTCTTGTATGTGTTACAAATTCTTGCTTTTCAAAGCTTGAAATATATTTTTCCAAACCATCTGCTTCTCCCTGTCTCTAACCCAGTCCCCCAGCTTAGTCACAGGAGTTAAAGTTTGTGGAAATTTGGATGAGGAAAATAGTACTTGATTTTGTAGTACCACTCATTGAGTGAGTCTTAATAGTCTTTTTAAAAGTTTTTGCTCCATAAAAATTACACATATACAAAAATAGAGAAAATAGTTCCTATACCTCAACTTCAATAATTATTAATTCATAACCAGTCTTATTTCCTTTCCCTAAATTATTCTGAAGCTAATCCCAAATGGAATATTACTTCATCTGTAAATATATCAGTAAAATTCTCTAATACTTAAGCACTGATATTTAAAGACATAGCTACAAATACCCGAATCACACTTGTCGTAATTTCTTAATATCATCAAATATCTAGTCAGGTTCACATTTCCTCAACCCCTTGGAAATTTACTCCAGTCTTTATTCCAATTTAGTTGTTTATTAATTAGTTAATAGATAAATTTGAATTGGGATCTAAATAAAGCCCTTATGTCAAGACATATGTCTCTTAGGCCTCTTGTGCTCCATGTGACCCTACCTGGCCACTTTTTTTGTTGTTGTTGGAGAATTCAGATCTTCTCTACTTTGGAGTTTTCTGTATTCTGGATTTTCCTGATTTTTTATCTCTGTGGCTTAATTTGCCATAGTCTCTGTCCCTTGCATCTGTTATGCCTAAAGACCTGATCAGATTCAAGTTCAATTTTGATTTTTATTGCTTATTTTAATGGGCCAACCTCAAGGGTGAAATTGTGTGGGAGGTGAATCTATCAACAATGGATGATCAGTGCCAGATCCATTCTTTCATAAGATCCTACAACCTGGAGACTTTCTAAACTTATTATTTCTAGAAAAAGACATGTCCTTTCATCAACGATTTGGTTCTCCTGTGGTACTACTTATAAAGAAAAGGCGGGTTAATTGCTTGCATCATTCCTTTTATTTACTAGTTCATGTGATGAAATGACTTCTTAGCCTCTAAAATGAACAATAGCTTTTTTTTTTTTAAAGCACCCTTATAAAAATCACAAATTTAAGCATATTTGATTTTCTAGCCAAGGCAGTTTTTATCTTTACTGATGGTTTAAGTATTCCATTTGTGGCTGGTGAGTTTATCCAGATTGGCTGCTACATCTTTTGATAAAGAAACATCTTCTTTTCTTGTATAATGAGATAATCATGCTTATTTTGTATTTTCTTGCCCTAGATCTGGAATCACACATTTCTCCAAGAAGTTGCTATCCTTTTCTTGGAAACATTATAGTAATATTTATAGGCCATAATCATGACAATTTTAAGGGGAAAAAACACGCACTCTAGTTTGGGCAATCCAGGAGATCAGTAAAATCCTGGATTGTTTGATATGAGACAAAGAAAAACAAGAGGAATGATGTTGGAAGAATATCTATTTTTCTGCTTTATGCACTAAGTCCTACTCTTCATGTCTCTGAAAAAAAAAAAAAAAGACGGGAGGGCATGGTAGTTGCTGTTTGCCTGAGCACCCATTTATAACCTCAGAATTTTTATTAAGCCAAAAATTCTTATAATTGCCCTTAAATACCCAACCCCCCCTTTAAAGCTGAATTTGCTTTAGGAAAATGTTTAAAAAACCAGGCATAGTCTGCTATTGATGTGACTGATTTATTAATGATCCTCTTCATTTCATTTATGCAGCCTTATCTGAACTGCTTACTCTAGCCCCCTTTAAGCTGGAGACCATAATTTGGTCTTTTTCTGTGAGTAGAAAACTAAGGAAAGAGCTGGAGTGAGCAGGGGTGCACGTTATCCGCTGTGAGCCCCAGTGCTGGGGCAGCTCTGCTTTTGGTGACCTGCCATCACAGAGCCCGTGGATGGGCAGCCTCTGGCTCGGATGTGCGTTTTGATGAGGCTCCCATGACAAATCTAATGGAAGGCTCTGGTAGCTCATGCGTAGCTGGCCCCCTGCCCTCATTTAACACACAATGCATTCCTCATTTCACATACCCTCGTCTATTTATGGATTCTCTTCAGACTTGCTCAGAAAATAAGATATATTTTTGACTTGTTTAATAAAACTGGACATAGAAAACAGAGGCAAAGAATTGATCAAATTCTCAGCCACGTTTTAGCATACAGATGGTAACTATAGGAGGTGTGAGTGGCCAAAAAAAAAAAAAAAAAAATGAGTTGATCAGGAAGATTTGCTTGAGTGAATTTTGATTTTGTTTCTAGCAGACCTCCTCACATGGCATTGTTTATGCAAATAGACCCTCTTTTCAGAAACCGTCTGGCTTCAGAAAACCCCTGTCAGTAGAGCATAAAAGCTAAGTTATACCGCAGCAGTTAGCAGACCTGAAAGGCTGGCTGGCGGGAGCAATGGATGCAATATGCAGGCAGGCTGGCAAACAGAGGAGCCATTCTTCTCTGGGTCCGAGTGTTGTGTAGAGAAGCAGCAGACGCCAGAGGAAGACAGAAAGGGCCTGGAGAAAAGGGACAGTCACCCTTCTGCTGGAGAAAAAGAAAAACCTCGGGTAACAGTAGCCCAGGGTTTCATACATAAGTGTACGGAAAAGACAAAATCAGATGTCATCCTTTCTACTCCATCTCTAGTGACTCCGATTTATTTTTCCATAATGTCTTTCCATCTTTTACTCCTCTTCAATAAGATTTAAAGAAAGGAAGAAATGGTGTTATTTAGTTACTTTAAAAAAATGAAGCAAGTTTTAGCTACCATTCTCCTTTTCAGTGGTATCCTGATTAGCATTTCTTATAGGAGCAAATGAGTCGACTTTATTAATATTGATGGCAGAGGTGAAATGGGAAATGGGAAATCTGAGTTTTCTTTTTTTCCTTGGTAATCCATATTTTTCCACGATAGTGTGCTGGGCACAAAAAGCAGGAAATTTCCATTTCATTACAGTCTGCTTATATTTACATGTGTTTATGTGCATAAATAGATAGAGCTGTGCATATATATTGCATGTATGCTGTTCACAGATTGTTCTCAAAATACAAATACTGCACTAAGAACAATGACTTTGTAAAAGTCAAACAGCAGGGAACAAAGAATCATATCAATTCTGAAGTATATTTTGATTTCCATAGATTATTTTATGTTGGTGTTCTCTTTGGGAGGAACACAGTTTTCCCATAGAATTTTCTCAAAGGGAAGCACAACATCAAAGTGACTAAGGAACAATGAACTGAATAACAGGTGAAGTAATTTTTTTCCTAACATCATTTATTAAAATTTGACTTAGAAAAAGCTCAGATTTTCCATTTTTCACATAAATGAATATTTTTCTTAATTGAATACAGCAATATATGTAGTGATGTATAGATTGTATAATATAATATAGTTGTGTATAAATACAGAAAAAGTTGGCATTCCAATAATGAATATATTTTACTTCAATATACTATAGTGTTTATTGCATCTATTCTGGCCATGGCTTTTGGAATATTACTTATTTTTTGACTAGTATAGATATCTATCCAAGCTGATCAGGGATAAAATAAAAAACAATACCATAGGGCTATGCCACACAAGAGAAATGAATAATGTATTTTTAATTTTAATAGTTCTTCCTCTCTTGCTTCTGCTCCCTTTTAAGAACAAATCCTAGAAGTATTTTTTAAGAGCATTGTGTGATCACAACCAAGAACTTCAAGAACCTCTGTCTTTGTGGGGTTTTGGAAGCCTCCGGTCATTATGCCCACCTTAGAAGCACATTTTTTTTTTAACTGCACAACCTAAAAATAGGCAAAGGAGGGAAAAAGTGACATCCTTTGCATTTTGTGGGCCTTCCTTCTTTTCAGAGTATGATTGCCTCTCTCTCTTTTATCACCCACAAGAATAACAACAGACATTTTCTGGGGGGAAGTGGGGGGCTTTAGCAAAGGGTTATTTTCCATCTGTCCTCAGTTTGGATTTTGCATATCAATAAAAAATTAATAAACTAATTTCAGGCATAGATGACACGGTTAATGTGGAAGGCCTATTGTTAGGAGAGAAATAGTATATTCTTATCAGTGGATTTAAACAGCTATTCATCATTTCTAAAGGGCAATTATTTGGAATCCATTAAACTGGAATTCATAATACCCCTGCATACTGAATTTTAAATAGAAATCTGTATTTAGATGAAGGAATACATTAGTATAAGTCATTAGAGCACTGAAAATCCATGACTTGTTCATTTTTCACTTTTTTTTTTCAGATAATATGAAGCACCAGGGATGTTGGTCCTATAGTAAAACCAAACTAAAGGAAAACTAGGCACTCTTTTCAGGAGCATTGCTATGAATAATAATGTTTTCTTTCTTTCTTTTTATCTTCATGTTACAGTTTTTCTACTTATTACACATAAAATGAATCACCCCAAAGTAAAATCCCCAGTCACCCACAGAAAACTCCTACTTCTCTGCAATTGTGCCTTGTCTGGCTACTTAGGCATCTACATCCTGAAAGTTACTGCTTAAGATGAGGATGTCAAAGTTAAGTGGTGCTCTTGTTCTCAATTACGCAAATTCAGTTTCCATTAATGAGCATTTAATTATAGAACATTTAAAAATAAGTTTAGGGATGAATGAGGAGACTAGCATTGACATATATAGACTACCACGTGTAAAATAGCTAGCTAGAGGAAAGCTGCCATATAGCACATCAGCTCGGTGCTCTGTGATGACCTAGAGGGGTGGGAGGGAAGGCCACGAGGGAGGGGACATATGTATTCATATAGCTGATTCACTTTGTTGTATAGCAGAAACTAACACGAGAGTGTAAAGCAATTATACTTCAATAAAAAAATTTAAAAAATAAAGAAAATAAAAGTAAGTTTAGGCCCAATCTTTTACAATAACATGAAAATATTGGTTATTAGACCTGTTTTGGTATGTGGGTTGGGAACATTTATGGTATTTATATTTAGGTACGCAGAAGTGTGGCTTTTATTGCTGCAAAAAAATAAAAAGCTTGTAGAAAGCTTGATGAACAGACATCTAACCTAGTCAAGTGATATACTTCACACTGTCAATTTACTTTTCATATCCCCTTTTCTCCATATAAACCATGCTAAATAAATTACAGTCCAGCCTGTGTTTGAACGAATTCTAACTTAATTATTTAGTAAACTGTGGACTCAGAAATTTTTCTGGGTTAACATATCTACTATATTCTCCCATCTTGGACTTTTGTTAACATTTATGTTCTAGTTACTTACATTGACTTCTTTAGTAGATGTATTTGGCAAAGGAAAAATGATAAACCCGTGGCAAAGGGTAATAAGGAAGATATCAGTAATCTGGATTATTCTCAACAAGACTTTATCAAGCTTCCCCACCCCAACACACATTCCATTCCTCTATTACAGGCACATCTTAATGCAATAGCCTAATAAAAAAAACAGCTAAAATAATAGTCCTAGGCTTCATGGTGTTGATGTACGCTGGCAACAAATCAGATTTCTTAAAAATGCGGCATATGGCCCTATGACTTGCGGCCTCATTGAGGATGGTGTGAACACAGTCTGTTCCAGCATCCATACTATTAACATTTTTCTTGACAAGAAACTTGGTTTTAAGTAGGCACGCAAGCATGTACATCTGCTCATATGTGCGTGTACACGCCAGCAAGCACCCTCCATATTCACATACCTTACATCAGACCAAACCATACGCTATTAGACATATAAGCTGGGTAACATTGATTTATAGGCAACAATTCCTCCTAAGTTGTTGTTTGAAGTCTTGGATAAATATACAGTCATACTTAAAATTACCAGCAATATGCTTTAATATGCAAACAGGAAATCCTGCCAAGGGCTAGAGTTTTGTCTGTGGCTGCTTAGGACTTTTTCTAGATGCATGTTTATGATGCTTTTTTTTCCTCTCCTTATCTAAATAGATAAACTCTTTTCCTTAATTCACAAAATAAAATGAAGCATTTGCCAAGCAACTTTTAAAGATTAAGTAAACTATATTTTATGTATGTTGTATATAAATGTATATGTCATATTTTAAATACCATACTACATATATGTATGTGTGCCTGTTGTGTGTATTTATGTGTATAACTGGTGAGCAGATGACTGTAACACCTGACTTATATAGATCCTTGTTTTGCTTTGCTAGACTGCTGTAAAAAAGTACTGCAAACTGAGTGGCTTAAACAATAGAAATGTATTGTCTCACAGTTTTGGAGGCTAGAAGTCAAAGACTGAGGTGTGGGTAGGCCTGGTTCCTTCTGAGTGGTGAAGGAGAATCAGTTATAAGCCTTTTCTCTAGTTTCTGGCAATTTGGTGGCAGATTTTTGGCTTGCTAAGTTCCTTGCCTTGTAGGCACGTTTGCCTGCTCGCTGCTTTTGTGTTCACATGGAGTTCTCCCCATGTTTGGCCTGTGTCCATATTTCCCTTTCTTATAAGAAAAACAGTCATATTGGATTAAGGACCCTTCTAATGCAGTATGACCTCATTCTAACTAAGTTAATTCATCAACAGAGAACCTATCTTCAAATAAGTCCACACGCAGAGATATCAGGGTTTAGAAATTAACCACACAAGTTTGGTGGGGCAGATACAATTAAACCCATAGCAGAGCCCATAGATGCAACCAAGGGCCGATAGATACAACTAACATGTGAACCAAGTTTAATGAATGGCTTTGAGAGGGACTGGCTTCATTGAAAGCTAAGCTCTGTAGCACCACTCCCAGTCCCGAGAGTGGAATGAGTATGTCTGGTGGGCTAGACCCAAGGCTGACTTTGGCCAATTCATGGACGTATAGTTGACTTGAGCCAAGAAATCGTGCAAGTCATAGTCCAGTCAGCACTCAGGAATACAGTGCAACTGACAGAATTCTAGTGTGTGTCTTATAGTGAGAAAAGTGGAAACAGGCAGGCTGAGAAGCTGCTCTGAGCCCCTGATACAGGCTTCTTGAACCCTGATAAATCAGGGGGAGCCAGACTGCCAGGGCTGTGCCTTTCTCTGGCATAATGCCAAGAAGGCCATTTGTATATAAGATGACTACATTTTTTCTAAATGAGAATTATGTTAATATTGTATAGATTACTTGTTTTGAAAATTTATAGTACCACTACAGTTGAAAGTTTATTAACCAATATATCTTGTTATAAATAAATGAGAATAGAATGCTTGCGTTTGAATGTGAGCTTACTACATACCTTGTAAAGTTTGCTTAATTTCAATCTATCCTATTTTAGTGGAAATACATCAGATTTCTAATGTTAAATATCTAAAATTTTATGCAAATAAGGCTTTGAAAGAGTTGCACATGATCTATGCTTCAGTTCAGTTCAGTTGCTCAGTCATGTCCAACTCTTTGTGACCCCATGGACGCCAGGCCTCCCTGTCCATCACCAACTCCCAGGGTCTGCCCAAACTCATGTCCATTGAATCCGTGATGCCATCCAGCCATCTCATCCTCTGTCATCCCCTTCTCCTCTCACCTTCAATCTTCCCCAGCATCAGGGTCTTTTCCAATGAATCAGCTCTTTGCATCAGGTGGCCAAAGTATTGGAGTTTCAGCTTCAACATCAGTCCTTCCAATGAATATTCAGAACTGATCTCCTTTAGGATGGTCTACTTTAGGGTCTCATAAAGGAGATCTGTGCTTAATGTTTAGGAAATGAGTTTTGAAATTGTATTCAATGTACATTAAGGAGAAGAAAATGATAGATGGCCCCAAGGAAGATGTAAATTTCTAAAATACATGGTTATTTGGTGAGAGAGAGATAACAGTTTGAGAGAAGCTGCATGAGAAAATTTAAGAAAATTTTAGACAAAAGTAAAACTAAAGAGCCTCTTGATGAAACTGAAAGAGGAGAGTGAAAAAGTTGGCTTAAAGCTCCACATTCAGAAAACTAAGATTATGACATCCGGTCCCATCACTTCATGGCAAATAGATGGCAAAACAGTGACTTTATTTTTGGGGGCTCCAAAATCACTGCAGATGGTGATTTCAGCCATGAAATTAAGACACTTACTCCTTGGAAGGACAGTTATGACCAACCTAGACAGCATATTAAAAAGCAGAGACATTACTTTGCCAACAAAGGTCTGTCTAGTCAAAGCTATGGTTTTTCCAGTAGTCATGTATGGATGTGAGAGTTGGACTATAAAGAAAGCTGAGCACCGAAGAATTGATACTTTTGAACTGTGGTGTTGGAAAAGACTCTTGAGAATCCCCTGGACTGCAAGGAGATCCAACCAGACCATCCTAAAGGAGATCGGTCCTGGGTGTTCATTGGAAGGACTGATGCTGAAGCTAAAACTCATATACTCTGGCCACCTGATGCGAAGAACTGACTCATTAGAAAAGACCCTGATGCTGGGAAAGATTGAAGGCAGGAGGAGAAGGAGACGACAGAGGATGAGATGGTTGGATGGCATCACCAGCTCCATGGAAGTGAGTTTGAGTAAACTCTGGGAGTTGGTGATGGACAGGGAGGCCTGGTGTGCTGTGGTCCATGGGGTCGCAAAGAGTTGGACATGACTGAGTTGACGGAACTGAACTGAACTGAAAACATCTTTGGAGTGGGTAGAACAGATTTAGTCTGAGAAGACCTATACTCACTGATTAGAATACCCTCTTTATCTAAAAGGAGGAAGATTGGGTTCTTTCTACATAACTAGTGGAATGTGAGGAGCAGAGAACAGGCTCTGAATGAATTCCAAATATAGAGACTGAAGGAACTTATTAAATAGTCTTTGTGTGTGCGCGCGTGTGTGTGTGCTTAGTTGTTCAATCATGTCCAATTCTTTGTGACCCTTTGGACTGTAGGCCACCAGTTTTCTCTCTCCACGGGATTTTTCCAAGCAAGAATACTTGAGTGAGTTGCCATTTCCTTCTCTAGGTGTTCTTCCCAAGTCAACGATCGAACCCGTGTCTTCTGTGTCTCCATTGCAGACAGATTCTTTACCCACTGAGCCATCAGTTTAGTCAGTTCAGTTGCTCAGTCATGTCCAACTCTTTGTGACTCCGTGGACTGCAGCACACCAGGCCTCCCTGTCCATCACCCACTTCCAGAGTTTACTCAAACTCATGTCCATTGAATTGGTGATGCCATCCAACCATCTCTTCCTCTGTCATCCCCTTCTCCTCCTGCCTTCAATCTTTCCCAGCATCAGGGTATTTTCCAATGAGTCAGTTCTTAGCACCAGGTGGCCAAAGTAATGGAGTTTCAGCTTCAGTATCAGCCCTTCCAATGAATATTCAGGGCTAATTTCCTTTAGGATGGACTGGTTGGATTTCCTTTCAGTACAAGGGACTCTCAAGAGTCTTCTCCAACACCTCTGAGCCATCAGGGAAGCCTAAATAGTCTCACAAATAAAATAAGTGTGTTCAGTAAATTGTTGTATTATCTATAGTGCTTTTTTCCCTTGCATTGGAATTTTATTCTTTGCATCTATCAATGTCATGCTTCTCAATGCTGCTTAATTAAAATTTTGCATAAAGTTTTACTTTTGATAACTTAGTTATAATCTCAGTCCTATTTAGCTCAGTTTTTATTTATTTATTTTTTCAGTTCTTATTTTAAATAACTGATGTTGTTAGATCATGAGGCACTTATGATAAAATAATGGGCATCATCTCACAATAGTGAAAAGCTGATTTTCACCTTAAAAAACTTAGGTTGATTTTCCTAAGACCTGACTACAAATGGTCATAGAAATCCTCTACATTTCTGAATAGAGTGAAGTGGTCTTATCATGAAATACAGTTAGAAATGAATTGGTATTATGGGTTGGATTACATTCCTTCAAAGATGCTTTGAAGCCCTAACTCCCAGCACTTATGAATGACGTTATTTAGAAATAGATCCTCGTAAACGGAATCAAGTTAAAGTGAGCTCATTACTGTGGGTCCTAATCTAATCTGACTCATATCCTTATAAGAAGAAACTGTCATGTAAAGAAAGAGGCACACAGAGAGAACGCCAGGTGACAACAAAACCAAAGAATGGAGAGATGCAGTTGCAAGCCAAGGTGTGCTAAGCAATAACGACCACAACCTGCAGCTAGGAAGAGGCAAGGAAGTGTCCTAAAGGGCGTACGTCCCTGCTGACACCTTGATTTTGGCCTTCTAGGCTCTGGAACTATGAGAGAATAAATTGTTGTCTAAAAAATAAATTATTGTTTTAAGTCACCCAGTACCTTGTAGTTTGTTACAGCCGCTCTAGGAAACTAATATATTGGGTTCTGGGTATTTAGCATTTTGCATTCTAGCTAATGTTTGCTGTTATAGAAACTAAATGCCTACATAAATCAAATTGCAAACCCCTTGAAAGCAAGTATATATATATATTTTTTTTTTTCTGTTTTTTTCCTACAAAAACATATTTTAACCCTTCATTTAAATTAGCTATTTCTGTAATGGATAAGAGTATAACAACCTAAGGATAATAACCTGCCAGTGTATGATGCAGTTCAATAGATGGATCAGGTTTGCATAGTCTAAGGTTGCAATGTGTTTGGAAATGATTTGTATACTCTTTTAAGTAGACACCACATCTGGACCTATTAAAAAGCAGAGATATTACTTTGCCGACAAAAGTCTGTCTAGTCAAAGCTATGATTTTTCCAGTAGTCATGTATGGATGTGAGAGGTGGACTATAAAGAAAGCTGAGCACCAAAGAATTGATGTTTTTGAGCTATCGTGTTGGAGAAGACTCTTGAGAGTGCCTTGGACAGCAAGGAGATCCAACCAATCAATCCTAAAGGAAATCAGTCCTAAATATTCATTGGAAGGACTGATGTTGAAGTTTCAGCTTTGGCCACCTGATGCGAAGAACTGACTCATTGGAAAAGATCCTCATGCTGGGAAAGATTGAAGGCAGGAGTAGAAGGGGACGACAGAGGATGAGATGATTGGATGGCATTACTGGCTCAATGGACATGAGTTTGAGCAAGCTCCAGGAGTTGGTGATGGACAGGGAAGCCTGGCGTGCTGCAGCCCATGCGGTCACAAAGAGTCGGACATGACTGAGCAACTGAACTGAACTGAAATCTGGGCCTAAGTAAACTAAACAGACAAGCCATATCTTTCCACTTTCCAAACTCATTCTGGATTTTTCCCTGTCCAAATAATTACCAACTCTTCTTCCAAACCCAAGCATCCCTTATCCTCATGCTGCTCCTGGGACTCACAGAACTTCTTATGGTGCCCTCCCAAGCACATCAAGTACACTTTCTACCTTTCCATTAGAGGCATAAGAATCTGAATTGAAATGTATGTTTTCTCCACAAGACTTACCTGAATAGAAGCTATTTGGCTAAATCAGTTTACTTTAAGGAATTATGAAACTTAATTTCATTTTCACAAAGATATTTGCATTTTGAAAGAGGAAAGTTATTAACATAAATTAGTAGTTTATTAATAAAATTTTAAACAGCATGCAAAACAAGAATTGTATGATGTAGAAAGAAACTTTGAAGATGGTCTTTCATTTTATCTTACCATTACATAATAGCCTACTTTAACATTTTAGTCTGGCAACCATATTTCTCCCTTCTAATCACTATGGGGACAAGAAAGAAGACTGTTGTGAAGATATTGGACCATTTAAGATGAGTATTTAGATTCAGATTTCACACTAATGGGGGCTTCCCTTGTGGCTCAGCTGGTAAAGAATCCCCCTGTGGGAGGGATGTGGGAGACCTGGGTTCGATCCTTAGGTTGGAAAGATCCCCTGGCGAAGGGAAAAGCTACCCACTCCAGTATTCTGGCCTGCAGAATCCGTCCACAGGTCACAAAGAGTCAGACGTGACCGAGTGACTTTCACTTTCACTTTTCACTTATAAACTCATGTAATTTTTAGGATAAATATTTTCTTTGAGTTTACACCAAGGTAGACCTATGTTTTTATTTTGGAGTAATCTCATAGGGCAATATTGAGCTCATCTAACTTCAGAGAGTCCCAACATACTCTGTGAAATTAAAACTGAATGGCCAATCATGTATAAATTGTCTGGTACAGTGCCTGGACTTCATTCATTAAAAAAATATTTATTGTGTGCCTGTTATGTCCCTAACACATAATACACAATCAATAGAAGTTGTTTTATTTCCTTTTTGGCAAGCACACACACAAAATGCAATAGCATGACATTGTAAAGACTTAAGTATGCATAATCAATTGTTTTCAGCAAACTATCATGTGTCTGCCAATTAGATTGTTATTTCTTTTAGCCATACCATTTCCAGTTTTGTATATGTTATCTTATATGCAATATATAGTTTACATTATCACATTAATCTCAAAGAGGGTTGAATCACATTAAGTATTTACATGAAACAAGAGTATCCTGTGATGGTGGTTGGACTAAGGTAGCACTTCTAATGACTTAGTTTGATTTTAATAATTTTAAATACAGAATATTTTCACTTGAAATTGACTATAAAGGAAAAATATCTTATTGTTTTTATTAAGGAAATGTATACATGATATGTAAGTTGGAAAAATCTATTTCTTAAGTTTGCAAAGCAATGAAGCTGCATTTTAAAAAACAAAGTTTTCTGTGAACTGAGCTTCAACTGAGCTTGAAGAAGTTGCTCCTTTCCATTCCATATGAGAATAATTCAGAAGCTGACATTGTCTTACTTCCCAAATAAACTGTGATTTATAAAGAATGTTTAAGGTCATGATTTAGATTTACCCTTAAGCTTCTATCAATAATTAAGCTCTGACAGCCTTCTAGGCAACAGTTCTTTTTGTTTTCAAAGGTTAATTGCAGAGTTTTCTGTGTATTTCTATCCTTTGAGCAAACATTCCATAACAAATTAGTTAGCTTACTCAATGGAAATGATTATTTGTGTCTGTTTGCTAGCTGGAAGAAAAAAAATTCTCAAAAATCCATCTTTAATGTGTCTATACTCTAGTATTATGTGACTTTGGATATGGTTTGTAGTTAATAATCAAAATGTCCAATAATACAGTTTGAGTTAGAAATACATCCTAGTTTATAATGTTCCATAGAGCAGTATTAGTTTGGGGTACAAGCTAGACATCTCTTGAAAAATTACCACTATGGAAAATTATTTTGAGTTATGCCAAGGAAAATTCACTTGAAAATATGAATTACAAAAGATTTTAGAGTCTTTCGTATGTGCAGTGTCCTATGGGTATTTAAAACAAGGATTTAATGTGCAGAAGTTGTCAACCTTATTTAAAAGTGGTAGGCCATCTCCAGTGGAATGTCTTAATTTATGGGATAGAATTTGATAGGGTAAATTTCAGGAAAGGTACTATAAGCTGCAGCTAAATATACTGTAAAAGCACCTCTGTTGAAAATGTTCTAACTCCTGGTCCTGAGTAACTATTTTCACATCTGATGGACATTACTATATTAGGAAATTGCAATGTTAACTTAGTATTGAGATGCTAATTTTTTTAAGAGTTAGTTGAGGTAATTGAGGTTAAGTGTATAGTTAATCAAATCAAGTGTTTACTGACCACAAAGTAAGGGTTATTTCAAGGAGAAATATAACACAACCGGTATTGGTATTCTCACGGTCTTAACTTCAGGGAGGCTAGGGCAAAATTCATGGCTAGCATTTGTTACTGGTTGTAGCCCTGACAGCAAATTTATCTGGAATTCTAGTCTCTTTCAAAATATTACCCACTCCATCCCCACATATACAATTTTTAGAGAGAATTAGTTCATATCTTTGTAACAAATTAGTCATCCAAACTACCTTCTAGAAAATCTCCTCCTCCTCCTTCCTGTTTCTCCTTAGATATTTCTACCTCTCAGATGCCTTGGTGTTTTGCACGCCACACACATAAAACTTGCCATGGGTTCTGACCATGAATAGTGTTCAGTGAGGATGCACATGGTTCTCATTGTTACTCAAGTTACCATAGTCATTCATCTGCCATTGGCACCTACTCCTATTGCAACAGAGCTCTGAGAGCGTAACTAACACCATGGGGATTACCAGGTTCCCATGTGTCTATTAAGGTCTTGGCTGTAGCAAATGTTGCCATGCTTCCATGTCAATGGGCCAAAGGCATGCTTTGTTTTTCAGAGCTATCAATATTCTAAACTCATGTTCTTTCTCAACTACTTTAAAAGGATTCTCAAGCGATACTCTTATGTGCTTCCAATATCTAATTGGCTATTTAAAATATCCCTCTTTCAGTTTCCACTTTCAGCTCTTTTTCACTCTAGCTCTCAGATCATTAGGACTGAACTAAAGGGCAAATCTGAGAGACAAATATCATAAGTATAATTAACTTCCACTCAACCCTTCTCATATCAATGGAAGCATCATTCCCACATCCAACTTTTCTGTCGGTATCTTCTTTCACTTGAAATAATGTATTTTCTAGTTTATTTTTCAGGTTCTCACACACTTCAATCATTGATAAGCATGCTCCACAAATCCTTGAGACATATACAGATAATCTATGTCCTTGGGTGCTTACCACTGGAAAGAATATTTTAATTAAACATTAAAGTGTGTTGTATCCTATGATATTTCTTTCTTTACTTCCAGTAGAATTAAATAGTGTGATTCACCTAAGGTAGGAAGGTAAGATTCAAAACAGAAGATTTTTAAACACAGCTTTTTCCCCTGTCGTTTATAAATCTAAGCTCAGTGAAGGGACACTCAGTGAGTGAAGCTCGGTATTTCTTACTGAATGAGAAAAACAAAAAGATTTGGGGATAGATTTTTCCAAGAAAAAGGAAAGGATAGTAGGTTCTGAGATCTATGAGTGTTTGAAATTCAAGAACCACTTTCTCATAACACAAAGTGGTGGTTGAGTTCCAGGGAACTAGCTCAACTGAACTCCTAGCCCTGAAGACATCTATGTGACCTGGGGCTTCTAGATTTCAGTGATTATGTGGGCATAGATAATGGTCTTCCTGGGGTGACTAGGGCAGATCAAAGACTGGAGGAGCCAAATGCCTGTTGAATATGCCTGTTTAAGATCTTTGGTTGATTGAATAATCATTAGGGAGGAGCCCCAATAATTGCCATGGGTGAATTTCCACAGATCTGGATGATGAACCTTGAACCTGCGAGAATAATTGCATGAACTTCAGAGAGAAACTCAGAAAAACTGAGAAACTTAGAATTATTAGAATCTTTGACTTTCTGAAACTTGCATCTGATGACTTTGCAGTATCTAATTTAACATTTCTAAGAATGCAATGTAGAATAATTCAAATACCAAATGAGCACACAGTGTAAGAAATTTCAAAAAGTAGAACATACTTTTGCGCATCTTATGAGAAAAGTCTACAGAGAAAATAAGTGACTTTTCCTGGGCCATAAACTGGGTAGGTATGGATAGCAGAGAAGACAGAAACTTTCCAAGCAATCAAATGGTGTGAGCAAGACTGTGGTCAGAAAGGAGAATCATGCTTCCAGGGCACACTGAGGAGACCAGCCTGGCTAATAGGTCAAATTAAAAGGATGCAATGTAATATTTGTCTTTCTCTCTCTGACTTACTTCACTCTATGACAATCTCTAGGTTCATCCATGTTGCTGCAAATGATATTATTTCATTCTTTTAATGATTGAGTAATAGACTATTGTGTGTGTGTATATGTATACATATATATATGGAATGTAAAAAAAAAAAAGATACATATGAACTTATCTACAAAACAGAAATAGAGTTACAGACATAGAAAGCAAACTTATGGTTACCAGGTGGTAAGGGGGAGGGATAAATTTGGAGATTGGAATTATCATATATATGCTATTGAATATAAAATAAATAACTAAAAAGGACCTAATGTATAGCACAGGGAACTCTGCTTAATACTCTGTAATGGCTTATATGGGAAAAGACTTTGAAAAAGAGTGGCGATATATATAGATATGTATGACTGATACAAAACATTATAAGTCAACTATATGTACATGTTAAGTCACTTCAGTTGTGTCTGACTCTATGTGACCATATGGACTGTAGCCCACCAGGCTCCTCTGTCCATGGCATTCTCTAGGCAAGAATATTGGAATGGGTTGCCATGCCCTTCTCCAGGGGATCTTCTTGACCCAGAGATTCAACCAGCATCTCTTACATCTCCTGCATTGACAGGCAGGTTCTTTGCTATTAGGTCATAAGTCAACAATACTCTAATAATTTTTTTAAAAAATAAAAAAATTTAAATTTTAAAACTAAAAAAAGAAAGGATGCAGAAGCATCTCCACTAAGGAAATTGTTGTGATATTAGACTTCAACAACTAACATTATACGATGCTCTCCAAACCTACTTTAGACCAGAGGCTATTCAGTTCAGCATGTAAATTATATGAATGAGCTAACATGCAAAATTCATTTTTATACTTTGCTTTATAGTCCAATTCTGTACAAGTAATTGATTTATGTCATTTATAAAGTAAATATGATATGCTAAGTTTTATACTGGGTGACTTACCTTTATTATATCCAATTCTCTTTATAAACAAGCATAGTGGGTATTAGTATCTCCATTTTATCTGAGAAAACGGATGAAAAAGGATTGAGTGGCTTGCTTTAAATCAAATGGATTGAAAATGTTAAGCTATAAGCTATGAATCATGGTCAGAATCATCTCTGGCAAAAGCCTGTACCTTTGATTTTTAGCTATATCACAATTTCTATAGCATTAAAATACTTTTTGAAATATTAACAATTCAATAGATGATTTACTGTATTCTGTGAGAACATATTACTAAGACAAATAATTGAAAGTAAATAAATAGATGACTATTTCTTATTTTCTCTCAGATAGAATGTCATGTTTGAAGAATTTTAAGAATAAGATGAGATTAAGTTCTCTGTTGATTTAGAGCAATGTCCTATAAAGTGGAAGATATATGAAATTTACACCTATTATAAAGCCAAATAAAATCAGAAGAAAGTAAAATTTCACCATGCAGAGTCGCAAGTTGATTTTTTATTTAATATTGTGGTCAAAAGGTACAAAATCAGCTAGCCCTACAGTGTGAATAACAGGAAAAATAATAGAACACAACTGTAGTGGAATGAATGGTGAAACCTCAAAAGATATGTCCACCCAGAGTCTGTGAATGTATATTTGGACGTGTGACCTTATTTGAGAAGAGGGTCTTTGTGGGCATAATGAAAATGATTAAGATGAGGTTATCTTGGACTGGGATGTCCCTACCAGAGAAGACAAATGTCATTATGAGAGAAGAGAAGAGAAGACAGAACAAAGAGGAGAAAGCTGTGTGAAAGACGCAGAGATTAGAGTGATGCGGCCACAAGCCAAGGGACTCCTGGAGCCACTGAAGCCGGAAGAGGCAAGGAAGGATGCCCTCTTGAAAGCCTCAAGAAGACCTAACCTTGTCAACCTTGAATTTTGGATTTCTGGTCTCCAGAACTGTGAGAGACTACAGTTTTGTTGTTTTAAGCCTCTCAGTTGTCATTTGTTATGGAAGCCATGGGAGACTAACCCAATGACAAGATGCTGTTTCAAATGCAATTTAAACCACAAGTTCATTTGCCTTGAAAAGAAATTTTCTCTTTGGCAAGGAAAGATTCTAGTCCTTCACCAAACTGAATGGTTTCCCCATGGACAAAGCAAGTAAAGCAAAATAAGCGAAGAAAACCACAATGAGTGTTAAAACAGGATTGGGTCTGGTTTTGGAAACTTTTCTTAACTGAATTTTTTTCCAATTAAGAGGAAGTACCAAAGTTGCCAGAATGTCTTCCTTTATAGCTTTATGGTTGTCAGAGAGTTTTTTCCATTGTATATGAAGCTTTGTTTGAAGAGCGAGTCACCACATGCTTGACAGTGCAAATATGTATATCTATTTCCATATCTAAGCTCAGAGTTAGACTGTCATAGGTTTCAATTTTCCTTCACTTCAAACATAAATGCATTTGTATGAAGTAAGTAGTGCCCTCAAAGCTCATGTGAAATGAATATTTGATGATTCAGTAATAAATCACATACAAATGCCCCACAAATAAAGCATTTATTATACATTTAATTATGTATGTGATTTATTTTGTTTTTTTATGAGACCAATGTTTTAATAGTTTTCTTAAAAATTATAGAAACATTTGATTATGTAACCACCATGAAAAAGAATTAGTATTCTCATAAATAATAGTGCATCCATTTAAAAATAGAGAATTACCAAATTCTGGAGCTCATCCTTCAGTGCTACATTAGCAGACTATAAATCACTCTCAAGAGTCCATGAATATTTTAATTATCTTAGCCATTTATTAGAAGTTTCTCTCCTCCTGGATTTAAAACACAAAGGCACACAGAGCAGCCTTCTAAAATCCAAGCCCAAACAATATATTTTCAAGTTCATACTAAAACAACTCTTATCTCCTGCCATCTCCTCTCTTCTTTTAATGCTCTAAAAATGCTGACTTGACTCTAAGGTCACTCCATCCATGAAGCCTTCTGCTGTCACTCTGGTCAGAAATCATCCCTCCCTAAAGAAGTTTTATTGTCATATTACTTTTAAAAAAATCACCACCTGCTGCCCTATGGTAGAGAGATTTACTGGTGTTGAAGGTAAAAGCTACTTAAGCAGAGGTGGCAAGTCATTTTCACTTGATCAGTCACACCTCCAGTGACTGGCATTGAGGTGCTTGTTGAGGACCTGAAGGCCATGTGCTGACTCAGCAGGAAATAAAAAAAAAATGATACTCTGATCAAATAAGAATGTTTTGTTACACAGAAGAGGGCTCTCATTCTTTCTGTCCTTCAAGGTAGGACCATATTGCAATTATCTATTTCCAAACCAGCCTATCGCTGGGTCATATGTTTATTTCTTATTGGCCTCTTTAAGTTTATAAAAACTTGCCCCAAATTAATCACATATTCTCGATCTCTTGCTCGTGGAATTCTAGGTGCAACTTCTTTCCATTGGCTTCAACACTTCTTATTCTGTCTCTGTCAGATCTGTGATTTGTTTCGATTATGTTTCCTTTTCTTGATATATAATACTTTGGATTAAAAATGGGTTTCATATTATTTACTATAATAATACTTCCAAATGGATTTCTCAGACTGTGGTAGAAAATTCAGTTTGTAACTAGCTATTAACTGTGAGATAAGCACCCATCTTAGACAGCAGAGATATGGAGATATTGGTGACTCTGTAGCTTTCCATAGGCTGAGCCCTGTCACCCTCACACACTCAGGGAAGAAGAGATCTTGAACATAAGAGGCTATGCATAAATAGTGCCCAGTGGATATTTTCATTTATTTATTTTTTTCAGTGGATATTTTTAATCAGCTGATATTTAAAGGCATGTATATATTTTAGGGACCCATATACCACACAAAGCTTCCTTGCTTTTTGTGAAAAAGTAACACTTCATACTTGAATTATTATATAAAATTAATGAAAACATTGAATCATTGGTCTGTCTTTACATTTTAAGTGGAACATTTGGTACTGAGAAAAAAAAATTGAACTGACCCTGAAATCTGTGGTTTTGAAAAACACTTAAGTATACTGTTTCAAGGAGCAATTTGACCTTCATGAGAGTAAAAGACCCTGTTTTATTTTTCTGCTTTTATATTTCATTTTGATGATAGCAATTTTTTTTTGTGGCAGAATGTGTCTTTTGAATAAAATCACACTAGTAAGTCAAGGAAAAATAAAGATCTTTGTATGGATTCAAGATGTTCAGGGTTTTAAAAAGAAGAATGGAATGTTTGTTTTTGTTTTATTTTGTTTTTACATTTCCCCGGTCTTTCAAAGGTGATATTACATCTGTATTGTGTTTGCAACCACCAGAACTTGTTGACTGAGAAGAAAATATTTTATTCATGGGCTTTAGGGTATTTTGTAGGGTACTGTGTGGATTGGGCATTAACAGAGCATGGCAGGCTGGTATGTCTGTTAGTCTGTTGAAAGCTGTGAGAGTGAAAAGGATAAAAATAAGACTTCTCTGAGCATGTGAGATGAGTTGTGTATACACGCACATGCATACACAAATATACATATTAATATATGTACATACACATGTGTATGTGTGTATTGTTTCATTACTAAGTCATGTCAGACTCTTTGTGACCCCATGGACTGTAGCCCATCAGGCTCCTCTGTCCATGAAATTATCCAGGCAAGAATACTGAAGTGGGTTGCCATTCTCTTCTCCAGGGAATCTTCTTGACCTAGGGATCAAACCTGGGTCTCTTGCATTGCAAGCGATTCTTTACTGTCTGAGCCATCAGGGAAGTCCCAATAAAATCTGCTGTCATTTTATGTCAAGATGGATTAGAGAAGCCAAAAAGACCCCTTCCCCGTAAACCTTCGATAGTTTCTACATTTTATTTGCTTTAAATATTTAAGTGTCTTAAAATAATCATGGCAACATGTGGCACTATTCTTTTGGAAAATCATATTGTATATGCTTTGGATGATACCCACAGGCTAGATGCTTTTCTCGGTTCACACAATCATATAGGGTGAAAGGGCTCTTTCCAAGTCAAGACATATCATTGGAGGTTAGCAGGAGTGTGTATATTTGCAGGGCAGGAATCAAGGCCCAGACATGGAGAACGGGCTGATGGATGCAGTGGGGGAAAGAGGGGAGGGCAAATGGAGTGAGTAGCACTGACGTATACACACACCGTATGTAAAACAGATAGCTAGTGGGAAGCTTCCCCCAGGGAGGTCAGCATGGTACTCTGTGATGACCTAGAGGGGTGGGATGGGGTGGGAGGGAGGCTTAAGAGAGAGGGGAATATATATACAGATATATATATGCAGACGTACAGCTGATTCATGATGTTGTAGAGCAGAAACGAACACAGCATTGTAAAGCAATTCTAGTCCAATAAGAAAGTCTGGCCTCTACATCTCTCTCCTCGCTTAACACCACTTGGTACTTTTCTGACACAGCATCACTGAATGGTAAATGTGGAATATGGAGGTGGGCAGTGATGAATGCATGATGCATTTTGCAAACTCTGCCCAAGACCCATGGTGATACACTTCTCTGGAGATTTCATGGAATTAGCAGTTTCTACCCACAGCCTAGCATTTGCCTATTTGTTCAGGTACAAATCCTCCAATGGCAGCCAAAGGAATTTCAGTGTGAAATTACAGCAAGGAAGCAGGTCCTGTATCTCTTGAGATTCTTACTTTGATTTATGAAGAGAGAAAAATAAGACAATACAAAAAATGCTATGCTAGTCAGAAACCAGTGAAATGAGATCAAGAATAACACTTTGTTCTGATCAGCGGAAGGTCAGAACTAATCCTCTCTCTCCCTCATTTTGAGACCGTCAGAGTGTAGTTTCGCAGAGGAATGATGAATTGGGGGTTGTCTTAGCTTGCTAGGTGCTGTAGATCTCATTTATTTTATTTTACAAGTCATTTGGCACAATGGTCATAATGACAATGAAATTGGATTCTTGCTAAGTTAAAAAAGGCCTTCTACTTTGTGCATAAATACTTTGGTCCATGCATTTAGTTGTCAGCAGAAGGCTGTGATCCAGTTACCACCTCTAGTTATAGTAACTGTAATTTAGTAATTTTGGTGGCACAGTCAGGCCCCTGCATAAGCAGAAGAATTTGCCTATATAGTGTTTTTTAGAAGTATGAAAATGGCCTCTTTCCCCAGAATATCTTGTCTACTGACGTTGAAAAAAAAAAAAAAAAAAGCATAGACTCTTCTATTAAAGAACCACTTCGTTCTTTTAAAACTGTATTTACTTAGGTATCTTTTAAAAGCAAATATCCTGCTGGTATAAGCCATTTACTCATTAATGTGAATTGTATTATCTCTTCTAGGACAACTAGCAAAGATTTTAACTAACAGGAAAGAAGTGCATTTGTCTGATTATTCTCCATACTAAACACCATACTGAGCACGTTCTCAGGCATTTTCATTTAATAAGTGATTTTGGGGAAAAAAAGTAACTGATTTTATGGTACGGGGGAAATTGCAAAATTCCAGGTAGTGTGCAATGAGAAATACTGGTAGCAGATAAAGGAAGAAAAATTAGAGAGAACATGGGGATAGCCACACCATTGCCAAAGATGGACAGGTGAGCAGTACGTATATCTTGGGCCTGGATGGAATGAATATGAGAAACTTTACTGGCCAGTTCAGTGGTTAAGGCTTTGCCTTCCAATGCAGGGTGTATGGGTCTGATCCCTGGAGGGGGAGCTAGGATCCCACATACCTCACAACCAAACAACCAAAACATAAAACAGAAGCAATACTGTACCAAATTCAATAGACTTAAGACTTAAAAAAAAAAAAAAAAAGTGGTCCATGTTAAAAAAAATAAAATTAAAAAAAAATGAAGAAAAGTCTCAAAACTTCTGAGATCAAGTTCACAGTTCTACTTTAGAATGATCCTGACAGAAGAATTTATCAAAATCATGCAAACTGAAGTGTATGTCAGTAGTGAACTCTCTATTGACTATTTGAACCCCACGACTCTCTTCTCTAGGCTGATCCCACTGTGGTATAGTTGAAATGGATTATTTTCAGAAATATCCTAAGTTTCCTGATAAAATATAACAAGCACATATTGTCCCCTTGAAAGAAATGTGCCTTCCATGGTTCATTAAACCACCACGTCTCACACATAATTCAACTCCATTCTCATGTACACCTTAGAACTAAGCCATACATTACTAAAACACCATCCCTCTTAATTACTGCAGAACTTGATACAGTTACATTTTCTTGAACTAAAAGGTATTTTATAATGAGTTTACTCAGTTCAGATCTGGCGTTTCTAAGGAACTATAGAAAAGTGTTACTCGCTCAGGTATGTCTGGCTCTCTGTAAGGCCATGGACTGTAACCCTCCAGGCTCCTCTGTCCTGGGAATTCTCCAGATAAGAATACTGGAGTGAGTAGCCAGTCCCTTCTTGAGGGACTCTTCCCAACCCAGGAATTGTACCCTGGGTCTCCTGCATTGCAGGCAGATTCTTTACCATCTAAGCCACCAAGGAATACTCACTCAAAGAGGGTTTAAATACAGTTTTTAATCTATCCACCCATACACACATATAATAGAATTTAAGATACTCCCCCTTACCACTGATGACTCTGATGGCTATTGTTAATATTTGGGGCCAGTGAATACATTTGCCTCAAAGGAGTTAAACCATCATAGTATATTCTCAGCTATAGGGCTTCTCAGCTTTCTGATAAGATACTTCCATGCTCTATCTTGAAAAAGGGATAGTTTGGAAATTTAAGACACTTATATATCCCCATTGCCTTGAAATCATGAGAGACCATAACACTGCAAAGCTGAGACTTCAGATGGATATTATGGAAACAGTTTTTACAGGTGAAAATATTTATGATTGCTGTAAACAATCTACATCCCTACAGAACTTATCCAGGTTGAATTCATGACTTTTACATCTTATGTTGTTCAATTTATTTCTTATCTACTATCGGACTGAGCAACTTCACTTTCACTTTCACCTTTATTGACAAATCTGGCATATCATGGCTTTTTTTTTTTTTTTGGATGAAATAATGCCTTGTCCAATCACCAACAAGAGTATATTTTAAAAAAGGAAAAAAAATACATTTCAAAAGCCACACACAATGACATATTCATCCGTTTAGCATTTATGTAGTGTGTACCAAATGCCATGCAGTGTTCTATGTGTTGGTGAAAAACATGGGCAAATTCTTGCACCAAAAAAGTTATTGGAGGAATGTAGATAGTAAAGAACTGTGAAAGTGAAAGTCGCTCAGCTGTGTGCGACTCTTTGTGACACCAAGGACTATACGGTCTCCAGGCCAGAATACTGGAGTGGGTACCCTTTCTCTTCTCCAGGGGATCATCCCAACCCAGGGGTTGAGCCCAGGTCTCCCTTATTGCAGGCAGATTCTTTACCAGCTGAGCCACAAGGGAAGCCCCAAAATACTGAAGTGGGTAGACTATCCCTTCTCCAGCGGATCTTCCCACCCCAGGAATCAAACTGGGATCTCCTGCAATGCAGGAGGATACTTTACCAACTGAGCTATCAGGGAATCAATCAATAAATAAGATAATTTTAGGGTGAGATATGCTAGAAATAAATCACTCTGGCTGCTGTCTGAGAGTGGTCTATTCTAATCTGTTTGGAATACCATAGTATGGGTGGCTTATTAACGATGGAAGTTTATTTCTCACAGTTTTGGAGGCTAGGAAGTCCCAGTTTTTACACGTTTCAAGTCAGGCAACAAGGAAGGGAGAAGAAGCTCTTCCCCAGGTGCATTTCACATGGGCTTTGTGCATGAGTTTCAGATAAGAATAACTGTCCGATCACAGATTTTTGCGTCTATGTCTTCCTTCCTGAGGCAGGGTAACAGTGTAGAAATAACAGAAGATTCAGAGTCAGGTTTTAAGTCTGCTCTCCAGACTCTGCTTACTTGCAAGAGTGTTGGAAAGTTAGTGAACATACTTAGACCTCAGCTTTCTTCTCTTCAAAAGAAATACACCAGTGTTTAGGGTCAAATGAGACAATGTAAGTGACAGCAGTTTATAATTTTAAAGCACTTTATAAATGTTAGGCATTTTGATCAATGAGTATCTAAGTTGAATTCAATATTTCACAGGATAGAGATGAAAGTTTATTAAGGTACATTGTCATATCCAAAATTGGGGACCTAAGGCTGAACTCTTGCCTCTATCTCTTAATACCTCCTACACCCAAAATCAAGGCCAAAGTGGGAATTGGAAAAGGAAGATGATAAGAGTCAGCTTAAAATTAAAAATTGGAAGGGAATATGAAAGCTCATTTAGTCCACAGCAGACAGGCTGTTTTTCTTAAAGGCCAGAGATTAACTAAGGCATTGCTGCTTCTATAGTCTCCATTGTAAACCCCCAGGTTGTAGCACAAAAGTAGCAATAGATTTTTGCCAAAAAAAAAAAAAAAAAGAGTGGGACTATGTTCCAGTACAATTTTATTTGTGAACACTAACTTTATATATTATACAGTTTTCACTAGTAAAAAAAATCCTCTTTTTAATATTTTTTCAACCATGTAGAAGTGTAAAAATGATTCTTATCTTGAGGTCACACAAAACTGGTGGTAGTGGGCTGGATTTGGCCCAAGAACCCTAGTTTGCTAACTTCTGATATAGCCCATCCATCTATCCCTTTGATTAACTGTGAGGAACAATGCAACAACTAGCTGCTAATTTATCTGCTAGAAATACTTCAAAAGATAGGATAATTAGAACTTTGCATGACAAAACGTTCAAAAGACAAATAATGAAAGAAATCCACTTACATAAAGAATTTTTTTAAAGAATTTAATTAAATAAAAAGGATGACTGACAAAGGCCGTGTCACAGCAAATGAAGACTTAACGCTGGACATCCACTGATAAGAGCGTCCAGCTAGATTAAGAAGTTCACTAGTTGACACATGCAACTTTGTAAAAGATAAATAGAGCTTCATTTGTAGAACACATAGGCTGTGTTGTGATGCACAGACAGACCAAGTTCACTGTTGCTAAGAATCCTGTCAGATTAAATCAACCTGCAAATATATAATTGTGACATCTTGTTCTCTTTGGTACAATCCGTGCCATTGCAGTCATTATCTCAAAGCTCTTTCACTCCGAGGAGCATCAGTGTTTAATTATATTCTTTTATGAGGCCTCATTTGTAGACATCATCCTCCTTCAGAGTTGGCTTTGCTCAGAAAAAGTAGGTTATTATTTCCAAGACTGTGCCCAGTAGTACAGAACATTAAGCCTCTCAGCAGCATCCTCTTAAATGCAGCAGCTTGTGGAACCAAAGCTCCGTGTTCTTGCTTCACATTTTTCAGCTGTAAGTTGACAGATGAACTTATTTTCCAGTTCCTCCAGGCGCTCTCTGGCCTCAGCAAGGCTCAGAGAAAATAACAGGTCTGTGGTCTGTTCAGTTGAGCATATGAGTCATATTCTTCAAAACAAATGAGGGGAAACACTATTTCATGTCCATATTTCAGATAAAAAGCTAACATGATAACTTGAAAACAAGTTTCGAACAATCTCTATGAGGAAAAGAATTAGCTAACACAAGAAGTGAGTTACCAAGGATCAAGGCTTGACAGGTGATGTCCTGTGAGCCAAATCCAGTCCACTGTCTGTTTTAACAAATACATTTTTGGGGGATCATAGTCATGTTCATTTTTTTATGTGTTGTCTACAGCTGTTTTCTCACTGTGAAGGCAGCGTTGAGTGGTTGTAACAGAGACCGGTGGTTTGCAGAGCCTAAAATATTTACTGGTCCTTCATAGTAAACTTTGCTGACTGCTGCTGAAGACTGTTGAAATCACCAAGTTAAAAATATAAATGCATTTAAATTTGACAACACTCAAGGATTTTTTTTTTTCCAGAATTAAATTCTAGCATGCCATTTTCCATTTAAAATGAGACAAGGAGTCTAAAGTGATTTTGCTCCCCTTTGTTCTTTAAGCTAAATTAATAGCAATTAGCAATAAGTACTATGTATTCGATGGGTATTTTAAAAAAAATCCAAGTAAAGTCTTTCTGTGAAATATACTCGTGTGTGTGTTTAATAAAAACAATGATTTCTGAGTTTTCATTTTAAATAGAAATAGGAGGTAGACACTTTTGAGTAGGAGTAAAAAGGGCTTTCCTGATGGCTCAGGGGTAAAGAATCCACCTGCAATGCAGGAGACGCGGGTTCGATCCCTGGGTCAGGAAGATCCCCTGGAGAAGGAAATGGTAACCCCCTCCAGTATTCTTGCCTGGGAAATCCCATGGACAGAGGAGCCTAGCAGGCTACATACAGTCCATGAGGTAAAAAAGAGTCATACATGACTGAATGACTAAACTACCAGAACCACATGCTATATACCACTTGGTTTACATCCCCCAAAGTGGTGAGAACCTGCTCAGGAGAGGGGTGTTGCAGCTGCTGGTGAACAGATTTCACAAGCAATTTGAGAAGTTAAGATTAAGTTAAGATTAAGATAAATCTGCAAGGTTACAATTTAAGTCAAATGGATTTATCCTTTTTTGGTGGGGGTGGGTGAGAGATGGTCAACACATACTACAGTTTAAGTAGAGAAAATAATCTGATTCAGCACAGGGTTGATTTGGCAAAGAGACTACAGATCTTCTGTCACTGGATTCAGATATAAGTATTTTCTGTTACTTTCCCCAAATTATTTGTATGTGCATGCTAAGTTGCTTCAGTCATATCTGACTCTTTGTGGCTCTATGGACTGTAGCCTGCCAGGCGCCTCTGTCTGTGGGATTCTCCTGACAAGAATACTGGAGTGGGTTGCCATTTCCTCCTCCAGGGGATCTTCCCGACCCAGGGATCAAAGCTGTATCTCTTATGTCTCCTGTGGAAGGCATGTTCTTTACCACTAGTGCCACCTGGAAAGCCAATTGTACATGCATGCATTGTTTAAACATACCACCTACTCTGTCTCTCCCAGTCAGCACACAGTTGGAGAGCGGGACTTCATTTGGCAATTTATTAAAAAGCTACACACACACTTTCAAGATTAGATGCCTGTGAAATTTTTAGAATGTCACAGATGTGGTTCTGTTTCTAAAAAGAAGCTTTTCCTTATTAAAATCTATTCACCAGTGCCAAATTAAACATTGCAGTCAAATATAGCACAAGAAAACTAATAAGCTAAAATAATATATATATATAAGCAACTTTTCTAGAAATTCTGATTTTTATGTTTTTTTCTCTTGAAAGTACAAAAGCAATCTGAATGCCCATCACCTAACCCACTGAACACTTGCTATTAATTTCAATTTACTTATAAAGGTCTTCTGTTAAGTGAACAAGGGTTCAGTATGTAGAGTGGCAGCTTGATTTTCCTTCTTTTGACATCTGCTCAAAATGAGCTATGATATCATCAATCATATTAACTCTGTGGTATTGTGTTATTTCTTGGGTGTTCCCCAGATTTCATCTGACAACTTTTTCTAGGATTCAAACACAAACACTTCCTCTGGAGACTGTAATGAGAGGTACAGATAAAAATCCAGGGACTAGGCCTGACAAAAAAGCAAAAAGAAACAGACATAATTTTACACTGCTTCTTTCTCCAACTTCAAATTTAATTTGTCATCATAATTTTCTATAAGAAACCCGTAGAAAAAATAGAACCTAAAAATCTAAAGAAATATGTTTAACTACTAAAACTAAAGAATAGAGAAATTTCTGAAATGATACTATTTTTATGCTATAATGTTACAAAGCAGAATGAGAAAATATATACTATCATCAATTTGAGCAGAATGTAATAATCTGCACAGTGGTAACTAAAATAGTAATTATGCTTTGTGTGTGGTATGTGCTTAGGTACTCAGTTATGGCCAACTCTATGAGACCACATGGACTGTAGCCCTCCAGGCTCCTCTGTCCGTGGGGCTTCTCCAGGCAAGAATACTGGAGTGGGTTGCCATGCCCTCCTCCAGGGGATCTTCCTAACCCAGGGATCCAACCCAGGTCTCCCGCATTGCAGGCTAATTCTTTACCATCTGAGCCACCAAGGAAGCCCAATTATGCTTTGGAAGTAATGATTTTTCTCACTTTAAGAATAGAAATAATGATTTTTATCACTTTAAGAGTTATGAAGTATCTTTATTGACAATTTCTAGTAGTACCCCCTTTATACAACAAAGAACAATGAATAACATAGTTTTGTTTAAAACAAGGAACTTCATGGGAAAATAGTAGCATATTTTCCTCAAACTTAGAACATTTCTACTTCTCTTTTAGGATATCTACATGCAACCCCAGAATACATAACCCAATTCTCAATTAAATGTCCAAGTGTTGCAAGCATTTTTTAAAGCTACTTAATGTTCATCAGAATTATAAACAGCAACATAGCATAAGGAGTGCTTTGTCATAGTAATTTATCTATACACCGAATTTAACAACTTTGGGCAAGTGATCTTCAGTTTATATTAGATAAGTGCATACATTTTTATTATTAATCATAAATCTTAATTATTACATTACAAGGTAAGCATCATGAACACTTTATGAAGAAACTAGATCACTTTCACTCTATTTATGTCTCATTCTTCTTGCACCAAATGCAGCCTAGCACTTGTGCATAGCTCTATGACCGGGTGAATTGAATATGGATAGAGGGAAATAATGTCCACCATTTTTAGGCTTGGCCCATACAAAATTCCCACATGCAATGGTCTACATTCTTTCCTCTTTCATGGTGACCTTGGAAACTATTTGTGGAACACGGTGGAACCACAAGGTGGAACGAGATCAGCTCTCTGAAACATGGAGAAAGGCCATTTGGCAATCGGGGACACTCATTTAGGGCTTTGAGTGAGTGAGCAATAAACCACTGATGCTTCGGAGTTTATTTATTAGAACAGCTAGAGTTACCTTTGTTACTACAAGGTTGGACTAATTTAGATGTGGTTCAGAATTGTTTATTAAGTCTGGATACAACATGACTCTGGAAATGCTGGACCAAAGTGATTTACTAATAATTTCCACAAAGGAACTCAAGTCCTAGTGAAAAAGTCCACTTTCACATGACCTGCTCTGATACGAGGAAACTGAGGAATTTGAGAACAAAAATGAAAAAGAAATAAAATAAAGCTTAAGGACTCACTTATACCACCAGCTGCATCATCTTTCCATGGTAGAAATATGTTGGGAGACATTCCAGTTACTCGCAACCACTGCTTATATACAAAGCTCTGAAGTTTTTGAAACTTAGTTCTTAGGTTCAGACCACAGGAAGTAATTGGCTTTCAAAGGGATGATTTCCAGTTCTGTGTAATTTTTGCATCACACTTAACCCCTAATATAATTGGCCTTCTTTACTTAATTGAAGGTAGTGACCATGAGGAGGAAGGATGAGCACAGGTTTCATGACCCAGCCCATCATTCTTCCTATAGAAATACACCTTCCTAGCGACTTCCCTTGTGATCCTGTGGGTAGGACTTTGCCTTCCAGTGCAGAAGCAATGTTGTAACAAATTAAACAAAGATTTCAAAAAATGATCCATATAAAAAAATCTTAAAGAAAAGAAATACACCTTCCTAGACATGCCAGCATCATTTTCTTTTCTTCCTTGCAAACACTCTAGAAATATTAATAGTAATAGAGAGACATAGAAGTCATAGAAGACAACCTCAGCAAAGGTAGATCAACATTGGGAGAAATGTAACAGTGATGTACAATACTCTGAGATCCCTTTGGAGCGTCTATAGTAGAGTTGTCATATTATAGTTGATAACTTTTGGGCTGATGGTCAATCCATAGCCTGTCAACTCTGGGAACGTCCTCTCATTCAAAAGAAGTCTGTTTCCAGGACTCATGTGGTACGTTTTGACTCCATCTGGACCACGGTGCACAGGATCAGTTAAGGCAGATAGAGACTCTCCCCCCAAGATTCTGGGATTTAGATTCAGCAATGGCATTAAGTCTAGGTATAATTAGACATGGTGGTATGTAAACTGTAGTGTCTACTGGAAAGTGGTACCAGTGTTCAGAGGAGAATGATTTGGGCCTAGAGATGAGAGAATCTGAGCAAGAGAGAGAGAGAAAGGTTCAGAGAAAGAAACAGATGACAAAGACAGAGACATATAACAGGAGAGATAGAAAAACTTGTTAGACAATACTAGGTGCTATTGACACAATTGATCACTTTGGTAACAGATTTGAAATCTCCATTCCTATTGCAAACTTGCCATCAATAAGCATTTTAAGTAAATGAATGTGAGGAAGCCTAGATTACTACCAGCTATCATCCTTCCCTGGTTACAGACTCTCTGGAACATGGTCAGCTTCTAGACTGGTCCAGAATAAAGATGCAAATGAATGGTACAGTCAAGACTCCCTGATACAGGCCTGTTTGGCCTATTAATAAATTATGCCTTTGATAAGCCTTTCTCTTTCAACTTCTCCTTTCCAACTCTCATAATTTTTTAAAATCTCTGCTTTACTAATTTTTAAACAAGTCATTTCCTACTTATCTGTAAAGATCTGGATCACGTGTCACCTCCTCGGTGAAGTTTTATCAAATTCTGTTAGACGAAGTTAGTCATTTCTGCACCTGTGTTTTCATAGTACTTTCCACATTCCTGAACTGTAATAGTTTGCTTATGCAACTCTCAGCCCTCACACTGTGAGTACTTGTGGGTGAAACTGTAATATACTTTTCTTTGAGTCTCTAGACTCTAGTAGTGTCTGGCACATAGTAGGTTCTCAGTAAATGTTCATGAAATGAATGAATTGATGCTGTCAGTTTAGTTAGTGTTAGTTCCTCTGTGGTATCTTAAAACACCAAGATAGTTTTAAAAATGCTGTGTGCACCCTCAATATTTTGAAGAAAACTTTCCTTTCTAAAGAACTGTGCCTCTTTGACTTCTGTCCACACTCATCTTGAGGTGCTTTTCCAGAATACGTATTATTCTGCAATTAAAACATTTTCATAAGGAATGACTCAGTCCTACTTATAGCTAGGGTTTATTAGCAAACAAGCCTTTACATTCCAAAAACACTCCTAGTTTACATTTTGAGAAACTGTATAGGAAAATTAAAAAACTACTATGTAGTTTAGAATGGTTTAGAATTATTAACAAGAAGCCATCCTCTATATTGTTCAACTTAACAGTATATGTTAGTTATACCATGAAGCATTAAACTGCTTTGAAGAAAACTATGGATTAAAATAGAGATGTTTTTAGAGATCTAGATAAGCCTAAAGTATATTAGCAGGATAATGGAGCGAATCAATTTATATATCCTAAGTCTCGGTAAAGCTTCATCTTTATCACATTGGAACCAAGATTTCTACACTCACTGCTGTTAATCCAGGAGGTAGATATATGTAGCTAAACTCCATGGATACCTTGCATGGCTATAGGGCTGTTGCTTTCTTTTTCAACACAGAAGCATGTGCTATTGGAGCACCAGACTTTTTAACATCTGCAGAGGAAAAAAAAGGAACAAAAGCAAAGGGATTTTAAAATTTATGTATGTATTTGTTTTTCTGTCTCCCTCACATACATATGCAAAATTATATGTATAATATATGCATGCATATGTAATCAGATTTATATGTGTATTAATTTTATTTATATGTGTGTATTTGTGTGTGTATATATACACAAATACATGTGTATAATAAATATATCTATATACATATAAATCCCAAAGAGCTCTTCTAATTTTTTTCTTCAACCTTTTTCATAAGGTGAAGTTTCATCAAACCACATCATGTGACTCTCTAGGAACCTCACTGAACCAGTCTGACTCATCGTCTGGGAATTTTAAATAGGCATGTGCTTCCATGAGAGTTAATACTTAAAAACACACATACAAACTGGCAGTGAAAGAGAGAAAAAAAGAAAAAAAAAAACTCAAGTGAAACTTTTGCTTGGCACAAACACTCGGGTCAGGCACCGGCCACTCAATATTTCACAGTTAATTACCAGGTGGCACTACCTTTAGAATGAAGGTGGTGGCTCGGTGCTCAGGGGACAGAAGCAGTAAATCTACAGTTCATATCGTTAAGTCAGCCAGGTTGGATTAAGCAGTGAAAGGAACTGCCCCTGGAATAGTTGACCCTAATTCCCCTCTGAGATACAAAGTTTTCCTCAGAACCAAGGGCTGTGTCTGCCCACTAGTGGTAAAATGGCAGAGCTCGCACCCAGGTATTCCCTAGAGGGATTTATGTCAAGTTCTATCTGCATCAATGTGAGAAGGGCAATGGTCACCTAGTCTGATTTTTAAAGTCATGGTTTAGGGATCTATCAACTCAGTTCTCTCAGAAGTTAGAGCAACACAGGCCAAGTCAACTTCAAGCAAAAATTTCTATTTGCAAACTTTACCTAAAACACTTACTATAGGTAAGTTTGCAATAGGAACTGAGATTTCAAATCTGTTACACACAAAGGGATCAGTTGTGTCAATAGCACCCAGTACAGGCTAATGCCTTTCTTCTTTTCTCCCAGATCTTTTTAAAAACATAAATTTATTTCTTTGACTGTGTTGGGTCTTAGTTGTGGCATGTGGGAACTTCGTTGCAAGGCATGGACTCTAATTGAGGTGAGGGGGTGCAGTAGTCGTGTTCCATGGCATGTTGGCTCTTAGTTCCCTGACTAAGGATTGAACCCCCATCCCCTGCATTGCGAGGTAGATTCTTAACCACTGGACCATCAGGGAAGTCCTTCTTCCCAGATTTTCATAAAATACCACACTGGGATATTTTCTGGTTTGAATAACACTTAATGTTCTTCACTTGTCAATGGAATTAATTTTTAAAAATATTTAGGTTGGATTTAAAGCTCTTCTGCCAATTTTATCCCAACTGATGTCTTCATCATTATCTCCATTAAGTCCCTAAAAAATTCCATAGTCTAATTAAGCTCAATTAAACACTGTTCTCAGCAGAATTTTTGCACTTTGTCCTCTATGTTTGGCTCATCACTGCTCAGTTCAGTTCAGTCACTCAGTCGAGTCTAACTCTCTGTGACTCCATGGACTGCAGCACTCCAGGTTTCCCTGTCCATCACCAAGTCCTAGAGTTTGCTCAAACTCATATTCATTGAGTCGGTGATGCCATCAAACCATCTCATCCTCTGTCATCCCCTTCTCCTCCTGCCTTCAGTCTTTCCTAGCATCAGGGTCTTTTCCAGTGAGCCAGTTCTTTGCATCAGATGGCCAAAGTATTGGAGTCTCAGCTTCAGCATCAGTCCTTCCAATGAATACTCAGGACTGATTTCCTTTAGGATTGACTAGTAGGGTCTCCTTTCTGTCCAAGGGACGCTCAAGAGTCTTCTACAGCACCATAGTTCAAAAGCATCTATTCTTTGGTGCTCAGCTTTCTTTATAGTCCAACTCTCACATCCGTATGTGATTACTGGAAAAAACCATAGCTTTCACTAGACGGACCTTTGTTGGCAAAGTAATGTCTCTGCTCTTTTAAAATGCTGTCTAGGTTGGTCATAACTTTTCTTCCAGGGAGCAAGCATGTTTTAATTTCATGGCTTGCTGTCACCATCTGCAGTGATTTTGGAGCCCCCCAAAATAAAGTCTGTCACTGTTTCCACCGTTTCTCCATCGATTTGCCATGAAGTGATGGGATGGGATACCATGATCTTAGTTTTCTGAATGTAGAGTTTTAAGCCAACTTTTTTTACTCTCTTTTTTCACTTTCATCAAGTGGAACTATTTACATGTTCTACCTATACAAGTATCACCTTGGATTAAAGTAAAATCCAACATCATCATAAAACTCTAAAATTACTATCACAATATGTACTAATTTTGTGGCACTTGTTATAGCCTATTTTCATTGTCTTATTTGTGTCTCACATAATCACTGGATATATGCCTTCTCTGTAGAAATTATGTCATATTCTCTTTTTCACCCACATAATATTTACTGAAGGCATTTTCCTTATAATAGGGCATTTACAAATACTTGCTGAAAGTAAAACACAGAAATAAATTAGTGGCTTAACTTCCAGGTCAAGACACAAATCTGTCATCTGGCACAATTTTACTGTGATTCAAAGCAATGTGACAAAGGTACCTCTCCCGGGTTTAGTTTTCTTTATCATCTGTAAGAGTTTCAATCTTGCATTATGAGTAGGAGGCCACTGGATGGCTTACTGACTCCCTGGTAAAGTATAAAATTTCTATGACCTTCACATAAGTGTTAGATTTTATGATGTGTAAAGTTTCTCAATGTTTTAGCATCTTTTCAAATAAAATTTTGAGTCCTGTAAATATCATTGGAAAATTTAAGCACATTTTTAGATAGCATGATATCTGTTATGAGTGTTAATAACTTTGATAATTTTCCTTCTAATTTGTAACTCATAGTTCCTCACTTTATATCCCAAATATTGACTCACAGTGTTTTGGTTTACTCAAATATGCCTATAATTTTTTTTTTAAGCTTCTTCCAGAGTTTACTTCTGGTTCCATTTTCATAATTGTTCAAGATGACCTGTCAGCTTTTCTTCATTCCAATACTTTTCTTTCCTAGTTTAAAGAAAAATCCCAGTTATTAACAAACTAAGAAAAACATCTTTAATTAAAAGACATTTATTGAGCATCTTTTATGTTTCAGACCACCCAGTAGAAACATGTGGAAATGTCTGGAATACCTTTTATCAGTAACAGCTGTGAGTCTTTGCAGACTGAGGGATGTTTTACATAGATCTTATAATATCAACTATGGCTAGACAGATAAATGATTACTACACATTATTTTCTAAACCACTTTTGATTTATTTATTGATTAGATCCATTGTTCATGGAAATATGGAAAATACAGTGCAGTCATTGAGAAAACCAAAAAGACTTGAATAACTGATATGTACATTGGTATTTATTATTGGTTTGTGTGTTATCCATTATACTCCTTTAGAAAGAAATGCAGGATTAGCTAGAGGGGAAACAGGATACAAAAATAGAAATGGTGTAAGAAAAAAAGATCAAGATGACCTTCCATGATAAATACACAACAAAATCTAATCTTTCTTGCACATTAGTGGCTCAGGCAAGTGGGAACAATTTGAAGACGACCATCATTCAGAAATATTTTATGTAGTTATCTGTCTTAACAGGTTGGAGTCAAAAAGAATAAAGCACCTAAAGGCAGAGATTTTCCTTATGGCATTTGTTTCTCCAATCCGCAAATTAAGTAATAATGTGACACAAGAGAAAATAGTGATGACAGATAAGAGTTGTTACAAGTAAGTATAAAATCCCAAAGCAAGATGTTAAGGTTAAAAACAACAACAACCAAAAAAAAAACCTTATTTTTATATATGTAGTGATTTAGTTTCTAAGTTGTGTCTGACTCTTGTGACCCCATCAACTGCAGCTCGCAAGTCTCCTCTGTCCATGGGATTTCCCAGGCAAGAATACTGGAGTAGGTTGCCATTTCCTTCTCCAGGGGATCTTCCTGACCCAAGGATTGAACCCCAGTCTCCTGTATTGCAGGCAGATTCTTTACCAACTGAGCTACCAGGGAAACCCATTTTTATATGCAGGCCAGAACAAAAGGGTTCCATTATCATCCAGGCTATATACTTTCCCTTTTAAATAAATTCTAATATAATATTTGTATTTTACATGTAGACATAACTACATGCTATGACTATTGTGGAACGGAATAGTAGAAACATGCTTTTCAATTTTTCATAATACTTATTTTGTTCTGGTCACATGAAAAATAATTCCAGGAAAGGACTAGAGGACAGTTTTAAACTCATTCTCCTTAATTTCCTTCTAAGGTTCAACCTCCAAACACCATCACAGTGGGGATTAGGGTAACAAAAAGGAATTTTGGGAGGGACACAAGCATTCAAACCATAATAGTACCCGTAGAAGAAAATTGTCAAGATAAGTCAAATTCAGGTGCATAAAAAATATGAGAAAATGCTTAGTGTACAAAAGTATTGTGAATGGTTATAGAATTCATACATTCTTATAAAAACACTTCCAGCACTCTACCACAGGGCACAAATGGCCATGGATTCAAATGAGTAAGAGAACTTTCTTCTTCACTACCGTCAAAACTTTTAAATTTATACTTTTATAATATACTTTAAAAAAATTGTGATTTGTTCTCCTTTCTGGGTGTGAAAGTAATAAGTGCTATCTGCAGATGTGTTCAGAACCTGAAAAGAAAGGATATAAAAATCACCTATAATCTTATCACTCAAAGATAAAAAATAATTCTAATGTTTCTATTATTTTGGGATATGTATAGCATTGGGCTTCCCAGGTAATGCTAGAGATAAAGAACCTGCCTGCCAATGCCGGAGATGTAAGAGATGTGGGTTTTATCCCTGGGTCAGGGAGATCCTCTGGAGAAAGAAATGGCAATCTACTCCAGTATTCTTGACTGGAGAATCCCATGAACAAGAGGAGCCTGGAGGGCTACAGTCCCTGGTGTCGCAAAGAGTCAGACTCGACTGAAGTGACTTAGCATGCGCATATGCATAGCATAGTATACTTTTTTCCCCCAGAAGGCAAAAGAAGAGTTCCAATTAAATAAGTATTTTACGGTAATTTTAATAACATTTCTCATGAAGAGAGTAATGTTATAGTGACTTGTAGTGCTGAGATAAAGACAAGTTTGCTTTCGAAAAGAGATGGTTTACCTATAGCTGTGTACTTCATGATTCACCGACTTTAGCTTCGTGGCTGCTTGTTCAATGTTTACTGGACAGATCTTCACCAGGGAAGAGCTTTTCTCCCCACCGGTTATTAATGAAGTTTGTCAGTTGCAAAGTGCTTAGTGTATTCATGTTAGTCACTCAACTCTGGAAATATTCTCTGAGATAAATGCTTTCATCTATTCTTCCTCAGGCAACCAAAAAACTTCTACTGGCTCAGAGTCAGTCACTTCACCTCAGGTAATCTTTGCACTCCTTAGAATATCTTCATATCAGACAGACTACAATTTGCTTCAGTTACACATCTTTTGAAAGACATCTTTTGAAAGAGCACGATCTAATTGAAACTGTCTTGAATGTCTTTATCTAGACAGCATCTATTATAATATCTATTTTTAAATACACTTAATACTTTCCCATTTTCAAGCTGATTAAGGTTTGAAGTGTGAATAAAAATCATACCTTTAATATTTTAAGTATTTTGGATAATTCTAATGGTCAGTCCTTAAATGATCTTAAATCTCAATATGGTTAGCTTAAAATATTTCATGATGAGAAGGTGAAAACAAAATGAAAACTTAAGAACACACGTATTTTTTGTCTCAAAATTGACAATATAGAGGAATGAAAGACTGAACATTAAAACATGCATATTTTTTCAGACTATAAAACGGTTCTTTTTTTTCTCTCGACTTTTTTCAACTTTTGTTTTTAAAAATATTAATTTAGGCCCTGCCTCACGTTTAAGGCAGTGTGCTAAAATCACAAACTGTCAGTATTTATTGGACACACTACTACATAAGTCTAGATTTCAGAATAATTTAGCACAAGCTTCAGAATCAAGTTTCATTAGCAATTCTCAGCTCTCACTTGTTCTTATATTTTAACGCTTTCAACTTGACATTATTGATTCTAGGTCATTCCTCACTTTCTCTCCAGAGAGAACACTCCTCTTTGCTCCAAACTTCTCTTTACAGCCCATGTCCTTAGAAGTCTTAATCTTTTGCTGTTGTTTTAAAATTCATTATTTATTATACAAATAACACATGAATGAATTATCACATTGAAAGATTCAAGCCACACAGAGTCATGTAGAATAAATGGTACAAATCACACTCTTGTCAACCATACTGTGAAGTTCCTAAGCAGAGATAATCCCTTTTTATAATCCAGGGTGAGATGTCTTCTCTTTTTTCTGTTCATGTATGTATATACATATTGCTTTTTTTTTTGTTTTGTTTTTTCATTTATTTTTATTAGTTGGAGGCTAATTACTTTATGATATTGTAGTGGTTTTTGCCATACATTGACATGAATCAGCCATGGATTTACATGTGTTCCCCATCTTGATCCCCGCTCCCACCTCCCTTCCCATCCCATCCCTCTGGGTCTTCCCAGTGCACCAGCCCTGAGCACTTGTCTCATGCATCCAACCTGGGCTGGTGATTTGTTTCACACTTGATAATATACATGTTTCAGTGCCATTCTCTCAGATCATCCCACTCTTGCCTGCTCGCACAGAGTCTAAAAGTCTGTCCTATACATCTTTGTCTCTTTTTCTGTCCTGCATGTAGGGTTATCATTACCATCTTTTAAAATTCCATATATACATGTGTTAGTATACTGTATTGGTCTTTATCTTTCTGGCTTACTTCACTCTGTATGATGGGCTCCAGTTTCATCCATCTCATTAGAACTAATTCAAATGTATTATTTTTAATGGTTGAGTAATATTCCATTGCATATATGTACCATAGCTTTCTTATTTATTCGCCTGCTGATGGGCATCTAGGTTGCTTCCATGTCCTGGCTATTATAAACAGTGCTGTGATGAACACTGGAGTGCACGTGTCTCTTTCAGATCTGGTTTCTTCGGTGTGTATGCCCAGGAGTGGGATTGCTGGGTCATATGGCAGTTCTATTTCCAGTTTTTTAAGAAATCTCCACACTGTTTTCCATAGCGGCTGTACTAGTTTGCATTCCCACCAACAGTGTAAGAGGGTTCCCTTTTCTCCACACCCTCTCCAGCATTTATTGCTTGTAGACTTTTGGATAGCAGCCATTCTGACTAGCGTGTAATGGTACCTCATTGTGGTTTTGATTTGCATTTCTCTAATAATGAGTGATGTTGAGCATCTTTTCATGTGTTTGTTAGCCATCTGTATTTCCTCTTTGGAGAAATGTCTGTTTAGTTCTTTGGCCCATTTTTTGATTGGGTCATTTATTTTTCTGGAATTGAGCTTCAGGAGTTACTTGTATATTTTTGAGATTAATCCTTTGTCTGTTTCTTCATTTGCTATTATTTTTCTCCCATTCTGAAGGCTGTCTTTGCACCTTGCTTACAGTTTCCTTTGTTGTGCAAAAGCTTTTAAGTTTAATTAGGCCCCATTTGTTTATTTTTGCTTTTATTTCCAATATTCTGGGAGGTGGGTCATGTATGTATATACATATTGCTTTAAATATAAATAAAACCATAGTACACACATTGTTCTGTGACATGTTTTTCACTTAATGGTCAACTTAGGAGTTTGGTCCTGATTATTACATGGGTCTCTTTAATTGTTGCACAGCATTTTATGATAATTGATACTTTATATTTCATTTCAAGGTCTCCTTTTATGCATGTTTGGTTCTTTTCTAATTTTTCAATAGCTTGAAATACATAACAAAACATATGTACCTATATTATTATGCACATATTTCTTTGGGATCATTACCTAGAATCAAATTCTGCATCAAAACATGCTTATATAAATTCTGATTACTGCTGAAAAATTGCTCTCAAATTATTTTGAATATTCAAAACCACTATATGGGGCTCCCCAGGTGACTCAGTGGTGAAGAATCTGCCTACCAGTTCAGGAGACGCAGATTTGATCCCTGGGTCAGGAAGATCCTTTGGAGTATAATTGGCACTCTACTCCAGTATTCTCGCCTGGAAAATTCCAAGGACAGAAGGGCCTGGTGGAGCCCACAGTCCATGGGATCTCAAAGAGTTGGACACAACTGAGTGACTGAGCATACTCACGCAATATATGACAGCACTCAGAAATCTTTGCCAACACAGAATATTAACGCTGATATTAGTCAGAGTTCCATCAGGATAATAGAAACAACACCAGTTATTTTAAAAGGAAAAATTTAATGTTGATTTTGGAAGTGGTTAAACAGATATTGGAGGAATGATAAGAGAAAATAATAAATTGAAGTATAAGTCAGTGCAGGACATCGCTACCATCCTTTTGTTTATATATACCTATATATATATTTTGAAAAATATATATATATAATTAAATATATAAATTTATATATATATGTACATATATAATTTTAAAAGGAGGATTTATTAATTCTTAAATATTATTAATTTCTTTGATCTCTTTGTAAAACATTATAGTTTTCTCGACCTATCATTCTGTGGGATTTCGTTGTGTAGAAGCATATTGTGGTGAAGGTTTCACGGATGTATACTTAGCTCCAAAACTCATTAAGTTGTATACCTTGACTGTGTACAGATTTTTGTATATTAGTCATACCTCATGGAAAAATAAACAGGTTCCAAATTGGGAAAGGAGTATGTCAAGGCTGTATATTATCACCCTGCTTATTTAACTTATATGCAGAGTACATCATGTGAAATGCCTGGCTGGATGGAGCACAAGCTGGAATCAAGATTTCCAGGAGAAATATCAATAACCTCAGATATGCAGAGCCCCTACCCTTATGTCAGAAAGCAAAGAAGAACTAAAGAGCCTCTTGGTAAAAGTGAAAGAGGAGAGTGAAAAAGCTGGCTTAAAACTTAAATTAAAAAAAACTAAGATCATGGCATCCAGTCCCATCACTTCATGACAAATAGATGGGGAAACAATGGAAACAGTGACAGACTATTTTCTTGGGTTCCAAAATCACTGCAGATGGTGACTCTGCAGCCATGAAATTAAAAGATACTTGCTCCTTGGAAGAAAAGCTATGAAAAACCTAGACAGCATATTAAAAAGCAGAGACATTACTTTGCCAACAAAGCTCTGTCTAGTCAAAGCTATTTTTCCAGTAGTCACGTGTGGATGTGAGAGTTGGACCATAAAGATATCTGAGTGCTGAAGAATTTATGCTCTTGAACTGTGGTGTTGGAGAGACTCTTGGACAGAGTCCCTTGGACTGCAAGGAGATCCAACCAGTCCATCCTAAAGGAAATCAATCCTGAATATCCATTGGAAGGACTGATTCTGAAGCTGAAACTTCAATACTTTGGCCACCTGATGTGAACTACTGACTCATTGGAAAAGATTCTGATGCTGGAAAAGATTGCAGGCAGGAGCAGAGGGGGACGACAGAGGACAGATGGTTGGATGGGATCACTGACTCAATGGGCATGAGTTTGAGCAGGCTCTGGGAGTTGGTGATGGACAGGGAAGCCTGGCATGCTGCAGAAAGGGGTCACAAAGCACCAGATATGACTGAGTGACTGAACTGAACCAAGTCACAAAAGCAAGCAGAAATACATCTTGAAATGCCCATTATGTACCTTGAAAAACTGAGCCAAAATTACCAATATTGTGAAGAAGATCACTCTATTTAAAAAAATAATTGGGGCACTTAGACCAAAAGAAGACAAGTCTTAAGAAATAAAACCACATTGTCGTCATGCTTTATATCAGAGGTCAAAGGAGTTATAAATTTAGGATACTCAAAAAAGAAAATGTGAGCAAGGATTTTGTGTCCACTGAAAATGACCTTCAATTTTAAAGGTCATAGATAAGCTGTTATGAATGTTCAAGAATTCAAGAGATACTGTTCCCTGCGTCCTTTCAAAGGGTTCTCTTAGAGAACAGAACAGAACTATTGGAGAAGCATCCGAAAAATGGATGGGTTTTCAAATGCCACACGACTGTAGATTACTAAAGAAAAAGAGAAGTTCTTAAAAACAAACATTAAAAAGGCAGATTATTTAAGCAATAGTCAAACTTAGAGCTGAATTTTCATCACCAATGACTTCTCGAAGACCATGGAATTATACCAATGTTCTAAGGGGTAGAAACTGTCAACTGTGAATTCTGTCTTTAGGTAAAATAGCTTTTAAAAATGATAGCACATAAAGACATTTTCAGGCAAACAAAACCCACCAGAGTTTACTACCTGGTAAAAGATCCTAAGTAAAGGAATTTCTGAAGGCAGAAGAAAATGAATCCATTGGGTAGTCTGAGATGTAAGAAAAGATATCATTGATAAAAAGATGGTAAATGTGTGAGTGATTCTAAACAAATGCAATCAAACATTAATTATATAATGTAATGATAATACCATTTTGTTTAAAACATTTTCAAACCTCAGGATAATACTAAAGCACTGTTTAGAAAATAGCAACTTCGTCAGAGAAACTTGAGAATAGGAAGTGTGAAGTATTTCACGTATTTAAAAGTAACTGTGATACAGTAAGTGCTTCCCTTGTAGCTCAGTAAAGAATCTGCCTACAATGCAGGAGATCCAGGTTCAACTCCTGGGTTGGAAAGATCCCGGAGAAGGAAAAGGCAACCCACTCCAGTATTCTTGCTTGGAGAATTCCATGGACAGAGGAACCTAGTAGGCTACATACAGTCCATGGCGTCGCAAGAGTCAGACACGACTAGTGACTAAACCACCACCACCACATGATATACTGCAGTATTCTCTTTATCATTGTTTATAATTTATACATTTTTTATAAAATTATTTTCTATATGTTTATACTAATAAAAAACAAATTTTTTGGGGAAAAAAATCCCTATACGTCTCCATACTTGCTTCAGATCAGTAATGGCAGTCTTTGGAAATGTTACTGAAAGAGATATTTCTTTCTAAATTTATTGTCAACTTTATTAGCTATGGTATGTTAATAAGAAAGTATGATCTTGATGCATTTTATGCTGTTCAGGCTACACGAAAGAAATAGGAAAAACATTTTTTTTTTTCTTCTCTGGAAGTTACAGTTGTAATAAAACTGAAGTTGAAGTGATATAGTATTAACTGCTTTCCTTATTAGCTATGCAATTTCCCCTGCTAATTTCTACCCTTTCTTTTCTATATATTAAGATAATTACAGTCATTAGTATTACATTGTGGAAAAGACACTACCACGATGATAGTTTCACGCGAACATTTTCATGGTGCCTACAGTGAGAAAATACAAGTTTGGCCTCAGAGAGCTTTAATGTAGTGATAAGTTAGTGCCTGGTATGAGAAGGGAGGAGCAGAAGACAATGAAAGAAAGAGCTTGGAAGCTTTCAATGTAAATGAACGTTAATCATGAAAAACACTGATTAAAGTGTAATGATGTAAAAGTTAATCTAGCTACTGTGCAATTAACACAAAATTACAACCATATATTGTATGTGTAATCACATCCGAAGAAACATATTACATTTTAAAAAATTAAACTGCTTTAACAGGGTACTTATGGGAGTTGCTGACAGACAGCTATACCAATTTGATAATTAACATTTTAAGGCTAGTTCACATTTTGTGTTCCTAATTAATGCCTACTTAATTTTTGATACATTCTATATTAACTTAAGTGCCAATTAAATGCTGTGCTAGCTCTAGGAATGGAGAAATCTCTAAACCTCAAATACCATGTGATTTTATCATTAAATCACTCAATAGAAATCAACTAAGACCACTTTCTCACTAATACCTTAATAAATCTACCCTTGAGCAAAATAATAAAAATAAAATTTAATTGGCTATCATGACAGTGAATTCAAGTGATCACTGTGATGTTGATAGTTTCTAATTATATGGTCACGTACAAAAATTTCTAAAGATAACCTCCACAAATATAATAATTTCTGTGAAGTCACATCAGATGCACTTTATCCTTTCATCCTTCAGCTGGAAAGCAGGGTTGAGATCCTGTCATCCTTAACTTTCTGGAAGCTTCATTTTACCTTTCACCTTTAGATCTTCAGTCCATTTGGAATTGATTTTTATATGAAGTATAAACCAAAATTCATCTTTTAAAAATGATATTCATTTCACCCAGCAGCATCAAATTCCAAATGACTGGCAGTGATAATGTTATCATAAATTAAAGGTCTACTTGTATCTTTGATTTTTTTCTTGAGTAAATATTCTGTCCCAATTTTCTATTTATCCTGCACCAATACCACATTATTTGGTTGGTACAACATTATACCAAGTCTTTTTATTTTTATTTTTTTAATTTTTTAAAAGAATAATTGTTTTACAGAATTTTGTTGTTTTCTGTCATACCTCAACACGAATCAGCAAGAGGTATACATGTATCTCCTCCCTTTCGACTTCCCCTCCCAATCTCCCTCCCCAACCCATACATCTTACCCTCTCCTCCCCTCTCCACATGTCCACAAGTCTATTCTCTATGTCTGTTTCTCCATTGCTGTCCTGTAGGAAAGTCTTCAGTACCATTTTTCTAGATTCCATATATATGCATTAGAATATGATATTATCTTTCTTTTTCTGACTTACTTGACTCTGTATAATAGGTTCTAGGTTCATCCACCTCATTAGAACTGACTCAAAGGCATTCCTTTTTAAGGCTGAGTAATATTCCATTGTGTATATGTACCACCACTTCTTTATCCATTCATTTGTTGATGGACATCTAGGCTGCTTCCATGTTCTAGCTATTGTAAATAGTGCTGCAATGAACAATGGGATACATGTGTCTTTTTCAATTTTGGTTTCCTCAGGGTATATGCCTAGGAGTGGTATTGCTGGGCTATATGGTGATTTTATTCCTAGATTTTTTTTTTTTTTTGATCTAATGGACATTTTATTTTATTTTTTTAATTTTTTTTATTAGTTGGAGGCTAATTACTTCACAACATTTCAGTGGGTTTTTGTCATACATTGATATGAATCAGCCATGGATTTACATATGTTCCCCATCCTGATCCCCGCTCCCACCTCCCTCTCTACCCGATTCCTCTGGGTCTTCCCAGTGCACCAGGCCCGAGCACTTGTCTCATGCATCCCACCTGGGCTGGTGATCTGTTTCACCATAGATAGTATACATGCTGTTCTTTTGAAATATCCCACCCTCACATTCTCCCACAGAGTTCAAAAGTCTGTTCTGTATTTCTGTGTCTCTTTTTCTGTTTTGCATATAGGGTTATCATTACCATCTTTCTAAATTCCATATATATGTGTTAGTATGCTATAATGTTCTTTATCTTTCTGGCTTACTTCACTCTGTATAAGGGGCTCCAGCTTCATCCATCTCATTAGAACTGATTCAAATGAATTCTTTTTAATGGGTGAGTAATATTCCATGGTGTATATGTACCACAGCTTCCTTATCCATTCATCTGCTGATGGGCATCTAGGTTGCTTCCATGTCCTGGCTATTATAAACAGTGTTGGGATGAACATTGGGGTGCACGAGTCTCTTTCAGATCTGGTTTCCTCAGTGTGTATGCCCAGAAGTGGGATTGCTGGGTCATATGGCAGTTCTAGTTCCAGTTTTTTAAGAAATCTCCACACTGTTTTCCATAGCGGCTGTACTAGTTTGCATTCCCACCAAAAGTGTAAGAGGGTTCCCTTTTCTCCACACCCTCTCCAGCATTTATTGCTTGTAGACTTTTGGATAGCAGCCATCCTGACTGGCGTGTAATGGTACCTCATTGTGGTTTTGATTTGCATTTCTCTAATAATGAGTGATGTTGAGCATCCTTTCATGTGTTTGTTAGCCATCTGTATGTCTTCTTTGGAGAAATGGCTGTTTAGTTCTTTGGCCCATTTTTTGATTGGGTCATTTATTTTTCTGGAATTGAGCTTCAGGAGTTGCTTGTATATTTTTGAGATTAATCCTTTGTCTGTTGCTTCATTTGCTATTATTTTCTCCCAATCTGAGGGCTGTCTTTTCACCTTACTTATAGTTTCCTTTGTAGTGCAAAAGCTTTTAAGGTTAATTAGGTCCCATTTGTTTAGTTTTGCTTTTATTTCCAATATTCTGGGAGGTGGGTCATAGAGGATCTTGCTTTGATTTATGTCGGAGAGTGTTTTGCCTATGTTCTCCTCTAGGAGTTTTATAGTTTCTGGTCTTACATTTAGATCTTTAATCCATTTTGAGTTTATTTTTGTGTATGGTGTTAGAAAGTGTTCTAGTTTCATTCTTTTACAAGTGGTTGACCAGTTTTCCCAGCACCACTTGTTAAAGAGGTTGTCTTTTTTCCACTGTATATCCTTGCCTCCTTTGTCAAAGTTAAGTTGTCCATAGGTTCATGGATTTATCTCTGGGCTTTCTATTCTGTTCCATTGATCTATATTTCTGTCTTTGTGCCAGTACCATACTGTCTTGATGACTGTGGCTTTGTAGTAGAGTCTGAAGTCAGGCAGGTTGATTCCTCCTGTTCCATTCTTCTTTCTCAAGATTACTTTGGCTATTCGAGGTTTTTTGTATTTCCATACAAATTGTGAAATTCTTTGGTCTAGTTCTGTGAAAAATACCGTTGGTAGCTTGATAGGGATTGCATTGAATCTATAGATTGCTTTGGGTAATATAGCCATTTTGACAATATTGATTCTTCCAATCCATGAACATGGTATGTTTCTCCATCTGTTTGTGTCCTCTTTGATTTCTTTCATCAGTGTTTTATAGTTTTCTATGTATAGGTCTTTTGTTTCTTTAGGTAGATATACTCCTAAGTATTTTATTCTTTTTGTTGCAATGGTGAATGGTATTGCTTCCTTAATTTCTCTTTCTGTTTTTTCATTGTTAGTGTATAGGAATGCAAGGGATTTCTGTGTGTTAATTTTATATCCTGCAACTTTACTATATTCGTTGACTAGCTCTAGTAATTTTCTGGTAGAGTCTTTAGGGTTTTCTATGCAGAGGATCATGTCATCTGCAAACAGTGAGAGTTTCACTTCTTCTTTTCCTATCTGGATTCCTTTTACTTCTTTTTCTGCTCTGATTGCTGTGGCCAAAACTTCCAACACTAGGTTGAATAGGAGTGGTGAGAGTGGGCACCCTTGTCTTGTTCCTGATTTCAGGGGAAATGCTTTCAATTTTTCACCATTGAGGGTGATGCTTGCTGTGGGTTTGTCATATATAGCTTTTATTATGTTGAGGTATGTTCCTTCTATTCCTGCTTTCTGGAGAGTTTTAATCATAAATGAGTGTTGAATTTTGTCAAAGGCTTTCTCTGCATCTATTGAGATAATCATATGGTTTTTATCTTTCAATTTGTTAATGTGGTGTATTGCATTGATTGATTTGCAGATATTAAAGAATCCTTGCATTCCTGGGATAAAGCCCACTTGGTCATGGTGTATGATTTTTTTAATATGTTGTTGGATTCTGTTTGCTAGAATTTTGTTAAGGATTTTTGCATCTATGTTCATCAGTGATATTGGCCTGTAGTTTTCTTTTTTTGTGGCATCTTTGTCTGGTTTTGGAATTAGGGTGATGGTGGCCTCATAGAATCAGTTTGGAAGCTTACCTTCATCTGCAATTTTCTGGAAGAGTTTGAGTAAGATAGGTGTTAGCTCTTCTCTAAATTTTTGGTAGAATTCAGCTGTGAAGCCATCTGGTCCAGGGCTTTTGTTTGCTGGAAGATTTTTTATTACAGTTTCAATTTCCTTGCTTGTGATGGGTCTGTTAAGATCTTCTATTTCTTCCTTGTTCAGTTTTGGAAAGTTATACTTTTCTAAGAATTTGTCCATTTCATCCAAGTTGTCCATTTTATTAGCATAGAGCTGCTGGTAGTAGTCTCTTATGATCCTTTGTATTTCAGTGTTGTCTGTTGTGATCTCTCCATTTTCATTTATAATTTTATTAATTTGGTTCTTCTCTCTTTGTTTCTTAATGAGTCTTGCTAACGGTTTCTTAATTTTGTTTATTTTTTCAAAAAACCAGCTTTTAGCTTTGTTAATTTTCGTTATGGTCTCTTTAGTTTCTTTTGCATTTATTTCTGCCCTGATTTTTAAGATTTCTTTCCTTCTGCTAACCCTGGGTTTCTTCATGTCTTCCTTCTCTAGTTGCTTAGGTGTAGAGTTAGGTTATTTATTTGGCTTTTTTCTTGTTTCTTGAGGTAAGCCTGTAATGCTATGAACCTTCCCCTTAGCACTGCTTTTAGAGTGTCCCATAGGTTTTGGGTTGTTGTGTTTTCATTTTCATTCATTTCTATGCATATTTTGATTTCTTTTTTGATTTCTTCTATGATTTGTTGGTTATTCAGAAGCGTGTTATTTAGCCTCCATATGTTTGAAGTTTTAACAATTTTTTTCCTGTAATTGAGATCTAATCTTACTGCACTGTGGTCAGAAAAGATGACTGGAATGATTTCAATTTTTTTGAATTTTCCAAGACCAGATTTATGGCCCAGGATGTGATCTATTCTGGAGAAGGTTCCGTGTGCACTTGAGAAAAAGGTGAAGTTGATTGTTTTGGGGTGAAATGTCCTATAGATATCAATTAGGTCTAGCTGGTCCATTGTGTCATTTAAGGTTTGTGTTTCCTTGTTAATTTTCTGTTTAGTTGATCTATCCATAGTTGTGAATGGGGTATTAAAGTCTCCCACTATTATTGTGTTAGTATTAATTTCCTCTTTCATACTCGTTAGTGTTTGCCATACATATTGCGGTGCTCCTATGTTGGGTGCATATATATTTATAATTGTTATATCTTCTTCTTTGACTGATCCTTTGATCATTATGTAGTGTCCTTCTCTGTCTCTTTTCACATCCTTTATTTGAAAGTCTATTTTATCTGATATGAGTATTGCGACTCCTGCTTTCTTTTGGTCTCCGTATTTTGCATGAAATATTTTTTTCCAGCCCTTCACTTTTAGTCTGTATGTGTCTCTTGTTTTGAGGTGGGTCTCTTGTAGACAGCATATATAGGGGTCTTGTTTTTGTATCCATTCAGCCAATCTTTGTCTTTTGGTTGGGGCATTCAACCCATTTACATTTAGGGTAATTATTGATAGGTATGGTCCCGTTGCCATTTACTTTGTTGTTTTGGGTTCACGTTTATACAACTTTTCTGCATTTCCTGTCTAGAGAAGATCCTTTAGCATTTGTTGAAGAACTGGTTTGGTGGTGCTGAATTCTCTCAGCTTTTGCTTATCTGTAAAGCTTTTGAATTCTCCTTCATATCTGAATGAGATCCTTGCTGGGTACAGTAATCTAGGTTGTAGGTTATTCTCTTTCATTACTTGAAGTATGTCCTGCCATTCCCTTCTAGCCTGGAGGGTTTCTATTGATAGATCAGCTGTTATCCTTATGGGAATCCCTTTGTGTGTTATTTGTTGTTTCTCCCTTGCTGCTTTTAATATTTGTTCTTTGTGTTTGATCTTTGTTAATTTGATTAATATGTGTCTTGGGGTGTTTCGCCTTGTGTTTATCCTGTTTGGGACTCTCTGGATTTCTTGGACTTGGGTGGCTATTTCCTTCCCCATTTTAGGGAAGTTTTCAGCTATTATCTCCTCGAGTATTTTCTCATGGCCTTTCTTTTTGTCTTCTTCTTCTGGAACTCCTATGATTCGAATGTTGGGGCGTTTCACATTGTCCCAGAGGTCCCTGAGGTTGTCCTCATTTCTTTTAATTCTTTTTTCTTTTTTCCTCTCTGCTTCATTTATTTCCGCCATTTTATCTTCTACCTCACTTATCCTATCTTCTGCCTCCGTTATTCTACTCTTGGTTCCCTCCAAAGTGTTTTTGATCTCATTCATTGCATTATTCATTTTTAATTGACTGTTTTTTTATTTCTTCTAGGTCCTTATTAAACATTTCTTGTATCTTTTCAATCTTTGTTTCCAGGCTATTTATCTGTAACTCCATTTTGTTTTCAAGATTTTGGATCATTTTTATTATCATTATTCTAAATTCTTTTTCAGGTAGATTCCCTATCTCCTCCTCTTTTGTTTGACTTGGTGGGCATTTTTCATGTTCCTTTACCTGTTGGGTATTTCTTTGCCTTTTCATCTTGTTTAGATTGCTGTATCTGGAGTGGGCTTTCTGTATTCTGGAGGTCTGTGGTTCCTTTTTAATGTGGAGGTTTCACCCAGTGGGTGGGGTTAGACAATTGGCTTGTCAAGGTTTCCTGGTTAGGGAAGCTTGCGTCAGTGTTCTGGTGCATGGAACTTGATTTCTTCTCTTTGGAGAGCAATGGAGTGCCCAGTAATGAGTTTTGAGATGGGTCTATGTGTTAGGTGTGACCTTGGGCAGCCTGTATGTTGATGTTCAGGGCTATGTTCCTGCGTTGCTGGAGAATTTGCGTGGTATGTCTTGCTCTAAAACTTATTGGCTCTTGGGTGGTGGTTGGTTTCAGTGTAGGTATGAAGGCTTTTGGACAGTCACTTATTACATAAAGTTCCATGTAGTCAGGAGTTTTCTGGTGTTCTCAGGTTTTGGGCTTAAGTCTCCTGCCTCTGGATTTCAGTTTTATTCTTCCTGTAGTCTCAGGACTTCTCCAACTATACAGCCCTCCTTTCGAAGACAATGGGCTGCTTTTCTGGGCGCCTGATGACCTCAGCTAGCGATCAGAAGTTGTTTTGCGACGTTTGCTCTGCATTCAGTTATTCTTTTGATGAATTTGTAGGAGAGAAAGTGGTCTCCCCGTCCTACTCCTCCGCCATCATGGCTCCTCCCTCTATTCCTAGATTTTTAAGGAATCTCCATGCCGTCTTCCATAGGGGCTGTATCAATTTACATTCCCACCAACAGTGCAAGAACATTCCCTTTTCTCCACACCCTCTCCAGCATTTATTGTTTGTAGACTTTTTGATGATGACCATTCTGACAGGTGTGAGGTGATATCTCACTGTGGTTTTGATTTGCATTTCTCTAATAATGAGCAATGTTGAGCATCTTTTCATGTGTTTGTTAGCCATCTGTATATCTTCTTTGGAGAAAAGTCTGTTTAGGTCTTTTTCCCACTTTTTAGTTGGGTTGTTTGTTTTTCTGGTGTAGAATTGTATGAGCTGCTTTGTATTTTGGAAATTAACCCTTTGTCAGTTGTTTCCCATTCTAAGGGTTGCCTTTTCACCTTGCTTATAGTTTCCTTTGCTGTGTAAAAGCTTTTAAGTTTGATCAGTTCCCACTTGTTTACTTTTGTTTTATTTCTGTTACTCAAGGAGGTGAGTCATAGAGGATCTCGCTTTGATTTATGTCATCGAGTGTTTTGCCTATGGTTTCCTCTAAGAGTTTTATAGTTTCTGGTCTTACATTTAGGTCTCTAATCCATTTTGAGTTTCTTTTTGTGTATGGTGTTAGGAAGTGTTCTAATTTCATTCTTTTACGTGTAGCTGTCCAGTTTTTGCAGCACCATTCATTGAAGAGGCTGTCTTTGCCCCATTGTATATTCTTGCCTCCTTTGTCAAAAATAAGGTACCCATATGTGCATGTTTATTTCTAGGCTTTCTACCTTCTTCCATTGGTCAATATTTCTGTTTTTGTGCCAGTATCATACTGTCTTGATGACTGTAACTCTGTAGTATAATCTAAAGTCAGGAAGGTTGATTCCTCCAGCTCCATTCTTCTTTCTCAAGATTGCTTTGGCTATTTGGGGTCTTTTGTGTTTCCAAATGAATTGTGAAATTTTTTGTTCTAGTTCTGCGAAAAATGCCATTGGTAATTTGATAGGGATCATGCTGAATCTGTAGACTGTGTTTGGTAGTATAGTCATTTTCACAATATTGATTCTTCCTACCCAGGAACATGGAATATCTCTCCATCTGTTTATGTTGTCTTTGATTTCTTTCATTAGTTTTTTATAATTTTCTGAGTACAGTTCTTTAGTCTCCTTAGGTAAATTTATTCCTAGATATTTAATTCTTTTTGTTGCAATGGTGAATGGGATTGATTCCTTAATTTCTCTAATTTTCCATTGTTACTATACAGAAATGTAAACAATTTCTGTGTATTGATTTTGTTTCCCGCAACTTTGCTAAATTCACTGATTAGCTCTAGTAATTTTCTGATACTATCTTTAGGGTTTTCTATGTACAGTATCATGTCATCTGCAAACAGTGAGAGCTTTACTCCTTCTTTTCCAATCTGGATTCCTTTTATTTATTTATTTTTTTCTTCTCTGATTACTGTAGCTAGGGCTGCCACAACTATGTCAAATAATAGTGGTGAAAGTGGACACCCTTGTCTTGTTCCTGATCTTAGGGGGGATGCTTTCAGGTTTTCACCATTAAGAATAATGTTTGCTGTAGGCTTATATGTAGCCTTTACTATGTTGAGGTAGATTCCTTCTATATCCATTTTTTGAAGAGTTTTAATCATAAATGAAATCATAAGTGAAAAAGGAGAGTGAAAAAGAGCTTAAAGCTCAACATTCAGAGAACTAAGATCATGGCATCTGGTCCCATCACTTAATGGCAAATAGATGGGGAAACACTGAAAACAGTGAAAGACTTTATTTTTTGGAGCTCAAAAATCACTGCAGATTGTGACTGCAGCCATAAAATTAAAAGACACTTACTCCTTGGAAGAAAAGTAATGACCAACCTAGACAGCATATTAAAAAGCAGAGACAATTTTCCTGTAAAGCCATCTGGCCCTGGGCTTTTGTTTTTTGAAAGATTTTTGATCACAGCTTCAATTTCAGTGCTTGTAATTGGATTGCTCATAATTTCTAGTTCTTCCTGGTTCAGTCTTAGAAGATTGAACTTTCTAAGAATCTGTCCATTTCTTCCAAGTTATCCACTTTTTTTGCCATATGATTGTTCATAATAGTCTCTTATAATCCTTTGTATTTCTGGATTGTCTGTTTTAACCTCTCCCTTTTCATTTCTAGTTTTGTTGATTTGATTCTTCTCTCTCTTTTTCTTGATGAATCTTTCCAAAGGTTTGTCAATTTTGTTTATCTTATCAAAGAACCATCTTTTAGTTTTTTAAATCTTTACTATTTTTTCTTTCATTTATTTTTCATTTATTTCTGCTTGGATATTTATGATTTCTTTCTTTCTACTAATTGTGGGGTTTTCTTGTTCTTCTTTTTCCAGTTGTTTCAGATGTAAAGTTAGGTTGTTTATTCGATGTTTTTCTTGTTTCTTGAAGTAGGATTGTATTGCTATAAACTTCCCTCTTAGAATTGCTTTTGCTGCATCCCATTGGTTTTGAGTTGTGTTTTCATTGTCATTTGTTTCTAGAAATTTTTTGATTTCCCTTTTGACTTCATCAGTAACCTGTTGGTTATTTAGAAATGTGTTATTTAATCTCCATGTGTTTGTGTTTCTTACAGTGTTTTTTTTTTTTTTTCCTTGTAATTATATCTAGTCTCATAGCAATGTGGTTGGAGAAGATGCTTGATATGATTTCAATTTTCTTAAATTTACTGAGGTTTGATTTGTGACCCAAGATGTGATCTATCCTGGAGAATATTCCATGTGCACTTGAGAAGAAGATGTATTCTTCTGCATCTGGATGGAATGTCCTGAAAATATCAATGAGATCCATCTCATCTAATGTATCATTTAAACTTGTGTTTCCTTATTAATTTTCTGTTTTGATGATCTGTCCATTGGTCTGAATGTGTTGTTAAAGTCTCCTACTATTACTGTGTTACTGTCAATTTCTCCTTTTATGTCTGTTAGTGTTTGTCTTATGTATTGAGGTGCTCCTATGTTGAGTGCACAGATATTTACAGTTGTTATGTCTTCCTCTTGGATTGATCCCTTGCTCATTATTTAGTGTCCTTCCTTATCTCTTGTAATCTTCTTTATTTTAAGTTCTATTTTGTCTGATATGAGGATTGCTACTCCAGCTTTCTTTTGCTTCCCATTTGTATGGAATATATTTTTCCATCCTCTCACAGCCTATCTGTGTCTTTAGGTCTAAAGTGGGTTTCTTGTAGACAGCATATAAACAGGTCTTGTTTTTGTATCCATTCAGCCAGTCTGCATCTTTGGTTGGAGCATTTAATCCATTTACATTTAAAGTAATTATTGGTAAATATGTTCCTATTGCCATTTCCTTAATCATTTGGGGTTGATTTTGTAGATCTTTTTGCTTTTCTTGTATTTCTTGAATATGTAAGTCCCTTTAACGTTTGTTGTAAAGCTGGTTTGGTGGTACTGAATTCTCTTAATTTTTGCTTGCTGAAAAGCTTTTTATTTCTCCTTCAATTTTGAATGAAATTCTTGCTGGGTACAGTAATCTTGGTTGTAGATTTTTCCCTTTGAGTACTTTAAAATATCCCGCTGTTCCCTTCTGGCCTCCAGAGTTTCTGCTGAAAGATCAGCTGTTAAGTGTATAGTGTTTCCCTTGTATGTTACTTGTTGCTTCTCCCTTGCTGATTTTAATATTCTTTCTTTGTGTTTAGTCTTTGTTAGCTGGATTAGTATGTATCTTGGCATGTTTCTCCTTGGGTTTATCCTTTATGGGATACTTTGCACCTCTTAGACTTGATTGACTATTTCCTTTTCCACGTTGGGGGGAATTTTCAACTATAATCTCTTCAAAAATTTTCTCATACCCTATCTTTTTCTCTTATTCTTCTGGGACCCCTATAATTTGAATGTTGGTATATTTGATATTGTCCCACAGGTCTCTGAGACTATCTTCAGTTCTTTTCATTCTTTTTATTTTACAGAATAGCTCTTCAGAAGTTATTTTCACCATTTTATCTTCCAGCTCACTGATTTGTTCTTCTGCTTCAGATATTCTGCTATTGAGTCCTTCCAGAGTATTTTTTAATTTCAGTAATTGTGTTGTTTGTCTTTGTTTGTTTATTCTTTAATTCTTCTAGGTCTTTGTTAATTGATTCTTACATTTTGTCCATTTTGTTTTCAAGGTTTTTGATCATCTTTACTATCATTATTCTAGATTCTTTTCCAGGTAGTTTGCCTATTTCCTTTTCATTTATTTGGACTTCTGTGCTTCTAGTTTGTTCCTTCATTTGTGTATTATTTCTCTTCCTTTTCTTTCTTTCTTTCTTTTTTTTTTTAGCTTATTGTGTTTGTGGTCTCCTTTCCCAGGCTTCAAATTTGAATCCTTTCTTCCTTTTGGTTTCTGCCCTCCTAAGGTTGGTCCAGTAGTTTGTGTAAAGGTAGTATAGGGTGAGATTTGTGCTGAGTGTTTGTTTGTTTTTCCTCTGATGGGCAAGCCTGAGTGAGGTGGTAATCCTCTATGCTGATGATTTGGTTTACATTTTTGCTTTGTTTGTTATTTAGATGTGATATCCTGAACAGGATGCTACTGGTGGTTGGGTGATGCTGGGTCTTGTATTCAAGTGGTTTCCTTTGTGTGATTCTCACTATTTGATACTCTCTAGGGTTAGTTCTTTTGTAGTCTAGGGTCTTGGAGTTAGTGCTCCCACTCTGGGCTTGATCTCTCCCAAGGATGGCCTCCAACACTGTGCTGATCTCTGGACCTGCTTTGGGGGCAACTCAGATTCTAATCTTGTCCTACCCCTTTGTGTTCTTGCTTCCAATGTCCACAGCTATCAAAACTAGTTTGTTTTCTTTAGTGGGAGCACTCAATGTCCTTTTATATATTCCATAGACACAGAGTCTGCCTGTGAATCATGTGTATTTAATCTGCAACTTATACCGCTAATGGGAAGGTTTTGGGTCTTCTTCCTTAGCCACATGCCCCTGGGTTTCAATTGTGGCTTTATTTCCACCTTTGCATGTGGATCATTCACTGGGGCTTGCTCCTGAGGCTTACCTGGAGGACTTGGGTTTGCCCTGGTGAGGACCAGGTGTGGAGGCGGTGCAGCTGCTTGGGTTGCAGGGCTTCTGGCAGCACCAGGTACTCAGGGAAGTTGGTGGCTAGGGCAGCAGGAAATATAGTGTTCTAGGAGGGTATGGCAACCGGTATTGGGCAATGCGCTCCAGAATTCTTGCCTGGAGAACCTCCTTGGCAGAGAAGCCTGGCAGGCTCAGTCTACAGGGTCGCAAATTGTTGGACATGACCGAAGCGACCCTGCATGCATAGACACAAGATTTTTTTTGCCTGTGGCAGCTCTGCCCCAGTGAGATTTGAGCCTGAAGGTGGCGCAGCTGCTTAGCTTATGGGGACCCTGGTGGTGCAAAGTGTGCAGGGACACGGACTGTCTCCACAGTAGTAGTTATAGCCCTATCAGAGTTTTTTTGAGTCTCTTGTAGCTGGCGATCAGAAGGCCTCTTTGGCCAGTCTTTCTCTGTAGCTCCGCTCACTCAGGCACTTAGAGGGCTCCCTTGCCTGGGGTCCTCTGTTGTTCAGCACATCAGACACATAAAGGGACCACCCTGACTGGGGTCCTACTCTGTAGATCAGCATGTCAGGGACTTAAAGGGGCACCCTGGGTGGGGTCCTACTCTGTAGTTCAGCTGCTGCAGGTGTATAATGGGCCAGCCTCGCTGTTGTTCAGCTGCCAATGCTTGCATGTGGGGAGAAAGAGGATATAGTGATGGCTCCATCCCCTACGCATGACTCAGCAGCATCGCCTTGCTTCCATGGCTGCCCGGCTTTCCTCCACAGGCATTTCCCACCACAAACTCCTCCCTGATATTCCCTTGATCTGTCTCTCTGCAATCAACAGCAGCCCTCACCCTGGGATGGCTCCACAATCCCTAAGCTGCAGTTCCCAGCTGCTGCACCTTCCAGGGTATCTGCGTCCCTGTCTGGGGTATGTATGGCTGTGGCCAAGATTGACTGAGAGTCTCATTCCATTTAGGCTGCCACCAAGCTTCTGTTTCACTCTCAGTCTTAAATGTTTCTCCTCTGACTCAGACAATTGCCCTGATATGGGGATCGGACTCCTGCTTCAGTTCCCTCACCTGCTGAGGGCAGGTCCAGTCCTACTAACACTCCTATTTTTTCCCTCTACTTCCTTCATCCCACTGAGTTTTGCGTGGTTCTATATTTTCTTTTCCGCTAGTCAGGGACTCCTGTCCGCTCTCAGCTGCTGTTCCGTATGTGTTTCTGTATCTGAAGGTGTATTCCTGATGTATCCATGGAGAGAGATGTACTACACATCCACCTACTCCTCCGCCATCTTGTTCTCTCCTCGGTTCCTTTCTTGAGAGAAGAAAGGCTTCTCTCTGAGAGATTTTGCAGAGCCTGCACTTTGGTAAGGGCCTTTTGGAAGTCACAAGCCTGGATTCCTGGGTCTCTCACAGGAGCTCAGAAATAGCGCATCCGGATCATGAGTCATTCCTGTCACTCAATTATACCAAGTCTTGATACCTTGCTGAAAAGGTTTTCTCACATAGTTTTTCTTCTTCAAGAATGTCTCATACGTTCTCGACACATTGAGTTTTAATACAATGAATTATAGAATTATAATTATAGAATTCTTTGCCAATTTTCACACATTAAAAAAATTGTACAATTTTTATTGAAATTGTACCGAATCTTTAAATCAGTTTGTAAATAAGTGGCATTGTTGTAATATTGTTTTTTAATTTATGAGAAACGCCCTATTTCTATTTATTTAAATATTCATTAATTCCTTCAATAAAGCCTTACATTTGTGTATAGATGTCTTTTAAATATCTTGTTAGATGTATTTCTATGTATTTGATAGCTTTGGTTGATACTGTTGTGAATAAAATGAGAAATGTCTCTTTTTCTGTATTTGGGGAGAGTTTTTGCAGGTTCAGTGTTAATTTTTCTGTAAATATTTACTAGAATTCATTAGAAAACCTCTCAGTGCCAAGAGGTTTCTTTTAGAAAAAGCTTTAAATAAAGATAAAAAAATAAATAGTTATTAAAGTTTTCTATTTTTGTGTGTGTGTCAATTTGAGAAGTTCTCTTTTCAAGAACTTTTCTATTTCAGCTTCAATTTTCAAATTTATTGACATGGAATTTCCCATGATAACTTACTGTAATGTTTTAATACATTGTAGGGTCTCTAGTGATATCAGTTTAATTTGACATTGGTCATTGGTGCATTCTTTCCCACATACATGTTCCTGTGCATGCACACATATACACAAACACACACCTGTCACACCAGAGGTTACCAGTTTTAATTTTAATTTTTGGAGAGGTAACTTAATTCCTGATTATTCCTCTCCATTGTATTTTTTAAACTATTTTATTAAATCAGCCCTTTTATATTTCCTATCTTCTACTTTTCTAAAATTTAATTGGGCATCTTTATCCAATTCCCTTGATGGATGTTCATTTTTTCCCCCCTACTTCTCTTTATTTTCAATTACATGAATTTAAGGCTACATGTTTCCCTATAGTTACCTCTGTAGCTACATCCATTTTTAATGTTAATTATCATTCAGGTTAGAATAATTTCTAATTTTCATTATGGCTTCTTTGATATATAGCTTATTCAAAAGTGTGCTGTTTAATTTTTAAGTATTTGAGATTCAAAAATTCTCTTTATGCTATTTATTTGTAGCTAAATTCCACTGTGATCAGAAAGCATAATTATTTAATTTCAATTGTTAATACCTGTTGAGACCTGCTTCATGCTCCAGCATGTGAAATAGTTTTGTAATGCTCCATGTGTATTTTCAATTATGAGCACAGCTCAATTTTTGCTTTATGCATATATTTCTTTACAGCTAAGTTTTTGCTTTATCTATCTATCTATCTATTAATATAGTTACATAGTATGGCTAAGCAGGAAAGAATCCAGCTACAATGCAGGAACATGGGTTCAATCCCTGGGTCAGGAAGATTCCCTGGAGAAGAAAATGGCAACGTGCTCCAGTATTCTTGCCTGGGAAAACCCATGGAGGAGCCTGGCAGATTATAGTCTATGGGGTTATAAAAGGTGGACAAAGCTTAGCAACTAAACCACTACCATCACATAGTACATAACTTTTAGAATTACTATATTCCTTAATTTAAACCTTTTATTTATTATTATTTGAAGTGTTCTTTTTGTCTAAAATAATGCTGTTTTCCTTAAAGGCCATGTTATCTGACATTAATATGTCTACACCAGCTTCCTTTAAATTAGTTCTTATGTGTTTAATTTTCCCTTCATTTCAGTTTCAGCATTCTTATATTTTATATTGCTCTCTGATAAGCAACATGGAATTAGATTTTGTTTATTTTTAATTAAGTCTGATTCTCATTTACTTTTTAACATGCCGCAATTTGGCTTTTATATCACAACATTAAATTACCCCTGGCAACCCACTCCAGTACTCTTGCCTGGAAAATCCCATAGACAGAGGATCCTGGAAGGCTACAGTCCATGGGATCACAAAGAGTCGGACACGACTGAGTGACTTCACTTTCACTTAATGACCTCCATGTCACCTAATCTAAAACATGCTCTCCAATTCATAGATTTCTCTTCATCTATTTAATTGATATTACAGACCACTTGTTGTATCTTGAAATTTCCTCCTTTTTGGTTTCAGATATACCATATTCCTGTGGTTCTTCTTTATACCTTCAATGGATCTTCCAGTTGTTCTTAGGGTCCTTGGGTCCATCCTTCAAACAATGTTATTTTCTAAGTGTTCTGTTTTTAGTTCATTGCTCTTCTCACCCCATTGCTCTGCTATGGGGTGTTTATATTGTGCTCATTATCTTCTGCTTGATGCTGGCAAATCCCAAGTATATATCTTTATAGAATTTATTTTCCTTAATGCCTTTCCAGCTATAAGAACTATATGGGAACTTTTATTCAAGACATACCTCTATCACTTAGCGCATGTGGATTTACATCTGCCAGGAGGCCTTAGTTTTCTGAGCTTTTTCCTTACCTGTGTTGGATAATATTTTTACTTCATGCTTTCTTTGGAAGTGCATACATCTCTGTCTTTTGACTTATGCTTCTACTAGATTGCAACTTCCTCTAAATATCAAGGTAACACTCGTCTGATCTCCCCATAGGTGTTGTCTCTATATTTAAATAGAAATATTTTACCTTGTTCTATTTTTTTCTTACTGTTCTTAGAGCAAGTGCATTTATCTCAAGTGGGCAAATAATTCATGTAAATAAAAATAAAATATTTGACCTCATTTAAATTCTAGGCTTGGGATTCCAGGTAGTCACAACTGTTGCTGTGGGAAGTTTTGCCCTAGAACTTAAAAAAAAAAAAAAAGGTTTAACAGGGCCTACATTTGTCATCAACTTTCATAAAAATAACAAGTTTTCTGCTATCTGAAACATTTGGCCTATTTTTAAGCCAAACATCTGGTGCACTGTAGGTATTTTTATTTATGTAAATGATCTAAAATTATTGTTTTATGCATATTTTCAGGATAAAACATTGAAATTTCCTCTGATCTTAATAATATAGTGTTGTAGCCTGATGACTTTAGATAAGTTTAAGTTGATTAAATCTCCTAATTCTTTTAGATATCCTCTTGCTATTGCCTCAACAAATCTCTATTAAGAAGGAAAGCTCTTATTAATTACTATTGGATACTGAGAAAATGTTCTAAGGCATTTATGTTTTTGTCAGCTAGACCATTGTCCAAGCTTCCTTTCAGCTAAAATGAACTATACTAGAGTTGGGACTTGTTTTAATGACCATAGTAGCTCCCAATAATTAGAATGCTCTCTGCTATGCATTGGTAAAAGTCTGTAAAGAGGAATGAGTAATAGCTTTCCAAGAAAAACAAAAGTAATACCAATATTAGAAAGATCTTAAGGTGTCTGTTAACATAGAGGTTTAACATAAAATTTTATTTTTACTTTCGCTAAGTCAATTATACTAGGTTGATGAGGGAAATGGAAAGAGAAAGATAATATTTTAGATAACTTCCTATTGTCAGTTCCCCATCAGATAAGGATGCTAATATTAGCTATTAGTTTCTTGAGATAAAGAGTGAGATTATGCTCTATTAAATTAAAATATGAAAATATGACCTTTTTTTGACAATTGATCTGAGCATTTTGACCTGTCTGACTGTATGTCTGTAGTAATGGGTTAAGGATGAAGGATAATTAAGCAAGTCTTTGTGACTAGTGTTAGATGACTTTATCATGGCTCTTTGTATCCCTAGAGGGTCATATTCACAGCATTAACAGAAAACTCATAGTGTTTGTTTGTCACCTCATATAGCGGCTGCTACTGCTAAGTCGCTTCAGTTGTGTCCGACTCTGTGCGACCCCACAGACGGCAGCCCACCAGGCTCCCCTGTCCCTGGGATTTTCCAGGCAAGAACACTGGAGTGGGTTGCCGTTGCCTTCTCCGTGTCACCTCATAAACCTAGTTTAAATTCTTTTTATATCCTTTGCTAGTTGAGTAAGCCTTACCAACTTACATAACCTCTTTGCAGAGATGCTAAAAAAAATTGGGTAGATAAGATTAATCTCAAATGGCTTTGAGGTGATGCGCAACAAATGTGGACCTCCCAAATTACCCTATGGGAAAAAAGTTTTATTCAATTGATAATCAATGAACATTTGTGGTAAAGTATATAAATGGGAATTCTCTCAGTGAAATTAAGTGTTCCCAAGTGCTTTGTTGCTATATATATATATATATATATATATATATATGTATGTATGTAAGTTTCATGTTTGATTATGACATCAAGAATTGATATCTGCATATCATGCAAACAATGTAAATAAACATTTTACTGACATTTTATCAAGTCCTCATTTCATATAAAACTAACCTTCGACTACTAACCTTTGTTTATATATTTTCTCTTTGTTAGTGGAAGCGTAAAAATGCAAAAAGATTGAATTTGTACATTAAGATAATATGATTAAAGATAATGAAGTTACTATAGAGTTATTTTTCAGGCAGAATTATTCCAAATAGATTGCAAAGGGAAATGAGTACAAGAAGAAAATGAGAACAAGGAAGTAAGAGTCAAAAGGGCACCTAATATGTTTTATCAGTATTCATATGTTCAATGTCCTGATTTATTTCTAATAGAAAAAGTGCAAAAGGACGTATGTGTCCTTTTCTACTGTTTTGTAGATAATTCTATACATTGGTGTGTGGACTTGAAATCTGGATGGGTATGATTTGCATGAGAAATGCTAGAATAAGTCTCCTTCGTTAGTATGTTTAACAACCTTAAAATGGGCTCTGACATCTCAGCCCTTGTTCAAAAAGGCTAAGAACCATGGTGTAAAGAAGAAATCCTGAAGAAGTTCTGTATGTCTGTGAATGGGAGGAAGCACTTTTATTAGTAAACAGGGCTTTAGCCTCCTGGTCCCTTTTCCCCAGCAGTCAATTCACTTAGAAAAATAAAATGTCATTTAATTGGCAGGAAAATTGCTTAAATTCTGCATGACAAACTCCAAGAAATACATTCTGTTGATGGAAAAGCAAAGAGAAAAGGATATAAATTAAATGTTAATTAAAAGGATGATTAAAATGTAATAATATAAAAAATTCATCTAGCTCCATAGTAATTGACACAAAATTATATAAATTTGGGATATGTAATCACAATCAAACCAATCTTATAAATGTAAAAAAATAAATTGCTTAAAATTGATGCTTAGGTTCCATTGTGTTGACAGATATCTACTGACTCTGTAGAGAACGCTAATTTGATAGGAATGACTTGTATTTAAAAGTCAGTTCAGATTTTAGGTTAATTGGCATCCACTTAACTTGTGAAGTCTACCTTGTTAAATATAAATTTTAAAAAATTAATGCCAATAGAAGTGAGAAAACCATTTGACACAAGGCAGCAATTAACTATATAAAACCAAATTCAAGATTTTAGAAGTTGGTAAAGATGCAGACTCCTTTACTTGCCCTAGAATTTACAAATCAATCATATGTCAAAATGAAATGTAAGAAAATAACCTGCCAAATAGAATAAGAGGGAAATCAGAAAATCTGGGAGAAATGGAAGTACAAAGATTAATGTAGGAATGAATGAAATAAATGATGAAAAAAATCCAGATACCCTCAGAAACATTCTGTACTTCTTCTTTGTAGTCTAATTTAACACTCAAATTTATTACTGTTTAACGTCTATGAAGACTTTTTTCATTTTTTATGAAATGGGCTTTTGCTAATATTGTTATGTTACATAGTTAAGTATATCCTAGCCTAGAGGATGAGGTTAGGGAAAAGCTAACTGTTAGTGAAAAGCTTACTATTTTGTAATAACATGACTCTTCCCTCCCTCTTTATTTTCTGGGTCTTCCATATTTCAACTCAAAACAAGTTCATTCATGGCCTCTTGCAATCGGAGCACTGAAGTGTTACAGGGGATATCTATCTCCTAATTCAACTGTCTATATAGTTGACATTTGAGAGGGTTTAACAATTACTAGAGGACTTTTCCTGCTGAAAATTTCTCAAGGACAAATAAAGGCAAATGCAATCAAGATTAAATCAGGAGAGAGGGTCTGGAGCCAAGACCATCAGGACACTGGCTGAGGGCATCTGAGGGAACACAGGAGAATAAGATATAGAATGTAGATGGAGTTTAGAGATCCAAAAGTGATGGGGTTTTTGTTCATTTTGATGTTGCCTTAGGGCCAAGAGGTTGGGATAGGTTAAAGAGATTGTGAAATGGACAGATTTGAGATGAGTTAGACATAGTTCTCTCCCCTGAGAAACTCCCAGTGTAGTGGTAGATATGTGATTATCCTTGTCTTGCTTTGTTCAAACTTCAGTCAGCTTGAGGATAGATCCTAGCTCAGAAGCTTGCTCAATATGACTCTGGGCAATTTACTTGAAGTTTCTGTCATCAGTTTCCTCATATTTAAAATGGCAAAGATGGTAATTGAGAGTCTGTGTGAGAGTCTTGTCTGACTCTTTGTGACCCCACAGACTGTAGCCCTCCAGGCTCCTTTGTCCATGGGATTCTCCATGCAAGAATACTGGAGTAGGTTGCCAGATCCTCCTCCAGGGAATTGAGAGTCTAGGAGCACACAAACACAAAAAAATACTATCTTGTATGATCCAGAAAAAAAATGAGAAGAAAATACAAAACACAATTTCAGCGTGAAAAAAACAGCCTGAAAAAAATTCATGAAATGATAATATCAAAACATAAATATAACATAGAGAAAAGTAAAGTATTTAATGTTAACATCTCTGAAAATTTCCAGATTCAAGGGGAAAAGAGAACCATCAAAAAAGGAATGAGAATGAAGCTTGCATAAGAGTTCTCACTGGCAACATGGCAATGTGGCGGGTTGTAGGTGTTGAGGGTGGGGTCAGTGTCACCTTAATGCATTGAAGGAAACTTATTTTCAAATTAAAATTTTGTACCCAGCCAGAAAGTTGGTCAAATATGATAGCAAAGGCATTCTTAGATATAAAATTACTTCTCACATATCCTTTTATAAAGATCACATTAAGGAGTTTCTCCAGGAAAAGTAAGAGAAGAAACAAAGAAATAGAAATCCATGAGGAAAGAAATGGTATAGAGGAAAAACAAGCAATCAAGAAATGACTTCGGGGAAGCAGAGTGGGAAACGTTTTTGAAAAAGAAATAGAGGAGGAGCCAAGATGGCAGAGGAGTAGTATGGGGAGACCACTTTCTCCCCTACAAATTCATCAAAAGAACATTTGAACGCTGAGCAAACCTCACAAAACAACTTCTGACTGCTAGCAGAAGACATCAGGAGCCCAGAAAAGCAGCCCATCGTCTTTGAAAGGAGGTAGGACAAAATATAGAAGATAAAAAGAGAGACAAAAGGGCTAGGGATGGAGACCCATCCCAGGAAGGGAGTCATAATAGAGGAAGTTTCCAAACACCAGGAAAGTGTCTGGTGGAAGTTTTCCAATCTCGGAGGGCAACATAACTGGGAGGAAAAGTAAATAAAACCCACAGATTACATGCCTAAAAGCAACTCCCAGCAGAAAAGTACACCAGACGCCCGCATTCGCCACCAGCAAGTGGGGGCAGAACGGAGAGGAGCGGGTGGCATTGCTTAGGGTAAGGACCGGGCCTGAGTGCCCTGAGGGCAATTGGAAGGAGCTAACGTGAGACAGCAACTGACACTGTGGGATAGCAAGAGAGAGAGAGAGAAAATTAACCAGCCTGAACACACTGCCAGCCATTCGCAGAACAAAGGGACTGAGCAATTCCAGAGAAGAGCTAGCCAGTGGCAGACCCGCCCAGCCCCGCCAGAGGCAGGAGGCAGGGGGGAGGGGAAAGGGGCAAACTCAGCCCCAGAGATGGCACCCCCCCTACCAAACTGCAAACAGGCCTCCAGTTTCTAACCAAAGACTTCCTGAGATTCTGGATGGTTGGTATCCCCCGGGAGGGTCGCGGCTAGAGGCCAGCTCCCAGGAATAGACACAAGGTGCACGCACCCAACTGGCGCGCACGGAAACTGATGCTGGGGCCATGGAGGGGAGAAGGCGCACCGCACGCACCCGGGGAGAGTGCACCCGTCAAGCTCCTGGCTGCCTGAGCTGCTCGGGCGGGGAAGGCACAAAACTCAGGCCCAACCGAGTCTGCTCTTTTGTGGAATACCCGAAAACTGGAACTGCGGGCAACACAGGGCCCGCTCCATATAGAGCAGCTGGGAGCCTGAGCAGTGTAGATGGGGAGAGCACACACCCGTGAGCGGGGCAAACCCAGTGTGACCGGAACACTGAGAGTGCTCCCCACACACAGCGATATCTGTCTGCAGCGCCCCTCCCTCCCCGCAGCAGGACTGAACTAGAGAACCTAAACAAGAGACCACCTCCGCCCGCCTGTATCAGGGCGGAAATTAGACACTGAAGAGACTGGCAAACAGAAGCCAAATAAACAAAGGGAACCGCTTCAGAAGGGACTGGTGCAACAGATTAAAATCCATGTAGATAACACCGACTACAACGGAAGGGGCCTATGGATATCAAGAATTGTAAGCTGGAACGAGGAGTTATCTGAAACTGAATCGAACCCACACTGACCTCAACAGCTTCAGAGAAATTCCTAGATATACTTTTACTTTTTTTTTTAATTAAAAAATTTTTTTTCTTTTCTTTTCTTTTTTTAATTTTTTCTCTTTTATTTTCTTTTAAAATTCTGTATTACTCCCCCATTACTCCTTAACTTTCATTTTCATTTTCATATATTTTTACTATTTTTTTTAATTAGGAAAAAAAATCTTTTCATGTTCTTTTTTCTCTTATTTTCTTTTAAAGTCCTCTATTACTCCTCTATTACTCCTTAATTTTCATTTCACTATAACCTTGCAAAAAAAAAAAAAAAAAAAAAGGAGAAGCCATATTTTTAAACCAAACTTCATATATATTTCTAAATTTTTTTGTGTTTTTGTTTTTAATATTGTATTTTTAAGAGTCTAACCTCTACACTAGATTTTTAATCTTTGTTTTTCAGTATTTGATATCAATTTTGGACATTTAAGAATCCAATATTCAGTACCCATTTTTACTCAGGAGGGTGTTGATTACTCTCTCTCACTTTTGACTCTCCATTTTCTACCTCAGAACACCTCTATTACCTCCCTTCCCCTTCTCTTCCCAATCCAATTCTGTGAATCTCTGTGGGTGTCTGGGCTACGGAGAACACTTTGGGAACACAGAACTGCGTAGATCTGTCTCTCTCCTCTTGAGTCCCCCTTTTTCTCCTCCTGCTCATCTCTATCTCCCTCGTCCCTCTCCTCTTCTTCATGTAGCTCTGTGAACCTCTCTGGGTGTCCCTCACGGTGGAGAATCTTTTCACCATTAACCTAGAAGTTTTATTATCAGTGCTGTATAGTTGGAGAAGTCTTGAGACTACTGGAAGAATAAAACTGAAATCCAGAGGCAGGAGACTTAAGCCCAAAACCTGAGAACACCAGAAAACTCCTGACTACATGGAACATTAAGTAATAAGAGACCATTCAAAAGCCTCCATACCTACACTGAAACCAACTACCACCCAAGAGCCAATAAGTTCCAGAGCAAGACATACCATGCAAATTCTCCAGCAACACAGGAACATAGCCCTAGCATCAACATACAGGCTGCCCAAAGTCACACTGAACACATAGACCCATCTCAAAACTCATTACTGGACACTCCATTGCACTCCAGAGAGAAGAAATCCAGTTCCATGAACCAGAACACCGATGCAAGCTTCCCTAACCAGGAAACCTTGACAAGCCAATCGTCTAACCCCACCCACTGGGTGAAACCTCCACATTAAAAAGGAACCACAGACCACCAGAATACAGAAAGCCCACTCCAGACACAGCAATCTAAATAAGATGAAAAGGCAGAGAAATACCCAACAGGTAAAGGAACATGAAAAATGCCCACCAAGTCAAACAAAAGAGGAGATAGGGAATCTACCTGAAAAAGAATTTAGAATAATGATAATAAAAATGATCCAAAATCTTGAAAACAAAATGGTTACAGGTAAATAGCCTGGAGACAAAGATTGAGAAGAAACAAAAAAATGTTTAATAAGGACCTAGAAGAAATAAAAAAGAGTCAATTAAAAATGAATAATGCAATAAATGAGATAAAAAACACTTTGGAGGGAACCAAGAGTAGAATAACGGAGATAGAAGATAGGATAAGTGAGGTAGAAGATAAAATGGTGGAAATAAATGAAGCAGAGAGGAAAAAAGAAAAAAGAATTAAAAGAAATGAGGACAACCTCAGGGACCTCTGGGACAATGTGAAATGCCCCAACATTCGAATCATAGGAGTCCCAGAAGAAGACAAAAAGAAAGGCCTTGAGAATATACTCGAGGAGATAATAGCTGAAAACGTCCCTAAAATGGGGACGGAAATAGCCACCCAAGTCCAAGAAATCCAGAGAGTCCCAAACAGGATAAACACAAGGCAAAACACCCCAAGACACATATTAATCAAATTAACAAAGATCAAACACAAAGAACAAATATTAAAAGCAGCAAGGGAGAAACAACAAATAACACACAAAGGGATTCCCATAAGGATAACAGCTGATCTATCAATAGAAACCCTCCAGGCTAGAAGGGAATGGCAGGACATACTTCAAGTAATGAAAGAGAATAACCTACAACCTAGATTACTGTACCCAGCAAGGATCTCATTCAGATATGAAGGAGAATTCAAAAGCTTTACAGATAAGCAAAAGCTGAGAGAATTCAGCACCACCAAACCAGTTCTTCAACAAATGCTAAAGGATCTTCTCTAGACAGGAAATGCAGAAAGGTTGTATAAACGTGAACCCAAAACAACAAAGTAAATGGCAACGGGACCATACCTATCAATAATTACCCTAAATGTAAATGGGTTGAATGCCCCAACCAAAAGACAAAGATTGGCTGAATGGATACAAAAACAAGACCCCTATATATGCTGTCTACAAGAGACCCACCTCAAAACAAGGGACACATACAGACTAAAAGTGAAGGGCTGGAAAAAAATATTTCACACAAACGGAGACCAAAAGAAAGCAGGAGTTGCAATACTCATATCAGATAAAATAGACTTTAAAATAAAGTCTGTGAAAAGAGACAGAGAAGGACACTACATAATGATCAAAGGATCAATCAAAGAAGAAGATATAACAATTATAAATATATATGCACCCAACATAGGAGCACCGCAATATGTAAGACAAACACTAATTAGTATGAAAGAAGAAATTAATAGTAACATAATAATAGTGGGAGACTTTAATACCCCACTCACAACTATGGATAGATCAACTAAACAGAAAATTAACAAGGAAACACAAACCTTAAATGACACAATGGACCAGCTAGACCTAATTGATATCTATAGGACATTTCACCCCAAAACAATCAACTTCACCTTTTTCTCAAGTGCACACGAAACCTTCTCCAGAATAGATCACATCCTGGGCCATAAAATCTAGCCTTGGAAAATTCAAAAAAATTGAAATCATTCCAGTCATCTTTTCTGACCACAGTGCAGTAAGATTAGATCTCAATTACAGGAAAAAAATTATTAAAAATTCAAACATATGGAGGCTAAACAACACAGTTCTGAATAACCAACAAATCATAGAAGAAATCAAAAAAGAAATCAAAATATGTATAGAAATGAATGAAAATGAAAACACAACAACCCAAAACCTATGGGACACTGTAAAAGCAGTGCTAAGGGGAAGGTTCATAGCATTACAGGCTTACCTCAAGAAACAAGAAAAAAGCCAAATAAATAACCTAACTCTACACCTAAGCAACTAGAGAAGGAAGACATGAAGAACCCCAGGGTTAGTAGAAGGAAAGAAATCTTAAAAATTAGGGCAGAAGTAAATGTAAAAGAAACTAAAGAGACCATGGCAAAAATCAACAAAGCTAAAAGCTGGTTTTTTGAAAAAATAAACAAAATTAAGAAACCGTTAGCAAGACTCATTAAGAAACAAAGAGAGAAGAACCAAATTAACAAAATTAGAAATGAAAATGGAGAGATCACAACAGACAACACTGAAATACAAAGGATCATAAGAGACTACTACCAGCAGCTCTATGCCAATAAAATGGACAACTTGGAAGAAATGGACAAATTCTTAGAAAAGTATAACTTTCCAAAACTGAGCCACAAAGAAATAGAAGATCTTAACAGACCCATCACAAGCAAGGAAATCGAAACTGTAATCAGAAATCTTCCAGCAAACAAAAGCCTAGGACCAGATGGCTTCACAGCTGAATTCTACCAAAAATTTAGAGAAGAGCTAACACCTGTCTTACTCAAACTCTTCCAGAAAATTGCAGAAGAAGGTAAACTTCCAAACTCATTCTATGAGGCCATCACCCTAATTCCAAAACCAGACAAAGATGCCACAAAAAAAGAAAACTACAGGCCAATATCACTGATGAACATAGATGCAAAAATCCTTAACAAAATTCTAGCAAGCAGAATCCAACAACATATTAAAAAAAATCATACACCATGACCAAGTGGGCTTTATCCCAGGAATGCAAGTATTCTTTAATATCCGCAAATCAATCAATGCAATACACCACATTAACAAATTGAAAGATAAAAACCATATGATTATCTCAATAGATGCAGAGAAAGCCTTTGACAAAATTCAACAGCCTTTTATGAATAAAACTCTCCAGAAAGCAGGAATAGAGGGAACACACCTCAACATAATAAAAGCTATATATGACAAACCCACAGCAAGCATCACCCTCAATGGTGAAAAATTGAAAGCATTTCCCCTAAAATGAGGAACAAGACAAGGGTGCCCACTCTCACCACTACTGTTCAACATAATTTTGGAAGTTTTGGCCACAGCAATCAGAGCAGAAAAAGAAGTAAAAGGAATCCAGGTAGGAAAAGAAGAAGTGAAACTCTCACTGTTTGCAGATGACATGATCCTCTACATAGAAAACCCTAAAGACTCTTCCAGAAAATTACTAGAGCTAGTCAACGAATATAGTAAAGTTGCAGGATATAAAATTAACACACAGAAATCCCTTGCATTCCTATACACTAACAATGAAAAAACAGAAAGAGAAATTAAGGAAGCAATACCATTCATTATTGCAACAAAAAGAGTAAAATACTTAGGAGTATATCTACCTAAAGAAACAAAAGACCTATACATAGAAAACTATAAAACACTGATGAAAGAAATCAAAGAGGACACAAACACATGGAGAAATATACCGTGTTCATGGATTGGAAGAATCAATATTGTCAAAATGGCTATATTACCCAAAGCAATCTATAGATTCAATGCAATCCCTATCAAGCTACCAACGGTATTTTTCACAGATCTAGAACAAATAATTTCACAATTTGTATGGAAATACAAAAAACCTCGAATAGCCAAAGTAATCTTGAGAAAGAAGAATGGAACTGGAGGAATCAACCTGCCTGACTTCAGACTCTACTACAAAGCCACAGTCATCAAGACAGTATGGTACTGGCACAAAGACAGAAATATAGATCAATGGAACAGAATAGAAAGCCCAGAGATAAATCCACGAACCTATGGACACCTTATCTTTGACAAAGGAGGCAAGAATATACAGTGGAAAAAAGACAACCTCTTTAACAAGTGGTGCTGGGAAAACTGGTCAACCACTTGTAAAAGAATGAAACTAGAACACTTTCTAGCACCATACACAAAAATAAACTCCAAATGAATTAAAGATCTAAATGTAAGACCAGAGACTATAAAACTCCTAGAGGAGAACATAGACAAAACACTCTTCGACATAAATCACAGCAGGATCCTCTATGACTCACCTCCAAGAATATTGGAAATAAAAGCAAAAATAAACAAATGAGACCTAATGAAACTTAAAACCTTTTGCACTACAAAGGAAACTATAAGTAAGGTGAAAAGACAGCCCTCAGATTGGTAGAAAATAATAGCAAATGAAGCAACAGACAAAGGATTAATCTCAAAAATATACAAGCAACTCCTGAAGCTCAATTCCAGAAAAATAAATGACCCAATCAAAAAATGGGCCAAAGAACTAAACAGCCATTTCTCCAAAGAAGACATACAGATGGCTAACAAACACATGAAAAGATGCTCAACACCACTCATTATCAGAGAAATGCAATTGAAAACCACAATGAGGTATCATTACACGCCAGTCAGGATGGCTGCTATCCAAAAGTCTACAAGCAATAAACGCTGGAGAGGGTATGGAGAAAAGGGAATCCTCTTACACTTTTGGTGGGAATGCAAACTAGTACAGCCGCTATGGAGAACGGTGTGGAGATTTCTTTAAAAACTGGAACTAGAACTGCCATATGACCCAGCAATCCCACTTCTGGGCATACACACTGAGGAAACCAGATCTGAAAGAGACACGTGCACCCCAATGTTCATCGCAGCACTGTTTATAAGAGCCAGGATATGGAAGCAACCTAGATGCCCATCAGCAGACGAATGGATAAGGAAGCTGTGGTACATATACACCATGGAATATCTCTCAGCCATTAAAAAGAATTCATTTGAATCAGTTCTAATGAGATGGATGAAACTGGAGCCCATCATACAGAGTGAAGTAAGCCAGAAAGATAAAGACCAATACAGTATACTAATGCATATATATGGAATTTAGAAAGATGGTAACGATAACCCTATATGCAAAACAGAAAAAGAGACACAGATGTACAGAACAGAATTTGGATTCTGTGGGAGAAGGCTAGGGTGGGATGTTTCAAGAGAACAGCATCGAAACATGTATATTATCCAGGGTGAAACATATCACCAGCCCAGGCTGGATGCATGAGACAAGTGCTTGGTCCTGGTGCACTGGGAAGACCCAGAGGAATTGGGTGGAGAGGGAGGTGGGAGAGGGGATCGGGATGGGGAATACATGTAAATCCATGGCTGATTCATGTCAATGTATGACAAAAACCACTACAATACTGTAATGTCATTAGCCTCCAACTAATACAAATAAATGAAAAAAAAAAAAAAAAAGAAATAGAATACAAGAGTGGATATGCATCTATATATCTATTTCTATATATGTATCTTGTATATATACTCTGATTTAAGAAGATAAAACATAATTAGAGTAATATAAGAAGGAAAATGTTTGATAAGATATAAACCCATTTTTGATAAAATATTTTTATTAAACTGGGATAAGAATAAAAAGTTTTAATATAGCACATCTCCTAACAACTGTATCCATATGGTTCATAATAATGGGAAACACTATAGAGATTTCCTTTAAAGTCATGACAAAGGCAGTAAAATCCAGAGTGATCTCTTTTATCAGGACATAACCAGTGAAGTAAAAAAGGAAAAGAACTAGAAACATTAGAAAGTAAAGCACTTTATTATTTGCTGCTGATTTGACCATATTCTAAACAAAAACCAAAATATGCAGGTAGATTATTAGAACTAATAATTACACAGAAGCCAAGGCCATGAAAGTGAAAGTTGCTCAGTCGAGTCCAACTCTTTGTTTCCCCATGGACTCTACAGTCCATGGAATTCTCCAGGCCAGAATACTGGAGTGGGTAACCTTTCCCTTCTCCGGGGGATCTTCCCAACCCAGAGATCGAACCCAGGTCTCCCACATTGCAGGCAGAATCTTTACCAGCTAAGCCACAAGGAATGCCCAAGAATACTGGAGTGGGTAGCCTATCCCTTCTCCAGCAGATCTTCCCAACCGAGGAATCAAACCGGGGTCTCCTGCATTGCAGGCAGGTGGCTCAGAGGTTAAAGTGTCTGCCTCCAATGAGGGAGACCCAGGTTCGATTCCTGGGTCGGGAAGATCCCCTGGAGAAGGAAATGGCAACCCACTCCAGTATTCTTGCTTGGAGAATCCATGGATGGAGGAGCCTGGTAGGCTACAGTCCACAGGGTCGCAAAGAGTCGGACATGACTGAGCGACTTCACTTTCAGTTTCACTTTGAAGGCCATGAGGCAGATATATGCAGGAGATGGAAGGGAAAAGTAACAGAATCATACACAGGAAGTACAAAATCTTAATTCACTTCTTTCATTATATATCAGATTAAATAGACAAGTAAGGGTAAAAGGATTTGTATCATGTAATTAATATGGTTCCCAGAAATGCTATATTAAATTCTGCATTCTGAAATACAGAATACACATTCTAATTCCCATGGACCCATTATAAAAAACTGCCATATCTTATGCCATGTGGAAAACCTTAATACGTTTTAGAAAAATATGGAAGACAACAGTCTTAGTCATTAAGGGCTGCTATAGGAATACACCATAGAGTGGCTTAAAAAACATATATTTCTCGAAGTTCTAGATACTGAGAGGTCAAGATCAAGGTGCCAGCTAATTAGGCGTCTAGTGTGAGCCTGTCTCCTGGCTTGCAGATAGCTGCCTTCTCTCTGTGTCCTCATATGGCAGGGGGAGAGAGAAAGCATAGTCTTTCCAGTCCCTTCTTACTTTAAAGGTCATATTATGACAACACTACCCTCATGACCTTATCTAAACCTAAATGACAACTGAAGGCCCCACTCCAAACACTATTTTGCATACCCAGCTTGGAAAGCCTTTCACTCAAATATTATTTAAAGGAGAAGATTTACATTTTCCCATGTTTAAGTAAGTGTTTCAATGTTTTGCTATTAAATTTTAGTTTTATTGCATTGTTTTCAGAAAATTATTATCGTCTACTGAATGTTTGTATCCAAAATGCATATGTTGAGGCCCCCACTCCCAATGTGATAATGTTTGACTTTGCTTGTAAGTTCAGAAATAAATTTGGAGGGACAAACAAGAAACAATAATAATGTCTATCTGAGCCCAGGAATGGCAAGAGAATGTTTGCTTGGGTGTTAAATAGAGCTGAGAAGGAGACAGTCACTTAAATGTGTATATCATATAAGTGTAATAATTGCTCAAAAAAGTTGTTGGAAACCAAATACAGCAATATACCTGTGATAAATGTTATAACTGAGGTGCACCAAATACCAGGGAAATGGTGATGAGGGGATATTCAATTACTTTTAGCTGGTAGGAAAGTTTGCAGTTAAACTGCAAGAGTTAAACCCTAAGAGTATTGCTATTGAGTCTAGAAAGTTGAGTAGAAATCCACTAAGGAAACAGGTGGTTCAGTGGTTAAAAAAAAAAAAAAAAAAAGAAAAAAATCCTCCTGCCGATGCAGGAGCCTCAGGAGTTGTGGGTTCAATCCCTGGGTTGGGAATATCCCCTGTTGGAGGAAATGGCAACCCACTCCAGTATTCTTGCCTTGAAAATCCAATTTACAGAGGAGCCTTGTGGGCTACAAGCCATGGGGTCAAAAAGAGTTGAATGCTATTGAGTGAGCACACACATAAGGAAACAGGATGGCAGGAGTGAAAATGCATTGCAGTCATTCAAGCTGAATCAACTTTACATAGATATTTCTGGGTTCGTGTAACCTGAATGTTTGCCAACATGACTCTACCCACAAGTCCTGGTGAATAAGAGGTCTTCAGCCTCCTCAGGATGAAGCATATAGAAACTCTACCTGGCTTTAGAAGTCTCAGTCTTCTGAGTGTATCTTTCACTCTTGTGAGATCAATAATAAAAAATAAGACAAGATTTGGGAAAGATGCTATATCTTTACATAGAAATTATAAAATGAGTGTATCTAAGTCAATTTTCATCTACAGAATTAATAAGGTAAATTACTCATTAGCATGAATGCACTGAGTTCTTTTCCCATGGATGTGATAAATTTAAGGATGAGCAATCTTTATTTGGGTTTGCCTGGTGTTTCAGTGGTAAAGAATCTGCCTGCAATACAGGAGCCAAAGGAGACGTGGGTTCAGTCCCTGGCTCAGGAAGATCCCCTGGAGGAGGACATAGCCACCCACTCCAGTATTCTTGCCTGGAGAATCCCATGGACAGAGGAGCCTGGTGGGCTACAATCCAGAGTCTCAAAGAATTGGACACCACTGAAGCGACTTAACACAATCTTTATTTCCCCTCTCAATCCCCTTTGTGTGGCAAACATTTGCCAAATGATGGCATCAATTCTAAACCATGGAATAATTTCCCACCTCTTATCCTCTTTCAAGTTCCACAAATGATATCTCAGGGAATCCTACCTCTCCCCTTTCTAAAATCTTATCTTTCTCCCTATATTTGCATATTCCCATTGCTACTATCTTACTTTGCTACTTCAATAGCTCCCATCCAGACCTGTCTCTCAAATCTTTTCTCATCCAGATTAGTAATATCCTAGAGCATTTTTCTTTCTCGGGTTTCTTCATCTTCCCATTTGAGAACACTGTTGTAGGAAATGATTGGAAAGACTGAGGATGATACCAGGCTTAAGTATTTTTCTGAGGCATTCAGTGACTGATAGAGACACTTTCTAAATTCTCTTCCACACACACTTTTATTCCCTGGATTGAATGCAACACCAATGACCAGTAATGCCTCTTAAACGTGGACTCTTATTTCTTAGAAATGTGTTACAATTCAAGTAGATGTAGAGCTAAAGTTCTCTTTGTACTTCTTATGTAGAATTTTTTTCTGAGAAAATTAACAGTATCATCAAGACTGCTGGGGTAATTTCTAGGCTATTTAAGAGAACAAATTGTTTTCAAGCATTGGTAGGCAGTGCAGAAGAATCTATTTACATTTAAATTATTTCCTAATTGCAAATCATTATTAGCTATTAACTAAGAAAAGTCACTTAGAGACAACTACTAAGCAATGCTTTGTTGGACTTGTTCTAATTATGGGGACTGGAGACTAAGAAAACCTAGATTAAAACTAGTTCACAATCCATATTTCTTTTCATCAATTCAAATACACCTCTCCTCATTTCCACTAAGCCAAATGCTCAGGGTTTTCTTGGACCTGCAAAATATCTCGGAACAAAATATATATATATAAGAGGAAGGCTGATCAATTGTCTATATCCCAGAAAAGAAATCAGATCCCTCAAGCTTAATCCTTTCCCTGGATTTTTTTTAAAGACTATAATCAAAGAGGTAGAACAATGCAGTCTCAGAAAAGACAGCTGCAGGAGTAATCATTTGTTTTCACTTTGAAAACACGTTTTGGGTTCCAGTACAAGTCTTTCCAGAATTACACAAAGATTTCAGAACAGAAGTGAAACAATGGCCCCAAATACATTTAATTTAGCACATAGGTCTTTAAGTCTGGGCAGACAAAAATCAAACTAGATGTCTCATTATTTACCGTAGAGGTCAATGTAGTGAAAGAAGGAATAAAGCTCTGCTTCAGTCATTCACTTCTGTACAGGGATAGTATTACCCCCAGTGCATTTCAGTGGAGAAAAGACATACCTCAGGTTCCATGTCATGGAAAAAAATGTAGACATGAAATAAAATTCTGGTTCTGACATACATACTCTTTCCTGTGGCATGAGTCATGCTTACATAGTGGTGAAAATGATGAGAGCTGATTATTAAAAAAAAATACTGGAGTATAGTTGCTTTACCAACGTTGTGTTAATTTCTACTGTACAGCAGAGTCAATCAGTTATACATATACACATATTCCTTCTTTTCTGGATTTCCTTCCCATTTAAGTCATCACGGAGCAGAGAAGCATCCCTATAGAGTAGGTTTTCATTAGTTATCTATTTTACGTGCTTGAGTGTACTCAGTCACTTCAGTCATATCTGACTCTTTGTGACCCTATGGACTGTAGCCTGCCAGGCTCCTCTGTCCATGGAATTTTCCTGGCAAGAATACTGGAGTGGGTTGCCATGCCCTCTGCCAGGGAATCTTCCTGACCCTGGTATCAAATCTGTGTCTATTACATCTCCTGCATTTTCAAGTGGATTCTTTGCCACTGAGACACTGGGGAAGCCCATCTATTTTATACATAGTATCAACAGTGTATATATGTCAATCCCTATCTCCCAATTCAACCCATCCCTCCTTACCCTGAGAGCTAATTCTTTATTTAAGTGATTTGCAAACTGTGTAGTACTCTCTAAAAATAGGTGATGTCCAACTACTAGCTGCCAGGGGGCGCTTCTAAACATAGATCAAGAATGACAAGCTAATTGACAGGACTTGGAAATTATCTTCTCAAGTGGTTGTATAAAGACTTGACAAAATATTTCTTTAAAAGAGAAGGCTGTATGTGCTCTATAAACATGTTGCATGAAAATTGTGTGTATGTCACATCCAAGATGGCATTTCTCTAATATATTTCTATAGATTTGATGGCATGAGAGAGTAGGATGGATAAAGGATGACCTCATGGAAGTAAGTGATTTCTAATGCTTAGCTTCTGTATAGAGTGGTGGGTTCACAGGTCTTTGATATATTGCTAAAATAAACACATAAATAGCACCAAGAATGACCCAATAAAAATCTGTCATAGACGAAGATGTATATTCATCCAGTTCTGTTCACCTGATAGGCACTTATAATATGTCAGCAAATTATTTAAGAAGGGTACTTACTCTTATCTAACCCTGAACATTCACTGGAAGGACTAATGCTGAAGCTGAAGCTCCAGGACTTTGTCCACCTGATGCAAAGAGCTGACTCATTAGAAAAGATCTTGATGCTGGGAAAGATTGAGGGCAGGAGGAGAAGGGCAACAGAGGATGAGATGGTTGGATGACATCATTGACTCAATGGACACGAGTTTGAGCAAACTCTGGGAGATAGTGAAGGACAGGGAGGCCTGGCATATTGTAGTCCATGGGGTTGCAAAGAGTCAGACACTACTGAGCCACTGAACAATAAATTCCAACTAAGCTTGAGAAAGTCATTAGTGTCTGTCAACTGTCAATAAAGCATTTGAATTTCTGAAACTCTGATTTCTCAACTAGAGAGCCCATGCTTTTCATTGTTCCTCAAATAGACTTGTAGTTATAATAAGCTGACAATGACAAGGGCTTCATTGTGGTAACGCGAGTAGGAACTTACCTAATGAATGTTCTAACTGTTCTGTATCTGAAGGCCATAGTCTCTATTTGATTCTTCAGTCTGAGAATAAAACGTCCTGTGAATTGAGTCAATTTGATCAAGGAAAGCTCTTTCAGTCATGAGTTAAGCCAGTTATTTTAAGTAATTTAGCAAAACCACCAATTGAATGACCAAAGTAAAAATTTTTTTTCAATAAATTCTGTTGACAGAGTGGGTGTTGTGCTATTTTAGCCTGTTGGTGCTGCTGCTAAGTTGCTTAAGCCATGTCAGACTCTGTGTGACCCCATAGATGGCAGCCCACCAGGCTCCCCCGTTCCTGGGATTCTCCAGGCAAGAACACTGGAGTGGGTTGCCATTTCCTTCTCCAATGCATGAAAGTGAAAAATGAAAGTGAAGTCGCTCAGTTGTGTCTGTCTCTTAGTGACCCCATGGACTGCAGCTTACCAGGCTCCTCCGTCCATGGGATTTTCTAGGCAAGAGTACCAGAGTGGGGTGCCATTGCCTTCTCCGAGCTTGTTGGTGATTAACTGCCAAATAATAACATCATGCACTCATGTGCCTCTATTGTGGACCTTGTAAGGAATAGCAGGACAGAGAAGAATGTTCTCAACTACCCAGATTCTCAAAACCTCTCTGAATAGATCTTTCTTGACTTTTGGCTGCCTGATCTCGGCTACACAGTCATGGCTTGTGGTTTCTATTCCCCGCTGCTTTTTTTTGGCCAAAGATCATCTGGCATCAAAAAAATGACCCTTAAATATATAAGAAACAGGATATATTATATAGCATAGAGACTTATAGCTATTATCTTTTAATAACTTTTAATGGAGTATAATCTAGAAAAATACTGAATTGCTATGCTGTATACCTGAAACTAATATATAAATAAACTATATAAAATAATTATTTTTAGAAACAAATAAAAAAGCCTATGATCCTCAAAATAATTAGGAATCTTTTCAAGAAGTAACAAAGTTATTCTTATCTCTCATTTGTGCCAAGTGGTTGTGCAGTGTCTAAAGCATTCCTATATGTTAAATTTCATAATTTTTTACAATATGAAATCCCAATCTCATTCCAACAAGTGGCCAGAGTAATAATGTAATTTTTAGGACACAGCCTATTGAAATATTGTGAAGTAGACCCTGGAAGTTAGCAAGAAACATGAAACAAAAACCAAATTTGGAGGTTAGTTCTAGAGCAGGGGTCCTCAGCATTTGGGATCCCATGCCTGGTGATCTGAGGTGGAGCTGATGTAATAATAATAATACAAATAATATGCACAATAAATGTAATGTTCTTGAGTCACCCCAAACCATTCCCTACCCTGGTCTGTGCAAAAATTGTTTTCCATGAAACAGGTCCTGGGTGCCAAAAGTTTGGGGACCACTGTTCTAGAATATTTAGCTGCACCATCAAGCCCAGTGTTTCATGGGACCGAGACTTAAAAATGTCCTGCCAAGACTCTTCTGAAGGAAGGAAAAAAGAATGTTATGGTATTTCCTTTTTGGAGCTTTGTAATTCACAGACTTGTTAAAGGCTCTGAGAAACCCTACATAAAGAAACCTAAATTTTATTTATCCCAGGATTTTTTGGAACATGCTTGAAATGGAATCCTAATTCTTTTGGAAATGGAATCCTAATTTATTAAATTCCCATGACACTGTCTTTTCTTGGAATGCATTTTGGGAAATACTGGTTTATACATAGATGATTTATATTCCTTAATAGGATAATGAGGATGTGTGAAAAGAAGCACTCAGTATGGGAAAGAAGAGAAGTAAATAGCAGCCAGTGGACAGCCTGCAGATGCTACTGATGAGAGGCCAATGAGTAAAAGAAGACCATCATTTTTGATGAAGAACAAATAATTGTTTTAATACTTAGACATTGACATATTATGTGAATATATGTGGAAATTTTAAGAGATTACCAGAAATGCAAGATTCTCTAAGTAGAGCACTTTTTAAAAAAATATGAAATGCTATACTCAGCCTTAAGAAAGAGATTTGCAACCATATGGATGGATTTCAAGAATATTATACAAAGTGAATCAAGTCAGATAAAAAAAGACAAATACTGTATGATTTCAATTCTGTGTGATATCTAAAAAAAAATAAACAAACTAGTGAATATAACAAAAGGGAAATAGACACAGATACAGAGAACAAAGTAGTGGTTACTAGTGGGGAGAGGGAACGAGGCGGGGGGCAAGACAGAGGTAGGGCATTAAGAGGTTACAACTATTAAGTACAAAATAAAGCTACAAATCTACATTGTATTACAACAAAGGGAACAGAACCGATATTGTATAATAACTATAAATGGAGTATAACCTTTAAAAATGGTGAACTGCTATGTTGTTCACGTGTAAATTATATAATATATCAACTATGTGCTGTGCTGTGCTTCATCACTCAGTCGTGTCTGACTCTTTGTGACCCCATGAACTGTAGCCCGCCAGGATCCTCTGTCCATGGGATTCTCCAGGCAAGAATACTGGAGTGGGTTGCCATGCCCTTCTCCAGGGGATCTTCCCAACCCTGGAATCAAACCCAGGTCTCCTGCATTGCAGGTGGATTCTTTACTCTCTGAGCCACCAAGGAAACCCACATTAACTATACCTTAGTTAAAAAATAAGAAATGGTATTCTCTATTTCTCTAGAAGGTTTATCTGTGAATATCTTTGAAGAGTTGATTCAGAGAAGCACTCTCCTCTTCTGTCTTAAAACTCTTCGATTTTTGCCATGCTGAAGTAATAACATTTCTCTTTGGGGAACCCTCACTTCCATGCTCTGAGGGTTTCATATGGCCCGCTTCTCTTGTCTCACTAACATCCTCTTTGGGTAGCGGTGGTCCATGGTAATGGAGTGTGGAGCTAACATGGTCTGGTCCCAAAAGAACTGCTGGGAACACCGAAGAGCCTGTCAAGCACTTCATTTTACACTCTCTGCAAATCTTGCATATTTATGTAAGCCACTGAAGAGAATGCAAACAAAGGGGTAGATGGTTAGCATATTTTGGGGGTAGTTGTTTCTTTCCGAAGTCGAGATTTAATGTCAAGGTTCTCCTTGGAATTTAGGGCAGACATGAAATCGATGGGAAATGTGTCCCGTTATGTAAATGCTATAAATATTTAACATTACAAATGCGTATCTATGAATCACAAAACAAAATGCCAAATAACAACTGCTTATTTAGTCTTTGGCCAAAGATTGATTTTTGCTTTTTTTCCTGAAGTATGAGGGTTGGTTGAAAGAGTTTTGAAGCAGGAAGAGAGAGAGAGGGTCTAAGACATGGAAAGAGGCAGAGAGAGAGGGCCATTTTCTCTTTATTAATTTACATTTTTCATGAGAAGAGCATTCCAATTCTGACTCAGAGAGGGAACACTGAGAAGATTAGCCTTCCTGGAAGCAAAGCTTTGATGTGTTTAATAACAAAGGGTCTGTGTCTGCCACAGAACTGAAAATGATCCGAATGTCTACTGCAAGGAATAACTCCCTCACAAACTTTCTGACAATGAAAGTTTGCTACCCTGAATCAAATATGTATACATATATATATATATGTGTATATATACACACATATATAGTCATATATGCATAGTACTACAGGCTTTCATAAAACAATTTAATAATAAAATAATAGCTATAACTCACATTTTAATGACTTAGTGTAGGCAACATTGACAGATGGTGAATGCACACTGGGTGAAAATCAGGTGATCAATATAATCATACAAATGAATGCAGAGACTACTTCTTAACTCTTGCAGCTCTGATAATTTTGCTGTAGCTCTCTCTCCAAAGCAAGCTTTCAACATATCGGAGCCCGATTTCCCCTTTCTTTCAAGGCTCCTTCACTTGTGTACTTGTGTGAATTTATTGCTTGAAAATGATAAAGAAAATCTTTGTTCTCGGGAACATGTTGGTATCATAGATAGTAAGAATGGCTGGGCTAATTGCCTTAGGATTTAAATGGTCAACTGAACATTCTTATCAGGGAATCTGCACAATTTTTTGACATACATTGGGGTTCAAGAGTGGGAGCAGCAGTATCTGGGGTCTTAAAGACTCTGAATGTTTTCTTTAAAGTGATGATGTGTTTGGTAATATCACGTAGGTCTGAGTAACCAGTCTAGGAGTATTTATTCACACAGTGTCTTTTCTGAGATTTCTGGGCTATTTTAGCTTAAAGCTAAACTTAACAAGTAAGCTGGAGATCATGATCCTTCACATATTCTCCATCCAAACAATACCTGGGATTGGTCTTCCCAAAATATTGATTGGAAATGACAATTATGGCTTCCAACTAGGATGCTACTTTCCTTTTGTCATGATTGTAGGAAGTTTCTTGTTTAGACATGTTTCTGTTTTTTTTAAGCAGGTGTTTATTGCTTCATGGTTTAGACTCTACCCTCAAGAATCTTGCATTTAAGACATTAGTTCTTTTATGTAATCTCTGTGTGAACTGTGGGAAAGTTATTGGTCCCCTTTAAACCTATTTCTCCATCTGTAAAATATGGATAAAAGCATTACCCATTTTATGGCAATTAATGAAAAGAAAAATTCACTCAAATTGTCGAGCACAGGTTGGTATACAGAAAATAATTTTAAAAAATATAAGCTGTAATTGTGATCTAAACTGGACATTGAAAAAATGTGACAATAATTGTACTGGCAGAAATGAACTTGCTCTGTCGTCAACTTGAGCTGAATCCAGTTCTTTACCCACTATTAATGTCAAAAGCTCCTATAAAAGAAAGGAGATAAACAAGAGAAACTTTCAACTGCTCTCTGTCCAAGGCTCACAAATACTGTCTCTATTATTATGTACAGTAAGAGAAATGTCATTGATTTACTCAAGATTGCTGACCAATAATTTCATGTATAAATCAGGCATAATATAATATACATATTGTTGAACTAAAAAGTTATATAAAAGTTGCTCTTATTCCTAATGATTTCACTGCTCCTTACATAAACAAAATGAAAAGTAGAAACTTCAAAGACTAGATGTATATTTTATCAAATTGCAAAATCATTTTGCATTACTCCAGAGTAAAGCCATTTCTTTTGTAGTCCTTTGCTGACACGTTGACACACACAAAAGACCATCATGACACCTACATTCTCTGTAGTATTTTCCCTTATAAATGGTCCCTCAACTGTTTCTATAATATGCTCTATAATGCTTAACAAGTTATTTTAAAGAAATGAATTATTTCAAATTTACTTCATTTCGTGCTTGTTTCCATATATTGCTCAAGTTATAGCTATAAAGAAACTAGTTTTATGACAACATAAGCAAGCAAACAAAAGAAGGATCCGGTGGAGAGGGAGGTGGGAGGTGGGATAGGGATGGGGAATACATGTAAATCCATGGCTGATTCATGTCAATGTATGACAAAAACCACTACAATATTGTAAAGTAATTAGCCTCCAAATAATAAAAATAAATGGGAAAAAAAACACCATGAAAACTCAACACTTGCCTCCTAATTCTTTAAAGTTGTCAACCCTGAATGCCTTGGTTTCCTACTGATGGCACTTAACTGAATTATGTGTATATAGTAGAGGTCCCTCTCCATGTAAATCTGAATGGCTATGAAGGGGAGACTCAGAACTCTGCTCTCAGAAAGTCAGAATATTGTTTTATGGAATCTGATCTACTACTAGAAATCAAATCTCATATACGAATTTTGGCCACTGTGGAATTCCATAAGTTCTTAACCATGCTCTTCTTTTCCTTTGAAAGCCTGAAGAATATTGTGCAGTTAAAGGAATGGGCTACCCCCAAAAGTCCCTTCATTCAGCTTCATCCTCTACCCAGCCCCATGTGTATGTCATCACAGCCCCTGACTACTTTCTGGGATGCTGGGGAGAGAGAATGCATGGACTGCAGGAACTGTACCAAAGCCACTGAGGTCACTTTATAAACAGACTATATTTAAAGGAGGTTTGAAGAGCTCTGAGGAAATGTGAAACCCACTGAGGTTCTGCCCAGGGAAAAGACACCCCCACTCCCTAATTCTCTCTTGCTCAATCCATGGAAAAAGACTCAGTCAGACAAGTTGCTGAGTTTAAGGTCAAATTGAAATTCTTTTCCCACCTCTCTTCATTTTTTCCAAGCCAAACATTTCACTGGCTCTAATGCAGAAAGCATAGCAGTTTATCCTTACTTGCCCTAGAAACCCTGTTATTTTCATCTTAAATAACCACTCTCTGGCTTGGAGCTTTTAACCTGCTACCAAGTGAGGTTTCACTGGGTTTTCTCTCCTCTAATTTGTCTTAATTTGTATCATTTTAATTTATAGATACATAAGCCAATGCTTTGAATTTTGCTATATCTACACATAACCAGCCATCATACTCCACCTATAAGATTTCTCTCCAACTGAAACTTCAATTTTCACCTACCTTATAGCAGAGGTTCACTAACACGCATGCTAAGTTGCTTCAGTCATATCTGACTTTTTGGGACCCCATGGACGGTAGCCCACCAGGCCCCTCTGTCCATGGGATTCTCCAGGCAAGAATACTGGAGTGGGTTGCCATGCCCATGCCCTCCTCCAGGGAATCTTCCCTACCCAGGGATTGCACCCGCATTTCTTATGGCAGGTGGGTTCTTTACCACTAGTGCCACCTGGGAAGCCCCAGTAGAAGTCCTCTAAAGATGGTCCCAATTCTGTTATCTTCCATTTTCTCTTTAACTTATTCTGACTAGGTCTTTGCTCAAATTAATACTCACTCATATAAAAGTCACCAATGATTTCCATCTTATGAAATCTATAAGGCCATAAAGTGTAAACTCTATACCTATGAAATTTCTAGAAGCAGAGAAGGAATGTTTTGTGAACTTGGATTAGTTAGGCAGAGAATTTTTTTATATGACTGGAAAAGCCTAATTCATGGGGGAAAAATGATCTTTTGGACTTTTTCAAAGTGTGAAACTTCTGCTCTCTGAAAAGCACTGTTAAGAGATGAAAAGACAAGCCACAGACTGGGAGAAGATATTTGCAAAGCACATATCTGATAAAAGTCTGGTATGCAGAATACCTAAAGAGTATTCATAACTCAGTAGTAAGGCAACACACAATGTGATTAAGAAATGGACAAATGGTTTGAACAGATAGTTCATTGAAGAGGACAATAGGAATGGCAGATAAGTACCTGAAAATGTGCTTAGTATCAGACATTAGAGAAATGAAAATTAAAACCACAATGATATTTACCTTTTAGAATGGCTAAAATTAAAAGAAAGGGAAAAAATAACTATGGAGCAAGTAGAACTGTCATTTATTGTTGGTAGGAATGAAAAAAATGGTTCAATGACTTTGGAAAACAGTTTAGATTTTTTTTTTTTTAAAGAGCTAACCATGCAATTATCATATGGCTCAACATTCTGCTTCCTTAGTATTCACCGAAATGAAATAAAAACCTCGAGACACACACACACAAAAACTCTATGTGAATATTTATAGCAGATTTATTGGTAATCCCCCAAAACTGAAACCAACAGTCAACAGGTGAATGGGTAAACAAATTTTATTTTATGGATACAATGGAATACATCTCAGCAGTAAGTGGATTAGAACTACTGATACTTGTAACTATAGGATGAATCTCAAATGCTTTATGCTAAATGAAAGCAGCCAGATTTAGAGAGCCACATGCTGTATAATCTCATATATATGTCATGCTTGCAAAAGTAGAGGGGCAGAAAACATATCAATAGCAGAGGATGTGGAAGGTGTTTACTTCAAAGGGGCACTAAGAATATTGGGTTCTGATGAAAAGTTCTGGGTCCTAATTAGGGTGGTCGTAACACAACTGTATTTGTTTTTCAAGACTTACAGAAATGTACACTAAAAAGGATGACTTTTTCCTGTACTTATACTTTATTTTTAAAAATAAGAAAAAAAAATACCATGGACAATTACTTCATAAACGTCTATAAGAACTTGATGACCATGCACAAATAATACAGTGGTCAATTCTAAGTTCTCCCCTTATCTGATCCTTCAGCGCACTTGACAAAGATGAACTCTTCCTCCCTTCATGACTTTTTTTTTTTTCAACTTAGCTTTGCAGGTAACACACCTCTCTTGTGTTCCTTCTATATCACTGGCCACTCCTGCGCAATCCCGTTTGGTGGCCTTTTCTCCCTTCAACTGGGACCACTGTCCTCTTCACTCATTCTGCTCCAGACACACTGGTTTCCTTGTTCTTCATCAACAAAGGCCAAATACCTTCCCTTCTCAGGGTCTTTTTCATTTGCTTGTCCATTAGCAAAGAACACCATTCTTTGCAAAAGTTATTTTCTCTTTTCAGGTTTTTATTCAGCTCTCATTCTGATGGAGGCCTTTCTTATCTAAAATAGCTGCTCCCTTCACATCCTGTTTTTCTATAATTACTTTTACTGAATATCCTGGGTTTTCGTAGCACTTATCTGGAATTATCTCTGTTTTTTGTCTCCCATATGGACACACACATTTCATGAGAGCAGTGGCTTTACCTGACTCTTTGCTGTATATCTGATGCATGTGACAGGGCCCACACAACAGACTCTCAGTAAACACACACACTTGCATACACACACACAAATATATTGTTTCTCTCTCTCTCTCTCACATACACAATCTTTCCTATATACTTGCTATAAAATTCACCCCTGCCCCTTTACTAGCCCTAAAGTAAATTGAACTTTATGAAATTGTGAAATTGTCACTGTTTGATCATTTTGAAACTACATAATGGTAACTCCATATTGTTCAAATTAGCACCATTGTATTAGAAAATAAAACTAAAATGTGTGAATGCACCAACGATATTAATTAAAATATTATAGGTATTTGATAGGAAAGGTCAAATGTCATGAACAGAATAGTATTACTTATAAGTAGAACTTAGTGCAGCCACTGTGATATCTTTACCTTTCTGTGAAAGTTTGTAAGCCCACAGGGAGTGACAGAATACCTGCTTCCTGAGTGATAAGAAGAAATGAAGGGATTTCACACTGTCAGCTCGCTAATCCATTACCTGGCAACCAAAACATTGCAGACCAATCCCCATTTTCAAAAATCTATGTTCTTTCTTGAAGTCTTATTTAATTAATATCTGTGAAATCTATGAATGAATCCAAACCAGAGGCATGTATAAAAATCATAATGGCAACCACTGATAGATACTAGCTCTTTCTCTGCTAAACCAGAGAAAATATTTTTTTCCTTTTCTTTCTAGTACACCAGCTGTTATTAAATTTAAGAAATGCCCAAAATGAATGCTTTTTTTTCTTACAACTTTAAACATATAATCCCATGGTATTTGCACAGCACACTTAATTGCGAATAGTTATCGACAGCTTAAATCTTACATTAGTATGCTAGCCTCAATGAGATTTATTTGTACTTCCAACCTTTAATACCACAGATGGTTTAATACTGAATAATCTTTATTTTTCAATATTTCAGCAACTTTTACTTTTATAAGTTTTCTAACCCAAAGTTTTCCCAGCAGATTTGAAAGTATAATAATCTACTGATGTCTGTAGTCCATCAGCTGAAGACAATGTAGTTGATATTCACATTGTAGGTTTCTCAGTTGAGCATGAGACTAGAAATTTCTTTCCTATTCTCTTATTTTTCTCCCATCAGCTAGTGTAATTTATAAGCATATGCCTTTTTTGAGCATACTCCAAAACCTGATGTTTATGGTTTTACATTCATGTCAATAATCGAGTTTATTCATCTGATAACTCAGTTTTTACACACAATCATTAAGCCATGCTGGCTCAGTCAGTGATACAAATGGTCCTCCTTTTATAAAGATGTCTGAACATGCATTTGGTTATTAGTTAGACACTGAATGAACAAAGAATTGTTACTAGTAAGAGAAGCAATTCAGTTAAGAATGACAGTTTTGCCTGTGAAAGCAAGTCAGAGTGCTTTAAATATATATAAAAAATACCTGAAATTTCATCTCATATGACTATTTTTATGGACAGTTTTGAAAAATTTCAGCAAGGTGAGTGGTTTGCTTAAAAATTTCACTATAAAGATATTGATAGAAATTCACAAAGAAATTACTATGTAGCATATTTTCAATTAATGTTAATGAATTTAAAGTTTGTAAAGTGAAACTGTTTATATTTCTATAAAATGTTTTTCTGTGATAGCACATGTAAACATATGTGAACACACATACACATGTGTTTGCACATGCATTGATCAGGAGAGAGAGGAGCAAATGGTAATAGCATGGTCTAAAAGGTCAATGTCCAACAATAAGGGACAAATAGGATGATTAAGTCTGTTTGGGGAAAGAAGAACAATACAAATATTATCACTTTATTTGTCTCTTATCATTGAATATTTGAAAAAATTTGCATTTGTAGGCACTTGGGTGGAGTATACCTTTTAACTCATAGTTTTATTTTCCTTATCTTTTCAAACTACATAGGTTATGTTGTACAGATATGTTCAAAACAAAAGCAGGATCGCTTAATAAAATAGATGTTAATCAAACTTCATAAAAGAAAGAAGGGTAAAGAATCTGAAGTACTTTTTGAGACAACTAATAGATCTTTATAGCTTATTCCAATTCACATTTTGGGGGTTGTGGGATTCCAACGAAATAAAGATGTGATATCATATTCTCTACATCTAATTATTATACACTCAGACTTTTGAATTTGGCAAATACTGCCTATTTTGCCGTGAAACATGTCTTCCTTGCTCTTAAATCTATTAAAAGTTTGATTCTATGCTAACAACAGTTCTCAAAGCAGGCTGAATGTGATATCCCCTGAGAAGCTTTTAAATAAAGGTGATGTTTACACCCCTCTACAGAGCTATTAAATCAGAATTTCTGAAGAGTGAGACCTGGGAAGTAGTGATTTTTAAGTATCCATTTTAATCGAAGTGAAATAAGCATACATATGAATGCAGCTACCATAAGTGTACAGCTTAAGGAATTATCATAAAATGAACATACCTGTGTTACCACTACTCTGGTAAATAGAGCATTACCAGTGTCTTAGAAACCCCACTCACACTTCCTTCTTAGTAGGCGATAGTACTTTCCAAAAGTTCTTTAGCAGATTCTAATGCGTGTCTAAGGAGGAGAACCACTCTGGTAACTGCTAATTGTTTTTTAGACCAATGTCTCATTTTTACTGAGTTGTAAAGAATGAGAAATGAATAGTTTTTAAACACATACTCTGTGTTGGTGATTGCACAAACATGGTCTTATTTTATCTTTAAAAGAACGATTTAAAATAGTTAGTGTTACATCCTTTCCTATGAATGAGGAAGTAGAGACTGAAAGACATGGTTTAATTTGTGAAAGTGGTACCATTAATGGGGCCACTGGAGTGTAAACCCAGGTCAGCCTAGTGATTCTGAATTCAAACTGGAATCACACGGACTTAGGTTTGAATAACAAACTCTATTTCTTCCTAGATATGTCACCTTGAGTCAATTGGCTCAGTCTTCCTGTCAATAAAATGGAGATCAAATAGCTATAAGGATTACATGCATATAACTTGTTAGAACTGGGCATGGAACAACAGACTGGTCCCAAATCTGGAAAGGAGTATGTCAAGGCTGTATATTGTCACCATGCTTATTTAACTTATATACAGAGTACGTCATGAGAAATGCTGGGCTGGATGAAACACAAGCTGGAATCAAGTTTGCCAGGAGAAATATCAATAATCTCAGATATGCAGATGATACCACCCTTATGGCAGAAAGCAAAGAAGAACTAAAGAGCTTCTTGATGAAAGTGAAAGAGGAGAGTGAAAAAGTTGGCTCAAAACTCAACATTCAGAAAACTAAGATCATGGCATCTGGTCCCATCACTTCATGGCAAACAGATGGGGAAACAGTGGAAACAGTGACAGACTTTATTTTTGGGGTCTCCAAAATCACTGCAGATGGTGACAGCAGCCATAAAATTAAAAGATGCTTGCTCCTTGGAAGAAAAGCTATGATCAAACTAAACAGCATATTAAAAAGCAGAGACATTACTTTGCCAACAAATGTCCATCTAGTCAAAGCTATGGTTTTTCCAGTAGTCATGTATGGATGTGAGAGTTGAACTATAAAGAAAGCTGAGCACTGAAGAACTGATGCTTTGAACTGTGGTGTTGGAGAAGACTCTTGAGAGTCCCTTACAGGGACTGCAAGGAGATCCAACCAAAGTCCATTGTAAAGGAAATCAGTCCTGAATATTCATTGGAAGGACTGATGTTGAAGCTGAAGCTCCTATAATACTTTGGCCACCTGATACAAAAAGCTGACTCATTTGAAAAGACCTTGATGCTGAGAAAGATTTAAGACAGGAAGAGAAGGGGATGACAGAGGATGAGATGGTTGGATGGCATCACTGACTCAATGGACATGAGTTTGAGTAATCTCTGGGAGTTGGTGATGGACGGGGAGGCCTGGCATGCTGCAGTCCATGGAGTCACAAAGAGTTGGACATGACTGAGCGACTGAACTGAACTGAACTGAACTTGTCATAGTGACTTATAAGGATTATCATGGCTTGAATTAGTCTTATACCTGTGTCCAGACCAAACTTTTCCCACTAGCTCTAATTGCTTCTTCCAAAAGGCCAAAAGTAAAGAAGTACAGATATGACTTCTAGCCAGATCCTTGGTACTGTGATTATCTGACTTAATTTCTATGAGGAGAAGGTAATCATAAATAAATACATTACAGTGTGTCCCCAAATCCAAGTCACTTATTATGGCTTTTTCAGATTCATAATTAGGCCAATTGATTTAAATTTAGAAGGACTTCATCTGAAAAGGTGTCCAGATATTGAAGAAAAACATATTAAAATATTCATCAGAAACCGAACTGGCATGCTATTTTATAATGAATTTATCTTACATTTCTTCCCTTTTTTGTAATGAAGATAATTGATAGATAGATATTCTTTTTTTATAGATAGATAGATATTTTTGTTGCTGTTGTTCAGTCACAAAGTTGTGTCCAATTCTTCATGACCCCATGGGCTACAGCACACCAGGCTTACCTGTCCTTCATCATCTCTGGAGTTCGTGTGTACTGAATTGGTGATGCCATCCAACCATCTCATCCTCTGTCACCCTTTTCTCCTTCTGCCTTCAATCTTTCCAATGAGTCTTTGGAAATGAGTCTTTTCCAATGAGTCATCTGTTTGCATCAGGTGTTCAAAGTATTGGAGCTTCAGCTTCAGCATCAGTCCTTCCAAAGAGTATTCAGGGTTGACTTCCTTTAATTGATTGACTGGTTTTATCTCCTTGCTTTCCAAGGGACTCTCAAGAGACTCTCAAGGGACTCTTCTCCAGCACCACAGTTTGAAAGCATCAATTCTTCAGCACTCTGCCTTCTTATTGTCCAGCTCTCACATCCATACATGACTACTGGAAAGACCATAGCCTTGACTACACAGAACTTTCTCGGCAAAATGATGTCTTTTCTTTTTAACACACTGTCTGGGTTTGTCATAACTTTCTTGCCAAGTTAATATCTAACTAGATATTCCAGTTAGATAGATATTAAGAAATACATATCTATATCTTTATAAATAGATAAGGAAATAAGATTAGTTATAACAAATGATGGGGATTTCCTCGACTAGTCCCCTGAGACTGAGTATTCCAGCCCACATAAGCTTTAGAAAGTCAAGAGATACTCTTGGTGAAGGAAATAACATTACATCACTATTGTCCTTTTCAGGTTTGCAAACAAAAGCTGGATACAGCCAATTATAAAAGTCTGAGCCAGATACCTTTGCCTTACCAAATTACAATGTTGGGGGATTTCCACTATAGTCCTGGGATGTGTCCTGTAAATAAGCCAGTTCTTTATGACCTCACTTGACTTACTATCACTGTTAACCATGTCTTTCTTCTAGGAGAAAAAGGAATCAGAAAAAGATGAGGAAGAAATAAGAGTGGTGAGTGATCCTATCTGATATATACCTACCCTTCTACTTTGTAATGTGAGACACTAAGGATGAACAAGTTCCATAAAAATTTCCTAAGGTAGATCATGCTTGTGCTCCAGGAATCCCATAATTAGGACAGTATATTGATGGAAAGAGCTGCGACTAGTGATTGACAGAGCTGTTCTTGACCTGACACCTGATACTGAAAAGTTGGTCAAGCTCTTGAAGCTTTGGCTGCCTCATGTGTAAAATTTATGTTCGCTCAGTCTCTCCACATGCTTAGCCTTTGGAAAGATGAAGACAAAAGCTGAGATGTCACAGGACTTTATTATTGTTATTTGGCATCATTGTTTACTTGTTTGTTTTCAAAACTTTAGGTTTATATCTATATTAAAGTAAGAATTTTCTAGACAAGCCAGTCTGAGACTGGCCTGGTAATCACACGTTCACTGTAATATTTCAGTATCAGTACATCTTAAGGGCAGTGATATCCACTCACAAAGAGCTTCCAGCAAGTTTCAATTTGAACTCATTTCCCTTGAACTTACTCACTTTTGGGGTTCTTAAAGTTTTATTACTTTAAAATTTTAATTATTTTAAAATTTCTGGCTACACCCTGCAGCACGTGGGACCTTAGTTCTCTCACCAGGGATTGAATTCACGCCCCCTGTATTGAAAGGTGGAGTCTTAACCACTGGTTGCCAGGGAAGTTCCTTTTTTTATATCAATCAATAGATTAAATCCTGGAAAACTTTGTTTTAACATCGAGTATTTACTCTTAACATTATATATTATGAAATAATATTTAACTGTAGACAAAAAGTCTCAAACAAGAGCAACTGAAAAAACTGTATCAGATAGAAGTTTATGGGACTAATGTAAACTTTCCAATTGAACTATTCTATCATATTTCCAGAACACAACCAAGTTGTACTGAACTAAGATCAAATTCCTCTTTAGAGGAATTTATGTCAAGAATAAGGATGAATGATAAAACTAAGAACAGAGATCTAAAAGATTTTTGGAAATGATTGGTGTTTCAAAGGTAAAGTGTTAGTATGTAGTTGCTGCTATGTGAAAGTATAATTTGACTAATTTCAGGAAAAAAGTGTAATAAATGATAAATGTTTCAGCATAATAACAAAGCTTGTAATAAACATAATAAATATAATTCATTACAGTTACCTATTAGGTATAATTTAAGATTTAACCTTGCTCTGTTTGGTAGACTTAAGTTACTAGGGTAATACATCCTCATATTGAGTAAAGCTTGTCAACAGGAAAAAAAAAACACAACCTAAAAGTTGAGAATTATGTTTTATTTGGCGGACAAAACTGAGGACTTAAGTCTGAAATGCTGCCTCTCAGATAGTTCTGAGGGACTGCTCTTCAGAGGTAAGAGAGAAGCCAGGATATGTAGGAGCTTTTCTACAAAGACAAGGTAATTAGAACCTCATTACTGTTAATGAAAGGAAACCAGATATCTCAAGTTAATGAATTTAGCACTTTTCAAAGTATGGGAAGATGCAAGAGTCTGGTCTTATTGAAATCATTCCTTTGATATGAACCTTGGTCATCTAGAGTCAGCATTCTGTTCTTTCCCATCCTGGGTCCCCTCAAGGGGCACCACTGGGGGTGGTTTGGTGGCTTGGAGGCTGCAGTATCCTTTGTTTACTGTTAAGGCAGGTAACATTGTTTGTTCACAAGGTCAAGGTGATGGGGAGCCATTTGAAAATAAGACAATCATACTATTATTTGGAGTTAGAAAAATCTGTCTCAATCATACAAATCAGTGTTTACCAAGGTTAGTTTCTCATAAGGTGAGTTTAAAGAAGGCTTTCTCAACTCTGGCACTGTTGATCTTTGGGGCTGGATAAGTATTTGTTGTGGAGGCCTGTCCTGTGCATTGTATGATGTTCAGCAGCATCTCCAAAGTCTACCCCTAGATGACAACAGCACACACCCACCTGTGGCAACTGAAAGTCTCCAGACACTGCCAAATGTGCCCTTGTGGGTTAAATGACCTCTGTTGAAAAGCACTTTTCTGATGTTTCATCCTGATTTTATGATGGGATTTTTATGAAAAATTCTGCGATAATATAACTCTCTAAAAGAGTCACATTTAACAGTAAAATCAAAAAGATTCTGAAATGTCTTATTGCAGTGAAACCAATTTACTTTTGTTTAATTGAATATTTCCCAAATATTTTGACTACAAAATCATCAGTATCTCAGTAATTGCTATTGTAAATTTCTGCATTTTGTTACAAAACATACTGGAAAATCATGGCGAAATTGAATGTTTACACAAGAACTTAATTCATTTAGAAGAGCAGTTGTTTTGCTGGATACCCCAGCTGTAGTCCCTGCATACAGCCAACATTAACTACTAGATATCTGAGTGAAGAAGCTTTTGAGATGCCTCAACTCTATCTACCACTTGCCCTCAACCTGCATGAAAGACCATAAGCAAGAACCATCAGAAATAAGAAACTGATTGTAGTTGTTGGAAAGCCACTAAATTGCAGGGGGTGGGGGGTGGTGGTGGTTTGCAACAATAGATAATCAGAACTATTTATATCATCTTTTATGAAAGATTCAAAGAATATTCTTAGCATTATTCAGTATATCATGAAATTAGTCCTGTGTAGAGAGGTTACTGCTTGAGATGAGTTATTTGACCTATCTTACTTCATAATGGGCTTCTCTGGTGGCTAAAGTGGTAAAGAATTTGCTTGCCAGTGCAGGAGACATGGGTTTGATCCCTGAGTGGGAAAGATCCCCTATAGAAGGAAATGGCAACCCTGTCCAGTATTCTTACCTGAGAAATCCCATGAACAGAGGAACTTGGGGGGATACAGTCCATGGGGTAAGAAAAGAGTCAGACAGGACTTATCAACTAAACCATATCAACAACAATTTCTTGATACCTTAGTAGAACTAGATATAACTAGAAGTTGCTCGCCATTGCTGCCTTGTAGAACTTCATGAACAGAAGAGAACATGCAACAATCAGGAACTATCATAAACCATGACAAATCATATTCCTTAAATTTGGTAATAAAATAAATATTTTATCACAATCATATTGGTGCAGGCTCAGCAAGCTAGAAATGTGGTCAATAGTCTAATTCAAAAGTTTTTCATGTTCGATGATTTGCGCAAAAGTCTATATAACTTCTTAACAATCACATACAATTTGGTCCAAAGAACAAGCATATTTTTCATCCTAAATCTTGACGTTTGCTCTGAAATAACCCTTTCAAAAAATAAGACTTAAAGATGTAAACTTGTAATTTGGGTTTATAATGAAAGTAAAACAGTTTTAACATCATTTTTTTATACTGTGCTAAAATGTGTCAGCCTAAAGGGAGAATATGTATAATTCTTTCATTACATTGCAAAAATTTTTTTTGGTTTATGTTTGGGATGATGAAGTTTCCTATGCTTGGGATGACACTGAAGTAAACTACAAGAAAAGGCTTTCTGAGGTTTTTCTTTTATTTTTTATGAGGACAAACTCATGACATTTTCACAAAGCCTTTGGTCTTAACCCAGGAAATCTGGATGCTTAGGATAAAGGCAGAGAAAATGAATAAGAGTATGCTAAAGGTGGGCTGCTATTATTAAATGCAAATATATTCATTAAGGAATTGGCCAAAGAGGAAGTTATATTCCATTTTTAATGAGTTTTTTAAACACACAAATATTCTGCAGGTGTGTGGTTATAATTTAATTAACCTTTAAAGGAAGCAGTGGTTCTCAGTGGATAGGGGCCTGGATGATAAGATGTTATCTAGATCTAAGTTTTCACCTTTTATTTTACATACATGTTATATAAAATTTTTAAATCCATCAAAAGCTGCCTTATTTCTACTTTCATACCCTTGATGTTTTCGCAGAGTCGAAGCTCCGATGGCACCGTTTTTATGGAACTTTTATTTTGAGATGTATTGCTAGGAAAACTTCATATGATGGAAATTTTTAACAATATATATTTTCTGAAAACTTTAAAACACTGATTAGAAACTAAAACATATTTTGCAGGTAACATGTGAGGTACACAGTGAGACTATGACCGTTATCCGAGTAGTATCAGGACAGCACACATACACATCTATGGCTCACCCCCTAACTACAGTGAGTAAAAATGACTTACTGAATTCCTAAAGTGAAAATATTCAGGTAACACTGATAAAAATCTACCCATTGGTGTGTATGTTATAGAATTCTGTTTAGAGCACTAAAAAAACTGACTTCACTCTTTTAATCATCATTGTTTGAGTCATCAAGGTACTTGAAAAGTAAAAATTATTACTAACTTCACTAACAGTTGCTTAGAATCTACAAAACCTACCAAGCAATTTGATTGACCACTTTTAACTATCTGATTTGCTCATGTGTAAACAAAAATTTTAAAGTTTCTGCACACAAATAAGACACAGATCTGGGCAAGAATATACAATAAATTTCATTAGCCCTCCATATCTGGGGATGTAGAACCTGCACATATGGAGGGCAATGCTATTTAGTCACTAAGTCGTGTCCAGCTCTTTGTGACCCCCATGGACTGCAGCATACCAGGCTTCTCTGCCCTTCACCATCTCCTGGAGTTTGCTCAAACTCACGTTCATTGAGTTGGTGATGCCATCCAACCATCTCAAGTTCCATTGTCCTCTTCTTCCCCTGCCTTCAATTGAATCATATAAATTCTATTTCATCTTTTAAACTTCATTTATGTACATAGGAGTTTGAAAAACCTAGTTATTTCATAGGCTTATCTTAAAAAAAAGTTCTTAAATGATAAAATATGTGTTCATATATTCTTGATGTGACCTGAATGGGAAAGCTTTATTTAAACCAAACTTGAAAGCCTCCTCATTTTCATAGCTGTATCCAATATATGCCTCCTTGATTTTCTATCTATCCAAATAAACATTATCATTCTTGTCAAGTACAGCTGAAAGTAAAATCAAGCTCTTATTCTGCAGTTACTAAAATAAACTTATAGCTTATACTCTTTTTCTTTCTCTATGAAGTGAACACCCCTCCCTGGAATAAACACCCTATCTCTCATCTATTAAGCTAATTTATAAGATATGAATACATAATTGCCTATAAAAGATAGAACATTCAAATCCCATGTCACCTATGGTGGTAATAATAATATTGCTTCTCTCAAGTGGTCAACATATAACCTTTTTTTTTATCTACAAAAATTCTCTTTCATTCTACTAATGATGTAGAGTTGTCAAGTGTAAAAACTAAATGAAGATGTTATGACATATACAATACTCAAATCAGTATAAGAATTCTTAGAGACCAAAATGGCAGACAAACCAAAGACTAATTTGAAGAAGAAATAAAATTACTAGCTTTTCATCCTTATCTACATAACTCATTAAGACATATTTAAACAAATGTATTGTTTTATAACATAATTTAAAATCATTCTCAAATTCTCTTTGGCAGTGGCAATGTTTCCTTAATAGTTCCAAAGAGTTTATAACATGCTATTTCTCTCTCTCTCTCTTTGGGAACACAGTTACCCTGGGATTTTCCCTTGAAGTAATGTGTTTCTCAATTTGCCTTCAAGGTCACATCTGCATCTCCTCATCAAACTCACCATCACCTGCATACTAAGTTCAGAGGGTACAGGTATGGTTATAGGAGGCAAAAAGAAATATTAATGGTATGACAAAAAAACTAGAGTTCCCGTGCCAGTTCTATCAATAACTACATATGTTCAACACATTTTCTTCACGTGTAAAATGAGATATTGGTTAGATTGACTCTCTGGGTCCTCTGATCTCAAATACTATGATTTAGACAAATGACAGATTGTTCAGAAGTTGCCCTTCAGGATGATTAGTCTTCCTGATGGATAAACAGATTGAAATTAAAATGGACATAACCAGGAGAAAATGGAAGAGAAGCTATTATAAATATTCAGGTCAAGATAGCCTAGAGAGAGGAGAAAAGAAAATGTTGTGGATGTTAAAGAAACAGGGTAATCGTAACACACCAATTGGCTGAGTGTGAGTCAAGAGAGACAGAAGGAAAGGAAACAGACACAACCCTGAGACCTTAAGGGTAGGTGACTGAGAACATATTTAAGAGAAAAGATGGGTAGTTAAAGATTTTTTAAAAATAATTCATCATATCTTGGTTGAAGACATTTAGGTTGAAATGTCTAACAAGTTGATGGCAGCTCTGAAGAGAGTCAGGGAAAGAGAAAGTTTGGATCGTCTTCACGGATATGACAAAGTCATGACACTGAATGTGACAGCCAGCGGGAAGAATGCCACTGGCAGTGTCGAATGCCAAAACAAATGTTTGACGTTTCAAAGGACTCAGGGAGTTATTTTGATTCAGAGATCAAAAAAATCACTGGTGGCTATTAAGGGAAAACCAAATAAAACAAACTGCTAAGTTGCTTCAGTCATGTCCATCTCTTTGTGACGCTGTGGACTGTAGCCCGCCAGGCTCTTCTGTCCATGGGATTTTCCAGGCAAGAATACTGGAGTGGGTTGCCATTTCTTTCTCCAACACAAACTGAACTCCTTCTATTTTCTTATTGACCATGTTCTTTTAGAAAATTGCTACATTTTCATTACAGTCAAGTATAACGTCATTTATCATATGTTTCATAGGTGTTTGAAATACATACACACGTATCTACTCCTACTCTTATGTCTTTATTAATTTCCCCTCTCATTTTCTTAGTATATGCTTTATATTTTGGATCCTATTATTAAATGCACAAAGACTGCTGATAGCTTTGTCTCCATTATAGATTGTCCACAACAAGATCACATAGCCCTTTGCATTAACAATTTTTGCTTTATATTTAAACTTGCCTAGGGCTTCCCTGGTGGCTTATTCAGTAAAGAATCCACCTGCAAAGCAGAAAATTGCCAGCAATATAGGAGACCTGGGTTCAATCCATGGGTTGGGAAGTTCCCCTGGAGAAGGAAATGGCAACCCACTCAGTATTCTGGCTTGGGAAATCCCAAGGACAGAGGAGACCAGTGGTCCCCAGTCCTTGGGGACACAATGAGTCAGACATGACTTAGCAACTAAACCACCACCATTAGCAAATTTACTACCCCAGCAAATTTTTTTCATCTTATTTTTTGTGGATTAAACAGAAGTGTAATATAAAGAATTATCAGGTTATGATAAAAGAATAAGGAGTTTGGGCTTTGCATGTACTTACATCTATATTTAAAACAGATAACCAACAAGGACCTACTGTATAGCACAGGAAATGCTACCCAACAATTTTAAATAATTTGCTTGATATGGTTTTTTGTACTTTAACTTTGCTTAGCTACTTCATTTTAGATCTTAACATTAGGTTTCTCATCATTGGAGCTACTGACGTTTTGGATGGCATTCCGTTTTGCTTTGGGGGCTTTGTGGTGTGTTCTGGGATAATAGCAGCGTCTCTGGTCTCTACCCAGTAGATGCCAGGAGCATTGCCATCTTCAGTTACGACAATCAGAAATGCCTTCAGGCACAGGTGAATGTCCTCTACGGGGAGAGGCCAAAACCTACCCCTAAATCTGTGTCCTTTGTAAACAGCTGTTTCAGATATATCACTTATTTTGTTTTGGAAATACCACCTATTGGGATTTGCTACTTTTAGAGAAATTGAGTCATATTTTCTTTAATGAGTAGACGTCTTATAATGCATTTGATGTTTGATTCTACTCTGGTCGCTATATTTTTTGTTGCTTATGTTTCCTTTGTTTTCTATCTTTTGTTAAATGGAAAATACATTTTGTGTGTTCCTGTGTGTTTTTATGTGTGTGTGTGTTTGGTATTTCCTTTTTACTGAGAAACTAAAGGATTTATAATCTGTTCTCATATCTCATATGTAATATATATACTAGTATATATCTACCTATCATCTATCTATTTACATAACTGTATATAGATGGGTTTCTTTTTCTTGGATTGGTTTTGATCACTGCCTCCTGTATAGTATTACAACCTCCATCCATAGTTCTTCAGGCACTCTGTCTATAAGATCTAATGCCTTGAATCTATTTGTCATTTCCCCTGTATAATCATAAGGGATTTGATTTAGGTTATACCTGGATGGGCTGGTGGTTTTCCCTATGTTCTTTAAGTCTGAATTTTGCAATAAGGAGCTCATGACCTGAGCCGCTGTCAGCTCCTGGTCTTGTTTTTTTCTGATCATATTGAGCTTCTCCATCTTTGGTTGCAAAGAATATAATCAATCTGATTTCGTATTGACCATCTGGTGATGTCCGTGTGTAGAGTCATCTCTTGTGTTGTTGAAGGAGGATGTTTGCAAGTGAGTACAAAGTATGTCTATATAGGTAGACATACTTTATATTGTTATATAAATACATGTGTATATATAAATATATACTTATACACATGAGTATATTTATATATACGTGTATATATATATTTATTTCTGTTGATCAATAGAGCATTCCATCAAGGAATTAATTCTTATTTATGTTTCAACCCCAAGTGATAAAAAGGGTTTTGCAAACAATTTTCACTTTAGTTAATCACTAAATATCAAAACCTATATTACACTAGTAAGACATGTTGCATTTAGTGAATAAATAAGAAAAAAAGATGTATGGACATGTCACAGCTAAGATACTGTAAACAAATTTTAATAGAAAAGTGTAATGAAAGATGATGGGAATGCAGACTAGAACTGGAGGATATTATTTCCTGTGGAGAACCAACCCTATTTCCCAATCTGAATTCTTTCTATATATTGGAAAGGATGAACAGTGAAAAAAGACAGGAGAGATAGCTCATCAACACATCTATGGCTCTATGAGTTATTACAATATCAAAATTCTTCTCTCGAGATCGTCACAGATATGTTACCCTGAGTTTCCAAGCACCTTGACTTCCCTTGAAGTTTTCTGCCTCATCTTAGGGACTCCTACTCTCTCACCACAATGGAATGATTGAAGAAATGAAACATATCAGATTAGGGAGCCTCAAGGACCCTGGTCTACTGCTACAGCTTCCTGTTCTGTTTGATGGTACTCAGTCTAATGATAAAATTTAGAGTTATCCCTGGAAGAAGATATGGCTGAGTCCCATTTCCTATTAGACAATCTTTCCTTTTCCCTCTGACTCTCGCTTGAAGTATGTATGCTTCAGATCCACTTGCCTGTAGACAGGAATACACACAACAATATCTAAATATGAAGAATCTTTTGCAAGGTAATAATCTGCCCCACATAATGTTAGCATACAGCCACATATTTGATGCTTTTACTTGAAAAAATGAAATCTCAAGGAGAAAATCTATGAAATCTTTAGGCACATCATCCTTGGATCTGGCATTATTTTATACTAGGCATTAAAACTTGTCCAAAGGTATAGATGATTCAAAACACCTATATGATAAGAAACTCATAGAATAAGCTAACACAACTCATGAATCTAGATCAGAAGATGTGAATATCCTGTAAGTGCAAAAAAAGAAAAAGAAACATGGAATTACAGGGGAAATTTCCATTTCCAAATACTTCCAGTATTGCGTTCTTATTTAAGGAGCAAATGCCCTCAAGACACTGTTGACAAATCAAGAACTTGTATTCTGGAGTTATTTAGAGAAGCTGATGATTTGCCAAGCCCTAGTAAAGAGACAAGCATTGAACTTATGGGGAAAAAAATATATGTCTTAATACAAATGAAGTTAATGTAAATAACAGAATGTAATCAAATCACTGCTTTTGTTTATCCTGCAAACAATGTAATTCAAGAAAGCCCCATTATGATCCATCTTCTCTCCAATGTACTCTTTACATTTTCTGATATTTTATATTAAAAACAATACAGGCAACTCTACTCAATACATTGCAATAGTCTATATGGGAAAGGAATCTAAGAAAGAGTGGATATATGTATATAGATAACTGATTCACTTTGTCGTACACCTGAAACACAACAACACAACATTGTAAAGCAGCTATACTACAACAAAAATGAAAACAAAACAAAACAGAAAACCCAAACAAACAAAAACAACACATATCCTGTCTGATTTTCTTTTGAAGAGGAGAAATGGATTTATTTAGAGAGAAGCAGACTCAACATAGTGGGCCATCTCAAAAGGTACTGTGTTATGTGATCAGTTGCTCAGTCATGTCCGATTCTTTGCAGCCCCAAGGATTGTAGCCAGCCAGGCTTCTCTATCCGTGGACTATTCCAGGCAAGAATACTGGATTGGGTTGCTAATTCCTACTCCAGGAATCTTACCGATTCATGATGAAACCCACATCTCTATGTCTCTGTGTTGGTAGATAGGTTCTTTACCACTAACACCACCTAAGAAGTCCCCCCAGAAGGTGAGAGGCCCTAAAATATGGGCTGGTTAGTTTTTACGGTCTGGGTAATTTCATAGGCTAAAGAGTGGGAGTATTATTCCAACTATTTTTGAGAGGGGGCAGATTTCTAGGAATTGGGCCACTGTCCACTTTTGACCTTTTACGGTTGGCCTCAGAGCTGTCACGGCATTGGTGGGTGTGTTATTTAGCTTGCTAATGCACTACAATGAGCATATCCCAGATTCAACTTCTTATCGGATCTTTTGAAATTTTTCAGTCCATAACACTATGCCTGTAGTCATTTCCAAATTAAAGACCATCACTACGTATATAAGTGAAAACATACAGAACAAATATAGCAAAACAAAAACAAATTCACAGATACAGAGAACAAATTAGTGGTTGCCAGAGGGGAGGGTGTGGGGATATGAGCAAAACAGGTGAAGGGGATTTGGGGTACAAACTCCAAATATTATTTATTTCAGTTATAAAATAAATAAGTCACAGAGATGTAATATAGAGCACAGGGAATATAACCAAATTTATTATACTGTAATAACTTTGTATGGATCATAGCTTAAAAATATCTAATTATTATATTATGCATCTTAAACTAATTTTATAAGTCAACTATACTTCAATCAAAAATAATGATAAAAAGACAATTCATTACTAATGTAATTAGAAATGTCCTTGTGGTCCATTTATTCTGATGATTTTAACCATCTAAATTTCTTTAGCTCTTTAATATTCCATACTATATCCAGACAACTTTCAAGCTATGTGAAGTATTTTAAATATTTCTGTGTCATTAAGGAAAAAAGAAAAAAATATTATTCCAATCTTAAAAATAGATAAACAAAAGAAAATATAAAGAGCGTATAAGCTCTGTTTCTAATTAGGGATGAAATCCAACCTGATGTTACTTAGTATTAGAGGATCTTAGAAAGGATGGCAAATATATCTGTTAGTTTTAGGAACTAAAAATATCATGGAGAATTGAACATTATTTGAGCTATTTATTCAGCTACTTGACAGAAATCAATCATCAAGTTTAATCCTAAACTCTCAGCCCCAAAATGACAATGAATGAATATTTGTCAATAGAAACAGACAAGTTCATTCTTAGTGAACCTCTTGATTGCTCTAACGTAATGGCAAGTTTTGATAAAGAGGAATATCTGCAAAAGAGCACATACAAAAATTAAGGTGGATAGGCAGTGACATATGAGAAAGAAAGATAAGACAGTTTTGACTTTTTATGTAAAATATGCCTTTTGGATTATTTCAGTCCACTCCAGTACTCTTGCCTAGAAAATCCTATGGATGGAGGAGCCTGGTAGGCTGCAGTCCATGGGGTCACTAGGAGTCGGACACGACTGAGTGACTTCACTTTCGCTTTTCACTGTCATGCATTGGAGAAGAAAATGGCAACACACTCCAGTATTCTTGTCTGGAGAATCCCAGGGACAGGGGAGCCTGGTGGGCTGCCGTCTATGGGGTTGCACAGAGTTGGACACAACTGAAGCGACTTAGCAGCAGCAGCAGCTTACATTATTTAGCTATCGCAGTATCCCTTTAACAGAAAATATAGGGGTGTGAAGCAGCAAGAAAACACACAAGAAGTTTTACAGAGAAACATGGACCTCTTTGGAATCAAATAGATCGGTTGGCCTCCACTGAATAAACAACTTGGGCTTTTTAAATTACTTTTTTCCTGGCTATCTACAAAAGGTGCAGCACCTTTAAATTTTAAGATAAAGTTTTCAATTCTTAGGGCAGATTTTCCTATTATTAAGTTTCCAGGAGAAGAGGGGAAATTGGGGCAGCATTAATTTCTTTACAAATGGCACTGCTCTCAACAACTCAGACTTTCACTGTCCAAGGAAAAACAGATACCAAGCTTGAGAGTATGGGATTTTGACTCAGCTTTAAGTTTATAGAGTCTATATAGCATCATACTTGATTCATTTGATGCAAAATCAGTATTGCTTAAGATAAGGCAGTTAGGAGGATAGTTTTTAAGTGACATTAGTCTTTGTTAAGATTTCTACGTCCCCATAAGTGCACTTAGATAATTGCTACAGCATACATACAGCAAGAGAAACTATAGAAAACATGAATTCCATAAAAAGAGATTATTTTCTTAATACAACTCACTTGTCAATTTACTCTGAGAGACATATGGTAAAATTGAAACTAAAGGTCACAGCCTGCTTGAGATGCATGAACTTAAAAATTAAAGAAAGTCATCAACAACTTGGCTTATATTCATTACAGTCATTTTATTCAGGAAATCTCTGAAAGGCAAGTGGAACTTTTGAGCCCATGAAAGATGAATTTTTGTCACCTCGACCCTAGAGTGGCCAAGTTAATAAGTCATAAGTTAATAACAGTTTGTGTAACCTTATCCTTAAGGAAGGTGAACATGACGGTTTAGAATTTTGTATTACTGCATCATTTACCAGGGTTTGTGTGTGTGTGTGTGTTTGCCCTTGAAAACCACTGTGTCACTTCCCCAGTATGAATTCCCTAAAGTTAGGGGTGACTTTTGTGTTCATTGTAGAAGACAGGGCAACGTATGTTACAGGATTCATGTTCTAGCCCTCTTCACATCCCTCCTTGAAGTGATAAACCTTTCAGCATCTAGCTTGACTAATTACTTCTTCTATATCCTTGACATTTAAACTCGCCATCCCACTGTTTCTCAATCTGTAAACTGGGGATGAAAAATATAACTTTACATACATGTTAAAATCAAAACTTAAACGTGAAAATGCACAGAGAAAATACCACAGGGATATATCCTTTTAGAAAGGACAAAACAGAATGTGTAAAAATCAAGAAAAAAAATGAGGAAAATGTATTGAGAGTATAACAGGAACTGAAAATCTTACTTACTCATCCTTATTCTATATTTCTTAGTATTTAGTGTGTAAGTTTTGAAATCTTGACTTCAGCCAGCAATTTTGAATGAGAAAAAAATACTCTTTGATAATACATGAGACACCTAAGTGAAAGATAATGCTATATTCAAGAAACTGCAGAGAAATAAAGGTAAATGTTACAATAAATGACTGCTATAATTTTATAGTTCCTCTAACCCAAACTAGTCTCCAGATCTCACCATCATTATCTCTCTCATTTCCTTTTGGTCTAATTAATCAAAATCCTTCCTAGACGTTCATTTCTGGCCAGTATGTCTTCCTGAATATGAATAAGAAATAGAATACCATTCAATGTTTGAAATTATGGGGATAATCTCAATGACGGAAATAGATGACTGGCAAAAGGGAAGGGAATGCCTGATTAAATATATTCATGAAGAAGTCAAAGCCTTATAAAGCCAGTATCTAGGGAAGAGAAAGCTATAGGACGAGAGCTTCCTGGTGAAGTGTGTTTCTTGAAACCATCACCACCATGGACAGCAAAGTTTCGTCGCAGAAAGGTATGTACAGCAGCTCATGGAGTTGTTGGGTTTTATCGATGCTCCAATGGGGGTATTAATTTGAAATTTGAGGAAATATTCTCTTAGGTTTCAGGATTACAGAGTTTAGAAGAACTAGCTAATCCTGCTCTAGAAGTCAGTTGTATAGGGGCACAATAGGACAGTGGTTCTTGAATGGAGGAATGTCTTCCAGAGACATTTGGTTGATGTCTGGAGATGGTTTTGGTTGTCTCAGTTATGAATTTCTTAGAACCAATATTCCAATTTCTCTATCTGTAAAGTACTTTTTATTTATACTTGTAGATAAAACATTTAATCAGCTGTGTTACATGGCTGTAAAGTACCTAAAATAATCTCTTGGGAAATATGTCTTTGAAAAATTAAAAAAAACTGTTATATGAATTATTTCACAATATTGATATTTTTATTTTGCAACTAAAAGGTTGTTCATTCTATACTAAATAATCTTTTAGATATTTTCAGGTGTTGAGGGTTAGGTATTTTTCCACCCTAAATCTTTAGCCCTTGCCTCGTTTTGTCTTGGACACTTCCAATGACATTTATTCAAGATTCCAGAGGAAAGGAGTTTTTTGATAAACACATTCTTACATTCTTTATTTTATGTGGAGCAATTTGAACTTAAACATGATTTAATCATTGCCTTTTTCCTTTTGAAAGTGTAAGTTATTGATATGTTAGTGGTTCATATCAGTCCGTCTGCTGAGATAGTAAATTGGTGACTACATTGTCTCTGCTAATTGTAAAGGAGTTTAAAAATGAATGTTTATAGACAGAGCAGAACATGTGAATAAAATCAACTTTCTAGGGTCACTGCTGTCATGCAAATACAAAATATTTTTCTCTACTAGTAATGGCAATGACCGCTGCAAGCATGGGGTCATCACAGCTACTGATGTGATCCCTGTTACACACATGCAAACCAAGAGCCCAACTGCCTGTGTGTTGTGACATGAGAAAGTGAAAAGATGACAGTGTGGTCCCCAGTCACCTCCACCTGCTAAACATGGGACTTGGGGGAAAATCACTTGCTCTAAGTCATTGTTTATTGATAGAATTTGATGATAATAATGAAGATCATTGGAAAGAGCCCTGATGCTGCGAAAGATTGAAGGCAATACAAGAAGTGAGTGGGAAAGGATGAGCTGGTTAAATAGCATCACTGACTCAACAGACATGAATTTGAGCTAACTCCAGGATATATTGAATGAAGGGGAGCCTAGAGTGCTGCAGTCTATGGGGTGACAAAGAGACTGGACTTAGCCACACACAACAACCATAACACAGTGAAGGCCAAGGCTATCTCAGAGGATTATCATGAAACACAAATTTTACACATTTTTAAAAGCTTTTAGCAAAGTATCAAGGAAATGGATGGGGTTATTAAGTTGAGTTAGCAGATCTAAGATGCAGTATCCTTTTTCTCTTAGTATTCTCTTTGTATTCTCTTTGTATTCAATAATAGGGTTCAGGCAGTCATGTGTTTCTTCTTACCCACCGTGATGGTAAACCATACAGATCATCTGTGCTGTTCTTGCCATTTCAGTGTCTAAAATGCAAGCATTAGTCAGTGTACAGTGAAAAAATTACAAACTCCTTCAAGCTGCTGAGAATCTGTAGAGAATCCCAAGACATTAAACTATCATAGGAGAAGGACCTAAACACTCTGACTCACATTAATTTAAATTCCAAATGTTTGCAGAACAGAGGAGCACTTCTGGGAGCAATACAAAAATGCAGGGAGTAACCTACTTCTGCAACTATATGTCTGTGCAAATATCATCATCCATCTAAATTTACACAGTGGAAGGTGTTGCTTCTTCCCCACCCCAGCTGCTACAGCACCAAATCAGGGCAACAGGGAGAGATGACGCCTCCCTGGACAGGATGGCTTTTGCTGACCTTGGGCTAATACATCATCTGAGTGGCTCATGTTTTTATTTAAGCAGGGTCCCGCCTGCTCCTGCTGCTGGTGGTGTCAAATCTACTCTTGTGCCAGGGTGTGGTCTCCACTCCCGTCTGTCCCAATGGGGCTGGCAACTGCCAGGTGTCCCTTCGAGACCTGTTTGACCGGGCAGTCATGGTGTCCCACTACATCCACAACCTCTCCTCGGAAATGTTCAACGAATTTGTAAGTACTGTATTTCTTGCTTATTTCCAGAAGAAACCTTTGCGTAAGTGACTGGGCTATACTATCCTTTAAACAAGAAGGCTGCATCAGCCAAACTTCAAAGAATGCACTTTCTAGGTCAAATAAGACATTAGTTCATAAGATGTGATAACTGAAGAAAAGATATATCATGAAATCTCAAAGATTCTTAAAGAGTGAAATACCTGTTTCAATTTCCTTTTATTTGTTAAATTTCCAAAATAAATTTAAAGCACCTGTATTTGTCAGCTTGGACTCTCATAGCAGAATACCATAGACTCAGTGGATTAAACAACAGAACTTTATTTCCTGGCACTTCTGGGGGCTGGAGGTCCTGGATCAGGGAGCCAGCAAGGTCAGTTTCTGGTAATGGCTCTGTCTACCCAGGCTGGTTTCTCCCTGTGTCTCACAGGGTTGCGGGCAGGGAAGAGAAACAGGAAAGGCACAGAGACAAAAGAGAAAACTCTCTGGTGCTTCTCTTCATAAAGACTCTAAATATATTGGATCAGTATTCCACCCTACGAGCTCATTTAACTTTAATTAATCTTCATGATCTTCTGGGCTTCCCTTGTGGCTCAGGTGGTAAAGAATCCGCCTGCAATGTGGGAGATCTGGGTTCGATCCCTGGGTTGGGAAGATTCCCTGGAGAAGGGAAAGGCTACCCGCTCCAGTATTCTGGCCTGGAGAATTCCATGGACTATACAGACTCGCAGAGAGTGGGACACAAATGAGCGATTTTCACTTTCATTTTCAATCTTCATAAGGGCTTCCTAGGTGGCGCTAGCGGGGAAGAACCCGCCTGCCAATGCAGAAGACATGAAAGATGCAGGTGCAATCCCTGGGTCAGGAAGATCACCTGGAGGAGGGCTTGACAACCCACTCCAGTATTCTTGCCTGGAGAATCTCCATGGGCAAAGGAACCTAGAGGGCTACAGTCCACAGGGTCGCAAATAGTGGTGCACAACTGAAGTGACGTAGCTTGCACACAGTCTGCATAAGGGCCTTTTTCCAAACACAGTACCTTGGAGATTTTTGCTTCAACACGTGAACTGGGGGGAGACACATTCAGTTCATAACAGTACCTGACATAATGCACTCTTAGGTAGGGTTGGGAAAAAGAAGCATCTTGATTTTCTGGTCCTTCAGTGTCCCTCTGGGCATTCTTCACCCAGCACACAGTAAATAGCCAATAAATGGGAACTGTACTTCAGTGAACTGGGTGGATGGAACATATTAGACAGAGCTGAATTCCTGTAATGAAAACAAATAATGATAGTTTTTTAAATGCTACAAATTACTGTTCTAGGATGTGCAATATATGGGTTTAGAACTACAATAGAATGGTTGGATTATAATTGGAAACAAAATTATTCTCTTTCTGATGAAATTACTTTGAAAGTTCTATACTCTTTTATGTCAATCAAGGAGTCCACAGTAGACAACTGATAAAAAGTGGTGCTCAATGTTTCTATTAAATTCATATAGTTCTTTTTATTCACTAGTTTTCCTTTCATCTTCCATTTTTAACTGTCATCTTTTTTCCAGATCTTCGAAGTAATCTCTTCAAATGTTCACAACTTTTGCTAAAGATTAGGCTTTCTCTATCAATGTGTTAGCTAGTTATTTCTACTCTCCTTCTCAGTCCATTGCTTACTATTTCCAAAAATTTTATGCCATGTTTTTCTGACTTACCATTTTCTCATCATCAATGATACTGTGTTCTACATCTGTGATGCATACTAAGCTTAGGTTTGCGGATTCATATTAGTCAAAGAAAAGTTATAATTATGTCTTCTTTTAAGGGAGTATATTGGTTCCAACCCAAAGTAAACAAAATATTAGATGTCTATATAAGTATCATACATATGCACTATATTTGATTCAAATACTAAAAAAGATGATACTTAATAAAGCAGTTAATATTTTATATTGGGGTTATTTTTAGTGTTTGCTATCCAAATAGTAACTATGGGAAGGATGAAATGAAACAACGGGAAAAAAAAGAAGGAAAGAGGTTGGAATTTAGATGAACGGCAAATGTTTTCAGAGACAATGGGAAGAAAAAGTAGGAAAAAGAATTACTTTCAATTTTTATGTGACTCTCATTAAAAAATTATTCGTCTATCAAACATGTTAATATTCTGCTAAAGGTTCATTTATTGAATGCCGAAAGAACCCTAACGAATTGAATTTGCTTGATTGCTTCCAGGATAAACGGTATGCCCAGGGCAAAGGGTTCATTACCATGGCCCTCAACAGCTGCCATACCTCCTCCCTTCCTACCCCTGAAGACAAAGAACAAGCCCAACAGACCCACGTGAGTCTTTTATCCGGGTTTTCACCAGAACAAGTGAGACAGTGCCCTAGTGTTACCAGGCTTCAGGTTATTAGAGGTAATGGTAACTGGACATGCAGAGAAAGGTGGAGAAACAGTAAATAATCAAAGAGGAATTACATTATGCAGTTGATGAAATATGAATAAAATCAAGGGATGCCTATAAAGATCTGTAGCAGCAAAATAAATAACAGATCTATAAACTGTCCATGCAGACAACATAAGTTCAACCAATGCATTAGATCCCGAATTGCAGCCTTTATACTGTATGAAAACATGAAATAAATGGAACATCCATGTATAAAATATAGATTTAAAAAATTCATGGATATGTAAGAAACACAACCCCAGTTTTGAGTATTCCCTGTTACTAGTGACTCTTACATGGGAGTCACTCCTACACTGCACCACTTGAGCCACCAATTCTGCCTTTCAAGGCTCACCTGATTCTTCTACTTCTCTGACACCTACCTCATTCTTGACTGACTCCTCTATCACCTCTTATTTTTAATTATAAATCTCCCCTCAAAACGGGTCCTAAAAAATATTGTGTTTTGCTTCTCATGGCTGTGATGATTGCTTCTGCTCTGATGACCACATCGTCTACTGATAAGCCTCAATGGTGTATCCCAGCTCCAAATTTTTATCATTATAATCGCTCCTTTCTGATTTCCTGAGCTAACCACAGTGCTAACATTATTTAAAATATTTCTACATGCATCTCCCCTTAAGTACAATCTGTTCCCTTGCTACAGCTTTGTTAGTGATACCAGCATTTTTTTGATCTGCTAATCTCCTTAATAATGAGGATGATAAAATGAAGGAAGAAGGTCAAGAAGAACAAGGAGGAGGACTTTTTAAAATGAGTTTAAAATAAATTTAAAATTTATTGAGAGCTATTACCTTGCCAAACAATTTATAAAGTGCTTTGTTTTCATTACTATGTTTAATCCTCACGAAAATTCCTGTAGCACAGTGTCTATTATTACACTTCCTGAAATATGGAAACCAAGACTCAGAAAAATTGTGGAATTTAAACCAGTCACACAGGTAGTAAGCAGTGAGTTTGGGTTTCAACCAACTCAGAGCTCTCAGTCTTCATCTTTAAGCTACAACACCCCCAGGAAAATTATGCTGCCACTCACCTTAAAGTCTGAATTTCATTTCAGCTCCTTACTGTCACATCCCATCATGTTTCTATTGTAATGTCTATTTGATTCTTCTCTGCTGTTCATTTCCTGTACCATTAAAGTAGTTCATGGTCATCAAGAAATCAAGCATTTTAATTAGATATGCTCAGCCTCTGGGAGTTTCATGTCCAGTCCTGGTAGTAGTGAACTAGGGGGCGAAATCCTCCATTGTGAATCCCACTGATGCTGTTACTAAAGACAACACTGTGTCATTTTCTGCCCGGACACATGTCAACAAAATAGACTGCTCTGATAGCTGCATGGGGGCTGATGTTGGGATGGATTGAGGAAAGTGTGGTTAGGAATGTCATATCTTCTTTATTACCTCTTTGTTCTAATATCATAAAAGGAACTACCAATCAAAAATTAAAAATACATTAATGAATACTTCAGTTCATTAATATGAATGAATCATTGGGTGAAAATGGGGTGGGCACAGGTGGATTCCTTCTTTCCTGGGTCAGGTACTCCATGCACATACTGAGTTCCAACAAAATACTTAGATTCCCCTCCCCAGACAAGCAAAACATTCAAATATAAAAGAACTCACTGAGTGGATGGTAGAATTTCAGAGGGAAAAAGAAAATTCTTTATGTTATAAATTAGAACTCATCAGAAACATTGGTTACGAAAATAAGTCAGATTTTTAAGTATTTCAGCAAAGTATAAGCCAATAGCTTACATTTTATAATTTTGCAACCTTTACCACCTTCAAAAAATTTTCAATACATGTAGGAAAAACCAGGAGTTTTTTAGGTCAGTCACTCTGAGCAAAAATCACATGTTACCAAATCCACTGAATTATGCTTATTTTAATGAGATTGTTTCCTGTGGCTGTTTAGCATGAAGTCCTTATGAACTTGATTCTTGGGTTGCTGCGCTCCTGGAATGACCCTCTGTATCACCTAGTCACGGAGGTGCGGGGTATGAAAGGAGCCCCAGATGGTATCCTGTCGAGGGCCATAGAGATTGAGGAAGAAAACAAACGGCTTCTGGAAGGCATGGAGATGATATTTGGCCAGGTGAGCAGCCTCATGAAGGCTTCCTTGCTATTCTCATGAATAAGAGAGGTGATTTCTGTAACGAGGAATGAGTTTTTAATTATCTCAGTGTACAAGAACACACTTCAGGCCTTCTTTTTCTAGACTGCTATTACATAAAGCAAGAACCTGTTCACTCATAGTGATAGATTCTATTGTCAGTGAATCAGAATTCCACAGCAATTTTTGACAGGTATAGTCTTTCTTGAATTGCACAGTTCCACCAAAATCTTGCCTCTTCCTGGGTACAGATGGCTGAAATATTTTCAAGGATAAGAGAACTAGAGAATAAAGTTTGCAAGATAACTATTTTCTTAAAAATATCCCAAGATATCCTCTACTGAAATTCAGCTTGTATTCTTTCTCTGTCTCCTCAAACCATAGGATGAGAGTGAGAAGAAAGAAAAGAGAAAGTCAAAACCAAACTAATACTTGAGTTCTGCTTTTAGTTTTTATTAGTAAATTACTAGCAGATATCTGATACACTGACTCCAAAATTCTAGTGTAGAGACTTTCATGTATCTTCCCCAATTTTTAATTTGATAATTAGAAAGAACAAAGATGAGCAGATACTACTAAAACTCATAATAACTCATTATCCTTTGGATACTTAGGTACTTCCTGGAGCCAAAGAGACTGAGCCCTACCCTGTGTGGTCAGGACTCCCTTCCCTGCAAACCAAGGATGAAGATGCGCGTTATTCTGCTTTTTATAACTTGCTCCACTGCCTGCGCAGGGACTCAAGCAAGATTGACACTTACCTTAAGCTCCTGAATTGCAGAATCATCTACAACAACAACTGCTAAGCCCACATCCATCCTATCCATTTCTGAGATGGTTCTTAATGATCCATTCCCTGGCAAACTTCTCTGAGCTTTATAGCTTTTTAATGCATGCTTGGCTCCAATGGGTTTCATCTTAAATAAAAACAGACTGTAGAGATGTCAAAATCTAAGATGGCAATTTTGTCAGTGTTTCTTATCTTCATTTAATAGACAATCAAATGAAAATCCTTCCTTATGATTGAGAGAAAGAAGTTCTGATTAAAATTTGTCACAAATAGCAGAGACTGACATTACAAAGACCATTAACAACTTACTTTAGAATCACAGCAAATTATTCTGGGTCAAGTTATTAGAATTAAAGAATTAGATAATCATTCATTCTGTTGGTCATGCTACCAAGAAGACTGAATTCTCAGGATTGTTTTACGAATGTCAGCCAACTTTCACAGAATTATAACAGACAATGTAAATGCTATAAAACTAGTGTACTCAAACAGCATGAGGTTTACTGAACCATCTAAAGATTGTTATAATGCTGTCTTAGTCCTTTTGGGCTGCTATAACAAAATATCACAGACTTAAAAACATTTAAAAACAACGGAAATGGATTTCCACTGCATGGTCAGGCGCGGCCCTCTTCTGGTCACACACTTCTTACTGTATGCTCATGTCAGGGAAGGGCTGGAGAACTCCGTGTGTCTCATATATAAAAGCAGTCATCTCATCCAGGAGGCTCAATCCTTCACCACCTCCATAACTTCATCACCACCCAAAGGCCCCACCTATGAAACACTATCACCATGGGAGTCAGGTTTTCAACATATGAAATTTCTGGGGGACATAAATGTTGGGACCATAGCAAATACAAACATGAACTGGCTCCATCTTCCTCCAGTGGCTGTCTTCACCCACACTCCACTGCATCCTCATTTTCTGCATCATCTTGCAACCATTCCATATATTCTATCACTCTGAGTTTAACAAGTCCAGGTCAGTTAAGTGTCAACTCCATCTCGTATTCAAGCTATTTAATGTTTCTCTCTCCCCTACGGGGCCTACCAGGGAAAGCAGATATGTCCATTTCTGCAAGGTTCCTTCTTTCCCTCTCTAGATCTTCATTCCTTGGGCCATGTTGGAAGTAGGCAAGGGGTAATAAGATGGGAAAGTTCTGACATCACTGATTTACGTGGCGCTGATGTAGCCTTCTCATGGTTAAGAGAGACTGATCTACAATTCCCCCCTGACTGACAAACATCTGTCTTGTGGGGCACCGTTGTGATTTTCCAGGACATTCATAAGTTGCAGATACTCATCAGCATAGTTTCTTTTTTAACCTGGGGAAATGTTCTAGCACCCACAACTCCCCACCTACAGTATTCTCCACAGCCTCTCTGTTTCCCTCACTCTGCAAACACCCAACTGGAGAAAATTAATTGGCTTAAGGTCAGCTGCCTACTAGCTGACCCACCAGAAACCCATGTATCATCAACACTCCAAACAACTGAATGGCAGAAATACTGGTGTGCATCTGATCCCCTCTTGGGGTCTCTGGACAATTCTCTGCCTGGTCACATAGACACAGAGTAGACCAGGAAGCTGGACTCATAAATAAACTGGGGAGTGAAATACCATTCTCTCCTTTTAGACTGTCTTTGTCAATAATCAAATATCCCCTATTAGGTCCCTGAATTACAAAACCCTCCAAATAGACTAAGCTTCTATAGAGAGTGGAGAGAAGTGACTGGATTAGGGTTGCTCGGCTTGTTCAACTGCTTCCAGATAACCCGCAGTGGGGGCCGAACTCTCCTGAAGAAGGCAGTGATGTTGCTGGGCTGGTTTTGTAGCATAATTTGGGCTTTAGCAAGAATTCCTAGACAACAGACAATGGGAAATATTCCATCCAATATCCTGGTAGAAATGAAATAAAAAGGTAGATGGGAAGGTGGATGAAGATAAAAGAAAGACAAGAAAGATAGAGAGAAAGTGAATGAAAATTTGTGAAGGATGAAATGCTATTAGAACACTCTATTTGGTGAACTCTCAAATACATATGGGCTTCCTAGGTGGCGCTAGCAGTAAAGAACCTGCCTGCCAGTGCAAGAGACATAAGAGACATGGGTTCAGTCACTGGGTTGGGAAGATCCCCTGGAGAAGGGCATAGAAACCCACCCCAGTATTATTGCCTTGTGAATTCCACAGGACAGAGGAGCTTGGAAGGCTATACAGTCCATAGGTTCTCAAAGAGTTGGACATGATGCAGACACATAAGATTTCAATCTTATACTCTAAGAGCAAATATCATCTCATTATTGTTGTCGTTCAGTCACTAAGTCATGTCCTACTCTTTGTGACCCCAGATACTGCAGCGCACCAGGACCCTCTGTCCTCTACTATTTCCCAGACTTTGCTCAAATTCATGTCCATTCAGTCATGTCCATGAGATGGTTAGATAGCATTAACCATCTCATCCTCTGCCACCCTCTTCTTCTTTTGCCTTCAATCTTTCCAAGCATCAGAGCCCTTTCCAATGAATTGGTTCTTTGTATCAGATGGACAAATTATTGGAGATTCAGCATCAGTCTTTCCAATGAAAATTGAAGGTTGACTTCCTTTAGGATTGACTGGTTTGATCTCCTTGCAGACAAGAGGACTCTTGGGAGTCCTCTCCAGTCCTACAATTCAAAAGCATCAATTGTTTCATGCTTAGCTTTCTTTGTGATCCAACTCTCACACCATACTTGACTACTGGAAAAATCATAGCTATGACTATACAGAATCTCATATTCTCCTTTTCCTTCCCTTTCCTCTTCTCTTTTTCTGAAATTTTCCTTTGTTCACGAATATTCTTTTGTTGCTACTTATTGAGTGTGATGATTCTACAAGTGAACAAAACTTGGCAACTCTTCAGCTCAGAATTCGAGGGAATTTTCTTCTGTTAGGCAAAGACATCTTTCACATGTACAAGAACACTTTCCAGCAAAACCAATCTCTCCCCTTGTAGCCAGAGTTATTTTTGCCTGTCTTGCTCATGCCTCTATCTATGATGACCCCAGCCTTACAGAACATGACAGAATAGTCTGCCCCAAAACAATCTGTCAGTCTCTCCTTTGGCTCCAGAATGCATGCAAAAAGTCATTATTCTAGGATTTTCACCTTTTCTTTTAAAAGGCAGAAGACCATGAAAAAACCTGTTATCACTCCCTATCTAAGTTATTGATTGCCTGAAACATCTAATTCAATTGTATTACCTGCTTAACTTTCTTTCCTTCAATGCCTATATATTTCCAAACAAGATTGTTGTTGTTCAGTCACTCAGTTGTGTTCCACTCTTTGCAACTCCATGGACTGAAGCACGCCAGGCTTCCTCTCCTTCACCATCTTCTGGAACTTGCTCAAACTCATGTCCATTGAGTCAGTGATGCCATCCAACTATCTTGTTCTTTGTCGTTGGATGATATTTATTAGAGGGGAATTTGGCAATAAGGGGGCAATGCAACAGTAGGAAATACATACTCACCATTAGCTCACACACATCGTCTCCCATTTGTCTCTTATAAAGTTTACTCGAAGCATAATTTAGGACTTTAGATCAACAGAGATGCTGACATTGCAAGGCCCCTCCCGGCTTGACCATGACATATAAACTGAATACTGTAGATTCCAAACAATATTGAGCAGAATCATATGTGTTCTGTAGAATCAGCAAGGGGTAGCTGAAAAGAGAATATTTGGGAAGGATGTAGCTCTAAAAAAATTTCTATTTCCATAAATTGGTTCTCAAGTTGTGGAACAACAGAGAATCACATAAACATGCAAATTACTATATTATATGGTAGAGCAAAGTAAGAATAACAGGTGAAACAAGGTGCTAGAGTGGATTAAAGTACAGCTAGGAGCTATCTGGATGTGAGAACAAGGATTTTTTTTGAGTAACAAACAGTGATGGCTTTATGATGGAGTTTTGAAAGGCTGATGGGATATTGATATGCAAAAATAGGAAGACAACATATCTGTCAACTCATTTAGGATCCTCTTATGAAGTAAATATTTCATACATCCTAGACCAAGGGAACTGAGATCTTAATGCATATAGTATTGTAAGTTACCAGTGAATAATCAAGCTTAACCAAAAGACAATAAATGTTTATTTATTTAACACACATGTAATGTTTCTCATGATTATTCTCCCAGAATGTGCTATATAGTTTACTGTAGGATTAGAATGGAGAAAATCTTGTAAGGATAGTTTATGCATTGTGGAGGATCACTTATGACAATTTGGGAAATTTGTATTTATCTTAAAACACAATAGAAAACCAGGACATTTTAGCGCAAGAGAATAGTATGTCCAGAATTAGAAAAGAGATATCTTTTTTTTTTTTTAATTTAATTTAATTTTATTTTTTATTTATTTTTTTATTATTATTATTATTTTTTTTTCCAGTGGGTTTTGTCATACATTGATATGAATCAGCCATGGATTTACATGTATTCCCAATCCCGATCCCCCCTCCCAGAATTAGAAAAGAGATATCTTAACCTGTATTGAGAAGTTGTGGATGTTGGGGCTTATAGAGAAAAAGAAGCAGTCCAGACGCAGCTTGGAATATTATGACACTAAAAGAAAATCGAAGATGGCTCTGCCAAGCAAAAAGAAGCAAAGAATGTGAAAGATACAGGAAAAGAAATAGACCTTGACCACACAGGTGGAATGAGGTAGACATAAGAGTCAAAAAGGTACCAGAAAACATGGGACTATATGAGTAAGGAAACGACCGAAAAGTCAGAGAAAAGGAAAGAGAGAAATTAAGATTTTGTCCACAAGCATCATTTTCCTGTATTTCATTGACTTTGTACCAGAAAACATTAAAAAAAATGTTATGTTACTTCAGCAAATCACAGAAATAAGTACACTCAAGAGCCTCTGCTAGACTTTATCAAATACCAGAACCAAAGCATCACTACTCAGTGATAACAAGCAGTCAGTCTCTGGTCACTTTCAACACTTAAATAAGTCATATATTGTAAAGTATAGAGGATGAATGGAAATAAAGTGAAAACAATCCATTCCTTTACAGAGACAGCCTGAGCCAAATCCTAAACAAAACATAAGTAATGCTCTCCTTAAACATGTGTCCACTTCCTCTAAAAGTTTCTCATTCCTTTTGCCCAAATCCACCCTTGTTTACTATCCCTGTATTGTTTTACTCTGAGCAGAAGTTCAGCTAATCTAAAAGATGGAGTCATACTACTAAAAGATGGAGTCTAAGCTCTGGTAGCATAATAGAGGAGTGTTTCAGCCCACAGACCTTCATTAATGACAGTGAACTTTTTGTAGCCAGTGGTGTTCAAAATAGAATCCCAGCAACAATACAAATGACACAGCGATGGAAGAGCACCACAGACCAGTTCTAAGCAACAAAAGCTGCTTTTAATGGGAAAATATTGATGACTTCACCACCACCCGCCCCCACTCATAGTTCTACCTTTGTCTGAGAGAAAGATTCCTGGAAAAAGAAGGCTAGGAGCTCAAACTCCTTCCAGGAAGCCAACTGGAGAGCCCAGTCATGGAAATTCAATTTGGGTCTAGGGTCCTTTTTATGAGGATATCGTGACTCCCACCCCTCAAATGGGTGGCTTTGGAAACAGTAGTTACAATTGTGATTTTAAAGAAATACTAAATATAGATATTCTTCTATTTACTGCCTTTAAATTTTATAAATAGGTAATTGTGAGATTTCATATGTAAAACTGCCTTATTCAGAGGGTTATTTTACGCTGGTTAGAAAATAAATGACCCTTAAATAGATTTGGCCAAAACGTTGTCAGCACTTCATCGTAATGGCACTCTGCAAATACTCCAAAGCTGTGTTCTTAATAAAACAAGAAAGGTACCACATTCACATCAATATAATGAGTTGAAAAGTGAAAATTTTTCATCAACCAATTTTACCATTCTTACTATAAAAACCAAAACTGTACTGGATGTGGGGGGCATTTGCTTCGGTTTTATGCTGGTTTATCCTATTGGACTGACAATCACTTGACCATCTGGTTTTACTTTGTGTTGACTATTGTTGTTGCCTATGTTACTTAACGAACTTCCCTGGGGGCTCAGGCAGTAAAAGAATCTGCCTGCAATAAAGGAGACCCTGGTTCAATCCCTGGGTCAGGTAGACCCACTGGAAAAGGGAATGGTTAACCACTCCATTATTCTTGCCTGGAGAATCCCATGGACAGAGCCTGGCAGGCTGTAGTCCATGTGGTCACAGTTGGATGCCCCTGAGCAACTAAACACACATACACACATGCTACGTAGTATATCATAGTCCTTCAAATTTGTGGATTATATGAGGTAACTTTTCAAATTTTTAGTTTAGAGGATAAAGTGGGCTCTCTGTTCCCAGAACTGGAAACTTCCAGCACCAGCAAGTACAGCTTAGATAAGGTAGGATATAAAACAAACAAACAAAAAAAATTGACTCATAGCAAGTTTCTCAAAGGAATGGGTGTGTGTCCAGCTTCCTTTTTATTTGCATTTATAATTAATACTTGAGTAAAGTGCTTTGATAGTATTCATGGAGGAATAAGGTAGGGCAGGGTGGGAAGAAAATAGGTCTTGGATAGGTCAAGGAAAAGGCTCTGGGGCAGGGAGAGTGGGAGGGTTTCACCTTTAGTTGAAAGAATTTGCCTTTGTTTCCAATTCTATGGACTCCTTTAGCCATAACATAGCATAAATAGGAGATTTGAACTTAAATAATAAATTAATTAAAGAAGGCAGGATGGTTCTGTTTCTGCAAATGCCTTGAACAAAGCATGTGTTTCTGTTTAATACTGGATAAGCTCCAATTGATGTCTAGATCCTCGTCAAAATGTTTCCTTTTCTGTGGGACTTTTTTTTTTTTTTCCCCCAGTGGGTCATTCTGAAGCCATGGCTACAGCTCTGGACTTCAAAATTGCTGTCAGCTTCACTGGAAAAGCCATTGTGTCACATCTCCCCCATCCCCATTGGAATGAAATCTTAATTTTTAAAAAATCACATGGAGCTTGAAAATGATCAATCTTGGTACCAAAACAACAGAAGAAACTTGATGAAGAGTTGAAGGAAATTCACCAAAGCAACAGCAAAGACAATAAATACTGAAAATATTGGATATTCTGCATTGTACAAGACTTTGGGTGTCATTTAAAGAAACAATAGCAAAAATAACATTTTTTTGCAAGGTAGTTGTGAATGCCTGATATGAGTGTGCAAAACCACTGCAAAAGAAGTTTGGAAAATAAAGAATGGTATTTTATATTACCTTGTTTATTTTATTCAACTCCATAGGCTTGTAGAAGGTAAAATACATATGCCATGAATTATAAATATGTCAAGACAATAAATGAATAAACCTGAATGATTGTATCTTACATTTTTACTAGAAAATTTAACCCATAATAAAAGACACATACCATAATGCCACAGATTGCAGAGCAACTCTAAAAGTAGAACAAAAGAGAGCCTGTAGATGACAGCTATTTAACTGAAAAAATAAAAGAATTTTGTAAAAGTAAACCAAAATAAAGCCTCTGCTATCACTGTAAAGGGATTTGATTTCTCTCTTTTCAATTTTTAAAACCTATAGACAAACCAATTTTAGTCATCATATGAGTAAAACACCCACTCCTTCTCAGGATTTTCCAAGGAGTGCTGAAATTGAACCATGAAGATATGGTTTTTGGTCCTGTGTCTTCCCCCTTCTGATGCTAGGTTTATAAACTAGTATTTGCTGAGCTTTCCAGGTGAATCAGTGGTAAAGAATCCACCTGCTAAGCAGGAGACGCAAGTTCGATCCCCGGGTTGAGAAGATCCCCTGGAGAAAGAAATGGCAACCTACTGCAGTATTCTTGACTGAAAAATCCCATGGACAATGGAGCCCGGTGGGCTACAGGAATGAAGTTGCAAAAAGTTGGACACAACTTAGTGCCTTGACAGCAGCAGTTTAACAAATCACCCCAAAACTCAGTACCATTAAACAACAATCACTGGTGCACAATTCTATGGGTTATCTCGTGGTTCTATCCCCTCGAGTGGCTTGCTGGGACTGGCTGATATAGGACCACCTTGTCGCATGTCTTAGGCCTTGTCTGGGCCTCTAGGAGGCCAGCCCAGATCTCGTCACCTTCAGGTAGATGGATTTCCAGCAGGAAGTTGGCAAAGTAATGTCTCTGTTTTTTAATATGCTATAATAACTTCAGTACATATGAGTTATAATAAAGGCTAATCCCAGGACAATTAAAAGGCTCAATGTAATCACAAGCTTTTCATTTGTTCATGGGGAAAGGTTGAAGGCAGGAGGAGAAGGGGACGACAGAGAATGAGATGGTTGAATGGCATCATCAACTCAAAGGACATGAATTTGAGCAAACTGTGGAGATGGTGAAAGGCAAGGAAGCCTGGTGTGCTGCAGTCCATGGGGTTGGAAAGAGTTGGACACAACTTAATGACTGAACAACAACAACTAGTTCATTGTTGTCATTTAGTCACTAAGTCCTGTCCTATGGTTTTGGGACCCCATGGACTGTAGCTCACTGGGCTCCTCTGTCCATGAAATTTCCCAAACAAGAATACTGGAGTGGGTTGCCTTTTCCTTCTCCAGGGGATCTTCCCCACCCAGGGTCGAACCCATGTGCCCTGCATTGGCAGGCAAATTCTTTACCACTGAGCACCAGGGAAGCCCACCATTATCTAATAAACTATGCTTAAAATTTTTTTGAATCATTGTAAATTTATAAATGCTAGCAACAGTGAAATTTGGAGAGAAAAAAATTAATTGTATCTAATACAACTTTTGACTTGAATATAGTTCCTGAATTCCTCTTCTTTTAAAATGAGTATTACTACTAATCAAAATTTACTTACAGTCATGTCATAAACGGAGTAGTGGCAAAAAATTAGATGCACAAATTATATTGTCAGAGCAATGGTTATCAGATTTTTTTTTTAAAAAAATCTAATCTCAGTTGATTCTAATCCAAATGTCCAGTTTCATTTTCCATGCCCACCCAACTCTAAGCAATCTATCTATGAGCCATAAGGATCTTCAGCTCCATCCTCAGACCTGGCACGTGACCTCTGACCTGGACATGGCAGTAGAAAGCCCCGCTCAGGCCTTCTTCCCTAGACCAAGAGGATGTTTCTTCTCGGGATCTTTGTTTCCATTTTTCTAGATCTAAATCACTGAAACGCTGGAATTTTCTGCCTACAGAGCCAGACTGCCTCTTCCAAGGCCGTATGAGGAGGCTTGTCTCTGGGATGATGGTAATAGAGGGTTCACTCCTAAGCTCATGTGTCAGCGTGTCTGCCCAGAAATCCACTCATAGTAGGGACACAACTGCAGGAAGCAAGTGAAGATGTGTTAAGTCACAAGCTAGGGCTCCATTGCTGCTTCTGCCTGTCCCTCTAAAAGATAGGAAAGAGCCAATGGAAGTCATTATCTTTCCCAAACCTACAGTGTTCTTTTAGGTTTAAATGTTTTACTTTGTATAAGTTCTTCTACACCTTGGAGTCCCAGCCCCTTCCATTCCTGGAGAGCTCCTCCAGATTTAATTTCACTTCCTTTTTTAAAAATTCTCATGACTTTTCCAGGCAAATCAGCTCTTCTGTCCTTTTTTTTTTTTTTTACTATACTAGGTTTTACTTATATTTATCATAGAAATTAATACAACTGACTAATTATTTATTCATATATTTATCTCCTCATGAAAAATAGGACCAGGAAGACTTAAACTCAAACACTAGACATTCATAAATATTTAATAAATGTGTGTTGAATAAAATGTGCAAAATATATTATTTATTTATAAACATTATCAAGGTCATTGCTCATGCCAAAATTCTTTAGGCTACAACTCAGGATAATGTTAAATTTTTATGAATATAAAGGAATAAAATAGTAAACACAAAATCAGTTCAAATATTTTCCAAATGTGAATAATTTTAAAAATTTCATCTATAAAGACAAATTCTTAAGATAATGCAATCCTTGAAAAAAACTGAAAGTTGTACTTGACATTCAAAGGTAACTTTTGAAAAGCAATTGTGTTTATATTTTTTACTTCTGGCTGCTATTACTATGGGTGACTTATTTTTTCTTATGACTCTGCTGTACACATATTTATTTCCCCTAATTCTATAATATATTGATGATATTTAGCAATAGTTTTAATCTAGGTTCAATGTAATATGGACACTGTGTCCACTTAAACTTGACATTTATCTCTGTGTTGCAGATATTTTATTTAAGTCGGTATTATTTAAGCTATTAGATAAATACAAGTATTGGTTCCTCAAGTGGTTTGTGGAAGTACCCCAATTAAATAAAAGACAGAACAACAACAACACAAAGGTGACTTTTTACTATTGGTCACAACTGGGACTTCCCTAGTAGTTCAGCTGGTAAAGAATATGTCTGTAATGCAGGAGACCCTGGTACAATTCCTAGGTTGGGAAGATATGTTAGACAGGGATAGGCTATCCATTCCAGCTCATTCTTGGGCTTCCCTTGTGGCTCCTGGCTCATGGCTCAGTGGAGAAGGCAATGGCACCCCACTCCAGTACTCTTGCCTGGAAAATCCCATGGATGGAGGAGCCTCGTAGGCTGCAGTCTATGGGGTCGCTAAGAGTCGGACACGACTGAGCAACTTCACTTTCACTTTTCACTTTCATGCATTGGAGAAGGAAATGGCAACCCACTCCAGTGTTCTTGCCTGGAGAATCCCAGGGACGGGGGAGCCTGGTGGGCTGCCATCTATGGGGTTGCACAGAGTCAGACATGACTGAAGTGACTTAGCAGCAGCAGCATGGCTCAGCTGGTAAAGAATCTGCTTGCAATGTGGGAGGCCTGGGTTGGATCCCTGGGTTGGGAAGATCCCCTGGAGAAGGGAACAGCTACCCAGGCCAGTATTCTGGCCTGGAGAATACAGACCATGGGGTCAAAACGAGTCAGAGCTGCCTGAGCGGCTTTCACTTTCATTTTTCACCCCTGGGACAAAGGGCAGAGGGTTTATCAGTAAAATCTGGGGAGTTTTATTCTGCTTTCCAGATCAAATGCCTGTCACATAAATATTACAACTTAGACTCTGTTCCTTTTCTCTCTTTTTGTCAGTAAAATTTCTCAAGTCATCATGTTATTAAGGGCTATGTGGGCATAGATTCTTAGGTCAATTACTATAGCTGAAATAGGAACACAAAAAACATAGAAATGCATATGATCAAAGTCTCTCCTTTTTTATTAAAGGCATATTTTTAAAATTGAGATATTCATTTAATTGACATATAGAATCATACAAGTTTTAGATGTACAACACAATGATTTGGTATTTGTATATATTGCAAATAGGGGCTTCCCTGGTGGCTCAGATGGAAAATAATCACCACAGTAAATCTAGTTAACATCCATCATCACACTTTGCTACGATTTCTTTCTTGTGGTGAGAACTTTTAAGATCTAGTCTCTGCAACTTTCAAGTGTGCAATACACTATTATTTACTATAGTCACCACCACACTCTGTGTTATAATCCCATGATTTATATATACCTGTAAATCTGTACCTTTTAACCCACTTCACCAATGTTGGCTGCCCACCCAAACCCCGCATCTGGAAACCACCAATCTGTTCTCTGTATTTATGTTTTGTTCCTCATGGTTATTGTTTGATTCCACATTTAAGTGTGATCATACAGCATTTGTCTTTCTTGGACTTATCTCATATAGCATAATGCACTCAAGATTCATTCATGTTATTGCAAATAGCAAGATTTCTTTATGGTAAGTCCATAACCAATACATTAAAAGTACCTTCATAATCATAATGTATAAAGTTGGGGTACTTCCACACTCTACACATCCTTATAGTGAATAAATTGTTGATAGTGGTATGTGTGTTAGTTGCTCTATCATGTGCGACTCCTTGTGACTCCATGGCCTTTAGCCCATCAGGCTCCTCCATCCATGGAATTTTCCAGACAAGAATACGGAAGTGGGTTGCTATTTCCTTCTCCAGGGGATCTTCCTGATCCAGAGAATGAACCTGGGTCTCTTGCATTGCAGGCAGATGCTTTACCATCTGAGCTACTAGGCATAATTGACGTAATTTACTCTTTACTCTTCTTCACTGTCAGTTTGATTAACCACAATTTTGCTTCAGTCCTACCTGAGACCCAAGGTCTAGCACAATAGCAAGCATCATTTGCACCTGGCCTGAGAGAAGGGGCATGAAACAGTTGCTGTACTTTGGCAAAGACTATTACTATAACCGACTTAATGGACATGAGTTTGGGTAGACTCCGGGAGTTGGCCTGGCGTGCTGCAGTTCATGGGGTTGCAGAGTCGGACACAGCTGAGTGACTGAGCTGAACTGAACTGATTACTATAATGGTAAAAGTGGAGTGAAGCAAACAAAATGTTCACTAGAGACAGTATATCAGTTTTTAAATCAAAAGAGCAACTCAATGAATAAATTTTATGGACTTTGATGCTTCACAATTGTTTACTATTTCTTGTCTTGGCAATTTCAGTTGTGAAAATATACTTTAAGAAATAAGTAGTATATGCATACAAAAAAAAAAAAAAAAAAAAAAAAAAAAAAAAATCCAAGACGCTTTTCAAAATGGAAAGAAAAAAAAAAAGAAAACATGAGACTTTTGTCAAATTTTAATTGACAAAGCAAAGGATATTGCACTCTCTTTCTCTCTTTAGTTACAAAGTCGTGGTCGATTCTTGCGACTCCATGGACTGTAGCTTTCCAGTGTCCTCTGTCCATGGGATACTCCAGGGAAGAATACTGGAGTGGGTTGCCATTACCTTCTTCAGGGCATCTTCTCGACCCAGGAATTGAATCCAGGTCTCCTGCAATGAAGGCAGGTTTTTTTTTTACCAACTGAGGTATGAGGGAAGCCCATATCACACTAATAAAACTTCATTAAATCATTCAATATTTAAAATGAACTTCTAACTAGCTTATTGAATGGTTTCTTTTTATGTATTTGAAGCCCTATTGTGAAATCTATACATAAAGAAATTCTAATGTAAAACCAAACTATTTAATGTATTCCTCTCAATTGAAAATTTCATTTACCTTTCCAAAATTTAAATCACCTCAGAACATTATATCTCAGGTTATATTTTGCTCACATCAGGAAACACATAATAAAACACTTACAAATACCCATCACCTACAAAGTGGTTGAGCCTTTAAATATAACTCATTCATTTCACATGTTTCATTTCATTTCATTAATAATGTATGATAATATTGTGCAATTTACAATGAATGTCAAATTTCTGGCAGATGAGATAATGGATATTTACTAACTTCATTTTTTACATCACTTACAACCAACTATATAGACATATATAAGTTGTGTCAGAGTGGAAATAGACACTGAAGAAACTCGCAAACAGGGGAAGCCAAAATAAACAAACAAGAGGGAACCACTCTGGAAGTGACAGGTGCAACAGATAAAACCCTGTAGTTAACATTGACTAAGCATTCAACTTATATGCAGAGTACATCATGAGAAATGCTGGGCTAGAAGAAGCACAAGCTGGAATCAAGATTGCCGGCAGAAATATCAATAACTTCAGATATGCAGATGACACCACCCTTATGGCAGAAAGTGAAGAGGAACTAAAAAGCCTCTTGATGAAAGTGAAAGAGGAGAGTGAAAGTTGGCTTAAAGCTCAACATTCAGAAAACCAAGATCATGGTATCTGGTCCCATCACCTTATGGGAAATAGATGGGGAGACAGTGGAAACAGTGTCAGACTTTATTTTTTGGGCTCCAAAATCACTGCAGATGGTGATTGCAACCATGAAATTAAAAGATACTTACTCCTTGGAAGGAGAGTTATGACCAACCTAGATAGCATATTAAAAAGCAGAGACATTACTTTGCCAACAAAGGTCTGTTTAGTCAAGGCTATGGTTTTTCCAGTTGTAATGTATGGATGTGAGAGTTGGACTGTGAAGAAAGCTGAGCGCCAAAGAATTGCTTTTGAACTGTGGTGCTGGAGAAGACTCTTGAGAGTCCCTTGGACTGCAAGGAGATCCAACCAGTTCATCGTAAAGGAGATTAGTCCTGGTTGTTCATTGGAAGGACTGATGCTGAAGCTGAAACTCCAATACTTTGGCCACCTCATGAGAAGAGTTGACTCATTGGAAAAGACCCTGATGCTTGGAGGGATTGGGGGCAGGAGGAGGAGGGGATGACAGAGGATGAGATGGCTGGATGGCATCACCGACTCAATGGACATGAGTTAGAGTAAACTCCAGGAGTTGGAGATGGACAGGGAGGCCTGATGTACTGCGATTCATGGAGTCACAAAGAGTTGGACACGACTGAGTGACTAAACTTTACTGAACTGAATTGAAGCATTGGAAAGGGCCTTAAACCTTGAGCATAAGTATAAGCTGGAACAAGGAACTATCTGAAACTTAAATGACCCCACGCTGCCCACAGCAGCTCCAGAGAAATTCCTAGATATATTTTTACTATTATAATTTTTAAAATTTTTTATTTTTAAGCTCTTTATTACTCCTTTAATTTTCAGTTTTATAACTTACTATTACCTTGCAAAAATATTTCTATTTTTAAAATAAGTTTCATATATACATATTTTTTCATTTTTGTGATTGATTTTGTTTTGTATTTTTAATATTGTATTTTTGAGATTCTACCTTCTACTCTAGATTACTTATCTTTACTTTTTGGTAATATCCTCTTGTACATTTAAGAATCTAATCTTCAGTACCATTTTCACTTAGGGGTGTGATTATTGGCTTGATTGCTCTCTCCCCTTTTGACTATCCCTTTTCTGCCAGGTCACCTCTATTTCCTCCCTCCCCCTTTTTGTCTCTGCTTAACTCTGTGAATCTCTCTGAGTGTTTCAAGTTGTGGAGAACACTTAGGGAACTTATTATTGTATAGACTGGTCTCTCCCCTTTTCACTCCCCCTCCTCTCCTCCTGTTCACCTCTATCTCCTTCCTCCCTCTTCTCTTCTCTATGTAACTCCATCAACCTCTCTGGGTGTTAAAGACTGTGGAGAGCACATAGGAAATTGATACTGGCTAGATTGCTCTCTCCCCTTTTGACTCCCCTCTTCTCCTCCTGCCCATCTCTATCTCCCTCCTCCCTCTTCTCTTCTCTGTGTAACTCTGTGAACCTCTCTGGGTGTCCCTCACTGTGCAGAATCTTTTCACCATTAACCTAGATGTTTTATCATCTGTACTGTATGGATGGAAAAGTCTTGAGGCTATTGTAAGAATAAGACTGAAAGCCAGAGGCAGAAGGCTTAAATCCAGAACTTGAGAACACCAGAAAACTCCTGATTCTAGGGAACATTATTTGAAAAGAGCTCATCCAAAGGCCTCCAAACCTACACTGAAACCAAGCTCCATCCAAAAGCCAACAAGTTCCAGAGCAAGACACACCACGTTAATTCTCCAGCAATGCAGGAACACAACATTGAGCATTAAACTACAGGCTGCCCAAAGTCAAGCCACACCCATAGACATCCCAAAACCTGCTACTGGACACTTCATTGCACTCCAGAGAGAAGAGATCCAGCTCTACCCACCAGAACACAGATGCAAGCTTCCCTAACCAGGAAACCCTGACAAGCCACTAGTCCAACCCCACCCACAGGGAGCAACCTCCACAATAAATTTCCAGTCTACAGAAAGGCCACCCCAAACACAGCAATCTAAACAAAATGAAAAGGCACAGAAATACTTAGCAGGTAAAGGAACATGATAAATGCCCACCAAACCAAACAAAAGAGGAGGAGATAGGAAGTCTACCAGAAAAAGAATTCAGAATAACGATAGTAAAGATGATCCAAAATCCTGAAAACAAACTGGAGTTATAAATAAATAGACTAGAGAAAATGATTGAGAAGATGCAAGAAATGTTTAACAAGGACCTAGAAGAAATAAAAAAAAAAAAGAGTCAATCAATAATGAATAATGCAATAACTGAGATCAAAAGCACTCTGGAAGGAACCAACAGTAGAATGACTGAGGTAGAAGATGGGATGAGTGAGGTGGAAGATAGAATGGTGGAAATAAGTGAAGCAGAGAGAAAAAAAGAAAAAAGAATTAAAAGAAATGAGGACGACCTCAGAGACATCTGGGACAATGTTAAATGTCCCAACATTGGAATCATAGGAGTCCCAGAAGAAATAGACAAAAAGAAAGGATATGAGAAAATACTTGTGGAGATAATAGTTGAAAACTTCCCCCAAATGGGGAAGGAAATGGCCACCCAGGTCCAAGAAACCCAGAGAGTCCCAAACAGATTAGACCCAAGGTGAAACACTCCAAGACACATAGTAATCAAACAAATGAAGATCAAACACAAAGAGCAAATATTAAAAGCAACAAGGGAAAAGCAATAAATAAGATGCAAAGGGATCCCCATAAGTATAACAGCTGATCTTTCAATAGAAACTCTTCAGGCCAGAAAGGAATGGCATGGCATACTTAAAGTGATGAAAGAGGATAACCTACAACCCAGATTACTATACCCAGCCAGGATCTCATTCAAACATGAAGGAGAAATCAAAAGCTTTATAGATAAGCAAAAGCTGATAGAATTCAGCAACACCAAACCAGCTCTTCAACAAATGCTAAAGGGTCTTCTCCAGACAGGAAATATAAACAAGGTTTATAAACTTGAACCCAAAACAACAAAATAAATGGCAACAGGATCATACTTATCAATAATTACCTTAAATGTAAATGGGTTGAATGCTCCAACCAAAAGACAAAGACTGGCTGAATGGATACAAAAACAAGACCCCTATATTTGCTGTCTACAAGAGATCCCCCTCAAAACAAGGGACACATACAGACTGAAAGTGAAGGGCTGGAAAAAGATATTTCATGCAAATGGAGACTAAAAGAAAGAAGGACTAGCAATACTCATATCAGATAAAATAGACTTTGAAATAAAGGCCGTGAAAAGAGACAAAGAAGTACAGTACATATTGATAGAAGGATCAACCCAAGAAGAAGATATAACCATTATAAATAGATATGCACCCAACATAGGAGCACTGCAATATGTAAAGCAAATGCTAACAAGTATGAAAGGGGAAATTAACAGCAATACAATAATAGTGGGAGACTTTAAGACCCCACTCACACCTATGGATAGATCAGCCAAACATAAAATTAGCAAGGACACACAAACTTTAAATTGTATAATGGACCAGCAGACCTAATTGATACCAATAGGATGTTTCACCCCAAAACAATGAATTTCACCATTTTCTCAAGTGCATTCTCCAGGATAGAACACATCCTGGGCCATAAATCTAGTCTTGGTAAATTAAAAAAAATTGAAATAATCTCAAGCATCTTTTCTGATCACATTGCAGTAAGTTTAGATATCAAATACAGGAAAAAATATAAAATACATGGAGGCTAAACAACATGCTTCTGAATACCAACAAATCACAGAAGAAATAAAAAATAAATAAAAATATGCATAGAAACAAATGAAAATGAAAGCACGACAACCCAAAACCTATGGGATTCAGTTAAAGCAGTGCTAAGGTGATGGTTTATAGCAATACAAGGTTACCTCAAGAAACGAGAGAAAAATCAAATAAATGACCTAACTTTATACCTAAAGCTACTAGAAAAAGAAGAAATTAAGAAGCCCAGGTTTAGTAGAAAGAAAGAAATCCTAAAAATTGGGGCAGAAATAACTGCGAAAGAAACAAAGGAGACTATAGCAAAAATCAACAAAAGTAAAAGCTGGTTTCTTTGAGAAGATAAATAAAGTAGAAAAACCATTAGGCAGTCTCATCAGGAAAAAAATGGAGAAGAATCAAATTGACAAAATTAGAAATGAAAATGGAGAAATCACAACAGACAACACAGAAATACAAAGTATCATAAGAGACTACTATCAACTATATAACAATAAAATGGACAACTTGGAAGAAATTGAGGAATTCTTAGAAAAGTATAACCTTACAAAACTGAACTAGGAAGAAACAGAAAATCTTAACAGACCCATCACAGGTGCAGAAATTGAAACTGTAATAAAAAATCTTCCAACAAACAAAAGCCCAGGATCAGATGACTTCACAGGTGAATTCTACCAAAAATTTAGAGAAGAGCTAAACCTATGCTTACAATCTCTTCCAGAAAATTTCAGAGGAAGGTAAACTGCCAAACTCATTCTATGAGGCAACCATCACCCTAATCCCAAAAGCAGACAAAGATGCCACACACAAAAAAGAAAACAACAGGCCAATATCACCGATGAACATAGATTCAAAAACCCTTAACAAAATACTAGTAAACAGAATCCAACAACATATCAAAAAGATCATACAACATGACCAAGTGGGCTTTATCCCAGGGCCACAAGGATTCTTCAATATTCACAAATCTATCAATATGATACACAACATTAACAAATTGAAAGGTAAAAATCATATAATTATCTCAATAGATGCAGAGAAAGCCTTTGACAAAATCCAACATCCATTTTTGATAAAAACCCTGCAGAAAGCAGGCATAGAAGAAACATACCTCAACATAATAAAAGCTATACATGACAAACCCACAGCAAGCATTACCCTCAATGGTGAAAAATTGAAAGCATTTCCCCTAAAGTCAGCAAAAAGACAAGGGTGTCCACTCTTAGTACTACTATTCAAATAGTTTTGTTAGTTTTAGCTACAGCGATCAGAGAAGAAAAAGAAATAAAAGGAATCCAGATTTAAAAAAAAGAAGTAAACTCTCACTGTTTGCAGATGACATGATCCTCTACATAGAAAATCCTAAAGACACCACCTGAAAATTACTAGAGCTAATCAATGAATATAGTAAGTTTACAGGATATAAAGTCAACATGCAGAAATCCCTTGCAATCCCTACACTAACAATGAGAAAACAGAAACAGAAATTAAAGAAACTATTCCATTCACCATTGTGATGAAAAGAATAAAATACTTAGGAATAAATCTACCAAAAAAGATAAAAGACCTGTATATAGAAAAGTATAAAACACTGGTGAAAGAAATCAAAGATGACATAAATAAATAGATAAATATACCATGTTCATGGATTGGAAGAATCAATATAGTGAAAATGCATATACTACGCAAAGCAATCTATAGATTCAGTGCAGTCCCTATCAAGGTATCAACAGTAATTTTCAGAGAACTAGAACAAATAATTTCACAATTTGTATGGAAATACAACAAACCTCAAATAGCCAAAACAATCTTGAGAAAGATGAATGGAAGGAGGAATCAATCTGCCTGACTTCAGGCTCTACTACAAAGCTACAGTCATCAAGACAGTATGGTACTGGCACAAAGATGGAAATATAGATCAATAGAACAAAATGGAAAGTCCAGAGATAAATCCATGCACCTATGGACACATTATCTATGACAAAGGAGGCAAGAATATACAGCGGAGAAAAGACAATCTCTTTAACAAGTAGTGCTGGGAAAACTGGTCAACCACTTGGAAAAGAATGAAAGTAGAACACTTTCTTACACCATAGACAAAAATAAACTCAAAATGGATTAAAGATCTAAAAGTAAGACCAGAAACTATAAAACTCCTAGTGGAAAACAGAGGTAAAACACTCTCTGAAGTAAATCAAGGCAGGATCCTCTATGAGCCACTTCCCAGAAAATGGAAATAAAAGCAAAAATAAATAAATGGGACCCATTTCTATTTATTTTTACCTCACTGTCATTCAATTTATATTTTGTGTATATATTTTAAATGTCATAATTTATTAGAATAGCATTGAATATATAATATTTTTACATTATATATTTTAGGACACTGACAGTGTGTTGAAAAATGGAAAATAATTTGGAGATTAGTTCTTCAGGAAAGAGAAAAGTGTCAAAATTTGTTGCATAAAATGTTACTTAATTTGGGGGAGTTTGCCAACAACTATTTATGAAATCAGTTCAACTGAAGAGAGGCAGAATGTTCAGAATATTCATGTTTGCATGAGTTTGCATAGAGCCTCAGAGATGGAAACATTTTCGAAGTTGGGCAGAAGACAAAGAGATCTGACTTGACAGGGGAAAACTTGAACCTTGACTGCAAGAAAGCACATTTGCTACCCTCAGTGGGTTCTAAGCTGTTGTTGTTGTTTTTTTAATCACCTCTCTTTCTTCACCTTTATTCCCTAAGCCCTGTCTTCTACTTTGCTATTTCTTTTCCCGTAGTGCAGATCACCTGTTAACATACCATGTAATATACTTGCATTCATGTTTATTGCAGATTATTTGTCTTCCCCCAGCTAGAATATAAGTTCCATGAAGACAAGTGTCTGCTTGCTTTGCTTACTGATGTAAACTAAGCATCTATAAAAGTTTCTGAGTCAAGGAGGAATTAAGTCAATGATCAGTTGGTTAAATGACCAATAGCAGAGTGCTGGGCAGGCCTATAGGCTTCAGAATTTTGTGGTTTTGATTGGCTATTGAAAATAAACTGTTCTGCAGTTACTCTACAAGGTTAAGACACTTTTCTGTTTCCTTTATCAGCATAAACATAGACTACATTTGTAGATAAGATTTTAGACCCAACATGCTAGCTAAAATGTACATTGGAAAAAAAAATTATACTAGCTGATTTGTTTTCTTTATCCAAAATATAATTATATTCCTTTTCAAAAACTTTTTCTTACATAGGTGTGTGTACATATATGTTTATATATATAAATAAAATTCCACCTAGTCAAAGTTATGGTTTTTCCAATAGTCATGTGGATGTGAGAGCTGGATTATAAAGAAAGCTGAGCACTGAGGAGTTGATGCTTTTGATCTGTGTGTTGGAGAGATTCTAGAGAGTCCCTTGGACTGCAATGAGATCAAACAAGTCAATCCTAAAAGAAATAAGTCCTGAATATTCAATGGAAGGGCTGATGCTGAAGGTGAAGCTCCATAACTTTGGCAACCTGATGCAAAGAACTTGACTCATTGGAAAAGACCCTGATGCTAGGAAAATATGAAGGCAGGAGGAGAAGAGGGTGGCAGAGGATGACATGCTGGATGGCATCACCAACTTGATGGACATGAGTTTGAGTAAGCTTCTGGAGTTGATTATGGACAGGGAAGTCTGCTGTGCTTCAGTCGAAGAAATCAAAACAGAACTGAATGAACTGAACTGAAGTGAACCTATGTGTAAGTGTTATGTATAAAACATAATGACTATATGATCATTATGCATATGTAACATTAACATATAATGCTATTTTAGTTTCAGGTATAATTATACATATATAATATTGACATATATTGTGATTTTGGTTTCAGGCGTACAACACAATTATTTGATATGTGTATATATTGCAATATATACATCCTTGTGGCTCAGATGGTAAAGAGTACAGTTGCAATGCAGGAGGCCCTGGTTCAATCCCTGGGTCAGCAAGATCCCCTGGAGAAGGAAATGGCAACCCATTCCAGTATTCTTGCCTGGAGAATTTCAAGAACAGAGGAAACTGGCAGGCTACAGTCAAAGGAGTCACGAAGAGTGGGACATGACTGAGTGAGTTTCACTTACACTAATATATTGAAAAATGATCACTGCAATAAGTCTGGTGAACATCCATCACTAGAGATAGCTACAATTTTCTTCTTGTGATGAGAACTTTTAAGATTTCTTAGTAGTGTTAAAATAGGCAATAAATATATTCCCCTTTTGACTTAGTGCAGTTAAATGAGACAAGTGGCTCTGAGTCTTAGAATCAAAGAATCATGTTGAAACAGTTGAGCTGAATAAAACTTCTCAGTGCCAATTCATATAGAGCTTATCCGATTGGGCCCACCTGGCTCCCATCACATATGGTATGGTGTGCAGGCACAGATCGATATTTAAGGTTTGTGCTATCTTTTCAACTTTTCCATGCATTTCTTTCTCAATATCTTTCATTGCCTCATCTGTCTCCTGTCTTCACTATCCAAATAGGTTGTAATTAGAACACAAGACGTTTAAATAGCTAGAGTCGCAATTGCATCCCAGTGGGCATTTTGGAAAGAGGCTGGGAAGGAGTCCTTCCAGTATGAGAATTTTACTTTCAGGGGATTAGAAAGCTTTTCAGTTTGAAGAGTCCATCAATATGAATATTATCTCAGGAGTGAACACTTTTTAATTATTTATTTCATTAGTGATTAGCTGACCATCTTCTAAGAGGAAGGGAATGAAGGGATAGTAAACAAGGGAGGATTCAGGCAAAAGGAATGAGAAATTCTTGGAGGAAGTGGACACATTATTAGGGAGAGCATAACCTCTATTTTGTTTACATTTAAGGTTTTGTTTAGGCTGGCTCTGTAAAGGTATGGGTTGTTTTCATTTTAATTCCATTCATACTCTATGCTTTACAGTGTCTGTCTTATTTAAGTGTTGAAAGTGATTAGTGACTTACTGCTTGTTACCACTGGGTAGTTGTGCTTTGGTACAGGTATTTGATAGGGTCTAGCAGAAGCTCTTAAAGTACTTATTTCTATGATTTGCTGCAGAAACTTAACTTTTTTTTTTTTTTTTTTTGATGATTTCTGGTACTAAGTCAAAGAAATACAGGAAAATAGAGCTCAGATGCTTTTGGATAAAACCTTAATTCATCTCCTCCCTTCTCTCTGACTTTTCAGTCGTCTATTTACTCAACTAGTCCCATATTCTTGGATGACTTTTTTGACTCTTATGTCTGTCTCATTCCTTGCGTGTGGTCAAGGTCTATTTCATTTCCTGTATCTCTCACATCCTTTGCTTCTTTTCACTTGGCAGAGCCCTTTTTGATTTTTAGTGTCATAATATTCCCAGCTCTTTTGGGTGTGCTTCTTTTTCTCTATCAGCCCCAACAGTCACAACTCCTCAATCCAGGTTAAAGTTTCTCTTTTCTAATTCTGGACATTCTGTTCTCTTGCACTAAAATTTCTTCATTTCCTGTTGCTTTGTAGAATAAACACAAACTCTCCAAATTGGCATAAATGATTCTCCCTAATGCATAAAAAATCCATACAAGTATTTCTTCGTTCTAACACTACAATAATATATACAATGTATCATGGGAGCATAATCATGAGAGATACAGCATGTCTGTTAAAAAATGAACATTTCTTGTGTTTTTGTCAGACTGAATAATTCACTGATACCTTATAATGCTATATGTATTATTATCTCAGTTGCCTTGATTTAGGATGTCAGAGATCCTTACTTCATAAGATGATCCTAAATGAATTGACAGATATACTGTCTTCCTATTTTTGCATATCAATATCCCATCAACCTTTCAAAACTCCATCATAAAGCCATCCCAGTTGCGTCACTCCTGTGACACACTCAGACGGCTCCTAGCTGTACTTTAATCCACTGTAGCACCTTGTTGGCATCACCTCTTATCCTTACTTTACTCAACCATTTTAATATAGTAATTTGTGTGTTTATATCACCCTCTCTTCTCCACCACTAGAGAGACTACTTCTGGAAAATAGATATTTTTTTAAACCTCAGCTTAAATCCTCATTGTATCCAAGTTGTGACTTACTAATCTATAAGGTTAGTGAACTTCAAAGGTTCTTCATTTGTTTGTTTCCATTCGATAGCCACCGCCATTATTCTTGATATAGCAGGGCCATTTCTTCAAATGTAATCTTACATGGAAATCTGTAAAAGAGGGAAAAATTGATGATTTCTGTATGGCAAGGGAGTGATTGTTAAATCCTGTCCAGATATCCCTTCTTTGGCTTTCCCTGACTGACTCTACAGAATATCTATGGCTCTGTTCAATATTGTCTGAAATCTACAGTATTCAGCTTATATGTCACTATCAAGCAAGGACAGCACTCTCAATGTCACCACCTCTGTCATTGATCTAAAATCCTAAATTTATGATTGACATAAATTTTATAAGAGACAAATACATGAAGATGTGTGTGATCTATTGGTGAGTGTATCTTTCCTACAATTGCATTATCCCCCTTATTGCCAAATTTCCCCTCTAATAAATACCATCCTCTCTGCTTGAAATATCTAGACATTGAATGAAAGAAAGTTAAGCAAGTAACACAGTAGAATTAGATGTTTTTGGTAGTAAATGACTTAGAAAGTGCATTCAGTGTTTTTTCATGGACTTGTGCCTTTTGAAAGAAGAAAGTGAAAATAGAAGAAAGCTGACATTTTATATGCATGAAGGAACCAAAAGAGGGATTGATAGATTGGTTTGGGGCAGAGTATTCTGTCATGTTCTGAAAGGTTTGGGTCATCCCAGGTAGAGGCAGGGGCAGGACTCAGGCAAGAATAACCCTGCCTATGAGGGAAGAGGTTGGTTTGCTGGACAGTGTTCCTGTATGTGGATGAAAGTTGTCTTTGCATAACAGAAGAAAAGTTGCCTGGATTCTGCCCTGAAGAGTTGCCAAGCTTTGTTCATCTCTAGAACTGTGGCAATTAGTAGCAACAAAAGAATACTCCTAATATAAAGGGCAATTTCCGGAAAATGAGGAGAGAAGAGAAAATGGAAATAAAAGGGATTATGAGATATTTGCTTTTAGGACATTAAAGAAAAGCATAAATATTTGGGTCTTTAAAAATAAAGTGTTTTAACAGCATTTCATCCTTCACTACCCAAGTCTTTTACTCACTTTCCCTTTGCTGCTTTTCCTTCCTTCTGTCTTTCTCTTCTTCTTTCTTCTTCACCCTCCTTTCCCTTCTACTTTTTTATTTCCCCTTTTTCTGTTTACTAGGAATTACTGCTAAAGCCCTAACATGTTGCAAAACCAGCCCAGCAACATCACTGAATCTTAGGAGAGCCAGTCAAGAGATTGGCCCTCATACCAGGTTGCCTGGAGGCTGTTGAACAAGCTGAGCAACCCTAATCCAGTCACATTGCTCCAGTTTCAGTAGAGACTCAGTCTATTTGGAGGATTTTATAATTTGGGGACCTACTAGGGCATGTGTATAAGGCCAAATAATTACTGACAAGGATAGTTACTCTATAAGGAAGAGAGAATGGTATCTCAATTCTCAGATAAATGTGTTTATGAATCCAGCTTTCTTATCTACTTGGTTTCTATGTGACCAGTTGGACAATTGTTCAGACTCCCCAGGCGGGGGACAGTTGACACTTAACTAAGCTAGACTTGTTAAACCCAGAGTGATAGAATGTATGGAATTTTTGCAAGATGATGCAGGAAATGAGGATGCAGTGGAGTGTGGGTGAAGACAGCCATTGGAGGAGGATGGAGCCCATTCACCTTTGTGTCTGCTATGGTTTCAACCTTTGTGTTGCCCGGAATTTTCATATGTTGAAATCCTGACTCCCATGATGAAAGTGTTTCATAGGTGGGGCCTTTGGGAGGTGATGAAGTTATTGAGGTGATGAAGGATGGAGTCTCCTGGATGAGATGACTGCTTTTATATATAAGAGACACACGGAGTTTCTCTAGCCCTTTCCCTGATGTGAGGATATAGTAAGAAGTGTGTGATGAAAAGAGGCCTTATCTGATCACACTGTGAAAATCCATTTTTATTGTTCATAATTCTATGATATTTTGTCACAGCAGCCCAGGAGGACTAAGACAGCATCCTAAGAATTTTTAGGCAGTTTAGTAAACCTCATTCTATTTAGGTAGCCACGTACAAAGCAATTATATTGTCTGTTGTAACACTGTGACAATGTAAGAATCAGCTGACACTTTGTGGCTTGCTTTCATAAAGAATTCTCAGAATTCAGTCTTCTTGGTAGCGTGATGAGCACAATGAGTAATTATCTAATTCTTTGTTTCTTATAACTTGACCCAGCATAAATTTGTGTGGTTCTTTAGTAAGCTCTTTAATGGTCTTTGTCATGTCAGTTCCTGCTATTTGTGACAAATTTTAATAGGAAATTCTTTCTCTCAGAGGTAGGGATGGATTTTCTTTTGATTTTCTATTAAATGAAGATAAAAACATTGACAAATTTCCTTCTTAGATTTTGACATCTCTACAGAATCTGTGTTTATTTTGTTTCAGATGAGACCCATTACACCCAAACATGCATTAAATAGCTATAAAACTCAAAGAAGCTTGCAACAGGATGGATCATCACTAACCATCTCAGGATTGGCTGGGATAGTTGTGGGCTTAGCATGTGGTGTATCGGCACTTCAGCATCTGGAGGTAGGTTTCAATTTTACTTGAATCCCTTTGTAGGCAGTGGAACATTTTATAAAAAGTAGTTTTGTTCACATCATCATCTTCCGACATCAGGGAGGAGAGTTCTGACCACACTGGATAGGAGGTCTCCTTCTCCTGCTCTTCAGGATGAATCTAAGTACCCAAAAGATAATGAATTTTATGAGTGTTATTAGTATTTGCCCTTCTTTGTTCCTTCTTATTATCAAATTAAGATTGGGGAAGACTTATGAAACCTCTAGACATGGATTTGGAGCCAGTGTATGGAAAATCTATTAGCAATCTAAAATCAAGAAGCAGAACTCAAGTATGAGTTTGGTTTTGGCTTTCTCTTTCCTTTCTTCCCATCCTCATCCTTTGCTTTGAAGAGGACAAAGAAAGAATATGAACAGACAATCAGTATCAGATCACCTGGGTTGCTTTGAAGAAAATATTGATCTTACACATTCTGTGCTTCAATTCTCTTACCCATGAAAGTATTTCAACCACATGTGCCCAGCAAGAGGCTAGCTTTTGGTGGAATTATGTGCAATGCAGGGAATGCTGCACCTGTCAAAAATTGTAGTTGAATTCTAATTCACTTACAATAGAATCTAGCATTATGAATGATTAAGCTCTCGCTTTATATAACAGCAATTAGAATATAGAAGGCCTGAATCTTGTCCTTATAAAGTCAGATGTTTCAAAACTCATTCCTCAATACGGAGGTCATCTTTCATTCATGAGGAAAGCAAAGAAGGCTTCAGGAGATGGCTCACCCTTTTTTGTATCTCTTCCACACCTTCTAGAAGTACTTTGGTTTTTTCCTCAATCTCTGCAGCCCTTGACAAGAGATCAGGTGAGGCTTCTTTCGAGCGCAGCAGCTCTGTGACTAGGTGATGCAGAGGTTCATCCCACGAGTGGAGCAAACTGACTACCAACCTAAAAAGGATTTTGTCCTAAGCAACCACAGGAAAACAATCTCATTAAAATAAACAAAATTCAGTGGGCTTGGTAACATGTGATTTTCGCTCAGCAAGGCTGAGCATATAAAAAAAAACCTTTATTATTCCTCTGTGTATGCAAAGTTTTTAAAGATGTTAAGGATATAAAATTATAAAATGTATACTATTAGTTTATACTTTGCTGAAATTCTTAAAAAAAAGTGTCATTTAAATAATCCTTTTGATGAATTCTAATTTAGAACATGAAATATTTTCTTTTTCCCTCTGAAATTCAACCATCTCCTCAGTGAGTTCTTTTATATTTGAATGCTTTGCTTGTTCAGGGAGAGAAATCTAAATATTTTTTTGGAGCTCAATATGTGCCTAGACTACCTGACCCAGGAAACGTGGATCCTACCCATGCCCACGTCATTTTCACCCAATGATTCATTTGTATTAATGAATCAAATCCTTCATTAATTCATTTTCTGATTGGTAGTTTTATGATATTTGAACAAAGAGATAATGAAGAAGACATGAAATTCTTAAACACATTTTCTTCAATCCATACCAACAGCAGTCCCATTTGCTATCAGAGCAGTCTTTCTATTGACATGAGTAGGGGCAGAAAAAGGCACAGTATTGTTTTTAGTAACAGCATCAGTGGGATTCACAATGGAGCCCCCCCCCCCCCATTCAGTTCACTACTACAAGGATTGGGCATGAAACTCTCAGGGGCTGAGTATCTCTAATTAATGGCTTGATTTCCTTATGGGCATGAAATAATATAGTGGTACAGGAAATGAAGAGCAGAGAAGCGAATCGACACTGCAATAGAAATATAATAGGAGACCAAGGAGCTGTAGTGAAATACAGAGTCTAGGGTGAGAGCAGCATAGTTTTCAAGGGGGCTTTGTAGCTTAAAGATGAAGAGTGAGAGCTCTGAGTTGTATGAAACCTAGACTCACTGCTTATCACCTGTGTGATGTGTGCAAATCTCTTAATTTTTCTGAGCCTTGGTTTCTTCATCTCAGAAAGTGTAATAACAGTCACTGTGCTACAGGATTTTTTGTAAGGATTAAGCATAGTAATGAACACAGAGCACTTTGTAAATTGTATGGCAGTGTAATAGCCCTCAATAAATTTTAAGTTTATTTTAAATTCATTAAAAACATCCTCTTTATCCTTGACCTTCTTCCTTCATTTTATCATCTCCATTATTAAGATGCTGAGCAGATAGAAAGAATGTTGATATTATTAATAAAGTTTTAGTAAGAGAACAGATTGTATTTAAGAGAAGATGTATGTGAAAATATTTTAAATAATGTTAGGATTGTGGTTAATGTGGGAATCAGAAACGAGCAATTAAAATGAAAAAAAGTTGGAGCTGGGATTAATGATTGAGGTTCAATTTGTAGACTGTGTTTACATCAGAGCAGAGACAATTGTTGCAACCATAAGAAGCAAAACATAATATTTTATAGGACATTTGGGGAGGAGACTCATAATTAAGAATAAAAGTGACAGAGGAATCATTGAGAATGATAAATGAAGTAGGTTTCAGAGAAGCAGAAGAATCAGGAGAGTCTTGAAAGTCAGAAGCAATGTCTCCAATGGTGCAGTGTAGGAGTGACTCTTACGTAGGTGTCACTGGTCACAGGGAATACTCAAAACTGTGTTTCTTATATATCCATGAATTCTGCCAACCTTATATTTTACACATAGAATTTTTTTTTCAGCCCATGCTTTCATACAGTATAATAGCTGCAATCCTGGGTCTAATGCGTTGGTTAAACTAAGGTTATCTGCATGGGAATTTATAGATCTGTTATTTATTTGCTACTACAGATCTTTGGGGCAGGAAGAGAAGGGGATGACAGAGGATGAGATGGCTGGATGGCATCACCGACTCGATGGGCATGAGTTTGAGTAAACTCCAGGTGTTGGGGGTGTTGGTGATGGACAGGGAGGCCTGGCGAGCTGCGATTCATGAGGTCGCAAAGAGTCAGACACGACTGAGCGACTGAATTGAACTGAACTGACAGATCTTTAGTCATCACTTGATTCTATTCATACGTTATCAACTACATAATGTAATTTCTCTTTGATTGCTTAGTATTCCTCCACATTTCTCTGCAAGTGCAGTTACCATTACTCTAATAATCTAAAGCCTAGTAACACGAGTGCACTGTCTCAGTCGCTTGGGTGAAAAACCCAGATAAAATCCTCACCTCTGTATTTTCAGCTTCTTCTTTGCTTTCAGGGGTGGTGATGGATGTAGTGTGGCAGCTGCTGAGGACCTTGGGAGTTAAGTTTTTTCTCTGGCCGTACTGCTTACCCTGGGAGTGATCAAGCACATTCAATTCCTTATGGTTATTTAGGCATTCAATAAATGAAATTCATTACCAGAATATTAACACAGCTGATAGATGTATAATTTTTTTTAATGAGGGTTGCATAATTGAACGTCATTCTTTTTCCTTTATTTATTTATTTATTTATTTTCTTTATTTCCTTTATTTCTTCCCATTATCACTATAAACAATTGTTTTTGTTTTTCACCTAATTTTTATAAACTTGAAACTCTTCCCTCCTTTGCTCTTCCCAGGTTTAATTTCATCCTTTCCAGTTAATATTAGGACAGCAAACACTAAAATTACCACAAATATCAAATATTTAATGTTTTATTAAGTATCTTGTTTTTAGTATTTGAACAAAATATAATACATATGTACCAATATGTAGTTATATAACATCTTGTTTACTGTGGGTTAGAAACTATATACTTCCTTAATAGGAGTTATAAAATTATAACTTTCCTCTGATTAAGCTCTGAATCCACACACCTATAGTTTAGTGTTCACCATAGATGCAGAATACAATGTTGTTGATGATGACAAATGGTAAGTTAGAAAAGCATTGCATAAAAGTATAGGAAATACTAAGCAATGGACTTAGAATAAGAACAGCAAAAATCAGCTAACACATGGATAGAGAAAAAGTAATCTAGAGGAAGTTATGAACATTTAAAGAGATTACTTGGAAGATTTGAAAAAAAATAGCAGTCAAAGATGGAGGATGACAGAAAAACTACTGAGTAAAAAGAACTACATGAATTTAATAGAAACATGAGCATGATTTTTTATCAGTGTCTGCTCTACATAGGGCTACTTGAGTAATCTGAAAGACAACTTCCAAAATACTTTCATCAGAAAGAATAATTGGTTCCAATTCTAAACCAATCCTTCTATTGTACTTCTAAACCTATTCATTGCCAATCTTAGAGCAATGTTTGAAGTGAAAGTCACTCAGCTGTGTCCAACTGTTTGTGATACCATGGAGTTGTCCATGGAATACTCCAGGCCAGAATACTGGAGTGGGTAGCCTTTCCATTCTCCGGGGGATCTTCCCAACCCAGGGATCAAATCTAGGTCTCCTGCATTGCAGGCAAATTCTTTACCAGTTGAGCCACAAGGAAAGCCCAAGAACACTGGAGTGGGTAGCCTATCAGTTCTCCAGGGGATATTCCCTACCCAGGAATTGAACCAGGGTCTCCCGCATTGCAGGTGGATTCTTTACCAACTGAGCTATCAGGGAAGACAAAACAATGTTTAGTAGCATTAAAAAAACTATCATCATTTTGTTTTCCTGACATGGATTCAGTATGTACTGTGGTTGGAAAAGGGCCTTTATGAAGATTAATTAAGGTTAAATGAGCTCATAGGGTGGGACACTGATCAAGTAGGATTAGTGTCTTCATGAGGAGAAACACCAGAGAGATTTCTCTTTTGTCTCTGTGTCTCTGTCTCTGTCTCTCTTTCCCACTCCCTCAACCTGTGAGAACACAGGGAGAAGCCATCCTGGGAAGAGAGAGTTCTTACCAGAACCTGACCTTGCTGGTGCCCTGATCTGGGACTTCTAGTCCCCAGAACTGTGAGGAAATAGGTTTCTATTGTTTAATCCACTGTGTCTATGGTATTATTTAATGGGACTCCAAGCTTCCCTGGTGGCTCAGGTGGTAAAGAGTCTGCCTGCAATGCAGGAGACATCAAGTCAATCCCTGGGTTGGGAAGATCCCCTGGAGAAGAGCATGGTAAGTCACTCCAGTATTCTTGCCTGGAGTGCCACAGTTCATGGGGTCACAAAGAGTAGGACATGACTGAGCGACTAACACACACCTTCAAGATGACAAATACAGGTGCTTTAAACTTATTTTGGAAATTTAAAAATTAAAATTAATGAAAAGAAATTGAATCAGATATTTCACTCTAAGAATCTTTGACATTTCATGAAATTAATCCTTTCTTCGATTTACACATCTTATGAGCTGATGACATGTTTGACTTAGGAAGTGTGTTATTTGAAGTTTGGCTGATGCAGCCTTCTTGTTTAAAGGATAACATAGCCCACTCACTTTCACCAAGGTTTCTTATGGAAATAAGCAAGAAGTACAGTACTTACAAATTCATCGAACATTTCCCTGGCGAGCCTTTGGTTGTAGTTAGCCACCGTGGTTGCTGTGTCAAACAGGTTTTGAAGGGGAATCCGGCACTCGCCAGTTTGGTTTTTACAGTATGGTGCATAGTCCTCACCCTGGCACAAGAGTGGATTTGACACCACCAGCAGCAGGAGCAGGCGGGACCCTGCATAAATAAAAACATGAGCCACTCTGAGATGATGTATTAGCCTGAGGTTAGCAAAAGCCATCCTGTCCAGGGAAGCCTCATCTCTCCCTGTTGCCCTGAGCAGAATTTGATCCAATGAGCCAACTCATTGGAAAAGACCCTGATGCTAGGAAAGATTGAGGGCAGAAGGAGAATGGGGCAACAGAGGATGAGAAGGTTGGATGGCATTACCAACATAATGGACAAGAGTTTGAGCAAACTCCGGGAGATAGTGAAGGACAGGGAAGCCTGGCATACTGCAGTCCATGGGGTTGCAAAGAGTTGGACATCACTTAGGGACTAAAGAAGAAGAACATCAGAATTTTTAAGGTTTTCTCTTCTCTGAGTTGTATAGTGCCATGGTATCTAAGAATAAAATGGTTATTTAAAATTAGGTGATGAAAGTAAAAGAAGTGTTTCTCAAAAAGCAGAATTAAGTTGGAGAATTGTGGGACTATATCTCTGAACATCTAATCTTATTGGGACAAGCAAGGAGAATAAGAGTTCATATAACACAGGCATGTTTGTGTACATATATTTCTGTGTGTATATGCTTGTGTTATGCATAAAGATAAATATGCACTTAATTCCTACATGGAACTTTGTGCTTTTTCAAAATTAGACTATATAGGAGGCAGTAAGTATAGCTGTGGTTGTTACAATAGTCATGTATGGATGTGAGAACTGGACAATAAAGAAAGCTGAGCGCCGAAGAATTGATGTTTTTGAACTGTAGTGTTGGAGAAGGCTTTTGAGAGTTCCTTGGACTGCAAGGAGATCAAACCAGTCAATCATAAAGGAAATCAGTCCTGAATATTCATTGGAAGGACTGTTGCTGAAGCTCCAATACTTTGGCCACCTGATGCAAAGAACTGACTCATTGGAGAAGACCCTGATGCTGGGCAAGATTGAAGGCAGGTGGAGAAGGGGTCAACAGAGGATGAGATGGTTGGATAGCCTCACCGAGTCAATGGACATGAGTTTGAGCAAGCTTCAGGAGTTGGTGATGGACAGGGAAGCCTGGCGTGCTGCAGTTTATGCAGTCGCAGAGAGTCGGACACAACTGAGTGACTTGAACTGAACTGAACTGAAGGACAGAAGAATATCATAAATCCGAATGTAATTGATCATTTATTGGAAGACGGCTAACTATATGACATTTTTTTCTGTTAAAATATAATTTGGTGATCATATAACATACCTAAATATCCAATATATGACTGAAGAGGAGCTCAGTGTATTATCCACACTGTAACTGAAGGAATCAATTATCAATGGATAACTATGCATTAAACTTGTAGTTGAATGAGCAAAATAAACTGATAAACACTTTTGTCCTTTTCTCAGTGTTCAGTTCAGTTCTGTTCAGTCACTCAGTTGTGTCTGACTCTTTGCAACCCCATTAACTGCAGCACGCCAGGCCACCCTGTCCATTGCCAACTCCCAGGGGTTCACCCAAACTCATGTCCATTGAATCAGTGATGCCATCCAACCATCTCATGCTCTGTCGTCCCCTTCTCCTCCTGCTCTCAATCTCTCCCAGCATCAGGGTCTTTTCAAATGAGTCACCTCTTTGCATCAGGTGGCCAAGGTATTGGAGTTTCAGCTTCAACATTAGTCCTTCCAATGAACACCCAGGACCCATCTCCTTTAGGATGGACTGGTTGGATCTCCTTGCAGTCCAAGGGACTCTCAAGAGTCTTCACCGACACCACAGTTCAAAAGCATCAATTCTTCGGCACTCAGCTTTCTTTATAGTCCAACTTTCACATCCACACATGACTACTGGGAAAACCATAGGCTTGACTAGATGGACCTTTGTTGACAAAGTAATGTCTGCTTTTTAATATGCTGGTCATATTGGTTGATCATAATCAGTATTGGTTGGTCACATGCTGGTCATTCTAGGTTGGACATAACTTTCCTTCCAAGGAGTAAGCATATTTTAATTTCATGGCTGCAATCACCATCTGCAGTGATTTTGGAGCCCCCCAAAATAAAAGTCAGCCACTGTTTCCACTGTTTCCCATCAAGCCATACTCTCTACCTATAACAATTTTAGGTGCTATTGTGCCCAAGCATTGAAATTGGGGCTCTTCCCAGAAATGAATAGATATGAGCCCTGCTCCAGAGTTTGTGTTCTTGATGCTGGAATCTTCTGTTCTCTGGTCCACTAAGTCCCACACTTTCTCTTCTGAGCATCATCTGGTTCTCCTGTTTACACAAGTGTTTGTACTTTGGTTTTCCTATTGATTCTCTTGTTCTTTTGATCAGACTACCCAGGCTCTTGATGGTTTATTTTTCAGACCCTTTTGTTCTTTGTTTTTCCTGATGCTTGTTAATGTATTTGCTTTCATACATTCCTGAATTTCAGTATCTACAGCTGTCCTACCCTATCCTCTTGCTGTCTAAATTTTGGCTTTTAGTATTACCATATTTTTCTGAACTTCATTTTCCTTTTGGTCCAGTTTCTGGTATTCAAATTAATCTGGATTCTCATATCTGACTGTTCTTGGTGCCTCAGGCAACTTTGAGAAGTTGGCTTTCTCTCTATGCAATACTGCCCCTTATTTCGATACCATTGCAGACTTTCTATAATTTCACTTCCTGCCTCATATTTTGTCTTTGTCTTTTTCCAGCTGCTGTAACTTCAGTACTATGTGTCTTTACATTGGTATTAATATTTATAATAAATTCTGAACCTGATGTAGCAGATAATTAATACAATCAAAATAGTAATAATAAATCCCCCCAAATTATAATCCATAAATGTTCCCATTTTTAAAAGATTTTCTGTCCAAATATTATTGAGATCCCCTAACTCATGTTTCATTACTAAGTGGTTCAATTTTGAGATAGAATATACAGAACAATGGAGTGGCAAACACTGACAATTACCTTGCTCTTTATATGTCTCATTAGTAACTGTGTAAATGTTAGCTTTTGTACAGTAGGGCTATTCCTAGCACACATTAGAGCTCCCTGTGGGGTGATTGCTTTTGATGAAGAATGTGCACTGAGAACTATAATCGCCAAAATGATAAGTGGACATGAAAGGAAGCAATGCAAGGAAGACATAGGCTTTTGTTGTTCTTGTAGGAAAAGATTGCTCTGTTTCTCATCTCCATATTTAACAAAACCGTTATTCTCCCTTTGATTTTTTAAAAATTTGGGTTATTTGCATTTTTTGCTCTTTGGTTGTATGAATCTCACATAGTTTTGGATATTAAGACCTTATCAAATATGTAATTTGCAAATATTTCCTTTCATTCCATAGGTTACCATTTGATTTGTTGATGGGTTCCTTTGCTGTGCAGAAGCTTCTGAGTTTGATGTGGTCCCACTTATTTATGTTTGCAGTTGCTGCCTTTGCTTTTTGTGTCAAACAAAACAAGAAATATTGCAGACATATGTCAAGGAGATTCTCTCAATGTTTTCTTCTAGAAGTTTTATGTTAAACTTTTTAATCCATTTTTGGTACAGTTTAATTTTTTGCATACAACTATCCTGTTCTCCCACTACCATTTATTGAGGAGACCATCCTTTCCCATTGGGTATTCTTGGTTCTTTTGTCATACATTAATTGACAATACATGGGTGTGTGCTTCTTTCTGGATTCTCTGTTCTGGCCTGTTGACCTGTGTATATGTTTTTATGCAAATGCCATTCTATTCTGATTACTTTATATATTTATAGTTTTCTTTATTTCTCTTTCAGATAGCTTGCTATTGGTGTATGGATAGGCAACTGAGTTTTGTATATCCGAATACAGTATACAAAAAATATGCTACAGCTTTATGGAATAGACATTTCCCCCCTAAATAAGACATGCAGATGGCCAAAGGGTATATGACAAGATACTCAACATCAATAATTACCAGGAAAATGCAAACCAAAAGCACAAGCAATATCACCCCATACCTGTTAGAATGGCCATTAGCAAAAAGATAAGAAATATTAATAACATGTGTTGATGAGGGTATGGAGAAGCAGTAGGTCTTGTGCACTGTTGCTGGGACTGTGAATTGGTGCAACTCCCATGGAAAACAACTGTGCAGATTCCTCAAGAAATTTAAAAGAGTAATGTTATATGATCCATTAATCCTACTTCTGGCTTACCTCAAAGCTCAAAGCTTACCTCAAAGACCCAGGTTCAATTCCTGAGTTGGTAAGATCCTCTGGAGAAGGAAATGGCAACCCATTTCAGTATTCTTGCCTGGAGAACCCCATGGACAGAGGAACCTGGCAGGCTACAGTCCCTGATGTTGCAGGAGTTGGACACAACTTAATGACTAAAACGAAACCACAATCCTACTTTTGGATATATATTCAAAGGAAATGAAATCATTATCTTAAAGAGATATTTGTACTCCTATGTTCATTGAAGCATTATTCACAGTAGCCAAGATAAATGAACAATCTCAATATTGTCAACAGGTGAACAGATTAAAATAATGTGATATGATATATATGTGTGTGTGTATGTGTGTAAATATTATTTAGCCATGTTAAAAAGGGAGAAATTATATCATTTGTGGCAAATGGATAAAACCGGAGAGCTTGATGCTAAGTGAAATAGGACAGAGAAAGAGAAATACCATATGATCTCAATTATCTGGAATCTAAAAAAAATTGGAACTCAGAAACAGAACAGGAAAGTGATTGTCAAGAGTTGGAGGGTGCAGAAAATAAGGAGAGATTTGTAAAAGGTTACACATTCTCATTTAATAAGGTCTGAGGATCTAATGTAGAGCATGGTGACTATAAGGGATAAGATTGTGCTGTATAATTGAAATTGCCTGAGAGAATGGAAATTATGTATGCTCTTTATGAAAAAATAAACAGTAAACCTGTGAGGTGATGACTTTGTTACTGAACTCAGTAGAAAAGGAAAATCTTTTCTAAGACATACATACGTTAGGGTCAACACGATGGTGGAGGAGTAGGTGGACACGGAGTACATCTCTCTCCATGGATGCATCTAGAATTCATGTACAGGGTTTTCCTGGAAGCTCAGTGGTAAAGAATCAGCCTACCAATATAGGAGGCATGAGTTCAATTCCTGATCTGGGAGGCTCTCCCATGTCACAGAGTGACTAGTACCATGCACCACAACTATTGAGTCTGTTTTAGAGCCTAGGAACCACAAGTGCTGAGACCACATATCACAACTACTGAAGTCTGTAGTACTTGGAGTACCTGGAGCCCATTCTCTGTAACAAGAAAAGCCACTACAATGAGAAGCCCCATATGCTGCACCTAGAGACTGTCCCCCACTCTCTGCACCCAGAGAAAAGTCTAGGAAAGCGTGAGTTGCACTAATTTGTGTTGCAGGATGGGGGAGTAAAGAGGTACTGGGGAAATGAGAAATGCTCACATTTTCAATAGGTTTCCTGTATTTTTCTACATTTGCTTCTTCTTGTCCGCCTTCTCTATAAGGATGGTGTTAAAAAAAGAATTAATGCAGATTTAAGTACCTCTAGAGATGTATCAGGAGTTCCTGACCACTAGAAAGGAAATCACAGATTCATGCAAAACTCACTAGGATTAAGGGAAGAAGGAGGAGGGAAAGCAAGCAGAACCAGTTTGCACCAGGGGGTCAGGGAGCTGAAGCAGGGGAGAGATCCTGGCATTCAGGGCAATTGGTTGGGCAGAAGGGAGGCATTTGAGGCTTTTGGAGTGAAGTAGCTGATCTGTGACAGTCCAGGTGGAGTGGAACCACACAGATAATCCATGCCGTGGCCTTATATACCTTGAACAAGGTCGCTGATCCTCTGGTGCCCACGGTGGTTGGATGCTGGAGCCATGGGGATTGGAGAGAAATCCCAGGATGAGGACTGCTGCTGCTGATGGGGAGATGGCCCAACAGGACAGAATGGAGGAAATCTGTGGTGGGGAATGCCTAAGGAGGAAAACCTGGCAACCATAGAAATAGTGTGCAGTCACATCCTGGGGGTGGAGCTCTCACTGTTTCTTCTCTCTTATCAATGCTGGTACCTGCATAAGAGCAATAGGGAAAGATCACAGTGATGGTGGCCTTCGAGTGACCAGTGCTCTGAGCAATAAAAAATGTCAGTATCTCTATACACCTTAAGCGGGTATGCTAAATTGTTTCAGGCGTATTCAACTCTTTGAGACCCTATGGACTATAGCAACCAGGCTCCTCTGTCCAGGAGAATTTGCCAGGCAAGAACACTGGAGTGGGTTGCCATGCCCTCCTCCAGGGGGTCTTCCCTACTCAGGGGTCAAACCGGTGTCTCTTACTCTCCTGCATTGACAGGTGGGTTCTTACCACCAGTACCACCTGGGAAGCTGATATATAGGCTACCCTACCTATCCTATTCTCTTACTATCTAAATTTTGACTTGTAGTTTTAAAATTTAACATCTAAATTTATGTGTGTTAATGTTTATTACAGAAAGACCACACTCTTCCTCAGTGGTAGTGGTGGTCTATGTCTATGGTTAAAGACCTAGGACAGGCTTCCTCTGCCCTGAGATGGATTTCCTGTGCCCTGACCTTCAGGGAGGTCAGGGGGTGGCCAACTCCATCTATGTATACCTTGTGTGTGGGTCTGCTGCAATTCTGCAGCATCCTCACAAAAACTTTGTCTTAGCCACTGGAGATGCAAACTGCGCAGTGTCTCAAAACTTTACTCAGTTCCAGTGGGTTTTATCAGGAAGGCGCAACCCTTAAGAATAAAAACAGACTGCCTAAAAAAGAATACTAACTCATAGTCTTTATCATCTTCATAAATTTAAGTGATAAATCCTACCAAACTCATTCAGATACATTCTTACATAAATTTTTTATTGGCTGCCAAGTTGTAAAGCTGGAGCATTCATAATCTGGAGGAGTCCATACAGGCTCTTTCCACATCAAGACAATATCTTGCCACATTCTTTTCCAGTTGCGTTGATGGGCCACAGTGTTTGCACACAATGAAAGAGCTCAAAGATAATGGATTTAACCCAGAAAAAAAATTCAACTCTCTTGCTTGTGAGAAGCAAGAAACTTCTTTTCACTCTGAAAATATCATTATTTTGGAGGTAGAGAACTTTCTCTCTTGCTTTCCATACACTTACCACATATTAGATTTTGATGTAAAATTTAACCATTATTTCCCCTAAATCTTTTAGTGAGCTGTCCTTTGCTTTCCAGACCTTCTATCACAAACTGCTCTGTCCATCTCCTGGAAGAGCCCCAGTCCGCTAATATCCCTGGGATCCCCTTTTGTTCTGTCTAATACTGACTCTGTTCTTCAGCCAGACTTTGCTTTAAAAATACAATTATATGACCCAGCAATACCACTTCTGGGCATACACACCGAGGAAACTAGATCTGAAAGAGACACGTGCACCCCAATGTTCATCACAGCACTGTTTATAATTGCCAGGACATGGAAGCAACCTAGATGCCCATCAGCAGATGAATGGATAAGGAAGCTATGGTACATATATGCAATGGAATATTACTCAACCATTAAAAAGAATTCATTTGAATCAGTTCTAATGAGATGGATGAAACTGGAGCCCATTATACAGAGTGAAGTAAGCCAGAAAGATAAAGAACATTACAGTATACTAACGCATATATATGGAATTTTAAAAGATGGTAATGATAACCCTATATGCAAAACAGAAAAAGAAACACAGATGTACAGAACAGACTTTGGAACTCTGTGGGAGAAGGCGAAGGTGGGATATTCTGAGAGAATAGCTTTGAAACAAGTAAACTATCAAGGGTGAAACAGATCACCAGCCCAGGTTGGATGCATGAGACAAGTGCTCCGGCCTGGTGCACTGGGAAGAGCCAGAGGGATGGGATGGGAAGGGAGGCAGGAGGGGGGATCAGGATGGGGAACACATGTAAATCCATGGTTGATTCATGTCAATGTATGGCAAAAACCACTATAATATTGTAAAGTAATTAGCCTCCAACTAATAAAAATAAATGAAAAAAAAAGGCAATTATAGTTGGGTTTCTGCTTCTTAAACACTTGGATGGCTGTCTCTTGTCTTTAGAAGAAAGTTTGCTTTCTTTTTCACTCTTCTTGGGTCTCTCCTAGATCTTGCCTTTGTCTGGGCTTCAGCTTCACTCCTGCCCTGTCTCCTCTCTTCTCTCTCCAGTCCAGCTACACCAGACCTTACCTGTTCCTTGAAAACACCATCATTCTCCTCCATCTTCCCTCTCTTGTTTTCCTTTGCCTAGAATGTTTCTTCCTATAATTTCCTCAGTCAACTGTCTGGAACAAATACTCACTGTGTTTCTACTGCATTGGGTTTATTAACATTCTTAATTTGTTCAGTGGACAAATGATGTTACTCATAAGAATTATCAGATGTGTGCTCCCTGTAATAGACAATATTGTGTTTGAACCAAATCTGCCCTTTGAGGAAATCTAACAGTGGAGACAGAACAAAGGGTGTGTGTGAGTTGATCAAGAAAAGGATAATCAGAGCTATGAAGTTATTCATTGATTGTCTTTTATGACAACCACTGTAACCAGTTTTTCTCAGTATACTTTCCTGTAGATATAGAAATGAAATTTTTTCATGCTACCACATATGGGGCAACTCTATACTGCTTCCTACCCCCATTTGAAACAGAAGATCTACAACTCTTGAGCAGGAGTGGCAAGAAAACTTACCACTAGATTCTTGATTATTATTTAAGCTTTAATTAGGTAGCATATTTTCTGCCATCGCTGTGTGAGTGCCTCACATGTTGCAAATTTCTTTTGAACTCAGGCAGATGCTTATCAAGAAATCATTCATTTCTACCTAAGCACTTTTGGGTGACAGATCAGTGCTTCTGATGATACCACAAGCAGTACTTTTACCAAATCTTAACAGTTAGCTTATATTTCATTATAAATGGGAAAGTGCCTTGAAGTTTCCCAAACCGTTCAATGTCATGATAATTGATAAAAAAGCAACATCAATTTGGGATAACTGCGAACAGCCTTCAGATGGCTAGGCACTGAGATAATACTGTGACTGGGATCATCTTATATTAAAGACCTTTTTTTCAATATCACTCATGCTATAACACAGGAGGTAATTTATAATGTTTAAATATATGCTGCAAACACCTTTTTGGATAAGACATTGCAATATTTAGTCCATGGGATACAAATAAGTGAAACACATATATTCTACCCTAAAAGGCTCTGTAGTCTTCTTGAGAAAACACCACATATAATGAGGGGGAAAAAAAAAAACACCCTTCATAGAATGTATTCTTAACAATCACAGATGATTTTAGATTTGAAAGAGACTTTATAGTCTTTTTTTTTTTATAACATTTATTGATTTATTTTTGACTGTGCTATATCTTCATTGCTGCTTGGGCTTCATTGCTGCTTGGGTGGGACTACTCTTGGTTGCAGTGTGCAGGCTTCTCATGGCAGTGGTTTTTCTTGTTGTGGAGCACAGGTTCTAGGCTCGTGGGCTTCAGTAGTTGCAGTTCCAGGGCTCTAGAAGGCAGGCTCAACTGTTGTGACACAAGGGCTTATAGTTGCTCCTTGCCACGTGGGATCTTCCCAGACCAGGAATCAAACCTGTGTCTCCTGCGTCAGTGGCAGATTCTTACCACTGAGCCACAAGGGGGCCCTGTGATCTTTCAAATCAAGGTCTTCTGCAGTGTCTTTCATGGAACACTGGCACATATGAACTTTTACACAAGTTATCCCCACTTAGTTAACTCCTGAAGGGATGCCTTTTTCTCCTCTAAAACATAAATTTCGGTGCCAACAGCTGGCTGAATAGTGACCCCAGGGCTGGGGGCCCTCTGCAACCATCCCATTGCAGCTCCCTCCAAGTGAGTTAACACTCAGCGGAGACTGTTTTGTTAGTCCTCATACTTGTTAATGCCCATGGTGCTTGCTATTGTAATTTTGTAATGTAATGATCCTAATGACATGTGGATAATAACAATCTGCTTGCATTGCAGGAGACCCCGGTTTGATTCCTGGGTCAGGAAGATCTGCTGGAGAAGGGGTAGGCTACCCACTCCAGTGTTCTTGGGCTTCCCTTATGGCTCAGGTGGTAAAGAATCTGCCTGCAATGTGGGAGACCTGGGTGTGATCCCTGGGTTGGGAAGATCCCCTGGAGAAGGAAAAGGCTACCCACTCTAGTATTCCGGCCTCGAGAATTCCATGACTGTATAGTCCATGGGGTCACAAAGAGTCAGGCACGACTGAACTGGTGATGGTGTTGGTGATGCACAGGGAAGTTGGTGATAGACAAGGAAGACTGCCATGCTGCAGTTCGTGGGGTTGCAAAGAGTCGGATATGACTGAGTGAACTGAAATGAATGACTTGTGAGTGTGATGGGAGCAATTTTAATAAAAACAAAAATGAAAAAAATATTGGTAAGACCCTTGAGTCTAAAAGCATTACTATCCAATTAGGAATGATCTATGACATGTAAACAGAAAAAAATTAAAGCTTAGGCATCTGTACTCATTTTTTTCCCCCAGTGTTTATATACTATTTTATTTTACAAAACTGAATGTAGTAATTATAGACGATGTGTGATAATTTTGACTTTTGAACAAAAGACAGAGGAGGAAGTTGGAAACTACTAAACGGGCATAACCAAAAGAGGCCATGGCCACATAGAAGAGATGCATCAGAAAATAAATATATCTAAAGGACTTTTTCATTTAACAACAACCAAAAAAACTACTGGTGCAATCCTTTGGTTAAGGAGGATTCTACTGCTAACCATAGCATCCTCTGGGATAATCAGGATGTTTGTTTGCATAGTTCAAGATCTGATAACTTCTGCAGCAAACTATTATGCTCTGAGACATTTCTTCTCTCAAAAGTTTCTGTTGCTTTCTCTGCAAGTGACCCAAGAGTATCAAGATTAAGAAAAGGTAGGTTTAAAACAAGCTGTTGGGTTCTCTGTTTCTTCAGTCATGTTTGACTCTTTGACCCAATGGACTGTAACCCACCAGGCTTCTATATCCATGGGATTTCCCAGGCAAGAATGCTGGATTGGGTTGTCATTTCCTTCTCCAGTGGATCTTGCCAACCTAGTGACTGAAGCTGCATCTCCTTCATTGGCAGGCAGATTCTTTACCACCTAGCCCACTGGGAAACCCAGTTTTAGTGTAGCACATGCCAACAAATGAGCAAGCGCTGTCTTCCATTCTTGTTTGGCCATGGTTAAGCAACCCAAAAGTATATTTGAGAGTGTGGTTTTCCTATAGGTATATTCAAATCCATGTGGTAATATTCTGAATATTACATTTTTATCAAAGAAAGTAATTATGTATCTAATTTTGTCTTTCTTACAAAAGCAAATTCCTATGCCTCACTATAAGAAATGTTTTTCTTAGGGAAACTGAAAACTTAGATATGTCTATCTTTTAAAATTAATTTACTTATATTAATTGGAGGTTAATTGCTTTACAATACTGTAGTGGTTTTTGCTATACATATACATGGGTGTACATGTATCCCCCACCTTGAAACCCTCTCCTAACTCCCTCCCCATCCCATCCCTCAGGGTTGTCCCAGTGTATCGGCTTTGAGTGCCCTGTTTCATGCATCAAACTTGGACTGGTGATCTCTTTCACATATGGTAATATACATGTTTCAATGCTATTATCTCAAATCATCCCACCCTCGCCTTCTCCCACAGAGTCCAAAAGTCTGTTCTTACTATCTGTATCTTTTTTACTGTCTCACTTATAGGGTCATCATTATCATCTTTCTAAAGTATATATATATATATATATACACTGTATTAGTGTTTTTCTTTCTGACTTACTTCACTCTGTATAGTACACTCCAGTTTCATCCATCTCATTAGAACTGATTCAAATATGTTCTTTTTAATATCTGAGTAATATTCCATTGTGCATATGTACCACAGCTTTCTTATCCATTCATCTCCCAATGGGCATCTAGGTTGCTTCCATGTCCTAGCTATTGTAAACAGTGGTGTGATGAACATTGGGCACACGTGTCTCTTTCAATTCTGGTTTCCTCACTGTGTATGCCCAGCAGTGGGATTGCTGGGTTGTCAGTTCAGTTCAGTTGCTCAGTCCTGTCTGACTCTTTGCGATCCATGTACTGCAGCATGCCAGGCCTCCCTGTCTATCACCAAATCCCACAGATTACTCAAACTCATGTCCATTGAATCAGTGATGCCATCCAACCATTGCACCCTCTGCTGGGTTATATGGCATCTCTATTTACAGTTTTTAAAGGAATCTCCATACTGTTCTCCTTAGTAGCTGTACTAGTTTGCATTCCCACCAACAGTGTAAGAGGGTTCTCTTTTCTCTGCACCCTCTCCAACATTTATTGTTTGTACTCTTTTTGATAGCAGCCATTCTGACTAGCATGAGATGGTACCTCATTGTGGTTTTGGTTTGCATTTCTCTGATAATGAGTGATGTTAAGTACCTTTTCATGTATTTGTTAGCCATCTGTATGTCTTCTTGAAGAAATATCTGTTTAGTTCTTTGGCCCATTTTTTGATTGGGTTGTTTATTTTCCTGGTATTGAACTGCATGAACTGCTTATATATTTTTGAGATTAATTCTTTGTCAGTTGCTTCATATGCTATTATTTTCTCCCATTATGAAGGCTTTCTTTTCACCTTGCTTATAGTTTCCTTCACTGTGCAAAAGTTTTAAAGTTTAATTAGGTCCAATTTTTTAATTTTTGCTTTTATATACATTACTCTGGGGGATGGGTCATAGAGGATCCTGCCGTGATTTATGTCAGAGAGTGTTTTTGCCTATGTTTTCCTCTAGGAGTTTTATAGTTTCTGGTCTTACACTTAGATCTTTAATCTATTTTGAATTTAATTTTGTGTATGGTGTTAGAAAGTGTTCTAGGTTTATTCTTTTACATGTGGTTGACCAGTTCCTTTTTATTGTGGAGATTGCTCCCTGTGGGTGGGGTTAGACTAGTGGCTTGTCAAGGTTTCCTGGTTAGGGAAGCTTACATCTGTGTTCTGGTGGGTAGAGCTGGATCTCTTCTCTCTGGAGTGCAATGAAGTGTCCAGTAGCAGGTTTTGGGATGTCTATGGGTGTGGCTTGACGTTGGGCAGCCTGTATTTTAATGCTCAATGCTGTGTTCCTGCATTGCTGGAGAATTAACGTGGTGTGTCTTGCTCTGGAACTTGTTGGCTTTTGGATGGAGCTTGGTTTCAGTGTAGGTTTGGAGGCCTTTGGATGAGCTCTTTTCAAATAATGTTCCCTGGAATCAGGAGTTTTCTGGTGTTCTCAAGTTCTGGATTTAAGCCTCCTGCCTCTGGCTTTCAGTCTTATTCTTACAATAGCCTCAAGACTTTTCCATCCATACAGCACAGATGATAAAACATCTAGGTTAATGGTGAAAAGATTCTCCACAGTGAGGGACACCCAGAGAGGTTCACAGAGATACATGGAAAAGAGAAGAGGGAGGAGGGAGATAGAGGTGACCAGGAGGAGAAGAGGGGGAATCAAAAGGGGAGAGACCAATCTACCCAGTAATCAGTTCCCTAAGTGTTCTCCACAGCCGGAACATGCAGAGAGATTCACAGAGTTAAGTAGAGATGAAAAGGGGGAGGGAGGAGATAGAGTTGACCTGAGAGAGAAAAGGGAGAGCCAAAAGGGAGAGAGCAATCAAGCTAGTAATCACACACCTACATGAAAATGGATACTGAAAATTAGATTCTTAAAGGTACAAGATAGATAGCAAAAACCAAAGAGCAAAGGTTAAAAACCTGGATTAGAGGTTAGATTCTAAAAAATAGAGTATTTTAAGTACAAAGCAAAATGAATCACAAAAATTATTTAAAAAATTATATATGAAATTTGTTTTAAAAATAGTGTCTTTTTTTGCAAGATAATAGTAGGTTATAAAAATGAAAAATAAAGGAGTAATAAAGAGCTTAAAAGTAAAAAATAATGGTAATAGTAAAAATATGCCTAGGAATTTCTCTGGAGATGTTGTGGGCAGTGTGGGGTCAGTTCAGTTTCAGATAGTTCTTTGTTACAGCTTGTACTTTAAGGTCTATAGGCCCCTCCAATGCTTAGTCAATGTTAAGTACAGGGTTTTAATCTGTTGCACCTGTCACTTCCAGAACATTTCCCTCTTCTTTCTTATTTTGGCTTCCTCTGTTTGCCCATCTCTTCTGTGTCTAATTTCTCCCCTTACACAAGGGGGTGAAGGTGATCACTTATTTAGGCTTACTTGTTCAGTTGTGTTGTAGGGAGGGAGGAACACTGAAAACAAATATCACTGGTATGTGTGTAGAGTGCTTGCAGTGTGTGGACCACACTGGGTTTGTCCCAGCTCATGGGGCACGTGCTTTCTCGATCTACACTGCTCAGGCTCCAGGTTCCTCTTCAGGGGTACTGTCTAAAGTGGGCCCTGTGTCTTTTGCCCTTCCTAGGTCCTAGCAGCTCAGGCGACCGGGTGCTTGGTGAGCACACTGTTCCAGATGGGCTGTGTGTTTTAATCACCTCCCCCGTCCCGGCTGCTTGGTGTCCTGGGTGTGTGGCTAGAGTTGTGTCCCAGGTGTGCCGCTGGAGCACCATCTCCAGTGTGCCCGTGTGTCTCTGCTGGGGAACTGATCTCAGGCTATGGCCATCCTGGTACATGTCAACCGTCCAGGATCCCAGGCAGACGTGGTTAGCAACTGGGAGCCTGCTCACAGTTTGGTGGAGGATGCTGTCCCTGGGGCTGAGGTTGCCCCTTGCCTTCCGGCTCTGGCTGTCACATACCTGCCTCTCTGCCTCAGGTGGCAGTGATGGTTGGAGGAGGGGGAAGTCTGCAGCAAGCTGGTAGACTCCTCAATCTGTGAGTCAGCCAGGCTGTCCGTTAGGTTAGAGCCTGTCAGAGGAAAGTTCTCTTTTTTTCTCTCTGGCTGTCCCACAGTTTGTGTTGTTATCTCACGTTAGGTCCCTCAGATTGTCCTCAAGGCATTCAGGCCCAGTCCTTGCCTTAACCATGCAACCTGCACCTCCCTGTCCTGCCTCCTCTTGCTGGTAGCAGACATGAGCATCTGGGCAACTTCTCTGCTGGGAGTTGCCATTAGGTGTGTATTCTGTGTTTTTGTTTTTGTTTTTCCTCCCAGTTATGTTGCCCTCTGAGATTCCAAAACTCCCTACAGACCTGCTGGTGAGAGGGTTTCCTGCTGTTTGGAAACTTCTCCTCCTTCGCTACTCCCTCCCCAGGTTGAGTCTCCATCCCTAATTCTTCTGACTCTCTTTTTGTTTTCTATATTTTGTCCTACCTCCTTTTGAAGAGAATGGGCTGCCTTTCTGGGTGCCTGGTGTTCTTCCAGTGTTCAGAAGTTGTTTTGTGGAAGTTGCTCAGCATTCAGATGATCTTTTGATGAATTTGTGGGAGAGAAAGTAGTCTCCCCATCCTATTCCTCTGCCATCTTGGGGCTGTCCTCCTGAATTAAACATAAAACCTTTTGCACAATGAAGGAAACTATAAGCAAGGTAACAAGACAGCTTTCAGAATGGGAGAAAATAATAGCAAATGGAGCAACTGACAAAGAATTAATCTCAAAAATATACAAGCAACTCACGCAGCTCAATATCAGAAAAATAAACAACATAATCACAAAATGGGTCAAAGAACTAAATAGACGTTTCTGCAAAGAAGACATACAGATGGCTAACAAGCACATAAAAAGTTCAACATCACTTATTATCAGAGAAATGCAAATCAAAACCAAAATGAGGTACCATCTCATGCCGGTCAGAATGGCCTTATCAAAAAGTCTACAAACAATAAATATTGGAGAGGGTGCGGAGAAAAGGAAACTTTCTTAAACTGTTGGTGGGAATGCCAAATAGTCCAGCCACTATGGGGAACAGTATGGAGATTCCTTTAAAAACTGGAAACAGAACTGCCATACAACCCAGCAATTCCACTGCTGGGCATATACACTGAGGAAACCAAAAGTGAAAGAGACATGTTACCCCAATGTTCATTGTAGCACTGTTTACAATAGCTAGGACATGAAAGCAATCTAGATGTCCACTGGGAGATGAACGGATAAGAAAGCTGTGGTACATATACACGATGGAATATTACTCAGCTACTAAAAAAACTCATTTGACTCAGTTCTAATGAGGCAGATGAAACTGGAGCATATTATGCAAAGCAAGGTAATTCAGAGAAAAAACACCAATACAGTGTATTAATGCATATATATGGAATTTAGAAAGATGGTAATGACCCTATATGAGAGACAGCAAAAGAGATACAGATAGTAAGAACAGACTTTTGGACTCTGTGGGAGAAGGCGAGGGTGGGATGATTTGAGAGAATAGCATTGAAACGTGTATATTACCATATGTGAAATAGATCACCAGTCCAAGTTCGATGCATGAAACAGGGCACTCAAAGCTGGTGCACTGGGACAATCCTGAGGGATGGGATGGGGAGGGAATTGGGAGGGGGTTTCAGGGTGGAGGATACATGTACACCCATGGCTGATTCATGTCAATATATGGGAAAAAACAGTACTATATTGTAAAGTAATTAGCCTACAATTAAAATAAATAAATAAATTAAAAAAATAAATAGAAATGGAAGGGCTAACAGTTCTTTCTAACACTTATTTTTAAGTGTTCAGTGTCCTGGACTAATGAATTCTGAATGTACACACATAATTATACCACAGTTATTTAACTATCATAATAAATAAATTTCTTTTACATATAACTTCAATCAAAGTTCTCATAATACCACAAGGGGCCAAGAATAAAATTATATGTGAATAAATTTTCACATGCATATGTAAAATTTTGTAAGCTCAATTAAATAATCATCATTAGTTCTTTTATTATTCCATCAATTCATCTACTGCTACATAGTCCAAACTCTACAATAGATTTCTTTTTTACAAAGGTTTAAATCTCAAGTCATAATAAAAGCAGAACAATGGCCTAGAAGAATAAATATAGTATTGTATGGATATCATTATACATATCCATTTGCAAGGAAAATTAATGAAAAAATACATAAGACTTACAGTTTGCTGAAACAAAAAGTGTACTCAGTCAGAGCTGAATACACATGTCACCTAAAATAAATACTTTCTCAGCTTCCCATGACTTCTAAAGAGAAGAACTGCATGACTTTCTTCTCCAGCCTATTGTGGACTCCTTTCCATTTTCCTCCTCAAATTCCCTCACTGAAATCTCTTCCCTAGGTTATAAAACACACCTTGGGCTTCTGGTTCAGGCAAGATGACCTTGATCTCTTTGAGCCCACTCTTCTGTCTGTTTTGGAAATAAGAAGGGGCCACAAAGGATACCTTTTATAGTAGGCAAGAAGAAGGTGAACTATTTTAGGGCTTGAAGGCTGGAAGAGCCTCTTGATGAAAATGAAAGAGGAGAGTGAAAAAGTTGACTTAAAACTCAACATTCAGAAAACTAAGATAATGGCATCTGGTGATATCACTTCATAGCAAATAGATGGGGAAACAGTGGAAGCAGGGGCTGACTTTATTTTTGGGGGCTCCAAAATCACTGCAGATGGTGACTGAAACCCTGAAATTAAAAGACACTTGATCCTTAGAAGAAAAGTTATGACCAACCTAGACAGCATATTAAAAAGCAGAGGCATTACTATGCCAACAAAGGTCTATCTTTTTTCCAGTAGTCATGTATGGATGTGAGAGTTGGACTATAAAGAAAGTTGAGTGCTAAAGAATTGATGTTTTTGAATTGTGGTGTTGGAGAAGATACTTGAGAGTTCCTTGGACTACAAGGAGACCCAACCTGTTCGTCCTAAAGGAAATCAGTCCTGAATAGTCATTGGAAGGACTAATGCTAAAGCTGAAACTCCAATACTTTGGCCACCAGATGTGAAGAACTGACTCATTGGAAAAGACCCTGATGCTGGGAAAGATTGAAGGCAGGAGGAGAAGGGGATGACCGAGGATGAGATGTTTGGATGGCATCATAGATTCAATGGACATGAGTTTGAGTAAACTCCAGGAGTTGGTGATGGACAGGGAGGCCTGGTGGGCTGCAGTTCATGGGGTCACAAAGCGCTGGACGCAACTGAACAACTGAACTGAACTGAACTGGAAGAGCCAGACAGCAGCACCTAACAGAAGGCAACCCAGACCCAGCATTCCTGACCTCCAACCTGTCAACAGAAGGCAGCCTGAGTAGGGCCGTTTCTCCCCAGGAATAAATGTGAAGGAACACAGGTGGTCGTTCAGTCCCTAAGTTGTGTCTGACTTTTTGTGACACTGTACTGTAGCCCACTAGCTTTCTCTGTCCATGGGATTCTCCAGGTGAGAATACTAGAGTGGGTTCTCATGCCCTCCTCCAGGGAACCTTCCCCTGGGAAGGGGATCAAAGCCTCATCTCTTATACTTCCTCATTGACAGGTGGGGTGTTAACTACTAGCACCATGTGGGAAGCTTGACTTAAGCAATAACATATCATTAATTACCTAACCTACAAATGGTCTAAATATACTGATCAAAAGACAGAGTTGGCAGAGTGAATTAAAAAAAAAAAAAAAGAAACATTATAGGTTCTTTCAAAGAAATCAGTATTCCGTGTGCTGTGCTTAGCTGCTCAGCCGTGTCTGACTCTTTGCGACCTCATGGACTGTAGCCTGCCAGACTCCTGTGTCCAAGTAGATTCTCCAGGTAAGTATATTGGAGTGGATTGCCATGCCCTCCTCCAGAGGCTATTCCCAATCCAGGGATCAAACGCAGGTCTTCACATTGCAGGTGGGTTTCTTATGGTCTGAGACACCAGGGAAGCCCAAGAAACTCATTAATGGCAAGGATATGTAGAAAATAAAGGGATAAAAAATATGTTAATATCAGATAAAGTAGACTTTAGAGCAAAGAAAATTTCTGAAGACAAAGGAATACAAGGGCATTATATAAGGATAAAAGAATCAATCCAGCAGGAATACATAATCCTAAATATGTATACATCAATAAACACAGTCTCAAAATATTTGAAGCAGAAATAGATCATCTGAATAGTCCTATTACATTTAAAGACATTGAAAATGTAATATAAAACTTTTGAAAAAGAAATCATCAATCCATGATAGTTTGACCAGAGAATTCTAACAAATATTTTAAAAATTAAGATCAATTTGACATAATCTCTTCAAGAAAATAAAAGAGTAGGAAACCATTCCCAACTAATTTGATGGGGCCAGTATTTCCCTATACTAAAATCAGACAAGGCAGTACAAAAAAGGGAAATTTCAGACTAACATCTCTTGTAAATTTGGAACTAAGTTTTCACTCTCACACATACAAATGAGCCAAATGAATCTAACAATGTATAAAAACATCTCTTGATAGTTTCTGGTTCCTTTGTAAGTCTGGTCATATTACCTATCTCTTCAATGTGTTTATGTGAATCAACAGTACAGTTAGTTAGGGTCCTGGTAATAATATCATACCAGAAATACAGTGACAAATGCTCAAACTAGGTAAAATCAGAAACTAACTTCTCCACTAGAGTTAATCATACCCAGTCTTTCTAAATGTCTAGCAAAAATAACTACAACTAGATTAAGATTAAGAAAACATTTCTACCATGAAGAAATGGTGGGTGTGTTTGATATTCTTTATAAGCCCCTCAGGAACCCTGTTGATCATTTTCTATTATGTTATGAACCTTTAGAGGCTGAGAAGACCAGACTTTATCCCTCTAGCTCTCCTGGCCTCTTACTTCTACTTGAGTTCGGCCAGTAGTAGACAAAAGAGACTGATGTTTCAGTGGAGAAAGAGATTAGTGGATTGATTCTTTCCAGACTCCTTTCCTGCTGGGAGGTGACCAAGTTTCTCCACTGAAGCCCAGAGCTCTGGTCAGAGGCCCTCAAATTTATCTGCAGGTATGTACAAGTCTCTCTAGAGACTGCAATATCCATTCTCTTCCTTTGCCCTGTGGGCCTAAAAGTGTTCGTGTATCCTGTTGTTGCCTGTCTCAAAGAGTTTTGCTATTCCTTTTAAGCTGTCATTAATCCTGATACAACTTCCAAATCCTTAAAGTTTATTATCTGTTAGTCACTCAGGCATGTGTGAGTTTTTGTGACCCCCATGGACTGTAGACTGCCAGGCTACTCTGTCCAAAGGATTCTTCAGACAAAGATTACTGGAGTGGACAGCCATTCCCTTCTGCAGGGATCGTCTCTGACTCAGGGATGCAACAAAGGTCTCCCACTTTGCAGGCAGACTTTACCGTCTGAGCCACCAGGGAAGCCAGTTCTCTTTATTTTCTTTACCTGTGTAAATCATCTTGCTTTCTGACAATGACAGGGGTGGCTTTGGAGCTGCTAGCTAAAGATGGCCCCTCAAAGATCTATCGCTTAACTGCTTACAACAGGAGGGGGACATCATTCTTCCTGACTCCAAAATCAGAAATACAAGAACATGTCACAGGTCATGTAAAAATAAGTGCTGAAAAATCAATGACTTAAGAATGAATTTGGTAAAAGTGCACAAACTTTAAGCTGTAAGATGATGATAAGGTCTGAGGATCTAATGTGTAACATGGTGAATATGGTTTGTAAAGTGTTATTGACATTTGTGGGACTTCCCAGGTGGTGTTAGTGGTAAAGGACCATCCTGAGAGTGCAGGGTGCATAAGAGATGTGGGTTGAATCCCTGGGTCAGGGAGATCCCCTGGAGGAGGGCATGGCAATCCACTCTAGTATTCTTTCCTGGAATCCCCATGGACAGAGGAGACTGGCAGGCTATATAGTCCGTGGGGTCACAAAAAGTTGGACATGGCTGAAGTGACTTAGCACACATGTAAGAGAGTTAAACTAAAAGTCCTCACCAAAAATATCTTGAAAGGCAAATATGTGAGTGATAATAATATGTTAATTAAATCAATGAGGGAACCCATTAATCATGTATACCTATTTAAACTGTCATGCATACTTTAAATATCTTGCCATTTTATCTGTAAATATTTTAAAAAAATGGAAAAAAAGGAAAAAAAATTCAATGCTTTTTTAATATAATTTTGTAGATATTTCAGTCATTTTCTTGGCATGTAAAAAATTTTTTTATTCCAGATAATAACCAGTGGGATTCATTGGATATTCAGAAAAGGAAGAAACCTTGGAAGTTATCTAGACAATCCTCCCATATTAAAGATATATTAGTAAATTCAAGATTGATTAAGTCACTTATCAAACTTATAAAACTTGATGCAAAAGTAGCAATAGAAACCACATTTCCTAAGTTTAAGTGAATCTTTACCGAATTACCCGGAAAATGGAAATTTGTCCTCTGCTCTGCAAAACGTGATTTTTATCTCTTTCACAGAAGTGATCATATTCCACCTTGTATTCACTGTCCAGTTAGCATAAGTTTTACCAAGTAAATTAAATTCCTTGAAGGTTCAATCCTGGCCTGTCTGTTCTTTTCACTCTATACTCTCACATATGGCTAAAACTCTTTATAAAGCCATTTCTTCTCCCTGGAAGACCCTCGCTCTTTTACCTGATTACTTCCCTGACATCTTTCAGATCTCAGTAAAAAACCACTTCCACAAAGCAGCCTTTCGTGATTCTGACACAGCTCAGTTCTTCTTGTTATGTGGACAAGTGGCATTCTGTGCTTTGCCTTCTTGACACATGTCCCAATTGTGGTGCAACATTTAACTTGAAATTTACCTCATTTCTGTTTTTCTATTAAAATTTAAGTCCTAATTTGCAAAGTCCACATATGTGCTCTTCACTACTGTCCATTCTTTGCATCCAACAGGCCTTCGTTAGGTGTTTGTTCAATGAAACACTCATTCGTGCAGAGTTAAACTCCAATGAATTTTTGATGCTGCTCTCACAGCATACAGGGAACTAAAACCAATGAGGTCTTTCCCCCCCACCCAAACCCTTATACTCTGATTATTTGGACATAGTTATAGAACTAGAACTGTGGGGTCTTCCCTTGTAGCTCAGCTGGTAAAAAATCCACCTGCAATGTGGGAGGCTTGGGTTTGACCCCTGGGTTGGGAGGATTCCCTGGAGAAGGGAAAGGCTACCCACACCAGTATTCTGGCCCAGAGAATTCCATGGACTATATAGTCCATGGGGTCACAAATAGTTGGACCTGACTGAGAGACTTTTACTTTCACTTTTACAGTAAAAGTGGATGCATTTGTTTTTAATCGTCACCTTATTAGGTAGAAACCACTTGATTTGCAGTCTGTCCTTCCACATACACTAGCCCTCACAATTTCATGTCCTAAGATAATGTGATAATCGAGTCACTGACAAAAAGGCTGAATAGAACAGAATTAGAGACAGTGCTCTGAACTTGCCACTTGAATCTGCTTTTTATCATAGAATTACTATACTTTGTCACAGGAGTTCCGTTTCCTAGCTATAGTCTCTGATCATGACAGATCAAAATCCTTTAAGGAGAGTCTACAAATCAAATATTCTTACATTGTACACAAACACCTAATCTCTCTTCGAAGGTACAAAAGAAATTCACCTCCTTGATGAACTGTTACCTACTTTTCCTAGGTGAAAGTACCATCTTCCTCCTTATGGCTTCCTAATTTCATTCTCACCATTTTTATCTCACTGACCACATTCTGGCTTGTGTTACAGTTAATGATCTGAACACCACCTATTCCCACTCCTTTCATTCAGTTCCCTTGGGGCAACAAAGGCTATGCCAACTGCCCTGAAGTTACTATTTACTGAGTATCAACCATGCCAGAAACTGGTATTTTTCACAGACCAGCTTATTTGTTCTTTCTGAGGTAAATATTATAATTAAAAGCAAATACCCAACCTCTGGTATTTTGGAAAAAATGACAACTGGAAAAAATCTTAACCACTATTCTAGATAAAAGTTCGCTTTTTTAAAATATTTCCTTTCAAAGAGAGCTTGCACTTGCATTCTTGATAGCTTTCAGGTGAATAGAAATGGGACTGTTATGTTAACTGGAAAAAAAACAAAACAAAACAGAACACTGTTGCAGGAAACAAATATAGACAAATAACACATCTTCTGTATACTTCAAGATCCATTTTATTGGGACCTGGCGGCTCAGACAGTAAAGAGTCCTTCTGTAATGAAGGAGACCTGGGTTTGATCCCTGGGTCAGAAAGATCCCTGGAAGAGAGCATGACAACCTACTCCAGTATTCTTGTCTAGAGAATCCCAGTGGATAGAGGAGCCTGGTGGGCTACAGTCCAGAGGTCGTAAAGAGCTGAACATGACTGAGCAAACTTCTTCAAGGTGATATACTGATATTTAGTAACAGTTTCTGTCACTAGCATGCTCAACTATAACTCCTGCTTTTCATAATAAGACCAAAGATAAAAATAGTATTCCATAACAGTCAAGTAATTATTTCTATCAAGGATTTTTTCTTAAAGCTAAAGCCAGAGAAATACACTGTGAGATAGAGCAGATAATGAAGACTATAAGAAATCCAACCAAGGAAGCTGCACAACAAATAATTTTCTTTTTGGGAAAAGGAAAAATACCTCAGTTTGGGATCATGTTTTATGCAGAGAATTGAATAATCTTTGGAAATGTAAAGGATTTTCTACTCTAATTTCCTTGCTTAGTTGAGAAAACCAAGGCCTAGAGAAGTGAAGATAAGTTTTCCAAGTGAAAGAGCAGTTATGTTAGGACTCTGATTAGAGCCCAGTGACAGGCCTTAGGGTCCTGTTGCTTCATCTTAAGGCTGAAAGGCTGGAGATCTGAGGACTAGTTAGTGGTTCAGTCCTAAGGCCGAATTGCTTTTGTTTTGGGAAATCTCAATCTTTGCTCCTAAGGTCCTCAACTGATTGCATAAAATCCACCCATATATAGAAGGTAATTTATTTGATTCACAATCTATTGGTTTAAACGTTAATTACCTCTAAGAAAATATCTTCCTAAGTAAGCATGTCAAAGAAATGCAATTTGAAAGAAATGTACAATTCTATGGAGTATGTTACCATGTGTATTTGGAATTGAGCAACTATGCTATCTGTTCCACTGTCATGTCCTGGGAAGGGAAAAGAAGACTGACAATTTTTTTCCCCATTTAATTATGTCCAGTGTTTTAGTGCATGAATGCTGCTATTACAAAATGCCAGAGGCAGGGTGGTTTATAAACTATGTTATTTATCACAGTTCTGGAGGCTAGAAGTCGAAGATCAGGGTGCCAGCATGGCTGAGTGAGTGCGGACCTCTTCCAGGACATATCCTTAAATAGAAGGGATGAGCAAGTATTTCAGGCCTCTTTCACAAGAGCCCTAATCCCATTCATGTGGGCTCTGCCCTCATGTGTGTTCTGCACTCATGACCTTATCATTTTCCAATGGTCCCACCTCCTAAAATCGTCACTTTGGGGATTAGGTTTTCCACATATGAATTTTGGGAGAACACAAGCATTTAGACCATGGCACCCAACGAGGAGACTGACTTGTCTAAGGTAACCCAATGCCTCATCCATACTGAATGCTCTGTGGTGCTGATAGGAAGCCAAGGACTAAGAAAGCTGAATAAGTACCTGCAGCCCCAGGTGGAGGGTCTGAGTGGCAAACTCCTTGATGGACTTCACAACAATATATGAGTATCTCCAGGGTTTTCTTTGGTTATCATTTATTGAGTAGTCCACCACTCCAGTGTTCCTATTTGAAATATGAGTTAATTACTGAGTTCTTAGACAAAGTACCAATTGACCAACATGAAAATATCACAGCTATGCATATAAAGAAAAGGGCCTTTGACAGACACAAGTTTTACAATGCAAAGTCCCTAAGACTTCATTCACTTCAGAGAGCAATTAGAAGTTTGGGGATCTCCAAGACCATTCTTGGGTTCCATAACCAGCTAGGAATTCAAGAACTCACTGAAAGCTATTATGCCTATGGCCATGGTTTATTGAAGATCTTTGATTTATTTTTAATTCATTTTTTAATTTTTAGTGCAGTGTAATTGATTTACAATGCTTTAAATGTCAGTTTTTGTTGAACAGTGAATAAGTTATCCATATACATGTATCTACTCTCTTAAACATTCTTCTCCCATGGAGGTCATTACAGAGCATTGAGCAGAGTTTCCTTTTCTATACAGTAGGTCCTTATTAGTTATCTATCTTATATATAGTAGTGTGTATATGTCAATCTCAATATCACAATTTATCTTTCCCCTTTTCCCCCTGGAACCGTAAGATTATTTTCTACATCATGACTCTCTTTCTATTTGTAGATAACTTCATTTATACCATCCTTTAATATTCCATATATAAGTAATATCATATGTATTTGTCTTTCTCTGTCTGATTTACCTCACTTGGTATGGGAATATACAGGTCCATCCATATTGCTTCTCATGTCATTATTTTTTTCCTTCTTAGAGCTGAGTAATATTCCATAGTATATGTGCACTACATCTTGTTTATCCATCTCTTGATGTACACTGAGGTTGCTTCCATGTTATGGCTGTTGTAAACAGCGCTGCAATCAACATTGTTGTGCTTAGTTGCTCAGTCGTGTCCACTCTTTGCTACCCAATGGATTATAGCCTACCAGGCTCCTCTGTTCACGGGGATTCACCAAGCAAGAATATTGGAGTGGGTTACCGTCCCCTCTTCCAGGGGGTCTTCCCAACCCAGGGATCGAATCCAGGTCTTCTGCATTGCAGGCAGATTCTTTACCATCTGAGCCACCAGGGAAGCCCTGGTGAAGCAATGAACACTGAGGTGTATGTATCTTTTCAAAGGATGATTTTCTCCTGGTATATACTTAGTGGATTGCAGCTTTTCAAAATATACAGATTAAAAACTGCCCAGAAAAAAAGGCATATAGGGCAGAGTCAAACAAAGTGTGAAACATGGAGCTTTTGGTTGCCTCTTCCCAGGGCGTCACGGACACGTTTATTTTCCCAGCACTAATATGCCGGCAGTGAGCACTTGCAGACACTGGAGCTCACTCCAGTCTCCATGTCTGGAGTTTTAACTGGGGCTCCATCGCCTAGGCATAATTGACAGTCCATACAGCTGATCTCAGCCTCAAACCTCTCTAGAGGTGCAGCTGATGCTGTATGACCAAAACCCCCATTCCTAAATCACATCATTCTTGTGGCTCAAAGTTTTTAATCTAAATCACATTGTTTACATACCTATCAGTTCAGTTCAGCCATTCAGTCATGTCTGACTCTTTGCGACCCCATGAACCGCAGCATGCCAGGCCTCCCTGTCCATCACCAACTCCCGGAGTCTACCCAAACTCATGTCCATTGAGTTGGTGATGTTATCCAAGCATCTTATCCTCTGTTGTCCCCTTCTCCTCCCTCCCTCAATTTTTCCCAGCATCAGGGTCTTTTCAAATGAGTCAGCTCTTTGCATTATGTAGCCAAATTATCGGAGTTTCAGCTTCAACATCAGTCCTTCCAATGAACACCCAGGACTGATCTCCTTTAGGATGGACTGGTTGCATCTCCTTGCAGTCCAAGGGATTCTCAAGAGCCTTCTCAACACGAGTTCAAAAGAATCAATGCTTTGGAGCTCAGCTTTCTTTATAGTCCAACTCTCACATCCATACATGACTACTGTAAAAACCATAGCCTTGACTAGACGGACCTTTGTTGACAAAGTAATGTTTCTGCTTTTTAATATGCTATCTAGGTTGGTCATAACTTTCCTTCCAAGGAGTAAGCATCTTTTAATTTCATGGCTGCAATCACCATCTGCAGTAGTGATTTTGCAGCCCCCCAAAATAAAGTCAGCCAGTGAAGGAGCGTCGGAGCAGTGGCGCCTGCGCAGCCCAGAGCGGCGAGAGGAGCTACCCCACATACAAGGTCCCGGGTGGCAGCCGAGAGCTGCTACCACACATCCAATGTACCCAGCAGCGGCTGCACTTTGCTGGAGAAGCCATGAAGAGATACCCCATGTCCAAGGTAAGAGAAACCCAAGAAAGATGATAGGTGCTGAGAGAGGGCATCAGAGGGCAGACAGACTGAAACCACAATCACAGACAAGTAGCCAATCTGATCACACGGACCAGAGCTTGTCTCACTCAATGAAACTAAGCCATGCCGTGTGGGTCCCCCTAAGATGGACAGGTCATGGTGGAGAGGTCTGACAGAATGTGGACCACTGGAGAAGGGAATGGCAATCCACTTCAGTGTTCTTGCCTTGAGAACCCCATGAACAATACACACCTATCAGGCTGGCCCAAGACCCTCACATAATCAAAGGAACTTTTCCCAGTGTCAACCTTTGACACCTTTAGTCACCCTTTCTCAGAGAAAACCACCTAAGGGTTTAGAGAGAAGCTCCCAGGAAACAAGGGCATAGTGCAGACTTCACTTTGGTTGAGGCTGAGCCCTTCACTACACAGCTGGGTGGCTGGTTTTGCCTGAGGAGAATCCTTCATTGTAACCCCACAATAAGAAAATGTGAAGTGACAAATATTGGTCAAGCATTTACTTCTTCTGGTCTTTCTCTGAAATGTTTTTCTTGCATTATTTTCATTAATTCTTATGCAACTCCATGAGGTGGACACTAGTTTGAAAGGCATTATGGAGAGAAGCAAATTAAGGCTTGCCTAAAGATTCGGAGCTAGTGAGTGGTAAAGAGGGAGTATATACAAGGGCTAAAGGACTCCAAGGTTCATATTTAAAACCACTATGTTGCAAAGATACAACCATTTTTTCTAGTATTTTTATTTATTTGGTTGCGTGTGTCTTAATTGTAGTACATCTGGATCTTCCACCTCTGTTGTGGTATGTGGGATCTAGATCCATGAGCAGGGATTGAACCCCAGGCCTCCTGGATTGGGAGCACAGAATCTTAACCACTGGGCAACTGGGAAAGTGCCAACAACATTTCCATTTGGAGTAAATGTTCACAAGCAAGTGCAGAGCCAAAGAAGTTTGTTGAATCAATGTTGTCTAGTCCTGCCATTCTGTTCCACAATATAAATGAATTAAGAAAGTTACAACATGAAAAACTCTTCTTGCTATCTATTTAACAGAAATAAATATAAGACGGAAAGACATGAACTCACCATAAGCTCATGATGCCATGATCAAGGAAGGCTTAGGAAACAGGAACATTTCAAAAAATCTTTTTGTCTGGTATCCCAGAAATCTGTACACCGTTGTATATCACACAATAAGAAGTTTTTAGATAGTGAATGGCATGCCTTTCTTCATAAAACAGGGCCAGGGCAATTCTGAAATGGGAGGTGCGAAAGAAGACCAGTATTTAAGCCTTCAAATACAAATGCTTTCTCAGAGAGAAAAATTTAGAAAAGAAAACATATGAATGTTGAGAGTTTGAAAATTGTTTCCCTTAAAACTCTCCCCATGAGCATACGACATGGAAAATTTCATGTACCCCAGAACACCCTGGTGTGGTAACACAGTCTGACTGATCCAGTATTTTAATGATTTTCTTAATTTTGGGTGAAGCTTTCATTAACTCCCATGTGACCAATGGTGTTGATAATTGATAAATCAATTGGAATGGGGTTCCTGAAAATGGAGTGGACAGATGAGAAATGTAATCTGATGTCTAAGTGAAGGGAGTTTGATACACAGAGGGAGAAAGGAATTTTAACTTTTCTGAGGAATGATGGTTGATGAGATGTGGTCCTCAAGATTCTATGTGAAGGAGCCCCACTCCCCTGCATCAACTGAGGACAGGGGAAAGGATGGAGTCTAAGCTCTGGTGGCAAGACAGAAGTGTTTCAGCCCATAGCCCTTCATTATAGACAGAGTGATCTCTCTGTAGGCAATGGTATTCAAAATAGAATACCAGCAACAGCAATACAAATGACCAAGCAATGGAGGAGCAACACAGACCTGTTGTAAGCAACCAAAGGTGTTCTTAGTGTGAAAATATTGATGGCCTCCCGACCCCTTACTTCTTAGTTCTATTGTGTCTGAGAGAAAAGTTCCTCTGAGAAGAAGGATAGGAGTTCACACTCCTTCCAGGAAGTCAATTGGGAAGCCTAAGCCATGGAATTACCATTTGGATTACCAATCATACTGTGTCTCTCATCCCTCAGGTAGGTGGCCTTGGAAACAGCAGTTACAATTGTGATTTAAAAGAAATATTAAACACAGATGTTCTTCTCTTGTACTGCCCGTAAATTTTAGAAACAGGTAATTGTGAAATTGTTTTTCAAAAAAGGTACAGCTGCCTGCTTTATAATTACCTTGATTATTCTAGAATATGCCGTGAGGTTAAAATGTCTTTTGCTGAGAAAAGTGACTTTTTCCCTACCACACGCAATGTTCATCTTCTTCACTAAATTTCTTGCAGCAATATAAGTTCTCATTTTTGATTTCTTAATACCCATTGTGCCCAGGAAGTAGAAGTTTTATGGAAAAATGAGTACCCTGTCTTAATATAAAGTGTCCCCATATCGCTACTGTTCTTAGAGACCCTACCGACTATTCTCTCCTACCACCCAGAACTTTATCCAGTGCACATTTTTACATTTATTTGTGGTTATCTTTTTTTTCTCCAGTTTCAGCTTTAATCACCTAATTTTTGTTTTCATTTTATTCCATTATTGTGTCATTAGCCACAGGATTTCTTAGCAAACATAGTAGATTCAGGGTAAATTTGAGTCATGTTCTATGATAAAGAATACTACTTTGAGATATAAATCAGAATCATTAAAAAAAAAAAACAGTAATTGGTTAAAAAAAAGTTGGAATATGGTTATCCTGAGGCTATACAATACTTTAACCACAACATTATTCTTGATGAAAAATTTGAGTTAGATATTTGATAAGCCTCACAAGTTTTATTTTCTTGGGTTCCATAATCACTGCAGATGATGACTGCAGCCATGAAATTAAAAGATGCTTGTTCCTTGGAAGAATAGCTATGAAAAAATCTAGACAGCATATTAAAAAGCAGAGACATCACTTTGCCAGAAAAATGACTGTATATTCAAAGCTTTAGTTTTTCCAGTAGTCATGTACAGATGTGAGTGTTGTATCATAAAGAAGTCTGAGCACAGAAGAACTAATGTCATCAAACAGTGGTGTTGGAGAGGATTCTTGAGAGTCCCTTGGATTACAAGGAGATAAAACCAGCCAATCCTAAAGGAAATCAACCCTGAATATTCAAAGGACTAATGCTGAAGGTCCGGTACTTTGGCCACCTGATGCGAAGAGCCAACTCATTGTAAAAGACCCTAATGCTGGGAAAGACTGAGGGCAGGAGGAGAAGGGGTGACAGAGAATGAGATGGTTGGTTGGCATCACCAACTCGATGGACACGAGTTTGAGCAAATGCCAGGAGATAATGAAGGACAGGGAAGCCTGATGTGCTGCAGTCCATGGGGTCTCAAATGTCAGGTATGACTTAGTGACTGGACAACAAGAAGAGCAAGGTCTCACGTGTGGATATGAAGTTTAATATTTATGAAATATAAGCAGTCACGTTACACATATAGAATAACTTTAGTAATGTGAGTTGTAATAAAGGCTAACCACAGCTCAATTAAAAGGCCCATTGTAATCACAATTCTTTGATTTGTGTGATACTGCTGGTTTCTAAGGAGAAGGCAATGGCACCCCACTCCAGTACTGTTGCCTGGAAAATCCCATGGACGGAGGAGCCTGGTAGGCTGCAGTCCATGGGGTCGCTAAGAGTCGGACACGACTGAGCGACTTCACTTTCACTTTTCACTTTCCTGCATTGGAGAAGGAAATGGCAACCCACTCCAGTGTTCTTGCCTGGAGAATCCCAGGGACGGGGGAGCCTGGTGGGCTGCCGTCTATGGGGTCGCCCAGAGTCGGACATGACTGAAGTGACTTAGCAGCGGCAGCAGCTGGTTTCTAGTTGTTGTTTAGTTGCTAAGCGTGTCTGAATTTTTTAGGACCTCATGAGCTGTAGCCTGTCAGGCTCCTCTGTCCATGGTATTTTCCAGAAAGTAATACTGGATTAGGTTGCCATTTCCTTCTTCAGGGGATCTTAACTATAGAAAGTGAAAGTGAAAGTCGGTCACTCGTGTCTGACTCTTTGCGACCCCATGGACTATACAGTCCATGGAATTCTCCAGGCCAGAATACTGGAGTGGGTAGTCTTTCCCTTCTTCAGGGGATCTCCCCAACTCAAGGATCGAACCCGGGTCTCCCACATTGCTGGCGGATTCTTTACCAGCTGAGCCACAAGGGAAGACCAAGTATACTGGAGTGGGTAGCCTATCCCTTCTTCAGTGGGTCTTCCTGACCCAGGAAGCCAACCGTGGTCTCCTGCATTGAAGGCAGATTCTTTACCAACTGAGCTATGAGGGAAGCCCCCTATGCTCCATCCCAAGGTCATGAGAGGAGGTTTCTCCAGGACAGACAGGAGTTCGCCCTTAGGCTCAGGTGTCCATGTGTCTGCCCGGAAATCCACTCACAAGATGGACACAACTGCAGGGAGCAAGTGAAGACGTGTGAGTTACAGGCTAGGGATCTTTTGCTGTATTTGCCTGACGCTCCCAAGGATAGGAGAGAGCCGATAGAATTCATCATCTTTCCCCAAACCTGAGGTGCTCTTCGGATTTTAAATGTCTTTCTTTGTATAAGCTCTTCTCCAACCTGGAGTCCCATCCCCTTCTACTCCTGGGGAGCTCCTCCAAATCTTATTTCACTTCCTTTTTGAAAATTCTTGTGACTTTTCCAGACAAATCAGCTCTTCTCTCCTTTGTGTTACAATGAGGTTTTACTTACATTTACCAAAGAAAAGAATACAACTGGACTAATTATTTATTCACATATTTATCTCTTTCTCATGAAAAATTTGGGACCAGCAAGATTAAATTCAAACACTAACCCTTCATAATATTTAATAAATATAAGTTTAATAAATGTATGTTGAACAAATGCTCAAAATACATTTTTTATTTATAAATTGGTTATTTGTAATTTGGCATGGTCATTTCTCATGCCAAAATGCCTTAGGCTATGTTTCAGGATAATATTAAGTTTTATTAATGTAAAGGAGTAAAGTATTAAACTCAAAATCAGTTAAATATTTTACAAATATGAATAATTTCAAAAACTCATCTATAAATACAAATTCTTAAGAAAAAGAAATTCTTAAAAAAATATTAAGAGTTATTATACTTAACAAGCAAGATAATTTTTTACTATTGATCCCCACTGTGGCAAAGGGCAGAGGGTTTATTTGGAAAGTCAGGGAAACTTTTCTGTTATCTAGGGTCAAATGCCTGTTGAATAAATATTACAACCTAGACTCTTTCTTTCCTCTCCTATGTCAGGAAAATTTCAGAAGTCATCAAGTTATTCAGGGCTGCATCTTCATAGATTCTTAGGCCAGTTAATACAGGTGAAATAGGAATCTGAAAGACCATAGAAAACATAGGGTCAAAGTCTCCCTCTACTTTTTTTTCCCAAGATGTAGATTATTTTTTTTTATGACATATGGCATTATACAAATTTTAGACATGCAACACAATGGTTTGATACTTGTGTATATTGCAAAATTATCACCAGAGTAATTCTAGTGTTAATTTTTTAGTGTGATCCATTATCACACATAGTTTCAATTTTTTCTTGTGGTGAGAACTTTAAGATTTGCTCTCTTAGTAACTTTCAAGTATACAACACACTATTGTTAACTATAGTCACCACACTCTCTACTATATCTCAGTGACTTATTTATAACTGGAAATCTGTATCCACTTCACCCATTCTGGCTCCCCCACCCAAAACCTGCCTCTGGAAACCACCAAACTCTGTATTTATATTTGTTCTTTGTGGTTATTGGTTTTTGATTTCTCATTTAAGTGAGCTCATATAGCATTTGTCTTTATCTAACTTATTTCACATAGCATAATGCCCTCAAGGTTCATTCATGCTATCACAGAGAGCAAGATTTCTTCATGGTAAGTTCATAACTAATATATTAAGGGTACTTGCATAATCCTGAGGATAAAGTTGGCTAGCTCCACACCCTACTCACCCCTCATGGTGAACAAATTGTTGACAGTGGTTTAATTCATGGAATTTACTCTTTAATTGTTCCCTGTCTGTTTGCTTGACACCATTTTGCAACTTGGCCCCCTGAACTTGATTCCCAATGTCCAGTGCAATAGCAAGCATCATTTGTACCTGGCCTGAGAGGTAGGACATGGAACAGTTGCTATACTTTGGCAAAAACCATTACGATTATATAAAAATGAAACTGGAGTGAAGCAAATACATTTTTTCCTAGAGAAACTGTATAGCAGTTTGTAAATCAAAAGAGCAATGCAGTGAGTAAATTTTGTGGATTTTAATGATTCACAATTGCTTACTATTTTTTTCCTTGGCCATTTCAGTTCACGTGAAAAAATTATTTTAAGAAATGAGTATTTATCACTGTTTATAAGAATATAAAACAAATATATCCAAGATGCTATCCAAAGTGGCAAAAAATATGAGATGCTAATAAAATGTAATTAAATTATTCATATTTAAAATGAACTTCTAACTCTAGCTTATTTAATGGTTCCCTCTTATGTAGTTGAAGCCCCATTATGAAGTCTATACATAAAGAAATTCTAATGTAAAACCAAACTATTTAATGTATTCCTCTCAATTGAAAATTTCATTTCATTATTATTATTATTTTTTTCCAGTGGGTTTTGTCATACATTGATATGAATCAGCCATGGATTTACATGTATATAATAAAAAAAAAAAATTAAAAAAAAAAAAAAAAGAAAATTTCATTTCATAATTGAAATGAAGGTAAGTACATAATTGCTTTCTTTGGTAAAAATACAATATATTACCATATTACTACATGGATTTGTACACATCTATAAGGTAACCACTGGAGAAGGAAATGGCAACCCACTCCAGTGTTCTTGCCTGGAGAATCCCAGGGACAGAGGAGCCTGTTGGGCTGCCGTCTATGGGGTGGCACAGAGTCGGACACGACTGATGCGACTTAGCAGCAGCAGCATAAGGTAACCACATCTCTTATATTATACTACATTCATTGAAATTAAAAAAAAAAAAACACAATAAAAATCATAAGTAACCAAACACATCACAAAATACACAAGCATATTCCTTGACCAAATAAAAGTAGAAGACTGAGTATTTCCTCATTTATTGGCATTTTCCCTTGTGGCTCAACTGGTAAAGAACCTGCCTGCCATGTGGGAGACCTTCGCTCAACCCCTGGGTTTGGAAGATCCCCTGGAGAAGGGAACAGCTACCCACTCCCGTATTCTGGCCTGGAGAATACAGTCCATGTGTCACAAAGAACTGAGTGGGTTTCACTTTCACTTTTCACCACTGGGACAAAGGCAGCGGGTTTATCAGTAAAATCTGAGGAGTCTTATTTTCTGCTTTCCAAGGTCAAAGGCCTGTTGCATGAATATTACAACCTAGACTCTCTACCTTTTAACTCTTCTTGTCAGTGAAGTTTCTCAAGCCATCACGTTATTCAGGGCTATGTGGGCATAGATTTTTAGGTCAATTAATATAGGTGAAATAGGAACGTAAGGAACATAGAAATGCATAGGATCAGAGTTTCTCTTTCCTTTTTTTCCAAGGTGTATTTTTTAAATTGAGATATTAATTTAATTTACAATAGCATCATACAAGTTTTAGATGTACGTTTACAACACAATGATTTGGTATTTGTATATACTGCAAATAGGGGCTTCCCTGGTGGCTCAGATGGAAAATAATCACCACAGTAAATCTAGTTAACATCCATCATCACACATTGTTATGATTTCTTTCTTGTGGAAGGAACTTTTAAGATCTACTCTCTTTGCAACTTTCAAGTCTGCGATACAGTGTTAGTAACTATAGTCACCACGCCTGTGTTAAATCCCCATGACTTCTATGTAACTGTACATTTGTACCTTTTAACCCACTTCACCCATGTTGGTTGCCCACCCAAACCCCGTGTCTGGAAATCAACAATCTGTTCTCTGTATTTATGTTTTGTTCATCATGGTTGTTTTTTGATTTCACATTTAAGTGTGATCATACTTCATTTGTCTTTCTCGGACTCATTTCCTATAGCATAATGTGCTCAAGATTCATTCATGTTATTGCAGATAGCAAGATTTCTTTATGGTTAGTCCATAACCAATGCATTAAAAGTATCTGCATAATCCTGATATATAAACTTGGGGTATCTCCACACCATACAAACCCTTATAGTGAATAAATTGTTGATAGTGGTATTGTGTGTGTTAGTTGTTCAGTCGTGTGTGACTCCTTGCGACTCCATGGACTGTAACCCATCGGGCGCCTCCATTCATGGAATTCTCCAGGCAAGAATACTGAAGTGGGTTGCTATTTTTTTCTCCAGGGGATCCTCCTAACCCAGCAATTGAACCCAGGTCTCCTGCAATGCAGGCAGATGCTTTACCATTGAGCTACTAGGTATAATTCTTGTAATTACTCTTCACTTTTCTTCACTGTCAGTTTGATTAACCACAATTTTGCTTCAGTCCCACCTGAGACCCAAGGTCTAGCACAATAGCAAGCATCATTTACACCTGGCCTGAGATGGGACATGAAATAGTTGCTGTACTTTGGCAAAGTCTATTACTATAATGATAAAACTGGAGCAAAACGAACAGAATTTTCACAAAAGAGACAGTATATCAGTTTTTAAATCAAAAGCACAGTGCAATGAATAAATTTTGTGGATTTTGATTCTTCACAATTTTTTACTATTTATTTTCTTGGCATTTTCAGTTGTGAAAAAAATATTTTAAGAAATAAATATTATCTCTTTACAAAAAAACAAACAAAAAAATAAAATATATCCAAGATGCTTTTCAACATGGAAATAAAAAAAGGAAACAGATGAGACACTTGTCAATTTTTAATCTGTAAAGCAAAGAATATTATACTCTCTTTCTCTCATCCTTAAGTTGTGTCCCACTTTTGCAACCCTATGGACTGTAGCCTGCCAGACTCCTCTGTCCATGGGATTCTCCAGGCAAGAATAGTGGAGTGGGTTGCCATTTCCTTCTCCAGGGGATCTTCTTGACCCAGGAATTGAACTTGGGTCTCCTGCACTGTAGGCAGATTCTTTACCAACTGAGCTATGAGGGAAGCCCATATCACACTAATGAAACTTAATTAAATTATTAAGTATTTAAAATTAATTTCTAACTCTAGTTTATTGAATGGTTCCTTTTTATGTATTTGAAGCCCTATTATGAAGCCTACACATAGAGAAATTCCAATGTGAAACCAAACTATTTAATGTATTCATCTCAACTGAAAATTTCATGTATCTTTCCAAAATTTAAATCATCTTAGAACACTGTATCTCAGTTTATATTTCCTTCACATCAGGAAACACATAATAAAACACTGTTACAAATACATCACCTACAAAGTGGTTGAAGCTTTAAATATAACTCATTCATTTCATATGTTTCATTTTATTTCACTAATGATGTATAATAGTATTGTTCAATTTACAATGAATGTCAAATTTCTGGTAGATGAGATAATGGATATTTACTAACTCCATTTTTACATCACTCACAACCAACAATATACAGGTATGTAAGTCTTCAATATCCTTCATAAAAACATTTCTTACAGTGAGACATAGGAATTTGCCTTTGTAAGAAAGACAGAATTCTATATATAATTAATTTCTTTGATAAAAATGCAATATTCAGACTATTACCACATGGATTTAAATATACCTATAGGAAAACCACATCTCCTATATTATACTACATATATTACAATCCACCAAAACAATAAATACCAACAAATAATCAAACACATTACAAAAAATGCAAATATATTCTTGGGTTGCTTAACTGTGTTACCAAACAAGATTGGAAGACTGAGTGCTCGCTCATTTGTTGGCATGTACTACACTAAAATTGGGTTTCCCGGGGGTCTAGGTGGTAAAGAATCTACCTGCCAATGTGGGAGATGCAGCTTCAGTCCTTAGGTTGGCAAGATCCTCTGGAGAAGGAAATGGCAACCCACTCCTGTATTTGGGAGTCCTGGGAAGTCCCATGGACAGAGAAGCCTGGTGGGTTATAGTCCATGAGGTCACAAAGAAGTCAAGACATGATTTAGCAATTGAGCATGCACACACTGCACTAAAACTAGCATTATTCAGCTTTAGCAGGAAAAAAGAATTATTACACTTGCTGGACCAATAGTCTAGAAAATCATGATCTTTTCTTCCTTTGAAACTCGCAAACGCCCTTGGAATGGCAGAAAGGAATCCTTAGTCTTGAGCATAAACCTGAACATTCTACTTTAAAGCCACTGACCTCACTTCTGTTTCATCTTCTCTCACCATCCAGTTTGTTGCCTGAATTGAACACATGGAATCAGTTTACAATCATCCAAGTCTGCCCATTGTCCCTGACATCTTTTCAGCATCTCCACATGGCCTCCCAGGACTAGTCCCTCACTCCAGCCTGGCTGATCCTCCATGCTGGCACTGCAAGAAGCCTCTCATCTCAATCTAGCTTTGCTCTTCTCCAGGTTGTATTATATTATGTTGGCCAAAATGTTCTAAGGTATTTTCTGTACAATCTTATGAAAAACCAAGATGACCTTTCCTGCCAATCCAATATTTTAAGCCACTTGAAAGTTTGTTATAGAATCTGACTGTAATGCAGGAGATACAGGAAATGCTGGTAAGATCCCTGGACTGGGAAGATCCCTAGAGAAGGAAATGGCAACTCACTGGAGCATTCTTGCTTGGAGAATCCCATGGACAGAGCCGCCTGGTGGGCTACAGTCCATATGGTCAAAAAGAGTCGAACATGACTGAATAAACAGAACATGCAACAGCTTGTTTTTTTTTTTTTTTTGAGTTTAACCAAGATCTGTACTTTATTTTTTTTTTTTGCATTTTATTTATTTATTTTTTTTATTATTATTTTTTTTTAGATCATTACAGCATACTGACACATGTATATGGAATTTAGAAAGGTGATAACGATAACCCTATATGCAGAACAGAAAAAGAGACACAGAAATATAGAACAGACTTTTGAACTTTGTGGGAGAATGTGAGGGTGGGATATTTCAAAACAACAGCTTGTTTTAAACCTGCCTTTTCTTAATCTTCTTGATACATTCTTGGGTTCTCTCGGAGAGAAAGCAACAGAAACCTTTGAGAGGAGAAGAAATGTCTCAGAGAAGAACAGTCTGCAGCAGAAGTTATCAGATCCTGGACTATACAAACAAACATTCTGATTATCCGAGAGAAAGCTACAGTCAGCGATAGAATCCTCCTTAATCAAAGGATTGGCACCAGGAATTTCTTTGTTAAATGGAAAAGTCCATCAGACATATTTATTTTCTGATGCATCTCTTCATATGTGGCCATGGCCTCTTTTGGCTATGCCCACTTAGTAGAGTGGGCATAGACTTTTTGTTCAAAAGTCAAAACTATTACACATCATCTATAATTACTACCTTCAATTTTTAAAATAAAATATACAAAGACAATTGAAAAAAAATGAATACAGATGCCTAAGCTTTAATTTTTATCTTTTTACATGTTGGAGATCATTCCTAATTGGATAGTAACATTTTTAGCCTCAAGGGTCTTACCAAAATTTTTCATTTTTGTTTTTATTGAAATAGCTCCCATCACAAACATATGTCATTCAGTTCAGTTCAGTCGCTCAGTCATGTCCGACTCTTCGTGCCCCCATGGACTATACAGTCCATGGGATTCTCTAGTCCAGAACCCAGAGTAGTCCCCACTCACCACAACTGGAGAGAAGCCCATGCAGCAATGAAGACATAGCATGGCCAAAAATAAGTAAATAATGCTATATAAAAAAGAAAGAAAGATCAAAAATCGCTTTCAAATCTAAAACCATCTGTGATCATTAAGAATATATTTCATGAAGTTTTTTTTCTTCCTCATCATATATGCTGTATTCTCAAGAAGACTACAGAGCCTTTTAGGGTAGAATATATGTATTTCACTTATTTCTATCCCATTGGATTACATATTGCAATGTTCTATCCAAAAAGGTGTTTGCAACATATATTTAAACATTATAAATTACCTCGTGTGTTATGAGTGATATAGACATGAATGATATAGACAAAAATGTCTTTAATATAAGATGATCCCAGTCACAATATTTTTTCAGTGTTTAGCCATCTGAAGGCTGTTCTCAGTTATCCCAAGTTGATGTTGCTTTTTATCAATTATCATGACACGAAACGGTTTGGGAAACTTCAAGGCACTTTCCCATTTATAATGAAATATAAGCTAACCATTAAGATTTGGTAAAAGTACTGCTTGTGGTATCATTGGAAGCACTGATCTGTCACCCAAAAGTGTTTAGGTAGAAATGAATGATTTCTTGATAAGCATCTGCCTGAGTTCAAAAGAAATTTGCAACACGTGAGGCACTTACAAAGCAATGGCAGAAAATATGCTACCTAATTAAAGCCTAAATAATAATCAAGAATCTAGTGGTGAGTTTTCTTGCCATTCCTGCTCAAGAATTGTGGATCTTCTGTTTCAAATGGGGGTAGGAAGCAGTATAGGGTTGCCCCATTTGTGGTAGCATGAAAAAATTTCATTTCTATATCTACAGGAAAGTATACTGAGAAAAACTGGTTAAGTGGCTGTCATAAAAGATGATCAATGAATAACTTCATAGCTCCGATTATCCTTTTCTTGATCAACTCACACACACCCTTTGCTCTGACTCTTCACTGTCAGATTTCCACAAAGGGCAGATTTGGTTTAAACACAATGTTGTCTCTTAAAGGGAGTGCACATCCATTAATTCTTATGAGTAACATCAGTAGATATTACTAGTAGATGCAGTAGAAACACAGTGAATATTTGTTCCAGGCAGTTGGCATTCACAGTTTAGAATTTTCCCTGGTTTTTGAAAAAATAGTTTTACTTTTTAAGAACTGAATTAAGAAATATACCAAGAGTCTCTGTAAATAGCATTGCATGCAGCATTTTCATTTAATTGAAAATAAGCTAACTCTTGATTGCTTAGTGAAATTGACACTTCCAGTGGCTTTTCCCCCCTGAAGAATATTCCTTGTAGTTCTAAAATTGCAAAAGATATAAATTAATGAAAGAAAAAAGTCTTATACAGTTATTCTGTCTTAGAGGATCTCATTGACTACCTCAAAAGCTTAATATTCTATTACTGATAGTCAAAATCAAGTTCATCTTCAGGTGAACTTCAACAGAAAATATTCTTCTGCTTTCATGAGTCATTTAAAACATTGCAGCATTTCTCAAATGCCTAGTTATACAGTCAGTACCTTAAAAAACATCTTTCTTAGGAGTTAGTGATAGATTGAAGAAACCTCTGAACTCACTCATGTTTGCAAATGCAATCATAACTAGTCAGTTTGATAAGCAAAGAGAAGTGGCCTGGGGCTGACTATTCACTATCAAACAACAAATCTTCAAAGATTGTCACTGCTACCCTTACACAATAAACACCACATATTGTATATCGTGGGTGCCTAAATTAATTTGGAAATCATTAAGTGTCCATTGAAAGTTACAAAATGAATGTAGGTAAAAGAAAAATAAATTCTACTAATATTATTATAATATTTGGATGGAAAATCTTTTAAAATGGGAGCATTTATGGATTATAATTTGGGGGGATTTATTATTACTATTTTGATTTTATTCCTTTTAATTATCTGCTACATCAGGTTAAGAATTTATTAAAAAAAAGAATTTAGCTTAAATATTAATACCAACATAAGGACACATAGTACTGAATTTACAGCAGCTAGAAAAAGGCAAAGATAAAATATGAGGCAGGAAGTGAAATTATAGAAGGTCCACAATGGTATCAAATTAAGGGGCAGTATTGCATAGAGAGAAAGCTAACTTCTCAAAGATGCTTGAGGTGCCAAGAACAGCCAGATGTGAAAATCCAGCTTAATTTGAATACCAGAAACTGGACCAAAAGGTAAATGAAGTTCAGAACAACATGGTGATGCTAAAAGCCAAAATTTAGACAGCAAGAGGATAGGGTAGGGCAGCTATAGATACTGAAATTCAGGAATAGAGGTAGATATGAAAGCAAATACACTAACAAGCACCAGGGAAACAAAGCACAAAAGGGTGTAAGAAATAAACCATCAAGAGCCTGGGTAGCCTGATCAAAAGAACAAGAGAATCAATAGGAAAACCAAAATACAAACACATGTGTAAAAGGAGAACCAGATGATCCTCAGGAGAGAAACCGTGGGACTTAGTGGACCAGAGAACAGAAGACACCAACATCAAGAACAAAAACTGGAGCAGGGCTCATATCTATACATTTCCAGAAACAGCCCAAATTTCAATGCTTGGGCACTATAGCACCTAAAATTGTTACAGGCAGAGATTATAGCTTGCTATTATACTGAGAAAAGGACAATAGTGTTTATCAGTTTATTTTGCTCATTAAACTACAAGGTTAATGCATAGTTATCCATTGATAATTGATTCCTTCAGTTTACGGTATGGATGATTCACTGAGACCCTCTTCAGTCATATATTGGATACTCAGATATGTTATATGATCACCAAATTATATCTTAACCCAAATAATTCATATAGTTATCCATCTACCAATAAATGATCAATTACATTTGAATTTATGATATTCTGCTATCCTTCAGTTCAGTTCAGTCTCTCAGTTATGTCCGACTCTGAGACCACGTGGACTACAGCAAGCCAGGCTTCCATTTCCATCACCAACTTTCCTGTCCATCACCAACACCATCACCAGCTCAGTCACGTCCAACTCTTTGTGACCCCATGGTCTATACAGTCCATGGAATTCTCCAGGCCAGAATACTGGAGTGGGTAGCCTTTCCCTTTTCCAGGGGATCTTCCCAACCCAGGGATCAAACCCAGGTCTCTACTGCATTGTATACTGAGAGCCCACAAGGTTGTGTGATATGCCATGAAGAAGTGAAAAGATGACATCATGGTGCCCAGTCACCTCCATCTGCTAATAATGAGACTTAGGAAAATCACTCACCCACTCTAAGTCTTACTGTTTCATTGGTATAATTTGGTGATATAATGAATGTCAAGGCTATCTCACAGGATCATTGTAACACAAATTTTACAAAATTTTTCAAACTTTTGGCAAAGTATCAAGGAAATCCATGGTGTTATTAAGGTGGGTAAGCAGATTCAAGCGACAATATCCTTTTCTCTGAGTATTCTTTTTGCATTCAAGAGTAGCAATCAAGCAGTCATGTGGTTACTCTTCCTCAGCGTGATGGTAAACCACACAGATCAACTGTACTATTCTTTCCATTTCAGTGTCTAAAATGGAAGCATTAGTCAATGTAGAGTGAAAAAGTTACAAACTCCTAGAGGAGTATGCTGCTGAGAGTCTGCAGAAAGTCCCAAGACATTCAACTATCTTTAGAGAATGACCTAAACACTCTGGCTCAGAATTAATTCAAGCTCCAAATGTTTGCAGAGCAAAGGAGCACTTCTGGGAGCAGTATAAAAATGCAGGGTGTAACCTACTTCTCCAACTATATCTGTGCGAATATCATCATCCATCTAAATTTACACAATGGAAGATGTTGCTTCTTCCTCACCCCAGCTGCTACATCACCAAATCCCGCTCAGGGCAACAGGGAGAGATGAGGCTTCACTGGATAGGATGGCTTTTGCTAACCTTGGGCTAATGCATCATCTCAGAGTGGCTCTGGTTTTTATTTATTCAGGGTTCTGCCTGCTCCTGCTGCTGGTGGTGTCAAATCCACTCTTGTGCCAGGGTGTCGTCCCTGCAACCCTCTGTCAAAACCCACCTGGCAAGTGCCAGATGCCTCTTCAAAACCTGTTTGATACAGCAACCACGGTGGCTAACTACAACTATAGGCTCGCCTGGGAAATGTTCAGTGAATTTGTAAGTACTGTACTTCTTGCTTATTTCCATAAGGAACCTTGGTGAAAGTGAGTGGGCTATTTTATCCTTTAAACAAGAAGGCTGCATCAGCCAAACTTCAAATAACACATTTTCTAAGTCAAACAAGGCATCAGCTCATAAGATGTATAAATCAAAGAAAGGATCAGTTTCATGAAATCTCAAAGATTCTTAAAGAGTGAAATATCTGATTCAATTTCCTTTCATTAATTTTAATTTTTAAATTTCCAAAATAAGTTTAAAGCACCTGTACTTGTCATCTTGAAGGTGTGTGTTAGCCGCTCAGTCGTGTCCTACTCTTTGTGACCCCATGGACTGTGGCACTCCAGGCAAGAATACTGGAGTGACTTACCATGCTCTTCTCCAGGGGATCTTCCCAACCCAGGGATTGAACCGATGTCTCCTGCATTGCAGGCAGACTCTTTACCACCTGAGCCACCAGGGAAGCTTGGAGTCCCATTAAATAATACCATAGACTCAGTGGATTAAACAATAGAAACCTATTTCCTCACAGTTCTGGGGACTAGAAGTCCCAGATCAGGGCACCAGCAAGGTCAGTTTCTGGTAAGAACTCTCTCTTCCCAGGATGGCTTCTCCCTGTGTCCTCACAGGTTGAGGGAGTGGGAAAGAGAGACAGAGACAGAGACACAGAGACAAAAGAGAAATCTCTCTGGTGTTTCTCCTCATGAAGACACTAATCCTACTTGATCAGTGTCCCACCCTATGAGCTCATTTAACCTTAATTAATCTTCATAAAGGCCCTTTTCCAACCACAGTACATACTGAATCCATGTCAGGAAAACAAAATGATGATAGTTTTAAAAAAGCTACTGAACATTTTTCTAAGATTGGCAATGAATAGGTTAGAGTACAAGAGGATTGGCTTAGAATTGGGACCAATCATTCTCTTTCTGATGAAAGTATGGAAGTTGTATGTTAGCTCTTTTAGGTTACTCAAGGAGCCCACTGTAGAGCAGACACTGATAACAAATTTTTGCTCCATGTTTCTGTTAAATTCATGTAGTTCTTTCTACTGAGTAGTTTTTCTGTCATCCCCCATTTTTGACTGCTGTTTTTTTTTCCCCAAACTTGCAAGTAATCTCATAAATGTTCACAACTTCCTCTAAAGATGAGTTTTTCTCTATCTATGTGTTAGCTGGTTTTTGCTGTTTTTATTCTAAGTCCATTGCTTAGTATTTCCCATAATTTTATGCCATGTTTTCTAAATTAACATTTTGTCATCATCAACAACATTGTATTCTGCATCTATGGTGAACACTAAGCTATAGGTGTATGGATTCAGAGATTAATAAGAGAAAAGTTATAACTTTAAAACTCCTATTAAGGGAGTATATTGGTTCCAACCCACAGTAAACAAGAGACTAAATGGCTACATCTAGGTATATATGCACTATATTTGGTTCAAATACTAAAAAAAAAAAAAAAGATAGTTAATAAAACATTGAATATTTGATATTTGTGGTAATTTTAGTGATTGTTGTCCCAATATTAACTGTGGAAAGAATGAAATTAAGCGAGGGAAGAGCAAAGGAGGGAAGAGTTTCAAGTTTAGAAAAGTTAGATGAAGAACAATCGTTTATAGAGATTATGGGAAAAATAGGGAAAAGAATGATGTTCAGTTTTTATGTAACCTTCATTAAAAAATTATACATTTATCAGCTGTGTTAATATTCTGGTAATGAACTCGTTTATTGAATGCCAAAATAACCCTAGGGGATTGAATGTGCTTGATCACTCCCAGGATAAACAGTATGGCCAGGGCAAAAACTTCATTTCCAAGGCCCTCAACAGCTACCACACCAAATCCATCATTAACCCTGATAACAAAGAAGAAGCTGAACATACACAGGTGAGGATTTTATCTGGGTTTTTCACCTGAGCCAGCTGAGACAGTGCACTCGTGTTACTAGGCTTTAGATTACTAGGGTAATGGTAACTGCACATGCAGAGAAATGTGGAAGAATACTAAGCAATCAATGAGAAATTACCTTATACAGTTGATACGTTTGAATGGAATCAAGTGATGACTAAAGATCTGTAGTAGCAAATAAATAACAGATCTATAAATTCCCATGCAGATAACCTTAGTTTAATCAATGCATTAGGCCCAGGATTGTAGCAATTATACTGTATGAAAGAATGGGCTGAATGAAAATGCTATGTGTAAAATAAGAGGTTGGTAGAATTCATGGATTTATAAGAAATACAACCACAGTTTTGAGTATTCCTTGTGACCAGTGACACCTACGTGGGAGTCACTCCTACACTGCACCACTGGAGACATTGCTTCTGACTTTCAAGGCTCTCCTGATTCTTCTGCTTCTCTGAAACCTACTTCATTTATCATTCTCAATGATTCCTCTGTCACTTTTATTCTTAATTATGAGTCTCCTCCCCAAATGTCCTATAAAATATTATGTTTTGCCATACATTGACAAAAAAATAAAAAATATAGCATCCTGATGAAAAAAAAAATATTATGTTTTGCTTCTCATGGTTGCAACAATGGTCTCTGTTCTGATGAAAACACAGTCTACAAATCAAGCCTCAATCATTTATCCCAGCCTCAACTGTTTTTCATTATAATTGCTCCTTTCTGATTCCCACATTAACCCAATCCTAACATTACCTAAAATATTTTTACATACATCTTCTCTTAAATAAAATCTATTCTCTTACTAAAACTTTGTTAATAATATCAACATTCTTTCTATCTGCTCAGCATCTTAATAATTGAGATAATAAAATGAAAGAAGAAGGTCAAGGAGAAGGAGGAGGAGGATTTTTTTTTAATGAATTTAAAATAAACTTAAAATTTATTGAGAGTTGTTACGTTGCCATTTACAAAGTGCTCAGTGTTCATTGTTATGTTTAATCCTAACAAAAAATCCTGTAGCACAATGACTTTTATTATACATTCTGAGATGAGGAAACCAAGGTTTAGAAAATTTATGGGATTTGCACCCATCACACAGGTAATAAGCAGTGAGTCTAGGTTTCATCCAACTCAGAGTGCTCACTCTTCATCTTTAAGCTACAAAGCCCCCTTGAAAACTATGCTGCTCTCACCCTAGTGTCTGAATTTCATTATAGCTCCTCAGTTTCCCATTATGTTTCTATTGCAATGTCTATTCAATTCTTCTCTGCTCTTTATTTCCTGTACCACTAAAGTATTTCACGGCCATCAAGAAATCAAGCCTTTTAATTAGAGATACTCAGCCTCTGGGAGTTTCATGTCCAGTCCTCGTAGTAGTGAACTAGGGGGAAAACCCTCTATTGTGAATCCCACTGATGCTGTTACTAAAGACAATACTGTGCCATTTTCTCCCCCTACACATATAAAGAGAAAAGACTGCTCTCATAGCAAATGGGACTGGTGTTGGTATGGATTGAGGAAAATGTGTTTAAGAATTTCATGTCTTCTTCATTGTTTCTTTGTTCAAATATCATGAAACAAACTACCAATCAGAAAATGAATATATTAATGAAGGATTTGATTCATTAGTACAAATGAATCATTGGGTGAAAATGATGTGGGCATGGGTAGAATCCATGTTTCCTGGGCCAGGTACTCTAGGAACATATTGAATTCCAACAAAATATTTAGATTTCTCTCCCTGGACAAGCAAAGCATTCAAATATAGAAGAACTCCCTGAGCAGATGGTAGAATTTCAGAGGGAAAAAGAAAATATTTCATGTTCTAAATCAGAATTCATCTAAAGGATTATTTAAATGTCTTTTTTTTTAATTTGAGCAAAGTATAAACTAATAGCATACGTTTTATAGTTTTACATCTTTACCACCTTTAAAAAAATTTCACATATTCACAGAAATAATAAGGGGTGTTTTTAGTTTGCTCAGTCTCCCTGAGCAAAGACCACATGTTACCAAGCCCACTGAATTTTGTTTATTTTAATGAGATTGTTTCCTGTAGTTGCTTAGGATGAAATCCTTATTAGGTTGGTACTCAGTTTGCTGCTCTCCTGGGATGAACCTCTGCATCACCTAGTCACAGAGCTGCAGGGCATGAAAGACCTGATCTTTCCTCACCTGATCACTTGTCAAAGGCTGCAGAGATTGAGGAAAAGACCAAAGTACTTCTAGAAGGTGGAAAGCAGATACAAAAAAAGGTGAACCATCTCCTGAAGGCTTCTTTGCTTTTCTCATGAATGAAAGAGATGACCTCTGTATTGAGGAATGAGTTTTGAAACATCTCACTTTATAAGGACAAGATTCAGGCCTTCTATATTCTAATCCCTGTTACATAAAGCGAGAGCCTAACCATATATAATGATTGATTCTATTGTAAGTGAATTAGAATTCAACTACAATTTTGACAGATGCAGCATCCCCTGCATTGCACACAATTCCACCAAAAGCTAGCCTCTTGCTGGGCACATGTGGTTGAAATACTTTTATGGGTAAGAGAACTGGAGAATAGAATTTGCAATATCAATGTTTTCTTCAAAGTAATCCAGGTCAACTGCTACTGAACTTCTGCTGGTATTCTCTCTTTGTCCTCTTCAAACCAAAGGATGAGAGTGGGAAGGAAGGAAAGAGAAAGTCAAAACCAAACTCACACTTGAGTTCTGCTTCTTGATTTTAGATTGCTAATATATTTCCAAAACACTGGCTCCAAATCCATGTCTAGATAGTTTCATACGTCTTCCCCAATCTTAATTTGATAATAAGAAGGAAGAAAGAAGAGCAAATATTAATAAAACTTATAATAATTCATTATCTTTTGGGTACTTAGATTCATTCTGAAGACCAGGATAAGGAGACCTCCTTATCCAGTGTGGTCAGAAATCTCCTCCCTGATGTCGGAAGATGATGATGTGAACAAAACTGCTTTTTATAAAATGTTCCACTGCCTGCACAGGGACACAAGTAAGATTGACACCTACCTCCAGATGCTGAAGTGCCAATTTGTCTCGTGCTAAGCCTACAACTATCCTAGCCAGTCCTGAGATGGTTAGTGATGATCCATCCCACTGCAAGCCTCTTTGAGTTTTATAGCTTTTAAAAGCATGTTTGGGTTTAATGGATGTCATCTGAAACAAAATAAACACAGACTCTGTACAGATGTCAAAATCTAAGAAGGAAATTTGTCAATGTTTTTATCTTCACTTAATAGAAAATCAAAAGAAGGAACTGACTTGACAAAGGCCATTAAAGAGCTTACTTAAGAATCACATGAAATTATTCTGGGTCAAGTTATAAGAATCAAAGCATTAGATAATTATTCATTGTGCTGGTCAAGCAACCAAGAAGACTGAATTCTGAGAATTCTTTATGAAAGCAAGCCACAAACTGTCAGCCGATTCTTATATTGTCACAGTGTTACAACAGACAGTATAAGTGCTTTGCATGTGGCTACCTAAATAGCATGAGGTTTACTGAACTGCCTAAAAATTGTTAGGATGCTGTCTTAGTCCTCCTGGGCTGCTGTAACAAAATATCATAGAATTATAAACAATAGAAATGGATTTTCACAGTGTGATCATATAAGGCCCTCTTCCGATTGTATCACACTTCTGATTGTATCCTCACATCGGGAAAGAGCTAGAGAACTCTGTGTGTCTCATTTATAAAAGCAGTCATCTCATCCAGGAAGCTCCATCCTTCATCTCCTCCCAAAGTCCCCACCTATAAAACATGATCACCATGGGAGTCAGGATTTCAACATAGAAATTTCTGGGTGGCACAAAGGTTGAGACTGAAGAAGGTACAAACATAAAGGGGCTCTATCGTCCTCCAGTGGCTGTCTTCACCCACACTCCACTGCATCCTCATTTCCTGCATCTTGCAAAAATTTCATACATTCTATCACTCTGGGTTTAACAAATCCAGCTCAGTTAATAGTCAACTGTCCCCCACCTGGGCCCTATGGACAATTGCACAATTGGTCACATAGACACTGAGTAACACATTTATCTGAGAAGTGAGATACCATTCTCTCTTCATTTTAGAGTAAGTATCCTTGTCATTAATTATTTGGCCTTACACACATGCCCTGGTAGGTCCCCAAATTATAAAATCCTCCAAATAGACTGAGTCTCTACTGAGACTGGAGCAGTGTGACTGGATTAGGGTTGCTCAGCTTGCTCAACAGCCTCCAGACAACCTGGGATGAGGGCCAATCTCTTGACTGGCTCTCCTAAGAAGTCAGTGATGTTGCTGGGCTGGTTGTGCAACATCTTTAGGGCTTTAGCAATAATTCCTAGTAAACAGAAAATGGGAAATGTAAAGTGAATATTGTAGATTTCAGACAATATTGAACAGAGCCATAGATGTTCTAGAGTCAGTCAGATGTTCTAGAGTCAGTCAGGAATAGACAAGGAGGGGATATTTGGACAGGATTTAACAATCACTCCCTTACCATTGAGAAAGCATAGATTTCCCCCCCTTTTTTTTTTACAGATTTCCATGTAAGATTACATTTGAAGAAATGGTCCTGCTATATCAAGAATAATAGCAGTGGTTACCAAAGGGAAACAAACAAATGAAGAACCTTTGAAGTTCACTGACCTTATAGATTACTAAGTCACATATCACGGACACAGTGAGGACTTAAACTGAGGTTTTAAAACAAAATCCCCGTTTCCCAGAAGTAGGCTCTCAAGATGTGGAGAAGGTGAGGGTGATATAAGCACAGAAATTACTATATTATATGGTAGAGTAAGGTAAGGATGAGAGATGATGCCAACAAGGTGCTATAGTGGATTAAAATACAGATAGAAGCCATCTGAGTTTGACATAGGAGTGACATAACTGGGATGGTTTCATGATGGAGTTTTGAAAGGTTGATGGGATATTGATATGCAAAAATAGGAAGATAGTATATTTGTCAATTCATTTAGGATCATCTTATGAAGTAATATCTCTGACATCCTAGATCAAGGCAACTGAGATATTAATATGTATAGCATTATAAGGTATCAGTGAATAATCAAGTCTGACAAAAACACAAGAAATGTTCATTTTTAACAGAAATGTTGTATCTCTCATGATTATGCTCCCATGATATGCTATGTATACGACTTAGGGTTAGAATGGACAAATACTTGTATGGATTTTGTATGCATTAGGGAGAATTATTTATACCAATTTGGATAGTTTGTCTTTATTCTGCAAAGCAACAGGAACATCAGAAATTTTAGTGCAAGAGAGCAATATGTCCAGAATCAGAAAGAGAAACATTAACCTGGATTGAGGAGTTGTGGCCGTTGGGGCTGGTAGAGAAAAGGAAGCAGACCTGAAAGAGCTGGGAAAATTATGACACTAAAAGTCAAAGAGGGCTCTGCCAAGTGAAAAGAAGCAAAGGATGTGAGAGATACAGGAAATGAAACACACCTTGACCACATGTAAGGAATGAGGCAGACATAAGAGTCAGAAAAGGCATCCAACAATATGGGACTAGTTGAATCAATAAATGAAAAGTCAGAGAGAAGGCAGGAGATAAATTAAGGTTTCATCCAAAAGCATCTGAACTCTATCTTCTAGTATTTCATTGACTTAGTATCAGAAATCACCAAAAAAGTTAAGGTTCTGGCGCAAGTGATAGAAATAAGTACTCTACGGAGCCTCTGCTAGACCCTATCTAATACCAGAACCAAAGCATGACTACCCAGTGATAACAAGCAGTAAGTCACTAGTCACTTTCAACACTTAAATAAGACATATGTTGTAAGCATAGAGGATGAATGGAAATAAAATGGAAACAACCCATATCTTTACAGAGCCAGCCTAAACAAAACTTTAAACCTAACCAAAATAGAAGTAATGGTCTCCTTAGTCATGTATCCACTTTCTCCAAGAGTGCCTTATTCCTTTTGCCTGAATCCTCCCTTTTCTTTCTTTCTTTCTTTCTTTTTTTTTTTTTTTTTTTACTAATCTTTCATTGCCTTATTCTCAGCAGATGGTCAACTAATCATTAATCAAATAAATGATTAAAAAATGTTCACTCGAGATAATATTCATATTGATGGACTCTTCAAACTGAAAAGCTTTCTAATCCCCTGACAGTAAAGCTCTAATACTGGAAGGACTCCTTTCCAGCGTTTTTCCAAAATGCCCAGTGGGCAGCAGTTGCGACTCTAGCTACTTAGACATCTTCTGCTATAATTATAACCTATTTGGACAGTGAAGACAGGAGACAGATGAGGCAATGAAAGACGCTGAGAAAGACAAGCATGGACAAGTGGAAAAGATAGCATAAACTTTAAACACAGATCTCTGCCTGCACACCATATCATGTGTGATGGGAGCCAGGTGGGCCTAATCAGGGGTGGATTTTTCAAGAAAGCTCCATATGAATTGGCACTGAGAAGTTTTATTCAGCTCAACGTTTCAACATGATTCTTTATTCTAAGATTCAGAGCCACTTGTCTCATTTAACTGCACTAAGTCATAAAGGGAATATATTTATTGCCTATTTGAACAATACAAAGAGATCTTAAAACTTCTCATTGAAAGAATAAAACTGTAACTATTTCTAGTGATGGATGCTCACCAGACTTATTGCAGTGATCATTTTGCAATATGTATCAAATAATTACATTGTATACCTGAAACCAAAATAACATTATATGTCAATGTTATCTATATATAATGACACCTGAAACTAAAATAGCATTATTTGTCAATGTGACCTATGTATAATGATCATATAATCATTTTGTTATATACATAAGACATATGCATACCTTCAGTTAAGTTCAGTCACTTGGTCATATCCGATTCATTGAGACCCCATGGACTGCAGTACATCAGGCTTCCCTGTCCTCCACCATCTCCTGGAGCTTGCTCAAACTCATGTCCATTGAATCGGTGAAGCCATCCAAACATCTCATCTTCTGTGGTCTCCTTCTCCTCCTGCCTTCAATCTTTCCCAGCATCAGTGTTTTTTCCAATGAGTCATTTATTTGCATCATTTGAACAAAGTTTTGGAGCTTCGGGCTCAGCATCATATTTTTCAATGAATATTCAGGGCTGATTTCCTTTATTATTGACTGGTTTGATCTCCTTGAAGTCCAAGGTACTCTCCAGAGTCTTTTCCCACACCACAGTTCAAAAGCATCAGTTCCTCGGTGCTCAGTTTCCTTATGGTCCAGCTCTCACAGCCATCCTGACTACTGGGAAAACCATAGCTTTGACTAGATGAAATTTTATTTATATATATATAAACATATATGTACACACACCTATGTAAGGAAAAGTTTTTGAAGTGGAATATGATTATATTTTGGATAAAGAAAACAAATCAACTAGTATACTTTTTTTTTTTTTTTCCAAATGTACATTTTAGCTATCATGTTGGGTCTAAACCTTATCTTCAAATGTGGTTAATCTTTATGCGGATAAAAGAAACAGAAATGTTTCTTAACCTTGTAACAGTAACTGCAGAACAGCTTATTTAAAATAGCTAATTGAAATCACAAAATTTTAAAATCTATAGGCCTGCCCAGTACTATGCTATTGGTCATTTAACCAATTGATCATTGACTTAATTCCTCCTTGACTCAGAAACTCTTATAGGTGCTTAGTTTACATCAGTAAACAAAGCAGGCAGACACTTGTCTTCATGGAACTTATATTCTAGCTGGGGGAAGACAGATAATCTGCAATAAACATGAATCCAAGTACATTATATGGTATGTTAACAGGTGATTTTTACTATGGGGAAATAAATAAGAAAGTAGAGGAAGGGGTTTAGGGAATGAAGGTGAAAAAGGGGAGGTGATTTAAAGAAAAACAACTTAGACCACACTGAGGGGAGCAAACATTCTTTCTCGCATTCAAGATTCCAGTTGTCCCCTGTCCAGTCAGGTATCTTGGTCTTCTACCCAACTTTAAAATGTTTCTGTCTCTGAGGCTCTATGCAAACTCATGCAAACATGGATGTTCTGAACATTTGGCCTCTCTTCAGTTGAACTGATTTCATAAAATATTTTGGTAAACTCCCCCAACTTAAGTAATATTTTATGCAGCAAATTTTGATAATTTTCTGTTTCCTGAAGAACTAATCTCCAAATTATTTTCCATTTTTCAACACACAGTCAGTGGCCTAATAATATTTTGTAAAAATATTTTATATGCATTGCTATTCTAATATATTATGAAATTTAAAAATATACACAAAATATGATTTAAATGACAGTGAGATAACAATAAATAGAAATGGAAATGCTAACATTTTCTTCCCCAAGGGATGAGGACACTCATTTCTGTTGCCACTGGACTAATGGATTCTGAATGTACACACATAGCTATCCCACAGATATTTAACTATCATAATAAAGTAATTTCTTTTACATATAGCTTCGATCAAAGTTCTCAGAATGCCACAAAGGGCCAATAATAAAATTATATGTGAATAACTCTCTTCATGTGCATATATAAAATTTTGTGAGCTCAATTAAGTAATCATCTTTAGTTTTTTTATTAATCCATTAATTCATCTACTGGTAAATAATCCAAACTCTATAGTAGATTTCTTTTTTTCAAGCGTTTAAAACTCAAGTCATAATAAAAGCAGAACAATGGCCTAGAAGAATAAATAAAATGTCATATGGATATCATTGCACATATCCATTTGTAAGGAAAATTAATGAAAAAATACAGAAGACTTACAGTTTGCTGAAACAGAAAGTGTACTCACTCAGAGTTGAATATACATATCACCTAGAAAAAATACTTTCTCAGCTTCCCATGACTTCTAAAGAAAAGAACTCCATGACTTGCATCTCCAGCCTACTGTGGACTCCTTTCCACTTTCCTCCTCAATTTCCCTCCATGAAATCTCTTCCCTAGATTATAAAACACAACTTGGGCTTCTGGTTCAGACAAGATGGCCTTAATCTCTTTGTGCTCACTCCTCTGTTTGTTCTGGAAATAAGAAGAGACCACAAAGTATACCTTTGATAGTTGGCAAGAAGGAGGTGAACTAGTTTAGGGCCTGAAGAATGGAAGAGCAAGCAACACAGCAGCATGTAACAGAAACAGCCCAGGCCCAGCATTCCTGACCTCCAACCTAGCATCGGAAGGCAGCCTGAGCAGTCTTCCTCCCAAGGAATAAATGTGAAGGAACACCAGGAGGTGGTTTAGTTGCTAAGTTGTGTCTGACTCTTTGTGACCCCATGGACTGTAGCCCAACAGGTTCCTCTGTCCATGGAATTTTTCAGGCAAGAATACTAGAGTGGGGCCCCATGACCTCCTCTAGGGGATGGCCCCAACCGAGGCATGAAACCCAGGTCTTTGCATTGCAGACGGATTTCTTACCATCTGAGCTACCAGGAAAACCCACGAAACTCATTAATGGCAAGTATATTTGGAAAATAAAAGGATAAATTATGTTAAAATCAGATAAAGCAGACATTAGAACAAAGAACATTTCTAATGACAAAGGAATACAAGGACATTATATAAGGAAAAAGAGTCAATCCAGTAGGAATACATAATAATACTAAATATATATGCACTGAACAATATAATCTCAAAATACTTGAAGCAAAATTATATACATCTTCTGAAAGTACTATAGCATTTAAAAAGATTGAAAATGTAATATAAAACATTTGAAAAAGAAATCATCAGTCCATGATGGTTTGACCAGAGAATCCTAACAAATATTTTAAAAATTAAGAATAATTTGACATAATCTCCTCAAGAAAGTAAAAGAGTAGGAAAACATTCCCAACTAATTTGATGGGGCCAGTATTGCTCTATATCAAAATCATAAAAAGGCAGTACAAAAAGGAAATTTCAGACTAACGTCTCTCACAAATTTGGAATTAAAAGTTTGCACTCTCACACATACAAATCAACCAAATGAATCCAACAATGTATAAAACTATCTCTTGATAGTTTCTGGTCCTTTCCTAAGTCTGGTCACATTACCTATCTCTTCAAAGGGTTTAAGTGAATCAAGTATATAAGCAATTAGGGTCACAGTAAGAATATTATCATACCAGAAACAGTAACAAATGCTCAAGTCTAGGTCAAATCAGAAACTGACTTCTCCCATTAAAGTTAATCATACTAGTCATCCTAAATGTCTAGCAAAAACAACTACAACTAGATTCATAAGATAAAGAAAAAACATATACTACATAGAAATGGTGGGTGTGTTTGATATTCTTTATTTGCCCTGCAGGAACCCTGTTGATCATTTTCTATTATGTTATGGACCCTTGGAGACTGAGAAGACCAGACTTTATCCCTCTAGCTCTCCTGGCCTCTTACTTCTACTTGAGTTTGGCCAGTGGTGGACAAAAGAGATTGGTGAGTCAGTGAAGAAAGAGATTAGTGGGTTGATTCTTTCCTGACTCCTTTCCTGCTGGGAAGTGGCCAAGTATCTCCACTGAAGCCCAGAGGTCTGGTCAGAGGCCCTTGCTTTTAGCTGCAGCTATGTACAAGTCTCTCTAGAGACTACAATATCCACTTTCTTCCTTTGCCCTGTGGGCCTAAAATGTTCATGTATGTATCCATGCTCTTGCCTGTCTCAAAGAGTTTTGCTATTACTTTTAAGTTGTCCTTAACTCTGATACAACTTCCAAATCCTTAAAGTTCATTGTGCGTTAGTCGCTCAGGCATGTCTAACTTTTTGTGATCCCCATGGACTTTAGCCTGCCAGGCTACTCTGTCCAAAGAATCCTTCAGACAAGAATATTGGAGTGGGTAGCCATTCCCTTCTTCAAGGATCTTTCCTGACCAACGGTCCAACCCAGATCTCCCCATAGGCAGATTCTCTACCATCTGAGCCACCAGGGAAGCCAGTTTTCTTTATTTTCCTTATCTGTGTAAATCATCTTGATTTCTGACAATGATAAGGGTGGCTATGGAGCTGTTAGATGAAGATGGTCCCTCAAAGATCTATCAGTAAACTATTCACAACAGGAGGGGGACATCTTACTTCCTGACTCCAAAATCATAAATACAAAGCCTGTCACAGGTCATGTAAAAATAAACGCAGAGAAATCAATGGTTTAAGAATGAATTTGGTAAAAGTGCACAAAATTTAAGCTGCAAGATGATGAATAAAGTCTGAGGATCTAATGTATAATGTGGTGACTATGATTTGTAATGTGTTATTGACATTTGTGGGGCTTCCCAGGTGGTGTTAGTGGTAAGGAACTCTCCTCCAAGTGCAGGATGCATAAGAGATGTGGGTTCAATCTCTGGATCTGGAAGATGCCCTGGAGGAGGCCATGGCAACCCAGTCTAGTATTCTTTCCTGGAAAATCCCATGAACAGAGGAGCCTGGCAGATATAATCCAAGGGCTCATAAAGAGTTGGACATGACTGAAGTGACTTAGCACACATTTAAAAGAGTAAAGCTTAAAAGTTCTTACCAAAAAAGATCTTTAAAAGGTAAATATGTGAGGTGATATTAATAGACATGTTAATAAAGTCTATGAGGGAATCCTTTAATAATGTCACCTATTTAAATTATCATGTATACTTTAAATGTCTTGCCATTTTATCCAGAAATTATATTTCAAAGAAACTGAAAAAGGAAAAAAAGCAATAATTTCAGTGCTATTTTATATAATTTTGTAAATATTTCAGCTATTACACTTGGCATGTAAAAGACTTTTTAAATTCTGGATATTTATTATTGGGCATTCAATAAAGGAAGAAACCTTGGAAATTATATAAACAATCCTCCCAAATTAAAGGTATATTAGTAAATGCAAGAATGTTTAAATCACATGTCTAAACCTATGAAACTCAGTGCAAAAGTAGGAATAGAAATCAAGTTTCCTAAGTTTAACTGAATCTTTACCAAATTATCAGCAAATGGAAATATCTCCTATACTCGGCAAAACTTGATTCTTATCTCTTTCACAGAACTGATCATATTCCACCTTGTATTCACTGTCTAGTTTGCATAAGTTTTGCCAAGTAAATGAAATTCCTTGAAGGTTCAATCCTGGCCTGTCTGTTCTTTTCACTCTATACTCTCACATATGGCGAAAGCTCTTTATAAATGCCATTTCTTCTCCCTGGAAGACCTTCTCTCTTTTACCTGATTACCTCCTCGACATCTTTCAGATCTCAGTAAAAACCACTTCCACAAAGCAGCCTTTTGTGATTCTGACACAGCTCAGGTCTCCTTGTTATCTGGACATATGGAATTCTGTGCTTCTCCCTCTCAACATGTGTCCCAATTGTGGTGCAGCATTTAACTTTGAAATTTACCTGAATTCTATTTTTCTATTAAAATTTAAGTCCTAATTTGCAAAGTCCACATATGTGCTCTTCACTGCTGTCCATTCTTTGCATCCAACAGGCCTTCATTAGGTGTTTGTTCAATGAAACACTTTTATTCGTGCAGAATACAATTTCAATGAATTTTGATGCTGCTCTCACAGCATGCAGTGAACTAAAACCATTGAGGTCTTTTCTTCCCACCCAAACCCTCATACTCTAATTATTTGGACATAATTACAAAACTAGAACTGTGGGGGCTTCTCTTGTGGCTCAGCTGGTAAATAATCCACCTGCAATGTGGGAGGCCTGGGTTTGATCCCTGGGTTGGGAAGATTCCCTAGAGAAGGGAAAGGCTACCCTCTCCAGTATTCTGGCCTGGAGAATTCCATGAACTGTATAGTCCATGGGGTCACAAAAAGTCAGACACGACTGAGTGATTTTCACTTTCACAGAACTGTGGATGCATTTGCTTTTAATTGTTACCCTACTAGATGGAAGGCATTGGATGTTCAGTCTTTTATTCCACATACACTAGCCCTTACATTTTCCTGTCCTAAGATAATGTGATAATCGAGTCACTGACTAAAAGGCTGAATAGGACAGAACTAGAGACAGTGCTCTGAACCTGCACTTGAGTCTACTTTTTACCATAGGATTTTTAACTTCACTGGAGGAGTTCAGTTTCTTAGCTGTACTCTCTGATCATGACAGATAAAAATACTTTAAGGAGAGCCTACAAATCAAATATTCTTACATTGTACACAAACACCTAATCTCTGTTTGAAGGTTCAAGAGAAATTCACCTCCTTGATGAATTGTTACCTACTTTTCCTAGATGAAAGTACCATCTTCCTCCTTATGGCTTCCTAATTTCATTCTCACCATTTTTATCTCCCTGACCACATTCCGACTTATATTATAGTTAATTATCTGAACAACACCAATCCCCACTCCTTTAATTCAGTTTCCCTGGGGCTACAAGCATATGCCAACTGCCCTGAAGTTACAGTTTACTGAGTATCAACCATGGCAGAAACTGGCCAGCCATTTGTTCTTTCTGAGGTAAATATTATAATTCAAAGCAAACCCAGCCTCTGGTATTTTGGATAAATTGACAAATAGACAAAACTTCAACTCATATTCCAGATAAAAGTTCCTTTTGTGTTAATTTTTTTCTTTTAGAGAGAGCCACATTCTAGATAGTGGTCAGGTAAAAAGAAACGGGACTGATAAATTAATTAGAAAAAAAAAAAAACACTTGCAGAATACAAAAGTAGACAAATCACGCATCTTTTGTATACTTCAAGACCCGTTTCACTGGGAGCTGGCAGTTCAGACAGTAAAGAGTCTGCCTGCAGTATACGAGACCTGGATTCCATCCCTGGTCAGGAAGATCCCTGGAAGAAGGCATGTCAAACCACTCTAGTATTCTTGCGTAGAGAATCCCCATGAACAAGGGGCCTGGCGGGCTGCAGTCCAAGGGGTCGTCAGTCCATGGGGTCGTAAAGTGTTGGACACGACAGAGCAACTATGCACAGAAAACTTCTCAAGGTGACATACTGACATTTAGAAACAGTTTCTCGCACTAGTGTGCTTAACTACAACTCCTGCTTTTCAATGAAAGATGAAAGAAAAAAGTAATATTCCATAACAGTCAAGTAATTATTTCAACCAAGGATTTTTTTTTAAAGCTAAGCTAGAGAAATACACTGTGGGATACAGCAGATAATGAGAAGTATAAGAGATCCAAACAGGGAAGCTGCTCAACCAATCAATAATTTTCTTTTTGGGAAAAATAATAAAATCTCAGTTTGGAATCATGTTTTATACAGAGATTTGCACAATCTTAGGAAATGTAAAGGATTTTCTACTCTAATTTTCCTTTTCCATTTGAGAAAACAAGGCCTAGAGAAGTGAAGATAAGTTTTCTAAGTCAAAGAGCAGTTATGCTAGGATTCTGATGAGAGCCGAGTGACAGGCCTTAGGTCCAGTTGCTTCATCTTTAGGCTGACAGGCTGGAGATTGGGCTACCAGTAATGGTGCCATCTTCAGTCTGAAATGCTTTTATTTTGGGAAATCTCTTTGTTCTTAAGACCCTCAACTGGTCGCATAAAATCCACAGTCTATTGGTTTAAATGTTAATTACCTCTAAGAAAATATGTTCCCAGGTGAGCATGTCAAAGAACTACAGTTTGAAAGAAATGTATGATTCTATGGAATAGGTTACCATGTGCCACTTTATTTGGAATTGAATATCGATGCTACCTGTTCCACATTCATGACCTTGGAAGGGAAAACAAGATTGACAATTTTGTTTTCCCATTTAATCATGTCCAGTGTTTTAGTGCATGCAGGCTGCTGTTACAAAATGCCAGAGGCTGGGTGGTTTATAAACCATGATATTTATCTCTGTTCTGTAGGCTAGAAGTCCAAGATCAGGGTGTCAGCATGGTAGAGTGAGTGAGGGCCTCTTCCAGGACATATCCCTAAATAGAAGGGATGAGTAAGTATTTCAGGCCTCTTTCACAAGAGCCCTAATCCCATTCATGTGGGCTCTGCCCTCATGACCTAATCATTTTCCAATGGTCGCACCTCCAGAAATCATCACTTTGGGGATTAGGTTTTCAGCATATGAATTTTGGGAGAACACAGGCATTTAGACCATGGCACCCAACGAGGAGACTGACTTGTCTAAGATAACCTAATGCCTCATGCATACTGACTGCTCTGTGGTGCTGATAGGAAGCCAAGGACTAAGGAAGTTGAATAAGGACCAGCAGCCCCAGGTGGAGGGTCTGAGATGGCAAATTCCTTGATGGATTTCACCACAGTATATGAATTTCTCCAGGGTCTTCCTTGGTTATCAGTCATTGAGCAATCCCTCCCCTTCTATACATGTTCCTATTTGAAATATGAGTTAATTACTCAGTTCTTAGACAAAGTACCAGTTGCCCAACATGGAAACATCACAGCTATGCATATGAAGAATAGAGCCTTAGAGAGATAGAAATTTCAGAGTGGAAAGTCCTCAAGACTTCGTTCACTTCAGATAGCAATTATAAATTTGGGTATCTCCCAAGACCATCCTTGGGTTCCATAATCAGCTAGGACTCCAAGAGCTCACTGAAAGCTGTTATACATGTGGTTATGGTTTATTCCAGATCTTTGATTTATTTTTAATTCAATTTTTATTTTTAGTGCAGTCTAATTGATTTACGATACTATAAATGTCAGTTTTTGTTGAACAGTGAATAAGGTATACATATACGTATGTTCACTCTTATTTAGATTCTTTTCTCATGTAGTTCCTTACAGACAGTTGAGTAGAGTTTCCTGTTCTATACAATAGATCATTATTAGTTACCTATCTTATATATATTAGTGTGTACACGTCAATCCCAATGTCACAATTTATCCCTCCCTTCTTCCCCTTGGAACAATAGGAATATTTTCTACATTGTGACTCTCTTCCTGTTTGTAAATAAGTTCATTTGTATTATTTTTTAATATTCCACATATAAGTGATATCATATGCATTTGTCTTCTCTGTCTGATTACTTCACTTGGTATGACAATATCCTGGTCCATCCATATTGCTTCTGATAGCATTATTTTGTTCGTTCTTATGGCTGAGTAACATTACATTGTATAAATGCACTACATCTTCCTTGCCCATTTCTCTGTTGATGGGCATTTAGGTTGCTTCCATGTTCTGGCTGTTGTAAATGGTGCTGGAATGAACACTGCTGTGCTTAGTCGCTTAGTCTTGCCTGACTATTTGCGACCCCATGGATTGTAGCCTGCCTGTTTCCTCTGTCCATGGGGATTGTCCCCATGGAGAAGAATAGGCAAGAACATTGGAGTGGGTTGCCATTCCCTCCTCCAGGGGATCTTCCCAACCCAAGCATCGAACCCATGTTTCCCGCACTGCAGGCAGATTCTTTACCATCTGAGCCACATGGAAGCCCTGATGAAGCAAGAACACTGAGGTGCATGTGTCTTTACAAAGTATGATTTTCTCTTGGTATATACCCAGGGGATTACAGTTTTTAAAAAAGATACAGATAAAAAAAACTGCCCAGGAAAAGGAATATAGGGCAGAGTCAAAGGAAATGTGAAACATGGAACTTTGGTTTCATCTTTCCAGGGTGTCAAGGGCAGCTTTGTGTTCCCAGCACCAATGTGCCAGCAGTAAGGACTTGCAGACACGGGAGCTCACTCCAGGCTCCATGTCCAGAGTTTTTACTGGGGCTCCATCACCAAGGAATGACTGACGGTCCATACAGCTGATCTCAGGCTCAAACCTCTCTAGAGGTGCAACTGATACTGCATGATCAAAACCCCATCCTGAATCACATCATTCTTGTGGCTCAAAGTTTTTACTCTAAGTCACACTGTTGACATCCCTGTCAGGCTGGCCCAAGACCCTCACAAAAACAAAAGCACTTTTCTCAGTGTCAACCTTTGACACCTTTAGTCACCCTTTCTCAGAGGAAACAGCCTAAGGGTTTAGAGAGGAGCTCCCAGGAAACAAGGGCAAAGTCCAGACTTCCCTTTGGATGAGGCAGAGCCCTTCACTACACAGCCGGGTGGCTGGTTTTGCTTGATAAGTCTCCCTCGTTGTAGAGTCTCAAGTCAGGCAGGTTGATTCCTCCAGTTCCATTCTTCTTTCTCAAGATTACTTTGGCTATTCGAGGTTTTTTGTATTTCCATACAAATTGTGAAATTACTTGTTCTAGTTCTGTGAAAAATACCGTTGGTAGCTTGATAGGGATAGCATTGAATCTATAGATTGCTTTGAGTAGAATAGCCACTTTGACAATATTGATTCTTCCAATCCATGAACACGGTATGTTTCTCCATCTGTTTGTGTCCTCTTTGATTTCTTTCATCAGTGTTTTTATAGTTTTCTATGTATAGGTCTTTTGTTTCTTTAGGTAGATATACTCCTAAGTATTTTATTCTTTTTGTTGCAATGGTGAATGGTATTGTTTCCTTAATTTCTCTTTCTGTTTTTTCATTGTTAGTATATAGGAATGCAAGGGATTTTTGTGTGTTAATTTTATATCCTGCAACTTTACTATATTCATTGATTAGCTCTAGTAATTTTCTGGTAAAGTCTTTAGGGTTTTCTATGTAGAGGATCATGTCATCTGCAAACAGTGAGAGTTTCACTTCTTCTTTTCCTATCTGGATTCCTTTTACTTCTTTTTCTGCTCTGATTGCTGTGGCCAGAACTTCCAACACTATGTTGAATAGTAGTGGTGAGAGTGGGCACCCTTGTCTTGTTCCTGATTTCAGGGGAAATGCTTTCAATTTTTCACCATTGAGGGTGATGCTTGCTGTGGGTTTGTCATATATAGCTTTTATTATGTTGAGGTATGTTCCTTCTATGCCTGCTTTTTGGAGAGTTTTAATCATAAATGAGTGTTGAATTTTGTCAAAGGCTTTCTCTGCATCTATTGAGATAATCATATGGTTTTTATCTTTCAATTTGTTAATGTGGTGTATTACATTGATTGATTTGCAGATATTAAAGAATCCTTGCATTCCTGGGATAAAGCCCACTTGGTCATGGTGTATCAGTCATCAAGACAGTATGGTACTGGCACAAAGACAGAAATATAGATCAATGGAACAGAATAGAAAGCCCAGAGATAAATCCACGAACCTATGGACACTTTATCTTTGACAAAGGAGGCAAGGATATACAATGGAAAAAAGACAACCTCTTTAACAAGTGGTGCTGGGAAAACTGGTCAACCACTTGTAAAAGAATGAAACTAGAACACTTTCTAACACCATACACAAAAATAAACTCAAAATGGATTAAAGATCTAAATGTAAGACCAGAAACTATAAAACTCTTAGAGGAGAACATAGGCAAAACACTCTCCGACATAAATCACAGCAAGATCCTCTATGACCCACCCCCCAGAATATTGGAAATAAAAGCAAAACTAAACAAATGGGACCTGATGAAACTTAAAAGCTTTTGCACTACAAAGGAAACTATAAGTAAGGTGAAAAGACAGCCCTCAGATCAAAAATATACAAGCAACTCCTGAAGCTCAATTCCAGAAAAATAAATGACCCAATAAAAAAATGGGCCAAAGAATTAAACAGACATTTCTCCAAAGAAGACATACAGATGGCTAACAAACACATGAAAAGATGCTCAACATCACTCATTATTAGAGAAATGCAAATCAAAACCACAATGAGGTACCATTACACTCCAGTAAGAATGGCTGCTATCCAAAAGTCTACAAGCAATAAATGCTGGAGAGGGTGTGGAGAAAAGGGAACCCTCTTACACTGTTGGTGGGAATGCAAACTAGTACCGCCGCTATGGAAAACAGTGTGGAGATTTCTTAAAAAACTGGAAATAGAATTGCCATATGACCCAGCAATCCCACTTCTGGGCATACACACTGAGGAAACCAGATCTGAAAGAGACTCGTGCACCCCAATGTTCATCGCAGCACTGTTTATAATAGCCAGGACATGGAAGCAACCTAGATGCCCATCAGCAGATGAATGGATAAGGAAGCTGTGGTACATATACACCATGGAATATTACTCAGCCGTTAAAAAGAATTCATTTGAATCAGTCCTAATGAGATGGATGAAACTGGAGCCCCTTATACAGAGTGAAGTAAGCCAGAAAGATAAAGAACATTACAGCATACTAACACATATATACGGAATTTAGAAAGATGGTAACGATAACCCTATATGCAAAACAGAAAAAGAGACACAGAAATACAGAACAGACTTTTGAACTCTGTGGGAGAAGGTGAGGGTGGGATGTTTTGATAGAACAGCATGTATATTATCTATGGTGAAACAGATCACCAGCCCAGGTGGGATGCATGAGACAAGTGCTCGGGCCTGGTGCACTGGGAAGACCCAGAGGAATCGGGTGGAGAGGGAGGTGTGAGGGGGGATCGGGATGGGGACTACGTGTAAATCTATGGCTGATTCATATCAATGTATGACAAAACCCACTGAAATGTTGTGAAGTAATTAGCCTCCAACTAATAAAAAAAAAAAAAAAAAAAGGAAAAAGAAAAAAAAAAAAAAGGCTCCCTTGTTGTAACTTCACAGTAAGAAAATGTGAAGTGACAAACACTGGTCAAGCATTTACCTTCTTTTTATTTTTATTTATTTATTTTAAATTAATTTATTTAAAATTGAAGGATAATTGCTTTACAGAATTGTGTTGTTTTCTGCCAAACATCAACATGAATCAGCTGTAGGTATACCATCCCTTCCCTTTTTTTTTTTCATTTATTTTTATTAGTTGGCGGCTTATTACTTTACAATATTGTAGTGGTTTTTGTCATACATTGACATGAATCAGCCATGGATTTACATGTATTCCCCATCCCGATCCCCCCTCCCACCTCCCTCTCCACCCGATTCCTCTAGGTCTTCCCAGTGCACCAGGCCCGAGCACTTGTCTCATGCATCCAGCCTGGGGTGGTGAACTGTTTCACCCTAGATAATATACATGTTTCGATGCTGTTCTCTTGAAACATCCCACCCTCGCCTTCTCCCACAGAGTCCAAAATTCTGTTCTGTACATCTGTGTCTCTTTTTCTGTTTTACATATAGGGTTATCATTACCATCTTTCTAAATTCCATATATATGCATTAGTAAAGAATTTATCTTCTTCTGGGCTTTCTCTTAAATGTTTTTCTTGCATTATCTTCATTAATTCTTATGCAACTCCAAGAGGTGGACACTAGTTTGGATGGCATTATGAAGAGAAGCAAATTAAGGCTTCCTTAAAGATTTAGGCTAGTGAGTGGTAGAGTGGGAGTATGTACAAGGGTTACAGGACTCCAAGGTTCATACTTAAAGCCACTATGTTGCAAAGATACCAACAATTCTTTTTTTAGCATTTTTATTTATTTGGTTGCATTGTGTCTTAATTTTTGCATATGCGGAACTTCCAATTCTCTTGTCACATGTGGAATCTAGATTTGTGAGCAGGGATTGAACCCCAGGCCCCCTACATTAGGAGCATCAATTCTTAAGCACTGGACAATCGGGAAAGTTCCAACACCATTTCCATTTGGAGTAAATGTTCACATGCAAGTGCACATCCAAAGAGGATTGTTCAATCAATATTGTCCAGTCCTGTCTTTCTGTTCCACAGTATATGTGAATCAAGAAAGTTACAACACTAACTCTTCTTGCTATACATTTAACAAAAATAAATAAAACACAGAAAGACATGAAGATTTATCATAAGCTCATGATGCGATGATCAAAGAAGGCTTAGGTGACAGGAGCATTTCAAATGGTCTTTTTGTCTGGCATCCCAGATATCTGTACGCCCTGGGCCGTCACACATTAATAGGTTCCAGACAGTGAAAGGCATGCCTTTCTTTATCAAAGAGGGCCAGGGCAATTCTAAAATGGGAGGTGGAAAATAAGACCAGTAGTTAAGCCTTCAAATACAGATGCTTTCATTGAGCATATGACATGGAAAAGTTTGTGTACCCCAGAATACCCTGGTTAGGTAACACAGTCTGAATGATCCATATTTTAATGATTTTCTTAATTTTGGTTGAAGCTTTCATGAACTTCCCATGTGACCAATGGTGTTGATAATTGATAAATCAATTGGAATGGGATTGCTGAAAATGGAATGGACAGATGAGAAATGTAGTCTGAAGTTTAAGTGAAGGGAGATTGATACACAGAGGGAGAAAGGAATTTTAACTTTTCTGAGGAATAGTGGTTGGTGAGATGTGGTCCTCAAGGTTCTATGTGAAAGAGCCAACTCCCTGCATCAACTGAGGACAGGGGAAAAGGACACAGTCTAAGCTCTGGTGGCAAGACAGAAATGTTTCAGCCCACAGCCCTTCAATATAGATCGAGTGAGCTCTCTGTTGGAAACAGTATCCAAAACAGGATACCAACAACAGCAATACAAATGACCAAGTGATGGAGGAGCAACACAGACCTGTTCTAAGTAACCCAAGGTGTTCTTTGAGCGAAAATATTGATGGGTTCCCGACACCTTACTTCTTAGTTCTAGTTTTGTCTGAGAGAAAAGTTTCTTCGAGAAGGATAGAAGTTCACTTTCCTTCCAGGAAGCCAATTGGGGAGTCTAAGCCATGGAATTACCATTTACATCTAGAGTCACTTTTATAACAATTCTGTGTCTCCCACATCTCAAGTGGGTGGCCTTAGAAACAGCAGTTACCATCGTGATTTTAAAGAAATATTAAATACAGATGTTCTTCTCTTGTACTGTCTGTAAATTTTAGAAACAAGTGATTGTGAAATTGTTTTCAAAGATGGGACAGCTGCCTGCTTTTTAATTACCTTGATTATTCTAGAATATTCCCTGAGGTTCAAATGTCTTTTGCTGAGAAAAGTGACCCTGTCCCTACCACACCCAATGTGTCATCTTCTTCACTAAATTTCTTGTCTCAATGTACATTTTAAATTTTAATTTCTTAATACCCACTGTCCCCAGGAAGAGTTGCCAAGAGTCAGACATGACTAAGTGACTGAACTGAACTGAACTGAACACCCACTGTCCCCAGGAAGCAGAAGCTATATGGAAAAACGAGTACCCTGTCTTAATATAAAGTGTTCCCGTATGGCTACTGTTCTTAATGACCCAAACGGCTATTCTTTCCTACCACCCAGAACTTTATTCAGTGCACATTTTTACATTTATCTGTGGTTCTCTTCTTTTTCTCCAATGTCAGCTTTAACCACCTAATTTTTGTTTTAATTTTGTTCCCCTATTGTGTCATTAGCCACAGGATTTCTTAGCGAACATAGCAGATTCAGTGTAAATTTGAGTCATGCTCTATGAAAAAGAATATAACTTTGAGATATAGATCACAATCATTAAAGAAACATGGTAATTGGTTAAAACAAGTCAAAGTGTGGTTATTATAAGGCTGTATAATTCTTTAACCACATTTATATTGATGAAAAGTTTGAGTTAGATATTTGAGAGGGCTCACATGTTTTATTTTCTTGGGCTCCATAATCAGTGCATGTGATGACTGCAGCCATGAAATGAAAAGATGCTTGCTCCTTGGAAGAAAAGTTATGAGAAAACTAGACAGCATATTAAAAAGCAGAGACATCACTTTGCCAAAAGAATGACTGTATATCCAAAGGTATGGTTTTTCCAGTAGTCATGTACGGATATGAGTGTTGTACCATAAAGAAGTCTGAACACTGAAGAACTGATGCTTTCGCACAGTCGTGCTGGAGGTTCTCTTGAGAGTCCGTTGGATTAAAGGAGACGAAACCAGTCAATCCTAAAGGAAATCAACACTGAATATTCAAAGGAAGTACTAATGCTGAAGTTCCAATACTTTGGCCACCCGATTCGAAGAGCTGACTCATAGTAAAAGACCCGAATGCTGGGAAAGATTGAGGGCAGGAGGAGAAGGGGGCAACAGAGGATGAGATGGTTGGATGGTATCACTGACACAATGGACATGAGTTTTAGCAAACTCCAGGAGATAGTGAAGGACAGGGAAGCCTGGTGTGCTGCAGTCCATGGGGTCACAAATGTCAGATATGACCTAGTGACTGAACAACAAGAAGAACAAGGCCTCACATGTGGATATGAAGTTTAATATTTATGAAATATAAGCAGTCTTACATTACACATATAGAATAACTTCAGTAATGTGAGTTGTAATAAAGGCTAATCACAGCACAATTAAAAGGTCCAATGTAATCACAATTCTTTGATTTGTTGTTACACTCAGTTTCTAATTGGTGTTGCTGTTTAGTTGCTAAGTCCTGTCTGAAACTTTTGGGACCTCCTGGGCTGTAGCCCACCAGGTTCCTCTGTGCGATTTTCCAGAAAAAAATATTGGATTAGGTTGCCATTTCTTTCTGCAGGGAATCTTACCTATAGAACCCAGTGCTGTCTCCCAAGGTCATGTGAGGAGGCGTATCTCCAGGACAGACAGGAGTGGAGGGTTCGCTCCTAGGCTCAGGTGTCCATGTATCTGCCCAGAAATCCACTCATAGGAAGGACACAACTGCAGGGAGCAAGTGAGTCGTGTGAATCACAGGCTAGGGATCTTTTGCTGTTTCTGCCTGGCCTCCTAAAGATAGGAGAGTCAATAGAATTCATCATCTTTTCCCAAACCTGCGGTGCTCTTTGGATTTTAAAGTCTTTCTTTTTATAAGCTCTTCTCCAACCTGGGGTCTCGTCCCCATCTACTCCTGGGGAGCCCCTCCAGGTCCTATTTCACTTCCTTTTAAAAAAGTCTTGTAACTTTTCCAGACAAATCAGCTCTTCTCTCCTTTGGATTGCTATGTTAAGTTTTACTTACATTTACCAAAGAAACGAATACATCTGGACTGATTATTTACTCACATATTTATCTCTTTCTCATGAAAAATTTGGGACCAGCAAGATTAAATTCAAACAGTAACCCCTCAGTTCAGTTTAGTTAAGTCACTCAGTCGTGTCTGACTCTGCAACCCCATGAATCGCAGCATGCCAGGCCTTCCTGTCCATCACCTACTCCTGGAGTCTCCTCAAACCCATGTTCATTGAGTCGGTGATGACATCCAGCCATCTCATCCTCTGTCATCCCCTTCTCCTCCTGTCCCCAATGCCTCCCAGCATCAGGGTCTTTTCCAATGAATCAACTCTTTGCATGAGGTGGCCAAAGTATTGGAGTTTCAGCTTCAACATCAGTCCTTCCAATGAACAACCAGGACTGATCTCCTTTACGATGGACCAGTTGGATCTCCTTGCAGTCCAAGGGACTCTCAAGAGTCTACTCCAACACCACTGTTCAAAAGCATCAGTTCATGGGCACTTAGCTTTCTTAATAGTCCAACTCTCACATCCATACATGACCACTGGAAAAACCATAGCCTTGACTAGACGGACCTTTGTTGGCAAAGTAATGTCTCTGCTTTTTAATATGCTATCTAGGTTTGTCATAACTGTCATTCCAAGGAGTAAGTCTCTTTTAATTTCATGGCTGCAATCACCATCTGCAGTGGTTTTGGAGCCCCAAAAATAAAGTCTGTCACTGTTTCCACTGTTTCCCCATCTATTTGCCATGAAGTGGTAAGACCGGATACCATGATCTTAGTTTTCTGAATGTTAAGCTTTAAGCCAACTTTTTCAGTCTCCTCTTTCACTTTTCAAGAGGCTTTTTAGCTCCTCTTCACTTTCTGCCATAAGCGTGGTGTCATCTGCATATCTGAGGTTACTGATATCTGTCCTGGCAATCTTGATTCCAGCTTGTGCTTCCTCCAGCCCAGCATTTCTCATGATGTACTCTGCATATAAGTTAAATAAGCAGGGTGACAATATACAGCCTTGAGGTACTCCTTTTCCTATTTGGAACCAGTCTGTTGTTCCATGTCCAGTTCTAACTGTTGGTTCCTGACCTCCATATAGGTTTCTCAAGAGGTGGGTCAGGTGGTCTGGTATTCCCACTTCTTTCATAATTTTCCACAGTTTATTGTGATCCACACAGTCAAAGGCTTTGGCATAGTCGATAAAGCAGAAATAGATGTTTTTCTGGAACTCTCTTGCTTTTTCGATGATCCATTAGATGTTGGCAATTTGATCTCTGGTTCCTCTGTCTTTTCTAAAGCCACCTTGAACATCTGGAATTTCAGCATTCATGTACTGCTGAAGTCTGGCTTGGAGATTTTTGAGCATTACTTTACTAGCATGTGAGATGAGTGCAACTGTTCGGTAGTTTGAGCATTCTTTGGGATTGCCTTTCTTAGGGATTGGAATGAAAACTGACCTTTTCCAGTCCTGTGGCCATTGCTGAGTTTTCCAAATGTGCTGCCATATTGAGTGCAGCACTTTCACAGCATCCTCTTTCAGGGTTTGAACTAGTTCAACTGGAATTCCATCACATCCACTAGCTTTGTTCATAGTGATGCTTCCTAAGGCCCACTTGACTTCACATTCCAGAATGTCTGGCTCTAGGTGAGTGATCAACCATCATGATTATCTGGGTAGTGAAGATCTTTTTTGTACAGTTCTTCTGTGTATTCTTGCCAACTCTTCTTAATATCTTCTGCTTCTGCTAAGTCCATACCATTTCTGTCCTTTATCGAACCCATCTTTTCCTGAAATGTTCCCTTGGTATCTCTAATTTTCTTGAAGAGATCTCTAGTCTTTCCCATTCTGTTGTTTTCCTCTATTTCTTTGCATTGATCACTGAGGAAGGCTTTCTTATCTCTCCTTGTTATTCTTTTTGGAACTCTGAATTCAAATGGGAATATCCTTCTTTTTCTCCTTTGCTTTTCACTTCTCTTCTTTTCACAGCTATTTGTAAGGCCTGTTCAGACAGTCATTTTGCTGTTTTGCATTTCTTTTCCATGGGGATGGTCTTTATCCCTGTCTCCTGTACAATGTCACGAACCTCCGTCCATAGTTCATCAGGCACTCTGTCTATCAGATGTAGTCCCTTAAATCTATTTCTCACTTCCACTGTATAGTCATAAGGGATTTGATTTAGGTCATACCTGAAAGATTTAGTGGTTTTCCCTACTTTCTTCATTTTAAGTCTGAATTTGGCAATAAGGAGTTCATGATCTGAGTCACAGTCAACTCCCTGTCTTGCTTTTGCTGACTGTATAGAGCTTCTCCCTCTTTGGCTGCAAACAGTATAATCAATCTGAGTTTGGTGTTCACCATCTGGTGATGTCCAGGTATAGAGTCTTCTTTTGTGTTGTTGGAAGAGGGTGTTTGCTATGACCAGTGTGTTCTCTTGGCAAAACTCTATTAGCCTTTGCCCTGCTTCATTCTGTATTCGAAGGCCAAGTTTGCCTGTCATTCCAGGTGTTTTTGACTTCCTACTTTGCATTCCAGTCCCCTATAATGAAAAGGATATCTTTTTTGGGTATTAGTTCTAAAAGGTCTCGTTGGTCTTCACAGAACCATTCAACTTCAGCTTCTTCAGCATTACTGGTTGTGGCACAGGCTTGGATTACTGTGATATTGAATGGTTTGCCTTGGAAATGAACAGAGATCATTCTGTCATTTTTGAGATTGCATCCAAGAACAGCATTTTGGACTCTTTTGTTGACCATGATGGCTACTCCATTTCTTCTACTGGTTTCCTGCCCACAGTAGTAGATATAATGGTCATCTGAGTTAAATTCACCCATTCCAGTCCATTTTAGTTCGCTGATTCCTAGAATGTCGACATTCACTCTTGCCATCTCCTGTTTGACCACTTCCAATTTGCCTTGATTCATGGACCTAACATTCCAGGTTCCTATGCAATATTGCTCTTTACAGCATCGGACCTTGCTTCTATCACCAGTCACATCCACAACTGGGTATTGTTTGTGCTTTGGTTCCATCCCTTCATTCTTTCTGGAGTTAAATACCTCAAATATTCAATAACTGTATGGTGAACAAATGCTCAAAATACATCATTAATTTATAAATTGGTTATTGATAAATTAGCCTGGTCATTTCTCATGCCAAAATGCCTTAGGCCATGTTTCAGGATAGTATTAAATTTTTATTAATGTAAAGGAATAAAGTAGTACACTCAAAATCAGTTAAATATTTTTCAAATGTGAATAATTTACTCATCTATAAATACAAATTCTTTTTTTTTTAAATACAAATTCTTAACTTAAAGGGATCCTTGAAAAATATTGAGTTTTTATACTTAACATTCGTACTGCGATTCATGGGGTCGCAAAGAGTTGGACACAACTGAGCGACTGAACTGATTGACTGAGTGACTGATACTTAACATTCACGGTAACTTTTGACTCTTGATCCCCAGTGTGGCAGAAGGCAGAGGGTTTATCAGGAAAGTCTGAGGAATCTTATTTTCTGTTATCCAGGGTCAAATGCCTGTTGAATAAATATTACAACCTAGACTCTCTTTCTTTCCCCTCCTATGTCAGGAAATTTTCACAAGTCATCAAGTTATTCAGGGCTATATCCTCTAGATTCTTATGTCAGTTAATAAAGGAGAAATAGGAATATGAAGGACCATAGAGAAACATATGGTCAAAGTCTACCTCTACTTTTTTCCCCAAGATGTAGGTTATTTTTTAATTGACATATAACACCATATACATTTTAGATATGCAACACAATGGTTTGATATTTATATATATTGCAAAATTATCACCACAGTTATTCTAGTGTTAATTTACTAGTGTGATCCATCATCACACACTGCTTCAAATTTTTCTTGTGGTGAGTACTTTGAGATCTACTCTCTTAGCAACTTTCAGGTATACAATACACTGTTATTAACTATAGTCACCACACTCTGTATTATATCCCCGTGACTTGTTTATAACGGGAAATCTGTATCCACTTCACCCATTCTGGCTCCCCTACCCAAACCGTGCCTCTGGAAACCACCAAACAGTTCTCTGTATTTACATTTTGTTCTTTGTGGTTATTGGTTTTTGATTCCTCATTTAAGTGAGCTCATATAGCATTTGTCTTTATCTAACTTATTTCACATAGCATAGTGCCCTCAAGGTTCATTCATGCTATCACAGAGAGCAAGATTTCTTCATGGTAAGTCCATAACTAATACATTAAGAGTACTTGCATAATCCTGAGGATAATGTTGGTTAGTTCCACACCCTACTCACCCCTCATGGTGAACAAATTGTTGATAGTGGTATAATTCATGTAATTTACTCTTTAATTGTTCCCTGTCTGTTTGCTTGACACCAGTTTGCTACCTGCCCCCCTGGACCTGAGTTCCAATGTCCATGCAATAGCAAGCATCACTTGCACCTGGCCTGAAAGGTGGGACATGGAACAGTTGTTATACTTTGGCAAAAACCATTTCGATTACATAAAAATAAAACTGGAGTGAAGCAAATACAATTTTTACTAGAGAAACTGTAAAATATATTGGTTTTTAAATAAAAAAAGCAATGCAGTGACTAAATTTTGTGGATTTTAATGCTTCACAATTGCTTACTATTTCTTTCCTTGGCCATTTCAGTTTATGTGAAAAAAATTAATTTTAAGAAATGAACATTTATCACTATTATAAAAACACAATGCAAATCTATCAATGATGCTACCCAACATGGAAAAAAAAAGATGAGACACTAATCAAACTTAATTAAATTATTAAATATTTAAAATGAATTTCTAATTCTAGCTTATTTAATGGTTCCCTTTTATGTAGTTGAAGCCCTATTATGAAGTCTATACATAAAGAAAATTCAAAAGTAAAATCAATCTATTTAATGTATTCCTTTCAATCAAAAATTCCATTTCTTTTATCCTTCCTAAATTTAAATCACCTCAGAACACCACATCTCAATTTATATTTTGCTCATATCAGAAAACACATAATAAAATAGGGTTACAATTACATCACTTGTAGAGTAGTTGCATCTTTAAATATAACTCATTCATTTCACAAGTTTAATTTCATTTCACTAATAATATATAATATTGTCCAATTTAGAATGAATGTCAAATATATGGTAGGTGAGATAATGGATATTTACAAACTGCATTTTTAACATCACTCATGACCAACTATATAGATATATATGTCTGCAATACCCTTCAGAAATTATTTCTTACAGTGAGACATAGGAATTTTACTTTGTTTAAAAGAATTAGAACAAAGTTATCTTCTTTGGTAAAAATGCAATATATTACCATATGACTACAAGGAATTGTACACATCTGTAAGAGAAGGAAATGGCAACCCACTCCAGTATTCTTGCGTGAAGAATCCCATGGACGGAGAACCTGGTGGGCTACAGTCCACCGGGTTGCAAAGAGTCAGACACGACTGAGCAACTTCGCTCACTTCACATAAGGTAAACACATCTCATATTATACCACATATGTCAAAATGCAAAAAAAATTAGTAAATAACATAAGTAATGAAACACATCACAGAATACACAAGTATATTCCTGGGATGCTTTATCCTGACTAAATAAGAGTGGAAAACTGAGCATTTCCTCATTTCTTGGCATATTCCCTTGTGGCTCAGCTGGTAAAGTATCTGCCAGCAATGCGGGAGACCTGGGTTCAATCCCTGGGTGGGGAAGATACCCCGGAGAAGGGAACAGCTACCCACTCCAGTATTCTGGTCTGGAGAATACAACCCATGGAGTCAAAAAGAGACAAGAGATGACTGAGTAGCTTTTACTTTCATTTTTCACCACTGGGACAAAGGGCAGAGAGTTTATCAGTAAAATCTGGTGAGTCTTATTTTCTGCTTTCTAAGGTCAAATGCCTGTTGCATGAATATTAAAACTTAAACTCTCTTCCTTTTCTCTCTTCTTGTCAGTAAAATGTCTCAAGTCATCATGTTATTCAGGGCTATGTGGGCATAGATCTTAGGTCAATTAATATAGGTGAAATAGGAACATAAGGAACATAGAAATGCATATGATCAAAGTCTCTCTGTCCTTTTTTTTCATGGTGTATTTTTTATATTGAGATATTAATATAATTGACATATAACATCATACAAATTTTAGACATACATTTACAACACAATGACTTGGTGTTTGTATATACTGCAAATAAGGATTCCCTGGTGGTTCAGATGGAAAATAATCACCACAGTAAATCTAGTTAACATTCATCATCACACATCGTTATGACTTCTTTCTTGTGGTGAGAACTTTTAAGATCTTCTCTCTTTGCAGCTTTCAAGTGTGCGATACACTATTATTAACTATAGTCACCACGCTCTGTGTTATATCCCCATGACTTATATATAACCATAAATTTGTACCTTTTAACCCACTTCACCCATGTTGGCTGCCCACCCAAACCCCGCATCTAGAAACCACCAATCTGTTTTGTTCCTCGTGGTTGTTGTTTGATTCCACGTTTGTGTGGTCATACAGCATTTATCTTTTTTGGACTTATTTCATATAGCATAATGCGCTCAAGATTCATTCATGTTATCACAAATAGCATGATTTCTTTATGGTTAGTCCATAACCAATATCTGCATAATCCTGATGTATAAACTTGGGGTACCTCCACACCCTACACACCCATATAGTGAATAAATATTTGATAGTGGTATGTGTGTCTTATTTGCTCAGTCATGTGCGACTCCTTGTGACTCCATGGCCTGTAGCCCATCAGGCTCCTCCATCCGTGGAATTCTCCAGGCAAGAATACGGAAGTGGGTTGCCATGCCCTCCTTCAGGAGATCTTCCCAATCCAGGGATCAAACTCAGGTCTCCTTCAGTGCATGTGGATTCTTTAACATCTGAGCCACCAGGGATGCCCATAGAAGATGATAAAAACAAAACAAAACAAAAAATACTTGCTTTAAATTTTAACATAAAATTCAAGATGAAAATTAAAAGTAGTTAATGATAGAGTTCACAAGAACCTTCTAGATCATATAACTTTCTGATACATGTAGAAATATCACTAAGCAGACATCTATAATTTTCAAAATACTCTTTTAAAGTATGTGTTCATTATCACAAAGATCTTAGAACCTTCCATTATATAAAACTGGATCCAAAATAATGTTCCGGGGCAGAAAACAGGAAAAAGTATAAATGAACCTTTCTAGTCACACCAGCCCTTCCGGAAGGTAGCAGTCAAATGGAGGGAAAACTGGACTCTCTTGATAAACACACGTGGGTTCTAATCCAGGTGTGGCCAGAGGTATAACTTGTATGACTCAGGACAGGTGATTCAACCTCTCCAGTTTTGTTTTCTTAAAAGTCTTTATGCATTTGACAATGGTTTACTGAATGCCTCCCCAGTACCAGATTCTACATTACAGAAAGAAAATCCTTTGATAAGTGGGACAGGTGAGGTCACTGATTTCATTAAGATTATATTCTAGTGGAAAAGACAGGTATTTGAACAAGTAACGCAAGCACGAAGAGATGTGGAAACAGGAGGGACTCACACTGTGGGAGCAGAGAGCAAGGGAACTCGGCTCCTAGTCAAAGGGTTAGGAGTCACTGTCTGAAGAACTGACACAGAAGCTAAAAATCCAAAGGATACATGGGAGGAAACTGAACAAACTATAGGAAAAAACATTCTAGGCAGAGCAAAACAAGGCAAGGAAGATAGTGCAGGATCATGGTATGTTCAGGGAACTGTTCAGGTCTGGTGTAGCTGGCCTGGAGAGAGGGGAGGACAGGGCAGGAGTGAAGCAGAAACCCAGGCAAGGGCCAGATCTAGGAGAGACCCAGGACAGTGGGTAGAAAAGTGGGCTTTCTTCTAGAGAAAAGGGTAGGCATCCAAGGGTTTAGGGAGCAGAGACACAATTATACTTCTATGTTTAAAACAAAGTCCCGCTGAAGAATGGAACCAGTATTAGAGGGAGCAGAAGGGGATTCCAGGGATATTAATTCGGGGACTGGGGATCATCCAGGAGATTGATGGAGCAGTTTGTGGTAAAAGGTCTGGAAAGAAAAGAAATCTTTAAAAGAGTTAAGTAAAAGAATGCTTAAGACTTACAACAACGTCTACTATGTGGGAGGGATAAGCAAAGCAAGAGAGAAAGCAGTTCTCTAGCTATAAAATAACTAGAGAATCATTCCTGCCATATATGATTGTGTGAATAAAAATATAAATGTGACAATGTAGACTACATTAAGCATCTTTTATACTGCCTGGTGCATAGAAGAAACTCAAAAAATGAAAACAGGAATCTTTAGAGTGAAATAGCAATTCACACTTCTTACAAGTGATGTGAGGTTGAATTTTTTTCTGGGTCAAATCCCTTATTTTGCACTCTACCATTGGGTGCAGAGACTGCAGTTCACTAATGCAAATGGAAAGGAATGTGACATGAAGCTGTCTGTATGTGGAAAGAGTCTACACTGTGACCTCAAGATTGCGAATGTTCCACCTTTACAAGCTGGCAGCCAATAAAAATATTATTTTAGAATATATATCAATCAGTTTGGTGAGACTTTTCTCTTGTATTTATGGAGATGATCAAGAGCATGATCTTGACCACAGTTTGTGTTCTTTTCTAGGGAGTCTGCTTTAACTCCTATGGATTATACCTTTCTGATGAAACCCTTCAGGATGGAATAAAATCTTGAGACTCTGCAGTTTGCACCGCCAGCGGCCAAGACAAAGTTCTTGGCAGGGGTGCTATAGAACTGCGGTTGACCCACACACAAGGTACGCATAGATGGAGATGGCCACACACAGACCTCTCTGGTAGGCAGGGCACCGGAGAACCATCCCACAACAGAAGAAGCCTGTTTTACTTCCCGAAGTATAGACACAGACCATCACTATCACCAAGGAGGAGGGTGGTGTTTCTGCATTATAGGTTAGCACGCATACATTTAGACTTCGGATCTACAAGGATGCAGTTCTAACAAAAGAATGGGAGTTAATAAGCTTTTTTTTTTTTTTTTTTTTAATAAATTTGTAAGACCTCCATATCTTCATACAGAATTATTCCCTCTGAATATTCTGAAAGTCAGGAAGGTCTGCATGCTACAGTCTGTAGAGTTTCAAATAGTTGGACACGATTTAGGACTGAACAACAACAACTCTAAATATTCTAGTGTCCCATTACAATGGAGCTCTATTTCACTCAGGAAGTAAATAAGTGGGGAAATTTTGTATGGAGAAAAACGTACTCTTGAACATTCTTGAAATCACCCACAAAGAATGGTATATGTGGTTTTATACATACTTTGTGGTCTTGCAATACCCTAACATGGTCAGGATTTCTAGAGCATTTAGATAAATTCCTATCTCTTTAGTGGAGAAAATGATCAATCTGTAAATGCCAATGATCAACATTAGTGTTGTAGTTAAAAGTCACAGAGAATTATCACATACATTATCTCATTTAATTCAGTTATTCCAGATATGGAATTCCATATCCTTTGCCTGTAGCCCTTTTCAAGGTCAGAGAAATGTTTGTGAACTTTGAGAATCCAAAGGTGATTTATAAATGCTTCAAAGGTGTTCACATGTGGTTAAGAAACTACAGTATAAACATTTCAGAAGAACTCATGGTTGTCAGTTTTTTTGTGCTAAGAATCACTGTGGAAATTCAGCTAGAGACCCACTAGGATATATATCTGGGTCAAAGGCCAAAGTTCTTGGAATGGTCATGTCTTCTTTTCTGCAATCTACATTTTGCCCAGGCCCTAGGGGTAACTCTAATACTAAAAATATAGCTTCCCCACTCCCTGTGAAACCCACTGACCAAGGCTTTTGCCATAATATTGCAGAAAAGCATGGATATGTGTGCCTACTTACCCAGAAATGTGTGGTTAGTATAAAAATCTCAAACAAATGATCAAGAGGCCAAGGCTGGCAGATCTCATGATGGTTTTGAGGCAGACTGTGGGTTTGCTCTGGTGAAATTTAGAGGTCAGAAAATACATGAAGATGACCCCATGATGAAGTTTTTAATAAGCTTGGGGAGAAAACAAACTTGGTGTGGATTCCACTCAATTTAGAGTGAAAATTAGGACTTGATTCAGAAGGTTAAGAGGAAAGACCAAACACAATAACATGAAAGATTGAATTTGTTTTGCCCTTTCTTGATAAAGGTAAAAAGTATTTAATACAGGTAACCTTTGCTATATATATATATATATATATATATATGCATATTTAAGTTTATATACATAAATTATGTCTATACATAAAATAGTATATAAAATTGCATATATATACGGTTTCAGACATTTTCTAAGTTTCTCAGTAATGACAACAGATGGATTGAAGATTCTGAAAATTTGCATTTGAAACTCACATCATGTGATATTTTCAAACGTACTTTTCTAAATGGTGATGGCAGCCATGGATCAACCCCGGTTGGCAGACATGAGGTCAGTAATCCCCATGTCAGAATTTATTTGGTGCTGCTGGTTAGAAAACCTGAAGTTGATATGTCTGTCAAGTCTCAAAACTATTTTCAGTGCATTTCACATCAGAGGCAGGAGACACTCACTCTAGGGAGGAACTCTCTGAGAAAACTGGTGACAGATGTGATATGAGGACAGGAAAGGAGAAGTGAGTAAACAAAAGGTGAGTCTAAAATCTTGAGCCTCTAGCTGTGTATTCACTCAACTATGCTTACAGAGCCCTTTTCTTTTCTACTGACTACAAAACAGTAGGAACGAAAACAGCCCAAGCCAGCCTGCTTTCTTACACCAATCAGTCACTGAGCAATACAAGAAGTAGCCATTTTAGGGGATGCAATTTCATTCTGCAAAGTGTTTTGAGAGGTTCCCCTTAGTCTATAAACTGTGTCTAAGGGGATGATCTAAAAGTAAAGTCAAAAGAACCTGATCAAAATCTCCGAAGCACTCTCGGAGTTTAAGTAGAAATGAAATGCAGGTGTGGTAACAAAGATTTAGTCACAGATGAGTCAGATCTAGAACCAATTTAGACAAATATCTGTGTATCATTTCTGCTCAATCTGGAGTCTCCCCGTTTTCCAAACAAATGTCTGTGTAGTATCATTTAAGATCCACAATTCAGTTTTCATCTCAATCTACATATGAACTTTCACATGTTAGCCGTGTATCGGAAAGAGGATGCACAGAAGTAGATTTATCAGAGGTTGAGAAGCAAAATAAGAGCTACTGTTGTGGAAGGACAAATATTGCCTTGCCTAACTGCTGACATAATGTCTAATGGGTTAAGGCAAAGTTAAGGAAAGATCAGACCTCAAGATTCAATCTCTGAGCCTCATGTTTTGAGCTTTACATTCTGAACATAGACTTCCACAATATTATAGTTCACCATCATCATTTCAGGAAAGAATATGGGGAAAAAAGAGTTGCCAGGAGAGTTAATTTTCATCACAATATGGTTAATGTTTAGTTTCTAGCAAATCAGGTGATGTATGCAAGATACATATGTCAAGTAAGTACCGATATAATATGCTAAAACATTTGCATGCATAAATACACACAGAACTTTTCTAAAGTTATCATAAAGCATGCTGAACAGGCAAAGAAAAAAATAAACAGTCTGATTCCTAAAATGTTGTGTAATCTGAAGATACAATTATACTGTACTTAGGAGAATGAAAGACACCCATAAAATGGGTACTCAACAAATACTTTAACAACAGAAACAAATCCTATGAATACAACTAATTTTCTGGGACTAAGGATATCTAAGGGGCTAATCCACATTATCTCTGTTTCTCATTTTATATTCTTCCCTAAAATGCTATTCCTTTAATAAAGTGTCACAAATTTCCATTCCAAAGTGTGAGGTGGATAAAAGTTTGTCACCCTCGTAATCTAAGTGTACAAGATTATCACAGGTACAGGGAATTAGTAAGCAGATTGCCCTACACCCAGAGTCCTTGGGGACGCATCACTAGCAGTAAAGGGATAGCTGAGATTTCATCTCAGTTACAAACAGAATTAGGCAGAGAAAACTTATACACCCTGTTCTCATGTTCTCCATTTTCTTTTGAAATTGAGAACACACGTGAGTCACTTTGAAGTGATATTATTGACTTGCATAACATTTTTCTTTTTGCTCTGCAATGTGAATGTGCATTTTTCAAATATCAAGCCTTTGATCTGAGTTGCTCCACCAGAACACTCTACGGAAGCTGGAAACCATTTCTATATAAGGATTTGCTATGCTGAGAGGAAGACTACTCTAGCTTGGAAAAGGTTGGAAATATCCCATCTGAAAGCTCTTTTCAGTCCTTCCACCACCTAAACACTTTACTGACAGGGGTCAAAGGTCACATCTGCTAAAACAAAACCCAAATTATGCAGTGCTTCCTTAAGGAACCTAAGCTAAGTGGAAACTCAGAGGTCACTTGTTTATCACAATGAGACTAAGACCAGCACTGATATAAAAATTGCTTTATAAATTAGGAAGTTTTGAAACAGTTTCAATCACGATTATTTACTTATATGCCAAAATATACAAAAGATGGAGTGCAAAGGAAGACATGAGAAATGCTAAATGCTTTAGATTGCTTACCTTTAAAAAACTATGTTCAAGATCATTTAATAATCACATCAAAGTGTACTAGGAATTATTCAACTATAGAGGTTTCAAAGTCCATGGAAAATGGAAAACAAACCATGGAATGACTTCAAGTTTCAAGGTATACATAATAAGAAATTTCAACAATCTGGGTTGTTGAGACCTGGGGTGGATCATTAAAGGAGACTGTGGACTGACTTCCCAGGAATTGTATAAGGATCAGAATGGTCACCATCTGATGTGGTTCCCACCCTGTAACCAAGCAAAAAGACTGAGAGAAATCAGGTCACCCCAATCCTATTTTCTAGTTCCAAAATTTGATGAAAGCATTAATTTTTTAAAACTCTTAAGCAAAGTCCATAAATCTGGTCTTGGAAAATTCAAAAAAATTGAAATCATTCCAGTCATCTTTTCTGACCACAGTGCAGTAAGATTAGATCTCAATTACAGGAAAAAAATTGTTAAAACTTCAAACATATGGAGGCTAAATAACACGCTTCTGAATAACCAACAAATCATAGAAGAAATCAAAAAAGAAATCAAAATATGTATAGAAATGAATGAAAATGAAAACACAACAACCCAAAACCTATGGGACACTGTAAAAGCAGTCCTAAGGGGAGGGTTCATAGCATTACAGGCTTACATCAAGAAACAAGAAAAAAACCAAATAAATAACCTAACTCTACACCTAAAGCAATTAGAGAAGGAAGAAATGAAGAACCCCAGAGTTAGCAGAAGGAAAGAAATCTTAAAAATCAGGGCAGAAATAAATGCAAAAGAAACTAAAGAGACCATAGCAAAAATCAACAAAGCTAAAAGCTGGTTTTTTGAAAAAATAAACAAAATTGACAAACCATTAGCAAGACTCATTAAGAAACAAAGAGAGAAAAACCAAATTAACAAAATTAGAAATGAAAATGGAGAGATCACAACAGACAACACTGAAATACAAAGGATCATAAGAGACTACTACCAGCAGCTCTATGCCAATAAAATGGACAACTTGGATGAAATGGACAAATTCTTAGAAAAGTATAACTTTCCAAAACTGAACCAGGAAGAATTTGAAGATCTTAACAGACCCATCACAAGCAAGGAAATCGAAACTGTCATCAAAAATCTTCCAGCAAACAAAAGCCCAGGACCGGATGGCTTCACAGCTGAATTCTACCAAAAATTTAGAGAAGAGCTAACACCTATCTTACTCCAACTCTTCCAGAAAATTGCAGAAGAAGGTAAGCTTCCAAACCCATTAACTTTAATACAAACACTTACATTTAAAAATGCAAAATTTCCTACAGAATGGAAAAGTAGTCAAAAATTCCAGATATTGTGGTAACAAATAATAAAAATATCTTCTCAAATGCAACACATGGACACTTTAACAGAAGCCTTTTCAGATGAGACTTCTGTTTATAGACACCCCCAGAGGTTCAAAATTCAGAGGAGGTGACAGCAAAACAAGAGCAAGTTTCTCGGTTTTTGCGTGTAGCCCGACAAAGTCTTTATGATCTGAAGTGTCCAGAAAAAATATATATATATTTCAGCCATATGAAAAATGTCAAATCTTTCAGTGACTGGTCTTTATAAACACTGTCACAGACCTTCCACACAAAATTTAATAACTTCCTTGTTAGAAGATTCTTCAGCTACTCTTTATGTATATCTGTATGAATATATTGATGTCTATGTATTTATATTTGTTGAATATTTTTATTTTAAGAAAATGAAGGAGGAATGTTAAAATTCTCTTCTGATTTGAAGGTTTTGTGTGGGATTTTCACTTTATTCATTCACATTTTACTCTGAAAAGTAGAGAATTAGAGCAAAAAGATAAGTCTAATTTTTTTATTTTCAGTCACTGGAAAATGGGAACCTGACTTTCCTTTGCATGCCAGTCATATATTGTGTGTGTGTGTGTGTGTGTGTGTGTGTGTGAGAGAGAGAGAGAGAGAGAGAGAGAGAGATGGGCATATGTATGCAAGCATAAGATAGCCATGGCTGCTCAAAGCAGCCTTAAAAATTTCATACACCACTGATCTAGTCCTGACAAGAGGAGCCCAGCTTGGAAAACAAAACCTCTCCCTCAATGCTACCCTCAGCCTTCTGGATCTCCTTAAAAACACAAATGATACAGGGGGAGGCTTTTATTTCACACAAGCAGCTTCAAGTGTAAGGGACTTTGTCACCTCTGGGGACTAAGCACCCAGTTATAACATTTGTATAGAAGCTGACTTGTTAAATTTGCCCTCAAAGAAAAGAAACCAACCAAAGCGCTAGAAAGTGGAGAAGCAGGGTCCAGTTAAAAGTGAGGCCAGAGGCTGAGGGGCTATTCATCCACTGATAACTACTTAACTATTAATCCTTTTGCTTAAGTGATATTTAAGCATCAAAAAAGTCTCCATTTTGCCTTTCTCAGTAGATACTGCAAAGTTTTTCCTTTTCCTATGTAGACAACAACATATATAAATCATATGTCATGAATAGTGACCAGCAAGCAGATTAAGGGTATTTTTTGAGACAGAATTGGCAAATAAAACTGTAAGATATTTAAAGTATATAACATGAGATTTTGATAGATGTATATATTATTTTTTAAATTTATTTTTAATTGAAGTATAATTTCTTTAAAATGTGTTGTGCAATGATGTGAGTCAGCCATAAGTGTACATATACCCCCTCCCTCTTGAGTCCCCCACTCGCACCCCATCCCGCTTCTCCAGGTGGTCACACAGACGGGGTGAGCTTCCTGTGTCATACAGACACTGCCCGCCAGCTGTCTGTTAACATTTTACAGATGGTAATGTACTATGGTTCAATGCTACTCTTTCAATTCAACTTGCCCTCTCCTTCCCGCATTGTATCCACAAACCTGTTCTCTGTCTGTGTCTCTCTTCCTGCCCTGAAAACAGGTTAATCAGTGCCATTTTTCTAGATTCCATATATACATTAATATACAATATCTGGTTTTCTCTTTCTGACTTAGTTCACTCTACATAACAGGCTGTAGTTTCATCCACCTCAGCTCAAGTGACCCAAATTCGCTTTTTTGTGAGGTGAATTAAAATTCCCTTGTATAGATGTACCAGAACTTCTTTATCCATTCCTCTCTCAGTGCATGGCTACATTGCTTCCATGTCCTGGCTATTGTAAACACTGTTGCAATGAATTTTGGGGTACACGTGTCTTTTTGAATTATGGTTTTCTCAGGGTATACTCCCAATAGTAGAATTTCTAGGTCATATGGTAGTTTTGTTAGGACTTCCTTGATGGCTCAGCAGCTAAAGAATCTGCCTGCAATGCAGGAGACACAGGCAATGGTTCAATCCCTGGGTCGGGGAGCTCCTCCGGAGGAGGAAATGGCAACCCACTCTAGTACACTTGCCATTTCCACCTACCCCTCTGCCATAGTGCTGACCCTCATTTACATATGTATTAGAAAGATTTTCCCTTTCTATTAACTTAAGTAACATAGTTATCATCTGACATGTTTACCTTTTAATTTTTGAAGAGAACACAGGTAAGTTCTACTCTCTTGCTGCTGCTGCTAAGTCACTTCAGTCGTGTCCGACCCTGTGAGACCTCATAGACGACAGCCCACCAGGCTCCTCCGTCCCTGGGATTCTCCAGGCAAGAACACTGGAGTGGGTTGCCATTTCCTTCTCCACTCTCTTAGCACCAATTATACAACACAATTTTATCAGTTATAGTCATCATGCTACACATTAGATTCTCAGACCTTATAATTTTCACATGTTAAAATGTATAACCTTTTACAAACCCATCCCTATTTCTCCCATTCTCCAAGCCTTGGCAATCACTTTCCTCCACTGTTTCTGAGTTCCACGTTTTTTTCTTTTTACATTCCTTACAATTGAGATCATACAGTAACTGTCTTTCTCTAACTTGTTTCACTTAGCATTAAGCACTCCAGTTTCATCCATGCTGCCACAAATGGAAGAATTTATTTCTTTTTTAATGGCTAAATAAAACTCACACACACACACACATATATATCACATCACATAGTTTAAATCTCTTCACCTGCTGACAGATATTTAGATTGTTCCTATAATAGATTGTTTCTAGGCTACTGTGAATATTGATGCAATGAATATGTGAGCACAGATTTCTCTTTTAGAAATAATTATTTCATTTCCTTTGAATATATATTCAGAAATGAATATATATCCAGAAGTGGGATTAGTGGCTATATTAACAATTCTTTGTAAAATTTCTTGAGAAATTTCCAGAAGGTATTCCATGGGAGTTGCACCAATATACATTCCTACCAATAATCCATTAAGACCTCCATTTTCTACACATCCTCAGCCACACTTATCTCTTACTTTTTGGTAAAAGCCATTTAAACATGAGTGAGGTGGTATATGTTGTACTTTTGATTTGCACTTCCCTGATAGTGATGTTGAGCATCTTGTCATATACTTCTTGGGCATTCTGTATGTCTTCTTTCAGGGGAAAATTGTCTATTCTGTAAAAAACAGCATGCATTTTGTATACAGTATTGAATATATAAAACTCAGTTACCTATCCATACACAAAAACAAATTACAGAAATACAAATAATCCCATTTACAATTGCATCATCAAAAAAATAAAATACGAAAAAATAAATTTAAGCAAGGTGTTGAAAGATCTATGTATGAAAACCTTCAAGACACTTATGAAAGAAATGTTTAAAAGACACCGAAAGAGACATATTTCATATTTATTGACTGGAAGAGTTAATATTCTTAATACATCCATACTTCCCAAAGCTATCTACATATTCACTGGAGTCTCTTTCAAAATTCCAAGGTATTTTTCACAAAACAGAAAAAAAAAATTCCATAACTTGTATAAAACTCTTGTTGTTGTTCAGTTGCCAGGTTATATCTGACTTTTTTTGTGACTCCACAGCCTGCAACATGCCAGACTTCCCTGTTCCTTACCATCTCCTAGAATTTGCCCAAGTTCATGCCCATTGAATTGGTGATGCCTTCCAACCATCTCACCCTCTGTCAGCCTCTTTTTCTTCTGCCTTCAATCTTTCCCAACATGAGGGTCTTTTCCAATGAGTCAGCTATTTACATTAGGTGGCCAAGATATTGGAGCTTCAGCTTCACCACAGTCCTTCCAAAGAGTATTTAGGGTTGATTTCCTTTAAGGTTGACTGGTTTGATCTCCTTGCTTTCCAAGAGACTCTCAAGAATCTTCTATAGCACCACAGTTTGAAAACATCAATTATTTAGCACTCTGCCTTCTATATTGTCTGTCAAGCTCTTATATGTGTACATGACTACTGGAAAGAGCACAGCCTTGACTATACAGACCTCTGTCGGCAAAGTGATGTTTTTGCTTTTAACAAACTGCCTAGGTTTGTCATAGCTTTCCTGCCAAGAAGCAATCGTCTTCTAATTCCATGGCTGCAGTCACCATCCACAGTGATTTTAGAGCCCAAGAAGAGGAAATCTGTCACTGCTTCCACCTTTTCCCCTTCTATTTGCCATGTAAGTGATGGGACCAGATGCCATGATCTTAGCTTTTTTGATATTGAGTTTTAAGCCGGCTTTTTCACTCTCCTCTTTCACCATCAGCAAGAGGCTCTTTAGTTCCTCTTCACTGTCTGCCATTAGAGTGGTATCATTCATATATCTGAGGTTGTTGATATTTCTCTCAGCAATCTTGATTCCAGCTTTTAGGACTCATTCAGTCTAGCATTTCACATGACATGCTCTGCATATAAGTTAAATCAGCAGGGTGACAATATTCAGCCTTGACGGACTCCTTCACTAATTTTGAACCAGTTTATTGCTTCTTGTCTGCTTCTAACTGTTGCTTTTTGAACTGCATACAGATTTCTCAGAGGACAAGTAAGGTTGGTCTGGTATGCCCATCTCCTTAAGAATTTTCCACTTTGCTGTGATCCAAACAGTTTGGTGAGGTCAATGAAGCAGATGCTTTTCTGGAATTCCCTTGCTTTCTCTATGTTCCACAAATGTTGGCAATTTGATCTCTGGTTCCTCTGCCCTTGCTAAACCTAGCATGAACATCTGCAAGTTCTGGGTTCACAGAATGCTGAAGCCTAGCCTGGAGGAATTGAGCATAACCTTACTAGCATGGGAGATGAGTGCAACTGTTCAGTGGCTTGAACATTCTTTAGTACTGCCATTTTTGGGAACTGGGATGAGGATTGACCTTGTCCTTACCTCTGTCCACTGCTGGCTTCTCTATATTTTCTGACACATTGAGTGGAACACTTTAATAGCATCATCTTTTAGGATTTTAAATAGGTTTGCTGGAATTCTATCACCTCCACTAGCTTTATGGGCAGCAGTGCTTCTTAAAACCCACTTGACTTCACATTCCAGAATGTCTGGCTCTGAGTGAGAACATACACCACTGCGATTATCTGGGTCATTAAGATTTTTTGTATAGTTCTTCTGTGTACTTTCTCCATCTCATCTTGGTCTATCCTGCTGTATTAAATCACAAAATACCAAAGTGTCAAAGTGATTTTGAGGAAGAAGAACACAGTTCGATACTAGGGTTGCTGATTTCAAATTGTATTAGAAAGCTATAGTAATCAAAACAGAATGATTTGCTTCTGGCATGAAAACAGACACATCAATCAACAGAGCAGAGCAACAAAGCCAGAAAGAAATGGACACCCATATATTGTCGGTTAGCTTATGAAAAAGGAGCCAAGAATATCCAGTGGGGAAAGGACAAGCTTTTCAAAAATGGCACTGGGAAAACTGGATAGTTCTATGAAAAAATGAATTTGTGCCCCTGTCTTTTAGCATACACAGAAATCAACTAAAAAGGGGTTACAAAGTTGAACATAAGACTTTAAGTGATTAAACCCCTAGAAGAAAACATTGAGGTAATCTTCTTGCCATCAGTCTTTGCAACGAGTTTTTGGGTTTCACACTAAAAGCAAAGGCAATAACTGCAAAAACAAACCAGTGCCACCACATCAAACTCCAAAGAAAGGAACATCAACATAATCAAATGGCAATTTACATATTGACAGAAGATATTTCCAAATCATATATTTCATAAGGGCTTAATATCCAAAAATACATGAGACATACAACTCAAGGGCAAAAAACCCCAAATAATCCAAATTTTTAATGGAGCATAAGAACAGTAAGAGTTTCAATAAATCTGAAGATTAGATTGTAGATGAGAGACAAAGCAAGGTTTTCCTTTTATAACAACAAAAGCCTGTACCTTCCTGACATTATTTTCTTCATCTCCACTCACTTGTTTGACAATTACAGTTCACAGTGTACATTCTTCAGTCAATAGAAATCACCACACAGTGAGCTATAATATGTACTAAGAACAGTAGCACTTGGGGAAAAAACAAAACAAAACTAATATTTGCATACTTACTAATGATGCATATCAAAAGGAAGGTAATTTCCAGAGTTCACCAATCTATTGTTTTCTATATTTCATTTCAAAATTGAGCCACCTAGTAAGGAAAATGAGTTAAGAGATCTCACTAACATATAGATAGAAAATCAGTTTTAAATGGGAGCATTAATTGATTATAATTTGGAGGTAATTTATGACTACTGTTGTAACTGTAGTCCTTCTGGTTTTCTCGTGCATCAGGTTAATAATTTATTATCAATATTAATAGCAACATAGGGACACATAGTACTAAAGTTATAGTGAATAGAGAAAGACATAGAATATAGTAGGCAAGAAGTGAAAGTGTGTGAAGTCAGCAATGGTAGTAGAGGATATTATTGCCTTGAGAGGAAGGAAGGTTCTCAAAGTTTCTTGAAACCCCAAGAACGAGCCAGATGTGAGGAATTAGCTTAATTTGTAAACCAGAAACTCTACCAGAAGAAATTTAAGTTCATAAAAGTATTATGATGCTAAAACCCACAATTTAGACAGAGAATAGGGTAGGGTAGGATATATAGACATTCAAAATTCTCCATTGCTTAGTGCATCAGGCACTCAAGGACCACCCTCACTGAAGTCTTTCTCTGTTGCTCAACCTACAGGTACCACCATGCAGAAAGAGATAGCTCTACTCCACAGGCAATTGAACCCTACTTTTATGGCCTCCTGGCTTTCCTTAAGAAGCATTTGATGCAGCAGATTTCCTCCATCCCATCCCATCCGGCTGACTCCCCATGATCAACAGGACTTCTCACCCTGGGATCATTCTGCAGTCCCCATGGCCTCAGCTCCCAACCTCCGTGGACACCAGTGGACTTACAACCCTCTCCGAGGTATGAAACGCAGCAGCATGGCTTGTCTCTGTGGTTCTCACTCCATTCAGACGGTCACAGTTTAGTTAGTTCACTCCCCAAGAGCTTCAAATGACTCCCCCATTCCAGTGGACGGCCATGGACTCGGGGATCTCTCCCCTGCGCATCAGCTCCCTCACCCCCAGGTGCAGGCTGGTCCCACTTGCTCTCCTCCTTCTTTCCCCTTCCTCCTTGTCCCTTCTTTCCTTTGTCCTACCGAGTTTTGTATGGATCCGGATATTCCTTCTCAGTAGTCAGGGATTCCTGCCAGTATTCACCTGGTCTTCTGTGAGAACTGCTGTGTCTTTAGACGTTCTTGATGCATCAGTGGAGAGACGTGTACCCACTCCCACCTACCCCTCCGCCATCTTGTCCACCCCCATTTGTGCATGTATTAGAAACGAGTTTCCCTTCCTATTAAGTAACATTGCCATCACCACACATGTTTAAGTTTTGCTTTTTGAGAACACAGGTAAGTTCCACTCTCTTCAGTTGAGTCAGTCATTCAGTCGTGTCCGAATCTTTGTGACCCCATGGACTGTAGCACGCCAGGCTTCGTTGTCCATCCCCGACACCCAGAGCTTACTCAAACTCATGTCCGTTGAAGCGCTATGCCACTCGATGACGTCCACTCTCTCAGAGATTTTTTTTTTTTTTAGATTCTTTACAATTGAGATCATATTGTATTTTTCTTTCTCTGGCTTAGTTTACTTAGTGTAATGCCCTCCAGTTTCATCCATGTTGCCACAAATGGAAGCATTTCTTTCTTTTTCTAATGGCTAAATAATATTTACCTATATATGTCACATCACATTGTTTAATTCATCCACCTGTTGAAAGATACTCGGGTTGTTCCTATACCAAGACTACTGTGAATAATGCTGTAGTGAACATAGGAATACAGATCTCTCATTGAGACAATGATTTCATTTCCTTTGACTATATATCCAGAAGCAGGATAATGGATCCCATAACAGTTCTCTTTTAAATTTCTTGAGGAACCTCCACAATATTTTTCCATGGGAGTTGCACCAGTATACATCCCTAACAACAGTGCATAAGCACTCTTTTTTTCTCCACGTCCTCAACAAGGTCTGTCATTTCTTAAATTTTTGGTACTAGCCATTCAAACAGGTATGAGGTGATATCTCTTGTGCTTTTGATCTGCATTTCCTTTTTTTATTAGTCTTGCTGAGCATCTTATACCTCTTGATCTTCTATATGCCTTATTTGTTGGAAAATCTCTATTCTTTTTTTTTCCCATTTATTTTTATTAGTTGGAGGCTAATTACTTTACAATATTGTAGTGGTTTTTCCCATACATTGACATCACCTAATTTTAAATAACCATTTTATTCTTAGATGCCATGCCCCTTTAAACTAACTAAGGGCAGAGAAAACCCAGTAAATGCTGATATGCTTAATTAAATTACCACTCTTCTGGTAAATTGTAAAAAGAATCATGTTCATATCTCATTCAGGAGGATAAAATCTCTATTTTATCAGTTCTCTTGTCCATACTCAACTCTTGCTCACTTCAGTCTTAAATTCTGCTAACTTAAAAAGGATGGACAGGAAAAGTAATATTAAAATCATGCTTGCAAGAGTCTATGATTTTATGCTTCTATTGGTCAAAGGTAAGGCCAGGAATAATTTCTGAAATATTACGATACATCATGGAAGCTTGAAGGTCTAGTTCTACTATCAAAGAGGAGATGTTTGGAGATGGTTCAAAAACTAAGCCCCATGGATTGTCAGGATGTACTCCTGACCAGACAGATAAATTTTGTCCCTAAAGAGTCAAAGTCAGGAAAGGCAGGCCTTGTTCGCAGAGCCAATGACGTTGTCTTGGGTGCTGACCAGGTAATATCTTGTTTTACCATTTGGAGATTTATTTGCTATTTTCTCAAAGAAACAACCGTAATGAGAAGATTAAAGATGCATAAAAGTAGAAGAGCTGTCAAGTTGCCTAGAAAAAATGCTAACCAGGAGAACCAGGCCTCCACACTGATAATTGTCAAAGATTTTACCGGTGAGTGTTTTATAGACAGAGCAGAACAAGTGGATAAAACCAGTGCTCTAGGGTCACTGCTGTTTTGCAGTCAAAGACAAAATATTTTTCTCTTTAAGCAGAGTCATCACAGCTCCTGATGTGGTCCTGGTTACACACATGAAGACCGAGAGCCCACAGGCATGTGTGATGTGACGTCAGGAAGTGAGCAGATGACTGTATTGGTGCCCAGTCACCAATTACTTGCCCTCTCCAAGTCATTGCATCTTCATTAACATAACTTGATGATCATAGTGAAGATTGAGGCTATCTCACAGGGTTACTGTGAAACACACATTTTAAGATGTTTTAAAGCTTTTGGGAAAGTATCAAAGACATGCATGGGGTTATGAAGGTGAGTTAGTAGGTACAGTACCTTTTTTTCTTAGTATTCTCTGTGTACTCAATAGTAGCGATCAGTCAGTCATGGGTTTACTCTTACCCCAGCGTGATGGTAAACCACACAGATCAACTGTACACTTCTTGTCATTTTAGTATCTAAAATTCAAGCATTAGTCAATGTAGAGTGAAAAAATTACAAATTCCTAGAGAGCCTTGCTGGTCAGAGTCTGCAGAGTTCCAACATTAAACTGTCTTAAAAGAATGGCCTAAATTCCATATATATGCATTAGTATACTGTATTAGTATTTATCTTTCTGGCTTACTTCACTTTGTATAATGGGCAATTTAGAAAGATGGTAACAATAACCCTATATGCAAGACAGAAAAAGAGACACAGGTGTATAGAACAGACTTTTGGACTCTATGGGAAAAGGCGAGGGTGGGGTGATGTGAGAGAATAGCATTGAAACATATATATTATCAAGTGTGAAACAGATCACCAGTTCAAGTTGGATGCATGAGACAAGTGCTCAGGGCTGGTACATTGGGATGACCCAGAGGGATGGGATGGGGAGGGAGGTGGGAGGGGGGTTCAGGATAGGGAACACATGTAAATCCATGGCTGATTCATGTCAATGTATGGCAAAAACCACTACAATATTAGCCTCCAACTAATAAAAATAAATGAAAAAAAAAAAAAAAAAAAGAATAGCCTAAACACTCTGGCTCAGAATTAAGTTCCAAATGTTTGCAGAGCACAGAAGTACTTCTGGGAGCAATACAAAATGCAGGGAGTAACCTACTTCTCCAACTATCTATCTGTGCAAATATCATCATCCAAATTTACACAGAAGGTTCTCCTTCTTCCCCACCCCAGCTACTACAGCACCAACTCCTGCTCAGAGCAACAGGGAAAGAGAAGGCTTCCCTCCACAGGATGGAGTTGATAACCTCAGGTGACCTGATCAATTCAGAATGGCTCATGTTTTTATTTTAGCAGGGTCCTGCCTGCTCCTGCTGCTGGTCATGTCAAATCTGCTCCTTTGCCAAGGCAACTTATGCCCGTCCTGCAGTCCTGACATGTTTAAAATCCCCCTGAAATCCCTTAAAGCGCTGTTTACCCGTGCCTTCGGGCTGTCCCACGACATCAACAACCTTTCCACTATGATGTTCCTTGAGTTTGTAAGTACTGTGGTGGTGGTGGTTTAGTTGCTAAGTCGTGTCCGACTCTTATAACCCCATAGACTGTAGCCTGTCAGGCTCCCAGAAGATACCTCTGCCTAAGTGACTGGGCCATACTGTCCTTTAAACAATAAGGTTGCCTCAACCAAACTTCAATTAACATACTCTGTAGGTCAAAGATGCCGTCAGCTCATAAGATGTGGAAATCAAAGAAAGGATCAGTTTTGTGAAATCTCAAAGATTCCTAAGAAGTGCAATAACTTTTTCAATTTCCTTTCATTCATTTTCTTTTTTAAATTTCCAAAATAAATGATTTTGTATTTGTCAGCTAGGAATGCCATAAAAGAATACAATAGACTCAGTGGAATAAACACCAGAAATTTATTTCCTCACAGTTCTGGGGGCTAGAAGTCCCAGATCAGGGCACCAGCAAGGTGAAGTTCTGGTAAGAACTCTTTCTTCCCAGGATGGCTTCTCCGTGCGTCCTCACACAGGGTGGGGGTGGGGAAGAGAGACAGAGGAAAGGACACACAGACACAGAGACAGAAGAGAAAATTCTCTGGTGTTTCGCTTCATGGAAACACTAAATCTATTGGATGAGTGTTCCAACCTAAGAGCTCATTCAACCTTAATGGGCTTTGCTGGTGGCTCAGATGGTAAAGAATCTGCCCGCAATGGGAGAGACCTGGGTTCTATCCCTGGGTCTGGAAGATTCCCTGGAGAAGGGAACGGCAAGCCCCTCCAGTATTCTTGCCTGAGAAATCCCATGGACAGAGGATTCTGGTGGGCTATAGACCATGGCGTGTCAAAAAGTCGGAACCCTTTTCAAAACAGTGTACTTTGGCAATTCGAGCTCTAACACATGAATTTGAAGAACACACATTCAGTCCATAATACTACCTGACAGAAAGCAGTTTTAGGTGGGATTGGGGAAAAGGAAGCATGGTGATTTTCTGGTCCTTCACGGCCTCTCTGGGCTTTCTTCTCCAGGCTCAGAGTAAATAGCCAATAAATGAGAACTGCTTTGTAGTGAACTGGGTGGATGCAACATGTTAAACAAAGCCGAATCCTGGTCACAAAAATGAATATTAGTAGTTTTTTTAATGCTACAAATTATTGTTTTAAGATTTGCAGTGAATAGGTTTAGAGTTATAGTAGAAGGGGTTTACAATTGGAAACAATTATTCTCTTTCTGATGAAGGTATTTGAACGTTAAATGTTAATTTTTTTAGGTCAATGAAGGAGCACACAGTAGAGCAGACAGCTAATAAAAGGCTGTGCTAAAGGTTTCTATTAAATTCCCGTAGTTCTTTGTACTCACTAGTTTTTGTTTCATCCTCCATTTTTTACTTTCTATTTTTTTCCCCAACTCTTCCAAGTAATCTCTTCAAATGTTCATGACTTTCGCTAAAGATTAGTTTTTCTCTATCAATGTGTTAGCTAGATTTTTCTACTCTTATTATTCTCAGTCCATTGCTTAGTATTTCCTAAAACTTTATGCCCTGTTTTTCTGACATACCATTTTGTCACCATAAACAATATTGTATTCTGCACCTGGGGCGAACACTAAGCTTTTTGGTGAGCTGGTTCAGAGAAAATTCAGAGTCATTACTGCGTTACTCCTTATAAGGATATATATTGGCTCTAATCCACAGTAAACAAGAGATTAAATGGTTAAATATAGGTGCATGCATGCATTCTAAGTCACTTCAATTGTGTCCACCTCTTCACAACTCTACTGACTGTAGCCCAATAGGTTCCTCTGTCCATAGGATTCACCAGGCAAGAATATTGGAGTAAGCTGCTGTACCCTCTTGCAAGGGATGCTCCTCACTTAGGGATCAAGCCTGAGTCTTCCTATATCTCCTGCATTGGCAGGAGTGTCCTTTACCACTACTGTCACCTGCTGTTGCTGCTGCTGCTAAGTCACATCAGTCGTGTCCGACTCTGTGTGATCCCATAGACGGCAGCCCCCCAGGCTCCCATCCCTGGGATTCTCCAGCGTCACCTTGGCAGCAACAAATATTTGTACATATGTACTATATTTGGTTCAAATAATAAAATAAATAAAGATAATAATAAAACAGAGAAGGGAAAAGTTTGAACTTAGAAAAGCTAGATGTAAAATCATTTTTATAGAAACAATGTATAGAAAAAGTAGGAAAAGAATGACTTTCAAATTTTGTGATGTCTCCCCATTAAAAAAATTACAAGTCTATCAAACATGTTAATGTTCTGGTAATGGTTTCATCTACTGAATGCCCAACAACCCTAACTAGTTGCCTGATCACTTTCAGGATGAAAATTATTCCCAGGGTAATCCGGAGTTTAATAATGCCACTGATTACTGCCATACCAATTCCCTCCAAGCTCCTGAAGAAATCAAAAAAGCCCAACAGATGAATGTGAGTCTTTCACCTGGGTTTTTCACTGGATCAAATGAGACAATATGTAGCTTACCAGGCTTTAGATTATTAGAGGTAATGGTAACTGTACATGAAGAAAATGGTGGAGGAAACATAAGCAACTGAAGAGAAATTATATTATGCAGTTGAAGAATGAATGAAATCAAGGGATGACTAAAGATCTGTAGTAGCAAAATAAAAAACAGATCTATAAATTGTCCATGCAGACAAGTTTAGTTCAAGCAATGCATTAGACACAGGATTGCAGCTGTTATACTGTACGAAAACAGGAAATGAATGGGCACGTCCATGTGTAAAACATGATTGTAAAATTCATGAATATGTAAGAAACACACCCCGGTTTTGAGTACTCCCTGTTACTAGTGACTCATACGTGGGAGTCCTATACTGCACCACTCGAGCCAACGCGTCTGCCTTTCAAGGCTCTCCTGATTCTGCTTCTCCTTCTCTGACACGTCCTTCATTCGTCATTCTCAATGACTCCTCTGTCACCTTTAATTCTTAATTTGTAAGTCTCCCCCACAATGGCCTATAAAACATTGCTTTGCTTCTCATGGCCGCAACAATTGCCTCTGTTCTGAGGACAACACAGTTTACATATCAAGCCTCAATCATCTATGGCAGCTCCAAATTGTCACCGTTATAATCTCCCATTTCTGATTTCCTGCATTATCCTTTGTCCTAACATTATTTAAAATACTTTCACATGCATCCTCCCTTAAAATACTATCTTCTCTCTGTACAACTTTCTTAATGATACCATCGTTATTTTCCTCTGTTAAGCTCATTAATAATGAGGATAATCAGGTAAAGGTAAAGGTCAAAGAGGAAGAGGAGGAGGGATTTTTCAATAAGCTTAAATTTAAAGCTTGTTGAGAGTTACTACATAGCCATATATTTTACAAGCACTTTATGTGCATTACTATATTTAATCCTACTGAGTACTCTCTTTTTTACCACTAAAACAGTTCATGAAGTAAAAAAATCAAACATATTAACTAGAGATCTTCGGCCCCTGGGATTTTCATACTCAATTCTGCTAGTAATAGTGAACTAGGGGGGAAAGCCCTCCATTGTGAATCCCACTGATGCTGTTACTAAAGACAACGCTGTGCCATTTTCTGCCCGGACACATGTCAACAAGACAGACTCTTCTGATGCCAGCTTGGGGGCTGGTGTTGGGATCAACCTAGGAAAGAAAGCCTGTTTAGGAATGTCATGTCTTCTTCATTGTCTCTTTGTTGTAATATCATAAAACAAATTACCAATCAAAAATCAATACGAATGACTCATCTGATTCATTAATACGAAAGAATCACTGTGTGACAATGATGTGGGCATAGGTAGAATGCCTCTTTCCTGGGTCAGGTACTGCAGGCACATATTGACTTGCCATAAAATACTTAGATTTCTCTCATGCAAATATGAAAACATAAAAGAACTCACTGAGTGGTGGTAGAATATCAGAGGAAAAAAGAAAATTTTTCTAGTTATAAATTAGAACTCATCAGAAGAATTAGTTCCTAAAATAACCTAGATTTTTAATAATTCAACTAAGTATGAACTAATAGCTTACATTTTATAATTTTGCAACTTTTACAACCTTCAAAAATCTCTGCATACACATAAGAACAACCAAGAGTATTTTAGGTCAGCTGCTCTGAGCAACGATCACATGTTACCAAACCACTGAATTATGATTATTTTAATGAGACTGTTTCTTACATTTGCTTAGAATGAAGACCTTAGTAAGTGGATCCTCATGTTACTATACTCCTGGGATATTCCTCTGAATCATCTAGTCATGGACCTGCGAAATATAACAGAAGTCTCAAATACTACCCTATCAAGAGCCAGAGAGACTGTGAAAAAAGTACAAAAACTTAAGCAACTCATAGAGAGGCAATTCAACCAGGTGAGCATCCTGCAGAGGGCTTCCTCGTTTTGTTCGTGATTGAAAGAGATGACCTCTGTAATGTGTAAGGTATTTTGAAATAGCTCATTTTCTAAGAAAAAGATTCAGGACTTCTGTATTCTAGACTGGTACTACATAAAGCAGGAGCCTAGTCATTCATAGTGATAGATTCAACTGTAAAGGAATCAGAATTTCACTGCAAATTTTGGCATGTGCAGCTTTCCCTGCATTGCACACAATTCCACCAAAAGTTTGCCTCTTCCTGGGCACAGGTGGTTGAAATAATATCAAGAGTAAGAGAACTAGAGAACAGAATTTCCAAGATCAGCCTTTTCTTCAAAGTATCCTAGGACAGCTGCTCTTGAAGTTCCACGTGCCTTCTTTCTCTGTTCTCCTCAAATCAAAGGATGAGAGTGGGAAGGAAGAAAAGAGAAAGTAAAAACTAAACTTGAGTTATGTATCTACTTTTTGGATTGCTAATAGTATTCTCATAGGCTGGCTCCAAAATCCATATTTAGAGAGTTTTATATTTGTATGTATTTCCCAATCTTAATTTGATTATTACAAGGGACAAAGATAAGCAAATACTAATAAAATGCATAAGAAGTCATTATCTTTTGGGTATTCAGGTTATTTTTCCAGCTAGGAAGAAGATGGTCGATACTCACGTTTACTGGACAGAACTTCAATCCCTGACGTCCAGAGATGAAAATATACGTCACCATGCATTTTTTATCCTGTTCCGGTGCCTGCACAGGGACACACGTAAAGTTGACATTTACACCAAGATCATGGCATGCCGAATCCACAACGTGTGCTAAATCCACATCCATCCCATCCAGCTTTGAGATGGTCCTAATGATCTATCCCATAGCAAGCTTCTTTGAAATTTACAGCTTTTTAATGCATGCTCTGTGAAATGGGTCTTCTCTTAAAAAAATAAACACAGACTCTTTAGAGATGTCAAAATCTAAGAGGGCAATTTGTTAACATTTCTTATTTTCATTTAATATAAAATCAAAAGAAAATCCACCCTTAAAATGGAGAGAATGAAGCTCCTATTAAAATTAGTCACAAATAGCAGAAGTTGACATTACAAAGAACACCATTAAGAGATTACATAAGAATCACAGAAAATTATTCTGGGTCAATTTATTAGAATCAAAGTATTAGACACTTGTTCATGGTTCTGGTCATGCTACCAAGAAGACTGAATCCTCAGGATTCTTTATGAAAGCCAGCGGTGAACTGTCAGCCCACTGTCACAGTGTTACACCAGACAGGATCAGTGCTTCGCACCTTTGTACAAATAGCATGAGGTTTACTGAACTGTGTGAAGATTGTTAGGATGCTGTCTTAGTCCTTCTGGGTTGCTATAACAAAATAGCACAGTCTTATAAACAATGGAAATGTATTTCCACAGCATGGTCATGCAGGGTCCTTTCTGGTCACACACTTCTTATTGTATCCTCAAACGGGGGGAAGGGCTCGGGAGCTCCGTGTGTCTCTTATATAAAAGCACTCATCTCATTGAGGAGGCTCCATCGTTATAACTCCATCTCCTCACAAAGGCCCCACATATGGATACTATAACCATGGGAATCAGGATTTCATCATATGAAGTTTCTGGGAGACACAAATGTTGAGACCATAGCAGATACAAACGTGAACTGGCATCATCCTCCAGTGGCTGTCTTCACCCACACTCCACTGCATCCTCATTTTCTGCATCACATTGCAACCATTCCATACATTCTAATGACTTGTGACTAATTCACAAGTTCAGGTCGGTCAAGTGTCAACTCCATCTCAGTTCAGTTCAGCTCAGTTACTCAGTCATGTCTGACTCTTTGTGACGCCATGAATCATAGCACACCAGGCCTCCCTGTCCATCACCAACTCCCAGAGTTTACTCAAACTCATGTCCACCGAGGCGGTGATGCCATCCAGCCATCTGATCCTCTGTTGTCCCCTTCTCCTCCTGCCCCCAATCCCTCCCATCATCAGGGTCTTTTCCAATGAGTCAAATCTTCGCATGGGGTGGCCAAAGTATTGGAGTTTCTGCTTCAGCATCAGTCCTTCCAATGAGCACCCAGGACTGATATCCTTTAGGATGGACGGGTTGGATCTCCTTGCAGTCCAAGGGACTCTCACGAGTCTTCTCCAACACCACAGTTCAAAAGTATCATCTCATATTCAGCCTATTCAATGTATCCCTCTCCCCTGCTGAGGCCCATGGGACCTACCAGGAAGCACCGATGTGTCCATTTCTGCAAGGTTCCTCCTCTCTCCCTCTCTGGATCTTCATTCCTTGGGCCATGTTGGAACAGGGTAGATGGTAACGAGATGGGAAAGTTCTGACATCACTGACTTACATGGTGCTCTTGTAGCCTTCTCTTGGTCCAGACGACTGACCTGAAATTCCCCCTGAATGGCACGTGTTTCTCTTGTGGGGGATCCTTGTGATTATCCCGGACATTCACAAGTTAGGGATCCCCAATGCTATAGTTTCCTTTTTAATCAGGGGAAATGTTCTGGTCCCCACAGCTCACCACCTGCAGTCGTCAGCACAGCCTCTCTATTTCCCTCACTCTGCAAGCACCATCTGGAGAAAATTAAGTAGCCCACAGTCAGCTGCCTACTAGCTGACCCACAGGAAACCCATGTATCATAAACACTCTGAACAATTGAATGGCAGAAATACTGGTGTGCATCTATCCCTGCCTGGGGCTTCAGGACAAATATCCAACTTGTCACACAGACACCGAGTAGATCAGAAAGCTGGATTTAAAAACACATTCATCTGAGAAGTGAGACCATTCTCTCTTCCTTTTAGAGTAACTTTTCTTGTCATTAATTATTTGGCCTTACACACAAGCCCTCGTAGGTCCCTAAATTATAAAATCCTCCAAATAGACTGAGTCTCTACTGAGACTGGAGCAGTGTGACTAGATTAGGGTTGCTCAGCTTGTTCAACAGCCTCCAGACAACCTGGGATGAGGGCCAATCTCTTGACTGGCTCTCCTAAGAAGTCAGTGATGTTGCTGGGCTGGTTGTGCAGCATCTTTAGGGCTTTACGAGTAATTCCTAGTAAACAGAAAATGGGAAATCAAAAGATAGAAGGGAAAGGCAGATGAGTAAGAGAGAAGGAAGAGAAAGAGAGAAGGAAGGAAAAGCAGCAAAGGGAAAGTGAGTCAAGGACTTGGGTAGTCAAGGATGAAATGCTGTTAGAACACTTTATTTTTAAGGACCCAAATATATATGCTTTTTTTTTTTTTTTAATATCCTAAGAGCAAATATCTCATATTCCCTTTTGTTTCCATTTTCTCCCTTCTCTTCTTTTTTCTGAAATTGTCCTTTATATAAGTATTCCATTGTTTGTACTAACGGCCATAGTTCTAGAGATGAGCAAAGCTTGGCAACTCTTCAGGGCAGAATCCAGCCAAATTATCTTCTTTTAGGCAAGACACCTTTCATCCACATACAGGACACTGTTCAGCAAAACCAACCTCTTCCCTCATAGCCAGCGTTATTCTTGCCTGAGTCTTGCCCCTGCCTCTACCTGGGATGACCCAAACCTTTCAGAACATGACAGAATACTCTGCCCCAAAACAATCTATCAAACCCTCCTTTGGCTCCTTCATGCATGTAAAGTGTCAGCTTTCTTGTATTTTCACTTTCTTCTTCCAAAAGGTAAAAGACCATGAAAAAACCCTGTAAGCACTTTCTAAGTCATTTACTGCCCCAAACATCTAATTCTATTGTGTTACTTGCTTAACTTTCTTTCCTTCAATGTTTAGATATTTCCAGCAGAGAGGATGGTATTTATTAGAGGGAAAATTTTCAATAAGTGGTACACTGCAACTGGAAAAAAACATACACTCACCAATAGACCACACATATCTTCATGTATTTGTCTCATAAAATTTATTTCCAGCATGAATTTAGGACTTTACATCAAGAACAGAGGTGGTGACATTGAGAATGCTGTCCTTGCCTGACAGTGACATATAAAGTGAATACTGTAGATTTCAGAAAATACTGAACAGAGCCAAAGATATTCTATAGAGTCAGTCAGGAATAGACAAGGAGGGGATATTTGGACAGGATTTAACAATCACTCCCTTGCCATCCAGAAAGCATCGATTTCCCCCCTTTTACAGATTTCCATGTAAGATTACATTTGAAGAAATGGCCCTGCTATATCAAGAATAATAGCAGTGGTTACCAAAGGGAAACAAACAAATGAAGAACCTTTGAAGTTCACTGACCTTATAGATTAGTAAGTCACATATCATGGACACAGTGAGGAGTTAAACTGAAGTTTGAAAAAGTCTCTATTTTCCAGAAGCAGGCCCTCAACTTGTGGAGAAGGAGGGTGATATAAACACACAAATTACTATATTGCAAGGGTAGAGTGTATAAGAATAAGATGTGATGCCAGCACGGTGCTACAGTAGATTGAAATAAAGCTATGAGCAATCAGAGTGTGTCATAGGAGTGACGCAAATGGGATGGGTTTATGATGGAGTTTTGAAAGGTTGATGGGATATTGATGTGGAAAAATAGGAAAACTATATATCTGTCAATTCATTTAGGATCATCTATGAAGTAAGGATCTCCAATATCCTAGATCAAGGCAACTAAGATATTAATACATATAGCATTATAAGGTATCAGTGAATAATCAAGTCTGACAAAAACACAAGAAATGTTCACTTTTTACCATTCATGTTGTATCTTTCATGATTATGCTCCCATGGTATACTGTATGTATTATGGTAGGGTTAGAATGGAGAAATACTTGTATGGATTTTTATGCATTAGGGAGAATCATATATGCCAATTTAGAGAGTTTCTCTTTATTCTACAAAGCAACAGGAAACCTAGAACATTAGGTCCAAAAGAGCAGAATGTCCAGAATTAGAAAAGAGAAACTTTACTGTGCATTGAGGAGTTGTGGCTATTGAGGTGGGTAGAGAAAAAGAAAGAGACCAGAAAGTGCTGGGAATATTATGACACTAAAAGTCAAAGAGGGTTCTGCCAAGTGAAAAGAAGCAAAGGATGTGAGAGATAGAGGAAATGAAATAGACCTTGACCACATGCAAGCAATGAGGCAGACATAGGAGTCAAAAAAGGCATCCATCAATATGGGACTAGTTGAGTCAATACATGAAAAGTCAGAGAGAAGGGAGGAGATGAATTAAGGTTTTATCCAAAAGCATCTGAGCTCTATTTTCCTGTATTTCATCAACTTAGTACCAGAAGTCACCAAAAAAAGTTAAGGTTCTGCAGCAAATGATAGAAATATGTACTCTACAGACCCTCTGCTAGACCCTCTGGAATACCAGAAGCAAAGCACGATTACCCAGTGATAACAAGCAGTAAGTCTCTAGTCACTTTCAACACTTCAGTAAGACATACATTGTAAAGAATAGAGGATGAATGGAAATAAAATGGAAACAACCCATACCTTTACAGAGCCAGCCTAAACAAAACCTAAAACCTAACCAAAATAGAGGTAATGGTCTCCTTAATCATGTGTCCCCTTTCTCCAAGAGTTCCTCATTCCTTTTTCCTGAATCCTCCCTTGTTTACTAACCCTTCATTGCCTTACTCTCAGCAGATGGTCAGCTAATCACTAATCAAATAAATAAACAAACAGTATTCACTCCTCAGATATATTTGTATTGATGGACTCTTCAAACTGAACAGCTTTCTAATCCCCTGAAAGTAAAACTCTAATACTGAAAGGACTCCTTTCCAGCGTTTTTCCAAAATGCCCAGTGGGCTGCAGTTGCGACTCTAGCTACTTCGACATCTTCTGCTACAATTATAACCTATGTGTATAGTGAAGACAGGAGACGGATGAGGCAATGAAAGATGCTGAGAAAGACAAGCATGGACAAGTGGAAAAGATAGCATAAGCCTTAAGCACAGATCTCTGTCTGCACCCCATATCGTGTGTGATGGGAGCCAGGTGGGCCTAATTAGGGGTGAATTTTTCAAGAAAGCTCTATATGAATTGGCACTGAGAAGTTTTATTCAGCTCAACTGTTTCAACATGATTCTTTATTCTAAGTCTCAGAGCCACTTCTCTCATTTAACTGCACTAAGTCATAAAGGAAATATATTTATTGACTATTTGAACACTACTAAGAAAACTTAGGAGAAGGAAATGGCAACTCACTCCAGTATTCTTGCCTGGAGAATCTCAGGGACAGAGGAGCCTGATGGGCTGCTGTCTATGGGGTCGCACAGAGTTGGACACGACTGAAGTGTCTTAGCAGCAGCAGCAGCAGCAAGAAATCTTAAAACTTCTCATCACAAGAAGAAAATTGTAACTATTTCTAGAGATGGATGTTCACCAGACTTATTGCAGTGACCATTTTGCAATATATATCAAATTTTAATTACATTGTATACCTGAAACCAAGATAACGTTATATGTCAATATTATCTATGTATAATGATATCTGAAACTAAAATAGCTTTATTTGTCAATGTGACCTATGTAGAATGATCATATAATCATTATGTTATATACATAACACATATACATACCTTCAGTTAAGTTCAGTCACTCGGTCATATCTGACTTTTTGAGACCCCATGGACTGCAGCACATCAGGCTTTCCTGTCCTCCACCATCTATCTCATGGAGCTTACTCAAACTCATGTCCATCGCATCGGTGATGCCATCCAACCATCTCATCCTCTGCCATCGCCTTCTCCTCCTGCCATTCATCTTTGCAAGCATCAAGGTCTTTTCCAATGAGTCAGTTCTTTGCATCAGGTGGAAAAATTAATGGAGCCTCGGCTTCAGTATCAGTCCTTTCAATGAATATTCAGGGCTGATTTCCTTTAGTATTGACCAGTTTTATCTCCTTGCAGTCCAGGGGAACCTCAAAAGTCTTCTTCAACACCACAGTTCAAAAGCATCAGTTCCTCAGTGCTCAGTTCCCTTGTGGTCCAGCTCTCACATCCATACTGACTACTGGAAAAACTATAGCTTTGACTAGATTTATAAATTTTATTTATAAATGTTTATGCTTATGTTTATGCTGATAAAAGAAACAGAAACATGTCTTAACCTTGTAACATTAACTGCAGAACAGCTTATTTACAATAGCTAATTGAAATCACAAAATTTTGAAGCCTATAGGCCTGCCCAGTACTCTGCTATTGGTCATTTAACCAATTGACCATTGACTTAATTCCTTAAGAATTCTTACAGGTGCTTAGTTTACATCAGTAAACAAAGCAGGCAGACACTTATCTTCATGGAACTTACATTCTAGCTGGGGGAAGACAGATATTCTTCAATCAACATGAATCCAAGTACACTAAATGGTATGTTAACAGGTGATCTGTACTATGGAAAAAGAAATAGTAAAGCAGAGGACAGGCTTTAGGGAATAAAGGTGAAGAAAGGGAGGTGATTTAAAGAAAAACAACTTAGACCACACTGAGGGGAGCAAACATTCTTTCTTGCATTCAAGATTCCAGTTTTCCCCTGTCCAGTCAGGTATCTTGGTCTTCTACCCAACTTCAAAAATGTTTCCATCTCTGAGGCCCTATGCAAACTCATGTAACATGGATGTTCTGAACATTCTGCCTCTCTTCAGGTAAACTGGCTTCATAAATGATTTTTGGTAAAGTCCCCCAAATTGTAACCTTTCATGCAGCAAATTTTGATAACTTTCTGTTTCCTAAAGAACTAATCTATGAATTATTTTCCATTTTATGACACGCTGTCAGTGACCTAATTATATTATGTAAAAATATTATATAAGCATTGCTGTTCTAATATATTATGACATTTAAAAAATACACACAAAATATAAAATAAATAACAGAGAGATAAAAATGAATAGAAATGAAAATGTTAACATTTTATTCCCCAGGGGATGTGGACACTCAATTTTATGGCCACTGGATTAATGGATTCTGAATGTACACACATAATTATACCAGTTATTTAACTATAATAATAAAGAAATTTCTTTTACACATAGCTACAATCAAAGTTCTCAGAACACCACAAGGGGCCAAGAATAAAATTATATGTGAATAACTCTCTTCATATGCATGTATAAAACTTCGTGAGCTCAATTAAGTAATCATCTTTAGTTCTTTTGTTATTCCATCAATTCATCTACTGGTAAATAATCTAAACTCTACAATAGATTTCTTTTTTTTCAAGGGTTTAAACCTCAAGTCTTAATAAAAGCAGGGCAATGGCCTAGAAGAATAAATAAAATGTCATATGGATATCATTATATATATGCATTTGTAAAGAAAATTAATGAAATAATACCAAACACTTTCAGTTTGCTGAAAAAGAAAGTGTATTCATTAAGAGCTGAATATACACATTACCTAGAAAATATACTTTCTCATCTTCCCATGACTTCTAAAGAAAAGGACTTCATGACTTTCCTCTCCAGCCAACTGTGGACTCCTTTCCGCTTTCCTCCTCAACTTCCCTCCATGAAATCTCTTCCCCAGGTTGTAAAACACACCTTGGGCTTCTGGTTCAGGCAAGATGGCATTGATCTTGTGCCCACTCCTCTGTTTGTTCTGGAAATAAGAAGAGACCACTAAAGGAGACCTTTTATAGTTGACAAGAAGAAGATGACCTAGATAGGGGCCTGAAGAATGGAAGAGAAACACAGCAGCACATAACAGAAGACAGCCCAGGCCCAGCATTCCTGACCTCCAACCTAGCATCAGAAGGCAGCCTGAGTGGGGCTGTTCCTCCCAAGGAATAAATGTGAAGGAACAGCAGGTGGTGGTTTAGTTGCTAAGTTGTGTCTGACTCTTTGTGACCCCATGGACTGTAGCCCACCAGGTTCCTCTGCCCATGGAATTCTCCAGGCAAGAATATGGATTCCCACATCCTCCTCCAGGGGATCTTCCCAACCCAGGGATTGAGCCCAGGTCTTCACAAGACAAGTGGATTCCTTACTCTCTGAGTCACCAGGAAAGCCCAAGAAACTCAATAATGGCATGGATATTTGGAAATTAAAATGATAAAAACATATGTTAATATTAGATAACGTAGACTTTAGAGCAAAGAAAATTTCGAAAGACAAAGGAATACAAGGACATTACATAAGGAAGAAACAGTCAGTCCAGCAGGAATACATAATAATCCTAAATATGTATACACCAACAACATAATCTCAAAATACCTGAAGCAAAAATAGATACATCATCTGAAAACTCCTATAACGTTTAATGAGATTGAAACTGTGACATAAAACTTTTGAAAAAGAAATCATCAATCCAAGATAGTTTGACCAGAGAATTCTAACAAATATTTTAAAAATTAAGAATAATTTGACATACCTCTTCAAGAAAATGAGAGTAGGAAACCATTCCTAACTAATTAGAAGGGGCCAGTATTGCTCTATATCAAAATCAGACAAAGGCAGTACAAAAAGGAAATTTCAGACTAATGTCTCTCACAAATTTGAAATTAAAAGTTTTCACTCTCACACATACAAATCAACCAAATGAATTCAACAATGTATAAAAACATCTCTTGATAGTTTCTGCTCCTTTCCTAAGTCTGGTCACATTACCTGTCTCTTCAAAGGGTTTAAGTGAATCAAGTATACATACAGTTAGGGTCCTAGTAATAATATTATCATACCAGAAATACAGTGACAAATACTCGAGTCTAGGTCAAATCAGAAACTGACTCCTCCCATTAAAGTTAATCCTACCCAGTCATCCTAAATGTCTAGCAAAAAAAAAACCTACAACTAGATTCATAAGACAAAGAAAACATATCTACTACATAGAAATGGTGGTTCTGTTTGATATTCTTTATTTGCCCCTCAGGGATGCAGTTGATCATTTTCTATTATGTTATGAACCTTTGGAGGCTGAGAAGACCAGACTTTATTCCCCTATCTCTCCTGGCCTCTGACTACTATTTGAGTTTGGTCAGTGGTGGACAAGAGATTGGTCAACCAGTGTAGAAAGAGATTACTAGATTGATTCTTTCCTCTGACTCCTTTCTTGCTGGGAAGTGGCCAAGTATCTCCACTGAAGCCCAGAGCTCTGGTCAGAAGCCCTACTTTTAGCTGCAGCTATGTACAAGACTCTTTAGAGACTGCAATATCCATTCTCTTCTTTGCCCTGTTGGCCTAAAAGTGTTCTTGTATCCCTGTTCTTGCCTGTCTCAAAGAGTTTGCTATTCCTTTTAAGCTATCCTTATCTCTGATACAACTTCCAAATCCTTAAAGTTAATTGTGTGTTAGTTGCTCAGGCATGTCTGACATTTTGTGATTCCCATGGACTATCGCCTACCAGGCATCTCTGTCCAAAGGAGTCTTCAGACAAGAATAGTGGAGTGGGTAACCATTCCCTTCTGGATGGGTCTTCCCTGACCCAAGGGTGCAACCCAGGTCTCCCACATTGCATGTAGATTCTCTACAATCTGACCCACCAGGGAAGCCAGTTTTCTTTATTTTCCTTATCTGTGTAAATCATCTTGATTTCCAACAATGATAGGGGTGGCTATGGAGCTGCTAGATAAAGATGGTCCCTCAAAGATCTACAGCTAAACTGCTCACAACAGGAGGGGGACATCTTTTTTCCTGACTCCAAAATCATAAACACAAGAACATGTCACAGGTTGTGTAAAAATAAGTGCTGAGAAATCAATGATTTAAGAATGAATTTGGTAAAAGTGCACAAACTTTAAGCTGTAAGATGATGAATAAGATCTGAGGATCTAATGTGTAACATGGTGACTATGGTTTGTAATGTGTTATTGACATTTGTGGGGTTTCCGAGGTGGTGTTAGTGGTAAAGAACCCTCCTATGAGTGCAGGATGCATAAGAGACATGGGGTGAATCCCTGTGTCAGGAAGATCCCCTGGAGGAGGGCATGGCGACCCACTCTAGTATTCTTTCCTGGAGAATCCCCATGGACAGAGGACCCTGGCAGGCCATGGGGTCACAAAGAGTTGGACATGACTGAAGTCACTTAGCACCCATGTAAGAGAGGAAAACTTAAAAGTTCTCACCAAAATGATCTTTAAAGGTAAATATGTGAGGTGATATTAATAGATATGTCAATTAAATCAATGAAGGAATCCATTAATCATGTATACCTATTTAAATTGTCATGTATACTTTAAATATCTTGTCATTTTATCTCAAAATTATGTTTTCAAAATCTGAAAAAAGAAAAAAACAAGAATTTCAATGCTTTTTATTTAATATTGTAAATATTTCAACCAATGATTTTGATATGTAAAAGGGTGTTTTTTATTCCAGAAAATAACTAGTGGGGTTCATTGGTTATTCAGAAAAGAAAGAAACCTTGACAATTATCTAGACAAGCCTCGCATATTAAGGATGTATAAATAAACCAAAAATAATTATGTCACTTATCTAAACTTATAGAACTTGGTACAAAAGTAGTAATAGAAAGCAGGTTTCCTAGGTTTAGGGGAATCTTTACCAAATTACCCAGCAAATGGAAATATGTCTTATGCTCTGCAAAACTTGATTCTTATCTCTTTCACAGAACTGATCATATTCCACCTTGAATTCATTGTACAGTTAGCATAAGTTTTACCAAGTAAATTAAATTCCTTGAAGGGTCAGTCCTGGCATGTCTGTTTTTCTCACTCTATATTCTCACTTATGGCTAAAGCTCTTTATAAATGCCATTTCTTCTCCCTGGAACACCCTCGCTCTTTTACCTCATGACTTCTCTGACATCTTTCAGATCTCAGCAAAAACCACTTCCACAAAGCAGCCTTTCGTGATTCTGAGACAGCTCAGGTCTCCTTGTTATGTGGACATATGGCATTCTGTGCTTTCCCCTCTCGAAATGTATCACAATTATGGTACAGTATTTAACTGTGAAATTTACCTCATTTCTGTTTTTCTATTAAAATTTAAGTCCTGATTTACAAAATCCACTTGTGTGTTCTTCACTACTGTCCATTCTTTGCATCCAACAGGCCTTCATTAGGTGTTTGTTCAATGAAACACTTTTATTCATGCAGAATAAAATTTCAATGAATTTTTGATAATGCTCTCACAGCATACAGTGAACAAAAACCATTGAGGTCTTTTCTTCCCACCCAAACCCTCATACCCTGATTATTTGGACATAATTACAGAACTAGAACTGTTGGGGCTTCCCTTGTGACTCAGCTGGAAAAAAGTTGCCTGCAATGTGGGAGGCCTGGGTTTGATCCCTGGGTTGGGAAGATTCCCTGGAGAAGGGAAAGGCTACCCACTCCAGTATTCTGGCCTGGAGAATTCCATGGACTGTATAGACCATGGGTCACAAGTCAGACACGACTGAGTGATTTTCACTTTCACAGAACTGTGGATGGCATTTGCTTTTAATTGTTGCCCTATTAGATGGAAAGCACTGGATGTTTGGTCTTTTATTCCACATACACTAGCCCTTACATTTTCCTGTCCTAAGATAATGTGATAATCAAGTCACTGACTAAAAGGCTGAATAGGACAGAACTAGAGACAATGCTCTAATACTGCCACTTGAGTCTACTTTTTACCATAGGATTCTAAAATTCGCTAGAGGAGTTCAGTTTCTTAGCTGTACTCTCTGATCATGACAGATAAAAATACTTTAAGGAGAGCCTGCAAATCAAATATTCTTACATTGTACACAAACACCTAATCTCTCTTCGAAGGTACAAAAGAAATTCACCTCCTTGATGAATTGTTACCTACTTTACCTAGATGAAAGTACCATCTTCCTCCTTACACCTTCCTAGTTTCATTCTCACCATTTTTTCTCCCTGACCACATTCTGACTTATATTAATTATCTGAACAACACCAATCCCCACTCCTTTAATTCAGTTCCCCTGGGGCTACAAGGTTATGTCAACTGCCCTGAAGTTACAATTTATTGAGTATCAACCATGGCAGAAACTGGACAGCCATTTGTATTTGTGAGGGAAATATTATAATTCAAAGCAAATATCCAGCCTCTGGTATTTTAGATAAACTGACTACTGGACAAAATTTTAACTGCTATTCCAGATAAAAGTTCCCTTTGTGTTAATGTCTTTCTTTTAGAGAGAACTTGCATTCTAGACAGCGTTCAGGTAAATAGACACGGGACTTATATGTTAGCTAGACAAAAACCCACTGTTGTAGGAAACAAAAGTAGACAAATCACTCACTTTCTGTATACTTCAAGACCCATTTTATTAGGGGCTGGCAGCTCAGACAGTAAAGAGTCTGCCTGCAGTACAGGAGACCTGGGCTCCATCCATGGTCAGGAAGATCCCTGGAAGAGGGCATGTCAAACCACTCCAGTGTTCTTGCTTAGGGAATCCCCATGGACAGAGGAGCCTGACGGGCTGCAGTCCAAGGGGTCGTCAGTCCAAGGGGTCATCAGTCCATGGGGTTGTAAAGTGTTGGACACGATGGAGTAACTACACACAGCAAACTTCTCAAGGTGACATACTGACATTTAGAAACAGTTTCTGTCAATGGTGTGCTTAACTACAACTCCTGCTTTTCAATGGAAGAGCAAAGAAAAAAAGTAATATTCTGTTACAATCAAGTAATTATTTCTATCAAGGATTTTTTCTTAAGCTAAGCTAGAGAAATACATTGTGAGATAGAGCAGATAGTGAGACGTATAAGAGATCCAAACAGGGAAGCTGCTCAACCAATCGATAACTTTCTTTTCGGAAAAAAGAACAAACGTCAGTTTGGTATCATGTTTTATACAGAGATTTGCATAATCTTAGGAAATGTAAAGGATTTTCTACTCTAATTTTCCTTTTCCAGTTGAGAAAACCTAGCCCTAGAGAAATGAAGATAAGTTTTCTAGGTCAAAGAGCAGTTATGCTAGGATTCTGATGAGAGCCGAGTGACAGGCCTTAGGGTCCAGTTGCTTCATCTTTAGGCTGACAGGCTGGAGATTGGGGTACCAGTAATAGTGCTGTCTTCAGGCTGAAATGCTTTTATTTTGGGAAACCTCTATCTTTGCTCTTAATACTCTCAGCTGATCACATAAAATCCACAGCCAATGGTTTAAATATTAATTACCTCTAAGAAAATATGTTCCCAGGTGAGCATGTCAAAGAACTACAATTTGAAAGAAATGTCTAATTCTATGGAGTATGTTACCATGTGCCACTTTATTTGGAATTGAATATCTATGCTACATGTTCCACATTCATGACCTTGTAAGGGAAAACAACATTCACAATTTTTTTTCCCCCATTTAATCGTGTCCAGCGTTTTAATGCATGCAGGCTGCTCTTACAAAATGCCAGAGGCTGGGTGGTTTATAAACCATGTTATTTATCACTGTTCTCGAGGCTAGAAGTCCAAGATCATGGTGTCAGCATGGTACAGTGAGTGCGGGCCTCTTCCAGGACATATCCCTAAATAGAAGGGATGAGTAAGTACTTTAGGCTTCTTTCACAAGAGCCCTAATCCCATTCATGTGGGCTCTGCCCTCATGACCTAATCATTTTCCAATGGTCCCACCTCCTAAAATCATCTCTTTGGTGATTATGTTTTCTACGTTTGAATTTTGGGAGAACACAGGCATTTAGACCATGGCACCCAACGAGGAGACTGACTTGTCTAAGGTAACCAAAGCCTTATCCATACTGAATGCTCTGTGGTGTTGATAGGAAGCCATGGACTAAGGAAGCTGAGTAAGGACCAGCGGCCCCAGGTTGTGGGTCTGATATGGCAAACTCCTTGATGGATTTCAAAACAATATATGAGTCTCTCCAGCATCTTCCTTGGATATCAGTCATTGAGCAATCCCCCCTCCTATACATGTTTCTATTTGAAATATGAATTAATTACTGAGTTCTTAGACAAAATACCAGTTGACTAACATGAAAATATCATGTCTATGCATATGAGGAAAAGGGCCTTTGACAAATACAAATTTCAGAGTGGAAAGTCCTCAAGATTTTGTTCACTTCAGATAGCAATTAGAAGTTTGGGGATCTCCCAAGACCATTCTTGGGTTCCATAATCACCTAGGACTCCAAGAGCTCACTGAAAGCTGTTATACATGTGCTTGTGGTTTATTCCAGATCTTTGATTTATTTTTAATTCAGTTTTTAATTTTTAGTGCAGCATAATTGATTTACAATGTTATAAATTTCAGGTTTTTTTGAACAGTGAATAAGTTATACATATAGATATATCCATTCTTATTTAGATTCTTTTCTCATGGAGCAACAGAGGGGTTCCAAATAGGAAAAGGAGTATGTCAATGTTGTATATTGTCACCCTGCTTATTTAACTTATATGCAGAGTACATGATGAGAAACGCTGGGCTGGATGAAGCACAAGCTGGAAAGATTGCCGGGAGAAATATCAATAAGCTCAGATATGCAGATGACACCACCCTTATGGCAGAAAGTGAAGAAGAGCTAAAGAGCCTCTTGATGAAAGTTAAAGAAGAGAGCGAAAAACTTGGCTTAAAGCTCAACATTCAGAAAACTAAGATCATGACATCCAATCCCATCACTTGATGGCAAATAAATAGGGAAACTGGAAACACAGGCTGACTTTATTGTTTTGGGCTCCCAAATCACTGCAGATGGTGAGTGCAGCCATGAAATTAAAAGACGCTTACTCTTTGGAAGGAAAGTTATGACTAACCTAGACAGCATATTAAGAAGCAGAGACATTACTTTGTCAACAAAGGTCCGTCTAGTCAAGGTTATGGTTTTTCCAGTAGTCATATGTGAAGAGTTCGACTATAAAGAAAGCTGAGTGCAGAAGAATTGATGCTTTTGAACTCTGGTATTGGAGAAGACTCTTGAGAGTCCCTTGGACTGCAAGGAAATCCAACCAGTCTTTCCTAAAGGAGATCAGTCTTGGGTGTTCATTGGAAGGACTGATGCTGAAGCTGAAACTCCAATACTCTGGCCACCTGATGTGAAGAGCTGACTCATTTGAAAAGACCCTGATGTTGGTAAAGATTGAAGGCAGGAGAAGAAGGGGATGACAAAGGATGAGATGGTTAGGTGGCATCACCGACTCAATGGACATGAGTTTGCATAGACTCTGGGAGTTGGTGATGGACAGGGAGGCCTAGCATGCTGCGGTTCATGGGGTCGCAAAGAGTCAGACACAACTGAGTGCCTGAAATGAACTGAACTGAAGTAGGTCATTACACAGAGTTGAGTAGACTTTCCTGTTCTATACAGTAGGTCCTTATTAGTTATCTATCTTATTAGTGTGTACACATCAATCCCAATGTCACTATTCATTTCTCCCTTCTTCCCCCTGGAAACATAAGATTATTTTCTACATTGTGACTCTCTTCCTGTTTGTAAATAAGTTCATTTGTACCATTTTTTAATATTCCACATATAAGTGATATCATATGCATTTGTCTTCTCTGTCTGATTACTTCACTTGGTATGACAATATCCAGGTCCATCCATATTGCTTCTGATAGCATTATTTTGTTCCTTTTTATGGCTGAGTAACACTACATTGTATATCTGCACTACATCTTCTTTGCCCATTTCTCTGTTGATGGGCATTTAGGTTGCTTCCATGTTCTGGCTATTGTAAACGGTGCTGCAATGAACATTGCTATGCTTAGTTGCTCAGGCTTGTCCGACTCATTGCAACCCCATGGATTGTAAACTGCCTGGTTACTCTGTCCATGGGGATTGTCCCCATGGAGAAGAATAGGCAAGAATATTGGAGTGAGTTGCCATCCCCTCCTCCAGGGGGATCTTCCCAACCCAGGGATAGAACCCAGGTCTCCCACACTGCAGGCAGATTCTTTACCATCTGAGCCACCATGGAAGCCCTGATGAAGCAGTGAACACTGAGGATCATGTATCTTGACAAAGTATGAATTTCTCCTGCTTTATACCCAGGGGATTGCAGCTTTTTAAAAAAGATACAGATAAAAAACTGCCTAGATAAAAGGTGTATAAGGCAGAGTCAAAGAAAATGTGAAGCATGGAACTTTGGTTTCCTCTTCCCAGGGTGTCATGGGTAGCCATACAATAATAAGATTCTATAGAGTGAAAGGCATGCCTTTCTTTATCAAAGAGGGCCAGGGCAATTCTAAAATGGGAGGTGGGAAAGAAGACCAGTGTTTAAGCCTTCAGATACAAATGCTTTCTCAGAGAGAGAAATTTAGAAAAGAATTCATATGAATGTTGAGAGTCTGAAAATTTGTTCCCTTAAAACTCTCCCCATGAGCATATGACATGGAAAACTTCATGTATCCCAGAATACCCTGGTTTGTTAACACAATCTGACTGATTTGTACTTTAAAGATTTTCTTAATTTTGGGTGAAGCTTTCATGAACTTCTTATGTGACCAATGGTGTTGACAATTGATAAATAATTGGAATGGGATTCCTGAAATGGAGTGGACAGATGAGAAATATAATCTGAAGTCTAAGTGAAGGGAGTTCGATACATAGAGGGAGAAAGGAATTTTAACTTTTCTGAGGAACGGTTGTTGGTGAGATGTGGTCCTCAAGGTTCTATAGAGCCCACTCCGCTACATCAACTGAGGACAGGGGAAAGGATGGAGTCTAAGCTCTGGTGGCAAGACAGAAGTGTTTCAGCCCACAACCCTTTGTTATAGACAGAGTGAGCTCTCTGTAGGCAATGGTATCCAAAATAGGATACCAGCAATAGCAATACAAATGACCAAGTGATGGAGGAGCAAAGCAGGCCTGTTCTAATCAACCCAAGGTATTCTTAATGTGAAAATATTCATGGCTTCCCGACCCCTTACTTCTTGGTTCTACTTTTGTCTGAGAGAAAAGTTCCTCCAAGAAGGATAGGAGTTCACACTCCTTCCGGGAAGCCAACTGGGGACTGTAAGCCATGGAATTACCATTTGCATCTAGAGTCACTTATATAAGAATACTGTGTCTCCCACCCCTCAAGTGGTTGGCCTCGGAAACACCAGTTATAATCGTGATGTTAAAGAAATACTAAATACAGATGTTCCTATCTTGTACTGCCAGCAAATTCTAGAACAGGTGATTGTGAAATTGTTTTTAAAGATAGAACAGCTGCCTGCTTTTTAATTACCTTGATTATTCTAGAATATGCCCTGAGGTTAAAATGTCTTTTGCTGAGAAATGTGACGTTTTCCCTACCACACCCAGTGTGTCACGTTCTTCACTAAATTTATTGTAGCAATGTAAGTTCTAATTTTTGATTTCTTAATACCCACAGTCCCCAGGAAGAGTCGCAGAGTCGGACATGACTAAGTGACTGAACTGAACTGAACAGAATACCCACTGTCCCCAGGAAGTAGAAGCTTTATGGACAAATGAGTACTCTGTCTTAATATAAAGTGTCCCCGTATGGCTACTGTTTTTAAAGACTCAAATGGCCATTCTTTCCTACCACCCAGAAATTTATTCATTGCATATTTTTACATTTATTTGTGGTTCTCTTCTTTTTCTCCAATGTCAGCTTTAACCACCTAATTTTTGTTTTAATTTTGTTCCCCTATTGTGTCATTAGCCACAGGATTTCTTAGCGAACATAGCAGATTCAGTGTAAATTTGAGTCATGCTCTAGGATAAAGAATACAACTTTGAGATATAAATCAGAATCATTAAAGAAACACAGTAATTGGTTAAAAAAAGTCAAAATGTGGTTATCCTAAGGCTATATAATTCTTTAACCACATTTATCTTGATGAAACGTTCGAGTTAGGTATTTGATAAGTCTCACATGTTTTATTTTCTTGGGCTCCATAATCAGTGCATGTGATGACTGCAGCCATGAAATTAAAAGATGCTTGCTCCTTGGAAGAAAAGCTATGAAAAAACTAGATGGCATATTAAAGAGCAAGAGACATCACTTTGCTAAAAGAATGACTGTATATTCAAAGGTATGGTTTTTCCAGTAGTCATGTACGGATATGAGTGTGTACCATAAAGAAGTCTGAGCACTGAAGAACTGATGTTTTCACACAGTGGTGCTGGAAATACTCTTGAGTGTTCCTTGGATTAAAGGAGATGAAGCCAGTCAATTCTAAAGGAAATCAACAGCATGTATACTATCTATGGTGAAACAGATCACCAGCCCAGGTGGGATGCACGAGACAAGTGCTCCGGCCTGGTGCACTGGGAAGACCCAGAGGAATCGGGTGGAGAGGGAGGTGGGAGGGGGGATCGGGATTGGGAATACATGTAAATCCATGGCTGATTCATATCAATGTATGACAAAACCCACTGGAAAAAAAAATAATAATAATAAAAAAATTAAAAAAAAATAAAGGAAATCAACCTTGAATATTCAAGGAAGTACTAATGCTGAAACCCAATACTTTGGCCTCCCAATTCCAAGAGATGATTCATTATAAAAGACACTCACTCATGATGGGAAAGATTAAGGGCAGGAGGAGAAGGGGATGACAGAGGAAGAGATGTTTGGATGGTATCACGGACCCGACGGACATGAGTTTTAGCAAACTCCAGGAGATAGTGAAGGACAGGGAGGCCTGGTGTGCTGCAGTCCATGGGGTCACAAATGTCAGATATGACCTAGTGACTGAACAACAAGAAGAACAAGGCCTCACATGTGGATATGAAGTTTAATATTTATGAAATATAAGCAGTCTTACATTACACATATAGAATAACTTCAGTAATGTGAGTTGTGATAAAGGCTAATCACAGCACAGTTAAAAGGCCCAATGTAATCACAATTCTTTGATTTGTTGTTACTACCAGTTTCTAATTGGTGTTGCTGTTTAGTTGCTAAGTCCGTGTCTGAAACTTTTGGGACCTCCTGGGCTGTAGCCCACCAGGCTCCTCTGTCTGTGTGATTTTCCAGAAAAAAAATATTGGATTAGGTTGCCATTTCCTTTTGCAGGGAATCTTACCTATAGAACCCAGTGCTGTCTCCCAAGGTCATGTGAGGAGGCGTGTCTCCAGGACAGACAGGAGTGGAGAGTTCGCTCCTAGACTCAGGTGTCCATGTGTCTGCCCAGAAGTCTACTCAATGGAAGGACACAACTGCAGGGAGCAAGTGAGATGTGTGAGTCACAGGCTAGGGATCTTTTGCTGTTTCTGTCTGGCCTCCCAAAGATAGGAGAGAGTCGATAGAATTCATCATCTTTCCCCAAACCTGAGGTGCTCTTCAGATTTTTAGTCTTTCTTTTTTTTAGCTCTTCTCCAACATGGAGTCCTATCCCCTTCTACTCCTGGGGAGCTCCTCCAGGTCCTATTTCACTTCGTTTTTGAAAATTCTTGTGACTTTTCCAGCTCTTCTCTCCTTTGGGTTACTATGTTGAGTTTTACTAACATTCACCAAATAAATGAATACAACCGAACTAATTATTTATTCACATATTTATCTCTTTCTCATGAAAAATTTGGGACCAGCAAGATTAAATTCAAACACTAACCCTTCATAATATTTCATAAATGAATGTTGAGCAAATGCTCAAAATATATTATTTATTTATAAATTGGTTATTTATGAATTGGTATGGCCATTTCTCAGGCCAAAATGCCTTAGGCTATGTTTCAGGATAGTATTAAATTTTTATTTTTGTAAAGGAGTAAAGTGGTAAACTCAAAATCAGTTAAATATTTTGCAAATGTGATTAATTTCAAAAACTCATCCATAAATACAAATTCTTAAGATAAAGGGTTCCTTGAAAATATTGAGTTTTTATACTTAACCTTCAACGTAACCTTTGACTCTTGATCCCCAGTGTGGCAAAAGACAGAGGGTTTATCAGGGAAGTCTGGGGAATCTTATTTTCTGTTATCCAGGGTCAAATGCCTGTTGAATAAATATTACAGCCTAGACTCTCTTTCTTTCCCCTCCTATGTCAGGACAATTTCACAAGTCATCAAGTTATTCAGCGCTATATCCTCCTAGATCCTTTCATCAGTTAATAAAAGAGAAATAGGAATATGAAGGACCATAGAAAAACATATTGTCAAAATCTACCTCTACTTTTTTCCCCAAGATGTAGGTTATTTTTTAATTGACATATAACACCATACACATTTTAGATATGCAGCACGATGGTTTGATATTTGTATATATTGCAAAATTATCACCACAGTTATTCTAGTGTTAATTTACTAGTGTGATCCATCATCACACACTGCTTCAAATTTTTCTTGTGGTGAATACTTTGAGATCTACTCTCTTAGCAACTTTCAGGTATACAACACACTATTATTAACTTTAGTCACCACACTCTGTATTGTATCCCCATGATTGTTTATAACGGGAAATCTGTATCCACTTCACCCATTCTGGCTCCCCTACCCAAACGCTGCCTCTGGAAACCACCAAACTGTTCTCTGGATTTATATTTTGTTCTTTGTGGTTATTGGTTTTTGATTCCTCATTTAAGGGAGCTCATATAGCATTTGTCTTTATCTGACTTATTTTGCATAGCATAATGCCCTCAAGGTTCACTCATGCTATCACAGAGAGCAAGATTTCTTCATGGTAAGTCCATAACTAATACATTAAGAGTACTTGCATAATCCTGAGGATAATGTTGGTTAGTTCCACACCCTACTCACCCCTCATGGTGAACAAATTGTTGATAGTGGTATAATTCATGTCATTTCCTCTTTAATTGTTCCCTGTCTGTTTGCATGACACCATTTTGCTACCTGCCCCCCTGGACCTGAGTCCCAATGTCCAGTCCAATAGCAAGCATCACTTGCACCTGGCCTGAGAGGTGGAACATGGAACAGTTGCTATACTTTGGCAAAAACCATTTCGATTATATAAAAATAAAACTGGAGTGAAGCAAATACAATTTTTACTAGAGAAACTGTATAATATATCGGTTTTTAAATAAAGAAAGCAATGCAGTGATTAAATTTTGTGGATTTTAATGCTTCACAATTGCTTACTATTTCTTTCCTTGGCCATTTCTGGTTATGTGAAAAAAATTATTTTAAGAAATGAATATATATCACTGCTTATAAAACTACAAAGCAAATCTATCCAAGATGCTATCCAATATGAAAAAAAAGATGAGACACTAATAAAACTTAATTAAGTCATTCAACATTTAAAATGAATTTCTAACTCTAGCTTATTTAATGGTTCCCTTTTTTGTATTTGAAGCCCTATTAAGAAGTCTATACATAAAGAAAATTCAAAGGTAAAATCAATCTATTTAATGTATTCTTCTCAATCAAAAATTCCATTTCCTTTATCCTTCCTAAATTTAAATCACCTCACAACACCACATCTCAATTTATATTTTGCTCATATCAGAAAACACATAATAAAATAGGGCTACAAATGCATCACTTGTAGAGTAGTTGCATCTTTAAATATAACTCATTCATTTCACATGTTTCATTTCATTTCCCTAATAATGTATAATAATATTGTCTGATTTAGAATGAATGTCAAATATGTATTAGATGAGATAATGGATATTTACAAACTGCATTTTTAACATCACTCACGACCAACTATATAGATATATATGTCTTCAATATCCTTCAGAAATTATTTCTTACACTGAGATATAGGAATTTCACTTTGTGTAAAAGACAGAATTAGAACATAATTATCTTCTTTGGTAAAAATACAATATATTACCATATTACTACATGGATTTGTACACATCTAGGCGGTAACCACATCTCTTATATTATACCGCATATATTAAAATGCAAAAAAAATTAATAACATAAGTAAGGAAACACATCACAGAATACACAAGCACTTTCCTGGGTTGCTTTATCCTGACTAAATATAGTGGAAAACTGAGCATTTCCTCATTTCTTGGCATATTCCCTTGTGGCTCAGCAGGTAGAGAATCTGCCAGCAATGCGGGGGACCTGGGTTCGATCCCTTGGTGGGGAAGATTCCTTGGAGAAGGGAACAGCTACCCACTCCAGTATTCTGGCCTGGAGAATACAGCCCATTGAGTCAATAAGAGTCAGATGACTGAGCGGCTTTCACTTTCCTTTTCACCACTGGGACAAAGGGCAGAGGGTTTATCAGTAAAATCTGGGGAGTCTTATTTTCTGCCTTCTAAGGTCAAATGCCTGTTGCATGAATATTAAAACTTAGATTCTCTTCCTTTTCTCTCTTCTTGTCAGTAAAATTTCTCAAGTCATCATGTTATTCAGGGCTATATGGATATAGATTCTTAGGTCAATTAATATAGGTGAAACAAGACCATAAGGAACAGAAATGCATATGATCAAAGTCTCTCTCCTTTTTTTTCATGGTGTATGTTTTAGGTTGAGATATTAATATAATTGATATATAGCATCATACAAGTTTTAGATGTACAGCACAATGATTTGGTATTTGTATGTACTGCAAATAGGGGCTTCACTGGTGGCTCAGATGGAAAATAATCACCACAGTAAATCTAGTTAACATCCATCATCACACATTGTTATGATTTCTTTCTTGTGGAAGGAACTTTTAAGATCTACTCTCTTTGCAACTTTCACGTGTGCGATACACTATTAGTAACTAGAATCACCACGCTCTGTGTTATATCCCCATGACTTATATATAACTGTAAATTTGTACCTTTTAACCCACTTCACCCATGTTGGCTGCCCACCCAAACCCCGCGTCTGGAAACCACCAATCTGTTGTCTGTATTTATGTTTTGTTCCTCGTGGTTGTTGTTTGATTCCACATTTAAGTGTGGTCATACAGCATTTGTCTTTCTCGGACTTATTTCATATAGCATAATGCGCTCAAGATTCATTCATGTTATCACAAATAGCAAGATTTCTTTATGGTTAGTCCAACACCAATACATTAAAAGTATCGGCATAATCCTGATGTATAAACTCGGGGTACCTCCACACCCTACACACCCTTATAGTGAATAAATAGTTGATAGTGGTATGTGTGTGTTAAGTCCCTCAGTCATGTGCGACACCCTGAGACTCCATGGCCTGTTGCTTTTCAGGCTCCTCCATCCATGGAATTCTCCATGCAAGAATGCGGAAGTGAGTTGCCATGCCTTCCTGCAGGAGATCTTCCCAACCCAGGGATCGAACTCAGATCTCCGTTCCAATGGATTTTTCAACATCTGTGCCACCAAGGAAGCCAATAGAAGATGGTAAAAAAAAATAAAACAAAACAAAATATCCTTACTTTAAATTTTAACACAAAATTCAAGATGAAAATTAAAAGTAGTTAATGATAGATTCCACAAGAAGTTTCTAGATTATATAACTTTCTGAAACATGTAGAAATATCACTAAGCAGGCATCTATAATTTCAAAATACTCTTTTAAGTATATGTTCTATTATCACAAAGACCTTAGAACTGTCCATTATATAAATCTGGATCCAAAATACTGTCCCAAGGGCAGAAAACAGGAAACAGTATAAATGAATCTATCCAGTCACACCAGCCCTTCCCCAAGGTAGCATCAAATGGAGGAAAGCTGGACTCTCTTGATAAACACACGTGGGTTCTAATTCAGGTGTGGCCAGAGGTACAACTTGTAATACTCAGGGCAGGAGATTCAACCTCTCCAGTTTTCTGTTTTCTTAAAAATCTTTATGTATTTGACAATGGTTTACTAAATGCCATTAAAAAGAATATATATGAATCAGTTCTAATGAGATGGATAAAACTAGAGTCCATTATACAGAGTGAAGTAAGCCAGAAAGATAAACACCAATACAGTATACTAACGCATATATATGGAATTTAGAAAGATGGTAATGATAACCCTATATTCAAGACAGACAAAGAGATACAGCTGTATAGAACAGACTTTTGGACTCTATGGGAGAAGTTGAGGGTGGGGTGATCTGAGAGAATAGCATCGAAACATGTATATTATCAAGTGTGAAACAGATCGCCAGTCCAGGTTGGATGCATGAGACTAGTGCTCAGGGCTGGTGTACTGGGATGACCCAGAGGGATGGGATGGGGAGGGAGGTGGGAGGGGGGCTAAGGATGAGGAACACATGTAAATCCATGGCTGATTCATATCAATGTATGGCAAAAACCACTACAATATTGTAAAGTAATTAGCCCCCAAATAATAAAAATAAATGAAAAAAAATCAACTTTTAAGAATAATTTAAATCAGTTTATTGTCTAATTTAACTAGTAAATTACCTAACTCTTTTGCCATGTCATTTGAAACAGTAAAACATCATTGGCCTAATTAGTCATGCTTTTAATGAACTGGAATATTAAATGTGCAGAAAAGAGGGGAGAGTAATGTAAGATTTCCCTCCTCTTTTCTCACTCATATGTGTACATTAACCCAAACAAATGTTAATGTCATATCATTCTAGACTTGTATTCATTCTCATTTAATTTTAGAACTGAAAGACAAGTCCAAGATTATCTGCCATGCCAGATACCTTCTCTTTGCCCTTCAGGATATACTTTCTTCCTTCTCCACCATGTTTATGGCTTCTGTGGGATGGCCTAGGGACCACATCAACAGGCGCCCGCACTTTCTGCTTTCCTGTTGGGATCAACAATTGGGAAGTCCTGGCAGGAGATGGATGGAAGGAAGCAGAATGAGATTAGTGAACTAATTCCCCTGGCTCCCTCCTCTTAAATTTTTACAGATACAATCACAGTTTCTTCAAGGTGTCCTCTGCAAAAATCTGTTTAAGTTCCACATATGCCCCCTTCTCCCATTTCTTTGGATCTAGGCTGATAGCAACTCATTTAATAGCACCCAACTCCCATAACTTGATAACACTCCTGAACTATTGTCATTTCTGTATACCATTTGTTTGATTTCTAAATGCTACAATTTAATTTTATACATGAAAACACTGAACCTGAGGAAACACGGCTGTCAAGTTCAAGGTAACACAACCACTATCCAGCCAGTGAATGGCGGTGGGAAGAAACCAGAACATTCCATTGCCAGGAACAGAAGCTTCTGTGAAGCAAATTAAACAGACAAAAAGGTGGAGATGTTCTTTTGACCACAGAGCAGGGAGTTTAGTGGGACTGAGTTGGAGAATGGGAGGAGGCAGAGTCCAGCCTTTATCATCAGGAATGTATCTTTTTTTGTCCATCCCTCTCATTAGCTCCAGATTGACAGGCAGGCTGTCCCCACAGAGCAGAAAATGCAACTACTAGAAGTTGTATCTTTACTCATCCCAAAAGTTCTAGCAAAGTCCCAGAGGCAAGTATAGTTAAGTTAGCACTACTCACAAGCCCACCATGAACAAATGAGGTGAATCCTGAGTGCTCAGATCAAGACAGCTAGCCATCCCTGGAGTGAGGAAATAGGGTCAGCCCTACCCCTAAAACATAGACTCAGGTGGGGAATAGATGATTTCTAAAAGGAAGAGACAGACAGAAAACAGAAGAAAGAAACATTCCCTAGAAATAGGAATAGAAGGGGTGTAGAACCAACAGACAACTGGTATACCAAAGCAAGCACAGACTCAGTTATCTGAACCTAATTCAATTTATGGTTGACTATGACACATACAGAAACCAAATCATCTGACCTAATCTAAATCTTATTCCATGGAACCTAAAAAAATATTCAATCTGTAAATGCCAATGATCAACATTACTGTTGTAGTTACAAGTCGCAGAGAATTATCACATACATTATCTCATTTAATTCAGTTATTCCAGATTCGGAATTCCATATACTTTGCCTGTAGCCTTTTTCAAGGTCAGACAAATGTTTGTGAAACTTTGAGAATCCAAAGATGATTTATAAATGCTTCAATGGTGTTCACATGTGGTTAAGAAACTACATTTCAGAAGAACTCATGCTTGTCAGTCTTATTGTGCTAAGAATCACTGTAGAAATTCAGCCAGAGACCCATTAGGATATACTTCTGGGTCAAAGGCCAAAGTTCGTGGAATGGTCATGTCTTCTTTTCTGCAATCTGCATTTTGTCCAGGCCCCAGGGGTAACTCTAATACTAAAAATATAGCTTCCCCACTCCCTGTGAAAACCACTGACCAAGGCTTTTGCCATAATATTGCAGAAAAGCATGGATATGTGTCCTACTTACCCTGAAATGCGTGGTTAGTATAAAAATCTCAAACAAATGATCAAGAGACCAAGGCTGGCAGACTCTCAGGTTAGTTATGAGGCAAACTGAGGGTTTGCTCTTTTGAAATTTAGAGGTCAGAAATTACATGAATATGACCCCATGATGAAGTATTTAATAAACTTGGAGAGAAAACAAACTTGGTGTGGATTTCATTCAATTTAGTGAAAACTAGGACTTGATTCAGAAGGTTAAGAGGAAAGACCAAACACAATAACATGAAAGATTGAATTTGTTTTGCCCTTTCTTGATAAAGGTAAAAAGTATTTTATACAAATAAACTTTGCTATATATATATAAATATATATGTATGCATACTTAAGTTTATATGCATAAATTATATCTATATATAAACAGTATATAAAATTGCTTGTATACAGTATCAGACATTTTCTATATTTCTCAGTTATGACAATGGATGGATTGAAGATTCCCAAAATTTGCAACTGAAACTCACATCATGTGATATTTTCAAATGTACTTTTCTAAATGGTGATGGCAACCATGGATCAACACGAGCTGGCAGATATGAGGTCAGTAATCCCCATGTCAGAATTTATTTGGTGCTGCTGGTTAGAAAACCTGAAGTTGATATGTCTGTCAAGTCTCAAAACTATTTTCAGTGCATTTCACATCAGAGACAGGTGGAAATGCCCACTCTCCAGAGGAAGTGTCTGAGAAAACTGGTGACAGATGTGATATGAGGACAGGAAAGGAGAAGTGAGTAAACAAAAGGTGAGTCTAAAATCTTGAGCCTCTAGCTGTGTATTCAGTCAACTATGCTTACAGAGCCCTTTTCTTTTCTACTGACTACAAAACAGTAGGAACGAAAACAGCCCAAGCCAGCCTGCTTTCTTACACCAATCAGTCACTGAGCAATACAAGAAGTAGCCATTTTAAGGGATGCAATTTCATTCTGCAAAGTGTTGAGAGGTTCCCCTTAGTCTATAAACTGAGTCTAAAGGGATTAACTAAAAGTAAATTCAAAAGAACCTGATCAAAATCTCCAAAGCACTTTCAGAGTTTAAGTAGAAATGAAATGCAAGCCTGGTAACCAAGATTCAGTCACAGATGAGTCAGATCCAGAACCAGTTTAGACAAATATCTGTGTATCATTTCTGCTCAATCTGGAGTCTCCCTGTTTTCCAAACTAATGACTGTGTTTAAGATCATTTAAGATCCACAATTCAGTTTTCATCTCAATCTACATATGAACTTTCACATGTTAGCCGTGTATCGGAAAGAGGATGCACAGAAGTAGATTTATTAGAGGTTGAGAAGCAAAATAAGAGCTACTGTTGTGGAAGGAAAAATATTGCTTTGCCTAACTGCTGACATAATGTCTAGCGGATTAAAGCAAAGTTAAGGAACAGATCAGACCTCAAGATTCAATCTCTGAGCCTCATGTTTTGAGCTTTACATTCTGAACATAGACTTCCACAATATTATAGTTCACCATCATCATTTCAGGAAAGAATATGGGGAAAAAAGAGTTGCCGGGAGAGTTAATTTTCATCAAAATTTGGTTAATATTTAGTTTCTAGCAAATCAGATAATGTATGCAAGATACATATGTCAAGTGAGTACTGATATAATATGCTAAAATATTTGCAGGCATAGATGCACTCAGAAGACTTTTTCTAATGTTATCATAAAGTGTGTTGAACTTGCAAATGAAAAAATAAACAACCTTATCCCTAAAATGTTGTGTAATCTAAAGATACAATTATACTCTACTTAGGAGAATGAAAGACACCCATAAAATGGTTACTCAACAAATACTATAACAACAACAGAAACAAATCCTATGAATACAACTGATTTTCTGGGACTAAAGGTATCTAAGGGGCTAATCCACATCATCTCTGTTTCTCATTTTATATTCTTCCCTAAATGCTATTCCTTTAATAAAGTGTAACTAATTTGCATTCCTACCTACGCCCAAGCTACCCCACGCCCAAGGTCAGGAGCGGTGGCGGAGAGGAGCTATCCCACGGCCAAGGAGCGGCAGCTGTGCGGGCGCAGGAGGGCCGAGAGGAGCTACTCCACATTCAAGGTCAGGAGGGGAAGCCATGAGGAGACACTCCTCATCCAAGGTAAGGAGCAGTGGCGGCACTTTGCTGGAGCAGCCGTGAAGAGATACCCCAAGTCCAAGGTAAGAGAAACTCAAGTAACACAGTAGGTGTTGCAAGAGGGAATCAAAGAGCAGACACACTGAAACCATAATTACAGAAAACTAGCCAGTCTGATCACATGGACCACAGTCTTGTCTAACTCAATGAAACTAAGCCATGCCATATGGGGCCACCCAAGATGGATGGGACATGGTGGAGAGGTCTGACAGAATGTGGTCGACTGGAGAAGGGAATGGCACACCCCTTCAGTATTCTTGCCTTGAGAATTCCATGAACAGTATGAAAAGGCAAAATGATAGGATACTGAAAGAGGAACTCCCCAGGTCGGTAGGTACCCTATATGCTACTGGAAATTGGTGGAGAAATAACTCCAGAAAGAATGAAGGGATGGAGCCAAAGTAAAAACAACACCCAGTTGTGGATGTGATTGGTGACAGAAGCAAGGTTCGATGCTGTAAAGAACAATATTGCATAGGAACCTGGAATGTTAGGTCCATGAATCAAGGCAAATTGGAAGTGGTCAAACAGGAGATGGCAAGAGTGAATGTTGACATTCTAGGAATCAGCGAACTAAAATGGACTGGAATGGGTGAATTTAACTCAGATGACCATTATATCTACTACTGTGGGCAGGAATTGTTTAGAAGAAATGGAGTAGCCATCATGGTCAACAAAAGAGTCTGAAATGCAGTACTTGGATGCAATCTCAAAAACGACAGAATGATCTCTGTTCATTTCCAAGGCAAACCATTCAATATCACGGTAATCCAAGCCTATGCCCCAACTAGTAACACTGAAGAAGCTGAAGTTGAAAGCTTCTATTAAGACCTACAAGACCTTTTAGAACTAACACCCAAAAGAGACGTCCTTTTCATTACAGGGGACTGGAATACAAAAGTAGGAAGTCAAGAAACACCTGGAGTAACAGGCAAATTTGGCCTTGGAGTATGGAATGAAGTAGGGCAAAGGCTAATAGAGTTTTGCCAAGAGAACACACTGGTCATAGAAATCACCCTCTTCCAACAACACAAGAGAAGACTCTACACATGGACATCACCAGATGGTCAACACCGAAATCAGATTGATTATATTCTTTGCAGCCAAAGATGGAAAAGCTCTACACAGTCAGCAAAAACAAGCCTGGGAACTGACTGTGGCTCAGATCATGAACTCCTTACTGCCAAATTCAGACTTAAATTGAAGAAAGTAGGGAAAACCACTAAACCATTCAGGTTTGACCTAAATCAAATCCCTTATGACTATACAGTGGAAGTGCAAAACAGATTTAAGGTACTAGATCTGATAGAAAGAGTGCCTGATGAACTATGGATGGAGGTTCATGAAATTGTATAGGAGACAGGGATCAAGACCATCCCCATGGAAAAGAAATGGAAAAACGCAAAATGGTTGTTTGAGGAGGCCTTACAAATAGCTGTGAAAAGAAGAGAAGTGAAAAGCAAAGGAGAAAAGGAAAGATATTCCCACTTGAATGCAGAGTTCCAAAGAATAGCAAGGAGAGATAAAAAAGCCTTCCTCGGCGAAAAATGCAAAGAAATAGAGGAAAACAACAGAATGGGAAAGACTAGAGATCTCTTCAAGAAAATTACAGATACCAAGGCAATGTTTCATGCAGATGGGTTTGATAAAGGACAGAAATTGTATGGACCTAACAGAAGCAGAAGATATTAAGAAGAAGTGGCAAGAATACACAGAAGAACTGTACAAAAAAGATCTTCATGACCCAGATAATCACGATGGTGTGATCACTCACCTAGAGCCAGACATTCTGGAATGTAAAGTTGGGTGGGCCTTAGAAAACATCACTATGAACAAAGCTAGTGCAGGTGATGGAATTCCAGTTGAGCTAGTTCAAATTCTGAACGAGGATGCTGTGAAAGTGCTGCACTCAATATGGCAGCACATTTGGAAAACTCAGCAGTGGCCGCAGGACTGGAAAAGGTCAGTTTTCATTCCAATCCCAAAGAAAGGCAATCCAAAAGAATGCTCAAACTACTGCACTATTGCAATCATCTCACACGCTAGTAAAGTAATGCTCAAAATTCTCCAAGCCAGGCGTCAGTAGTATGTGAACCGTGAACTTCCAGATGTTCAAGCTGGTTTTAGAAAAAGCAGAGGAACCAGAGATGAAATTGCCAACATCTGCTGCATCATTGAAAAAGCAAAAGAGTTCCAGAAACACATCTATTTCTGCTTTATTGACTATGCCAAAGCCTTTGACTGTGTGGATCACAATAAACTGTGAAAAATTCTGAAAGAGATGGGAATACCAGACCACCTGACCCACCTCTTGAGAAACCTGTATGCAGGTCAGGAGCAACAGTTAGAACTGGACATGGAAGAACAGACTGGTTCCAAATAGGAAAAGGAGTACCTCAAGGCTGTATATTGTCACCCTGCTTATTTAACTTATATGCAGAGTACACCATGAGAAACACTGGGCTGGAAGAAGTACAGGCTGGAATCAAGATTGCCAAGAGAGATGTCAATAACCTCAGATATGCAGATGACACCACCCTTATGGCAGAAAGTGAAGAGGAACTAAAAATCCTCTTGATGAAAGTGAAAGAGGAGAGTGAAAAAGTTGACTGAAAGCTCAACATTCAGAAAACTAAGATCATGGCATCTGGTCCCCTCACTTCATGGGAAAAAAATGTGGAAACAGTGGAAGTGGTGTCAGACTTTACATTTTTGGGCTCCAAAATCACTGCAGATGGTGATTGCAGCCATGAAATTAAAAGACACTTACTCCTTGGAAGGAAAGTTATGACCAATCTAGACAGCATATTAAAAAGCAGAGACATTATTATCAAACAAAGGTCCATCTAGTGAAGGCTATGGTTTTTCCAGTAGTGATGGATGTGAGAGTTGGACTGTGAAGAAAGCTGAGCGCTGAAAAATGGATGCTTTTGAACTGTGGTGTTGAAGACTCTTAAGAGTCCCTTGGACTGCAAGGAGACCAACCAGTGCATCCTAAAGGAGATCAGTCCTGGGTGTTCATTGGAAGGACTGATGCTGAAGCTGAAACTCCAATATTTTGACCACCTCATGTGAAGAGTTGACTCATTGGAAAAGACCCTGATTCTGGGAGGGATTGGGGGCAGGAGAAGAAGGGGACGACAGAGGATGAGATGGCTGGATGGCGTCACTGCCTTGATGGATATGAGTTTGAGTAAACTCTGGGAGTTTGTGTTGGACAGGGAGGCCTGGCGTGCTGCGATTCATGGGGTCACAAAGAGTCAGACATGACTGAGCGACTGAATTGAACTGAAATGAATTTGCATTCCAAAAGTGTGAGGTGGACAAAATTATGTCACCCTTGTAAACAAAGCTACAAGATTATCACAGGTATAGGCAATTAATAAGCAGATTGCCCTACACCCAGAGTCCCTGGGGACCCGTCACTAGCAGTAAAGGTATAGTTGAGATTTCATCTCAGTTAGAAATAGAATTAGGCAGAGAAAACTTATACACCCTGTTCTCACGTTCTCCATTTTCATTTGAAATTGAGTACACACTTGAGTCACTTTGAAGTGATATTATTGACTTGCCTAACATTTTTTATTTTTATTTTTTTGCTCTGCAATGTGAATGTGCATTTTTCAGATATCAAACCTTTGAACTGAGTTGCTCCAGCAGAACACTCTATAGAGGCTGGATACCATTTCTATATAAGGGTTTGCTATGCTGAGAGGAAGACTACTCTAGCTTGGAAGAGGTTGGACATATCCCATCTGAAAACTCTTTTCAGTCCTCCTCAGCCTAAACACTACTAACAGGGGTCAAAGGTTACATCTGCTAAAACAAAACCCAAATTACTTAGTAGTTCCTTAAGAAAGCTAAGCTAAGTGGAAACTCAGAGGTCACCAACTGGACTCCTGAATGCAGCAAGGGACAAACAGTAAAAATGCCCTTAAAAAGCAACAGATACATTTTCCTGAATCCTAATGATTTTTACAGGTTGTCCAATAAGTTTAAAAGACTAGCTTTTTAGGTATCAGTGTAGAAACTAAATTGAACTATTCAAGAAGGAGGGAGTGGTAACAATAGTGGTGTGGTCAGTCCAAACTTTGAACTCTCACAGCAACCAGCCTGCAAAGTACAAAGTGCCAGATGGTTTTATAAACCTGAAGGTCCATAAATCTTTCCTTAAAGTTTCCAAAAAAAAAACCCCCCAAAAAAACAGAGTTGTTTTCTTTGTGTGATTGGGGAACATTTTTGACATTGGGTATTTGAACCCCCCAAACCCTAATAGCTTTTTAAGTTTTCTTGCTCTGCATGCTGGAGACAAGCAGGACAGATGCCAAGAGAACAAGCGCCGAGCATCGTGTCATCTGGCAGATGTCTTGCTGGGGAGAGAAGGCTGAGCTTCTATTTCTCAACCTTGACTATCTCACTGTAGTCATCACAACTTATTGAAGTTCTAAGATTTTAAACATTCATGGACTGAGTGTATAGATTCCTCCTTCAATTGGAAAATTAGTATATATTTCTGATTTTCAATTACAACTCCAAATCTCCAGTTTAAATCTTATTCAGCAGTGGCCAGAAAGAGGGAATGATTGGGGAAAGACCTCCCTGATTTTGTTATTTAGTGACTAATTTGTGTCTGATTTGTTAGCAACCCCATGGACCATAACCAACAAGGCTACTCTGTCCATGGGATTTCCCTGGCATGAATACTGGAATGAGTTGCCATTTCCTTGTCCAGGGGATCTTCACCACTCAGGAAATCAAACCGGGTCTCCTGCATTGGCAGTTGGGTTCTTTATTGCTGAACCAGCAGTGTAACTTTAATTTGTAACGGAGTCAACTTTATCCCTTATACTTATAATGTGTGTGTTTGACCTACCCCTTTCCCACATCTTACCCAGTAGAACATGCAGGAAGTGTACAGAAAATTGGAGTGAACGAGGAGCAGACCAAAGAGTGATTGGTATCAACAATGTAAATTGGCTCATTTCACTTGTCAAGGTCTGTGTACACACCTGTGTGTGGAGCATCTGTGTGCCAACTTTGTCAGGATGGGATTCAATCAGGCAAGAGTCTGCAAAAAATATGAGGCTTTGATTTTGCTACAAAAATTAGTGAATCAGAGAAGGGCAACTGTTTTGGCAGACCCATCTATCTTACATAGTTTGTCCACTGAAATATGTAAGCATCCCATTTTTTCATGTTCTTACATCCATTTCCTGCTCTATTCAACCCTTCATTACACATCACCTTAACTTCCTTCCTTCCTTTCCAGATTTCTTTCTTCCTGAAGTGCACCAAACCCTTGTCTCCTTGTTTATCACAATGAGACCAAGACCAGCATTGATATAAAAATTGCTCTGTAAATTATGAAGCTTTTAAACAATTTCAATCATGATTATTTATTCATATGCCAAAATATACAAAAATAGAGTGCAAAGGAAGACATGAGAAATGCTAAATGGTTAAGATTGCTTACCTTTAAAAAATTATGTTCAAGATCATTTAATAATCACATCAAAGTGTTTTAGGAATTATTAGACTAGAGAGATTTCAAAGTCTATGGAAAATCTAAAACAAAACATGTAATGACTTCAAGCTCCAAGGTATATGTAATACGAAATTTCAACAATCTGGGTTGTTGAGTTCTGGGGTGGATCATTAAAGGAGACTGTGGACTGACTTCCCAGGAATTGTATAAGGATCAGAATGGTCACCATCTGATGTGGTTCCCACTCTGTAACCAAGCAAAAGGACTGACAGAAATCAGGTCACCCCAATCCTATTTTCTAGTTCCAAAATTTGATGAAAGTACTCATTTTTTAAAAACTCTTAAGATTCATGTCAATGTATGACAAAACCCACTGAAATGTTGTGAAGTAATTAGCCTCCAACTAATAAAAAAAAAAAAAAAGAGGCAAAATAAAAAGAAGATAATTATGGAAGTTAAAAAAAAAAAAAAAACTCTTAAGCGAAGTCCCTATAATTTTAATACACTCACATTTTAAAAGGTAAAATTTCCTACAGAATGGAAAAGTAGTCGAAAATCCCAGCTATTATGGTAACAAATAATAAACATACCTTCTCAAATGCAGCACACGGACACTATAACAGCAGCCATTTCAGAGAGACTTCTGTTTATAGACACCCCCAGAGGTTCAAAACTCAGAGGTGGTGCCAGCAAAACAAGAGCAAGTTTCTCGGCTTTTGTGTGTCCCCACAAAGGCTTTATATTCTGAAATGTCCTGAAAAAAATATATATTTCAGCCACATGAAAAATGTCAAAACTTCCAGTGACTGGTCATCATAATAATGTCACAGACCTTCCACACAAGAGTTAATGGCTTCCTCGTTAGAAGATCCTTCAGCTACCCTTTATGTATATATGTATGAATATATTGATATCTATGTATTTATAGTGTTAAATAATTTTAAAAAAATGAAGGAGGAATGTTAAAATTCTCTTCTGAATTTAAGGTTTTGTGTGTGATTTTCACTTTTTCGTTCACATTTTACTCTGAAAAGGAGAGAATTAGGGCAATAAGATAAGTCTAAATTTTTTATCTTCAGTCACTGGAAAATGGGAACCTGACTTTCCTTTGCATGCCAATCCTGTATTATGTGGTGTGTGTGTGTGTGTGTGTGTGTGTGTGTGTGTGTGTGTGTGTGTGTGTGTGATGGGCATATGTATGAAAGCATAAGACAGCCATGGCTGCTCAAGCAGCCTGAAAAATTTAATACACCACCGATCTAGTCCTGACAAGAGGAGTTCCAGCTTGGAAAACAAAATCTCTCCTCAGTGCTAACCTCAGCCTTTTGGATCTCCTTAAAAACACCAATGATACAGGGGGAGGTTTTTATTCCACACAAGCAGTTTCAAGTGATAAGGGAATTTGTCACCTCTGGGGACTAAGCATCCAGTTATAACATTTGTATGGAAGCTGACTTGTTAAATTTGTCCTCAAAGATAAGGAACCTACCAAAGCACTAGAAAGAGGAGAAGGAGGGTCCAGTTAAAAGTGAGGCCAGAGGCTGAGGGGCTATTCATCCACTGATAACTACTAATTATTAATCCTTTTGCTTAAGTGATATTTAAACATCAAAAAAGTCTCCATTTTGCCATTCTCAGCAGATACTGCAAAGTTTTTTTCCCTATGTAGACACCAAATTATATAAATCAAATGTCACGAATAGTGACTAGCAAGCAGAGTATTTTTTGAGACAGAACTGGCAAATAAAACTGTAAGATATTTAGAGTTTTAAATATCTTTAAAACTTTAGAATTTGATAGATGTATATATATATTTTTTAATTTACATTTAATTGGAGTATAATTTCTTTCCAATGTGTTGGTTTCTGCTGTACAGCGATGTGAGTCAGCCATAAGTGTACATATACCCCCTCCCTCTTGAGTCCCCCACTCGCACCCCATCCCGCTTCTCCAGGTGGTCACGCAGCACGGGGTGAGCTTCCTGTCTCATACAGACACTGCCCACCAGCTGTCTGTTAACATTTTACAGATGGTAATGTACTGTGTTTCAGTGCGACTCTCTCAATTCAACTTGCCCTCTCCTCCCATGTTGGGTCCAAAAACATGTTCTCCATCTGTGCCTCTCTTCCTTCCCTGAAAATAGGTTAACCAGTGCCATTTTTCTAGATTCCATATATACATTAACATACAATATTTGGTTTTCTGTTTGTGACTTAGTTTACTCTATGTAACAGGCTGTAGGTTCATCCACCTCAGCTCAAGTGACCCAAATTCACTTCTTTTTGAGGTGAATTAAAATTCCCTTGTATAGATGTACCACAACTTCTTTATCCATTCCTCTCTGAGTGCATGTCTATATTGCTTCCATGTCCTGGCTATTGTAAACACTGTTGCAATGAATTTTGGGGTACACGTGTCTTTTTGAATTATGGTTTTCTCAGGGTATATGCCCAATAGTAGAATTTCTAGGTCATATGGTAGTTTTGTTAGGACTTCCCTGATGGCTCAGCAGCTAAAGAATCTGCCTGCAATGCAGGAGACACAGGAGATGGTTCAATCCCTGGGTCGGGGAGCTCCTCCGGAGGAGGAAATGGCAACCCACTCTAGTACACTTGCCATTTCCACCTACCCCTCTGCCATAGTGCTGACCCTCATTTACATATGTATTAGAAAGATTTTCCCTTTCTATTAACTTAAGTAACATAGCTATCATCTGACATGTTTACCTTTTATTTTTTGAAGAGAACACAGGTAAGTTCCACTCTCACAGACAGCATCAATTATACAATACAATTTTATCATTTATAGTCATCATGCTTCACATTAGATCCCCAGACCTTATAATTTTTATATGTTAAAATGTATAACCTTTTACAACCCCGACCCTATTTCCCCCACTCTCCAAGCCTTGGCAATCACTTTCCTACGCTGTTTCTGAGTTCCACTTTTTTTTCTTTTTTCATTCCTTACAATTGAGATCATACAGTAACTGTCTTTCTCTAACTTATTTCACTTATCATAAGGCCCTCCAGTTTCATCCATGCTGCCACAAATGGAAGAATTTCTTTCTTTTTTAATGGCTAAATAAAATTCACATATATATATATATGTATATATATATATATCTCACATCACATTGTTTAATAAATCTCTTTTCCTGCTGACAGGTACTTAGATTGTCCCTATAATAGGTTGTTTCTAGGCTACTGTGAATATTGATGCAATGAATATGTGAGTACAGATTTCTCTTTGAGATAATTATTTCATTTCCTTTGAATTTATATTCAGAAATGAATATATATCCAGAAGTGGGATTAATGGCTGCATAACAGTTCTTTGTGAAATTTTGTAAGAAACTTCCAGAAGGTATTCCATGGGGGTTGCACCAATATACATTCCTACCAATAATCCATTAAGACCTCCATTTTCTACACACCCTCAGCCACACTTATCTCTTACTTTTTGGTAAAAGCCATTTAAAGAGGAATAAGTTGGTATGTGTTGTACTTTTGATTTGCACTTCCGTGAAAGTGATGTTGAGTATCTTTTCATATACTTCTTGGGCATTCTGTATGTCTTATTTGGGGGGAAAATTGTCTATTCTGTAAAAAATAGCATGCATTTTGTATACTGTATTTGAATATATAAAATTCAGTTACCTATCCATACAGCAAAGAAATTATAGAAACACCAATAATCCCATTTTCAATTGCATCAAAAAAAAAAATACGTAGAAATAAACTTAAGCAAGGTGTTGAAAGATCTATGTATGAAAACCTTCAAGACACTTATGAAAGAAATATTTAAAATAGACTAAAGGAAAAATATTTCATATTTATTGACTGGAAGAATTAATATTGTTAATACACCCATACTACCCAAAGCTATGTACATATTCACTGGAGTCTCTTTCAAAATTCCAAGGCACTTTTCACAAAACAGAAAAAAAATTCTACAACTTGTATAAATCTGTTGTTGTTGTTCAGTTGCCAGGTCATGTCTGACTCTGTGACTCCACAGCTTGCAACATGCCAGACTTCCTGTTCCTTACCATCTCCTAGAATTTGCCCAAGTTCATGCCCATTGAATTGGTGATGCTATTCAGCCATCTCATCCTCTGTCACTCTCGTCTTCTGCTTTCAATCTTTCCCAGCATCAGGGTCTTTTCCACTGAGTCAGCTATTTGCATTAAGTGGCCAAAGTATTAGAGCTTCAGCTTCAGCATCTGTTCTTCCAAAGAGCATTTGGGGTTGATTTCCTTTAAGGTTGACTGGTTTGATCTCCTTGCTTTCCAAGGGACTCTCAAGAGTCTTCTATAGCACCACAGTTCGAAAACATCAGTTTTTCAGCACTCTACCTTCTTTATTATCTGTCAAGCTCAAACATGCATACATGACTACTGGAAAGAGCATAGCCTTGACTATACAGACCTCTGTTGGCAAAGTGATGTTTTCGCTTTTAACACACTGTCTAGGTTTGTCATAGCTTTCCTGCCAAGAAGCAATCGTCTTCTAATTTCATAGCTGCAGTCACCATCCACAGTGATTTTAGAGCCCAAGAAGAGGAAATCTGTCACTGCTTCTACCTTTTCCCCTTCTACTTGCCATGTAAGTGATGGGACCAGATGTCATGATCTTAGCTTTTTTGATATTGAGTTTTAAGCTGGCTTTTTCACTTTAGAGTGGTATCATTCACATATCTGAGGTTGTTGATATTTCTCCCAGCAACCTTAATTCCAGCTTTTAGGACTCATCCAGTCCAGCATTTCGCATTGCATGCTCTGCCTATAAGTTAAATCAGCAGGGTGACAATATTCAGCCTTGACGGACTCCTTCACTAATTTTGAACCAGTTTATTGTTCCTTGTCTGCTTCTAACTGTTGCTTTTTGAGCTGCATACAGATTTCTCAGAAGGCAAGTAAGGTTGGTCTGGTATGCCCATCTCCTTAGGAATATTCCACTTTGTTGTGATCCACACAGTTTGGTGAGGCCAATGAAGCAGATGCTTTTCTGGAATTCCCTTGCTTTCTCTATGTTCCAGCAAATGTTGGCAATTTGATCTCTGGTTCCTCTGCCTTTGTTAAACGTAGGTTGAACATCTGGAAGTTCTGGGTTCACAGAATGCTGAAGCCTAGCCTGGAGGAATTGAGCATAACCTTACAAGCATGGGAGATGAGTGCAACTGTTCAGTGGCTTGAACATTCTTTAGTACTGCCCTTTTTGGTAATTGGGATGATGATTAACCTTGTCTTGTCCTCTGGCCACTGCTGGCTTTTCCAAATTTTCTGACACATTGAGTGGAGCACCTTAATAGCATCATCTTTTAGGATTTTAAACAGGTTTGCTGGAATTCTATCACCTCCTCTAGCTTTATGGGAAGCAGTGCTTATTTAAGACCCACTTGACTTCACATTCTAGAATGTCTGGCTCTGAGTGAGAACGTACACCATTGTGATTATCTGGGTCATTAAGATATTTTTTTGTATAGTTCTTCTGTGTACTTTCTCCATCTCTTCTTGGTCTATTCTGCTGTATTAAAATCACAAAATACCAAAGAGTCAAAGTAATCTTGAGAAAGAAGAACACAATTTGAGACTAGGTTTGCTGATTTCATGTTGTATTAGAAAGCTATAGTAATCAAAACAGAATGATTTGCTTCTGGCACAAAAACATACACATTGATCAACAGAGCTGAACAGAGAAGCCAGAAAGAAACACACAACCGTATGTTGTCAGTTAACTTATGAAAAAGGAGCCAAGACAATCAAGTGGGGGCAAGGCCAAGCTTTTCAAAAATGGCACTGGGAAAACTGGATAGTTCTATGAAAAAATGAAACTGTGCCCCTGTCTTTTAGCATACACAGAAATCAACTAAACAGGGATTAAAAAGTTGAACCTAAAACTTTAAGCAATTAAACCCCTAGAAGAAAACATTGAAGTAACCTTCCTGCCAATGGTCTTTGCAACGAGTTTTTGGGTTTCACACCAAAAGCCAAGGCAACAAGACAACACCTGTAAAAACAAACTAGTGCCACCACATCAAACTCCAAAGAAAAGAACATCAACAAAATCAAATGGCAATTTACATATTGACAGGAGATATTTCAAAATCATATATTTCATAAGGGCTTAATATCCAAAAATAAATGAGACATACAACTCAAGGGCAAAAAACCCCTAACAATTCAAATTTTCAGTGGAGCATAAAAGAAGTAAGAGTTTCAATAAATCTGAAGATTAGACTGTAGATGAGAGACACAGCAATGTTTTCCTGCTAGAACAACAAAAGCCTGTGCCTTCTTGACATTACTTTCTTCATCTCCACTCATTTGTTTGACAATTACAGTTCACAGTGTACATTCTTTAGTCAATAGAAATACCACACAGTGAGCTATAACATGTACTAAGAACAGCCCTACTGGGGAAAAACAAAACTAATATTTGCATACTTACTAATGAGGCATATCACAAAGAAGGTAATTTCCAGAGTTGACCACTCCATTGTTTTCTATATTTCATTTCAAAATTGAGCCACCTGGTAAGGAAAATGAGTTGAGAGACCTCAATAATATATGGATAGAAAGTCAGTTTTAAACTGGAGCATTAATGGATTATAATTTGGTGGTAATTTATTACTACTGTTGTACATGTAGTCCTTTTGATTCTCTACTGCATCAGGTTAATAATATATTATAAATATTAATAGCAACATACGGACACATACTACTAAAGTTATAGTGAATAGAGAAAGACATAGAATATAGTAGGCAAGAAGTGAAAGTATGGGAAGTCAGCAATGGTAGTAAAGGGCAGTATTGCCTTGAGAGGAAGGAAGGTTCTCAGAGTTTCTTGAAACCCCAAGAACAAGCCAGATGTGAGGAATTAGCTTAATTTGTAAACCAGAAACTCTGCCAGAAGAAATTTAAGTTCATAAAAATATTATGATGCTAAAACCCACAATTTAGACAGAGATTAGGGTAGGGTAGGGTATATAGACATTCAAAACTCTCCATTGCTTAGTGCATCAGGCACTCAAGGACCACCCTCACTGACGTCTTTCTCTATTGCTCAACCTACAGGTACCACCATGCAGAAAGAGATAGCTCTACCCCACAGGCAGTTGAACCCTACTTTTATGGCTTCATGGCTTTCCTTAAGAAGCATTTGATGCAGCAGATTTCCTCCATCCCATCCCACCCGGCTGACTCCCAAGAGTCAACAGGAGTCCTCACCCTGGGATCATTCTGCAATCCCCATGGTTCCAGCTCTCAGCTTCCGTGGACACCAGTGGACTTACAACCCTGTCCAAGGTATGAAAGGCTGCAGCATGGCTTGTCTCTGTGGTTCTCACTCCATTCAGACGGTCGCTGATTAGTTAGTTCACTCCCCAACAGCTTCAAATGACTCCCCCATTTCAGTGGACGGCCATGGACTCGGGGATCTCTCCCCTTCGCTTCAGCTCCCTCAGCCCCAGGTGCAGGCTGGTCCCACGTGCTCTCCTCCTTCTTTCCCCTTCTTCCTCGTCCCTTCTTTCCTTTGTCCTACCGAGTTATGTATGGATCCGGACATTCCTTCTCAGTAGTCAGGGTGTCCTGCCAGTATTCACCTGGTCTTCTGTGAGAACTACTGCGTCTTTAGACATTCTTGATGCATTAGTGCAGAGAGGTGTACCCCACTTACACCTACCCTTCCATCATCTTGTCCACCCCCATTTGTGCATGTATTAGAAACTAGTTTCCCTTTCTATTAAGTAACATTGCCATCACCACACGTGTTTAACTTTTGCTTTTTGAGGAGTACACAGGTAAGTTCCACTCTCTTCAGTTGAGTCAGTCATTCAGTCGTGTCCGAATCTTTGTGACCCCATGGACCGTGGCACGCCAGGCTTCCCTGTCCATAATCAACTCCCAGAGCTTGTTCAATCACGTGATTAGATCTCATGATTAGATTGTGAAGCTCAAAATTACATCCTCAGACCTTATTAATTTTTAATCAGAAAAATTTGCAACCTTTAAAAATCTCTCCCTATTTGTCCTACCCTCTAGTCTTTGGCAATCATTTTTCTACTCTGAGTACCATCTTTTTTTTGTGTGTGTGTGTAACTCCTTATAATTGAGATCATATGGTATTTGTCTTTCTCTGACTTAGTTTACCTAGTATAATGCCCTCCAGTTTCATCCAGATTGCCACAAATGGAAGGATTTCTTTCTTTTTCTAATGGCTAAAAATTATTTACCTATATATGTCACATCACATTGTTTTAATCCATTCACCTGTTGAAAGATTATTGTTTCTATACCAAGGCTACTGTGAATAATGCTGCAATGAACATGGGAACAAATCTCTCTTTGAGACAATGATTTCATTCCTTTGACTATATATCCAGAAGTGGGAAAATGGATCCCATAACAGTTCTCTTTTAAATTTCTTGAGGAACCTCCACAGTATTTTTCCATGGGAGTTGCACCGGTATACATCACTACCAACAGTACATAAGCACTCCTTTTTCCCCACATTCTCAATAACATTTGTCATTTCTTACATTTTTGGTACTAGCCATTCAAACAGGTATGAGGTCATATCTGTTGTGCTTTTGATCTGCATTTCCTTTGATTATTAGCGATGCTGAGCATCTTGTCATATAACTTGTCATCTATATGTCTTATTTGTGGGAAATTGTCTATTCCTTAAAATGTAGCATACATTATGTTTACTATATTCCAATATACGAAACTCAGTTGCCTACCTGTATATTAACAATGAACTAGCAGAAAGTGGGATAAAGAAAACAAGCCCATTTACTATTGCATCACAAAAGGATAAAACACTTAGAAATAAACTTAAGCAAGGTGTTGAAAGATTTTATACAAAACCTTTAAGACACTGATAAGAGAAATTTAAAAAGAGTTAAAGATATGTAAAGATAGGTTGTCTATTCAATGTGTTTCTTGAGGTAGGATTTGTATTACTATAAAAACTTCCCTCTTAGAACTGCATTTGTTGCATCCTATAGGTTTTAGATCATCAAGCTTTTTTTTTTTTTTTGGTAAGGGAATTACATGATTTTATTTTACCTTAATAACAACTCTATGAGGTTGATATTAGAAGGAAACTGATGACTAGGGAGATTAAATAATTGTTTCAAGGATGCAAAGATACATTTTTGATAGTAAATGGAGAGAGTTTTTAATCCCAGCTTTGTCTGGCATTAAAGTTCCCTTTGTGAACTATGTCTTACGGTGACAGAATATTTGCAGAAATGTCACTTTCTCCTCTCTGTTTGCTGCCCTTCTCTTCACTTGCCTTTTGTTATCTACTGGACAGATCATCATGTTTTCATTGTTCTTTGTTTCTAGGTATATTTTGATTTCCCTTATTTCTTCAGTAACCTGTTTATTATTTTGAAATGTGTTGTTCAGTCTCGATGTGTTTGTGTTCTTTAAAGTTGTTGTTGTTTTTTTTCCCCCTATAATCTATATCTAGTCTCATAGTGTTGTGGTCAAAGAAAGTGCTTGATATAATTTCAATTTACTTAAATTTACTGAGGTTTGATTTGTGACCCAAGATGAGGAAAATGTTCCATGTGCACTTGAGAAGAAAGTGTACTCTGCATTTGGTGGAATGTGCTAAAGATATCAATTAGGTCTGTTTGCTCTAATATTTCCTTGGAGGATATGTTTCCTTATTAATTTTCTGTTTTGTTGATCTGCCCATTGGTATAGGTGCGGTGTTGACATGCCCAATTATTACTGTGTTGCTGTCAATTTCCCCTTTTGTGTCAGTTAGTGTTTTCCTCATGTATTGAGGTGCTCCTATGTTGGCTACATAGATATTTAAAATTGTTGTGTCTTTTTCTTGGTAAGGAGACTTGGTAGTCTGATCAAAAGAGAATCAAATTAGAAAACCAAAATATAAAGACTTGTGCACATGATAGAACCAGAGAATGCTCAGGAGAGAAAATTTTGGACCCAGTGGACCAGCGAACAGAAGCCTCCAGCATCAGGAACAGAAACCCTGAACAGGACTCATGACTGTGCGCTCTGGGAATGGCCTCAGTTTCAAAGTTTGGGCGCTATAACGCCTAAAAGTGAATGCAGACAAGGACTATAGCTTGCTATGACACTGAGTCACAGACAATAGTGTTTGTGAGTTTACTTATCTCATTCAACTATAAAGTTAATGAATCACTAACCAATGATAATTGACACCATCAGTTTGCAATCAGATCCTCTTTAGTCACAGAATGGACATCTGAACCTGTTATATGATCCCCAATAACAGTTTTAATAATTAAATTTATTAATGTTTAATCAAAGGGTAATTGCTTTACAATACTGTACTGCTTTCCGTCAAACATCAACATGAGTCAACCATAGGTATAGTATACCTATGTCCCCTCGCTCTTATCTCCTTCTCACTTTTTTTCCCATTCCACATGTCGAAGTTGTTACAGAGAAATATGGAAGGTTCACAAAATTGTGTGTCATCCTTGGGCAGGGGCCATGCTAATTTTCTCAGTATTATTCCAGTTTTTTAATATATGTGCTACCAAAGCAGACACACGAATAACATTTTGTAATCATACAGTTAGTCATCTACCAATAAATGATCAATTACTTTAGGAATTAGGGTATTATGCTATATTTACTGCCTCTTATAAAATCGATTTTTATAAGGTCCAAAGTTCCATGTAGGAATTAAGCATATGTTTATGCATAACACATATATACATGCACAGAAATATATGCACACAAATATGTCTATGTTATACAAGCTATTATTCTCCTTGCCTGTCACAATAAGCTCTTTAGTTGATGAGAGAGATAGTCCCAAATTTCTTCAACTTATGTGTCTTCTTTTTGAGAATCAGTTCTTTGATTTTCATCACCTAATTTTAAATAACCATTTTATTCTTAGATACCATGCCTCTTTAAACTAAGAGCAGAGAAAAGCTAGTAAATGCTGCTATCTTATCCTTCATTAAATTACCACTCTTCTGGTAAACTGGAAAAAGAATCATGTTCAGATCTCATTCAGGAGGATAAAATCTCTATTTTATCAGTTCTCTTGTCCAAACTCAATTCTTGCTCACTTCAGTCTTAAATTCTACTTACTTACAAAGCATGGACAGGAAAAGTAATATTAAAATCACGCTTGCAAGAGTCTATGATTTTATGCTTCTATTGGCCAAAGGTAGGGCCAGGAATAATTTCTGAAATATTTCAATACATCATGGAAGCTTGAAGGTCTAGTTCTCTTATCAAAGAGGAGATGTTTGGAGATGGTTCGAAAACTCAGCCCCATGGTTGTCAGGATGTACTCCCGACCAGACAGATGGATTTTCTCCCTGAAACGTCACAGTCAGGAAAGGCCAGGCGTGTCCTCAGAACCAGTGACAGGGTCCTGGGTGCTGAGACATAAGATTCTTGGATGACCATCTGGAGATTTACCTGCCATTTTCTCGAAGAAACAAACCTAATGAGAAGATTAAGGATGCATAAAAGTAGAAGAGCTGTCAAGTTGCCTAGAAGAAAGGCTAGCCAGGAGAACCAGGCCCCCACACTGATAATTGTCAAAGACTTTAACAGTGAGTGTTTTATAGACAGAGCAGAACAAGTGGATGAAACCAGTGTTCTAGGGTCACTGCTGCTTTGCAGTCAAAGACAAAATATTTTTCTCTTTAAGCAGAGTCATCACAGCTCCTGATATGGTCCTGGTTACACACATGCAGACCGAGAGCCCACAGGCATGTGTGATGTGACATCAGGAAGTGAACAGATGACTGTGTGGTGCCCAGTCACCTCCATCTGCTAATAACGGGACCTGGGGAAAATTACTTGCCCTCTCCAAGTCATTGCATTTTCATTAACATAATTTGATGAACATAGTGAAGATGAAGGCTATCTCTTAAAACACAAGTTTTAAGATGTTTTAAAGCTTTTGGGAAAGTATCAAAGACATGCATGGGGTTACGAAGCTGAGTTAGCAGATCTAAGGTACAGTACCTTTCTCTCTTAGTATTCTCTCTGTACTCAATAGTAGCGATCAGTCAGTCATGTGTTTACTCTTACCCCAGCGTGATGGTAAACCACACAGATCAACTGTACACTTCTTGTCATTTCAGTGTCTAAAATTCAAGCACTAGTCAATGTAGAGTGAAACAATTACAAACTCCTAGAGGACCTCGCTGCTCAGAGTCAGCAGAGTCCCAACATTAAACTGTCTTAAAAGAATGGCCTAAACACTCTGGCTCAGAATTAAGTTCCAAATGTTTGCAGAGCACAGAAATACTTCTGGGAGCAATACAAAAATGCAGGGAGTAACTTACTTCTCCAACTATCTGTCTGTGCAAATGTCATCATCCATCTAAATTCACACGAAAGTCACTCCTTCTTCCCCACCCCAGCTACTATAGCACCAACTCCTGCTCAGAGCAACAGGGAGAGAAGGCTTCCCTCCACAGGATGGATTTGATAACCTCAGGTGACCTGATCATCACAGAATGGCTCATGTTTTTATTTAAACAGGGTCCTGCCTGCTCCTGCTGCTGGGCATGTCGAATCTGCTCCTGTGCCAAGGCAACTCATGCCCGTCCTGCTGTCCTGACGTGTTTGACATCCCCCTGAAGTCCCTTAGAGACCTGTATTTTGATGCCGCCTTACTGTCCCACAACATCCTTAGACATTCCACAATAATGTTCAATGAGTTTGTAAGTACTGTGGTGGTGGTGGTTTAGTTGCTTAATCGTGTCAAACTCCTGCGACCCCATGTACTGTAGCCTGCCAGGCTCCCAGAAGGAACCTTCATGTTACTGGGCTATATTATCCTTTCAACAAGAGGGCTGCATCAGCCAAATTTCAAATAACACACTCTCTAGGTTAAAGATGCCATCAGCTCATAAGATGTGGAAATTGAAGAAAGGACCAGTTTTGTGAAATCTGAAAGATTCCTAAGAAGTGCAATAACTTTTTCAATTTCCTTTCATTCATTTTCTTTTTTAAATTTCCAAAATAAATGATCTTGTATTTGTCAGCTAGGAATGCCATAAAAGAATACAATAGACTCAGTGGAATAAACACCAGAAATTTGTTTCCTCACAGCTCTGGGGGCTAGAAGTCCCAGATCAGGGCACCAGAAAGGTGAGGTTCTGGTAAGAACTCTTTCTTCCCAGGATGGCTTCTCTGTGCGTCCTCTCACAGGGTGGGGGGTGGGGAAGACAGACAGAGGAAAGGACACACAGACACAGACAGAAGAGAAAATTCTCTGGTGTTTCGCTTCATGGAGACACTAAACCTATTGGATGAGTGTTGCTCCCTAAGAGCTCATTTAACCTTAAAGGGCTTTTCTGGTGGCTCAGATAGTAAAGAATCTGCCTGCAATGGGAGAGATCTGGGTTCTACCCCTGGTTCTGGAGATTCCCTGGAGAATGGAACAAGAAGCCTCTCCTGTATTCTTGCCTGAGAAATCCCATGGACAGAAGATTCTGGTGGGCTATAGACCATGGGGTCCCCAAAATCAGAACCCTTCTCAATACACAGTACTTTGGCAATTCGGGCTCTAACACATGAATCTGAAGAACACACATTCAGTCCATAATACTACCTGACTAAAGCAGTTTTAGGTGGGATTAGGGAAAAGGAAGCATGTTGATTTTCTGGTCCTTCAGTGTCTCTCTGTGCTTTCTTCTCCATGCTCAGAGTAAAGAGCCAATAAATGAGAACTGCTCTGCAGTGAACTGGGTGGATGGAACATGTTAAACAAAGCTGAATCCCGGTCACAAAAACGCTTATTGGTCGTTTATTTAATGCTACAAATTATTGTTTAAGATTTACAGTGAATAGGTTTACAGTTACAGTTGAAGGGGTGTTTGCAATTGGAAATAATTATTCTCTTTCTGATGAATGTATTTGAAAGTTGTGTGTTAATTCTTTTAGGTCAATCAAGGAGCACACAGCAGAGCAGACAGCTAATAAAAGGCGGTGCTAAAAGTTTCTATTAAATTCCCGTCATTTTTGTTTTTGCTCACTAGTTTTTGTTTCATCCTCCTTTTTTGACTGTCCATTTTTCCCCAACTCTTCTAAGTAATATGTTTAAATGTTCATAACTTTCGCTAAATTTTAGTTTTTCTCTATCAAAGTGTTAGCTAGAGTTTTCTACTCTTATTATTCTCAGTCCATTGCTTAGTATTTCCTATAACTCTAGGCCCTGTTTTTCTGACGTACCATTTTGTCACCATAAACAACATTGTATTCTGCACCTGGGATGAACACTAAGCTTTTTGGTGTGCGGATTCAAAGATAAGTCTATCACCTTTCTAAATTCCATATACATGTGTCAGTATGCTGTAATGTTCGATAACCCTATATGCAGAACAGAAAAAGAGACACAGAAATACAGAACAGACTTTTGAACTTTGTGGGAGAATGTGAGGGTGGGATATTTCAAAAGAACAGCATGTATACTATCTATGGTGAAACAGATCACCAGCCCAGGAGGGATGCACGAGACAAGTGCTCCGGCCTCGTGCACTGGGAAGACCCAGAGGAATCGGGTGGAGAGGGAGGTGGGAGGGGGGATCGGGATTGGGAATACATGTAAATCCATGGCTGATTCATATCAATGTATGACAAAACCCACTGGAAAAAAATAATAATAATAATAAAAAAAAAAAAAAAAGATAAGTCTAAGTCATTACTGTTTAACTTCTTACAAGGGAATATATTGGTTCTAACCCACAGTAAACAAGAGATTAAATGGTTAAATATCAGAGCATGCATGCATTCTAACTCACTTCAGTTGTGTTCAACGTTTTGCAACCCTACTCACTGTAACCCAACAGGCTTCTCTGTTTATAGGATTCGCCAGGAAGAATACTGGAGTATGCTGCTGTACCCTCTTGCAAGGGATGGTCCTTGCCTAGGGATCAAACCTGAGGCTTCTTTTATTTCCTGCATTGGCAGGAATGTTCTTTACCACTACAGACACCCAGGAGGCACCAAGTATTGGTACAAAAGTACTATATTTGCTTCAAATACTAATAACTAAAAAAATTAATAATAATAAATTAGAGAAGGGAAAAAGTTGAACTTAGGAAAGTTAGATGTAAAATCATTGTCATAGAGTCAATGTATAGAAAAGTAGGAAAAGAATGACTTTCAAAATTTGTGATGCCCTCCCGTTAAAAAAATTACATGTCTATGCAACCTGTTAATGTTCTGGTAATGGTTTTATCTACTGAATGCCTAACAACCCTAACTAATTGCCTTGTCACTTTCAGTATGAAAGATATGCCCAGGGCAAACAGTACCATATCAATGCCACCAAGAGCTGCCACACCAATCCCCTCTATGCTCCTGAAGAAAGAGAAAAAGCCCAACAGATGAACGTGAGTCTTTCACCTGGGTTTTTCACTGATTCAAATGAGACAGTATGTAGCTTACCAGGCTTCAGATTATTAGAGGTAATGGTAACTGTACATGCAGAATACAGTGGAGAAACCGTATGCAATTGAAGAGAAATTATATCATGCAGTTGATGAAGCATCAGAGAAATCAAGGGATGACTAAAGATATGTAGTAGCAAAATAAATAACAGATCTAATAAATTGTCCATGCAGACAAGTTTAGTTCAACCAATGCATTCAACACAGGATTGCAGCTGTGTTGAAAACACAGGAAAACACTGTACGAAAACAGGAAATGAATGGGAACTTCCACGTGTAAAATATATTGCAAAATTCATGAATATGTAAGAAACACACCCCAGTTTTGAGTACTCCCTGTTACTAGTGACACGTACGTTGAGTCGTATACTGTACCACTCGAGTCATTGCGTCTGCCTTTCAAGGCTCTTCTGCTTCTACTTCTCTGATACCTCCTTCATTCGCCATTCTCAATGACTCCTCTGTCACTATTTATTCTTAATTTGTAAGTCTCCCCCACAATGGGCTATAAAACATTGCTTTGCTTCTCATGGCCGCAACAATTGCCTCTGTTCTGAGGACAACACAGTTTACATATCAAGCCTCAATCATTTATGGCAGCTCCAAATTTTCATCGTTATAATCTCTCCTTTCTGATTTCCTGCATTATCCTTTGTCCTAACATTATTTAAAATACTTTCAAATGCATCCCCCCTTAAAATACTATCTTCTCTCTCTACAGCTTTCTTAATGATACCAGCATTCTTTTCCTCTGTTAAGCTCATTAATAATGAGAATGATCATGTAAAGGAAAAATGAAAAGAGGAGGAGGGATTTTTCAATAAGCTTGAATTTAAAGTTTATTGAGAGTTACTACATGGCCATACATTTTACTAAGCACTTTATGTGCATTAATATATTTAATCCTATTCAGTTTTCTCTTCTTTTCCACTAAAATAGTTCATGGCTGTAAAGAAATCAAGCATATTAACTAGAGATCTTCAGCCCCCAGGATTTTCATGCTCAATTCTACTAGTAGTAGTGAACTAGGGGGGAAAACCCTCCATTGTGAATCCCACTGATGCTGTTACTAAGACAACACTGTGCCAGTTTCTGCCCGGACACATGTCAACAAGACAGACTCTTCTGATACCAGCATGGGGGCTGGTGTTGGGATCAACTGAGGAAAGAAAGCCTGTTTAGGAATGTCATGTCTTCTTCATTGTCTCTTTGTTGTAACATCATAAAACAAATTACCGATTAAAAATCAATACTAACGACTCATCTGATTCATTAATATGATGAAAGAATCACTGGGTGTCGATGTGGGCACAGGTAGAATGCCTCTTTCCTGGGTCAGGTACTGCAGGCACATACTGACTTGTCATAAAATACTTAGATTTCTCTCACACAAATAGACAAACATCAAAGAACTCACTGAGTGGGTGGTGGAATTTCAGAGGAAAAAAGAAAATTCTTCATGTTATAAATTAGAACTCATCAGAAGAATTAGTTCCTAAAATAACCCAGATTTTTAATAATTCAGTGAAGTCTGAACTAATAGCTTACATTTTATACTTTTGCAACTTATACTACCATTAAAAATATCTGTATACACTTGGAATAACCAAGAGTTTTTTAGGTCAGCGGCTCTGAGCAAAGATCACATGTTACCAAAACCACTGAATTATTATTATCTTAAGGAGACTGTTTCTTATGGTTGCTTAGAATGAAGAACTTAGTAAGTGGATACTCACATTACTGTACTCCTGGAAACCACCTCTGCATCATCTAGTCACGAATGTGCGACATTTGATAGAAGTCTCAGATCCTATCCTATCAAGTGCCAGAGAGGATGTGAATAAAGTACAAGAACTTCAAGAACTCATAGAGAGGCAATTCAGCCAGGTGAGCATCCTGCAGAGGGCTTTCTTGCTTTGTTCATGAATGAAAGAGGTGACCTCTGTAATGGGTAAGGAGTCTTGAAATATCTCATTTTGTAAGAAAAAGATTCATGACTTCTATATGCTAGACTGCTACTACATAAAGGAGCCTAGTCATTCATAGTGATAGATTATTCTGTAAAGGAATCAGAATTTCACTGCAATTTTTGACATGTGCAGCCTTCCCTGCATTGCACACAATTACACCAAAAGCCTGCCTCTTCCTGGGTGAGGTGGTTGAAATAATATCAAGAGTAAGAGAACTAGAGAACAGAATTTCCAAGATCAGCATTTTCCTCAAAGTATTGCAGGACATCTGCTCTTGAAGTTCTACTTGTCTTCTTTCTCTGTTCCCCTCAAATCAAAGGATGAGAATGGGAAGGAAGAAAAGGGAAAGTTAAAACTAAACTTGAGTTATGTTTCTACTTTCTAGATTGCTAATAATGTTCTCATAGGCTGGCTCCAAAATCCATATTTAGACAGTTTTATATTTGTATGTATTGTCCAAATCTTAATTTGATTATTATAAGGACAAAGATAAGCAAATACTAATAAAATGCATAAGAAGTCATTATCTTTTGGGTATTCAGGTTATTTTTCCAGCCAGAAAGAAGATGTTGGATGCTCGCTTTTACTGGACAGAACTTCAATCCCTGACGTCCAGAGATGAAAAAACACGTCATTATGCATTTTTTATCCTGTTCCAGTGCCTGCACAGGGACACACGTAAAATTGACATATACACCAAGATCCTGGCGTGCCGAATCAACAACACGTGCTAAATCCACATCCATCCCATCCAGCTCTGAGATGTTCCTAATGATCTATCCCATAGCAAGCTTCTTTGAAATTTACAGCTTTTTAATACATGCTCTGTGAAATGGGTCTTCTCTTAAAAAAATAAACACAGACTCTTTAAGAGATGTCAAAATCTAAGAGGGCAATTTGTTAACATTTTTTATTTTCATTTAAAATAAAATCAAAAGAAAATCCACCCTTAAAATGGAGAGAATGAAGCTCCTATTAAAATTAGTCACAAATAGCAGAAGCTGGCATTACAAAGAAGACCATTAAGAGATTACATAAGAATCACAGAAAATTATTCTGGGTCAAGTTATTAGAATCAAATATTAGACAATTGTTCATGGTTCTGGTCATGCTACCAAGAAGACTGCATCCTCAGGATTCTTTATGAAAGCCAGCCGCAAACTGTCAGCCCACTGTCACAGTGTTACACCAGACAGGATCAGTGCTTCACAACTTTGTACAAATAGCATGAGGTTTACTGAACTGTGTGAAGATTGTTAGGATGCTGTCTTAGACCTTCTGGGTTCTATAACAAAATATCACAGACTTAAAAACAATGGAGATGGATTTCCACAGCGTGGTCATGCAGGGTCCTTTCTGGTCACACACTTCTTATTGTATCCTCAAACGGGGGGAAGGGCTCGGGAGCTCTGTGTGTCTCTTATATAAAAGCATTCATCTCTTTGAGGAGGCTCCATCCTTATAACTCCATCATCACCTCAGAAAGGCTCCACCTATGGATGCCATAACCATGGGAATCTGGATTTCATCATATGAAATCTCTGGGGGACACAAAGGTTGAGACCATCACAGATACAAATGTGAACAGGATCCATCCTCCCCCAGTGGCTGTCTTCACCCACACTCCACTGCATCCTCATTTTCTGCACCACCTTGCAACCATTCCATACATTCTATCACTCTGGTTTCACAAGGCCAGGTCAGTCAAGTGTCAGCTCCATCTCATATTCAGCCTATTCAATGTTTCCCTCTCCCCTGCTGAGGCCCAGGGGACCTACCAGGAAGCATCGATATGTCCATTTCTGCAAGGTTCCTTCTCTATCCCTCTCTGGATCTTCATTCCTTGTGCCATGTTGGAACAGAGTAGATGGTAATGAGATGGGAAAGTTCTGACATCACTGACTTACATGGTGCTCTTGTAGCCTTCTCTTGATCCAGATGGACTGACCTGAAATTCCCCCTGACTGACAAGTGTTTCTTGTTGGGAGTATCCTTGTGATTATCCAGGACATTCACAAGTTGGGGATCCCCAATATCATAGTTTCCTTTTTAATCAGGGGAAATGTTCTGGTACCCACAGCTCACCACACGCAGTCATCACCACAGCCTCTCTGTTTCCCTCACTCTGCAAGCACCATCTGGAGAAAATTAAGTAGCTCACCGTCAGCTGCCTACTAGCTGACCCACAGGAAACCCATGTATCATAAACACTCTGAACAACTGAATGGCAGAAATACTGGTGTGCATCTATCCCCGCCTGGAACCTCAGGACAAATGTCCAACTTGTCACACAGACACCGAGTAGATCAGAAAGCTGGATTTAAAAACACATTTATCTGAGAAGTGTTAGAGTAACTATCCTTGTCATTAATTATTTGGCCTTACAAACATGCCCTAATAGGTCCCTGGATTATAAAATCCTCCCAATAGACTGAGTCTCTACTGAGACTGGAGCAGTGTGACTGGATTAGGGTTGCTCAGCTTGCTCATCAGCCTCCAGACAACCTGGGATGAGGGCCAATCTCTTGACTGGCTCTCCTAAGAAGTCAGTGATGTTGCTGGGCTGGTTTTGCAGCATCTTTAGGGCTTTAGAAGTATTTCCTAGTAAACAGAATATGGGAAATGAAAAGGTAGAAGGGAAAGGCAGATGAGTAAGAGAGAAGAAAGAGAAAGACAGAAGGAAGGAAAAGCAGAAAAAGGAAAGTGAGTCAAGGACTTGAGCAGTGAAGGATGAAAGATGTTGGAACACTTTATTTTTAAGGACCCATATATATATATATATATATATATATATATATACACATATCCTAAGAGCAAATATCTCATATTCCCTTTTATTTCCATTTTCTCGTCTCTCCTTTTTTTTTTTTTTTTTCTAAAATTGTCCTTTATATTAAGAGTATACTTTTGTTGTTACTAAAGGCCATGGTTCTAGAGATGAACAAAGCTTGGCAACTCTTCAGGCTAGAATCCAGTCAAATTATCTTCTTTTAGGCAAAGACACCTTTCACCCACATACAGGACATTGTCCCGCAAAACCAACCTCTTCACTCATAGCCAGGGTTTTTCTTGCCTGTGTCCTGCCCCTCCCCCTACCTGGGATGACCCAAACCTTTCAGAACATGACAGAATACTCTGCCCCAAAGCAGTCTATCAAACCCTCCTTTGGTGCCTTCATGCATGTAAAGTGTCAGCTTACTTGTATTTTCACTTTCTTCTTCCAAAAGGTAAAAGACCATGAAAAAACACTATAAGCACTTTCTAAGTCATTTACTGCCAGAAACATCTAATTCTATTGTGTTACTTGCTTAACTTTCTTTCCTTCAATGTCTAGATATTTCCAGCTGAGAGGATGGTATTTATTAGAGGGGAAATTTGGCAATAAGAGGGACAATGCAATTGGAGGAAACATACGCTCACCTATAGACCACACACATCTTCATGTATTTGTCTCTTATAAAATTTATTTCATGCTTAAATTTAGGACTTTACATCAAGAACAGAGGTGGTGACATTGAGAGTGCTGTCCTTGCTTGACAGTGACATATAAAGTGAATACTGTAGATTTCAGACAATACTGAACAGAGCCATAGATATTCTATAGAGTCAGTCAGGAATAGACAAGGAGGGGATATTTGGACAGGATTTAACAATCACTTCCTTGCCATTCCGAAAACATCGATTTCCCCCTCTTTTACAGATTTCCATGTAAGATTGCATTTGAAGAAATGGCCCTGCTATATCAAGAATAGTAGCAGTGTTTACCAAATGGAAACAAACAAATGAAGAACCTTTGAAGTTCACTGACCTTATAGATTAGTAAGTCACATGGTTTGGATACAATGAGGACTTAAACTGAGGTTTAAATAAGTCTCTATTTTCCAGAAGAAGGCCCTCAACTTGTGGAGAAGAAGAGTGTGATATAATCACACAAATTACTATATTGCATAGTAGAGTGAAGAAGAATAAGATGTGATGCCAACACGGTGCTACAGTAGATTGAGGTAAAGCTAGGAGCCATCTGAGTGAGTCATAGGAGTGATGCAAATGGGATGGGTTTATGATGGAGTTTTGAAATTTGATGGGATATTGATATGCAAAAAAGGAAAACAGTATATCTATAAATTTATTTAGGATCATCTTATCAAGTAAGGATCTCTTACATCCTAGATCAAGGCAACTGAGATATTAATACGTATAGCATTGTAAGGTATCAGTGAATAATCAAGTCTGAAGAAAACACAAAAAATGTTCATTTTTTACCATTCATGTTGTATCTCTCCTGATTATGCTCCCATTGTATACTGTATATATTATGGTAGGGTTAGAATGGAGAAATACTTGTGTGAATTTTTATGCATTAGGGACAATCATATATGCCAATTTGGAGAGATTGTCTTTTTTCTACAAAACAACAGGAAAGCAAGAACATTAGTCCAGGAGAGCAGAATGTCCAGAATTAGAAAAGAGAAACTTTAATGTGCATTGAGGAGTTGTGGCTGTGGGACTCATAGAGAAAAAGAAAGAGACCAGAAAGAGCTGGGAATATTGTGACACTAAAAATCAAAGAGGGTTCTGCCAAGTGAAAAGAAGCAAAGGATGTGAGAGATACAGGAAATGAAATAGACCTTGACCACACGCAAGGAATGAGGCAGACATAAGAGTCATAAAATGCATCCAACAATATGGGACTAGTTGAGTGAATACATGAAAAGTCAGAGAGAAGGGAGGAGATAAATTAAGGTTTTATCCAAAAGCACCTGAGCTCTATTTTCCTGTATATCATCAACTTAGTCCAGATATCACCAAAAAATGTTAAGGTTCTGCAGCAAATGACAGAAATAAGTGCTCTATGGAGCCTCTGCTAGACCCTCTGGAATATCAGAAGCAAAGCACAACTACCCAGTGATAACATGCAGTAAGTCACTAGTCACATTCAACACTTAAATAAGACATACATTGTAAAGCATAGAGGATGAATGGAAATAAAATGGAAACAACCCATACCTTTACAGAGCCAGCCTAAACAAAACCTAAAACCTAACCAAAATAGAGGTAATGGTCTTCTTAATCATGTGTCCACTTTCTCCAAGAGTTCCTCACTCGTTTTGCCTGAATCCTCCCTTGTTTACTAACCCTTCATTGCCTTACTCTCAGTAAATGGTCAGCTAGTCACTAATCAAATAAATAATTTAACAGTGTTCACTCCTGAAATATATTTGTATTGATGGACTCTTCAAACTGAAAAGCTTTCTAATCCCCTGAAAGTAAAACTCTAACGCTGGAAGGACTCCTTCCCAGCCTCTTTGCAAAATGCCCATTGGGCAGCAATTGCGAGTCTAGCTATTTACACGTCTTCTGCCGTAATTATAACCTGTTTGGATAGTGAAGACAGGAGATGGATGAAGCACTGAAATATGTCGAGAGAGGATTGCATAGCCGAGTGGAAAAGATAGCAGAAGCCTTAAACACTGATCTATGCCTGCACACCATATCATGTGTGATGGGAGCAAGGTGGGCCTAATCAGGGATGGATATTTCAAAGAAAGTTCTATATGAGTTGGCACTGAGAAGTTTGATTCAACTCAACTGTTTCAACATGATTCTTTATTCTAAGACTCAGAGCCACTTGTCTCATTTAACTGCACTAAGTTAAAACTGGAATATACTTATTGCCTATTTGAACACTGCTAAGAGATCTTAGAAGTTCTTATCGCAATAAGAAAATTGTAACTACTTCTAGTGACAGGTGTTCACCAGACTTATTGCAGTGATCATTTAGCAATATATATCAAATAATTATACTGTATACCTGAAATCAAAATAAGATTATATGTCAATATTATCTATGTATAATGATACCTGAAACTATAATATTATTTGTCAATGTGACCTATGTATAATGATCATATAATCATTATGTTATATACATAACACATATGCATACCTTCAGTTAAGTTCAGTCACTCGGTCATATCCAACTCTTTGAGACCCCATGGACTATAGCACATCAGGCTCCCCTGTCCTCCACCATCTCCTGGAGCTTGCTCAAACTTATGTCCATTGAGTCAGTGATGCCATCCAACCATATTGTCCTCTGCCATCTCCTTCTCCTCCTGCCATCCATCTTTCCCGGCATCAGCGTCTTTTCCAATGAATCAGTTCTTTGCATCAGGTGGAAAAATTATTGGAGCCTCAGCTTCAGTATCAGTCCTTTCAATAAATATTCAAGGCTGATTTCCTTTAGTATTGACTGATTTGATCTCCATGCAGTCCAGGGAACTCTCAAGAGTCTTCTCCAAAACCGTAGTTCAAAAGCATATCAATTCCTCGGTGCTCAGTTTCCTTATGGTCCAGCTCTCACATCCATCCTGACTACTGGAAAAACCATAGCTTTGACTAGATGGAATTGTATTTATGTATATAAACATATATGGACACACACCTATGTAAGGAAAATTTTTGAAAAGGAATATAATTCTATTTTGGATAAAGAAATAAAATCAACTAGTATATATATATATATTTTCAAATGTGCATTTTAGCTATCATGTTGGGTCTAAAACCTTATCATCATATGTAGTTTATGTTTATGCTGATAAAAGAAACAGAAACATGTCTTAACCTTTAACATTAAGTGCAGAACAGCTTAGTTACAATAGCTAATTGAAACCCCAAAATTTTGAAACCTATAGGCCTGCCCAGTACTCTGCTATTGGTCATTTAACCAACTGATCATTGACTTAATTCCTCCTTGACTCAGAAACTCTTACAGGTGCTTAGTTTACATCAGTAAACAAAGCAGGCAGACACTTACCCTCATGGAACAGATATTCCAGCTGGGGGAAGATGGATAATCTGCAATAAACATGAATCCAAGTCCATTATAGGGTATGTTAACAGGTGCTGTACTGTGGGAAAAGAAATAGTAAAGCAGAGGATGGGGTTTAGGGAATGAATGTGAAGAAAAGGAGGTGATTTAAAGAAAAACAACTTAGACCACACTGAGGGGAGCAAACACCCTTTCTTGCATTCAAGATTCCAGTTTTTCCCTGTCCAGTCAGGTTTCTTGGTCTTCTACCCAACTTCAAAATGTTTCCGTCTCTGAGGCTTTATGCAATCTCACGCAAACATGGATGTTCTGAATATTCTGCCTCTCTTCTGTTGAACTAGTTTCATAAAAAAATTTTTGGTAAACTGCCCCAAATTAAGTAACATTTTATGCAGCAAATTTTGATAATTTTCTGTTTCCTGAAGATCTAATCTCCAAATTATTTTCCATTTTACAACACACTATCAGTGACCTAATTATATTATGTAAAAATATTATATATGCATTGCTATTCTAATATATTATGGCATTTAAAAATATACACAGAATGTAACTTAAATGACAGTGAGATAAAAATAAACAGAAATGGAAATGCTAACATTTTCTTCCCCAGGGGATGAGGACACTCATTTTTATGGCCACTGGGCTAAAGGATTCTGAATGTACACACATAACTATACCAGTTGTTTAACTATAATAATAAAGTTATTTCTTTTATATATAGCTTCAATCACAGTTCTCAAAATACCACAAGGGGCCAAGAATAAAATTATATGTGAGAAACTCTCATCATATGCATATATAAAATTTTGAGTTCAATTAAGAAATCATCTTTAGTTCGTTATCTCGTCAATTCATCTACTGGTTAGTAATCCAAACTCTACAATAGATTTCTTTTTGTCAGGGTTTACATCTCAAATCATAATAAAAGCAGAACAATCACCTTGAAAAAAATGGCTTGGTGAAAAAGTTGGCTTAAAGCTCAACATTCAGAAAACTAAAATCACGGCATCCGGTCCTATTACCTTATGGCAAATAGATGGGGAAGCAGTGGAAACAGTGACTGACTTTATTTTTCTGGTCTCCAAAATCACTGCAAATGGTGATTGCAGCCAAAAATTAAAAGACGCTTACTCCTTGGAAGGAAAGTTATGACCAAAGACAGCATATTAAAAAGCAGAGACATTACTTTGTCAAAAAGGTCCGTCTAGTCAAGGCTATGGTTTTTCCAGTGGTTATGTATGGATGTGAGAGTTGGACTATAAAGAAAGCTGAGCACCAAAGAATTGATGCTTTTGAACTGTGGTGTTGGAGAAGGCTCTTGAGAGCCCCTTGGACTGCAAAAGATCCAACCAGTCCATCCTAAAGGAGATCCGTCCTGGGTGTTCATTGGAAGACTGATGTTGAAGCTGAAACTCAAATACTTTGGCCACATGATGTGAAGAGCTGACTCATTTGAAAAGACCCTGATTCTGGGAAAGATTGAGGGCAGGAGGAGTAGGGGATGACATACAATGGGATGGTTGGATGGTATCACCGACTCAAAAGACATGGGTTTTGGTGCCCTCTGAGAGTTTGTGATGGATAGTGAGGCCTGGCGTGCTGCAGTTCATGGGGTCGCAAAGAGTCAGACACAACTGAGTGACTTAATCGAACTGAACTGAAATGGCCTAGAAGAATAAATAAAATGTCAGATGGATATCATCATATATATATATATATATATGCATTTGTAAAGAAAATTAATGAAAAAATACAGAAACTTATAGTTTGCTGAAACAGAAAGTGTACTCACTCAGAGTTGAATATACATATAATCTAGAAAAAAATATTTTCTCAGCTTCTGATGACTTCTAAAGAAAGGGACTCCATGAGTTTCATCCTCAGCTTACTGTGGACTCCTTTCCAGTTCCCTCCTCAACTTCCTTCCATGAAGTCTCTTCCCTAGGTTATAAAACACACTTTGGGCTTCTGGTTCAGACACGATGACCTTGATCTCTTTCTGCCCACTCCTCTGTTTATTCTGGAAGTAAGAAGAGACCACTAAACGGACCTTTTGTAGTTGGCCAGAAGAAGGTTAAATAGTTTAGGGCCTGAAGAATGGAAGAGAAACACAGCAGCACCTAACAGAAGACAACTTAGGCCCAGCATTCCTGACCTCCAACCTAGCATCAGAAGGCAGCCTGAGAAGGGCTGTTCCTCCCAAGGGGTAAATGTGATGGAAAACCAGGTGGTGGTTTAGTTGGTAAGTTGTGTCTGACTTTTTTGTGACCCCATGGACTGTAGACCACCAGGTTCCTCTGCCCACGGAATTCTCCAGGCAAGAATACAGATCCAAAAGTCCTCCTCCAGGGGATCTTCCCAACCCAGGGATTGAACCCAGGTATTCACATGGCAAGTGGATTCCTTACTGTCTGAGCCACGAGTAAAGCCCAAGAAATTTAATAATGGCATGGATATTTGGAAATTAAAAGGATAAAAGCGTATGTTAATATTAGGTAAAGCAGACTTTAGAGCAAAGAAAATATCTAAGGACAAAGGAATACAAGGACATCACATAAGGAAAAAAGAGTCAATCCACCAGGAAACAGAATAATCCTAAATATGTATACATCAAACAACATAATCTCAAAATATTTGAAGCAAAATAGATGCATCATATGAATATTCCTACAAACTTTAATAAGATTTAAACTGTGACATAAAACTTTTTTTTTCCATTTATTTTTTTAGTTGGAGGCTAATTACTTTACAATATTGTAGTGGTTTTTGCCATACATTGACATGAATCAGTTATGGATTTACATGTATTTTCCATCCCGATCCCCGCCCCACCACCTCTCTCCCCACCCCATCCTTCTGGCCTTCCCAGTGCTCCAGCCCCGAGCACTTGTCTCATGCATCCCACCTGGGCTGGTGATCTGTTTCACTCTTAATAATATACATCTTTTGATGCTGTTCTCTCAAAACATCCCACCCTCACCTTCTCCCACAGAGTCCAAGTCTGTTCTGTACATCTGTATCTCTTTTTCTATTTTGCATATAGGTTTAACGTTACCATATTTCTAAATTCCATATATATGCATTAGTATACTGTATTGGTCTTTATCTTTCTGGCTTACTTCACTCTGCATAATGGGCTCCAGTTTCATCCATCTCATTAGAACTGTTTCAAATGAATTCTTTTTAATGGCTGAGTAATATTCCATGCTGTATATGTACCACAGCTTCCTTATCCATTCATCTGCTGATGGGCATCTAGGTTGCTTCCATATCCTGGCTATTATAAACAGTGCTGCGATGAACATAGGGGTGCGTGTATCTCTTTCAGATCTGGTTTCCTTGGTGTGTATGCCCAGAAGTGGGATTGCTGAATCAGATGGCAGTTCTATTTGCAGTTTTTAAAGAAATCCCCACACTGTTCTCCATAGCGGCTGTACTAGTTTGCATTCCCACCAACAGTGTAAGAGGGTTCCCTTTTCTCCACACCCTCTCCAGCATTTATTGCTTGTAGACTTTTGGATAGCAGCCATCCTGACTGGCGTGTAATGGTACCTCATTGTGGTTTTGATTTGCATTTCTCTGATAATGAGTGATGTTGAGCATCTTTTCATGTGTTTGTTAGCCATTTGTATGTCTTCTTTGGAGAAATGTCTGTTTAGTTCTTTGGCCAATGTTTTAAAAAATTTTTTTATTTTTTTTTATTAGTTGGAGGCTAATTACTTCACAACGTTTCAGTGGGTTTTGTCATATATTGACATGAATAAGCCACGGTTTTTTGATTGGGTCATTTATTTTTCTGGAATTGAGCTGCAGGAGTTGCTTGTATATTTTTGAGATTAATCCTTTGTCTGTTGCTTCAATTGCTATTATTTTCTCCCAATCTGAGGGCTGTCTTTTCACCTTACTTATAGTTTCCTTTGTTGTGCAAAAGCTTTTAAGTTTCATTAGGTCCCATTTGTTTATTTTTGCTTTTATTTCCAATATTCTGGGAGGTGGGTCATAGAGGATCCTGCTGTGATTTATGTCGGAGAGTGTTTTGCCTATCTTCTCCTCTAGGAGTTTTATAGTTTCTGGTCTTACATTTAGATCTTTAATCCATTTTGAGTTTATTTTTGTGTATGGTGTTAGAAGGTGTTCTAGTTTCATTCTTTTACAAGTGGTTGACCAATTTTCCCAGCACCACTTGTTAAAGAGGTTGTCTTTTTTCCTTCATATATTCTTACCTCCTTTGCAGAAGATAAGGTGTCCATAGGTTCGTGGATTGATCTCTGGGCTTTCTATTCTGTTCCATTGATCTATATTTCTGTCTTTGTGCCAGTACCATACTGTCTTGGTGACTGTGGCTTTGTAGTATAGTCTGAAGTCAGGCAGGTTGATTCCTCCAGTTCCAATCTTCTTTCTCAGAGATTGCTTTTGCTATTGAGGTTTTTTGTATTTCCATACAGACTGTGAAATTATTTGTTCTAGTTCGGTGAAAAATACCGTTGGTAGCTTGATAGGGAGTGCGTTGAATCTATAGATTGCTTTGGGTAGTATAGTCATTTTGACAATATTGATTCTTCCAATCCATGAATACGGTATATTTCTCCATGTGTTTGTGTCCTCTTTGATTTCTTTCATCAGTGTTTTATAGTTTTCTATGTATAGGTATTTTGTTTCTTTAGGTAGATATACTCCTAAGTATTTTATTCTTTTTGTTGCAATGGTGAATGGTATTGTTTCCTTAATTTCTCTTTCTGTTTTCTCATTGTTAGTGTATAGGAATGCAAGGGATTTCTGTGTGTTAATTTTATATCCTGCAACTTTACTATATTTGTTGATTAGCTCTAGTAATTTTCTGGAAGAGTCTTTAGGGTTTTCTATGTAGAGGATCATGTCATCTGCAAACAGTGAGAGTCTCACTTCTTCTTTTCTATCTGGATTCCTTTTCCTTCTTTTTCTGCTCTGATTGCTGTGGCCAACACTTCAAAACTATGTTGAATTATAGTGGTGAGAGTGGGCACCCTTGTCTTGTTCCTGATTTTAGGGGAAATGCTTTCAATTTTTCACAATTGAGGGTAATGTTTGCTGTGGGTTTGTCATATATAGCTTTTATTATGTTGAGGTATGTTCCTTCTATTCCTGCTTTCTGGAGAGTTTTAATCATAAATGAGTGTTGAATTTTGTCAAAGGCTTTTTCTGCTTCTATTGAGATAATCATATGGTTTTTATCTTTCCATTTGTTAATGTGGTGTATTACATTGATTGATTTGCAGATATTAAAGAATTCTTACATTCCTGGGATAAAGCCCACTTGGTCATGATGTATGATCTTTTTGATATGTTGTTGGATTCTGTTTGCTAGTATTTTGTTAAGGATTTTTGCATCTATGTTCATCAGTGATATTGGCCTGTGGTTTTCTTTTTTTGTGACATCTTTGTCCAGTTTTGGAATTAGGGTGATGGTGGCCTCATAGAATGAGTTTGGAAGTTTACTTTCTTCAGTAATTTTCTGGAAGAGTTTGAGTAAGATAGGTGTTAACTCTTCTCTAAATTTTTGGTAGAATTCAGCTGTGAAGCCATCTGGGTTAGGGTTAGACTTAGGTTTAAGGACCTAGTTTACTGTATCCAGCAAGGATCTCATTCAGATATGAAGGAGAATTCAAAGGGTTTACAGACAAACAAAAGCTGAAAGAATTCAGCACCACCAAACCAGCTCTTCAACAAATGGTAAAGGATTTTCTCTAGACAGGAAACACAGAAATGTTATATAAACGTGAACCAAAAACAACAAAGTAAATGGCAATGGGACCATACCTATCAATAATTACCTTAAATGTCAATGGGTTGAATGCCCCAACCAAAAGACAAAGACTGGCTGAATGGATACAAAAACAAGACCCCTATATATGCTGTCTACAAGAGACCCATCTCAAAACAAGGGACACATACAGACTGAAAATGAATGGCTGGAAAAAATATTTCATGCAAACGGAGACCAAAAGAAAGCAGGAGTCGCAATACTCATATTAGATAAAATAGACTTTAAAACAAAGGCTGTGAAAGAGGCAAAGAAGGACACTACATAACGATCAAAGGATCAATCCAAGAAGAAGATATAACAATTATAAATATATATGCACCCAACATAGGAGCACCGCAATATGTATGGCAAATGCTAACAAGTATGAAAGGGGAAATTAACAGTAACACAATAATAGTGGGAGACTTTAATACCCCACCTATGGATAGACCAACTAAACAGAAAATTAACAAGGAAACACAAAGTTTAAATGACACAATGGACCAGCTAGACTTAATTGATATCTATAGGCCATTTCACCCCCAAAGCAATCAGTTTCACCTTTTTCTCAAGTGCACAAGGAACCTTCTCCAGAATAGATCACATCCTGGGCCATAAAATCTAGCCTTGGGAAATTCAAAACAATTGAAATCATTCCAGTCACCTTTTCTGACCACAGGCAGTAAGATTAGATCTCAATTACAGGAAAAAGAAAAAAAAAAAAAACTATTAAAAATTCAAACATATGGAGGCTAAACAACACAGTTCTGAATAACCAACAAATCATAGAAGAAATCAAAAAAGAAATCAAAATATGCATAGAAACGAATGAAAATGAAAACACAACAACCTAAAACCTTTGGGACACTGTAAAAGTAGTGCTAATGGGAAGGTTCATAGCATTACAGGCTTCCCTCAAGAAACAAGAAAAAAGTCAAATAAATAACCTAACTCTACACCTAAGGCAACCAGAGAAGGAAGAAATGAAGAACCCCAGGGTTAGTAGAAGGAAAGAAATCTTAAAAATTAGGGCAGAAATAAATGCAAAACAAACTAAAGAGATCAACAAAGACTGGCTGAATCAACAAGCTAAAATCAACAACAAAATCAACAAAGCTAAAAACTGGTTTTTTGAAAAAATAAACAAAATTGACAAACCGTTAGCAAGATTCATTAAGAAACAAAGCAGAAGAACCAAATTAACAAAATTAGAAATGAAAATGGAGAGATCACAACAGACAACACTGAAATACAAAGGATCATAAGAGACTACTACCAGCAACTCTATGTCAATAAAATGGACAACTTGGAAGAAATGGACAAATTCTTAGAAAAGTATAACTTTCTAAAACTGAACCAGTAAGAAATAGAAGATCTTAACAGATCCATCACAAGCAAGGAAATCAAAACTGTAATGAGAAATCTTCCAGCAAACAAAAGCCCAGGACATAAAACTTTTGAAGAAGAAATCATCAATCCAAGATAGTTTGACCAGAGAATTCTAACAAATATTTTAAAAATTAAGATAAAAAAATAAAATTAAGATCAATTTGACATAACCTCTTCAAGAAAATGAAAGTGTAGGAAACCATTCCGAGCTAATTAGATGGGGCCAGTATTGCTCTATATCAAAATCAGAAAAAGGCAGTACAAAGGAAATTTCAGACTAACATCTCTCAGAAATTTGAAATTAAAAGTTTTCACTCTCATACATACAAATCAACCAAATGAATTCAACAATGTATAAAAACCTCTCTTGATAGTTTCCGGTCCCTTCCTAAGTCTGGTCACATTACCTATCTCTTCAAAGTGTTTAAGTGAATCAAGCATACATTTAGTTAAAGCCCAGTAATAATATTATAATACCAGAAATACAGTGACAAATCTTTGAGTCTAGGTCAAATCAGAAACTTACTTCTCCCATTAAAGTTAATCCTACCCAGTCATTTTAAATGTCTAGCAAAAATAACTGCAACTAGATTCATAAGATAAAGAAAGCATATCTACTACATAGAAATGGTGGGTGTATTTGATGTTCTTTTTTTGCCCCTCAGGAACCCTGTCGATCATTTTCTATTATGTTATGAACCTTTGGAGGCTGAGAAGACCAGACTTTATCCCTCTAGCTCTCCTGGCCTCTGACTTTTGCTTGAGTTTGGCCAGTGGTGGACAAAAAAAGATTGGTGAGTCAGTGGAGAAAGAGATTAGTGGGTTGATTCCTTCCTCTGACTCCTTTCTTGCTGTGAAGTGGCCAAATCTCTCCACTGAAGCCCAGAGCTCTGGTCAAAGGCCCTCCCTTTTAGCTGCAGCTATGTACAAGACTCTTTAGAGACTATAATATCCATTCTCTCCCCTTGCCCTGTTGGCCTAAAAGTGTTCATGCACCCCTGTTCTTGCCTGTCTCAAAGAGTTTTGCTTTTCCTTTTAAGCTATCCTTAGCTCTGATGCAACTTCCAAATCCTTAAAGTCCATTGTGTGTTAGTCTCTCAGGCATATCTGACATTTTGTGATCCCCATGGACTGTAGCCTACAAGGCTTCTCTGTCCAAAGGATTCTTCAGACAAGAATAGTGGAGAGGGTAACCATTCCCTTCTGAATGGGTCTTCCCTGACCCAGGGGAGCAACCCAGGTCTCCCACATTGCAGGCAGATTCTCTGTCATCTGCGCCACCAGGGAAGCCAGTTTTCTTTATTTTCCTTATATGTGTAAATCATCTTGATTTCTGACAATGATAGGGGTGGCTATGGAGCTGCTAGATAAAGATGGTCCCTCAAAGATCTAATCCTAAACTGCTAACAACAAGAGGGGGACATCTTTTTTCCTGACTCCAAAATCATAAATACAAGAACATGTCACAGGTCGTGTAAAAATAAGTGCTGAGAAATCAATGATTTGGGGGTGGGAGGCGGGAGGGGGGATCAGGATGGGGAATACATGTAAATCAATGGCTGATTCATGTCAATGTATGGAAAAAAACACTACAATATTGTAAAGTAATTAGCCTGCAACTAATAAAAATAAATGAAAAAAAATCAGATAGATACTATAGAGCACAGGGAACTCTAATCAATACTCTGTAATGATCAATATGGGAAAACAATTTTAAAAAGAGTGAATATATGTATAACTGACTCACTTTGATGTACACCTAAAACTAATACAATATTTTAAATCAACCTAAAAAAATTTAAAAAAAAGAATGAATTTGGTAAAAGTGCACAAACTTTAAGCTGTAAAATGATGAATAAGGCCTGAGGATCTAATGTGTAACATGGTGGCTATGCTTTGTAATGTGTTATTGAAATTTGTGGGGCTACCCAGGTGGTGTTAGTGGTAAAGAACCCTCCTGCCAGTGCAGGATGCATAAGAGATGTGGGGCAAATCCCTGGGCAGGAAGATCACCTGGAGGAGGGCATGGCAACCCACTCCAGTATTCTATTCTGGAGAATCTCCATGGACAGAGTAGCATGGCAGGCTATGTAGTCCATGAGTGTCACAAAGAGTTGGACATGACTGAAGTCAGTTAGCACACATCTAATTGAGGAAAACTTAAAAGTTCTCACCTAAAAGATCTAAAAGGTAAATATGTGAGTTGATATTAATAGATATGTTAGTTAAATCAATGAAGGAATCCATTAATCATGTATACCTATTTAAATTGTCATGCATACTTTAAATATCTTAACATCTCATCTGGAAATTATATTTAGAAAACTGAAAAAAGAGAAAAAAAACAAAAATTTCAATGCTTTTTATATAATATTGTAGCTATTTCAGCCATTACTCTTGGTACGTAAAAGGGTTTTTTTAATTCCAGATAATAACCAGTGGGGTTCACTGGATATTCATAAAACGAAGAAACCTTGGAAATTATCTAGACAATCCTCCCATATTAAGGATATATAAGTAAATCCAAGAATGATTTAGTCACTTATCTAACCTTATAAAACTCGATGCAAAAATAGCAATAGGAACCAGGTTTCCTAGGTTTAGGGGAATCTTTACCGAATTACCCGGTAAATGGAAATGTATCCTATGCTCTGCAAAACTTGATTCTTATCTCTTTCACAGAAGTGATCATATTCTGCCTTGTAGTCATTGTCCAGTTAGCATAAATTTTACCAATTAAATTAAATTAAATTCCTTGGAGGTTCAATCCTGGCATGTCGGTTCTTCTCACTCTATATTCTCACTTATGGCTGAAGCTCTTTATCAATGCCATTTCTTCTCCCTGGAAGACCCTTGCTCTCTTACCTCATGACTTCCCCGATATCTTTCAGATCTCAGTAAAAAACCACTTCCACAAAGCAGCCTTTCATGATTCTGACATAGCTCAGGTCTCCTTCTTATGTGGACATATGGCATTCTGTGCTTTTCCCTCTTGACACGTGTCCCAATTATGGTGCAACGTTTAACTTTGAAATTTACCTCATTTCTGTTTTTCTATTAAAATTTAAGTCCTAATTTACAAAATCCACATGTGTGCTCTTGACTACTGTCCATTCTTTGCATCCAGCAGGCCTTTGTTAGGTGTTTGTTCAATGAAACACTTTTATTCATGCAGAGTTAAATTCCAATGAATTTTTGATGCTGCTCTCAGAGCATACAGTGAACTAAAACCATTGAGGTCTTTTCTTCCCACCCAAATCCTCCACCCTGATTATTTGGACCTAATTACAGAACTAGAATTGTGGTGGCTTCCCTTGTGGCTCAGCTGGTAAAATGTCTGCCTGCAATGTGGGAGGTCTGGGTTTGATCCCTGGGTTGGGAAGATTCCTGGAGAAGGGAAAGGTTACCCACTCCAGTATTCTGACCTGGAGAATTCAATGAACTGTATAGTCCATGGGGTCACAAGTCAGACATGGCTGAGTGATTTTCTTCCTAAGAACTGTGGATGCATTTGTTTTTAATTGTTACCCTGTTAGATGGAAAGCACTGGATGTTCGGTCTTTTATGCCATATACGCTAGCCCTCACAGTTTCCTGTCCTAAGATAATGTGATAATCAAGTCACTGACTAAAAGGCTGAATAGGACAAAACTAGAGACAGTGCTCTGAAATTGCCACTTGAGTCTACTTTTTACCATAAGATTTTTAACTTCACTAGAGGAATTCAGTTTCTCAGCTGACTCTCTGATCATGACAGATAAAAATACTTTAAGGAGAGCATACAAATCAAATATTCTTACATTGTACACCAACACCTAATGCTTCTCGAAGGTACAAAAGAAATTCACCGCCTTGATGAGTTGTTACTTACTTTTCCTAGATGAGAGTACCATCTTCCTCCTTATGGCTTCCTAATTTCATTCTCCCCATTTTTATGTCCCTGACCTCATTCTGACTTATATTATAGTTAATTATCTGAAGAACACCAATCCCCACTCCTTTAATTCACTTCCCCTGGGGCTACACGGGTATGTCAACTGCCCTGAAGTTACTTTTTATTGAGTATCAACCATGGCAGAAACTGGCCAGCCATTTGTATTTGTGAGGGATATATTATAATTCAAAGTAAATACCCAGCCTCTGGTATTTTGGATAAACTGACAACCGGACAAAATCTTAACTGCTATTCCAGATAAAAGTTCCTTTTGTGTTAATGTCTTCCTTTTAGAGAGAACTTGCTTTCTAGATAGTGTTCAGGTAAATAGAAACGGGACTTCTATTTTAGCTGGAAAAAAAAAAAAAAAAAAAAAAAAAAAAACACTGTTGCAGGAAACAAAACTAGACAAATCACTCACCTTCCGTACACTTCAAGACCCATTTTATTAGGAGCTGGCAGCTCAGACAGTAAAGAGTCCACCTGCAGTACAGGAGACTTGGGCTCCATCCATGGTCAGGACGATCCCTGGAAGAGGGCATGTCAAACCACTCCAATATTCTTGCTTAGAGAATCCCCATGGACAGAGGAGCCTGGTGGGCTGCAGGCCAAGGGGGCATCAGTCAGTGTGGTCATAAAGTTTTGGACATGACGGAGCAACTACACGCAGCAAACTTCTCAAGGTGACATACTGACATTTAGAAACAGTTTCTCTCACTAGTGTGCTTAACTACAACCCCTGCTTTTCAATGGAAGATCAAATATAAAAGTAATATTCCATAACAGTCAAGTGATTATTTCTATCAATGATTTATGCTTAAAGCTAAGCTAGAGAAATACATTGTGAGATAGAGCAGATAATGAGAAGTATAAGAGATCCAAACAGGGAAGCTGCTCAACCAATCAATAATTTTCTTTTTGGAAAAAAGAACAAACCTGTTTGGAATCTTGTTTTATACAGAGATTTGCATAATCTTTAGAAAGGTAAAGGCTTTTCTACTCTAATTTTCCTTTTCCAGTTGAGAAAACCAAGCCCTAGAGAAGTGGAGATAGGTTTTCCAAGTCAAAGAGTAGTTACATTAGGATTCTGATGAGAGCCCAGTGACAGGCTTTAGGGTCCAGTTGCTTCATCTTTAGGCTGACAGGCTAGAGATTGGGCTACCAGTAATGGTGCTGTCTTCAGGCTGAATTGCTTTTATTGTGGGAATCTTCTCTCTTTGCTCTTAAGGCCCTCAACTGATCGCATAAAATCCACAATCTATAGGTTTAAAAGTTAATTACCTCTAAGAAAATATGTTCCCAGGTGAGCATGTCAAAGAAGTACAATTTTAAAGAAATGTCCAATTCTATGGAATGTATTACCATGTGCCACTTTATATGGAATTGAATATCTATGCTGCCTGTTCCACATTCATGACCTTGGAAGGGAAAACAAGATTGACATTTTTTTTTTTCCCCATTTAATCATGTGCAGTGTTTTAGTGCATGCAGGCTACTGTTACAAAATGCCAGAGGCTGGGTGGTTTGTAAACCATGTTATTTATCATTGTTCTGGAGGCTAGAAGTCCAAGATCAGGGTGCCAGCATGGTTGAGTGCGTGAGAGCCTCTTCCAGGACATATCCCTAAATAGAAGGGATGAGTAAGTATTTCAGGCCTCTTTCACAAGAGCCCTAATCCCATTCATGTGGGCTCTGCCATCATGACCTAATCAGTTTTCAATGGTCCCACCTCCTAAAATCATCACTTTGGGGATTAGGTTTTCAACATATGAATTTTGGAAGAACACAAGCATTTAGACCATGGCACCCAACGAGGAGACTGACTTGTCTAAGGTAACCCAATGCCTCATGCGTACTGAATACTCTGTGGTGCTCATAGGAAGCCAAGGACTAAGGAAGCTGAGTAAGGACCAGCAGCCCCAGGTGGAGGGTCTTAGATGGCAGACTCCTTGATGGATTTCACAACAATATATGAGTATCTCCAGGGTCTTCCTTGGTTATCAGTCATTGAGCAATCCCCCCTCCTATACATGTTCCTATTTGAAATATGAAATAATTACTGAGTTCTTAGACTAAGTACCATTTGACCCACATGATAAGATCACAACTATGCATGTGAAGAAAAGGACCTTTGACAGATAGAAATTTCAGAGTGGAAAGTCCTCAAGACTTTATTCACTTCAGATAGCAATTAAAAGTTTGGGGATCTCCCAAGACCATTCTTGGGTTCCATAATCAGCTAGGACTCAAAGAGCTCACTGAAAGCTGTTATACATGTGGTTATGGTTTATTCCAGATCTTTGATTTATTTTTAATTCATTTTTTATTTTTAGTGAGGTATAATTGATTTACAATGCTATAAATGTCAGTTTTTGTTGAACAGTAAATAACTTATATATGTGTGTGTGTGTGTGTGTGTGTGTGTGTGTACGTATATCCACTCTTGTTTAGATTCCTTTCTCATGGAGCAACAGACAGGTTCCAAAGAGGAAAAGGAGTATGTCAAGTTTGTATATTGTCACCCTGCTTATTTAATTTATATGCAGAGTACATCATGAGAAACGCTGGGCTGGATGAAGCACAAGCTGGAGTCAAGTTTGCCGGGAGAAATCTCAAAACCTCTGATATGCAGACGACACACCCTTATGGCAGAAACTGAAGAGGAACTAAACAGCCTCTTGATGCAAGTGAAGGAGGAGAGCAAAAAACTTGGCATAAAGCTCAACATTCAGAAAACTAAGGTCATGGCATCCCGTCCCATCACTTCATGGCAAGTAGATGGGGAAACTGGACAGTGGCTGATTTTATAGTTTGGGGTTCCAAAATCACTGCAGATAGTGATTGCAGCCATGAAATTAAAAGATGCTTACTCCTTGGAAGGAAATCATGATCAACCTAGACAGCATATTAAGAAGCAGAGACATTACTTTGTCAACAAAGGTCCATCTAGTCAAGGCTATGTTTTTTCCAGTGGTCATGATGGATGTGAGAGTTGGACTATAAACAAAGCTGAGCGCTGAAGAATTGATCCTTTGAACTCTGGTGTTGGTCCACACGACCTAGGTCAGGGGCGGCGGCCGAGAGGAGCAACCCCACCTCCAAGGAGCGGCTGCGGTGGGGTGCAGGAGCGCTGAGAGGAGCTACTCCACGTTCAAGGTCATGAGGGGCGGCTGTGAGAAGATATCCCTCATCCAAGGTAAGAAGCAGTGGCTGCTCTTTGCTGGAACAGCTGCAAAGAGATACCCCACGTCGAGGTAAGAGAACCCCAATTAAGATGGTAGGTGTTGCGAGAGGGGATCAGAGGGCAGACACACTAATACCATAATCATAGAAAACTAGACAATCTGATCACAGGACCACAGCCTTGTCTAACTCAGTGAAACTAAGCCATGCCATGTGGGGCCACCCAAGACAGTCGGGTCATGGTGGAGAGGTCTGACAGAATGTGGTCCACTGGAGGAGGGAATGGCAAACCACTTCAGTATTCTTGCCTTGAGAACCCCATGAACAGTATAAGAAGGCAAAATGATAGGATACTGAAAGAGGAACTCCCCAGGTCGGTAGGTGCCAAATATGCTACTGGAAATCAGTGGAGAAATAACTCCAGAAAGAATGAAGGGATGGAGCCAAAGCAAAAACCATACCCAGTTGTGGATGTGACTGGTGATAGAAGCAAGGTCTGATACTGTAAAGAGCAATATTGCATAGTAACCTGGAATATTAGGTCCATGAATCAAGGCAAATTGTAAGTGGTCAAACAGGATATGGCAAGAGTGAATGTCAACATTCTAGGAATCAGTGAACTAAAATGGACTGGAATGGGTGAATTTAACTCAGATGACCATTATATCTACTACTGTGGGCAGGAATCGTTTAGAAGAAATGGAGTATCTATAATGGTTAACAAAAGAGTCCGAAATGCAGTACTTGGATGCAATCTCAAAAACGACAGAATGATCTCTGTTCGTTTCCAAGGCAAACCATTCAATATCACGGTAATCCAAGCCTATGCCCCAACTAGTAACGCTGAAGAAGCTGAAGTTGAACTGTTCTATGAAGACCTTACAAGACCTTTCAGAACTAACACCCCAAAAAGATGTCCTTTTCATTATAGGCGACTGGAATGCAAAAGTAGGAAGTCAAGAAACACCTGGAGTAACAGGCAAATTTGGCCTTGGAGTACAGAATGAAGCAGGGCAAAGGCTAATAGAGTTTTGCGAAGAGAACGCACTGGTCATAGCAAACACCCTCTTCCAACATCACAAGAGAAAACTCTACACAGGGACATAACCAGATGGTCAATAGTGAAATCAGACTGATTGTATTCTTTGCAGCCAAAGATGGAGAAGCTCTATACAGTCAGCAAAAACAAGACCAGGAGCTGACTGTGGCTCAGATCATGAACTCCTTATTGCCAAATTCAGACTTAAACTGAAAAAGTAGGGAAAACCACTAGACCATTCAGGTATGACCTAAATCAAATCCCTTATGACTATACAGTGGAAGTGTGAAATATATTTAAGGGACTAGATCTGATAGACGGAGAGTCTGATGAACTATGGATGAAGGTTCGTGACATTGTATAGGAAAGAGGGATCAAGATCATCCCCATGGAAAAAAAATGCAAAAAGGCAAAATGGCTGTCTGAGGAGGCCTTACAAATAGCTGTGAAAAGAAGAGAAGTGAAAAGCAAAGGAGAAAAGGAAAGACATTCCCATTTGAATGCAGTGTTCCAAAGAATAATATAAGCCTTCCTCAGTGACCAATGCAAAGAAATAGAGGAAAACAACAGAATGGGAGAGACTAGAGATCTCTTCAAGAAAATTAGAGATATCAAGGGAAAATTTCAGGCAAAGATGGGTTCCATAAAGGACAGATATGGTATGGACCTAACAGAAACAGAAGATAGTAAGAAGAGGTGGCAACACACAGAACTGTACAAAAAAGATCTTCACAACCCAGATAATCACAATGGTGTGATCACTCACTTAGAGCCAGACATCCTGGAATGTGAAGTCAAGTGGGCCTTAGAAAGCATCACTACAAACAAAGCTAGTAGATGTGACAAATTCCAGTTGAGCTATTTCAAATCCTGAAAGATGATGCTGTGAAAGTGTTGCACTCAATATGCCAGCAAATTTGGAAAACTCAGCAGTGGCCACAGGACTGGAAAAGGTCAGTTTTCATTCCAATCCCTAAGAAAGGCAATCCAAAAGGATGCTCAAACTACCGCAACAATTGTACTCATCTCACATGCTAGTAAAGTAATGCTCAAAATTCTCCAAACCAGGCTTCAGCAATACATGAATCCCGAACTTCCAGATGTTCAAGCTGATTTTAGAAAAGGCAGAGGAACCAGAGATCAAATTGCCAATATCCGCTGGATCATCAAAAAATCAAGATAGTTCCAGAAAAACATCTTTCTGCTTTATTGACTATGCCAAAGCTTTCGACTATGTGGATCACAATAAACTGTGGAAAATTCTGAAAGAGATGGGAATACCAGACCACCTGACCTGCCTCTTGAGAAACCTGTATGCAGGTCAGGAAACAACAGTTAGAACTGGGCATGGAACAACAGACTGGTTCCAAATGGGAAAAGGAGTATGTCAAGGCTGTATATTATCCTGCTTATTTAACTTATATGCAGAGTACACCATGAGAAACGCTGGGCTGGAAGAAGCACAAGCTGGAATTAAGATTGCCGAAGAAATATCAATAACCTCAGATATGCAGATGACACCACCTTTATGGCAGAGAGTGAAGAGGAACTAAAAAGCCTCTTGATGAAAGTGAAAGAGGAGAGTGAAAAAGTTGACTTAAGGCTTAACATTCAGAAAACTAAGATCATGGCATCTGGTCCCATCACTTCATGGGAAATAGATGGGGAAACAGTGGAAACAGTGTCAGACTTCATTTTTTTGGGCTCCAAAATCACTGCAGACTGTGACTGCAGCCGTGAAGTTAAAAGACGCTTACTCCTTGGAAGGAAAGGTAGGACCAACCTAGATAGTGTACTAAAAAGCAGAGACATTACTTTGCCAACCAAGGTCTGTCTGATCAAGGTTATGGTTTTTCCAGTGGTCATGTATGGATGTGAGAGTTGGACTGTGAAGAAAGCTGAGCACTGAAGAATTGGTGCTTTTGAACTGTGGTGTTGGAGATGACTCTTGAGAGTCCCTTGGACTGCAAGGAGATCCAACCAGTCCATCCTAAAGGAGATCAGTCCTGGGTGTTCATTGGAAGGACTGATGCTGAAGCTGAAACTCCAGTACTTTGGCCAACTCATGCGAAGCGTTGACTCATTGGAAAAGACCCTGATGCTGGGAGGGATTGGGGGCAGGAGGAGAAGGGGACAACAGAGGATGAGATAGCTGGATGGCATCACCAACTCTATGGGCATGAGTTTGAGTAAACTTCAGGAGCTGGTGATGGAAAGGGAGGCCTGGTGTGCTGCAGTTCATGCGGTCACAGAGTCAGACACGACTGAGCAACTGAACTGAATTGACTGAAATGTTGGAGCAGACTCTTGAGAGTCCCTTGGACTGCAAGGAGATGCAACCAGTCCATCCTAAAGGAGATCATTCCTGGGTGTTCATTGGAAGGACTGATGATGAAGCTGAAACTCCAATATGTTGGCCATGTGATGCAAACAGCTGACTCTTTTGAAAATCCCTGATGTTGGGAAAGATTGAAGGCAGGAGATGAAGCGGGTGACAGAGGGTGAAATGGTTAGGTGGCATCACTGCTCAATGGACATGGGTTTGGGTTGACTCTGGGAGTTGGTAATGGACAGGGAGCCTGGTGTGCTGTGGTTCCTGGGGTAGCAAAGAGTCGGACACGACTGAGCTACTGAACTGAACTGAATGCAAGTAGGTCATTACAGAGAGTTGAGTAGAGTTTCCTGTTCTATACAGTAGATCATTTTTAGTTATCTATCTTATATATATTAGTGTGTACAGGTCAATCCCAATGTCACAACTCATCCCTCCCTTCTTCCCCCTGGAACCATAATTTTATTTTCTACATGTGGCTCTCTTCCTGTTTGCAAATAAGTTCATTTGTACCATTTTTTAATATCCCACATATTAGTGATATCATATGCATTTGTATTCTCTGTCTGACCTACTTCACTTGGTATGACAATATCCAGGTCCATCCGTATTGCTTCTGATAGCATTATTTTGTTCCTTCTTTTGGCTGAGTAACATTACATTGTATATCTGCACTGCATCTTTGCCCATTTCTCTGTTGATGGGCATTTAGGTTGCTTCCATGTTCTGCCTGTTGTAAACGGTGCTACAGTGAACACTGCTATGCTTAGTCGCTTAGTCGTGCCCGACTCTTTGCGACCCCATGGATTATAGCCTGCCAGGCGCCTCTGTCCATGGGGGTAGTCCCCGTACAAGAATATTGGAGTGGGTTCCCATCCCCTCCTCCAGGGGATCTTCCCAATGCAGGGATCAAACCCAGGTCTCCTGCACTGCAGGCAGATTCTTTACCATCTGAGGCAGATTCTTTACCATCCTGATGAAGCAAGGAACACTGAGGTGCATGTATCTTTACAAAGTATGATTTTCTCTTGCAGTATATCCAGGGGATTGCAGCTTTTTAAAATATATAGATAAAAAACTGCCCAGGAAAATGCATATAGGGCAGAGTCAAAGGAAATGTGAAACATGGAACTTTGGTTTCGTCTTCCCAGGGTGTCATGGGCAGCTTTGTGTTCCCAGCACCAATGTGCTGGCGTTGAGCACTTGCAGACACGGGAGCTCACTCCAGCCTCGTGTCCAGAGTTTTACTGGGGCTCCATCGCCAAGGAATGACTGACGGTCCATACAGCTGATCTCAGGCTCAAACCTCTCTAGAGGTGCAGCTGATATTGCATGACCAAAACCCCCATCCTGAGTCGCATCATTCTTGTGGCCCAAAGTTTTTACTCTAAATCACACTGTTGACATCCCTGTCAGGCTGGCCCAAGACTCTCACAAAAACAAAAGCACTTTTCTCAGTGTCAACCTTTGACACCTTTAGTCACCCTTTCTCAGAGGAAACAGCGTAAAGGTTTAGAGAGGAGCTCCCGGGAAACAAGGACAAAGTCCAGACTTCCCTTTGGATGAGGCTGAGCCCTTCACTACACAGCTGGGTTGCTTGTTTTGCTTGATAAGGCTCTCTCGTTGTAACTTCATAATAAGAAAATGTGAAGTGACAAACATTGGTCAAGCATTTATCTTCTTCTGGTATTTCTCTGAAAAAAATTTTTTTTTTTTGCATTATCTTCATTAAATCTTAGGCAACTCCATGAGGTGGACACTAGTTTGAATGGCATACGGAGAGAAGTAAAATAAGGCTTGCCTAAAGATTCAGAGCTAGTGAGTGGTGGAGTGGGAGTATGTACAAGAGCTACAGAACTCCAAGGTTCATACTTAAAGCCACTATGTTGCAAAGATACCAACAATTCTTTTTTTAGCAGTTTTATTTTTTTGGTTGTGTTGTGTCTTAATTTTTGCACATCCGGATCTTCCAAGTCTCTTGTGGTGTGTGGGATCTAGATCCACAAGCAGGGATTGAACCCCAGGCCCCCTGCATTAGGAGCACAGGTCCTTAAGCACTGGACAGTTGGGAAAGTTCCAACACCGTTTCCATTTGGAGTAAATGTTCACATGCAAGTGCACATCCAAAGAAGACTGTTGAATCAATATTGTCCAGTGCTGTCATTCTGTTCCACAGTATATATGAGTTAAGAAAGTTACAACACTAATTCTTCTTGCTATCCATTTAACAGAAATAAATAGAAGACAGAAAGACATGAAGACTTACCATAAGCTCATGATGCCATGATCAAAGAAGGCTTAGGTGACAGGAGCATTTCATATGGTCTTTTTGTCTGGCATCCCAGAAATCTGTACACCCTGGGCCATCCTACAATAATAGGATTCCAGATAGTGAAAGGCATGCCTTTCTTTATCAAAGAGGGCCAGGGCAATTCTGAAATGGGAGGTGGGAAAGAAGACCAGTATTTAAGCCTTCAGATACAAATGCTTTCTCAGAGAGAAAAATTTAGAAAAGAATTCATATGAATGTTGAGAGTCTGAAAATTGTTTCCCTTAAAACTCTCCCCAAGAGCATACAACATGGAAAACTGGGGTACACATACCCCAGAATACCCTGGCTTGTTAACACAGTCTGACTGAACCAGTATTTTAATGATTCTCTTAAATTTGGGTGAAGCTTTCATGAACTTCTCATGTGACCAATGGTGTTGGTAATTGATAAATCAGTTGGAATGGGATTGCTGAAAGCCATTGGGGACTCTTAGCCATGGAGTTACCATTTGAATCTAGAGTCACTTTTATAACAATACTATGTCTCCCACCCCTCAAGTGGGTGTTCTTTGAAACAGCAGTTACCATCATGATTTTAAAGCAATATTAAATATAGATGTTCTTCTCTTGTACTGCCTGTAATGTTTAGAAACAGGTAATTGTAAAATTGTTTTTTAAAGATGGGACAGCTGCCTGCTTTTAATTACCTTGATTACTGTAGAATATGCCCTGAGGTTCAAATGTCTTTTGCTGAGAAAAGGGACTTTTTCCCTACCACACCCAATGTATCATCTTCTTCACTAAATTTCTTGTAGCAATCTAAGTTCTAATTTTTAATTACTTAATACCCAGTGTCCCCAGGAAGAGTTGCAAGGAGTCAAACATGACTAAGCAACTGAACTGAACTGAACTGAACACCCACTGTCCCCAGGAAGTAGAAGCTTTATGGACAAATGAGTACCCTGTCTTAATATAAATTGTCCCTGTATGGCTACTGTTCTTAATGAGCCAAATGGCCATTCTTTCCTACCACCCAGATCTTTATTCAGTGCACATTTTTACATTTATCTGTGGTTCTCTTCTTTTTCTCCAATGTCAGCTTTAAGCACATAATTTTTGTTTTAATTTTGTTCCCCTATTGTGTCATTAGCCACAGGATTTCTTAGTGAACATAGTAGATTCAGTGTAAATTTGAGTCATGCTCTGGGATAAAGAATACAACTTTGAGATATAAATCAGAATCATTAAAGAAACCTGATAATTGGTTAAAAAATGTCAAAATGTGGCTATCCTAAGGCTATATAATTCTTTAACCACATTTATCTTGATGAAATGTTTGAGTTAGGTATTTGATAAGCCTCACATGTTTTATTTTCTTTTGCTCCATAATCAATGCAGATGATGACTGCAGCTATGAAATTAAAAGATGCTTGCTCCTTGGAAGAAAAGATGTGAAAAAACTAGAAGGCATATTAAAGAGCAGAGACATCACTTTGCCAAAAGAATGACTGTATATCCAAAGGTATGGTTTTTCCAGTAGTCACCTATGGATATGAGTGTTGTACCATAGTGAAGTCTGAGCATGAAGAACTGATGTTTTCAAACAGTGGTGCTGGAAGTACTCTTGAGAGTCCCTTGGACTAAAGGAGAAAAAACAAGTCAATTCTAAAGGAAATCAACCCTGAATATTCAAAGGAATTACCAATGCTGAAGCTCCAATACTTTGGCCACCTGATTCAAAGAACTGACTCATTGTAAAAGACCCTAATGCTGGGAAAGATTGAGGGACAGAGGATGGGATGGTTGGATGTTATCACTGACATGATGGACATGAGTTTTAGCAAACTCCAGGAGATAGTGAAGGACAGGGAAGCCTGGTGTGCTGCAGTCCAAGGGGTCACAAATGTCAGATATGACTTAGTGACTGAACAAGAAGAAGAACAAGGCCTCACATGTGGATATGAAGTTTAATATTTATGAAATATAAGCAGTCTTACATTACACATATAGAATATCTTCAGTAATGGGAGTTGTGATAAAGGCTAATCACAGCACAGTTAAAAGGCCCAATGTAATCACAATTCTTTGATTTGTTGTTACTACCAGTTTCTAATCGTTGTTGCTGTTTAGTTGCTAAGGCACGTCTGAAACTTTTGGGACCTCCTGGGCTGTAGCCCACCAGGCTCCTCTGTCTGTGCGATTTTCCAGAAAAAAAAAAATATTGGATTAGGTTGCCATTTCCTTTTACAGGGGATCTTACCTATAGAACCCAGTGCTGTCTCCCAAGGTCATGTGAGGAGGCGTGTCTCCAGGACAGACAGGAGTGGAGGGTTCGCTCCTAGGCTCATGTGTCCATGTGTCTGCCCAGAAGTCTACTCAACAGAAGGACACAACTGCAGGGAGCAAGTGAGACGTGTGAGTCACAGGCAGGGATCTTTTGCTGTTTCTGTCTGGCCCTCCCACAGATAGGAGAGAGTTGATAGAATTCATCATTTTTCCCCAAACCTGTGGTGCTCTTTGGAGTTTAAGTGTCTTTTTTTAATAAGCTCTTCTCCAAACTGGAGTCCCGTCCCCTATCTACACCTGAGGAGCTCCTCCAGGTCCTATTTCACTTTCTTTTTGAAAATTCTTGTAACATTTCCAGACTAATCAGCTATTCTCTCCTTTGGGTTACTATGTTAAATTTTACTTACATTCACCAAAGAAATGAATACACTGAACGAATTATTTATTCACATATTTAACTCTTTCTCATGAAAAATTTGGGACCAGCAAGACTGAATTTAAACACTAACCCCTCAAATATTCAATTAATGTATGTTGAACAAATGCTCAAAATATGTCATTTATTTATAAATTGGTTATTGATAAATTGGCATGGTCATTTCTCATGCTAAAATGCCTTAGGCTATGTTTCAGGATAGTATTAAATTTTTATTAATGTAAAGGAGTAAAGAAGTAAACTCTAAATCAGTTAAATATTTTGCAAATGTGAATAATTTCAAAAACTCTTCTATAGATACAAATTCTTAACATAAAGGGATCCTTGAAAAATACTGAGTTTTTATACTTAACATTCAAGGTAACTTTTTACTCTTAATCCCCAGTGTGGCAAAAGACAGAGGGTTTATCAGGAAAGTCTGGGGAATCTTACTTTCTGTTATGCAGGGTCAAATGCCTGTTGAATAAGTATTACAGCCTAGACTCTCTTTCTTTCCCCTCCTATGTCAGGACAATTTCACAAGTCATCAAGTTATTCAGGGCTATATCCTCTAGATTCTTATGTCAGTTAATAAAGGAGAAATAGGAATATGAAGGACCATAGGGAAACATATGGTCAAAGTCTACCTCTATTTTTTTCCCAAGATGTAGGTTATTTTTTAATTGACATATAACACCATACACATTTTAGATATGCAACACAATGGTTTGATATTTGTATATATTGCAAAATTATGACCACAGTAATTCTAGTGTTGATTTACTAGTGTGATCCATCATCACACACTGCTTCAAATTTTTCTTGTGGTGAGTACTTTGAGATCTACTCTCTTAGCAACTTTCAGGTATACAACACACTATTATTAACTATGGTCACCACACTCTGTATTATATCCCCGTGACTTGTTTATAACGGGAAATCTGTATCCACTTCACTCATTCAGGCTCCCCCACCCAAACTCTGCCTCTGGAAACCACCAAACTGTTCTCTGGATTTATATTTTGTTCTTTGTGGTTATTGGTTTTTGATTCCTCATTTAAGGGAGCTCATATATAGCATTTGTCTTTATCTGACTTATTTTGCATAGCATAGTGCCCTCAAGGTTCATTCATGCTATCACAGAGAGCAAGATTTCTTCATGGTAAGTCCATAACTAATACATTAAGAGTACTTGCATAATCCTGAGGATAATGTTGGTTAGTGCCACACTCTATTCACTGCTCATGGTGAACAAATTGCTGATAGTGGTATAATTCGTGTAATTTCCTCTTTAATTGTTCCCTGTCTGTTTGCTTGACACCATTTTGCTACCTGCCCCCCTGGGCTTGATTCCCAATGTCCAGTCCAATAGCAAGCATCATTTGCACCTGGCCTGAGAGGTGGGAAATGCAACAGTTGCTATACTTTGGCAAAACTATTATGATTATAGAAAAACCATTACGATTATATTTAAAAAATCCACCCAAACCACGCATCTGGAAACCACCAATCTGTTCTCTGTACTTATGTTTTGTTCCTCGTTGGTTGTTGCTTGATTCCACATTTAAATGTGATCATACAGCATATGATCACAAATATGAAGCAAATACTATTTACTAGAGAAACTGTAAACTATATCGGTTTTTAAGCCAAAAAAGCAATGCAATGACTAAATTTTGTGGATTTTGATGCTTCACAATTGCTTACTATTTCTTTTCTTGGCCATTTCAGGTTATGTGAAAAAAGTTATTTTAAGAAATGAACATTTATCACTGTTTATAAGAATATAATGCACATCTATCCATGATGCTAGCTAACATGGAAAGAAAAAAAAAAAAAAAGATGAGACACTAATGAAACTTAATTAAATCATTCAGCATTTAAAATGAATTTCTAACTCTAGCTTATTTAATGGTTCCCTTTTATGTAGTTGAAGCCCTATTATGAAGTCTATACATAAAGAGAATTCAAAAGTAAAATCAATCTATTTAATGTATTCCTCTCAATCAAAAATTCCATTTCCTTTATCCTTCTTAAATTTAAATTACCTAAGAACACTACATTTCTATTTGTATTTTGCTCATATCAGAAAACACATAATATGTTAGGGTTACAAATGCATCACTTGTAGAGTAGTTGCATCTTTAAATATAACTTCTTCATTTCACATGTTTCATTTCATTTCCCTAATAATGTATAATAATGTCCAATTTAGAATGAATGTCAAATATGTGTTAGATGAGATAATGGATATTTACAAACTCCATTTTTAACATCACTCAAGACCAACTATATAGATATATATATCTTCAGTATCCTTCAGAAATTATTTCTTACAGGGAGACATAGGAATTTTACTTTGTATAAAAGACAGAATTTGAAAAAAAAAAAAAAGACAGAATTTGACCATAATAATCTTCTTTGGTAAAAATGCAAAATTACCATATTGCTACAAAGATTTGTACACATCTAGACGGTAACCACATCTCTTATATTATACCACATATATTAAAATGCAAAAAAAGAAATTAATAAATAACATGAGTAAGGAAACACACCACAGAATACACAAGCATATTCCTGGGTCGTTTTACCCTGACTAAATAAGTGTGGAAAACTAAGCATTTCCTCATTTCTTGGCATATTCCCTTGTGGCTCAACTGGTAAAGAATCTGCCAGCAATGTGGGGGACGTGGGTTCGATCGCTGGGTGGGGAGGATTCCCTAGAGAAGGGAACAGCTACCCACTCCAGTATTCTGGCCTGAAGAATACAGCCCATGGACACAAAAAAAGTGTCAGAGATGACTGAGCAGCTTTCACTTTCAATTTGCACCACTGGGACAAAAGGTAGAGGGTTTATCAGTAAAATCTGGGGAGTCTTATTTTCTGCTTTCTAAGGTCAAATGTCTGTTACATGAATATTAAAACTTAGACTCTCTTTCTTTTCTCTCTTCTTGTCAGTAAAATTTCTCAAGTCATCATGTTATTCAGGGCTATGTGGACATAGATTCTTAGGTCAATTAATATAGGTGAAATAAGACCATAAGGAACAGAAATGCATATGATCAAAGTCTCTCTCTCCTGTTTTTTCATGGTATATTTTTAGATTGAGATATTAATAAAATTGACATATAGCATCATACAAGTTTTAGATGTACAACACAGTGATTTGGTGTTTGTATATACTGCAAATAGGGGCTTCACTGGTGGCTCAGATGGAAAATAATTACCGCAGTAAATCTAGTTAACATTCATCATCACACATCATTATGATTTCTTTCTTGTGGTGAGGACTTTTAGGATCGACTCTCTTTGCAACTTTTAAGTGTGCGATACACTATTATTAACTGGAGTCACCACGCTCTGTGTTATATGCTCATGACTTATGTATAACTGTAAATTTGTACCTTTTAACCCACTTCACCCATGTTGGCTGCCCACCCAAACCCTGCATCTGGAAACCACCAATCTGTTCTCTGTATTTTTTTTTTTTTTAGTTAATTTATTTATTTATTTTATTTTTATTTTTTTTTTATTAGTTGGAGGCTAATTACTTCACAACATTTCAGTGGGTTTTGTCATACATTGATATGAATCAGCCATAGAGTTACACGTATTCCCCATCCCGATCCCCCCTCCCACCTCCCTCTCCACCCGATTCCTCTGGGTCTTCCCAGTGCACCAGGCCCGAGCACTTGTCTCATGCATCCCACCTGGGCTGGTGATCTGTTTCACCATAGATAATATACATGCTGTTCTTTCGAAACATCCCACCCTCACGGTTTTGTTCCTCGTGGTTGTTGTTTGATTCCACATTTAAGTGTGGTCATACAGCATTTGTCTTTCTAGGACTTATTTCATATAGCATAATGCGCTCAAGATTCATTCATGTTATCACAAATAGCAAGATTCCTTTATGGTTAGTCCATAACCAATACACTAAAAGTATCTGCAAAACCCTGATGTATAAACTTGGGGTACCTCCATACCATACAAACCCTTATAGTGAATAAATAGTTGATAGTGATGTGTGTGTCTTATTTGCTCAGTCATGTGCGATTCCTTGTGACTCCATGGCCTGTAGCCCATCAGGCCTCCATCCATGGAATTCTCCAGGCAAGAATGGGGAAGTGGGTTTCCATGCCCTCTTGCAGGAGATCTTCCCAAACCAAGTACTGAACTCAGATCTTCTTCATTGCAAGTGGATTCTTTAACATCTGAGCCTCCAGGGAAGCCCTTAGAAGATGATAAAAAAAAACAAAACAAAAAATCTTTACTTTAAATTTTAACATAAAATTCAAGATGAAAATTAAAAGTAGTAAATGATAGATTTCACAAGGTTCTCCTAGATCATATAACTTTCTGAAACATGTAGAAATATCACTAAGCAGGCATCTATATTCTTAAAATGCTCTTTTAAATATATATTCTATTATCACAAAGATCTTAGAACTGTCCATTATATAAAACTGGATCCAAAATACTGTTCCAAGGGCGAAAAGAGGAAAAAGTATAAATGAACCTTTCTAGTCACACCAGCCCTTCCCCAAGGTAGCAGTCAAATGGAGGGAAAGCTGGACTCTCTTGATAAACACACGTGGGTTCTAATCCAGGTGTGGCCAGAGGTATAACTTGTATGACTCAGGGCAGGAGACTCAACCTCTCCAGTTTTCTGTTTTCTTAAAAATCTTTATGTATTTGACAATTGTTTACTGAATGCCTCCCAGCACCAGATTCTACATTACAGAAAGAAAATACTCTGATAAATGGGACAGATGAGGTCATTGATTTCATTAAGATTTTTTTTTTTTCTAGTGGAAAAGACAGGTATTTGAACAAGTAATGCATGCATGAAGAGATGTGGAAACAGGAAGGATTCACACTGTGGGAGCAGAGAGCAGGGAACTCGGCTACTAGTCATAAGCATTAGGAGTCACTGTCCAAGGAACTGACACAGAAGCTAAAAATCTAAAAGATACATGGAAAGAAGCTGAACAAACTATAGGAAAAAATGTTCTAGGCAGAGCAAAACAAGGCAAGGAAGATAGTTCATGATCATGGTATAGTCAAGGAACTGTTCAGGTCTGGTGTAGCTGGACTGGAGAGAGGAGAGGACAGGGCAGGAGTGAAGCAGAAACCCAGGCAAGGGCCAGATCTAGGAGAGACCCAGGGCAGTGGGAAGAAAATTATGCTGCCTTTTAGGGAAAAGGGTAGGCATCCAAGGGTTTAGGGAGCAGAGACACAATTATACTTCTATGTTTAAAACAAAGTCCCACTGAAAAATGGAACCAGTATTAGAGGGAGCAGAAGGGGATTCCAAGGATATTAATTAGGGGGCTGGGGATCACTCAGGAGATTGATGGAGCAGTTTGTGGTAGAAAGTTTGGAAACAAAAGAAATCTTTAGAAGATTTAAGTAAAAGAATGTTTAAAACTTACAACAAAGTCTAATATGTAGGAGGGATAAGCAAAGCAAGAGAGAAAGAAGTTCTCTAGCTATAAAATAACTAGAGAATCATCCCTGCCATGTATTATCATGTGAATAAAAATATAAATGCGACAATGTAGGCTACCTTAAACATCTCTTATACTTCTTAGTGAATGGAAGAAACACAAAAAATGAAAACAGCTTATTTTTTGGGGCTCCAAAATCACTGCAGATGGTGATTGCAACCATGATATTAAAAGATGCTTGCTCCTTGGAAGGGAATTTATGACCAACCTAGATAGCATATTAAAAAGCAGAGGCATTACTTTGCCAACAAAGCTCCATCTGGTCAAGGCTGTGGTTTTTCCAGTGGTCATGTATGGATGCAAGAGTTGGACTGTGATGAAAGCTGAGCGCCGAAAAATTGATGCTTTTGAACTATGGTGTTGGAGAGGACTCTTGAGAGTCCCTGGGACTGTAATTAGATCCAACCAGTCCACCCTAAAGGAGATCAGCCCTGGGTGTTCATTGGAAGGACTGATGCTGAAGCTGAAAGTCCAGTCATTTGGCCACCTCATGCGAAGAGTTGACTCACTGTAAAAGACCCTGAAGCTGGGAGGGATTGGGGGCAGGAGGAGAAGCGGACAAGAGAGGATGAGATGGCTGGATGGTATCACCGACTCGATGGGCATGAGTTTGAGTAAACTCTGGGAGTTGGTGATAACAGGGAGGCCTGGTGTGCTGCATTTCATGGGGTCGCAAAGAGTCGGACACAACTGAGCAACTGAACTGAACAATTCATACTTCTTACAGGTCATGTGAGGTTGAATTTTTTTCTGGGTCAAATCCCTTATTTTGCACTCTACCATTGGGTGCAAAGACTGCAGTTCTCCAATGCAAATGGAAAGGAATGTGGCAGAAGGCTGTCTTTGTGGAAAGAGTCTACAATGTGACCTCCAGATTCTGAATGCTCCACTTTTACATGCTGGCAGACAATAAAAAATGTTATCTGAGAATATATATCAATCAGTTTGGTGAGATTTTTCTCTTACACTTATGAAGATGATCAAGAGCATGATCTTGAACATGGTTTGTGTTTTTTTCCAGGGAGTCTGTTTTTACTCCTATGGATTATACCTTTCTGATGAAACCCTTTGGGATGGAATAAATTCTTGAGACTCTGCAGTTTGCACCGCCAGTGGCCAAGACAAAGTTCTTGGTGGGGGTGCTATAGAACTGCGGTTGACCCACACACAAGGTACGCATAGATGGAGATGGCCACACACAGACCTCTCTGGTAGGCAGGGCATCGGAGAACCATCCCATAACAGAAGAAGCCTGTTTTACTTCCCTAACTATAGACACAGACCATCACTATCACCAAGGAGGAGGGTGGTGTTTCTGTATTAAAGGTTAGCACGCATACATTTAGACTTCATATCTACAAGGATGCAGTTCTAACCAAAGAATCAGAGTTGAATGGGACTTTTTCCTAAATTTGTAAGATCTCCATATCTTTATACAGAATCATTCTCTCTGAATATTCTGAAAGACAGGGAAGTCTGCATGCTACAGTCTGTAGAGTCGCAAATAGTTGGACACGATTTAGGACTGAACAACTCTAAATATTCTATTGTGCCATTACAATGGAGCTCTATGTTACTGAGGAAGTAAATAAGTGGGGAAAATTTGTATGGAGAAAAATTTACTCTTGAACATTCTTGAAATCACCCACACAGAGTGGTTATGTGGTTTTATACATACTTTGTGGTCTTACAATAAGCCTAACGTGGTCAGGCTTTCTCAAGCAATTAGACAAAGCCCTACCTCTTTAGTGGAGAAACCAGATGAAACACTAGGCCTCCGTTTAGTGGTTAGTTTTTAAAAATAAATGTTTGTCTGTCTTCTGCTTTTTTAAAAAATATATACAATGTTTAAAGGTTGTTTTCTACTTATATTTACTGCAAAACATTGGCTACATTACCCATGTTGTACAAACCATCCTTCAGCCTATCTTATATCTAATAGTTTGTACATTCTGCAGCACTAAATAACCCCCCACCTACTACTAACCACTAGTTCTTTCTCCACATCTGTGAGTCTACTTCTCTGATTTTTTTCAAGCACATGTTAGTTGAGTAAGTTAAAGCTATTTAACTCTACTGCATACAAAAGAAAAGTACTTTTCTAAATCTATTTTCAAAATTAACACTCAAAGTCCGATTCTAATTTCTAAAATCAACTTCCAAGAATAATTTGAATCAATTTATTGTCTAATTTAACTAGTAAATAGCCTAACTCTTTTGCCATGTCATTGAAACTGTAAAACATCATTGGCCTAATTAGTCATGCCTTTAATGAACAGAAATATTAAATGTGCAGAAAGAGGGGGTAGTAATGTAAGATTTCCCTCCTCTTTTCTCAATCATGTGTGTACATTAATCCAAGTGAATCCCAGTATCATGTTATTCTAGACTTTTATTCATTCTCATTTAATTTTAGAACTGAAAGACAAGTCCAAGATTATCTGCCATGCTAGATACCTTATCTTTGCCCTCTGGATATACTTTCTTCCTTCTCCACCATGTTTATGGGCTTGGTGGGATGGCCTAAGGGCCACATCAACAGGCCCCCTTACTTTCTGTCTTCCTTTTGGGATCAACAAATGGGAAGCCCTGGCACAAGATGGGTGGAAGGAACAGAATGAGATTAGTGAATTTATTCCCCTGGCTCCCTCCTCTTAAATTTTTACAGATACAATCACAGTTTCTTCAAGGTGTCCTCCTCTGCAAAACTCTGTTTATGTTCCACATATGCCCCCTTCTCCCATTTCTTTGGATCTAGGCTGATAACAACTTATTTAATAGCACCCATCTCCCACAACTTGATAACACTCTTGAACTATTGTCATTTCTGTATACCATTTGTTTGATTTCTAAATGCTACAATTTAATTTTACACATGAAAACACTGAATCTGAGGAAACATGGCTGTCAAGTTCAAGGTAACACAACCACTAGCCAGCCAGTGAATGACGGTGGGAAGAAACCAGAACATTCCATTTCCAGAAACAGAAGCTTCTCTGAAGCAAATTAAAGAGACAAAAAGATGGAGATGTTCTTTTGACCACAGAGCAGGGAAGTTCAGTGGGACTGAGTTGGAGAGTGGGAGGAGGCAGAGTCTAACCTTTATTATCAGGAATGTGTCTCTTTTCTCCATCCCTCTCCTTAGCTCCAGGTTGACAGGAGGCTGTCCCACAGAACAGAAAATGTAACTACTAGAGGCTGTATCTTTACTATCACAAAAGTTCTAGCAAAGTCCCAGAGGCAAGTATAGTTAAGTTAGCACTACTCACAAGCCCACCATGAACAAATGAGGTGAATCCTGAGTGCTCAGATCAAGACAACTGGCCATCCCTGGAGTGAGGAAATAGGGTCAGCCCTACCCCTAAAACATAGACTCAGGTGGGGAATAGATTTGAATAGATTTGATTCAGAAGGTTAAGAGGAAAGACCAAACACAATAACATGAAAGACTGAGTTTGTTTTGCCCTTTCTTGATAAAGGTAAAAAGTGTTTAATACAAATAATCTTTGCGCTATATATATATATATATATATGCATATTTAAGTTTATATATAAATTATGTCTATACATAAAATAGTATATAAAATTGCATATATATACAGTTTCAGACATTTTCTAAATTTCTCAGTAATGACAACAGATGGATTAAAGATTCCCATAATTTGCAACTGAAACTCACATCATGTGATATTTTCAAATGTACTTTTCTAAATGGTGATGGCAACCATGGATCAACCCCAGTTGGCAGACATGAGGTCAGTAATCCCCATGTCAGAGTTTATTTGGTGCTTCTGGTTAGAAAAACTGAATTTGATATGTCTGTCAAAGCTCAAAACTATTTTCAGTGCATTTTACATCAGAGGTAGGTGGAAACACCCAGTATATGGAGGAACTCTCTGAGAAAACTGGTGACAGATATGACATGAGTACAGGAAAGGAGAAGTGAGTGAACAAAAGGTGACTCTAAAATCTTGTGTATTCACTCAACTATGCTTACAGAGCCCTTTTCTTTTCTACTGACTACAAAACAGTAGGAAAGAAAACAGCCCAAGCCAGCCTGCTTTCTTACACCAATCAATCACTGAGCATTACAAGAAGTAGCCATTTTAGGGGATGCAATTTCATTCTGCAAAGTGTTGAGAGGTTCCCCTTAGTCTATAAACTGTGTCTAAGGGGATTATCAAAAAGTAAATTCAAAAGAACCTGTTCAAAATCTCCAAAGCACTTTCAGAGTTTAAGTAGAAATGAAATGCAAGCCTGGTAACAAAGATTCAGTCACAGATGAGTCAAATCCAGAACCAGTGTATCATATTTGCTCAATCCATAGTCTCCCCGTTTTCCAAACAAATGACTGTGTAGCATCATTTAAGATCCACAGTTCAGTTTTCAACTCAGTCTACATATGAACTTTGACATGTTAGCCCTGTATTGGAAAGAGGATGCACACAGGTAGATTTATCAGCGGTTGAGAAGCAAAATAAGAGCTACTGTTGTGGAAGGAAAAATATTGCCTTGCCTAACTGCTGACACAATGTATAATGGGTTAAGGCAAAGTTAAGGAACAGATCACACCTCAAGACTCAATCCCTGAGCCTCATATTTTGAGCTTTATATTCTGAACATAGACTTCCACAATATTATAGTTCACCATCATCATTTCAGGAAAGAACACGGGGAAAGAGTTGCTGGGAGAGTTGATTTTCATCACAATGTGGTTAATATTTAGTTTCTAGCAAATCAGATGATGTATGCAAGATACATATGTCAAGTAAGTCCCGACATAATACGCTAAATCATTTGCATGGATAGATGCACCCAGAAGACTTTTTCTAATGTTATCATAAAGGATGTTAAACAGGCAAAGAAAAAAATAAATAGTCCAATCCCCAAAATGTTGTGTAACCTAAAGACACAATTATAACGTACGTAGGAGAATGGCAGACACCCATAAAATGGGTACTCAACAAATACTATAACAACAACAGAAACAAATTCTATGAATACAACTAATTTTCTGGGACTAAAGGTATCTAAGGTGCTAATCCACATTATCTCTGTTTCTCATTTTACATTCTTCCCTAAAATGCTATTCCTTTAATAAAGTGTAACTAATTGCCATTCCAAAGTGTGAGGTGGATAAAAGTTTGCCACCCTTGTAATCTAAGCGTACAAGATTATCACAGGTACTGGCAAATAATAAGCAGATTGCCCTACACCCAGAGTCCTTGGGGACCCGTCACTAGCAGTAAAGGGATAGTTGAGATTTCATCTCAGTTACAAAGAGAATTAGGCAGAGAAAACTTATACACCCTGTTCTCATGTTTCCATTATCTTTTGAAATTGAGAACACACTTGAGTCACTTTGAAGTGATATTATTGACTTGCATAACATTTTCTTTTTGTTCTCCAATGTGAATGTGCATTTTTCAAATATCAAGCCTTTGATCTGAGTTGCTCCACTGGAACACTCTATAGAGGTTGGAAACCATTTCTATATAAGGTTTTGCTATGCTGAGAGGAAGACTGCTCTAGCTTGGAAGAGGTTGGAAATATCCCATCTGAAAGCTCTTTTCAGTCCTCCTCAGCCTAAACACTTTTTGAGAGGGGTCAAAGGTCACAAACTACTAAAGCAAAACCCAAATTACTCAGTGCTTCCATAAGGAAAGTAAGCTTACTGGAAACTCAGAGGACACCAGCTGGACTCCTGAATGCAGCAAGGGACAAACAGTAAAAATGCCCTTAAAAAGTAACAGGTACATTCTCCTAAATCCTACTGATTTTTACAAGTTGCCCAATAAATTTAAAGGACTAGCTTCTTAGGTATCAATGTAGCAACTAAATAGAACTATTCAAGAAGGAGAAGGGAGTGGTAGCAGAAGTGGCATGGTCAGTCCAAACTTTGAACTCTCAAAGCCACGAGCCTGCAATCTACGAAGCACCAGATGGTTTTATAAACTTGAAGGCCCATAAATTTTCCCTTAAAAGTTTCCATTTTTTTTTAAAGGGTTGTTTTCTTTGTGGGATTGCAGTAAAATTTTGCCATTAGGTATCGGACCCCCCCAAACCCTAATAGCTTTTTAGGTTTTCTTGCTCTGCATGCAGGAGACAAGCAGGACAGATGCCAAGAGAACAAGCTCAGGGCATGGTGTCATCTGGCAGATGTCTTGCTGGGGAGAGAAGGCTGAGCTTCTATTTCTAAACCTTGACTGTCTCACTGTAGTCATCACAACTTAATGAAGTTCTAAGATTTTAAACATTCATGGACTGAGTGTAGAGATTCCTCCTTCAATTGGAAAATTAGTATATATTTCTGATTTTCAATTACAACTCCAAATCTCCAGTTTTTAAATCTTATTCAAGAGTGGCCAGAAAGACAGAATGATGTGGGAAAGACTTCCCTGGTTTTGTTATTTAGTCACTAATTTTTGCCTGATTCTTTTGCTACCCTATGGACCATAACCAACCAGGCTCCTCTGTCCATGGGGTTTCCCTGGCATGAATACTGGAGTGGGTTGCCGTTTCCTTGTCCGGGGGATCTTCACCACTCAGGAAACCGACCCCGGGTCTCCTGCATTGGCAGCTGGGTTCTTTACTGCTGAACCAGCAGTGTAACTTTAATTTGTAATGGAGTCAACTTTGTCCCTTCTACTTTTAATGTGTGTGTGTTTGAGCTACCCATTTTCCACATCCTACCCGGTAGAACATTCAGGAAGAGTACAGAAAATTGGAGGGAATGAGGAGCAGACCAAAGAGCATTTAGTAGCCACAATACAAATCGGCTCATTTCACTTGTCAAGGTCTGTGTACACACCTGTGTGCGGAGCATCTGTGTGCCAACTTTGTCAGGATGGGATTCAATCAGGCAAGAGTCTGCAAAAAATATGAGGCTTTGATTTTGCTACAAAAATTAGTGAATCAGAGAAGGGCAACTGTTTTGGCAGACCCATCTATCTTACATAGTTTGGCCACTGAAATACGTAAGCATCCCATTATTTCAAGTTCTTACATCCATTTCCTGCTCTATTCAACCTTTCATTACACATCACCTCAACTTCCTTCCTTCCTTCCCAGATTTCTTTCTTCCTGAAGTGCACCAAACCCTTGTCTCCTTGTTTATCACAATGAGACTAAGACCAGCATGGATATATGAATTGCTTTATAAATTATGAAGCTTTTAAACAATTTCAATCATGATAATTTATTCATATGCCAAAATATACAAAAGATAGATTGCAAAGGAAGACTTGAGAAATGTTAAATGCTTAAGATTGCTTACCTTTAAATAATTATGTTCAAGAACATTTAATAATCACATCGAAGTGTATTAGGAATTATGCGACTAGAGAGGTTTCAAATTCCATGGAAAATGGAAAACAAACCATGGAATGACTTCAAGCTTCAAGGTATATATAATAAGAAATTTCAACAATCTGGGTTGTTGAGTCCTGGGGTGGATCATTAAAGGACACTGTGGACTGACTCCCCAGGAATTGTATAAGGATCAGAACGGTCACCATTTGATGTGGTTCCCACTCTGTAACCAAGCAAAAAGACTGAGAGAATTCAGGTCACCCCAATGCTATTTTCTAATTCCAAAATTTGATGAAAGCATTAATTTTTTAAAACTCTTATGCAAAACAAAATAAAACAAAACAAAAAAACCCTCTTATGAAAAGTCCCTATAACTTTAATACAAACACTCACATTTTCAAATGTAAAATTTCCTACAGAATGGAAAAGTAGTTGAAAATTCCAGCTATTATGGTAACAAATAATAAAAATATCTTCTCAAATGCAACACATGGACACTTTAACAGAAGCCATTTCAGAGAGACTTCTGTTTATAGACACCCCCAGAGGTTCAAAACTCAGAGGTGGTGACAGCAAAACAAGAGAAAGTTTCTCGGGTTTTGCATGTTGCCCCACAAAGGCTTTATGATCTGAAATGTCCAGGAAAAAAATATATTTCAGCCACGTGAAAAATGTCAAGCTTTTCAGTGACTGGTCATCATAAACACTGTCACAGACCTTCCACACAAAAGTTAATGACTTCCTTGTTAGAAGATGCTTCAGCTACCCTATGGATATCTGTATGAATATATTGATGTCTATGTATTTATATTTTTTTGAATATTTTTATTTTAAGAAAATGGAGGAATGTTAAAATTTTCTTTTGATTTGAAGGTTTTGTGTGGGATTTTTCACTTTTTCATTCACATTTTACTCTGGAAAGAAGAGAATTAAGGCAACAAGATGTATCTAAATTTTTTAATCTTCAGTCACTGGAAAATGGGAACCTGACTTTCCTTTGCATGCCATTCATTTATTATGTGGGGAATGTGTGTGTGTGTGTGTGTGTGTGTGTGTGTGTGTGTGTGTGTGTGATGGGCATATGTATGAAAGCATAAGACAGCCAAGGCTGCTCAAGCAGCCTGAAAAATTTCATACACCACTGATCTAGTCCTGACAAGAGGAGTCCAGCTTGGAAAACAAAACCTCTCCCTCAGTGCTACCCTCAGCCTTCTGGATCTCCTTAAAAACGCCAATGATACAGGGGGAGGCTTTTATTTCACACAAGCAGTTTCAAGTGATAAGGGACTTTGTCACCTCTGGGGTCTAAGTACCCAGTTATAACATGTGTAATGAAGCTGACTTGTTAAATTTGCCCTCAAAGAAAAGAAACCAACCAAAGCGCTAGAAAGTGGAGAAGCAGGGTCCAGTTAAAAGTGAGGCCAGAGGCTGAGGGGCTATTCATCCACTGATAACTACTTAATCATAAATCCTTTTGCTTAAGTGATATTTAAGCATCAAAGAAGTCTCCATTTTGCCTTTCTCTGTAGATACTGCGAAGGTTTTCTTTTTCCTACGTAGACAGTACAATACATAAATCATATGTCATGAATGGGAAAAGGAAGCAGAGTAAGAGTATGTTTTGAGAGATCTGGCAAATAAAACTATAAGATATTTAAAGTATATAACATGAGAATTTGATATATATATATATTATTTTTAAAATTTACATTTAATTGGAGTATAATTTCTTTACAGTGTGTTGGTTTCTGCTTTACAACGACGTGAATCAGCCATAAGTGTACATATACCCCCTCCCTCTTGATTCCCCCACTCGCACCCCGTCCGGCTTCTCCAGGTGGTCACGCAGCACGGGGTGAGCTTCCTGTCTCATACAGACACTGCCCACCAGCTGTCTGTTAATATTTTACAGATGGTAATGTACTGTGTTTCATTGCTACTCTCTCAATTCAACTTGCCCTCTCCTTCCCGCATTGTATCCACAAACATGTTTTCCATCTGTGCCTCTTTCCTGCCCTGAAAATAGGTTAACAAGTGCCATTTTTCTGGATTCCATATATACATTAACATACAATATTTAGTTTTCTCTTTGTGACTTACTTCACCCTACATAACAGGCTGTAGGTTCATCCACCTCAGTTCAAGTGACCCAAATTCGCTTCTTTCTAAGGTTAATTAAAATTCCCTTGTATAGATGTACCACAACTTCTTTCACCATTCCTCTCTCAGTGCATGTCTACATTGCTACCATGTCCTGGCTATTGTAAACACTGTTGCAATGCATTTTGGGGTACACGTGTCTTTTTGAATTATGGTTTTCTCAGGGTATATGCCCAATAGTAGAATTTCTAGGTCATATGGTAGTTTTGTTAGGACTTCCCTGATGGCTCAGCAGCTAAGGAATCTGCCTGCAATGCAGGAGACTCAGGAGATGGTTCAATCCCTGGGTCAGGAAGCTTCTCTGGAGGAGGAAATGGCAACCCACTCCAGTATACTTGCCATTTCCACCTACCCCTCTGCCATAGTGCTGACCCACATTTATATATGTACTAGAAAAGAGTTTCCCTTTCTATTAACTTAAGTAACATAGCTTTCATCTGACATGTTTACCTTTTATTTTTTGAAGAGAACACAGGCAACTTCCTCTCCCTTAGACAGCATCAATTATAGAACACAATTTTATCAGTTATAGTCATCATGCTATACATTAGATCCTCAGACCTTATAATTTTCATATGTTAAAAGGTATAACCTTCTACAAACCCGTTCCTATTTCCTCCACTCTCTAAGCCCTGGCAATCACTTTCCTATGCTGTTTCTGAATTCCACACTTTTTTTTTTTTTTTAGATACCTTACAATTGAGATCATACAGTATCTGTCTTTCTCTAACTTCTTTCACTTATCATAGGTCCTTCAATTTTGTCCATGCTGCCACAAATGGAAGAATTTGTTTCTTTTTAAATGGCTAAGTAAAATTCATATGTATATATCAGATCTCATTGTTTTAATCTCTTCACCTGTTGACAGATACTTAAATTGTCCCTATAATAGTTTGTTTCTAGGCTACTGTGAATATTTATGCAATGAACATGTGAGTACAGATTTCTCTTTGAGATAATTATTTCATTGCCAGTGGGATTCACTGGATATTCAGAAATGGAAGAAACGTTGGAAATTATCTAGACAATCCTCTCATATTAAGGATTTATAAGTGAACCCAAGAATGATTAAGTCACTTATCTAGACTTATAAAACTCGATTCAAAAGTAGCAATGGCAACCAGGTTTCCTAGGTTTAGGGGAATGTTTACCGAATTTCCCGGCAAACGGAAATATCTCCTATGCTCTGCAAAACTTGATTCTTATCTCTTTCACAGAACTGATCATATTCCACCTTGAATTCATTGTACAGTTAGCATAAGTTTTACCAAGTAAATTAAATGCCTTGATGGTTCAATCCGGGCATGTATGATCATCTCACTCTATATTCTCACTTATGGCTAAAGCTCTTTATCAATGCCATTTCTTCTTCCTGGAAGACCCTCGCTCTTTTACCTCATGACTTCCCTGACATCTTTCAGATCTCAGTAAAAACCACTTCCACAAAGCAGCCTTTCATATTCTGAGACAGCTCAGGTCTCCTTGTTATGAGGACATATGGCATTCTGTGCTTTTCCCTCTTGACACGTGTCCCAATTATGGTGAAACATTTAACTTTGAAGTTTACCTCATTTCTGTTTTTCTATTAAAATTTAAGTCCTAATTTACAAACTCCACATGTGTGCTCTTGACTACTGTCCATTCTTTGCATCCAGCAGGACTTCGTTAGGTGTTTGTTCAATGAAACACTTTTATTTGTGCAGCGTTAAATTCCAATGAATTTTTGATGCTGCTCTCAGAGCATACAGTGAACTAAAACCATTGAGGTCTTTTCTTCCCACCCAAACCATCGTACCCTAAATATTTGGACATAACTACAGAACTGGAAGTGTGGGGGCTTCCCTTGTAGCTCAGCTGGTAAAATATCTACCTGCTATGTGGAAGATCTGGGTTTGGTCCCTGGTTTGGGAAGATTCCAAGATTCCCTGGAGAAGGGAAAGCCTACCCACTTCAGTATTCTGGCCTGGAGAATTCCATAAACTGTATAGTCTGTGGGTCACAAGTCAGACACGACTGAGCGACTTTCTTTCAAAGAACTGTGGATGCATTTGCATTTAGTTGTTGCCCTACTAGATGGAAAGCCCTGGATGTTTGGTCTTTCATTCCACATACACTAGCCCTCACAGCTTCCTGTTCTATGGTAATATGATAATTGAGTCACTGACTAAAAGGCTGAATAGGACAGAACTAGAGACAATGCTCTGAACCTGCCCTTGTGTCTAATTTTTACCATAGTATTCTTAACATCACTAGAGGAGTTCAGTTTCTTAGCTGTACTCTCTGATCATGACAGATAAAAATACTTTAAGGAGAGCCTACAAATCAAATATTCTTACATTGTACACAAATACCTAATCTCTCTTTTAAGGTACAAAAGAAATTCACCTCCTTGATGAATTGTTACCTACTTTTCCTAGATGAAAGTACCATCTTCCTCCTTATGGGTTCCTAATTTTACTCTCACCATTTTTATCTCCGTGACCATATTTTGACTTATATTATAGTTAATTATCTGAACAACACTAATGCCCACTACTTTAATTTAGTTTCCCTGAAGATACATGGGTATGCCAACTGCCCTGAAGTTACTTTTTACTGAGTAGCAAATATGGCAGAAACTGTCCAGCCATTTGTTCTTTCTGAGGTAAGTATTGTAATTAAAAAACAAATAACCAGCTTCTGGTATTTTGGATAAACTGACAACTGGACAAAATCTTATCTGCTATTCCAGATAAAAGTTCCTTTTGTGTTAATGTCTTTCTTTTAGAGAGAACTTGCATTCTAGATAACGTTCAGGTAAATAGACATGGGACTTATATGTTAGCTGGAAAAAGAAAACCACTCTTGCAGGAAATAAGGGTAGACAAATCACTCATCTTCTGTGTACTTCAAGACCCATTTCATTAGGGGCTGGCAGCTCAGACAGTGAAGAGTCTGCCTGTAGTACAGGAGACCTGGGCTCCATCCATGGTCAGGAAGATCCCTGGAAGAGGGCATGTCAAACCACTCCAGTATTCTTGCTTAGAGAATCCCCATGGACAGAGGAGCCTGGTGGGCTGCAATCCATGGGGTCATCTGTCCATGGGTCATAAAGTTTTAGACATGACGGAGCAATTACACACAGCAAACTTCTCAAGTTGACATACTGACATTTAGAAAACTTTCTCTCACTAGTGTGCTTAACTACAACTCCTGCTTTTCAATGGAAGATCAAAGATAAAAGTAATATTACATAACAGTCAAGTAATTATTTCCATCAATGATTTGTTCTTAAAGCTAAGCTAGAGATATACATTGTGACATAGAGCGTATAATGAGAAGTATAAGAGATCCAAACAGGGAAGCTGCTCAACCAACGGATAAATTTTCATTTTGGAAAAAAGAGCAAAACTGTTGGAATCATGTTTTATACAGAGATTTGCATAATTTTTGGAAAGGTAAAGGATTTTCTACTCTAATTTTCCTTTTCCAGTTGAGAAAACCAAGCCCTAGAGAAGTGAAGATAGGTTTTCAAAGTCAAAGAGTAGTTATGTTAGGATTCTGATGAGAGCCCGGTGACAGGCCTTAGGGTCTATTTGCTTCATCTTTAGGCTGACAGGCTGGAGATTGGGCTACCAGTAATGGTGCCATCTTCAGGCTGAATTGCTTTTATTTTGAGAAACTTCTTTCTTGCTCTTAAGGCCCTCAACTGATCGCATAAAATCCATAACTATAGTTTAAATGTTAATTACCTCTAAGAAAATATGCTCCCAGGTGAGCATGTCAAAGAACTACAAGTTGAAAGAATTGTACATTCTATGGAATATGTTACCATGTGCCACTTTATTTGGAATTGAACAGCTATGCTGCCTATTCCACATTCATGACCTTGGAAGGGAAAACAATATTGACATTTTTTTTTTCCCATTTAATCATGTCCAGTGTTTTAGTGCATGCAGGCTGCTGTTACAAAATGCCAGAGGCTGGGTGGTTCATCAACCACGTTATTTGTCACTGTTCTGGAGGCTGGAAGTCCAAGATCAGGGTGCCAGCATGGTTGAGGGAGTGAGGGCCTCTTCCAGGATATATCCCTAAATAGAAGGGACGAGCAAGTATTTCAGGCCTCTTTCACAAGAGCCCTAATCCCATTCATGTGGGCTCTGCCCTCATGACCTAATCATTTTCCAATGGTCCCACCTCCTGAAATCATCACTTTGGGGATTAGGTTTTCAACACATGAATTTTGGAAGAACACAAGCATTTAGACTATGGCACCCAAAGAGGAGACTGACTTGTCTAAGGTAACCCAATGCCTCATGCGTACTGAATATTCTGTGGTGCTGATAGGAAGCCAAGGCCTAAGGAAGTTGAATAAGGACCAGCAGCCTCAGGTGGATGGCCTGAGATGGCAAACTTCTTGATGAATTTGACAATAGTATATGAGTGTCTCCAGCATCTTCCTTGGCTATCAGTCATTGAGCAATCCCCCTTTCCTATACATGTTCCTATCTGAAATATGAGTTAATTACTGAGTTCTTAGACAAAGTACCATTTGACCCACATAATAATATCATGACTATGCATATGAAGAAAAGGGCCTTTGACAGATGCAAATTTCAGAGTGGAAAGTCCTCAAGCTTTTATTCACTTCAGATAGCAATTACAAGTTTGGGGATTTCCCAAGACCATTCTTGGTTTCCATAATCAGCTAGGACTCCAAAAGTTCACTGAAAGCTGTTATACATGTGGTTATGGTTTATTTCAGATCTTTGACTTATATTTAATTCATTATTTTATTTTTAGTGAAGTATAATTGATTTACAATGCTATAATTGTCAGTTTTTTTTTTTGAATAGTGAATAACCTGTATATATATACGTATATCCACTCTTGTTTAGATTATTTTCTCATGGAGCAACAACATGTTCCAAAAAGGAAAAGGAGTATTTCAAGGTTGTATATTTTCACCCTGGTTATTTAACTTATATACAGAGTACATCATGAGAAACGCTGGGCTGGATGAAGCACAAGCTGGAGTCAAGTTTGCCGGGAGAAATCTCAAAACCTCTTATATGCAGACAACACCACCCCTATGGAAGAAGAACTAAAGAGCCTCTTAATGAAAGAGAAAGAAGAGAGTGAAAAACTTGGCTTAAACCTCAACACTCAGAAATCCAAGGTCATGGCATCCCGTCCCATCACTTCATGGCAAGTAGATGGGGAAACTGGACAGTGGCTGACTTTATTGTTTGGGCTCCAAAATCACTGCAGATGGTGATTACAGCCATGAAATTAAAAGACGCTTACTCCTTGGAAGGAAAGTTATGACCAACCTAGACAGCATAGTAAGAAGCAGAGGCATTACTTTGTCAACAAAGATCCGTCTAGTCAAGGTTATGTTTTTTCCAGTAGTCATGTGTGGTGTGACAGTTGGACTATAAAGAAAGCTGAGCGCCAAAGAATTGATGCTTTTGAACTGTGGTGTTGAGCAGACTCTTGACTCCCTTGGACTGCAAGGAGATGCAACCAGTCCATCCTAAAGGAGATCGGTCCTGGGCGTTCATTGGAAGGACTGATGTTGAAGCTGAAACTCCAATATTTTGGCCACCTGATGCGAAGAGCTGATTTCATTTGAAAAGACCCTGATGCTGGGAGGGATTGAGGGCAGGAGGAGGAGAGGATGACAGAGGATGAGATGGTTGGATGGCATCACCGACTCGATGGACATCGGTTTGGGTGGACTCTGGGAATTGGTGATGGACAGGGAGGCCTGGTGTGCTGCAGTTCATGGGGTCGCAAGGAGTTGGACATGACTGAGCGATTGAACTGAACTGAACTGAAAGATTCAGGGCTAGTGAGTGGTGCAGTGGGAGTATGTACAAGGGCTACAGGACTCCAAGGTTCATACTTAAAACCACTATGTTGGTAAGATACCAACAGTTCTTTTTTTAGCCATTTTATTTTTTTGGTTGTGTTGCTGAGGTGCTATTTTTTTAGCAGTTTTATTTTTTTGGTTGTAAGGCTTGAGGGGCTATTCATCCACTGATAACTACTTAATCATAAATCCTTTTGCCTAAGTGATATTTAAGGATCAAAAAAGTCTCCATTTTGCCTTTTTAGTAGATACTGCAAAGTTTTTTTTTTTTCCTATTAGACAACAACATATATAAATCAAATTTCATGAATAGTGTCTAGCAAGCAGAGTATTGTTTTAGACAGAATTGGCAAATAAAACGGTAAGATATTTAAAGTATATAACATGAGATTTTGATAGATGTATATATTATTTTTTAAATTTACTTTAAATTTCTTTAAAATGTACAATGATGTGAATCAGCCATAAGTGTACATATACCCTCTCCCTCTTGAGTCCCCCCACCTCTCACCCTATCCCGCTTCTCCAGGTGGTCACACAGCAGGGGGTGAGCTTCCTGTGTCATACAGACACTGCCTACTAGCTGTCTGTTAACATTTTACAGATGGTAATGTACTGTGTTTCAGTGCGACTCTCTCAGTTTAACTTGCCCTCTCCTCCCTGTTGTGTCCACAAACATGTTCTCCATCTGTGTCTCTCTTACTGCCCTGAAAATAGGTTAACCAGTGCTGTTTTTCTGGATTCCATATATACAATATGCAATATTTGTTTTTCTCTTTGTGACTTACTTCACTCTACATAACAGGCTCTAGGTTCATCCACCTCAGCTCGAGTGACCCAAATTTGCTTCTTTTTAAGGTTAGTTAAAATTCCCTTGTATAGATGTACCACAACTTCTTTATCCATTCCTCTCTCAGTGCATGGCTACATTGCTTCCATGTCCTGGCTATTGTAAACACTGTTGCAATGAATTTTGGGGTACATGTGTCTTTTTGAATTATGGTTTTCTTAGGGTATATACCCAATAGTAGAATTTTTAGGTCATATGGTAGTTTTGTTAGGACTTCCCTGATGGCTCAGCAGCTAAGGAATCTGCCTGCAATGCGGGAGACACAGGAGATGGTTCAATCCCTGGGTTGGGAAGCTTATCTGGAGGAGGAAATGGCAACCCACCCCAGGATACTTGCCATTTCCACCTACCCCTCTGCCATAGTGCTGACCCTCATTTACATATGTATTAGAAAAGATTTTCCCTTTCTATTAACTTAAGTAACATAGCTTTCATCTGACATGTTTACCTTTTATTTTTTGAAGAGAACACAGGTAAGTTCCACTCTCTTAGCACCAATTATACAACACAATTTTGTCAGTTATAGTCATCATGCTACACATTAGATCCTCAGACCTTATAATTTTCATATGTTAAAATGTATAACCTTTTACAAACCCGTTCCTATTTCTTCTACTCTCCAAGGCCTGGCAATCACTTTCCTAGGCCATTTCTGAGTTCCACTTTTTTTTTTTTTTTCAGATTTCTTACAGATAGATCATACAGTATCTGTCTTTCTCTAACATATTTCACTTAGCATAAGGCCCTCCAATTTCATCCATGCTGCCACAAATGGAAGAAATTGTTTCTTTTTTAATGGATAAATAAAATTCATATATACATATAAAAATAAATATCACATTGTTTTAATCTCTTCACCTGCTGACAGATACTTATATTGTTCCTATAATAGGTTGTTTCTAGGCTACTGTGATGGAGAAGGAAATGGCAGCCCGCTCCAGTACTCTTGCCTGGAAAATCCCATGGACGGAGGAGCCTGGTAGGCTGCAGTCCATGGGGTTGCTAAGAGTCGGACACGACTTCACTTTCACTTTCAATTTTCACTTTCATGCATCAGAGAAGGAAATGGCAACCCACTCTAGTGTTCTTGCCTGGAGAATCTCAGGGATGGGGGAGCTTGGCGGGTTGCCATCTATGGGGTCGCACAGAGTCGGACACGACTGAAGCGACTTAGCAGTAGCAGCAGCAGCAGGCTACTGTCAATATTGATGCAGTGAATATGGGAGTACACATTTCTCTTTCAGATAATTATTTCATTTCTTTTCAATATATATTCAGAAATGAATATATATCCAGAAGTGTGAAATTTCGTGAGATACTTCCCAAAGGTATTCATGGGAGTTGCAACAATATACATTCTTACCAATAATCCATTAAGACCTCCATTTTCAACACATCCTCAATCACACTATTTTCTTACTTTTTGGTAAAAGCCATTTAAACAGGAGTGAGGTGGTATGTGTTGTACTTTTGATTTGTACTTCCCTGATATAATGTTGAGCATCTTGTCATATACTTCTTGGGCATTCTGTATGTCTTATTTGGGGGGAAAATTGTCTATTCTGTAAAATAGCATGCATTTTGTATACTGTATTTGAATATATAAAACTGAGTTACCTATCTATACACCAAAAGAAATTACAGAAATGCAAATAATTCCATTTATAATTGCATCAAAAAATTAAAATACTTAGAAATAAATTTAAGCAAGGAGTTGAAAGATCTATGTATGAAAATATTCTAGACACTCATGAAAGAAATGTTTAAAAGACACAAAAGGAAACATGTTTCATGTTTATTGACTGGCACGAAAACAGACACATAGATCAACAGAGCAGAATGACAAAGCCAGAAAGAAACGGACACCCATATGTAGTCAGTTAGCTTATGAAAAAGGAGCCAAGAATATCCAGTGGGGAAAGGACAAGCTTTTCAAAAATGGCACTGGGCAAACTGGATAGTCCTATGAAAAAATGAAACTGTGCCCCTGTCTTTTAGCATACACAAAAATCAACTAAAAAGGGATTAAAAAGTTGAACCTAAGACTTTAAGCAATTAAACCGCTAGAAGAAAATATTGAGGTAATCTTCTTGCCATCGGCCTTTGCAATGAGTTTTTGGGTTTCACACTAAAAGCAAAGGCAACAACTGCAAAGCAAACAAGTGGGATCACATCAAACTCCAAAGAAAGGAATATCAACAAAATCAAATGGCAATTTACAGATTGACAGAAGATATTTCCAAATCATATATTTCATAAGGGCTTAATATCCAAAAATACATGAGACATACAACTCAAGGGCAAAAACCACCAAATAATCCAAATTTTTAATGGAGTATAAGAGAAGTAAGAGTTTCAATAAATCTGAAGATTAGACTGTAGATGAGAGACACAACAAGGTTTTCCTGCTAGAATAACAAAAGCCTGTGCCTTCCTGATATTACTTTCTTCATCTCCACTCACTTGTTTGACAATTACAGTTCACAATTTACATTCTTCAGTCAAAAGAAATCACCCCACAGTGAGCTATAATATGTACTAAGAACAGACTCACAAGGGGAAAAAGCAAAAAAACAAAACACAATAAATCAAAAAGCTAATATTTTCATACTTACTAATGAGGCTTATCAAAAGGAAGGTAATTTCCAGAGTTTAAACCTCCATTGTTTTTTATATTTCATTTCAAAATTGAGCCACTCATTAAGGAAAATGAGTTAAGAGACCTCACTAATATATTGATAAAAATCAGTTTTAAATGGGAGCATTAATGGATTAAAATTTGGGGATAATTTATTACTAGTGTTGTAAATGAAGTCCTTTTGACACTCAACTGTTATCAGGTTAATGCGAAGCTGCTGCAGGAGTGCTGAGAGGAGCTACTCCACATTCAAGGTCACCAGGGGTGGCCGTGAGATGATACCCCTTGTCCAAGGTAAGAAGCAGCAGCTGCGCTTCGCTGGAGCAGCCGTGAAGAGATACCCCATGTAAGAGGTAAGAGAAACCCAAGTAAGACAGTAGGTGTTGTGAGAGGGCACCAGAGGGCAGACACAATAAAACCTTAATCACAGAAAACTAGCCAATCTGATCACAGGACCACAGTCATGTCTAACTCAATGAAACTAAGCCATGCCGTGTGGGGCCACCCAAGATGATTGGGTCATGGTGGAGAGGTTTGACAGAATGTGGTCCACTGGAGAAGGGAATGGCAAACCACTTCAGAATTCTTGCCTTGAGAATCCCATGGACAGTATGAGAAGGCAAAATGATAGGATACTGAAAGAGGAACTCCCCAGGTCGGTAGGTGCCAAATATGCTACTGGAGATCAGTGGAGAAATAACTCTAGAAAGAATGAAGGGATGGAGCCAAAGCAAACAGAATACCCAGTTATGGATGTGACTGGTAATAGAAGCAAGGTTCAATGCTGTATAGAACAATATTGCATAGGAACCTGGAATTTTAGGTCCATGAATCAAGGAAAATTGGAAGTGGTCAACCAGGATATGGCAAGAGTGAATGTCAACATTCTAGGAATCAGTGAACTAAAATGGACTGGAATGGGTGAATTTAACTCAGATGACCATTATATCTACTACTGTGGGCAAGATTCCCTTAGAAGAAATGGAGTAGCCATCATGGTCAACAAAAGAGTCCAAAATGCAGTACTTGGATGCAATCTCAATAATGCGAGAATGATCTCTGTTCATTTCCAAGGCAAACCATTCAATATCACGGTAATCCAAGCCTATGCCCCAACCAGTAATGCTGAAGAAGCTGAAGTTGAACGGTTCTATGAAGACCTACAAGACCTTTTAGAACTAACATCCCAAAAAGATGTCCTTTTCATTATAGGGGACTGGAATGCAAAAGTAGCAAGTCAAGAAATACCTGGAGTAACAGGCAAATTTGGCCTTGGAGTACGGAATGAAGCAAGGCAAAGGCTAATAGAGTTTTGCCAAGAGAACACACTGGCCATAGCAAACACACTATTCCAACAACACAAGAGAGGACTCTACACATGGACATCACCAGATGGTCAATACCGAAATCAGATTGATTATATTCTTTGCAGCCAAAGATGGAGAAGCTCTATACAGTCAGCAAAAGCAAGACAGGGAGTTGACTGTGGCTCAGATCATGAATCCCTTACTGCCAAATTCAGACTTAAATTGAAGAAAGTAGGGAAAACCACTAGACCATTCAGGTATGACCTAAATCAAATCCCTTATGACTATACAGTGGAAGTGAGAAATAGATTCAAGGGACTAGATCTGATAGACAGCGAGCCTGATGAACTATGGACAGAGGTTCATGACATTGTACAGGACAGGGATCAAGATCATCCCCATGGAAAATAAATGCAAAAAGGCAAAATGGTTGTCTGAGGAGGCCTTACAAATAGCTGTGAAAGGAAGAGATGTGAAAAGCAAAGGAGAAAAGAAAAGATATTCTCATTTGAATGCAGAGTTCCAAAAAATAGCCAGGAGAGATAAGAAAACCTTCTCAGTGAACAATGCAAAGAAATAGAGGGAAACAAAGAATGGGAAAGACTAGAGATCTCTTTAAGAAAACTAGAGATACCAAGGGAACATTTCAGGCAAAGATGGGTTCGATAAAGGCCAGATGGTATGGACCTAACAGAAGCAGAAGATATTAAGAAGAGTTGGCAAGAATACACAGAAGAACTGTACAAAAAAGATTTTCACAACCCAGATAATCACAATGGTGTGATCACACACCTAGAGCCAGACATCCTGGAATGTGAAGTCAAATGGGCCTTAGAAAGCATCACTATGAACAAAGCTAGTGGATGTGATGGAATTCCAGTTGAGCTATTTCAAATCCTGAAAGATGATGCTGTGAAAGTGCTGCACTCAATATGCCAGCAAATTTGGAAAACTCAGCAGTGGCCACAGGACTGGAAAAGGTCAGTTTTCATTCCAATCCCTAAGAAAGGCAATCCCAAAGAATGCTCAAATTATCACAACGATTGCACTCATCTCACACGCTAGTAAAGTAATGCTCAAAATTCTCCAAGGCAGGCTTTAGCAATACTTGAACTGAGAACTTCCAGATGTTCAAGCTGGTTTTAGAATAGGCAGAGGAACCAGAGATCAAATTGTCAATATCCGCTGGATCATCAAAAAAGCAAGACAGTTCCAGAAAAACATCTTTTTCTGCTTTATTGACTACGCCAAAGCCTTCAACTGTGTGGATCACAATAAACTGTGGAAAATTCTGAAAGAGATGGGCATACCAGACCACCTGACCTGCTTCCTGTTATAGCTGTATGCAGGTCAGGAAGCAACAGTTAGACTGGACATGGACCAGCAGACTGGTTCCAAATAGGAAAAGGAGTATATCAAAGCTATATTTTGTCACCCTGCTTATTTAAGTTATATGCAAAGTACATCATGAGAAACGCTGGGCTGGAAGAAGCACAAGCTGGAAACAAGATTGTTGGGAGAAATATCAATAACCTCAGATATGCAGATGACACCACCCTTATGACAGAAAGTGAAGATGAACTAAAAAGCCTCTTGATGAAAGTGAAGGAGGAGAGTGAAAAAGTTGGCTTAAAGCTCAACATTCAGAAAACTAAGATCATGGTGTCTGGTCCCTTCACCTCATGGAAAATAGAATGGGAAACTGTGGAAATAGTGTCAGACTTCATTTTTTTGGGCTCCAAAATCACTGCGGATGGTGACTGCAGCCAAGAAATTAAAAGATGCTTACTCCTTGAAAGGAAAGGTAGGACCAACCTAGATAGCATATTAAAAAGCAGAGACATTACTTTGCCAACAAAGGTCCGTATGGTCAAGGCTATGGTTTTTCCAGTGGTCATTTATGGATGTGAGAGTTGGACTGTGAAGAAAGCTAAGTGTTGAAAAATTGATGCTTTTGAACTGTGGTGTTGGAGAAGACTCTTGAGAGTCCCTTGGACTGCAAGGAGATCCAACTAGTCCATCCTAAAGGAGATCAGTCCTGGGTGTTCATTGGAAGAACTGATGCTGAAGTTCAATCTCCAGTACTTTGGCCAACTCATGTGAAGAGTTGACTCATTGGAAAATACCCTGATGCTGGAGGGATTGGGGACAGGAAGAGAAGGGGATGACAGAGGATGAGATGGCTGAATGTCATGGCCAACTCGATTGGCATGAGTTTGAGTAAACTCCTGGAGTTGGTGATGGACAGGGAGGCCTGGCGTGCTGCGATTCATGCGGTCGCAAAGAGGTGGACATGACTGAGCAACTGAACTAAACTGAACTGACTGATAAATATTAATATCAACATAGGTACACATACTACTAAAGTTATAGTGAATAGAGAATGACATAGATTATAGTAGACAAAAATGAGAGTATGGGAAGTCAGCAATGGTAGTAAAGTAAAGGGCAGTATTGCCTTGTGAAGAAGGAAGATTCTCAAAGTTTCTTGAAATAACCAGAAGGAGCCAGATGTGAGGAATTAGCTTAATATGTAAACCAGAAACTCTACCAGAAGAAATTTAAGTTCCTAAAAATATTATGATGCTAAAACCCACAATTTAGACAGAGAATAGGGTAGGGTAGGGTATATAGACATTCAAAACTTTTCATTGCTTAGTGCATCAGTCACTCAAGTATCACCCTCACTGAGGTCTTTCTCTATTGCTCAACCTACAGGTACCAGCATGGAGAATGAGATAGCTCTACTCCACAGGCAATTGAACCCTACTTTTATGGCCTCGTGGCTTTCCTTAAGAAGCATTCGATGCAGCAGATTTCCTCCATCCCATCTCATCCGGCTGACTCCCCACGGTCAACAGGAGTCCTCACTCTGGGATCATTCTGCAGTCCCCATTGCTCCAGCTCCCAGCTTCCATGGACACCAGTGGACTTACAACCCTGTCCGAGATATGGAAAGGCTGCAGCATGGCTTGTCTATGTGGTTCTCACTCCTTTCAGATGGTCACAGGTTAGTTAGTTTACTCGCCAATAGCTTCAAATGACTCCCCCATTGCAGTGGATGGCCATGGACCCGGGGATCTCTCCCCTGCGCATCAGCTCCCTCAGCCCGAGGTGCAGGCTGGTTCCACTTGCTCTCGTCCTTCTTTCCCCTTCCTCTTTGTCCCTTCTTTCCTTTGTCCTAACGAGTTCTGTATAGATCCGGATATTTCTTCTCAGTAGTCAGGGATTTCTGCCAGTTTTCACTTGGTCTTCTATGAGAACTGCTGCGTTTTTAGACGTTGTTGATGCATCGTGGAGAGAGGTGTTCCCCACTTCCACATACCCCTCTGTCATCTTGTCCACCCCCATTTGTGCATGTATTAGAAATGAGTTTCCCTTTCTATTAAGTAACATTGCCATCACCACACATGTTTAACTTTTGCTTTTTGAGGAGAACACAGGTAAGTTCCACTCTCTTCAGTTGAGTCAGTCATTCAGTCGTGTTCGACTCTTTGTGACCCCATGGACCGTGGCACGCCAGGCTTCCCTGTGTATCCCTGACACCCAGAGCTTACTCAAACTCATGTCCGTTGAGTCGGTATGCCACTCAATGATGTCCACTCTCTCAGAGATTTTTTTTTTTTTTTGAGATTCCTTATAATTGAGATCGTATTGTATTTTCTTTCTCTGACTTAGTTTACATAGTGTAATGCCCTCCAGTTTCATCCATGTTGCAATAATTTGAAGGATTTCTTTCTTTATCTAATGGCTATATAATATTTACCTATATATGTCACATTACATTGTTTTAATCCATTCACGTGTTGAAAGATACTCAGGTTGTTCCTATACCAAGGCTACTGTGAATAATGCTGCAAAGAACATGGGAATACAGATCTCTCTTTGAGACAATTATTTCATTTCCTTTGAATATATATCCAGAAGTGGGATAATGGATCACATAACAGTTCTCTTTGAAATTTTTCCCTGGGAGTTGCACTGGTATACATCCCTACCAACAGTGCATAAGCACTCCTTTTTCTCCACAACCTCCACAAGATCTGTCGTTGCTTACATTATTGGTACTAGCCATTCAAAAATGGAAGAGGTGATATCTCTTGTGCTTTTGATCTGCATTCCCTTTGATTATTAGCAATGCTGAACATCTTGTCTTATACCTCTTAACCATCTATACATCTTATTTGTGGGAAAATGTTTATTCTTTAAAGTTGTAGCATACAAACGTTTAGTATATTCCAATATACAAAATTCTGTTGCCTACCTATATATCAACAATGAACTATCAGAAACTTGAATAAAGGAAACAAGCCCAATTACTATTGCATCACAAAAAGATAAAACACTTAGAAATAAACTTAAGAAATGTGTTGAAAGATTTTATACAAAACCTTTAAGATATTGATCTAGAGAAGGACATGGCAACCCACTCCGGTATTCTTGCCTAGAAAATCCCATGGACAGAGGAGCTTGGTGCAGGCTATTGTCTGTGGGTCCGCAAAGAGTTGGGTGCGACTGAGTGACTTCCCTTCCCTAAGACATTGATAAGAGAAATTTAAAAATAGCTAAAGATTAATTAGGTCCCATTTGTGTATTTTTGCTTTTATTTCCAATATTCTGGGAGGTGGGTCATAGAGGATCCTGCTGTGGTTTATGTCAGAGAGTGTTTTGCCTATGTTCTCCTCTAGGAGTTTTATAGTTTCTGGTATTACATTTAGATCTTTAATCCATTTTGAGTTTTTTTTTGCATGTGTATTGTATTAGAAGGTGTTCTAGTTTCATTCTTTTACAAGTGGTTGGCCAGTTTTCCGATCACCACTTGTTAAAGAGGTTGTCTTTTTTCCATTGTTTATCCTTGCCTCCTTTGTCAAAGATAAGGTGTCCATAGGTTTGTGGATTTATCTCTGGGTTTTCAATTCTGTTCCATTAATCTATATTTCTGTCTTTGTGCCAGTACCATACTCTCTTGATGACTGTGGCTTTGTAACAGAGCCTGAAGTCAGGCAGGTTGACTGCTCCAGTTCCATTCTTCTTTCTCAAGATTGCTTTGGCTATTTGAGGTTTTTTGTATTTCCATACAAATTGTGAAATTATTTGTTCTAGTTCTGTGAAGAATACCTTTGGTAGCTAGATAGGGGTTGCATTGAATCTATAGATTGCTTTGGGTAGTATAGCCATTTTCACAATATTGATTCTTCCAATCCATGAACAGGGTATGTTTCTCCATCTATTTGTCCTCTTTGATTTATTTCATCAGTGTTTTATAGTTTTCTGTATATAGGTCTTTCATTTCTTTAGGTAGATATACTCCTAAGTATTTTATTCTTTTTATTGCAGTGGTGAATGGTATTGTTTCCTTAATTTCACTTTCTGTTTTCTCATTGTTAGCTTATAGGAATGCAAGGGATTTCTGTGTGTTAATTTTATATCCTGCAACATTACTGTGTTCATTGATTAGCTGTAGTAATTTTCTGGTAGAGTCTTTAGGGTTTTCTATGTAGAGGATCATGTCGTCTGCAAACAGTGAGAGTTTTACTTCTTCTTTTCCTATCCGGATCCCTTTTATTTGTTTTTCTACTCTGATTGCTGTGGCCAACACTTTCAAAACTATGTTGAATAGTAGTGGTGAGAGTGGACACCCTTGCAAAAATACACAAATGGGACCTAATTAAACTTAAAAGCTTTTGCACAACAAAGGAAACTATAAGCCTGGTGAAAAGACAGCCCTCAGAATGGGAGAAAATAATAACAAATGAAGCAACAGACAAAGGATTAATCTCAAAAATATACAAGCAGCTCCTGCAGCTCAATTCCAGGAAAATAAATGACCCAATTAAAAAATGGGTCAAAGAACTAAACAGACATTTCTCCAAAGAAGACATACAGATGGCTAACAAACACATGAAAAGGTGCTCAAAATCACTCATTATCAAGGAAATGCAAATCAAAACCACAATGAGGTATCATTACACGCCAGTCAGGATGGCTGCTATCCAAAAGTCTACAAGCAATAAATGCTGGAGAGGGTGTGGAGAAAGGGGAACCCTCTTACACTGTTGGTGGGAAAATGTAAATTAGTATAGCCACTATGGAGAACAGTGTGGAGATTCCTTAAAAAACTGGAAATAGAACTGCCACATGACCCAGCAATCCCACTCCTGGGCATACACACCGAGGAAACCAGATCTGAAAGAGACACATGCACCCCAATGTTCATCACAGCACTGTTTATAATAGCCAGGACATGGAAGCAATCTAGATGCCCATCAGCAGATGAATGGATAAGGAAGCTGTGGTACATATACACCATGGAATATTACTCAGCCATTAAAAAGAATTCATTTGAATCAGTTCTAATGAGATGGATGAAACTGGAGCCCATTATACAGAGTGAAGTAAGCCAGAAAGATAAAGACCAATACAGTATACTAACTCATATATATGGAATTTAAAAAGATGGTAACGATAACCCAATATGCAAAACAGAAAAAGAGACACATATGTACAGAACAGACTTTTGGACTCTGTGGGAATAGGTGAGGGTGGGATGTTCTGAGAGAATAACATTGAATCAAGTATACTATCAAGGGTGAAACAGATCACCAGCCCAGGTTGGATGCAAGAGACAAGTGCTCAGGGCTGGTGCACTGGGAAGACCCATAGGCATGGGATGGGGACGGAGGCGGGAGGGGGGATCGGGATGGGGAACACATGTAAATCCATGGCTGATTCATGTCAATATATGGCAAAAAACTACTACAATACTGTAAAGTATTTAGCCTCCAACTAATAAAAATAAATGAAAAAAAATAAAAAGAGCTAAAGATATGTAAAGTTAGATTGCCTCTTCAATGTGTTTCTTGAGGAAGGGTTTGTATTACTATAACCTTCCCTCTTAGAACTGCTCTTGTTACATCCTATAGGTTTTAGATCATCATGTTTTCATTGTAATCTGTTTCTAGGAATGTTTAGATTTCCCTTATTTCTTTGGTAACCTGTTTACTATTTAGAAATGTGTTGCTGAATCTTCTTGTGTTTGTGGTCTTTAAAGTTTTTTTTTTCCCCCTATAATCAATATCTAGTCTTATAGTGTTGTGGTCAAAGAAAATGCTTGATATAATTTCAATTTGCTTAAATTTACTGAGGATTGATTTGTGACCCAAAATGAGGAAAATGTTTCATGTGCACTTGAGAAGAAAGTGTATTCTGCATTTGATGGAATGTGCTGAGGATGTCAATTAGGTCTGTTTGCTCTAGAATTTCCTTTTAGGCCTATGTTTCCTTATTAATTTTCTGTTTTGTTGATCTGCCCATTGGTACAGGTGTGGTGTTGACATGCCCTACTATTATTGTGTTAATGTCAATTTCCCCTTTTGTGTCAGTTAGTGTTTTCCTCATGTACTGAGGTGCTCCTATGTTGGCTACATAAATATTTAAAATTGTTTTGTCTTTTCCTTGGACTGACCCTTGATCAGTTGGTAGTGTCCTTCTTTCACTCTTATAATAGTTCTTATTTTAAGGTCTATTTCTTCCTTTACAAGAATTGTCAATCCAGCTTTCTTTCGATTTCCATTTGCATAGAATATCTTTTTCCATACTCTCACTTTCAGTCTGTATATGTCTCTAGGAATGAAGTCAGTCTCTTGTAGGCAGCATATATATGAGTCTTGTTTTTGTATCCATTCATCCAGTCTGTGTCTTTTGGTAAGAATGGGAGAAGATAATAGCAAGTAAAACAGCTGATAAAGGATCACTTTCCAAAATACAAGCAGCTCAAATAAGTCAGTCATCAAAAGCAAAGGCAAGAGCTGCAAAAATAAACTAGTGAGACTAGTTCAAACTCAGAACCTTCTGCATAGTAAAACAAGCCATCAGTAAAATTAAATGGCAACCTATAGAATGAAAATAAATATTTGAAAATCAGATATTTGGTAAGGACTTCATATCAAGTTTATATATATGCAACTCAGTAGGAAAAAAATCAAACAACTCAAAATATTAAATGAGCAAAGGAAGAGTAAGTGTTTTGAAAAATCTGAAGATTAGACCGTAGATGGGAGACACTGTAAGTTTTTCCTTCCAGAAGAAAAATCTACATCTTACTGGCAGTGCTTTCCTTATTTCCAATCACCTGTTTGGTGATTAAAGTTCACAGTATACATCCTTCATTCAATAGCAATCACCTTACACTGAGCTATGTGTGCTAAGAATAGCCCTACTAACTATAAAAATCTAGTGATAGCGTTCTTAATCTTGAGGCACCCTAATCCAAGGTGATTTTCAGAATTTTCCACTCCATTGTTTTCTACATTCTATTTAAAAATTGAAACACCTAGTAAGGAGTGAGTAGGGGACCTCAATAATACATGGGTAGAAAGTCATTTAAAACTGGGAGCATTACTGGATTACAATTTGGGGGACTGTATTTTTACTAATACTATTGTAATTTTATTCCCTTTAATTCTCTGGTATACTAGGTTGATATTTATTTAAAATAGTAATACAGCCACTATGGAAAACAGGGTGGAGATTCCTTAAAATACTGGAAATAGAACTGCCGCATGACTGAGCAATCCCACTGCTGGGCATATACACCAAGGAAACATGAATTGAAACAGACACATGTACCCCATGTTCATCACAGCACACTTTAAAATAGCCAGGACGTGAAGGCAACCTAGATGCCCATCAGCAGACGAATGATGAGAAAGCTGTGAAAAATATACACAATGGCATATTACTCAGCCTTTGAAAAGAATACATTTAAATCAGTTCTAAAGAGGTGGATGAAACTGGAGCCTATTATACAGAGTGAAGTAAGCCAGGAAGAACAACACCAATGCAGTATACTAACGTATATATATGGACTTTAGAAAGATGTTAACGATAACACTGTATGTGAGACAACAAAAGACACAAAGATGTATAGAAGAGTCTTTTGGATTCTATGGTAGAGGCGAGGGTGGGCTTACTTGAGTGAATGGCATTGAACCATGTATATTATCACATGTGACACGAATCACCAGTCCAGGTTCGATGCATGATCCAGGGTGCTCGGTGCTGGTGCACTGGGATGATCTAGAAGGATGGGCTTGGGAGGGAGGTGGGAGTGGAGTTCAGGATGGGGAGCACATGTACACCCATGGTGGATTCCTATCTTTGTATGGCAAAACCAATACAATATTGTAAAGTAATTAGCCTCCAATTAAAATTAACAAAATAAAATAGTAATACCAACATAGAGACACATAGCACTCAAGTTAGAGTAGACTGAGAAAGACAAAGCTTATGAGGCAGGAGGTGAAATCACAGAAAATTAGCAATGGTATCAAAACAAGGGGCAGTATTGCCTAGAAAGAAAGCAGAGTTCTCTAATTTTTCGGAGACAACATGAACAAGCCAGTTGGGAGCCAACCAGCTTAAGCTGTATACCAGAAACTTCACCAGAAGGAAAATGAAGTTCATAAAAGTATGCTAATGCGGAACACCAAAATCCAGACAGTAAGCAAGTAGGATAGGGTATATATAGATACTGAAAACTACTCAGAGATTTAGACATGGAAGCAAATACACTAATGAGCATCAGAAAAATCAAAGCACAAAAGGGTCTGAAAAGTAAATCGTAAAGAGACTTGGTAGTCTGATCAAAAGAATAAGAGAATCAAATTAGACAACCAAAATAGAAAGACTTGTGCACATGATAGAACCAGAGAATGCTCAGGAGAGAAAGTTTCAGACCTAGTGGACCAGCAAACAGAAGCCTCCAGCATCAGGAACAGAAACCCTGAACAGGACTCATGACTGTGCGCTTCTGGGAATGGCCTCAGTTTCAAAGTTTGGGCGCTATACCGCCTAAAGGCGAACGCAGACAAGGATTATAGCTTGCTGTGACACTGAGTCACAGACAATAGTGTTAGCTTACTTTTCTCATTCAACTATAGAGTTAATGAATCACTAACCAAGGATAATTGACACCATCAGTTTGCAATCAGATCCTCTTTAGTCATAGAATGGACATCTGAACCTGTTATATGATCCCCAGTAACAGTTTTAATCACTAAATTTATTGATGTTTAATTGAAAGCTAATTGCTTTACAATACTGTACTGCTTTCGGCCAAACATCAACATGAGTCAGCCATAGGTTTACCTATGTCGCCTCAGTCTTGAACCTCCTTCCCACTTTGATTCCCATCCAACCCTCGAAGTTGTTACAGAAAAATAAGGAAGGCTTCATACCTTGCATGTCATCCTTGGGCAGGGGCCATGCTAACCTTCTCAGTATTATTCTAATCTTTTAATATATGTGCTACCAAATAAACACACAAATAACATTTTAACAGAAAAAAAACCATATAGTTAGTCATCTACCAAGAAATGATCAATTACATTAGGAATTAGGGTATTCTGCTATATTTATTGCCTCATAAAATTTTATAACGTCCAAAGTTCCATGTAGGAATTAAGAATATATTTGTTCATAATACATGTATACATGCACAGAAATATATGCACACAAATACATCTATGCTATACAAGGTATTATTCTCCTTGCCTGTCACAATAAGCTCTTTACTTCAGAGAGACAGTCCCAAATTTCCCCAACTTATATGTCTTCTTTTTGAGAACTACTTGTTTTATTTTCATCACCTAATTTTAAATAACCATTTTATTCTTAGATACCATGCCCCTTTAAAGTAACTAAGAGCAGAGAAAACCTCGTAAATGCTGATATCTTATCCTTCATTAAATACCACTATTCTGGTAAATTGGAAAAAGAATCATGTTCAGATCTCATTCAGGAGGATAAACTCCCTATTTTATCAGTTTTCTTGTCCAGACACAATTCTTGTTTACTTCAGTCTTAAATTCTGCTTACTTACAAAGGACGGACAGGAAAAGTAATATTAATATCACGCTTGCAAGAGTCTATGATTTTATGCTTCTGTTGGCCAAAGGTAGGGCCAGGAATAATTTCTGAAATATTACAACACATCATGGAAGCCTGAAGGTTTAGTTCTCCTATCAAAGAGTAGATGTTTGTTGATGGTTCGAAAACTCAGCCCCATGGTTGTCAGGATGTGCTCCCGACCAGACAAATGGATTTTCTCCCTGAAACGTCACAGTCAGGAAAGGCTAGGTCGTGTCCGCAGAGCCATTGACAGTGTCCTGGGTGCTGAGAGTTAAGATTCTTGGATGACCATTTGGAGATTTACCTGCCATTGTCTCGAAGAAGTAAACGTAATAGGAAGATTAAGGATGCATAAAAGTAGAGGAGTTGTCAAGTTTCCTAGAAGAACATCTAGCATGGAAAACCAGGCCCCCACACTGATAACTGTCAAAGACTTTAACAGTGAGTGTTTTATAGTCAGAGCAGAACAAGTGGATAAAACCAGTGTTCTAGGGTCACTGCTGTTTTGCAGTCAAAGACAAAATATTTTTCGCTTTAAGCCGAGTCATCACAGCTCCGGATGTGGTCCTGGTTACACACACACAGACCGAGAGCCCACAGGCATGTGTGATGTGACATCAGGAAGTGAACAGATGACTGTGTGGTGCCCAGTCACCTCCATCTGCTAATAATGGGACCTGGGGAAAATTACTTGCCCTCTCCAAGTCATGTCATCTTCATTAACATAACTTGATGATCATAGTGAAGATGAAGGCTATCTCACAGGGTTACTGTAAAACGCAAATTTTAAGATGTCTTAAAGTGTTTGGGAAAGTATCAAAGACATGCATGGGGTTATGAAGGTGAGTTAGCAGATCCAAGTTACAGTATCCTTTTTCTCTTAGTATTCTCTCTGTACTCAATAGTAGCGATCAGTCAGTCAGAGTTTACTCTTTCCCAAGCATGATGGTAAACCAAACAGATTAGTTGTACACTTCTTGCCATTTCAGTGTCTAAAATTCAAGCATTAGAAATGTAGAGTGAAAAAATTGCAAACTCCTAGAGGACCTGGCTGCTCAGAGTCTGCAGAGTCCCAACATTAAACTATCTTGAAAGAATGGTCTAAATGCTCTGGCTCAGAATTAAGTTCCAAGTGTTTGCAGAGCACAGAAGTACTTCTGGGAGCAATACAAAAATGCAGGGAGTATCCTACTTCTCCAACTATCTGTCTGTGTAAGTATCATCATCCATCTAAATTCACACAGAAGGCACTCCTTCTTCCCCACCCGAGCTACTACAGCAGCAACTCCTGCTCATAGCAACAGGGAAAGAGAAGGCTTCCCTCCACAGGATGGATTTGATAACCTCAGGTGACTAGATCATCTCAAAACGGCTCATGTTTTTATTTTAGCAGGGTGCTGCCTACTCCTGCTGCTGGTCATGTCAAATCTGCTCCTGTGCCAAGGCAACGTATGCCCGTCCTGCGGTCCTGACGTGTTTGGCGTCCCCCTGAAGTTCCTTAGCAAAGCGTTTAGCCGTGTCTCCAGGCTGTCCCACGACATGCATAACCTTTCCACAAGAATGTACAATGAGTTTGTAAGTACTATGGTGGTGGTGGTTTAGTTGCTAAGTTGTTTCTGACTCCTGCGACCCCATGGACTGTAGCCCACCAGGCTCCCAGCAGGTACCTTCACATAAGTGACTGGGCCATACTGTCCTTTAAACAATAGGGCTGCATCAGCCAAAGTTCAAATAACACACTGTCTAGGTTAAAGACGCCGTCAGCTCATAAGATGTGGAAATCGAAGAAAGGACCAATTTTGTGAAATCTGAAAGATTCCTAAGAAGTGCAATAACTTTTTCAATTTCCTTACATTCACTTTCTTTTTTAAATTTCCAAAATAAATGGTTTTGTATTTGTCAGCTAGGAATGCCATAAAAGAATACAATAGACTCAGTGGAATAAACACCAGAAATTTATTTCCTCACAGCTCTGGGGGCTGGAAGTCCCAGATCAGGGCACCAGCAAGGTGAGGTTCTGGTAAGCTCTTTCTCTCCAGGATGGCTTCTCTGTGCGTCCTCACACAGGGTGGGGAGTGGGGAAGACAGACAGAGGAAAGGACACACAGACACAGAGACAGAAGAGAAAATTCTCTGGTGTTTCACTTCATGGAGACACTAAACCTATTGGATGAGTGTTGCACCCTAAGAGCTCATTTAACCTAAACGGGCTATGATCGTGGCTCAGATGGTAAAGAATCTGGCCACAATGGGAGGGAACTGGGTTCTATCCCAGGGTCTGGAAGATTCCCTGGAGAAGGGAACAGCAAGCCACTCCAGTATTCTTGCCTGAGAAATCCCATGGACAGAGGAGTCTGGACGGCTATAAACCATGGTGTGCGAAAAAGTCAGAACCCTTTTCAAAACAGTGTACTTTGGCAGTTCGGGCTCTAACACATGAATTTAAAAAGAACACACATTCAGTCCATAATACTACCTGACTAATGCACTTTTAGGTGGGACTGGGGAAAAGGATGCATGTTGATTTTCTGGTCCTTCAGGGTCTCTGTGGGCTTTCTTCTCCAGGCTCAGAGTAAATAGCCAATAAATGAGAACTGCTGTGCAGTGAGCTGCGTGGATGGAACATGTTAAACAAAGCTGGATCCCGGTCACAAACACGAATAATAATAGTTTTTATAATGATAAAAACTATTGTTTTAAGATTTGCAGTGAATAGGTTTAGAGTTATAGTAGAAGGGGGGTTTACAATTGGAAACAATTATTCTCTTTCTGATGAAGGTATTTGAAAGTTGTATGTTAATTTTTTTAGGTCAATGAAGGAGCACACAGTAGAGCAGACAGCTAATAAAAGGTGGTGCTAAAGGTTTCTATTAAATTCACATAGTTTTTTTACTCACTAGTTTTTGTTTCATCCTCCATTTTTGACTGTCCATTTTTTTCCATCTCTTCCAAGTCATCTCTTCAAATGTTCATAACTTTCGCTAAAGACTATTTTTCTCTATCAAAATGTTAGGTAGATTTTTCTACTCATTATTCTCAGTTCATTCCTTAGTATTTCCTATAACTTTATGCCATGTTTTTCTGACGTACCATTTTGTCACCATAAACAACAGTGTATTCTGCACCTGGGATGAACACTAAGCTTTTTGGTGAGTGGGTTCAGAGATAAGTCAGAGTCATTACTGTACAACTCCTTATAAGGGAATATGTTGGCTCTAACCCACAGTAAACAAGAGATTAAATGGTTAAATATAGGTGCATGCATGCATTCCAAGTCACTTCAGTTGTGTCTAACTCTTTGCAACCCTACTGACTGTAGACCAACAGGCTGCTCTGTCCACAGGATTCGCCAGGCAAGAGTCCAGGAGTGTGCTGCTGTACCCCCTTGCAAGGGATGCTCCTCACCAAGGGATCAAACCTGAGTATCCTTTATCTCCTGCATTGGCAGGAATGTTCTTTACCACTACCATATCATGTGGGAGGCACCAACTATTGGTAAAAAGTACTATATTTGGTTCAAATAGTAAAAAATTAAAAAAAAAAAAAGATAATGATAAAATAGAGAAGGGAAACGTTAGAACTTAGAAAAGTTAGATGTGAAATCATTTTTATAGAGAGAATATATAGAAAAAGTATGAAAAGAATAACTTTCAAATTTTGTGATGCCCCCTTGTTAAAATATTAGATGTCTATCAAAGACGTTAATGTTCTGGTTATGGGTTCATCTACTGAATGCCCAACAATCCTAACTAGTTGCCTGATCATTTTCAGGATGAAAAGTATTCCCAGAGTAAACCAGAGTATATCAATGCCACCAACATCTGCCATACCAATTCCCTCCAAGCTCCTGAAAAAGTGAAAAAGCCCAACAGATGAACGTGAGTCTTTCACCTCGGTTTTTCACTGGATCAAATGAGACAGTATGTAGCTTGCCAAGCTTCAGATTATTAGACCTAATGGTAACTGTACATGCAGAAAACTGTGGAAGAACCATAAGCAGTTGAAGAGAAATTATATTATGCAGTTGATGAAGAATGAATGAAATTAAGGGATGATCTGTGGTAGCAAAATAAACAACAGATCTATAAATTGTCCATGCAGACAAGTTTAGTTCAAGCAATGCATTAGACACAGGATTGCAGCTATTATACTGTATGAAAACAGGAAATGAATGGGAACGTCCATGTGTAAAATATAAGATTGTAAAATTCATGAATATGTAAGAAACACACCCCGGTTTTGAGTACTCGCTGTTACTAGGGACTCGTACGTGGGAGTCCTATACTGCACCACTTGAGCCAGCGCGTCTGCCTCTCAAGGCTCTCCTGATTCTGCTTCTGCTCTCTGACACCTCCTTCATTCGTCATTCTCAATGACTCCTCTGTCACCTTTTATTTTTAATTTGTAAGTCTCCCCCACAATGGCCTATATAATATTGCTTTGTTTCTCATGGCCACAAATATTTTCTCTGTTCTGAGCACAACACAGTTTACATATCCAGCCACAATCATTTATGGCAGCTCCAAATTTTCAACATTATAATCTCCCATTTCTGATTTCCTGCATTATCCTTTGTCCTAGTATTATTTAAAATATTTTCACATCCATCCCCCCTTAAATACTATCTTCTCTCTCTACAACTTCCTTAATGATACCAGCATTCTTTTCCTCTGTTAAGCTCATTAATAATGAGGATGATCAACTAAAGGAAAAGTTCAAAAAGGAGGAGGAGGAGGGATTTTTCAATAAGCTTGAATTTAAAGTTTATTGAGAGTTACTACATGGCCATATTTTACTAAGCACTTTATGTGCATTACTATATTTCATCCTACTCAGTTCTCTGTTCTTTTCCACTAAAACAGTTCATGGCTGTAAAGAATTCAAGCATATTAACTAGAGATCTTCAGACCCCAGGATTTTCATGCTCAATTCTGCTAGTATTAGTGAACCTGGGGGGAAAACCCTCCATTGTGAATCCCACGGATGCTGTTACTAAACACAACGCTGTGCCGTTTTCTGCCCGGACACGTGTCAACAAGACAGACTCTTCTGATACCAGCATGGGGGCTGGTGTTGGGGTCAACTGAGGAAAGAAAGCCTGTTTAGGAATGTCATGTCTTCTTGATTGTCTCTTTGTTGCAATATAATAAAACAAAATTACCAACTGAAAATCAATATGAATGACTTATCTGATTCATTAATACAAAAGAATCACTGGATGACAATGATATGGGCACAGGCAGAATGCCTCTTTCCTGGGTCAGGTACTGCAGACACATACTGACTTGTCATAAAATACTTAAATTTCTCTCACAAAAATATATAAACATCAAAGAACTCACTGAGTGGGTGGTAGAATTTCAGAGGAAGAAAGAACATTCTTCATGTTATAAATTAGAACTCATCAGAAGAATTAGTTTCTAAAATAATCCAGAATTTTATTAATTCAGCAAAGTGTGAACTAATAGCTTACATTTTATAATTTTGCAACTTTTACTACCTTCAAAAATCTCTGCATACACATAGGAATAAGCAAAAGTCTTTTAGGTCAGCTGCTCTGACCAAAGATCACATGTTACCAAAACCACTGAATTATGATTATTTTAATAAGACAGTTTCTTACATTTGCTTAGAATGAAGACCTTACTAGGTGGATACTCATGTTTTAGTACCTCTGGAATAGTCCTCTGTATTATCTAGTTGTGGACCAGCAGATTAAGAATAACATCTCAGATGCTATCCTATCAAATGCCAAAGAGTATATTAAAAAGTCATACAAAGTTCAAACAATCTTAGAGAAGTGATTCACCCAGGTGAGCATCCTGCAGAGGGCTTTCTTGGTTTGTTCATGAATGAAAGAGGTGACCTCTGTAATGCATAAGGAGTTTTGAAGTCTTTCATTTTGTAAGAAAAAGATTCATGATTTCTATATGCTAGAATGCTACTACGTAAAGCAGGAGCCTAGTCATTTAAAGTGATAGATTCCACTGTAAGCAAATCAGAATTTCACTGCAATTTTTGACATGTGCATCCTTCCTTGCATTGCACACAATTCCACCAAAGTTTGCCTCTTCCTGAGCACAGGTGGTTGAAATATTTTCAAGAGTAAGAGAACTAGAGAACAGAATTTCCAAGCTCAGCATTTTCCTCAAAGTATCCCAGGACATCTGCTACTGAAGTCCACTTGTTTTTTTCTGTGTTCTTCTCAAATCAAAGCATAAGAGTGGGAAGGAAGAAGATAGAAAGAACTAAACTTGAGCTATGCTTATACTTTTTAAATTCCTAATAGTTTTCTCATAAGATGGCTCCAAAATCCATATCTAGGGAGTTTTATATTCATATGTCTTCCCCAAATCTTAATTTGATAATTATAAGGGACAAAGATAAGCAAATACTAATAAAGTGCATAAGAAGTCATTATTTCTTGGGTATTCAGATGGTTCCTCCAGTCAGGCAGAAGTTGTCTGAGGACTGCATGTACAGGTCAGGATTCCCAGCAATGGTGTCCAGCAAGGAAGATGTGCATCATTCTACATTTTATAAAGTGTTCAAGTGCTGGAGCAGGTTTTCCCATACAGTTGACATGTACACCAACATCCTGGCATGCCGAATCAGCGACGAGTGCTAAATCCACATCCATCCCATCCAGCTCTGAGATGGTCCTAATTATCTATCCCATAACAAGCTTCTTTGAAATTTACAGCTTTTTCATGCATGCTCTGTGAAATGGGTCATATTTCTAAACATCTAACTCTAAACATCTATTTCTATTGTGTAACTTGCTTAACTTTCTTTCCTTCAATATCTAGATATTTCCAGCAGAAGAGGATGATATCTCTTAGAGGGAAAATTTGGCAATAAAGGGCCAATGCAATTGGAGGAATCATACACTCATTAATAGACCACACACATCTTCATGTATTTGTCTATTATAAAATTTATTTCAAGCATAAATTTAGGACTTTACATCAAGAACAGAAGTGATGGCATTTGGAATGCTCTACTTGCTTGACAGTGACATATAACATGAATACTGTAGATTTCAGACAATATTGAACAGAGCCATAGATATTCTATAGAGTCAGTCAGGAATAGACAAGGAGGGGATATTTGGACAGGATTTAATAATCACTCCCTTGCCATCCAGAAAGCATTGATTTTCCCCTCTTTTACAGATTTTCATGTAAGATTACATTTGAAGAAATGGCCCTGCTATATGAAGAATAGCAGCAGTGGTTACTGAAGGGAAACAAACAAATGAAGACCCTTTGAAGTGCACTGACCTTATAGATTAGTAAGTCACATATCATGGGTACAGTGAGGACTTCAACCGAGGTTTGAAAAAGTCTCTATCTTCCAGAAGCAGGTCCTCAAGTTGTGGCAAAGGAGAGAGTGATATAAACAATTAAATTACTTATATTGCATGATAGAGTGAAGAACATTAAGACGTGATGCCAACACGGTGCTACAGTAGATTGAGGTGAAGCTAGGAGCCATCTGAGTGTGTCATAGGAGTGATGCAAATGGGATGGCTTTATGATGGACTTTTGAAAGGTTGTTGGGATATTGATGTGGAAAAATAGGAGAACAGTATATCTGTCAATTCATTTAGGATCATCTTATGAAGTAAGGATCTCTGACATCCTAGATCAAGGCAAATGAGATATTAATACATATAGCATTATAAGGTATCAGTGAATAATCAAGTCTGACGAAAACACAAGAAATGTTCATTTTTTACCATTTATGTTGTATCTCTCCTGATTATGCTCCCATGATATACTGCATATATTATTGTAGGGTTAGAATGGAGAAATGCTTGTATGGATTTTTATGCATTTGGGAGAATCATATATGCCAATTTGGAGAGTTTATCTTTATTCTACAAAACAACAGGAAACCAAGAATATTAGGTTCAAGAGAGAAGAATGTCCAGAATTAGAAAAGAGAAACTTTAGTGTGGATTGAGTTGTTGTTGCTGTTGGTGCTGGTGGAGAATAAGAGAGAGACCAGAAATGGCTGGGAATATTATGACACTAAAAATCAAAGAGGGCTCTGGCAAGTGACAAGATGCAAAGGATGTGAGAGATACAGGAAATGAAAAGGACCTTGACCACACGCAAGGAATGAGGCAGACGTAAGAGTCAAAAAAGGCATCCAACTATATGGGACTAGTTGAGTCAATCAGTGAAATGTCAGACAGAAGGGAGGAGACAAATTAAGGTTTTATCCAAAAGCATCTGAGCTCTATTTTCCTATATTTCATCAACTTAGTACCAGAAATCACCAAAAAAACGTTAAGGTTCTGCAGCAAATGATAGAAATAAGTACTCTATAGAGCCTCTGCTAGACCCTCTGGAATACCAGAAGCAAAGCACAACTACCCAGTGATAACAAGCAGTAAGTCTCTAGTCACTTTCAACACTTAAGTAAAACATACATTGTAAAGAATAGAGGATGAATGGAAATAAAATGGAATTATCCCTTACAAATTTAAGAGCCAGCCTAAAGAAAACCTAAAACCTAAGCAAAATAGAAGTAATGGTCTCCTTAGTCATGTGTCCACTTTCTCCAAGAGTTCCTCATTCCTTGTGCTGAATCCTCCCTTGTTTACTAACCCTTCATTGCCTTACTCTCAGCAGACGGTCAGCTAATCACTAAAACAATAAATAATTAAACAGTGTTCACTCCTGAAATATAGTTGTATTGATGGACTCTTCAAACTGAAAAGCTTTCTAATCCCCTGAAAGTAAAACTCTAATACTGGAAGGATTCCTCCCCAGCCTCTTTCCAAAATGCCCAGTGGGCAGGAACTGTGAGTATAGCTACTTAGACATCTTCTGCCATAATTATAACCTGTTTGGATTGAATACAGGATGAAGCACTGAAAAATGTCAAGAAAGAAATGCATGGACAAGTGGAAAAGAGAGCAGAAGCCTTAAACACCGATCTATGCCTGCACACCACACCATGTGTGATGAAGCCAGGTGGGCCTAATCAGGGATGGATATTTCAAAGAAAGTTCTATATGAGTTGGCACTGAGAAGTTTGATTCAACTCAACTGTTTCAACATGATTCTTTGATTCTAAGACTCAAAGCCACCTGTCTCATTTAACTGCACTAAGTCAAAACGGGAATATACTTATTGGCTATTTGAAACTGCCAAGGTAGGAGAAACCCAAGTAAGACGGTAGGTGTTGCAGGAAGGATTCAAAGGGCAGACACACTGAATAATCACAGAAAACTAGCCAATCTTATCACAGGACCACAGTCTTGTCTAACTCAGTTAAACTAAGCCATGCCGTGTGGGGCCACCCAAGAGAGATGCATCATGGTGGAGAGGTCTGACAGAATGTGGTCCACTGGAGAAAGGAGTGGAAGACCACTTCATTTTTCTTGCCTTGAGAACCCCATGAACAGTATGAGAAAGCAAAATGATAGGATACTGAAAGAGGAACTCCCCACGTTGGCAGGTGCCCAATATGCTACTTGAGATCAGTGGAGAAATAACTCCAGAAAGAATGAAGGGATGGAGCCAAAGCAAAACAATACCCAGTTGTGGATTTGACTGGTGATAGAAGCAAGGTTCGATGCTGTAAAGAGCAATATTGCATAAGAATCTGGAATGTAAGGTCCATGAATTAAGGCAAATTGGAAGTGGTCAAACAGGAGATGGTAAAGATGAATGTTGACATTCTAGGAATCAGTGAACTAAAATGGACTGGAATAGGTGAACTTAACTCAGACGACCATTATATCTACTACTGTGTGTAGGAATCCCTTAGAGGAAATGGAGTAGCCATCATGGTCAACAAAAGAATCCATGCAGTACTTGGATGCAATCCCAAAAATAACAGTATGAGCTCGGTTTGTTTCCAAGGCAAACCATTCAGTATCACAGTAATCCACGCCTACGCCCCAACCAGTAATGCTGAAGAAGCTGAAGTTGAAATGTGGAATGTTCTGAGAGAATAGCATTGAAACAAGTATACACTCAAGGGTGAAACAGATCACCAGCCCAGGTTGGATACATGAGACAAGTGCTTAGGGCTGGTGCACTCGGAAGACCCAGAGGGATGGGATGGAGAGGGAAGCAGTAAGGGGGATCGGGATGGGGAACACATGTAAATCCATGGCTGATTCATGTCAATGTATGGCAAAAGCCACTACAATATTGTAAAGTAATTAGCCTCCAACTAATAAAAATAAATCGAAAAAAAAAAAAAAAAAAAAAAGAAAGGTTCTATGAAGACCTGCAAGACCTTTTAGAACTAACACCCAAAAAAGATGTCCTTTTCATCATAGGGGACTGGAATGCAAAAGTAGGAAGTCAAGAAACACCTGAAGTAACAGGCAAATATTGCCTTGGAGTACAGAATGAAGCAGGGCAAAGGCTAACAGAGTTTTGCCCAGAAAATGCACTCGTCATAGCAAACACACTATTCCAACAACACAAGAGAGGACTCTACACATGGACATCAACAGATGGTCAATACCGAAATCAGATTGATTATATTCTTTGCAGCCAAAGATGGAGAAGCTCTATACAGTCAGCAAAAACAAGACCGGGAGCTGACTGTGGCTCAGATCATGAAGTCCTTATGGCAAAATTCAGACTTAAATTGAAGAAAGTAGGAAAACCACTAGACCATTCAGGTATGACCTAAATCAAATCCCTTATGACTATATAGTGGAAGTGAGAAATAGATTTCAGGGACTAGATCTGATAGACAGAGTGTCTGATGAAATATGGACAGAGGTTTGTGACATTGTACAGGAGACAGAGATCAAGACGGTCCCCATGTAAATCCATGGCTGATTCATGTCAATGAATGGCAAAAACCACTACAATATTGTACAGTAGTTAGCCTCCAACTAAAAAAAATAAATGAAAAAAAATATATAAAGACCATCCCCATGGAAAAGGAATGCATAAAAGCAAAATGTCTGTCTGAGGAGGCCTTACAGATAGCTGTGAAAAGAAGAGAAGGGAAAAGCAAAGGAGAAAAGGAAAGATATTCCCATTTGAATGCAGAGTTCCAAAGAATAGCCAGGAGAGATAAGAAAGCCTTCCTCAGTGAACAATGCAAAGAAATAGAGGAAAACAACAGCATGGGAAAGACTAGACATCTCTTCAAGAAAATTAGAGATACCAAGGGAACATTTCATGCAAAGATGTTTTCGATAAAGGACAGAAATGGTATGGACCAGCAGAATAAAAGATATTAAGAAGAGGTGGCAAGAATACACAGAAGAACTGTACAAAAAATATCTTCATGACCCAGATAATCATGATGGTGTGATCACTCACCTAGACCCAGACATCCTGGAATGTGAAGTCAAGTGGGCCTTAGAAAGCATCACTAGGAACAAAGTTAGTGGAGCTGATGGAATTGCAGTTGAGCTATTTCAAATCCTGAAAGATGATGCTGTTAAAGTGCTGCATTCAATATACCAGCAAATTTGGAAAACTCAGCAGTGGCCACAGGACTAGAAAATGTCGGTTTTCATTCCAATCCCAGAGAAAGGCAATGCCAAAGAATGCTCAAACTATCACACATTTGCACTTATCTCACAGGCTAGTAAAGTAATGCTCAAAATTTTCCAAGCCAGGCTTTAGCAATATGTGAATCCTGAACTTCCAGATGTTCAAGCTGGTTTTAGAAAAGGCACACGAACCAGACATCAATTTACCAACTTATGTCGGTTCATTGAAAAAGCAAGAGCATTCCAGAAACATCTATTTCTGCTTTATTGACTATGTCAAAGCCTTTGTGTGGATCACAATAAACTGTGGAAAATTCTGAGAGAGATGGCCATACCAGACCACCTGACCTGTCTCTTGAGAAACCTATATGCAGGTCAGGAAGCAACAGTTAGAACTGAACATGGATCAACAGACTGATTCCAAGTAGGAAAAGGAGTATATCAAGGCTGTATATTGTCACCCTGCTTATTTAACTTATATGCAGAGTACACCCTGAGAAACACTGGGCTGGAAAAAGCACAAGCTGGAATCAAGATTGCCAGGAGAAATGTCAATAACCTCAGATGTAGAGATGATACCACCCTTATCAAAGAAAGTGAAAATGAACTAAAAAGCCTCTTGATAAAAGTGAAAGAGGAGAGTGAAAATTTGGCTTAAAGCTCAACATTCAGAAAACTAAGATCATGGCATCTGGTCCCATCTATTCATGGGATATAGACGGGGAAACAGTGGAAACAGTGTCATACTTTATTTTTTTGAGTTCCAAAATCACTGTAGATGGTGATTGCAGCCATGACATTAAAAGGTGCTTACAATGAGGTACCATTACATGCCAGTCAGGATGGCTGCTATCCAAAAGTCTACAAGCAATAAATGCTGGAGAGGGTGTGGAGAAAAGGGAACCCTCTTACACTGTTGGTGGGAATGCAAACTAGTACAGCCGCTATGGAGAACAGTGTGGAGATTTCTTAAAAAACTGGAATTAGAACTGCCATATGACCCAGCAATCCCACTTCTGGGCATACGCATTGAGGAAACCAGGTCTGAAAGAGACACATGCACCCCATTGTTCATTGCAGCACTGTTTATAATAGCCAGGACATGGAAACAACCTAGATGCCCATCAGCAGACGAATTGATAAGGAAGCTGTGGTACATATACACCATGGAATATTACTCAGCCATTAAAAAGAATCCATTTGAATCAGTTTTAATGAGATGGATGAAACTGGAGCCCATTATGCAGAGTGAAGTAAGCCAGAAAGATAAAGACCAATACAGCATACTAACGCATATATATGAAATTTAGAAAGATGGTAACAATACCCTATATGCAAAACAGAGAAAGAGACACAGATGTACAGAACAGACTTTTGGACTCTGTGGGAGAAGGCGAGGGTGGGATGTTTCAAGGGAACAGCATCGAAACATGTATATTATCTAGGGTGAAACAGATCACCAGCCCAGACTGGATGCATGAGACAAGTGCTCGGGCCTGGTGCACTGGGAAGACCCAGGGGAACCGGGTGGGGAGGGACGTGGGAGGGGGATCGGGATGGGGAATACTTGTAAATCCATGGCTGATTCATGTCAATGTATGACAAAAACCACTACAATATTGTAAAGTAATTAGCCTCCAACTAATAAAAATAAATGAAAAAAGAAAAAAAAGAGAGAGAGAGAGAGAGAGAGAAAAAAAAAAGATGCTTACTCCTTGGAACGAAAGTTATGACCAACCTAGACAGCATATTAAGGAGCAGAGACATTACTTTGCCAACCAGATTCATCCAGTCAAGGTTATGGTTTTTCCAGTGGTCATGTATGGATGTGAGAATTGGACTGTGAAGAAAGCTGAGCGCCGAAAAATTGGTGCTTTTGTATTGCTGTTTTGGATCAGACCCTTGAGAGTCCCTTGGACTGCAAGGAGATCCAACCAGTCCATCCTAAAGCAGATCAGTGCTGGGTGTTCATTGGAAGGGCTGATGTTGAAGCTGATTTCCTTTAGTATTGACTGGTTTGATCTCCTTGCAGTCCAGGGGACACTCAAATGTCTTCTCCAATATCGCAGTTCAAAAGAATCAATTCCTCAGTGCTCAGTTTCCTTATGGTCCAGCTTTCACATCCATCCTGACTACTAGAAAAACCATAGCCTTGACTAGATGGAATTGTATTTATATATATCTAAACATATATGTACACACACCTATGTAAGGAAAAGTATTGAAAGGAATATAATTCTATTCTGGATGAAGAAAACAAATCAACTAGTATTTTTCTTTTTATAATGTGCATTTTAGCTATCATGTTGGGTCTAAAACCTCTCCTTGAAATGTAGTTTATGTTTATGCTGATAAAAGAAACAGAAACATGTCTTAATCTTGTAACATTAACTGCAGAAGAGCTCATTTACAATACCTAATCGAAACCACAAAATTTTGAAACCTATAGGCCTGCCCAGTATCTGTTATTGGTCATTTAACCAATCGATCATTGACTTAATTCCTCCTTGACTCAGAAACTCTTATAGGTGCTTAATTTACATCAGTAAACTAAGCAGGCAGACACTTGTCCTCACGGTACTGAAATTAGAGCTGGGGTAAGACAGATAATCTGCGATAAACATGAATCCAAGTACATTACATGGTATGTTAACAGGTGATCTGTACTGTGGGAAAAGAAATGGTAAAGCAGAGGATGGAGTTTAGGGATTGTATGTGAAGAAATGGAGGTGATTTAAAGAAAAACAACTTAGACCACGCTGATGGGAGCAAACATGGTTTCTTGCATTCAAGATTCCAGTTTTCCCCTGTCCAGTCAGGTCTCTTGGTCTTCTACCCAACTTCAAAAATGTTTCTGTCTCTGAGGCTCTATGTGAACACACACAAACATGGATGTTCTGAACATTCTGCCTCTCTTTAGTTGAACTGGTTTCAGAAAAAATTTTTGATAAACTCCCCCAAATCAAGTAACATTTTTGCAGCAAAATTTGATAATTTTCTGTTTCCTGAAGAACTAATCTCCAAATTATTTTTCATTTTACAACACACTGTCAGTGACCTAATAATATTATGTAAAAATATTATATACGCTTTGCTATTCTAATATACTATGACATTTAAAAATATACAGAAAATGTAAATTAAATGACAGTGAGATAAAAATAAATAGAAATGGTAGTGCTAAGATGTTCTTCCCCAGTGGATGAGGACATTCATTTTTTTGGCCACTGGACTAGTAGATTCTGAATGTACACAATAATTATACAAGTTGTTTAACTATAATAATAAAGGGATTTCTTTTATGTAGAGCTTTAATCAAAGTTCTCAGAATACCACAAGGGGGTTCTGAACCAGAACTCTGGTTCTTAATACCACAAGGGGGCAAAAATAAAATTGTATAGGAATAACTTTCTTCATATGTGTATATAAAAGTTTGAGCTCAATTAATTAATCATCTTTAGTTCTTTTGTTATTCCTTCAATTCATCTACTGGTAAATAATCCAAACTTTACAATAGATTTCTCTTTTTCAGGGTTTGAATCTCAAATCATAATAAAAGTAGAGCAATGGCCTTGAAAAAAAATGGCCTAGTGAAAATGTTGGGTTAAAGTTCAACATTCAGAAAACTAAAATCACAGGATCTGGTCCTATTACCTCATGGTAAATAGATGGGGAAACAGTGGAAACAGTGGCTGACTTTATTTTTCAGGTCTCCAAAATCACTGCAGATGGTGATTGAAGCCAAAAATTAAAAGACACTTACTCCTTGGAAGGAAAGTTATGACCGACATAGACAGCATATTAAAAAGCAGAGACATCACTTTGGCAAAAAGTTCTGTCTAGTCAAGGCTATGGTTTTTCCAGTGGTTACGTATGAATGTGAGAGTTGGGCTATAAAGAAAGCTGAGCACTGAAGAATTGATGGTTTTGAACTGTGGTGTTGGAGCAGACTCTTGAGAGTCCCTTGGACTACAAGGAGATCCAACCAGTCCATCCTAAAAGAGATCAGTCCTGGGAGTTAATTGGAAGGACTGATGTTGAAGCTGAAACTCCAATACTTTGGCGACATGATGTGAAGAGCTGACTCATTTGAAAAGAACCTGATGCTGGGAAAGATTAAGGGCAGGAGAAGTGGACAACAGAGGATGAGATGGTTGGATGGTATCACTGACTCAATGGACATGGGTTTTGGTGGCCTCCAAGAGTTGGTGATGGACAGGGAGGCCTGGTGTGCTGCAGTTCATGGGGTTGTGAAGAGTCGGACACGATCAAGCAACAGAACCAAACTGAACTGAAATGGCCTAGAAGAATAAATAAAATGTTGTATGGATATCATTATATATATATTCATTTGTAAAGAAAATTAGTGAATAAATACAGAAGGCTTACAGTTTGCTGAAACAGAAAGTGTACTCACTCAGAGCAGAATATACACATAATCTAGAAAAAATACTTTCTCAGCTACTGATGACTTCTGAAAGGGACTCCATGACATTCATCTCCAGCCTACTGTGGACTCCTTTCCACTTCCCTCCTCAACTTCCCTCCATGAAATCTCTTCCCTAGGTTATAAAACACACTTTGGGCTTCTGGTTCAGACATGATGACCTTGATCTCTTGTGCCCACTCCTCTGTTTATTCTGGAAATAAATAGAGACCACTAAAGGAGACCTATTATAGTTGGCAAGAAGAAGGGGAACTAGTTTAGGGCCTGAAGAATGGAAGAGAAACACAGCAGCACATGACAGAAGACAGCCCAGGCCCAGCATTCCTGACCTCCAACCTAGCATCAGAAGGCAGCCTGAGTGGGGCTGTTCCTCCCAAGGAATAAATGTGAAGGAACACCAGGTTGTGGTTTAGTTGCTAAGTTGTGTCTGATTCATTGGGACCTTGTGGATGGTAGCCCACCAGGTTCCTCTGTCCATGGAATTCTCCAGTCAAGAATACAGATTCTCATGTCCTCCTCCAGGGCATCTTCCCAACCCAGGGATTGAAGCCAGGTCTTCACAAGGCAAGTGGATTCCTTACTGTCTGAGCCACCAGGAAAGCCCAAGAAATTTAATAATGGCATGGATATTTGGAAATTAAAAGGATAAAAACATATGTGAATATTAGATAAAGTAGACTTTAGAGCAAAGAAAATATCTAAAGACAAAGGAGTAGAAGGACATTACATAAGGAAAAAAGAATCAATCAAGCAGGAACACATATTAGTCCTAAATATGTATACATCAAACAACATAATCTCAAAATACTTGAAGCAAAATTAGATACATCATATGAATACTCCTATACAGTTTTTGAGATTGAAACTATGACATGAAACTTTTGAAAAAGAAATCTTCAATCCAAGGTAGTTTAACCAGAAAATTCTAACAAATATTTTAAAAATTAAGATCAATTTGACATAATCTCTTCAAGAAAATGAAAGAGTAGGAAACCATTCTGAACTAATTAGATGGAGCCAGTATTGCTCTATATCAAAATCAGACAAACGCAGTACAAAAAGGAAATTTCAGACTAACGTCTCTGACAAATTTGGAATTAAAAGTTTTCACTCTCACACATACAAATCAACCAAATGAATTCAACTATGTATAAAAACATCTCTTGATAGTTTCTGGTCCCTTCCTAAGTCTGGTCACGTTACCTATCTCTTCAAAGGGTTTAAGTGAATCATGTATACAGATAGTTCAGTTCAGTTCAGTTCAGTCGCTCAGTCTTGTCCGACTCTTTGCAACCAGGCCTCCCTTTCCATCACAAACTCCCAGAGTTTACTCAAACTCATGTCCATCGAGCTGGTGATGCCATCCAGCCATCTCATCCTCTGTCGTCCCCTTCTCCTCCTGCCCCCAATCCCTCCCAGGATCACAGTTAGGGTCCCAGTAAGAATATTATCATACCAGAAATACAGTGACAAATCCTCGAGTCTAGGTCAAATCAGCAACTGACCTCTCCCATTCAAGTTAATCCTACCCAGTCATTTTAAGTGTCTGGCAAAAATCACTGCAACTAGATTCATAAGATAAAGAAAACGTATCTACTACATAGAAATGGTGGGTGTGTTTGATATTCTTTATTTTACCCTCAGGAGTGCTGTTGATCATTTTCTATTATGTTATGAACCTTTGGAGGCTGAGAAGACCAGACTTCATCCTTCTAGTTCTCCTGTCTTCTGACTTCTACTTGAGTTTGGCCAGTGGTGGACAAAAGAAATTGTTGAGTCAGTAGAGAAAGAGATTCGTGGATTGATTCTTTCCTCTGACTCCTTTCTTGCTGTGCAGTGGCCAGATCTCTCCACTGAAGCCCAGAGTTCTGGTCAGAAGCCCTCGCTTTTAGCTGCAGCCATGTTCAAGACTCTTTAGAGACTGCAATATCCATTCTCTTCTTTGCCCTGTGGCCCTAAAAGTGTTCATGCACCCCTGTTCTTGCATGTCTCAAAGAGTTTTGCTTTTCCTTTTAAGCTTTCCTGAGCTCTGCTACAGCTTCCAAATCCTTAAAGACCATTGTGTGTTAGTCGCTCAGGCATGTCTGACATTTTGTGATCCCCATGGACTGTAGCCTACAAGGCTTCTCTGTCCAAAGGATTCTTCAGACAAGAATAGTGGAGTGGGTAACCATTCCTTTCTGAATGGATCTTCCCTGACCCAGGGAAGCAACCCAGGGCTCCCACATTGCAAGGAGATTCTCTGTCATCTGCACCACCAGGGAAATCAGTTTTCTTTGTTTTTCTTATCTGTGTAAACCATCTTGATTTCTGACAATGATAGGGGTGGCTATGGAGCTGCTAGATAAAGATGGTCCCTCAAAGATCTAATGCTAAACTGTTACAACAGGAGGGGGACATCTTTCTTCCTGACTCCAAAATCATAAATACAAGAACATGTCTCATGTCGTATAAAAATAAGTGCTGGGAAATCAATGACTTAAGAATGAATTTGGTAAAAGTGCACAAACTTTAAACTGTAAGATGATGAGTAAGATCTGAGGATCTAATGTGTAACATGGTGACTATGGTTTGTAATGTGTTATTGAAATTTGTGGGGTTTCCCAGGTGATGTTAGTGGTAAAGAACCCTCCTGTGAGTGCAGCATGCCTAAGAGACGTGGGGTGAATCCCTGGGTCAGGAAGATCCCCTGGAGGAAGGCATGGCGACCCACTCTAGTATTCTTTCCTGGAGAATCCCCATGGACAGAGGACCCTGGCAGGCTATAGTCCATGGGGTCACAAAGAGTTGGACATGACTGAAGTCACTTAGCACACATGTAAGAGAGGAAAACTTAAAAGTTCTCAGCAAAAAGATCTTTAAGGTAAATATGTGAGGTGATTTCAATAAATATGTTAATTAAATCAATGAGGGAATCCATTAATCATGGATACCTATTTAAATTGTCATGTATATTTTAAATATCTTGCCATTTTATTTGGAAATTATATTTTAAAAAACTTAACAAAGAAAAAAACAAGAATTTTAATGCTTTTTATTTCATGTTTAGGTATTTCAGCCATTAGTCTTGGTGTGTAAAAGGGTTTTCTTTAGTCCATATAATAAATGTAGGATTCACTGGATATTCAGAAATGGAAGAAATGTTGGAAATTATCTAGACAGTCCTCCCATATTGAGGATGTATAAGTAAATCCAAGAATGATTAAGTCACTTTCTAAACTTATAAAACTCGATGCAAAAATAGCAATAGAAACCAGGTTTCCTAGGTTTAGGCGAATCTTTACCAAATTTCCCGGCAAATGGAAATATCTCCTATGCTCTGCAAAACTTGATTCTTATCTTCGTTAGGTGTTTGGTCAATGAGAGACTTTTATTCGTGCAGAGTTAAATTCCACTGAATTTTTGATGCTGCTCTCAAGCATACAGTGAGAGCCATGCAACCATTGAGGTCTTTTCTTCCCACCCAAAGCCTCATACCCTGATTATTTGGACATAATTAGAGAACTAGAAGTGCGGGGGCTTCCCTTGTGGCTCAGTTGGTAAAATATCTGCCTGCAATGTGGGAGGTCTGGGTTTGAACCCTGGGTTGCTAAGATTCCCTGGAGAAGGGAAAGGCTACCCACTCCAGTATTCTAACCTGGAGAATTTCATGAAATTACAGTCCAATGGGTCACAAATATGACACGACTGAGCAACTTTCTTTCAAAGAACTGTGGATGCATTTGCATTTATTTGTTGCCCTATTAGATGGAAAGCACTGATGTTCGGTCTTTTATTCCACATACACTAGCCCTCACAGTTTCCTGTCCTATGATAATGAGATAGTTGAGTCACTGACTAAAAAGGCTGAATAGGACAGAACTGGAGACAGTGCTCTGAACCTGCCACTTGAGTCTACCTTTTATCATAGGATTCTTAACTTCACTAGAGGAGTTCAGTTTCTTAGCTGTACTCTCTGATCATGACAGGTGAAAATACTTTAAGGAGAGCCTACAAATCAAATATTCTTATCTTGTACACAAACACCTAATCTCTGTTCAAAGTTATAAATGAAATTCACCTCCTTGATGAATTGTTACCTACTTTACCTAGATGAAAGTACCATCTTCCTCCTTATGGCTTCCTAATTTCATTCCCACCATTTTTATCTCTCTGACCACATTCTGACTTATAGTTAATTATCTGAACAACACCAATCCCCACTCCTTTAATTCAGTTCCCCTAGGACTACATGGGTATGCCAACTGCCCTGAAGTTACTCTTTATTCAGTATCAAATGTGGCAGAAACTGGCCAGCCATTTGTTCTTTCTCAGGTAAATATAATTAAAAACAAATAGCTAGCCTCTGGTACTTTGGATAAACTGACAACAGGACAAAATCTTAACTGCTATTCCAGATAAAACTTCCCTTTGTGTTAATGTCTTTCTTTTAGAGAGAACTTCCATTCTACATAGCATTCAGGTAATAAGCAATGGGACTTATATGTTAGCTTGAAAATAAACCCACTGTTGCAGGAAATAAAAGTAGACAAATCACTCACTTTCTGTATACTTCAAGACACACTTTTTAGGAGCTGGCAGCTCAGACAGTAAAGAGTCAGCCTGAAGTACAGGAGACCTGGGCTCCATCCATGGTCAGGAAGATCCCTGGAAGAGGGCATGTCAAACCACTCCAGTGTTCTTGCTTAGGGAATCCCCATGGACAAAGGAGTCTGGCGGGCTGCAGTCCAATGGGTCATCAGTCAATGGGGTCATAAAGTGTTGGACATTTCAGAGCAACTACATACAGCAAACTTCGCAAGTTTTCATACTGACATTTAGAAACAGTTTCTCTCACTAGTGTGCTTAACTACAACTCCTGCTTGTCAATGGAAGATCAAAGATAAAAGTAATATTCCATTACAGTCAAGTAATTATTTCTATCAATGATTTGTTCTTAAAGCTAAGCTAGAGATATACATTGTGACATAGAGCAGATAATGAGAAGTATAAGAGATGCAAACAGGGAAGTTGCTCAACCAATCGATAATTTTCTTTTCAGAAAAAAAGAACAAACCTCAGTTTGGAATCATGTTTTATACAGAGATTTGCATAATCTTTGGAAAGGTAAAGGATTTTCTACTCTAATTGTCCTTCCAGTTGAGATAACCAAGCCCTAGAGAAGTGAAGATAGGTTTTCCAAGTCAAAGGGTAGTTATGTTAGGATTCTGATGAGAGCCCAGTGACAGGCCTTAAGGTTCAGTTGTTTCATCTTTACGCTGACAGGCAGGAGTTGGGCTACCAGTAATGGTCCCATCTTCAGACTGACTTGCTTTTACTGAGAAACTTATTTCTTTGCTCTTAAGTCCCTCAACTGATGACATAAAATGCACAATCTATATGTTTAAATGTTAATTACCTCTAAGAAAATATGTTCCCAGGTGAGCATGTCAAAGAACTACAATTTGAAAGAAATGTGCAATTCTATGGAATATATTACCATGTGCCACTTTATTTGGAACTGAATATCTATGCTACATGTTCCACATTCATGACCTTGGAAGGGAAAACAAGATTGACAATTTTTTTTTCCCCATTTAATCATGTCCAGTGTTTTAGTGCATGCAGGCTGCTGTTACAAAATGCCAGAGGCTGGGTGGTTTATAAACCACGTTATTTATCTGTTCTGGAGGCTGGAAGACCAAGATCAGGGTGCCAGCATGGTTGAGTGAGTGTGGGACTCTTCCAGGACATATCCCTAAATAGAAGGGATGAGTAAGCATTTCACCTCTTTCACAAGAGCCCTAATCTTATTCATGTGGGCTCTGCCCTCATGACCTAATCATTTTCCAATGGTCCCACCTCCTAAAATCATCACTTTGGGGATTAGGTTTTCAACATATGAATTTTGGAAGAACACAAGCATTTAGATCATGGCACCCAACGAGGAGACTGACTTGTCTAAGATAACCCAATGCCTCATGCCTACTGAATGCTCTGTGGTGCTCATAGGAAGCCAAGGACTAAGGAAGTTGAATAAGGACCAGCAGCCCCAGGTGGAGGGTCTGAGATGGCAAACTTCTTGATGAACTTCACAACAATATATGAGTATCTCCAGCATCTTCCTTGGCTATCAGTCATTGAGAAACACCCTCTCCTATACATGTTCCTATTTGAAATATGAGTTAATTTTTGAGTTCCTAGACAAAGTACCATTTGACTGACATGATAATATCATGACTATGCATATGAAGAAAAGTGCTTTTGACAGATACAAATTTCAGAGTGGAAAGTCCTCAAGCCTTTATTCACTTCAGAGAGCAATACAAGCTTGGGGATCTCCCAAGACCATTTTTGGGTTCCATAATCAGCTAGGACTCCAAGAGCTCATTGAAAGCTGTTTTACACGTGGTTATTGTTTATTTCAGACCTTTGATTTATTTTTAATTCATTATTTATTTTTAGTGAAGTATAATTAATTTACAATGCTGTAAATGTCAGTTTTTTTTTTTGAATAGTGAATAATTGTGTATATATATACGTATATCCACTTTTGTTTAGTTTCTTTATCATGGAGCAACAGACATGTTTCAAAAAGGAAAAGGAGTATTCAGTGTTGTATATTGTCACCATGCTTATTTAAGTTATATACAGAGTACATTATGAGAAACATTGGGCAGGATGAAGCACAAGTGGGAGTCAAGATTGCTGGGAGAAATATCAATAACCTCAAATATACAGACGCCACCACCCTTATGGGAGAAATTGAACAAGAACTAAAGAGCCTCTTAATGAAAGTGAAAGAGGAGAGTGAAAAACTTGGGTAAGCTCAACTTTCAGAAAACTAAGGTCACGGCATCCTGTCCATCACTTCATGACACGAACATGGGGAAACTGGACCGTGGCTGGCATTATTGTTTGGGGCTCCAAAATAGCTGCAGATGGTGATTGCAGCCATGAAATTAAAAGATGCTTACTCCTTGTAAAGAAAGTTATGACCAACATATACAGCATAGTAAGAAGCAGAAACATTGCTTTGTCAACCAAGATCCATCTAGTCAAGACTATGTTTTTTTCAGTAGTCATGTCTGGGTGTGACAGTTGGACTATAAAGAAAGCTGAGCACCGAAGAATTGATGCTTTTGAGCTGTGGTATTGGAGCATACTCTTTAGTCTGTTGGAGTGCAAGGAGATGCAACCAGTCTATCCTAAAGGAGATCAGTCCTGTGTGTTCCTTTGAAGGACTGATGTTGAAGCTGAAACTCCAATATTTTGGCCACCTGATGTGAAGAGTTGACTCATTTGAAAAGACCCTGATGTTGCGAAAGATTGAAGGCAGGAGACGAAGGGGATGACAGGGTGAAATGGTTAGTGGCATCACTGACTCAGTGGACATGAGTTTGGGCAGACTCCGGGAGTTGGTGATGGACAGGGAGGCCTGGCGTGCTGCGGTTCATGGGGTCGAAAATAGTTGGACACGACTGAGCGACTGAACTGAACTGAACTCAAGTAGGTCATTTCAGAGAGTTGAATAGAGTTTCTTGTTCCATATACTAGGTCCTTGTTAGTTATCTATCTTATATATATTAGTGTGTACACATCAATCCCAATGTCACAATTCATCCCTCCCTTCTTGCCCCTGGAACCATAAGATAATTTTCTACATTGTGAGTCTCTTCCTGTTTGTAAATAAGTTCATTTGTACCATTTTTTAATATCCCACATATTAGTGATATCATATGCTTTGTCTTTCTCTGTCTGACTTACTTCACTTGGTATGACAATATCCAGGTCCATCCGTATTGCTTCTGTTAGCATTATTTTATTCCTTCTTATGGCTGAGTAACATTACATTCTATATCTGCACTACATCTTCTTTGCCCATTTCTCTGTTGACGGACATTTAGGTTGCTTCCATGTTCTGGCTATTGTAAACGGTGCTACAGTGAACACCGCTATGCTTAGTAACTTAATCATGCCCGACTCTTTGTGACCCCATGGATTATAGCCTGCCAGGCACCTCTGTCCCTGGGGGTAGTCCCGGTGGACAATAATAGGCAAGAAGATTGGAGTGGGTTGCTATCACCTCCTCCAGGGGATCTTCCCCACCCAGGGATTGAACCCAGGTCTCCCGCACTGCAGGCGGATTCTTTACCAGAGCCACCAGGGAAGCCCTGATGAAGCAAGGAACACTGAGGTGCCTGTATCTTTACAAAGTATGATTTTCTCTTGTTATATATCCAGGGGATTGCAGCTATTTAAAAGATACAGATAAAAAAAACTGCCCAGGAAAAGGCATACAGGGCAGAGTCAAAGGAAATGTGAAACTTGGAACTTTGGTTTCATCTTCCCAGGGTGTCATGGGCAGGTTGTGTTCCCAGCAGCGATGTGCCGGCAGTGAGGTCTTGCAGACACGGGAGCTCACTCCAGGCTCTGTGTCCAGAGTTTTTACTGGGGCTCCATCACCAAAGAATGGCTGAGCGCCCATACAACTGATCTCAGGCTCAAACCTCTCTAGAGGTGTAGCTGATACTGCATGACAAAACCCCCGTCCTAAATCACATCATTCTTATGGCTCAAATTTTTTATTCTAAGTCACACTGTTGACATCCCTGTCAGGCTGGCCCAAGACCCTCACAAAAACAAAGGCACTTTTCTCACTGTTTACCTTTGACTCCTTTAATCACCCTTTCTCAGAGGAAATAGCCTATGTGTTTAGAGAGGAGCTCCCAGGAAACAAGGGCAAAGTCCAGACTTCCCTTTGGATGAGGCTGAGCCCTTCACTACACAGCCTGTGGATGGTTTTGCTTGAGAAGGCTCCCTTGTTGTAGTTTCACAAGAAGAAAATGTGAAGTTACAAACATCAGTCAAGCATTTATCTTCTTCTCGTCTTTGTCTGAAAATTTTTTTTTTTTTCTTGCATTATCTTCATTACCTCTTATGTAACTCCATGAGGTAGACGCTATTTTGAATGGCATTATGGAGAGAAGTAAAATAAGGCTTGCCTAAACATCCAGGGCTTGTGAGTGGTGGAGTGGGAGTATGTACACGGTCTACAGGACTCCAAGGTTCATTCCTGAAGCCACTATGTTGAAAGATACCAGCAATTTTTTTTAGCGATTTTTCTTTTTTTTTTTCGGTTGCGTTGCTGAGGGGCTATTTTTTTTAGCAGTTTTATTTTTTTGGTTTCGAGGCTGTGGGGCTATAGTCCACTGATAACTACTTAATTATTAATCCTTTTGATTAAGTGATATTTAAGCATCAAAAATTCCATTTTGCCTTTCTCAGTAGATTACTGCAAAGTTTTTCTTTTTCCTATGTAGACAACAAGATATATAAATCAAATGTCATGAATAGTGACTAGCAAGCAGAGTATTGTTTGAAGCAGAACTGGCAAATAAAACTGTAAAAATATTTGAAGTATATAAATTGAGAATTTGATAGAGGTATATACTATTTTTTAAATTTATTTTTTAATTGGAATATAATTTCTTTAAAATGTGTTGTGCAATGCTGTGAATCAGGCTGAAGTGTACATATACCCCCTCCCTCTTGAGTCCCCCCACTCGCACCCCATCCTGCTTCTCCAGGTGGTCACACAGCACGGGGTGAGCTTCCTGGGTCATTCAGCAACTTCCCACTAGCTATCTGCTAACATTTTACACATGGTAATGTACTGTGTTTCAATGCAACTCTCTCAATTCAACTTGCCTTCACCTCTCCTGTTATGTCCACAAACATGTTCTCCATCTGTGCCTCTGTTCCTGCCCTAAAAATAGGCTAACCAGTGCCATTTTTCTGGATTCCACATATACATTAACATACCATATTGGTTTTCGCTTTGTGACTTACTTCACTCTACATAACAGGCTGTAGGTTCATACACCTCAGTTCAAGTGACCCAAATTCTCTTCTTTTTGGGGTTAATTAAAATTCCCTTGTATAGATGTATCACAACTTCTTTATCCATTCCTCTCTCAGTGTACATCTAGATTGCTTCCATGTCCCGGCTATTGAAAACACTGTTGCAATGAATTTTGGGGTACACGTGTCTGTTTGAATTATGGTTTTCTCAGGGCATATGCCCAATAGTAGAATTTCTATGTCATATGGTAGTTTTGTTAGGACTTCCCTGATGGCTCAGCAGCTAAGAAATCTGCCTACAATGCAGGAGACACAGGAGATGGTTCAATCCCTGGGTCAGAAAGCTTCTCTGGATGATGAAATGGCAACCCACTCCAAATGCCATTTTCCCCTACCCCTCTGCCGTAGTGCTGACCCTCATTACATATGTGTTAGAAAAGAGTTTCCCTTTCTACTAACTTAAGTAACATAGCTATCATCTGACATGTTTCCCTTTTATTTTTTGAAGAGAACACAGGTAAGTTCCATTCTCTTAGACATCACCAATTATACAACACAATTTTATCGGTTATAGTCATCATGCTACTTATTAGATCCTCAGACCTTATAATTTTCATATGTTAAAATGTATAACCTTTTACAAACTTGTTCCTATTTCTTCCACTCTCCAAGCCCTGGCAATCACTTTCCTATGCTCTTTGTGACTTCCAGTTTTTGTTTTTTTGTTTTTTTTTTGATTTCTTACTGATAGATCATACAGTATCTGTGTTTCTCTAACTTGTTTCAATTAGCATAAGGCCCTCCAATTTCATCCATGCTGCCACCTATGGAAGAATTTCTTTCTTTTTTTTTTTTTTTTAGTGGAGTGCAGTTTATTACACCGGCGGGCCCAAGGCAGAGTCTCCTCTTAGCCAAGGACCCCGACCAGCATTTGTGAAAATCTTTTATACCCCATGTGTACGCGTCCAAACCCACTACCCCAATTCCCTTGAGACTTACATAAACAAAGGAAGGGTAAATACAACTACAGTAACCCCATCATTCACGTGTTATGTGTTCAAACAGTCAATAATCAATAAGCCCACAGTTACATTCCAAATAGTTAATAACCGATAAGCCTGTGCTTACATTCTGATAGATAGTGTCCGGAGGCAGGGGTGATTAGTGTCTGTTTTCTCTTCTTCAAGATTCCCCTGCCCAGAGGGGGGTCTTATCCTTCCATTGTCATTCCCACAGGCGCTAAGCACAGAGTTCAGAGTCCACTGGAGAGGTGGCCTCGCACGATCAGCACAGACAGGCCTGAGATGGAGTCCAGGCCCTATGAATTCCTTCTTCATTCCCCCCTCTTGATGCTCTTAGTTTCCATAACAAGCATCATTTATTGAGATATATTGTACCTTAGCCCTCCTGCCACCCACATGAGAGAATGCTATCAACCTCTGGGTTACAAAATTCATGAGGCATTGTAGGAAGCAGGGCCCACAAAGCAGTATGAACAAGATTACTATAACAACAGTTCATTAGACATGGCTTTCACTTGATTTTGCATATCCTCCAAGGCAGCAGATACATCTTCAGACAGGTCAGGGATGTGCACACCATTCGCCAAAGTCCCTCCTTGGGCTGCTGTGAGTATGTCTAATGCCATCCTATTTTGAATTACTGCCTTCCTCATCTGAATCTGTTCTTCTTTCAAAGCTTGAATGGCTTTAGTACTGTCTAAGAGGGCCTGTTTAATGAAATTAGTTAAGGCCTCTACCTTAACCATGATATCCGTTGTCCCTACAGAGGGTATAAACAAGGCAGCAACATAGTCATACCATTGGAACATAGATCGTGTCCATCTTGCATGCAGATAAGGCCGGTTTACTGGAGGCTGGTGTAGGCTAGGCTTAATTCTGCCATGGGCGAAAGCAAATCCTAATGTGCAACGCCGCACCCAGCCAACTGGTAACCATGGCCATAAGTTAAGCCCACAGAGCCACTGGGTCCCATTGGGGGATACCCAGTGGATTCCAGGATTATATTTCCAGTCGGAACCGGGCCACTGAGCAGACTGATTGGGGTAATAGGTAACTTCCAAGATTTGTTTACTTTGTTCAGGGGACAAATAACAATTCTTTTGGGTCTAGGGGATGGTCTCCAAATCCAACTTTCTGTTCTTTTTGTTCCCAGCAAATAGTAGCAGGGGCAATCAACTGTCCTTTCTCAGGAGTCATCCAGAAATATTCATCCCAGACCTGGTAGTATTGCTCAAGGCACCGGAAGGCCTGTCCCCCTTTTGTAAGGGAGCCCTTTTCCTCTTTAAATCTCATATATGAGGTATAAGCCTTTGTTATCTCCATAAGGCTGGTGTTCATGTTAAATGTAACCCTATGTCCCTGGCCCATTGATGGCTTCTTCTAACACCAGAGGGCAAAGAAAGGTTATGGTTGGTGAGAGAAAGGAAAGTTCCTTTCTGTTGTTAAAGTCCCCATAACGGAGTGACGATACCCACCAGGGGAGTCTGTCTATTACTAACAGGGGCATAGCCCCACATACCCAAGTTCAGAATTGCATTGGTGAGGCCGAGCAGCAGGAGTTGTTTACCCAGCTCCATCCTGTAGAGGGCTTGTCTGGGACCTAGTTTTCTTCTTCCTCCTCAGAATGATCTTGGTTTCCCGTGGGTCGGTGGGATCCTTCTGGGTGGTCCACTCGGCGTCCTCCAGGTCAGCGTGGTATGCCTTCTTTGCTCTGGTGTGATGGATCAAGGGACAATACCTGCAACTTTAACTGCAGTAGGGGTAGTTAGAATAACATAAGGGCCCTTTCACCAAAGGGCTAGCAAATCATGTTTCCAATCTTTGACCCATACTTGGTCAAAAGTATTTCTTTCTTTTTTAATGGCTAAATAAAATTCACACACACACACACACACACACACACACACACACACACATATATATATCACATCGCATTGTTTTAATCTCTTCACATGCTGACAGAAACTTAGATTGTATTTATAATAGGTTGTTTCTAGGCTACTGTGATGGAGAAGGAAATGGCAACCCACTCCAGTACACTTGCCTGGAAAATCCCATGGATGGAGGAGCCTGGTAGGCTACAGTCCGTGGGGTCGGTAAAAGTTGGATACGACTTCACTTTCACTTTTCACTTTCATGCATCAGAGAAGGAAACGACAACATACTCTAGTGTTCTTGCCTGGAGAATCCCAGGGACGGGGGAAGCCTGGTAAGCTGCCGTCTATGGGGTCGCACAAAGTCGGACATGACTGAAGCGACTTAGCAGCAGCAGCAGCAGGCTACTGTCAATATTGATGCAGTGAGATGGGATTACAGATTTCTCTTTGAGATAATTATTTCATTTCCTTTGAATATATATTCAGGAGTGAATATATATCCAGAAGTGTGAAATTTCATGAGAAATTTACCAAAGGTATTCCATAGGAGTTCTACCCATATACATTCCTACCATTAATCCATTAAGATCTCCATTTTCTACACATTCTCAATCACACTTATTTCTTACTTTTTGGTAAAAGCCATTTAAACAGGAGTGACGTGGAATGTGTTGTACTTTTGATTTGTACTTCCGTGATATGACGTTGAGCATCTTGTCATATACTTCTTGGCATTCTGTATGTCTTATTTGGGGAGAAAATTGTCTACTCTGTAAAAAATAGCATGCATTTTGTATACTGTATTTGAATATATAAAACTCAGGTACCTTTCCATACACCAAAAAAATTACAGAAATACAAATAATTCCATTTATAATTGCATCAAAAAAATAAAATACTTAGAAATAAATTTAAGCAAGGTGTTGAAAGATCTGTGTATGAAAATATTCTAGACACTCATGAAAGAAATGTTTAAAAGACACAAGAGGAAACATGTTTCATATTTATTGACTGGCTCAAAAACAGACACATAGATCAACAGAGCGGAACAACAAAGCAAGAAAGAACTGCACACCCATATATTGTCTGTTAGCTTATGAAAAAGGAGTCAAGAATATCCAGTGGGTAAAGGACAAGCTTTTCAAAAATGGCACTGGGAAAACTGGATAGTTCTATGGAAAAATAAAACTGTGCCCCTGTCTTTCGGCATGCACAGAAATCAACTAAAAAGTGATTAAAAAGTTGAACATAAGACTTTAAGCGATTAAACCCCTAGAAGAAAATATTGAGGTAATCTTCTTGCCATTGGTCTTTGCAATGAGTTTTTGGGTTTCACACTAAAAGCAAAGGCAACAACTGCAAAAACAAACCAGTGCCACCACATCAAACTCCAAAGAAAGGAACATTAACAAAATCAAATGGCAATTTACAGATTGACAGAAGATATTTCCAAATCATATATTTCATAAGGGCTTAATATCCAAAAATACATGAGACATACTAGTCAAGGGCAAAAAACACCAAATAATCCAAATTTTTAATGGAACATAAGAAAAATAAGAGTTTCAATAAATCTGAAGATTAGACTGTAGATGAGAGACACTGCAAGGTTTTTCTCCTAGAACAACAGAAGCCTGTGCCTTCCTGACATTACTTTCTGCATCTCCACTCACTTGTTTGACAATTACAGTTCACAGTGTACATTCTTCAGTCAATAGAAATCACCCACAATGAGCTAGAATATGTACTAAAAACAGCTTCACAAGGGGAAAAAAAAAAGCAAAACTAATATTTGCATACTAACTAATAAGGCATATCAAAAGGAAGGTAATTTCCAGAGTTTACCACTCCATTGTTTTCTATAATTCATTTCAAAATTGAGTCAGCTAGTAAGGAAAAGGAGTTCAGAGACCTCACTAATATATCGATAGAAAATCAGTTTCAAATGTGAGCATTAATGGATTATAATTTGGAGGTAATTTATTACTAGTGTTGAAACTGGAGTCCTTTTGATTCTCTACTACATCGGGTTAATAATTTATTATAAATATTAATAGCAACATAGGGACACATACTACTAAAATTATAGTGAATAGAGAAAGACATAGAGTATAGTAGAAAGAAGTGAAAGTATGGGAAGTGAGCAATGGTAGTAAAGTAAAGGGCAGCATTGCCTTGAGAGGAAGGAAGCTTCTCAAAATTTCTTGAAACACCAAGAATGAGTCAGATGTGAGGAACTAGCTTAATTTGTAAATCAGAAACTCTACCAGAAGAAATTTAAGTTCATAAAAATATTACAATGTTAATATCCACAATTAAGACAGACAATAGGATAGGGTAGGGTACACAGACATTCAATACTCTTCATTGCTTAGTGCATCAGGCACTCAAGGACCACCCTCACTGAAGTCTTTCTCTATTGCTCCACCTACAGGTACCAGCATGGGGAAAGAGATAACTGGACTCCACAAGCAGTTGAACCCTACTTTTATGGCCTCCTGGGTTTCCTTAAGAAGCATTCGATGCAGCAGATTTCCTCCATCCCATCCCATCCGGCTGACTCCCCACGGTCAACAGGACTCCTCACACTGGGATCATTCTGCAATCCCCATGGCTCCTGCTCTCAGCTTCCGTGGACACCAGTGGACTTACAACCCTGTCCGAGGTATGAAAGGCTGCAGCATGGCTTGTCTATGAGGTTCTCACTCCATTCAGACAGTGACAGATTAGTTAGTTCACTCCCCAACAGCTTCAAATGACTTTCCCATTCCAGTGGACGGCTATGGACGCGGGGATTACTCCTCTGCGCTTTAGCTCCCTCACCCCCAGGTGCAGGCTGGTCGCACATGCTTTCCTCCTTCTTTCCCCTTCCTCCTTGTCCCTTCTTTCCTTTGTCCTACTGAGTTTTGTGTGGATCAGGATATTCCACCTCAGTAGTCAGGGCGTCCTGCCAGTATTCACCTGGTCTTCTGTGAGAACTGCTGCGTCTATAGATGCTCTTGATGCATCGGTGGAGAGAGGTGTACCCCACTTCCACATACCCCTCTGTCATCTTGTCCACCCCCATTTGTGCATGTATTAGAAACGAGTTTCCCTTTCTATTAAGTAACATTGCCATCACCACACATGTTTAACTTCTGCTTTTTGAGGAGAACACAGGTTAGTTCCACTCTATTCAGTTGAGTCAGTCATTCAGTCATGTCCGAATCTTTGTGACCCTGTGGACTGCAGCACGCCAGGCTTCCCTGTGTATCCCCGACACCCAGAGCTTACTCAAACTCATGTCCGTTGAGTCAGTATGCCAGTCGATGATGTTCAGTCTCTCAGAGATTATTGTTTTTTTGTAATTCCTTATATTTGAGATCTTATTGTATTTTTCTTTGTCTGACTTAGTTTACATAGTGGAATGCCCTCCAGTTTCATCCATGTTGCAATGATTGGTAAGATTTCTTTCTTTTTGTAATGGGTAAATAATATTTACATATATATGTAACATCACATTGTTTTAATCCATTCACCTATTGAAAGATACTCAGGTTGTTCCTATACCAAGGCTACTGTGAATGATGCTGCAATGAACATGGGAATATGACTGTATATCCAGAAGGGGGATAATGGATCACATAACAGTTCTCTTTGAAATTTCTTGAGGAACCTTCACAGTATTTTTCTGTGGGATTTGCACTGGCATACATCCCTATCAACAGAGCATAAGCACTCCTTTTTCTCCACATCCCCAACAAGTTTTGTCATTTCTTACATTTTTGATACTAGCCATTCAAACATGTACGAAATGATATCTCTTGTGCTTTTGATCTGCATTTCCTTTGATTATTAGCAGTGCTGAGCATCTTGTCATTGTCTTGACCATCTATATGTCTTATTTGTGGGAGAATGTCTATTCTTTAAAGATGTAGCATACATTATGTTTACTATATTTCAATATATGAAACTATGTTGTGTACCTATATATATTAACAAAAAACTATCAGAAAGTTGAATAAAGAAAACAAGCACATTTACTATTGCATCACAAAAAGATAAAACACTTAGAAATAAACTTAAGCAAGGTGTTGAAAGATTTTATAAAAAACCTTTAAGATATTGATCTGGAGAAGGAAACAGCAACCCACTCCAGTGTTCTAGCCTAGAAAATCCCATGGACAGAGGAGCTTGGTGCAGGCTACTGTCCATGGGGTTGCAAAGAGTCAGGCACGACTGAGTGATTTCCCTTTCCTAAGACATTTATAAGAGAAATTTAAAAAGAGCTAAAGATATGTAAAGCTAGGTTCTCTATTCAATGTGTATCTTCAGGTAGGATTTGTATTACTAATAACCTTCCCTTTGAGAACTGCTCTTGTTGCATCCTCTAGGTTTTAGATCATCATGTTTTCATTGTTCTCTATGTCTAGGCATGTTTTGATTTCCCTTATTTCTTAAGTAATCTGTTTATTATTTAGAAATGTGTTGCTGAACCTCCATGTGTTTGTGTTCTTTGAAGTTGTTTTTTTTCCCCCTATAATCTATATCTAGTCTCATAGTGTTGTTGTCAGAGAAAATGCTTGATATAATTTCAATTTCCTTAAATTTACTGAGGTTTGATTTGTGACCCAAGATGAGGAAAATGTTCCATTGCACTTGAGAAGAAAGTGTATTCTGCATTTGGATGGAATATGCTGAAGATATCAATTAGGTCTGTTTGCTCTAATATTTCCTTTTAGGCTTATGTTTCCTTATTAATTTTCTGTTTTGTTGATCTGCCCATTGGTATAGGTGTGGTGTTGACATGCCCTACTATTACTGTGTTACTGTCAATTTCCCCTTTTGTGTCAGTTAGGGTTTCCCTTATGTATTGAAGTGCCCCTAGTTGGCTACATAGATATTTAAAATTGTTTTGTCTTTTCCTTGGACTGACCCTTGATCATTAGGTGGTGTCCTTCTTTATCTCTTATAATAGTTTTTATTTTAAGGTCTATTTTTTTCTGATATGAGAATTGCCAATCCAGCTTTCTTTTGATTTCCATTTGCATGGAATATCTTTTTCCATCCTCTCACTTTCAGTCTGTATGTGTCTCTAGGACTGAAGTGGGTCTCTCGTAGACAGCATATATATGGGTCTTGTTTTGTATCCATTCATCCAGTCTCTGTCTTTTGGTAAGAATGGGAGAAGATAATAGCAAATAAAACAACTGATAAAGGATTGCTTTCCAAAATACAAGCTGCTCAAATAAGTCAGTCATCAAAAGCAAAGGCAAGAGCTGCAAAAATAAACTAGTGAGAACACATCAAACTCAAAACCTTCTACAGAGTAAACGAACCCATCAATAAAATTAAATGGCAACCTATGGAATGAAAAAAAAAATTCAAATCACATATTTGGTAAAAGCTTCATATCAAGTTTATATAAGAGACTCATGCACCTCAGTAGGAAAAAAAATAAAACAACTCAAATTATTAACTGAGCAAAGGAAGAGTAAGTGTTTTGAAAAATCTGAAGATTATACTGTAGATGAGAGAAACTGTAAGTTTTTCCTTCCAGAACAGAACCCTGTGTCTTCTTGACATTGCTTTTTTTTTATTTCCAATCACCTGTTTGGTGATTGAAGTTCACAGTATACATCCTTCACTCAATAGCAATCACCGTACACTGAGCTATGTGTGCTCTACTAACTATAAAAAACTAATCATTACATACTTAATCTTGAGGCATCTAAAATCCAAGGTGATTTTTAGAATTTTCCACTCCATTGTTTTCTACAATCTATTTCAAAATTGAAACACATAGCAAGGAGTGAGTAGGAAACCACAGTAATACATGGGTAGAAAGTCATTTACAACTGGGAGCATTACTGGATTATAATTTGGGGGTTGTATGTAATGACTAGTACTATTAAAATTTTATTCCCTTTAATTCTCTGGTATACTACGTTGAAATTTATTTAAAATAGTAATACAGCCTCTATGGAGAATAAGGTGGAGATTCCTTAAAAAACTAGAAACAAAACTGCCATAGGACCGAGCAATCCCATTACAGGGCATAAACACCGAGGAAACCAGAATTGAAAGAGACAAGTGAACCCCAATGTTCATTGCGGCAATGTTTATAATAGGCAAGACATGGAAGCAACCTAGATGCCCATCAGCAGACGAATGGATGAGAAAAATGTGGTACATATATACAATGGAATATTACTCAGCCAGTAAAAAGAATGCCTTTGAATCAGTCCTAATGAGGTGGATGAAACTGGAGCTATTATACAGAGTGAAGTAAGCCAGAAAAAAAAACACCAATACAGCATACTAGCATATATATATGGACCTCAGAGAGATGGTAATGATAACCCTGTATGAGAGACAGCAAAAGACACACAGTTGTATAGAAGTATTTTGGACTCTGTGGGAGAGACGAGGGTGGGCTGACTTGGGAGAATGGCATTGAAAGATGTATATTATCACATGTGACACGAATCGCCAGTCCAGGTTCGATGCATGATCCAGGGTGCTCGGGGCTGGTGCACTGGGATGACCCAGAAGGATGGGAAGGGGAGAGAGGTGGGAAGAGGGTTCAGGATGGGGAACACTTGTACACCCATGGCGGATTCTTGTCATTGTATGGCAAAAACAATACAATATTATAAAGTAACTAGCCTCCAATTAAAATTAACAAAATAAAATAAAATAATAATACCAACATAGAGACACATAGCACTCAAGTTAGAGTAGACTGAGAAAGACAAAGCTTATGAGGCAGGAAGTGAAATCACAGAAAATTAGCAATGGTATCAAATGAAGGGGCAGTATTGCCTAGAAAGAAAGCAGAGTTCTCTGATTTTTTGGAGACAACACGAAAAAGCCAGATGGGAGCCCACCAGCTTAAACTGTATACCAGAAACTTCACCAGAAGGAAAATGAAGTTCATAAAAGTATGCTGATGCTGAACACCAAAATCCAGACAGTAAGCGAATAGGGTAGGGTATATGTAGATGCTGAGAACTACTCAGATTTAGACATGGAAGCAAATACACTAATGAGCATCAGAAAAATCAAAGCTCAAAAGGGTCTAAAAAGTAAATCGTAGAGAGACTTGGTAGTCTGATCAAAAGAATAAGAGAATCAAATTAGACAACCAAAATAGAAAGACTTGTGCACATGATAGAACCAGAGAATGCTCAGGAGAGAAAGTTTCAGACCTAGTGGACCAGCGAACAGAAGCCTCCAGCATCAGGAACAGAAACCCTGAACAGGACTCATGACTGTGGGCTTCTTGGATGAGCCTCAGTTTCAAAGTTTGGGCGCTATACCGCCTAAAAGCAAATGCAGACCAGGACTATAGCTTGCTATGACACTGAATCACAGACAATAGTGTTTGTTAGTTGACTTTTCTCATCCAACTATAAAGTTAATGAATCACTGACCAATGATAATTGAAACCATCAGTTTGCAGTCAGATCCTCTTTAGTCATAGAATGGACATCTGAACCTGTTATATGATCCCCAGTAACAGTTTTAATCATTAAATTTATTGATGTTTAATTGAAGGCTAATTGCTTTACAACACTGTACTGTTTTCGGCCAAACATCAACATGAGTCAGCCATAGGTTTACCTATGTCACCTCAGTCTTGAACCTCCTTCCCACCTTGATTCCCATCGAACCCCTCAAAGCTGTTAGAGAAAAATATGGAAGGCTTCACATATTTGTGTATCATCCTTGGGCAGGGGCCATGCTAATTTTCTCAGTATTATTCCAAATTTTTAATATGTGTGCTACCAAAGCAAACACAGAAATAACACTTTAACAGAAAAAAAAATCATAGTTAGTCATCCACCAACAAATGATCAATTACATTAGGAATTAGGGTATTCTGTTATATTTACTGCCACTTATAAATTTGAATTTTATAAGGTCTAAAGTTCCATGTAGGAATTATGCATATATTTATTCATAACACATGTATACATCCACAGAATATATACACAGAAATATGTCTATGTTATACAAGGTATTATTCTCCTTGCCTTTCACAATAAGCTTTTTAGTTCATGAGAGAGATTGTCCCAAATTTCTCCAACTTATATGTCTTCTTTTTGAGAACCAGTTCTTTGATTTTCATCACCTACTTTTACATAACCATTTTATTTCTAGATTTCATGCCCCTTTAAACTAAGAGCAGAGAAAACCTAGTAAATGCTAGTATCTTATCCTTAAATAAATTACCACTCTTCTGGCAAATTGGAAAAAGAATCATGTTCAGATCTCATTCAGGAGGATAAAATTCTTGTTTAATCAGTTTCTTGTCCAAACTCAATTCTTGCTCACTTCAGTCTTAAATTATACTTACTTACAAAGGATGGACAGGAAAAGTAATACTAAAATCACGCTAGCAAGAGTCTATGCTTTTATGCTTCTGTTGGCCAAAATTAGGGCCAGAAGTAATTTCTGAAATATTAAAATACATCATGGAAGCATGAATGTCTAGTTTTAATATCAACGAGGAGATGTTTGGAGATGGTACAAAAACTTGGCCCATGGGTTGTCAGGATGTGCTCGCGACGAGACAGTTGAATTTACTCCCTAAAGCATCAAAGTCAGGCCTTTGTTCGCAGAGCCAATGAGGTTGTCTTGGGTGCTGACCAGGTAATATTCTTGTATTACCATTTGGAGATTTACCTGCCATTTTCTCGAAGAAACAAACGTAATGAGAAGATTAAGGATGCATAAAAGTAGAAGAGCTGTCAAGTTGCCAAGAAGCAAGGCTAGCCAGGAGAACCAGGCCCCACACTGATAATTGTCAAAGATTTTAACAGTGAGTGTTTTATAGACAGAGCAGAACAAGTGGATAAAACCAGTGTTCTAGGGTCACTGCTGCTTTGCAGTCAAAGACAAAATATTTTTCGCGTTAAACAGAGTCATCACAGCTCCTGATATGGTCCTGGTTACACACATGCAGACTGAGAGCCCACAGACATGTGTGATGTGACATCAGGAAGTGAACAGATGACTGCATTGGTGCCCAGTCACCTCCATCTGCTAATAATGGGACCTGGGAAAATTATTTGCCCTCCACAAGTCATTGCATCTTCCTTAACATAAGTTGATGATCATAGTGAAAATCAAGGCTATCTCACAAGGCTACTGTGAAACACAAATTTTAAGATGTTTTAGAGCTTTTGGGAAAGTATCAAAGACATGCATGGGGTTACAAAGGTGAGTTAGCAGATCCAAGGTACAGTATTCTTTTTCTCTTAGTATTCTCTCTGTACTCAATAGTAGTGAACAGTCAGTCATGTGTTTACTCTTACCCCAGCGTGATGATAAACCACACAGATCAACTGTACACTTCTTGTCATTTCCGTGTCTAAAATTCAAGCACTAGTCATTGTAGAGTGAAAAAATAACACACTCCTAGAGGGCCTCGGTGCTCAGAGTCTGCCGAGTCCCAACATTAAACTGTCTTAAAAGAAGGGCCTAAATACTCTGGCTCAGAATTAAGTTCCAAATGTTTCCAGAGCACAGAAGTACCTCTGGGAGCAATACAAAAATGCAGGGAGTAACCTACTTCTCCATATATCTGTCTGTGCAAATGTCATCATCCATCTAAATTCACACAGAGGGCGCACTTTCTTCCGCACCCCAGCTACTACAGCATCAACTCCTGCTCAGAGCAAAAGGCTTCCCTCCACAGGATGGATTCGATAACCTCAGGTGATTAGATCATCTCAGAATGGCTCATGTTTTTATTTTGGCAGGGTCCTGCCTGCTCCTGCTGCTGGTCATGTCAAATCTGCTCCTGTGCCAAGGCAATGTATGCCCGTCCTGCGGTCCTGACGTGTTTGGCGTCCCCCTGAAGTTCCTTAGAAACACGTTTAGCCGTGTCTCCAGGCTGTCCCATGACATGCATAACCTTTCCACGAAGATGTTCAATGAGTTTGTAAGTACTATGGTGGTGGTGGTTTAGTTGCTAAGTTGTTTCCGACTCCTGCAACCCCATGGACTGTAGCCCGCCAGGCTCCCAGAAGTTACCTTCATGTAAGTGACTGGGCCATACTGTCCTTCCAACAAGAGGGCTGCACCAGCCAAAGTTCAAATAACACACTCTCTAGGTTAAAGATGCCAACAGCTCATAAGATGTGGAAATCGAAGAACGGACCAGTTTTGTGAAATCTGAAACATTCCTAGGAAGTGCAATAACTTTTTCAATTTCCTTTCATTCATTTTCTTTTTTAAATTTCCAAATAAATGATTTTGTATTTGTCAGCTAGGAATGCCATAAAAGAATACAATAGACTCAGTGGAATAAACACCAGAAATTTATTTCCTCACAGCTCTGGGGGCTAGAAGTCCCAGATCAGGGCACCAGCAAGGTGAGGTTCTGGTAAGAACTCTTTCTCTCCAGGATGGCTTCTCCATGCGTCCTTACACAGGGTGGGGAGTGGGGCAGACAGACAGAGGAAAGGACACAAAGACACAGAGACAGAAGAGAAAATTCTCTGGTGTTTCGCTTCATGGAGACACTAAATCTATTGGATGAGCGCATTTAACCTTAATGGACTTTGCTGGTGGCTCAGATGGTAACAAATCTGCCCACAATGGGAGGGAACTGGGTTCTATCCCTGGGTCTGGAAGAGTCCCTGGAGAAGGAAATGGCAAGCCACTCTAGTATTTTTGCCTGAGAAATCCCATGGACAGAGGAGTCTGAAGAGCTATAAACCATGGTGTGCGAAAAAGTCAGAACCCTTTTCAAAACAGTGTACTTTGGCAGTTCGGGCTCTAACACATGAATTTAAAGAACACACATTCAGTCCATAATACTACCTGACTAAAGCACTTTTAGGCGGGACTGGGGAAAAGGAAGCATGTTGATTTTTTGGTCATTCAGGGCCTCTCTGGGCTTTCTTCTCCAGGCTCAGAGTAAATAGCCAATAAATGAGAACTGCTGTGCAGTGAACTGCGTGGATGGAACATGTTAAACAAAGCTGAATCCCGGTCGCAAAAACGAACACTGGTAGTTTTTTTAATGATACAAATTATTGTTTTAAGATTTGCAGTGAATAGGTTTAGAATTATAGTAGAAGGGGAGTTTACAATTGGAAACAATTATTCTCTTTCTAATGAAGGTATTTGAAAGTTGTATGTTAATTTTTTTAGGTCAATGAAGGAGCACACAGTAGAGCAGACAGCTAATAAAAGGCAGTGCTAAAGGTTTCTATTAAATTCACATAGTTCTTTGTAAACACTAGTTTTTGTTTCATCCTTCATTTTTGACTGTCCATTTTTTCCAACTCTTCCTAGTAATCTCTTCAAATGTTCATAACTTCCATTAAAGATTAGTTTTTCTCTATCAAAGTGTTAGTTAAGATTTTTCTACTCTTATTATTCTCAGTCCATTGCTTAGTATTTCCCATAATTTTATGCCATTTTTTTCTGATGTACCTTTTTTTCACCATAAACAGCATTGTATTCTACACCTGGGATGAACACTAAGATTTTGGTGAGCGTGTTCAGACATAAGTCAGAGTCATTACTGTATTACTCTGTATAAAGGAATATATTGGCTCCAAACCACAGTAAACAAGAGATTAAATAGTTAAATATAGGTGCATGCATGCATTCTAAGTCACATCAGTTGTGTCCAACACTTTGCAACCCTACTGACTGTAGCCCAACAGGCTCCTCTGTCCATAGGATTCGCCAGGCGAGAGTATAGGAGTGTGCTGCTGTACCCTCTCGCAAGGGATGCTCCTCACCTAGGGATCTAACCTGAGGCTTTTTGTATCTCCTGCATTGGCAGGAATGTTCTTTACCACTACCGTCACCTGGGAGGCATCAAGTATCGGTACAAAAGTACTATATTTGGTTCAAATACTAAAAAAATTTTAAAAAGATAGTGTTATAATAGAGAAGGAAAAGTTTGACCTTAGGAAAGTTAGATGTAAAATCATTTTCACAGAGACAATATGTAGAAAAAGTAGGAAAATAATGACTTTCAAATTTTGTGATGCCCCCGGTTAAAAATTTACACTACTATCAAACATGATAATGTTCTGGTAATGGGCTCATCCACTGAATACCCAACAACCCTCGCTAATTTCTGATCACTTTCAGGAAGAAAAGTATTCCCAGAGTAAACCAGAGTATATCAATGCCATCAATGACTGCCACACCAATTCCCTCCATGCTCCTGAAGAAAGAGAAAAAGCCCAGCAGATGAACGTGAGTCTTTCACCTGGGTTTTTCACCAGATCAAGTGAGACAGTGTGTAGCTTAACAGGCTTCAGATTATTAGAGATAATGTTAACTGTACATGAAGAAAACGGTGGAGGAATTGTAAGCAGTTGAAGAGAAATCATATTATGCAGTTGATGAAGCATGAGTGAAATCAAGGGATAACTAAAGATCTGTAGTAGCAAAATAAACAACACATCTGTAAATTGTCCATGCAGACAAATTTAGTTCAAGCAATGCATTAGACACAGGATTGCAGCTATTATTCTGCACAAAAACAGGAAATGAATGGGAACTTCCATGTGTAAAATATAAGATTGCAAAATTCATGAATATGTAAGAAACACACCCCAGTTTTGAGTACTCCCTGTTACTAGTGACTCATATGTGGGAGTCCTATACTGCACCATTCGAGCCAGCACGTCTGCCTCTCAAGGCTCTCCTGATTCTGCTTCCACTTCTCTGACACCTCCTTCATTTGTCACTCTCAATGACTCCTCCGTCACCTTTTATTTTTAATTTGTAAGTTTCCCCCACATTGGCCTATATAACATTGCTTTGCTTCTCATGGCCGCAACAATTGCATCTGTACTGAGGACAACACAGTTTACATATCAAGCCTCAATGATTACTGGCAGCTCCAAATTTTCACCTTTATAATCTCTCCTTTCTGATTTCCTGCATTGTCCTTCATCCTAACATATTTTAAAATATTTTCATATGCATGCCCCCTTAAAATTCTATCTTTCTCTCTAAAACTTTCTTTTTTTTTTAATTTATTTTTATTAGTTGGAGGCTAATTACTTTACAATATTGTAGTGGTTTTTGTCATACATTGACATGAATCAGCCATGGATTTACAAGTATTCTCCATCCCGATCCCCCTCCCATGTCCCTCCCCACCCGATTCCTCTGGGTCTTCCCAGTGCACCAGGCCCGAGCACTTGTCTCATGCATCCAGCCTGGGCTGGTGATCTGTTTCACCCTAGATATATACATGTTTCGAAGCTGTTCCCTCGAAACATCCCACCCTCGCCTTCTCCAACAGAGTCCAAAATTCCGTTCTGTACATCTGTGTCTCTTTTTCTGTTTTGCATATAGGGTTATCGTTACCATCTTTCTAAATTCCATATATATGCATTTGTATACTGTATTGGTCTTTATCTTTCTGGCTTACTTCACTCTGTATAATGGGCTCCAGTTTCATCCATCTCATTTGAACTGATTCAAATGAATTCTTTTTAATGGCTGAGTAATATTCCATGGTGTATAACTTTCTTAATGATATCAGCATTGTTTTCCTCTGTTAAGCTCATTAATAATGAGGATGATCAAGTAAAGGAAAAGTTCAAAAAGGAGGAGGACGAGGGATTTTTCAATAAGCTTGAATTTACAGTTTATTGAGAGGTTCTACATGGCCATACATTCTATTAAGCACTTTATGTGCATTACTATAGTTAGTCCTACTCAGTTCTAAGTTTTTTTTACCACTAAAAGAGTTCATGGCTATAAAGAAATCAAGATTATTAACTAGAGATCTTCAGACCCCAGGATTTTCAAACTCAGTTCTGCTAGTAGTAGTGCACCTGGGAGGAAAACCCTCCATTGTGAATCCCACGGATGCTGTTACTAAAGACAACGCTGTGCCATTTTTTGCCCGGACACATGTCAACAAGACAGACTCTTCTGATACCAGCATGGGGGCTGGTGTTGGGATCAACTGAGGAAAGAAAGCCTGTTTAGGAATGTCATGTCTTCTTCATTGTCTCTTTGTTGTAACAACATAAAACAAATTACCAATCGAAAACAAATACATATGACTCATCTGATTCATTAATATGAAAAAATCACTGGGTGACAATGATGTAGGCACAGGCAGAATGCCTCTTTCCTGGGTCAGGTACTGCAGGCACATACTGACTTGTCATAAAATACTTAGATTTCTCCCCTGCAAATATACAAACATAAAAGAACTCACTGAGTGGTTGGTAGAATTTCAGAGGAAAAAGAAAATTTATGTTATAAATTAGAACTCATCAGAAGAATTAATTCCTCAAATAACCCAGATTTTTAATAATTCAGTGAAGTGGGAACTAATAGCTTACATTTTATAATTTTGCAACTTTTACTACCTTCAAAAATCTCTGCATACACATAGGAATAAGCAAAAGCCTTTTAGGTCAGCTGCTCTGAGCAACGATCACCTGTAACCACAACCATTGAATTATGATTATTTCAATGAGATTGTTTCTTATATTTTCTTAGAATGAAGACCTTACTAAGTGGATACTCATGTTACAGTACCTCTGGACTGCTCCTTTGGTTGATCTAGGCACTGATCATCGGATTGAGAAAGACCTCTCAGATACTATCATATCAAGCGCCTTAGAGAATATTAAAAAATGTGTCAAACTTCAAGTAATCTTCGAGAGGCAATTCAGACAGGTGAGCATCCTGCAGAGGGCTTTCTTGCTTTGTTCATGAATGAAAGAGTTGACCTCTGTAATGCATAAGGAGTTTTGAAATATCTCATTTTGTAAGAAAAAGATTCATGAATTCTATATGCTAGACTGCTACTACATAAAGCAGGAGCCTAGTCATTCATAGTGATAGATTCCACTGTAAACGAATCAGAATTTCACTGCAATTTTTGACATGTGGAGCCTTCCCTACATTGCACATGATTCCACCAAAATCTTGCCTCTTCCTGGGCACAGGTGGTTGAAATATTTTCAAGAGTAGGAGAACTGAAGAACAGAATTTCCAAGCTCAGCGTTTTCCTCAAAGTATCCCAGGACATCTGCTCTTGAAGTTCCATTTTCCTCTTTCTCTGTTCTCCTCAAATCGAAGGATGAGAGTGGGAAGGAAGACAAGAGAAAGTTAAAACTAAACTTGAGTTATGTTTCTACTTTTTAGATTCCTAATTGTTTTCTCATAGGCTGGCTCCATATTCCATATCTAGAGAGTTTTACATTTGTATGTGTTCCCCAAATCTTAATTTGAGAATTACAAGGGACAAAGATAAGGAAATACTAATAAAACGCATAAGAAATCATTATCTTTTGGGTATTCAGATTATTCTTCCAGTGAGGCGGATATTGTCTGAGGAACACATGTACTGGTCAGGATACCAATCCCTGGTGTCCAGCGATGAAGATGCACGTCATTCTACACTTTATAACCTGTTCAAGTGCCTGCGCAGTGATTCACGTAAAGTTGACATGTACAGCAAGATCCTGGCGTGCCGAATCAGTGACGAGTGCTAAATCCACATCCATCCCATCCAGCTCTGAGATGGTCCTAAAGATCTATCCCATAGCAAGCTTCTTCGAAATTTACAGCTTTTAAATGCATGCTCTTTGAAATGGTTCTTCTCTTAAAAAAATAAACACAGACTCTGTAGAGATTTCAAAATCTAAGAGGGAAATTTGTTAACATTTCTTATTTTCATTTAATCAAAAATCAAAACAAAAAACACCCCTACAATTGAGAGAATGAAGCTCCTATTAAAATTAGTCCAAATAGCAGAAGCTAGCATTACAAAGAAGACCATTAAGAGATTACATAAGAATCACAGAAAATTATGCTGGGTCAATTTATTAGAATCAAAGAATTAGACAATTGTTCATGGTTCTGGTCATGCTACCAAGAAGACTGAATCCTCAGGATTCTTTATGAAAGCCAGCCACAAACTGTCAGCCCACTGTCACAGTGTTACACCAGACAGGATCAGTGCTTCACAACTTTGTACAAATAGCATGAGGTTTACTGAACTGTGTGAAGATTGTTAGGATGCTGTCTTAGTCCTTCTGGGTTGCTATAACAAAATATCACAGACTTATAAACAATGGAAATGGATTTCCACAGTGTGGTCATGCAGGGTCCTTTCTGGTCACACACTTCTTATTGTATTCTCACACAGTGCGAAGGGCTAGGAAGCTCTGTGTATCTCTTATACATAAAAGCACTCATTTCATTGAGGGGGCTCCATCCTTATAACGCCATAACCTCACAAAGGCTCCTCAGATGGATGCTATAACCATGGGAATCAGGATTTCATCATATGAAATTTCTGGGGGGACACAAAGGTTGAGACCATAGCAGATACAAACCTGAACTGCCTCCATTCTCCTCCAGTGACTTCTTCACCCACACTCCACTGTATCCTCATTTTCTGCATCACCTTGCAACCATTCCATACATTCTGTCACTCTGGGTTTCACAAGGCCAGGTCAGTCAAGTGTCATATTCAGCCTATTCAATGTTTCCCTCTCCCCTGCTGAGGCACAGGGGACCTACCAGGAGGCATCGATGTGTCCATTTCTGCAAGGTTCCTTCTCTCTCCCTCTCTGGATCTTCATCCCTTGGGCCATGTTGGAACAGGGTGGATGGAAATGAGGTGGGAAAGTTCTGACATCACTGGCTTACATGGTGCTCTTGTAGCCTTCTCTTGGTCCAGACGGACTGACCTGAAATTCTCCCTGACTGACAACTGTTTCTTTTGTGTGGTGTCCTTGTGATTGCCCCGGACATTCACAAGTTGGGGATCCCCAACGCCATAGTTTCCTTTTTAATCAGGGGAGCTGTTCTGGTACCCACAGCTCACCACCCGCAGTCATCACCACAGCCTCTCTGTTTCCCTCACTCTGCAAGCACCATCTGGAGAAAATTAAGTAGCCCACAGTAAGCTGCCTACTAGCTGACCCACAGGAAACCCATGTATCATAAACACTCTGAACAAGTGATTGGCAGAAATACAGGTGTGCATCTGTCCCTGCCTGGGGCCTCAGGACAAATGTCCTACTGGTCAAATAGATACCGAGTAGATCAGAAAGCTGGATTTAAAAACACATTTATCTGAGAAGTGAGATACCATTCTCTCTTCCTTTTAGAGTAACTATCCTTGTCATTAATTATTTGGCCTTACATACATGCCCTAGTAGGTCACTGAATTATAAAATCCTCCAAATAGACTGACTCTCTCCTGAGACTGGAGCAGTGTGACTGGATTAGGGTTGCTTAGCTTGTTTAAAGGCCTCCAGACAACCAGGGTTGAGGGCCAGTCTCTTGACTGGCACTCCTAAGAAGTCAGTGATGTTGCTGGGCTGGCTGTGTAACATCTTTAGGGCTTTACCAGTAATTCCTAGTAAACAGAAAATGGGAAATCAAAAGGTAGATGGGAAAGGGGGATGAATAAGAGGGAAGGAAGAGAAAGACAGAAGGAAGGAAGAGCAGCAAAAGGAAAGTGAGTCAAGGACTTGGGTAGTGAAGGATGAAAAGATGTTAGAACTCTATTTTTGAGGACCCAAATATATATATATATATTTGTAAGAGCAAATATCTCATATTCCCTTTTATTTCCATTTTTCTTCTCTCCTCTTTTTCTGAAATTGTCCTTTTGTTAGGACTATTCTTTTGTTGTTACTAAAGGCCATAGTTCTAGAGATGAACCAAGACTGGTAAGTCTTCAGGGCAGATCCAGCCAAATTATCTTCTTTTAGGCAAAGACATATTCACCCACATACAGGAACACTGTCCAGCAAAACCAAACTCTTCCTTCATAGCCAGCATTATTCTGGCCTGAGTCCTACCCCTGTCTCTACCTGGGATGACCCAAACCTTCCAGAACATGACAAAATACTCTGACCCAAAGGAATCTATCAAACCTTCCCTGGGAAAATCACATATGGCAGTTATCATTAGGGAGATTCACATATGTCAATTTGGAGAGCGTGTCTTTATTCTACAAACATCAGGAAACCAAGAACATTTAGTCCAAGAGACCAGGATGTCCAGAATTAGAGAAGAGAAACTTCAATGTGCATTGAGGAATTGTGGCTGCTGGGAATCATAGAGAATAAGAAAGAGATCAGAAAGAGCTGGGAATATTATGACACTAAAAATCAAAGACGGCTCTGCCAAGTCAAAAGGCACAAAGTATGTGAGAGATATAGGAAATGAAAAGGACCTTGACCACATGCAAGGAATGAGGCAGACATAAGAGCCAAGAAAGGCATCCAACAATATGGGACTAGTTCAGTCAATCAATGAAAAGTCAGAGAGAGGGGAGGATATAAATTAAGGTTTTATTCAAAAGCATCTGAGCTCTATTTTCCTGTATTTCATCAACTTAGTACCAGAAATCACCAAAAAATGTTAAGGTTCTGCAGCAAATGATAGAAATAAGTACTCTATGGAGCTTCTGCTAGACCCTCTGGAATACCAGAAGCAAAGCACGACTACCCAGTGATAACAAGCAGTAAGTCTCTAGTCACTTTCAACACTTAAGTAAGACATACATTGTAAAGCATAGAGGATGGATAGACATAAAATGGAAACAACACATACCTTTACAGAGCCAGTCTAAACAAAAGCTAAAACCTAACCAAAATAGAGGTAATGGTCTCCTTAATCATGTGTCCACTTTCTCCAAGAGTTCCTCATTCCTTTTTCCTGAATCCTCCCTTGTTTACTAACCCTTCATTGCCTTACTCTCAGCAGACAGTCAGCTAGTCACTAATCAATAAATAATTAAACCTTGTTCACTCCTGAAATATATTTGTATGATGGACTCTTCAAACTGAAAAGGTTTCTAATTCCCTGAAAGTAAAACTCTAATACTGGAAGGACTCCTTCCCAGCCTCTTTCCAAAATGTCCAGTGGGCAGAAACTGTGAGTGTAGCTACTTAGACATATTCTGCCATAATTATAACCTGTTTGGATAGTGAAGACAGGAGATGGATGAAGCACTGAAAGATGTTGAGAAAGAATCGCATGGACAAGTGGAAAAGAGAGCAGAAGCCTTAAACTTCAATCTATGCCTGCACACCACACCATGTGTGATGGGAGCAAGGTGGGCCTAATCAGGGATGGATTTTTCAAGACAGTTCTATATGAGTTGGCACTGAGAAGTTTGATTCACTCAACTATTTCAACCTGATTCCTTGATTCTAAGACTCAAAACCACTTGTGTCATTTAACTGCACTAAGTCAAAACTGGAATATACTTATTGCCTGTTTAAACACTGCTAAGAGATCTTAGAAGTTCTCATCGCAAGAAGAAAATTGTAACTATATCGAGTGACAGATGTTCACAAGACTTATTGTGGTGATCATTTTGCAATATATATCAAATAATTACACTGTATACCTGTAAACCAATATAACATTATATGTCAACATTATCTGTGTATAATGACACCTGAAACTAAAATAGCATTATTTGTCATTCTGGCCTATGTATAATGATCATGTAATCATTATGTTATATACATAGCACATATGCATACCTTCAGTTAAGTTCAGTCACTCAGTCATATCCAACTCTTTGATATCCCATGACCTGTAGCACATCAGGCTCCCCTGTCCTCCACCATCAACTGGGGCTTGCTCAAACTCAGGTCCATCGTGTTGGTGATGCCATCCAACCATCTCATCCTCTGCCATCTCCTTCTCCTCCTGCCATTCATCTTTCCAGCAGCAGGGTCTTTTCCAATGAGTCAGTTCTTTGCCTCACGTGGAAAGATAATTGGAGCCTCAGCTTCAGTATCAGTCCTTTCAATGAATATTCAGGGCTGATTTACTTTAGTATTGACCCGTTTGATCTCCTTGCAGTCCAGGGGACTCTCAAGAGTCTTCTCCAACACCTCAGTTCAAAAGCATCATTTCCTCGGTGCTCAGTTTCCTTATGGTCCAGCTCTCACATCCATCCTGACTACTGGAAAAACCATAGATAGCTTTGACTAGATGGAATTGTATTTATATATACAAAAATATATGTACACACACCTATGTAAGGAAAAGTTTTGAAAAGGAATGTAATTCTATTTTGGATAAAGAAATCAAATCAACTAGTATTATATATATATATTTTTCAATTGTGCATTTTAGCTATCATGTTGGGTCTAAAACCTCTCCTTGAAATGTAGTTTATGTTTATGTTGGTAAAAGAAACAGAAATATGTCTTCACCTTGTAACATTAACTACAGAACAGCTTATTTACAATAGCTAATCGAAACCACAAAATTTTGAAACCGATAGGCCTGTCCAGTACTATGCTATTGGTCATTTAAACAACTGATCATTGACTTAATTCCTCCTTGACTCAGAAACTCTTACAGGTGCTTAGTTTACATCAGTAAACAAAGCAGGCAGACATTTACCCTCATGGAACAGATATTCCAGCTGGGGGAAGATGGATAATCTGCCATAAACATGAATCCAGGTACATTATATGGTATGTTAACAGGTGATCTGTACTGTGGGAAAAGAAATAGTAAGGCAGAGGATGGGGTTTAGGGAATGAATGTGAAGAAAGGGAGGTGATTTAAAGAAAAACAACTTAGACCACACTGAGGGGAGCAAACACCCTTTCTTGCATTCAAGATTCCAGTTTTCCCCTGTCCAGTCAGGTCTCTTGGTCTTCTACCCAACTTCAAAACTGTTTCTTCTGTCTCTGAGGCTCTATGTGAACACACGCAAACATGGATGTTCTGAATATTCTGCCTCTCTTCAGTTGAACTAGTTTCATAAAAAAATTTTTGGTAAACTGCCCCAAATTAAGTAACATTTTATGCAGCAAATTTTGATACTTTTCTGTTTCCTGAAGATCTAATGTCCAAATTATTTCCCATTTTACAACACACTGTCAGTGACCTAATTATATTATGCAAAAATATTATATATGCATTTCTCTTGTAATATATTATGGCATTTAAAAAATATACAGAAAATAAAACCTAAAAGACAGTGAGATAAAAAGAACTAGAAACATAAATGCTAACATTTTCTTCCCCAGGTGATGAGGACACTCATTTTTATGGCCATTGGACTAATTGATTCTAAATGTACACACATAATTCTATCAGTTGTTTAACTATAATAATAAAGAAATTTCTTTTATATATAGCTTCAATCAAAGTTCTCAGAATACCACAAGGGGCCAAGAATAAAATTATATGTGAATAACTCTCTTCACATATAATATGAGTAATATAAGTAATCATCTATAGTTCTTTTGTTATTCTGTCAACTTATTTACTGGTTAGTCATCCAAACTCTACAATAGATTTCGTTTTTTCAGGGTTTAAATCTCAAACCGTAATAAAAGCAGAGCAATGGCCTTAAAAAAATGGCCTAGTGAAAAAGTTGGCTTAAAGCTCAACATTCAGAAAACTAAAATCATAGCATCCGGTCCTATTAGCTCATGGCAAATAGATGGGGAAACAGTGGAAACAGGGCTGACTTTATTTTTCTGGTCTTCAAAATCACTGCAGATGGTGACTGAAGCCAAAAATTAAAAGACGCTTACTCCTTGGAAGGAAACATGACCAACCTAGACAGCAAATTAAAAAGCAGAGACATTAATTTGTGAAAAAATGTCCGTCTAGTCAAGGCTACGGTTTTTCCAGTGGTTATGTATGGATGTGAGAGTTGGGCTATAAAGAAAGCTGAGCGCCGAAGATTGATGCTTTTGAACTCTGTTGTTCGAGCAGATTCTTGAGAGTCCCTTGGACTGCAAGGAGATGCAACCAAACATCCTAAAAGAGATCAGTCCTGGGTGTTAATTGGAAGGACTGATGTTGAAGCTGAAACTCCAGTTTCAGCCATGTGATGAGAATAGTTGACTCATTTGAAAAGACCCTGATGCTGGGAAAGATAGAGGACAGGAGGAGTAGGGGACCACAGATGATGAGGTGGTTCGATGGCATCACCGACTCAATGGAGATGGATTTGTGGGGCCTCCGAGATTTGGTGATGGACAGGGAGGCCTGGCATGCTGCAGTTCAGGGGGTTGCAAAGAGGCAGACATGACTGAGCAAGTGGAACCAAACTGAACTGAAATGGCCTAGAAGAATAAATAAAATGTTGTATGGATATCATTATATTACATATATATATATATATATATATATATATATATATATATATATGTATTTTTAAAGAAAATTAATGAAAAAATACAGAAGACTTACAGTTTGCTGAAACAGAAAATGTACTCACTCAGAGCTGAATATACATATAATCTAGAAAAAAAAACTTTCTCAGCTTCTGATGACTTCTAAAAGAAAGGGACTCCATGACTTTCATCTCCAGCCTACTGTGGACTCCTTTCCACTTCCCTCCCCAACGTCCCTCCATGAAAGCTCTTCCCTAGGTTATAAAACACACTTTGGGCTTCTGATTAAGACACAATGACCTTGATCTCTTGTGCCCACTCCTCTGTTTATTCTGGAAATAAGAAGAGACCACTAAAGGAGACCTATTATAGTTGGCAAGAAGAAGGGGAACTAGTTTGGGGCCTGAAGAATGGAAGACAAACACAGCAGCATGTAACAGAAGACAACCCAGGCCCAGCATTCCTGACCTCCAACCTAGCATCAGAAGGCAGCCTGAGTGGGGCTGTTCCGCCCAAGGAATAAATGTGAAGGAATACCAGGTGGTGGTTTAGTTGTTAAGTTGTGTCTGATTCATTGGGACCCCATGGACTGTAACCCACCAGGTTCCTCTGTCCATGGAATTCTCCAGGCAAGAATACAGATTCCCATGTCCTCCTCCAGGGCATCTTCCCAACCCAGGGACTGAAGCCAGGTCTTCACAAGGCAAGTGGACTCCTTACTGTCTGAGCCACCAGGAAAGCCCAAGAAATTTAATAATGGCATGGATATTTGGAAATTAAAAGGATAAAAACACATGTGAATATTAGATAAAGTAGACTTTAGAGCAAAGAAAATATCTAAGGACAAAGGAATACAAGGACATTACATAAGGAAAAAAGAGTCAGTCGAGCAGGAACACATAGTAGTCCTAAATATGTATACATCAAAGAACATAATCTCAAAATACTTGAAGCAAAATTAGGTACATCATATGAATACTCCCATATACTTTTTGAGATTGAAACTGTGACATGAAACTTTTGAAAAAGAAATCATCAATCCAAGATAGTTTGACCAGAGAATTCTAACAAATATTTAAAAAAGTAAGATCAATTTGACATAATCTCTTCAAGAAAAAGAAAGAGTAGAAAACCTTTCCCAACTAATTAGATGGGGCCAGTATTGCTGTATATCAAAATAAGACAAAGACAGTACAAAAAGGAAATTTCAGACTAACGTCTCTGACAAATTTGGAATTAAAAGTTTTCACTCTCACACATACAAATCAACCAAATGAATTCAACTATGTATAAAAACATGTCTTGATAGTTTCTGATCCCTTCCTAAGTCTGGTCACATTACCTATCTCTTCAAAGGGTTTAAGTGAATCAAGTGTACAGACACTTCAGTTCAGTTCAGTTCAGTTGCTCAGTCATATCTGACTCTTTGAGACCCCATGAATCGCAGCACACCAGGCCTCCCTTTCCATCACAAACTCCCAGAGTTTACTCAAACTCATGTCCATCGAGCTGGTGATGCCATCCAGCCATCTCATCCTCTGTCGTCCCCTTCTCCTCCTGCCCCCAATCCCTCACAGCATCTCAGTTAGGGTCCCAGTAAGAATATTATCATACCAGAAATACAGTGACAAATCCTCGAGTCTAGGTCAAATCAGCAACTGACCTCTCCCATTCAAGTTAATCCTACCCAGTCATTTTAAGTGTCTGGCAAAAATCACTGCAACTAGATTCATAAGATAAACAAAACATATCTACTACATAGAAATGGTGGGTGAGTTTGATATTCTTTATTAGCCTCTCTGGAACCCTGTTGATCATATTCTATTATGTTATGAACCTTTGGAGGATGAGAAGACCAGACTTTATCCCTCTAGCTCTCCTGGCCTCTGGCTTCTACTTGAGTTTGGCCAGTGGTTGACAAAAGAAATTATTGAGTCAGTGGAGAAAGAGATTCATGGATTGATTCTTTCCTCTGACTCCTTTCTTACTGGGCAGTGGCCAGATCTCTCCACTGAAGCCCAGAGCTCTGGTCAGAGGCGCTTGCTTTTAGCTGCAGCTATGTACAAGACTCTTTAGAGACTGCAATATCCATTCTCTTCTTTGTCCTGTGGCCCTAAAAGTGTTCATGCACCCCTGTTCTTGCATGTCTCAAAGAGTTTTACTTTTCCTTTTAAGCTTTCCTGAGCTCTGCTACAGCTTCCAAATCCTTAAAGACCATTGTGTGTTAGTCGCTCAGGCATGTCTGACATTTTGTGATCCCCATGGACTGTAGCCTACAAGGCTTCTCTGTCTGAAGGAATCTTCAGACAAGAATAGTGGAGAGGGTAACCATTCCCTTCTGGATGGATCTTCCCTACCCTGGGGAGTAACCCAGGTCTCCCACATTGCAAGGAGATTCTCTGTCATCTGCACCACCAGGGAAGCCAGTTTCCTTTATTTTCCTTATCTGTGTAAACCATCTTGATTTCTGACAATGATAGGGGTGGCTATGGAGCTGCTAGATAAAGATGGTCCCTCAAAGATCTAATGCTAAACTATTATAACAGGAGGGGGAGAACTTTTTTCCTGACTCCAAAATCATAAATACAAAAACTTGTCACAGGTCATGTGAAAATAAGTGCTGAGAAATCAATGATTTAAGAATGAATTCGGTAAAAGTGTACAAACTTTAAGCTGTAAGATGATGACTGAGATCTAAGGATCTAATGTGTAACATGGTGACTATGGTTTGTAATGTGTTATTGAAATTTGTGGTGTTTCCCAGGTGATGTTAGTGGTAAAGAACCCTCTTGTGAGTGCAGGATGCATAAGAGATGTGGGGTGAATCCCTGGGTCAGGAAGATCCCCTGGAGGAAGGCATGGCAACCCACTCTAGTATTCTTTCCTGAAGAATCCCCAAGGACAGAGGACCCATGCAGGCTATAGTCCATGGGGTCACAAAGAGTTGGACATGACTGAAGTCACTTAGCACACATGTAAGAGAGGAAAACTTAAAAGTTCTCACCAAAAAATCTTTAAAGGTAAATATGTGAGGTGATATTAATAGATATGTTAATTAAATCAATGAGGGAATCCATTAATCATGTATACCTATTTAAATTGGCATGTATACTTTAAATATCTTGCCATTTTATCTGGAAATTATATTTTAAAAGACTGAACAAAGGAAAAAAAACAAGAATTTCAATGCTTTTTATATAATATTGTAGATATTTCAGCCATTACTCTTGGTATGTAAAAGGGTTTTCTTTATTCCAGACAATAACCTGTGGGATTCACTGGATATTCGGAAATGGAAGAAACGTTGGAAATTATCTAGACATTCCTCCCATATTAAGGATCTATAAGTGAATCCAAGAATGATTAAGTTACTTATCTAAACTTATAAACTCGATACAAAGGTAGCAATAGCAACCAAGTTTCCTAGGTTTAAGGAACTATTTACCAAATTACCTGGCAAATGGAAATATCTCCTATGCTTTGTAAAACTTGATTCTTATCTCTTTCACAGAAGTGATCATATTCTGCTTTGTATTCATTGTCCAGTTAGCATAAGTTTTACCAAGTAAATGAAATTATTTGAAGGTTCAGCCCTGGCATGTCTGTTCTTCTCACTCTAAATTCTCACTTATGGCTAAAGCTCTTTATCAATGCCATTTCTTCTCTCTGGAAGACCCTCGCTCTTTTACCTCATGACTTCCCCAACATCTTCAGCTCTCAGTGAAAACCACTGCCACAAAGCAGCCTTTCGTGATTCTGACACAGCTCAGGTCTCCTTATGTGGACATATGGCATTTTGTGCTTTTCCCTCTTGACACGTGTCCCAATTATGGTGCAATATTTAACTTTGAAATTTATCTCATTTCTCTTTTTCTATTAAATTTTAAGTCCTACATTACAAAGTCCACATGTGTGCTCCTGACTACTGTCCATTCTTTGCATCCACCATGGCTTCGTTAGGTGTCTGGTCAATGAAAGACTTCTTTCCTGCAAAGTTAAATTCCACTGAATTTTCATGCTGCTCTCACAGCATACAGTGAGAACCATACAACCATTGAGGTCTTTTCTTTCCACCCAAATCCTCATACCCTGATTATTTGGACATAATTACAGAAATAGAAGCGAGGGGCTTCCCTTGTGGCTCAGCTCGTAAAATATCTGCCTGCAATGTGGGAGATCTGGGTTTGATCCCTGGGTTGGAAAGATTCCCTGGAGAAGGGAAAGGCTACCCACTCCAGTATTCTGGCCTGGAGAATTGCATGGACTGCATAGTCCATGGGTCACAAGTCGGACACGACTGAGTGACTTTCTTTCAAAGAACTGTGGATGCATTTGCTTTCAGTTTTTGCCCTATTAGATAGAAAGCACTGGATGTTTGGTCTTTTATTCCACATACACTAGCCGTCACAGTTTCCTGTCCTATGATAATGTGATAATTGATCACTGACTAAAAGGCTGAATAGGACAGAACTAGAGACAGTGCTCTGAACCTGCCACTTGAGTCTACTTTTTACCATAGGATTCCTAACTTCACTAGAGGAGTTTACTTTCTTAGCTGTACTCTCTGATCATGACAGATAAAAATACTTTAAGGAGAGCCTACAAATCAAATATTCTTACATTGTACACAAACACCTAATCTCTCTTCAAACTCACAAATGAAATTCACCTCCTTGATGAATTGTCACCTACTTTTCCTAGATGAATGTACCATTTTCCTCCTTAGGGCTTCCTAATTTCATTCTCACCATTTTTATCTCCCTGACCACATTCTGACTTATATTATAGTTAATTATCTGAGCAACACCAACCCCCACTCCTTTAATTCAGTTCCCCTGGGTCTACATACGTATGCCAACTGCCTGGCACCCCACTCCAGTACTCTTGCCTGGAAAATCCCATGGATGGAGGAGCCTGGTGGGCTGCAGTCCATGGGGTCGCTAAGAGTCAGACACGACTGAGCGACTTCACTTTCACTTTTCACTTTCATGCATTGGAGAAGGAAATGGCAACCCACTCCAGTGTTCTTGCCTGGAGAATCCCAGGGACGGTGGAACCTGGTGGGCTGCCATCTATGGTGTCACATAGACTCCACACGACTGAAACGACTTAGCAGCAGCAGCAGCAGCAAACATGGCAGAAACTGGCCAGCCATTTGTTCTTTCTGAGATAAATATAATCAAAAACAAATAGCCAGCCTCTGGTATTTTGGATAAACTGACAACTGGACAAAATCTTAACTGCTATTCCAGATAAAAGTTCCCTTTGTTTTAATGTCTTTCTTTTAGAGAGAACTTCCGTTCTACATAGAGGTCGGGTAAATAGAAATGGGACTTATATGTTAGCTGGAAAATAAACCCACTGTTGCAGGAAACAAAAGTAGACAAATCACTCATCTTCTGTATACTTCAAGACCCATTTTATTAGGGGCTGGCAGCACAGACTGTAAAGAGTCCGCCTGCAGTACAGGAGACCTGGGCTCCATCCATGGTCAGGAAGATCCCTGGAAGAGGGCATGTCAAACCACTCCAGTGTTCTTGCTTAGGGAATCCCCATGGACAGAGGAGCCTGGCGGGCTGCAGTCCAACGGGTCATCAGTCCATGGGCTCATAAAGTGTTGGACACGACAGAGCAACTACACACAGTAACTTCTCAAGTTGACATAGTGACATTTAGAAATAGTTTCTCTCACTAGTGTGCTTTACTACAACTCCTGATTTTCAATGGAAGATCAAAGATAAAAGTAATATTCCATAACAGTCAAGTAATTATTTCTATCAATGATTTGTTCTTAAAGCTAAACTAGAGAAATACATTTTGAGATAGAGCATATAATGAGAAGTATAAGACATCCAAACAGGGAAGTTGCTCAACCAATCGATAATTTTCTTTTCAGAAAAAAGAACAAACGTCAGTTTGGAATCATCTTTTATACAGAGATTTGCATAATCTTTGAAAAGGTAAAGGATTTTCTACTCTAATTGTCCTTTTCCAGTTAAGAAAACCTAGCTGTAGTGAAGTGAAGATAGGTTTTCCAAGTCAAAGAGTAGTTATGTTAGGATTCTGATGAGAGCCCGGTGACAGGCCTTAGGGTCCAGTTGTTTCATCTTTACACTGACAGGCTGGAGTTGGGCTACCAGTATTGGTTCTATCTTCAGACTGATATCTTTAATTTTGAGAAACTTCTTTCTTTTTTCTTAATGCCCTCAACTGATCACAAAAAATCCACAATCTATAGGTTTAAATGTTAATTACCTCTAAGAAAATATGTTCCCAGGTGAGCATGTCAAAGAACTACAATTTGAAAGAAATGTACAATTCTTTGGAATATATTACCATGTGCCACTTTATTTGGAATTGAATATCTATGCTACGTGTTCCACACTCATGACCTTGGAAGGGAAAACAACATTGACAAGTTTTTTTTTCCATTTAATCATGCCCAGTGTTTTAGTGCATGCAGGCTGCTCTTACAAAATGCCAGAGGCTGGGTTGTTTATAAACCACATTATTTGTCACTGTTCTAGAGGCTGGAAGTCCAAGATCAGGGTGCCAGCATGGTTGAGGGAGTGAGGGCCTCTTCCAGGACATATCCCTGAATAGAAGGGATGAGCAAGCATTTCAGGCCTCTTTCACAAGAGCCCTAATCCCATTCATGTGGGCTCTGCCCTCATGACCTAATCATTTTCCAATGGTCTCACCTCCTAAAATCATCACTTTGGGGATTAGGTTTTCAACATATGAATTTTGGAAGAACACAAGCATTTAGACTATGGCACCCAACGAGGAGACTGGCTTGTCTAAGGTAACGCAATGCCTCATGGATACTGAATGCTCTGTGGTGCTGATAGGGAGCCAAGGCCTAAGGAAGTTGAATAAGGACTAGCAGCCCCGGGTGGAGGGTCTGAAATGGCAAACTCCTTGATGGACTTTACAACAATATATGAGTGTCTCCAGTGTCTTCCTTGGTTATCAGTCATTGAGGAATTCCCCCCTCCTATACATGTTCCTATATGACATATGAGTTAATTACTGAGTTCCTAGAGAAAGTACCATTTGATCAACATGATAACATCACGACTATACATAGGAAGAAATGGGCCTTTGACAGATACAAATTTCAGACTGGAAAGTCTTCAAGACTTTATTCACTTCAGGTAGCAATTACAAGTTTGGGGACCTCCCAAGACCATTCTTGGGTTCCATAATCAGCCTGGATTCCAAGAGCTCACTGAAAGCTGTAATACATGTGGTTATGGTTTATTTCAGATCTTTGATTTATTTTTAATTCATTTTTTTATTTTCGATGCTATAAATGTCAATTGTTGTTGAACAGTGAATAACTTGTTTGTATATAAATATATCCACTTTTGTTTAAATTCTTTCCTCATGGAGCAACAGACAGGTTTCAAAAAGGAATAGGAGTATGTCAAAATTGTATATTCTCACCCTGCTTATTTAACTCATATACAGAATACATCATGAGAAATGCTGGGCAGGATAAAGCACAAACTGCAGTCAAGATTGCTGGGAGAAATATCAATAACCTCAAATATACAGATGCCACCACCCTTATGGCAGAAAGTGAAGAAGAACTAAAGAGCCTCTTGATGAAAGTGAAAGAAGAGAGTGAAAAACTTGGCTTAAGCTCAACTTTCAGAAAACTAAGGTCACGGCTTCCTGTCCATCACTTCATGACAGGAACATGGGGAAACTGGATAGTGGCTGACTTTATTGTTTGGGGCTCCAAAATCACTGCAGATGGTGATTACAGCCATGAAATTAAAAGACGCTTACTCTTTGGAAGGAAAGTTATGACCAACCTAGATAGCATATTAAGAATCAGAGACATTACTTTGTCAACAAAGGTCCGTCTAGTCAAGGCTATGTTTCTTCCAGTAGTCATGTGTGGATGTAACAGTTGGACTGTAAAGAAAGCTGAGCACTGAAGAATTGATGCTTTTGAACTGTGGTGTTGGAGCCGACTCTTTAGTGTGTTGGAGTGCAAGGAGATGCAACCAGTCCATCCTAAAGGAGATCAGTCCTGGGTGTTCATTGAAGGACTGATGTTGAAGCTGAAACTCCAATATTTTGGCCACCTGATGAGAAGAGCTGACTTATTTGAAAAGACCCTGATGTTGTGAAAGATTGAAGGCAGGAGAAGAAGGGGATGACAGAGGGTGAAATGGTTAGTGGCATCACTGACTCAGTGGACATGAGTTTGGGCAGACTCCGGGAGTTGGTGATTCACAGGGAGGCCTGGCGTGCTGCGGTTCATGGGGTCGCAAGGAGTTGGTCACGACTGAGTGACTGAACTGAACTGAACTCAAGTAGGTCATTTCAGAGAGTTGAGTAGAGTTTCCTGTTCCATACAATAGGTCCTTATTAGTTATCTATCTTATATATATTAGTGTGTACACATCAATCCCAGTGTCACAATTCATCCCTCCATTCTTGCCCCTGGAACCATAAGATAATTTTCTACATTGTGAGTCTCTTCCTGTTAATAAGTTCATTTGTACCACTTTTTAATATCCCAGATATCAGTGATATCATATGCTTTTGTCTTTCTCTGTCTTACTTCACTTGGTATGACAATATCCAGGTCTATCCATATTGCTTTTGTTAGCATTACTTTATTCCTTCTTATGGCTGAGTAACATTACATTCTATATCTGCAATACATCTTCTTTGCCCATTTCTCTGTTGATGGACATTTAGGTTGCTTCCATGTTCTGGCTATTATAAACGGTGCTACAATGAACACCGCTATGCTTAGTCACTTAATTGTGCCCGACTCTTTGCGACCCCATGGATTGTAGCCTGCCAGGCCTCCCTGGAGACTACCCTTGGGGGTAGTCTCCGTGGACAATAATAGGCAAGAAGATTGGAGTCGATTGCCATCCTCTCCTCCAGGGGATCTTCCCAACAGAGGGATCGACCCAGGTCTCTCGCACTGCAGGTGGAATTTTTACCCTCTGAGCCACAAGGGAAGGCCTGATGGAGGAGCTTTTTAAAAGATACAGATAAAAAACTGCCCAGGAAAAAGCATATAGGGCAGAGTCAAAGGAAACGTGAAACTTGGAATTTTGGTTTCATCTTCCCAGGGTGTCATGGGCAGCTCTGTGTTCCCAGCATCTATGTGCCAGCAGTGAGCACTTGCAGACAGGGGAGCTCACTCCAGGCTCCGTGTCCAGAGTTTTACTGGGGCTCCATCGCCAAGGAATGACTGAGGGTCCGTACAGCTGAACTCAGGCTCAAACCTCTCTAGAGGTGCAGCTGATACTGCATGACCAAAACCCTCGTCATGATTCACATCATTTTTGTGGCTCAAACTTTTTACTCTAAGTCATGCTTTGACATCCCTGTCAGGCTGGCCCAAGACCCTCACAAAAACAAAGGCACTTTTCTCAGTGTTAACCTTTGACACCTTTAATCACCCTTTCTCAGAGGAAACAGCCTAAGGGTTTAGAGAGGAGCTTCCAGGAACAAGGGCAAAGTCCAGACTTCCCTTTGGATGAGACTGAGCCCTTCACTACACAGCCCTGTGGATGGATGGTTTTGCTTGAGAAGGCTCCCTTGTTGTAGCTTCACAATAAGAAAATGTGGAGTTACAAACATCAGTCAAACATTTATCTTCTCCTGGTCTTTCTCTGAAATGTTTTTTTTTTTTTTTTTTGCACTATCTTCATTAATTCTTATGCAACTCCATGAGGTAGACACTTGTTTGAATGGCCTTATGGAGAGAAGTAAAATAAGGCTTGCCTAAAGGTTCAGGGCTCATGAGTGGTGGAGTGGGAGTATGTACAAGGTCTAGAGGACTCCAAGGTTCATACTTAAAGCCACTAAGTTGAAAGATAGCGACAATTCTTTTTTAGCCGTTTGTTTTTTGTTTGTTTGTTTGTTTGCTTGTGTTGCTTAGGGGCTATTTTTTTAGCAGTTTTATTTTTTTGGTTGTGAGGCTGAGGGGCTATTCGTCCACTGAATACTACTTAATTATTAATCCTTTTGCTTAAGTGATATTTAAGCATCAAAAAAAGTCTCCATTTTGCCTTTCTCTGTAGTACTGCAAAGTTTTTCTTTTTCCTATGTAGACAACAAGATATATAAATCAAATGTCATGAATAGTGACTAGCAAGCAGAGTATTGTTTGAAGCAGAATTGGCAAAGAAAACTGTAATATATTTAAAGTATATAAAATGAGAATTTGATAAAGATATATCTTATTTTCTTAATTTATTTTTTAATTGGAATATAATTTCTTTAAAATGCGTTGTGCAATGCTGTGAATCAGGCTGAAGTGTACATATACCCCCTCCCTCTTGAGTCCCCCACTCGCACCCCGTCCCGCTTCTCCAGGCGGTCACACAGACGGGGTGAGCTTCCTGTGTCATACAGCATCTTCCCACCAGCTATCTGTTAACATTTTACACATGGTAATGTACTGTGTTTCAATGCTATTCCCTCAGTTCAACTTGCCCTCTCCTCCCCTGTTATGTCCACAAACATGTTCTCCATCTGTGCCTCTCTTCCTTCCCTGAAAATAGGTTAACCAGTGCCATTTTTCTGGATTCCATATATACATTAACATACAATATTTCGTTTTCTCTTTGTGACTTACTTCATTCTACATAACAGGCTGTAGGTTCATCCACCTCAGCTTAAGTGACCCAAATTCGCTTCTTTTTAGGGTTAGTTAAAATTCCCTTGTATAGATTTACCACAACTTCTTTATCCATTCCTCTCTCAGTGCACATCTAGATTGCTTCCATGTCCTGGCTATTGTAAACACTGTTGCAATGAATTTTGGGGTACACTTGTGCCGGGCTCCAGCCCCGACAAGAACCAGGGGTTCCCTCAGGATGAACGGTGTCGGCGAGGGAGAGAGAGAAAGAAAGAGAGAGAGAGAAAGAAAGAGAGAAAGAGAGACAGACCAGACTGGGGTTGTGCAGCAGAGTCTGGCAGTGCTTTATTTTTTACCATAGCGTTCATACCCTAAGTTAGTACATTTCTAAGGGGAAGATAGTTTAACATTACATCAGCTTGTCCTTCACGAAACCAGGGTGTTTTCTGCATACTTCTTTGTCTGTAAGGGTCTTGTACATTACCTTCTGGCCTTCGGGCCTATTGACACATTATGCAAGTCAGGTGAATGTAAACCTATTTTTCCTTTCTGTGGTGATCTTAACAGAAAAGTTTCAGTCTCTTAGGGCAACAGTACAGCATGTCACAACATTGTAGAAGTATAACCTTGTTAACGCAAAGGTCAATTCTTCTGCAGAAGTTGTCAGTTGAATTTATCTAAGAGGATTACCCCATCCAGACTCTGTGGCTTCAGTGAGGTAGCCTCTGCCTAGCACTCCTGGCTGACAATTAACAACCATCTCATTGTTACCACACTAGGGCTAAGCTCTTATTTTTCTAGACCTTTAAGTATATTAACAATGGTTTCCATAACTTAACCTTAGCACATTAAGAGCAGAAACACAGCAAGCAAATGTTAACCCAATAGCCACTTTTAGAATAATTTTTCTTGTGTTTTCTAATAGGGCTTCCTCACTCCCCGAAGGGCTCTATGTCTATTAGGGCCTTTATATGATTAGGTTCTTTATGCTGTTTTATGATTAGGGTATTGTAAGCAGTCATGCTTATTAGTACCAAGGGCATAGAGGCATTTGCTAATCAAACTAGAATGCCAGCATAGGAGTTTAAATTGAAACACTCCTTTCATCCTGGATAATCTCATAAGATACCACCACCCAGGAAATTTATTGATTAAACTTCTAAATTGATTCTTATTTGGAAAGAGATCGGGAAAGGCCTTCTGCCTGTGTCACAGAAATTAAGGAGTAGTCTGTTGAAGCAAGCATCAGAAACACAGATATCATCTTTAAGGTGAGTGCCGGGGGCAGCTTTTTGGAATCCCTGAAAACCTGATCCGCCTTGCCTGTCAGTTTTCTCCTCATGACCTTGTCATGGGTGGGATCTCGTGAGTTGGCTCCTGGCACATGTGTGTGTTTGAATTATGGTTTTCTCAGGGTATATGCCCAATAGTAGAATTTCTAGGTCATACTGTAGAGTTGTTAGGACTACCCTGATGGCTCAGCAGCTAAAGAATCTGCCTGCAATGTAGGAGACACAGGATATGGTTCAAACCCTGGTTCAGGAAGCTTCTCTGGAGGAGGAAATGGCAAGCCACTCCAAATGCCATTTCCCCCTACCCCTCTGCCATAGTGCTGACCCTCATTTACATATGTATTAGAAAAGAGTTTCCCTTTCTACTAACTTAAGTAACATAGCTATCATCTGACATGTTTCCCTTTTATTTTTTGAAGAGAACACAGATAAGTTCCATTCTCTTAGACATCACCAATTATACAACACAATTTTATCAGTTATAGTCATCATGCTACACATTAGATCCTCAGACCTTATAATTTTCATATGTTAAGATGTATAACCTTTTACAAACCCGTTCCTATTTCCTTCACTCTCCAAGCCCTGGCACTTTCCTACACCGTTTCTGAGTTCCACTATTTTTTTTTTTTTTTTTTTTTTAGATTTCTTACAAATAGATCATACAGTATCTGTCTTTCTCTAACTTATTTCACTTAGCATAAGGCCCTCCAATTTCATCCATGCTGCCACATATCAAAGAATTTCTTTCTTTTTTAATGGCTAAATAAAATTCATATATATATATATAAATCACACTGCATTGTTTTAATCTCGTCACATGCTGACAGATATTTAGAATTTTTTTCCAATAGGTTGTTTCCAGGCTACTGTGATGGAGAAGGAAACGGCAACCACTCCAGTACACTTGCCTGGAAAATCCCATGGATGGAGGAGCCTGGTAGGCTGCAGTCCTTGAGGTCACTAAAAGTCAGTCATGACTTCACTTTCACTTTTCACTTTCATGCATCAGCAAAGGAAATGGCAACCTACTCTAGTGTTCTTGCCTGGACAATCCCAGGGATGGGGGAGCCTGGTGGGATGATGTCTATGGGGTCGCACAGAGTCGGACATGACTGAAGTGACTTAGCAGCAGCAGCCGCAGGCGATTGTCAATATTGATGCAGTGAATATGGGAGTAAAGATTTCTCTTTGAGGTAATTACTTCATTTCCTTTGAATATATATTCAGGAATGAATATATATCCAAAAGTGTGAAATTTCGTGAGAAACTTCCCAAAGGTATTCCATGGGAGTTGCACCAATATACATTCCTACCAAGAATCCATTAAGACCTCCATTTTCTACACATCCTCAGCCAAACTTGTTTCTTACTTTTTGATAGAAGCTATTTAAATAGGAGTGAGGTGGTTGGTGTTATACTTTTTTTTTTTTTTTTGGTGTTATACTTTTGATTTGCACTTCCCTGATATGATGTTGAGCATCTTGTCATATACTTCTTGGGATTCTGTATGTCTTATTTGGGGGGAAAATTGTCTATTCTGTAAAAAATAGCATATATTTTGTATATTGCATTTGAATATATAAAACTCAGGTACCTTTCCATACACCAAAAAAATTACAGAAATACAAATAATTCCATTTATAATTGCATTAAAAAATTAAAATAGTTAGAAATAAATTAAAACAAGGTGTTGAAAGATCTATGTAAGAAAATATTCAAGACACTCATGAAAGAAATGTTTAAAAGACACAAAAGGAAACATGTTTCATATTGATTGACTGGCATGGAAACAGACACATAGATCAACAGAGCAGAACAACAAAGCCAGAAAGAACTGCACACCCATATATTGTCTGTTAGCTTATGAAAAAGGACCCAAGAATATCCAGTGGGGAAAGGAGAAGCTTTTCAAATACGGCACTGGGAAAACTGGATAGTGCTATGAAAAAGTGAAACTGTGCCCCCATCTTTTAGCATACACAAAAGTCAACTAAAAAGGGATTAAAAAATTGAACATAAGACTTTAAGTGATTAAACAGCTAGAAGAAATCATTGAGGTAATCTTCTTGCCATCGGTCTTTGCAATGAATTTTTGGGTCTCACACTAAAAGCAAAGGCAACAACTGCAAAAACAAACAAGTGGGACCACATCAAACTCCAAAGAAAGGAACATCAACAAAATCAAATGGCTTTTTACAGATTGACAAAAGATATTTCCAAATCATATATTTCATAAGGGCTTAATATCCAAAAATACATGAGACATACAACTCGAGGGCAAAAAACCCCAAATAATTCAAATTTTTAATGGAGCATAAGAAAAGTAAGAGTTTCATTAAATCTGAAGATCAGACTATAGATGAGAGACACTGCAAGGTTTTCCTGCTAGAGCAACAAAAGCCTGTGCCTTCCTGACATTACTTTCTTCATCTCCATTCACATGTTTGACAATGACAGTTCACAGTGTACATTCTTCAGTCAATAGAAATCACCCCACAGTGAGCTATAATATTTACTAAGCACAGCCTCACAGGGGGAAAAAAAAAGCAAAACTAATATTTGCATACTAACTAATGAGACATACAAAAAGGAAGGTCAATTGTTTCCATATTTCCTTTTAAAATTGAGCCACCTAGTAAGGAAAATGACTTCAGAGACCTCACTAATATATTGATAGAAAATCAGTTTCAAATGGGATCACTAATGGATTATAATTTGGGGGTAATTTATTACTAGTGTTGAAACTGAAGTCCTTTTGATTCTCTACTGCATTGGGTTAATAATTTATTATAAATATTAATAGCAACATAGGGACAAATACTACTAAAGTTATAGTGAATAGAGAAAAACATAGAATATAGTAGGAAGAAGTGAAAGTATGGGAAGTCAGCAATGGTAGTAAAGTAAAGGGCAGTATTACCTTGAGAGGGAGGAAGGTTCTCAAAGTTTATTCAAACACCAAGAATGAGTCAGATGTGAGGAATTAGCTTAATTTGTAAACCAGAAACTCTACCAGAAGAAATTTAAGTTAATAAAAATTTTACAATGTTAATATACACAATTTAGACAGAGAACAGGGTAGGGTAGTGTATATAGACATTCAAAACTCTTCATTGCTTAGTGCATCAGGCACTCAAGGAACACCCTCACTGAAGTCTTCTCTATTGCTCAACCTACAGGTACCAGCATGGAGAAAGAGATAGCTCTACTCCACAGGCAACTGAGCCCTACTTTTATGGCCTCGTGGATTTCCTTAAGTAGCATTCGATGCAGCAGATTTCCTCCATCCCATCCCATCTGGCTGACTCCGCACGGTCAACAGGACTTCTCACCCTGGGGTCATTCTGCAGTCCCCATGGCTCCAGCTCTCAGCTTCCATGGACACCAGTGGACTTACAACCCTGTCCGAGGTATGAAAGGCAGCAGCATGGCTTGTCTATGTGGTTCTCACTCCATTCAGACGGTCGCTGATTAGTTAGTTCACTCCCCAACAGCTTCAAATGACTCCCCTATTCCAGAGGACGGTCATGGAGGCGGGGATCTCTCCCCTGCGCTTCAGCTCCCTCAGACCCAGGTGCAGGCAGGTCCCACCTGTTCACTCCTTCTTTCCCCTTCCTCCTTGTCCCTTCTTTCCTTTCTCCTACCAAGTTCTGTGTGGATCCAGACATTCCTTCTCTGTAGTCATGGAGTCATGCCAGTATTCACCTGGTCTTCTGTGAGAACTGCTGTGTCTTTAGATGTTCTTGATGCATTGGTGGAGAGAGGTGTACCCCACTTCCAACTACCCAATCATCATCTTGTCAACCCCCATTTGTGTATGTATTAGAAACGAGTTTCCCTCTCTATTAAGTAACATTGCCATCACCACACCTTTAAACTTTTGTGGTATGCATACACAATGGAATATTACTCAGCCATTAAAAAGAATAAATTTAAATCAGTTCTAAAGAGGTGGATGAGACTGGAGCTTATTATACAGAGTGAAGTAAGCCAGAAAGTAAAACACCAATACAGCACACTAACATAATATATGGACTTTAGAAATATGGTAACGATAACCTTGTATGCGAGACAGCAAAAGACACACAGTTGTATAGAAGTCTTCTGGACTCTGTGGGAGAGGGTGAGGGTGGGCTGACTTGGGAGAATGGCATTGAACCATGTATATTATCACATATGACATGAATTGCCAGTCCAGGTTCGCTGCATGATCCAGGGTGCTCGGGGCTGGTGCACTGGGATGACCCAGAAGGATGGGATGGGGAGAGAGGTGGGAAGAGGGTCAGGATGGGCATACTTTTACACCCATGGTGGATTCTTGTCAATGTATGGCAAAACCAATACAATATTATAAAGTAACTAGCCTCCAATTAAAATTAACAAAATAAAATAAAATAGTAATACCAACATAGAGACACATAGTGCTCAAGTTAGAGTAGACTGAGAAAGACAAAGCTTATGAGGCAGGAGGTGAAATCACAGAAAATTAGCAATGGTATTAAATGAAGGGGCAGTATTGCCTAGAAAGAAAGCAGAGTTCTCTAATTTTTTGGAGACAACACGAAAAAGCCAGATGGGAGCCCATCAGCTTAAACTGTATACCGGAAACTTCACCAGAAGGAAAATGAAGTTCATAAAAGTATGCTGATGCTGAACGCCAAAATCCAGACAGTAAGCAAATAGGGAAGGGTATTTGTAGAGACTGAAAACTACTCAGAGAGGTAGACATGGAAGCAAATACACTAATGAGCATCAGAAAAATCAAAGCACAAAAGGGTCTGAAAAGTAAATCGTAAAGAGACTTGGTAGTCTGATCAAAAGAATAAGAGAATCAAATTAGACAATCAAAATAGAAAGACTTGTGCACATGATAGAACCAGAGAATGCTCAGGAGAGAAAGTTTCAGACCTAGTGGACCAGCGAACAGAAGCCTCCAGCATCAGGAACAGAAACCCTGAACAGAACTTATGACTGTGTGCTTCTGGGAACGGTGTCAGTTTCAAAGTTTGGGCACAATGCCGCCTAAAAGCAAACGCAGACAAGGATTATAGCTTGCTATGACACTGAGTCACAGACAATAGTGTTTGTTAGCTTACTTTTCTCATTCAACTATAAAGTTAATGAATCACTGACCAAGGATAATTGACACCATCAGTTTGCAGTCAGATCCTCTTTAGTCATTCAATGGATATCTGAACCTGTTATATGATCCCCGGTAACAGTTTTAATCATTAAATTTATTGATGTTTAATTGAAGGCTAATTACTTTACAATACTGTACTGCTTTCTGCCAACCATCAACATGAGTCAGCCATAGGTTTACCTATGTCGCCTCAGTCTTGAATCTCCTTCCCACCTTGATTCCCATCGGACCCCTTGAAGCTGTTAGAGAAAAATATGGAAGGCTTCATAAATTTGTGTGTTATCCTTGGGCCAGGGCCATGCTAATCTTCTCAGTATTATTTAAATTTTCTAATATATATATGCTACCAAAGCAAACACACAAATAACAATTTAACAGAAAAAAAATCATATATCATATTGTTAGTCATCAACCAACAAATGATCAATTATATTAAGAATTAGGGTATTCTGTTACATTTACTGCCACTTATAAAATTGAATTTTATAAGGTCCAAAGTTCCATGTAGGAATTAAGCATATATTTATTCATAACACATGTATACATGCACAGAATATATACACAGAAACACATCTATGTTATACAAGCTATTATTCTCCTTGCCTGTCACAATAAGCTCTTTAGTTGATGACAGAGATTGTCCCAAATTTCTCCAACTTATATGTCTTCTTTTTGAGAACCAGTTCTTTGATTTTTATCACCTAATTTTAAATAACCATTTTATTCTTAGATACCATGCCACTTTAAGCTAACTAAGAGCAGAGAAAACCTAGTAAATGCTGATATCTTATCCTTCATTAAATTACCACTATTCTGGAAAATTGGAAAAAGAATCATGTTCAGATCTCATTCAGGAGGATAAAATTCCTGTTTAATCAGTTTCTTGTCCAAACTCTATTCTCCTCACTTCAGTCTTAAATTTTACTTACTTACAAAGGACGGACAGGAAAAGTAATATTAAAATCAAGCTTGCAAGAGTCTATGATTTTATGCTTCTGTTGGCCAAAAGTAGGGCCAGAAGTAATTTGTGAAATATTAAAATACATAATGGAAGCATGAAGGTCTAGTTCTCTTATCAAGCGGTGGTGTTTGGAGATGGTTCAAAAACTAAGTCCCATGGGTTGTCAGGATATACTCCCGACCAGACAGATGAATTTACTCCCTAAAACATCAAAGTCAGGCCTTTATTCACAGAGCCAATGACGCTGTCTTGGGTGCTGATTAGGTAATATTCTTGTATTACTATTTGGAGATTTACCTGCCATTTTCTCGAAGAAACAAATGTAATGAGAAGATTAAGGATGCTTAATAGTAGAAGAGTTGTCAAGTTGCCTAGAAGCAACGTTGGCCAGGAAAACCAGGCCCCTACACTGATAATTGTCAAAGACTTTAACGGTGAGTGTTTTAGAGACAGAGCAGAACGAGTGGATAAAACCAATGTTCTATGGTCACTGCTGTTTTGTGTAAGAACGCCCCGGCAAGACAAAGAGAGCGACGGAGTATCAGGAGGCTTTTATTGGGCAATCGCTCCCAGGCAGAGCTCCCAGGCATGAGCAGGGGGAAAGCGGGAGTCTGCAACCTGCGGGAAGGGGGGCGACACCTATATACCCTGGCGGCTGTGGACGTGGCGGGACCTTTCCATATACGGTTAGGGTCGGGCTCTAGGGTGCTGGTTGGACTTTCTGGTCTCGTGCCAGTTTTTGATTGGCCGGAGTCTTGGTGCCTTTGTGTCCATCAGTCTGCCTGGCAACAGGCCATTGATTGGTGGATGTCTGTCCCTGGGACTTATCCGGGACTTTCCGGCGGGGGCTTCTCTGTCAGCATTTTCTGGCTGCAGCTTTCCCGCCTGCGGTCAGCGTGACCTTTCATCCTGGCCTTTTGGTATAGGACAAGGGACTACGTTTGTCTTCTGGCTACTGCCTGCTGAATGGGGGCGACGTGGGGGTCAGGGCTGGTCGGGACGAAAGTTCAGCTTATGTAGGATTGTGAGGTGGGTCTATGTCTTCTTGATTGAGTTGAGTGTAAGCTGTTAGTATCATGGCCTGTCCGGTCGTGGCCTGCGCTATTTTTTGGACCCTGCAAAAAACAAGTTGGAGGAGGCAGGGGCCTATGGTGAGGCTCATAACCAGCAGGAGTATAGGGCCTAGAAGTAGCAAGAGGTATGGGAGTAAACCATAGAGTCCGGTCCAGAGGGGGCTCTCCTGGAGCTGTCTGCGCCTTTGTTCCAGGTAGTCCTGTAGCTCCTTAATCTTAGTCTGGACTATTCTGGAGCGGTTGGCATAGAAACAGCATCTTTCCTGTAAGAAAAGGCATGTGCCGCCCTCTTGGGCAGTGAGGAGGTCTAGCCCACGTCTATTTTGGAGGACAACTTCTGCTAGAGAATCTATTTGCCCCTGAAGTTCTAACATGGTGTCAGCCACATGTTGGACATCTGATATGATCTGTTGGGAGAGCTTGGCATATCTGTGCTGTGAGAGGCCGATCCCTGCTGCCCCTGCCGCTAAGCTGGTGGATAAGCCCAGTCCCATCAGCAGGGGTACCATTTGGATAGCTCGCTTTTTTTTCCCGGCCACATGGTCTAGAGTGGGTATGGGGACTGGTTCTTTTCCTGATATCAGGTCAATGTCTGGGAGCAGGACTGCGAGTACGCAGGTTCCAGTCCAGTTTGTAGGGAGGAAAGTATAGTCCAGGTTTCCTCCACAGACAAAGACCAGGGGATGAGGGGCGCATATTGAGGTGGTGATGTTCTGTATTGTGGTGCAGCTGGCAAAGTCTCCCACCCCCTCGTCTAGAGCTGTCTCATTGTCTGTTATTTGGCCTCTTAGGCAGTATCCTATTGAGGCTTCTATCGGTTGTGCCTGCAAGGGTGGTGTCACTTTACACGCTGCTGGGTATACAGAGGTGTTGACAGGTTGGGAGAGGTTGGCCGGCACGGCTAGCAGGCGAGGGGTTCCTACGGCTAGGCATATCCAGCAATCTTGGGCCCACTCGGGGCTGGACTGATTTAGGGTGTTCCATATTAGCTGTATTAAGTTTGTAGTTGCTGGGTCTAGTTGTAGAGGGCCCCGCTGATCAGGCAGGGCCAGGGGATGGTAATGGACTTTTGGAAAGTAATGGTCCATTACTTCTTGGAGTCTTTGTTGGGCTTGTTCTCTTCGTGCCATATCCTGGACCCCTCCTCCATCTGAGACGTGTATGGGTGCCTTTAGGTTCCAGCAGACCTCTTTACCTGCCTTATTTGGGCACACAGGTGAGGAAGGGCCTGGGCCCGATGTACCCGGGAAGTGTCCTGTTTGTGTTGCAGTCCAATAATTCTTATTTTTGGGCCCCTGCATTGGCTTGCCTGTTCCTTAAGGTAGCATAGAGAGTGGAGAGTTTCCTGGTATTCTCAGCAAGAGCAATTCTTGAGCTGACCTGGGGGTAGGGGTTCTGGGGTCTGGATGGCGTTAACGCATTGCCATGAATTGGCTTTTCCAATGTGTGAGTATCCATTTGAGGAAGACTCGTATCCCGACCCTATAAAGCTGTAAGCCATTTTGTCCCTGCAGTTGACTGATTGGACGTGTCTGACCCTTCCCTCAGGATATTGGGAGAGAGTACCCCCGGTGCAGTCACAAGGTTTTCCCATTTGCCTGGCCAGGATTTGCCTCGCCTTAGCTGGGTCATCAAATCCCCCGTAGGTCTGACCAAGGAGAACAAGCAATAGGAGGGTACCTGTCATTCTTTGGCCACTGGTGGGAAGGGGGTCCGGGAGATTTTTAGTTTTGTGGGCCCCGTTAGAGAGGACTGGTATGTGTCTCCTGGCGAAGCCTTTGGACCCGAGCCTAAGCCTGGATCTCTTTCTGGAAGGCCTGGGGGGGCTCGTTTGAGCCTGGTCACGTGGTACCAGGGTTCGAGGCCTGAGAGGTTGGCTGCAGTGGGGGTGGTCAGGACTACTGTGTAAGGATCCGTCCAACGAGGTTGGAGGGGCCTGGGAGACAGGGTCCTGAGTAGCACCTGGTCCCTGGGCAACAGCGGTCTGATGGAACCATCACCTTCTCCAGGTTGTGGCAGGAACCGATCTGCATGTTCCCTGAGTAAGGCGCGCAGGCGGGTGAAGAGGGGCAGATAATTGGCCAGGGGAGGTGGTTTTTCTGGGGGCAGAAGGGTCAGCAGGTAGGGCCTGCCGTACAGCAGTTTGAAGGGGGTCAAACCTGTCTTTGAGTATGGTGTTGTGCGGATGCGGGTGAGAGCCAAGGGGAGGAGGTCGACCCAGGAGAGCCACACTTCTGAGGCGAGCTTGGCGAGGTGGGCTGTGAGGACCCAGTTGGCCCATTCTACCTTACCCGATGACTGGGGTCAGTACGGGATGTGACGATGCCAGGTGATGTTGAGGGCTGCAGCTACCTGCTGGGTTATCTGCGAAACAAAAGCAGGTCCGTTATCGGACTGGAGGGAGCTAGGGAGTCCGAACCGGGGGATGATGTGTTTGACCAGCGTTTCGGATACTATTGCGGCTGTTTCGCAGGAGGTGGGGAAGGCCTCGACCCATCCTGAGAATGTGTCCACGAGTACCAGCAGATAACGATAAGCCCAGTGTTTGGGCATGTGAGTGAAGTCCACCTGCCAATCTTGACTGGGCAGATGTCCTCTCAGCTGGTGGGTTTCCTGGGGGGGCCGGAGCCCTCCTTGAGGAGAGATCATTGCGCAGGTCAAACAGGAGCGATGTACGGTCTGGATGGCCTGTCTAAGGTGAAGAGGGGAGAAGAGCAGGCTAAGGAAAGTTAAGAGAGCTCGCGGTCCGATATGGAGGATGTCATGGATCTGCTTTATGATGGTGATGGCTTGTTGTTCAGGGAGGACCAGTTTTTCGTGGAGGGTGATCCATCTGGAAGGATGTGTTTGTGTCCCCTCCTGGGCGAGTAGAGCTCTGGTTTCTGCCTTGGTGTATTTAGGGGTAAAGGATGTTTCCAGGACCAGTAGAGGGACCGCCTCTTGCTGCAGGGCGGTTTGCCGGGCCACTTGGTCAGCCAAATTATTACCCTGGGCTATTTTATCACGAGCTGCCTGGTGTCCCCGGCGATGTAAGCTGGCTACTTCTTTTGGCAGGGGGATGGCCTCCAGTAGTCTGGTAATATGGGAGGCATTACATATGGGGGAGCCCTTAGTTGTGAGAAAGCCTCTCTCTTTCCAGATTGCTGCGTGTGAGTGGGCGATTAGGAAAGCGTACTTAGAGTCTATGTAGATATTGGCCCTTTTGTTTCTTGCTAGGTGTGGGGCTCGGGTCATTGCAGTTAGTTCTGCCTTTTGGGAAGTTGTTCCTAGTGGGAGGGGTTGGGCCTCAAGGACTTTCTGTAGGGTGACTACAGCGTAGGCCGCTGCCCGGCGCCCATCTGGGTCCTTTTTCGAACTCCCATCGACAAACACGGTTATATCGGGATCCGGCAGTGGCTCTGCAAAGAGGTTTGGAGGTGGCTGTGTCAGAGAGTCCAAGATCTCGGTACACTGGTGAGCAGGGACTCTTGAGGAAATCGGGAGAGACGGAAGCGCAGATAGCGGGTTCAGCTGGGAACTACGTCCCACGGTGACCTGCGGGCTGTCTAGGAATATTAAGTGGAACTGCTGTAGTCTGGAGTCACTGAGGTCAAAGAGGAACCTGGAAGCCAAGAGGTCACTGAGGTGGTGAGGGGAGAAAATGGTTAGAGGTTGATTTTGAAGTAATTTTTTGCGTCCATGTAAACCGCTGCTGCCGCTGCCAGTGCTCATAGGCAGGGGAACCATCACCTGGCAGTGGGGTCTAGTTGTTTGGAGATGAAGGCGACAGGCAGCAACTCAGAGCCCACCGGCTGTACCAGGGCCCCAAAGGCTATTCCCCCCTTTTCATCAGTATAGAGATGATATGGGTAGTTTGGATTAGGCAGGGAGAGGGGAGCGGCAGATGTCAGGGCGGCCTGTAACGTGAGGAAGGCTCGGGTGACCTCGTCTTGTGAGGAGAGTGGCCCCTGTGGGGTTTCCTGTGCCGCTGTGTAGAGGGGTCTCGCCAGGGAGGCATAGTTGGGAACCCAATGGCGGAAGAACCCCGCCAGGCCCAGGAAAGACAGGATTTGGTCTCCGTTAGTTGGAGGCTGGATAGACCGGAGGAGTTGGCAACGGTCGGTTGTGAGGGCCTTGGTGGTGGGGGTAATTTGTAACCCCAGGTAAGTAACTGAGGACTGGGTGAGTTGGGCCTTTGACTGTGAGGCCCGGTATCCTCTGGAGGCCAGGAAGTTAAGGAGAGCTGTGGTGTGTTGTTTTGAGAGATCTTCGGAAGGGCTACATAGTAAGAGGTCATCTACATATTGGAGCAGGGTACTAGGGCTAAGAGGGCAGAGGGCCAGGTCCCGGGCCAGGGCCTGGCCGAAGTAATGAGGGCTATCTCGAAACCCCTGAGGCAGGACCATCCACGTGAGTTGAGTGGCCTGTCTGGTGTCAGGATCAGTCCAGGTGAAGGCAAACAGAAATTGACAGGCGGGGTGGATTGGTATGGAAAAGAATGCATCTTTGAGATCGATTACCGTGAAGTGGGTGGTGCCCGTGGGTATTTGGGACAATAAAGTATAGAGGTTGGGGACCAGCGGGTGTGTAGGGACAACGGCCTCGTTGATAAGCCGGAGGTCTTGGACTAGTCGGTAGGCTCCTGAGGCCTTACGGACCAAAAGGATGGGGGTATTACATGGGGACGAGGTGGGGACCAGTAGGCCCTGTCCCAGGAGGCAGAAATGATTGGCTTAAGCCCTCGAAGGTTGGGCTGGGACAGGGGGAACTGGGCCTGAGCCGGAAAACAGGTGGGGTCTTTTAGGTGGATGAGGACTGGGGGTTGGTGTTGGGCAATTGTTGGGATCTTGGTGTCCCAAACCTGGGGATCTATTTGGGAGCTAGAGGACCCAGTGAGTAGCAGTAGGAATCTGCCTGTGGAAGGGAAAGTCCCTGGGGCTAGGTGAAGTGTGGCCTTATCTCTCCCTAGCAGAGGGGTCAGGCAGGAGGGAATAACTAGAAAGGAGTGGGTGAATAGGCAATTGTCTAATTGGCAGTTTAAGGGCTTGGTCTCTAAAGGCTGTGACAGCTGGCCGTCAAATCCCATTACCGAGACCCGGGAAGGACGCAAGGTGCCTCCAAAAGAGGGAAGGACCGAATAGGTAGCCCCCGTGTCAACCAAGAAGTCAATGGACTTACCTGCTACCTGGAGCATTACCCTGGGCTCGGCTTGGGTTATCGGGGTTCCTGAGTCTGGGCGGCTTCAGTCTTCACCGAAGGTCAGCAGTTGTAGGGCGGGGTCTGGGTTCGGAGTCATCCTGGGTCACTCTGGTCCCTTACCCCCTGGGGTCAGGGGCGAGAGGCCGAGGGACAGTCACTTGCCCAGTGCCCGCGTTGCCTGCACTTTGGGCAGGGCCTTGTGGGCGGTCTTGGGTTAGGACACATTTTGGCCCAGTGTCCCTCTTTGCCGCATTTGAAGCAGGCCCCCGGTGGGGGTTTTTGTGGGCCCGAGCCCGTTGCCGGCCGCAGGGTTGCTATCGGAGCCTGGGTTTGTTGGTTGGGGAGGCTGGCCTGGAGTTCGCCCTTTTGTCTCAGTCTGGCTTTATGACTAGCCTCTGCAGTCTCTTCCCGGGCATTGTAAACTTTAAAGGCCATTTTTACCAGGTCTCGTATGGGAGTCTGAGGGCCGCCCTCAGCCTTGGCCAGTTTTTTTTGGATGTCGGGGGCAGATTGAGAGATAAAACAGTTGGCCAGAGTGACTGCTCCGGCTGGGGAGTCTGGAGCCAGTCGGGTATATTGGATAAGGGCCTCTGTCAGCCTATTTAAGAACATAGCGGGGTTTTCGTCAGGGCCCTGGGTGATCTTATCCAGCTTGAGGAAGTTGACCACTTTATTAGAAGTGGCTTCCATGCCACCCAGGAGGCACTCTACCATATATCTGACCCTGAGTTCGCCTCCCCCGGTCTCCTGATAGTCCCAGTTAGGGTCTGTGTTGGGGACTGCCTGGGCCCCTGGGGGGCGCTCAGGAGAGGGGTTAGCGAAGTGTCTCTGGTTGGCCTGGGTCTTAGAGGCCATCCAGATGGCTTGTCGCTCTTCTGGGGTGGTGGTGGAACCTAAGACCACATAGATATCTTTCCAGGTTAAGGCGTATGAGCGGGTCAGTTGGGTGAACTGCTTGATGTAATGGGTAGGGTTGGATGAGAATGACCCAAGCTTGGCCTCGATTTGAGACAGGTCTTGGAGGGAGAAGGGGATGTGGACCTGTGCCAAGCCCTCGGCTCCAGTTACTTGTCTCAGAGGGAGTGGGGGGGCCGGGGCACCGGGAAAAGAATCTCGGGACGGCTGTCCATGGGACCATGTGTGTGAGCTGACCGGTGATGGGGAGGGTATTAGGGGAGGTAATGGAGGATAGAGAACGGGAGTAGGAGGGAGGTATATAGTTTCAGTCAGTTGTGTATCGATTGAGGAAGTGTGGGGAGGTGTTGTTGGGGCAGTTAGGGAAGTGGGAGTGGGGGAGGGAGCTGCTGGAGTCAGAGGAGCATAGGGCAGGGGGGCGACCAGGTCGTCTGGGGGAATAGAGAAGGCAGAGGACTCAGGGCCTGGCGATTCTTTGGGAGAGGGGTCTGGATTTGGGCAGGCGGGCCGTTTAGGAGCCATGGTGAGCATAATTTGGGTCGGGGAGCAGGTTGTGCAAAGGGTAGGGCGGGAGCGCAGTGTCCAGAAAGCCTGTACGTAGGGGACCTCGGACCATTTTCCCATTCTCCGACAGTAATTATCTAGATCACGGAGGACATCAAAGTCTAGCGTCCCTGTGGGGGGCCAATGGGAATCATTGTCTAGGGGGTATTGAGGCCAAGCCTCTTAGCACAAAAAAGTGAGCCATTTTGGCCGGACGTAGCCTGTTAACCTCAGATTTTTTAGGTTGGCCAGCAGGCATTCTAGTGGAGTAGACCAATTGGACTCGTGTTTGGAGGCCGCTGACCCCATGGCGACCACGTGGGGCTAGCCTCTATTGTCCGGGCGTCCCCAGGCAAACAGAGGCAGCCAGATCGGAGGTCTCGAGAGAGACCGGGGGTTACTCAGCTGATTAGGACATCTCCAGCATGAGCTGAGAACCGGGAGGAGGCACTCCTGCTGGATGAGGGCCTGATAAGTGCGCACCGGTTATCTGGCCCTAGGAAGTGGTAGCCCAGGGTGGCGGGACCCAAAGCCAGAGGGACTTACCCCATCGTCTGCCGTCTGGGAGGTTGGTCCATGGCTGGGGCACATATGGCCGCGGTGGTGGAGCTTGAGGGGCCCCGCACTGCATGAGCTGGGGCACTCACCTCGAGCCCCACGTTGTGCGCCAAATGTAAGAATGCCTCGGCAAGACAAAGAGAGTGCTGGAGTATCAGGAGGCTTTTATTGGGCAATCGCTCCCGGGCAGAGCTCCCAGGCACGAGCAGGGGGAAAGCGGGAGTCTGCAACCTGCGGGAAGGGGGGCGACACCTATATACCCTGGCGGCTGTGGACGTGGCGGGACCTTTCCATATACGGTTAGGGTCGGGCTCTAGGGTGCTGGTTGGACTTTCTGGTCTCGTGCCAGTTTTTGATTGGCCGGAGTCTCGGTGCCTTTGTGTCCATCAGTCTGCCTGGCAACAGGCCATTGATTGGTGGATGTCTGTCCCTGGGACTTATCCGGGACTTTCCGGCGGGGGCTTCTCTGTCAGCATTTTCCGGCTGGTGCTTTCCTGCCTGCGGTCAGCATGACCTTTCATTTGCAGTCAAAGACAAAATATCTTTTGCGTTAAGCAGAGTCATCACAGCTCCTGATATGGTCCTGGTTACACACATGCAGACTGAGAGCCCACAGACATGTGTGATGTGACATCAGGAAGTGAACAGATGACTGCATTGGTGCCCAGTCACCTCCATCTGCTAATAATGGGACCAGGGAAAATTATTTGCCCTCCACAAGTCATTGCATCTTCATTAACATAACTTGATGATCATAGTGAAGATGAAGGCTACCTCACAGGGTTACTGTGAAACACAAATTTTAAGATGTTTTAGAGCTTTTGGGAAAGTATCAAAGACATGCATGGGGTTATGAAGGTGAGTTAGCAGATCCAAGGTACAGTACCTTTTTCTCTTAGTATTCTCTCTGTACTCAATAGTAGCGATCAGTCAGTCATGTGTTTACTGTTACCCCAGCATGATGGTAAACCACACAGGTCAACTGTACACTTCTTGTCATTTCTGTGTCTAGAATTCAAGCACTGGTCAATGTAGAGTGAAAAAATAACACACTCCTATAGGGCCTCACTGCTCAGAGTCTGCAGAGTCCCAACATTAAACTGTCTTAAAAGAAGGGCCTAAATACTCTGGCTCAGAATTAAGTCCCAAATGTTTGCAGAGCACAGAAGTACCTCTGGGAGCAATACAAAAATGCAGGGAGTATCCTACTTCTCCAAATATCCATCTGTCCAAATATCATCATCCATCTAAATTCACACAGAAGGCACTCCTACTTCCCCACCCCAGCTACTACAGCTCCAATTCCTGCTCAGAGCAACAGGGAAAGAAAAGGCTTCCCTCCACAGGATGGATTTGATAACCTCAGGTGACTAGATCATCTCAGAATGGCTCATGTTTTTATTTTAGCAGGGTCCTGCCTGCTCCTGCTGCTGGTCCTGTCAAATCTGCTCCTGTGCCAAGGCAACTTATGCCCGTCCTGCGGTCCTGATGTGTTTGGCGTCCCTCTGAAGTTCCTTAGAACAACGTTTAGCCGTGTCTCCAGGCTGTCCCATGACATGCATAAACTTTCCACAAGAATGTACAATGAGTTTGTAAGTACTTTGGTGGTGGTAGTTTAGTTACTAAGTCAGTTCCGTCTCCTGGGACCCCATGGACTGTAGCCCGCCAGGCTCCCAGAAGGTACCTTTGTGTAAGTGACTGGGCCATACTGTCCTTTCAACAAGAGGGCTGCATCAGCCAAACTTCAACTAACACACTCTCAAGGTTAAAGATGCTGTCAGCTCATAAGACGTGGAAATCAAAGAAAGGACCAGTTTTGTGAAATCTGAAAGTTTCCTAGGAAGTGCAATAACTTTTTCAATTTCCTTACATTCATTTTCTTTTTTAAATTTCCAAAATAAATGATTTTGTACTTGTCAGCTAGGAATGCCATAAAAGAATACAATAGACTCAGGGCAAAAACACCAGAAATTTATTTCCTCACAGCTCTGGGTGCTAGAAGTCCCAGATCAGAGCACCGGCAAGGTGAGGCTCTGCTGAGAACTCTTTCTTCCCAGGATGGCTTCTCCTTGCGTCCTCACACAGGGTGTGGGGTGGGGAAGAGAGACAGAGGAAAGGACACACAGACACAGACACAGAAGGGAAAATTCTCTGGTGTTTCGCTTCCTGGAGACACTAAACCTATTGGATGAGTGTTGCACCCTAAGAGCTCATTTAACCTTAATGGGCTTTGCTGGTGGCTCAGATGGTAAAGAATCTGCCCACAATGGGAGAGTCCTAGGTTCTATCCCTGTGTCTGGAAGACTCCCTGGAGAATGGAATGGCAAGCCACTCCAGTATTCTTGCCTGAGAAATCCCATGGACAGAGGAGTCTGGTGGGCTATAGACCATGGCGTGCCAAAAAGTCAGAACCCTTTTCAAAACACAGTACTTTGGCAATTCTGGCTCTAACACATGAATTTGAAGAACACACATTCAGTCCATAATACTATCTGACAGAAAGCACTTTTAGGTGGGACTGGGGAAAATGAAGCATGGTGATTTTCTGGTCCTTCAGTGTCTCTGTGGGCTTTCTTCTCCAGGCTCAGTGTAAATAGCCAATAAATGAGAACTGCTCTGCAGTGAACTGGGTGGATGGAACATGTTAAACAAAGCTGAATCCCGGTCACAAAAAAGAATACTGGTAGTTTTTTTAATGTTACAAATTATTGTTTTAAGATTTGCAGTGAATAGGTGTGGAGCTACAATAGAAGGGGAGTTTACAATTGGAAACAATTATTCTCTTTCTGATGAAGGTATTTGAAAGTTGTATGTTAATTTTTTTCGGTCATTCAAGGAGCACACAATAGAGCAGACAGCTAATAAAAGGCGGTGCTAAAGGTTTCTATTAAATTCATGTAGTTCTGTGTACTCACTAGTATTTGTTTCATCCTCTATTTTAGACTGTCCATTTTTTTCCAACCTTTCCAAGTAATCTCATCAAATGTTCATAACTTCCGTTAAAGATTAATTTTTCTCTATTAAAGTGTTAGTTAGATTTTTCTACTCTTATTTTTCTCAGTCCATTCGTTAGTATTTCCTATAACTTTATGCCATGTTTTTCTGCTGTACCATTTTGTCACTATAAACAATATTGTATTCTGCCCCTGGGATGAACAGTAATCTTTTTGGTGAGCTGGTTCAGAGAGATCAGTCATTACTGTATTACTCCTAATAAGGGAATATATTGGCTCTAACCCACAGTAAACTTGAGATTAAATGGTTAAATATAGGCGCATGCATGCATTCTAAGTCATATCAGTTGTGTCCAACTCTTTGCAACCCTACTGACTGTAGCCCATTAGGCTCCTCTATCTATAGATTTGCCAGGCAAGAGTATAGGAGTGTGCTGCTGTACCCTCGTGCAAGGGATGCTCCTCACCAAGGGATCCAACCTGAGTCTTCTTATATCTCCTGCATTGGCAGGAATGTTCTTTACTACTACTGTAACCTGGAAGGCACCAAGTATTGGTACAAAAGTACTATATTTGGTTCAAATACTAAGATAATGATAAAATAGAGAAGGGAAAAGTTTGAACTTAGGAAAGTTAGATGTAAAATCATTTTTATAGAGACAATATATAGAAAAAGTAAGAAAAGAATGACTTTCAAATTTTGTGATGCCTCCCGATTAAAAAATTACACGTCTTTCAGACATGTTAATGTTCTGGTAATGGGCTCATCTACTGAATACCCAACAACCCTAACTAATTGCCTGATCCCTTTAGGAAGAAAAGTATCCCCAGATTAAATTAGAGTATATCAATGCCACCAATGACTGCCACACCAATTTCCTCCATGCTCCTGGAAAAAGAGCAAAAGCCCAACAGATGAACGTGAGTATTTAACCCTTGTTTTTCACCAGATCTAATGTGAAAGTATGTAGCTTACCATGCTTCAGATTATGAGATGTAATGGAAACTGTACATGAAGAATAGGGTGGAGGAATTGTAAGCAGTTGAAGAGAAATCATATTATGCAGTTGATGAAGCATAAGGGAAATCAAGGGATAACTAAAGATCTGTAGTAGCAAAATAAACAACAGATCTATAAATTGTCCATGCAGACAAGTTTAGCTCAGGTAATGCATTAGACACAGGATTGCAGCTATTATTCTGCACAAAAACAGGAAATGAATGGGAACTTCCATGTGTAAAAAGAAGTTTGCAAAGTTTATGAATATGTAAGAAACACACCCCAATTTTGAGTACTCCCTGTTAGTAGTGACTTGTACATGGGAGTCCTACACCGCACCATTCGAGCCAGCGCGTCTGACTTTCAAGGTTCTTCTGATTCTGCTTCTACTTCTCTGACACCTCCTTCATTCGTCACTCTCAATGACTCCTCCGTCACCTTTTATTTTTAATTTGTAAGTTTCTCCCACAAAGGCTTATATAACATTGCTTTGCTTCTCATGGCTGCAACAATTGCCTTGTTTTGAGAACAACACAGTTTACATATCAAGCCTCAATGATTAATGACAACTCCATATTTTCACCATTATCATCACTCCTTTCTGATTTCCTGCATTATCCTTAAACCTAACATTATTTAAAATATTTTCACATGCATTCCCCCTTAAAATTCTATCTTTTCTCTACAACTTTCTCAATGATACCAGCATTCTTTTCCTCTGTTAAGCTCATTAATAATGAGGATGATCAAGTAAAGGAAAAGTTCAAAAACAAGGAGGATGAGGGATTTTTCAATAAGCTTGAATTTAAAGTTTATTGAGAGTTACTACATGGCCATACATGTTACTAAGCACTTTATGTGCATTACTATATTTCATCCTACTCAGTTCTCAGTTCTTTACCATTAAAACAGTTCATGGCTGTAAAGAAATCAAGTATATTAACTAGAGATCTTCAGAACCCAGGATTTTCATGCTCAATTCTGTTAGTAGTAGTGAACCTGGGGGGAAAACCCTCCATTGTGAATCCCACCGATGCTGTTACTAAAGACAACGCTGTGCCGTTTTCTGCCTGGACACGTGTCAACAAGACAGACTCTTCTGATACCAGCATGGGGGCAGGTGTTGGGATCAACAGAGGAAAGAAAGCCTGTTTAGGAATGGCATGTCTTCTTGATTGTCTCTTTGTTGTAAGATCACAAAACAAATTACCAATCGAAAATCAATACGAATGACTCATCTGATTCATTAATATGAAAGAATCACTGTGTGACAATGATGTGGACACAGGTAGAATGCCTCTTTCCTGGGTCAGGTACTGCAGGCACATACTGACTTGTCATAAAATACTTAGATTTCTATAATGCAAATAGACAAACATCAAAGAACTCACTGAGTGGGTGGTAGAATTTCAGAGGAAAAAGAAAATTCATGCTATAAATTAGAACTCATCAGAAGTATTAATTCCCAAAATAACCCTGTTTATTAATAATTCAGTGACGTGTGAACTAATAGTTTACAGATTACAATTTTGCAACTTTTACTACCTTCAAAAATCTCTGCATACACATAGGAATAAGCAAAAGTCTTTTAGGTCAGCTGCTCTGAGCAAACATCACATGTAACCAAAACCACTGAATTATGATTATTTCAATGAGACTGTTTCTTATATTTGCTTAGAATGAAGACCTTACTAAGTGGATACTCATGTTACAGTACCTCTGGACTACTCCTCTGGTTGATCCAGGCAATGAGAAGCAGATTGAGAAAGACCTCACAGATGCTATCAATACAAATGCTTTAGAGAATGCTAAAAAATCATTAAAACTTCAAAAAATCTTAGAGAGGCGATTCACCCAGGTGAGCATCCTGCAGAGGGCTTTCTTGCTTTGTTCATGAATGAAAGTGTTGACCTCTGTAATGCATAAGGAGTTTTGAAATATTTCATTTTGTAAGAAAAAGATTCATGAATTCTATATGCTAGACTGCTACTACATAAAGCAGGAGCCTAGTCATTTAAAGTGATAGATTCCACTGTAAGCAAATCAGAATTTCACTGCAATTTTTGACATGTGCAGCCTTTCCTCTATTGCACACGATTCCACCAAAAGCTTGCGTCTTCCTGGGCACAGGTGGTTGAAATATTTTCAAGAGTAAGAGAACTAGAGAACAGAATTTCCAAGCTCAGCATTTTCCTCAAAGTATCCCAGGACATCTGCTATTGAAGTTCCACTTGTTTTCTTTCTCTGTCCTCCTCAAATCAAAGGATGAGATTGGGAAGGAAGAAAAGAGAAAGTTAAAACTAAACTTGAGTTATGTTTCTACTTTTTAGATTCCTAATTGTTTTCTCATAGGCTGGCTCCAAAATCCATATGTAGAGAGTTTTACTTTTGCATGTGTTCCCCAAATCATAATTTGAGAATTACAAGGGACAAAGATAAGGAAATACTAATAAAAAGCATAAGAAATCATTGTCTTTTGGGTATTCAGATTATTCGTCCAGTCAGGGAGAAGGTGTCCGAGTTTCGCATGTACTGGTCAGGATACCGAGACCTTGTGTCCAGCGATGAAGATGTACGTCATTCTGCACTTTATAACCTGTTCAAGTGCCTGCGCAGTGATTCACGTAAAGTTGACATGTACAGCAAGATCCTGGCGTGCCGAATCAGCGATGAGTGCTAAATATACATCTATGGCATCCAGCTCGGAGATGGTCCTAATGATCTATCCCATAAAAAGCTTCTTTGAAATTTACAGCTTTTTAATACATGCTCTGTGAAATGGGTCTTCTCTTAAAAAAATAAACACAGACTCTGTAGAGATTTGGAATCTAAGAGGACAATTTGTTAACATTTCTTATTTTCATTGAATTGAAAATCAAAAGAAAAGCCACCCCTACAATTGAGAGAATGAATCTCCTATTAAAATTAGTCACAAATAGCAGAAGCTGACATTACAAAGAAGACCATTAAGAGATTATGTAAGAATCACAGAAAATTATTCTGGGTCAAGTTATGAGAATCAAAGTATCAGACAATTGTTCATGGTTCTGGTCATGCTACCAAGAAGACTGAATCCTCAGGATCCTTTATGAAAGCCAGCCGCAAACTGTCAGCCCACTGTCACAGTGTTAGACCAGCCAGGATCAGTGCCCCGCACCTTTGTACAAATAGCATGAGGTTTACTGAACTGTGTGAAGATTGTGAGGATGCTGTCTTAAACCTTCTTGGTTTTTATAAAAAATATCACAGACTTATAAACAATGGAAATGGATTTCCACAGCGTGGTCATGCAGGGTCTTTTCTGGTTACACACTTCTTATTGTGTCCTCAAACGGGGAGAAGGGCTTGGGACCTCTGTGTGTCTATGTGCATAAAAGCACTCATCTCATTGAGGAGGCTCCATCCTTATAATTCTATCACCTCAGAAAGGCACCACCTATGGATACCATAAGCATGGGAATCAGGATTTCATCATATGAAATCTCTGGGGGACACAAAGTTTGAGACCATAGCAGATACAAACATGAACTGCGTCCATCATCCTCCAGTGGCTGTCTTCACCCACACTCCACTGCATCCTCATTTTCTGCAACCTTGCAATGATTCCATACATTCTATCACTCTGGGTTTCACAAAGCCAGGTCATTCAAGTGTCAACTCCATCTCATATTCAGCCTATTCCTTGTTTCCCTGTCCCCTGCTGAGGCCCAGGGGACCTACCAGGAAGCATCGATGTATCCATTTCTGCAACGTTCCTTGTCTCTCCCTCTCTGGATCTTCATTCCTTAGGCCATGTTGGAACAGGGTAGATTGAAACGAGGTGGGAAAGTTCTGACATCACTGGCTTACATGGTGCTCTTGTAGCCTTCTCTTGGTCCAGACGGACTGATCTGAAATTCCCCCTGACTGACAACTGTTTCTCTTGTGTGGTGTCCTTGTGATTATCCAGGACATTCACAAGTTGGGGATCCCCAACGTCAGAGTTTCCTTTTTAATCAGGGGAAATATTCTGGTACCCACAGCTCGCCACCTGCAGTTGTCAGCACAGCCTCTCTGTTTCCCTCACTCTGCAAGCACCATCTGGAGAAAATTAAGTAGCCCACAGTGAGCTGCCTACTAGCTGACCCACAGGAAACTCATGTATCATAAACACTCTGAAGCATTGAATGGCAGAAATACAGGTGTGCATCTTCCCTGCCTGGGGCCTCAGGACAAATATTCAACTGTTCATATAGATATCGAGTAGATCAGAAAGCTGGATTTAAAAACACACTTATCTGAGAAGTGAGATACCATTCTCTCTTCCTTTTAGAGTAACTATCCTTGTCTTTAATTATTAGGCCTTACAAACATGCCCTAGTAGGTCACTGAATTATAAAATCCTCCAAATAGACTGAGTCTCTGCTGAGACTGGAGCAATGTGACTGGATTAGGGTTGCTCAGCTTGCTCTTCAGCCTCCAGACAACCGGGGATGAGGGCCAATCTTTTGACTGGCTCTCCTAAGAAGTCAGTGATGTTGCTGGGCTGGCTGTGTAGCATCTTTAGGGCTTTACCAGTAATTCCTAGTAAGCAGAAAATGGGAAATCAAAATGTAGATGGGAAAAGGGGGTGATAAGAGAGAAGGAAGAGAAAGACAGAAGGAAGAAAGAGCAGCAAAAGGAAAGTGAGTCAAGGATTTGGGTAGTGAATTTTTTAAGGACCCAAATACATACATACATATGTATGTATGTATATATGTATGTATGTATGTATGCATATATATATATATTTAATATTGTAAGAGCAAATATCTCATATTCTCTTTTATTTCCATTTTTTTCTTCTCTCCTCTTTTTTCTGAAATTGTCCTTTATATTAGGAGTATTCTTTTGCTGTTACTAAAGGCCATAGTTCTAGAGATGAACCAAGACTGGTAAGTCTTCAGGGCAGAATCCAGCCAAATTATCTTCTTTTAGGCAAAGACATATTCACCCACATACAGGAACACTGTCCAGCAAAACCAACCTCTTCCTTCATAGCCAGCATTATTCTGGCCTGAGTCCTACCCCTGTCTCTACCTGGGATGACCCAAACCTTCCAGAACATGACAAAATACTCTGTCCCAAAGGAATCTATCAAACCCTCCTTTGGGAGAATCACATATGCCAATTATCATTAGGGAGAATCTCATATGCCAATTATCTTTAGGGAAAATCATATATGCCAATTTGGAGAGTGTGTCTTTATTCTACAAAACAACAGGAAACCAAGAACATTTAGTCCAAGAGAGCAGGATGTACAGAATTAGAGAAGAGAAACTTCAATGTGCATTGAGAAGTTGTGGCTGCTGGGACTCGTAGGGAATAAGAAAGAGATCAGAAAGAGCTGGGAATATTATGACACTAAAAATCAAAGAGGACTCTGCCAAGTGAAAAGACGCAAAGGATGTGAGAGATACAGGAAATGAAAAGGACCTTGACCACGTGCAAGGAATGAGGCAGACATAAGAGCCAAGAAAGGCATCCAACAATATGGGACTAGTTCAGTCAATCAATGAAAAGTCAGAGAGAGGGGAGGATATAAATTAAGGTTTTATTCAAAAGCATCTGAGTTTTATTTTCCTGTATTTCATCAACTAAGTACCAGAAATCACCAAAAAATGTTAAGGTTCTGCAGCAAATGATAGAAATAAGTACTCTATGGAGCTTCTGCTAGACCCTCTGGAATACCAGAAGCAAAGCACAACTACCCAGTGATAACAAGCAGTAAGTCTCTAGTCACTTTCAACACTTAAATAAGACAGACATTGTAAAGCATAGAGGATGGATAGATATAAAATGGAAACAACACATACCTTTACAGAGCCAGCCTAAACAAAACCTAAAACCTAACCAAAATAGAGGTAATGGCCTCCTTAATCATGTGCCCACTTTCTCCAAGAGTTCCTCATTCCTTGTGCTGAATCCTCCCTTGTTTACTAACCCTTCATTGCCTTACTCTCAGCAGACGGTCAGCTAATCACTAAAACAATAAATAATTAAACAGTGTTCACTCCTGAAATATAGTTGTATTGATGGACTCTTCAAACTGAAAAGCTTTCTAATCCTCTGAAAGTAAAACTCTAATACTGGAAGGATTCCTCCCCAGCCTCTTTCTAAAATGCCCAGTGGGCAGTAACTGTGAGTGTAGCTACTTAGACATCTTCTGCCATAATTATAACCTGTTTGGATTGAATACAGGAAATGGATGAAACACTGAAACATGTCAAGAAAGAAATGCATGGACAAGTGGAAAAGATAGCAGAAGCCTTAAACACCGATCAATGCCTGCACACCATACCATGTGTGATGGAGCCAGGTGGGCCTAATCAGATGGATTTTTCAAGAAATCTCTATATGACTTGGCACTGAGAAGTTTGTTTCAACTCAACTGTTTCAACCTGATTCTTTGATTCTAAGACTCAAAGCCACTTGTGTCATTTAACTGCACTAAGTCAAAACAGGAATATACTTATTGGCTATTTGAAACTGCCAAGGTAGGAGAAACCCAAGTAAGATGGTAGGTGTTGCGGGAAGGATTCAAAGGGCAGACACACCGAATAATCACAGAAATCACATAATCACAGAAAACTAGCCAATCTGATCACATGGACCACAGTCTTGTCTAACTCAATGAAACCTAGCCCTGCCGTGTGGGGCCACCCAAGACAGATGCATCATGGTGGGGAGGTCTGACAGAATGTGGTCCACTGGAGAAAGGAGTGGAAGACCACTTCATTTTTCTTGCCTTGAGAACCCCATGAACCGTATGAGAAGGCAAAATGATAGGATACTGAAAGAGGAACTCCCCAGGTTGGCAGGTGCCGAATATGCTACTTTAGATCAGTGGAGAAATAACTCCAGAAAGAATGAAGGGATGGAGCCAAAGCAAAACAATACCCAGTTGTGGATTTGACTGGTGACAGAAGCAAGGTCTGATACTGTAAAGAGCAATATTGCATAAGAATCTGGAATGTAAGATCCCTGAATCAAGACAAATTGGAAGTGGTCAAACAGGAGATGGTAAAGATGAATGTTGACATTCTAGGAATCAGTGAACTAAAATGGACTGGAATGGGTGAATTGAACTGAGATGACTATTATATCTACTACTGTGTGCAGGAATCCCTTAGAAGAAATGGAGTAGCCATCATGGTCAACAAAAGAATCCGTTCAGTACTTGGATGCAATCCCAAAAATGACAGTATGATCTTGGTTTGTTTCCAAGGCAGCCATTCATTATCACGGTAATCCAAGCCTATGCCCCAACCAGTAATGCTGAAGAAGCTGAAGTTGAAATGTGGAATGTTCTGAGAGAATAGCATTGAAACAAGTATACAATCAAGGGTGAAACAGATCACCAGCCCAGGTTGGGTACATGAGACAAGTGCTCAGGGCTGGTGCATGGGGTAGACGCAGAGGGATGGGATGGGGAGGGAGGCGGGAGGGGGATCGGGATGGGGAACACATGCAAATCCATGGCTAATTCATGTCCATGTATGGCAAAAACCACTACAATATTGTAAAGTGATTAGCCTCAAACTAATAAAAATAAATTAGAAATAAAAAGAAAGGTTCTATGAAGACCTGCAAGACCTTCTAGAACTAACACCCAAAAAAGATGTCCTTTTCATTCTAGGGGACTGGAATGCAAAAGTAGGAAGTCAAGAAACACCTGGAGTAACAGACAAATATGGCCTTGGAGTATGGAATGAAGTATGGCAAAGGTTAATAGAGTTTTGCCCAGAAAACGCACTCGTCATAGCAAACACACTCTTCCAACAACACAAGGGAGGACTCTACACATGGACATCACCAGATGGTCAACACTGAAACCAGATTGATTACATTCTTTGCAGCCAAAGATGGAGAAGCTCTATACAATCAGCAAAACCAAGACCAGGAGCTGACTGTGGCTCAGATCATGAAGTCCTTATCGCAAAATTCAGACTTAAATTGAAGAAAGTAGGAAAACCACTAGACCATTCAGGTATGACCTAAATCAAATCCCTTGTGACTACATAGTGGAAGTGAGAAATAGATTTAAGGGACTAGATCTGATAGACAGAGTGCCTGATGAACTATGGATGGAGGTTCGTGACATTGTATAGGAGACAGAGATCAAGACCATCCCCATGTAAATCCATGGCTGAGCTGATTCATGTCAATGTATGGCAAAAGCCACTACAATATTGTAAAGTAATTAGCCTCCAACTAACAAAAATAAATGAAAAAAAAAAAAAAAAAAAAAAAAAAACGACCATCCCCTTTGAAAAGCAATGCAAAAAAGCAAAATGGCTGTCTGAGGAGGCCTTACAAATAGCTTGAAAAGAAGAGAAGGGAAAAGCAAAGGAGAAAAGCAAAAATATTCCCATTTGAATGCAGAGTTCCAAAGAATAGCCAGGAGAGATAAGAAAGCCTTCCTCAGCGATCAATGCAAAGAAATAGGGGAAAACAACAGCATGGGAAATACTAGAGATCTCTTCAAGAAAATTAGAGATACCAAGGGAACATTTCATGCAAAGATGTTTTCGATAAAGGACAGAAATTTTATGGACCTAACAGAAGTAAAAGATATTTAGAAGTGGTGGGAAGAATATACAGAAGAACTGTACAAAGAAGATCTTCATGACCCAGATAATCATGATGGTGTGATCACTCACCTAGAGCCAGACATCCTGGAATATGAAGTCAAGTGGGTCTTAGAAAGCATCACTAGGAAAAAAGTTAGTGGAGCTGATGGAATTGCAGTTGGGCTATTTCAAATCCTGAAAGATGATGCTGTGAAAGTGCTGCACTCAGTATGCCAGCAAATTTGGAAAACTCAACAGTGGCCACAGGACTGGAAGAGGTCAGTTTTCACTCCAATCCCAAAGAAAGACAATGCCAAAGTATGCTCAAACTATCATACATTTGCACTCATCTCACAGGCTAGTAAAGTAATCCTCAAAATTTTCCAAGCCAGGCTTTAGCAATATGTGAATCCTGAACTTCCAGATGTTCAAGCTGGTTTTAGAAAAGGCAGAGGAACCAGAGATCAATTTGCCAACATCTGCTGGCTCATTGAAAAAGCAAGAGAATTCCAGAAACATCTATTTCTGCTTTATTGACTATGCCAAAGCCTTTGTGTGGATCACAATAAACTGTGGAAAATTCTGAGAGAGATGGCCATACCAGACCACCTGACCTGTCTCTTGAGAAACCTATATGCAGGTCAGGAAGCAACAGTTAGAACTGGACATGGACCAACAGACTGATTCCAAATAGGAAAAGGAATACATCAAGGCTGTATATTGCAACCCTGCTTATTTAACTTATATGCAGAGTACATCATGAGAAACACTGGGCTGGAAGAAGCACAAACCATAGCATTGACCCGATGGAATTGTATTTATATATATAAACATATATGTACACACACCTATGTAAGGAAAAGTTTTGAAAAGGAATATAATTCTAATTTGGATGAAGAAAACAAATCAACTATTTTTTCTAATGTGCATTTTAGCTCTCATGTTGGATCTAAAACATTACTTTCAAATGTGGTTTATGTTTATGCTGATAAAAGAAACAAACATGTCTTAATCTTGTAACATCAACTGCAGAAGAGCTTATTTACAATAGCTAATCGAAACCACAAAATTTTGAAACCTATAGGCCTGCCCAGTATCTGGTATTGGTCATTTAACCAATTGATCATTGACTCAATTCCTCCTTGACTCAGAAACTCTTATAGGTGCTTAGTTTACATCAGTAAACAAAGCAGGCAGACACTTGTCCTCATGGAACTGAAATTCGAGCTGGGGTAAGACAGATAAACTGTAATAATCATGAATCCAAGTATATAACATGGTATGTTAACAGGTGACCTGTACTATGGGAAAAGAAATGGTAAAGCAGAGGATGGGGTTAAGGGATTGTATGTGAAGAAAGGGAGGTGATTTAAAGAAAAACAACTTAGACCACACGGATGGGAGCAAACATGCTTGCTTTCATTCAAGATTCAAGTTTTCCCTGTCCAGTCAGGTCTCTTGGTCTTCTACCTAACTTCAAAATGTTTCTCTCTCTGAGGCTCTATGCAAACTCATGCAAACATGGATGTTTTGAACATTCTGCCTCTCTTTAGTTGAACTGGTTTCAGAAAAATATTTTTGATAAACTCCCCTTAACATAAAATGTTAAGTAACGTTTTATGAAGGAAAATTTGATAATTTTCTGTTTCCTGAAGAACTAATCTCCAAATTATTTTTCATTTTAAAACACACTGTCAGTGACCTAATAATATGTAAAAATATTATATATGCATTGCTATTCTAATATATTATAACATTTAAAAATATGCCAGGGTCCAGCCTCAGCAGGATCCTTGATAGGGCCAAGTCTGCGAGAAAGAGAGAGAGAGAGAGAGAGAGAGAGAGAGAGAGAGAGAATGACCAGACGGGGGTGTTTTCAGGGTCTGGCAGAGTCTGGCAATGCTTTATTTTTTACCGTGGCTTTTATACCCTAAATTAGTACATTTCTAAGGGGAAGATAGTTTAACATTACATCAGCTTGTTCTTCACGAAACCAGGGTGTTTTCTGCATACTTCTTTGTTTATGAGGGTCTTGTACATTATCTTCTGGCCTTGGGGCCTATTGACATTTTATGACCGAGGTGAATGCAAAGCTGTTTTCTGTAATCTATTCTTTAATGAACACAAAGGTCAGTCCTTTCGCAGAAGTTATCAGTTAAATTTATCTAAAAGGTTTGCCACACGAAGACTCTGCAGCTCCAGTGATGCAGCCCCTGTTTAGCATTCCTGGTTAAAATTAACAATTTTAAACTCTTATTTTTCTAACTCTTTAACTATAACCCTTTTAGAATAACATTTCTGTGTTCTCTAACTGGGCTTCCTCACCCCCGAAGGGCTCTGTGCCTATTAGGGCCTTTATGTGATCAGGTTCTTTATGCTGTTTTATGATTAGGGTATTAGAAGCAATCATGTGTATTAGTACCAAGGGCATAAACACATTTGCCAAACAAACTAAAATACCAGCAAAGGAGTTTAAATTATAACACTCCTTTCACCCTGGATGATCTCATAAGATATCACCACCCGGGAAACTTATTGATTAAAGTTCTAAATTGGTTTTTATTTGGAAAGAGATTGGGGAAGGCCTTCTGCCTGTGTCACAGAAATTAGGGAGTAGTCTATTGAAGCAAGCATCAGAAAGACAGATATCATCTTTAAGGTGAGCGCCGGGGGCAGCTTTTCGGAATTCCTGAAAACCTGATCCGCCTTCCCTTCAGGTTTTCTCCTCATGACCTTGTCATGGGTGGGATCTCGTGTGCCAGCTCCCGGCATCTCCCCGTTTTTTATTTTTTAAGACAGCCAGATGGATCTCAGTCGCGAGCTTTTGAGTGCTCTGCTGGAGAGTTCTGACAATGCAAGGAAGGATTATAATGAGAAGTAAAATTAGGGCTGCTATAGCAGCATATTGAAGATAGTTGATAGGATATTTTTTCCAGTAATAAAGTTAGAAAAGGTATGAAAAAATTCATTAGCAGCTCCTGCAGCAGTAAAGTCCAGGCGGGAATGTTCTAAGGTTTTTATCTGACTGTGAAGCTTTCCAAGATCTAAACTAATGCTGGAGCTATTCCATACACCTGAAATATGATTTTTAATCCTTTCTCAATTGATCTGCATCATTTACTTTCAGGGGCATTACACAGATCCATCAATAGTTGGCGTGACAGGCTAACTTTACCCTTAAAGCCTGCAACTCGGTTCCAATATGCATGACTGCTTCTTTTAGGGCATCTATTTTTACTTCTAATTTTCTATCTATAAATTCTTGCGTAGCTAGAGCTAAAGAAACATTTTTTGACATATCATTGACATATTGAACAGTATGTACCTGTTGAGTCAATGATATCGCTGCCACAGTGACAGAGGTAATTGCTGTTATCAAAACTGAAATCCCTAAGATAAGTAATCCAACAAACCGTCGGAACGCATTAAATCTTGCAGTTGTTGCAGAACGGCTAAACTGTAATTGTCATGCCAATAGGCATTCACTGTGATGGGCACCATAAGGTAAGGTGGACGTTGCAACACCACAAAAGAACAAATGTTATATTGAGGGGTTAAACAGGATGAAAGCATGAATTGTTCACAGTAGACTATATTTGGTTCACCTGAATAATTCATTTGTATATGAAGCCTTTTTGAATCATTAGTAAACAAAAAAACGTAAGGGGAGGGTAAACAAGCCAGCACAGAATAGTGGAATTGTTTTCTGGCCAAGTTGAAGTAACAATGGAGGTGGCAGCAAGGGCTCTCCAAATTTCTGGTTGCCAAAAGGTTTTGCCCTTAGTAGTATAGGACAACATGGGGGGAACAAATTGATTATAATGCCATCTGCTGGGCACCAATGGCCAAGGGAGGGAATCATTTTTCCAATCGCTAAACCTACTGACATGGTCAGAAACAGCTCCTGGATTCTGACTTGGGTTTGGATTGCTCCAGTCTTGTACCAAATAGTTTCTGCCTCCCGGTATTCTATAATCTATTTTTGAATTATAAGTACAAGATTTCCATACCGGATATCCAAGGCGGTTGTCTATAGTTTTCTATATGACATCTGACGGAGCAACATCAATACAATTTGGATATTTTGGTGGAGCATTAAGGAACAAGGGTTTATAGGGGTCAAGGACCCCGGGCATATGGGCCTGTAATATCCAAACCAGCCGATCTCCTGTTTTGTCTGAAAATTTTGATGCTGGAGAATCTGTCAGAATTGCTTTCTTGGAGGCTCCAACACACCCCTCCTTAGAGGGAGTGATAAGATCACTTGTATGACTATGGGGGAAATTAAAGCAAAGCAGAAGGTCATCCGTTAATCCCCTAAAAGTATAGTTAAAATTGATGGGGTAGTGAACTTTATCATAAGAAGTATAGGATCCTCCCAAGAGATGAGGCTGGTCTGTGTTGACCCGTATAGGGTCATTGTTCCAAGTAACTACTTGGAAGGTCAGGGGATCAGGGAAATATGCCCAGTATTTTTCTGATGTAGAAGAGGTAGCACTTGCCTGGCAAGACAGTAAAGCAAGCATAGCAATAAAATCTTTTTCAGGAGAGGCTGAGGATCCCTGTAGAGAAGCTATTCCCTGTGCTAGGTGGCAAAGTGACTTAATTTGCCCCCATGTGGGTATGGAGGCTTGTTGAGTTGCCGGCACAGGACGTCCTGGTGGTTTCCATTTGTTCTTCCGAGATCTCCACTGCCGGTTGTTTCAGAGTCTGCTGGACCTTCTAGGTGGGCGGCGGAGGCAGGGGCAGAGGAGTGTCCTTCTTCTTTTGTGGTCGAAGCAATGGGGGAACCGGATGTCTGGGGGACTGCGACATGGCGAATCAGTTTGTCCGGGATCCAAATTGGCTACTCAGCACCCTGGGGGAAAACACAAGCACACCTTCAGCCGCTGGTTAGTAATGGGTCAGGACCCCTCCATTGTTCTGAAAGGAGGTTTTTCCATTTAACCAGAGGTTTTGTACTCTACTGCTCTGGACTCCAATGTCGGAGCATTGCAGTAACCCCAAATGAATCAGTGTTAAATTGTATATCACAAAAAGAGCGTGTTGTAGAATCTGGTGAGGGGAACTATACTTAAATTCACCATTATGTAGTTTTAAAATTTGAGTTTTTAGGATCTGATGTGCTCTTTTTACGATGGCTTGTCCCTGTGGGTTATAAGGGATACCTGTGATATGTTTTATATGAAACCTTGTACAAAAGTCTTGAAAAGATTTAGAAGTGTAAGCAGGGGCATTGTCAGTTTTAAGACATTAAGATAGCACAAGTCTAACAGTGAGGGGTTATTTTTGGTAGAAGCAGAATGAGTTTTTATATGTACCATAATCTTAAATAACACTTATTTACTTTACCAAAGTATCAAAAGATTTTAAAAACAAATATAAATCACTTAAAGGCAAAGAAATTCATAATTTGTTATTGAAAGATTCATTCTAAGAAAACTTTGTTCTCTTAACATAGAGAGTAGACTAAATTCCAGTCTGTTACCAATTTACCGGATAGCAAACAAACAAAATTTTTCAGTTAATCTTAGAAAAGTCTTTTTATAAATCTTGAAGAACTAGCAGTATTTTTTTTAAAGGCATGAGAGTGAAACCATACAAGGCATGTTTAAAATCTAATTAAATTGTAATTGACAAAGTAGCCTGGTCATTGTTGTGACTTGTAACACTTTAACGTGATAACTAAAATTACAACTGACATTTCACCAGGACATATCAGATTTTCATGAATTTCACATAATTTCTAGGATATCGATATAAGTAACATCAACCATACAATATAACCTGAGAAGATTTATCACTCCTCCAACAATAATTCCCATGCAATTTAACATGTCAAATGAACTCAGGTAGTTTAATAGCTCTTTGGGATGTCTCAGGGGCCCTCTGAAGCATCAGGTCAATGAAGTCTCTTGTTCCTTACCGGTCGGGGCACTCTGGCCAGTTGTCCGCGTCAGGAGGAGACCAGGGACAAAAGGGTCCCAGTTGTGGCCGCTGGGTCTGGTCCATTGGCAGGCAAGCTGGCCTCTGAGTACCCCGAGTGGTCAGGATGTCAGTCTCAGCAAAGAAGAGTCCGCACCAGAGTCGCCATTTGTTGCAGGAAGGGGGACCCCTTCCAGGGCCCGAAACTGAGCTCTTATAAATGAATTGTTGGAGAAGACACATGTGCTGACAAAGCAAGAGATCTCATTGGAAAGAGCACCGGGGTGGAGGGCAGGAGGCTAAGGGAACCCAGGAGAACTGCTCTCTTCTGGAAAACAAGGACATTGCTCTTGGACAAAGGTAGAGAAGGACTGAACACTGGTCGTTTTAACTTTAATTCCTCTGCGGTTAAGGAGTTGCATTATGATTCCAAAAAAAAGCTGTCTTTCTTTTGACTCACTGTTACCCATTTTTGTTACTAATTAGAAGAAGAAAAAAAGGGAAAAAAGGAAGAGGCTTAATTTGGAGAAGAAGGAAAGAACCTGAAACGTACCCACCTTTCTTACCCTACCTTTCTTATGTAGGGGGGCCTGTAGCGCCCTAGTGGGGTTCTAAAACCTGAAGCCTACCCACTTTCCTCACCCTACCTATCTTATGCAGGGGGGCCCGCGGCGCCCTAGTGGGGTCCTAGCTGTCCTGAAGACAACAATGCGGGGGATTACCTTCGGGTTCCCTGTTCGTGGCGCAACTTGCCAAACAAACTAAAATACCAGCAAAGGAGTTTAAATTAAAACACTCCTTTCACCCTGGATAATCTCATAAAATACCACCACCCAGGAAACTTATTGATTAAAGTTCTAAATTGATTCTTTGGAAAGAGATCGGGGAAGGCCTTCTGCCTGTGTCACAGAAATTAGGGAGTAGTCTATTGAAGCAAGCATCAGAAAGACAGATATCATCTTTAAGGTGAGCGCCAGGGGCAGCTTTTCGGAATCCCTGAAAACCTGATCCGCCTTGCCCGTCAGGTTTTCTCCCTCATGACCTTGTCATGGGTGACATCTCGTGTGCTGGCTCCCAGCACTAATCTCCAAATTATTTTTCATTTTAAAACACACTGTCAGTGACCTAATAATATGTAAAAATATTATATATGCATTGCTATTCTAATATATTATCACATTTAAAAATATATACAAAATGTAAATTAAATGACAGTGAAATAAAAATAAATAGAAACGGAAATGCTAACATTTTCTTCCCCAGTGGATGAGGTACTCATATTTTGGCCATTGGACTAATGGATTTTGAATGTACACACATAATTATACCAGTTGTTTAACTGTAATAATAAACTGATTTCTCTTATGTATAGCTTCAATCAAAGTTCGCAGAATACCAAACGGGGGCAAGAATAAAATTGTATATGAATAACTTTCTTCATATACATATATAAAAGTTTGAGCTCAATTAAGTAATCATCTTTAGTTCTTTTGTTATTCCGTCAATTCACCTACTGGTAAATAATACAAACTTTACAATTGATTTTTTTTTTTTTTTCATAAAAAAAGTAGAGCAATGGCCTTAAAAAAAAAAATGGCCTAGTGAAAAAGTTGGGTTAAAGTTCAACATTCAGAAAACTAAAATCGTGGCATCTGGTCCTATTATATCACGACAAGCAGATGGGGATAGAGTGGAAACAGTGCTGACTTTAATTTTCTAGTCTCCAAAATCACTGCAGATGGTGATTGAAGCCAAAAATTAAAAGATGCTTACTCTTTGGAAGGAAAGTTATGACCAACATAGATAGCATATTAAAAAGCAGAGACGTCACTTTGGCAAAAATTTCCGTCTAGTCTAGGCTATGGTTTTTCCAGTGGTCATGTATGGATGTGAGTGTTGGGCTATAAAGAAGCAGAGCACTGAAGAATTGATGCTTTTGAACTGTGATGTTGGAGCAGACTCTTGAGAGTCCCTTGGACTGCAAGGAGATCCAACCAGTCCATCTTAAAGACGATCAGTGCTGGGTGTTCATTGGAAGGACTGATGTTGCAGCTGAAACTCCAATACTTTGGCGACGTGATGTGAAGCGCTGACTCATTTGAAAAGATCCTAATGCTGGGAAAGATTAAGGGCAGGAAAAGTGGACAACAGAGGATGAGATGGTTGGATGGCATCACCAGCTCAATGGACATGGGTTTTGGTGCCCTCCAGGAGTTGGTGACGGACAGGGAGGCCTGGCATGCTGCAGTTCATGGGGTCACAAAGAGTCAGACACGACTGAGAAACTGAACCAAATTAATTAACTGAAAAAAATTGTTGTATGGGTATCATTATATATATATATATATATGTATATATATATATATATATACACAATATACATATATGTATATATATATGCATTTGTAAAGAAAATTAATGAAAAAATACAGAAGACTTACAGTTTGCTGAAACAGAAAGTGTACTCACTCAGAGCTGAATATACATGTAATCTAGAAAAAATACTTTCTCAGCTTCTGATGACTTCTAAAGAAAGGCACTCCATGACATTCATCTCCAGCCTACTGTGGACTCCTTTCCACTTCCCTCCTCAACTTCCGTCCAGAAAATCTCTTCCCTAGGTTATAAAACACACTTTGGGATTCTGGTTCAGACACGATGACCTTGATCTCTTTGTGCCCACTCCTCTGTAATTCTGGAAATAAGAAGAGACCACTAAGGAACTTATTATAGTTGGCAAGAAGAAGGGGAACTAGTTTAGGGCCTGAAGAAAGGAAAAGAAACACAGCAGCACATAACAGAAGACAACCCAGGCCCAGCATTCCTGACCTCCAACCTAGCATCAGAAGGCAGCCTGAGTGGGGCTGTTCCTCCCAAGGAATAAATGTGAAGGAACACCAGGTGGTGGTTCAGTTGCTAACTTGTGTCTGATTCATTGGGACCCCATGGACTGTAGCCCATTAGGTTCCTCTGTGCATGGAATTCTCCAGGCAAGAATACAGATTCCCATGTGCTTCTCCAGGGGATCTTCCCAACCCAGGGATTGAAGCCAGGTCTTCACAAGTCAAGTGGATTCCTTACAGTCTGAGCCACCAGGAAAGCCTGAGAAATTTAATAATGGCATGGATATTTGGAAATTAAAAGGATAAAAACACATGTGAATATTAGATAAAGTAGACTTTAGAGCAAAGAAAATATCTAAGGACAAAGGAATACAAGAATATTACATAAGGAAAAAAGAGTCAATCGAGCAGGAACACATACTAATCCTAACTATGTATACATGAAACTACATAATCTCAAAATACTTGAAGCAAAATTCGATACATCATATAAATACTCCTATACACTTTACTGATTTTGAAACTGTGACATAAAACTTTTGAAAAAGAAATCATCAATCCAAGATAGATTGACCAGAGAATCCTAACAAATATGTTTAAAATTAAGATCAACTTGATATAATCTCTTCAAGAAAATGAAAGAGTAGGAAAACATTCCCAACTAATTAAATGGGGACAGTATTACTCTATATCAACTCACACAAAGGCAGTACAAAAAGGAAATTTCAGACTATTGTCTCTCACAAATTTGGAATTAAAAGTTTTCACTCTCACACATACAAATCAACCAAATGAATTCAACTATGTATAAAAACATCTCTTGATAGTTTCTGGTCCCTTCCTAAGTCTGGGCACATTACCTATCTCTTCAAAGTGTTTAAGTGAATCAAGTGTACAGACAGCTCAGTTCAGTTCAGTTCAGTTCAGTCGCTCAGTCGTGTCCCACTCTTAGTGACCCCATGAATCGCAGCACACCAGGCCTCCCTGTCCTTCACAAACTCCCGGAGTTTACACAAACTCATGCCCATTGAGCTGGTGATGCCATCCAGCCAGATTATCCTCTGTCATCCCCTTCTTCTCCTGCCCCCAATCGTTCCCAGCATCATAGTTAGGGTCCCAGTAAGAATATTATCATACCAGAAATACAGTGACAAATCCTCGAGTCTAGGTCAAATCAGCAACTGACCTCTCCCATTCAAGTTAATCCTACCCAGTCATTTTAAATGTCTAGAAAAAATCACTGCAACTAGATTCATAAGATAAAGAAAACATATCTATTACATAGAAATGGTGGGTGTGTTTGTTATTCTTTGTTAGCCTCTCTGGAACTCTGTTGATCATTTTCTATTATGTTATGACCTTTGGAGGATGAGAAGACCAGACTTTATCCCTCTAGCTCTCCTGGCCTCTGGGTTCTACTTGAGTTTAGCCAGTGGTTGACAAAAGAAATTGTTGAGTCAGTGGAGAAAGAGATTCGTGGATTGATTCTTTCCTCTGACTCCTTTCTTACTGGGCAGTGGCCAAATCTCTCCACTGAAGCCCAGAGCTCTGGTCAGAGGCCCTCACTTTTAGCTGCAGCCATGTACAAGACTCTTTAGAGACTGCAATATCCATTCTCTTCTTTGCCCTATGGCGCTAAATGTGTTCATGCACTCCTGTTCTTGCATGTCTCAAAGAGTTTTGCTTTTTCTTTTAAGCTATCCATAGCTCTGCTACAGCTTCCAAATCCTTAAAGCCCATTGTGTGTTAGTCGCTCAGGCATATCTGACATTTTGTGATCCCCATGGACTGTAGCCTACAAGGCTTCTCTGTCCAAAAGATTCTTCAGACAAAAATAGTGGAGTGGATAACCATTCCCTTCTGGATGGATCTTCCCTGACCCAGGGGAGTAACCCAGGTCTCCCACATTGCAAGGAGATTCTCTGTCATCTGCACCACCAGGGAAGCCAGTTTTCTTTATTTTCCTTATCTGTGTAAATCATCTTGATTTCTGAATATGATAGGGGTGGCTATGGTGCTGATAAATAAAGATGGTCCCTAAAGATCTAATGCTAAACTGCTCACAACAGGAGGGGGACATCTTTTTTCCTGACTCCAAAATCATAAATACAAAAACATGTCACAAGTCGTGTAAAAATAAGTGCTGAGAAATCAATGATTTAAGAATGAATTTGGTAAAAGTGCACAAACTTTAAGCTGTAAGATGATGAATGAGATCTCAGGATCTAATGTGTAACATTGTGACTGTGGTTTGTAATGTGTCATTGACATTTGTGGGGTTTCCCAGGTGATGTTAGTGGTAAAGAACCCTCCTCCGAGTGCAGGATGCATAAGAGACGTGGGGTGAATCCCTGGGTCAGGAAGATCCCCTGGAGGAGAGGGCATGGCGACCCAGTCTAGTATTCTTTCCTGGAGAATCCCCATGGACAGACGACCCTTGCAGGCTATAAATCCATGGGGTCACAAAGAGTTGGACATGACTGAAGTCACTTAGCACACATGTAAGAGAGAAAAACTTAAAAGTTCTCACCAAGAAAATCTTTAAAGGTAAATATGTGAGGTGATATTAATAGATATGTTAATTAATCAATGAGGGAATCCATTAATCATGTATACCTATTTAAATTGTCATGTATACTTTAAACATCTTGCCATTTTACCTGGAAATTATATTTTAAAAGACTGAACAAAGGAAAAAAAAACAAGAGTTTCAATGCTTTTTATATAATATTGTAGATATTTCAGCCATTACTCTTGGTATTTAAAAGGGTTTTCTTTATTCCAGACAATAACCTGTGGGATTCACTGGATATTCGGAAATGGAAGAAACGTTGGAAATTATCTAGACATTCCTCCCATATTAAGGATCTATAAGTGATTAGAAGAATGATTAAGTTACTTATCTAAACTTATAAAATTCAATGCAAAAGTAGCAATAGCAACCAGGTTTCCGCGGTTTAGGGGATTCTTTACTGAATTACCTGGCAAATGGAAATATCTCCTATGCTCTGTAAAACTTGATTCTTATCTCTTTCACAGAAGTAATCATATTCTGCTTTGTATTCATTGTCCAGTTAGCATAAGTTTTACCAAGTAAATTAAATTATTTGAAGGTTCAATCCTGGCATGTCTGTTCTTCTCACTCTAAATTCTCACTTATGGCTAAAGCTCTTTATCAATGCCATTTCTTCTCCCTGAAGACCCTCGCTCTTTCACCTCATGCTTCCCCAACATCTTTCAGGTCTCAGTAAAAACTGCTTCCACAAAGCAGCCTTTTGTGATTCTGAGACAGCTCAGGTCTCCTTGTTATGTGGACATATGGCATTCTGTGCTTTTCCCTCTTGACACGTGTCCCAATTATGGTTCAATATTTAACTTTGAATTTTCCTCATTTCTCTTTTTCTATTAAATTTTAAGTCCTGCTTTACAAAGTCCACATATGTGCTCTTGACTATTGTCCATTATTTGCATCCACCCGGGCTTCATTAGTTGTTTGGTCAATGAAACACTTTTATTTGTGCAGAGATAAATTCCACTGAATTTTTATGCGGCTCTCACAGAATACAGTGAAAGCCATACAATCACTGAGGTCTTTTCTTCCACCCAAACCCTCGTGCCCTGATTATTGGGACATAATTACAGAAGTAGAAGTGTGGGGGCTTCCCTTGCAGCTCAGCTGGTAAAATATCTGCCTGCAATGTGGGAGATCTGGGTTTGATCCCTGGGTTGGAAAAATTCCCTGGAGAAAGGAAAGGCTACCCACTCCAGTATTCTGGCCTGGAGAATTGCATGGACTGCATAGTCCATGGGTCACAAGTCGGACACAACTGAGTGACTTTCTTTCAAAGAACTGTGGATGCACTTGTTTTAGTTTTTGCCCTATTAGATGGAAAGCACTGGATGTTCGGTCTTTTATTCAACAGACATTAGCCCTCACAGTTTCCTGTCCTATGATAATATGATAAATGAGTCACTGACTAAAAGGCTGAATAGGACAGAACTATAGACAATGCTCTGAACCTGCCACTTGAGTCTACTTTTTACCATAGGATTCTTAACTTCACTAGAAGAGTTCAGTTTCTTAGCTGTACTCTCTGATCATGACAGATAAAAATACTTTAAGGAGAGCCTACAAATCAAATATTCTTACATTGTACACAAACACCTAATCTGTGTTTGAAGTTACAAATGAAATTCACCTCCTTGATGAATTGTCACCTACTTTTCCTAGATGAATGTACCGTCTTCCTCCTTATGGCTTCCTAATTTCATTCTCACCATTTTTATCTCCCTGACCACATTCTGACTTATATTATAGTTACTTATCTGAGCAACACCAATCCCTACTCCTTTAATTCAGTACCCCTGGGTCTACATGGGTACACTAACTGCCTGGCACCCCACTCCAGTACTCTTGCCTGGAAAATCCCATGGATGGAGGAGCCTGGTGGGCTGCAGTCCATGGGGTCTCTAAGAGTCAGACACGACTGAGCGACTTCACTTTCACGTTTCACTTTCATGCATTGGAGAAGGAAATAGCAACCCACTCCAGTGTTCTTGCCTGGAGAATCCCAGGGACGGGGGAGACTGGTGGGCTGCCATCTATGGTGTCACATAGAGTCAGACACGACTGAAGTGACTTAGCAGCAGCAGCAGCAGCAAGCATGGCAGAAACTGGCCAGCCATTTGTTCTTTCTGAGGTAAATATAATCAAAAACAAATAGCCAGCCTCTGGTATTTTGGATAAACTGACAACTGGACAAAATCTTAACTGCTATTCCAGATAAAAGTTCCCTTTGTGTTAATGTCTTTCTTTTAGAGAGAACTTCCATTCTACATAGAGTTCAGGTAAATAGAAACGGGACTTATATGTTAGCTGGAAAATAAACCCACTGTTGCAGGAAACAAAAGTAGACAAATCACTCATCTTCTGTATGTTTCAAGACCCATTTTATTAGGTGCTGGCAGCTCAGACAGTAAAGAGTCTGCCTGTAGTACAGGAGACCTGGGCTCCATCCATGGTCGGGAAGATCCCTGGAAGAAGGCATGTCAAACCACTCCAGTGTTCTTGCTTAGGGAATCCCCATGGACAAAGCCTGGTGGACTGCAGTCCAAGGGGTTCAGTCCATGGGGTCGTAAAGTGTTGGACACCGTGGAGCAAATACACACAGCAAACTTCTCAAGTTGACATAGTGACATTTAGAAACAGTTTCTCTCACTAGTGTGCTTAACTACAACTCCTGCTTGTCAATGGAAGATCAAAGATAAAAGTAATATTCCATAACAGTCAAGTAATTTTTTCTATCAAATATTTGTTCTTAAAGCCAAACTAGAGAAATACATTGTGAGATAAAGCATATAATGAGAAGTATAAGAGATCCAAACAGGGAAGTTGCTCAGCCAATCGATAATTTTCTTTTCAGAAAAAAGAACAAACCTCAGTTTGGAATCATGTTTTATACAGACATTTGCATAATCTTTGGAAAGGTAAAGGGTTTTCTACTCTAATTTTTCTTTTCCAGTGGAGAAAACCAAGCCCTAGAGAAGTGAAGATAGGTTTTCCAAGTGAAAGAGTAATTATGTTATGATTCTGATGAGAGCCTGGTGACAGGCCTTAAGGTTCAGTTGCTTCATCTTTAAGCTGACAGGCTGGAGTTGGGCTACCAGTATTGGTCCTGTCTTCAGACTGAATTTCTCTAATTTTTAGAAACTTCTTTCTTTGCTCTTAATGCCCTCAACTGATCACATGAAATCGACAATCTATAGGTTTAAATGTTAATTACCTCTAAGAAAATATGCTCCCAGGTGAGCATGTCAAAGAACTACAATTTGAAAGAAATGTACAATTCTATGGAATATGTTACTTTGTGCCACTTTATTTGGAATTGAATATCTATGCTACATGTTCCACATTCATGACCTTGGAAGGGAAAACAAGATTGACAAGTTTTTTTTTTTCCATTTGATCATGCCCAGTGTTTTAGTGCATGCAGGCTGCTGTTACAAAATGCCAGAGGCTGGGTTGTTTATAAACCACGTTATTTATCACTGTTCTGGAGGCTAGAAGTCCAAGATCAGGGTGCTAGCATGGTTCAGTGAGTGAGGGCCTCTTCCAGGACATATCCCTGAATAGAAGGGATGAGCAAGTATTTCAGGCCTCTTTCACAAGAGCCCTAATCCCATTCATGTGGGCTCTGCCCTCATGACCTAATCATTTTCCAATGGTCCCACCTCCTATAATCATCACTTTGGGGATTAGGTTTTTGAACATATGAATTTTGGAAGAACACAAGCATTTAGACCATGGCACCCAACAAGGAGACTGACTTGTCTGAGGTAACCCAATGCCTCATGCCTACTGAAAGCTCTGTGGTGCTGATAGGAAGCCGAGGACAATGGAAGCTGAATAAGGACCAGCACCCGCAGGTGGAGGGTCTGAGATGGCAAACTCCTTGATGGACTTCACAACAATATATGAGTGTCTCCAGTGTCTTCCTTGGTTATCAGTCATTGAGGAATTTCCCCCTCCTATACATGTTCCTATATGATATATGAGTTAATTACTGAGTTCCTAGAGAAAGTACCATTTGATCAACATGATAACATCACGACTATACATATGAAAAAAAGGGCCTTTGACAGATACAAATTTCAGTGTGGAAAGTCCTCAAGACTTTGTTCACTTCAGGTAGCAATTACAAGTTTGGGGACCTCCTAAGACCATTCTTGGGTTCCATAATCAGCCTGGGTTCCAAGAGCTCACTGAAAGCTGTTATACATGTGGTTATGGTTTATTTCAGATCTTTGATTTATTTTTAATTCATTTTTTATTTTCAATGCTATAAATGTCAGTTTTTGTGGAACAGTGAAGAACTTGTATGTATATACGTGGATATCCACTTTTGTTTAGATTCTTTTCTCATGGAGCAACAGACAGGTTTCAAAAAGGAATAGGAGTATGTCAAAATTGTATATTCTCACCCTGCTTATTTATCTCATATACAGAATGCATCATGAGAAATGCTGGGCAGGATGAAGCACAAGCTGCAGTCAAGATTGCCAGGAGATTGGGTCATTTATTTTTCTGGAATTGAGCTTCAGGAGTTGCTTGTATATTTTTGAGATTAATCCTTTGTCTGTTTCTTCATTTGCTATTATTTTCTCCCAATCTGAGGGCTGTCTTTTCACCTTACTTATAGTTTCCTTTGTAGTGCAAAAGCTTTTAAGTTTCATTAGGTCCCATTTGTTTAGTTTTGCTTTTATTTCCAATATTCTGGGAGGTGGGTCATAGAGGATCTTGCTGTGATTTATGTCGGAGAGTGTTTTGCCTATGTTCTCCTCTAGGAGTTTTATAGTTTCTGGTCTTACATTTAGATCTTTAATCCATTTTGAGTTTATTTTTGTGTATGGTGTTAGAAAGTGTTCTAGTTTCATTCTTTTACAAGTGGTTGACCAGTTTTCCCAGCACCACTTGTTAAAGAGGTTGTCTTTTTTCCATTGTATATCCTTGCCTCCTTTGTTCAAGATAAGGTGTCCATAGGTTCGTGGATTTATCTCTGGGCTTTCTATTCTGTTCCATTGATCTATATTTCTGTCTTTGTGCCAGTACCATACTGTCTTGATGACTGTGGCTTTGTAGTAGAGTCTGAAGTCAGGCAGGTTGATTCCTCCAGTTCCATTCTTCTTTCTCAAGATTACTTTGGCTATTCGAGGTTTTTTGTATTTCCATACAAATTGTGAAATTCTTTGGTCTAGTTCTGTGAAAAATACCGTTGGTAGCTTGATAGGGATTGCATTGAATCTATAGACTGCTTTGGGTAGAATAGCCATTTTGACAATATTAATTCTTCCAATCCACGAACACGGTATGTTTCTCCATCTGTTTGTGTCCTCTTTGATTTCTTTCATCAGTGTTTTATAGTTTTCTATGTATAGGTCCTTTGTTTCTTTAGGTAGATATACTCCTAAGTATTTTATTCTTTTTGTTGCAATGGTGAATGGTATTGTTTCCTTAATTTCTCTGTCTGTTTTTTCATTGTTAGTATATAGGAATGCAAGGGATTTCTGTGTGTTAATTTTATATCCTGCAACTTTACTATATTCATTGATTAGCTCTAGTAATTTTCTGGTAGAGTCTTTAGGGTTTTCTATGTAGAGGATCATGTCATCTGCGAACAGTGAGAGTTTTACTTCTTCTTTTCCTATCTGGATTCCTTTTACTTCTTTTTCTGCTCTGATTGCTGTGGCCAGAACTTCCAACACTATGTTGAATAGTAATAAATGACCCAATCAAAAAATGGGCCAAAGAACTAAACAGACATTTCTCCAAAGAAGACATACAGATGGCTAACAAACACATGAAAAGATGCTCAACATCACTCATTATTAGAGAAATGCAAATCAAAACCACAATGAGGTACCATTACACGCCAGTCAGGATGGCTGCTATCCAAAAGTCTATAAGCAATAAATGCTGGAGAGGGTGTGGAGAAAAGGGAACCCTCTTACACTGTTGGTGGGAATGCAAACTAGTACAGCCGCTATGGAAAACAGTGTGGAGATTTCTTAAAAAACTGGAAATAGAACTGCCATATGACCCAGCAATCCCACTTCTGGGCATACACACTGAGGAAACCAGATCTGAAAGAGACACGTGCACCCCAATGTTCATCACAGCACTATTTATAATAGCCAGGACATGGAAGCAACCTAGATGCCCATCAGCAGATGAATGGATAAGGAAGCTGTGGTACATATACACCTTGGAATATTACTCAGCCATGAAAAAGAATTCATTTGAACCAGTCCTAATGAGATGGATGAAGCTGGAGCCCATTATACAGAGTGAAGTAAGCCAGAAAGATAAAGAACATTACAGCATACTGACACATGTATATGGAATTTAGAAAGGTGATAACGATAACCCTATATGCAGAACAGAAAAAGAGACACAGAAATACAGAACAGACTTTTGAACTTTGTGGGAGAATGTGAGGGTGGGATATTTCAAAAGAACAGCATGTATGCTATCTATGGTGAAACAGATTACCAGCCCAGGTGGGATGCACGAGATAAGTGCTCCGGCCTGGTGCACTGGGAAGACCCAGAGGAATCGGGTGGAGAGGGAGGTGGGAGGGGGGATCGGGATTGGGAATACATGTAAATCTATGGCTGATTCATATCAATGTATGACAAAACCCACTGGAAAAAAAAATAATAATAATAAAAATTAAAAAAAAAAAAAAAAGATTGCCAGGAGAAATTTCAGTAACCTCAAATATACAGACGCCACCACCCTTATGGCAGAAAGTGAAGAAGAACTAAAGAGCCTCTTGATGAAAGTGAAAGAGAAGAGTGGAAAACTTGGCTTAAGCTCAACTTTCAGAAAACTAAGGTCACAGCATCCCGTCTATCACTTCATGACAGGAACATGGGGAAACTGGATAGTGGCTGACTTTATTGTTTGGGGCTCCAAAACCACTGCAGATGGTGATTACAACCATGAAATTAAAAGACGCTTACTCCTTGGAAGGAAAGTTATGACCAAACTAGATAGCATATTAAGTATCAGAGACATTACTTTGTCAACAAAGGTCTGTCTAGTCATGGCTATATTTTTTCCAGTAGTCATGTGTGGATGTAACAGTTGGACTATAAAGAAAGCTGAGCACTGAAGAATGATGCTTTTGAACTGTGGTGTTGGAGCCGACTCTTTAGTTTGTTGGACTGCAAGGAGATGCAACCAGTCCATCCTAAAGGAGATCAGTCCTGGGTGTTCATTGAAGGACTGATGTTGAAGCTGAAACTCCAATATTTTGGCCACCTGATGAGAAGAGCTGACTTATTTGAAAAGACCCTGATGTTGCGAAAGATTGAAGGCAGGAGAAGAAGGGGATGACAGAGGGTGAAATGGTTAGTGGCATCACTGACTCAGTGGACATGAATTTGGGCAGACTCCGGGAGTTGGTGATGGACAGGGAGGCCTGGTGTGCTGCGGTTCATGGGGTCACAAGGAGTCGGACACGACTGAGTGACTGAACTGAACTCAAGTAGGTCATTTCAGAGAGTTGAGTAGAGTTTTCTGTTCCATACACTAGTTCCTTATTAGTTATCTATCTTATGTATATTAGTGTGTACACATCAATCCCAGTGTCACAATTCATCCCTCCCTTCTCCCCTGGAACCATAAAATAAGTTTCTACATTGTGACTCTCTTCCTATTGGTAAATAAGTTCATTTGTACCATTTTTTAACATCCCAGATATCAGTGATATCATATGCTTTTGTCTTTCTCTGTCTGACTTACTTCACTTGGTATGACAATATCCAAGTTCATCAATATTGCTACTGTTAGCATTACTTTATTCCTTCTTATGGCTGAGTAACATTACATTCTGTATCTGCAGTACATCTTCTCTGCCCATTTCTCTGTTGATGGACATTTAGGTTGCTTCCATGTTCTGGCTATTATAAACGGTGCTGCAATGAACAGCGCTATGCTTAGTCACTTAATTGTGCCTGACCCTTTGCGACCCCATGGATTGTAGTCTGCTAAGCACCTCTGTCCCTGGGGTAGTCCCTGTCGACAATAATAAGCAAGAAGAATGTGGTGGATTGCCATTCCCTCCTCCAGGGGATCTTCCCAATGCAGGGGTTGAACCCAGGTCTCCCACCCTGCAGGCAGAATTTTTACCATCTGAGCCACCAGGGAAGCACTGATGAAGCAAGGAACACTGAGGTGCATGTATCTTTACAAAGTATGATTTTCTCTTGATATACATCCAGGGGATTGCAGCTTTTTAAAAGATACAGATAAAAAACTGCCCAGGAAAAGGCATATAGGGCAGAGTCAAAGGAAAAGTGAAACATGGAACTTTGATTTCTTCTTCCCAGGGTGTCATGGGCATCTCAGTGTTCCCAGCACCGACGTGCCGGCAGTGAGCACTTGCAGACACTGGAGCTCACTCCAGGCTCCATGTCCAGAGTTTTTACTGGGGCTCCATCGCCAAGGAATGACTGAGGGTCTGTACAGCTGATCTCAGGCTCAAACCTCACTAGAGGTGCAGCTGATACTGCATGACCAAAAGCCCCGTCCTGAATCACATCATTCTTGTGGCTCAAACTTTTACTCTAAGTCTCAGTGTTGACATCCCTGTCAGGCTGGCCCAAGACCCTCACAAAAACAAAGGCACTTTTCTCAGTGTTAACCTTTGACGCCTTTAATCACCCTTTCTCAGAGGAAACAGCCTAAGGGTTTAGAGAGGAGCTCCCAGGAAACAAGGGCAAAGTCCAGACTTCCCTTTGGATGAGACTGAGCCCTTCACTACACAGCCCTGTGGATGGATGGTTTTGCTTGAGAAGGCTACCTTGTTGTAGCTTCACAATAAGAAAATGTGAAGTTACAAACATCAGTCAAGCATTTATCTTCTTCTGGTCTTTCTCAGAAATGTTTTTTTTTTTTTTTTTGGCATTATCTTCATTAATTCTTATGCAACTCCATGAGGTAGACACTTGTTTGAATGGCCTTATGGAGAGAAGTAAAATAAGGCTTGCCTAAAGATTCAGGGCTAGTGACTGGTGGACTGGGAGTATGTACAAGGTCTAGAGGACTCCAAGGTTCATACTTAAAGCCACTAAGTTGAAAAACAGCAACAATTCTTTTTTTAGCCGTTTTTTGTTTGTTGTTGTTGTGTTGCTGAGGGGCTATTTTTTTTTAGCAGTTTTATTTTATTGGTTGTGAGGCTGAGGGGCTATTTGTCCACTGATAAGTACTTAATTATTAATCCTTTTGATTAAGTGATATTTAAGCATCAAAAAGTCTCCATTTTGCCTTCTCTGTAGTACTGCAAAGTTTTTCTTTTTCCCTATGTAGACAACAACATATATAAATCAAATGTCATGAATAGTGACCAGCAAGCAGAGTATTGTTTGAAGTAGAATTGGCATAAAACTGTCAAATACTTAAAGTATATAAAATGAGAATTTGATAAATATATATCTTATTTTTTAAATTTATTTCTTAATTGGAGTATAATTTCTTTAAAATGTGTTGTACATGATGTGAGTCAGCCATAAGTGTGCATATACCCCCTCCCTCTTGAGTCCCCCACTCGCACCCCGTCCCGCTTCTCCAGGCGGTCACACAGACGGGGTGAGCTTCCTGTGTCATACAGCATCTTCCCACCGGCTGTCTGTTAACATTTTACACATGGTAATGTACTGTGTTTCAATGCTATTCCCTCAGTTCAACTTGCCCTCTCCTCCCCTGTTATGTCCACAAACATGTTCTCCATCTGTGCCTCTGCTCCTGCCGTAAAAATAGGTTAACCAGTGCCATTTTTCTGGATTCCATCAATACATTAACATACAATATTTGGTTTTCTCTTTGTGACTTACTTCATTCTACATAACAGGCTGTAGGTTCATCCACCTCAGCTTAAGTGACCCAAATTCGCTTCTTTTTAGGGTTAGTTAAAATTCCCTTGTATAGATTTACCACAACTTCTTTATCCATTCCTCTCTCAGTGCACATCTAGATTGCTTCCATGTCCTGGCTATTGTAAACACTGTTGCAATGAATTTTGGGGTACACTTGTGCCGGGCTCCAGCCCAGACAAGAACCAGGGGTTCCCTCAGGATGAATGGCGTCGGTGAGGGAGAGAGAGAAAGAAAGAGAGAGAGAGAAAGAGAGACAGACCAGACTTGGCGTGTGCAACAGAGTCTGGCAATGCTTTATTTTTTACCATAGCGTTTATACCCTAAGTTAGTACATTTCTAAGGGGAAGATAGTTTAACATTACATCAGCTTGTCCTTCACGAAACCAGGGTGTTTTCTGCATACTTCTTTGTCTATGAGGGTCTTGTACATTATCTTCTGGCCTTCGGGCCTATTGACATTTTATGCAAGTCAGGTGAATGTAAACCTATTTTTCGCTTTTGTGGTGATCTTAACAGAAAAGTTTCAGTCTCTTAGGGCAACAGTACAGCATGTCACAACATAGTAGAAGTATAACCTTGTTAACACAAAGGTGAATTCTTCTGCAGAAGTTGTCAGTTGAATTTATCTAAGAGGATTACCCCATACAGCCTCTGTGGCTTCAGTGAGGCAGCCTCTGCCTAACACTCCTGGCTGACAATTAACAACCATCTCATTGTTACCACACTAGGGCTAAGCTCTTATTTTTCTAGATCTTTTAACTATATTAACAATGGTTTCCATAACACAACCTTAGCACATTAAGAGCAAAAACACAGCAAACAAATGTTAACCCAATAGCCACTTTTAGAATAATTTTTCTTGTGTTTTCTAATAGGGCTTCCTCACTCCCCGAAGGGCTCTATGTCTATTAGGGCTTTTATATGATCAGGTTCTTTATGCTGTTTTATGATTAGGGTATTGTAAGCAGTCATGCTTATTAGTACCAAGGGCATAGATGCATTTGCTAATCAAACTAGAATGCCAGCAAAGGAGTTTAAATTGAAACACTGATTTCATCCTGGATAATCTCATAAGATACCACCACCCAGGAAATTTATTGATTAAACTTCTAAATTGATTCTTATTTGGAAAGAGATCAGGGAAGGCCATCTGCCTGTGTCACAGAAATTAGGGAGTAGTCTATTGAAGCAAGCATCAGAAAGGCAGATATCATCTTTAAGGTGAGTGCCGGGGGCAGCTTTTTGGAATCCCTGAAAACCTGAACCGCCTTGCCTGTCAGGTTTTCTCCTCATGACCTTGTCATGGGTGGGATCTCGTGAGTTGGCTCCCAGCACATGTGTGTGTTTGAATTATGGTTTTCTCATGGGTATATGCCCAATAGCAGAATTTCTAGGTAATAATGTAGAGTTGTTAGGACTTCCCTGATGGCTCAGCAGCTCAAGAATCTGCCTGCAATGTAGGAGACACAGGAGATGGTTCAATCCCTGGTTCAGGAAGCTTCTCTGGAAGAGGAAATGGCAAGCCACTCCAAATGCCATTTTCCCCTACCCCTCTGCCATAGTGCTGACCCTCATTTACATATGTATTAGAAAAGAGTTTCCCTTTCTACTAACTTAAGGAACAGAGTTATCATCTGACATGTTTACCTTTTATTTTTTGAAGAGAACACAGGTAAGTACCATTCTCTTAGACATCTCCAATTATACAACACAATTTTATCAGTTATAGTCATCATGCTACACATTAGATCCTCAGACCTTATAATTTTCATATGTTAAAATATATATCCTTTTACAAACCCGTTCCTACTTCCTCTAGTCTCCAAGCCCTGGCAATCACTTTCCTATGCCATTTCTGAGTTCCATTTTTTTTTTTTTTTTTTGATTTCTTACAAATACATCATACAGTATCTGTCTTTCTCTAATTTATTTCACTTAGCATAAGGCCCTCCGATTTCATCCATGCTGCCACAAATGGAAGATATTCTTTCTTTTTTAATGGCTATACTTTCTTTTTTAATGACTATATAACACACTACATTGCTTTAATCTCTTCACATGCTGACAGATACATAGGTTTTTTTTTTTTTTTTTTTTTTTTTTTTTTTTTTTTTTTAACAATAGGTTGTTTCTAGGCTACTGTGATGGAGAAGGAAATGGCAACCACTCCAGTATTCTTGCCTGGAAAATCCCATGAATGGAGGAGCCTGGTAGGCTGCAGTCCATGGGATCTCTAAAAGTCGGACACAACTTCACTTGTACTTCTCACTTTCATGCATCAGAGAAGGAAATGGCAACCCACTCTAGTGTTCTTGCCTGGACAATCCCAGGGACGGGGGAGCCAGGTGGGTTGCCGTCTATGGCGTCACACAGAGTTGGACATGACTGAAGCGACTTAGCAGCAGCAGCAGCAGGCTACTGTCAATATTGATGCAGTGAATATGGGAGTATAGATTTCTCTTTGAAATAATTACTTCATTTCCTTTGAATATATATTCAGGAATGAATATATATCCAAAAGTGTGAAATTTCATGAGAAACTTCCCGAAGGTATTCCATGGGAGTTGTACCAATATACATTCCTACCAAGAATCCATTAAGACCTCCGTTTTCTACACATCTTCAATCACACTTATTTCTACTTTTTGATAAAAGCCATTTGAACAGGAGTGAGGTGGTATGTGTTATACTTTTGATTTGCACTTCCCTGATATGATGTTGAGCATATATGATGTTGTCATATACTTCTTGGGATTCCGTATGTCTTTTTTGGGGGAAAATTGTCTATTCTGTAAAAAATAGCATGCATTTGTTTATTGCATTTGAATACATAAAACTTAGGTACCTTTCCATACACCAAAAAACTTACAGAAATACAAATAATTCCATTTATAATTGCATCAAAAAAATAAAGTACTCAGAAATAAATTAAAGCAAGGTGTTGAAAGATCTATGTATGAAAATATTCAAGACACTCATGAAAGAAATGTTTAAAAGACACAAAAGGAAACATGTTTCATATTTATTGACTGGCATGGAAACAGACACATAGATCAACAGAGCAGAACAAAAAATCCAGAAAGGACTGCACACCCATATATTGTCGGTTAGCTTATGAGAAAGGAGCCAAGAATATCCAGTGGGAAAAGGAGAAGGTTTTCAAAAACGGCACTGGAAAAACTAGATAGTGCTATGAAAAAGTGAAACAGTGCCCCTGTCTTTTAGCATACACAAAAGTCAACTAAAAATGGATTAAAAAGTTGAACATAAGACTTTAAGTGATTAACCAGCTAGAAGAAATCATTGAGGTAATCTTCTTGCCATCGGTCTTTGCAATGAATTTTTGGGTCTCACACTAAAAGCAAAGGCAACAACTGCAAAAATAAACAAGTGGGACCACATCAAACCCCAAAGAAAGGAACATCAACAAAATCAAATGGCAGTTTACAGATTGAAAGGAGATATTTCCAAATCATATATTTCATAAGGGCTTAATATCCAAAAATACATGAGACATACTAGTCAAGGGCAAAAAACCCCAAATAATTCCAATTTTTAATGGAGCATAAGAAAAGTAAGAGTTTCAATAAATCTGAAGATTAGACTGTAGATGAGAGACACTGCAAGGTTTTCCAGCTAGAGCAACAAAAGCATGTGCATTCCTGACATTACTTTCTTCATCTCCACTCACTTGTTTGACAATTGCAGTTCACAGTGTACTTTCTTCAGTCAACAGAAATCACCACACAGTCAGCTATAATATGTACTAAGAACAGACTCACAGGGGAAAAAAAAGCAAAACTAATATTTACATACTAACTAATGAGGTACATCAAAAGGAAGGTAATTTCTAGAGTTTACCCTTCCATTTTTTTCTATATTTCATTTTAAAATTGAGCCACCTAGTAAGGAAAATGAGTTCAGAGACCTCACTAATATACAGATAGAAAATCAGTTTCAAATGGGAGCATTAGTGGATTATAATTTGGGGGTAATTTATTACCAGTGTTGAAACTGGAGTCCTTTTGATTCTCTACTGCATTGGGTTAATAATTTATTATAAATATTAATACCAACATGGGGACACATAGTGCTAAAGTTACAGTGAATAGAAAAAGACATAGAATATAGTAGGAAGAAGTGAAAATATGGGAAGTCAGCAATGGTAGTAAAGGGCAGTATTGCCTTGATAGGAAGGAAGGTTCTCAAAGTTTCTTGAAACACCAAGAATGAGTCAGATGTGAGGAATTAGCTTAATTTGTAGACCAGAAACTCTACCAGAAGAAATTTCAGTTCATACAAATATTACGATGTTAATATGCACAATTTAGACAGAGAACAGGGTAGGGTATATAGACATTCAAAACTCTTCATTGCTTAGTACATCAGGCACTCAAGGACCACCCTCACTGAAGTCTCTCTATAGCTCAACCTACAGGTACCCTCATGGAGAAAGAGATAGCTCTACTCCACAGGCAGTTGAGCCCTACTTTTATGGCCTCGTGGGTTTCCTTAAGCAGCATTCAATGCAGCAGATTTCCTCTATCCCATCCCATCCGGCTGACTCCCCACGGTCAACAGGACTTCTCACCCTGGGGTTTCTGCAATCCCCATGGCTCCAGCTCTCAGCTTCCATGGACACCAGTGGACTTACAACCCTGTCCGAGGTATGAAAGGCTGCAGCATGGCTTGTCTATGTGGTTCTCACTCAATTCAGACGGTCACTGATTAGTTAGTTTGCTCCCCAACAGCTTCAAATGACTCCCCTCTTCCAGACGACGGTCATGGAGGCGGGGATGTCTCCCCTGCGCTTCAGCTCCCTCAGCCCCAGGTGCAGGCTGGTCCCACCTGCTCACTCCTTCTTTCCCGTTCCTCCTTGTCCCTTCTTTCCTTTCTCATACCAAGTTCTGTGTGGATCCAGACATTCCTTCTCAGTAGTCTGGGAGTCCTGCCAGTATTCACCTGGTCTTCTGTGAGAACTGCTGTGTCTTTAGATGTTCTTGATGCATCGGTGGAGAGAGGTGTACCCACTTCCACCTAACCCTCCATCATCCTGTCCACCCCCATTTGTGCATGTATTAGAAATGAGTTTCCCTTTCTATTAAGTAACATTGCCATCACCACACATGTTTAACTTTTGCTTTTTGAGGAGAACACAGGTAAGTTCCACTCTCTTCAGTTGAGTCATTCAGTCATGTCTAAATCTTTGTGACCCCATGGATTGCAGCACACCAGGCTTTCCTGTCCATCCCCGACACCCAGAGCTTACTCAAACTCATGTCCATTGAGTCGGTATGCCAGTCGATGATGTCCAGTCTCTCAGAGATTTTTTTTTTTTTGAGATTCCTTATAATTGAGATCATATTGTATTTTTCTTTGTCTGACTTAGTTTACATAGTGGAATGCCCTCCAGTTTCATCCATGTTGCAATAATTGGAAGGATTTCTTTCTTTTTCTAATGGCTAAATAATATTTACCTATATATGTTACATCACATTGTTTTAATGCATTCACCTGTTGAAAGATACTAAGGTTGTTCCTATACCAAGGCTATTGTGAATAATGCTGCAATGAACGTGGGAATACAGATCTCTCTTTGAGAAAATTATCTAATTTCCTTTGACTATATATCCAGAAGGGGCATAATGGATCACATAACAGTTCTCTTTTAAATTTCTTGAGGAACCTCCACAGTATTTTTCTGTGGGATTTGCACTGGTATACATCCCTACCAACAGAGCATGAGCACTCCTTTTTCTCCACATCCTCAACAAGATTTGTCATTTCTTACATTTTTGGTACTAGCCATTCAAACAGGCAGGAAGTGATATCTCTTTTGCTTTATATCTGCATTCCCTTTGATATTAGTGATGCTGAGCATCTTTTCATATACCTCTTGACCATCTATATGTCTTATTTGTGGGAAAATGTCTATTCTTTAAAGATGTAGCATACATTATGTTTACTATGTTCCAATATATGAAACTCTATTGTGTACCTATATATATTAACAATGAACTATGAGAAAGTTGAAGAAAGAAAAGAAGCCAATTTACTATCACATCACAAAAAGATAAAACACTTCAGAATAAACTTAAGCAAAGTGTTGCAAGTTTTTATGGAAAACATTTAAGACATTGATCTGGAGAAGGAAACAGCAACCCACTCCAGTATTCTTGCCTAGAAAATCCCATGGACGGAGGAGCTTGTGCAGGCTACTGTCCATGGGGTCGCAAAGAGTCGGGCATGACAGAGTGACTCCCCTTGCCTAAGACATTGATAAGTGAAACCTAGATGCCCATCAGCAGATGAATGGATGAGAAAGCTATTGTACATATACACAATGGAATATTACTCAGCCATTAAAAAGAATAGATTTGAATCTGTTCTAATGAGGTGGATGAAACTGGAGCTTATTATACAGAGTGAAATAAGCCAGAAAGAAAAACACCAATACAGCACACTAATATATATATATATATGGACTTTAGAAATATGGTAACGATAACCCTGTATGCAAGACAGCAAAAGACACAAAGATGTATAGAAGTCTTTTGGACTCTGTGGGAGAGGGCGAGGGTGGGCTGACTTGGGAGAATGGCATTGATCCATGTATATTGTCACATGTGACATGAATCTCCAGTCCAGGTTTGATGCATGATCCAGGGTGCTTGGGGCTGGTGCACTGGGATGATCCAGAAGGATGGGATGGGGAGAGAGGTGGGAAGACGGTTCAGGATCGGGAACACATGTATACCCATGGCGGATTCCTTTCAATGTATGGCAAAACCAATACAATATTATAAAGTAATTAGTTTCCAACTAAAATTAACAATATAAAATAAAACAGTAACACCAACATAGAGACACATAGCACTCAAGTTACAGTAGATTGAGAAAGACACAGTTTATGAGGCAGGAGGTGAAATCACAGAAAATTAGCAATGGTATCAAATGAAGGGGCAGTATTGCCTAGAAAGAAAGCAGAGTTCTCTAATTTTTTGAAGACAACACGAAAAAGCCAGATGGGAACCAACCAGCTTAAACTGTATACCAGAAACTTCACCAGAAGGAAAATGAAGTTCCTAAAATATGGTGATGTGGAACGCCAAAATCCAGAAGGTAAGCAAATAGGGTACGGTATATGTAGAGACTGAGAACTACTCAGAGAGGTAGACATGGAAGCAAACACACTAATGAGCATCAGAAAAATCAAAGCACAAAAGGGTCTGAAAAGTAAATCGTAAACAGACTTGGTAGTCTGATCAAAAGAATAAGAGAATCAAATTAGACAACAAAAATAGAAAGACTTGTGCACATGATAGAACCAGAGAATGCTCAGGAGAGAAAGTTTCAGACCTAGTGGACCAGTGAACAGAAGCCTCCAGCATTAGGAACAGAAACTCTGAACAGAACTCATGACTGTGCGCTCTGGGAACGGCCTCAGTTTCAAAGTTTGGGCGCTATACCACCTAAAAGTGAATGCAGACCAGGACTATAGCTTGCTATGACACTGAGTCACAGACAATAGTGTTTGTTAGTTGACTTTTCTCATTCAGCTATAAAGTTAATGAATCATGAACCAATGATAATTGACACCATCATTTTCCAGTCAGATCCTCTTTAGTCATAGAATGGACATCTGAACCTGTTATATGATCCCCAGTAACAGTTTTAATAATTAGATTTATTGATGTTTAATTGAAAGCTAATTGCTTTACAATACTGTACTGCTTTTGGCCAAACATCAACATAAATCGCCATTTTTTTACCTATGTCCAATCGTTCTTGAACCTTCTTCCCACCGTCCTTCCCATCGCAGCCCTCGAAACTGTTAGAGAAAAATTTGGAAGGCTTCATAAATTTGTGTGTTATCCTTGGGCTGGGGCCATGCTAATCTTCTCAGTATTATTCCAATTTTTTAATATATATGCTACCAAAGCAAACACACAAATAACAATTTAACAGAAAAAAAAATCATATAGTTAGTCATCTACCAACAAATGATCAATTATATTAAGAATTAGGATATTCTGTTATATTTACTGACACTTATAAAATTGAATTTTATAAGGCCCAAAGTTCCATGTAGGTATGAGGCATATATTTATACATAACACATGTATACATGCACAGATATATACACAGAAATACATCTATGTTATACAAGCCATTATTCTCCTTGCCTGTCACAATAAGCTCTTTAGTTGATGAGAGAGATTGTCCCAAATTTCTCCAACTTATGTCTTCTTTTTGCAAAACACTTCTTTGATTATCATCGTCTAATTTTAAATAACCATTTTATTCTTTGACATGCCCCTTTAAAGTAACTAAGAGCAGAGAAAACCTAGTAAATGCTGATATCTTATATTTAAATGAATTACCACTCTTCTGCTAAATGGGAAAAAGAATCATGTTCAGATCTCATTCAGGAGGATAGAATTCCTGTTTAATCAGTTTCTTGTCCAAACTCTATTCTTCCTCACTTCAGTCTTAAATTCTACTTACTTACAAAGGATGGACAGGGAAAGTAATATTAAAATCAAGCTTGCAAGAGGCTATGATTTTATGCTTCTGTTGGCCAGGAGGAGGGCCAGAAGTAATTTGTGAAATATTAAAATATATAATGGAAACATGAAGGTCTAGTTCTCCTATCAAGCGGTGATGTTTGGAGATGGTTCAAAAACTAAGCCCCATGGGTTGTCAGGATATACTCCTGACCAGACAGATGAATTTACTCCCTAAAACATCAAAGTTAGGCCTTTGTTCACAGAGCCAATGACGTTGTCTTAGGTGCTGACCAGGTAATATTCTTGTTACCATTTGGAGATTTACCTGCCATTTTCTCGAAGAAACAAATGTAATGAGAAAATTAAGGATGCTTAAAAGTAGAAGAGTTGTCAAGTTTCCTAGAAGCAAGGCTGACCAGGAGAACCAGGCCCCCACACTGATAATTGTCAAAGACTTTAACTGTGAGTGTTTTATAGACAGAGCAGACCAAGTGGATAAAACCAGTGTTGTATGGTCACTGCTGTTTTGCAGTCAAAGACAAAATATTTTTCACGTTAAACAGAGTCATCACAGCTCCTGATATGGTCCTGGTTACACACATGCAGACCGAGAGTCCACAGTCATGTATGATGTGACATCAGGAAGTGAACAGATGACTGCATTGGTGCCCAGTCACCTCCATCTGCTAATAATGGGACTTGTGAAAATTATTTGCCCTCTCCAAGTCATTGCATCTTCATTAACATAACTTGATGATCATAGTGAAGATCAAGGCTAACTCACAGGGTTACTGTGAAACACAAATTTTAAGATGTATTAAAGCTTTGGGGAAAGTATCAAAGACATGCATGGGGTTATGAAGGTGAGTTAGCAGATCCAAGGTTCAGTATCCTTTTTCTCTTAGTATTCTCTCTGTACTCAATAGTAGCGATCAGTTAGTCATGTGTTACTCTTACCCCAGCGTGATGGTAAACCACACAGATCAACTGTACACTTCTTGTCATTTCCGTGTCTAAAATTGAAGCATTAGTCAATGTAGAGTGAAAAAATAACACACTCCTAGAGGACCTGGCTGCTCAGAGTCTGCAGAGTCCCAACATTAAACTGTCTTAAAAGAAGGGCCTAAATACTCTGGCTCAGAATTAAGTTCCAAATGTTTGCAGAGCACAGAAGTACCTCTGGGAGCAATACAAAAATGCAGGGAGTATCCTACTTCTCCAACTATCTATCTGTGTGAATGTCATCATCCATCTAAATTCACACAGAAGGCGCTCTTTCTTCTCTACTCCAGCTACTAGAGCACCAACTCCTGCTCAGAGCAACAGGGAAAGAAAAGGCTTTCCTCCACAGGATGGATTTGATAACCTCAGTTGATTAGATCATCTCAGAATGGCTCATGTTTTTATTTTAACAGGGCCCTGCCTGGTTCTGCTGCTGGTCATGTCAAATCTGCTCCTGTGCCAAGGCAATTTATGCCCGGCCTGCGGTCCTGACGTGTTTGGCGTCCCCCTGAAGTTCCTTAGAAAAACATTTAGCCGTGTCTCCAGCCTGTCCCATGACATGCGTAACCTTACCACAATAATGTTAAATGAGTTTGTAAGTACTCAGTGGTGTTGGTTTATTTGCTTAGTAGTGTCCGACTTTGCGACCCCATGGACTGTAGCCCACCAGGCTCCCAGAAGGTACCTTCACATAAGTGACAGGGCCATACTGTCCTTTAAACAAGAGGGCTGCATCAGCCAAACTTCAACTAACACACTCTCTAGGTTAAAGACGCCGTCAGCTCATAAGATGTGGAAATTGAAGAAAGGACCAGTTTTGTAAAATCTGAAAGATTCCTAAGAAGTGCATTAACTTTATCAATTTCCTTTCACTCACTTTCTTTTTTAAATTTCCAAAATAAATGATTTTGTATCTGTCAGCTAGGAATGCCATAAAAGAATACAACAGACTCAGGGAATAAACACCAGAAATTTATTTCCTCACAGCTCTGGGGGCTAGAAGTCCCAGATCAGAGCACCAGCAAGGTGAGGCTCTGCTGAGAACTCTTTCTTCCCAGGATCGTTTCTCCGTGCGTCCTCACACAGGGTGTGGGGTGGGGAAGAGAGACAGAGGAAAGGACACACAGACAGAGAGACAGAAGAGAAAATTCTCTGGTGTTTCGCTTCATGGAGATACTAAACCTATTGGATGAGCGTTGCACCCTAAGAACTCATTTAACCTTAATGGGCTTTGCTCGTGGCTCAGATGGTAAAGAATCTCCCTACAATGGAAGAGACCTGGGTTCTATCCCTGGGTCTGGAAGATTCCCTGGAGGAGGGAACGGCAAGCCACTACAGTATTCTTGCCTGAGAAATCCCATGGACAGAGGATTCTGGTGGGCTATAGACCATGGCATGCCAAAAAGTCAGAACCCTTTTCAAAACAGTGTACTTTGGCAATTTGGGCTCTAAGACATGAATTTAAAGAACACACATTCAGTCCACAGTACTACCTGACATCAAGCACTTTTAGGTAGGACTGGGAAAATGAAGCCTGGTGATTTTCTGGTCCTTCAGTGTCTCTGGGTTTTTTCTCCAGGCTCAGAGTAAATAGCCAATAAATGAGAACTGCTCTGCATGAACTGGGTGGATGGAACATGTTAAACAAAGCTGGATCCCGGTCACAAAAACGAATACTGGTAGTTTTTTTAATGCTACAAATTATTGTTTTAAGATTTGCAGTGATTAGATTTCGAGCCACAATAGAAGGGGAGTTTACAATTGGAAACAATTATTCTCTTTCTGATGAAGGTATTTGAAAGTTGTATGTTAATTCTTTTAGGTCATTCAAGGAGCACACAATAGAGCAGACAGCTAACAAAAGGCAGTGCTACAGGTTTCTATTAAATTTACATACTTTTGTGTACTCACTAGTTTTTGTTCCATCCTCCATTTTTGACTCTCCATTTTTTTCCAACTCCTCCAAGTAATCTCTTCAAATGTTCATAACTTCCGTTAAAGATTAGTTTTCTCTATCAAAGTGTTAGTTAGATTTTTCTACTCTTATTATTCTCAGTCCATTCGTTAGTATTTCCTATAACGTTATGCTGTGTTTTTCTGATGTACCATTTTGTCACCATAAACAACATTGTATTCTGCACTTGGGATGAACACTAAGCTTTTTGGTGAGCAGGTTCAGAGATAAGTCAGAGTCATTACTGTATTACTCCTAATAAGGGAATATATTGGCTCTAACCCACAGTAAACTTGAGATTAAATGGTTAAATATATGCGCATGCATGCATTCTAAGTCACATCAGTTGGGTCCAACTCTTTGCAACCCTACTGACTGTAGCCCAACAGGCTCCTCTGTCTATAGATTTGCCAGGCAAGAGTATAGGAGTGTGCTGCTGTACCCTCGTGCAAGGGATGCTCCTCACCAAGGGATCAAACCTGAGTCTTCTTATATCTCCTGCATTGGCAGGAATGTTCTTTACCACTACCGTCACCTGGGAAGCACCAAGTATTGGTACAAAAGTACTATATTTGGTTCAAATACTAAAAAATAAAAAAAAAAAAAAGAAAAAGATAATGATAAAATAGAGAAGGGAAAAGTTTGAACTTAGGAAAGTTAGATGTAAAATCATTTTTATAGAGAGAATATATAGAAAAAGTAGGAAAATAATGACTTTCAAATTTTGTGATGCCTCCCCATTAAAAAATTACACGTCTATCAAACATGTTAATGTTCTGGTTATGGGCTCATCTACTGAATACCCAACAACCCTAACTAATTGCCTGATCCCTTTAGGAAGAAAAGTATCCCCAGAGTAAATCGGAGTATAACAATACCATCAATGACTGCCACACCAATTCCCTCCACTCCTCAAGAAAGAGAAATGGCCGAAGAGTTGAATGTGAGTATTTCACCTGGGTTTTTCACCAGATCAAGTGAGACAGTGTGTAGCTTAACAGGCTTCAGATTTTTAGAGGTAATGGAAAGTGTACATGAAGAAAACGGTGAAGGAATTGTAAGCAGTTGAAGAGGCATTATATTATGCAGTTGATGAAACATGAGCAAAATCAAGGGATAACTAAAGATTTGTAGTATCAAAATAAACAACAGATCTATAAATTGTCCATGCAGACAAGTTTAGTTCAAGCAATGCATTAGACACAGGATTGCAGCTATTATTCTGCACAAAAACAGGAAATGAATGGGAACTTGCATGTATAAAATATAAGATTGCAAAATTCATGAATATGTAAGAAACACACCCCAGTTTTGAGTACTCACTGTTACTAGTGACTCCTACATGGGAGTCCTATTCTGTACCATTCGAGCCAGTGCATCTGCCTCTCAAGACTCTCCTGATTCTGCTTCTACTTCTCTGACACCTCCTTCATTTGTCACTCTCAATGACTCCTCCGTCACCTTTTATTTTTAATTTGTAAGTTTCCCCCACAAAGGCCTATGTAACATTGCTTTGCTTCTCATGGCCGCAACAATTGGCTCTGTTATGAGGACAACACAGTTTACATATCAAGCCTCAATGATTAATGATAACTCCATATTTTCACCATTATCATCTCTCCTTTCTGATTTCCTGCATTATCCTTAATCCTAACATTATTTAAAATGCTTTCACATGCATCCTGCCTTAAAATTCTATCTTTTCTCTCCACAACTTTCTTAATGATATCAGCATTCTTTCCTATGTTAAGCTCATTAATAATTAGGATGATCAACTAAAGGAAACATTCAAAAAGGAGGAGGATGAGGGATTTTTCAATAAGCTTGAATTTAAAGTTTATTGAGAGTTACTACATGGCCATATATTTTACTAAGCACTTTATGTGCATTACTATATTTCATCCTACTCAGTTCTCTGTTCTTTACCACTAAAAGAGTTCTTGGCTGTAAAGAAATCAAGATTATTAACTAGAGATCTTCAGCCCCCAGGATTTTCATGCTCAATTCTACTAGTAGTAGTGAACCTGGGGGAAAACCCTCCATTGTGAATCTGACGGATGCTGTTACCAAAGATAACGCTGTGCCGTTTTCTGCCTGGACACATGTCAACAAGACAGACTCTTCTGATACCAGCATGGTGGCTGGTGTTGGGATCAAATGAGGAAAAAAAGCCTGTTTAGGAATGTCATGTCTTCTTCATTGTCTCTTTGTTGTAACATTACAAAACAAATTACCAATCAAAAATCAATACGAATGACTCATTTGATTCATTAATATGAAAGAATCACTGGATGATAATGATGTGGGCACAGGTAGAATGCCTTTTTCCTGGGTCAGGTACTGCTGGCACATACTGACTTCTCATAAAATACTTAGATTTCTATAATGCAAATAGACAAACATCATAGACTCACTGAGTGGTTGGTAGAATTTCAGAGGAAAAAGAAAATTCATGTTATAAGTTAGAACTCATCAGAAGAATTAATTCCTAAAATAACCCTGATTATTAATAATTCAGTGAAGTGTGAACTAATAGCTTACATATTATAGTTTTGCAACTTTTACTACCTTCAAAAATCTGTGCATACACATAGGAATAACCAAAAGTCTTTCAGGTCAGCTGCTCTGAGCAAACATCACATGTAACCAAAACCACTGAATTATGATTATTTCAATGAGACTGTTTCTTATATTTGCTTAGAATGAAGACCTTACTAAGTGGATACTCATGTTACAGTACCTCTGGACTACTCCTATGTATGATCTAGGCACTGACCATCGGATTAAGAAAGACCTCTCAGATACTATCATATCAAGTGTCTTAGTGAATGTAAAAAAATCATCCAGACTTCGAAGAATCTTAGAGAGGCGGTTCACCCAGGTGAGCATCCTGCAGAGGGCTTTCTTGCTTTGTTCATGAATGAAAGAGGTGACCTCTGTAATGCATAAGGAGTTTTGAAATATTTCATTTTGTAAGAAAAAGATTCATGAATTCTATATGCTAGACTGCTACTACATAAAGCAGGAGCCTAGGCATTCATAGTGATAGATTCCACTGTAAACGAATCAGAATTTCACTGCAATTTTTGACATGTGCAGCCTTCCCTCTATTGCACACGATTCCACCAAAAGCTTGCCTCTTCCTGGGTACAGGTGGTTGAAATATTTTCAAGAGTAAGAGAACTAGAGAACAGAATTTCCAAGCTCAGCATTTTCCTCAAAGTATCCCAGGACATCTGCTTGAAGTTCCACTTGTCTTCTTTCTCTGTTCTCCTCAAATCAAAGGATGAGAGTGGGAAGGAAGAAAAGAGAAAGTTAAAACTAAACTTGAGTTATGTTTCTACTTTTTAGATTCCTAATTGTTTTCTCATAGGCTGGCTCCATATTCCATATCTAGAGAGTTTTACATTTGTATGTGTTCCCCAAATCATAATTTGAGAATTACAAGGGACAAATAAAAGGAAATACTAATAAAACACGTAAGAAATCATTATCTTTTGGGTATTCAGATGATTTGACCAATCAGGCAGAAGTTGACCGAGGATCGCATGTACTGGTCAGGATACCGATTCCTGGTGTCCAGGGATGAAGATGTACGTCATTCTGCACTTTATAACCTGTTCAAGTGCCTGCGCAGCGATTCACCTAAAGTTGACATGTACAGCAAGATCCTGGCGTGCCGAATCAGTGACGAGTGCTAAATCCACATCTATGGCATCCAGCTCGAAGATGGTCCTAATGATCTATCCAATACATAGCAAGCGTCTTTGAAATTTACAGCTTTTTCATGCATGCTCTGTGAAATGGGTCTCCTCTTAGAAAAATAAACACAGACTCTGTAGAGATTTGGAATCTAAGAGGATAATTTGTTAACATTTCTATTTTCATTGAATTCAAAATAAAAAGAATATCCACCCCTACAATTGAGAGAATGAAGCTCCTATTAAAATTAGTCCAAAGAGCAGAAACTGACATTACAAAGACCATTAAGAGATTACGTAAGAATCACAGAAAATTACTCTGGGTCAAGTTATGAGAATCGAATAATTAGACATTTGTTCATGGTTCTGGTCATGCTACCAAGAAGACTGAATACTCAGGATTCTTATGAAAGCCAGCTGCAAACTGTCAGCCCACTGTCACAGTGTTACACCAGACAGGATCAGTGCTTCGCCCCTTTGTACAAATAGCATGAGGTTTACTGAACTGTGTGATGATTGTTAGGATGCTGTCTTAGACCTTCTGGGTTTTTATAAAAAATATCACAGACTTATAAACAGTGGAAATGGATTTCCACAGCGTGGTCATGCAGGGTCCTTTCTGGCTACACACTTCTTATTGTATCCTCAAATGGGGAGAAGGGCTTGGGACCTCTGTGTGTCTCTTATATATAAAAGCACTCATCTCATTGAGGAGGCTCCATCCTTATAATTCTGTCACCTCAGAAAGGCACCACCTATGGATACCATAATGATGGGAATCAGGATTTCATGATGTGAAATTTCTGGGGGACACAAATGTTGAGACCATAGCAGATAGAAACGTGAACTGGCTCCATCCTCCTCCAGTGGCTGTCTTCACCCACACTCCACTGCATACTCATTTTCTGCATCACCTTGCAACCATTCCATACATTCTATCACTCTGGGTTTCACAAGGCCAGATCAGTCAAGTGTCAACTCCACCTCATATTCAGCCTATTCCTTGTTTCTCTGTCCCCTGCTGAGGCCCAGGGGACGTACCAGGAAGCACTGATGTGTCCATTTCTGCAAGGTTCCTTGTCTCTCCTTCTCTGGATCTTCATTCCTTGGGCCATGTTGGAAGAGGGTAGATGGAAACGAGATGGTAAAGTTCTGACATCACTGACTTACATGGTGCTCTTGTAGCCTTCTCTTGGTCAAGAAGGACTGATCTGAAATTCCCCCGGACTGACAAGTGTTTCTCTTGTGGGGGATCCTTGTGATTATCCCGAGCTTTCACTAGTTGGGTATCCTCAACGCCATAGTTTCCTTTTTAATCAGGGAATTATTCTGTTACCCATGGCTCTCCACCTCCAGTAGTCACCATAGCCTCTCTGTTTCCCTCACTCTGCAAGCACCATCTGGAGAAAATTAAGTAGCCCACAGTCAGCTGCCTACTAGCTGACCCACAGGAAACCCATGTATCATAAACACTCTGAACAACTGAATGACAAAAATACACGTGTGCATCTGCACCCACCTGAGTCCTCTGAGGACAACTGTCCAACTGGTCACACAGACACTGAGTCGATCAGAGCGCTGGATTTAAAAACACATTTATCTGAGAAGTGAGATACCATTCTCTCTTCCTTTAGAGTAACTATCCTAGTCAGTAATTATTTGGCCTTCCACACAAGCCCTAGTAGGTCCCTGAATTAAAAATCCTCCCAATAGACTGAGTCTCTATTGAGACTGGAGCAGTGACTGGATTAGGGTTACTCAGCTTGTTCAACAGCCTCCAGACAACCAGGGATGAGGGCCAATCTCTGACTGACTCTCCTAAGAAGTCAGTGATGTTGCTGCATGGGTTGTGCAGCATCTTTAGGGCTTTAGCCGTAATTCCTAGTAAACAGAAAATGGGAAATCAAAAGGTAGATGGGAAAGGGGGATAAATTAGAAAGAAGGAAGATAAAGACAGAAGGAAGGAAGAGCAGCAAAAGTAAAGTGAGTCCAGGACTTAGGTAGTGAATGATGAAAAGATGTTAGAACACTGCATTTTTAAGGACCCAAATACATACATACATATATATATTATAATATTGTAAGAGCAAATATCTCATATTCCCTTTTATTTCTATTTTCTCTTCTCTCCTCTCTTTTTCTTAAATTGTCTTTTATATTAGGAGTATTCTTTTGTTGTTACTAAAGGCCATATTTCTTGAGATTAACAAAGTCTGGCAAGTCTTCAGGGCAGAATCCAGCCAAATAATGTTCTTTTAGGCACATACAGGAACACTGTCCAGCAAAGTCAACATCTTCCCTCATATCTAGGGTTATTCTTGCCTGAGTCCTGCCCCTGTCTCTACCTGGGATGACCCAAACCTTCCAGAACATGACAGAATACTTTGCCCCAAAGCAATCTACCAAAACCTCCTTTGGGAGAATCACATATGCCAATTTTCATTAGGGAGAATCATATATGCCAATTTGGAGAGTATGTCTTTATTCTACAAAACAACAGGAAACCAAGAACATTTAGTCCAAGAGAGCAGAATGTCCAGAATTAGAAAAGAGAAACTTCAATGTGCATTGAGGAGTTGTGGCTGTTGGGACTCGTAGAGAATAAGAAAGAGAGCAGAAAGCGCTGGGAATATTATGACAGTAAAAATCAAGGAGAGCTCTGCCAAGTGAAAAGACACAGAGGATGTCAGAGATACAGGAAATGAAATAGACCTTGACTACATGCAAGGAATGAGGCAGACATAAGAGCCAAAAAGGCATCCAACAATATGGGACTAGTTGAGTCAGTCAGTGAAAAGTCAGAGAGAAGGGAGGAGATAAATTAAGGTTTTATCCAAAAGCATCTGAGCTCTATTTTCCTGTTATTTCATCAACTTAGTACCAGAAATCAACAAAAAACATTAAGGTTCTGCAGCAATTGATAGAAATAAGTGCTCTATGGAGCCTCTGCTAGACCGTCTGGAATACCAGAACCAAAGCACACTACCCAGTGATAACAAGAAGTAAGTCTCTAGTCAATTTCAACACTTAAATAAGACATACATTGTAAAGCATTGAGGATGAATGGACATAAAATGGAAACAACCCATATCTTTACAGAGCCAGCCTAAACAAAACTTAAAACCTAACCAAAATAGAGGTAATGGTCTCCTTAATCATGTGTCCCCTTTCTCCAAGAGTTCCTCATTCCTTTTGCCTGAATCCTCCCTTGTTTACTAACCCTTCATTGCCTTACTCTCAGCAGACGGTCAGCTAGTCACTAATCGAATAAATAATTACACAGTGTTCACTCCTGAAATATAGTTGTATTGATGGACTCTTCAAACTGAAAAGGTGTCTAATCCCCTGAAAGTAAAATTCTAATACTGGAAGGACTCCTTTCCAGCCTCTTTCCAAAATGCCCAGTGGGCAGCAACTGTGAGTGTAGCTACTTAGACATGTTCTGCCGTTAATTATAACCTGTTTGGATAGTGAAGACAGGAGATGGATGAAGCACTGAAAGATGTCGAGAAAGAATCGCATGGACAAGTGGAAAAGAGAGCAGAAGCCTTAAACACCGATCTATGCCTGCACACCATACCATGTGTGATGGGGCCTAATCAGGGATGGATTTTTCAAGAAAGCTCTATATGAGTTGGCACTGAGAAGTTTGATTCAACTCAACTGTTTCAACCTGATTCTTTGATTCTAAGACTCAAAGCCACTTGTCTCATTCAACTGAACTAAGTCAAAACTGGAATATACTCATTGCCGATTTGAACACTGCTAAGAGTTCTTAGAAGTTCTCATCGCAAGAAGAAAATTGTAACTACTTCTAGTGACAGATGTTCACCAGACTTATTGCGGTGATCATTTTGCAATATATATCAAATATTTACACTGTATCCCTGAAACCAAAATAACATTATATGTCAATATGATTTATATATACTGATACCTGAAACTAAAATAGCTTTATTTGTCAATGTGACCTATGTATAATGATCATATAATCATTATGTTATATACATAACACATATGCATACCTTCAGTTAAGTTCTGTCACTCAGTGATATCCAACTCTTCGATACCCCGTGAACTGTAGCACATCAGGCTCCCCTGTCCTCCGCCTTCTTCTGGAGCTTACTCGAACTCATGCCATCCAACCATCTCATCCTCTGCCATCTCCTTCTCCTCCTGACATTCATCTTTCCCAGCATCAGAGTCTTTTCCAATGAGTCAGTTCTTTGCATCAAATGGAAAAATTATTGGAGCCTCAGCTTCTGGGTCAGTCCTTTCAATGAATATTCAGGGCTGATCTCCTTTAGTATTGACCAGTTTGATCTCCTTTCAGTCCAGCGGACTCTCAAGAGTCTTCTCCAACACCACAGTTCAAAAGCGTCAATTCCTCGGTGCTCAGTTTGCTTATGGTCCAGCTCTCGCATCCATCCTGACTACTGGAAAAACCATAGCTTTGACTAGATGGAATTGTATTTATATATATAAACATATATGGACACACACCTATGTAAGGAAAAGTTTTGAAAAGGAATATAATTCTATTTTGGATAAAGCAATCAAATCAACTAGTATATATATATTTTTCAAATGTGCATTTTAGCTATCATGTTGGGTCTAAAACTTTATCTTCATATGTAGTTTATGTTCATGATGATAAAAGAAACAGAAACGTGTCTTAAGCTTGTAACATTAACTGCAGAACAGCTTATTTACAATAGCTAATCGAAACCACAAAATTTTGAAACCTATATGCCTGCCCAGTACTCTGCTATTGGTCGTTTAACCAACTGATCATTGACTTAATTCTTCCTTGACTCAAAAACTCTTATAGGTGTTTAGTTTACATCAAGTAACAAAGCAGGCAGACATTTACCCTCATGGAACAGATATTCCAGCTGGGGGAAGACAGATAATCTGCCATAAACATGAATCCAAGTACATTATATGGTATGTTAACAGGTGACCTGTACTGTGGGAAAAGAAATAGTAAAGCAGAGGATGGGGTTTAGGGAATGAATGTGAAGAAAGGGAGGCGATTTAAAGGAAAACAATGTAGACCACACTGAGGGGAGCAAACACCCTTTCTTGCATTCAAGATTTCACTTTTCTCTTGTCCAGTCAGGTCTCTTGGTCTTCTACCCGACTTCAAAATGTTTCCATCTCTGAGGCTCTATACAATCTCATGCAAACATGGATATTCTGAATATTCTGCCTCTCTTCAGTTGAACTGGTTTCATAAACAAATTTTTGGTAAACTGCCCCAAATTAAGTAACGTTTTATGCAGCAAATTTTGATAATTTTCTGTTCCCTGAAGAACTAATCACCAAATTATTTTCTAGTTAACAACACACTGTCAGTGTCCTAATTATATGATGTAGAAATATTTTGTATGCATTTCTAGTCTAATATATTATGACATTTTAAAAATATACACAAAATATAACCTAAATGACAGTGAGATAAAAACAACTAGAAATGGAAATGCTAACATTTTCTTCCCCAAGGGTTGAGGACACTCATTTTTTTGGCCATTGGACTAATGGATTCTGAATGTGCATGCATAATTATGCCAGTTGTTTAACTATAATAGTAAAGGAATTTCTTTTATATATAACTTCAATCAAAGTCTTCAGAATACCATAAGGGCCAAGAATAAAATTATTTGTGAATAACTCTCTTCATATTCATATCAATATGAATATTCATATATAAAATTTTGAGCTCAATTAAGTAATCATCTTTAGTTCTTTTGTTATTCCGTCAACTTCTTTACTGGTTAGTAATCCAAACTCTACAATAGATTTCTTTTTTTCAGGGTTTAAATCTCAAACCATAATAAAAGCAGAGCCATGGGCTTTACAAAAACGGCCTAGTGGTAAAGTTGGGTTAAAGCTCAACATTCAGAAAACTAAAATCACAACATCCAGTCCTATTACCTCATGGCAAATAGGTGGGGAAATGGTGGAAACAGTGGCTGACTTTATTTTTCTGGTCTCCAAAATCACTGCAGATGGTTATTGAAGGCAATATTTAAAAGACACTTACTCCTTGGAAGGAAAGTTATAACCAACCTAGACAGCAAATTAAAAAGTAGGGACATTACTTTGTGAAAAAAGGTCTGTCTAGTCAAGGCTATGGTTTTTCCAGTGGTTATGTATGGATGTGAGAGTTGGACTATAAAGAAAGCTGAGCACTGAAGAATTGATTCTTTTGAACTTTGGTGTTGGAGCAGACTCTTGAGAGTGCCTTAGACTGCAAGGAGATGGCAATCAGTCCATCCTAAAGGAGATTAGTCCTGGGTGTTCATTGGAAGGACTGATGTTGAAGCTGAAACTCCAATACTTTGGCGACAGGATGTGAAGAGCTGACTCATTTGAAAAGACTGTGATGCTGGGAAAGATTGAGGGCAGGAGGAGTAGGGGACGACAGACAATGAGATGGTTGGATGGCATCACTGACTCAATGGACATGGGTTTTGGTGGCCTCTGAGATTTGGTGGACAGGGAGGCCTGGCGTGCTACAATTCATGGGGTCTCAAAGAGTCAGACATGACTGAGTGACTGCACTGAACCTAACTGAAATGGCCTAGAAAAATAAATAAAATGTCATATAGAGATCATTATATCTATATGCTTGTGTAAAGAAAATTAATGAAAAAATACAGAAGACTTACAATTTGCTGAAACAGAAAGTGTACTCACTTAGAGCTGAATATACATGTAATCTAGAAAAAATACTTTCTCAGCTTCTGATGACTTCTAAAGAAAGGGACTCCATGACTTTCATCCCTAGCCCACTGTGGACTCCTTTCCACTTCCCTCCTTAACTTCCCTCCATGAAATCTCTTCCCCAGGTTCTAAAACACACTTTGGGCTTCTGGTTCAGACAAGATGACCTTGATCTCTTTGTGCTCACTCCTCTGTTTATTCTGGAAATAAGAAGAGACCACTAAAGGAGACCTTTCATAGACGGCAAGAAGAAGGGGAACTAGTGTAGGGCCTGAAGAATGGAAGAGAATACAGCAGCACCTAACAGAAGACCACCCAGGCCCAGCTTTTCTGACCTCCAACCTAGCATCAGAAGGCAGCCTGAGTGGGGCTGTTCCTCCCAAGGAATAAATGTGAAGGAACACCAGGTGGTGGTTTAGTTGCTAAGTTGTGTCTGATTCACTGGGACCCCATGGACTGTAGCCCACCAAGTTCCTCTGTGTATGGAATTCTCCAGGCAAGAATACAGATTCCCATGTCCTCCTCCAGGGGATCTTCCCATCCCAGGGATTCAAGCCAGGTCTTCACAAGGCAAGTGGATTCCTTACAGTCTGAGCCACCAGGAAATACTGAATAATTTAATAATGGCATGGATATTTGGAAATTAAAAGGATAAAAACATATGTAAATATTAGATAAAGTAAATTTTAGAGCAAAGAAAATATCTAAGGACAAATGACTACAAGGACATTACATAAGGAAAAAGAGTCAATTAAGCAGGAACACATAATAATCCTAATTATGTACACATCAAACAACATAATTTCAAAATACTTGAAGCAAAATTAGATACATCATATGAATACTCCTATACACTTTACTGAGATTGAAACTGTGACATAAAATTTTTGGAAAAGAAATCATCAATCCAAGATAGTTTGACCAGAGAATAGCCTTGGGAGTGTTAACTCAAAAGTTGGGATCTGAATCCCAGCCTGTAGCTTACTTATCCAAGAGACTCGATCCAACTGCCCAAAGTTGGCCCCCCTGCCTTCAAAATCTTGCAGCTATTGTAATCATAATAGAAGATGCTTTAAAACTCTCCTTTGGAGGCAAAATAACTATTTTTACCAGTCACCAAGTGAAACAACACCTAAATGGGAGAGGCCATTTATGGATGTCGATCAAAGAATCTTCAGATATCAAGTAATGCTGATGGAAAATCTAGGCCTCAGTATATCCCCTTGTGAGGTTCTTAACCCACCCACCCTCCTGCCTACCCCCAAGGGCTCTCTCCCCTTTCACTCCTGTCTAGAAACCTTGGACCACTATATACAACCCCAAGAGGGATTGTCAGAAGATCCTCTGACCTATCCTGAGGAAATCGGGTACACTGACAGAAGCAACTTTGTCTTAAATGGAAAAATAAGAGCCGGATATGCAGTAGTCTCCAAGTTTGAGATCATAGAGGCTAAGCCACTGCCACCAGGTACTTCAGCCCAATTAGCTGAGCTCATAGCCCTGACTCGAGCTTTAGAGCTGGGAAAAGGAAAAGGAATAGCCATTTACACTGACTCCAAGTATGCCTTTCTGGTGCTACATGCACATGCAGCTATTTGGAAAGAAAGGGGCCACTTGACCACCCAAGGGTCCCCAATCAAATATGGTGATTAAATTCTTAGACTCTTGGAGGCAGTCCATCTGCCCACTGAGGTCTCAGTCTCCCACTGTAAAGGACACCAAAAAGGGAGCACAGATGTGGCACAAGGGAACCAAGCAGCTGATCAGGCAGCTAAGAGAGCAGCATTGCACAACCATGACCTAATAGGGATTGCCACTTTAGTTCCACAATTTGCCAGAAACTCCTTCATATACTGAAGGCGAGACTCTTAAAGCTAAGAGATAGGGCTTTCAAGAAGATCATATGGGGTGGTTCCAAAAGGAGGGGCTCCTTTTTTGCCTGGGACCCTCCAATGGAAGTTGGTTAACTCCTTACATGCCACCACTCATGTAAGAGAAAAGGCCCTCCAAAGATTACTAGAAAGGTCCTTCAGAGGAATAGGCTTCCAAACAACTATAAGACAAGTGGTCTCCTCTTGTCCCACTTGCCCATTAAACAACCCCCAAGGAGCTCGAAGACCCTAGCTGGCCCAGTCCATCCAAAGACATGGGGCCTACCCAGGAGAAGACTGGCAGATGGACTTCACCCAGATGCCAGTTTCTCAAAGGTATAAATACCTATTAGTCATGATAGATACATTCACAGGATGGATTGAAGGCTTTTCCCTCTGGGCTGAGAAGGCTGAGGAGGTGGTAAAAACAAAACAAAACAAAACAAACTGCTCCATGAAATCATTCCAAGGTTTGGTCTGCCCAGGTCATTACAAAGTGACAATGGGCCATCATTTACTTCTAAGATCACCCAAGGAGTCACTAAAGCACTGGGCATTACTTATTATCTCCATTGTGCCTGGAAGCCTCAGTCTTCAGAAAAAGTAGAAAGAGCCAACCTGAAAATCAGCGATAAAAAAGATAACCCAGGAGACCTCCCTGGGATGGAAGGAGGCTTTACCAATAGCTCTCCTCCGTACCCATATTGCCCCTAAGGAACAGGTTGGTTTTAGTCCTTATGAGATGCTATATGGGAGACCTGTCGTTTATGTCAATGACCTCTTCCTAGATCCAGAGGTTCAGACCCTCCAGTCTTATGCCATGGCCATTGGGCAATTCCAACAGGATACACGCTTGTGGGGTATGAACCAGGACCCAAAAGACTCTCAGGAGTCACCACTATATGCTCCAGAGATTCAAGTCCGAATTAAAGTCTTGAAAGTTGGGTCCCCAAAGGCTCAACTCCAGCCCACATGGAAGGGCCCCTACACTGTAATACTTTCTACTCCCACAGTGGTCAAGGTGCCGGGACATGACTCCTGGATTCACTACTCATGAGTCAAGCCATGGAAGAAAACAGAAGAGGACACTCAATACACCTGTGAGCCCCTGGGAAATCTCAGATACCTATTCAGAACTACAAATGAGTGCCATTCTAATAAACAACCCCAAAATTTGGTCTCTGGGGGTAAGATTTCTCAAGACAGCTCTAAAGAGCCAACACAGCTTGGCAGGGATAATACTCCAAAACAGACAGGAGATAGATCTTCTGATCCCTGAACAAGGAGAGACTTGAGCCATGCTGGCGATGTGAATTTGAAATTGGCTAATGCCCCTGCTAGTCCTTGTCATGCCATGCTGATGCTGCTTATGACTGCCCCATGTACTGCTAACTGTCTAACCTGTCTTGTCTCTGCCCAGGCCAAGCTGCAACATGCAGCGCCAGTTCAACAGAGATATAAAACTACAGCTGACCACGGGAAATATCACTTACCCTTAGATGGACACCACTATGAGGACTCTGAGGCTGGAGACTAACAAGAGGGGGAGGCCCCATACGCCTCACCATCCCAGTTCAGCAGGAAGTAGCCAGAAAGACCTCGACACCCCTATTCCCAAAGAATCAGGCCTCTCATCTCTTGAGGGGGGAATGTTAGGTAGTTAGAATAGGGAAAAGGAGTCCAGAATGATGGTGGCTAAAAGACCTGGAAGGGAAAAGCCTGCAAAAATAGAACCAAGGAAGGTCCGAGGACCAGAGTGAGAACCTCAGGTAAAACAAACAACACTCCTGGCTGGCCCAATTTACATAGGACAGGCCCAGGGACAGAGAAGCATATAATAAGAGGAGACAAAGCTCTCTCTTCTCTCTCTCTCTCTCTCCTGCGTGATGGGGCACTCTTCTCTTCGCATCTTTGGATCAACGTGCCCTCACACTTCGAAGATGGATTTTCCTGCTATTATCTAAATAAAATAGAGCTGTAACACTGAGCTGTAACACTGATTTATTAAGAGCTATAACATGGTCCATTCGAGACCTGAGAGCTATAACACAGTCTGTTCAAGGCCCGAGAGCTGTGACCTGCCGAGGGGGCTTTAATGTCCGTCACTCCAAATCTTTGCTGTGAAGAGACAAAAACTGAGGAGCATACACTCGCCTGACATCTATGAGAATTCTAACTAAAATGTTAAAAATTAAGATCAATTTGACATAATCTATTCAAGAAAATGAAAGAGTAAGAAACCATTCCCAACTAATTAGATGGGGCCAGTATTGCTCTATATCAAACTCACACAAAGGCAGTACAAAAAGGAAATTTCAGACTAATGTCTCTCACAAATTTGGAATTAAAAGTTTTCACTCTCACACATACAAATCAGCCAAATGAATTCAACTATATATAAAAACATCTCTTGATAGTTTCTGGTCCCTTCCTAAGTCTGGTCACATTACCTATCTCTTCAAAGGGTTTAAGTGAATCAAGTGTACAGACAGTTCAGTTCAGTTCAGTTCAGTCAATCAGTCGTGTCCCACTCTTTGCGACCCCATGAATCGCAGCACGCCAGGCCTCCGTGTCCATCACAAACTCCCAGAGTTTACTCAAACTCACGTCCATCGAGCTGGTGATGCCATTCACCAGTCTCATCCTCTGTCGTCCCCTTCTCCTCCTGCCCCAATCCCTCCCAGCACCACAGTTAGGGTCCCAGTAAGAATATTATCATACCAGAAATAGAGTGACAAATCCTTGAGTCTAGGTCAAATCAGAAACTGACTTGTCCCATTCAAGTTAATCCTACCCAGTCATTTTCAGTGTCTAGCAAAAATCACTGCAACTAGATTCATAAGATAAAGAAAACATATCTACTACATAGATATGGTGGATGTGTTTGATATTCTTTATTTGTCCCTGAGGAGCCCTCTTGATCATTTTCTATTATGTTATGAACCTTTGGAGGCTGAAAAGACCAGACTTTATCCCTCTAGTTCTCCTGGCCTCTGACTTCTACCTGAGTTTGGCCAGTGGTGGACAAAAGAAATTGTTGAGTCAGTGGAGAAAGAGATTCGTGGGTTTATTATTTCCTCTGACTCCTTTCTTGCGGGGAGCTGCCAAATCTCTCCACTGAAGCCCAGAGCTCTGGTCAGAGGCCCTCACTTCTAGTTGCAGCTATGTACAAGACTCTTTAGAGACTGCAATATCCATTCTCATCTTTGCCCTGTAGCCTTAAAGTGTTCATACACTCCTGTTCTTGCATGTTTCAAAGAGGTTTGCTTTTCCTTTTAAGGTTTCCTTAGCCCTGCTACAGCTTCCAAATCCTTAAAGCCCATTTTGTGTTAGTCGCTCAGGCATGTCTGACATTTTGTGATCCCCATGGACTGTAGCCTACAAGGCTTCTCTGTCCAAAGGATTCTTCAGACAAGAATAGTGGAGTGGGTAACCATTCCCTACTGAATGGATCTTCCCTGACCCAGGGGAGCAACCCAGGTCTCCCAGATTGCAGGGAGATTCTCTATCATCTGTACCACAAGGGAAACCAGTTTTCTTTATTTTCCTTATCTGTGTAAATCATCTTGATTTCTGACAATGATAGGGGTGGCTATGGAGTTGCTAGATAAAGATGGTCCCTCAAAGAATTAATTCTAAACTGCTTACAGGAGGAGGGCGACATCTTTTTTCCTGACTCCAAAATCATAAATACAAGAACACGTCACAGGTCGTGTAAAAATAAGTGCTGAGATATCAACGATTTAAGAATGAATTTGGTAAAAGTGCACAAACTTTAAGCTGTAAGATGATGAATAAAATCTGAGGATCTATTGTGTAACATGGTGACTATGGTTTGTAATGTTTCATTGACATTTGTGGGGTTTCCCAGGTGATGTTAGTGGTAAAGAACCCTCCTGCGAGTGCAGGATGCATAAGAGACGTGGGGTGAATCCCTGGGTCAGGAAGATCCCCTGGAGGAGGGCATGGCGACCCAGTCTAGTATTCTTTCCTGGAGAATCCCCATGGACAGAGGACCCTTGCAAGCTATAAAGTCCATGGGGTCACAAGGAGTTGGACATGACTGAAGTCACTTAGCACACATGTAAGAGAGGAAAACTTAAAAGTTCTCACCTAAAAGATCTTTAAAGGTAAATATGTGAGGTGATATTAATAGATATGTTAATTAAATCAATGAGGGAATCCATTAATCATGTATACCTATTTAAATTGTCATGTATACTTTAAATATCTTGCCATTTTATCTGGAAATTATATCTTAAAAAACTGAACAAAGAAGAAAAACAAGAATTTCAATGCTTTTTATATAATATTATAGATAGTTCAGCCATTACTTTTGGTATGTAAAAGGGTTTTCTTTATTCCAGATAATAACCTGTGGGATTCACCGGATATTCAGAAATGGAAGAAACGTTGGAAATTATCTAGATATTCCTCCCACATTGAGGATATATTAGGAAATCAAAAAATTATTAAGTCACTTATCTAAACTTATAAAACTCGATGCAAAAATAGGAATAGAAACCAGGTTTCCTAGGTTTAGGGGACACTTTACTGAATTACCCAGCGAATGGAACTATCTCCTATGCTCTGCAAAACTTGATTCTTATCTCTTTCACAGAAGCGATCATATTCTGCCTTGTATTCATTGTCCAGTTAGCATAAGTTTTACCAAGTAAATTAAATTATTTGAAGGTTCAATCCTGGCATGTCTGATCATCTCACTCTATATTCTCACTTATGGCTAAAGCTCTTTATAAATTCTGTTTCTTCTCCCTGGAAGACCCTCGCTCTCTTACCTCATGATTCCAATGACATCTTTCAGTTCTCAGTAATAACCACCTCCGCAAAGCAGCCTTTCGTGATTCTGAGACAGCTCAGGTCTCCTTGTTATGAGGACATATGGCATTCTGTGCTTTTCCCTCTTGACACGTGTCCCAATTATGGTGCAACATTTAACTTTGAAATTTACCTCATTTCTGTTTTTCTATTAAAATTTAAGTCCTAGTTTACAAAGTCCACATGTGTGCTCTTGACTACTGTCCATTCTTTGCATCCAGCAGGCCTTCGTTAGGTGTTTGGTCAATGAAACACTTTTATTCATGCAGAGTTAAATTCGAGAGAAATTTTGATGCTACTCTCACAGCATACAGTAAACTAAAACCATTGAGGTTTTCTTTCCACCCAAACCCTCATACCCTGATTATTTGGATATAATTTCAGAACTAGAACTGTGGGGTTTTCCCTCATGTGTCAGCTGGTAAAATATCTGCCTGCAATGTGGGAGGTCTGGGTTTGATCCCTGGTTTGGGAAGATTCCCTGGAGAAGGGAAAGCCTACCCACTCCAGTATTCTGGCCTGGAGAATTCCATGGACTCTAGAGTCCATGGGTCACAGGTCGGACACGACTGAGTGACTTTCTTTCACAGAACTGTGGATGCATTTGCTTTTAATTGTTACCCTATTAGATGGAAAGCACTGGATGTTCGGTCTTTTATTCAACAGACACTAGCCCTCACAGTTTCCTGTCCTACGATAATATGATAATTGAGTCACTGACTGAAAGGCTGAATAGGACAGAACTAGAGACAGTGCTCTGAACCTGCCACTTGAGTCTACTTTTTACCTTAGGATTCTTAACGTCACTAGAGGAGTTCAGTTTCTTAGCTGTACTGTCTGATAATGTCAGATAAAAATACTTTAAGGAGAGTCTACAAGTCACATATTCTTACACTATACACAGACACCTCATCTCTCTTTGAAGGTTCAAAAGAAATTCACCGCCTTGATGAACTGTTACCTACTTTTCCTTGATGAAAGTGCCATCTTCTTCCTTATGGCTTCCTAACTTCATTCTCACCATTTTTATCTCCCTGACCACATTCTGACTTATATTATAGTTAATTATCTCAAAAACACCAATCCACACTCTTTTAATTCAGTTGCTCTGGGGCTACATTGATATGCCAACTGCCCTGATAATACTTTTAATTGAGTATCAAACATGGCAGAAAATGGCCAGCCATTTGTTCTTTCTAGGTAAATATCATAATTAAAATCAAATAGCCAGCCTCTGGTATTTGGGATAAACTGAAAACTGGACAAAATCTTAACTGCTATTCCTATAAAGACCAATAAATTATACTAACACATATATTTGAAATTTAGAAAGATGGTAATGATAACCGTATATGCAAAAGAGGAAAAGAGACACAGATGTACAGAACAGACTTTTAGACTCTGTGGGAAAAGACGAGGGTGGGATGTTTCCAGAGAACAGCATCGAAACATGTATATTATCTAGGGTGAAACAGATAATCGGCCCAGGTTGGATGCAGGAGACAAGTGCTCAGGCCTGGTGCACTGGGAAGACCCAGAGGGATCGGGTGGAGAGGGAGGTGGGAGGGCAGATCAGGATGGAGAACACATGTAACTCCATGGCTGATTCATGTCAGTGTATGACAAAAACCACTACAATATTGTAAAGTAATTAGCCTCCAACTAATAAAAATAAATGGAAAAAAAAAAAAGAAAAACAAAACAAATAGTCAGCCTCTGGTATTTTGGATACATTGACAACTAGACAAATTTTAATTGCTATTCCTATAATTAAAAACAAATACCCAGCCTCTGGTATTTTGGATAAACTGACAACTGGACAAAATCTTAACTGCTATTCCAGATAAAAGTTCCCTTTGTGTTAATGTCTTTCTTTTAGAGAGAACTTCCATTTTACATAGTGTTAAGTTAAATAGAAATGGGACTTATATGTTGGCTTGAAAAAAAAAAATAAACAAAAAAACCACTGTTGCAGGAAACAAAAGTAGACCAATCACTCATCTTCTGTATACTTCAAGACCCATTTTATTAGGAGCTGGCAGCTCAGACCGTGAAGAGTCCGCCTGCAGTACAGGAGACCTGGGCTCCATCCATGGTCAGGAAGATCCCTGGAAAAGGGCATGTCAAACCACTCCAGTGTTCTTACTTAGAGAATCCCCATGGACAGAGGAGCCTGGTGGGCTGCAGTCCAAGGTGTCATCAGTCCATGGGGTTGTAAAGTGTTGGACACCGTGGAGCAACTACACACAGCAAACTTCTCAAGATGACATACTGACATTTAGAAACAGTTTCTCTCACTAGTGTGCTTAACTACAACTCCTGCTTTTCAATGGAAGATCAAAGATAAAAGTAATATTTCATAAAAGTCAAGTAATTATTTCTATCAATAATTTGTTCTTAAAACAAAGCTAGAGAAATACATTGTGAGATAGAACAGATAATGAGAAGTATAAGAGATCCAAACAGGGAAGTTGCTAAACCAATAGATAATTTTCTTTTAGGAAAGAAGAACAAACCTCTGTTTGGAATCATGTTTTATACAAAGATTTGCATGATCTTTGGAAATGTAAAGGATTTTCTACTCTAATTTTCCTTTTCCAGTTGAGAAAACCAAGCCTTAGGGAAGTGAAGATATTTTTTCCAAGTCAAAGAGCAGTTATACTAGGAATCTGATGACAGCCCGGTGACAGGCCTTAGGGTCCAGTTGCTTCATCTTTAGGCTGACAGGCTGGAGATTGGGGTACCAGTAATGATGCCGTCTTCAGGTTGAATTGCTTTTATTTTGAGAAACTTATTTCTCTGCTCTTAAAGCCCTCAACTGATCACATACAATCCACAATCGATAGGTTTAAATGTTAATTACCTCTGAGAAAATATGTTCCCAGGTGAGCATGTCAAAGAACTACAATTTTTATTTGTTTATTTATTTTTTATTTTTTCCATTTATTTTTATTATTCGGAGGCTAATTACTTTGCAATATTGTAGTGGCTTTTGCCATACATTGACATGAATCAGCCAAAAAAGCTACAATTTTAAAGAAATGTGCAATTCTACGGAATATGTTACAATGTGCTACTTTATTTGGAACTGAATATCTATGCTACCTGTTCCACATTCATGACCTTGGGAGGGATAAACAAGATTGACATTTTTTTCCCCATTTAATCATGTCCAGTGTTTTAGTGCATGGAGTCTGCTGTTAAAAAATACCAGAGGCTGGGTGGTTTATAAACCACGTTATTTATCACTGTTCTGGAGGCTAGAACATCAAGATGAGGGTGCCAGCATGACTGAGTGAGTGAGGGCCTCTTTCAGGATATATCCCTAAAGAGACGGGATGACCAAGTATTTCAGGCCTCTTTCACAAGAGCCCTGATCCCATTCATGTGGGCTCTGCCCTCATGACCTAATCATTTCCCAATGTTTCCACCTCCAGAAATCATCACTTTGGGGATTAGGTTTTCAACATATGAATTTTGTAAGAACACAAGCTTTTAGACCATGGCACCCAACGAGGAGACTGGCTTGTCTAAGGTAACCCAATGCCTCATGCCTGCTGAATGCACTGTGGCGCTGATAGGAAGCCAAGGACTAAGGAAGTTGAATGAGGACCAGCAGCCCCAGGTGGAGGGTCTGAGATGGCAAACTCCTTGATGGACTTCACAATGATATGTGAGTGTCTCCAGTGTCTTCCTTGGTTAACAGTCTTTGAGGAATCTCCCCCTCCTATACATGTTCCTATTTGAAATATGAGTTAATTACTGAGTTCCTAGAGAAAGTACCATTTGACCAACATGATAATATGATGACTATGCATATGAAGAAAAAGGCCTTTGACAGATACAAATTTCAGAGTGGAAAGTCCTTAAGACTTTATTCACTTCAGATAGCGATTACAAGTTTGGGGATCTCCCAAGAGCTTTCTTGGGTTCCATAATCAGCTAGGATTCTAAGAGCTCACTGAAAGCTGTTATAGATGTGGTTATGGTTTATTTCAGGTCTTTGATTTATTTTTAATTCATTTTTTATTTTTAGTGAAGTATAATTGATTTACAATGCTATAACTTGTGTATATATATACATATATCACTCTTGTTTAGATTGTTTTCTCATGGAGCGACAGGTTCCAAAAAGGAAAAAGAGTATGTCAAGGTTGTATATTGTCACCCTGCTTATTTAACTTATATACAGAGTACATCATGAGAAACGCTGGGCTGGATGAAGCACAAGATGGAATCAAGATTGTCGGGAGAAATATCAATAACCTCAGATATGCAGGTGACATCACCATTATGGCAGAAAGTGAAGAAGAAATAAAGAGCCTATTGATGAAAGTGAAACAGGAGAGCAAAAAACTTGGCTTAAAGCTCAACACTCAGAAAAGAAAGATCATGGCATACCGTCCCATCACTTCATGGTAAGTAGATGGGGAAACTGGACAATGGCTGACTTTATTTTTTGAGTCAAAATCACTGCAGATGGTGATTGCAGGCATGACATTAAAAGACACTTACTCCTTGGAAGGAAAATTATGAACAACTTAGACAGCATATTAAGAAGCAGAGACATTATTTTGTCAACAAAGATCCATCTAGTCAAGGCAATGTTTTTTACAGTAGTCATGTGTGGATATGACAGTTGGCCTATAAAGAAAGCTGAGCTTGAAGAACTGATGCTTTTGAACTGCGGTGTTGGACTGTTGGACTGCAAGGAGATGCAACCAGTCCATCCTAAAGGAGATCAGTCCTGGGTGTTCATTGAAGGACTGATGTTGAAGCTGAAACTCCAATATTTTGGCCACCTGATGAGAAGAGCTGACTCATTTGAACAGACCCTGATGTTGGGAAAGATTGAAGGCAGGAGAAGAAAGGGATTACAGAGGGTGAAACGGTTAGGTGGCATCACCGACTCAATGGACATGAGTTTGGGCAGACTCTGGGAGTTGGTGATGGACAGGGAGGCCTGGTGTGCTGCAGTTCATGGGGTCGCAAAGAGTCAGACTCTACTGAGCGACTGAACTGAACTGAACACAAGTAGGTGTTTACAGACAGTTGAGTAGAGTTTCCTATTCTATACAGTAGGTTCTTATTAGTTATCTATCTTATATATATTAGTGTGTACATGTCAATCCCAATGTCACAATTCATCCCTCCCTTCTTCCCCTGGAACCATAAGATAATTTTCTACATTGTGAGTCTCTTCCTGTTTGTAAATAAGTTCATTTGTATCATTTTTTAATATTCCACATATAAGTGATATCATATGCATTTGTCTTTGTCTGACTTACTTCACTTGGTATGACAATATCAAGGTCCATCCATATTGCTTCTGATAGCATTATTTTGTTCCTTCTTATGGCTGAGTAACATTACGTTCCATATCTGCACTACATCTTCTTTGCTCATCTCTGTTGATGGACATTTAGGTTGCTTCCATGTTCTGGCTATTGTAAACGGTGATGCAATGAACACCGCTATGCTTAGTAACTTAATCATGCCCGACACTTTGCGACCCCATGGATTATAGCCTGCCAGGCACCTCTGTCCATGGGGGTAGTCCCAGTGGACAATAATAGGCAAGAAGATTGGAGTGGATTGCCATCCCCTCCTCCAGGGGATCTTCCCCACCCAGGGATCGAACCCAGGTCTCCCACCCTGCAGGCAGATTCTTTACCATCTGAGCCACCAGGGAAGCCCTGATGAAGCAAGGAACACTGAGGTGCCTGTATCTTTACAATGTATGATTCTCTCTTGGTATACATCCAGGGGAATGCAGCTTTTTAAAAGATACAGATAAAAAACTGCCCAGGAAATGGCATATAGGACAGAGTCAACGGAAATTTGAAACATGGAACTTTGGTTTCTTCTTCCCAGGGTGTCATGGGCAGCTTTGTGTTCCCATCACCTATATGCCAAGCAGTGAGCACTTGCAGTGACGGGAGCTCACTCCAGGCTCCGTGTCCAGAGTTTTTACTGGGGCTCCATTGCCAAGGAATGACTGAGGCTCCATACAGCTGATCTCAGGCTCAAACCTCTCTAGAGGTGCAGCTGATACTGCATGACTAAAACCCTCATCATGATTCACATCATTCTTGTGGCCCAAAGTTTCTACTCTACATCACACTGTTGACATCTTATCAGGCTGGCCCAAGACCCTCACATAAATAATAGCATTTTTCTCAGTGTCAGCCTTTGACAATTTTAATCACTCTTTATCAGATGAATCAACCTAAGGGTTTAGAGAGGAGCTCCTGGGAAACAAGGGCAAAGCCCAGAGTTCCCTTTGGATGAGGATGAATCCTTCACTATACGGCCCAGTGGCTGGTTTTGCTTGACAAGGCTCCCTTGTTGTAACTTCACAATAAGAAAATGTGAAGTGACAAACATTTGTCAAGCATTTATCTTCTTCTCGTCTTTCTCTGAAAAAAAATTATTTTTTGCATTATCTTCATTAATTCTTATGCAACACCATGAGGTAGACACTAGTTTGAATGGCATTACGGAGAGAAGTGAAATAAGGCTTGCCTAAAGGTTCGGGGCTAGTGACGGTAGAGTGGGAGTATGTAAAAGGGCTGGCTACATGACTCCAAGGTTCATACTTAAGCCACTTGTTTGAAAGATACCAATAATTCTTTTCTAAGCCTTTTAATTTTTTTGGTTGCATTGCTGAGGGGATATTTTTTAGCAATTCATTTTTTTGGTTGCGAGGCTGAGCATCTATTTGTCCAGTGATAACTACTTAATTATAAATCCTTTTGCTTAAGTGATATTTAAGCATCAAAAAAGTCTCCATTTTGCCTTTCTCAGTAGACACTTGAAAGTTTTTTTTTTTTTTTCCTATGTAGACACCAACATATTTAAATCAAATGTCAGGCATAGTGACTAGCAAGCAGTATTGTTTGAGACAGAATTGGCAAATAAAACTGCAAGATATTTAAAGTATATAACATGAGAATTTGATAGATGTATATATTATTTTTTTAATTTACTTTTAATTTCTTTAAAATGCGTTGTGCAGTGCTGTCAATCAGGCTGAAGTGCACATATACCCCTCCCTCTTGAGTCCCCCACTTGCACCCAGTCCCGCTTCTCCGGGTGGTCACGCAGCACGGGGTGAGCTTCCTGTATCATACAGCATCTTTCCACCAGCTGTCTGTTAACATTTTACAGATGGTAATGTACTGTGTTTCAATGCGACTCTCTCAACTCAACTTACCCTGTCCTCCCATGTTGTGTCCACAAACATGTTCTCTGTCTGTGTCTCTCTTCCTGCCCTGAAAATAGGTTAACCAGTGCCACTTTTCTGGATTCCATATATACATTAACATACAATATTTAGTTTTCTCTTTGTGACTTACTTCACTCTACATAACAGGCTGTAGATTCATCCACCTCAGCTCAAGTGACCCAAATTCGCTTCTCTGTGAGGCAAATTAAAATTCCCATGTATAGATGTACCACAACTTTATCCATTCCTCTCTCAATACACATCTAGGTTGCTTCTATGTATGTCCTGGCTATAGTAAACACTTTTGCAATGAATTTTGGGGTACATGTGTCTGTTTGAATTATGATTTTCTCAGGGTATATGCCCAATAGTAGAATTTCTAAATCATATGGTAGTTTTGTTAGGACTTCCCTGATGGCTCAGCAGCTAAGGAATCTGCCTGCAATGCAGGAGACACAGGAGATGGTTCAATCCCTGGGTCGGGAAGTGTCTCTGGAGGAGAAAATGGCAACCCACTACAGTATACTTGCCATTTCCATCTACCCCTCTGCCATAGTGCTGACCCTCATTTACACATATATTAGAAAAGACTTTCCCTTTCTATTAACTTAAGTAACATAGCTATCATCTGACATGTTTACCTTTTATTTTTTGAAGGAACACAGGTAAGTTCCACTCTCTTAGACATCACCAATTATACAACACAATTTTATCAGTTATTGCCATCATGCTACACATTAGATCCTCAGACCTTATAATTTTTGTATGTTAAAATGTATAAACTTTTACAATTTGTTCCTATTTCCTCCACTCTAAAGCCCTGGTAATCACTTTCCTTCGCCATTTTAATTTCCACCTTTTTTTTTTTTTTTTGTTGTTGTTGTTTTTTAAGATTTATTCCTATTGAGATCATACAGTATCTGTCTTTCTCTAACTTATTTCACTTAGCATAAGGCCCTCCAATTTCATCCATGCTACCACATATGGAAGAATTTCTGTCTTTTTTAATGGCTAAATAAAATTCATAGATATATAAATAAACATCACATTGTTTTAATCTCTTCACCTTCTGAGAGATACTTAGATTGTTCCTATAATACATTGTTTCTAGGCTACTGTGATGGAGAAGGAAATGGCAACCCACTCCAGTACTCTTGCCTGGAAAATACATGGACGGAGGAGCCTGGTAGGCTGAAGTTCATGGGGTCATTAAAAGTCGGACATGACATCACTTCACTTTTCACTTTCATGCATCAGAGAAGGAAATGGCAACCCACTCTAGTGTTCTTGCCTGGAGAATCCCAGGGACTGGGGAGCCTGGTGGTCTGCCGTCTATGGGGTTGCACAGAGTCGGACACGACTGAAGCTACTTAGCAGCAGCAGCAGGCTACTGTCAATATTGATGCAGTGAATATGGGAGTACACATTTCTCTTTGAGATAATTATTTCATTTCCTTTGAATATATATTCAGAAATGAATATATATCCAGAAGTGTGAAATTTCATGAGAAACTTCCTGAAGGTATTCCATGGGAGTTGCACCAATATACATTCCTACCAATAACCATTAAGATATCCATTGTCTACACATCCTCATCACACTTATTTCTTACATTTTGGTAAAAGCCATTTAAACAGGAGTGAGATGGCATGTGTTGTACATCTGATTTCCACTTCCCTCATAGTGATGTTGAGCATCTTGTCATATACTTCTTGGGCATTTCGTATGTCTTATTTGGGGGGAAAATTGTCTATTCTCTAAAAAATAGCATGCATTTTGTATACTGTATTTGAATATATAAAACTCAGGTACATACCCATACACCAAAAGAAATTATAGAAATAAGAATAATTCCATTTATAACTGCATCAAAAAATTAAAATACTTAGAAATAAATTTAAGCAAGGTGTTGAAAGATCTATGTATGAAAATATTCAAGACACTCACGAAAGAAATGTAAAACACACAAAAGAAAACATGTTTCATATTTATTGACTGGCACGAAAACAGACACATAGATCAACAGAGTGGAAAGACAAAGCCAGAAAGAACCGCACACCCATATATTGTTGGTTAGCTTATGAAAAAGGATCGAAGAATATCCAGTGGGAAAAGGAGAAGGTTTTCAAAAATGGCACTGGGCAAACTGGATAGTGCTATGAAAAATTGAAGCTGTGCCCCTGCCTTTTAGCATACACAGAAATCAACTGAAAAGGGATTAAAAAGATGATCATAAGACTTGAAGCGATTAAACTGCTAGAAGAAAACATTGAGGTAATCTTCTTGCCATCAACCTTTGCAATGAGTTTTTGGGTTTCACACTAAAAGAAAAGCAACAACTGCAGAAACAAACATGTGGGACCACAACAAACTCCAAAGATAGGAACATCAACAAAATCAAATGGCAATTTACACATTGACAGAAAATATTTCCAAACCATATATTTCATAGGGCTTAATATCCAAAAATACCTGAGACATACAACTCAAGGGCAAAAACACCAAATAATCCAAATTTTTAATGGAGCATAAGAAAAGTAAGAGTTTCAATAAATCTGAAGATTAGACTGTAGATGAGAGACACAAGGTTTTCCTGCTAGAACAACAAAAGCCTGTGCCTTCCTAACATTACTTTCTTCATCTCCACTCACTTGTTTGACAATTATAGTTCACACTGTACTTTCTTCAGTCAATAGAAATCACCCCACAGTGAGTTATAATATGTACTAAGAACAGACTCACAGGGGAAAAAACAACAAAACTAATATTTGCATACTTACTAATGAGGCATATCAAACGGAAGGTAATTTCCAGAGTTTACCCCTCCATTGTTTTCTATATTTCAATCAAAAATGAGCCACCTAGTAAGGATATTGAGTTAAGAGACCTCACTAATTTATTGATAGAATATCGGTTTCCCATGGGAGCATTAATGGATTATAATTTGGGGGTAATTTATTACTAGTGTTGAAACTGGAGTCCTTTTGATTCTCTACTGCATCGGGTTAATAATTTATTATAAATATTAATAGCAACATAGAGACACATACTACTAAAGTTATAGTGAATAGAGAAAGACATAGAATATGGTAGGCAAGAAGTGAAAGTATGGGAAGTCAGCAATGGTGGTAAAGTAAAGGGCAGTATTGCCTTGAGAGGAAGGAAGGTTCTCAAGGTTTCTTGAAATACCAAGAATGAGCCAGATGTGAAGAATTAGCTTAATTTGTAAACCAGAAACTCTACCAGAAGAAATTTAAGTTCCTAAAAATATTATGATGCTAAAACCCACAATTTAGACAGAGAATAGGGTAGGGTAGGGTATATAGACATTCAAAACTCATCATTGTTTTCTGCATCATGCACTCAAGGACCACCCTCACTGAAGTCTTTCTCTATAGTTCAACCTACAGGTACCAGCATGGAGAAAGAGATAGCTCTACCCCACAGGCGGTTGAACCCTACTTTTATGGCCTCATGGCTTTCCTTAAGAAGCATTCAATGCAGCAGATTTCCTCCATTCCATCCCATCCAGCTGACTCCCCACAGTAAACAGGAGTCGTCACCCTGGGATCATTCTGCAGTCCCCATGGCTTCAGCTCCCAGCTTCCGTGGACACCAGTGGATTTACAACCCTGTCCTAGGTATGAAAGGCTGCAGCATGTCTTGTCTATGTGGTTCTCACTCCATTCAGACGGTCACAGGTTAGTTCGTTCACTCCCCAACAGCGTCAAATGACTCCCTCATTCCAGTGGACGGCCATAGAGACGGGGATCTCTTCCCTGCACTTCAGCTCCCTCAGCCCCAGGTGCAGGTTGGTCCCACGTGCTCTCCTCCTTCTTTCCCCTTCCTCCTTGTCCCTTCTTTCCTTTCTCCAACCGAGTTCTGTGTGGATCCGGATATTCCTTCTCAGTAGTCATGGAGTCCTGCCAGTATTCACCTGGTCTTCTGTGAGAACTGCTGTGTCTTTAGACGTTCTTGATGCATCGGTGGAGAGAGGTGTACCCCACTTCCAACTACCCAATCGTCATCTTGTCAACCCCCACTTGTGTATGTATTAGAAATGAGTTTCCCTTTCTATTAAGTAACATTGCAATCACCACACCTGTTTAACTTTTGCTTCTTGAGGAGAACACCGGTAAGTTCCACTCTCTTCACTTGAGTCGGTCATTCTGTCGTGTGCGACTGTTTGTGACACCATGGACTGCGGCACACCAGGTTTCCCTGTCTATTTGAGACACCCAGAGCTTACTCAAACTCATGTCCATTGAGTTGGTATGCCAGTTGATGATGTCCACTCTCTGAGAGATTATTTTTTTGAGATTCCTTATAATTGAGATCATATTGTGTTATTCTTTCTCTGGCTTAGTTCATGTAATGTAATTCCCTCCAGCTTCTTCCATGTTGCAATAATTGGAAGGATTTCTTTCTTTCACTAATGGCTATATAATATTTACCTATATATGTCACATCACATTGTTTTAATCCATTCACCTGGTGAAAGATACCTAGGTTGTTCCTATACCAAGGCTACTGTGAATAATGCTGCAATGAACATGGGAATACAGATCTCTCGAGACAATGATTTAATTTCCTTTGACTATATATCCAGAAGTGGGATAATGTATCACATAACTGTATTTTTCCATGGGAGTTGTACCGGTATACATCCCTACCGACAGTGCATAAGCACTCCTCTTTCTCCACATCCTCAACAAGATTTGTCATTTGTTACATTTTTGGTACTAGCCATTCAAATAGGTATGAGCTGATATCTTTGTACTTTTGATCTGCATTACCTTTGTTTACTAGCGATGCTGAGCATCTTGTCACATACCTCTTGACCATCTATATGTCTTATTTGTGGAAAAATGTCTATTCTTTAAAGATGTAGCATACATTAAGTTTACTATATTCCAATATACAAAACTTTGTTGTCTACCTATATATCCACAAGGAACTATCAGAAATTTGAATAAAGAAAACAAGCCCATTTCTATTGCATCACAAAAAGAAAACACTTAGAAATAAACTTAAGCAAGGTGTTAAAAGATTTTACAGAAAACCTTTAAGACATTGATCTGGTGAAGGAATTGGCAACTCACTCCAGTATTCTTGCCTAGAAAATCCCATGGACGGAGGAGGCTAGTGTCCATGGTCGCATAGAGTCACAAAGATCACAAAGAGTCGGGCATGACTGCGCGACTTCCCTTCCCTAAGACACTGGTAAGAGTAATTTAAAAAGAGCTAAAGATATGTAAAATTAGGTTGTCTATTCAATGTGATTCTTGAAGTAGGATTTGTATTACTATAAACTTCCCTCTTAGAACTGCTCTTGTTGCATAATATAGGTTTTAGATCATCATGTTTTCATTGTTCTCTGTTTCTAGGAATGTTTTGATTTCCCTTATTTCTTTGGTAATCTGTTTATTATTTAGAAATGTGCTGCTGAATCTCCTTGTGTTTTTGTTCTTTAAAGTTGTTTTTTTTTCTGTCATCTATATCTAGTCTCATAGTGTTGTTGTCAGAGAAAATGCTTGATATAATTTCAATTTCCTTAAATTTACTGTGGTTTGATTTGCACCCAAGAAGAGGAAAATGTTGCATGTGCACTTGAGAAGAAAGTGTACTCTGCATTTGGATGGAATGTGGTGAAAATATCAATTAGGTCTGCCTGCTCTAATATTTCCTTTTAGGCTTATTTTCCTTATTAATTTTCTGTTTTATTGATCTGCCCATTGGTACAGGTGCGGTGTTAACATGCCCTACCTTTATTGTGTTATTGGCGAGGGTGGGCTGACTTGGGAGAATGGCATTGAAAGATGTGTATTATCACATGTGACACAAATCGCCAGTCCAGGTTCGATGAATGATCCAGGGTGCTCGGGGCTGGTGCACTGGGATGATCCAGAAGTATGGGATGGGGAGAGAGGTGGGAAGACATTTCAGGATCAGGAACACATGTATACCCATGGCAGATTCCCATCAATATATGGCAAAATCAAAACAATATTGTAAAGTAATTAGCCTCCAATTAAAATTAACAAGATAAAATAAAATAGTAATACCAACAGAAAAACGCATAGCACTCAAGTTACAGTAGATTGAGAAAGAGAAAACTTATGAGGCAGGAAGTGAAACAACAGAAAATTAGCAATAGTATCAAATGAAGGGGCAGTATTGAAAAGAAGCGGCAGAAGGAAAGCATAGTTCTGTAATTTTTTGGAGACAACGCGGAAAAGCCAGATGGGAGCCAACCAGCTTAAGCTGTATTCTAGAAACCTCACCAGAAGGAAAATGAAGTTCATAAAAATATGCTGATGCTCAACGCCAAAATCAAGACAGTAAGCGAATAGGGTAGGGTATATGTAGATGCTGAGAACTACTCAGATTTAGACATGGAAGCAAATACACTAATGAGCATCAGAAAAATGAAAGCTCAAATGGGTCTGAAAAGTACATTGTAAAGAGACTTGGTAGTCTGATCAAAAAAATAAGAGAATCAAATTAGACACCAAAATAGAAAGACTTGTGCACATGATAGAACCAGAGAATGCTCAGGAGAGAAAGTTTCAGACCTAGTGGACCAGCGAACAGAAGCCTCCAGCATCAGGAACAGAAACCCTGGGCAGGACTCATGACTGTGGGCTTCTGGGAACGGCCTCAGTTTCAAAGTTTGGGTGCTATACTGCCTAAAGGCGAACGCAGACAAGGATTATAGCTTGCTGTGACACTGAATCACAGACAATAGTGTTTGTTAGCTTACTTTTCTCATTCAACTATAAAGTTAATGAATCACTAACCAATGATAATTGACACCATCAGTTTGCAGTCAGATCCCCTTTAGTCATAGAATGGACATCTGAACCTGTTATATGATCCCCAATAACAGTTTTAATAATTAGATTTATTGATGTTTAATTGAAGGCTAATTGCTTTACAATACTGTACTGCTTTCAGCCAAACATCAGCATGAATCAGCCATAGTTTTACCTATGTCCCCTCGCTCTTGAACCTCCTTCCCACCTTCCTTCCCATCGCAGCCCTTGAAGCTGTTAGAGAAAAATATGGAAGGCTTGACAAATTTGTGTGTCATCCTTGGGCAGGGGCCATGCTAATCTTCTCAATATTATTCCAATTTTTTAACATATGTGCTACCAAAGCAAACACAGAAATAACACTTTAACAGAAAAAAAATCATATAGTTAGTCATCTATCAACAAATGATCAATTACATTAGGAATTAGGGTATTCTGTTATATTTACTGCCACTTATAAAATTGAACTGTATAAGGTCCAAAGTTCCATGTAGGAATTAAGCATCTATTTATTCATAACATATGTATACATGCACAGAATATATACACACAAATACGTCTATGTTATACAAGCTATTATTCTCCTTGCCTGTCACAATAAGCTCTTTAGTTGATGAGGGAGATAGTCCCAAATTTCTCCAACTTATATGTCTTCTTTTTGAGAACCACTTCTTTGATTTTCATCACCTAATTTTAAATAACCATTTTATTCTTAGATACCATGCCCCTTTAAAGTAAGTAAGAGCAGAGAAAACCTAGTAAATGCTGATATCTTATCCTTCATTAAATTACCACTCTTCTGGTAAACTGGAAAAATAATTATGTTCAGATCTCATTGCTGCTTAGTCACTTCAGTTGTGTCCGACTCTGTGCGACCCCATCCCTGAGATTCCCCAGGCACGAACACTGGAGTGGGTTGCCATTTCCTTCAGATCTCATTAGGAGGATAAAATTCCTGTTTTATCAGTTCTCCTTCAGATCTCATTAGGAGGATAAAATTCCTGTTTTATCAGTTCTCTTGTCAAAACTCAATTCTTGCTAACTTCAGTCTTAAATTCTGCTTACTTACAAAGGACGGACAGGAAAAAAAAAATATTAAAATCACACTTGCAAGAATCTATAATTTTATGCTTCCATTGGCTAAAAGTAGAGCCAGAAATAATTTCTGAAATATTGCAATACATCATGGAAGCCTGAAGGTCTAGTTCTCCTATCAAAGAGGAGATGTTTGGAGATGGTTCAAAAACTAAGCCCCATGGGTTGTCAGGATATGCTCCCAACCAGACAGATGAATTTTCTCGTTAAAACGTCAAAGCCAGGAAAGGCAGACCTTGTTCGCAGAGCCAGTGACGGGGTCCTGGGTGCTGACCAGGTAATATTCTTGGATTACCATGTGGAGATTTACCTGCCATTGTCTCAAAGAAACAAATGCAATGAGAAGATTAAAGGTGCATAAAGGTAGAAGAGCTGTCAAGGTGCCTAGAATCAAGGATAGCCAGGAAAACCACACCCCATACTGATAATTGTCAGACTTTAACGATGAGTGTTTTATAGATAGAGCAGAACAAGTGGATAAAACCAGTGTTCTAGGGTCACACCTGCTTTGCAGTCAAAGACAAAATATTTTTCGCTTTAGGCAGAATCATCACAGCTCCTGATGTGGTCCTGGTTACACACACATAGACCGGGAGCCCACAGGCATGTGTGATGTGACATCAAGAAGTGAACAGATGACTGTATTGGTGCCCAGTCACCTCCATCTGTTAATAATGGGACTTGGGGAAAATTATTTGCCCTCTCCAAGTCATTGCATCTTCATTAACATAACTTGATGATCATAGTGACGATGAAGGCTATCTCACCAGGTTACTGTGAAACACAACTTTTAAGATGTTTTAAAGCTTTGGGGAAAGTATCAAAGACATGCATGGGGTTACAAAGCTGAGTTCGCAGATCTAAGGTACAGTACCTTTTTCTCTTACTATTCTCTCTGTTCTCAATAGTAGCAATCAGTCAGTCATGTGTTTACTCTTACCCCAGCATGATGGTAAACCACACAGATCAACTGGACACTTCTTGTCATTTCAGTGTCTAAAATTCAAGCACTAGTCAGTGTAGAGTGAAAAAATTACAAACTCCTAGATGGCCTCGCTGCTCAGAGTTGCAGAGTCCCAACATTAAACTGTCTTAAAAGAATGGCCTAAACACTCTGGCTCAGAATTAAGTTCCAAATGTTTGCAGAGCGCAGAAGTACTTCAGGGAGCAATACACAAATGTAAGGAGTAACCTACTTCTCCAACTATCTATCTGTGCAAATATCATCATCCATCTAAATTCACACAGAAGGCACTCCTTCTTCCCCACCCCAGCACTACAGCTCCAATTCCTGCTCAGAGCAACAGGGAAAGAAAACGCTTCCCTCCACAGGATGGATTTGATAACCTCAGATGACTAGATCTTCTGCAAATGGCTCAATTTTTTATTTTAGCAGGGTCTTGCCTGCTCCTGCTGCTGGTCATGTCAAATCTGCTCCTGTGCCAAGGCAATGTATGCCCATCCTGCGGTCCTGATGTGTTTGGCGTCCCCCTGAAGTTCCTTAGAAAAACGTTTAGCCGTACCTCCAGGCTGTCCCACGACATGCATAACCTTTCCACAATAATGTTCAATGAGTTTGTAAGTACTGTGGTGGTGGTGGTTTAGTTGCTAAGTCGTGTCCGAGTCTTGCGACCCCATGGACTGTAGCCTGCCAGGCTCCCAGAAGGGACCTTAGTGTAAGTGACTGGGCCATACCATCCTTTAAACAAGAGAGCTGCACCAGCCAAAGTTCAAATAACACACTCTCTAGGTTAAAGATGCTGTCAGCTCATAAGATGTAGAAATAGAAGAAAGGACCAGTGTTGTGAAATCTGAAAGATTCCTAAGAAGTGCAATAACTTTTTCAGTTTCCTTTCATTCATTTTCTTTCTTTAAATTTCCAAAATAAATGATTTTGTATTTGTCAGCTAGGAATGCCATAAAAGAATACAATAGACTCAGTGGAATAAACACGAGAAATTTATTTCATCCCAGTTCTGGGAGCTAGAAGTCCCAGATCAGGGCATCAGAAGGTGAGGCTCTGCTAACTCTTTCTTCCCAGGATGGCTTCTCCATGCGTCCTCACACAGGGTAGGGAGTGGGGTAGACACACAGAGGAAAGGACACACAGACACAGAGACAGAAGAGTGTTTCTCTGGTGTTTCGCTTCATGGAGACACTAAACCTATTGGATGAGTGTTGCACCCTAAGAGCTCATTTAACCTTAACAGGCTTTGCTGGTGGCTCAGGTGGTAAAAAGACATGGGTTCTATCCCTGGCTCTGTAAGATTCCCTGGAGAAGGGAACAGCAAGCCACTCCAGTATTCTTGCCTGAGAAATCCCATGGACAGAGGAGTCTGGTGGGCTATAGACCATGGCGTGCCAAAAAGTCGGAACCCTTTTCAAAACACAGTACTTTAGCAGTTCGGGCTCTAAGACATGAATTTGAAGAACACACATTCAGTCCATAATACTACCTGGCATAAAGTAGTTTTAGATGGGACTGGGGAAAAGGAGCATGTTGACTTTCTGGTCCTTTAGTGTCTCTCTGGGTTTTCTTCTCCAGGCTCAGAGTAAATAGCCAATAAGTGAGAACTGCTCTGCAGTGAACTGGGTGGATGGAAGATGTTAAACAAAGCTGAATCCCGGTCACAAAAACGAATACTGGTAGTTTTTTTAATGCTACATATTATTGTTTTAAGATTTGCAGTGAATAGGTTTCGAGCTACAATAGAAGGGGAGTTTACAATTGGAAACAATTATTCTCTTTCTGGTGAAGGTATTTAAAAGCTGTATGTTAATTCTTTTAGGTCAATCAAGGAGCACACAGTAGAGCAGACAGCTAATAAAAGGCGGTGCTAAAGGTTTCTATTAAATTCATTTAGTTCTTTTTAAACAATAGTTTTGGTTTTATCCTCCATTTTTGACTATCCATTCTTTTCCAACTCTTCCTAGTAATCTCTTTAAATGTTCATAACTTCTGCTAAATATTAGTTTTTCTCTATCAATATGCTAGCTAGATTTCTCTACTCTTATTATTCTCAGTCCATTGTTTAGTATTTCCTATAACTTTATGCTATATTTTTCTGATGTACAACTTTGTCACCATAAACAACATTGTATTCTGTACCTGGGATGAACACTACGCTTTTTGGTGAGCGGGTTCAGAGATAAGTCAGAGTCATTACTGTATTACTCCTTATAAGGGAATATATTGGCTCCTACCCACAGTAAGCTTGAGATTAAATATAGGTGCATGCATGCATTCTAAGTCACATCTAAGAGTTGGACCCGACTCTTTGCAACCGTACTGACTGTAGCCCAACAGGCTCCTCTGTCCATAGGATTTGCCAGGTGAGAGTCCAGGAGTGTGGTGCTGTACCCTCTTGCAAGGGATGCTCCTCACCTAGGAATCAAACCTGAGTCTTCTTATATCTCCTGCATTGGCAGGAATGTTGTTTACCACTACTGTCACCTGGGAAGCACCAAGTATTGGTACAAAAGTACTATATTTGGTTCAATTACTAAAAAATTTTTAAGAAAAGATAGTGATCAAATACAGAAGGGAAAAGTTTGGACTTAGAAAAGTTAGATGTAAAATCATCTTTGTAGAGACAATATATAGAAAACGTAGGAAAAGAATGACTTTCAAATTTTTTGATGCCCCCCGTTAAAAAATTACACAAATAAGAAGCATGTTAATGTTCTGGTAACGGGTCCATCTACTGAATGCCCAACAACCCTAACTAATTGCCTGATCACTTTCAGGATGAAAAGTATTCCCAGAGTAAACCTGAGTATATCAATGCCACCAATGACTGCCACACAAATCCCCTCCATGCGCCTGAAGAAAGAGAAAAAGCCCAACAGATGAACGTGAGTCTTTCACCTGGGTTTTTCACTGATTCAAATGAGACAGTATGTAGCTTAACAGGCTTCAGATTATTAGAGGTAATGGTAACTGTACATGCAGAAAACAGTGGAGGAATTGTAAGCAGTTGAAGAGAAATTATATTATGTAGTTGATGAAACATGAGCGAAATCAAAGGATGACTAAAGAGTTGTAGTAGCAAAACAAATAACAAATTTACAAATTGTCCATGTAGACATGTTTAGTTCAAGCAATGCATTAGACACAGGATTACAGCTGTTATTCTGTACAAAAACAAGAAATGAGTGGGAACTTCCAGGTTTAAAACATAAGATTGCAAGATTCATGAATGTGTAAGAAACACACCCCAGGTTTGAGTACTCCCTGTTACTAGTGACTTGTACCTGGGAGTCCTATACTGCACCCCCAAGCCAGTGCAACTGCCTTTCAATGCTCTCCTGATTCTGCTTCTATTTCTCTGATACCTCCTTCATTCGTCATTCTCAATGACTCCTCTGTCACCTTTTTTTTTTTAGTTTGTAAGTTTCCCCCACAATGGCCTATAAAATATTGCTTTGCTTCTCATGGCCACAACAATTGGCTCTGTTCTGAGGACAACACAGTTTATATATCAAGCCTCAATCATTTCTGGCAGCTCCAAATTGTCACCATTATAATCTCTCCTTTCTGATTTCCTGCATTGTCCTTCATCCTAACATTATTTAAAATATTTTGACATGCATCCCGCCTTAAAATTCTATCTTTTCTCTCTACAACTTTCTTAATGATATCAGCATTCTTTTCCTCTGTTAAGCTCATTAATAATGAGGATGATCAAGTAAAGGAAAAGGCCAAAGAGCAGGAGGAGGAGGGATTTTTCAATAAGCTTGAATTTAAAGTTTATTGAGAGTTACTACATGGCCATATATTTTACTAAGCACTTTATGTGCATTACTATATTTAATCCTACTCAGTTCTCTGTTCTTTTCCACTAAAACAGTTCATGGTTGTAAACAAATCAAGCATATTAACTAGAGATATTCAGACCCCAGGATTTTCATGCTGAATTCTAATACTAGTAGTGAACTTGGGGGGAAAACCCTCCATTTTAAATCCCAATGATGCTGTTACTAAAGACAACGCTGGGCCATTTTCTGCCCGGACACGTGTCAACAAGACAGACTCTTCAGATACCAGCATGGGGGCTGGTGTTGGGATCAACTGAGGAAAGAAAGCCTGTTTAGGAATGCCATGTCTTCTTGTCTCTTTGTTGTAATATCATAAAACAAATTACCAATCGAAAATCAATATGAATGACTCATCTGATTAATTAATACGAAAGAATCACTGGGTGACAATGATGTGGGCACAGGTAGATTGCCTCTTTCCTGGGTCAGGTACTGCAGGCACACACTGACTTGTCATAAAACACTTAGATTTCTCTCACACAAATATAAATCATCAAAGAAGTCACTGAGTGGTTGGTAGAATTTCAGAGGAAAAAGAAAATTCATGTTATAAATTAGAACTCATCAGAAGAATTAATTCCTAAAATAACCCAGATTTTTAATAATTCAGTGAAGTGTGAACTAAGAGCTTACCTTTTATAATTTTGCAACTTTTACTACCTTCAAAAATCTGTGCATACACATAGGAATAACCAAACGTCTTTTCGGTCATCTGCTCTGAGCAAAGATCACATGTTACCCAAACCACTGAATTATGATTATTTTAATGTGACTGTTTCTTATGTTTGCTTAGAATGAAGACCTTACTAAGTGGATACTCATGTTACAGTACCTCTGGATTGCTCCTTTGTTTGATCTAGCCCATGAGCTGCGGATTGAGAAAGACCTCACAGATACTATCATATCAAGTGCCTTAGAGAATACTAAAAAATCATACCAACTTCAAGCAATCTTAGAGAGGCGATTCAGAGAGGTGAGCATCCTGCAGAGGGCTTTCTTGCTTTGTTCATGAATGAAAGAGTTGACCTCTGTAATGCATAAGGAGTTTTGAAATATCTCATTTTGTCAGAAAAAGATTCATGAATTCTATATGCTAGACTGCTACTACATAAAGCGGGAGCCTAGTCATTCATAGTGATAGATTCTATTGTAAAGGATTCAGAATTTCACTGCAATTATTGACATGTGCAGCCTTTCCTGTATTGCACACGATTCCACCAAAAGCTTGCCTCTTCCTGGGCACAGATGGTTGAAATATTTTAAGAGTAAGAGAACTAGAGAACAGAATTTCCAAGCTCAGCATTTTCCTCAAAGTATCCCAGGACATCTGCTATTGAAGTTCCACTTGTCTTCTTTCTCTGTTCTCCTCAAATCAAAGGATGAGAGTGGGAAGGAAGAAAAGAGAAAGTTAAAACTAAACTTGAGTTATGTTTCTACTTTTTAGATTCCTAATTGTATTCTCATAGGCTAGCTCCAAAATGCATATCTAGAGAGTTTTATATTCGTATGTCTTCCCCAAATCTTAATTTGAGAATTACAAGGGACAAAGATAAGGAAATTCTAATAAAACACATAAGAAGTCATTATCTTTTGGGTATTCAGATGATTCTTCCAATCTGGCGGAACTTTTCTGTGGATCACATGTACTGGTCAGGATACCAATCCCTGTTGTCCAGCGATGAAGATGTACGTCATTCTACACTTTATAACCTGTTCATGTGCCGGAGAAGGGATTCACGTAAGGTTGACATGTACAGCAAGATCCTGGCGTGCCGAATCAGCGACGAGTGCTAAATCACATCCATCCCATCCAGCTCTGAGATGGTGCTAATGATCTATACCTTAGCAAGCTTCTTTGAAATTTACAACTTTTTCATGCATGCTCTGTGAAATGGGTCTCCTCTTAAAAAAATAAACACAGACTCTGTAGAGATGTCAAAATCTAAGAGGGTAGTTTGTTAAAGTTTCTATTTTCATTTAATCAAAAATCAAAAGAAAATCCACCCGTACATTTTAGAGAATGAAGCTCCTTTTAAAATTAGTCACAAATAGCAGAAGCTGGCATTACAAAGACCATTAAGAGATAACGTAAGAATCACAGAAAACTATTCTGGGTCAAGTTATTATTATCAAAGTATTAGACAATTGTTCATGGTTCTGGTCATGCTACCAAGAAGACTGAATCCTCAGGATTCTTTATGAAAGCCAGCCATGAACGGTCAGCCCACTGTCACAGTGTTACACCAGACAGGATCACTGCTTCGAACCTTTGTACAAATAGCATGAGGTTTACGGAACTGTCTGAAGATTGTTAGGATGCTGTCTTAGTCCTTCTGCATTGCTATAAAAATATCACAGAATTATAAAACAGTGGAAATGGATTTCTACAGTGTGGTCATGCAGGGTCCTTTCTGGTCACACACTTCTTATTGTATCCTCACACGGGGGAAGGGCTCAGGAGCTCTGTGTGTCTCTTATACATAAAAGAACTCATCTCATTGAAGTGGCTCCATACTTATAACTCCATCACCTCACAAAGGCACCCTCTATGGATACTATAACCATGGGAATCAGGATTTCATCATGTGAAATTTCTGGGGGACACAAAGTTGAGACCATAGGGATACAAACGTGAACTGGTTCCATCCTCCTCCAGTGGCTGTCTTCACCCACACCCCACTGCATCCTCATTTTCTGCATCACCTTGCAAGCATTCCATATATTCTATCACTCTGGGTTTCACAAGGCCAGATCAGTCAAGTGTCAACTCCATCTCATATTCAGCCTATTCAATGTTTCCCTCTCCCCTGCTGAGGCCCAGGAGACCTACCAGGAAGCTTCAATGTGTCCATTTCTGCAAGGTTCCTTCTCTTTCCCTCTCTGGATCTTCATTCCTTGGGCCATGTTGGAACAGGGTAGATGGTAATGAGGTGGGAAAGTTCTGACATCACTGACTTACATGGTGCTCTTGTAGCCTTCTCTTGGTCCAGACGGGCTGATCTGAAATTCCCCCTGACTGACAAGTGTTTCTCTTGTGGGTGATCCTTGTTATTATCCCGGACTTTCACAAGTTGGGGATCCCCAATGCCATAGTTTCCTTTTTAATCAGGGGAAATGTTCTGGTCCCCACGGCTCACCACCCGCAGTCGTCAGCACAGCCTCTCTGTCTCCCTCACTCTGCAAGCACCATCTGGAGAAGATTCAGTAGCCCATAGTCAGCTGCCTACTAGCTGACCCACAGGAAACCCATGTATCATAAACACTCTGAACAACTGAATGCAGAAATACTGGTGTGCATCTGTCCCCACCTGGGGCCTCAGGACAATTGTCCAACTGGTCATATAGATACCGTGTAGGTCAGAAAGCTGGATTTAAAAACACATATCTGAGAAGTGAGATACCATTCTCTCTTCCTTTTAGAGTAACAATCCTAGGCAGTAATTATTTGGCCTTACAAACATGCCCTAGTATGTCCCTGAATTATAAAATCCTCCAAATAAACTGAGTCTCTACTGAGACTGGAGCAGTGTGACTGGATTAGGCTTGCTCAGCTTGTTCCATAGCCTCCAGACAACCTGGGATGAGGGCCAATCTCTTGACCGGCTCTCCTAAGAAGTCAGTGATGTTGCTGGGCTGGTTGTGCAGCATCTTTAGGGCTTTACGAGTAATTTCTATTAAACAGAAAGTGGGAAATCAACAGGTAGATGGGAAAGGGAGATAAATAAGAGAGAAGGAAGAGAAAGACAGAAGGAAGGAAGAGCAGCAAAAGGAAAGTGAGTCAAGGACTTGGATAGTGAAGGATGAAAAGATGTTAGAACACTGCATTTTTAAGGACCCAAATACACACACACACACAGACACACACAGACATATATATATATAATAAGAGCAAATATCTCATATTTCCTTTTATTTCCATTTTCTCTTCTCTCCTCTTTTTCCTGAAATTGTCCTTTATATTAGGAGAATTCCTTTGTTGTTACTAAAGTTCATAGTTCTGTAAATGAACAAAGCCTGGCAAGTCTTCAGGACAGAATCCAGCCAAATTATGTTCTTTCAGGCATAGACACATTTCATTCGCATACAGGAACACTGTCCAGCAAAACCAACCTCTTCCCTCATAGCCAGGGTTATTCTTGCCTGAGTTCTGCTCCTGTGTCTACCTGGGATGAACCAAACCTTCCAGAACATGACAGAATACTCTGCCCCAAAGGAATGTATCAAACCTTCCTTTGGGAGAATATATATGCCAATTTTCATTAGGGAGAATCATATATGCCAATTTGGATAGTTTGTCTTTATTCTACAAACAATAGGAAACCAAGAACATTTAGTCCAAGAGAGCAGAATGTCCAGAATTAGAAAAGAGAAACTTTAATGTGCATTGAGGAGTTGTGGCTGTTAGAACTCGTAGAGAATAAGAAAGAGAGCAGAAAGTGCTGGGAATATTATGACAATAAAAATCAAAGAGGGTTCTGCCAAGTCAAAAGAAACAAAGGATGTCAGAGATAGAGGAAAGGAAATAGACCTTGACTACATGCAAGGAATGAGGCAGACATATGAGTCAGAAAAGGCATCCATCAATATGGGACGAGTTTAGTCAGTCAGTGAAAAGTAAGAGAGAAGGGAGGAGATAAATTAAGGTTTTATCCAAAAGCATCTGAGCTCTATTTTCCTGTTATTTCATCAACTTAGTACCAGAAATCACCAAAAAAGTAAGGTTCTGCAGCAAAAGATAGAAATAAATACTATACGGAGCCTGTGCTAGACCCTCTGGAATACCAGAAGCAAAGCACGACTACCCAGTGATAACAAGCAGTAAGTCTCTAGTCACTTTCAACACTTCAGTAAGACATACATTGTAAAGCATAGAGGATGGATGGAAATAAAATGGAAACAACCCATACCTTTATAGCACCAGCCTAAACAAAACCTAAAACCAAACCAAAATAGAGGTAATGGTCCTGTTAATCATGTGTCCACTTTCTCCAAGAGTTCCTCATTCCTTTTGCCTGAATCCTCCCTTGTTTGCTAACCCTTCCTTGCCTTATTCTCAGCAGACAGTCATGTAATTCCTAATCAAATAAATAATTAAACAGTGTGTACTCATGAAATATATTTGTATGGATGGACTCTTCAAACTGAAAAGGTGTCTAATCCCCTGAAAGTATAACTCTAATACTGGAAGGACTCCTTCCAGCCTCTTTCCAAAATGCCCAGTGGGCAGCAACTGTGAGTGTAGCTACTTAGACATGTTCTGCCATAATTATAACCTGTTTGGATAGTGAAGGCAGGAGATGGATGAAGCACTGAAAGATGTCGAGAAAGAATTGCATGAACAAGTGGAAACAATAGCAGAAGCCTTAAATACCGATCTATGCCTGGACACCATATCATGAGTGATGGGAACCAGGTAGGCCTAATCAGGGATGGATTTTTCAAGAAAGCTCTATATGAGTTGGCACTGAGAAGTTTGATTCAACTCAACTGTTTCAACATGATTCTTTGATTCTAAGACTCAAAGCCACTTGTCTCATTTAACTGCACTAAGTCAAATCTGGAATATACTTATTGCCTATTCGAACACTGCTAAGAGATCTTGGAAGTTCTCATCGCAAGAAGAAAATTATAACTATATCGAGTGACAGATGTTCACCAGACTTATTGCTGCAATATATATCAAATATTTACACTGTACACCTGAAACCAAAATAACATTATATGTCAAAATTATCTATGTATAATGATACCTGAAACTAAAATAGCATTATTTGTCAATGTGACCTATGTATAATGATCATATAATCATTATGTTATATACATAGCACATATGCATACCCTCAGTTAAGTTCAGTCACTCAGTCATATCCAACTCTTTGATAACCCATGACCTACAGCACATCAGGCTCCCCTGTCCTCCATCATCTCCTGAAGCTTGCTCATACTCATGTCCGTTGTGTCAGTGATGCCATTCAACCATCTCATCCTCTGCCATCTCCTTCTCCTCCTGCCATTCATTTTTCCCAGCATCAGGGTCTTTGCCAATGAGTCAGTTCTTTGCTTCAGATGGAAAAATATTTGGAGCCTCAGCTTCAGTATCGGTCCTTTCAATGAATATTCAGGGCTGATTTCCTTTAGTATTGACTGGTTTGAACTCCTTGCAGTCCAGGGGACTCTCAAGAGTCTTCTCCAACACTGCTGTTCAAAAGTATCAATACCCTGATGCTCAGTTTCCTTATGGTCCAGTTCTCACATCCATCCTGACTACTGGAAAAACCAAAGCTTTGACTAGATGGAATTGTATTTATATATATAAACATATATGTACACACACCTATGTAAGGAAAAGTTTTGAAAAGGAATATAATTCTATTTTGGATAAAGAAATCAAATCAACTGGTATATATAGTTTTTTCAAATGTGCATTTTAGCTATCATTGGGTCTAAAGCCTTTTCTTCATATGTAGTTTATGTTCATGATGATAAAAGAAACAGAAACGTGTCTTAACCTTGTAACATAAACTGCAAAACACTTTATTTACAATAGCTAATAGAAACCACAAAATTTTGAAACTTATAGGCTTGCCCAGTACTCTGCTATTGATCATTAACCAACTGATCATTGACTTTATTCCTCCTTGACTCAGAAACTCTTATAGGTGCTTAGTTTACATCAATAAACAAAGCAGGCAGACAGTTACCCTCATGAAACAGATAGTCCAGCTGGGGAAAGACAGATAATCTGCTATAAACATGAATCCAGGTACATTATATGGTATGTTAACAGGTGATCTGTACTGTGGGAAAAGAAATAGTAAAGCAGAGGATGAGGTTTAGGGAATGAATGTGAAAAAAGCGAGGTGATTTAAAGAAAAACAACTTAGATCACATTGAGGGGAGCAAACATGCTTTCTTTCATTCAAGATTCCAGATTTCCACTGTCCAGTCAGGTCTCTTGGTCTTCTACCCAACTTCAAAATGTTTCCATCTCTGAGGCTCAATGCAAGCTCATGCAAACATGGGTGTTCTGAATATTCTGCCTCTCTTCAGTTGAACTGGTTTCATAAACAAATTTTTGGTAAACTGCCCGAAATTAAGTAACATTTTATGTAGCAAATTTTGATAATTTTCTCTTTCCTGAAGAACTAATCACCAATTATTTTCCATTTTACAACACACTCTCAGTGACTTATTATATTATGTAAAAATATTATATATGCAATACTATTCTAATATATTGTGACACTTAAAAAATATGCACAAAATATAACCATTTTTATGGCCACTGGACTAATGGATTCTAATGTACATGCATAATTATACCAGTTGTTTAAATATAATAATAAAGGAATTTCTTTTATGTTTAGCTTCAATCAAAGTTCTCAGAATACCACAAGGGGGTCAAGAATATAATTATATGTGAATAACTCTCTTCATAGTCAAATATAAAATTTTGAGCTCAATTAAGTAATCATCTTTAGTTCTTTTGTTATTCCATCAACTTATCTACTGGTTAGTAATCCAATCTCTACAATAGATATCTTTTTTTCAGGGATTAACTCTCAAATCATAATAAAAGCAGAGCCACGGGCTTGAAAAAAATGGCCTAGTGATAAAGTTGGGTTAAAGCTTAACATTCAGAAAACTAAAATCACATCATCCAGTCGTATTACCTCATGGCAAATAGATGGGGAAACAGTGGAAACAGTGGCTGAGTTTATTTTTCTGATCTCCAAATTCCTGCAGATGGTGATTGAAGCCAAAAATTAAAAGACGCTTACTCCTTGGAAGGAAAGTTATGACTAACCTAGACAGCATGTTAAAAAGCAGAGACATTACTTTGTGAAAAAAAGGTCTCTGTAGTCAAGGCTATGGTTTTTTCCAGTGGTTATGTATGGATATGAGAGTTGGACTATAAAGAAAACTAAGCCCAAAAAATTGATCGTTTTGAACTCTGGGGTTGGAGCAGATTCTTGAGAGTCCCTTGGACTGCAAGGAGATCCAACCAATCCATCCTAAAGGAGATCAGTCCTGGGAACTCTTGTTGAAGCTGAAACTCCAATATTTTGGCAACGTGATGCAAAGAACTGACTCATTTGAAAAGACTCTGATGCTGGAAAAGTTTGAAGGAAGGAGGAGAGGTGGACAACAGAGGATAGATGGTTGGATGACATCACCGACTCAATGGACATGGGTCTTGGTGGCCTCCGAGAGTTGGTGATGGACAGGGAGGCCTGGTGTGCTGCAGTCATGGGGTCGCAAAGAGTCAGACATGACTGAGCAACTGAGCCAAACTGAACTGAAATGGCCTAGAAGAATAAATTAAATATCCTATGGAGATATATATGTATATATACACACACACATATATATATATAAATGTATATATGTATATATACATTTGTAACGAAAATTAATGAAAAAATACAGAAGACTTACAGTTCACTGAAACAGAAAGTGTACTCACGCAGAGCTGAATATACATATAATCTAGAAAAAATACTTCCTCAGCTACTGATGACTTCTGAAGAAAGGGATTACATGACATTCATCTCTAGCCTACTGTGGACTCCTTTCCACTTCCCTCCTCAACTTCCCTCCATGAAATCTCCTCCCTAGATTGTAAAACACACTTTGGGCTTCTGGTTCAGACACGATGACCTTGATCTCTTTGTGCCCACTCCTCTCTTTATTTTGAAAATAAGAAGAGACCACCAAAGGGACCTTTTATAATTGACAAGAAGAAGGTGAACAGTTTAGGGCCTGACGAATGGAAGAGAAACAGAGCAACGCGTAATAGAAGACAACCCAGGCCCAGCATTCCTGACCTCCAACCTAGCATCAGAAGGCAGCCTGAGTGGGGCTGTTCCTCCCAAGGAATAAATGTGAAGGAACACCAGGTGGTGGTTTAGTTGCTAAGTTGTGTCTGATTCATTGTGACCCCATGGACTGTAGCCCACCAGGTTCCTCTGTCCATGGAATTCTCCAGGCAAGAATACAGATTCCCATGTCTTTCTCCAGGGGATCTTCCCATCCCAGGGACTGAAGCCAGGTCTTCACAAGGCAAGTGGATTCCTTACTGTCTGAGACACCAGGAAAGCACCAGAAATTTAATAATGGCATGGATATTTGGAAATTAAAAGGATAAAAACATATGTGAATATTAGATAAAGTAAACTTTAGAGTGAAAAAATATCTAAGGACAATGGAATACAAGACATTACATATGGAAGAAAAAGATTCAATCCAGCAGGAACACATATTAGTCCTCAATATATATACATCAAACAATATAATCTCAAACTATTGAAGCAAAATTAGATACATCATATGAATATTCCTATACCCTTTACTGAGATTGAAACTGTGACATGAAACTTTTGAAAAAGAAATCATCAGTCCAAGATAATTTACTAGAGATTTCTAACAAATATTTTAAAAGGTAAGATCAATTTGACATAATCTCTTCAAGAAAAAGAAAGAGTAAGAACCATTTTCAACTAATTAGATGCGGCCAGTATTGCTCTATATCAAACTCACACAAAGGCAGTACAAAAAGGAAATTTCAGACTAACGTCTCTGACAAATTTGGAGTTAAAAGTTTTCACTCTCACACATATGAATCAGCCAAATGAATTCAACAATGGATAAAAACATCTCTTGATAGTTTCTGGTCCCTGCCTAAATCTGGTCACATTACCTATCTCTTCAAAGGGTTTAAGTGAATCAAGTGTACAGACCCTTCAGTTCAGTTCAGTTCAGTAAATCAGTCGTGTCCGACTCTTTGCGACCCCATGAATCGCAGCGCGCCAGGCCTCCCTGTCCTTCACAAAGTCCCAGAGTTTATTCAAACTCATGTTCATCTAGTTGGTGATGCCATCCAGCCATCTCATCCTCTGTCGTCCCCTTGTCCTCCTGCCCCCAATCCCACCCAGCATCACAGTTAGAGTCCCAGTAAGAATATTATCATACCAGAAATACAGTGACAAATCCTTGAGTCTAGGTCAAATCAGAAACTGACTTCTCCCATTCAAGTTAATCCTACCCAGTCATTTTCAGTGTCTAGCAAAAATCACTGCAACTAGATTCATAAGATAAAGAAAACATATCTACTACATAGATATGGTGGGTGTGTTTGATATTCTTTATTTGCCCCTGAGGAGCCCTCTTGATCATTTTCTATTATGTTATGAACCTTTGGAGGCTGAGAAGACCAGACTTTATCCCTCTAGCTCTCCTGGCCTCTGACTTCTACTTGAGTTTGGCCAGTGGTGGACAAAAGAAATTGTTGAGTCAGTGGAGAAAGAGATTCGTGGACTGATTCTTTCCTCTGACTCCTTTCTTGCTGGGAAGGTGCCAGATCTCTCCACTGAAGCCCAGAGGTCTGTTCAGAGGCGCTTGCTTTTAGCTGCAGCTATGTACAAGACTCTTTAGAGACTGCAATATCCATTCTCCTCTTTGCCCCGTGGCCCTAAAATTGTTCATGCACCCCTGTTCTTGCATGTCTCAAAGAGGTTTGCTTTTCCTTTTAAGCTATCCATAGCTCTGCTACAGCTTCCAAATTCTTAAATCCATCCTGTGTTAGTCGCTCAGACATGTCTGATATTTTGTGATCCCAATGGAATGTAGCCTACAAGGCTTCTCTGTCCAAAAGATTCTTCAGACAAGAATAGTGGAGTTGGTAACCGTTCCCTTCTGAATAGATCTTCCCTCACCCCTGGGAGCAACCCAGGTCTCCCACATTGCAGGCAGATTCTCTATCATCTGCGCCACCAGGGAAGCCAGTGTTCTTTGTTTTCTTATCTGTGTAAACCATCTTGATTTCTGACAATGTAGAGGTGGCTATGGAGCTGATAGATAAAGATGGTCCCTAAAGATCTAATGCTAAGCTGTTACAACGGGAGGGGGACATCTTTTTTCCTGACTCCAAAATCATAAATACAAGAACGTGTCTCAAGTCATATAAAAATAAGTGCTGAGAAATCAATGATTTAAGAATGAATTTGGTAAAAGTGCACAAACTTTAAGCTGTAAGATGATGAATAAGATCTGAAGTTCTAATGTGTAACATGGTGACTATGGTTTGTAATGTGTCATTGACATTTGTGGGGTTTCCCAGGTGATGTTAGTGGTAAAGAACCTTCCTGAGAGTACAGGATGCATAAGAGACGTGGGGTGAATCTCTGGGTCAGGAAGGTCCCCTTGAGGAGGGCATGGCAACCCACTCTAGTATTCTTTCTTGGGGAATCCCCATGGACATAGGACCATGGTAGGCTATAATGTCCATGGGGTGACAAAGAGTTGGACATGACTGAAGTCACTTAGCACACATGTAAGAGAGGAAAACTTAAAAGTTCTCAGCAAAAAGATCTTTAAGGTAAATATGTGAGGTGATATCAATAGATGTGTTAATTAAATCAATGAAGGAATCCATTAATCATGTATACCTATTTAAATTGTCATGTATATTTTAAATATCTTGCCATTTTATCTGGAAATTATATTTTAAAATACTGAAAAAAAAAAAAAAACAAGAAAGTCGATGCTTTTAAAATATTATTGTAGATATTTCAGCCATTACTCTTGGTATGTAAAAGGATTTTCCTTATTCCAGATAATAACCTGTGGATTTCTGGATATTCAGAAATGGAAGAAATGTTGGAAATTGTCTAGATAATCCTCTTATATTAAGGATTTATAAGTGAATCCAAGAATGATTAAGTCACTTATCTAAACTTATAAACCTCGATGCAAAGGTAGCAATAGGAACCATGTTTCCTAGGTTTAGGGGAAGATTTACTGAATTACCCGGCAAAGGGAAATATCTCCTATGCTCTGCAAAATTTGATTCTTATCTCTTTCACAGAAGTGATCATAATCTGCCTTGTATTCATTGTCCAGTTAGCATAAGTTTTACCAAGTAAATTAAATTCCTTGAAGGTTCAATCCTGGCATGTCTGGTCATCTCACTCTATATTCTCACTCATGGCTAAAGCTGTTTATTAATATCATTTCTTCTCCCTGGAAGACCCTTGCTTTTTTACCTCATGACTTCCCTGACATCTTTCAGATCTCAGTAAAAACCACTCCATAAAGCAGCCTTTCGTAATTCTGAGACAGCTCAGGTCTCCTTGTTATGTGGACATATGGCATTCTGTGCTTTTCCCTGGTGACATGTGTCCCAATTATGGTGCAACATTTAACTTTGAAATTCACCTCATTTCCATTTTTCTATTAAAACTTAAATCCTAAAAAAAAAAAAAAATTAAATCCTAATTTACAAAGTCCACATGTGTGATATTCACTACTGTCCATTCTTTGCATCTAGCAGGCCTCCATTAGGTATTTGTTTAATGAAACACTTTTATTCGTGCAGAATTAAATTCCAAAGAATTTTTGATGCTGCTCTTACAGCATACAGTGAACTAAAATCATTGAGTTCTTTTCTTCCCACCTAAACCCTCATACCCTAAATATTTGGACATAACTACAGAACTAGAACTGTGGGGGCTTCCCTTGTGGCTCAGCTGGAAAATATCTGCCTGCCATGTGGGAGGTCTGGGTTTGATCCCTGGTTTGGGAAGATTCCCTGGAGAAGGGAAAGGCTACCCATTCCAGTATCCTGGCCTGGAGAATTCCATGAACTGTATAGTCCATGGGTCACAAGTCGGACACGACTGAGTGACTTTCTTTCAAAGAACTGTGGATGCATTTGCATTTAGTTGTTGCCCTACTAGATGGAAAGCACTGGATGTTTGGTCTTTCAATCCACATACACTAGCCCTCACAGCTTCCTGTTCTACGATAATGTGATAATTGAGTCACTGACTAAAAGGCTGAATAGGACAGAACTAGACAGAGTGCTCTGAACCTGCTCTTGAGTCTTCTTTTTACCATGGGATTTTTCACTTCACTAGAGGAGTTCACTTTCTTAGTTGTACTCTCTGATCATGACAGATAAAAATACTTTAAAGGGAACCTACAAATAAAATATTCTTACATTGTACAAAAACACCTAATCATTCTTCGAAGGTACAAAAGAAATTCTCCTCCTTGATGAATTGTTATCTACTTTTCCTAGATGAAAGTACCATCATCCTCCTTATGGCTTCTTAATTTCATTCTCACCATTTTTATCTCCCTGACCACATTCTGACTTATAGTTAATTATCTGAACAACACCAATCCCCACTTCTTTATTTCAGTTCCCCTTAGGCTACATGGGTACACCAACTGCTCTGAAGTTACTTTTTATTGAGTATCAAATATGGCAGAAACTGTCCAGCCATTTGTTCTTTCTGAGGTAAATATTAAAATTAAAAACAAATAGCCAGCCTCTTGTATTTTGAATAAAATGACAACTGGACAAAATCATAACTGCTATTCCAGATAAAAGTTCCCTTTGTGTTAATGTCTTTCTTTTAGAGAGAACTTGCATTCTAGATAGCGTTCAGGTAAATAGAGACAGGACTTATATGTTAGCTGGAAAAAAATCCACTGTTGCAGGAAACAAAAGTAGACAAGTCACTTATCTTCTGTATACTTCAAGACCCATTTTATTAAGAGCTGGCAGGTCAGACAGTAAAGTGTTGGCGTACAGTACAGAAGATCTGGGCTCCATCCATGGTCAGGAAGATCCCTGGAAGAGGGCATGTCAAACCACTCCAGTAATCTTGCTTAGAGAATCCCCATGGACAGAGGAGCCTGGCTGGCTGTAGTCCAACGGGTCGTCAGTCCATGGGGTCGTAAAGTGTTGGACACAACGGAGCAACTACACACAGCAAACTTCTCAAGTTGACATACTGACATTTAGAAACAGTTCCTCTCACTAGTGTGCTTTACTACAACTCCTGATTTTCAATGGAATATCAAAGATAAAAGTAATATTCCATAATAGTCAAGTAATTATTTCTATCAATGATTTGTTCTTAAAGCTAAGCTAGAGATATACATTGTGACATAGAGCAGATAATGAGAAGTATAAGAGATCCAAACAGGGAAGCTAGTCCACCAATCGATAAATTTCCTTTTTGGGAAAAAAGAATAAACCCATTTGGAATCATGTTTTATACAGAGATTTGCATAATCTTTGGAAAGTTAAAGGACTTTCTACTCTAATTTTCCTTTTCCAGTTGAGAAAACCAAGCCCTAGGGAAGTGAAGATAAGTTTTCCAAGTCAAAGAGTAGTTATGTTAGGATTCTGATGAGAGCCCAGTGACAGGCCTTAGGGTCCAATTGCTTCATCTTTAGGCTGACAGGCTGGAGACTGGGGTACCAGTAATGGTGCCGTCTTCAGGCCAAATTGCTTTTATTTTGAGAAAATTCTTTCTTTGCTCTTAGGCCCTCAACTGATCACATAAAATCCACAATATATAGGTTTAAATGTTAATTACCTCTAAGAAAATATGTTCCCAGGTGAGCATGTCAAAAAACTACAATTTGAAAGAAATTTGCAATTCTATGGCGTATGTTACCATGTGCCACATTATTTGGAATTGAACAGCTATGCTGCCTGTTCCACATTCATGACCTTGGAAGGGAAATCAAGATTGACAACTTTTTTTTTTTCCCCCATTTAATCATGTCCAGTATTTTAGTGCATGCAGGCTGCTGTTACAAAATGCCAGGGGCTGGGTGGCTTATAAACCATGTTATTTATCACTGTTCTGGAGGCTAGGACTCCAAGATTAGGGTGCCAGCATGGTTGAGTGAGTGAGGGCCTCTTCCAGGATATATCCCTAAATAGAAGGGATGAGCAAGTATTTCAGGCCTCTTTCACAAGAGCCCTAATACCGTTCATGTGGGCTTTGTCCTCATGGCCTCACCATTTTCCAATGGTCCCACCTCCTAAAATCATCACTTTGGGGATTAGGTTTTTAACATATGAATTATGGAAGAACACAAGCATTTAGACCATGGCACCCAACGAGGAGACTGACTTGTCTAAGGTAACCCAATGCCTCATGCCTACTGAAAGCTCTGTGGTGCTGATAGGAAGCCAAGGACTAAGGAAGTTGAATAAGGACCAGCAGCCCCAGGTGGAAGGTCTGAGATGGCAAACTCCTTGATGGACTTCACAATGATATGTGAGTGTCTCCAGTGTTTTCCTTGATTATCAGTCATTGAGCAATCCCCCCGTCCTATACATGTTCCTATGTAAAATATGAGTTAGTTACTTAGTTAGTATACAAAGTACCATTTGACCCACATGATAATATCATGGCTATGCATATGAAGAAAAGGGCCTTTGACAGATACAAATTTCAGAGTGGAAAGTCCTGAAGACTTTATCCACTTTAGATAGCAATTACAAGTTTGGGGATCTCCCAAGAACATTCTTGGGTTCCATAATAAGCTAGGACTCTAAAAGCCCCCTGAAAGCTGTTATAGAATTGGTTATGTTTTATTCCAGATCTTTGATTTATTTTTAATTCTTTTTTTTAATTTTTAGGGACATATAATTGATTTACAGTGTTACAAATATCACTTTTTGTTGAACAGTGAATAACTTGTATATATATATGTATATCCACTCTTGTTTACTTGTTTAGATTGTTTTCTCCTGGAGCAATACACAGGTTCCAAAAAGGAAAAGGAGTATGTCAAGGTTGTATATGGTTGCCCTGCTTATTTAGCTTATATACAGAGTACATCATGAGAAACGCTGGGCTGGATGAAGCACAATCTGGATCAAAATTGCTGGGAGAAATATTAAAACCTCAGATATGCAGACAACACTACCCTTATGGCAGAAAGTGAAGAAGAACTAAAGAGCCTGTTGATGAAAGTGAAAGAAGAGAGCGAAAAACTTGGCTTAAAGCTCAACACTCAGAAAACTAAGGTCATGGCATCCCATCCCATCACTTCATGGCAAGTAGATGGGGAAAATGGACAGTGGCTGACTTTATTGGTTTGGGCTCCAAAATCACTGCAGATGGTGATTGCAGCCATGAAATTAAAGACACTTACTCCTTGGAAGGAAAGTTATGACCAAACTAGACAGCATAGTAAGAAGCAGAGACATTACTTTGTCAACAAAGATCCGTCTAGTCAAGGTTATGTTTTTTCCAGTAGTCATGTGTGGTGTGACAGTTGGACTATAAAGAAAGCTGAGCGCCAAAGAATTGATGCTTTTGAACTGTGGTGTTGAGCAGACTCTTGACTCCCTTGGACTGCAAGGAGATGCAACCAGTCCATCCTAAAGGAGATCAGTTTGGGTGTTCATTGGAAGGACTGATGTTGAAGCTGAAATTCCAATATTTTGGCCACCGTATTCGAAGAGCTGACTTATTTGAAAAGACCCTGATGTTGCGAAAGATTGAAGGCAGGAGAAGGGGATGACAGAGGGTGAAATGGTTAGGTGGCATCACCAACTCAATGGACATGAATTTGGGTAGACTACGGGATTTGGTGATGTACAGGGAGGCCTGGCGAGCTGCGGTTCATGGGGTCGAAAATAGTCAGACACGGCTGAGTGACTGCATTGAACTGAACTCAAATAGGTCATCAGAGAGTTGAGTAGAATTTCCTCTTCTATACAATAGGTCCTTAGTAGTTATCTATCTTATATATATTAGTGTGTACACGTCAATCCCAGTGTCACAATTCATCCGTCCCTTCTACCCCCTGGAACCATAAGATAATTTTCTACATTGTGACTCTTGTCCTGTTTGTAAATAAGTTCATGTGTACTATTTTTTGATATTCCATATATCCGTGATATCATATGATTTTGTCTTTCTCTGTCTGATGTACTTCACTTGGTATGACAATATCCAGGTCCATCCATATTGCTTCTGATAGCATTATTTTGTTTCTTCTTATGGCTGAGTAAGATTACATTCTGTATCTGCACTACATCTTCTTTGCCCATTTCTCTGTTGATGGACATTTAGGTTACTTCCACGTTGTAAACGGCTATTGTAAATGGTGCTGCAATGAACACTGCTCTGCTTAGTTGCTTAATTCTGCCTGACTCTGCGACCACATGGATTATAGCCTGCCAGGCACCTCTGTCCATGGGGGTAGACCCCGTGGACAATAATAAGCAAGAAGATTGAAGTGGATTGCCATTCCCTCCTCCAGGGGATCTTCCCAATGCAGGGATCAAACCCAGGTCTCCCGCACTGCAGGCGGATTCTTTATCATCTGAGCCACCAGGGAAGCCCTGATGAAGCAAGGAACACTGAGGTGCATGTATCTTTACAAAGTATGATTTTCTCTTGTATATATCCAGGGGATTGCAGCTTTTTTAAAGATACAGATAAAAAACTGCCCAGGAAAAGGCATATAGGGCAGAGTCAAAGGAAATGTGAGACATGGAACTTTGGTTTCATCTTCCCAGGGTGTCATGGGCAGCTCTGTGTTCCCAGCACCTATATGTCAAGCAGTGAGCACTTGCACAGGGGAGCTCACTCCAGGCTCCGTGTCCAGAGTTTTACTGGGGCTCCATCGCCAAGGAATGACTGAGGGTCCATACAGCGGAACTCAGGCTCAAACATCTCTAGAGGTGCAGCTGATACTGCATGACCAAAACCCCCATCCTGAATCACATCATTTTTGTGGCTCAAACTTTTTACTATAAATCATGCTGTTGACATCCCTGTCAGGCTGGCCCAAGACCCTCACAAAAACAAAAGCACTTTTCTCAGTATTAACCTTTGACACCATTAATCACGCTTTCTCAGAGGAAACAGCCTATGTGTTTAGAGAGGAGCTCCCAGGAAACAAGGGCAAAGTCCAGACTTCCCTTTGAATGAGGCAGAGCCCTTCACTACACAGCCGGGTGGCTGGTTTTCCTTGACCAGGCTCCCTCGTTGTAACTTCACAATAAGAAAATGTGAAGTGAGAAACATTTGTAAAGTATTTATCTTCTTCTGTCTCTCTCTGAATTTTTTTTTTTTCTTTTTTGCATTATCTCCATTAATTCTAATGCAACTCCATGAGGTAGACACAAGTTTGAATGGCATTATGGAAAGAAGTGAAATAAGGATTGCCTAAAGATTACTACCTCACGATTGCACTCATCTCACAGGGTAGTAAAGTAATTCTCAAAATTCTCCAAGCAAGGCTTCAGCAATATGTGAACTGTGAAATTCCAGATGTTCAAGCTTGTTTTGAAAATGCAGAGGGACCAGAGATCAAATTCCCAAAATCCACTGGATCTTTGAATAAACAAGAGAGTTCCAAGAAAATATATTTCTGCTTCATTGACTATGCCAAAGCCTTCGACTGTGTGGATCACAATAAACTGAGGAAAATTCTGAAAGAGATGGGAATAACAGTCCACCTGACCTGCCTCTTGAGAAACCTGTATGCAGGTAAGGAAGCAACAGTTAGAACTGGACAGGGAACAACAGACTGGTTCCAAATAAGAAAAGGAGTACGTCAAGGCTGTATATTGTCACCCTGCTTATTTATCTTAGATGCAGAGTACATCATGAGAAATGCTGGGCTAAAAGAAACACAAGTTGGAATCAAGATTGCCGGGAGAAAGATCAATAATCATAGATTTGCAGATGACACCACTCTTACGGCAGAAAGTGAAGAGAAACTAAAAAGTCTCTTGATGAAAGTGAAAGAGGAGAGTGAAAAAGTTGGCTTGAAGCTCAAGATTCAGAAAACTAAGATCATGGCATGTGGTGCCATCACCTCATGGAAAAGAGATGGGGAAACAGTGGAAACAGTGTCAGATTTTATTTTCTAGGGCTCCAGAATCACTGTGGATGGTGACTGCAGCCATGAAATTAAAAGACGCTTACTGCTTGGAAGGAAAGTTATGACCACCATAGATAGCATATTAAAAAGCAGAGACATTATTTTGCCAACAAAAGTCCATCTGGTCAAGGCAATGGTTTTTCCAGTGGTCATGTATGGATGTGAGAGCTGGACTGTGAAGAAAGCTGAGCAGTGAAAAATTGATGCTTTTGAACTGTGGTGTTGGAGATGACTCTTGAGAGTTCCTTGGACTACAAGGAGATCCAACCAGTCCATCCTAAAGGAGATCAGTGCTGGATGTTCATTGGAAGGACTGATGCTGAAGCTGAGACTCCAGTCCTTTGGCCACCTCATGTGAAGAGTTGACTCACTGAAAATGACCCTGATGCTGGGAGGGATTGGGGGCAGGAGGAGAAGGGGACAACAAGAGGATGAGATGGCTGGATGGCATCACCAACTTGATGTGCATGAATTTGAGTAAACTCCGGGAGTTGGTGATGGACAAGGAGGCCTGGCGTGCTGCGATTCATGGGATCGCAAAGGTTGGACATTACTGAGTGACTGAACTGAACTGAACTGACTGATAAATATTAATAGCAACATAGGGACACATACTACTAAAGTTATAGTGAATAGAGAAAGATATAGAATATAGTAGGAAGAAGGGAAAGTATGGGAAATCAGCAATGCTAGTAAAGTAAAGGGCAGTATTGCCTTGTGAGGAAGCAAGGTTCTCAAAGTTTCTTGTAATACCAAGAAGGAGCCAGATGTGAGGAATTAGCTTAATTTGTATACCAGAGACTACCAGAAAATTTAAGTTCCTAAAAATATTATGATGCTAAAACCCACAATTTAGACAGAGAATAGGGTAGGGTAGGGTATATAGACATTCAAAACTCATCATTGTTTAGTGCATCAGGCACTCAAGGAACACCCTCACTGAAGTCTTCCCTATTGCTCAACCTACAGGTACCCTCATGGAGAAAGAGATAGCTCTACCCCACAGGCAGTTGAACCCTACTTTTATGGCCTCCTGGCTTTCCTTAAGAAGCATTCGATGCAGCAGATTTCCTCCATCCCATCCCATCCGGCTGACTCCCCATGGTCAACAGGAGTCCTCACCCTGGGATCATTCTGCAATCCCCATGGCTCCAGCTCTCAGCTTCCGTGGACACCAGTGGACTTACAACCCTGTCCGAGGTATGAAAGGCAGCAGCATGGCTTGTCTCTGTGGTTCTCACTCCGTTCAGACGGTCACAGGTTAGTTCGTTCACTCCCCAAGCGCTTCAAATGACTCCCCAATTCCAGTGGACGGCCATGGACGTGGGGATCTCTCCCCTGCGCATCAGCTCCCTCACCCCCAGGTGCAGGCTGGTCCCACCTGCTCACTCCTTCTTTCCCCTTCCTCCTTGTCCCTTCTTTCCTTTCTCCTACTGAGTTTTGTGTGGATCCGGATATTCCACCTCAGTAGTCAGGGCATCCTGCCAGTATTCACCTGGTCTTCTGTGAGAACTGCTGTGTCTTTAGAAGTTCTGATGAAAAAAAAAAAAAGAAAGAAAGACGTTCTTGATGCATTGGTGGAGAGAGGTGTACCCACTTCCACCTACCCCTCTGTCATCTTGTCCACCCCCTTTTGTGGATGTATTAGAAACCAGTTTCCCTTTCTATTAAGTAACATTGTCATCAACACACATGTTTAACTTTTGCTTCTTGAGGAGAACACAGGTAAGTTCCATTCACTTCAGTGGAGTCAGTCATTCAGTCGTGTCCGAATCTTTGTGACCCCATGGAGTGCGCCACGCTAGGCTTCCCTGTACATCGCCGACACCCAGAGCTTACTCAAACTCATGTCCGTGAGTCGGTATGCCACTCGAAGATGTCCAGTCTCTCAGAGATTTTTTTTTTTTTTGAGATTTCTTATAATTGAGATCGTATTGTATTTTTCTTTGTCTGACTTAGTTTATGTAGTTTAATGCCCTCTAGTTTCATCCATGTTGCAATAATTGGAAGGATTTCTTTCTTTATCTAATGGCTAAATCATATTTACCTATATATGTCATATCACATTGTTTTAATCCATTCACCTGTTGAAAGATACTCAGGTTGTTCCTATACCAAGGCTACTGTGAATGATGCTGCAATGAACATGGGAATACAGATCTCTCTTTGAGACAATGATTTCATTTCCTTTGACTATATATCCAGAAGTGGGATAATGGATCACATAACAGTTCTCTTTAAATTTCTTGAGGAACCTCCACAGTATTTTACCCTGGGAGTTGCACCAATGTGCGTCCCTACCAACAGTTCATAAGCACTCCTTTTTCTCCACATCCTCAACAAGATTTGTCATTTCTTACATTTTTGGTACTAGCCATTCAAACATGGAAGAGGTGATATCTCTTGTGCTTTTGATCTGCATTCCGTTTGATTATTAGCAATGCTGAGCATCTTGTCATATACCTCTTGACCATCTATATGTCTTATTAATGGGAAAATGTCTATTCTTTAAAGTTGTAACATACAAATGTTTAGTATATTCCAATATACAAAACTCTGTTGCCTACTTATATATCAACAATGAACTATCAGAAAGTTGAAGAAAGAAAACAAGCCCAATTACTATTGCATCACAAAAAGATAAAACACTTCAAAATAAACTTAAGAAATGTGTTGAAAGATTTTATACAAAACTTTAAGATATTGATCTGGAGAAGGAAATGGCAACCCTCCCCAGTATTCTTGCCTAGAAAATCCCATGGACAGAGGAGCTTGGTGCAGGCTACTGTCCATGGGGTCGCAAAGAGTTGCGCATGACTGAGCAACTTCTGTTCCCTGATACATTGATAAGAGAAATTTAAAAAGAGCTAAAGATATGTAAAGTTAGGTTGTCTCTTCAATGTGTTTCTTGAGGTAGGATTTGTATTACTATAACCTTCCCTCTTAGAACTGCTCTTGTTGCATCCTATAGGTTTTAGATCATCATGTTTCCATTGTAATCTGTTTCTAGGAATGTTTAGATTTCCCTTATTTCTTCGGTAACCTGTTTACTATGTAGAAATGTGTTGCTGAACCTCCATGTGTTTGTGTTTTTTAAAGTTTTTTTTTTTTTTTCCTATAATCTATATCTAGTCCCCTAGTGTTGTGGTCAGAGAAAATGCTTGATATAACTTCAATTTCCTTAAATTTACTGAGGTTTGATTTATGACCCAAAATGAGGAAAATGTTTTATGTGCACTTGAGAAGAAAGTGTATTCTGCATTTGATGGAATGTACTGAAGATATCAGTTATGTCTATTTGCTCTAATATTTCCTTATAGGCTTATTTTCCTTATTAATTTTCTGTTTTGTTGATCTGCCCATTGGCATAGGTGCAGTGTTGACATGCCCTAATATTTGTGTGTTACTCTCAATTTCACCTTTTGTGTCAGTTAGTGTTTTCCTCATGTACTGAGGTGCTCCTATGTTGGCTACATAAATATTTAAAATTGTTTTGCCTTTTTCTTGGACTGATCCTTGATCAGTTGGTAGTGTCCTTCTTTCTCTCTTATAATAGTTCTTATTTTAAGATCTATTTTTTCTAATACGAGAATTGCCAATCCAGCTTTCTTTTGATTTCCATTTGCATGGAATATCTTTTTCCATCCTCTCACTTTCAGTCTGTATATGTCTCCAGGACTGAAGTCGGTCTCTTGTAGACAGCATATATATGAGTCTTGTTTTTGTATCCATTCATCCAGTCTGTGTCTTTTGGTAAGAATGGGAGAAGATAATAGCAAGTAAAACAGCTGATAAAGGATCACTTTCCAAAATACAAGCAGCTCAACAAGTCAGTCATCAAAAGCAAAGGCAAGAGCTGCAAAAATAAACTAGTGAGACCACATCAAACTCAGAACCTTCTGCATAGTAAAAGAAGCCATTAGTAAAATTAAATGGCAACCTATAGAATGAAAAAAAAATATTTGCAAATCAGATATTTGGTAAGGACTTCATATCAAGTTTATATAAGAGACTCATGCAACTCAATAGGAAAAAAATCAAACAACTCAAATTATTAAATGAGCAAAGGAAGAGTAAGTGTTTTGAAAAATCTGAAAATTAGATAGTAGATGGGAGACACTAAGTTTTTCCTTCCAGAACAAAAATCTACGTCTTCCTGGCAGTGCTTTCTTTATTTCCAATCACCTGTTTGGTGATTGAAGTTCACAGTATACATCCTTCACTCAATACCAATCACTGTACACTGAGCTATGTGTGCTAAGAATAGCCCTACTAACTATAAAAAACTAATCATTGCTTACTTAATCTGAGGCATCTAAAATCTAAGGTGATTTTCAGAATTTTCCACTCCATTGTTTTCTACATTCTATTTCAAAATTGAAACACCTAGTAAGGAGTGAGTGGGGGTAGGGGACCTCAATAATACATGGGTAGAAAGTCATTTAAAACTGGGAACATTACTGGATTACAATTTGGGGAACTGTATTTTTACTAATACTATTGTAATTTTGTTCCCTTTAATTCTCTGATATACTAGGTTGATATTTATTTAAAATAGTAATACAGCCACTATGGAGAATAGGGTAAAGATTCCTTAAAAAACTAGAAATATAACTGCCATATGACCGAGCAATCCCACTGCTGGGCATACACACCGAGGAAACCTGAATTGAAAGAGACACGTGTACTCCTAGTGGACCAGCGAACAGAAGCCTCCAGCATCAGGAACAGAAACCCTGAACAGAACTCATGAGTATGGGCTTCTGGGAACGGCCTCAGTTTCAAAGTTTGGGCGCTATACCGCCTAAAAGTGAACGCAGACAAGGATTATAGCTTGCTGTGACACTGAGTCACAGACAAAAGTGTTTGTTAGCTTACTTTTCTCATTCAACTATAAAGTTAATGAATAACTAACCAAGGATAATTGACACCATCAGTTTGCAGTCAGATCCTCTTTAGTCATAGAATGGACATCTGAACCTGTTATATGATCCCCAGTAACAGTTTTAATCATTAAATTTTTTGATGTTTAATTGAAGGCTAATTGCTTTACAATACTATACTGCTTTCGGCCAAACATCACCATGAGTCAGCCATGGGTTTACCTATGTGCCTCAGTCTTGAACCTCTTTCCCACCTTGCTTCCCATCCGACCCTTTGAAGCTGTTACAAAAAAATATGGATGGCTTGACAAATTTGTGTGTCATCCTTGGGCAGGGGCCATGATAGTCTTCTCAGTATTATTCCAATTTTTTAATATATATGCTGCCAAATAAACACACAAATAACACTTTAACAGAAAAAATAATCGTATGGTTAGTCATCTACCAACAAATAATCAATTACATTAAGAATTAGGGTATTCTGTTATATTTACTGCCATTTATAAGGTCCAAAGTTCCATGTAGGAATTAAGCATATATTTATTCATTACACATGTATATATGCACAGAAATATATGCACACAAATATACCTATGTTATACAAGCTATTATTCTCCTTGCCTATCACAATAAGATCTTTAGCTGATGAGAGAGACAGTCCCAAATTTCTCCAACTTGTATGTCTTCTTTTTGAGAACAACTGCTTTGATTTTCATCACCTAATTTTAAATAACCATTTTATTCTTAGATAATATGCCCATTTAAAGTAACTAAGAGCAGAGAAAACCTAGTAAATGCTGATATCTTATCCTTCATTAAATTACCACTCTTCTAATAAATTGGAAAAAGAATCATCTTCAGATCTCATTCACCAGGATAAAATCTATATTTTATCACTTCTCTTGTCCAGACTCAATTTTTGTTTACTTCAGTCTTAAATTCTGCTTACTTACAAAGGACGGACAGGAAAATTAACATTAAAATCACGCTTGCAAGAGTCTATGATTTTATGCTTCCATTGGCCAAAGGTAGGGCCAGGAATCATTTCTGAAATATTACAACACATCAAGGAAGCATGAAGGTCTAGTTCTCCTATCAAAGAGGAGATGTTTGGAGATGGTTCGAAAACTCAGCCACATGGTTGTCAGGATGTGCTCCCAACTGGAGAGATGGATTTTCTCCCTGAAACGTCACAGTCAGGAAAGGCCAGGTGTGTCCGCAGAGCCAGTGATGGGGACCTGGGTGCTGAGAGGTAAGATTCTTCGATGACCATCTGGAGATTTACCTGCCATTGTCTCGAAGAAACAAACGTAATGAGAAGATTAAGGATGCATAAAAGTAGAAGAGCTGTCAAGTTCCCTAGAAGAACGTCTAGCCCGGAGAACCAGGCCCCCACACTGATAATTGTCAAAGATGTTAATAGTAAGTGTTTTATAGACAGAGCAGAACAAGTGGATAAAACCAGTGTTCTAGGGTCACTGCTGTTTTGCAGTCAAAGACAAAATTTTTTTTGCATTAAGCTGAGTCATCACAGCTCCTGATGTGGTCCTGGATACACACATGCAGACTGAGAGCCCACAGGCTTGTGTGATGTGACATCAGGAAGTGAACAGATGACTGCATTGGTGCCCAGTCACCTCCATCTGCTAATAATGGGACCAGGGAAAATTATTCATCCTCTCCAAGGCATTGCATCTTCATTAACATAACTTGATGATCATAGTGAAGATGAAGGCTATCTCACAGGGTTACTGTGAAAGGCAAATTTTAAGATGTGTTAAAGTGTTTGGGAAAGTATCAAAGACATGCATGGGGTTACGAAGGTGAGTTAGCAGATCCAAGGTACAGTATCCTTTTTCTCTTAGTATTCTCTCTGTACTCAATAGTAGCGATCAGTCAGTCATGTGTTTACTCTTACCCCAGCGTGATGGTAAACCACACAGATCAACTGTACACTTCTTGCCATTTTCAGTGTCTAAATTCAAGCATTAGTCATTGTAGAGTGAAAAAATTAGAAACCCCTAGAGGGCCTCTCTGGTCAGAGTCTACAGAGTCCCAACATTAAACTGTCTTTTTTTTTTTTTAATGTTTATCAATATTTATTGACATCTTGAGTAGCAAACAAAGCAGTCATGCAAAATTTTGACACTTAATTACAAATGGTTACACAAACAGTGATACTTCCTGATGTGTCACAGTAAGAAGTACAGGTCATCATCTGAATAGTATTCTCTCTATTAATGTTGGAATGATGCTTCCCTGGGGTCTCAGAGAGTAAAGACTGCCCACAATGCAGCAAACCTGGGTTCGTTTAAACTGTCTTAAAATAATGGCCTAAATACTCTGGCTCAGATTAAGTTCCAAACGTTTGCAGACCACAGAAGTACTTCTGGGACAATACAAAAATGCAGGGAGTAACCTACTTCTCCAACTATCTATCTGTGCAGATATCATCATCCATCTAAATTCACACAGAAGACGCTCCTTCTTCCCCAGGCCAGCTACTACAGCACCAACTCCTGCTCAGAGCAACAGGGAAAGAGAAGGCTTCCCTCCACAGGATGGATTTGATAACCTCAGGTGACTAGATCATCTCAGAATGGCTCATGTTTTTATTTAAGGAGGGTCCTGCCTGCTCCTGCTGCTGGTCATGTCAAATCTGCTCCTGTGCCAAGGCAATGTATGCCTGCCTGGGGTCCTGACGTGTTTGGCATCCCCTTGAAATTCCTTAGAAAAGTGTTTAGCCGTGCCTCCAGGCTGTCCCATGACATGCATAACCTTTCCACAATAATGTTCAATGAGTTTGAACTACTGTGGTGGTGGTGGTTTAGTTGCTAAGTCGGTTCCGACTCCTGGGACCCCATGGACTGTAGCCCGCCAGGCTCCCAAAAGTTACCTTCGTGTAAGTGACTGGGCCATGCTATCCTTTAAACAAGAGGGCTGCATCAGCCAAAGTTCAAATAACACACTCTCTAGGTTAAAGACGCCGTCAGCTCATAAGATGTGGAAATCGAAGAAAGGACCAGTTCTGTGAAATCTGAAAGATTCCTAAGAAGTGCAATAACTTTTTCAATTTCCTTTCATTCATTTTCTTTTTTAAATTTCCAAAATAAATGATTTTGTGTTTTTCAGCTAGGAATGCCTAAAAGAATACAATAGACTCAGTGGAATAAACACCAGAAATTTATTTCCTCACAGCTCTGGGGGCTAGAAGTCCCAGATCAGGCACCAGCAAGGTGAGGTTCTGGTAAGAACTCTTTCTTCCCAGGATGGCTTCTCCGTGCGTCCTTACACAGGGTGGGGGGTGGGGAAGACAGACAGAGGAAAGGACACACAGACACAGAGACAGAAGAGAAAATTCTCTGGTGTTTCGCTTCATGGAGACACTAAACCTATTGGATGAGTGTTGCACCCTAAGAGCTCATTTAACCTTAATGGGCTTTGCTGGTGGCTCAGATGGTAAAGAATCTGCCTGCAATGGGAGAGACCTGGGTTCTATCCCTGGGTCTGGAAGATTCCCTGGAGAAGGGAACGGCAAGCCCCTCCAGTATTCTTGCCTGAGAAATCCCATGGACAGAGGAGTCTGGAGGGCTATAGACCATGGCGTGCCAAAAAGTCGGAACCCTTTTCAAAACACAGTACTTTGGCAGTTCGGGCTCTAACACATGAATTTAAAGAACACACATTCAGTCTATAATACTACCTGACTAAAGCACTTTTAGGTGGGACTGGGGAAAAGGAAGCATGTTGATTTTCTGGTCCTTCAGTGTGTCTCTGGGTTTTTTCTCCAGGCTCAGAGTAAATAGCCAATAAATGAGAACTGCTCTGCAGTGAACTGGGTGGATGGAACATGTTAAACAAAGCTGAATCCCGGTCACAAAAACGAATACTGGTAGTTTTTTTAATGCTACAAATTATTGTTTTAAGATTTGCAGTGAATAGGTTTAGAGTTATAGTCGAAGGGGAGTTTACAATTGGAAACAACTATTCTCTTTCTGATGAAGGTATTTGAAAGTTGTATGTTAATTCTTTTAGGCTCATCAAGGAGCACACAGTAAAGCAGATAGATAATAAAAGGCAGTGCTAAAGGTTTCTATTAAATTCTCGAAGTTCTTTTTACTCACTAGTTTTTGTTTCATCCTCCTTTTTTTTTTCTCATTAAACTTTTTTTAATGGGTCTCAAATTCTGTGACAGATTTTTGGTCAAGTTGTTTTCATTAAAAAGTACTGATTTTAAAAACTAATAACTTAAACTCCCACACACAAAACATATGGTCCACAAAAACATTCTCCTTTCCTTCTGAAGGTTTTACAATGCATTGTTATCATTAACCAGTCTTTTACTATCAAACTTAAATGTCCAATTGAGACAAACAGTTCTGAGACCGTTCTTCCACCACTGATTAAGACTGGGGTGGCAGGTGTTGGGGATAATATTCATTTAGCCTTCTGAGCTTTCTGGGCAGACTTGGTGACCTTGCCAGCTCCAGCTGCCTTCTTTTCCACTGCCTTGATGACACCCACAGCGACTGTCTGTCTCATGTCACGCACAGCAAAATGGCCCAGGGGAGGATAATCAGAGAAGCTCTTGACGCACATGGGCTTGCCAGGAACCATATCAACAATGGCAGCGTCACCAGATTTCAAGAATTTAGGGCCATCTTCCAGCTTTTTCCCAGAACTACGATCAATCTTCTCCTTCAGCTCAGCAAACTTGCAAGCGATGTGAGCTGTGTGACAATCCAGCACAGGTGCATATCCAGCACTGATGTGGCCTGGATGGTTCAAAATAATCACCTGAGCTGTGAAGCCAGCAGCTTCCATGGGTGGATCATTTTTGCTGTCACCAGCCACATTGCCACGACGGACATCTTTGACAGACACGTTCTTGACATTGAAGCCCACATTGTCCCCAGGAAGGGCTTCACTCAATGCTTCATGGTGCATTTCTACAGACTTCACTTCAGTTGTTACATTGACTGGAGCAAAGGTGACCACCATGCCAGGTTTGAGAACACCAGTCTCCACACGACCCACAGGGACAGTACCAATACCACCAATTTTGTAGACATCCTGGAGAGGCAAACGCAAGGGTTTGTCAGTTGGGCGAGTTGGTGGCAGGATGCAACCCAGAGCTTTAAGCAGGGTGGTTCCACTGGCGTTGCCGTCCTTACGGGTGACTTTCCATCCCTTGAACCATGGCATGTTAGCACTTGGCTCCAGCATGTTGTCACCATTCCAGCCAGAAATTGGCACAAATGCTACTGTGTCGGGGTTGTAGCCAATTTTCTTAATGTAGGTGCTGACTTCCTTAACAATTTCCTCGTATCTCTTCTGGCTGTAGGGTGGCTCAGTGGAATCCATTTTGTTAACTCCAACAATTAGTTGTTTCACACCCAGAGTGTAAGCCAGAAGGGCATGCTCACGGGTCTGCGCATTCTTGGAGATACCGGCTTCAAAGTCACCAACACCAGCAGCAACAATCAGTACAGCATAGTCAGCCTGGGATGTGCCTGTAATCATGTTTTTGATGAAGTCTCTGTGTCCTGGGGCATCAATGATGGTAACATAGTACTTGCTGGTCTCAAATTTCCACAGGGAGATATCAATGGTGATACCACGCTCACGTTCAGCTTTCAGTTTGTCCAAACCCAGGCATATTTGAAGGAGCCCTTTCCCATCTCGGCAGCCTCCTTCTCGAACTTCTCAATTGTTCTCTTGTCGATCCCGCCACATTTGTAGATCAGATGGCCAGTCGTGGTAGACTTCCCTGAATCTACGTGCCCAATGACAACGATGTTGATGTGGGTCTTCTCTTTTCCCATTTTGGCTTAGGTTTAACGGTGTTTTTCACGACACCTGTGTCCTGGCGGCAAACCCGTTGCGAAAAAGCTCATCCTCCTTTTTTGACTGTCCATTTTTTTCCATCTCTTCCAAGTCATCTCTTCAAATGTTCATAATTTCCGCTAGACTAGTTTTTGTCTATCAAAATGTTAGGTAGATTTTTCTATTCATTATTCTCAGTTCATTCCTTAGTATTTCCTATAACTTTATGCCATGTTTTTCTGCAGTCCCATTTTGTCACTATAAACAACATTGTATTCTGTACCTGGGATGAACACTAAGCTTTTTGGTGAGCGGGTTCAGAGATAAGTCAGAGTCATTACTATATTACTCCTTATAAGGGAATATATTGGTTCTAACCCACAGTAAACAAGAGATTAAATGGTTAAATATAGGTGCATGCATGCATTCTAAGTCACATCAGTTGTGTCCAACGCTTTGCAACCGTACTGACTGTAGCCCAACAGACTCCTCTGTCCATAGGATTCGCCAGGCGAGAGTCCAGGAGTGTGCTGCTGTACCCTCTTGCAAGGGATGCTCCTCACCAAGGGATCAAACCTGAGTCTTCTTATATCTCCTGCATTGGCAGGAATGTTCTTTACCACTACCGTCATGTGGGAAGCACCAACTATTGGTAAAAAGTACTATATTTGGTTCAAATATTTAAAAAAAAAAAGATAATGATAAAATAGAGATGGGAAAAGTTGGAACTTAGAAAAGTTAGATGTAAAATAATTTTTATAGAGAGAATATATAGAAAAAGTAGGAAAAGAATGACTTTCAAATTTTGTGATGCTCCCCTGTTAAAAAAATTACATATCTATCAAACATGTTAATGTTCTGGTAATGGGTTCATCTACTGAATGCCCAACAATCTTAACTAATTGCCTAATCATTTTCAGAATGAAAAGTATTCCCAGAGTAAACTGGAGTATATCAATGCCACCAATATCTGCCATACCAATTCCCTCCAAGCTCCTGAAGAAAGTGAAAAAGCCCAACAAATGAACGTGAGTCTTTCACCTGGGTTTTTCACTGGATCAGATGAGACAGTATGTAGCTTACCAAGCTCCAGATTTTTAGACATAATTAATGGTAACTGTACATGCAAATATGGTGGAAGAACTGTTAGCAGTTGAAGACAAATTATATTATGCAGTTGATGAAGAATGAATGAATATTGGGATGATCTGTAGTAGCAAAATAAACAACAGATCTATAAATTGTCCATGCAGACAAGTTTAGTTCAACCAATGCATTAGACACAGGATTGCAGCCTTTATACTGTACGAAAACAGGAAATGAATGGGAACGTCCATGTGTAAAATATAAGATTATGAATTTCATGAATATGTAAGAAACACACCACAGTTTTGAGTACCCCTGTTACTAGTGACTCGTACGTGGGAGTCCTATACTGCACCACTCGAGCCAGCGCGTCTGCCTTTCAAGGCTCTCCCGATTCTGCTTCTACTCTCTGACACCTCCTTCATTCATCATTCTCAATGACTCCTCTGTCACCTTATATTTTTAATTTGTAAGTCTCGCCCACAATGGCCTATATAACATTGCTTTGCTTCTCATGGCCACAACAATTGTCTCTGTTCTGAGCATAGCACAGTTTACATATCCAGCCTCAATCATTTATGGCAGCTCCAATATTTCAACATTATAATCTCCCTTTGTGAGTTCCTGCATTATCCTTTGTCCTAATATTATTTAAAATATTTTCACATCAACCCCCCCTTAAATACTATCTTCTCTCTCTACAATTTTCTTAATGATACCAGCAATCTTTTCCTCTGTTAAGCTCATTAATAATGAGGATGATCAAGTAAAGAAAAAGTTCAAAAAGGAGGAGGAGGAGGGATTTTTCAATAAGCTTGAATTTAAATGTTTTTGAGAGTTACTACATGTCCATACATTTTACTAAGCACTTTATGTGCATTACTATATTTCATCCTATTCCGTTCTCTATTCTTTACCACTAAAACAGTTCATGGCTGCAAAGAAATCAAGCATATTAGCTAGAGATCTTCAGCCCCCTGGCATTTTCATGCTCAATTCTGCTAGTATTAGTGAACTAGGGGGAAAACCCTCCATTGTGAATCCCACCGATGCTGTTACTAAAGACAACACTGTGCCATTTTCTGCCTGGACACATGTCAACAAGACAGACTCTTCTGATACCAGCATGGGGGCTGGTGTTGGGATCAACTGAGGAAAGAAAGCCTGTTTAGGAATGTCATGTCTTCTTCATTGTCTATTTGTTGTAATATCATAAAACAAATTACCAATCAAATATCAATACGAATGACTTATCTGATTCATTAATATGAAAGAATCACTGGATGACAATGATATGGGCACAGGCAGAATGCCTCTTTCCTGGGTCAGGTACTGCAGACACATACTGACTTGTCATAAAATACTTAAATTTCTCTCATGAAAATATACAAACATCAAAGAACTCACTGAGTGGGTGGTAGAATTTCAGAGGAAGAAAGAACATTCTTCATGTTATAAATTAGAACTCATCAGAAGAATTAGTTCCTAAAATAATCCAGAATTTTATTAATTCAGCAAAGTGTGAGCTAATAGCTTACATTTTATAATTTTGCAACTTTTACTACCTTCAAAATTCTACATACACATAGGAATAAGCAAAAGTCTTTTAGGTCAGCTGCTCTGAGCAAAGATCACATGTTACCAAAAACCACTGAATTATGATTATTTCAATGAGACTGTTTCTTACGTTTGCTTAGAATGAAGACCTTACTAGGTGGATACTCATGTTTCAGTACTTCTGGAATAGTCCTCTGTATTATCTAATCGTGGACCAGCAGATTAAGAATTTCATCTCAGATGCTATTCTATCAAATGCAAAAGAGTATATTAAAAAGTCAAACAAAGTTCAAACAATATTAGAGAAGCGATTCACTCAGGTGAGCATCCTGCCGAGGGCTTTCTTGCTTTGTACATGAATGAAAGAGGTGACCTCTGTAATGCATAAGGAGTTTTGAAGTCTTTCATTTTGTAAGAAAAAGATTCATGAATTCTATATGCTAGACTGCCACTACATATAGCAGGAGCCTAGTCATTCAGAGTGATAGATTCTACTGTAAGGAATCAGAATTTCACTGCAATTTTTGACATGTGCAGCCTTCCCTGCATTGCACACAATTCCACCAAAAGTTTGCCTCTTCCTGAGCACAGGTGGTTGAAATATTTTCAAGAGTAAGAGAACTAGAGAACAGAATTTCCAAGCTCAGCATTTTTCTCAAAGTATCCCAGGACATCTGCTATCGAAGTCCACTTGTCTTCTTTCTCTATTCTCCTCAAATCAAAGGATGAAAGTGGGAAGGAAGAAAAGAGAAAGTTAAAACTAAACTTGAGTTATGTTTCTACTTTTTAGATTCCTAATTGTTTTCTCATAGGCTGGCTCCAAAATCCATATGTAGAGAGTTTTATATTCGTATGTCTTCCCCAAATCTTAATTTGATAATTATAAGAGACAAAGATAAGCAAATACTAATAAAGTGCATAAGAAGTCATTATTTTTTGGGTATTCAGATGGTTCTTCCAGTCAGGCGGAAATTGTCTGAGGATCGCATGTACTGGTCAGGATTCCCAGCAATGGTGTCCAGCAAGGAAGATGTGCATCATTCTACATTTTATAAAGTGTTCAAGTGCTGGAGCAGGGATTCCTGTACAGTTGACATGTACATCAAGATCCTGGCGTGCTGAATCAGTGACAAGTGCTAAATCCACATCCATTCCATCCAGCTCTGAGATGGTCCTAAAGATCTATCCCATAGCAAGCTTCTTTGAAATTTACAGCTTTTTCATGCATGCTCTGTGAAATGGGTCTCCTCTTAAAAAAAATAAACACAGACTCAGCAGAGATGTCAAATCTAAGAGGGTAGTTTGTTAACATTTCTTATTTTCATTTAATTGAAAATCAAAAGAAATTCTACCCCTACAATTGAGAGAATGAAGTTCCTATTAAAATTTGTCACAAATAGCAGAAACTGGCATTACAAGAAGACCATTAAGAGATTACATAGAATCACAGAAAATTATTTTGAGTCAAGTTATTAGAATAAAAGTATTAGACAATTTTTCATGGTTCTGGTCATGCTACCAAGAAGATTGAATTCTCAGGATTCTTTATGAAAGCCAGCCACGAACTGTCAGCTAACTATCACAGTGTTACACCGGACAGGATCAGTGCTTCTAACCTTTGTACAAATAGCATCAGGTTTACTGAACTGTCTAAAGATTGTTAGGATGCTGTCTTAGCTCTTCTGGGTTGCTATAACAAAATATCACAGACTTATAACAATGGAAATGGATTTCCACAGTGTGGTCATGCAGGGTCCTTTCTGGTCACACACTTCTTCTTGTATCTTCAAACGGGGGGAAGGGCTTGGTAGCTCTGTGTGTCTCTTATACATAAAAGAACTCATCTCATTGAAGAGGCTCAATCCTTAAAACTCCATCACCTGACAAAGGGACCACCTATGGATACCATAACCATGGGAATCAGGATTTCATCATATAAAAATTCTGGGGGACACAAAGGTTGAGACCATAGCAAATAGAAATGTGAACTGGCTCCATCCTCCTCCACTGGCTGTCTTCACCCACACTCCACTGCATCCTCATTTTCTGCATCACCTTGCAATCATACCATACATTCTATCACTCTGTGTTTCACAAGGCCAGGTCAGTCAAGTGTCAACTCCATCTCATATTCAGCCTATTCAATGTTTCCCTCTCCCCTGCTGAGGCCCAGAGGACCTTCCAGGAAGCATTGATATGTCCATTTCTGCAAGGTTCCTTGTCTCTCCTTCTCTGGATCTTCATTCCTTGGGCCATGTTGGAACACGGTAGATGGTAACGAGATGGTAAAGTTCTGACATCACTGACTTACATGGTGCTCTTGTAGCCTTCTCTTGGGCCACACAGACTGGTCAAAATACCCCCTGACTGACAAACGCTTCTCTTGTGTGGGATCCTTGTGATTATCCCGGACATTCAGAAGTTGGGGATCCCCAACATCATAGTTTCCTTTTTAATCAGGGGAAATATTCTGGTACCCACAGCTCACCACCTGCAGTAGTCACCATAGCCTCTCTGTTTCCCTTGCAAGCACCATCTGGAGAAGATTCAGTAGCCCACAGTCAGCTGCCTACTAGCTGACCCACAGGAAACCCATGTATCATAAACACTCTGAACAATTGAATGGTAGAAATATTGGTGTGCATCTGTCCCCCGCCTCGGGATTCTGGACAATTGTCCAACTTGTCACATAGACACCAAGCATATCTGAAAGCTGGATTCAAATCACATTTATCTGAGAAATGAGACCATTCTCTCTTCCTTTTAGAGTAACTATCCTTGTCATTAATTATTTGGCCTTACAAACATGCCCTGGTAGGTCTCTGAATTATAAAATCCTCCAAATAGACTGAGTCTCAACTGACACTGGAGCAATGAGACTGGATTAGGGTTGTTCAGCTTGTTCCACAGCCTCCAGACAACCTGGAATGAGGGCCTTCTCTTGACTGTCTCTCTTAAGAAGTCAGTGATGTTGTTGGGCTGGTTGTGCAGCATCTTTAGGGCTCTGCCAGTAATTCCTAGAAAACAAAAATTGGGAAATCAAAAGATAGAAGGGAAATGGGGATAAATAAGAGAGAAGGAAGAGAAAGAAGGAAGGAAAAGCAGCAAAAGGAATTTGAGTCAAAGACTTGGGTAGTGAAGGAGAATAGATGTTAGAACACTTTATTTTTAAGGACCAAAATATATATGTTCTCTTTTTGATATTGTAAGAGCAAATGTCTCATATTCCCTTTATTTCCATTTTCTCTTCCCTCCTCTTTTTTCTGAAAATGTTCTTTATATTAAGAGTATTCTTTTGTTGTCACTAAAGGCTATAGTTCTAGAGATGAACAAAGCCTGGCAAGTCCTCAGGGCAGAATCCAGCCAAATTATCTTCTTTTAGGCAAAGACACCTTTCACCCACATACAGGAACACTGTCCAGCAAAACCAACCTCTTCCCTCATAGCCAGGGTTATTCTTGACTGAGTCCTGCTCCTCCCTTTACCTGGGATAACCCAATCCTTTCAGAACATGACAGAATACTCTACCACAAAGCAATCTATCGACTCTCCTTTGGCTCCTTCATGCATATAAAGTGTCAGCTTTCTTCTATTTTCGCTTTCTTCTTCCAAAATGTAAAACACCCTGAAAAAACCCTGCAAGCACTTTCTAAGTCATTTACTGCCCAAAACATCTAATTCTATTGTGTTACTTGCTTACTTTCTTTCCTTCAATATCTAGATATTTCCAGCAGGGAGGATGGTATCTCTTAGAGGGAAAATTTGTCAATAAAGGGTGAATGCAATTGGAGGAATCATATACTCATTAATAGACCACACACATCTTCATGTATTTGTCTATTATAAAATTTAGGAATTTACATCAAGAACAGAGGTGATGACATTTGGAATGCTCTACTTGCTTGACAGTGACATATAACGTGAATACTGTAGATTTCAGACAATATTGAACAGAGCCATAGATATTCTATAGAGTCAGTCAGGAATATCCAAAGAGGGGATATTTGGACAGGATTTAACAATCACTACCTTGCCATTCAGAAAGCATCGATTTTCCCCTCTTTTACAGATTTTCATGTAAGATTACATTTGAAGAAATGGCCCTGCTATATCAAGAATAGCAGCAGTGGTTACTGAAGGGAAACAAACAAATGAAGACCCTTTGAAGTTCACTGACCTTATAGATTAGTAAGTCACATATCATGGGTACACTGAGGACTTCAACCGAGGTTTGAAAAAGTCTCTATTTTCCAGAAGCAGGTCCTCAAGTTGTGGCGAAGGAGAGGGTGATATAAACAAATAAACTACTATATTACATGGTAAAGTGAAGAACATTAAGACATGATGCCAACACGGTGCTACAGTAGATTGAGGTAAAGCTAGGAGCCATCTGAGTATGTCATAGGAGCGACGCAAATGGGATGGCTTTATGATGGACTTTTGAAAGGTTGTTGGGATATTGATGTGGAAAAATAGGAAAACAGTATATCTGTCAATTCATTTAGGATCATCTTATGAAGTAAGGATCTCCGACATCCTAGTTCAAGGCAACTGAGATATTAATACATATAGCATTATAAGGTATCAGTGAATAATCAAGTCTGATGAAAACACAAGAAATGTTCATTTTTTACCATTCATGTTGTATCACTCCTGATTATGCTCCCATGATATACTGTATATATTATTGTAGGGTTAGAATAGAGAAATACTTATATGGATTTTTATGCATTTGGGAGAATCATATATGCCAATTTGGAGAGTTTGTCTTTATTCTACAAAACAACAGGAAACCAAGAACATTAGGTTCAAGAGAGAAGAATGTCCAGAATTAGAAAAGAGAAACTTTAATGTGGATTGAGTTGTTGTGGCTGTTGGTGCTGGTGGAGAATAAGAGAGAGACCAGAAAGAGCTGGGAATATTATCACACTAAAAATCAAAGAGGGCTCTGCCAAGTGAAAAGACACAAATGATGTGAGAGAAACAGGAAATGAAAAGGACCTTGACCACATGCAAGGAATGAGGCAGACATAAGAGCCAAGAAAGGCATCCAACTATATGAGACTAGTTGAGTCAATCAATGAAACGTCAGAGAGAAGGGTGGAGATAAATAAAGGTTTTATCCAAAAGCATCTGAGCTCTATTTTCCTGTATTTCATCAACTTAGTACCAGAAATCACCAAAAAACATTAAGGTTCTGCAGCAAATGATAGAAATAAGTACTCTACAGAGCCTCTGCTAGACCCTCTGGAATACCAGAAGCAAAGCACGACTACTGTGATAACAAGCAGTAAGTCTCTAGTCACTTTCAACACCTAAGTAAGACATATATTGTAAAGAATAGAGGATGAATGGAAATAAAATGGAATCATCCCTTACAAATTTAAGAGCCAGCCTAAAGAAAACCTAAAACCTAAAAAAAATAGAAGTAATGGTCTCCTTAGTCATGTGTCTACTTTCTCCAAGAGTTCCTCATTCCTTTTGCTGAATCCTCCCTTGTTTACTAACCCTTCATTGCCTTACTCTCAGCAGACGGTCAGCTAATCACTAAAACAATAAATAGTTAAACAGTGTTCACTCCTGAAATATATTTGTATTGATGGACTCTTCAAACTGAAAAGCTTTCTAATCGTCTGAAAGTAAAACTCTAATACTGGAAGGATTCCTCCCCAGCCTCTTTCCAAAATGCCCAGTGGGCAGGAACTGTGAGTGTAGCTACTTAGACATCTTCTGCCATAATTATAACCTGTTTGGATTGAATACAGGAAATGGATGAAGCACTGAAAGATGTCAAGAAAAAAATGCATGGACAAGTGGAAAAGAGAGCAGAAGCCTTAAACAATGATCAATGCCTGCACACCACACCTTGTGTGATGGGAGCCAGGTGGGCCTAATCAGGGATGGATTTTTCAAGAAAGCTCTATATGAGTTGGCACTGAAAAGTTTGTTTCAACTCAACTGTTTCAACCTGATTCTTTGATTCTAAGACTCAAACCCACTTGTGTCATTTAACTGCACTAAGTCAAAACGGGAATATACTTATTGGCTATTTGAAACTGCCAAGGTAGGAGAAACCCAAGTAAGACGGTAGGTGTTGCGGGAAGGATTCAAAGGGCAGACACACCGAATAATCACAGAAATCACATAATCACAGAAAACTAGCCAATCTGACCACATGGACCACAGTCTTGTCCAACTCAATGAAACCTAGCCCTGCCGTGTGGGGCCACCCAAGACAGATGCATCATGGTGGAGAGGTCTGACAGAATGTGGTCCACTGGAGAAGGGAGTGGAAGACTACTTCATTTTTCTTGCCTTGAGAACCCCATGAACCGTATGAGAAGGCAAAATGATAGGATACTGAAAGAGGAACTCCCCAGGTTGGCAGGTGCCGAATATGCTACTTTAGATCAGTGGAGAAATAACTCCAGAAAGAATGAAGGGATGGAGCCAAAGCAAAACAATACCCAGTTGTGGATTTGACTGGTGATAGAAGCAAGGTCCGATGCTGTAAAGACCAATATTGTGTAAGAATCTGGAATGTAAGGTCCCTGAATCAAGGCAAATTGGAAGTGGTCAAATAGGAAATGGTAAAGATGAATGTTGACATTCTAGGAATCAGTGAACTAAAATGGACTGGAATGGGTGAATTGAACTGAGATGACCATTATATCTACTACTGTGTGCAGGAATCCCTTAGAAGAAATGGAGTAGCCATCATGGTCAACAAAAGAATCCGTTCAGTAATTGGATGCAATCCCAAAAATGACAGTATGATCTTGGTTTGTTTCCAAGGCAGCCATTCATTATCACAGTAATCCAAGCCTATGCCCCAACCAGTAATGCTGAAGAAGCTGAAGTTGAAATGTGGAATGTTCTGAGAGAATAGCATTGAAACAAGTATACAATCAAGGGTGAAACAGATCACCAGCCCAGGTTGGATGCATGAGGCAAGTGCTCAGGGCTGGTGCATGGGGTAGACGCAGAGGGATGGCATGGAGAGGGAGGCGGGAGGGGGGATCGGGATGGGGAACACATGCAAATCCATGGCTAATTCATGTCAATGTATGGCAAAAGCCACTACAATATTGTAAAGTAATTAGCCTCCAACTAATAAAAATAAATTAGAAATAAGAAGAAAGGTTCTATGAAGACCTGCAAGACCTTCTAGAACTAACACCCAAAAAAGATGTCCTTTTCATTCTAGGGGACTGGAATGCAAAAGTAGGAAGTCAAGAAACACCTGGAATAACAGACAAATATGGCCTTGGAGTATGGAATGAAGCATGGCAAAGGTTAATAGAGTTTTGCCCAGAAAACTCACTCGTCATAGCAAACACACTCTTCCAACAACACAAGGGAGGACTCTACACATGGACATCACCAGATGGTCAACACCGAAAACAGATTGATTGCATTCTTTGCAGCCAAAGATGGAGAAGCTCTATACAATCAGCAAAACCAAGACCAGGAGCTGACTGTGGCTCAGATCATGAAGTCCTTATGGCAAAATTCAGACTTAAATTGAAGAAAGTAGGGAAAACCACTAGACCATTCAGGTATGACCTAAATCAAATCCCTTATGACTATATAGTGGAAGTGAGAAATAGATTTCAGGGACTAGATCTGATAGACAGAGTGCCTGATGAACTATGGAAGGAGGTTTGTGACATTGTATAGGAGACAGAGATCAAGACCATCCCCATGTAAATCCATGGCTGATTCATGTCAATGTATGGCAAAAGCCACTACAATATTGTAAAGTAATTAGCCTCCAACTAACAAAAATAAATGAAAAAGAAAAAAAAAAGCAATGCAAAAAAGCAAAATGGCTTTCTGAGGAGGCCTTACAAATAGCTGTGAAAAGAAGAGAAGGGAAAAGCAAAGGAGAAAAAGCAAAGATATTCCCATTTGAATGCAGAGTTCCAAAGAATAGCCAGGAGAGATAAGAAAGCTTTCCTCAGCGATCAATGCAAGGAAATAGAGGAAAACAACAGAATGGGAAATACTAGAGATCTCTTCAAGAAAATTAGAGATACCAAGGGAACATTTCATGCAAAGACATTTTCAATGAAGGACAGAAATTTTATGGACCTAACAGAAGTAAAAGATATTTAGAAGTGGTGGGAAGAATATACAGGAGAACTGTACAAAAAATATCTTCATGACCCAGATAATCATGACGGTGTGATCACTCACCTAGAGCCAGACATCCTGGAATATGAAGTCAAGTGGGTCTTAGAAAGCATCACTAGGAACAAAGTTAGTGGAGCTGATGGAATTGCAGTTGGGCTATTTCAAATCCTGAAAGATGATGCTGTGAAAGTGCTGCACTCAGTATGCCAGCAAATTTGGAAAACTCAACAGTGGCCACAGGACTGGAAGAGGTCAGTTTTCACTCCAATCCCAAAGAAAGACAATGCCAAAGTATGCTCAAACTATCACACATTTGCACTCATCTCACAGGCTAGTAAAGTAATCCTCAAAATTTTCCAAGCCAGGCTTTAGCAATATGTGAATCCTGAACTTCCAGATGTTCAAGCTGGTTTTAGAAAAGGCAGAGGAACCAGAGATCAATTTGCCAACATCTGTAGGATCATCGAAAAAGCACGAGAATTCCAGAAACATCTATTTCTGCTTTATTGACTATGCCAAAGCCTTTGTGTGGATCACAATAAACTGTGGAAAATTCTGAGAGAGATGGCCATACCAGACCACCTGACCTGTCTCTTGAGAAACCTATATGCAGGTCAGGAAGCAACAGTTAGAACTGGACATGGACCAACAGACTGATTCCAAATAGGAAAAGGAATACATCAAGGCTGTATATTGTAACCCTGCTTATTTAACTTTTATGCAGAGTACATCATGAGAAACGCTGGGCTGGAAGAAGCACAAACCATAGCATTGACCCGATGGAATTGTATTTATATATATAAACATATATGTACACACACCTATGTAAGGAAAAGTTTTGAAAAGGAATATAATTCTAATTTGGATGAAGAAAACAAATCAACTATTTTTTTTAATGTGCATTTTAGCTCTCATGTTGGATCTAAAACATTACTTTCAAATGTAGTTTATGTTTATGCTGATAAAAGAAACAAACATGTCTTAATCTTGTAATATCAACTGCAGAAGAGCTTATTTACAATAGCTAATCGAAACCACAAAATTTTGAAACCTATAGGCCTGCCCAATATCTGGTATTGGTCATTTAACCAATTGATCATTGACTCAATTCCTCCTTGACTCAGAAACTCTTATAGGTGCTTAGTTTACATCAGTAAACAAAGCCAGCAGACACTTGTCCTCATGGAACTGAAATTCGAGCTAGGGTAAGACAGATAAACTGTAATAATCATGAATCCAAGTATATAACATGGTATGTTAACAGGTGATCTGTACTCTGGGAAAAGAAATGGTAAATCAGAGGATGGGGTTTAGGGATTGTATGTGAAGAAAGGGAGGTGATTTAAAGAAAAACAACTTAGACCACACGGATGGGAGCAAACATGCTTGCTTTCATTCAAGATTCAAGTTTTCCCTGTCCAGTCAGGTCTCTTGGTCCTCTACCCAACTTCAAAATGTTTCTGTCTCTGAGGCTCTATGCAAACTCATGCAAACATGGATGTTCTGAACATTCTGCCTCTCTTTAGTTGAACTGGTTTCAGAAAAATATTTTTGATAAACTCCCCTTAACATAAAATGTTAAGTAACATTTTATGAAGCAAAATTTGATAATTTTCTGTTTCCTGAAGAACTAATCTCCAAATTATTTCTCATTTTAAAACACACTGTCAGTGACCTAATAATATGTAAAAATATTATATATGCATTGCTATTCTAATATATTATGACATTTAAAAATACGCCAGGGTCCAGCCTCAGCAGGATCCAGGGGATACCCTCAGGATGAACAGCGTAGGTGAGAGAGGGAGAGAAGATACATGAAACCAGCCTTGATAGGGCCAAGTCTGCGAGAGAGAGAGAGAGAGAGAGAGAGAGAGAGAGAGAGAGAATGACCAGACGGGGGTGTTTTCAGGGTCTGGCAGAGTCTGGCAATGCTTTATTTTTTACCGTGGCTTTTATACCCTAAATTAGTACATTTCTAAGGGGAAGATAGTTTAGCATTACATCAGCTTGTTCTTCACGAAACCAGGGTGTTTTCTGCATACTTCTTTGTTTATGAGGGTCTTGTACATTATCTTCTGGCCTTGGGGCCTATTGACATTTTATGACTGAGGTGAATGCAAAGCTGTTTTCTGTAATCTATTCTTTAATGAACACAAAGGTCAGTCCTTTCGCAGAAGTTATCAGTTAAATTTATCTAAAAGGTTTGCCACACGAAGACTCTGCAGCTCCAGTGATGCAGCCCCTGTTTAGCATTCCTGGTTAAAATTAACAATTTTAAACTCTTATTTTTCTAACTCTTTAACTATAACCCTTTTAGAATAACATTTCTGTGTTCTCTAACAGGGCTTCCTCACCCCCGAAGGGCTCTGTGCCTATTAGGGCCTTTATGTGATCAGGTTCTTTATGCTGTTTTATGATTAGGGTATTAGAAGCAATCATGTGTATTAGTACCAAGGGCATAAACACATTTGCCAAACAAACTAAAATACCAGCAAAGGAGTTTAAATTAAAACACTCCTTTCACCCTGGATGATCTCATAAGATATCACCACCCGGGAAACTTATTGATTAAAGTTCTAAATTGGTTTTTATTTGGAAAGAGATTGGGGAAGGCCTTCTGCCTGTGTCACAGAAATTAGGGAGTAGTCTATTGAAGGAAGACAGATATCATCTTTAAGGTGAGCGCCGGGGGCAGCTTTTCGGAATTCCTGAAAACCTGATCCGCCTTCCCTTCAGGTTTTCTCCTCATGACCTTGTCATGGGTGGGATCTCGTGTGCCAGCTCCCGGCATCTCCCCGTTTTTTATTTTTTAAGACAGCCAGATGGATCTCAGTCGCGAGCTTTTGAGTGCTCTGCTGGAGAGTTCTGACAATGCAAGGAAGGATTATAATGAGAAGTAAAATTAGGGCTGCTATAGCAGCATATTGAAGATAGTTGATAGGATATTTTTTCCAGTAATAAAGTTAGAAAAGGTATGAAAAAATTCATTAGCAGCTCCTGCAGCAGTAAAGTCCAGGCAGGAATCTTCTAAGGTTTTTATCTGACCATGAAGCTTTCCAAGATCTAAACTAATGCTGGAGCTATTCCATACACCTGAAATATGATTTTTAATCCTTTCCCAATTGTAATCTGTATCATTTACTTTCAGGGGCGTTACACAGATCCATCAATAGTCAGCGTGACAGGATAGTGCTAACTTTACACTTAAAGCCTGCAACTCGGTTCCAATATGCATGACTGCTTCTTTTAGGGCATCTATTTTTACTTCTAATTTTCTATCTATAAATTCTTGCGTAGCTAGAGCTAAAGAAACATTTTTTGACATATCATTGACATATTGAACAGTATGTACCTGTTGAGTCAATGATATCGCTGCCACAGTGACAGAGGTAATTGCTGTTATCAAAACTGAAATCCCTAAGATAAGTAATCCAACAAACCGTCGGAACGCATTAAATCTTGCAGTTGTTGCAGAACGGCTAAACTGTAATTGTCATGCCAATAGGCATTCACTGTGATGGGCACCATAAGGTAAGGTGGACATTGCAACACCACAAAAGAACAAATGTTATATTGAGGGGTTAAACAGGATGAAAGCATGAATTGTTCACAGTAGACTATATTTGGTTCACCTGAATAATTCATTTGTATATGAAGCCTTTTTGAATCATTAGTAAACAAAAAAACGTAAGGGGAGGGTAAACAAGCCAGCACAGAATAGGTGGAATTGTTTTCTGGCCAAGTTAAAGTAACAATGGAGGTGGCAGCAAGGGCTCTCCAAATTTCTGGTTGCCAAAAGGTTTTGCCCTTAGTAGTATAGGACAGTATGGGGGGAACAAATTGATTATAATGCCATCTGCTGGGCACCAATGGCCAAGGGAGGGAATCATTTTTCCAATCGCTAAACCTACTGACATGGTCAGAAACAGCTCCTGGATTCTGACTTGGGTTTGGATTGCTCCAGTCTTGTACCAAATAGTTTCTGCCTCCCGGTATTCTATAATCTATTTTTGAATTATAAGTACAAGATTTCCATACCGGATATCCAAGGCGGTTGTCTATAGTTTTCTATATGACATCTGACGGAGCAACATCAATACAATTTGGATATTTTGGTGGAGCATTAAGGAACAAGGATTTATAGGGGTCAAGGACCCCGGGCATATGGGCCTGTAATATCCAAACCAGCCGATCTCCTGTATTGTCTGAAAATTTTGATGCTGGAGAATCTGTCAGAATTGCTTTCTTGGAGGCTCCAACACACCCCTCCTTAGAGGGAGTGATAAGATCACTTGTATGACTATGGGGGAAATTAAAGCAAAGCAGAAGGTCATCCGTTAATCCCCTAAAAGTATAGTTAAAATTGATGGGGTAGTGAACTTTATCATAAGAAGTATAGGATCCTCCCAAGAGATGAGGCTGGTCTGTGTTGACCCGTATAGGGTCATTGTTCCAAGTAACTACTTGGAAGGTCAGGGGATCAGGGAAATATGCCCAGTATTTTTCTGATGTAGAAGAGGTAGCACTTGCCTGGCAAGACAGTAAAGCAAGCATAGCAATAAAATCTTTTTCAGGAGAGGCTGAGGATCCCTGTAGAGAAGCTATTCCCTGTGCTAGGTGGCAAAGTGACTTAATTTGCCCCCATGTGGGTATGGAGGCTTGTTGAGTTGCCGGCACAGGACGTCCTGGTGGTTTCCATTTGTTCTTCCGAGATCTCCACTGCCGGTTGTTTCAGAGTCTGCTGGACCTTCTAGGTGGGCGGCGGAGGCAGGGGCAGAGGAGTGTCCTTCTTCTTTTGTGGTCGAAGCAATGGGGGAACCGGATGTCTGGGGGACTGCGACATGGCGAATCAGTTTGTCCGGGATCCAAATTGGCTACTCAGCACCCTGGGGGAAAACACAAGCACACCTTCAGCCGCTGGTTAGTAATGGGTCAGGACCCCTCCATTGTTCTGAAAGAAGGTTTTTCTACTTAACCAGAGGTTTTGTACTCTACTGCTCTGGACTCCAATGTCGGAGCATTGCAGTAACCCCAAATGAATCAGTGTTTAGATTGTATATCACAAAAAGAGCGTGTTGTAGAATCTGGTGAGGGGAACTATACTTAAATTCACCATTATGTAGTTTTAAAATTTGAGTTTTTAGGATCTGATGTGCTCTTTTTACGATGGCTTGTCCCTGTGGGTTATAAGGGATACCTGTGATATGTTTTATATGAAACCTTGTACAAAAGTCTTGAAAAGATTTAGAAGTGTAAGCAGGGGCATTGTCAGTTTTAAGACATTAAGATAGCACAAGTCTAACAGTGAGGGGTTATTTTTGGTAGAAGCAGAATGAGTTTTTATATGTACCATAATCTTAAATAACACTTATTTACTTTACCAAAGTATCAAAAGATTTTAAAAACAAATATAAATCACTTAAAGGCAAAGAAATTCATAATTTGTTATTGAAAGATTCATTCTAAGAAAACTTTGTTCTCTTAACATAGAGAGTAGACTAAATTCCAGTCTGTTACCAATTTACCAGATAGCAAACAAACAAAATTTTTCAGTTAATCTTAGAAAAGTCTTTTTATAAATCTTGAAGAACTAGCAGTATTTTTTTTAAAGGCATGAGAGTGAAACCATACAAGGCATGTTTACAATCTAATTAAATTGTAATTGACAAAGTAGCCTGGTCATTGTTGTGACTTGTAACACTTTAACGTGATAACTAAAATTACAACTGACATTTCACCAGGACATATCAGATTTTCATGAATTTCACATAATTTCTAGGATATCGATATAAGTAACATCAACCATACAATATAACCTGAGAAGATTTATCACTCCTCCAACAATAATTCCCATGCAATTTAACATGTCAAATGAACTCAGGTAGTTTAATAGCTCTTTGGGATGTCTCAGGGGCCCTCTGAAGCATCAGGTCAATGAAGTCTCTTGTTCCTTACCGGTCGGGGCACTCTGGCCAGTTGTCCGCGTCAGGAGGAGACCAGGGACAAAAGGGTCCCAGGTGTGGCCGCTGGGTCTGGTCCATTGGCAGGCAAGCTGGCCTCTGAGTACCCCGAGTGGTCAGGATGTCAGTCTCAGCAAAGAAGAGTCCGCACCAGAGTCGCCATTTGTTGCAGGAAGGGGGACCCCTTCCAGGGCCCGAAACTGAGCTCTTATAAATGAATTGTTGGAGAAGACACATGTGCTGACAAAGCAAGAGATCTCATTGGAAAGAGCACCGGGGTGGAGGGCAGGAGGCTAAGGGAACCCAGGAGAACTGCTCTCTTCTGGAAAACAAGGACATTGCTCTTGGACAAAGGTAGAAAAGGACTGAACACTGGTCGTTTTAACTTTAATTCCTCTGCGGTTAAGGAGTTGTATTATGATTCCAATAAAAAGCTGTCTTTCTTTTGACTCACTGTTACCCATTTTTGTTACTAATTAGAAGAAGTAAAAAAGAGAAAAAAGGAAGAGGCTTAATTTGGAGAAGAAGGAAAGAACCTGAAACGTACCCACCTTTCTTACCCTACCTTTCTTATGTAGGGGGGCCTGTAGCGCCCTAGTGGGGTTCTAAAACCTGAAGCCTACCCACTTTCCTCACCCTACCTATCTTATGCAGGGGGGCCCGCGGCGCCCTAGTGGGGTCCTAGCCGTCCTGAAGACAACAATGCGGGGGATGACCTTCGGGTTCCCTGTTCGTGGCGCCACTTGCCAAACAAACTAAAATACCAGCAAAGGAGTTTAAATTAAAACACTCCTTTCACCCTGGATAATCTCATAAAATACCACCACCCGGGAAACTTATTGATTAAAGTTCTAAATTGATTCTTTGGAAAGAGATCGGGGAAGGCCTCTGCCTGTGTCACAGAAATTAGGGAGTAGTCTATTGAAGCAAGCATCAGAAAGACAGATATCATCTTTAAGGTGAGCGCCAGGGGCAGCTTTTCGGAATCCCTGAAAACCTGATCCGCCTTGCCCGTCAGGTTTTCTCCCTCATGACCTTGTCATGGGTGACATCTCGTGTGCTGGCTCCCAGCACTAATCTCCAAATTATTTTTCATTTTAAAACACACTGTCAGTGACCTAATAATATGTAAAAATATTATATATGCATTGCTATTCTAATATATTATGACATTTAAAAATATATACAAAATGTAAATTAAATGACAGTGAAATAAAAATAAATAGAAACGGAAATGCTAACATTTTCTTCCCCAGTGGATGAGGTACTCATTTTTTGGCCACTGGACTAATGGATTCTGACTGTACACACATAATTATACCAGTTGTTTAACTATAATAATAAACTGATTTCTCTTATGTATAGCTTCAATCAAAGTTCACAGAATACCAAAAGGGGGCAAGAATAAAATTGTATATGAATAACTTTCTTCATATACATATATAAAAGTTTGAGCTCAATTAAGTAATCATCTTTAGTTCTTTTGTTATTCCGTCAATTCACCTACTGGTAAATAATACAAACTTTACAATTGATTTTTTTTTTTTTTTCCATAAAAAAAGTAGAGCAATGGCCTTGAAAAAAAAATGGCCTAGTGAAAAAGTTGGGTTAAAGTTCAACATTCAGAAAACTAAAATCGTGGCATCTGGTCCTATTATATCACGACAAGCAGATGGGGATAGAGTAGAAACAGTGCTGACTTTAATTTTCTAGTCTCCAAAATCACTGCAGATGGTGATTGAAGCCAAAAATTAAAAGATGCTTACTCTTTGGAAGGAAAGTTATGACCAACATAGATAGCATATTAAAAAGCAGAGACGTCACTTTGGCAAAAATTTCCGTCTAGTCTAGGCTATGGTTTTTCCAGTGGTCATGTATGGATGTGAGTGTTGGGCTATAAAGAAGCAGAGCACTGAAGAATTGATGCTTTTGAACTGTGATGTTGGAGCAGACTCTTGAGAGTCCCTTGGACTGCAAGGAGATCCAAACAGTCCATCTTAAAGAAGATCAGTGCTGTGTGTTCATTGGAAGGACTGATGTTGAAGCTGAAACTCCAATACTTTGGCCACGTGATGTGAAGCGCTGACTCATTTGAAAAGACCCTAATGCTGGGAAAGATTAAGGGCAGGAAAAGTGGACAACAGAGGATGAGATGGTTGGATGGCATCACCGGCTCAATGGACATGGGTTTTGGTGCCCTCCAGGGTTGGTGATGGACAGGGAGGCCTGGCATGCTGCAGTTCATGGGGTCACAAAGAGTCAGACACGACTGAGCAACTGAACCAAATTAAACTTAAAAAAAATGTTGTATGGGTATCATTATATATATATATATATAATATACATATATGTATATATATATGCATTTGTAAAGAAAATTAATGAAAAAATACAGAAGACTTACAGTTTGCTGAAACAGAAAGTGTACTCACTCAGAGCTGAATATACATATAATCTAGAAAAAATACTTTCTCAGCTTCTGATGACTTCTCAAGAAAGGCACTCCATGACATTCATCTCCAGCCTACTGTGGACTCCTTTCCACTTCCCTCCTCAACTTCCCTCCAGAAAATCTCTTCCCTAGGTTATAAAACACACTTTGGGCTTCTGGTTCAGACACGATGACCTTGATCTCTTTGTGCCCACTCCTCTGTAATTCTGGAAATAAGAAGAGACCACTAAGGAACTTATTATAGTTGGCAAGAAGAAGGGGAACTAGTTTGGGGCCTGAAGAAAGGAAGAGAAACACAGCAGCACATAACAGAAGACAACCCAGGCCCAGCATTCCTGACCTCCAACCTAGCATCAGAAGGCAGCCTGAGTGGGGCTGTTCCTCCCAAGGAATAAATGTGAAGGAATACCAGGTGGTGGTTTAGTTGCTAAGTTGTGTCTGATTCATTGGGACCCCGTGGACTGTAGCCCATTAGGTTCCTCTGTGCATGGAATTCTCCAGGCAAGAATACAGATTCCCATGTCCTTCTCCAGGGGATCTTCCCAACCCAGGGACTGAAGCCAGGTCTTCACAAGGCAAGTGGATTCCTTACAGTCTGAGCCACCAGGAAAGCCTGAGAAATTTAATAATGCCATGGATATTTGGAAATTAAAAGGATTAAAACACATGTGAATATTAGATAAAGTAGACTTTAGAGCAAAGAAAATATCTAAGGACAAAGGAATACAAGAATATTACATAAGGAAAAAAGAGTCAATCGAGCAGGAACACATACTAATCCTAAATATGTATACATGAAACTACATAATCTCAAAATACTTGAAGCAAAATTCGATACATCATACAAATACTCCTATATACTTTACCGATATTGAAACTGTGACATAAAACTTTTGAAAAAGAAATCATCAATCCAAGATAGACTGACCAGAGAATCCTAACAAATATGTTTAAAATTAAGATCAACTTGATATAATCTCTTCAAGAAAATGAAAGAGTAGGAAAACATTCCCAACTAATTAAATGGGGACAGTATTACTCTATATCAACTCACACAAAGGCAGTACAAAAAGGAAATTTCAGACTATCATCTCTCACAAATTTGGAATTAAAAGTTTTCACTCTCACACATACAAATCAACCAAATGAATTCAACTATGTATAAAAACATCTCTTGATAGTTTCTGGTCCCTTCCTAAGTCTGGTCACATTACCTATCTCTTCAAAGTGTTTAAGTGAATCAAGTGTACAGACAGCTCAGTTCAGTTCAGTTCAGTCGCTCAGTCGTGTCCCACTCTTAGTGACCCCATGAATCTCAGCACACCAGGCCTCCCTGTCCTTCACAAACTCCCGGAGTTTACACAAACTCATGCCCATCGAGCTGGTGATGCCATCCAGCCAGATTATCCTCTGTTGTCCCCTTCTCCTCCTGCCCCCAATCGTTCCCAGCATCACAGTTAGGGTCCCAGTAAGAATATTATCATACCAGAAATACAGTGACAAATCCTTGAGTCTAGGTCAAATCAGAAACTGACATCTCCCATTTAAGTTAATCCTACCCAGTCATTTTAAATGTCTAGATAAAATCACTGCAACTAGATTCATAAGATAAAGAAAACATATCTATTAAATAGAAATGGTGGGTGTGTTTGTTATTCTTTGTTAGCCTCTCTGGAACTGTGTTGATCATTTTCTATTATGTTATGAACCTTTGGAGGATGAGAAGACCAGACTTTATCCCTCTAGCTCTCCTGGCCTCTGGGTTCTACTTGAGTTTGGCCAGTGGTTGACAAAAGAAATTGTTGAGTCAGTGGAGAAAGAGATTCGTGGATTGATTCTTTCCTCTGACTCCTTTCTTACTGGGCAGTGGCCAAATCTCTCTACTGAAGCCCAGAGCTCTGGTCAGAGGCCCTCGCTTTCAGCTGCAGCCATGTACAAGACTCTTTAGAGACTGCAATATCCATTCTCTTCTTTGCCTGTGGCCCCAGATGTGTTCCTGCACCCCTGTTCTTGCATGTCTCAAAGAGTTTTGCTTTTCCTTTTAAGGTTTCCTTAGCTCTGCTACAGCTTCCAAATCCTTAAAGCCCATTGTGTGTTAGTCGCTCAGGCATGTCTGACATTTTGTGATCCCCATGGACTGTAGCCTACAAGGCTTCTCTGTCCAAAAGATTCTTCAGACAAAAATAGTGGAGTGGATAACCATTCCCTTCTGGATGGATCTTCCCTGACCCAGGGGAGTAACCCAGGTCTTCCACATTGCAAGGAGATTCTCTGTCATCTGCACCACCAAGGAAGCCAGTTTCCTTTATTTTCCTTATCTGTGTAAATCATCTTGATTTCTGACAATGATAGGGGTGGCTATGGAGCTGATAGATAAAGATGGTTCCTAAAGATCTAATGCTAAACTGCTCACAACAGGAGGGGGACATCTTTTTTCCTGACTCCAAAATCATATATACAAAAACACGTCACAGGTCGTGTAAAAATAAGTGCTGAGAAATCAATGATTTAAGAATGAATTTGGTAAACGTGCACAAACTTTAAGCTGTAAGATGATGAATGAGATCTCAGGATCTAATGTGTAACATTGTGACTGTGGTTTATAATGTCTCACTGATATTTGTGGGGTTTCCCAGGTGATGTTAGTGGTAAAGAACCCTCCTGCGAGTGCAGGATGCATAGGAGATGTGGGGTGAATCCCTGGGTCAGGAAGGGTGATCCCCTGGAGGAGGGCATGGCAACCCACTCCAGTATTCTTTCCTGGAGAGTCCCCATGAACAGAGGACCCTTGCAGGCTATAAAGTCCATGGGGTCACAAAGAGTTGGACATGACTGAAGTCACTTAGCACACATGTAAGAGAGGAAAACTTAAAAGTTCTCACCAAAAAATCTTTAAAGGTAAATATGTGAGGTGATATTAATAGATATGTTAATTAAATCAATGAGGGAATCCATTAATCATGTATACCTATTTAAATTGTCATGTATACTTTAAACATCTTGCCATTTTATCTGGAAATTATATTTTAAAAAACTGAGCAAAGGAAAAAAAAACAAGAATTTCAATGCTTTTTATATAATATTGTAGATATTTCACCCATTACTCTTGGTATGTAAAAGGGTTTTCTTTATTCCAGACAATAACCTGTGGGATACACTGGATATTCAGAAATGGAAGAAACGTTGGAAATTATCTAGACATTCCTCCCATATTAAGGATCTATAAGTGAATCCAAGAATGATTAAGTTACTTATCTAAACTTATAAAATTCGATGCAAAAGTAGCAATAGCAACCAGGTTTCCCCGGTTTAGGGGACTCTTTATCGAACTACCCGGCAACGGGAAATATCTCCTATGCTCTGCAAAACTTGATTCTTATCTCTTTCACAGAAGTAATCATATTCTGCTTTGTATTCATTGTCCAGTTAGCATAAGTTTTACCAAGTAAATTAAATTATTTGAAGGTTCAATCCTGGCATGTCTGTTCTTCTCACTCTAAATTCTCACTTATGGCTAAAGCTCTTTATCAATGCCATTTCTTCTCCCTGAAGACCCTCGCTCTTTCACCTCATGCTTCCCCAACATCTTTCAGGTCTCAGTAAAAACTGCTTCCACAAAGCAGCCTTTTGTGATTCTGAGACAGCTCAGGTCTCCTTGTTATGTGGACATATGGCATTCTGTGCTTTTCCCTCTTGACACGTGTCCCAATTATGGTTCAATATTTAACTTTGAATTTTCCTCATTTCTCTTTTTCTATTAAATTTTAAGTCCTACTTTACAAAGTCCACAAATGTGCTCTTGACTATTGTCCATTCTTTGCATCCACCCGGGCTTCATTAGTTGTTTGGTTAATGAAACACTTTTATTCATGCAGAGTTAAATTCCACTGAATTTTCATGCTGCTCTCACAGCATACAGTGAGAGCCATACAATCACTGAGGTCTTTTCCTCCACCCAAAACCTCATACCCTGATTATATGGACATAAATACAGAAGCAGAAGTGCGGGGGCTTCGCTTGCAGCTCAGCTGGTAAAATATCTGCCTGCAATGTGGGAGATCTGGGTTTGATCCCTGGGTTGGAAAGATTTCCTGGAGAAAGGAAAGGCTACCCACTCCAGTATTCTGGCCTGGAGAATTCCATGGACTGCATAGTCCATGGGTCACAAGTCGGACACAACTGAGTGACTTTCTTTCAAAGAACTGTGGATGCACTTGTTTTAGTCTTTGCCCTATTAGATGGAAAGCACTAGATGTTCGGTCTTTTATTGAACGTACACTAGACCTCACAGTTTCCTGTCCTACGATAATATGATAATTGAGTCACTGACTAAAAGGCTGAATAGGACAGAACTATAGACAATGCTCTGAACCTGCCACTTGAGTCTACTTTTTACCATAGGATTCTTAACTTCACTAGAAGAGTTCAGTTTCTTAGCTGTACTCTCTGATCATGACAGATAAAAATACTTTAAGGAGAGCCTTCAAATCAAATATTCTTACATTGTACACAAACACCTAATCTGTGTTTGAAGTTACAAATGAAATTCACCTCCTTGATGAATTGTCACCTACTTTTCCTAGATGAATGTACCGTCTTCCTCCTTATGGCTTCCTAATTTCATTCTCACCATTTTTATCTCCCTGACCACATTCTGACTTATATTATAGTTACTTATCTGAACAACACCAATCCCTACTCCTTTAATTCAGTTCCCCTGGGTCTACATGTGTACACTAACTGCCCGGCACCCCACTCCAGTACTCCCGCCTGGAAAATCCCATGGACGGAGGAGCCTGGTGGGCTGCCGTCTATGGGGTCACATAGAGTCAGACATGACTGAAAGGACTTAGCAGCAGTAGCAGCAGCAGCAGCAGCAGCAGCAAACATGGCAGAAACTGGCCAGCCATGTGTTCTTTCTGAGGTAAATATAATTAAAAACGAATAGCCAGCCTCTGATATTTTGGATAAACTGACAACTGGACAAAATCTTAACTGCTATTCCAGATAAAAGTTCCCTTTGTGTTAATGTCTTTCTTTTAGAGAGAACTCCCATTCTACATAGAGTTCAGGTAAATAGAAATGGGACTTATATGTTAGCTGGAAAATAAACCCACTGTTGCAGGAAACAAAAGTAGACAAATCACTCATCTTCTGTATACTTCAAGATCCATTTTATTAGGAGCTGGCAGCTCAGACAGTAAAGAGTCCGCCTGCAGTACAGGAGACCTGGGCTCCATCCATGGTCGGGAAGATCCCTGGAAGAGGGCATGTCAAACCACTCCAGTGTTCTTGCTTAGGGAATCCCCATGGACAGAGGAGCCTGGCGGGCTGCAGTCCAAGGGGTCGTCAGTCCATGGGGTCGTAAAGTGTTGGACACGATGGAGCAACTACACACAGCAAATTTCTCAAGTTTTCATACTGACATTTAGAAACAGTTTCTCTCACTAGTGTGCTTAACTACAACTCCTGCTTGTCAATGGAAGATCAAAGATAAAAGTAATATTCCATAACAGTCAAGTAATTTTTTCTATCAAATATTTTTCTTAAAGCTAAACTAGAGAAATACATTGTGAGATAGAGCATATAATGAGAAGTATAAGAGATCCAACAGGGAAGTTGCTCAGCCAATCAATAATTTTCTTTTCAGAAAAAAGAACAAACGTCAGTTTGGAATCATGTTTTATACAGAGATTTGCATAATCTTTGGAAAGGTAAAGGATTTTCTACTCTAATTTTTCTTTTCCAGTGGAGAAAACCAAGCCCTAGAGAAGTGAAGATAGGTTTTCCAAGTGAAAGAGTAATTATGTTATGATTCTGATGAGAGCCTGGTGACAGGCCTTAAGGTTCAGTTGCTTCATCTTTAAGCTGACAGGCTGGAGTTGGGCTACCAGTATTGGTCCTGTCTTCAGACTGAATTTCTCTAATTTTTAGAAACTTCTTTCTTTGCTCTTAATGCCCTCAACTGATCACATGAAATCAACAATCTATAGGTTTAAATGTTAACTACCTCTAAGAAAATATGCTCCCAGGTGAGCATGTCAAAGAACTACAATTTGAAAGAAATGTACAATTCTATGGAATATGTTACTTTGTGCCACTTTATTTGGAATTGAATATCTATGCTACATGTTCCACATTCATGACCTTGGAAGGGAAAACAAGATTGACAAGTTTTTTTTTTTCCATTTGATCATGCCCAGTGTTTTAGTGCATGCAGGCTGCTGTTACAAAATGCCAGATTCTGGGTTGTTTATAAACCACGTTATTTATCATTGTTCTGGAGGCTAGAAGTCCAAGATCAGGGTGCTAGCATGGTTCAGTGAGTGCGGGCCTCTTCCAGGATGTAACCCTGAATAGAAGGGAGGAGCAAGTATTTCAGGCCTCTTTCACAAGAGCCCTAATCCCATTCATGTGGGCTCTGCCCTCATGACCTAATCATTTTCCAATGGTCCCACCTCCTATAATCATCACTTTGGGGATTAGGTTTTTGAACATATGAATTTTGGAAGAACACAAGCATTTAGACCATGGCACCCAACGAGGAGACTGACTTGTCTGAGGTAACCCAATGCCTCATGCCTACTGAAAGCTCTGTGGTGCTGATAGGAAGCCGAGGACAATGGAAGCTGAATAAGGACCAGCACCCGCAGGTGGAGGGTCTGAGATGGCAAACTCCTTGATGGACTTCACAACAATATATGAGTGTCTCCAGTGTCTACCTTGGTTATCAGTCATTGAGGAATTTCCCTCTCCTATACATGTTCCTATATGACATATTGGTTAATTACTGAGTTCCTAGAGAAAGTACCATTTGATCAACATGATAACATCACGACTATACATATGAAAAAAAGGGCCTTTGACAGATACAAATTTCAGTGTGGAAAGTCCTCAAGACTTTGTTCACTTCAGGTAGCAATTACAAGTTTGGGGACCTCCTAAGACCATTCTTGGGTTCCATAATCAGCCTGGGTTCAAGAGCTCACTGAAAGCTCTTATACATGTGGTTATGGTTTATTTCAGATCTTTGATTTATTTTTAATTCATTTTTTATTTTCAATGCTATAAATGTCAGTTTTTGTTGAACAGTGAAGAACTTGTATGTATATACGTGGATATCCACTTTTGTTTAGATTCTTTTCTCATGGAGCAACAGACAGGTTTCAAAAAGGAATAGGAGTATGTCAAAATTGTATATTCTCACCCTGCTTATTTATCTCATATACAGAATACATCATGAGAAATGCTGGGCAGGATGAAGTACAAGCTGCAGTCAAGATTGCCAGGAGAAATTTCAATAACCTCAAATATACAGACGCCACCACCCTTATGGCAGAAAGTGAAGAAGAACTAAAGAGCTTCTTGATGAAAGTGAAAGAGGAGAGTGAAAAACTTGGCTTAAGTTCAACTTTCAGAAAACTAAGGTCACGGCATCCCGTCCATCACTTCATGACAGGAACATGGGGAAACTGGATAGTGGCTGACTTTATTGTTTGGGGCTCCAAAACCACTGCAGATGGTGATTACAGCCATGAAATTAAAAAATGCTTACTCCTTGGAAGGAAAGTTATGACCAACCTAGATAGCATATTAAGTATCAGAGACATTATTTTGTCAACAAAGGTCTGTCTAGTCAAGGCTATATTTTTTTCCAGTAGTCATGTCTGGATGTAACACTTGAACTATAAAGAAAGCTGAGCACCGAAGAATGATGCTTTTGAACTGTGGTGTTGGAGCCAACTCTTTAGTCTGTTGGACTGCAAGGAGATGCAACCAGTCCATCCTAAAGGAGAACAGTCCTGGGTGTTCATTGAAGGACTGATGTTGAAGCTGAAACTCCAATATTTTGGCCACCTGATGAGAAGAGCTGACTTATTTGAAAAGACCCTGATGTTGCGAAAGATTGAAGGCAGGAGAAGATGGGGATGACAGAGGGTGAAATGGTTAGTGGCATCACCAATCAGTGGACATGAGTTTGGGCAGACTCCGGGAGTTGGTGATGGACAGGGAGGCCTGGCGTGCTGCGGTTCATGGGGTCGCAAGGAGTCGGACACAACTGAGTTACTGAACTGAACTGAACTCAAGTAGGTCATTTCAGAGAGTTGAGTAGAGTTTTCTGTTCCATACACTAGTTCCTTATTAGTTATCTATCTTATATATATTAGTGTGTACACATCAATCCCAGTGTCACAATTCATCCCTCCCTTCTCCCCTGGAACCATAAAATAAGTTTCTACATTGTGACTCTCTTCCTATTGGTAAATAAGTTCATTTGTACCATTTTTTAACATCCCAGATATCAGTGATATCATATGCTTTTGTCTTTCTCTGTCTGACTTACTTCACTTGGTATGACAATATCCAGGTTCATCAATATTGCTACTGTTAGCATTACTTTATTCCTTCTTATGGCTGAGTAACATTACATTCTGTATCTGCAGTACATCTTCTTTGCCCATTTCTCTGTTGATGGACATTTAGGTTGCTTCCATGTTCTGGCTATTATAAACGGTGCTGCAATGAACACTGCTATGCTTAGTCACTTAATTGTGGCTGACCCTTTGCGACCCCATGGATTGTAGTCTGCCAGGCACCTCTGTCCCTGGGGGTAGTCCCTGTGGAGAATAATAAGCAAGAAGAATGTGGTGGATTGCCATTCCCTCCTCCAGGGGATCTTCCCAATGCAGGGGTTGAACCCAGGTCTCCCACCCTGCAGGCAGAATTTTTACCATCTGAGCCCCAGGGAAGCCCTGATGAAGCAAGGAACACTGAGGTGCATGTATCTTTACAAAGTATGATTTTCTCTTGATATACATCCAGGGGATTGCAGCTTTTTAAAAGATACAGATAAAAAACTGCCCAGGAAAAGGCATATAGGGCAGAGTCAAAGGAAAAGTGAAACATGGAACTTTGGTTTCTTCTTCCCAGGGTGTCATGGGCATCTCAGTGTTCCCAGCACCAATGTGCCGGCATTGTGCGCTTGCAGACATGGGAGCTCACTCCAGCCTCGTGTCCAGAGTTTTTACTGGGGCTCCATCGCCAAGGAATGACTGAGGGTCCGTACAGCTGATCTCAGGCTCAAACCTCACTAGAGGTGCAGCTGATACTGCATGACCAAAACCCCCGTCCTGAATCACATCATTCTTGTGGCTCAAACTTTTTACTCTAAGTCTCAGTGTTGACATCCCTGTCAGGCTGGCCCAAGACCCTCACAAAAACAAAGGCACTTTTCTCAGTGTTAACCTTTGACACCTTTAATCACCCTTTCTCAGAGGAAACAGCCTAAGGGTTTAGAGAGGAGCTCCCAGGAAACAAGGGCAAAGTCCAGACTTCCCTTTGGATGAGACTGAGCCCTTCACTACACAGCCCTGTGGATGGGTGGTTTTGCTTGAGAAGGCTACCTTGTTGTAGCTTCACAATAAGAAAATGTGAAGTTACAAACATCAGTCAAGTATTCATCTTCTTCTGATCTTTGTCTGAAATGTTTTTTTTTTTTTTTTTTGCATTATCTTCATTAATTCTAATGCAACTCCTTGAGGTAGACACTTGTTTGAATGGCATTATGGAGAGAAGTGAAATAAGGCTTGCCTAAAGATTCAGGGCTAGTGACTGGTGGACTGGGAGTATGTACAAGGTCTAGAGGACTCCAAGGTTCATACTTAAAGCCACTAAGTTGAAAAATAGCAACAATTCTTTTTTTAGCCTTTTTTTTTTTTTGGTTGTGTTGCTGAGGGGCTATTTTGTTTAGCAGTTTATTTTTTTGAGTGCGAGGCAGAGGGGCTATTCGTCCACTGATAAGTACTTAATTATTAACCCTTTTGATTAAGTGATATTTAAGCATCAAAAAAGTCTCCATTTTGCCTTTCTCTGTAGATACTGCAAAGTTTTTCTTTTTCCTATGTAGACAACAACATATATAAATCAAATGTCATGAATAGTGACCAGCAAGCAGAGTATTGTTTGAAGTAGAATTGGCATAAAACTGTCAAATACTTAAAGTATATAAAATGAGAATTTGATAAATATATATCTTATTTTTTTAATTTATTTCTTAATTGGAATATAATTTCTTTAAAATGTGTTGTACATGATGTGAGTCAGCCATAAGTGTGCATATACCCCCTCCCTCTTGAGTCCCCCACTCGCACCCCGTCCCGCTTCTCCAGGCGGTCACACAGACGGGGTGAGCTTCCTGTGTCATACAGCATCTTCCCACCAGCTATCTGTTAACATTTTACACATGGTAATGTACTGTGTTTCAATGCTATTCCCTCAGTTCAACTTGCCCTCTCCTCCCCTGTTATGTCCACAAACATGTTCTCCATCTGTGCCTCTGCTCCTGCCGTAAAAATAGGTTAACCAGTGCCATTTTATTGGATTCCATCAATACATTAACATACAATATTTGGTTTTCTCTTTGTGACTTACTTCATTCTACATAACAGGCTGTAGGTTCATCCACCTCAGCTTAAGTGACCCAAATTCGCTTCTTTTTAGGGTTAGTTAAAATTCCCTTGTATAGATTTACCACAACTTCTTTATCCATTCCTCTCTCAGTGCACATCTAGATTGCTTCCATGTCCTGGCTATTGTAAACACTGTTGCAATGAATTTTGGGGTACACTTGTGCCGGGCTCCAGCCCCGACAAGAACCAGGGGTTCCCTCAGGATGAATGGCGTCGGCGAGGGAGAGAGAGAAAGAAAGAGAGAGAGAAAGAAAGAGAGAAAGAGAGACAGACCAGACTGGGCATGTGCAACAGAGTCTGGCAATGCTTTATTTTTTACCATAGCGTTTATACCCTAAGTTAGTACATTTCTAAGGGGAAGATAGTTTAACATTACATCAGCTTGTCCTTCACGAAACCAGGGTGTTTTCTGCATACTTCTTTGTCTATGAGGGTCTTGTACATTATCTTCTGGCCTTCGGGCCTATTGACATTTTATGCAAGTCAGGTGAATGTAAACCTATTTTTCGTTTTTGCGGTGATCTTAACAGAAAAGTTTCAGTCTCTTAGGGCAACAGTACAGCGTGTCACAACATAGTAGAAGCATAACCTTGTTAACACAAAGGTCAGTTCTTCTGCAGAAGTTGTCAGTTGAATTTATCTAAGAGGATTACCCCATACAGCCTCTGTGGCTTCAGTGAGGCAGCCTCTGCCTAGCACTCCTGGCTGACAATTAACAACCATCTCATTGTTACCACACTAGGTCTAAGCTCTTATTTTTCTAGATCTTTTAACTATATTAACAATGGTTTCCATAACACAACCTTAGCACATTAAGAGCAAAAACACAGCAAGCAAATGTTAACCCAATAGCCACTTTTAGAATAATTTTTCTTGTGTTTTCTAATAGGGCTTCCTCACTCCCCGAAGGGCTCTATGTCTATTAGGGCTTTTATATGATCAGGTTCTTTATGCTGTTTTATGATTAGGGTATTGTAAGCAGTCATGCTTATTAATACCAAGGGCATAGATGCATTTGCTAATCAAACTAGAATGCCAGCAAAGGAGTTTAAATTGAAACACTCCTTTCACCCTGGATAATCTCATAAGATACCACCACCCAGGAAATTTATTGACTAAAGTTCTAAATTGATTCTTATTTGGAAAGAGATCGGGGAAGGCCATCTGCCTGTGTCACAGAAATTAAGGAGTAGTCTATTGAAGCAAGCATCAGAAAGGCAGATATCATCTTTAAGGTGAGCGCCGGGGGCAGCTTTTTGGAATCCCTGAAAACCTGAACCGCCTTGCCTGTCAGGTTTTCTCCTCATGACCTTGTCATGGGTGGGATCTCGTGAGTTGGCTCCCGGCACATGTGTGTGTTTGAATTATGGTTTTCTCATGGGTATATGCCCAATAGTAGAATTTCTAGGTAATAATGTAGAGTTGTTAGGACTTCCCTGATGGCTCAGCAGCTCAAGAATCTGCCTGCAATGTAGGAGACACAGGAGATGGTTCAATCCCTGGTTCAGGAAGCTTCTCTGGAGGAGGAAATGGCAAGCCACTCCAAATGCCATTTTCCCCTACCCCTCTGCCATAGTGCTGACCCTCATTTACATATGTATTAGAAAAGAGTTTCCCTTTCTACTAACTTAAGTAACATAGCTATCATCTGACATGTTTCCCTTTTATTTTTTGAAGAGAACACAGATAAGTTCCATTCTCTTAGACATCTCCAATTATACAACACAATTTTATCAGTTATAGTTATCATGCTACACATTAGATCCTCAGACCTTATAATTTTCATATGTTAAAATATATATCCTTTTACAAACCCGTTCCTACTTCCTCTAGTCTCCAAGCCCTGGCAATCACTTTCCTATGCCATTTCTGAATTCCACTATTTTTTTTTTTCCTTTTAGATTTCTTACAAATAGATCATACAGTGTCTGTCTTTCTCTAATTTATTTCACTTAGCATAAGGCCCTCCAATTTCATCCATGCTGCCACAAATGGAAGATATTCTTTCTTTTTTAATGACTATATAACACACTACATTGCTTTAATCTCTTCACATGCTGACAGATACTTAGGTTTTTTTTTTTTACAATAGGTTGTTTCTAGGCTATTGTGATGGAGAAGGAAATGGCAACCACTCGAGTATTCTTGCCTGGAAAATCCCATGAATGGAGGAGCCTGGTAGGCTGCAGTCCATGGGATCTCTAAAAGTCGGACACAACTTCACTTGTACTTCTCACTTTCATGCATCAGAGAAGGAAATGGCAACCTACTCTAGTGTTCTTGCCTGGACAATCCCAGGGATGGGGGAGCCAGGTGGATTGCCGTCTATGGGGTCACACAGAGTCGGACATGAGTGAAGCGACTTAGCAGCAGCAGCAGCAGCAGCAGCAGCAGGCTACTGTCAATATTGATGCAGTGAATATGGGAGTATAGATTTCTCTTTGAGATAATTACTTCATTTCCTTTGAATATATATTCAGGAATGAATATATATCCAAAAGTGTGAAATTTCATGAGAAACTTCCCGAAGGTATTCCATGGGAGTTGTACCAATATACATTCCTACCAAGAATCCATTAAGACCTCCGTTTTCTACACATCTTCAATCACACTTATTTCTACTTTTTGATAAAAGCCATTTGAACAGGAGTGAGGTGGTATGTGTTATACTTTTGATTTGCACTTCCCTGATATGATGTTGAGCATATATGATGTTGTCATATACTTCTTGGGATTCCGTATGTCTTTTTTGGGGGAAAATTGTCTATTCTGTAAAAAATAGCATGCATTTGTTTATTGCATTTGAATACATAAAACTTAGGTACCTTTCCATACACCAAAAAACTTACAGAAATACAAATAATTCCATTTATAATTGCATCAAAAAAATAAAGTACTCAGAAATAAATTTAAGCAAGGTGTTGAAAGATCTATGTATGAAAATATTCAAGACACTCATGAAAGAAATGTTTAAAAGACACAAAAGGAAACATGTTTCATATTTATTGACTGGCATGGAAACAGACACATAGATCAACAGAGCAGAACAAAAAATCCAGAAAGGACTGCATACCCATATATTGTCGGTTAGCTTATGAGAAAGGAGCCAAGAATATCCAGTGGGAAAAGGAGAAGGTTTTCAAAAACGGCACTGGAAAAACTAGATAGTGCTATGAAAAAGTGAAACAGTGCCCCTGTCTTTTAGCATACACAAAAGTCAACTAAAAATGGATTAAAAAGTTGAACATAAGACTTTAAGTGATTAAACAGCTAGAAGAAATCATTGAGGTAATCTTCTTGCCATCGGTCTTTGCAATGAATTTTTGGGTCTCACACTAAAAGCAAAGGCAACAACTGCAAAAATAAACAAGTGGGACCACATCAAACTCCAAAGAAAGGAACATCAACAAAATCAAATGGCAGTTTACAGATTGAAAGGAGATATTTCCAAATCATATATTTCATAAGGGCTTAATATCCAAAAATACATGAGACATACTAGTCAAGGGCAAAAAACCCCAAATAATTCCAATTTTTAATGGAGCATAAGAAAAGTAAGAGTTTCAATAAATCTGAAGATTAGACTGTAGATGAGAGACACTGCAAGGTTTTCCAGCTAGAGCAACAAAAGCCTGTGCCTTCCTGACATTACTTTCTTCATCTCCACTCACTTGTTTGACAATTACAGTTCACAGTGTACATTCTTCAGTCAACAGAAATCACCACACAGTCAGCTATAATATGTACTAAGAACAGACTCACAGGGGAAAAAAAAGCAAAACTAATATTTACATACTAACTAATGAGGTACATCAAAAGGAAGGTAATTTCTAGAGTTTACCCTTCCATTTTTTTCTATATTTCATTTTAAAATTGAGCCACCTAGTAAGGAAAATGAGTTCAGAGACCTCACTAATATATAGATATAAAATCAGTTTCAAATGGGAGCATTAGTGGATTATAATTTGGGGGTAATTTATTACCAGTGTTGAAACTGGAGTCCTTTTGATTCTCTACTGAATCGGGTTAATAATTTATTATAAATATTAATACCAACATAGGGACACATACTACTAAAGTTATAGTGAACAGAGAAAGACATAGAATGTAGTAGGAAGAAGTGAAAATATGGGAAGCCAGCAATGGTAGTAAAGGGCAGTATTGCCTTGAGAGGAAGGAAGGTTCTCAAAGTTTCTTGAAACACCAAGAATGAGTCAGATGTGAGGAATTAGCTTAATTTGTAGACCAGAAACTCTACCAGAAGAAATTTAAGTTGATAAAAATATTACAATGTTAATATGCACAATTTAGACAGAGAACAGGGTAGGGTATATAGACATTCAAAACTCTTCATTGCTTAGTACATCAGGCACTCAAGGACCACCCTCACTGAAGTCTCTCTATAGCTCAACCTACAGGTACCCTCATGGAAAAAGAGATAGCTCTACTCCACAGGCAATTGAGCCCTACTTTTATGGCCTCGTGGGTTTCCTTAAGAAGCATTCGATTCAGCAGATTTCCTCCATCCCATCCCATCTGGCTGACTCCCCACGGTCAACAGGACTTCTCACCCTGGGATCATTCTGCAGTCCCCATGGCTCCAGCTCTCAGCTTCCATGGACACCAGTGGACTTACAACCCTGTCCGAGGTATGAAAGGCTGCAGCATGGCTTGTCTATGTGGTTCTCACTCCATTCAGACGGTCACAGGTTAGTTAGTTCACTCCCAAACAGCTTCAAATGACTCCCCTCTTCCAGACGACGGTCATGGAGGCGGGGATGTCTCCCCTGCGCTTCAGCTCCCTCAGCCCCAGGTGCAGGCTGGTCCCACCTGCTCACTCCTTCTTTCCCGTTCCTCCTTGTCCCTTCTTTCCTTTCTCATACCAAGTTCTGTGTGGATCCAGATATTCCTTCTCAGTAGTCAGGGAGTCCTGCCAGTATTCACCTGGTCTTCTGTGAGAACTGCTGTGTCTTCAGATGTTCTTGATGCATAGGTGGAGAGAGGTGTACCCACTTCCACCTAACCCTCCATCATCCTGTCCACCCCCATTTGTGCATGTATTAGAAATGAGTTTCCCTTTCTATTAAGTAACATTGCCATCACCACACATGTTTAACTTTTGCTTTTTGAGGAGAACACAGGTAAGTTCCACTCTCTTCAGTTGAGTCATTCAGTCATGTCTGAATCTTTGTGACCCCATGGATTGCAGCACACCAGGCTTTCCTGTCCATCCCCGACACCCAGAGCTTACTCAAACTCATGTCCATTGAGTCGGTATGCCAGTCAATGATGTCCAGTCTCTCAGAGACTGTTTTTTTAGAGATTCCTTATAATTGAGATCATAATGTATTTTTCTTTGTCTGACTTAGTTTACATAGTGTAATGCCCTCCAGTTTCATCCATGTTGCAATAATTGGAAGGATTTCTTTCTTTTTCTAATGGCTAAATAATATTTACCTATATATGTTACATCACATTATTTTAATGCATTCACCTGTTGAAAGATACTAAGGTTGTTCCATACCAAGGCTATTGTGAATAATGCTGCAATGAACGTGGGAATACAGATCTCTCTTTGAGAAAATTATCTAATTTCCTTTGACTATATATCCAGAAGGGGCATAATGGATCACATAACAGTTCTCTTTTAAATTTCTTGAGGAACCTCCACAGTATTTTTCTGTGGGATTTGCACTGGTATACATCCCTACCAACAGAGCATGAGCACTCCTTTTTCTCCACATCCTCAACAAGATTTGTCATTTCTTACATTTTTGGTACTAGCCATTCAAACAAGCATGAAGTGATATCTCTTTTGCTTTATATCTGCATTCCCTTTGATATTAGTGATGCTGAGCATCTTTTCATATACCTCTTGACCATCTATATGTCTTATTTGTGGGAAAATGTCTATTCTTTAAAGATGTAGCATACATTATGTTTACTATATTCCAATATATGAAACTCTGTTGTGTACCTATATATATTAACAATGAACTATGAGAAAGTTGAAGAAAGAAAAGAAGCCAATTTACTATTACATCACAAAAAGATAAAACACTTCGGAATAAACTTAAGAAAAGTGTTGCAAGTTTTTATGGAAAACATTTAAGACATTGATCTGGAGAAGGAAACAGCAACCCACTTCAGTGTTCTTGCCTAGAAAATCCCATGGACGGAGGAGCTTGTGCAGGCTACTGTCCATGGGGTCGCAAAGAGTCGGGCATGACTGAGTGACTCCCCTTGCCTAAGACAGTGATAAGTGAAACCTAGATGCCCATCAGCAGATGAATGGATGAGAAAGCTACTGTACATATACACAATGGAATATTACTCAGCCATTAAAAAGAATAGATTTGAATCTGTTCTAATGAGGTGGATGAAACTGGAGCTTATTATACAGAGTGAAATAAGCCAGAAAGAAAAACACCAATACAGCACACTAATATATATATATGTGGACTTTAGAAATATGGTAACGATAACCCTGTATGCAAGACAGCAAAAGACACAAAGATGTATAGAAGTCTTTTGGACTCTGTGGGAGAGGGCGAGGGTGGGCTGACTTGGGAGAATGGCATTGAACCATGTATGTTATCACATGTGACATGAATCTCCAGTCCAGGTTTGATGCATGATCAAGGGTGCTTGGGGCTGGTGCACTGGGATGATCCAGAAGGATGGGATGGGGAGAGAGGTGGGAAGACGGTTCAGGATCGGGAACACATGTATACCCATGGCGGATTCCTCTCAATGTATGGCAAAACCAATACAATATTATAAAGTAATTAATCTCCAATTAAAATTAACAATATAAAATAAAACAGTAACACCAACATAGAGACACATAGCACTCAAGTTACAGTAGATTGAGAAAGACACAGTTTATGAGGCAGGAGGTGAAATCACAGAAAATTAGCAATGGTATCAAATGAAGGGGCAGTATTGCCTAGAAAGAAAGCAGAGTTCTCTAATTTTTTGGAGAAAACACGAAAAAGCCAGATGGGAGCCCACCAGCTTAAACTGTATACCAGAAACTTCACCAGAAGGAAAATGAAGTTCATAAAATATGGTGATGCTGAACGCCAAAATCCAGACAGTAAGCGAATAGGGTAGGGTATATGTAGATACTGAGAACTACTCAGAGAGGTAGACATGGAAGCAAATACACTAATGAGCATCAGAAAAATCAAAGCACAAAAGGGTCTGAAAAGTAAATCGTAAATAGACTTGGTAGTCTGATCAAAAGAATAAGAGAATCAAATTAGACAACCAAAATAGAAAGACTTGTGCACATGATAGAACCAGAGAATGCTCAGGAAAGAAAGTTTCAGACCTAGTGGACCAGTGAACAGAAGCCTCCAGCATCAGGAACAGAAACCCTGGGCAGGACTCATGAGTGTTCAGTTCTGGAACAGCCTCAGTTTCAAAGTTTGGGCGCTATACCACCTAAAAGCGAATGCAGACAAGGCTTATAGCTTGCTATGACACTGAATCACTGACAATATTGTTGGTTAGTTTACTTTTCTCATTCAACTATAAAGTTAATGAATCACGAACCAATGATAATTGACACCATCATTTTCCAGTCACATCCACTTTAGTCATAGAATGGACATTTGAACCTGTTATATGATCCCAAGTAACAGTTTTAATATTAGATTTATTGATGTTTAATTGAAAGCTAATTGCTTTACAATACTGTACTGCTTTTGGCCAAACATCAACATAAATTGCCATATTTTAACCTATGTCCAATCGTTCTTGAACCTTCTTCCCACCGTCCTTCCCATCGCAGCCCTCGAAACTGTTAGAGAAAAATATGGAAGGCTTCATAAATTTGTGTGTTGTCCTTGGGCTGGGGCCATGCTAGTCTTCTCAGTATTATTCCAATTTTTTAATATATATGCTACCAAAGCAAACACACAAATAACAATTTAACAGAAAAAAAAATCATATAGTTAGTCATCTACCAACAAATGATCAATTACATTAAGAATTAGGGTATTCTGTTATATTTACTGCCACTTATAAAATTGAATTTTATAAGGTCCAAAGTTCCATGTAGGAATTAAGCATATATTTATTCATAACACATGTATACATGCACAGATATATACACAGAAATACATCTATGTTATACAAGCCATTATTCTCCTTGCCTGTCACAATAAGCTCTTTAATTGATGAGAGAGATTGTCCCAGATCTCTTCAACTTATGTCTTCTTTTGCAAAACACTTCTTTGATTATCATCATCTAATTTTAAATAACCATTTTATTCTTCGACATGCCCCTTTAAAGTAACTAAGAGCAGAGAAAACCTAGTAAATGCTGATATCTTATATTTAAATAAATTACCACTCTTCTGGTAAATTGGAAAAAGAATCATGTTCAGATCTCATTCAGGAGGATAGAATTCCTGTTTAATCAGTTTCTTGTCCAAACTCTATTCTTCCTCACTTCAGTCTTAAATTCTACTTACTTACAAAGGATGGACAGGGAAGGTAATATTAAAATCAAGCTTGCAAGAGGCTATGATTTTATGGTTCTGTTGGCCAAGAGTAGGGCCAGAAGTAATTTGTGAAATATTAAAATACATAATGGAAACATGAAGGTCTAGTTCTCCTATCAAGCGGTGATATTTGGAGATGGTTCAAAAACTAAGCCCCATGGGTTGTCAGGATATACTCCCGACCAGACAGATGAATTTACTCCCTAAAACATCAAAGTCAGGCCTTTGTTCACAGAGCCAATGACGTTGTCTTAGGTGCTGACCAGGTAATATTCTTGTTACCATCTGGAGATTTACCTGCCATTTTCTCGAAGAAACAAATGTAATGAGAAGATTAAGGATGCTTAAAAGTAGAAGAGTTGTCAAGTTTCCTAGAAGCAAGGCTGACCAGGAGAATCAGGCCCCCACACTGATAATTGTCAAAGACTTTAACTGTGAGTGTTTTATAGACAGAGCAGACCAAGTGGATAAAACCAGTGATGTATGGTCACTGCTGTTTTGCAGTCAAAGACAAAATATTTTTCACGTTAACAGAGTCATCACAGCTCCTGATGTGGTCCTGGTTACACACATGCAGACCGAGAGTCCACAGGCATGCGTGATGTGACATCAGGAAGTGAACAGATGACTGCATTGGTGCCCAGTCACCTCCATCTGCTAATAATGGGACCAGGGTAAATTATTTGCCCTCTCCAAGGCATTGCATCTTCATTAGCATAACTTAATGATCATAGTGAAGATGAAGGCTAACTCACAGAGCTACTGTGAAAAACAAATTTTAAGATGTTTTAGAGCTTTTGGGAAAGTATCAAAGACATGCATGGGGTTATGAAGGTGAGTTAGCAGATCCAAGGTTCAGTATCCTTTTTCTCTTAGTATTCTCTCTGTACTCAATAGTAGCGATCAGTTAGTCATGTGTTTACTCTTACCCCAGCGTGATGTAAACCACACAGATCAACTGTACACTTCTTGTTATTTCCGTGTCTAAAATTCAAGCATTAGTCAATGTAGAGTGAAAAAATAACACACTCCTAGAGGACCTGGCTGCTCAGAGTCTGCAGAGTCCCAATATTAAACTATCTTAAAGAAAGGCCTAAATACTCTGGCTCAGAATTAAGTTCCAAATGTTTGCAGACCACAGAAGTACTTCTGGGAGCAATACAAAAATGCAGGGAGTATCCTACTTCTCCAACTATCTATCTGTGTGAATGTCATCATCCATCTAAATTCACACAGAAGGCGCTCTTTCTTCTCTACCCCAGCTATTACAGCACCAACTCCTGCTCAGAGGAACATGGAAAGAGAAGGCTTCCCTCCACAGGATGGATTTGATAACCTCAGTTGATTAGATCATCTCAGAATGACTCATGTTTTTATTTTAACAGGGCCCTGCCTGGTCCTGCTGCTGGTCATGTCAAATCTGCTCCTGTGCCAAGGCAATTTATGCCCATCCTGCGGTCCTGACGTGTTTGGCGTCCCCCTGAAGTTCCTTAGAAAAACGTTTAGCCGTGTCTCCAGCCTGTCCCATGACATGCGTAACCTTACCACAATAATGTTAAATGAGTTTGTAAGTACTCAGTGGTGTTGGTTTATTTGCTTAGTTGTGTCCGACTCTTGCGACCCCATGGACTGTAGCCCGCGAGACTCCCAGAAGGTACCTTCACATAAGTGACTGGGCCATACTGTCCTTTAAACAAGAGGGCTGCTTCAGCCAAACTTCAGCTAACACACTTTCTAGGTTAAAGACGCCGTCAGCTCATAAGATGTGGAAATTGAAGAAAGGACCAGTTTTGAGAAATCTGAAAGATTCCTAAGAAGTGCAATAACTTTTTCAATTTCCTTTCACTCACTTTCTTTTTTAAATTTCCAAAATAAATGATTTTGTATCTGTCAGCTAGGAATGCCATAAAAGAATACAACAGACTCAGGGAATAAACACCAGAAATTTATTTCCTCACAGCTCTGGGGGCTAGAAGTCCCAGATCAGGGCACCAGCAAGGTGAGGCTCTGCTGAGAACTCTTTCTTCCCAGGATCGTTTCTCCGTGCGTCCTCACACAGGGTGTGGGGTGGGGAAGAGAGACAGAGAAAAGGACACACAGACACAGAGACAGAAGAGAAAATTCTCTGGTGTTTCGCTTCATGGAGACAGTAAACCTATTGGATGAGTGTTGCACCCTAAGAGCTCATTTAAACTTAATGGGCTTTACTGGTGGCTCAGTCGGTAAAGAATCTGCCTTCAATGGGAGAGACCTGGGTTCTATCCCTGGGTCTGTAAGATTCCCTGGAGAAGGGAATGGCAAGCCACTCCAGTATTCTTGCCTGAGAAATCCCATGGACAGAGGATTCTGGTGGGCTATAGACCATGGCATGCCAAAAAGTCAGAACCCTTTTCAAAACAGTGTACTTTGGCAATTCGGGCTCTAAGACATGAATTTAAAGAACACATATTCAGTCCACAATACTACCTGACAGAAAGCACTTTTAGGTGGAAATGCGGAAAAGGAAGCATGGTGATTTTCTGGTCCTTCAGTGTCTCTGTGGGCTTTCTTCTCCAGGCTCAGTGTAAATAACCAATAACTGAGAACTGCTCTGCAGTGAACTGGATGGATGGAACATGTTAAACAAAGCTGGTCACAAAAACGAATACTGGTAGTTTTTTTAATGCTACAAATTATTGTTTTAAGATTTGCAGTGAATAGGTTTCGAGCCACAATAGAAGGGGAGTTTACAATTGGAAACAATTATTCTCTTTCTGATGAAGGTATTTGAAAGTTGTGTGTTAATTCTTTTAGGTCATTCAAGGAGCACACAATAGAGCAGACAGCTAATAAAAGGGGGTGCTACAGGTTTCTATTAAATTTACATACTTCTGTGTACTCACTAGTTTTTGTTTCATCCTCCATTTTTGACTCTCCATTTTTTTCCGACTCCTCCAAGTAATCTCTTCAAATGTTCATAACTTCCGTTAAAGATTAGTTTTTCTCTATCAAAGTGTTAGTTAGATTTTTCTACTCTTATTATTCTCAGTCCATTGCTTAGTATTTCCTATAACTTTATGTCATGTTTTTCTGATGTACCATTTTGTCACCATAAACAATATTGTATTCTGCACCTGGGATGAACACTAAGCTTTTTGGTGAGCAGGTTCAGAGATAAGTCAGAGTCATTACTGTATTACTCCTAATAAGGGAATATATTGGCTCTAACCCACAGTAAACTTGAGATTAAATGGTTAAATATAGGCGCATGCATGCATTCTAAGTCACATCAGTTGTGTCCAACTCTTTGCAACCCTACTGACTGTAGCCCAACAGGCTCCTCTATCTATAGATTTGCCAGGCAAGAGTACAGAAGTGTGCCGCTGTACCCTCATGCAAGGGATGCTCCTCGCCAAGTGATCAAACCTGAGTCTTCTTATATCTCCTGCATTGGCAGGAATGTTCTTTACCACTACCGTCACCTGGGAGGCACTAAGTATCGGTACAAAAGTACTATATTTGGTTCAAATACTAAAAAATAAAAAAAAAGAAGAAGATAATGATAAAATAGAGAAGGGAAAAGTTTGAACATAAGAAAGTTAGATGTAAAATCATTTTTATAGAGTTAATATATAGAAAAAGTAGGAAAATAATGACTTTCAAATTTTGTGATGCCTCCCCATTAAAAAATTACACGTCTATCAAACATGTTAATGTTCTGGTTATGGGCTCATCTACTGAATACCCAACAACCCTAACTAATTGCCTGATCCCTTTAGGAAGAAAAGTATCCCCAGAGTAAATCAGAGTATAACAATACCGTCAATGACTGCCACACCAATTCCCTCCATGCTCCTCAAGAAAGAGAAATGGCCGAAGAGTTGAATGTGAGTATTTCACCTGGGTTTTTCACCAGATCAAGTGAGACAGTGTGTAGCTTAACAGGCTTCAGATTTTTAGAGGTAATGGAAAGTGTACATGAAGAAAACGGTGAAGGAATTGTAAGCAGTTGAAGAGGCATTATATTATGCAGTTGATGAAACATGAGCAAAATCAAGGGATAACTAAAGATTTGTAGTATCAAAATAAACAACAGATCTATAAATTGTCCATGCAGACAAGTTTAGTTCAAGCAATGCATTAGACACAGGATCGCAGCTATTATTCTGTACAAAAACAAGAAATGAATGGGAACTTCCATGTGTAAAATATAAGATTGCAAAATTCATGAATATGTAAGAAACACACCCTACTTTTGAGTACTCGCTGTTACTAGTGACTCCTACGTGGGAGTCCTATTCTGCACCATTCGAGCCAGTGCATCTGCCTCTCAAGGCTCTCCTGATTCTGCTTCTACTTCTCTGACACCTCCTTCATTTGTCACTCTCAATGACTCCTCCGTCACCTTTTATTTTTAATTTGTAAGTTTCCCCCACAAAGGCCTATGTAACATTGCTTTGCTTCTCATGGCCGCAACAATTGGCTCTGTTATGAAGACAACACAGTTTACATATCAAGCCTCAATGATTAATGACAACTCCATATTTTCACCATTATAATCTCTCCTTTCTGATTTCCTGCATTATCCTTAATGCTAACATTATTTAAAATGCTTTCACATGCATCCTGCCTTAAAATTCTATCTTTTCTCTCCACAACTTTCTTAATGATATCAGCATTCTTTCCTATGTTAAGCTCATTAATAATTAGGATGATCAAGTAAAGGAAACATTCAAAAAGGAGGAGGATGAGGGATTTTTCAATAAGCTTGAATTTAAAGTTTATTGAGAGTTACTACATGGTCATATATTTTACTAAGCACTTTATGTGCATTACTATATTTCATCCTACTCAGTTCTCTGTTCTTTACCACTAAAAGAGTTCTTGGCTGTAAAGAAATCAAGATTATTAACTAGAGGTCTTCAGCCCCCAGGATTTTCATGCTCAATTCTGTTAGTAGTAGTGAAGCTGGGGGAAAACCCTCCACTGTGAATCTGACGGATGCTGTTACCAAAGACAACGCTGTGCCGTTTTCTGCCCGGACACATGTCAACAAGACAGACTCTTCTGATACCAGCATGGCGGCTGGTGCTGGGATCAACTGAGGAAAGAAAGCCTGTTTAGGAATGTCATGTCTTCTTCATTGTCTCTTTGTTGTAACATTACAAAACAAATTACTAATCGAAAATCAATACGAATGACTTATCTGATTCATTAATACGAAAGAATCACTGGGTGATAATGATGTGGGCACAGGTAAAATGCCTCTTTCCTGGGTCAGGTACTGAAGGCACATACCGACTTGTCATAAAATACTTAGATTTCTATAATGCAAATAGACAAACATCAAAGAACTCACTGAGTGGGTGGTAGAATTTCAGAGGAAAAAGAAAATTCATGTTATAAATTAGAACTCATCAGAAGAATTAATTCCTAAAATAACCCAGATTTTTAATAAGTCAGTGAAGTGTGAACTAATAGCTTACATTTTATAGTTTTGCAACTTTTACTACCTTCAAAAATCTGTGCATACACATAGGAATAACCAAAAGTCTTTCAGGTCAGCTGCTCTGAGCAAACATCACATGTAACCAAAACCACTGAATTATGATTATTTCAATGAGACTGTTTCTTATATTTGCTTAGAATGAAGACCTTACTAAGTGGATACTCATGTTACAGTACGTCTGGACTACTCCTATGTATGATCTAGGCACTGACCATTGGATTAAGAAAGACCTCTCAGATACTATCATATCAAGTGTCTTAGAGAATACCAAAAAATCCTACCAACTTCAAGCAATCTTAGAGAGGCGATTCAGACAGGTGAGCATCCTGCAGAGGGCTTTCTTGCTTTGTTCATGAATGAAAGAGTTGACCTCTGTAATGCATAAGGAGTTTTGAAATATTTCATTTTGTAAGAAAAAGATTCATGAATTCTATATGCTAGACTGCTACTACATAAAGCAGGAGCCTAGTCGTTTAAAGTGATAGATTCCACTGTAAGCAAATCAGAATTTCACTGCAATTTTTGACATGTGCAGCCTTCCCTCTATTGCACACGATTCCACCAAAAGCTTGCCTCTTCCTGGGTACAGGTGGTTGAAATATTTTCAAGAGTAAGAGAACTAGAGAACAGAATTTCCAAGCTCAGCATTTTCCTCAAAGTATCCCAGGACATCTGCTTGAAGTTCCACTTGTCTTCTTTCTCTGTTCTCCTCAAATCAAAGGATAAGAGTGGGAAGGAAGAAAAGAGAAAGTTAAAACTAAACTTGAGTTATGTTTCTACTTTTTAGATTCCTAATTGTTTTCTCATAGGCTAGCTCAAAAATGCATATCTAGAGAGTTTTACATTTGTATGTGTTCCCCAAATCATAATTTGAGAATTACAAGGGACAAACAAAAGGAAATACTAATAAAACACGTAAGAAATCATTATCTTTTGGGTATTCAGATGATTCGACCAATCAGGCAGAAGACCGAGGATCGCATGTACTGGTCAGGATACCGATTCCTGGTGTCCAGGGATGAATATGTACGTCATTCTGCACTTTATAATCTGTTCAAGTGCCTGCGCAGCGATTCACGTAAAGTTGACATGTACAGCAAGATCCTGGCGTGCCGAATCAGTGACGAGTGCTAAATCCACATCTATGGTATTCAGCTGTGAGATGGTCCTAATGATCTATCCCATAGCAAGCATCTATGAAATTACAGATTTTTCATGCATGCTCTGTGAAATGGGTCTCCTCTTAGAAAAATAAACACAGACTCTGTAGAGATTTGGAATCTAAGAGGACAATTTGTTAACATTTCTATTTTCATTGAATTCAAAATAAAAAGAATATCCACCCCTACAATTGAGAGAATGAAGCTCCTATTAAAATTAGTCCAAAGAGCAGAAACTGGCATTACAAAGACCGTTAAGAGATTACGTAAGAATCACAGAAAATTACTCTGGTTCAAGTTATGAGAATCGAAGAATTAGACATTTGTTCATGGTTCTGGTCATGCTACCAAGAAGACTGAATACTCAGGATTATATGAAAGCCAGCAGCAAACTGTCAGCCCACTGTCACAGTGTTACACCAGACAGGATCAGTGCTTCGCCCCTTTGTACAAATAGCATGAGGTTTACAGAACTGTGTGATGATTGTTAGGATGCTGTCTTAGACCTTCTGGGTTTTTATAAAAAATATCACAGACTTATAAACAATGGAAATGGATTTCCACAGCGTGGTCATGCAGGGTCCTTTCTGGCTACACATTTCTTATTGTGTCCTCAAACGGGGGGAAGGGCTTGGGACCTCTGTGTATCTCTATGCATAAAAGCACTCATCTCATTGAGGAAGATCCATCCTTATAATTCTGTCACCTCAGAAAGGCACCACCTATGGATACCATAATGATGGGAATCAGGATTTCATCATATGAAATTCTGGGGGACACAAAGGTTGAGACCATAACAGATACAAACCTGAACTGGCTCCATCCTCCTCCAGTGGCTGTCTTCACCCACACTCCACTGCATCCTCATTTTCTGCATCACCTTGCAACCATTCCATACATTCTATCACTCTGGGTTTCACAAGGCCAGATCAGTCAAGTGTCAACTCCACCTCATATTCAGCCTATTCAGTGTTTCCCTGTCCCCTGCTGAGGCCCAGGGGACGTACCAGGAAGCACTGATGTGTCCATTTCTGCAAGGTTCCTTGTCTCTCCTTCTCTGGATCTTCATTCCTTGGGCCATGTTGGAAGAGGGTAGATGGAAACGAGATGGTAAAGTTCTGACATCACTGACTTACATGGTGCTCTTGTAGCCTTCTCTTGGTCCAGACAGACTGATCTGAAATTCCCCCGGACTGACAAGTGTTTCTCTTGTGGGGGATCCTTGTGATTATCCCAAGCTTTCACTAGTTGTGTATCCCCAACGCCATAGTTTCCTTTTTAATCAGGGAATTATTCTGTTACCCATGGCTCACCACCTCCAGAATATATATGCCAATTTTCATTAGGGAGAATCATATATGCCAATTTGGGTAGTTTGTCTTTATTCTACAAACAATAGGAAACCAAGAACATTTAGTCCAAGAGAGCAGAATGTCCAGAATTAGAAAAGAAAAACTTCAATGTGCATTGAGGAGTTGTGGCTGTTGGGACTCGTAGAGAATAAGAAAGAGAGCAGAAAGCGCTGGGAATATTATGACAATAAAAATCAAAGAGAGCTCTGCCAAGTGAAAAGACACAGAGGATGTCAGAGATACAGGAAATGAAATAGACCTTGACCACATGCAAGGAATGAGGCAGACATAAGAGCCAAAAAGGCATCCAACAATATGGGACTAGTTGAGTCAGTCAGTGAAAAGTCAGAGAGAAGGGAGGAGATAAATTAAGGTTTTATCCAAAAGCATCTGAGCTCTATTTTCCTGTTATTTCATCAACTAATTGCCAGAAATCAACAAAAAAATGTTAAGGTTCTGCAGCAATTGATAGAAATAAGTGCTCTATGGAGCCTCTGCTAGACCCTCTGGAATACCAGAACCAAAGCACACTACCCAGTGATAACGAGAAGTAAGTCTCTAGTCAATTTCAACACTTAAATAAGACATACATTGTAAAGCATTGAGGATGAATGGAAATAAAATGGAAACAACCCATATCTTTACAGAGCCAGCCTAAACAAAACCTAAAACCTAACCAAAATAGAGGTAATGGTCTCCTTAATCATGTGTCCCCTTTCTCCAAGAGTTCCTCATTCCTTTTGCCTGAATCCTCCCTTGTTTACTAACCCTTCATTGCCTTACTCTCAGCAGACGGTCAGATAGTCACTAATCAAATAAATAATTACACAGTGTTCACTCCTGAAATATATTTGTATTGATGGACTCTTCAAACTGAAAAGGTGTCTAATCCCCTGAAAGTAAAACTCTAATACTGGAAGGACTCCTTCCAGCCTCTTTCCAAAATGCCCAGTGGGCAGCAACTGTGAGTGTAGCTACTTAGACATGTTCTGCCGTTAATTATAACCTGTTTGGATAGTGAAGACAGGAGATGGATGAAGCACTGAAAGATGTTGAGAAAGAATTGCATGGACAAGTGGAAAAAATAGCAGAAGCCTTAAACACTGATCTATGCCTGCACACCATACCATGTGTGATGGGGCCTAATCAGGGATGGATTTTTCAAGAAAGCTCTATATGAGTTGGCACTGAGAAGTTTGATTCAACTCAACTGTTTCAACCTGATTCTTTGATTCTAAGACTCAAAGCCACTTGTCTCATTCAACTGAACTAAGTCAAAACTGGAATATACTCATTGCTGATTTGAACACTGCTAAGAGTTCTTAGAAGTTCTCATCGCAAGAAGAAAATTGTAACAATTTCTAGTGACAGATGTTCACCAGACTTATTGTGGTGATCATTTTGCAATATATATCAAATATTTACACTGTACCCCTGAAACCAAAATAACATTATATGTCAATATGATTTATATATACTGATACCTGAAACTAAAATAGCTTTATTTGTCAATGTGACCTATGTATAATGATCATATAATCATTATGTTATATACATAACACATATGCATACCTTCAGTTAAGTTCTGTCACTCAGTGATATCCAACTCTTCGATACCCCGTGAACTGTAGCACATCAGGCTCCCCTGTCCTCCGCCTTCTTCTGGAGCTTACTCGAACTCATTTCCATCGTGTTGGTGATGCCATCCAACCATCTCATCCTCTGCCATCTCCTTCTCCTCCTGACATTCATCTTTCCCAGCATCAGGGTCTTTTCCAATGAGTCAGTTCTTTGCATCAAATGGAAAAATTATTGGAGCCTCAGCTTCTGGGTCAGTCCTTTCAATGAATATTCAGGGCTGATCTCCTTTAGTATTGACCAGTTTGATCTCCTTTCAGTCCAGCGGACTCTCAAGAGTCTTCTCCAACACCACAGTTCAAAAGCGTCAATTCCTCGGTGCTCAGTTTGCTCATGGTCCAGCTCTCGCATCCATCCTGACTACTGGAAAAACCATAGCTTTGACTAGATGGAATTGTATTTATATATATAAACATATATGGACACACACCTATGTAAGGAAAAGTTTTGAAAAGGAATATAATTCTATTTTGGATAAAGCAATCAAATCAACTAGTATATATATATTTTTCAAATGTGCATTTTAGCTATCATGTTGGGTCTAAAACTTTATCTTCGTATGTAGTTTATGTTTATGATGATAAAAGAAACAGAAACGTGTCTTAAGCTTGTAACATTAACTGCAGAACAGCTTATTTACAATAGCTAATCGAAACCACAAAATTTCGAAACCTATATGCCTGCCCAGTACTCTGCTATTGGTCGTTTAACCAATGATCATTGACCTAATTCTTCCTTGACTCGAAAACTCTTATAGGTGCTTAGTTTACATCAATAAACAAAGCAGGCAGACATTTACCCTCATGGAACAGATATTCCAGCTGGGGGAAGACAGATAATCTGCCATAAACATGAATCCAAGTACATTATATGGTATGTTAACAGGTGACCTGTACTGTGGGAAAAGAAATAGTAAAGCAGAGGATGGGGTTTAGGGAATGAATGTGAAGAAAGGGAGGCGATTTAAAGGAAAACAATGTAGACCACACTGAGGGGAGCAAACACCCTTTCTTGCATTCAAGATTTCACTTTTCTCTTGTCCAGTCAGGTCTCTTGGTCTTCTACCCGACTTCAAAATATTTCCATCTCTGAGGCTCTACACAATCTCATGCAAACATGGATATTCTGAATATTCTGCCTCTCTTCAGTTGAACTGGTGTCATAAACAAATTTTTGGTAAACTGCCCCAAATTAAGTAACATTTTATGCAGCAAATTTTGATAATTTTTTGTTCCCTGAAGAACTAATCACCAAATTATTTTCTAGTTTACAACACACTGTCAGTGTCCTAATTATATTATGTAGAAATGTTTTGTATGCATTTCTAGTCTAATATATTATGAAATTTTAAAAATATACACAAAATATAACCTAAATGACAGTGAGATAAAAACAACTAGAAATGGAAATACTAACATTTTCTTCCCCAAGGGTTGAGGACACTCATTTTTTTGGCCATTGGACTAATGGATTCTGAATGTGCATGCATAATTATGCCAGTTGTTTAACTATAATAGTAAAGGAATTTCTTTTATATATAACTTCAGTCAAAGTCTTCAGAATACCATAAGGGCCAAGAATAAAATTATTTGTGAATAACTCTCTTCATATTCATATCAATATGAATATTCATATATAAAATTTTGAGCTCAATTAAGTAATCATCTTTAGTTCTTTTGTTATTCCGTCAACTTCTTTACTGGTTAGTAATCCAAACTCTACAATAGATTTCTTTTTTTCAGGGTTTAAATCTCAAACCATAATAAAAGCAGAGCCATGGGCTTTACAAAAACGGCCTAGTGGTAAAGTTGGGTTAAAGCTCAACATTCAGAAAACTAAAATCACAACATCCGGTCCTATTACCTCATGGCAAATAGGTGGGGAAATGGTGGAAACAGTGGCTGACTTTATTTTTCTGGTCTCCAAAATCACTGCAGATGGTTATTGAAGGCAATATTTAAAAGACACTTACTCCTTGGGAGGAAAGTTATAACCAACCTAGACAGCAAATTAAAAAGTATGGACATTACTTTGTGAAAAAAGGTCTGTCTAGTCAAGGCTATGGTTTTTCCAGTGGTTATGTATGGATGTGAGAGTTGGACTATAAAGAAAGCTGAGCACTGAAGAATTGATTCTTTTGAACTTTGGTGTTGGAGCAGACTCTTGAGAGTCCCTTGGACTTCAAGGAGATGGCAACCAGTTCATCCTAAAGGAGATTAGTCCTGGGTGTTCATTGGAAGGACTGATGTTGAAGCTGAAACTACAATACTTTGGCCACAGGATGTGAAGAGCTGACTCATTTGAAAAGACTGTGATGCTGGGAAAGATTGAGGGCAGGAAGAGTAGGGGACGACAGACAATGAGATGGTTGGATGGCATCACTGACTCAATGGACATGGGTTTTGGTGGCCTCTGAGATTTGGTGATGGACAGGGAGGCCTGGCGTGCTACAATTCATGGGGTCTCAAAGAATCAGACATGACTGAGTGACTGCACTGAACCTAACTGAAATGGCCTAGAAGAATAAGTAAAATGTCGTATAGAGATCATTATATCTATATGCTTGTGTAAAGAAAATTAATGAAAAAAATACAGAAGACTTACAATTTGCTGAAACAGAAAGTGTACTCACTTAGAGCTGAATATACATGTAATCTAGAAAAAATACTTTCTCAGCTTCTGATGACTTCTAAAGAAAGGGACTCCATGACTTTCATCCCTAGCCCACTGTGGACTCCTTTCCACTTCCTTCCTTAACTTCCCTCCATGAAATCTCTTCCCCAGGTTATAAAACACACTTTGGGCTTCTGGTTCAGACAAGATGACCTTGATCTCTTTGTGCTCATTCCACTGTTTATTCTGGAAATAAGAAGAGACCACTAAAGGAGACCTTTTATAGTTGGCAAGAAGAAGGGGAACTAGTTTAGGGCCTGAAGAATGGAAGAGAAACGGAGCAGCACATAACAGAAGATAGCCCAGGCCCAGCATTCCTGACCTCCAACCTAGCATCAGAAGGCAGCCTGAGTGGGGCTGTTCCTCCCAAGGAATAAATGTGAAGGAACACCAGGTGGTGGTTTAGTTGCTAAGTTGTGTCTGATTCATTGTGACCCCATGGACTGTAGCCCACCAAGTTCCTCTGTCCATGGAATTCTCCAGGCAAGAATACAGATTCCCATGTCCTCCTCCAGGGGATCTTCCCAACCCAGGGATTGAGCCCAGGTCTCCACAAGGCAAGTGGATTCCTTACTGTCCGTGCCACCAGGAAATACTGAATAATTTAATAATGGCATGGATATTTGGAAATTAAAAGGATAAAAACATATTGAATATTAGATAAAGTAGACTTTAGAGCAAAGAAAATATCTAAGGACGAAGGACTACAAGGACATTACATAAGGAAAAAAGAGTCAATCGTACAGAAACACATAATAATCCTAAATATGTATACATCAAACAACATAATCTTAAAATACTTGAAGCAAAATTAGATACATCATATGAATACTCCTATACACTTTACTGAAATTAAAACTGTGACATAAAATTTTTGAAAAAGAAATCATCAATCCAAAATAGTTTGACCAGAGAATAGCCTTGGGAGTGTTAACTCAAAAGTTGGGATCTGAATCCCAGCCTGTAGCTTACTTATCCAAGAGACTCGATCCAACTGCCCAAAGTTGGCCCCCCTGCCTTCAAAATCTTGCAGGTATTGTAATCATAATAGAAGATGCTTTAAAACTCTCCTTTGGAGGCAAAATAACTATTTTTACCAGTCACCAAGTGAAACAACACCTAAATGGGAGAGGCCATTTATGGATGTCGATCAAAGAATCTTCAGATATCAAGTAAAGCTGATGGAAAATCTAGGCCTCACTATTTCCTCTTGTGAGGTTCTTAACCCATCCACCCTCCTGCCTACCCCCAAGGGCTCTCTCCCCTTTCACTCCTGTCTAGAAACCTTGGACCATTATATACAACCCCAAGAGGGATTGTCAGAAGATCCTCTGACCTATCCTGAGGAAATCGGGTACACTGACAGAAGCAGCTTTGTCTTAAATGGAAAAATAAGAGCCGGATATGCCGTAGTCTCCAAGTTTGAGATCATAGAGGCTAAGCCACTGCCACCAGGTACTTCAGCCCAATTAGCTGAGCTCATAGCCCTGACTCGAGCTTTAGAGCTGGGAAAAGGAAAAGGAATAGCCATTTACACTGACTCCAAGTATGCCTTTCTGGTGCTACATGCACATGCAGCTATTTGGAAAGAAAGGGGCCACTTGACCACCCAAGGTTCCCCAATCAAATATGGTGATTAAATTCTTAGACTCTTGGAGGCAGTCCATCTGCCCACTGAGGTCTCAGTCTCCCACTGTAAAGGACACCAAAAAGGGAGCACAGATGTGGCACAAGGGAACCAAGCAGCTGATCAGGCAGCTAAGAGAGCAGCATTGCACAACCATGACCTCATAGGGATTGCCACTTTAGTTCCACAATTTGCCAGAAACTCCTTCATATACTGAAGGCGAGACTCTTAAAGCTAAGAGAGGGCTTTCAAGAAGATTATATGGGATGGTTCCAAAAGGAGGGGCTCCTTTTTTGCCTGGGAACCTCCAATGGAAGTTGGTTAACTCCTTACATGCCACCACTCATGTAAGAGAAAAGGCCCTCCAAAGATTACTAGAAAGGTCCTTCAGAGGAATAGGCTTCCAAACAACTATAAGACAAGTGGTCTCCTCTTGTCCCACTTGCCCATTAAACAACCCCCAAGGAGCTCGAAGACCCCAGCTGGCCCAGCCCATCCAAAGACATGGGGCCTACCCAGGAGAAGACTGGCAGATGGACTTCACCCAGATGCCAGTTTCTCAAAGGTATAAATACCTATTAGTCATGATAGATACATTGACAGGATGGATTGAAGGCTTTCCCACCCGGGCTGAGAAGGCTGAGGAGGTGGTAAAAATAAAACAAAACAAAACAAAACAAAACAAAACAAAAAAAACTGCTCCATGAAATCATTCCAAGGTTTGGTCTGCCCAAGTCATTACAAAGTGACAATGGGCCATCATTTACTTCTAAGATCACCCAAGGAGTCACTAAAGCACTGGGCATTACTTATTATCTCCATAATGGTGCCTGGAAGCCTCAGTCTTCAGAAAAAGTAGAAAGAGCCAACCAATTCTGAAAATCAGCGATAAAAATGATAACCCAGGAGACCTCCCTGGGATGGAAGGAGGCTTTACCAATAGCTCTCCTCCGTACCCATATTGCCCCTAAGGAACAGGTTGGTTTTAGTCCTTATGAGATGCTATATGGGAGACCTGTCGTTTATGTCAATGACCTCTTCCTAGATCCAGAGGTTCAGACCCTCCAGTCTTATGCCATGGCCCTTGGGCTATTCCAACAGGATACACGCTTGTGGGGTATGAACCAGGACCCAAAAGAGTCTCAGGAGTCACCACTATATGCTCCAGGGATTCAAGTCCGAATTAAAGTCTTGAAAGTTGGGTCCCCAAAGGCTCAACTCCAGCCCACATGGAAGGGCCCCTACCCTGTAATACTTTCTACTCCCACAGTGGTCAAGGTGCCGGGACATGACTCCTGGATTCACTACTCATGAGTCAAGCCGTGGAAGAAAACAGAAGAGGACACTCAATACACCTGTGAGCCCCTGGGAAATCTCAGATACCTATTCAGAACTACAAATGAGTACCATTCTAATAAACAACCCCAAAATTTGGTCTCTGGGGGTAAGATTTCTCAAGACAGCTCTAAAGAGCCAACACAGCTTGGCAGGGATAATACTCCAAAACAGACAGGAGATAGATCTTCTGATCCCTGAACAAGGAGAGACTTGAGCCATGCTGGCGATGTGAATTTGAAATTGGCTAACCCCCCCTCTAGTCCTTGTCAAGCCACACTGATGCTGCTTATGATTGCCCCATGTACTGTCAACTGTCTAACCTGTCTTGTCTCTGCCCAGGCCAAGCTGCAACATGCAGCGCCAGTTCAACAGAGATATAAAACTACAGCTGACCATGGGAAATATCACTTACCCTTAGATGGACACCACTATGAGGACTCTGAGGCTGGAGACTAACAAGAGGGGGAGGCCCCATACGCCTCACCATCCCATTTCAGCAGGAAGTAGCCAGAAAGACCTCAACACCCCTATTCCCAAAGAATCAGGCCTCCCATCTCTTGAGGGGGGAATGTTAGGTAGTTAAAATAGGGAAAAGGAGTCCAGAATGACGGTGGCTAAAAGACCTGGAAGGGAAAAGCCTGCAAAAATAGAACCAAGGAAGGTCCGAGGACCAGAGTGAGAACCTCAGGTAAAACAAACAACACTCCTGGCTGGCCCAATTTACATAGGACAGGCCCAGGGACAGAGAAGCATATAATAAGAGGAGACAAAGCTCTCTCTTCTCTCTCTCTCTCTCTCTCCTGCGTGATGGGGCACTCTTCTCTTCGCATCTTTGGATCAACGTGCCCTCACACTTCGAAGATGGATTTTCCTGCTATTATCTAAATAAAATAGAGCTGTAACACTGAGCTGTAACACTGATTTATTTAAGAGCTATAACATGGTCCATTCGAGACCTGAGAGCTATAACACAGTCTGTTCAAGGCCCGAGAGCTGTGACCCGCCGAGGGGGCTTTAATGTCCGTCACTCCAAATCTTTGTTGTGACGAGACAAAAACTGAGGAGCATACACTTGCCTGACATCTATGAGAATTCTAACTAAAATGTTAAAAATTAAGATCAATTTGACATAATCTATTCAAGAAAATGAAAGAGTAAGAAACCATTCCCAACTAATTAGATGGGGCCAGTATTGCTCTATATCGAACTCACACAAAGGCAGTACAAAAAGGAAATTTCAGACTAATGTCTCTCACAAATTTGGAATTAAAAGTTTTCACTCTCACACATACAAATCAGCCAAATGAATTCAACTGTATATAAAAACATCTCTTGATAGTTTCTGGTCCCTTCCTAAGTCTGGTCACATTACCTATCTCTTCAAAGGGTTTAAGTGAATCAAGTGTACAGACAGTTCAGTTCAGTTCAGTTCAGTCAATCAGTCGTGTCCCACTCTTTGCGACCCCATGAATCGCAGCACGCCAGGCCTCCGTGTCCATCACAAACTCCCAGAGTTTACTCAAACTCACGTCCATCGAGCTGGTGATGCCATTCACCAATCTCATCCTCTGTCGTCCCCTTCTCCTCCTGCCCCAATCCCTCCCAGCATCACAGTTAGGGTCCCAGTAAGAATATTATCATACCAGAAATACAGTGACAAATCCTCGAGTCTAGGTCAAATCAGAAACTGACTTGTCCCATTCAAGTTAATCCTACCCAGTCATTTTCAGTGTCTAGGAAAAATCACTGCAACTAGATTCATAAGATAAAGAAAACATATCTACTACATAGATATGGTGGATGTGTTTGATATTCTTTATTTGCCCCTGAGGAGCCCTCTTGATCATTTTCTATTATGTTATGAACCTTTGGAGGCTGAAAAGACCAGACTTTATCCCTCTAGTTCTCCTGGCCTCTGACTTCTACTTGAGTTTGGCCAGTGGTGGACAAAAGAAATTGTTGAGTCAGTGGAGAAAGAGATTCGTGGGTTTATTATTTCCTCTGACTCCTTTCTTGCGGGGAGCTGCCAAATTTCTCCACTGAAGCCCAGAGCTCTGGTCAGAGGCCCTCACTTCTAGTTGCAGCTATGTACAAGACTCTTTAGAAACTGCAATATCCATTCTCTTCTTTGCCCTGTAGCCTTAAAGTGTTCATGCACTCCTGTTCTTGCATGTTTCAACGAGGTTTGCTTTTCCTTTTAAGGTTCCCTTAGCCCTGCTACAGCTTCCAAATCCTTAAAGCCCATTGTGTGTTAGTCGCTCAGGCATGTCTGACATTTTGTGATCCCCATGGACTGTAGCCTACAAGGCTTCTCTGTCCAAAGGATTCTTCGGGCAAGAATAGTGGAGTGGGTAACAATTCCCTACTGAATGGATCTTCCCTGACCCAGGGGAGCAACTCAGGTCTCCCGGATTGCAGGGAGATTCTCTATCATCTGCACCACAAGGGAAGCCAGTTTCCTTTATTTTCCTTATCTGTGTAAATCATCTTGATTTCTGACAATGATAGGGGTGGCTATGGAGTTGCTAGATAAAGATGGTCCCTCAAAGAATTAATTCTAAACTGCTTACAACAGGAGGGCGACATCTTTTTTCCTGACTCCAAAATCATAAATACAAGAACACGTCACAGGTCGTGTAAAAATAAGTGCTGAGAAATCAATGATTTAAGAATGAATTTGGTAAAAGTGCACAAACTTAAGCTGTAAGATGATGAATAAAATCTGAGGATCTAATGTGTAACATGGTGACTATGGTTTGTAATGTGTCGTTGACATTTGTGGGGTTTCCCAGGTGATGTTAGTGGTAAAGAACCCTCCTGCGAGTACAGGATGCATAGGAGACGTGGGGTGAATCCCTGGGTCAGGAAGATCCCCTGGAGGAGGGCATGGCGACCCAGTCTAGTATTCTTTCCTGGAGAGTCCCCATGGACAGAGGACCCTTGCAGGCTTTAAAGTCCATGGGGTCACAAGGAGTTGGACATGACTGAAGTCACTTAGCACACATGTAAGAGAGGAAAACTTAAAAGTTCTCACCTAAAAGATCTTTAAAGGTAAATATGTGAGGTGATATTAATAGATATGTTAATTAAATCAATGAGGGAATCCATTAATCATGTATACCTATTTAAATTGTCATGTATACTTTAAATATCTTGCCATTTTATCTGGAAATTATATCTTAAAAAACTGAACAAAGAAGAAAAACAAGAATTTCAATGCTTTTTATATAATATTATAGATAGTTCAGGCATTACTTTTGGTATGTAAAAGGGTTTTCTTTATTCCAGATAATAACCTGTGGGATTCACCGGATATTCAGAAATGCAAGAAACGTAGGAAATTATCTAGACATTCCTCCCACATTAGGATATATTAGGAAATCAAAAAATTATTAAGTCACTTATCTAGACTTATAAAACTTGATGCAAAAATAGCAATAGAAACCAGGTTTCCTAGGTTTAGGGGATCTTTACTGAATTACCCGGCAAATGGAACTATCTCCTATGCTCTGCAAAACTTGATTCTTATCTCTTTCACAGAAGTGATCATATTCTGCCTTGTATTCTTTGTCCAGTTAGCATAAGTTTTACCAAGTTAATTAAATTCCTTGAAGGTTCAATCCTGGCATGTCTGATCATCTCACTCTATATTCTCACTTATGGCTAAAGCTCTTTATAAATTCTGTTTCTTCTCCCTGGAAGACCCTTGCTCTCTTACCTCATGATTTCCATGACATCTTTCAGTTCTCAGTAATAACCACCTCCATAAAGCAGCCTTTCGTGATTCTGAGACAGCTCAGGTCTCCTTGTTATGAGGACATATGGCATTCAGTGCTTTTCCCTCTTGACACGTGTCCCAATTATGGTGCAACATTTAACTTTGAAATTTACCTCATTTCTGTTTTTCTATTAAAATTTAAGTCCTAGTTTACAAAGTCCACATGTGTGCTCTTGACTACTGTCCATTCTTTGCATCCAGCAGGCCTTCGTTAGGTGTTTGGTCAATGAAACACTTTTATTCGTGCAGAGTTAAATTCGAAAGAAATTTTGATGCTACTCTCACAGCATACAGTGAACTAAAACCATTGAGGTTTTCTTTCCACCCAAACCCTCATACCCTGATTATTTGGACATAATTTCAGAACTAGAACTGTGGGGTTTTCCCTCATGTGTCAGCTGGTAAAATATCTGCCTGCAATGTGGGAGGTCTGGGTTTGATCCCTGGTTTGGGAAGATTCCCTGGAGAAGGGAAAGCCTACCCACTCCAGTATTCTGGCCTGGAGAATTCCATGGACTCTAGAGTCCATGGGTCACAGGTCGGACACGACTGAGTGACTTTCTTTCACAGAACTGTGGATGCATTTGCTTTTAATTGTTACCCTATTAGATGGAAAGCACTGGATGTTCGGTCTTTTATTCAACAGACACTAGCCCTCACAGTTTCCTGTCCTAAGATAATGTGATAATTGAGTCACTGACTGAAAGGCTGAATAGGACAGAACTAGAGACAGTGCTCTGAACCTGCCACTTGAGTCTACTTTTTACCTTAGGATTCTTAACGTCACTAGAGGAGTTCAGTTTCTTAGCTGTACTGTCTGATAATGTCAGATAAAAATACTTTAAGGAGAGTCTACAAGTCAAATATTCTTACACTATACACAGACACCTCATCTCTCTTTGAAGGTTCAAAAGAAATTCACCGCCTTGATGAATTGTTACCTACTTTTCCTTGATGAAAGTGCCATCTTCTTCCTTATGGCTTCTTAACTTCATTCTCACCATTTTTATCTCCCTGACCACATTCTGACTTATATTATAGTTAATTATCTCAAAAACACCAATCCACACTCTTTTAATTCAGTTGCTCTGGGGCTACATTGATATGCCAACTGCCCTGATAATACTTTTAATTGAGTATCAAACATGGCAGAAAATGGCCAGCCATTTGTTCTTTCTAGGTAAATATCATAATTAAAATCAAATAGCCAGCCTCTGGTATTTGGGATAAACTGAAAACTGGACAAAATCTTAACTGCTATTCCTATAAAGACCAATAAATTATACTAACACATATATTTGGAATTTAGAAAGATGGTAATGATAACCGTATATGCAAAAGAGGAAAAGAGACACAGATGTACAGAACAGACTTTTAGACTCTGTGGGAAAAGACGAGGGTGGGATGTTTCCAGAGAACAGCATCAAAACATGTATATTATCTAGGGTGAAACAGATAATCGGCCCAGGTTGGATGCAGGAGACAAGTGCTCAGGCCTGGTGCACTGGGAAGACCCAGAGGGATCGGGTGGAGAGGGAGGTGGGAGGGCAGATCAGGATGGAGAACACATGTAACTCCATGGCTGATTCATGTCAGTGTATGACAAAAACCACTACAATATTGTAAAGTAATTAGCCTCCAACTAATAAAAATAAATGGAAAAAAAAAAAGAAAAACAAAACATATAGTCAGCCTCTGGTATTTTGGATACATTGACAACTAGACAAATTTTAATTGCTATTCCTATAATTAAAAACAAATACCCGGCCTCTGGTATTTTGGATAAACTGACAACTGGACAAAATCTTGACTGCTATTCCAGATAAAAGTTCCCTTTGTGTTAATGTGTTTCTTTTAGAGAGAACTTCCATTCTACATAGAGTTCAGTTAAATAGAAACAGGACTTATATGTTGACTTAAAAAAAAAAAAAAAAAAAAAAAACACTGTTGCAGGAAACAAAAGTAGACAAATCACTCATCTTCTGTTTACTTCAAGACCCATTTTATTAGGAGCTGGCAGCTCAGACAGTAAAGAGTCTGCCTGTAGTACAGGAGACCTGGGCTCCATCCATGGTCAGGAGGATCCCTGGAAGAGGGCATGTCAAACAACTCTAGTATTCTGACTTAGAGAATCCCCATGGACAGAGGAGCCTGGTGGGCTGCAGTCCAAGGGGTCATCAGTCCATGGGGTTGTAAAGTGTTGGACACGATGGAGCAACTACACACAGCAAACTTCTCAAGTTGACATACTGACATTTAGAAACAGTTTCTCTCACTAGTGTGCTTAACTCCAACTCCTGCTTTTCAATGGAAGATCAAAGATAAAAGTAATATTTCATAACAGTTAAGTAATTATTTCTATCAATGATTTGTTCTTAAAACTAAGCTAGAGAAATACATTGTGAGATAGAACAGATAATGAGAAGTATAAGAGATCCAAACAGGGAAGTTGCTAAACCAATAGATAATTTTCTTTTAGGAAAGAAGAACAAACCTCAGTTTGGAATCATGTTTTATACAAAGATTTGCATGATCTTTGGAAATGTAAAGGATTTTCTACTCTAATTTTCCTTTTCCAGTTGAGAAAACCAAGCCATAGGGAAGTGAAGATATTTTTTCCAAGTCAAAGAGCAGTTATACTAGGAATCTGATGACAGCCCGGTGACAGGCCTTAGGGTCCAGTTGCTTCATCTTTAGGCTGACAGGCTGGAGATTGGGGTACCAGTAATGATGCAGTCTTCAGGTTGAATTGCTTTCATTTTGAGAAACTTATTTATCTGCTCTTAAAGCCCTCAACTGATCACATACAATCCACAGTCGATAGGTTTAAATGTTAATTACCTCTGAGAAAATATGTTCCCAGGTGAGCATGCCAAAGAACTACAATTTTTATTTGTTTATTTATTTTTTATTTTTTCCATTTATTTTTATTATTCGGAGGCTAATTACTTTGCAATATTGTAGTGGTTTTTGCCATACACTGACATGAATCAGCCAAAAGAGCTACAATTTTAAAGAAATGTGCAATTCTATGGAATATGTTACAATGTGCCACTTTATTTGGAACTGAATATCTATGCTACCTGTTCCACATTCATGACCTTGGGAGGGATAAACAAGATTGACATTTTTTTCCCCATTTAATCATGTCCAGTGTTTTAGTGCATGGAGTCTGCTGTTAAAAAATACCAGAGGCTGGGTGGTTTATAAACCACGTTATTTATCACTGTTCTGGAGGCTAGAACATCAAGATGAGGGTGCCAGCATGACTGAGTGAGTGAGGGCCTCTTCCAGGACATATCCCTAAAGAGACAGGATGAGCAAGTATTTCAGGCCTCTTTCACAAGAGCCCTGATCCCATTCATGTGGGCTCTGCCCTCATGACCTAATCATTTCCCAATGTTTCCACCTCCAGAAATCATCACTTTGGGGATTAGGTTTTCAACATATGAATTTTGGAAGAACACAAGCTTTTAGACCATGGCACCCAACGAGGAGACTGGCTTGTCTAAGGTAACCCAATGCCTCATGCCTGCTGAATGCACTGTGGTGCCGATAGGAAGCCAAGGACTAAGGAAGTTGAATGAGGACCAGCAGCCCCAGGTGGAGGGTCTGAGATGGCAAACTCCTTGATGGACTTCACAATGATATGTGAGTGTCTCCAGTGTCTTCCTTGGTTAACAGTCTTTGAGGAATCTCCCCCTCCTATACATGTTCCTATTTGAAATATGAGTTAATTACTGAGTTCCTAGAGAAAGTACCATTTGACCAACATGATAATATGATGACTATGCATATGAAGAAAAAGGCCTTTGACAGATACAAATTTCAGAGTGGAAAGTCCTTAAGATTTTATTCACTTCAGATAGCGATTACAAGTTTGGGGATCTCCCAAGACCTTTCTTGGGTTCCATAATCAGCTAGGATTCTAAGAGCTCAGTGAAAGCTGTTATAGATATGGTTATGGTTTATTTCAGGTCTTTGATTTATTTTTAGTTCAATTTTTTATTTTTAGTGAAGTATAATTGATTTACAATGCTATAACTTGTGTATATATATACATATATCACTCTTGTTTAGATTGTTTTCTCCTGGAGCGACAGATTCCAAAAAGGAAAAAGAGTATGTCAAGGTTGTATATTGTCACCCTGCTTATTTAACTTATATACAGAGTACATCATGAGAAACGCTGGGCTGGATGAAGCACAAGATGGAATCAAGATTGTCGGGAGAAATATCAATAACCTCAGATATGCAGGTGACATCACCATTATGGCAGAAAGTGAAGAAGAACTAAAGAGCCTATTGATGAAAGTGAAACAGGAGAGCGAAAAACTTGGCTTAAAGCTCAACATTCAGAAAAGAAAGATCATGGCATCCCGTCCCATCACTTCATGGTAAGTAGATGGGGAAACTGGACAACGGCTGACTTTATTTTTTGAGTCAAAATCACTGCAGATGGTGATTGCAGGCATGACATTAAAAGACACTTACTCTTTGGAAGGAAAGTTATGAACAACTTAGACAGCATATTAAGAAGCAGAGACATTATTTGTCAACAAAGATCCATCTAGTCAAGGCTATGTTTTTTACAGTAGTCATGTGTGGATATGACAGTTAGGCTATAAAGAAAGCTGAGCTCGAAGAACTGATGCTTTTGAACTGTGGTGTTGGACTGTTGGACTGCAAGGAGATGCAACCAGTCCATCCTAAAGGAGATCAGTCCTGGGTGTTCATTGAAGGACTGATGTTGAAGCTGAAACTCCAATATTTTGGCCACCTGATGAGAAGAGCTGACTCATTTGAACAGACCCTGATGTTAGGAAAGATTGAAGGCAGGAGAAGAAAGGGATTACAGAGGGTGAAACGGTTAGGTGGCATCACCGACTCAATGGACATGAGTTTGGGCAGACTCTGGGAGTTGGTGATGGACAGGGAGGCCTGGTGTGCTGCAGTTCATGGGGTCGCAAAGAGTCAGACTCGACTGAGCGACTGAACTGAACTGAACACAAGTAGGTGTTTACAGACAGTTGAGTAGAGTTTCCTATTCTATACAGTAGGTTCTTATTAGTTATCTATCTTATATATATTAGTGTGTACATGTCAATCCCAATGTCACAATTCATCCCTCCCTTCTTCCCCTGGAACCATAAGATAATTTTCTACATTGTGAGTCTCTTCCTGTTTGTAAATAAGTTCATTTGTATCATTTTTTAATATTCCACATATCAGTGATATCATATACATTTGTCTTTCTCTGTCTGACTTACTTCACTTGGTATGACAATATCAAGGTCCATCCATATTGCTTCTGATAGCATTATTTTGTTCCTTCTTATGGCTGAGTAACATTACGTTCCATATCTGCACTACATCTTCTTTGCTCATCTCTGTTGATGGACATTTAGGTTGCTTCCATGTTCTGGCTATTGTAAACGGTGATGCAATGAACACCACTATGCTTAGTAACTTAATCGTGCCTGACACTTTGCGACCCCATGGATTATAGCCTGCCAGGCACCTCTGTCCATGGGGGTAGTCCCAGTGGACAATAATAGGCAAGAAGATTGGAGTGGGTTGCCATCCCCTCCTCCAGGGCATCTTCCCCACCCAGGGATCGAACCCAGGTCTCCCGCACTGCAGGCAGATTCTTTACCATCTGAGCCACCAGGGAAGCCCTGATGAAGCAAGGAACACTGAGGTGCATGTATCTTTACAACATATGATTCTCTCTTGGTATACATCCAGGGGAATGCAGCTTTTTAAAAGATACAGATAAAAAACTTCCCAGGAAATGGCATATAGGACAGAGTCAACGAAAATTTGAAACATGGAACTTTGGTTTCTTCTTCCCAGGGTGTCATGGGCAGCTTTGTGTTCCCATCACCTATATGCCAGCAGTGAGCACTTGCAGTGACGGGAGCTCACTCCAGGCTCCGTGTCCAGAGGTTTTACTGGGGCTCCATTGCCAAGGAATGACTGAGGCTCCATACAGCTGATCTCAGGCTCAAACCTCTCTAGAGGTGCAGCTGATACTGCATGACTAAAACCCTCATCATGATTCACATCATTCTTGTGGCCCAAAGTTTCTACTCTACATCACACTGTTGACATCTTATCAGGCTGGCCCAAGACCCTCACATAAACAATAGCATTTTTCTCAGTGTCAGCCTTTGACACTTTTAATCACTCTTTATCAGATGAATCAACCTAAGGGTTTAGAGAGGAGCTCCCAGGAAACAAGGGCAAAGCCCAGAGTTCCCTTTGGATGAGGATGAATCCTTCACTATATGGCCCAGTGGCTGGTTTTGCTTGACAAGGCTCCCTTGTTGTAACTTTACAATAAGAAAATGTGAAGTGACAAACATTTGTCAAGCATTTATCTTCTTCCCGTCTTTCTCTGAAAAAAATTTTTTTTTTGCATTATCTTCATTAATTCTTATGCAACACCATGAGGTAGACACTAGTTTGAATGGCATTACGGAGAGAAGTGAAATAAGGCTTGCCTAAAGGTTCAGGGCTAGTGACGGTAGAGTGGGAGTATGTAAAAGGCCTACATGACTCCAAGGTTCATACTTAAGCCACTTGTTTGAAAGATACCAATAATTCTTTTCTAAGCCTTTTTATTTTTTTGGTTGCATTGCTGAGGGGATATTTTTTAGCAACTGATTTTTTTGGTTGCGAGGCTGAGCGTCTATTTGTCCACTGATAACTACTTAATTATAAATCCTTTTGCTTAAGTGATATTTAAGCATCAAAAAAGTCTCCATTTTGCCTTTCTCAGTAGACACTTCAAAGTTTTTTTTTTCTTTTCCTATGTAGACACCAACATATATAAATCAAATGTCATGCATAGTGACTAGCAAGCAGTATTGTTTGAGACAGAATTGGCAAATAAAACTGCAAGATATTTAAAGTATATAACATGAGAATTTGATAGATGTATATATTATTTTTTAAATTTACTTTTAATTTCTTTAAAATGTGTTGTACAATGATGTGAGTCAGCCATAAGTGTACATATATCCCCTCCCTCTTGAGTCCCCCACTCGCACCCCGTCCCGATTCTCCAGGTGGTCACACAGACGGGGTGAGCTTCCTTTGTCATACAGCATCTTTCCACCAGCTATCTGTTAACATTTTACAGATGGTAATGTACTGTGTTTCAATGTGACATTCTCAACTCAACTTACCCTCTCCTCCCATGTTGTGTCCACAAACGTGTTCTCTGTCTGTGTCTCTCTTCCTGCCCTGAAATAGGTTAACCAGTGCCATTTTCCTGGATTCCATATATACATTAACATACAATATTTAGTTTTCTCTTTGTGACTTACTTCACTCTACATAACAGGCTGTAGATTCATCCACCTCAGCTCAAGTGACCCAAATTCGCTTCTTTTTAAGGTTAATTAAAATTCCCATGTATAGATGTACCACAACTTTATCCATTCCTCTCTCAATGCACATCTAGGTTGCTTCCATGTCCTGGCTATAGTAAACACTATTGCAATGAATTTTGGGGTACACATGTCTGTTTGAATTATGATTTTCTCAGGGTATATGCCCAATAGTAGAATTTCTAAATCATATGGTAGTTTTGTTAGGACTTCCCTGATGGCTCAGCAGCTAAAAATCTGCCTGCAATGCAGGAGACAGAGGAGATGGTTCAATCCCTGGGTCAGGAAGTGTCTCTGGAGGAGAAAATGGCAACCCACTACAGTATACTTGCCATTTCCATCTACCCCTCTGCCATAGTGCTGACCCTCATTTACACATGTATTAGAAAAGACTTTCCCTTTCTATTAACTTAAGTAACATAGCTATCATCTGACATGTTTACCTTTTATTTTTTGAAGGAACACAGGTAAGTTCCACTCTCTTAGACATCACCAATTATACAACACAATTTTATCAGTTATTGCCATCATGCTACACATTAGATCCTCAGACCTTATAATTTTTGCATGTTAAAATGTATAAACTTTTACAATTCGTTCCTATTTCCTCCACTCTAAAGCCCTGGTAATCACTTTCCTTCGCCATTTTAATTTCCACCTTTTTTTTGTTGTTGTTGTTGTTGTTGTTTTTTAAGATTTATTCCTATTGAGATCATACAGTATCTGTCTTTCTCTAACTTATTTCACTTAGCATAAGGCCCTCCAATTTCATCCATGCTACCACATATGGAAGAATTTCTGTCTTTTTTAATGGCTAAATAAAATTCATAGATATATAAATAAACATCACATTGTTTTAATCTCTTCACCTTCTGAGAGATACTTAGATTGTTCCTATAATACATTGTTTCTAGGCTACTGTGATGGAGAAGGAAATGGCAACCCACTCCAGTACTCTTGCCTGGAAAATACATGGACGGAGGAGCCTGGTAGGCTGAAGTTCATGGGGTCATTAAAAGTCGGACATGACATCACTTCACTTTTCACTTAAATGCATCAGAGAAGGAAATGGCAACCCACTCTAGTGTTCTTGCCTGGAGAATCCCAGGGACTGGGGAGCTTCGTGGTCTGCCGTCTATGGGGTTGCACAGAGTCGGACACGACTGAAGCTACTTAGCAGCAGCAGCAGGCTACTGTCAATATTGATGCAGTGAATATGGGAGTACACATTTCTCTTTGAGATAATTATTTCATTTCCTTTGAATATATATTCAGAAATGAATATATATCCAGAAGTGTGAAATTTCATGAGAAACTTCCTGAAGGTATTCCATGGGAGTTGCACCAATATACATTCCTACCAATAAGCATTAAGATATCCATTGTCTACACATCCTCATCACACTTATTTCTTACATTTTGGTAAAAGCCATTTAAACAGGAGTGAGATGGTATGTGTTGTACTTTTGATTTGCACTTCCCTGATAGTGATGTTGAGCATCTTGTCATATACTTCTTGGGCATTTCGTATGTCTTATTTGGGGGGAAAATTGTCTATTCTCTAAAAAATAGCATGCATTTTGTATACTGTATTTGAATATATAAAACTCAGGTACATACCCATACACCAACAGAAATTATAGAAATAAGAATAATTCCATTTATAACTGCATCAAAAAATTAAAATACTTAGAAATAAATTTAAGCAAGGTGTTGAAAGATCTATGTATGAAAATATTCAAGACACTCACGAAAGAAATGTTTAAAAGACACAAAAGAAAACATGTTTCATATTTATTGACTGGCACGAAAACAGACACATGGATCAACAGAGCGGAACGACAAAGCCAGAAAGAAAAGCACATCCATATATTGTTGGTTAGCTTATGACAAAGGAGCGAAGAATATCCAGTGGGGAAAGGAAAAGCTTTTCAAAAATGGCAATGGGCAAACTGGATAGCGCTATGAAAAATTGAAGCTGTGCCCCTGTCTTTTAGCATACACAGAAATCAACTGAAAAGGGATTAAAAAGATGATAATAAGACTTGAAGCAATTAAACAGCTAGAAGGAAACATTGAGGTAATCTTCTTGCCATCAACCTTTGCAATGAGTTTTTGGGTTTCATACTAAAAGAAAAGCAACAACTGCAGAAACAAACATGTGGGACCACAACAAACTCCAAAGATAGGAACATCAACAAAATCAAATGGCAATTTACACATTGACAGAAAATATTTCCAAACCATATATTTCATAGGGCTTAATATCCAAAAATACCTGAGACATACAACTCAAGGGCAAAAACACCAAATAATCCAAATTTTTAATGGAGCATAAGAAAAGTAAGAGTTTCAATAAATCTGAAGATTAGACTGTAGATGAGAGACACAGCAAGGTTTTCCTGCTAGAACCAGAAAAACCTGTGCATTGCTGGCATTACTTCCTTCATTCCCACTCACTTGTTTGACAGTTACAGTTCACAGTGTACATTGTTCAGTCAATAGAAATCACCCCACAGTGAGCTATAATATGTGCCAAGAACAGCCTCACAGATGGGGAAAAAACAACTAATATTTGCATAATTACTAATGAGGCATATCAGAAGGAAGGGAATTTCCAGAGTTGACCACTCCATTGTTTTCTGTATTTCATTTCAAAAATGTGCCACCTAGTAAGGAAAATGAGTTAAGAGACCTCACTAATATATTGACAGAAAATCAGTTACACACTGAGGAAACCAGATCTGAAAGAGACACGTGCACCCCAGTGTTCATCGCAGCATTGTTTATAATAGCCAGGACATGGAAGCAACCTAGATGCCCATCAGCAGATGAATGGATAAGGAAGCTGTGGTACATATACACCATGTAATATTACTCAGCCGTTAAAAAGAATTCATTTGAATCAGTTCTAATGAGATGGATGAAACTGGAGCCCATTACACAGAGTGAAGTAAGCCAAAAAGATAAAGAACATTACAGCATACTAACACATATATATGGAATTTAGAAAGATGGTAACGATAACCCTATATGCAAAACAGAAAAAGAGACACAGAAGTACAGAACAGACTTTTGAACTCTGTGGGAGAAGGTGAGGGTGAGATGTTTCAAAAGAACAGCATGTATACTATCTATGGTGAAACAGATCACCAGCCCAAGTGGGATGCATGAGACAAGTGCTCCGGCCTGGTGCACTGGGAAGACCCAGAGGAATCGGGTGGAGAGGGAGGTGGGAGGGGGGATCGGGATGGGGAATATGTGTAACTCTATGGCTGATTCATATCAATGTATGACAAAACCCACTGAAATGTTGTGAAGTAATTAGCCTCCAACTAATAAAAAAAAAAAAAAAAGAAAAACAGTTTCAAATGGAAGCATTAGTGGATTGTAATTGGGGGTAATTTATTACTAGTGTTCAAACTCTAGTCCTTTTGATTCTCTACTGCATCAGGTAATAATTTATTATAAATATTAATAGCAACATAGAGACACATACTACTAAAGTTATAGTGAATAGAGAAAGACATAGAATATATTAGGCAAGAAGTGAAAGTATGGGAAGTCAGCAATGGTAGTAAAGTAAAGGGCAGTATTGCATTGAGAGGAAGGAAGGTTCTCAAAGCTTCTTCAAACATCAAAAATGAGCCAGATGTGAGGAATTAGCTTTATTTGTAAACCAGAAACTCTACCAGAAGAAATTTAAGTTCCTAAAAATATTATGATGCTAAAACCCACAATTTAGACAGAGAAGAGGGTAGGGTAGGGTATATACACATTCAAAACTCTCCATTGCTTAGTGCATCAGGCACTCAAGGACCACCCTCACTGAAGTCTTTCTCTATAACTCAACCTACAGGTACCCTCATAGAGAAAGAGATAGCTCTACTCCACAGGGAGTTGAGCCCTACTTTTATGGCCTCCTGGCTTTCCTTAAGAGGCATTCGATGCAGCAGATTTCCTCCATCCCATTCCATCCAGCTGACTCCCCACAGTAAACAGGAGTCGTCACCCTGGGATCATTCTGCAGTCCCCATGGCTTCAGCTCCCAGCTTCCGTGGACACCAGTGGATTTACAACCCTGTCCTAGGTATGAAAGGCTGCAGCATGGCTTGTCTCTGTGGTTCTCACTCCATTCAGACGGTCGCTGATTAGTTAGTTCACTCCCCAACAGCTTCAAATGACTCCCCCATTCCAGTGGACGGCCATAGAGACGGGGATCTCTTCCCTGCACTTCAGCTCCCTCAGCCCCAGGTGCAGGTTGGTCCCACGTGCTCTCCTCCTTCTTTCCCCTTCCTCCTTCTTTCCCCTTCCTCCTTGTCCCTTCTTTCCTTTCTCCAACCGAGTTCTGTGTGGATCCGGATATTCCTTCTCAGTAGTCATGGAGTCCTGCCAGTATTCACCTGGTCTTCTGTGAGAACTGCTGTGTCTTTAGACGTTCTTGATGCATCGGTGGAGAGAGGTGTACCCCACTTCCAACTACCCAATCGTCATCTTGTCAACCCCCACTTGTGTATGTATTAGAAATGAGTTTCCCTTTCTATTAAGTAACATTGCAATCACCACACCTGTTTAACTTTTGCTTCTTGAGGAGAACACCGGTAAGTTCCACTCTCTTCACTTGAGTCGGTCATTCTGTCGTGTGCAACTGTTTGTGACACCATGGACTGTGGCACACCAGGTTTCCTTGTCCATTTGAGACACCCAGAGCTTACTCAAACTCATGTCCTTTGAGTTGGTATGCCAGTCGATGATGTCCACTCTCTAAGAGATTATTTTTTTGAGATTCCTTATAATTGAGATCATATTGTGTTATTCTTTCTCTGACTTAGTTCATATAATGTAATTCCCTCCAGCTTCTTCCATGTTGCAATAATTGGAAGGATTTCTTTCTTTCACTAATGGCTATATAATATTTACCTATATATGTCACATCACATTGTTTTAATCCATTCACCTGGTGAAAGATACCTAGGTTGTTCCTATACCAAGGCTACTGTGAATAATGCTGCAATGAACATGGGAATACAGATCTCTTGAGACAATGATTTAATTTCCTTTGACTATATATCCAGAAGTGGGATAATGTATCACATAACAGGTCTCTTTTAAATTTCTTGAGGAACCTCCACTGTATTTTTCCATGGAAGTTGTACCGGTATACAGCCCTACCGACAGTGCATAAGCACTCCTTTTTCTCCATATCCTCAACAAGATTTGTCATTTGTTACATTTTTGGTACTAGCCATTCAAATAGGTATGAGCTGATATCTTTGTACTTTTGATCTGCATTACCTTTGATTATTAGCGATGCTGAGCATCTTGTCACATACCTCTTGACCATCTATATGTCTTATTTGTGGAAAAATGTCTATTCTTTAAAGATGTAGCATACATTAAGTTTACTATATTCCAATATACAAAACTTTGTTGTCTACCTATATATCCACAAGGAACTATCAGAAATTTGAATAAAGAAAACAAGCCCATTTCTATTGCATCACAAAAAGAAAACACTTAGAAATAAACTTAAGCAAGGTGTTAAAAGATTTTACAGAAAACCTTTAAGACATTGATCTGGTGAAGGAATTGGCAACTCACTCCAGTATTCTTGCCTAGAAAATCCCATGGACGGAGGAGGCTAGTGTCCATGGTCACAAAAAGTCACAAAGATCACAGAGTTGGGCATGACTGCGCGACTTCCCTTCCCTAAGACACTGGTAAGAGTAATTTAAAAAGAGCTAAAGATACGTAAAATTAGGTTGTCTATTCAATGTGATTCTTGAAGTAGGATTTGTATTACTACAAACTTCCCTCTTAGAACTGCTCTTGTTGCATAATATAGGTTTTAGATCATCATGTTTTCATTGTTCTCTGTTTCTAGGAATGTTTTGATTTCCCTTATTTCTTTGGTAATCTGTTTATTATTTAGAAATGTGCTGCTGAATCTCCTTGTGTTTTTGTTCTTTAAAGTTGTTTTTTTTCCTGTAATCTACATCTAGTCTCATAGTGTTGATGTCAGAGAAAATGCTTGATATAATTTCAATTTCCTTAAATTTACTGTGGTTTGATTTGCACCCAAGAAGAGGAAAATGTTGCATGTGCACTTGAGAAGAAAGTGTACTCTGCATTTGGATGGAATGTGGTGAAAATATCAATTAGGTCTGCTTGCTCTAATATTTCCTTTTAGGCTTATTTTCCTTATTAATTTTCTGTTTTATTGATCTGCCCATTGGTACAGGTGCAGTGTTAACATGCCCTACCTTTATTGTGTTATTGGCGAGGGTGGGCTGACTTGGGAGAATGGCATTGAAAGATGTATATTATCACATGTGACACAAATCGCCAGTCCAGGTTCGATGAATGATCCAGGGTGCTCGGGGCTGGTGCACTGGGATGATCCAGAAGTATGGGATGGGGAGAGAGGTGGGAAGACATTTCAGGATCAGGAACACATGTATACCCATGGCAGATTCCCATCAATATATGGCAAAATCAAAACAATATTGTAAAGTAATTAGCCTCCAATTAAAATTAACAAGATAAAATAAAATAGTAATACCAACATAGAAACGCATAGCACTCAAGTTACAGTAGATTGAGAAAGAGAAAACTTATGAGGCAGGAAGTGAAACAACAGAAAATTAGCAATAGTATCAAATGAAGGGGCAGTATTGAAAAGAAGCGGCAGAAGGAAAGCATAGTTCTGTAATTTTTTGGAGACAACGCGGAAAAGCCAGATGGGAGCCAACCAGCTTAAGCTGTATTCTAGAAACCTCACCAGAAGGAAAATGAAGTTCATAAAAATATGCTGATGCTCAACGCCAAAATCAAGACAGTAAGCGAATAGGGTAGGGTATATGTAGATGCTGAGAACTACTCAGATTTAGACATGGAAGCAAATACACTAATGAGCATCAGAAAAATGAAAGCTCAAAAGGGTCTAAAAAGTACATCGTAAAGAGACTTGGTAGTCTGATCAAAAGAATAAGAGAATCAAATTAAACAACCAAAATAGAAAGACTAGTGCACATGATAGAACCAGAGAATGCTCAGGAGAGAAAGTTTCGGACCTAGTGGACCAGCGAACAGAAGCCTCCAGCATCAGGAACAGAAACCCTGAACAGGACTCATGACTGTGGGCTTCTGGGAACGGCCTCAGTTTCAAAGTTTGGGCGCTATACCGCCTAAAGGCGAACGCAGACAAGGACTGTAGCTTGCTATGACACTGAGTCACAGACAATATTGTTGGTTAGTTTACTTTTCTCATTCAACTATAAAGTTAATGAATCACTAACCAATGATAATTGACACCATCAGTTTGCAGTCAGATCCCCTTTAGTCATAGAATGGACATCTGAACCTGTTATATGATCCCCAATAACAGTTTTAATAATTAGATTTATTGATGTTTAATTGAAGGCTAATTGCTTTACAATACTGTACTGCTTTCGGCCAAACATCAGCATGAATCAGCCATAGTTTTACCTATGTCCCCTCGCTCTTGAACCTCCTTCCCACCTTCCTTCCCATCGCAGCCCTTGAAGCTGTTAGAGAAAAATATGGAAGGCTTGACAAATTTGTGTGTCATCCTTGGGCAGGGGCCATGCTAATCTTCTCAATATTATTCCAATTTTTTAACATATGTGCTACCAAAGCAAACACATAAATAACAGTTTAACAGAAAAAAAAATCATATAGTTAGTCATCTATCAACAAATGATCAATTACATTAGGAATTAGGGTATTCTGTTATATTTACTGCCACTTATAAAATTGAACTGTATAAGGTCCAAAGTTCCATGTAGGAATTAAGCATATATTTATTCATAACATATATATACATGCACAGAATATATACACACAAATACGTCTATGTTATACAAGCTATTATTCTCCTTGCCTGTCACAATAAGCTCTTTAGTTGATGAGGGAGATAGTCCCAAATTTCTCCAACTTATATGTCTTCTTTTTGAGAACCACTTCTTTGATTTTCATCACCTAATTTTAAATAACCATTTTATTCTTAGATACCATGCCCCTTTAAAGTAAGTAAGAGCAGAGAAAACCTAGTAAATGCTGATATCTTATCCTTCATTAAATTACCACTCTTCTGGTAAACTGGAAAAGTAATTATGTTCAGATCTCATTGCTGCTTAGTCACTTCAGTTGTGTCCGACTCTGTGTGACCCCATTCCTGAGATTCTCCAGGCACGAACAATGGAGTGGGTTGCCATTTCCTTCAGATCTCATTAGGAGGATAAAATTCCTGTTTTATCAATTCTCTTGTCAAAACTCAATTCTTGCTAACTTCAGTCTTAAATTCTGCTTACTTACAAAGGACGGACAGGAAAAAAAAATATTAAAATCACACTTGCAAGAGTCTATAATTTTATGCTTCCATTGGCTAAAAGTAGGGCCAGGAATAATTTCTGAAATATTGCAATACATCATGGAAGCCTGAAGGTCTAGTTCTCCTATCAAAGAGGAGATGTTTGGAGATGGTTCAAAAACTAAGCCCCATGGGCTGTCAGATGTGCTCCCAACCAGACAGATGAAATTTTCTCGTTAAAACATCAAAGCCAGGAAAGGCAGACCTTGTTCGCAGAGCCAGTGACGGGGTCCTGGGTGCTGACCAGGTAATATTCTTGGATTACCATTTGGAGATTTACCTGCCATTGTCTCAAAGAAACAAATGCAATGAGAAGATTAAAGATGCATAAAGGTAGAAGAGCTGTCAAGGTGCCTAGAATCAAGAATAGCCAGGAAAACCACACCCCATACTGATAATTGTCAGACTTTAACGATGAGTGTTTTATAGATAGAGCAGAACAAGTGGATAAAACCAGTGTTCTAGGGTCACACCTGCTTTGCAGTCAAAGACAAAATATTTTTCGCTTTAGGCAGAATCATCACAGCTCCTGATGTGGTCCTGGTTCCACACACACAGACCGGGAGCCCACAGGCATGTGTGATGTGACATCAGGAAGTGAACAGATGACTGCATTGGTGCCCAGTCAGCTCCATCTGCTAATAATGGGACCTGGGGGAAATTATTTGCCCTCTCCAAGGCATCGCATCTTCATTAACATAACTTGATGATCATAGTGAAGATGAAGGCTATCTCACCAGGTTACTGTGAAACACAACTTTTAAGATGTTTTAAAGCTTTGGGGAAAGTATCAAAGACATGCATGGGGTTACAAAGCTGAGTTAGCAAATCTAAGGTACAGTACCTTTTTCTCTTAGTATTCTCTCTGTACTCAATAGTAGCAATCAGTCAATCATGTGTTTACTCTTACCCCAGCATGATGGTAAACCACACAGATCAACTGGACACTTCTTGTCATTTCAGTGTCTAAAATTCAAGCACTAGTCAGTGTAGAGTGAAAAAATTACAAACTCCTAGATGGCCTCGCTGCTCAGAGTTGCAGAGTCCCAACATTACTGTTTTAAAAGAATGGCCTAAACTCTCTGGCTCAGAATTAAGTTCCAAATGTTTGCAGAGCACAGAAGTACTTCAGGGAGCAATACACAAATGTAGGGAGTAACCTACTTCTCCAACTATCTATCTGTGCAAATATCATCATCCATCTAAATTCACACAGAAGGCACTACTTCTTCCCCACCCCAGCTACTACAGCTCCAATTCCTGCTCAGAGCAACAGGGAAAGAAAAGGCTTCCCTCCACAGGATGGATTTGATAACCTCAGGTGACTAGATCATCTCAAAACGGCTCATGTTTTTATTTTAGCAGGGTCTTGCCTGCTCCTGCTGCTGGTCATGTCAAATCTGCTCCTGTGCCAAGGCAATGTATGCCCATCCTGCAGTCCTGATGTGTTTGGCGTCCCCCTGAAGTTCCTTAGAAAAAGGTTTAGCCGTACCTCCAGGCTGTCCCACGACATGCATAACCTTTCCACAATAATGTTCAATGAGTTTGTAAGTACTGTGGTGGTGGTGGTTTAGTTCCTAAGTCGTGTCCGACTCTTGCTACCCCATGGACTGTAGCCTGCCAGGCTCTCAGAAGGGACCTTAGTGTAAGTGACTGGGCCATACCGTCCTTTAAACAAGAGAGCTGCACCAGCCAAAGTTCAAATAACACACTCTCTAGGTTAAAGATGCTGTCAGCTCATAAGATGTAGAAATTGAAGAAAGGACCAGTGTTGTGAAATCTGAAAGATTCCTAAGAAGTGCAATAACTTTTTCAATTTCCTTTCATTCATTTTCTTTCTTTAAATTTCCAAAATAAATGATTTTGTATTTGTCAGCTAGGAATGCCATAAAAGAATACAATAGACTCAGTGGAATAAACACGAGAAATTTATTTCATCCCAGTTCTGGGAGCTAGAAGTCCCAGTTCAGGGCACCAGAAGGTGAGGCTCTGCTGAGAACTCTTTCTTCCCAGGATGGCTTCTCCATGCGTCCTCACACAGGGTGGGGAGTGGGGTAGACACACAGAGGAAAGGACACAGACACAGAGACAGAAGAGAAAATTCTCTGGTGTTTTGCTTCATGGAGACACTCAACCTATTGGATGAGTGTTGCACCCTAAGAGCTCATTTAACCTTAACAGGCTTTGCTGGTGGCTCAGGTGGTAAAAAGACATGGGTTCTATCCCTGGGTCTGTAAGATTCCCTGGAGAAGGGAACAGCAAGCCACTCCAGTATTCTTGCCTGAGAAATCCCATGGACAGAGGAGTCTGGTGGGCTATAGACCATGGCGTGACAAAAAATCGGAACCCTTTTCAAAACACAGTTCTTTAGCAGTTCGGGCTCTAAGACATGAATTTGAAGAACACACATTCAGTCCATAATACTACCTGGCATAAAGTAGTTTTAGATGGGACTGGGGAAAAGGAGCATGTTGACTTTCTGGTCCTTTAGTGTCTCTCTGGGTTTTCTTCTCCAGGCTCAGAGTAAATAGCCAATAAGTGAGAACTGCTCTGCAGTGAACTGGGTGGATGGAAGATGTTAAACAAAGCTGAATCCCGGTCACAAAAACGAATACTGGTAGTTTTTTTAATGCTACATATTATTGTTTTAAGATTTGCAGTGACTAGATTTCAGCTACAATAGAAGGGGAGTTTACAATTGGAAACAATTATTCTCTTTCTGGTGAAGGTATTTAAAAGCTGTATGTTAATTCTTTTAGGTCAATCAAGGAGCACACAGTAGAGCAGACAGCTAATAAAAGGCGGTGCTAAAGGTTTCTATTAAATTCATTTAGTTCTTTTTAAACAATAGTTTTGGTTTTATCCTTCATTTTTGACTATCCATTCTTTTCCAACTCTTCCTAGTAATCTCTTTAAATGTTCATAACTTCTGCTAAATATTAGTTTTTTTCTATCAATATGCTAGCTAGATTTCTCTACTCTTATTATTCTCAGTCCATTGTTTAGTATTTCCTATAACTTTATGCTATATTTTTCTGATGTACAACTTTGTCACCATAAACAACATTGTATTCTGTACCTGGGATGAACACTACGCTTTTTGGTGAGCGGGTTCAGAGATAAGTCAGAGTCATTACTGTATTATTCCTTATAAGGGAATATATTGGCTCCTACCCACAGTAAACTTGAGATTAAATATAGGTGCATGCATGCATTCTAAGTCACATCTAAGAGTTGGACCCAGCTCTTTGCAACCGTACTGACTGTAGCCCAACAGGCTCCTCTTTCCATAGGATTTGCCAGGTGAGAGTCCAGGAGTGTGGTGCTGTACCCTCTTGCAAGGGATGCTCCTCACCTAGGAATCAAACCTGAGTCTTCTTATATCTCCTGCATTGGCAGGAATGTTCTTTACCACTACTGTCACCTGGGAAGCACCAAGTACTGGTACAAAAGTACTATATTTGGTTCAATTACTAAAAAATTTTTAAAAAAAGATAGTGATCAAATACAGAAGGGAAAAGTTTGGACTTAGAAAAGTTAGATGTAAAATCATCTTTGTAGAGACAATATATAGAAAACGTAGGAAAAGAATGACTTTCAAATTTTTTGATGCCCCCCATTAAAAAATTACACAAATAAGAAGCATGTTAATGTTCTGGTAACGGGTCCATCTACTGAATGCCCAACAACCCTAACTAATTGCCTGATCACTTTCAGGATGAAAAGTATTCCCAGAGTAAACCTGAGTATATCAATGCCACCAATGACTGCCACACAAATCCCCTCCATGCGCCTGAAGAAAGAGAAAAAGCCCAACAGATGAACGTGAGTCTTTCACCTGGGTTTTTCACTGATTCAAATGAGACAGTATGTAGCTTAACAGGCTTCAGATTATTAGAGGTAATGGTAACTGTACATGCAGAAAACGGTGGAGGAATTGTAAGCAGTTGAAGAGAATTATATTATGTAGTTGATGAAACATGAGCGAAATCAAAGGATGACTAAAGAGCTGTAGTAGCAAAACAAATAACAAATTTACAAATTGTCCATGTAGACATGTTTAGTTCAAGCAATGCATTAGACACAGGATTACAGCTGTTATTCTGTACAGAAACAAGAAATGAGTGGGAACTTCCAGGTTTAAAACATAAGATTGCAAGATTCATGAATGTGTAAGAAACACACCCCAGGTTTGAGTACTCCCTGTTACTAGTGACTTGTACCTGGGAGTCCTATACTGCACCCCCAAGCCAGTGCAACTGCCTTTCAATGCTCTCCTGATTCTGCTTCTATTTCTCTGATACCTCCTTCATTCGTCATTCTCAATGACTCCTCTGTCACCTTTTTTTTTTTTTAGTTTGTAAGTTTCCCCCACAATGGCCTATATAACATTGCTTTGCTTCTCATGGCCACAACAACTGGCTCTGTTCTGAGGACAACACAGTTTATATATCAAGCCTCAATCATTTCTGGCAGCTCCAAATTGTCACCATTATAATCTCTCCTTTCTGATTTCCTGCATTGTCCTTCATCCTAACATTATTTAAAATATTTTGACATGCATCCCGCCTTAAAATTCTATCTTTTCTCTCTACAACTTTCTTAATGATATCAGCATTCTTTTCCTCTGTTAAGCTCATTAATAATGAGGATGATCAAGTAAAGGAAAAGGCCAAAGAGCAGGAGGAGGAGGGATTTTTCAATAAGCTTGAATTTAAAGTTTATTGAGAGTTACTACATGGCCATACATTTTACTAAGCACTTTATGTGCATTACTATATTTCATCCTACTCAGTTCTCTGTTCTTTTCCACTAAAACAGTTCATGGTTGTAAACAAATCAAGCATATTAACTAGAGATATTCAGACCCCAGGATTTTCATGCTGAATTCTAATACTAGTAGTGAACCTGAGGGGAAAACCCTCCATTGTGAATCCCACTGATGCTGTTACTAAAGACAACGCTGTGCCATTTTCTGCCTGGACACGTGTCAACAAGACAGACTCTTCTGATACCAGCATGGGGGCTGGTGTTGGGATCAACTGAGGAAAGAAAGCCTGTTTAGGAATGTCATGTCTTCTTCGTTGTCTCTTTGTTGTAATATCATAAAACAAATTACCAATCCAAAATCAATATGAATGACTCATCTGATTCATTAATATGAAAGAATCACTGGGTGACAATGATGTGGGCACAGGTAGAATGCCTCTTTCCTGGGTCAGGTACTGCAGGCACATACTGACTTGTCATAAAACATTTAGATTTCTCTCACACAAATATAAATCATCAAAGAAGTCACTGAGTGGTTGGTAGAATTTCAGAGGAAAAAGAAAATTCATGTTATAAATTAGAACTCATCAGAAGAATTAATTCCTAAAATAACCCAGATTTTTAATAATTCAGTGAAGTGTGAACTAAGAGCTTACCTTTTATAATTTTGCAACTTTTACTACCTTCAAAAATCTGTGCATACACATAGGAATAACCAAACGTCTTTTCGGTCATCTGCTCTGAGCAAAGATCACATGTTACCCAAACCACTGAATTATGATTATTTTAATGTGACTGTTTCTTATGTTTGCTTAGAATGAAGACCTTACTAAGTGGATACTCATGTTACAGTACCTCTGGATTGCTCCTTTGTTTGATCTAGCCCATGAGCTGCGGATTGAGAAAGACCTCACAGATACTATCATATCAAGTGCCTTAGAGAATACTAAAAAATCATACCAACTTCAAGCAATCTTAGAGAGGCGATTCAGAGAGGTGAGCATCCTGCAGAGGGCTTTCTTGCTTTGTTCATGAATGAAAGAGTTGACCTCTGTAATGCATAAGGAGTTTTGAAATATCTCATTTTGTCAGAAAAAGATTCATGAATTCTATATGCTAGACTGCTACTACATAAAGCGGGAGCCTAGTCATTCATAGTGATAGATTCTATTGTAAAGGATTCAGAATTTCACTGCAATTATTGACATGTGCAGCCTTTCCTGTATTGCACACGATTCCACCAAAAGCTTGCCTCTTCCTGGGCACAGATGGTTGAAATATTTTAAGAGTAAGAGAACTAGAGAACAGAATTTCCAAGCTCAGCATTTTCCTCAAAGTATCCCAGGACATCTACTATTGAAGTTCCACTTGTCTTCTTTCTCTGTTCTTCTCAAATCAAAGGATGAAAGTGGGAAGGAAGAAAAGAGAAAGTTAAAACTAAACTTGAGTTATGTTTCTACTTTTTAGATTCCTAATTGTTTTCTCATAGGCTGGCTCCAAAATGCATATCTAGAGAGTTTTATATTCGTATGTCTTCCCCAAATCTTAATTTGAGAATTACAAGGGACAAAGATAAGGAAATACTAATAAAACACATAAGAAGTCATTATCTTTTGGGTATTCAGATGATTCTTCCAATCTGGCGGAACTTTTCTGTGGATCGCATGTACTGGTCAGGATACCAATCCCTGTTGTCCAGCGATGAAGATGTACGTCATTCTACACTTTATAACCTGTTCATGTGCCGGAGAAGGGATTCACGTAAGGTTGACATGTACAGCAAGATCCTGGCGTGCCGAATCAGCGACGAGTGCTAAATCACATCCATCCCATCCAGCTCTGAGATGGTGCTAATGATCTATATCTTAGCAAGCTTCTTTGAAATTTACAGCTTTTCCATGCATGCTCTGTGAAATGGGTCTCCTCTTAAAAAAATAAACACATTCTCTGTAGAGATGTCAAAATCTAAGAGGGTAGTTTGTTAAAGTTTCTATTTTCATTTAATCAAAAATCAAAAGAAAATCCACCCGTACATTTTAGAGAATGAAGCTCCTTTTAAAATTAGTCACAAATAGCAGAAGCTGGCATTACAAAGACCATTAAGAGATAACGTAAGAATCACAGAAAACTATTCTGGGTCAAGTTATTATTATCAAAGTATTAGACAATTGTTCATGGTTCTGGTCATGCTACCAAGAAGACTGATTCCTCAGGATTCTTTATGAAAGCCAGCCATGAACGGTCAGCCCACTGTCACAGTGTTACACCAGACAGGATCACTGCTTCGAACCTTTGTACAAATAGCATGAGGTTTACGGAACTGTCTGAAGATTGTTAGGATGCTGTCTTAGTCCTTCTGCATTGCTATAAAAATATAGCAATTATATTTTATAATATAATTATAAATTATAATTAATAATAATTATAATATATAATATATTATAATTATAATATTCATTATATTATATTAATATTTATTATTATACTTATAATAATTATAACATATAATATATTATATAAATATAATATATAATAAATTATATATAATATATAGTGATTCTGCTATATATAAAAATATAGCAGAATTATAAAACAGTGGAAATGGATTTCTACAGTGTGGTCATGCAGGGTCCTTTCTGGTCACACACTTCTTATTGTATCCTCACACGGGGGAAGGACTCAGGAGCTCTGTGTGTCTCTTATACATAAAAGAACTCATCTCATTGAAGTGGCTCCATCCTTATAACTCCATCACCTCACAAATGCACCCTCTATGGATACTATAACCATGGGAATCAGGATTTCATCATGTGAAATTTCGGAGGGACACAAAGTTGAGACCATAGGGATACAAACGTGAACCGGTTCCATCCTCCTCCAGTGGCTGTCTTCACCCACACCCCACTGCATCCTCATTTTCTGCATCACCTTGCAACCAATCCATATATTCTATCACTCTAGGTTTCACAAGGCCAGGTCAGTCAAGTGTCAACTCCATCTCATATTCAGCCTATTCAGTGTTTCCCTCTCCCCTGCTGAGGCCCAGGAGACCTACCAGGAAGCTTCAATGTGTCCATTTCTGCAAGGTTCCTTCTCTCTCCCTCTCTGGATCTTCATTCCTTGGGCCATGTTGGAACACGGTAGATGGTAACGAGGTGGGAAAGTTCTGACATCACTGGCTTACATGGTGCTCTTGTAGCCTTCTCTTGGTCCAGACGGACTGATCTGAAATGCCCCCTGACTGACAAGTGTTTCTCTTGTGGGGGATCCTTGTTATTATCCCGGACTTTCACAAGTTGGGGATCCCCAATGCCATAGTTTCCTTTTTAATCAGGGGAAATGTTCTGGTCCCCACAGCTCACCACCTGCAGTTGTCAGCACAGCCTCTCTGTTTCCCTCACTCTGCAAGCACCATCTGGAGAAAATTAAGTAGCCCACAGTCAGCTGCCTACTAGCTGACCCACAGGAAACCCATGTATTATAAACACTCTGAACCATTGAATGGCAGAAATACTGGTGTGCATCTGTCCCCACCTGGGGCCTCAGGACAAATGTCCAACTGGTCATATAGATACCGAGTAGGTCAGAAAGCTGGATTTAAAAACACATATCTGAGAAGTGAGATACCATTCTCTCTTCCTTTTAGAGTAACAATCCTAGGCAGTAATTATTTGGCCTTACAAACATGCTCTAGTAGGTCCCTGAATTATAAAATCCTCCAAATAAACTGAGTCTCTACTGGGACTGGAGCAGTGTGACTGGATTAGGCTTGCTCAGCTTGTTCCATAGCCTCCAGACAACCTGGGATGAGGGCCAATCTCTTGACTGGCTCTCCTAAGAAGTCAGTGATGTTGCTGGGCTGGTTGTGCAGCATCTTTAGGGCTTTACGAGTAATTTCTACTAAACAGAAAGTGGGAAATCAACAGGTAGATGGGAAAAGGAGATAAATAAGAGAGAAGGAAGAGAAAGACAGAAGGAAGGAAGAGCAGCAAAAGGAAAGTGAGTCAAGGACTTGGATAGTGAAGGATGAAAAGATGTTAGAACACTGCATTTTTAAGGACCCAAATATATACATACACACACACACACACACACACACACACACACAGAGACACACACAGACATATATATATATATATATATATATAGTAAGAGCAAATATCTCATATTTCCTTTTATTTCCATTTTCTCTTCTCTCCTCTTTTTCCTGAAATTGTCCTTTATATTAGGAGAATTCTTTTGTTGTTACTAAAGGTCATAGTTCTATAAATGAACAAAGCCTGGCAAGTCTTCAGGACAGAATCCAGCCAAATTATGTTCTTTCAGGCAAAGACACATTTCACTCGCATACAGAACACTGTCCAGCAAAACCAACCTCTTCCCTCATAGCCAGGGTTATTCTTGCCTGAGTTCTGCCCCTGTGTCTACCTGAAATGAACCAAACCTTCCAGAACATGACAGAATACTCTGCCCCAAAGGAATGTATCAAACCTTCCTTTCGGAGAATATATATGCCAATTTTCATTAGGGAGAATCATATATGCCAATTTGGATAGTTTGTCTTTATTCTACAAACAATAGGAAACCAAGAACATTTAGTCCAAGAGAGCAGAATGTCCAGAATTAGAAAAGAGAAACTTTAATGTGCATTGAGGAGTTGTGGCTGTTAGGACTTGTAGAGAATAAGAAAGAGACCAGAAAGACCTGGGAATATTATGACATTAAAAATCAAAGAGGGTTCTGCCAAGTCAAAAGAAACAAAGGATGTCAGAGATAGAGGAAAGGAAATAGACCTTGACTACATGCAAGGAATGAGGCAGACATATGAGTCAGAAAAGGCATCCATCAATATGGGTCGAGTTTAGTCAGTCAGTGAAAAGTAAGAGAGAAGGGAGGAGATAAATTAAGGTTTTATCCAAAAGCATCTGAGCTCTATTTTCCTGTTATTTCATCAACTTAGTACCAGAAATCACCAAAAAAGTAAGGTTCTGCAGCAAAAGATAGAAATAAATACTATACGGAGCCTGTGCTAGACCCTCTGGAATACCAGAAGCAAAGCACGACTACCCAGTGATAACAAGCAGTAAGTCTCTAGTCACTTTCAACACTTCAGTAAGACATACATTGTAAAGCATAGAGGATGGATGGAAATAAAATGGAAACAACCCATACCTTTATAGCGCCAGCCTAAACAAAACCTAAAACCAAACCAAAATAGAGGTAATGGTCCTGTTAATCATGTGTCCACTTTCTCCAAGCGTTCCTCATTCCTTTTGCCTGAATCCTCCCTTCTTTGCTAACCCTTCATTGCCTTATTCTCAGCAGACAGTCATGTAATTCCTAATCAAATAAATAATTAAACAGTGTGTACTCATGAAATATATTTGTATGGATGGACTCTTCAAACTGAAAAGGTGTCTAATCCCCTGAAAGTAAAACTCTAATACTGGAAGGAATCCTTCCAGCCTCTTTCCAAAATGCCCAGCGGGCAGCAACTGTGAGTGTAGCTACTTAGACATGTTCTGCCATAATTATAACCTGTTTGGATAGTGAAGGCAGGAGATGGATGAAGCACTGAAAGATGTTGAGAAAGAATTGCATGAACAAGTGGAAAAAATAGCAGAAGCCTTAAATACCGATCTATGCCTGGACACCATATCATGAGTGATGGGAGCCAGGTAGGCCTAATCAGGGATGGATTTTTCAAGAAAGCTCTATGTGAGTTGGCACTGAGAAGTTTGATTCAGCTCAACTGTTTCAACATGATTCTTTGATTCTAAGACTCAAAGCCACTTGTCTTATTTAACTGCACTAAGTCAAATCTGCAATATACTTATTGCCTATTCGAACACTGCTAAGAGATCTTAGAAGTTCTCATCTCAAGAAGAAAATTATAACTATATCAAGTGACAGATGTTCACCAGACTTATTGCTGCAATATGTATCAAATATTTACACTGTATACCTGAAACCAAAATAACATTATATGTCAAAATTATCTATGTATAATGATACCTGAAACTAAAATAGCATTATTTGTCAATGTGACCTATGTATAATGATCATATAATCATTATGTTATATACATAACACATATGCATACCTTCAGTTAAGTTCAGTCACTCAGTCATATCCAACTCTTTGATAACCCATGACCTACAGCACATCAGGCTCCCCTGTCCTCCACCATCTCCTGAAGCTTGCTCATACTCATGTCCATTGTGTCAGTGATGCCATTCAACCATCTCATCCTCTGCCATCTCCTTCTCCTCCTGCCATTCATTTTTCCCAGCATCAGGGTCTTTTCCAATGAGTCAGTTCTTTGCTTCAGATGGAAAAATATTTGGAGCCTCAGCTTCAGTATCGGTCCTTTCAATGAATATTCAGGGCTGATTTCCTTTAGTATTGACTGGTTTGAACTCCTTGCAGTCCAGGGGACTCTCAAGAGTCTTCTCCAACACTGCTGTTCAAAAGTATCAATACCCTGATGCTCAGTTTCCTTATGGTCCAGTTCTCACATCCATCCTGACTACTGGAAAAACCAAAGCTTTGACTAGATGGAATTGTATTTATATATATAAACATATATGTACACACATCTATGTAAGGAAAAGTTTTGAAAAGGAATATAATTCTATTTTGGATAGAGAAATCAAATCAACTGGTATATATAGTTTTTTCAAATGTGCATTTTAGCTATCATTGGGTCTAAAGCCTTTTCTTCATATGTAGTTTATGTTCATGATGATAAAAGAAACAGAAACGTGTCTTAACCTTGTAACATAAACTGCAAAACACTTTATTTACAATAGCTAATAGAAACCACAAAATTTTGAAACACATAGGCTTGCCCAGTACTCTATTGGTCATTAACCAACTGATCATTGACTTTATTCCTCCTTGACTCAGAAACTCTTATAGGTGCTTAGTTTACATCAATAAACAAAGCAGGCAGACAGTTACCCTCATGAAACAGATAGTCCAGCTGGGGGAAGACAGATAATCTGCCATAAACATGAATCCAGGTACATTATATGGTATGTTAACAGGTGATCTGTACTGTGGGAAAAGAAATAGTAAAGCAGAGGATGAGGTTTAGGGAATGAATGTGAAAAAAGCGAGGTGATTTAAAGAAAAACAACTTAGATCACATTGAGGGGAGCAAACATGCTTTCTTTCTTTCAAGATTCCAGATTTCCACTGTCCAGTCAGGTCTCTTGGTCTTCTACCCACCTTCAAAATATTTCCGTCTCTGAGGCTCTATGCAAGCTCATGCAAACATGGGTGTTCTGAATATTCTGCCTCTCTTCATTTGAACTGGTTTCATAAACAAATTTTTGGTAAACTGCCCCAAATTAAGTAACATTTTATGCTGCGAATTTTGATAATTTTCTCTTTCCTGAAGAACTAATCACCAATTATTTTCCATTTTACAACACACTCTCAGTGACTTATTATATTATGTAAAAATATTATATATGAAATACTATTCTAATATATTGTGACATTTAAAAAATATGCACAAAATATAACCATTTTTATGGCCACTGGACTAATGGATTCTAATGTACATGCATAATTATACCAGTTGTTTAAATATAATAATAAAGGAATTTCTTTTATGTTTAGCTTCAATCAAAGTTCTCAGAATACCACAAGGGGGTCAAGAATATAATTATATGTGAATAACTCTCTTCGTAGTCAAATATAAAATTTTGAGCTCAATTAAGTAATCATCTTTAGTTCTTTTGTTATTCCATCAACTTATCTAATGGTTAGTAATCCAAACTCTACAATAGATATCTTTTTTTCAGGGTTTAACTCTCAAATCATAATAAAAGCAGAGCCACGGGCTTGAAAAAAATGGCCTAGTGATAAAGTTGGGTTAAAGCTCAACATTCAGAAAACTAAAATCACATCATCCAGTCGTATTACCTCATGGCAAATAGATGGGGAAACAATGGAAACAGTGGCTGAGTTTATTTTTCTGGTCTCCAAATTACTGCAGATGGTGATTGAAGCCAAAAATTAAAAGACGCTTACTCCTTGGAAGGAAAGTTATGACTAACCTAGACAGCATGTTAAAAAGCAGAGACATTACTTTGTGAAAAAAAGGTCTCTGTAGTCAAGGCTATGGTTTTTTCCAGTGGTTATGTATGGATATGAGAGTTGGACTATAAAGAAAACTAAGCCCAAAGAATTGATCGTTTTGAACTCTGGGGTTGGAGCAGATTCTTGAGAGTCCCTTGGACTGCAAGGAGATCCAACCAATCCATCCTAAAGGAGATCAGTCCTGGGAACTCTTGTTGAAGCTGAAACTCCAATATTTTGGCAACGTGATGCAAAGAACTGACTCATTTGAAAAGACTCTGATGCTGGAAAAGTTTGAAGGAAGGAGGAGAGGTGGACAACAGAGGATGAGATGGTTGGATGACATCACCGACTCAATGGACATGGGTCTTGGCCTCCGAGAGTTGGTGATGGACAGGGAGGCCTGGTGTGCTGCAGTCATGGGGTCGCAAAGAGTCAGACACGACTGAGCAACTGAACCAAACTGAACTGAAATGGCCTAGAAGAATAAATTAAATATCCTATGGAGATATATATGTATATATACACACACACACACATATATATATATAAATATATATATATATATATATACATTTGTAACGAAAATTAATGAAAAAATACAGAAGACTTACAGTTCACTGAAACAGAAAGTGTACTCACTCAGAGCTGAATATACATATAATCTAGAAAAAATACTTCCTCAGCTACTGATGACTTCTGAAGAAAGGGATTACATGACATTCATCTCTAGCCTACTGTGGACTCCTTTCCACTTCCCTCCTCAACTTCTCTCCATGAAATCTCCTCCCTAGATTATAAAACACACTTTGGGCTTCTGGTTCAGACACGATGACCTTGATCTCTTTGTGCCCACTCCTCTGTAATTCTGGAAATAAGAAGAGACCACCAAAGGGACCTTTTATAGTTGACAAGAAGACGGGGAACAGTTTAGGGCCTGAAGAATGGAAGAGAAACAGAGCAACATGTAACAGAAGACAACCCAGGCCCAGCATTCCTGACCTCCAACCTAGCATCAGAAGGCAGCCTGAGTGGGGCTGTTCCTCCCAAGGAATAAATGTGAAGGAACACCAGGTGGTGGTTTAGTTGCTAAGTTGTGTCTGATTCATTGTGACCCCATGGACTGTAGCCTAACAGGTTCCTCTGTCCATGGAGTTCTCCAGGCAAGAATACAGATTCCCATGTCCTTCTCCAGGGGATCTTCCCATCCCAGGGACTGAAGCCAGGTCTTCACAAGGCAAGTGGATTCCTTACTGTCTGAGACACCAGGAAAGCACCAGAAATTTAATAATGGCATGGATATTTGGAAATTAAAAGGATAAAAACATATGTGAATATTAGATAAAGTAAACTTTAGAGTGAAAAAATATCTAAGGACAATGGAATACAAGACATTACATATGGAAGAAAAAGATTCAATCCAGCAGGAACACATATTAGTCCTAAATATATATACATCAAACAATATAATCTCAAACTATTGAAGCAAAATTAGATACATCATATGAATATTCCTATACCCTTTACTGAGATTGAAACTATGACATGAAACTTTTGAAAAAGAAATCATCAGTCCAAGATAATTTGACTAGAGATTTCTAACAAATATTTTAAAAGGTAAGATCAATTTGACATAATCTCTTCAAGAAAAAGAAAGAGTAAAAACCATTTTCAACTAATTAGATGCGGCCAGTATTGCTCTATATCAAACTCACACAAAGGCAGTACAAAAAGGAAATTTCAGACTAACGTCTCTGACAAATTTGGAGTTAAAAGTTTTCACTCTCACACATATGAATCAACCAAATTAATTCAACAATGGATAAAAACATCTCTTGATAGTTTCTGGTCCCTGCCTAAATCTGGTCACATCACCTATCTCTTCAAAGGGTTTAAGTAAATCAACTGACAGACACTTCAGTTCAGTTCAGTTCAGTAAATCAGTCATGTCCGACACTTTGCGACTCCATGAATTGCAGCGCGCCAGGCCTCCCTGTCCTTCACAAAGTCCCAGAGTTTACTCAAACTCATGTTCATCTAGTGGGTGATGCCATCCAGCCATCTCATCCTCTGTCATCCCCTTCTCCTCCTGCCCCCAATCCCTCCCAGCATCACAGTTAGGGTCCCAGTAAGAATATTATCATACCAGAAATACAGTGACAAATCCTTGAGTCTAGGTCAAATCAGAAACTGACTTGTCCCATTCAAGTTAATCCTACCCAGTCATTTTCAGTGTCTAGCAAAAATCACTGCAACTAGATTCATAAGATAAAGAAAACATATCTACTACATAGATATGGTGGGTGTGTTTGATATTCTTTATTTGCCCCTGAGGAGCCCTCTTGATCATTTTCTATTATGTTATGAACCTTTGGAGGCTGAGAAGACCAGACTTTATCCCTCTAGCTCTCCTGGCCTCTGACTTCTACTTGAGTTTGGCCAGTGGTGGACAAAAGAAATTGTTGTCAGTGGAGAAAGGATTGGTGGATTGATTCTTTCTTTTGACTCCCTTCTTGCTGGGAAGGTGCCAGATCTCTCCACTGAAGCCCGGAGTTCTGATCAGAGGCACTTGCTTTTAGCTGCAGCTATGTACAAGACTCTTTAGAGACTGCAATATCCATTCTCATCTTTGCCCTGTGGCCATAAATGTGTTCATGCACCCCTGTTCTTGCATGCCTCAAAGAGTTTTTCTTTTCGTTTTAAGCTTTCCTTAGCTCTGTTACAGCTTCCAAATCCTTAGAGTGCATTGTATGTTAGTCTCTCAGGCATATCTGACATTTTATGATCCCCATGGACTGTAGCCTACAAGGCTTCTCTGTCCAAAGGATTCTTCAGACAAGAATAGTGGAGTGGGTAACTGTTCCCTACTGAATGGGTCTTCCCTGACCCTGGGGAGCAACCCAGGTCTCCCAGATTGCAGGGAGATTCTCTATCATCTGCGCCACAAGGGAAGCCAGTTTTCTTTATTTTCCTTATCTGTGTAAACTTTCTTGATTTCTGACAATGATAGGGGTGGCTATGGAGCTGCTAGATAAAGATGGTCCCTCAAAGAGCTAATGCTAAACTGCTTACAACAGGAGGGGGACATCTTTCTTCCTGACTCCAAAATCATAAATACAAGAACATGTCTCAGGTCGTGTAAAAATAAGTGCTGAGAAATCAATGACTTAAGAATGAATTTGGTAAACGTGCACAAACTTTAAACTATAAGATGATGAATAAGATCTGAGGATCTAATGTGTAACATGGTGACTATGGTTTGTAATGTGTCATTGACTTTTGTGGGGTTGCCCAGGTGATGTTAGTGGTAAAGAACCCTCCTTCTAGTGCAGGATGCATAAGAGACATGGGGTGAATCCCTGGGTCGGGAAGATGCCCTGGAGGAAGGCATGGCGACCCAGTCTAGTATTCTTTCCTGGAGAATCCCCATGGACAGAGGACCCTGGAAGGCTATAAAGTCCATGAGGTCACAAAGAGTTGGACATGACTGAAGTCACTTAGCACACATGTAAGAGAGGAAAACTTAAAAGTTCTCACCTCAAAGATCTTTAAAGGTAAATATGTGTGGTGATATTAATAGTTATGTTAATTAAATCATGAGGGAATCCATTTTCATGTATACCCATTTACATTGTCATTGTGCTTTAAATATCTTGCCATTTTATCTGGAAATTATTTTTTAAAAGACTGAACAAAGGAAAAAAAAAACAAGAATTTAAATGCTTTTTATATAATATTGTAGATATTTCAGCCATTATTCTTGGTATGTAAAAGGGTTTTATTTTTTTTTTTTTTTTAATTCCAGATAATAACCTGTGGGATTCACTGGATATACAGAAATGGAAGAAACCTTGGAAATTATGTAGATAATCCTCCCATATTAAGGATATATAGGTAAATCCAAGAATGATTAAGTCACTTATCTAAACTTATAAAAGTCAATGCAAAAGTAGCAATAGAAACCAAGTTTCCTAGGTTTAGGGGAAATTTTACCGAATTACCCGGCAAATGGAAATATCTCCTATGCTCTGCAAAACTTGATTCTTATCTCTTTCACAGAAGTGATCATATTCCACTTTGTATTCATTGTCCAGTTAGCATAAGTTTTACCAAGTAAGTTAAATTCCTTAAAGGTTCAATCCTGGCAAATCGGTTCTTCTCACTCTATATTCTCACTTATGGCTGAAGCTCTTTATCAATGCCATTTCTTCTCCCTGGAACACCCTTGCTGTCTTACCTCATGTCTTCCCCGACATCTTTCAGATCTCAGTGAAAACCACTTCCAAAAAGCAGCCTTTTGTGATTCTGAGACAGCTCAGGTCTCCTTGTTATGAGGACATATGGCATTCTGTGCTTTTCCCTGGTGACATGTGTCCCAATTATGGTGCAACATTTAACTTTGAAATTTACCTCATTTCTGTTTTTCTATTAAAGTTTAAGTCCTACTTACAAAGTCCACATGTGTGCTCTTCACTATTGTCCATTCTTTGCATCCAGCAGGCCTTCGTTAGGTGTTTGTTCAATGAAACACATTTATTTGTGCAGAGTTAAATTCCAATGAATTTTTGATGCTACTCTCACAGCATACAGTGAACTAAAACCACTAAGGTCTTTTCTTCCACCCAAAAACTCATACCCTGAATATCTGAACATCATTTCAGAACTAGAACTGTGGGGGCTTCCCTTGTGACTCAGCTGGTAAAATATCTGCCTGCAATGTGGGAGATCTGGGTTTGATCCCTGGGTTGGGAAGATTCCCTGGAGAAGGGAAAGGCTACCCACTCCAGTATTCTAGCCTGGAGAATTCCATGGACTCTAGAGTCCATCGGTTCTCAAGTCAGACATGACTGAATGAGTTTCTTTCACAGAACTGTGGATACATTTGGTTTTAATACTTACCATATTAGATGGAGAGCACTGGATGTTCGGTCTTTTATTCCACATACACTAGCCCTCACAGTTTCCTGTCCTAAGATAATGTGATAATTGAGTCATTGACTAAAAAGCTGAATAAGACAAAACTAGAGACAGTGCTCTGAACCTGCCACTTGAGTCTACTTATTACCGTAGGATTCTTAACGTCACTAGAGGAGTTCACTTTCTCAGCTGTACTCTCTGATCATGACAGTTAAAATACTTTAAGGAGAGCCTACAAATCAAATATTCTTACATTGTACACAAACACCTAATCTCTCTTCTAAGGTACAAAAGAAATTCACTGCCTTGATGAATTGTTACCTACTTTTCCTAGATGAAAGTACCATCTTCCTCCTTATGGCTTCCTAATTTCATTCTCATCATTTTTATCTCCCTGATCACATTCTGATTTATATTATGGTTAATTATCTGAACACCAATCCCCACTCCTTTAATTCTGTTCCCATGGGGCTACATGGGTACTTACCAACTGCCTGAAGTTACTTTTTATTGATTAAGAAACATAGCAGAAACTTCCCAGCCATTTGTTCTTTCTGAGGTAAATATTATAATTAAAAACAAGTAGCCAGCCTCTGGTAGTTTGTATAAACTGACAAATGGACAAAATCTTACTGCTATTCCAGATGAAAGTTCCTTTGTGTTAATATCTTTCTTTTAGAGAGAACTTCCATTCCACATAGCATTCAGGTAAATAAAAATGGGACTTATATGTTATCTGGAAAATAAACCCACTGTTGCAGGAAACAAAAGTAGACAAATCACTCATCCTCTCTATACTTCAAGACCCATTTTATTAGGAGCTGGCAGCTCAGACAGTGAAGAGTCCGCCTGCAGTATAGGAGACCTGGGCTCCATCCATGGTCAGGAAGATCCCTGGAAGAGGGCATGTCAAACCACTCCAGTGTTCTTACTTAGAGAATCCCCATGGACAGAGGAACCTGGCTGGCTGTAGTACAAGGGGTCATCAGTCCGTGGGGTCGTAATGTGTTGGACACGACAGAGAAACTACACACGGTAACTTCTCAAGTTGACATAGTGACAATTAGAAACAGTTTCTCTCACTAGTGTGCTTAACTACAACTCTTGCTTTTCAATGGAAGATCAAAGATAAGAGTAATATTCCATAACAGTCAAGCGATTTTTTTTTTCAATGATTTCTTCTTAAAGCTAAGCTAGAGAAATATATTGTGATATAGAGCAGATAATGAGAAGGATAAGAGATCCAAACAGGGAAGCTGCTTGACCAATGGATAATTTTCTTTTAGGAAGGAAGAACAAACCTGAGTTTGGAATCATGATTTATACAGAGATTTGCACAATCTTTGGAAATGTAAAGGATTTTCTACTTTAATTTTCCTTTTTCAGTTGAGAAAACTAACCTTTAGAGAAGTGAAGATAGGTTTTCCAAGTCAAAGAGTAGTTATGTTAGGATTCTGATGAGAGACCGGTGACAGGCCTTAGAGTCAGTTGCTTCACCTTTAGGCTGACAGGCTGGAGATTGAGGTGCCCAATAAAGGTGCCATCTTCAGACTGAACTGCTTTTATTTTGAGACGTTTCTTTCTTCGCTCTTAAGGCCTTCAATTGATTGCATAAAGTCCACAACCTATAGGTTTAAATGTTAATTACCTCTAAGAAAATATGCTCCCAGGTGAGCATGTCAAAGAACTACAATTTGAAAGAAATGTGTAATTCTGTGGAATATGTTACCATGTGCCACATTACTTGGAATTGAATATCTATGCTACCTGTTCCACATTCTTGACCTTAGAAGGGATAAACAAGATTGACGGTTTTTTCTTTTTCCCCATTAATCATGTCCAGTGTTTTAGTGCATGCAGGCTGCTGTTAGAAAATGCCAGGGGCTGAGTGGTTTATAAACCACGTTATTTGTCACTGTTCTGGAGGCTAGAATCCAAGATCAGGGTGCCAGCATGGTTGAGTGAGTGCAGGCCTCTTCCTGGACATATCCCAGAATAGAAGGGATGAGCAAGTATTTCAGGCCTCTTTCACAAGAGCCCTAATCCCATTCATGTGGGCTCTGCCCTGATGGCCTCACCATTTTCCAATGGTCCCACCTCCTATAATCATCACTTTGGGGATTAGGTTTTCAACATACGAATTTTGGAAGAACACAAATATTTAGACCATGGCACCCAACGAGGAGACTGACTTGTCTAAGGTAACCCAATGCCTCATGCATACTGAATGCTCTGTGGTGCTGATAGGATGCCAAGGACTAAGGAAGTTGAATAAGGACCAGCAGCCCTGGGTGGAGGGTCTGAGATGGCAAACTCCTTGATGGATTTGACAATAGTATGTGTGTATCTCCAGGGTCTTCCTTGGTTATCAGTCACTGAGGAATCTCCCCCCGCTGCAAACATGTTCCTATTTGAAATATGAGTTAATTACTGAGTTCTTAGACAAAGTACCATTTGACCCACATGATAATATCACGACTATGCATATGAAGAAAAGGGCCTTTGGCAGATACAAATTTCAGAGTGGATAGTCCTTAAGACTTTATTAACTTCAGATAGCAATTACAAGTTTGGGGATCTCCCAAGATGATTCTTGGGTTCCATAATCAGCTAGGACTCCAAGAGCTCACTGAAAGCTGTTATAGATGTGGTTATGGTTTATCCCAGATATTTGATTTACTTTTAGTCATTTTTTTATTTTTAGTGAAGTATAATTATTTTACAATGCTATAAATGTCAGTTTTGTTGAACAGTGAATAACTTGTATATATATATATACGTATATCCACTCTTGTTTAGATTCTTTTCTCATGGAGCAACAGACAGGTTCCAAAAACGAAAAGGAGCATGTCAAGGTTGTATATTGTCACACTGCTTATTTAACTTATATACAGAGTACATCATGAGAAACACTGGGTTGGATGAAGCACAAGATGGAATCAAGATTCCCGGGAGAAATATCAATAACCTCAGATAAGCAGACGACACCATCCTTACGGCAGAACATGAAGAAGAACTAAAAAGCCTCTTGATGAAAGTGAAAGAGGAGAGAGAAAAACTTGGCTTAAAGCTCAACATTCAGAAAAGGAAGGTCATAGCATCCCGTCCCATCACTTCATAGCAAGTAGATGAGGAAACTGGACAGTGGCTGACTTTATTGTTTTGGGCTCCAAAATCACTAGATGGTGATTGAAAGCATGAAATTAGCTGACTACATTTTTATTTTTATTTATTTATTTATTTTTTATGCGGGATCTAGTTCCCCAACAAGGGATTGGACCCAGGGCATGAAATTAAAAGACACTTACTCCTTGGTAGGAAAGTTACGATGAACCTAGACAGCATATTAAGAAGCAGAGACATTACTTTGTCAACAAAGATCCGTCTAGTCAAGGTTATGTTTTTTCCGGCAGTCATGTGTGGATGTGACAGTTGCACTATAAAGAAAGCTGAGCACCGAAGAATTGATGCTTTTGAACTGTGGTGTTGGAGCAGACTCTTGAGTCTGTTGGACTGCAAGGAGATGCAACCAGTCCATCCTACAGGAGATCAGTCCTGGGTGTTTCTTGGAAGGACTGATGTTGAAGCTGAAACTCCAATATTTTGGCCACCTGATGAGAAGAGCTGACTCATTTGAAGAGACCCTGATGTTTGGAAAGATTCAAGGCAGGAGAAGAAAGGGATGACAGAGGGTGAAATGGTTAGGTGGCATAACCGACTCAATGTACATGAGTTTGGGCAGACTCCGGGAGTTGGTGATTGACAGGGTGCCTGGCGTGCTATGGTTCATGGGGTCGCAAAGTGTCGGGCTCGACTGGCGACTGAACTGAATTGAACTCAAGTAGGTCATTACAGAGAGTTGAGTAGACTTTCCTGTTTTATACAGTAGGTTCTTATTACTTATCTATCTTATATATATTAGTATGTACACATCAATCCCAATGTCACAATTCATCCCTCCCTTCTTCCCCCTGGAACCATAAGATAATTTTCTACATTGTGAGTCTCTTCCTGTTTGTAAATAAGCTCATTTGTATCATTTTTTAATATTCCACATATAAATGATATCATATGCATTTGTCTTTCTCTGTCTGACTTACTTCACCAGGTCCATCCATATTGCTTCTGATAGCATTATTTTGTTCCTTCTTATGGCTGAGTAACATTACATTCTATATCTGCACTACATCTTCTTTGCCCGTTTCTCTGTTGATGGACATTTAGGTTGCTTCATGTTTTGGCTATTGTAAATGGTTCTGCAATCAACACCGGTATGCTTAGTCACTTAATCACGCCCGAATCTTTGCAACCCGATGGATTGTAGCCTGCTGGCACCTCTGTCTATGGGGATAGTCCCCGTGGACATTAATAGGCAAGAAGATTGGAGTCGGTTGCTATCCCCTCCTCCAGGGGATCTTCCCCACCCAGGGATCGAACCCAGGTCTCCCGCACTGCAGGCGGATTCTTTACCATCTAAGCCACCAGGGAAGCCCTGATGAAGCAAGGAACACTGAGGTGCATGTATCTTTACAAAGTATGATTTTCTCTTGGTATATATCCAGGGGATTGCAGCTTTTTAAAAGATATAGATAAAAAACTGCCCAGAAAAAGGCATATAGGGCAGAGTCAAAGGAAATGTGAAACATGGAACTTTGGTTTCTTCTTCCCAGGATGTCATGGGCAGCTCTGTGTTCCCAGCACCTATGTGCCAGCAGTGAGCACTTGCAGACAGGGAAGCTCACTCCAGGCTCCGTATCCAGAGTTTTTACTGGGGCTCCATCACCAAGGAATGATTGATGGTCCATACAGCTGATCTCAGGCTCAAACTTCTCTAGAGGTGCAGCTGATACTTCATGACCAAAACGCCTATCCTGAATCACGTCATTCTTGTGGCCTAAAGTGTTCACTTTAAATCACACTGTTGACATCTCTATCAGGCTGGCCCAAGACCCTCACATAAAGAAAAGCACTTTTCTCAGTGTCATCTTTGACACTTTTAGTCACCCCTTTTTTCTTTTCATTTATTTTTATTAGTTGGAGGCCAGTTACTTTACGATATTGTAGTGGTTTTTGCCATACATTGACATGAATCAGCCATGGATTTACATGTGTTCCCCAATCTGAACCCCCGTCCCACCTCCCTCCCCATCCCATCCCTCTGGATCTTCCCAGTACACCATCCCCGAGCACTTGTCTCATGCATCCAACCTGGACTGGTGATCTGTTTCACACTTGATAATGTGCATGTTTTGATGCTGTTCTCTCAGATCATCCCACCCTCGCCTTCTCTCATAGAGTCCAAGAGTCTGTTATATACATCTGTGTCTCTTTTTCTGTCTTGCATATAGTGTTATCGTTAATATATTTCTAAATTCCATATATATGTGTTAGTATACTGTATTGTTGTTTATCTTTCTGGCTTACTTCACTCTGTATAATGGGCTCCTGTTTTATCCATCTCATTAGAACTGATTCAAATGTATTCTTTTTAATAGCTGAGTAATATTCCATTGTGTATATGTACCATAGCTTTCTTATCCATTCGTCTGCTGAAGGGCATCTTGGTTGCTTCCATGTCCTGGCTATTATAAACAGTGCTGCGATGAACATTGGGGTACACGTGTCTTCTGCCATATGACCCAGCAATCCTACTCCTGGGCATACAGAGCAAGGAAACCAGAATCTGACAAAGAGTCACCCTTTGTCAGATGAATCAACCTAAGGGTTTAGAGAGGAGCTCCCAGGAAACAAGGGCAAAGTCCAGACTTCCCTTTGGATGAGGATGAGCCCATCACTACACAGCTGAGTGGCTGGTTTTGCTTGACAAGGCTCCCTTGTTGTAACTTCACAATAAGAAAATGGGAAGTGATAAACATTGGTCAAGCATTTAACTTTTTCTGGTCTTTCTCTGAAATGTTTTTTTTTTTTTTTTTTGCATTATCTTCATTAATTCTTATGCAACTCCATGAGGTAGACACTAGTTTCAATGGCATTATGGAGAGAAGTAAAATAAGGCTTGCCTAAACATTCAGGGCTAGTGAGTGGTGGAGTGGGAGTATGTACAAGGGATACATGACTCCAAAGTTCATACTTAAAGCCACTATGTTTGAAAAATTCCAACAATTCTTTTTTTTAGCAGTTTTATTTTTTTGGTTGCGAGGCTGAGAGGCTATTCATCTACTGATAACTACTTAATTATGAATCCTTTTGCTTAAATGATATTTAAGCATCAAAAAAGTCTACATTTTGCCTTTTTCAGTAGATACTGCAAAGTTTTATTTTTCCTATGTAGACAACAACATATATAAATCAAATATCATGAATAGTGACTAGGAAGCAGACTATTGTTTGAGACAGAATTGGCAAATAAAACTAAGATATTTAAAGTATATAACATGAAATTTTGAAATATGTATATATTATTTTTTAAATTTACTTTTAATTTCTTTAAAATGTGTTGTACAGCGATGTGAATCAGTCATAAGTATACATATATTCCCTCCCACTTGAATTGCCCCATCACGCACCCCATCCCACTTCTCTAGGTGGTCACACAGCATGGGGTGAGCTTCCTGTGTCATGCAGCAACTTCCCACTAGCTATCTGTTAACATTTTACATATGGTAATATACTGTGTTTCAATGCTGGTCTCTCAAATCACTTGCCCTCTCCTCCCCCCATTTTATCCACAAACCTGTTCTCTGTGTCTCTCTTCCTGCCCTGAAAATAGGTTAACCAGTGCCATTTTTCTAGATTCCATATATACATTAATATACAATATTTGATTTTCTCTTTGTGACTTACTTCACTCTACATAACAGGCTGTAGGTTCGTACACCTCAGCTTAAGTGACCCAAATTTGCTTCTTTTTAAGGTTAATTACAGTTCCCTCATATAGATGTACCACAACTTCTTTATCCATTCCTCTCTCAGTGCATGTCTAGATTGCTTCCATGTCCTGGCTATTTTAAAACTGTTGTGATTAATTTTGGGGTACACGTGTCGTTTTGAATTATGATTTTCTCTGGGTATATGCCCAATAGTAGAATTTCTAGGTCATATGGTAGTTTTTTTAGAACTTCCCTGATGGCTCAGCAGGTAAAGAATCTGCCTGCAATGCAGGAGGCACAAGGAGATGGTTCAATCCCTGGGTCGGGAACCGTCTCTGGAGGAGGAAATGGTAACCCACTTCAGTATACTTGCCATTTCCACCTACCCCTCTGCCATAGTGCTCACCCTCATTTACACATGTATTAGAAAACATTTTCCCTTTCTATTAACTTAAGTAACATAGCTATCATCTGACATGTTTACCTTTTATTTTTTGAAGGAACACAGGTAAGTTCCACTCTCTCAGACAGCACAAATTATACAACACAATGTTATCAGTTATAGTCATTATGCTACACATTATATCCTCAGACCTTATAATTTTCATGTTAAAATGTATAACCTTTTACAAACCCGTTCCTATTTCCTTCACTCTCCAAGCCCTGACAATCACTTTCCTATGCTGTTTCTGAGTTCCACCTACCTTTTTTTTCTTTTTTAGATTTCTTACAATTGAGATCATACAGTATCTGTCTTTCTCTAACTTATTTCACTTGGCATTAGGCACTCCATGCTGTCACTAATGGAAAAATGTGTTTCTTTTTTAATGGCTAAATAAAATTCATATATATATATATATATATATATATATATATATATCTCACATCGCATAGTTTTAATCTCTTCACCTTCTGAGAGATACTTAGATTGTTCCTATAATAAGTTGTTTCTAGGCTACTGTGATGGAGAAGGAAATGGCAACCCACTCCAGTACTCTTGCCTGGAAAATACATGGATGGAGGAGCCTGGTAGGCTGAAGTTCATGGGGTCGTTAAAAGTCGGACATGACATCATTTCACTTTTCACTTTCATGCATCAGAGAAGGAAATGGTAACCCACTCTAGTGAATTTGCCTGGAGAATCCCAGGGACTGGGGAGCCTGGTGGTCTGCCGTCTATGATGTCTCACAGAGTCGAAAACGACTGAAGCAACTTAGCAGCAGCAGCAGCAAGCTACTGTCAATATTGATGCAGTGAATATGGGAGTACACATTCCTCTTTGAGATAATTATTTCATTTCCTTTGAATATATATTCAGAAATGAATATATATCCAGAAGTGTGAAATTTCATGAGAAACTTCCTGAAGGTATTCCATGGGAGTTGCACCAATATACATTCCAACCAATAATCCATTAAGATCTCCATTTTCTACACATCCTCAATCACACTTATTTCTTACATTTTGGTAAAAGCCATTTAAACAGGAGTGAGGTGGTATGTGTTGTACTTTTGATTTGCACTTCCCTGATAGTGATGTTGAGCATCTTGTCATATACTTCTTGGGCATTCTGCCTGTCTTATTTGGGGGGGAAATTGTCTACTCGGTAAAAAATAGCATGCTTTTTGTATATTGTATTTGGATATATAAAACTCAGGTACCTATCCATTCACCAAAAGAAATTACAGAAATATGAATAATTCCACTTATAATTGCATCAAAATAAAATACTTAGAAATGAATTTAAGCAAGGTGTTGAAGGATCTAGGTACGAAAATATTCAAGACACTCATGAAAGAAATGTTTAAAAGACACAAAAGAAAACATGTTTCATATTTATTGACTGGCACAAAAACAGACATATAGATCAACAGAGCGGAATGAAAAAGCCAGAAAGAACCGCACACCCATATATTGTTGGTTAGCTTATGAAAAAGGAGTGAAGAATATCCAGTGGGGAAAGGAGAAGCTTTTCAAAAATGTCACTGGGCAAACTGAATAGTGCTATGAAAAAATGAAACTGTGCCCCTATCTTTTACCATACACAGAAATCAACTAAAAAGGGATTAAAAAGTTGAATCTAAGACTTTAAATTATTAAACCCCTAGAAGAAAACATTGAGGTAATCTTCTTGCCATCGGCCTTTGCAATGAGTTTTTGGGTTTCACACTGAGAGAAAGGCAACAACTGCAAAAACAAACCAGTGGGACCACATCAAACTCCAAAGAAAGGAACATCAACAAAATCAAATGGCAATTTACAGATCGAAAGAAGATATTTCCAAATCATATATTTCATAAGGTCTTAATATCCAAAATACATGAGATATACAACTCAAGGGCAAAAACCCCCAAATAATCCAGATTTTTAATGGAGCATAAGAAAAGTAAGAGTTTCAATAAATCTGAAGATTAGACTGTAGATGAAGACACAGCAATGTTTTCCTTCTAGAACAACAAAAGCCTATGTCTTCCTGGCATTACTTTCTTCATCTTCACTCACTTGTTTGCAATTAGAGTTCACAGTGTACAATCCTCAGTCAATAGAAATCACCCCACAGTGAGCTATAATAGGTACTCAGAACAGCCTCACTGGGGGTGGGGAGAGACTAATATTTGCATACTTACTAATGAGGCATATCAAAAGGAAGGTAATTTCCAGAGTTGACCACTCCATTGTTTGCTATATTTCATTTCAAAATTGAGCCACCTAGTAAGGAAAAAGAGTTAAGAGAACTCACTAATACATCGATAGAAAATCAGTTTCAAATGGGAGCATTAATGGATTAGAATTTGGAGGTAATTTATTACTAGTGTTGAAACTGGAGTCCTTTTGATACTCTACTGCATCGGGTTAATAATTTATTATAAATATTAAGAGCAACATAGTGACACATAGTACTAAAGTTATAGTGAATAGAGAAAGACATAGAATATAGTAGGCAAGAAGTGAAAGTATGGGAAGTCAGCAATGGTAGTAAAGTAAAGGGCAGTAATGCCTTGAGAGGAAGGAAGGTTCTCAAGGTTTTTGAAACACCAAGAACAGGTCAGATGTGAGGAATTAGCTTAATTTGTAAACCAGAAACTCTACCAGAAGAAATTTAAGTTCATAAAAATATTATGATTCTAAAACCCACAATTTAGACAGAGATTAGGGTAGGGTATATAGACATTCAAAACCCTCCATTGCTTAGTGCATCAGGCACTCAAGGACCACCCTCACTGAAGTCTTCTCTATAACTCAACCTACAGGTACCACCATGCAGAAAGAGATAGCTCTACCCCACAGGCAGTTGAACCCTGCTTTTATGGCCTCGTGGCTTTCCTTAAGAAGCATTGGATGCAGCAGATTTCCTCCATCCCATCCCACCCAGCTGACTCCCAACGGTCAACAGGAGTCCTCACCCAGGGATCATTCCGCAATCCCCATGGCCTCAGCTCCCAGCTTCCGTGGACACCAGTGGATTTACAACCCTGTCCGAGGTATGAAAGGCAGCAGCATGGCTTGTCTATGAGGTTCTCACTCTGTTCAGATGGTCACAGGTTAGTTAGTTCACTCCCCAACAGCTTCAAATGACTTTCCCATTCCAGTGGACGGCCATGGAGGCGGGTATGTCTCCCCTGCGCTTCACCTCCCTCAGCCTCAGGCTCATCCCACGTACTCTCCTCCTTCTTTCCCCTTTCTTCCTCATCCCTGCTTTCCTTTGTCCTACCGTTATATGTTTGGATCTGAATATTCCTTCTCGGTAGTCAGGGCGTCCTGCCAGTATTCACCTGATAGTCTGTGAGAACTGCTGTGTCTTTAGACATTCTTGATGCATCGGTGGAGAGAGGTGTACCCCACTTACAACTGCCCCTTCATCATCTTGTCCACTCCCATTTGTGCATGTATTATAAACGAGTTTCCCTTTCTATTAAGTAACATTGCCATCACCACACCTGTTTAACTTTTGCTTCTTGAGGAGAACACAGGTAAGTTTCATTCTTTTCTGTTGAGTCAGTCATTCAGAGTGTCCGACTGTTTGTGACCCCATGGACTGCGGCACACCAGGCTTTACTGTCCAACCCCGACACCCAGAGTTTACTCAAACTCATGTCCATTGAGTCGGTATGCTAATTGATGATGTCCACTCTCTCAGAGATTATTTTTTTTTGAGATTTCTTATAATTGAAATTGTATTGTATTTACTTTGTGTGACTTAATTTACCAAGTGTTATGCCCTTCAGTTTCATCCATGTTGCAATAATTGGAAGGATTTCTTTCTTTTTCTAATGGCTAAATATTATTTACCTATATATATCACATCATGTTGTTTTAATCCACCTGTTGAAAGATACTCAGCTTGTTCCTATGCCAAGGCTACTGTGAATAATGCTGCAATGAATGTGGGAATACAGATCTCTCTTGGAGACAATGATTTCATTTCCTTTGACGATATATCCAGAAAGGGGATAATGGATCACATAACAGTTCTCTTTTAAATTTCTTGAGGCACCTCCACAGTATTTTTCCATGGGATTTGCACTGGTGTACATCCCTAGAAATAGTGCATAAGCACTCCTTTTTCTCCACATCCTCAACAAGATTTGTCATTTCTTACATTTTTGGTACTAGCCATTTAAACAGGCACGAGGTGATATCTCTTGTGCTCTTGATCTGCGTTTCTTTTGATTATTAGTGATTCAGAGCATCTTGTCATATACCCCATGACCATCTGTATGTCTTATTTGTGGGAAAATGTCTATTCTTTAAAGATGTAGCTTACATTATGTTTACTATATTCCAATATATGAAACTCTGTTGCCTACCTATATATATACAAGAACTATCAGAAAGTTGAATAAAGAAAACAAGACAATTTACTATTATATCACAGAAAGATAAAACACTTAGAAATAAACTTAAGCAAGGTGTTGAAAGATTTTATACAAAACCTTTAAGACATTGATAAGAGAAATTTAAAAAGAGCTAAAGATATGTAAAGTTAGGTTGTCTATTCAATATGTTTCTTGAGGTAGGGTTTGTATTACTATAACCTTCCCTCTTAGAACTGCTTTTGATGCATCCGATAGGTTTAGATCATCATGTTTTCATTGTTCTTTGTTTCTAGGAATGTTTTGATTTGCCTTATTTCTTTAGTAACCTATTTATTATTTAGAAATGTGTTGTTGAATCTCCATGTGTTTGTGTTCTTTAAAGTTTTTTTTTTTTTTTTCCCCATTTTATTTTATTTTTTTTTTTTTAATTTTTATTATTATTATTATTTTTTTTTCCAGTGGGTTTTGTCATACATTGATATGAATCAGCCATGGATTTACATGTATTCCCAATCCCGATCCCCCCTCCCACCTCCCTCTCCACCCGATTCCTCTGGGTCTTCCCAGTACACCAGGCCGGAGCACTTGTCTCGTGCATCCCACCTGGGCTGGTGATCTGTTTCACCATAGATAGTATACATGCTGTTCTTTTGAAATATCCCACCCTCACATTCTCCCACAAAGTTCAAAAGTCTGTTCTGTATTTCTGTGTCTCTTTTTCTGTTCTGCATATAGGGTTATCGTTATCACCTTTCTAAATTCCATATACATGTGTCAGTATGCTGTAATGTTCTTTATCTTTCTGGCTTACTTCACTCTGTATAATGGGCTCCAGCTTCATCCATCTCATTAGGACTGGTTCGAATGAATTCTTTTTAATGGCTGAGTAATATTCCATGGTGTATATGTACCACAGCTTCCTTATCCATTCATCTGCTGATGGGCATCTAGGTTGCTTCCATGTCCTGGCTATTATAAACAGTGCTGCGATGAACATTGGGGTGCACATGTCTCTTTCAGATCTGGTTTCCTCAGTGTGTATGCCCAGAAGTGGGATTGCTGGGTCATATGGCAGTTCTATGTCCAGTTTTTTAAGAAATCTCCACACTGTTTTCCATAGCGGCTGTACTAGTTTGCATTCCCACCAACAGTGTAAGAGGGTTCCCTTTTCTCCACACCCTCTCCAGCATTTATTGCTTGTAGACTTTTGGATAGCGGCCATCCTGACTGGCGTGTAATGGTACCTCATTGTGGTTTTGATTTGCATTTCTCTAATAATGAGTGATGTTGAGCATCTTTTCATGTGTTTGTTAGCCATCTGTATGTCTTCTTTGGAGAAATGTCTGTTTAGTTCTTTGGCCCATTTTTTGATTGGGTCATTTATTTTTCTGGAATTGAGCTGCAGGAGTTGCTTGTATATTTTTGAGATTAATCCTTTGTCTGTTTCTTCATTTACTATTATTTTCTCCCAATCTGAGGGCTGTCTTTTCACCTTACTTATAGTTTCCTTTGTAGTGCAAAAGCTTTTAAGTTTCATTAGGTCCCATTTGTTTAGTTTTGCTTTTATTTCCAGTATTCTGGGAGGTGGGTCATAGAGGATCTTGCTTTGATTTATGTCGGAGAGTGTTTTGCCTATGTTCTCCTCTAGGAGTTTTATAGTTTCTGGTCTTACATTTAGATCTTTAATCCATTTTGAGTTTATTTTTGTGTATGGTGTTAGAAAGTGTTCTAGTTTCATTCTTTTACAAGTGGTTGACCAGTTTTCCCAGCACCACTTGTTAAAGAGGTTGTCTTTTTTCCATTGTATATCCTTGCCTCCTTTGTCGAAGATAAGGTGTCCATAGGTTCGTGGATTTGTCTCTGGGCTTTCTATTCTGTTCCATTGATCTATATTTCTGTCTTTGTGCCAGTACCATACTGTCTTGATGACTGTGGCTTTGTAGTAGAGTCTGAAGTCAGGCAGGTTGATTCCTCCAGCTCCATTCTTCTTTCTCAAGATTACTTTGGCTATTCGAGGTTTTTTGTATTTCCATACAAATTGTGAAATTCTTTGGTCTAGTTCTGTGAAAAATACCGTTGGTAGCTTGATAGGGATTGCATTGAATCTATAGACTGCTTTGGGTAGAATAGCCATTTTGACAATATTAATTCTTCCAATCCATGAGCACGGTATGTTTCTCCATCTGTTTGTGTCCTCTTTGATTTCTTTCATCAGTGTTTTATAGTTTTCTATGTATAGGTCCTTTGTTTCTTTAGGTAGATATACTCCTAAGTATTTTATTCTTTTTGTTGCAATGGTGAATGGTATTGTTTCCTTAATTTCTCTGTCTGTTTTTTCATTGTTAGTATATAGGAATGCAAGGGATTTCTGTGTGTTAATTTTATATCCTGCAACTTTACTATATTCATTGATTAGCTCTAGTAATTTTCTGGTAGAATCTTTAGGGTTTTCTATGTAGAGGATCATGTCATCTGCAAACAGTGAGAGTTTTACTTCTTCTTTTCCTATCTGGATTCCTTTTACTTCTTTTTCTGCTCTGATTGCTGTGGCCAGCACTTCCAACACTATGTTGAATAGTAGTGGTGAGAGTGGGCACCCTTGTCTTGTTCCTGATTTCAGGGGAAATGCCTTCAATTTTTCACCATTGAGGGTGATGCTTGCTGTGGGTTTGTCATATATAGCTTTTATTATGTTGAGGTATGTTCCTTCTATTCCTGCTTTTTGGAGAGTTTTAATCATAAATGAGTGTTGAATTTTGTCAAAGGCTTTCTCTGCATCTATTGAGATAATCATATGGTTTTTATCTTTCAATTTGTTAATGTGGTGTATGACATTGATTGATTTGCGGATATTAAAGAATCCTTGCATTCCTGGGATAAAGCCCACTTGGTCATGGTGTATGATTTTTTTAATATGTTGTTGGATTCTGTTTGCTAGAATTTTGTTAAGGATTTTTGCATCTATGTTCATCAGTGATATTGGCCTGTAGTTTTCTTTTTTTGTGGCATCTTTGTCTGGTTTTGGAATTAGGGTGATGGTGGCCTCATAGAATGAGTTTGGAAGCTTACCTTCTTCTGCAATTTTCTGGAAGAGTTTGAGTAAGATAGGTGTTAGCTCTTCTCTAAATTTTTGGTAGAATTCAGCTGTGAAGCCATCTGGTCCTGGGCTTTTGTTTGCTGGAAGATTTTTGATGACAGTTTCGATTTCCTTGCTTGTGATGGGTCTGTTAAGATCTTCTATTTCTTCCTGGTTCAGTTTTGGAAAGTTATACTTTTCTAAGAATTTGTCCATTTCATCCAAGTTGTCCATTTTATTGGCATAGAGCTGCTGGTAGTAGTCTCTTATGATCCTTTGTATTTCAGTGTTGTCTGTTGTGATCTCTCCATTTTCATTTCTAATTTTGTTAATTTGGTTTTTCTCTCTTTGTTTCTTAATGAGTCTTGCTAATGGTTTGTCAATTTTGTTTATTTTTTCAAAAAACCAGCTTTTAGCTTTGTTGATTTTTGCTATGGTCTCTTTAGTTTCTTTTGCATTTATTTCTGCCCTGATTTTTAAGATTTCTTTCCTTCTGCTAACTCTGGGGTTCTTCATTTCTTCCTTCTCTAATTGCTTTAGGTGTAGAGTTAGGTTATTTAATTGGTTTTTTTCCTGTTTCTTGATGTAAGCCTGTAATGCTATGAACCTTCCCCTTAGCACTGCTTTTACAGTGTCCCATAGGTTTTGGGTTGTTGTGTTTTCATTTTCATTCATTTCTATACATATTTTGATTTCTTTTTTGATTTCTTCTATGATTTGTTGGTTATTCAGAAGCGTGTTATTTAGCCTCCATATGTTTGAAGTTTTAACAATTTTTTCCCTGTAATTGAGATTACAAATGAATAATGCAATGAATGAGATCAAAAACACTTTGGAGGGAACCAAGAGTAGAATAACGGAGGCAGAAGATAGGATAAGTGAGGTAGAAGATAAAATGGTGGAAATAAATGAAGCAGAGAGGAAAAAAGAAAAAAGGATCAAAAGAAATGAGGACAACCTCAGGGACCTCTGGGACACTGTGAAACGCCCCAACATTCGAATCATAGGAGTTCCAGAAGAAGAAGACAAAAAGAAGGGCCATGAGAAAATACTCGAGGAGATAATAGCTGAAAACTTCCCTAAAATGGGGAAGGAAATAGCCACCCAAATCCAAGAAACCCAGAGAGTCCCAAACAGGATAAACCCAAGGCGAAACACCCCAAGACACATATTAATCAAATTAACAAAGATCAAACACAAAGAACAAATATTAAAAGCAGCAAGGGAAAAACAACAAATAACACACAAAGGGATTCCCATAAGGATAACAGCTGATCTATCAATAGAAACCCTCCAGGCCAGAAGGGAATGGCAGGACGTACTGAAAGTAATGAAAGAGAATAACCTACAACCTAGATTACTGTATCCAGCAAGGATCTCATTCAGATATGAAGGAGAATTCAAAAGCTTTACAGATAAGCAAAAGCTGAGAGAATTCAGCACCACCAAACCAGCTCTTCAACAAATGCTAAAGGATCTTCTCTAGACAGGAAATGCAGAAAGGTTTTATAAATGTGAACCCAAAACAACAAAGTAAATGGCAACGGGACCACACCTATCAATAATTACCCTAAATGTAAATGGGTTGAATGCCCCAACCAAAAGACAAAGATTGGCTGAATGGATACAAAAACAAGACCCCTATATATGCTGTCTACAAGAGACCCACCTCAAAACAAGAGACACATACAGACTAAAAGTGAAGGGCTGGAAAAAAATATTTCATGCAAACGGAGACCAAAAGAAAGCAGGAGTCGCAATACTCATATCAGATAAAATAGACTTTCAAATAAAGGAAGTGAAAAGAGACAAAGAAGGACACTACATAATGATCAAAGGATCAATCAAAAAAGAAGATATAACAATTATAAATATATATGCACCCAACATAGGAGCACCGCAATATGTACGGCAAACGCTAACAAGTATGAAAGAGGAAATTAATAGTAACACAATAATAGTGGGAGACTTTAATACCCCACTCACAACTATGGATAGATCAACTAAACAGAAAATTAACAAGGAAACACAAACCTTAAATGACACAATGGACCAGCTAGACCTAATTGATATCTATAGGACATTTCACCCCAAAACAATCAACTTCACCTTTTTCTCAAGTGCACACGGAACATTCTCCAGAATAGATCACATCCTGGGCCATAAATCTGGTCTTGGAAAATTCAAAAAAATTGAAATCATTCCAGTCATCTTTTCTGACCACAGTGCAGTAAGATTAGATCTCAATTACAGGGAAAAAATTGTTTTTTTTTTCTACAATCTATATCTAGTCTCATAATGTTATGGTCAGAGAAAATGCTTGATATAATTTCAATTTCCTTAAATTTACTGAGGTTTGATATGTGACCCAAGATGAGGAAAATGTTCCATGTGCACTTGAGAAGAAAGTGTATTTTGCATTTGGATGGAATGTGCTGAAGATATCAATTAGGTCTGTTTGCTCTAATATTTCCTTGTAGGCTTATGTTTCCTTATTAATATTCTGTTTTGTTTATCTGCCCATTGGTATAGGTGCGGTGTTGACATGCCCTACTATTACTGTGTTACTGTTATTTTCCCATTTTGTGTCAGTTAGTGTTTACCTCATCTATTGAGTTGCTCCTATGTTGGCTACATAAATATTTAAAATTGTTTTGTCTTTTTCTTGGACTGACGCTTGATCATTTGGTAGTGTCCTTCTTTATCTCTTATAACAGTGTTTATTTTAAGGTCTATTTTTTCTCATATGAGAATTGCCAATCTGCCTTTCTTTTGATTTCCATTTGCATGGAATATCTTTATTCATCCCCTCACTTTCAGTCTCTATGTGTCTCTAGGACTGAAGTGGGTCTCTTGTAGACCGCATATATATGGGTCTTATTTTTGTATCCATTCATCCAGTCTGTGTCTTTTGGTAAGAATCGGAGAAGATAATAGGAAATAAACAATTGATAAAGGATCGCTTTCCAAATACAAGTAGCTCGAACAAGTCAGTCATCAAAAGCAAAGGCAAGAGCTGCAAAAATAAACTAGTGAGACCATATCAAACTCAAAACCTTCTGCATAGTAAAAGAAGCCATCAATGAAATTAAATGGCAACCTATGGAATGTAAAAAATATTTTCAAATCACATATTTGGTAAGTGCTTCATAACAAGTTTATATGAGACTCATGCAACTCAGAAGGAAAACAATGAAACAACAAAAAACATTAAATGACCAAAGAAAGAGTAAGTATTTTGAAAAATCTGAAGATTAGACTGTAGTTGAGAGACACTGTAAGTTTTTCATTCCAGAACAAAAGCCTGTGTCTTCCTGGAATTGCTTTCTTTATTTCGGATCACCTGTTTGGTGATTGCAGTTCACAGCATACATCCATCCTTCACTCAATAGCAATCACCCTACACTGAGCTATCTGTGCTCAGACTAGCCCTACTAACTATAAAAAACTAATCATTACATGTTTAATCTTGAGGCATCTAAAATCCAAGGTGATTTTCAGAATTTTCCACTCCATTGTTTTCTACATTCTATTTCAAAATTGAAACACCTAGTAAGGAGTGAGTAGGTGACCTCAATAATACATGGGTAGAAATTCATTTAAAACTGGGAGCATTACTGGATATAATTTGGGGGATTGTATTATTACTAACACTATTGCAATTTTATTCCCTTTAATTCTCTGGTATACTACATTGATATTTACTTAAAATAGTAATACAGTCACTATAGAGAACAGGGTGGAGATTCCTTAAAACACTTAAATATAACTACTTATGACCGAGCAATCCCACTACTGGGCATACACACCAAGGAAACCTGAATTGAAAGAGACACGTGTACCCCAATGTTCATTGCAGAACTGTTTATAATAGCCAGGATATGGAAGCTACCTAGATGCCCATCAGAAGACGAATGGATGAGAAAGCTGTGGTACGTATACACAATGGAATATTACTCAGCCATTAAAAGAATATATTTGAATCAGTTCTAAAAAGGTGGATGAAACTGGAGCCTATTATACAAGTGAAGTAAGCCAGAAAGAAAAACACCAATACAGTATACTAACACATATACATGGATTTTAGAAAATTGGTAACGATAACCCTGTATGTGAGATGGCAAAAGACACACAGATGTATAGAAGTCTCTTGGGCTCTGTGGGAGAGGCTGGGTGGGATGACTTGGGAGAAAGGCATTGAAACATGTATATTATCACATGTGACACAAATCGCCAGTCCAGGTTCTATGCATGATCCAGGGTGCCCGGGGCTGGTGCACTTGGATGACCCAGAAGGATAAGATGGGGAGGGGGTTAGAAAGGGGGTTCAGGATGGGGAACACATGTACACCCATGGCGGATTCCTGTCAATGTATGGCAAAACCAATACAATATTGTAAAGTAATTAGCCTCCAATTAAAATTAACAAAATAAAATAAAAGAGTAATACCAACAAGGAGACACAGAGCACTCAAGTTACAGTAGATTGAGAAAGACAAAGCTCATGAGGCAGGAAGTGAAATCACTGAAAATTAGCAATGGTGTCAAATGAAGGGACAGTATTGCCTAGAAAGAAAGCAAAGTTCTCCAAATTTTTGGAGACAACACGAACAAGCCAGATGGGAGCTAACCAGCTTAAGCTATATATCAGAAACTTCACCATAAGGAAAATAAAGTTAATAAAAATATGCTGATGCTGAATGCCAAAATCCAGACAGTAAGCGAATAGGGTAGAGTATATGTAGATACTGAAAACTACTCTGAGATGTAGACATGGAAGCAAATACACTAATGAGCATCAGAAAAATCAAAGCACAAAAGGGTCTGAAAAGCAAATCATAAAGAGACTTGGTAGTGGATCAAAAGAATAAGAGAATCAAATTAGACACCAAAATAGAAAGACTTGTGCACAGGATAGAACCAGAGAATGCTCAGGAGAGAAAGTTTCGGACCTAGTGGACCAGCTAACAGAAGCCTCCAGCATCAGGAACATAAACCCTGGGCAGGACTTCTGACTTTGCTTCTGGGAACAGTTCTGGGAACTATACCACCTAAAAGCAAACGCAGACAAGGCTTATAGCTTCCTACAACACTGAATCACAGACAATAGTGTTTGTTAGTTTACTTTTCTCATTCAACTAAAAAGTTATTGAATCACTAACCAATGATAATTGACACCGTCAGTTTCCAGTCAGATCCTCTTTAGTCATAGAATGGACATCTGAACCTGTTATATGGTCCCCAACTACAGCTTTAATCATTAAATTTATTGATGTTTAATTGAAGGGTAATTCTTTACATTACTATTGCTTTTGGCCAAACATCAACATGAATCGCCATAGGGATACCTAAGTTCCTTGATTTGAACCAATTTCCCACCTTCCTTCCCATCGCACCCCTCGAAGTTGTTAGAGAAAAACATGAAGGCTTCACAAATTTGTGTGTCATCCTTTGGCAGGGGCCATGCAAATCTTCTAGTATTATTCCAACTTTTTAATATATGTACTACCAAGGCAAACACACAAATAACACTTTAACAGAAAAAAAAAAATCATATAGTTAGTCATCTACCAACAAATGATCAATTACATTAGGAATTAGGGTATTCTGCTGTCTTAACTGCCTCTTATAAAATTGAATTTAAAAGGTCCAAAGTTTCATGTAGGAATTAAACATATATTTATTCATAACACATGTATACATGCACAGAAATATATGCACAGAGATTTACCTGCCATTGTCTCAAAGAAACAAACGTAATGAGAAGATTAAAGATGCACAAAAGTAGAAGAGCTGTCAAGGTGCCTAGAAGAAAGTCTAGCAGGAGAACCAAACCCCCACACTGATAATTGTCAAAGACTAACAGTGAGTTTTTTATAGACAGAGCAGAACAAGTGGATAAAACCAGTGTTCTAGGGTCACACCTGCTTTGCAGTCAAAGACAAAATATTTTTCGCTTTAAGCAGATTCATCACAGCTCATGTTATGGTCCTGGTTACACACACACAGACCGAGAGCCCACAGGCATGTGTGATGTGACATCAGGAAGTGAACAGATGACTGTATTGGTGCCCAGTCACCTCCATCTGCTAATAATGGGACCAGGGAAAATTATTTGCCCTCTCCAAGTCATTGCATCTTCATTAACATAACTTGATGAACATAGTGAAGATGAAGGCCATCTCACAGTGCTACTGTGAAACACAAATTTTAAGATGTTTAAAGCTTTTGGGAAAGTATCAAAGACATGCATGGGGTTATGAAGGTGAGTTAGCAGATCCAAGGTACAGTACATTTTTCTCTTAGTATTCTCTCTGTAATCAATAGTAGCGATCAGTCAATCATGTGTTTACTCTTACCCCAGCGTGATGGTAAATCACACAGATCAACTGTACACTTCTTGTCATTTCAGTATCTAAAATTCAAGCATTAGTCAGTGTAGAGTGAAAAAATACAAACTCCTAGAGGGCTTCGCTGCTCAGAGTTGCAGAGTCCTGACATTAAACTGTCTTAAAAGAATGGCCTAAACAACTCTGGCTCAGAATTAAGTTCCAAATGTTTGCAGAGCACAGAAGTACTTCAGTGACAATACAAAATTACAAGGACTAACTTACTTCTCCAACTATCTATCTGTGCAAATATCATCATCCATCTAAATTTACACAGAAGGCGATCCTTCTTCCCCACCCCACTACTACAGTTCCAATTCCTGTTCAGAGCAACAGGGAAAGAGAAGGCTTCCCTCCACAGGTTGGATTTGATAACCTCAGGTGACTAGATCATCTCAGAATGGTTCATGTTTTTATTTTAGCAGGGTCCTGACTGCTCCTGCTGCTGGTCCTGTCAAACCTGCTCCTGTGCCAAGGCAACTTATGCCCGTCCTGCGGTCCTGATGTGTTTGGCGTCCCCCTGAAGTTCCTTAGAAAAACGTTTAGCCGTGCCTCCAGGCTGTCCCATGACATGCATAACTTTTCCACAATAATGTTCAATGAGTTTGTAAGTACAGTGATAGTGGTGGTTTAGTTGCGAAGTCTTGCAACCCCATGGACTGTAGCCCACCTGGCTCTCAGAAAGTACCTTCGTATAAGTGACTGGGCCATACTGTCCTTTAAACAAGAGAGCTGAATCAGTCAAACTTCAAATAACACACTCTCTAGGTTAAAGATGCCATCAGCTCATAAATTGTGGAAATGAAGAAAGGACCAGTTTTGTTAAATCTCAAAGTTTCCTAAGAAGTGCAACAACTTTTTCAATTTCCTTTCATTCATTTTATTTCTTTAAATTTCCAAAATAAATGGTTTTGTATCTCTCAGCTAGGATTACATAAAAGAATACAATAGACTCAGTGGAATAAACACCAGAAATTTATTTCCTCACAGCTCTGGGGGCTAGAAGTCCCAGATCAGGACACCAGCAAAGTGAGGTTCTGTTAAGAACCTCACAGAGGGTGTGGGGTGGAGAAGACAGACAGAGGAAAGGACACACAGACACAGAGACAGAGGAGAAAATTCTCTGGTGTTTCACTTCATGGAGACACCTAACCTATTAGATGAGTGTTCTACCCTAATAGCTCATTTAACCTTAATGGACTTTGCTCGTGGCTCAGATGGTAAAGAATCTGCCCGCAATGGGAGGGACCTGGGTTCTATCACTGGGTCTCTAAGATTCCCTGGAGGAGGAAACGGCAAGCCACTCTGGTATTCTTGCCTGAGAAATCCCTTGGACAGAGGATTCTGGTGGGCTATAGACCACGGCGTGCAAAAAAGTCAGAACCCTTTTCAAAATACAGTACTTTGGCAGTTCGGGCTCTAACACATGAATTTGAAGAACACCCATTCAGTCCATAATACTACCTGACTAAAGCACTTTTAGGTGGGAATGGGGAAAAGGAAGCATGTTGGTTTTCTGGTCTTTCAGTGTCTCTCTGGGCTTTCTTCTCCAGGCTCAGAGTAAATAGCCAATAAATGAGAACTGCTCTGCAGTGAACTGGGTGGATGGAACATGTTAAACAAAGCTGAATCCTGGTCACAAAAATGAATACTGGTAGTTTTTTTAATGCTACAAATTATTGTTTTAAGATTTGCAGTGAATAGGTTTCGAGCTACAATAGAAGGGGAGTTTACAATTGGAAACAATTATTCTCTTTCTGATGAAGGTATTTGAAACTTGTGTGTTAATTCTTTTAGGTCAATCATTGAGCATGCAGTAGAGCAGATAGCTAATAAAAGGTGCTGCTAAAAGTTTCTATTAAAGTCATATAGTTCTTGTACTCACTAGTTTTTGTTTCATCCTCCATTTTTGAATTTCCATTTTTTCCCAACTCTTCCAAGTAATCTCTTCATTTAGTCATAACTTCCGCTAAAGATTAGTTTTTCTCTATCAAAGTGTTAGTTAGATTTTTCTACTCTTATTATTCTCAGTCCATTGCTTAGTATTTCCTATAACTTTATGCTGTGTTTTTCTGACGTATCATTTTGTCACCATAAACAACATTGTATTCTGCACCTGGGATGAACACTAAGCTTTTTAGTGAGCGGGTTCAGAGATAAGTCAGAGTCATTACTGCGTTACTCCTTATAAGGGAATATATTGGCTCTAACCCACAGTAAACAAGAGATTAAATGGTTAAATATAGGTGCATGCATGCATTCTAAGTCACATCAGTTGTGTCCAACTCTTTGCAACCCTACTGACTGTAGCCCAACAGGCTTCTCTGTCCATAGGATTCGCCAGGCAAGAGTCCAGGAGTGTGCTGCTGTACCCTCTCGCAAGGGATGCTCCTCACCTAGGGATCAAACCTGAGACTTCTTATATCTCCTGCATTGGCAGGAATGTTCTTTACCACTGCCTTCACCTGGGAAGCACCAAGTATTGGTACAAAAGTACTATATTTGGTTCAAATACTAAAAATTAAAAAAAAGATAATGATAATTGCAGAAGGAAAAGTTTGAGCTTAGAAAAGTTAGATGTAAAATCATTTTTATAGAGACAATATATAGAAAAAGTAGGAAAAGAATGACTTTCAAATTTTGTGATGCCCCACCATTAAAAAATTACACATTTATCAGACATGTTAATGTTCTGGTAATGGGTTCATCTACTGAATGCCCAACAACCCTAACTAATTGCCTGATCACTTTCAGGATGAAAAGTATTTCCAGGTAAGACCTGAGTATATGAATGCCACCAATGACTGCCACACCAATCCCCTCCATGCTCCTGAAGAAATAGAAAAAGCCCAACAGATGAACGTGAGTCTTTCACCTGGGTTTTTCATCAATTCAAATGAGACACTATGTAGATTACTAGTCTTCAGATTATTAGAGGTAATGGTAATTGTACATGCAGAAAACGATGGAGGAACTCTAAATAGTTGAAGAGAAATTATATTATGCACTTGATGAAGCATGAGCGAAATCAAGGGATGACTAAAGATCTGTAGTAGCAAAATAAATAACAGATCTATAAATTGTCCATGCAGACAAGTTTAGTTCAAGCAATGCATTAGACACAGAATTGCAGCTATTATTCTGTACAAAAACAGGAAATGAATGGGAACTTCCATGTGTAAAATATAAGATTGCAAAATTCATGAATATGTAAGAAACACACCCCAGTTTTGAGTACTCACTGTTACTAGTGACTCATACGTGGGAGTCCTATACTGCACCTCTCAAACCAGCACAACTGCCTTTCAAAGCTCTCCTGATTCTGCTTCTATTTCTCTGACACCTCTTTCATTCGTCATTCTCAATGACTCTTCTGTCACTTTATATTTTCAATTTGTAAGTTTCCCCCACAATGGCCTATATCACATTGCTTTGCTTCTCATGGACATAACTATTGCCTCTGTTCTGAGGACAACACAGTTTACATATCAAGCCTCAGTGATTAATGGCAGCCCCAAATTTTCACCGTGATAATCTCTCCTTTCTGATTTCCTGCATTATCCTCGACCTAACATTATTTCAAATATTTTCATGTGCATCCCCCCCTTAAAATACTATCTTTTCTCTCTACAACTTTCTTAATGATACCAGAATTCTTTTCCTCTGTTAAGCTCATTAATAATGAGGATGATCAAGTAAAGGAAAAGTTCAAAAAGGAGGAGAAGGAGGGATTTTTCAATAAGCTTGAATTTAAAGTTTTTTGAGAGTTACTACATGGCCAAACATTTTACTAAGCACTTTATGTGCATTACTATATTTAATCCTACTCAGTTCTCTGTTCTTTACCACTAAAACAGTTCATGGCTGTAAATAAATCAAGCATATTAACTAGAGATCTTCAGCCCCCAGGATTTTCATGCTCAGTTCTACTAGGAGTAGTTAACTAGGGGAGAAAACCCTCCATTGTGAATCCCACCGATGCTGTTACTAAAGACAACGCTGTGCCATTTTCTGCCCGGACACATGTCAACAAGACAGACTCTTCTGATACCAGCATGGGGGCTGGTGTTGGGATCAACTGAGGAAAGAAAGCCTGTTTAGGAATGTCATGTCTTCTTCATTGTCTCTTTGTTGTAATATCATAAAGCAAATTACCAATAAAAATTGATATGAATGACTCATCTGATCCATTAATACAAACGAATCACTGTGTGACAATGATGTGGGCACAGGTAGAATGCCTCTTTCCTGGGTCAGGTACTGCAGGCACATATTGACTTGTCATAATATACTTAGATTTCTATAACGCAAATAGACAAACATACAAACATCAAACTGATTGGGTGGTAGAATTTCAGAGGAAAAAGAAAATTCATGTTATAAATTAGAACTCATCAGAAGAATTAATTCCTAAAATAACCCAGATTTTTAATAATTCAGTGAAGTGTGAACTAATACGTTACATTTTATAATTTTGCAACTTTTACTACCTTCAAAAATCTCTGCATACACATAGGAATAACCAAAAGTCTTTCAGGTCAGCTGCTCTGAGCAAACATCACATGTAACCAAAACCACTGAATTATGATTATTTCAATGAGACTGTTTCTTATATTTGCTTAGAATGAAGACCTTACTAAGTGGATACTCATGTTACAGTACCTCTGGAGAGATGTTCTGTATGATCTAGTCCATGACCTGTGGTTTGAGAAAGACCTCTCAGATACTATCCTATCAAGTGCCAGAAAGAATTTTTAAAAATTATACAAACTTCAAACAATTGTAGAGAGGCGATTCAGCCAGGTGAGCATCCTGCAGAGGGTTTTCTTGCTTTGTTGATGACTCTGTAATGCATAAGGAGTTTTGAAATACCTCATTTTGTAAGAAACAGTTTCATGACTTCTATATGCTAAAATGCTACTACATAAAGCAGGAGCTTAGTCATTCAAAGCGATAGATTTAACTGTGAAGGAATCAGAATTTCACTGCAATTTTTGTAATGTGCTGCCTTCCCTGCATTGCACATAATTCCACCAAAAGCTTGCCTCTTCCTGGGCACAGGTGGATGAAATATTTTCAAGAGTAAGAGAACTAGAGAACAGAATTTCCAAGCTCAGCATTTTCCTCAAAGTATCCCAGGACATCTGCTCTTAAAGTCCACTTGTCTTCTTTCTCTGTTCTCCTCAAATCAAAGGATGAAAGTGGGAAGGAAGAAAAGAGAAAGTTAAAACTAAACTAGAGTTATGTTTCTACTTGTTAGATTCCTGATTGTTTCCTAATAGGCTGGCTCCAAAATCCATATCTAGAGAGTTTTATATTCATATGTGTTCCCCAAATCTTAATTTAATAATTACAAGGGACAAAGAGAAGCAAGTCTAAGAAAATACATAAGAAGTCACTTTTCTTTTGGGTATTCAGATTGTTGTTCCAGTCAGGTTGAAGTTGGCCTACGATCACGTATACTGGCAAGGACTCCCATCCCTGCTGTCCAGTCATGAAGATATGCATCATTCTGCATTTTATAACCTGTTCAAGTGCCTGACCAGGGATTCACGTAAAGTTGACATGTATACCAAGATCCTGGCGTGCCGAATCAGTGACGAGTGCTAAATCCACATCCATCCCATCCAGCTCTGAGATGGTGCTAATGATCTATCCCATAGCAAGCTTCTTTGAAATTTACAGCTTTTTCATGCATACTCCATGAAATGGGTCTTCTCTTAAACAAAAAAAAACAAAAAAACACATTCTCTGTAGAGATGTCAAAATCTAAGAGGGTAATTTGTTAACATTTCTTATTTTCATTTAATTGAAAATCAAAAGAAAATCCACCCCTACAATTGACAGAATGAAGCTCCTATTTAAATTAGTCACAAATAGCAGAAGCTGGCATTACAAAGAAGACCATTAAGAGATTATGTAAGAATCACAGCCAATTATTCTGGGTCAAGTTATGAGAATCAAAGTATTAGACAATTGTTCATGGTTCTGGCCATGCTACCAAGAAGACTGAATCCTCAGGAGTCTTTATGAAAGCCAGCCACAAACTGTCAGCCCACTGTCACAGTGTTACACCAGACAGGATCAGTGCTTCTCACCTTTGTACAATGGCATGAGGTTTACTGAACTGTCTGAATATTCTCCTACCCCTGTCTCTGTGGGATGACCCAAGCCTTTCAGAACATGACAGAATACTCTACCCCAAAGCAATCTATCAAATCCTCCTTTTCCTCCTTCATGCATGTAAAGTGTTAGCTTTCTTGTATTTTCACTTTCTTCTTCCAAAAGTTAAAAGACCATGAAAAAACCCTGTAAGTACTTTCTAAGTCATTTACAGCCCAAAACATCTAATTCTTTTGTGTTACTTGCTTAAGTTTCTTTCCTTCAATGTCTAGATATTTCCAGCAGGGAGGATGGTATTTATTAGAGGGAAAATTTCGCAATAAGGGGCCAATGGAATTGGAAGAAACATACACTCACCAATAGACCACACACATCTTCATTGTATTTGTCTCACAAAATTTATTTCAAGCATGAATTGAGGACGTTACATCAAGAACAGAGGTGATGACATTGAGAGTGCTGTCCTTGCTTGACAGTGACATATAAAGTGAATTCTGTAGATTTCAGACAATATTGAACAGAGCCATAGGTATTCTTAGAGTCAGTCAGGCATACCCAAGGAGGGGATATTTGGACAGGATTTAACAATCACTCCCTTGCCATCCAGAAAGCGTTGATTTTCCCCTCTTTTACAGATTTCCATGTAAAATTACATGTGAAGAAATGGTCCTGCTATAGCAGGAATAGTAGCAGTGTTTACCAAAAGGAAACAAACAAATGAAGAATCTTTGAAGTTCACTGACCTTATAGATTAGTAAGTCACATGTCATGGATACAGTGAGGACTTAAACTGAGGTTTGAAAAAGTGTCTGTTTTCCAGAAGCAGGCCCTCCACTTGTGGAGTAGGAGAGGTTGATATAAACACACAAATTACTATGTTGCATGGTAGAGTGAATAAGAATAAGATGTGATGCCAACACGGTGCTACAGTAGATTGAGGTAAATCTAGGAGCCATCTGAGTGTGTCATAAGAGTGATGCAAATGGGATGGCTTTATGATGGAGCCTTTGAAAGGTTGATGGGATACCTATGTGCCAAAATAGGAAAACAGTATATCTGTCAATTAATTTAGGATCATCTTATGCAGTAAGGAGGAAGAAGGCAATGGCAACCCACTCCAGTACTCTTGCCTGAATATCCCATGGACGGAGGAGCCTGGTAGGCTGCATCCATGGGGTGGCTAAGAGTCGGACACCACTGAATGACTTCACTTTCACTTTTCACTTACATGCATTAGGAAGGAAATGGCAACCCACTTTAGTGTCCTTGCCTGGAGAATCTCAAGGATGGGGAGCCTGGTGGGCTGCCGTGTATGGAGTCGCACAGATTCAGACACGACTGAAGCCACTTAGCAGCAGCAGCAGCAGCAGCAGCATGAAGTAAGAATCTCCAACATCCAAGATCAGAGCACCTGAGACATTACTATGTATAGCATTATAAGGTATCAGTGAATAATCAAGTCTGACACAAACACAAGAAATGTTCATCTTTTACCATTCATGTTGTATCTCTCATGCTTATGCTCCCATGATATACTGTGTATATTATTGTAGGGTTAAAATTGAGAAATACTTGTACGGATTTTTATGCATTTGGGAGAATCATATATGCCAATTTGGAGAGTTTGTCTTTATTCTACAAAACAACAGGAAACCAAGAATATTAGGTTCAAGAGAGCAGAATCTCCAAAATTAGAAAAGAGAAATTTTAATGTGCATTGAGGAGTTGTGGCTATGAAATTCGTTGAGAATAAGAAAGAGAGCAGAAAGAGCTGGGAATATTATGACACTAAAAATCAAAGAGGGCTCTGCCAAGTGAAAAGACAGAAAGGTTGTGAGAGATACAGGAAATGAAATAGACCTTGACCACATGCAAGGAATGAGGCAGACATAAGAGTCAGAAAAGGCATCCGTATGGGACTAGTTGAGTCAATCAATGAAACGTCAGAGAGAAGGGAGGAGATAAATTAAGGTTTAATCCAAAAGCATCTGAGCTCTATTTTCCTGTATTTCATCAACTTAGTACCAGAAATCACCAAGAAACGTTAAGGTTCTGCAGCAAATGATAGAAAGAAGTACTCTATGGAGCCTCTGCTAGACCCTCTGGAATACCAGAAGCAAAGCACGACTACCCAATGATAACAAACAGTAAGTCTCTAGTCACTTTCAACACTTAAGTAAGACATACATTGTAAAGAATAAAGGATGAATGGAAATAGAATGGAATCATCCCTTAAAAATTTACAGAGCCAGCCTAAAGAAAACTTAAAACCTAAACAAAATAGAAGTAATGGTCTCCTTAGTCATGTGTCCCCTTTCTCCAAGAGTTCCTCATTCCTTTTGCTGAATCCTCATTTACTAACCCTTCATTGCCTTACTCTCAGCAGATGGTCAGCTAATCACTAAAACAATAAATAATTAAACAGTGTTCACTCCTGAGATATAGTTGTATTGATGGACTCTTCAAACTGAAAAGGTTTCTAATCCCCTGAAAGTAAAACTCTAATACTGGAAGGATTCCTCCCCAGCCTCTTTCCAAAATGCTCAGTGGGCAGCAACTGTGAGTGTAGCTACTTAGACGTCTTCTGCTGTAATAATAACCTGAGGATAATGAAGACAGGAGATGGAGGAAACACTGAAAGATGTCGAGAAAGAACTGCATGGAAAAGTGGAAAAGATAGCAGAAGCCTTAAACGCCGATCTATGCTTGCACACCATACCATGTGATGGGAGCCAAGTGGGCCTCATCAGGGATGGATTTTTCAAGAAAGCTCATATGAGTTGGCACTGATAAGTTTGATTCAACTCAACTGTTTCAACCTGATTCTTTGATTCTAAGACTCAAAGCCACTTGTCTCATTTAAATGGTAACTCACTCCAGTGTTCTTGCCCTGAAAATCCCAGGGATGGGGTCGCTCAGGTTGGACACAACTGAAGTTCCTTAGCGGTAAGTCAAAACGGGAATATACTTATTGCCTATTTGAACACTGCTAAGAGATTTTAGAAGTTCTCTTCACAAGAAGAAAATTGTAACTATTTCTAGTGACAGATGTTCACCAGACTTCTTGCGGTGATCATTTTGCAATATATATCAAATAATTACACTGTACACTGTATGTGAAGAAAGGGAGGTGATTTAAAGAAATACAATGTAGACCACACTGAGGGGAGCAAATACCCTTTCTTGCATTCAAGATTCCAGTTTTCCCTTGTCCAGTCAGGTCTCTTGGTCTTCTATCCAACTTCAAAATGTTTCCGTCTCTGAGGCTCTATGCAATCTCATGTAAACTTGGATATTCTGAATATTCTTCCTCTCTTCAGTTGAACTGGTTTCATAAAAAAATTTTTGGTAACTCCCCAAAATTAAGTAATATTTTATGCAGCAAATTTTATACTTTTCTGTTTCCTGAAGAACTAAACTCTAAATTATTTTCCATTTTACAACACACAGTCATTGACCTAATTATACTATGTAAAAATATTATATATGCAATGCTATCCTAATATATTATGACATTTAAAAAATATACACAAAATATAACCTAAATGACAGGGAGATAAAAATAGCAAGAAATGGAAATGCTAATATTTTCTTCTCCAGAGGATGAGGGCACTCATTTTTATGGCCACTAGATTAATGAATTCTGAATGTACACACATAATCATAACAGTTGTTAAACTATAATAATAAAAGAATTTCTTTTATATATAGTTTCAATCAAAGTTCTCAGAATACCACAAGGGGCCAAGAATAAAACTTATACGTGAATAACTCTTTTCATATGCATATATATCATTTTGAGCTCAATTAATTAATCATTTTTAGTTATTTTGTTATTCCATCAACTTATCTACTGGTAAATAATCCAAACACTACAATAGATTTCTTTTTTTCAGGGTTTAAATCTCAAATAAAATAAAAGCAGAGTAATTGGCTTAAAAAAAATGGCCTAGTGAAAAAGTTGGCTTAAAGCTCAGCATTCAGAAAACTAAAAATCACAGCATCCGGTCCTATCATCTCATGGCAAATAGATGGGCAAACAGTGGAAGGAGTGGCTGACTTTATTTTTCTGGTCTCCAAAATCACTGCAGATGGTGACTGCAGCCAAAAATTAAAAGACGCTTACTCCTTGGAAGGAAAGTTATGACCAACCTAGACAGCATATTAAAAAGAAGAGACATCACTTTATCAAAAATGTCCATCTAGTCAAGGCTATGGTTTTTCCAGTGGTCATGTATGGATGTGAGAGTGGGCTATAAAGAAAGCTGAGCACCGAGAATTCATGCTTTTGAACTGGAGTATTGGAACAGATTCTTGAGAGCCCCTTGGAATGCAAGGAGATCCAAGCAATCCATCCTAAAGGAGATCAGTGCTGGGTGTTCATTGGAGGAACTGATGTTGAAGCTGAAACTCCAATATTTGGCCACGTGATGCGAAGAGCTGATCAATTGAAAAGACCCTGAGGCTGGGAAAGATTGAGAGCAGGAGGAGAAGGGGAAGACCAAGGATGAGACTCTTGGATGGCATCACTGACTCAATGGACCTGGGTTTCAGCGCCTTCTGAGAGTTTGTGATAGACACAGAAGCTTGGCATGCTGCAGTTCATGGGGTTGCAAAAAAGTGGACACAACTGAGTAACTGAAACGAACTGAACAGAAATGGCCTAGAAGAATAAATAAAATGTCGTATAGAGATCATTATTTATATATGCATTTGTAAAGAAAATTAATGAAAAAATACAGAAGACTTACAGTTTGCTGAAATAGAATGTATACTCACTCAGAGCGGAATATACATATAATCTAGAAAAATACTTTCTCAGCTTCTGATGACTTCTAAAGAAAGGGACTCCATGAGTTTCATCTTCAGTCTATTATGGACTCCTTTTTACTTCCTTCCTCAAGTTACCTCCATGAAATATCTTCCCCAGGTTATAAAACACACTTTGGGCTTCTGGTTCAGACAAGATGACCTTGATCTCTTTGTGCCCACTCCTCTGTTTATTCTGGAAATAAGAAGAGACCACTAAAGGAGACCTATTATAGTTGGCCAGAAGAAGGTGAACTAGTTTAGGGCCTGAAGAATGGAAGAGAAATGCAGCAGCACATGACAGAAGACAGTCCAGGCCCAGCATTCCTGACCTCCAACCTAGCATCAGAAGGCAGCCTGAGTGGGGCTGTTCCTCCCAAGGAATAAATGTGAAGGAACACCAGGTGGTGGTTTAGTTGCTAAGTTGTGTCTGATTCATTGGGACCCCATGGACTGTAGCCCACCAGGTTCCTCTGTCCACGGAATTCTCTAGGCAAGAATACAGATTCCCATGTCCTCCTCCAGGGGATCTTCCCAACCCAGGGATTGAGCCCAGGTCTTCACAAGGCAAGTGGATTCCTTACTGTCTGAGCCACCAGGAAATACTGAATAATTTAATAATGGCATGGATATTTGGAAATTAAAAGGATAAAAGCATATTGAATATTAGATAAAGTAGATTTTAGAGCAAAGAAAATATCTAAGGACAAAGGACTACAAAGACATTACATAAGGAAAAAAGAGTCAATCGAGCAGGAACACATAATAATCCTAAATATGTATACATCAAACAACATAATCTCAAACTATTGAAGCAAAATTAGATACATCATATGAATACTCATATACACTTTACTAAGTTTGAAACTGTGATGTAAAACTTTTGGAAAAGAAATCATCAATCCAAGATAGTTTGACCAGAGAATTCTAACAAATATTTTAAAAATTAAGATCAATTTGACATAATCTCTTCAAGAAAATGAAAGAGTAGGAAACCATTCCCAACTAATTAGATGGGGCCAGTATTACTCTATATCAAAATCAGACAAAGGCAGAATAAAAAGGAAATTTTACACTAACATTTCTCACAAATTTGGAATTAAAAGTTTTCACTCTCACACATACAAATCAACCAAATGAATTCAACACTGTAAAAAAACATCTCTTAATAGTTTCTCTTCCCTTCCTAAGTCTGGTCACATTACCTATCTCTTCATAGCGTTTAAGTTAATCAAGTGTACAGACAGTTCAGTTCAGTTCAGTTCAGTCGCTCAGTCGTGTCCAACTCTTTGTGATCCCATGAATTGCAGCACACCAGGCCACCCTGTCCATCACAAACTCCTGGAGCTTACTCAAAATCATGTCCACCGAGCCGGTGACGCATTCCAGTCATCTCATCCTCTGTCATCTGCTTCTCCTCCTGCCGCCAATCCCTCCCAGCGTCACAGTTGGGGTCCCAGTAAGAATATTATCATACCAGAAATACAGTGACAAATCCTTGTGTCTAGGTCAAATCAGAAACTGATTAAAGTTAATCCTACCCAGTCATTTTAAATGTCTAGCAAAAATCACTGCAACTAGATTCATAAGATAAACAAAACATATCTAGTACATAGAAATGGTGGGTGTGTTTGATATTCTTTATTTGCCCCTCAGGTACCCTGTTGATCATTTTATCTTATGTTATGAACCTTTGGAGGCTGAGAAGACCAGACTTTATCCCTCTAGCTCTCCTGGCCTCTGACTTCTACTTGAGTTTGGCCAGTGGTGGACAAAAGAAATTGGTGAGTCAGTGGAGAAAGAGATTCGTGGATTGATTCTTTCCTCTGACTCCTTTCTTGCTGGGAAGTGGCCAAATCTCTCCACTGAAGCCCAGAGTTCTGGTCTGAGGCCCTCGCTTTAGCTGCAGCTATGTACAAGACTCTTTAGAGACTGCAATATCCATTCTCATCTTTGCCCCGTGGCCCTAAAATTGCTCATGCACCCCTGTTCTTGCATGTCTCAAAGAGTTTTGCTTTTCCTTTTAAGCTTTCCTTAGCTCCTACAGCTTCCAAATCCTTAAAGTCCATTGTGTGTTAGTCGCTCAGGCATGTCTGACATTTTGTGATCCCCATGGACTGTAGCCTACAAGGCTTCTCTGTCCAAAAGACTCTTCAGACAAGAATAGTGGAGTGGGTAACCATTCCCTACTGAATGGATCTTCCCTGACCCAGGGGAGCAACCCAGGGCTCCCACATTGCAGGGAGATTCTCTATCTTCTGCGCCACCAGGGAAACCAGTTTTCTTTATTTTCCTTATCTGTGTAAATCATCTTGATTTCTGATAATGATAGGGGTGTCTATGGAGCTGCTAGATAGATGGTTCCTCAAAGATCTATTGTTAAACTGCTTACAACAGGGAGGGTACATCTTTTTTCTGACTCCAAAATCATAAATACAAGAACATGTCTCAGGTCATGTAAAAATAAGTGCTGAGAAATCAATGACTTAAGAATGAATTTGGTAAAAGTGCACAAACTTTAAACTATAAGATGATGAATAAGATCTGAGGATCTAATGTGTAACATGGTGACTATGGTTTGTAATGTGTCATTGACTTTTGTGGGGTTTCCCAGGTGATGTTAGTGGTAAAGAACCCTCCTGTGAGTGCAGGATGCCTAAGAGACGTGGGGTGAATCCCTGGGTCAGGAAGATCCCCTGGAGGAGGGCATGGCGACCCACTCTAGTATTCTTTCCTGGAGAATCCCCATGGACAGAGGACCCTTGCAGGCTATATAGTCCATGGGGTCACAAGAGTTGGACATGACTGAAGTCACTTAGCACACATATAAGAGAGGAAAACTTAAAAGTTCTCACCAAAAACATCTTTAAAGGTAAATATGTGAGGTGATATTAATAGATATGTTAATTAAATCAATGAGGGAATCCATTAATCATGTATACCTATATAAATTGTCATGTATACTTTAAACATCTTGCCATTTTATCTGGAAATTATATTTTAAAAGACTGAACAAAGAAAAAAAAAACAAGAATTTCAATGCTTTTTATATAATATTGTAGATATTTCAGCCATTACTCTTGGTATGTAAAAGCGTTTTTTTTTTTTTTTTTTTTTTTTATTCCAGATAATAACCAGTCGGATTCACTGCATATTCAGAAATGGAAGAACCCTTGGAAATTATCTAGACAATTCTCCCATATTAATGATATATAAGTAAATCCAAGAATGATTAAGTCACTTATCCAAACTTATAAAACTCGATGCAAAAGTAACAATAGAAAGCAAGTTTCCTAGGTTTAGGGGAATCATACCGAATTACCCGGGAAATGGAAATATCTCCTATGCTCTGCAAAACTTGATTCTTATCTCTTTCACAGAAGTGATCATATTCTGCCTTGTATTCAGTGTACAGTTAGCGTAAGTTTTAACAACTGAGATAAATTCCTTGAAGGTTCAATCCTGGCATGTCTGTTCTTCTCACTCTATATTCTCACTTATGGCTAAAGCTCTTTATCAAAGGCACTTCTTCTCCCTGGAACACCCTCGCTCTTTCACTTCATGACTTTCCCGACATCTTTCAGATCTAAGTAAAAACCACTTCCACAAAGCTGCCTTTTGTGATTCTGAGACAGCTCAAATCTCCTTATTATGTGGACATATGGCATTCTGTGCTTTTCCCTGTTGACACGTGTCCAATTATGGTGCAACATGTAGCTTTGAAATTTATCTCATTTCTCCTTTTCTATTAAAATTTAAGTTTAAATTTAGAAAGTCCACATGTGTGCTCTTGACTACTGTCCATTCTTTGCATCCAGCAGGTCTTTGTTAGGTGTTTGTGCAATTAAACACATTTATTTGTGCAGAGTTAAATTCCAATGAATTTTTGATGCTACTCTCACAGCACACAGTGAACTAATACCATTGAGGTCTTTTCTTCCCACCTAAACCCTCATACCCTGATTATTTGGACATAATTTCAGAACTAGAACTGTGGAGGCTTCCCTTGTGGCTCAGCTGGTAAAATATCTGCCTGCAATGTGGGAGATCTGGGTTTGATCCCTGGTTTGGGAAGATTCCCTGGAGAAGGGAAAGGCTACCCACTCCAGAATTCTGGCCTGGAGAATTCCATGGACTCTAGAGTCCATCGGGTCACAAGTTCAACATGACTGAGTGACTTTCTTTCACAGAACTGTGGATGCATTTGTTTTAATTTTTACCCTATTAGATGGAAAGCACTGGATGTTTGGTCTTTTATTCCACATACACTAGCCCTCACAGTTTCCTGTCCTAAGATAATGTGATAATTGAGTCACTGACTAAAAGGTGAAGACCTGCACAGAACTAGAAACAGTCTGTGCAGTAGCGTGGCTGTGAGGAGCTACCCCTTGTCCAAGGTCAGGGATAGCGACCTAGAGAGCCAGGCTGTGACACGGTGAGAGCGATGGCCAGGAGGAGCTTCCCGACGTCCGAGGTCAGGGGCAGCGGCCAAGAGGAGCTACACCAAGTCTGAGGTCAGGAGCATTGGCCGAGAGGAGCTAACCTACACCAGAGGTCAGGAATGGCGGCTGAGAAGACCTACCACATGCCCGAGGTCAGGGCCGGCGGCAAAGAGGAGCAACCCCACCTCCAAGGAGCAGCTGCTGTGGGGCGCAGGAGGGCTGAGAGGAGCTACTCCACGTTCAAGGTGTCAAGGTCAGGAGGGGCGGCAGTGAGAAGATATCCCTCGTCCAAGGTAAGGAGCAGCGGCTGCACTTTGCTGGAGCAGCCATGAAGAGATACCCCATGTCTGAGTTAAGAGAAACCCAAATAAGATGGTAGGTGTTGCAAGAGAGCATCAGAAGGCAGACACACTAAAACCATAATCACAGAAAACTAGTCAATCTGATCACAGGACAACAGCCTTTTCTAACTCAATGAAACTAAGCCATGTCATGTGGGGCCATCCAAGATGATCGGGTCATGGTGGAAAGTTCTGACAGAATGTGGTCCACTGGAGAAGGGAATGGCAAACCACTTCAGTATTCTTGCCTTGAGTACCCCATGAACAGTATGAGAAGGCAACATGATAGGATACTGAAAGAAGAACTCCCCAGGTCGGTAGGTGATCAGTGGAGAAATAACTCCAGAAAGAAAGAAGGGATGGAGCCAAAGCAAAAAAATCCAGTTGTGGATGTGACTGGTGATAGAAGCAAGGTCTGATGCTGTAAAGAGCAATATCGCATAGGGACCTGGAATGTTAGGTCCATGAATCAAGGCAAATTGGAAGTGGTCAAAAAGGAGATGGCAAGAGTGAATGTCGACATTCTAGGAATCAGTGAACTAAAATGGACTGGAACGGGTGAATTTAACTCAGATGACCATTATATCTACTACTGTGGGCAGGAATCCTTTAGAAGAAATGGAGTAGCCATCATGGTCAACAAAAGAGTCCGAAATGCAGTACTTGGATGCAATCACAAAAATGCCAGAATGACCTCTGTTCATTTCCAAGGCAAATCATTCAATATCATGGTAATCCTAGCCTATGTCCCAACCAGTAACGCTGAACTTGAATGGTTCTATGAAGACCTACAAGACCTTTTAGAACTAACACCCAAAAAAGATGTCCTTTTCATTATAGGGGACTGGAATGCAAAAGTAGGAAGTCAAGAAACACCTGGAGTAACAGGCAAATTTGGCCTTGGAGTACAGAATGAAGCATGGCAAAGACTAATAGAGTTTTGCCAAGAGAACGCACTGGTCATAGCAAACACACTATTCCAACAACACAAGAGAAGACTCTACACATGGACCAGGTGGTCAACACTGAAATCAGATTGATTACATTCTTTCCAGCCAAAGATGGAGAACCTCTATACAGTCAGCAAAAGCAAGACCAGGAGCTGACTGTGGCTCAGATCATGAAGCCCTTACTGCCAAGTTCAGACTTAAATTGAAGAATGTAGGGAAAACCACTAGACCATTCAGGTATGACCTAAATCAAATCCCTTATGATTATGCAGTGGAAGTGAGAAATATATTCAAGGGACTAGATCTGATAGACAGAGAGCCTGATGAACTATGGACAGAGGTTCGTGACATTTTACAGGACAGGGATCAAGATCATCCCCATGGAAAATAAATGCAAAAAGGCAAAATGGTTGTCTGAGGAGGCCTTACAAATAGCTGTGAAAGGAAGAGACGTGAAAAGCAAAGGAGAAAAGAAAAGATATTCTCATTTGAATGCAGAGTTCCAAAAAATAGCCAGGAGAGATAAGAAAACCTTCTCAGTGAACAATGCAAAGAAATAGAGGGAAACAAAGAATGGGAAAGACTAGAGATCTCTTTAAGAAAACTAGAGATTCCAAGGGAACATTTCAGGCAAAGATGGGTTCGATAAAGGCCAGATGGTATGGACCTAAGAGAAGCAGAAGATTTTAAGAAGAGGCGGGAAGAATACACAGAAGAACTGTACAAAAAAAGATCTTCACGACTCAGATAACCACAGTGGTGTGATCAATCACCTAGAGCCAGAAGTCAAGTGGGCCTTAGAAAGCATCACTACGTACAAAGCTAGTGGATGTGATGGAACTGCATTTGAGCTATTTCAAATCATGAAAGATGATCCTGTGAAAGTGCTGCATTCAATATGGCAGCAAATTTAGAAAACTCAGCAGTGGCCACAGGACTGGAAAAGGTCAGTTTTCATTCCAATCCCTAAGAAAGGCAATCGGAAAGAATGCTCAAACTACCTCACAATTGCACTCATCTCACACGCTAGTAAAGTAATGCTCAAAATTCTCCAAGCCAGGCTTCAGCAATACGTGAACCGTGAACTTCCAGATGTTCAAGCTGGTTTTAGAAAAGGCAGAGGAACAAAAGATCAAATTGCCAACATCTGCTGGATCATTGAAAAAGCAAGAGAGTTCCAGAAAAACATCTATTTCTGCTTTATTGACTGTGTGGATTACAATGAACTGTGGAAAATTCTGAAACAGATGGGAATACCAGACCACCTGACTTGCCTTCTGAAAAACCTGTATTCAGACCAGGAAGCAACAGTTAGAACTGGACATGGAACAACAGACTGGTTCCAAATAGGAAAAGGAGTACGTCAAGGCTGTATATTGTCACCCTGCTTATTTAACTTATATGCAGAATACATCATGAGAAACACTGGGATGGAAGAAGCACAAGCTGGAATCAAGATTGCTCGGAGAAATATCAATAACCTCAGATATGCAGATGACACCACCCTTATGGCAGAGAGCGAAGAGGAACTAAAGAATCTCTTGATGAAAGTGAAAGAGGAGAGTAAAACAGTTGGCTTAAAGCTTAACATTCAGAAAACTAAGATCATCGCATCTGGTCCCATTACCTCAAGGGAAATAGATGGGGAGACAGTGGAAAGAGTGTCCAAAAACACTGCAGATGGTGACTGCAGCCATGAAATTAAAATATGCTTACTCCTTGGAAGGAAAGTTATGACCAACCTAGATAGCATATTAAAAAGCAGAGATATTACTTTGCCAAGAAAGTTCCATCAGGTCAAGGCTATGGTTATTCCTGTGGTCATGTATAGATGTGAGAGTTGGACTGTGAAGAAAGCTGAGCACAAAAGAATTGAAGCTTTTGAACTGTGGTGTTGGAGAAGACTCTTGAGAGTCCCTTGAACTGCAAGGAGATCCAACCAGTCCATCCTAAAGGAGATCAGGCCTGGGTGTTCATTGGAAGGACTGATGCTGAAGCTGAAACGCCAGTACTTTGGCCACCTCATGCAAAGAGTTGATTCATTGGAAAAAGACCCTGATTATGGGAGGGACTGGGGCAGGAGCAGAAGGGTACGACAGCTGAGATGGCTGGATGGCATCAACGACCGGATGGGCACGAGTTTGAGTAAACTCCGGGAGCTGGTGATGGACAGGGAGGCCTGGCGTACTGTGATTCATGGAGTCGCAAAGAGTCAGACACGACTGAGCAACTGAACTGAACCTAACTGAGAGACAGTCCTCTGAACCTGCCAGTTGAATCTAATTTTTACCATAGGATTCTTAACTTCGCTAGAGAAGTTCAGTTTCTTAGCTATACCCTCTGATCATGACAGATAAAAATACTTTAAGTACAGCCTACAAATCAAATATTCTTACATTGTACACAGACACATTATCTCTCTTCAAAGGTACAAAGGAAATTCACCTCCTTGATGAATTGTTACCTACTTTTCCTAGATGAAAGTACCATCTTCTTCCTTATGGCTTCCTAACTTCATTCTCACCATTTTCATTTCCCTGACCACATTCTGACTTATAGTTAATTATCTGAACAACACCAATCCCAAATCCTTTAATTCACTTCCCATGGGGCTACATGGGTATGCCAACTCTCCTGAAGTTACTTGTAGTTGAGTATCAAACATGGCAGAAACTGGCCAGCCATTTGTCCTTTCTGAGGTAAATATTATAATTAAAAACAAATAGCCAGCCTCTGGCATTTTGGATAATCTGACAACTGGACAAAATCTTAACTGCTATTCCTATAATTAAAAACAAATAGCCAGCCTCCGATATTTTGGATAAACAGATGATGGGACAAAATCTTAACTGCTATTCCAGATAAAACTTCCCTTTGTGTTAGTGTCTTTCTTTTAGAGAGAACATGCATTCCATATAGCGTTCAGGTAAACAGAGACGGGACTTATATGTTAGCTGGAAAAAAACTCCACTGTTGCAGGAAACAAAAGTAGACAAATCACTCATCTTCTGTATACTTCAAAACTCATTTTATTAGGAGCTGGCAGCTCAGGCAGTAAAGAGTCCCCCTGTAGTACAGGAGACCTGGGCTCCATCCATGGTCAGGAGGATCCCTGAAAGAGGGCATGTCAAACCACTCCAGTGTTCTTACTTAGAGAATCCCCATGGACAGAGGAGCCTGGCGGGCTGCAATCCAAGGGGTCGTCAGTTCATGGGGCCATAAAGTGTTGGACAGGACAGAGCAACTACACACAGCAAACTTCTCAAGTTGACATACTGACATTTAGAAACAGTTTCTCTCACTAGTGTGCCTAACTACAACTCCTGCTTTTCAATGGAAGATCAAAGATAAAAGTAATATTCCATAACAGGCAAGTAATTGTTTCTATCAATGATTTGTTCTTAAAACTAAGCTAGAGAAGTACATTGTGAGATAGAGCAGATAATGAGAAGTATAAGAGATCCAAACAGGGAAGCTGTTCAACCAATCGATAATATTCTTTTAGGAAAAAAGAAAAAAACTCAGTTTGGAATCATGTTTTATATAGAGATTTGCATAATCTTTGGACATGTAAAGGATTTTCTACTCTAATTTTCCTTTTCCAGTTGAAAAAACCAACCCATAGAGAAGCAAAGATAGGTTTTCCAAGTCAAAGAGAAGTTATGTTAGGATTCTGATGAGAGCCCGGTGACAGGCCTTAGGGTCCAGTTGCTTCATTTTTAGGCTGACAGGCTGGAGATTGGGGTACCCAGTAGTGGTGCCATCTTCAGGCTGAATTGCTTTTTGAGAAACGTCTTTCTCTGCTCTTAGGCCCTCAACTGATTGCATAAAATCCACAATCTATAGGTTTAAATGTTAATTACCTCAAAGAAAATATGTTCCAAGGTGAGCATGTCAAAGAACTACAATTTTAAAGAAATGTGCAATTCTATGGAATATGTTACCATGTGACACTTTATTTGGAATTGAATATCTATGCTACCTATTCCACATTCAAGACCTTGAAAGGGAAAACAAGATTGACTTTTTCTTTTTTCCCCATTTAATCATGTCCAGTGTTTTAGTGCATGCAGGTGGCTGTTCCAAAATTTCAGAGGCTGGGCGGTTTATAAACCATGTTATTTGTCACCGTTCTGGAGGCTAGAAGTCCAAGATCGGGGTGCCAGCATGGTTGAGTGAGTGAGGGCCTCTTCCAGGATATATCTCTGAATAGAAGGGATGAGCAAGTATTTCAGGCCTCTTTCACAAGAGCCCTAATCCCATTCATGTGGGCTCTGCCCTGATGGCCTCACCATTTCCCAATGGTCCCACCTCTTATAATCATCACTTTGGGGATTAGGTTTTCAACATATGAATTTTGGAAGAAGACAAGTATTTAGATCATGGCACCCAACGAGGAGACTGACTTGTCTAAGGTAACCCAATGCCTCATGCGTACTGAATGCTCTGTGGTGCTGATAGGGAGCCAAGGACTAAGGAAGTTGAATAAGGACCAGCAGCCCTGGGTGGAGGGTCTGAGATGGCAAATTCCTTGATGGATTTCACAATAATATATGAGTATCTCCCGTGTCTTCCTTGGTTAACACTCATTGAGGATTCCCCCTCCTATACATGTTCCTATTTGAAATATGAGTTAATTACTGAGTTCTTAGACAAAGTACCATTTGACCAACATGATAATATGACGACTATGCATATTAGTAAAAAGGCCTTTGACAGATACAAATTTCAGAGTGGAAAGTCCTCAAGACTTTATTCACTTCAGATAGTTTGGGGATCTCCCAGGCCCATTCTTGGGTTCCATAATCAGCTAGGACTCCAAGAGCTCACTGAAAGCTGTTATAGATGTGGTTATATTTTGTTCCAGTTCTTTGATTTATTTTTAATTCATTTTTAATTTTTACTGAAGTATAATTCATTTACAATGCTATAAATGTCAGTTTTTGTTGAACAGTGAATAACTTGTATATACATATGTATATCCACTTTTGTTTAGATTCTTTTCTCATATAGCAACAAACAGGTTCCAAAAAGGAAAAAGAGTATGTCAAGTTTGTATATTGTTGCCCTTCTTATTTAACTCATAAAGATAGTACACCATGAGAAACGCTGGGCTGGATGAAGCACAAGCTGGAATCAAGATAGCCAGGAGAAATATCAATAACTTCGGATATGCAGATGACACTACCCTTATGGCAGAAAGTGAAGAAGAACTAAAGAGCCTGTTGATGAAAGTGAAAGAAGAGAGAGAAAATCTTGGCTTAAAGCTCAACATCGGAAAAGTAAGTTCTTGGCGTCCCGTTCCATTGCTTCATGGCAAGTAGACGGGGAAACTGGACAGTGGCTGACTTTGTTCTTATGGGCTCCAAAATCACTGCACATGGTCACTGCAGCCATGAAATTAAAAGATACTTCCTCGTTGGAAGGATAGTTATGACCAACCTAGACAGCATATTAAGAAGCAGAGACATTACTTTGTCAACAAACTTCCGTCTAGTCAAGGTTATGTTTTTTCCAGTAGTCCAGTGTTGATGTGAAAGTTGGACTATAAAGAAAGCTGAGAACCATAGAATTGAAGCTTTTGAACTGTGGTGTGGAGCAGACTCTAGAGAGTCCCTTGGACTGCAAGGAGATGCAACCAGTCCATCCTAAAGGAGATCAGTCCTGAGTGTTCATTGGAAGGACTGATGTTGAAGCTGAAGCTACAATATTTTGGCTACCTGCTGCGAAGAGCTGACCTATTTGAAAAGACCGCAATGTTGGGAAAGATTGAAGGCACGAGAAGAAGGGGATGACAGAGGATGAAATTGTGTGGTGGCATAACCGAGTCAATGGACATGAGTTTGGGTAGATCCTGGGAGTTGGTGATGGACAGGGAGGCCTGGCATGCTCGGTTCATGGGGTCGCAAAGAGCAGGACACGACTGAGTGACTGAACTGAACTAAACTCAAGTAGTTCATTACAGAGTTGAGTAGTGTTTCCTGTTCTATACAGTAGGTACTTACTGGTTATCTATCTTATATATATTAGTGTGCACACGTCAATCCCAATGTCAAAATTCATCCCTCCCTTCTTGCCCTTGGAACCATAAGATAATTTTCTACATTGTGACTCTCTTCCTGTTTGTAAATAAGTTCATTTCTACCATTTTGCAATATTCCACATATCAGTGATATCATATACATTTGTCTTTCTCTTTCTGACTTACCTCACTTTGTATGACAATATCCAGGTCCATCCATATTGCTTCTGATAGCATTATCTTGTTCCTTCTTATGACTGAGTAACATTACATTGTATATCTGCACTGCATCTTCTTTGCCCATTTCTCTGTTAATGGACATTTAGGTTGCTTCCATGTTCTGCCTATTGTAAACGGTGCTGCAATGAACACTGCTATGCTTAATCACTTAGTCGTCCCCGACTCTTTGCGACCCAATGGACTGTAGCCTGTCAGGCACATCTGTCCATGGGTGTAGTCCCCGTGTACAATAATAGGCAAGAAGATTGGAGTGGGTTGCCATCCCTTCCTCCAGGGGATCTTCCCAACCCAGGGATCGAATCCAGGTCTCTCACACTGCTGCTGCTCAGTCGCTTCAGTCATGTCCGACTCTGTGTGACCACATAGACAGTAGCCCACCAGGCTCCGCAGACCCTGGGATTCTTCAGGCAAGAGTACTGAAGTAGGGTGCCATTGCCTTCTCTGTCTCACACTACAGGTCAATTCTTTATCATCTGAGCCCCCAGGGAAGCCCTGTTGAAGCAAGGAACACTAAGGTGCATGTATCTTTACAAAGTGTGATTTTCTCTTGGTATATATCCAGCGGATTACAGCTTTTTAAAAGATACAGATAAAATCCTGCCCAGGAAAAGGCATATAGGGCAGAGTCAAAGGAAATGTGAAACATGGAACAGACGTGAGCAATTAGCTTAATTTGTAAACCAGAAACTCTACCAGAAGAAATTGAAGTTCATAAAAATATTATGATGCTAAAACCCACAATTTAGACAGAGAATAGGGTAGGGTAGTGTATATAGACATTCAAAACTCTCCATTGCTTAGTGCATCAGGCACTCAAGGACCACCCTCACTGACGTCTTTCTCTATTGCTCAACCTACAGGTACCACCATGGAGAAAGAGATAGCTCTACCCCACAGGAAGCTGTACCCTACTTTTATGGCCTCATGGCTTTCCTTAAGAAGCATTCGATGCAGCAGATTTCCTCCATCCCATCCTATCCGGCTGACTCCCCACGGTCAACAGGAGTCCTCATCCCAGGTTCATTCCGCAATCCCCATGGCTCCAGCTTCCATCTTCCATGGACACCAGTGGACTTACAACTCTGTCCGAGGTATGAAAGGCAGCAGCATGGCTTGTCTATGTGTTTCTTACTCCATTCAGATGGTTACAGCTTAGTTCGTTCAGTCCCCAGCAGCTTCAAATGACTCCCCCATTCCAGTGGACGGCCATGGACGCGGGATCTCTCCCCTTCGCTTCAGCTCCCTCACCTCCAGTTGTAGGCTGCTCCCACGTGTTCTCCTCCTTCTTTCCCCTTCTTTCTCATCCCTTCTTTCCTTTGTCCTACTGAGTTCTGTGTGGATCCGGATATTCCTTCTCAGTATTCAGGGCATCCTGCCAGTATTCACTGGTCTTCTGTGAGAACTGCTGAGTCTTTAGACCTTCTTGATACATTGGTAGAGAGAGGTGTACCCCACTTCCACCTACCCCTCCGTCATCTTGTCCACCCCCATTTGTGCATGTATTAGAAACAAGTTTCCCTTTATATTAAGATCATTGGCATCACCACACACGTTTAACTTTTGCTTCTTGAGGAGAACTCAGGTTAGTTCCACTCTCTTCAGTTGAGTCAGTTTTTCAGTCATGTCCGATTATTTGCGACCCCATGGACTGTGGCACGCCAGGCTTCCCTGTCCATCCCCAATACCAGAGCTTACTCAAACTCACGTTTGTTGAGTAGGTATGCCACTTGATGATGTCCACTCTCTCAGAGATTTTTTTTCTTTGAGATTCCTTATAATTGAGATCGGATTTTATTTTTCTTTGTCTGACTTAATTTACCTAGTGTAATGTCCTCCAGTTTCATCCATGTTGCCATAAGTGGAAGGATTTCTTTCTTTTTCTAATGGCTATATTTACCTATATATGTCAAATTACACTGTCTTAATCCATTCATCTGTTGAAAGATACTCAGGTTGTTCCTATACCAAGGCTACTGTGAATGATGTTGCAATGAACATGGGAATACAGATCTCTGTTTGAGAAAATGATTTCATTTCCTTTGACTATATATCCAGAAGTGGGATAATGGATCACATAACAGTTCTCTTTTAAATTTCTTGGGGAATCTCTACAGTATTTTTCCATGGGAGTTGCACCAGTATGCATCCCTACCAACAGTGCATAAGCACTCCTTTTTCTCCATATCCTCAACAAGATTTGTAATTTCTTGCATTTTTGGTACCTGCCATTCAAACAGGTACGAGGTGATATCTCTTGTGCTTTTGATCTGCATTTCTTTTGATTATTAGCGATGCTGAGCATCTTGTCATATACCTCTTGACCATCTATATGTCTTATTTGTGGGAAAATGTCTATTCTTTAAAGATGTAGCATACATTATGTTTACTATATTCAAATGTACAAAACTCTGTTTCCTAACTATATATCAACAATGAACCAGCAGTTGAATAAAGTAAAAAAGCCCATTTACTATTGCATCACAAAAAGATAAAACACAGAAGTAGACTTAAGCAAGGTGATGAAAGATTTTATACAAAACCTTTAAGACATTGATAAGAGAAATTTAAAAAGAGCTGAAGATATGTAAAGTTAGGTTGTCTATTCAATGTGTTTCTTGAGGTAGGATTTGTATTACTATAACCTTCCCTCTTAGAACTGCTTTTGTTGCATCCTATAGGTTTTAGATCATCATGTTTTCATTGTTCTTTGTTTCTAGGAATATTTTGATTTGCCTTATTTCATTAGTAACCTGTTTATTATTTAGAAATGTGTTGTTGAATCTCCATCTGTTTCTGTTCTTTAAAGGTGTTTTTTTCCCCTATAATCTATATTTAATCTCAGAGTTTTGTGATCACAGAAAATGCTTGATACAATTTCAATTTCCTTAAATTTACTGAGGTTTGATTTGTGACCCACAATGAGGAAAATGTTCCATGTGCACTTGAGATTGAAGTGTTTTCTACATGTGATGGAATGTGCTGAATATCAATTAGGTCTGTTTGCTCTAATATTTCTTTGTAGGTTTATGTTTCCTTATTAATTTTCTGTTTTGTTGATCTGCCCATTGGTACAGGTGCAGTGTTGACATGGCCTACTATTATTTTGTTACTGTCAATTTCCCCTTTTGTGTCAGTTAGTGTTTTCCTCATGTATTGAGGTGCTCCTATGTTGGCTACATAAATATTTAAAATTGTTTTGTCTTTTTCTTGGACTGACCCTTGATCAGTTGGTAGTGTCCTTCTTTATCTCTTATAATAGTTTTTATTTTAAGGTCTATTTTTTCTGATACGAGAATTGCCAATCCAGCTTTCTTCTGATTTCCATTTCCATGGAATATCTTTTTTCATCCCCTCACTTTCAGTCTCTATGTGTCTCTAGGACTGAAGTGGATCTCTTGTAGACCGCATATATATGGGTTTTGGTTTTCTATCCATTCATCCAGTCTGTGACTTTTGGTAAGAATGGGAGAATATAATAGCAAAAAAAACAACTGATAAAGGATCACTTTCCAAAATACAAGCAGCTCAAATAAGTCAGTCATCAAAAGCAAAGGCAAGAGCTTCAAAAATAAACTGGTGAGACCATATCAAACTCAAAACCTTCTGCATAGTAAAAGAAGCCACCAATAAAATTAAATGGCAACCTATGGAGAGAGAAAAAATATATTTGCAAATCGCATATATGGTAAGGGCTTCATATCAAGTTTATATAAGAGACTCATGCAACTCTGTAGGAAAAAATCAAACAACTCAAATATTTAAATGAGCAGTGGAAGAGTAAATGTATTGAAGAATCTGAAGATCAGACTGTAGATTACAGACACTGTAAGTTTTTCCTTACAAAACAGAAGCCTGTGTGTTTCTGGCATTGCTTTCTTTATTTTGGATCACCTGTTTGGTGATTGCAGTTCACAGCATACATCCATCCTTCACTCAATAGCAATCACCCTACACTGAGCTATGTGTGCTCAGACTAGCCCTACTAACTATAAAAAACTAATCATTACATGTTTAATCTTGAGGCATCTAAAATCCAAGGTGATTTTCAGAATTTTCCACTCCATTGTTTTCTACATTCTATTTCAAAATTGAAACACCTAGTAAGGAGTGAGTAGGGGACCTCAGTAATACATGGGTAGAAATTCATTTAAAACTGGGAGCGTTACTGGATTATGATTTGGGGGACTGTATTATTACTAATACTATTGTAATTTTATTCCCTTTAATTCTCTGGTATACTAGATTGATATTTATTTAAAATAGTAATACAACCACTATGGAGAACAGGGTGGAGATTCCTTAAAATACTGGAAAGAGAACTGCCAGATTACCAAGCAATCCCACTACTGGGCATACACAACGAGGACACCAGAATTGAAAGAGACACATGTACCCAATGTTCATTGCCGCACTGTTTATAAAGGGCAGGACATGGAAGCAATCTAGATGCCCATTAGCAGATGAATAGATGAGAAAACTGTGGTCATATAGACAATGGAATATTACTCAGCCATTAAAAAATAGATTTGAATTAGTTCTAATAAGGTGGATGAAACTGGAGCCTAGTAAACCAGAAAGAAAGAAACCAGAAAGTAAACCAGAAAGAAAAACACCAATACAGTATACTAACATATACACATATATATATAGACTTTAGAAAGATGGTATCTACCCTGTATGCGAGACAGCAAAAGACACATAGATGTATAGAAGCGTTTTGGACTCTGTGGGAGAGACGGGGGTGGGATGACTTGGGAGAAAGGCATTGAAACATGTATATTATCACATGTGACACAAATCACCATTCCGGGTTCTATGCATGATCCATGGTGCTTGGGATGGTGCACTGGGATGACCCAGAAGGATGGGATAGGGAGGAGGTGGGAAGGGGGTTCAGGATGGGGAACACATGTACACCCATGGCAGATTCCTGTCAATGTATGGCAAAACCACCACAATATTGTAAAGTAGTTGGCCTCTAATTGAATTTAAAAAAATAAAATAAAATAAAATAGTAATACCAACATAGAGACACATAGCACTCAAGTTAGAGTAGATTGAGAAAGACAAAGCTTATGACACAGGAACTGAAATCACTGAAAATTAGCAATGGTATCAAATGAAGGGGCAGTATTGCCTAGAAAGAAATCAGAGTTCTCCAATTTTTTGGAAACAACACGAACAAGCCAGATGGGAGTCAACCAGCTTAAGCTATATATCAGAAACTTCAGGAACTTATTCAGGAAAATAAAGTTAATAAAAATATGCTGATGCTGAACGCCAAAATCCAGACAGTAAGCGAATAGGGTAGAGTATATGTAGATACTGAGAACTACTCAGAGAGGTAGACATGGAAGCAAATACACTAATAAGCATCAGAAAGATGAAAGCCCAAAAGGGTCTGAAAAGTAAATCATAAAGAGACTTGGTAGTCTGACCAAAAGAATATGAGAATCAAATTAGACACCAAAATAGAAAGACTTGTGCACATGATAGAACCAGAGAATGCTCAGGAGAGAAAGTTTCGGACCTAGTGGACCAGTGAACAGAAGCCTCCAGCATCAGGAACAGAAACCCTGGGCAGGACTCATGACTGTGCGCTCTGGGAACGGCCTCAGTTTCAGAGTTTGGCGCTATACCGCCTAAAGGCGAACGCAGACAAGGACTATAGCTTGCTGTGACACTTGAGTCACAGACAATAGTGTTTGTTAGCTTACTTTTCTCATTCAACTATAAAGTTAATGAATCACTAACCAATGATAATTGATACCATCAGTTTCCAGTCAGATCCTCTTTAGTCATACAATGGATATCTGAACCTGTTACATGATCCCCAACTACAGTTTTAATCATTAGATTTATTGATATTTAATTGAAGGCTAATTGCTTTACAATACTGTACTGCTTTCGGCCAAACATCAACATGAATCAGCCATAGGTATACCTATACCCCTCGATCTTGAACCTCCTTCCCACCTTCCTTCTCATCGCAACCCTCAAAGTTGTTAGAAAAATATGGAAGGCTTCACACATTTGTGTGTCATCCTTGGGCAGGGGCCATGCTAATCTTGTCAGTATTATTCCAATTTTCTAACATTTGTGCTACCAAAGCAAACACACAAGTAACACTTTAACAGAATAAAAAATCATATAGTTAGTCATCTACCAACAAAATATCAATTACACTAAGAATTAGAATATTCTGCTATATTTACTGCCATTTATAAAATTGAATTTTATAAGTCCAAAGTCCCACATAGGAATAAGCATATATTGATTCATATCACATGTATACATGCACAGAAATATATACACACAAATACATCTATGTTATACAAGCTATATTCTCCTTGCCTGTCACAATAAGGTCTTTAGTTGATGAAAGAGATAGTCCCAAATTTTTCCAACTTATATGTCTTCCTTTTAAGAATCACTTGTTTGATTTTCATAACTTAATTTTAAATAACCATTTTATTCTTAGATACCATGCCCCTTTAAACTAAGAGCAGAGAAAACCTAGTAAATGCTGATATCTTATCCTTCATTAATTACCACTCTTCTGGTAAGTTGTAGAAAGAATCATGTCGAATCTCATTCAGTAGGATAAAATCCCTATGTTATCAGTTCTTATGTCGAAACTCAATTCTTGCTCACTTCAGTCTTAAATTCTGCTTACTTACAAAGGACGGACAGGAAAAGTAATATTAAAATCACGCTTGCAAGAGTCTATGATTTTATGCTTTTGTTGGCCAAAGGTAGGGCAAGGAATAATTTCTGAAATATTACAATACATCATGGAAGCCTGAAGGTCTAGTTCTCCTATCAAAGAGGAGATGTTTGGAGATGGTTTGAAAACTCAGCCCCATGGTTGTCAGGATGTGCTCCTGATCAGAGAGATGGATTTTCTCCCTGAAACGTCACAGTCAGGAAAGGCCAGGCCGTGTCCTCAGAGCCAGTGATGGGTGGCTGGGTGCTGAGAGGTAAGATTCTTGGATGACCATCTGGAGATTTACCTGCCATTGTCTCAAAGAAACAAATGTAATGAGAAGACTAGGATGAATAAAAGTAGAAGAAATATCAGTAGAAGAAAGTCTAGCCAGGAGAATCAAGCCCCCACACTGATAATTGTCAAAGACTTTAACAGTGAGTGGTTTATAGACAGAGCAGAACAAGTGGATGAAACCAATGTTCTAGGGCCACTTTTGTTCGGCAGTAAAAGACAAGATATTTTTCGCTTTAAGCAGAGAGTCATCACAGCTCCTGATGTGGTCCTGGTTACACACATGCAGACCGAGAGCCCACAGGCATGTGTGATGTGACATCAGGAAGTGAACAGATGACTGCATTGGTGCCCAGTCACCTCCATCTACTAATAATGGGACCTGGGGAAAATTACTTGCCCTCTCCAAGGCATTGCATCTTCATTAACATAACTTGATGATCACAGTGAAGATGAAGGCTATCTCACAGGGCTACTGTGAAACACAAATTTTAAGATGTTTTAAAGCTTTGGGGAAAGTATCAAAGACATGCATGGGGTTACGAAGGTGAGTTAGCAGATCCAAGGTACAGTATCCTTTTTCTCTTAGTATTCTCTCTGTACTCAATAGTAGCGATCAGTCAGTCATGTGTTTACTCTTACCCCAGCGTGATGTAAACCACACAGATCAACTGTACACTTCTTGTCATTTCCGTGTCTAAAATTCAAGCATTAGTCAATGTAGAGTGAAAAAATTATAAACTCCTAGAGGGCCTCTCTGGTCAGAGTCTGCAGAGTCCCGACATTAAACTGTCTTAAAAGAATGGCCTAAATATGCTGGCTCAGAATTAAGTTCCAAATGTTTGCAGACCACAGAAGTACTTCTGGGAGCAATATGAAAATGCAGGGAGTATCCTACTTCTCCAAATATGTATCTGTGCAAATATCATCATCCTCCTAAATTTACACAGAAGGCGCTCTTTCTTCCCCACCCCAGCTACTACAGATCCAATTCCTGCTCAGAGCAACAGGGAAAGAGAGGGCTTCCCTTCACAGGATGGATTTAATAACCTCAAGTGACTAGATCATCTAAGAATGGCTCATGTTTTTACTTTAGCAGGGTCCTGCCTGCTCCTGCTGCTGGTCATGTCAAATCTGCTCCTGTGCCAAGGCAACGTATGCCCATCCTGCGGTCCTGATGTGTTTGGCATCCCCCTGAAGTTCCTTAGAAATACGTTTAGCCGTGTCTCTAGGCTGTCCCACGACATGCATAACCTTTCCACAATAATGTTCAATGAGTTTGTAAGTACTGTGGTGGTGGTTTAGTTGCTAAGTCGTGTCCGACTCTTGTGACCCCATGGACTGTTGACCTCCAGGCTCCCAAAAGGACCTTTGTGTAAGTGACTGGGTCATACTGTCCTTTCAACAAGAGGGCTGCATCAGCCTAAATTCAAATAACACACTCTCTAGGTTAAAGGCGCCGTCAGCTCATAAGACATGGAAATTGAAGAAAGGACTAGTTTTGTGAAATCTCAAAGTTTCCAAAGAAGTGAAACAACTGTGTCAATTTCCTTTTTCATTTTCTTTTTAAAATTTCCAAAATAAATGACTTTGTATTTGTCAGCTAAGAATACATAAAAGAATACAATAGACTCAGTGGAAAAAACAACAGAAATTTGTTTCCTCACAGCTCTGGGGGCTAGAAGTCCCCGATCAGGCACCAGCAAGGTGAGGTTCTGGTAAGAACTCTTTCTCTCCAGGATGGCTTCTCCATGCGTCCTCACACAGGGTGTGGGGTGGGGAAGAGAGACAGAGGAAAGGACACACAGACACAGAGACAGAATAGAAAATTCTCTGGTGTTTTGCTTCATGGAGACACCTAACCTATTGGATGAGTTTTCCACCCTGAGAGCTCATTTAACCTTAATGGGCTTTGCTGGTGGCTCAGATGGTAAAGAATCTGCCTTCATTGGGAGAGACCTGGGTTCTATCCCAGGGTCTGTAAGATTCCCTGGAGAAGGGAACGGCAAGCCACTCCAGTATTTTTGCCTGAGAAATACCATGGACAGGGGATTCTGGTGGGCTATAGACCATGGCGTGCCAAAAAGTCAGAACCCTTTTCAAAGCACAGTTTTTTGGCAGTTCGGGCTCTAACACATGAATTTGAAGAACACACATTCAGTCCATAATAACCCGACAGAAAGCAATTTTAGGTGGGATTGTGGAAGACGAAGCATGTTGATTTTCTCGTCCTTCAGGGTCTCTCTGTGCTTTCTTCTCCAGGCTCAGAGTAAATAGCCAATAAATGAGAACTGCTCTGCAGTGAACTGGGTGGATGGAACATGTTAAACAAAGCTGAATCCCGGTCACAAAAACGAATACTGGTAGTTTTTTTAATGCTACAAATTATTGTTTTATGATTTGCAGTGAATAGTTTTCTAGCTACTATAGAAGCAGAGTTTACAATTGGAAACAATTATTCTCTTTCTGATGAAGGTATATGAAACTTGTATGTTAATTCTCTTAGGTCACTCAAGGAGCACACAGTAGAGCAGACAGCTAATAAAAGGCAGTGCTAAAGGTTTCTATTAAATTTACATAGTTTTTTGTACTCACTAGTTTTTGTTTCATACTCCATTTTTGACTTTCCATTTTTTCCAAACTCTTCCAAGTCTTCAAATGTTCATAACTTCCGCAAAAGATTAGTTTTTCTCTATCAAAGTGTTAGTTAACATTTTTCTACTCTTATTATTCTCAGTCCATTGCTTAGTATTTCCTATAACTTTATGCCGTGTTTTCCTGACATACCATTTTGTCACCAAAAACAGTATTGTGTTCTGCACCTGGGATGAACACTAATCATTCTGGTGAGCGGGTTCAAAGATAAGTCAGAGTCATTACTGTATTACTCCTTATAGGGGAGTATATTGGCTCTAACCCACAGTAAACAAGAGATTAAATGGTTAAATATAGGTGCATGCATGCATTCTAAGTCACATCATTTGTGTCCAACTCTTTGCAACCCTACTGACTGTAGCTCAACAGGCTCCTCTGTCCATGGGTTTCACCAGGCGAGAGTCCAGGAGTGTGCTGCTGTACCCTCTTGCAAGGGATGCTCCTCACCAAGGGATCCAACCTGAGTATTCTTATATCTCCTGCATTGGCAGGAATGTTCTTTACCACTACTGTCACCTGGGAAGCACCAAGTATTGGTACAAAAGTACTATATTTGGTTCAAATACTAAAAAATTTTTAAAAAGTGATAAAATAGAGAAGGGAAAATTTGAGCTTAGAAAAGTTAGATGTAAAATCATCTTTATAGAGACAATATATAGAAAAAGTAGGAAAAGAATGACTTTCAAATTTTGTGATGCCCCCCCCAAAGTTAAAAAATTACACGTCTATCAAACATGTTAATGTTCTAGTATAGGGTTCATCTACTGAATGCCCAACAACCCTAACTAATTGCCTGATCACTTTCAGGATGAAAAGTATTCCCAGAGTATACCGGAGTATATCAATGCCACCAATGACTGCCACACCAATCCCATCCATGCTCCTGAAGAAACAGAAAAAGCCCAACAGATGAACGTGAGTCTTTCACCTGGGTTTTTCACCAGATCGAATGAGACAGTGTGTAGCTTAACAGGCTTCAGAATATTAGAGGTAATGGTAACTGTACATGCAAAAAACAGTGGAGGAACTGTAAGCAGTTGAAGAGAAATTATATTATGCAGTTGATGATGCATGAGCGAAATCAAGGGATGACTAAAGATCTGTAGTAGCAAAGGAAATAACAGATCAATAAATTGTCCATGCAGACAAGATTAGTTCAAGGAATGCATTAAACACAGGATTGCAGCTGTTATTCTGTACAAGAACAGGAAAAGAATGGGAACTTCCATGTGTAAAATATAAGATTGCAAAATTCATGAATATGTAAGAAACACACCCCAGTTTTGAGTACTCCCTGTTACTAGTGACTCCTATTTGGGAGTCCTATACTGCACCACTCGAGCCAGCGCAACTGCCTTTCAAAGCTCTCCTGAATCTGCTCTACTTCTCTAAAACCTCCTCATTCATCAGTCTCAATGACTCCTCTGTCACCTTTTATTTTTAATTTGTAAGTCTCTGCCAAAATGGCCTATATAACATTGCTTTGCTTCTCATGGCCGCAAATATTGTCTCTGTTTTGAGGACAACACAGTTTATATATCAAGCCTCAATCATTTATGGCAGCTTCAAATTTTCACCATTATAATCTCTCTTTTCTGATTTCCTGCATTTTCCTTCATCCTAACATTATTCAAAATATCTTCACATGCATCCCCCCTTAACATACTATCTTTTCTCTCTACTACTTTCTTAATGATATCAGCATTCTTTTCCTCTGTTAAGCTCATTAATAATGAGGATGATCAAGTAAAGGGAAAGGTCAAAGAAGGGAAGGAGGAGGGATTTTTCAATAAGCTTGAATTTAAAGTTTATTGAGAGTTACTACATGGCCATACATGTTACTAAGCACTTTATGTGCATTACTATATTTAATCCTACTCAGTTCTCTGTTCTTTTCCACTAAAACAGTTCATGGCTGTAAAGAAATCAAGCATATTAACTAGAGATCTTCAGCCCCCAGGATTTTCATGCTCAATTCTACTAGGAGTAGTTAACTAGGGGAGAAAACCCTCCATTGTGAATCCCACTGATACTGTTACTAAAGACAACGCTGTGCCATTTTCTGCCCTGACACAAGTCAACAAGACAGACTCTTCTGATACCAGCATGGGGGCTGGTGTTGGGATCAACTGAGGAAAGAAAGCCTGTTTAGGAATGTCTTCTGTTCTTCATTGTCTCTTTGTTTTAATATCATAAAACAAACCATGAATCAAAAAATCAATATGAATGACTCATCTGATCCATTGATATGAAAGATCACTGCTGGGTTACAATGATGTGGGCACAGGCAGAATGCTTCTTTCCTGGGTCAGGTACTGCCGGCACATATTGACTTGTCATACTATATTTAGATTTCTCTCATGCAAATATACAAACATAATAGAACTGAGTGAGTGGGTAGTCGAATTTCAGAAGAAAAAAGAAATTCATGTTATAAATTAGAAATCATCAGAAGAATAATTCCTAAATTAACCCAGATTTTTAATAATCCAGTGAAGTGTGAACTAATAGCCTAATTTTATACTTTTGCAACTTTTACTACCTTCAAAAATCTCTCCATACACATAGGAATAACCAAAAGTCTTTCAGGTCAGCTGCTCTAAGCAAAGATCACATGTTACCAAAACTACTGAATTATGATTATTTTAATGAGACTTTTTCTTCTGTTTGCTTAGAATGAAGACCTTACTAAGTGGATACTCATGTTACAGTACCTTTGGGGAGATCCTCTGTATGCCCTAGTCCATGACCTGCGGTTTGGGAAATATCTCTCAGATACTATCCTATCAAGTGCCAGAGAGAATTTTAAAAAATTACACAAACTTCAAACAATCTTAGAGAGGCAATTCAGCCAGGTGAGCATCCTACAGAGGGCTTTCTTGCTTTGTTGATGACTCTGTAATGCATAAGGAGTTTTGAAATATCTCATTTTGTAAGAAAAAGATTCATGACTTTTATATGCTAGACTGCTCCTAAATACAGCAGGAGCCTAGTCATTCATAGCGATAGATTCAACTGTAAAGGAATCAGAATTTCACTGCAATTTTTGTCGTGTGCTGCCTTCCCTGCATTGCACATAATTCCACCAAAAGCTTGCCTCTTCCTGGGCACAGGCGGTTGAAATATTTTCAACAGCAAGAGAAAAACAGAACAGAATTTCCAAGCTCATCATTTTCCTCAAAGTATCCCAGGACATCTGCTATTGAAGTTCCCTTTGTCTTCTTTCTCTGATCTCCTCAAATCAAAGGATGAGAGTGGGAAGGAAGAAAAGAGAAAGTTAAAGCTAAACTTGAGTTATGTTTCTACTTTTTAGATTCCTGAATGTTTTCTCATAGGCTGGCTCTAAAATCCATACCTAGAGAGTTTTATATTCCTATGTGTTCCCTAAATCTTAATTTGATAATTACAAAGGACAAAGATAAGTAAATATTAAGAAAACACATAATAAGTCATTTTCTTTTGGTTATTCAGGTTGTTGTTCCAGTCAGGATGAAGTTGGCTAAGGATCTCATATATTGGCAAGGACTCCCATCCCTTGTATCCAGTGATGAAGATATACGTCATTTTGCATTTTATATACTGTTCAAGTGCCTGAGCAGGGATTCCCATAAACTTGACATGTACACCAAGATCCTGGCATGCCGAAGCAGTGACGAGTGCTAAATCCGCATCCATCCCACCCAGTTCTGAGATGGTCCTAATGATCTATGCCTTAGCAAGCTTTTTTGAAATTACAGCTTTTCATGCATGCTCTGTGAAATAGGTCTCCTCTTAAAAAAATAAACACAGACTCTGTAGAGATGCCAAAATCTAAGAGGGTAATTTGTTAATATTTCTTATTTTCATTTAATAGAAAATCAAAAGAAAAGCCACCCCTACAATTGAAAGAATGAAGCTCCTATTAAAATTAGTCACAAATAGCAGAAGCTGGCATTACAAAGAAGACCATTAAGAGATTACATAAGAATCACAGCCAATTATTCTGGGTCAAGTTATGAGAATCAAAGTACTAGATAATTGTTCATGGTTCTGGCTATGCTACCAAGAAGACTGAATCCTCAGGAGTCTTTATGAAAGCCAGCCGCGAACTGTCAGCCCACTGTCACAGTGTTACACCAGACAAGATCAGTGCTTCGCACCTTTGTACAAATAGCATGAGATTTACTGAACTGTCTGAAGATTGTTAGGATGTTGTCTTAGACCTTCTGGGTTGCTATAACAAAATATTACGGACTTATAAACAATGAAAATGGATTTCCACAATGTGTTCATGCAGGGTCCTTTCTGGTCACACACTTCTTATTGTATCCTCAAAAAGGGGGAAGGGCTCAGGAGCTCTGTGTATTTCTTATACATAAAAGCACTCATCTCACTGAGGAGGCTCCATCCTTATAACTCCATCACCTCACAAAGGCACCACATATGGATGCCATAACCATGGGGATCAGGATTTCATCATATGAAATTCCTTGGGGACACAAAGGTTGAGACCATAGCAGATACAAATGTTAGCTGGCTCCATCCTCCTCCAGTGGATGTCTTCACCCACACTCCACTGCATCCTCTTTTGCTGCATCACCTTGCAACCATTCCATATATTCTATCACTATGGGTTTCACAAGGTCAGGTTAGTCAAGTGTCAACTCCATCTCATATTCAGCCTATTCAATGTTTCCCTCTACTCTGCTGAGGCCCAGGGGACCTTCCAGGAAGCATTGATGTGTCCATTTCTGCAAGGTTCCTTCTCTCTCCCTCTCTGGATCTTCATTCCTTGGGCCATGTTGGAACAGGGTAGATGGTAACGAGATGGGAAAGTTCTGACATCACTGACTTACATGGTGCTCTTGTAGCCTTCTCTTGGTCCAGACGGACTGATCTGAAATTCCCGTTGACTGACAAGTGTTTCTCTTATGGGGTATCCTTGTGATTTTCCAGGACACTCACAAATTGGGGATCCCCAACATCATAGTTTCCTTTTTAATCAGGGGAAATATTCTGATACCCACAGCTCACCACCCACAGTCATCACCACAGCCTCTCTGTTTCCCTCACTCTGCAAGCACCATCTGGAGAAAATTCAGTAGCCCACAGTCAGCTGCCTACTAGCTGACCCGCAGGAAACCCATGTATCATGAACACTCTGAACAACTGAATGGCAGAAATACTTGTGTGTATCTGTCCCCGCCTGGGGCTCTGGACAACTGTCCAACTGGTCACACAGACGCCGAGTAGATCAGAAAGCTGGATTCAAAAACACATTTATGTGAGATACCATTCTGTCTTACTTTTAGAGTTACAATCCTAGGCAGTAATTACTTGGCCTTACAAACATGCCCTAGTAGGTCCCTGAATTAAAAATCCTCCAAATAGACTGAGTCTCTACTGAGACTGGGCAATGTGAATGGATTAGGGTTTCTCAGCTGGTTCAACTGCCTCCAGACAACCTGGGATGAGGGCCAATCTCTTGACTGGCTCTCCTAAGAAGTCAGTGATGTTCCTGGGCTGGTTTTGCAGCATCTTTATGCCTTTAGCAATAGTTCCTAGTAAACAAAAAATGGGAAATCAAAGGATAGATGGGAAAGCGGGATGAATAAGAGAGAAGGAAGAGAAAGACAGAAGGAAGGATAAGCAGCAAAAGGAACGTGAGTCAAGGATTTGGGTAATGAAGGATAAAAAGTTGTTAGAACCCTTTACTTTTTTTTTTTTTTTTCTTTTTTTCTTTTTTAATTTTTATTATTATTATTTTTTTTTCCCAGTGGGTTTTGTCATACATTGATATGAATCAGCCATGGATTTACATGTATTCCCAATCCCGATCCCCCCTCCCACCTCCCTCTCCACCCGATTCCTCTGGGTCTTCCCAGTGCACCAGGCCGGAGCACTTGTCTCGTGCATCCCACCTGGGCTGGTGATCTGTTTCACCATAGATAGTATACATGCTGTTCTTTTCAAATATCCCACCCTCACATTCTCCCACAAAGTTCAAAAGTCTGTTCTGTGTTTCTGTGTCTCTTTTTCTGTTCTGCATATAGGGTTATCGTTATCACCTTTCTAAATTCCATATACATGTGTCAGTATGCTGTAATGTTCTTTATCTTTCTGGCTTACTTCACTCTGTATAAGGGGCTCCAGCTTCATCCATCTCATTAGGACTGGTTCAAATGAATTCTTTTTCATGGCTGAGTAATATTCCATGGTGTATATGTACCACAGCTTCCTTATCCATTCATCTGCTGATGGGCATCTAGGTTGCTTCCATGTCCTGGCTATTATAAACAGTGCTGCGATGAACATTGGGGTGCACGTGTCTCTTTCAGATCTGGTTTCCTCAGTGTGTATGCCCAGAAGTGGGATTGCTGGGTCATATGGCAGTTCTATTTCCAGTTTTTTAAGAAATCTCCACACTGTTTTCCATAGCGGCTGTACTAGTTTGCATTCCCACCAACAGTGTAAGAGGGTTCCCTTTTCTCCACACCCTCTCCAGCATTTATTGCTTGTAGACTTTTGGATAGCAGCCATCCTGACTGGCGTGTAATGGTACCTCATTGTGGTTTTGATTTGCATTTCTCTAATAATGAGTGATGTTGAGCATCTTTTCATGTGTTTGTTAGCCATCTGTATGTCTTCTTTGGAGAAATGTCTGTTTAGTTCTTTGGCCCATTTTTTGATTGGGTCATTTATTTTTCTGGAATTGAGCTGCAGGAGTTGCTTGTATATTTTTGAGATTAATCCTTTGTCTGTTTCTTCATTTGCTATTATTTTCTCCCAATCTGAGGGCTGTCTTTTCACCTTACTTATAGTTTCCTTTGTAGTGCAAAAGCTTTTAAGTTTCATTAGGTCCCATTTGTTTAGTTTTGCTTTTATTTCCAATATTCTGGGAGGTGGGTCATAGAGGATCTTGCTTTGATTTATGTCGGAGAGTGTTTTGCCTATGTTCTCCTCTAGGAGTTTTATAGTTTCTGGTCTTACATTTAGATCTTTAATCCATTTTGAGTTTATTTTTGTGTATGGTGTTAGAAAGTGTTCTAGTTTCATTCTTTTACAAGTGGTTGACCAGTTTTCCCAGCACCACTTGTTAAAGAGGTTGTCTTTTTTCCATTGTATATCCTTGCCTCCTTTGTCAAAGATAAGGTGTCCATAGGTTCGTGGATTTACCTCTGGGCTTTCTATTCTGTTCCATTGATCTATATTTCTGTCTTTGTGCCAGTACCATACTGTCTTGATGACTGTGGCTTTGTAGTAGAGTCTGAAGTCAGGCAGGTTGATTCCTCCAGTTCCATTCTTCTTTCTCAAGATTACTTTGGCTATTCGAGGTTTTTTGTATTTCCATACAAATTGTGAAATTCTTTGGTCTAGTTCTGTGAAAAATACCGTTGGTAGCTTGATAGGGATTGCATTGAATCTATAGACTGCTTTGGGTAGAATAGCCATTTTGACAATATTAATTCTTCCAATCCATGAACACGGTATGTTTCTCCATCTGTTTGTGTCCTCTTTGATTTCTTTCATCAGTGTTTTATAGTTTTCTATGTATAGGTCCTTTGTTTCTTTAGGTAGATATACTCCTAATGAAAACACAACAACCCAAAACCTATGGGACACTGTAAAAGCAGTGCTAAGGGGAAGGTTCATAGCATTACAGGCTTACATCAAGAAACAGGAAAAAAACCAATTAAATAACCTAACTCTACACCTAAAGCAATTAGAGAAGGAAGAAATGAAGAACCCCAGAGTTAGCAGAAGGAAAGAAATCTTAAAAATCAGGGCAGAAATAAATGCAAAAGAAACTAAAGAGACCATAGCAAAAATCAACAAAGCTAAAAGCTGGTTTTTTGAAAAAATAAACAAATTGACAAACCATTAGCAAGACTCATTAAGAAACAAAGAGAGAAAAACCAAATTAACAAAATTAGAAATGAAAATGGAGAGATCACAACAGACAACCCTGAAATACAAAGGATCATAAGAGACTACTACCAGCAGCTCTATGCCAATAAAATGGACAACTTGGATGAAATGGACAAATTCTTAGAAAAGTATAACTTTCCAAAACTGAACCAGGAAGAAATAGAAGATCTTAACAGACCCATCACAAGCAAGGAAATCGAAACTGTCATCAAAAATCTTCCAGCAAACAAAAGCCCAGGACCAGATGGCTTCAGAGCTGAATTCTACCAAAAATTTAGAGAAGAGCTAACACCTATCTTACTCAAACTCTTCCAGAAAATTGCAGAAGGTAAGCTTCCAAACTCATTCTATGAGGCCACCATCACCCTAATTCCAAAACCAGACAAAGATGCCACAAAAAAAGAAAACTACAGGCCAATATCACTGATGAACATGGATGCAAAAATCCTTAACAAAATTCTAGCAAACAGAATCCAACAACATATTAAAAAAATCATACACCATGACCAAGTGGGCTTTATCCCAGGAATGCAAGGATTCTTTAATATCCGCAAATCAATCAATGTAATACACCACATTAACAAATGGAAAGATAAAAACCATATGATTATCTCAATAGATGCAGAGAAAGCCTTTGACAAAATTCAACACTCATTTATGATTAAAACTCTCCAAAAAGCAGGAATAGAAGGAACATACCTCAACATAATAAAAGCTATATATGACAAACCCACAGCAAGCATCACCCTCAATGGTGAAAAATTGAAGGCATTTCCCCTGAAATCAGGAACAAGACAAGGGTGCCCACTCTCACCACTACTATTCAACATAGTGTTGGAAGTGCTGGCCACAGCAATCAGAGCAGAAAAAGAAGTAAAAGGAATCCAGATAGGAAAAGAAGAAGTGAAACTCTCACTGTTTGCAGATGACATGATCCTCTACATAGAAAACCCTAAAGATTCTACCAGAAAATTACTAGAGCTAATCAATGAATATAGTAAACTTGCAGGATATAAAATTAACACACAGAAATCCCTTGCATTCCTATATACTAACAATGAAAAAACAGACAGAGAAATTAAGGAAACAATACCATTCACCATTGCAACAAAAAGAATAAAATACTTACGAGTATATCTAGAACCCTTTACTTTTAAGGAGCCAAATATATGTGTGTGTGTGTGTGTATATATATATATATATATATATATATATATATAGTAAGAGCAAATATCTCATATTCCCTTTTATGTCCATTTTCTCTTCTCTCCTCTTTTTTCTTAAATTGTCCTTTATATTAGGAGTATTCTTTTGTTGTTACTAAAGGCCATAGTTCTAGAGTTGACTAAATCATGGCAATGCCTCAGGGCATAATCCAGCCAAATTATCTTCTTTTAGGCAAAGACACCTTTCACCTACATAGAGGAATACTGTCCAACAAAACCAATCTCTTCCCTCATAACCAGGGTTATTCTTGCCTGAGTTCTGTCCCTGTCTCTACCTGGGATGACCGAAACCTTTCAGAACATGACAGAGTGCCCCAAAGCAATCTATCAATCCCTCCTTTGCCTCCTTCATGCATGTAAAGTGTCAGCTTTCTTGTGTTTTCACTTTCTTCTTCCAAAAGTTAAAAGACCGTGAAAAAAATCCTGTAAGCACTTTCTAAGTCATTTACTGCCCGAAACATCTAATTCTATTGTGTTACTTGCTTACCTTTCTTTCCTTCAATGTCTAGATATTTCCAGCAGGGAGGATGGTATTTATTAGAGGAAACATTTGGCAATAAGGGGGACAATGCAATTGGAGGAAACATACACTCACCAATAGACCACACACATCTTCATTATATTTGTCTCAGAAAATTTATTTCAAGCATGAATTTAGGAGTTTACGTCAAGAACAGAGGTGGTGACATTGAGAGTGCTATCCTTGCTTGACCGTGACATATAAAGTGAATTCTATAGATTTCAGACAATATTGAACAGAGCCATAGATATTCTATAGATTCAGTCAGGCATAGCCAAGGAGGGGATAGTTGGACAGGATTTAACAATCACTCCCTTGCCATCCAGAAAGCGTTGATTTTCCCCTCTTTTGCAGATTTCCATGTAAGATTACATTTGAAGAAATGGTTCTGCTATATCAGGAATAGTAGCGGTGGTTACCAAAGGGAAACAAACAAATGAAGAATCTTTGAAGTTCACTGACCTTATAGATTAGTAAGTCACATGTCAAGGTTACAGTGAGGACTTAAACTGAAGTTTGAAAAAGTCTCTATTTTCCAGAAGCAGGCCCTCCACTTGTGGAGAAGGAGAGGTTGATATAAACACACAAATTACTATATTGCTAGGGTAGAGTGAAGAAGAATAAGATATGATGCCAACATGTTGCTAGAGTAGATTGAGGTAAAGCTAGGAGCCATCTGAGTGTGTCATAAGAGTATGCAAATGGGATGACTTTATGATAGAGTTTCGAAAGGTTGATGGGATATTGATATGCCAAAATAGGAAAACAGTATATCTGTCAATTAATTCCGGATCATCTTATGAAGTATGGATGGAGAAGGCAATGACAAACCACTCCAGTACTCTTGATTGAAAATCCCATGGACAAGGGGGCCTGGTAGGCTGCCGTGTATGGGGTCACAGAGAGTCAGACACGACTGAAGCCACTTAGCAGCAACAGCAGCAGCAAGAAGTAAGGATCTCAGGCATCCTAGATCAAGGCAAATGAGATATTAATACATATAGCATTATAAGATATCAGTGAATAATCAAGTCTGACAAAAACACAAGTATTGTTCATTTTTTACTATTCATGTTGTATCTCTCATGATTATGCTCCCATGATATAATGTATATATTATTGTAGGGTTAGAATGGAGAAATACATGTATGGATTTTTATGCATTAGGGAGATTCATATATACCAATTTGGAGAGTTTGTCTCTATTCTACAAAGCAACAGGAAACCAAGAACATTTAGTCCAGGAGAGCAGTATGTCCAGAATTAGAAAAGAGAAACTTTAATGTGCATTGAGGAGTTGTGGCTGTTGGGACTCATAGAGAATAAGAAAGAGATCAGAAAGAGCTGGGAATATTATGACACTAAAAATCAAAGAGGGCTCTGCCAAGTGAAAAGACGCAAAAGATGTGAGAGATACAGGAAATGAAATAGACCTTGACCACATGCAAGGAATGAGGCAGACATAAGAGTCAGAAAAGGCATCTAACGATATGGGACTAGTTGAGTCAATCAATGAAATATCAGAGAGAAGGGAGGAGATAAATTAAGGTTTTATCCAAAAGCATCAGAGCTCTATTTTCCTGTATTTCATCAACTTAGTACCAGAAATCACCAAAAAATGTTAAAGTTCTGCAGCAAATGACAGAAATAAGTACTCTACGGAGCCTCTGCTAGACCCTCTGGAATACCAAAAGCAAAGCACGACTACCCAGTGATAACAAGCAGTAAGTCTCTACTCACTTTCAACACTTAAATACAACATACATTGTAAAGCATAGAGGATGAATGGAAATAAAATGGAAACAACCTATACCTTTACAGAGTCAGCCTAAACAAAACCTAAAAACTGGCCGAAATAGAGGTAATAGTCTCCTTAATCATGTGTCCACTTTCTCCAAGAGTTCCTCACTCCTTTTGCCTGAATCCTCCCTTGTTTACCAACCCTTCATTGGCTTACTCTCAGCAGACGATCAGCTAGTCACTAATCAATAAATAATTAAACCTTGTTCACTCCTGAAATATATTTGTATTGATGGACTCTTCAAACTGAAAAGGTGTCTAATCCCCTGAAAGTAAAACTATAATACTGGAAGGACTCCTTCCCAACCTCTTTCCAAAATGCCCAGTGGGCAGCAGCTGCGAGTGTAGCTACTCAGACATCTTCTGCTGTAATAATAACCTGTTTGGATAGTGAAGACAGGAGATGGATGAAGCACTGAAAGATGTCAAGAAAGAATTGCATGGACAAGTGGAAAAGGTAGCAGAAGCCTTAAACACCGATCTGTACCTGCACACTATACCATGTGATGGGAACCAGGTGGGCCTAATTAGGGATGGATTATTCAAGAAAGCTCACATGAGTTGGCACTCAGAAGTTTGATTCAACTCAACTATTTCAACATGATTCTTTGATTCTAAGACTCAAAGCCACTTGTCCCATTTAACTGCACTAAGTCAAAGCTGGAATATACTTATTGCCTGTTTGAACACTGCCTAGAGATCTTAGAAGTTCTCTTTGCAAGAAGAAAATTGTAACAATTTCTAGTGACAGCTGTTCACCAGACTTATTGCAGTGATCATTTTGCAATATATATCAAATAATTACACTGTATACCTAAAACCAAAATAACATTATATGTCAATATTATCTATGTATAATGACACCTTAAACTAAAATAGCTTTATTTGTCAAAGTGACCTATATATAATGATCATATAATCATTATGTTATATACATAACACATACGCATACCTTCAGTTAAGTTCTATCACTTAGTCATATCAAATCTTTGAGACCCCATGAACTGTAGCACATCAGGCTCCCCTGTCCTCTATCATCTCCTGGAACTTGCTCAAACTCATGTCCACCGAGTCGGTGATGCCATCCAACCATCTCATCCTCTGCCATCTCCTTCTACTCTTGCCATCCGTTTTTCCCAGCATTAGGGTCTTTTCCAATGAGTCAGTTCTTTGCATCAGGTGGAAAAATTATTGGAGCCTCAGCTTCTGGGTCAGTCCTTTCAATGAATATTCAGGGCTGATCTCCTTTAGTATTGACCGGTTTGTTCTCCTTGCAGTCCAGAGGACTCTCAAGAATCTTCTCCAACACAGCCGTTCAAAAGCATCAATTCCTCAGTGCTCAGTTTTCTTATGGTCCAGCTCTCGTATCCATCCAGACTACTGGAAAAACCATAGCTTTGATTAGATGGCATTATATTTATATATATAAACATATGTGTACACACACCTATGTAAGGAAGAGTTTTGAAAAGGAATATAATTCTATTTTGGATAAAGAAATCAAATCAACTAGTATATTTTTTTTTGAAATGTGCATTTTAGCTATTATTGGGTCTAAAGCCTTATCTTCATATGTAGTTTACGTTTATGCTGATAAAAGAAACAGAAATGTGTCCTAACCTTGTAACATTAACTGCAGAACAGCTTATTTACAATAGCTAATCAAAAACCCCAAATTTTGAAATCTATAGGCATGCGCAGTACACTGTTATTGGTCATTTAAAAAACTGATCATTGACTTAAATCCTCCTTGACTCAAAAACTTTTATAGGTGCTTAGTTTACATTAATAAACAAAGCAGGCAGATATTTACCCTCATGGAACCAGTTTTGCAGCTGGGGAAACACAGATAGTCTGCAATAAATATGAATCTAAGTACGTTACACGGTATGTTAACAGGTGATCTGTACTGCGGGAAAAGAAATGGTAAAGCAGAGGATGGGGTTTCAGGAATGCATGTGAAGAAAGGTAGGTGGTTTAAAGAAATACAACTTAGACCACACTGAGGGGAGCAAACACCCTTTCTTGCCTTCAAGATTCCAGTTTTCCTCTGTCCAGTCAGGTCTCTTGTTCTTCTACCCAACTTCAAAATGTTTCTGTGTCTGAGGCTCTATGCAATCTCATGCAAACATAGATGTTCTGAATATTCTGCCTCTCTTCAGTTGAACTGGTTTCATAAAAAAATTTTTGGTAACTCCCCAAAATTAAGTAATATTTTATGCAGCAAATTTTGATACTTTTCTTTTTCCTGAAGAACTAATCTCCAAATTATTTTCCATTTTACAACACACAGTCATTGACCTAATTATACTATGTAAAAATATTATATATGCAATGCTATTCTAATATATTATGACATTTAAAAATATACACAAAATATAACCTAATGACAGGGAGATAAAAATAGCAAGAAATGGAAATGCTAATATTTTCTTCCCCAGTGGATGAGAACACTCATTTTTATGGCCACTAGATTAATGGATTCTGAATGTACACACATAATCATACCAGTTGTTTAGCTATAATAATAAAGGAATGTCTTTTATATATAGCTTCAATCAAAGTTCTCAGAATTCCACAAGGGGCCAATAATAAAATTATATGTGACTAACTCTTTTCATATGCATATATATCATTCTGAACTCAATTAAGTAATCATTTTTAGTTATTTTGTTATTCCATCAACTTATCTACTGGTAAATAATCCAAACTCTACAATAGATTTCTTTTTTCAGGGTTTAAATCTCAAATAAAATAAAAGCAGAGTCATTGTCTTGAAAAAAATGGGCTAGTGAAAAAGTTGGCTTAAAGCTCAGCATTCAGAAAACTAAAAATCACAGTATCCGACCATATTACCTCATGGCAAATAGATGGGGAAACAGTGGAAAGAGTCGCTGACTTTATTTTTCTGGTCTCCAAAATCACTGCAGATGGTGATTGCAGATAAAAATTAAAAGACGCTTACTCCTTGGAAGGAAAGTTATGACCAACCTAGACAGCATATTAAAAAGCAGAGACATCACTTTGTCAAAAAGTTCCGTCTAGTCAAGGCTATGGTTTTTCCAGTTGTTATGTGTGGATGTGAGAGTTGGGCTATAAAGAGAGCTGAACACTGAAGAATTCATGCTTTTGAACTGGGATATTGGAGCAGATTCTTGAGAGTCCCTTGGAATGCAAGGAGATCCAAGCAATCCGTCCTAAAGGAGATCAGTGCTGGGTGTTCATTGGAAGGACTGATGTTGAAGCTGAAACTCCAATACTTTGGCCATGTGATGCGAAGAGCTGACTCATTTGAAAAGACCCTGATGCTGGGAAAGATTGAGGGCAGGAGGAGAAGGGGAGGACAGAGGATAAGATGGTTGCATGGCATCACCAACTCAATGGACATAGGTTTCGGTGCCCTCTGAGATTTGGTGATGGACAGGAAGGCCTGGCGTGCTACAGTCATGGAGTCGCAAAAAGTCGGACACGACTGAGTGACTGAACCAAACTGAACTGAAATGTCTTAGAAGAATAATTAAAATGCCGTATGGATATAATTATTTATATATGCATTTGTAAAGAAAATTAATGAAAAAATACAGAAGACTTACAGTTTGCTGAAACAGAAAGTGTACTCACTCAGAGCTGAATATACATGTAATCTAGAAAAATACTTTCTCAGCTTCTGATGACTTCTAAAGAAAGGGACTCCATGACTTTCATCTCCAGCCTACTGTGCACTCCTTTCCACTTCCCTCCTCAACTTGCCTCCATGAAATCTCTTCCCCAGGTTATAAAACACACTTTGGGCTTCTGGTTCAGACAAGATGACTTGATCTCTTTGTGCCCACTCCTCTGTTTATTCTGGAAATAAGTAGAGACCACTAAAGGGAGCTTTTATAGTAGGCCAGAAGAAGGTGAACTAGTTTAGGGCCTGAAGAATGGATAAGAAACACAGCAGCATGTAACAGAAGACAACCCAGGCCCAGAATTCCTGACCTCCAACCTAGCATCAGAAGGCAGCCTGAATAGAACTGTTCCTCTCAAGGAATAAATGTGAAGGAACACCAGGTGGTGGTTTAGTTGCTAAGTTGTGTCTGATTCATTGGGACCCCATGAACTGTAGCCCACTATGTTCCTCTGTCCATGGAATTCTCCAGGCAAGAATACAGATTCCTATGTCCTTCTCCAGGGGATCTTCCCAACCCAGGGATTGAAGCCAGGTCTTCACAAGGCAAGTGGATTTCTTACTGTCTGAGCCACCAGGAAAGCCTGAGAAATTTAATAATGGAATGGATATTTGGAAATTAAAAGGATAAAAACACATATGAATATTAGATAAAGTAGCCTTTGAGTAAAGAAAATATCTAAGTACAAAGGAATACAAGGACATTACATAAGGAAGAAAGAGTCAATCCAGCTTGAACACATAATAATCCTAAATATGTATACATGAAACAACATAATCTCAAAATACTTGAAGCAAAATTAGATACATCATATGAATATTCCTATACACTTTACTGAGATTGAAACTGTGACATAAAACTTTTGAAAAACAAATCATCAGTCCAAGATAGTTTGACCGGAGAATTCTAACAAATATGTTAAAATTAAGATCAATTTGACATAATTTCTTCAAGAAAATGAAAGAGTAGGAAACCATTCCCAACTAATTAGATGGGGCCAGTTTTGCTCTATATCAAAATCAGATAAAGGCAGTACAAAAAGGTATTTTTCAGACTAACGTCTCTCACAAATTTGGAATTAAAATTTTCATTCTCACACATACAAATTAACCAAATGAATTCAACAATGTATAAAAACATCTCTTGTTAGTTTCTGGTCCCTTCCTAAGTCTGGTCAGATTACCTATCTCTTCAAAGGGTTTAGGTGAATCATGTATAGAGACAGTTCAGTTCAGTTCAGTTCACTCGCTCAGTCGTGTTTGACTCTTTGCACACCAGGCCTCCGTGTCCATCACAAACTTGTGGAGTTTACACAAACTTATGTCCATTGAGCCCGTGATGCCATCCAGCCATCTCATCCTCTGTTGTCCCCTTCTCCTCCTGCCCCCAATCCCTCCCAGCATCACAGTAAGAATATTATCTTACCAGAAATACAGTGACAAATCCTCGAGTCTAGGTCAAATCAGAAGCTGACCTCTCCCATTCAAGTTATCCTACCCAGTCATTTTAAATGTCTAGCAAATATCACTGCAACTAGATTCATAAGTTAAACAAAACATGTCTACTACAAAGAAATGGTGGGTGTGTTTGATATTCTTTATTTGCCCCTCTGGAACCCTGTTGATCATTTTCTATTATGTTATGAACCTTTGGAGGCTGAGAAGACCAGACTTTATCCCTCTAGCTCTCCTGGCCTCTGACTTCTACTTGAGTTTTGCCAGTGGTGGACAAAAGAAATTATTGAGTCAGTGGAGAAAGAGATTCGTGGATTGATTCTTTCCTCTGACTCCTTTCTTGCTGGGCAGTGGCCAGATCTCTCCACTGAAGTCCAGAGCTCTGGTCAGAGGCCCTCGCTTTTAGCTGCAGCTATGTACAAGACTCTTTAGAGACTGCAATATCCGTTCTCTTCTTTGCTCCATGGCCCTAAAATTGTTCATGCACCCCTGTTGTTGCATGTCTCAAAGAGTTTTGCTTTTCCTTTTAAGCTTTCCTGAGCTCTGCTACAGCTTCCAAATCCTTAAAGCCCATTGTGTGTTAGTCGCTCAGGCATGTCTGACATTTTGTGATCCCCATGGACTGTAGCCTACAAGGCTTCTCTGTCCAAAGGATTCTTCAGACAAGAATAGTGGAGTGGGTAACCATTCCCTACTGAATGGATCTTCCCTGACCCAGGGGAGCAACCCAGGGTTCCCACATTGCAGGGAGATTCTCTGTCATCTGCACCACAGGGGAAGCCAGTTTTCTTTATTTTCCTTATCTGTGTAAATCATCTTGATTTCTGACAATGATAGGGGTGGCTATGGAGCTGCTAGATAAAGAGGGTCCCTCAAAGATCTAATGCTAAACTGCTTACAACAGGAGGGTACATCTTTTTTCTGACTCCAAAATCATAAATACAAGAACATGTCACAGGTAGTGTAAAAATAAGTGCTGAGAAATCAATGATTTAAGAATGAATTTGGTAAAAATGCACAAAATTTAAGCTATAAGATAACGAATAAGATCTGAGGATCTAATGTGTAACATGGTGACTATGGTTTGTAATGTGTTATTGAAATTTGTGGGGTTGCCCAGGTGATGTTAGTGGTAAAGAACCCTCCTTCTAGTGCAGAATGCATAAGTGACATGGGGTGAATCCCTGGGTCAGGATGATCCCCTGGAGGAGGGCATGGCAACCCACTCTAGTATTTGTTCCTGGAGAATCCCCATGGACAGAGGAGCCTGGCAGGCTATATAGTCCATGGGGTCACAAGAGTTGTACATGACTGAAGTCACTTAGCACACATGTAAGAGAGGAAAACTTAAAAGTTCTCACCAAAAAGATCTCTAAAGGTAAATATGTGAGGTGATATGAACAGATATGTTAATTAAATAAATGAAGGAATCCATTAATCATATATACCTATTTAAATTGTCATGTATACTTTAAACATCTTGCCATTTTATCTGGAAATTATATTTTAAAAAAATGAACAACAACAAAAAGAAGAATTTCAATGCTTTTTATATAATATTGTAGATATTTCAGCCATTACTATTGGTATGTAAAACGGTTTTCTTTATTCCAGATAATAACCAGTGGGATTCACTGGATATTCAGAAATGGAAGAAATCTTGGACATTATCTAGACATCCTCCCATATTAAGTATATATAAGTAAATCCAAAAATGATTAAGTCACTTATCTAAACATAAAACTCGATGCAAAAGCAGCAATAGAAACCACATTTCCTAGGTTTAGGGGAAACTTTACCGAATTACCCAGCAATTGGAAATATCTCCTATGCGCTGCAAAACTTGCTTCTTATCTCTTTCACAGAAGTGATCATATTCTGCTTTGTATTCAGTGTACAGTTAGCATAAGCTTTACCAAATAACTTAAATTCCTTGAAGGTTCAATCCTGGCATGTCTGTTCTTCTCACTCTATATTCTCACTTATGGCTAAAATTCTTTATCAAAGCCATTTCTTCTCCCTGGAACACCCTAGCTCTTTCACCTCATGACTTCCCCGACATCTTTCAGATCTCAGTGAAAACCAGTTCCACAAAGCAGCCTTTCATATTCTGAGACAGCTCAGGTCTCCTTGTTATGTGGACATATGGCATTCTGTGCTTTTCCCTCTTGACACATGTCCCAATTATGGTGCAATATTTAACTTTGAAATTTCCCTCATTTCTCCTTTTCTATTAAAATTTAAGTCCTAATTTAGAAAGTCCACATGTGTTCTCTTCTCTACTGTCCATTCTTTGCACCTAGCAGGCCTTCATTAGGTGTTTGTTCAATGAAACATTTCATTCAGGCAGAGTTAAATTCCAATGAGTTTTTGATGTTGCTCTCACAGCATACAGTGAACTAAAACCATTGAGGTCTTTTTTTCCCACCCAAATCTTCATACCCTAATTATTTGGACAAAATTATGGAACTAGAACTGTGGGGTCTTCCCTTGTGGCTCAGTTGGTAAAATATCTGCCTACCATGTGGGAAGTCTGGGTGTGATCCCTGAGTTGGGAAGAGTCCTTGGAGAAGGGAATGGCTACCCATTCCAGTATTCTGGCCTGGAGAATTCCGTGGACTCTAGAGTCCATCGAGTCACAAGTCAGACACTACTGAGCGAGTTTCTTTCACAGAACTGTGGATTTATTTGCTTTTAATTGTTACCCTATTAGATGGAAAGCACTGGATGTTTGGTCTTTTATTCCACATACAATAGTCATCAGAGTTTCCTCTCCTAAGATAATGTGATAATTGAATCACTGACTAAAAGGTGAATAGGACAGAACTAGAGACAATGCTCTGAACCTGCCACTTGAGTCTACTTTTTACCATAGGATTCTTAATTTTGCTAGAGGAGTTCAGTTTCTTAGCTGTACTCTCTGATCATGACAGATAAAAGTACTTTAAGGAGAGCCTACAAATCAAATATTCTTACATTGTACACAGACACCTAATCTCTCTTTGAAGGTACAAAAGAAATTCACTGCCTTGATGAATTGTTACCTGCTTTTCCTAGATGAAAGTGCCATCTTCTTCCTGATGGCTTCCTAAATTCATTCTCACCATATTTATCTCCCTGACCACATTTGACTTACATTATAGTTAATTATCTGAACAACACCAATCGCCACTCCTTTAATTCAGTTACCCTGGGGCTACATGGGTACGCCAACTGCCCTGAAGTTATTCTTTTTTTTTTTTTTTTCAATTTCTCCTTTATTTATTTATTTCAGTGGGTTTTGTCATACATTGATATGAATCAGCCATAGAGTTACACGTATTCCCCATCCCGATCCCCCCTCCCACCTCCCTCTCCACCCGATTCCTCTGGGTCTTCCCAGTGCACCAGGCCTGAGCACTTGTCTCATGCATCCCACCTGGGCTGGTGATCTGTTTCACCATTATTGAGTATCAAACATGGCAGATACTGGCCAGCCATTTGTTCTTTCTGAGGTAAATATTATAATTAAAAACTAATAGCCAGCCTCCGGTATTTTGGATAAACTGACAATTGGACAAAATCTTAACTGCTATTCCAGATAAAAGTTACTTTTGTGTTAGTATCTTACTTTTAGAGAGAACTTGCATTCTAGATAGTGCTCAGGTAAATAGACATGGGACTTATATGTTAGCTGGGAAAATAACCCACTGTTGCAGGAAACAAAAGTAGACAAATCACTAATCCTCTCTATGCTTCAAGACCCATTTTATTAGGAGCTGGAGGCTCAGACAGTAAAGAGTCAGCCTGAAGTATAGGAGACCTGGGCTCTATCCATGTTCAGGAAGATCCCTGGAAGAGGGCATGTCAAACCACTCCAGTATTCTTGCTTAAGGAATCCCCATGGACAGAGGAGCCTGGCGGGCTGCAGTCCATTGGGTCATCAGTCCGTGGGGTCGTAAAGTGTTGGACAGGACAGAGCAACTACACACAGCAAACTTCTCAAGTTGACATACTGACATTTAGAAACAGTTTCTCTCACTAGTGTGCTGAACTACAACTCCTGGTTTTGAATGGAAGATCAAAAATAAAACTGATATTCCACAACAGGCAAGTAATTATTTCTATCAATGATTTGTTCTTAAAACTAAGCTAGAGAAATACATTGTGAGATAGAGCAGATAATGAGAAGTATAAGAGATCCAAACAGGGAAGCTGATCAACCAATGGATAATTTTCTTTTAGGAAAAAAGAGCAAACCTCAGTTTGGAATCATGTTTTATACAGAGATTTGCATAGTCTTTGGAAAGGTAAAGGATTTTCTACTCTAATTTTCCTTTTCCAGTGGAGAAAATCAAGCCCTAGAGAAGTAAAGATAGGTTTTCCAAGTCAAAGGGTAGTTATTTTAGGATTCTGATGAGAGCCCAGTGACAGGCCTTAGGGTCCATTTGCTTCATCTTTAGGCTGACAGGCTGGAGATTGGGCTACCAGTAATGGTGCCGTCTTCAGGTTGAATTGCTTTTATTTTGAGAAACTTCTTTCTTTGCTCTTAAGGCCTCAACTGATCGCATACAATCCACAATCTATAGGTTTAAATGTTAATTACCTCTAAGAAAATATGTTCCCATGTGAGCATGTCAAAGAAGTGCAATTTGAAAGAAACATGCAATTCTATGGAATATGTTATCATGTGACACTTTTTTGGAATTGAATATCTATGCTACCTGTTCCACATTCAAGACCTTGGAAGGGAAAACAAGATTGACTTTTTTTTTTTTTCCCCATTTATTTATTTAAAAAAATTTTTTCCATTTATTTTTATTAGTTGGAGGCTAATTACTTTACAATATTATAATGGTTTTTGTCATACATCAACATGAATCACCCATGGATTTACATGTCTTCCCCATCCCGATCCCCCCTCCCACTTCCCTCTCTCCCCGATCCCTCTGGGTCTTCCCCTCCAGTGTTTTAGTGCATGCAGGTGGCTGTTCCAAAATTTCAGAGGCTGGGTGGTTTATAAACCATGTTATTTGTCACTGTTCTGGAGGCTAGAATCCAAGATCAGGGTGCCAGCATGGTTGAGGGAGTGAGGGCCTCTTCCAGGACCTATCTCTGAATAGAAGGGATGAGCAAGTATTTCAGGCCTCTTTCACAAGAGCCCTAATCCCATTCATGTGGGCTCTGCCCTCATGACCTAACCATTTTCCAATGGTCCCACCTCCTAAAATCATCACTTTGGGGATTAGGTTTTCAACATATGAATTTTGGAAGAACACAAGTATTTAGACCATGGCACCCAACGAGGAGACTGACTTGTCTAAGGTAACCCAATGCCTCATGCATACTAAATGCTCTGTGGTGCTGATAGGAAGCCAAGGACTAAGGAAGTTGAATAAGGACCAGCAGCCCCAGGTGGAGGGTGTGAGATGGCAAACTCCATGATGGATTTTACAACAATATATGAGTATCTCCAGCATCTTCCTTGGTTAACAGTCATTGAGGATTCCCCCCTCCTATACATGTTCCTATTTGAAATATGAGTTAATTACTGAGTTCTTAGACAAAGTACCATTTTACCAACATGATGATATCACGACTGTGCATATGAAGAAAAGGGCCTTTGACAGATACAAATTTCAGAGTAGAAAGTCCACACTCAAGACTTTACTACCTTCTGATAGCAATTACAAGTTTGGGGATCTCCCAGGCCCATTCTTGGGTTCCATAATCAGCTAGGACTCTAAGAGCTCACTGAAAGCTGTTATAAATGTGGTTATGGTTTGTTCCAGATCTTTTTTTTTTTTTTTCCAGTGGGTTTTGTCATACATTGACATGAATCAGCAATAGATTTACACGTATTCCCCATCCCGATCCCCCCTCCCACCTCTCTCTCCACCTGATTCCTCTGGGTCTTCCCAGTGTTCCAGATCTTTGATTTATTTTTAACTTATTTTTTTATTTTTACTGAAGTATAATTGATTTACAATGCTATAAATGTCAGTTTTTGTTGAACAGTGAATAACTTGTATATATATAAACATATATCCACTCTTGTTTAGATTCTTTTCTCATGGAGCAACACAGGTTCCAAAAAAGGAAAAGGTGTTTGTCAAAGTTGTATATTGTCACCCTACTTATTTATCTTATATACAGAGTACGCCATGAGAAACACTGGGCTGGATGAAGCACAAGCTGGAATCAAGATTCCCGGAAGAAATATCAATAACCTCAGATATGCAGACAAGACCAGTCTTATGGCAGAAAGTAAAGAACTAAAGAGCCTCTTGATGAAAGTGAAAGAGGAGAGCAAAAAACTTGACTTAAAGCTTTTCAGAAAAGTAATATCATGGCATCCCATTCCATCGCTTCATGGCAAGTAGATGGGGAAACTGGACAGGGGCTGACTTTATTGTTTTGGGCTCCAAAATCACTGCAGATGGTCACTGCTCCATGAAATTAAAAGATACTTCCTCATTGGAAGGGAAGTTATGACCAACTAACTGCATATTAAGAAGCAGAGACATTACTTTGTCAACAAAGTTCCATCTAGTCAAGTCTATGTTTTTTCCAGTAGTCATGTGTGGATGTGAGAGTGGACTATAAAGAAAGCTGAGCACCATAGAATTGAAGCCTTTGAACTATGGTGTTGGAGCACACTCTAGAGAGTCCCTTGGACTGCAAGGAGATCCAACCAGTAAATCCTAAAGGAGATCAGTCCTGGGTGTTCATTGGAAGACTGATTTTGAAGCTAAAACTCCAATATTTTGGCCACCTGATGCGAAGAGCTGACTCATTTGAAAAGACCTTGATATTGGGAAAGATTGAAGGCAGGAGAAGAAGGGGATGACAGAGGGTGAAATGGTTAGGTAGCATCACCGACTTAATGGACAGGAGTGTGGGTACATTCTGGGAATTGGTGATAGACAGGGAGGCCTGGTATGCTGTGGTTCATGGGGCAGCAAAGTGTCGGACATGACTGAGCGACTGAACTGAACTGAACTCAAGTAGGTCATTTCAGAGAGTTGAGTAGAGTTTCCTGTTCTACACATAGGTCCTTATTAGTTATCTATCTTATATATATTACTGTGTACACGTTAATCCCAATGTTACAATTCATCCCTCCCTACTTGCCCTGGAACCAGAAGATATTTTTCTACATTGTGACTGTCTTCCTCTTTGCAAATAAGTTCATTTGTACCATTTTTTAATATTCCACAATAGTGATATCATATGCATTTGTCTTTCTCTGTCTGACTTGCCTCACTTGGTATGAAAATATCCAGGAGCAGTATCCATATTGCTTCTGCTGGCATTATTTTGTTCCTTCTTATGGCTGAGTAACATTACATTGTATATCTGCACTACATCTTCTTTGCCCATTTCTCTGTTATGGGGCATTTAGGTTGTGTCCATGTTCTGGCTATTGTAAACAGTTCTGCAATGAACACTGCTATTCTTAGTCTTCCCAACCCAGGGATCGAACCCAGGTCTCTTGTACTGCTGGGGCTAAGTCGCTTCAGTCGTGTCTGACTCTGTGCGACAACATAGACTGTAGCCCACCAGGCTCCACCGTCCCTGGAATTCTTCAGACTAGAGTACTGAATTGGGGTGCCATTTCCTTCTCTGTCTCTTACTACAGGTAGATTCTTTACTCTCTGAGCCCCCAGTGAAGCCCTGATGAAACAAGGAACCCTGAGGTGCATGCATCTTTACAAAGTATGATTTTCTCTTGGTATATATCCAGGGGATTGCAGCTTTTTAAAAGATACAGATAAAAAACTGCCCAGGAAAAGGCATATAGGGCAGAGTCAAAGGAAATGTGAAACATGGAACTTTGGTTTCGTCTTCCCAGGGTGTCTTGGGTAGCTTTGTGTTCCCATCACCGATGTGCCGTCAGTGAGCACTTGCAGACACAGGAGCTCACTCCAGGCTTCGTGTCTGGAGTTTTTACTGGGGCTTCATTGCCAAGGCATGATTGATGGTCCATACAGCTGATCTCAGGCTCAAACCTCTCTAGAGGTGCAGCTGATACTACATGACCAAAACCACCATCCTGAGTTGCATCATTGTTGTGGCCCAAAGTTTTTACTCTAAATCACACTGTTGACATCTCTATCAGGCTGGTCCAAGACCCTCACATAAAGAAAAACACTTTTCTCAGTGTCAACCTTTGACACTTTTAGTCACTCTTTGTCAGATGAATCAACCTAAGGGTTTAGAGAGGAACTTCCAGGAAACAAGGGCAAAGTCCAGACTTCCCTTTGGATGAGGCTGAGCCCATCACTACACAGCTGAGTGGCTGGTTTGCTTGACAAGGTTCCCTCATTGTAACTTACAATAAGAAAATGTGAGTGACAGACATTGGTCAAGCATTTATCTTCTTCTGGTCTTTCTCTGACTTTTTTTTTTGCAATATATTTATTAATTCTTATGCAACTCCATGAGTTGGAAACTAGTTTGAATGGCATTATGGAGAGAAGTAAAATAAGGCTTGCCTAAAGATTCAGAGCTAGTGAGTAGTGGAGTGGGAGTTTATACAAGGGCTACAGGACACCAAGGTTCATAGTTAAAGCCACTATATTGGAAAGATACCAACAATTCTTTCTTTAGCAGTTTTATTTTTTTGGTTGTGTTGCTGAGGGACTATTTTTTTAGCAGTTTTATTTTTTTAGTTGTGAGGTTGAGGTGCTATTCACCCACTGAAACTACTTAATTATCAATCCTTTTGCTTAAGTGATATTTAAGTATCAAAAATGTCCCCATTTTGCCTTTCTCAGTAGATATTGCAAAGTGCTTTTTTGTTTCCCATGTAGACACCAACATATATAAATCAAATGTCATGAATAGTGACTAACAAGCAGAGTATTGTTTGAGACAGAATTGGCAAATAAAACTGTAAGATATTTAAAGTATATAACATGAAATTTTGATAGATCTATATACTATTTTTTAAATTTATCTTTAATTGGAGTATAATTTCTTTAAAATGTGTTGTACAATGATGTGAATCAGCCATAAGTGTACATATACCCCCTCCCTCTTGAGTCCCCCCACTCGCACCCCGTCCCGCTTCTCCAGGTGGTCACACAGACGGGGTGAGCTTCCTGTGTCATAGAGCAACTTCCCGCTAGCTGTCGGTAATATTTTACGGATGGTAATGTACTGTGTTTCAATGCGACTCTCTTAATTCAACTTGCCCTCTCCTCCCCTTTGTGTCCACAAACCTGTTGTTCTCTGTCTGTGCCTCACCTCCTGCCCTGAAAATAGGTTAACCAGTGCCATTTTTCTAGATTCCACATATACATTAACAAACAATATTTGGTTTTCTCTTTGTGACTTACTTCACTCTACATAACAGGCTGTAGGTTCATCCACCTCAGCTCAAGTGACCCAAATTCACTTGTTTTTAAGGTTAATTAAAATTCCCTTGTATAGTTGTACCACAACTTCTTTATCCGTTCCTATCTCAGTGCACATCTAGATTGCTTCCATGTCCTGGTTATTGTAAACACTGTTGCAATGAATTTTGGGGTACATGTGTCTTTTTGAAATATGGTTTTCTCAGGGTGTATGCCCAATGGTAGAATTTCTAGGTCATATGGTAGTTTTTTTAGAACTTCCCAGATGGCTCAGCAGCTAAAGAATCTGCCTGCGATGCAGGAGACACAGGCGATGGTTCAATCCCTGGGTCAGGAAGCTTCTCTGGAGGAGGAAATGGCAACCCACTCCAGTACACTTGCCATTTCCACCTACCCCTCTGCCATAGTGCTGACCCTCATTTACATATGTATTAGAAAAGAGTTTCCCTTTCTATTAACTTAAGTAACATAGCTATCATCTGACATGTTTACCTTTTATTCTTTGAAGAAAACACAGGTAAGTTCCACTCTCTTAGACAGCACCAATTATACAACACAGTTTTATCAATTATAGTCATCATGCTACACATTAGATCATCAGACCTTATAATTTTCATATGTTAAAATGTATAACTTCTTCCAAGCACATTCCTATTTCCTCCATTCTCCAAGCCCTGGCAATCACTTTCCCATGCTGTTTCTGAGTTCTGGTTTTTTTTTTTTTTTTAGATTTCTTACAATTAAGATCATGCAGTATCTGTCTTTCTCTAACTTATTTCACTTGGCATTAGGCCCTCCATGCTACCACTAATGGAAACTTTGTTTCTATTTTAATGGCTAAATTCAATTCATATATATATATATCATATCACACTGTTTTAATCTCTTCACCTGCTGACAGATACTTAGATTGTTCCTATAATAGGCTGTTTCTGGGCTACTGTGATGGAGAAGGAAATGGCAACCCACATCAGTCCCCTTGCCTGGAAAATCCCATGGACGGTAGAGCCTGGTATGATGCAGTCCATGGAGTCTCTATAAATCAGAGGACATCAGTTTCAGCTTTCTCTTTCATCCATCAGCAAAGGAAATGGCAACCCACTCTAGTGTTCTTGCCTGGAGAATCCCAGGGAAGGGGGAGCCTGGTGGTCTGCCGTCTATGGGGTTGCACAGAGTCGGACACGACTGAAGCGACTTAGCAGCAACAGCAGCAGCAGGCTACTGTCAATATTGATGCAGTGAATATGGGAGTACACATTTCTCTTTGAGATAATTATTTCATTTCCTTTGAATATATATTCAGAAATGAATATATATCCAGAAGTGTGAAATTTCATGAGAAACTTCCCGAAGGTATTCCATGGGAATTGCACCAATATACATTCCTACCAATAATCCATTAAGACCTCCATTTTCTACACATCCTCAATCACACTGATTTTTTACTTTTTGGTAAAAGCCATTTAAACAGGAGTGAGGTGGTATGTGTTGTACTTTTGATTTGCACTTCCCTGATAGTGATGTTGAGCATCTTGTCGTAAACTTCTTGGGCATTCCGTATGTCTTATTTGGGGGGAAAATAGTCTATTCTGTAAAAAATGCATGCATTTTGTATATTGTATTTGAATATATAAAACTCAGATACCTATCCTTTCACCTAAAGAAATTACAGAAATACAAATATCCCACTTATAATTGCATCAAAAAAATAAAACACTTTGCAATAAATTTGAGCAAGGTGTTGAAAGAACTATGTATGAAAATATTCAAGACACTCATAAAAACAGTTTAAAAGATGCTTAAGGAAACATGTTTCATATTTATTGACTGGCATGAAAACAGACTCATATATCAACAGAGCAGAACAACCAAGCCAGAAAGAAACGCACACCTATAGATTGTCAGTTAGCTTATGAAAAAGGAGCCAAGAATATCCAGTGGGGAAAGGAGAAGCTTTTAAAAAATGGCACTGGGCAAAATGGATAGTCCTATGAAAAACTGAACTGTGCCCCTGTCTTTTACCATACACAGAAATCAACTATAAAAAAGGATTAAAAAGTTGAACATAAGACTTTAAGCGGTTAAACCCCTAGAAGAAAACATTGAGGTAATCTTCTGGCCATCGGCCTTTGCAATGAGTTTCTGGGTTTCACACTAAAAGAAAGGCAAGAAGTGCAAAAAGAAACAAGTGGGACCACATCAAACTCCAACGAAAGGAACATCAACAAAATCAAATGGCAGTTTACACATTGACAGAAGATATTTCAAAAACATATTTTATAAGGTAATATCCAAAAATACATGAGACATACAACTCAAGGGCAAAAAACCCCAAATAATCCAGATTTTTAATGGAGCATAAGAAAAGTAAGAGTTTCAATAAAGCTGAAGATTAGACTGTAGATGAGAGACACAGCAAGGTTTTCCTTCTAGAACAACAAAAGCCTATGCCTTCCTGGCATTACTTTCTTCATCTCCACTCACTTGTTTGACAATTACAGTTCACAGTGTACATTCTTCAGTCAAGAGAAATCACCCTACAGTGAACTATAATATGTACTAAGAACAGCCTCACAGGGGAAAACAAAACAAAAACAAACTAATATTTGCATACTTACTAAAGAGGCATATCAAAATGAAGGTAATTTCCAGAGTTTACTACTCCATTGATTTCTATGTTTCATTTCAAAATTGAGCCACCTAGTAAAGATAATGAGTTAAGAGACCTCACTAATATATCAATAGAAAATCAGTTTCAAATGGGAGCATTAATGGATTATAATTTGGGGGTAATTTATTACTAGTGTTGAAACTGGAGTCCTTTTGATACTCTACTGCATTGGGTCAATAATTTATTATAAATATTAATAGCAATATAGGGATACATACTACTAAAGTTATAGCGAATAGAGAAAGACATAGAATATAGTAGGGAAGAAGAGAAAGTGTGGGAAGTCAGCAATGGTAGTAAAGTAAAGGGCAGTAATGCCTTGAGAGGAAGGAAGGTTCTCAAAGTTTCTTGAAACACCAAGAATGAGACAGATGTGAGCAGTTAGCTTAATATGTAAACCAGAAACTCTAGCAGAAGAAATTTCAGTTCATAAAAATATTACAATGCTAAAACCCACAATTTAGACAGAGAATAGGGTAGGGTAGGGCATATAGACATTCAAAACTCTCCATTGCTTAGTGCATCAGGCACTCAAGGACCACCCTCACTGAAGACTTTCTCTATTGCTCAACCTACAGGTACCACCATGGAGAAAGAGATAGCTCTACTCCACAGGAAGCTGTACCCTACTTTTATGGCCTCATGGCTTTCCTTAAGAAGCATTCGATGCAGCAGATTTCCTCCATCCCATCCCATCCGGCTGACTCCCCACGGGCAACAGGAGTCCTCACCCTGGGATCATTCCGCAGTCCCCATGGCCTCAGCTTCCAGCTTCCATGGACACCAGTGGACTTACAACCCTGTCCGAGGTATGAAAGGCAGCAGCATGGCTTGTCTATGTGGTTCTCACTCCGTTCAGACGATCAAACAGGTTAGTTGGTTCCCTCCCCAGCAGCTTCAAATGGCTCCTTATTCCAGTGGACGGCCATGGACGTGGGGATCTCTCCCTTGCGCTTCAGCTCCCTCACCCCCAGATGCAGGCTGGTCCCACTTGCTCTCCTCCTTCTTTCCCCTTCCTCCTTGTCCCTTCTTTCTTTTGTCCTACCAAGTTCTGTATGAATCCGGATATTCCTCCTCAGTAGTCAGGGAGTTCTTCCAGTATTCACCTGGTCTTCTGTGAGAACTGCTGTGTTTTTAGATGTCTTTGATGCATTGGTGGAGAGGGCTGTACCCCATTCCCACCTACCCCTCTGTCATCTTGTCCACCCCCATTTGTACATGTATTAGAAATGAGTTTCCCTTTCTATTAAGTAACATTGCCATCACCACACATGTTTAACTTTTGCTTTTTGAGGAGAACGCAGGTAAGTTTCACTCTCTTCAGAAGAGTCAGTCATTTAGTCGGGTCCAACTATTTGCGATCCCATGGACGGCAGCAACACAGGCTTCCCTGTCCATCCCTGACACCCGGAGCTTACTCAAACTCATGACCACTGAGTCGGTATACCACTCGATGATATCCACTCTCTCAGAGATTATTTTTTTTTGAGAATCCTTATAATTGAGATCTTATTGTATTTTTCTTTGTATGACTTAATTTACCAAGTGTTATGCCCTCCAGTTTCATCCATGTTGCTATAAATGGAAGGATTTCTTTCTTTTTCTCATGCCTAAATAATGTTTACCTATATATGTCACATCACGTTGTTTTAATCCATTCTTCTGTTGAAAGGTACTCAGGTTGTTCCTATTACAAGGCTACTGTGAATGATGCTGCAATGAACATGGGAATACAGATCGCTGTTTTAGAAAATGATTTCATTTCCTTTGACTATATATCCAGAAGTGGGATAATGGGTCACATAACAGTTCTCTTTTAAATTTCTTGAGGCACCTCCACAGTATTTTTCCATGGGAGTTGCACCGGTATGCATCCCTACCAGCAGTGCATAAGCACTCCTTTTTCTCCACATCCTCTACAAGATTTGTCATTTCTTACATTTTTGGTACTAGCCATTCAAACAGGCACGAGGTGATATCTCTTGTGCTTTTGATCTGCATTTCATCTGATTATTAGTGATGCTGAGCATCTTGTCATATACCTCTTGATGATCTATATGTCTTGTTTGTGGGAAAATGTCTATTCTTTAAAGAGGTAGCATACATTATGTTTACTATATTCAAATATACAAAACTCTGTTTCCTAACTATGTATCAACAACAAACTATCAGAAATTTGAATAAATTAAAAAGCCCATTTACTATTGCATCACAGAAAGATAAAACACTTAGAAATAAACTTAAGCAAGGTGTTGAAAGATTTTATACAAAACCTTTAAGACATTGATAAGAGAAATTTAAAAAGAGATAAAGATATGTAAAGTTAGGTTGTCTATTCAATGTGTTTCTTGAGGTAGGATTTGTATTACTATAACCTTCCCTCTTAGAACTGCTTTTGATGCATCCTACAGGTTTAGATCATCATATTTTCATTGTTCTTTGTTTCTAGGAATGTTTTGATTTGCCTTATTTCTTTAGTAACTTGTTTATTATTTAGAAATGTGTTGTTGAATCTCCATGTGTTTTTGTTCTTTAAAGTTTCTTTTTTCTATAATCTATATCTAGTCTCATAGTGTTGAGGTCAGAGAAAATGCTTGATATAATTTCAATTTCCTTAAATTTACTGAGGTTTGATTTGTGACCCACGATGAGGAAAATGTTCCATGTGCACTTGAGAAGAAAGTGTATTCTGCATTTGGTGGAATGTGCTGAATATCAATTAGGTCTGTTTGCTCTAATATTTCCTTGTAGGCTTATGTTTCCTTATTAATATTCTGTTTTGTTGATCTGTTCATTGGTATAGGTGCGGTGTTAACATGCCCTACTATTATTGTGTTACTGTCAATTTCCCCTTTTGTGTCAGTTAGTGTTTACCTTATGTATTGAGGTGCTCCTATGTTGGCTTCATAAATATTTAAAATTGTTTTGTCTTTTTCTTGGACTGACCCTTGATCATTAGGTAGTGTCTTCTTTATCTCTTATAATAGCTTTTATCTTAAGGTCTATTTTTTCTGATATGAGAATTGCCATTTTGGCTTTCTTTGATTTCTATTTGCATGGAATATCTTTTTCCATCCTCTCACTTTCAGTCTCTATGTGTTTCTAGGACTGAAGTGGGTCTCCTGTAGACATCATATATATGGGTCTTATTTTTGTATCCATTCATCCAGTCTGTGTCTTTTGGTAAGAATGGGAGAAGATAATAGCAAATAAAACAACTGATAAAGAAGCAAATACACTAATGAGCATCAGAAAATTCAAAGCACACAAGGGTCTGAAAAATATATCGTAAAGAGACTTGGTAGTCCGATTAAAGAATAAGAGAATCAAATTAGACAACCAAAATACAAAGACTTGGGCACATGATAGAACCAGAGAATGCTCAGAAGAGAAAGCTTTGGGGCTAGTGGACCAGCAAACAAAAGCTTCCAGCATCAGGAATAAAACCCTGAACAGAACTCATGACTGTGTGCTTCTGGGAACGGCCTCAGTTTCAAAGTTTGGGCGCTATACCGCCTAAAGGCGAACGCAGACAAGGATTATAGCTTGCTGTGACACTGAGTCACAGACAATAGTCTTTGTTGGTTTACTTTCTCATTCAACTATAAAGTTAATGAATCACTACCAACGATAACTGACACCTTTAGTTTCCAGTCAGATCCTCTTTAGTCATACAATGGATATCTGAACCTGTTATATGATCCCCAATAACAGTTTTAATAATTAAATTTATTGATCTTTAATTGAAAGTTATTTGCTTTACAATACAGTACTGCTTTCGGCCAAACATCAACATGAATCAGCCATAGGGATACCTATGTCCCCTCACTCTTGAACCTATTTCCCCCTTGCTTCCCATCATACTCCTCAAAGTTGTTACAGAAAAATATGGAAAGCTTCACAAATGTGTGTGTCATCCTTGGGCAGGGGGCCATGCTAATCTTGTCAGTATTATTCCAATTTTCTAACATATGTGCTACCAAAGCAAACATGCAGTAAATGCTGATACCTTATCCTTCATTAAATTACCACTCTTCTGGTAAATTGTAGAAAGAATCATGTTGATATCTCATTCAGGAGGATAAAATCCCTATTTTATCAGTTCTCATGTCCAAACTCAATTCTTGCTCAAATCAGTCTTAAATTCTGCTTACTTACAAAGGTCAGAGAGGAAAAGAAATATTAAAATTGGTGGAGAGGGAGGTGGGAGGGGGGATCGGGATGGGGAATACATGTAACTCTATGGCTGATTCATATCAATGTATGACAAAACCCACTGAAAATAAATAAATAAATAAATAACAGAAAACAAAAAAAAGAGAAAAAAATGATTTGAACATGCAAAAGTTAATTAAATGCATTAATATAAAAATTATATATAAGTGCCATAATATATACAAAATGTGATATACTGACTAAGGAGTCTGTCTCATGAAAAAAAATAAAATAAAATAAAATCACGCTTGCAAGAGTCTATGATAGCATGAGACAAGTGCTCCGGCCTGGTGCACTGGGAAGACCCAGAGGAATCGGGTGGAGAGGGAGGTGGGAGGGGGGATCGGGATTGGGAATACATGTAAATCCATGGCTGATTCATATCAATGTATGACAAAACCCACTGGAAAAAAAAAAAAATAATAATAAAAAAAAAAAAAAGAGTCTATGATTTTATGCTTCCATTGGTCAAAGGTAGGGCCAGGAATAATTTCTGAAATATTACAATACATCATGGAAGCGTGAAGGTCTAGTTTTACTATCAAAGCGGAATTCTGGGAGATGGTTCAAAACCTAAGCCCTGTGGGTTGTCAGGATGTGCTCCCGACTAGACAGATGGATTTTCTCCCTGAAACATCACAGTCAGGAAACGCCAGGCCGTGTCTGCAGAGCCAGTGATGGGGGCTGGGTGCTGAGCAGATAATGTTCTTGGATGACCTTCTGGAGATTTACCTGCCATTGTCTCGAAGAAAAAAACGTAATGAGAAGATTAAGGATGCATAAAAGTAGAGGAGCTGTCAAGTTCCCTAGAAGAAAGTCTAGCAGGAGAAACAAGTCCCCACACTGATAATTGTCAAAGACGTTAACAGTGAGTGTTTTATAGACAGAGCAGAACAGATAAAACCAGTGTTCTAGGGTCACTGCTGTTTTATAGTCAAAGACAAAATATTTCTCGCTTTAAGCTGAGTCATCACAGCTCCTGATGTGGTCCTGGTTACACACACACAGACCGAGAGCCCACAGGCATGTGTGATGTGACATCAGGAAGTGAACAGACGACTGCATTGGTGCCCAGTCACCTCCACCTGCTAATAATGGGACCTGGGGAAAATTACTTGCCCTCTCCAGGTCATCGCATCTTCATTAACATAACTTGATGAACATAGTGAAGATGAAGGCTATTTCATAGGGTTACTGTGAAACACAAATTTTAAGATGTTTTAAAGCTTTTCGGAAAGTATCAAAGACATGCATGGGGTTATGAAGGTGAGTTAGCAGATCCAAGGTACAGTATCCTTTTTCTCTTAGTATTCTCTTTGTTCTCAATAGTAGTGATCAGTTAGTCATGTGTTTACTCTTACCCCAGCATGATGTAAGCCACACAGATCAACTGTACACTTCTTGTCATTTCAGTGTCTAAAATTCAAGCACTAGTCAATGTAGAGTGAAAAAATAACACACTCCTAGAGGGCCTCGCTGCTGAGAGTCTGCAGAGTCCCAAAAATAAAGTGTCTTAAAATAATGGCCTGAAGACTCTTGCTCAGAATTAAGTTCCAAATGTTTGCAGAGCACAGAAGTACTTCAGGGAGCAATACAAAAATGCAGGGAGTAACCTACTTCTCCAACTATCTATCTCTGCAAATATCATCATCCATCTAAATTCACACAGAAGGCACTCCTTCTTCCCCACCCCAGCTACTACAGCTCCAATTCCTGCTCAGAGCAACAGGGAAAGAGAAGGCTTCCCTCCACAGGATGGATTTGATAAGCTCAGGTGACTAGATCATCTCAGAATGGCTCATGTTTTTATTTTAGCAGGGTCTTGCCTGCTCCTGCTGCTGGTCATGTCAAATGTGCTCCTGTGCCAAGGCGAATTTTGCTGGCTCTGCGGTCGATACCTGTTTGGTGTCCGCCTGAAGTCCCTTCGAGAAACGTTTAGCCGTGCCTCCATCCTGTCCCACGACATGCATAACCTTTCCACAATAATGTTCAATGAGGTTGTAAGTACTGTGGTGGTGGTGGTTTAGTTGCTCAGTCATGACGACACTTGCGACCCCATGGACTGTAGCCCGCTAGGCTCCCAGAAGTTACCTTCGCGTAAGTGACTGGGCCAAACTATCCTTTCAACAAAAGGGCTGCTTCAGCCAAACTTCAAATAACACACTCTCCAGGTTAAAGATGCCGTCAGCTCATAAGATGTGGAAATCGAAGATGGGATCAGTATAGCGAAACCTCAAAGATTCCTATGAAGTGCACTAACTTTTTCAATTTCCTTTCATTCATTTTCTTTTTTTAAATTTCCAGAATAAATGATTTTGTATTTGTCAGCTAGGAATGCCATAAAAGAATACAATAGACTCAGTGGAAAAAACAACAGAAATTTATTTCCTCACAGTTCTGGGGGCTAGAAGTCCCAGATCACGGCACCAGTAAGGTGAGGCTGTGGTGAGAACTCTTTCTTCCCAGGATGGCTTCTCCGTGCATCCTCACACAGGATGGGGGTTCGGGTAGAGAGACAGAGGAAAGGACACACAGACACAGAGACAGAAGAGAAAATTCTCTGGTGTTTTGCTTCATGGAGACACCTAACCTATTGGATGAGTTTTCCACCCTGAGAGCTCATTTAACCTTAACGGACTTTGCTGGTGGCTCAGTTGGTAAAGAATCTGCCTTCAATGGGAGAGACCTGGGTTCTATCCCTGGGTCTGTGAGATTCCCTGGAGAAGGAAATGGCAAGCCATTCCTGTTCTTGCCTGAGAAATCCCATGGACAGAGGAGTCTGGTGGGCTATAGACCATGGCGTGCCAAAAAGTCGGAACCCTTTTCAAAACACAGTACTTTGGCGATTCGGGAAACAACACATGAATTTGAAGAACACACATTCAGTCCATAATACTACCTGACATAACGCACTTTTAGGTGGGGCTAGTGAAAAGGAAGCATGCTGAATTTCTGGCCCTTCAGGGTCTCTCTGGGCTTCTTCTCCAGGCTCAGAGTAAATAGCCAATAAATGAGAACTGCTCTGCAGTGAACTGGGTGGATGGAACATGTTAAACAAACCTGAATCCTGGTCACAAAAATGAATACTGGTAGTGTTCTTAATGCTACAAATTACTGTTTTAAGATTTGCAGTGAATAGGTTTTGAGCTACTATAGAAGCAGAATTTACAATTGGAAACAATTATTCTCTTTCTGATGAAGGTATTTGAAATTTGTATGTTAATTCTTTTAGGTCAATAAAGGAGCACATAGTAGAGCAGACAGCTAATAAAAGGCAGTGCTAAAGATTTCTGTTAAATTCAGGTAGTTCTTTGTACTCACTAGTTTTTGTTTCATCCTCCATTTTTGACACTCCATTTTTGTCCAACTCTTCCAAGTAATCTCTTCAAATGTTCATAAGTTCCGCTAAAGATTTGTTTTTCTCTATCAAAGTGTTAGTTAGATTTATCTCCTCTTATTTTTCTCAGTCCATTGCTTAGTATTTCCTATAACTTTATGTCATGTTTTTCTGATGTACCATTTTGTCACCATAAACAGCATTGTATTCTGCACCTGGGATGAACACTAAGCTTTTTAGTGAGTGGGTTCACTAACGGGCTCTAACCCATAGTAAACAAGAGATTAAATGGTTAAATATAGGTGCATGCATGCATTCTAAGTCACATCCATTGTTCCAACTCTTTGAAACCCTGCTGACTGTAGCCCAAGAGGCTCCTCTGTCCATAGGATTCGCCAGGCGAGAGTACAGGAGTGTGCTGCTGTACCCTCTCGCAAGGGATGCTCCTCACCAAGGGATCTAACATGAGGCTTCTTATATCTCCTGCATTGACAGGAATGTTCTTTACCACTACCGTCACCTGGGAAGCACCAAGTATTGATACAAAAGAACTAAAAAAAAAAAAACAAACTAAGTATTGGTTCAAAAGAACAAAAGTATTTGGTTCAAATACCAAAAAAAAAAAAAAAAAAAGATAGTGATAAAAAAGAGAAGGAAAATGTTTGAACTTAGAAATGTTAGATGTAAAATCATTTTTATAGAGACAATATATAGAAAAAGTAGGAAAAGAATGACTTTCAAGTTTTGTGATGCCCCCCGATTAAAAAATTACACATCTATCAAACGTTAATGTTCTGGTAATTGGTTCATCTATTGAGTGCCCAACAACCACAACTAATTGCCTGATCACTTTCAGATTGAAATGTATTCCCAGAGTAAACCAGAGTATATGAATGCCACCAATGACTGCCACACCAATCCCCTCCATGCTCCTGAAGAAATAGAAAAAGCCCAACTGATGAACGTGAGTCTTTCACCTGGGTTTTTCACCAGATCGAATGAGACAGTATTTAGCTTACCAGGCTTTGGATTATTAGAGGTAATGGTAACTTTATATGCAGAAAATTTTAGAGGAACTGTAAGCATCAGAAGAGAAATTATTTTATGCAGTTGATGAAGCATGAGTGAAATCAAGGGATGACTATTGATCTGTAGTAGCAAAACAAATAACAGATCTATAAATTGTCAGTGCAGACAAGTTTAGTTCAAGCAATGCATTAGACACAGGATTGCAGCTATTATTCTGTACAAAAACAGGAAATGAATGGGAACTTCCATGTGTAAAATATAAGATTACAAAATTCATGAATATGTAGGAAACACACCCCAGTTTTGAGTACTCACTGTTACTAGTGACTCGTACGTGGGAGTCCTATACTGCACCACTCGCGCCAGCGTGTCTGCCTTTCAAGGTTCTTCTGATTCTGCTTCTACTTCTCTGACACCTCCTCATTCATCATTCTCAACAACTCCTCTGTCACCTTTTATTTTTAATTTGTAAGTTTCCCCCACAATGGCCTATATAACATTACTTTGCTTCTCATGGCCGCAACAATTGGCTCTGTTCTGAGGACAACACAGTTTACACATCAAGCCTCAATGATTAATGGCAGCTCCAAATTTTCACCGTTATAATCTCTCCTTTCTGATTTCCTGCTTTATCCTTCATCCTAACATTATTTAAAATATTTTCACATGCATCCCCCCTTAAAATTCTATTTTTTTCTCTCTACAACTTTCTTAATGATACCAGAATTTTTTTCCTCTGTTAAGTTCATTAATAATGAGAATGATCAAGTAAAGGAAAAGGTCAAAAAGGAGGAGGAGGAGGGATTTTTCAATAAGCTTGAATTTAAAGTTTATTGAGAGTTACTACATGGCCATACATTTTACTAAGCACTTTATGTGCATTACTATATTTAATCCTACTCAGTTCTCTGTTCTTTACCACTAACACAGTTCATGACTGTAAAGAAATCAAGCATATTAACTAGAGATCTTCAGCCCCCAGGATTTTCATGCTCAATTCTGCTAGTAGTAGTGAACTAGGGCTGAAAACCCCCCATTGTGAATCCCACTGATGCTGTTACTAAAGACAACACTGTGCCATTTTCTGCTTGGACACATGTCAACAAGACAGACTCTTCTGATGCCAGCATGGGGGGCTGCTATTGGGATCAACTGAGGAAAGAAAACTTGTTTAGGAATGTCATGTCTTCTTCATTGTCTCTTGGTTGTAATATCACAAAACAAATTACCTATCGAAAGTCAATACGAATGACTCATCTGATTCATTAATATGAAAGAATCACTGTGTGACAATGATGTGGGTACAGGCAGAATGCCTCTTTCCTGGGTCAAGTACTGCAGGTACATACTGACTTGTCAAAAAATACTTAGATTTCTCTCACGCAAATAGACAAACATAAAAGAACTCACTAAGTGGGTGGTAGAATTTCAGAGGAAATAAGAAAATTCATTATTAATTAGAACTCATCAGAAGAATTAATTCCTAAAATAACCCAGATTTATAATAATTCAGTGAAGTGTGAACTAACAGCTTACCTTTTATAATTTTGTGACTTTTACCACCTTCAAAAATCTCTGCATACACATAGGAATAACCAAAGTCTTTAGGTCAGCAGCTCTGAACAAAGATCACCTGTTACCAAAATCACTGTTTTATGATTATTTTAATGAGACTGTTTATAATGTTTGCTTAGAATGAAAACCTTACTATGTGGATACTCCTGATACAGTACCTCTGGAATGCTCCTCTGTTTGATCTAGCCTATGACCCGCGGATTGAGGAAAACCTCACAGTTACTATCATATCAAGTGCCTTAGAGTGTCGTAGAAAATCATTCAAACTTCAATCAATCTTAGCGAGACAATTCAGCCAGGTGAGCATCCTGCCTAGGGCTTTCTTGCATTGTTCATGAATGAAAGAGTTGATGTCTGTAATGCACAATGTGTTTTGAAATATCCCATTTTTTTAAGAAAAAGATTCATGACTTCTATATACTAGATTCCTACTACATAAAGCAAGAGCCTAGTTTTTCATTTGATAGATTCTACTGTAAAAGAATCAGAATTTCAGTGCATTTTTTGACATGTGCAGCCTTCCTTACATTGCACACAATTCCACCAAAAGCTTGCCTCTTCCCGGGCAAGGTGGTTGAAATGTTTTTAAGAGTAGGAGAACTAGATAACAGAATTTCCAAGGTCAGCATTTTCCTCAATGTTTCCCAGGATATCTGCTATTGAAGTTCCACTTGTTTTCTTTCCCTTTTCTGCTCAAATCAAAGGATGAGAGTGGGAAGGAAGAAAAGAGAAAGTTAAATCTAAACTTGAGTTATGTTTCTACATTATAGATTCCTAATAGTTTTCTCATAGGCTGGCCGAAAATCCATATCTAGAGAGTTTTACATTTGTATGTGATTCCCAAATATTAATAATATAATTACAAGGGACAAAGATAAGGAAATACTAATAAAACTCATGAGAAGTCATTTATCTGTTGGGTATTCAGATTATTCTTCCACTCAGACGGAAGTTGGAGGAGGAACGCTTGTACTGGTCAGCAATTCCATTCCTGCTGTCCGACGATGAAGATGTACGTCATTCTGCATTTTATAACCTGTTCAAGTGCCTAAACAGGGATTCACGTAAAGTTGACATGTACACCAAGATCCTGGCATGCCGAATCAGTGACGAGTGCTAAATCCACATCCATCCCATCCAGCTCTGAGATGGTGCTAAGGATCTATCCCATAGCAGGCTTCTTTGAAATATACAGCTTTTTCATGCATGCTCTGTCGCCTCCTAAAAAAGTAAACACAGACTCTGTAGAGATGCCAAAATCTAAGAGGGTAATTTGTTAACATTTCTTATTTTCATTTAATAAAAAATCAAAAGAAAATCCGCCCCTACAATTGAGAATATGAAGCTCCTATTAAAATTAATCACAAATAGCAGAAGCTGGCATTACAAATAAGACCAGTAAGAGATTATGTAAGAATCACAGAAAATTATTCTGGGTCAAGTTATGAGAATCAAAGTATTAAACAATTGTTCATGGTTCTGGCCATGCTACCAAGAAGACTGAATCCTCAGGATCCTTTATGAAAGTCAGCCACAAACTGTCAGCCCACTGTCACAGTGTTACACAAGACAGGATCAGTGCTTCGCACCTTTGTACAAATAGCATGAGGTTTACTGAACTGTCTGAAGATTGTTAGGATGTTGTCTTAGCCCTTCTGGGTTTGCTATAACAAAATATCACAGCCTTATAAATATGGAAATGGATTTCCACAGTGTGGTCATGCAGGGTCCTTTCTGGTCACACACTTCTTTTTTTTTTTTTTTTTTTTTTAGTTTTCTAATTTGTTATTATTATTTTTTTTCCAGTGGGTTTTGTCATACATTGATATGAATCAGCCATGGATTTACATGTATTCCCAATCCCGATCCCCCCTCCCACCTCCCTCTCCACCCGATTCCTCTGGGTCTTCCCAGTGCACCAGGCCGGAGCACTTGTCTCATGTATCCCACACACTTCTTATTGTATCCTCACACAGGTTGAAGAGCTCGGGCACTCTGTGTGTCTCTTATATATAAAAGCACTCATCTCATTGAGGAGGCTCCATCCTTATGACTCCAGAACCTCACAAAGGCACCACCTTTGGATACCATAACCATGGGAATCAGGATTTCATCATATGACATTTCTGGGGGACACCAAGGTTGAGACCATAGCAGATACAAATATGAACTGCCTCCATCCTCCTCCAGTAGCTGTCTTCACCCACACTCCATTGCATCCTCATTTTCTGCATCACCTTGCAACCATTCCATACATTCTGTCACTCTGGGTTTCACAAGGCCACGTCAGTCAGCTGTCAACTCCAACTCATATTCAGCCTATTCAATGTTTCCCTCTCCCCTGCTGAGGCCCCAGGGACTCACCGGGAAGCATCAATGTGTCCATTTCTGCAAGGTTCCTTCTCTCTCACTCTCTGGATCTTCAATCCCTTGGATCATGTTGGAACAGGGTAGATGGTAACAGATGGGAAAGTTCTGACATCACTGACTTACATGGTGCTGTTGTAGCCTTCTCTTGGTCCAGATGGACTGATCTGAAATTCCCCCTGACTGACAAGTGTTTCTCTTGGGGATCCTTGTGGTTTTCCAGGACATTCATAAGCTGGGGATCCCCAACGTCATAGTTTCCTTTTTAATCAAGGGAATTGTTCTGGTCCCCGCAGCTCACCACATGCAGTAATCACCAAAGCCTCTCTGTTTCCCTCAACCTGCAAGCACCATCTGGAGAACATTAAGTAGCCCACAGTCATATGCCTACTAGCTGACCCATAGAAAACCCATGTATCATAAACACTCTGTACGATTGAATGGCAGAAATACTGGTGTGTATCTGTCCCCTGCTTGGGGCCTCTAGATAAATATACAACTGCTCATATAGACACCGAGTAGATCAGAAAGCTGGATTCAAAACACACTTATCTGAGAAGTGAGATACCATTTTCTCTTCCTTTTAGAGCAACTATCCTTGTCAGTAATTATTTGGCCTTACACATATGCCCTAGAAGGTCCCTGAATTATAAAATCCTCTCAATAGACTGAGTCTCTACTGAGACTGGAGCAGTGTGACTGGATTAGGGTTGCTCAGCTTGTTCAACAGCCTCCAGACAACCAGGGATGAGGGCCAATCTCTTGACTGGCTCTCCTAAGAAGTCAGTGATGCTGCTGTGCTGATCATGCAGCATCTTTAGGGATTTTCTGGAAATTCCTAGTAAACAGAAAATGGGAAATCAAAAGGTAGATGGGAAAGGAGGATGAATAAGAGAGAAGGAAGAGAAAGAGAGAAGGAAGGAAGAGCAGCAAAAGGAAAGTGAGTCAAGGACTTGGGTAGTAAAGGATGAAAAGATGTTAGAACACTGTATTATTAAGGACCCAAATACATACATATATATATATATATATATATATATATATATATATATATATATATTTCAATATTTTAAGAGCAAATATCTCATATTCCCTTTTATGTCCATTTTCTCTTCTCTCCTCTTTTTCTTAAATTGTCTTTTATACTAGGAGTATTCTTTTGTTGTTACTAAAGACCATAGTTCTTGAGATGAACAGAGCCTGGCAACTCTTCAGTACAGAATCCAGCCAAATTATCTTCTTTTAGGCAAAGACAACTTTCACCCACATACAGGAACAATGTCCAGCAAAACCAACCTCTTCCCTCATAGTCAGAATTATTCTTACCTGAGTCTTGCCCCTGTCTTTACCTGGGATGACCCAACCTTTCAGAACATGACAGAATACTCTGCCCCAAAGCAATCAATCAAACCCTCCTTTGAGAGAATCATATATGCCAATTTGGAGAGTGTGTCTTTATTCTATAAGACAACAGGAAACCAAGAACATTTAGTACAAGAGAGCAGAATGTCCAGAATTAGAAAAGAGAAACTTTAATGACAATTGAGGAGTTGTGGCTGTTGGGACTCTTTTTAGAGAATAAGAAAGAGATCAGAAAGAGCTGTGAATATTATGACACTAAAAATCAAAGAGAGTTCTGCCAAGTGAAAAGACGCAAAAGATGTGAGAGATACAGAAAATGAAATAGACCTTGACCACATGCAAGGAATGAGGCAGACATAAGAGTCAGAAAAGGCATCCAACGATATGAGACTAGTTAAGTCAACCAATGAAACATCAGAGAGAAGGTAGGATATAAATTTAGGTTTTATCCAAAAGCATCAGAGCTCTATTTTCCTGTATTTCATCAACTTAGTACCAGAAATCACCAACAAATGTTAAGGTTCTTCAGCAAATGATAGAAATAAGGACTCTACGGAGCCTCTGCTAGACCATCTGAAATACCAGAAGCAAAGCACGACTACCCAGTGATAACAAGCAGTAAGTCTCTAGTCACTTTCAACACTTAAATAAGACATACATTGTAAAGCATAGATCATGGATGGAAATAAAATGGAAAGAACCCATACCTTTACAGAGCCAGCCTAAACAAAACCTGAAACCTAACCAAAATAGAGGTAATGGTCTCCTTAATCATGTGTCCACTTTCTCCAAGAGTTCCTCATTCCTTTTTCCTGAATCCTCCCTTGTTTACTAACCCTTCATTGCCTTACTCTTAGCAGACAGTCAGCTAATCACTAATCAAATAAATAATTAAACAGTGTTCACTCCTGAAATGTATTTGTATTGATGGACTCTTCAAACTGAAAAGGTTTCTAATCCCGTGTAAGTAAAACTCTAATACTGAAATGACTCCTTCCAGCCTCTTTTCAAAATGCCCAGTGGGCAGCAACTGTGAGTGTAGCTACTTAGACGTCTTCTGCTGTAATCAAAACCTGTTTGGATAGTGAAGACACGAGATGGATGAAGCACTGAAAGATGTCAAGAAAGAATTGCATGGACAAGTGGAAAAGATAGCAGAAGCCTTTAACACCGGTCTATGCCTGTACACCATACCGTGTAATGGGAGCCAAGTGGGCCTAATCAGGGATGGATTTTTCAAGAAAGTTCTATATGAGTTGGCACTGAGAGTTTGATTCAACTCAACTATTTCAACATGATTCTTTGATTCTAAGACTCAAAACCACTTGTCTCATTTAACTGCACTAAGTCAAAACTGGAATATACTAATTGCCTAATGAACACTGCTAAGAGATCTTAGATGTTCTCATCACAAGAAGAAAATTGTAACTATTTCTAGTGACAGATGTTCACCAGACTTCTTGTGGTGATCATTTTGCAATATATATCAAATAATTATGTTGTACACCTGAAACCAAAATAACATTATATGTCAATATTTTTTTATCTATAATGACATCTGAAACTAAAATAGCATTATTAGACAATGTGACCTATGTATAATGATCATATAATCATTATGTTATGTACATAACACATATCCATACCTTCAATTAAGTTCAGTCACTCAGTCATATCCAACTCTTTGAGTCCCCATAAACTGTAGCAAATCAGGCTCCCCTGTCCTCCACCATCTCATGCAGTTTGCTCAAACTCATTTATATCGAGTCGGTGATGCCATCCAACCGTCTCATCCTCTGCCATCTTCTTCTCCTCCTCCCATTCATCTTTCGCAGCATCAGGGTCTTTTCCAATGAGTTAGTTCTTTGCATCAGGTGGAAAAATTATTGGAGCCTCAGTTTCGGTATCAGTCCTTTCAGAGAATATTCAGGGTTTATTTCATTTAGTATTGACCAGTTCGATCTCCTTGCAGTCCATGGACACTCAAGATTCTTCTCCAACACCACAGTTCAAAAGCATCATTTCCTCAGTGCTCAGTTTCCTTGTGTTCCAGCTCTCACATCCATCCTGACTAATGGAGAAACCATAGCTTTGACTAGATGGAATTGTATTTACATATATAAACATATATGTACACACACCTATGTAAGGAAAAGTTTTGAAAAGGAATATAATTCTATTTTGGATAAAGAAATCAAATCAACTAGTATATATTTTTTTCAAATGTGCATTTTAGCTATCATGTTGGGTCTAAAACCTTATCTTCATATGTAGTTTATGTTTATGCTGATAAAAGAAACAGAAACGTGTCTTCACCTTGTAACATTAACTGCGGACCAGCTTATTTACAATAGCTAATCGAAACCACAAAGTTTTGAAACCGATAGGCCTGTCCAGTACTATGCTATTGGTCATTTAACCAACTGATCATTGAATATATTCCTCCTTGACTCAGAAACTCATATAGGCGCTTTGTTTACATCAATAAACAAAGCATGCAGACATTTACCCTCATGGAACAGATATTCCAGCTGGGGGAAGACAGATAATCTGCCATAAACATGAATCCAGGTACATTATATGGTATGTTAACAGGTGATCTGTACTGTGGGAAAAGAAATAGTAAAGTAGAGGATGGGGTTTAGGGGATGAATATGAAGAAAGGGAGGTGATTTAAAGAAAAACAACGTAGACCACACTGAGGGGAGCAAACACCCTTTCTTGCATTCAAGATTCCAGTTTTCCCCTGTCCAGTCAGGTCTCTTGGTCTTTCTTCTACCCAACTTCAAGATGTTTCCGTCTCTGAGGCTCTATGCAATCTCATGCAAACATGCGTGTTTATATATGTATTTCTATTCTATTATGCCATTTAAAAAATATACACAAAATATAACCTATGTATGCTAACATTTTCTTGCCTAGTGGATAGGGACACTCATTATTTTGGCCACTGGACTAATTGATTCTGAATGTACACACATAATTATGCCAGTTGTTTAACTATAATAATAAAGTGATTTCCTTTATATATAGCTTCAATCAAATTTTTCAGAATACCACAAGGGGCCAAGAATAAAATTATATGTGAATAACTCTCTTCATATGCAATATGAGTAATATAAGTAATCATCTTTAGTTCTTTTGTTATTCCATCAACTTATTTACTGTCTAGTAATCCAAACTCTACAATAGATTTCTTTTTTTCAGGGTTTAAATCTCAAATCATAATAAAAGCAGAGCAATGGCCTTAAAAAAATGGCCTAGTGAAATAGTTGGCTTAAAGCTCAACATTCAGAAAACTAAAATCATGGCATCTGGTCCTATTAGCTCATGGCAAATAGATGGGGAAGCAGTGGGAACAGTGCTGACTTTATTTTTCTGGTCTCCAAAATCACTGCAGATGTTGACTGAAGCCAAAAATTAAAAAAAGCTTATTCCTTGGAAGGAAACTTATGACCAACCTAGACAACAAATTAAAAAGCAGAGGCATTAATTTGTGAAAAAATGTCCATTTAGTCAAGGCTACGGTTTTTCCACTGGTTATGTATGGATGTGAGAGTTGGACTATAAAGAAAACTGAGCACTGAAGATTGATGCTTTTGAACTCTGTTGTTCAAGCAGATTCTTGAGAGTCCCTTGGACTGCAAGGAGGTGCAACCAAACATCCTAAAAGAGATCAGTCCTGGATATACATTGGAAAGACTGATGTTGAAGCTGAAACTCCAATACTTTGGCCACATGATGCGAAGAGTTGACTCATTTGAAAAGACCCTGATGCTGGGAAAGATTGAGGACAGGAGGAGTAGGGGACCATAGACGATGAGATGGTTCGATGGCATCACCGACTCTATGGAGATGGATTTGTGGGGCCTCCGAGAGTGGTGATGGACAGGGAGGCCTAGTGTGCTGCAGTTCAGGGGGTTGCAAAGAGTCGGACACAACTGAGCAAGTGAACCAAGCTGAACTGAAATGGCTAAAAGAATAAATAAAATGTTGTATGGACTTCATTGTATATAATGGAAGGAACACCAGGTGGTGGTTTAGTTGCTAAGCTGTGTCTGATTCATTGTGACCCCATGGACTGTAGCCCACCAGGTTCCTCTGTCCATGGAATTCTCCAGGCAAGAATACAGATTCCCATGTCCTCCACCAGGGGATCTTCCCAACCCAGGGATTGAGCCCAGGTCTTCACAAGGCAAGTGGATTTCTTACTGTCTGAGCCACCAGGAAAGCCTCAATAATTTAATAATGGCATGGATATTTGGAAATTAAAAGGATAAAAACATATTGAATATTAGATAAAGTAGACTTTAGAGCAAAGAAAATATCTAAGGACAAAGGAATACAAGGACATTACATAAGGAAAAAAGAGTCAATCCAGCAGGAACACATAGTAGTCCTAAATATGTGTACATCTAACAAGATAATCTCAAAATATTTGAAGCAAAATTAGATGCATCATATGAATACTCCTATACACTTTACTGAGATTGAAACTGTGACATGAAATTTTGAAAAAGAAATCATCAATCCAAGATAGTTTGACCAGAGAATTCTAACAAATATTTAAAAAATTAAGATCAATTTGACATAATCTCTTCAAGAAAAAGAAAGAGTAAGAAACCATTCCCAACTAATTAGATGGGGCCAGTATTGCTCTATATCAAACTCACACAAAGGAAGTACAAAAAAGGAAATTTCAGACAAACGTCTCTGACAAATTTGGAATTAAAAGTTTTCACTCTCACACATATGAATCAACCAAATGAATTCAACGATGGATAAAAATCATCTCTTGATAGTTTCTGATCCCTTCCTAAGTCTGGTCACATTACCTATCTCTTTAAAGGGTTTAAGTGAATCAAGTATACATACAGTTCAGTTCAGTTCAGTTCAGTCGCTCAGTCGTGTCAGACTCTTTGCGATCCCATGAATTGCAGCACGCCAGGCCTCCCTGTCCTTCACAAAGTCCTGGAGTTACTCAAACTCATGTTCATCTAGCGGGTGATGCCATCCAGCCATCTCATCCTCTGTCGTGCCCTTCTCCTCCTGCCCCCAATCCCTCCCAGCATCACAGTTAGCGTCCTGGTAACAATATTATCATACCAGAAATACAGTGACAAATCCTCGAGTCTAGGTCAAATCAGAAGCTGACCTCCCCCATTCAAGTTAATCCGACCCAGTCATTTTAAGTGTCTAGCAAAAATCACTGCAACTAGATTCATAAGATAAAACATATCTACTATGTAGAAAATGTGGGTGTGTTTGATATTCTTTATTTGCCCCTCTGTAACCCTGTTGATCATTTTCTATTATGTTATGAACCTTTGGAGGTTGAGAAGACCAGACTTTATCCCTCTAGCTCTCCTGGCTTCTGACTTCTACTTGAGTTTTGCCAGTGGTGGACAAAAGAAATTGTTGAGTCAGTGGAGAAAAAGATTCGTGGATTGATTCTTTCCTCTGACTCCTTTCTTGCTGTGAAGTGGCCAAATCTCTCCACTGAAGCCCAGAGCTCTGGTCAGAGGCCCTCGCTTTTAGCTGCAGCCATGTACAAGACTCTTTAGAGACTGCAATATCCATTCTCTTCTTTGCCCCATGGCCCTAAAATTGTTCATGCACCCCTGTTCTTGCATGTCCCAAAGAACTTTTCTTTTCCTTTTAAGCTTTTCTTAGCTCTGCTACAGCTTCATATGTAGTTTATGTTTATGCTGATAAAAGAAACAGAAACGTGTCTTCACCTTGTAACATTAACTGCGGACCAGCTTATTTACAATGGCTAATCGAAACCACAAAGTTTTGAAACCGATAGGCCTGTCCAGTACTATGCTATTGGTCATTTAACCAACTGATCATTGAATATATTCCTCCTTGACTCAGAAACTCTTATATGTGCTTAGTTTACATCAATAAATAAAGCATGCAGACATTTACCCTCATGGAACAGATATTCCAGCTGGGGGAAGACTGATAATCTGCCATAAACATGAATCCAAGTACATTATATGGTATGTTAACAGGTGTTCTTTACTGTGGGAAAAGAAATAGTAAAGCAGAGGATGGGGTTTAGGGGATGAATATGAAGAAAGGGAGGTGATTTAAAGAAAAACAACGTAGACCACACTGAGGGGAGCAAACACCCTTTCTTGCATTCAAGATTCCAGTTTTTCCCTGTCCAGTCAGGTCTCTTGGTCTTCTACCCAGCTTCAAAATGTTTCTATCTCTGAGGCTCTATGCAATCTCATGCAGATATGGGTGTTCTGAATATTCTGCTTCTCTTCACTTGAACTGGTTTCATAAAAACATTTTTGGTAAACTGTCCCAAATTAAGTAACATTTTATGCAGCAAATTTTGATAATTTCTCTTTCCTGAAGAAGTAATCTCCAAATTATTTTCGATTTTACAACACACTTTCAGTGACCTAATTATATTATGTAAAAATATTATATATGTATTTCTATTCTATTATGCCATTTAAAAAATATACACAAAATATAACCTATGTATGCTAACATTTTCTTCCCTAGTGGATAAGGACACTCATTTTTTTGGCCACTGGACTAATGGATTCTGAATGTACATGCATACTTATGCCAGTTGTTTAACTATAATAATAAAGAAATTTCTTTTATATATAGCTTCAATCAAAGTTCTCAGAATACCACAAGAGGGCAAGAATGAAATTATATATGAATAGCTCTCTTCATATTCATATATAAAGTTTGAGCTCAATTAAGTAATCATCTTTAGTTATTTTGTTTTTCCATCAATTCATCTACTGATAAATAATCCAAATTCTACAATAAATTTCTTTTTTTTCAGGGTTTAAATCTCAAATCATAATGCAAGCAGAGCAATGGCCTTGAAAAATGGCCTTGGAAAAAGTGGCCTAGTGAAAAATTTCGCTTAAAGCTCAACATTCAGAAAACTAAAATCGCTGCATCTGGTCCTATTACTTCATGGCAAATAGAAGGGGAAGCAGTGGAAACAGTGGCTGACTTTATTTTCTGGTCTCCAAAATCACTGCAGATTGTGATTGCAGCCAAAAATTAAAAGACGCTTACTCCTTGGAAGGAAAAGTTATAACCAACCTAGACAGCAAATTAAAAAGCAGAGACATTACTTTGTCAAAAATTTCTGTCTAGTCAAAGCTAGGTTTTTCCAGTGGTTATGTATGAATGTGAGAGTTGAACTATAAAGGTGGCTGAGCCCCAAAGAATTGATGCTGTTGAACTCTGGTGTTGGAGCAGATTCTTGAGAGTCCCTTGGACTGCAAGGAGATGCAACCAGTCTATCCTAAAGATCAGTCCTGGGTGTTCATTGGAAGGACTGATGTTGAAGCTGAAATTCCAATACTTTGGCCACGTGATGCGAAGTACTGACTCATTTGAAAACCCTGATGCTGGGAAAGATTGAGGGCAGGAGGAGAAGTGGACAACAGAGGATGAGATGGTTGCATGGCATCACCAACTCAATGGACATGGGTTTTGGTGGCCTCCAAGAGTTGGTGATGGACAGGGAGGCCTGGCGTGCTGCAGTTCACAGGGTGCCAAAGAGTCAGACACGACTGAGTGACTGAACCAAACTGAACTGAAATGGTCTAGAAGAATAAATAAAATGTTGTATGATATCATTATATATATATGCATTTGTAAAGAAAATTAATGAAAAAATACAGAAGACTTACAGTTTGCTGAAACAGAAAGTGTACTCACTCAGAGCGGAATATACATATAATCTCAAAAAAATACTTTCTCAGCTTCTGATGACTTCTGAAGAAAGGGGCTCCATGGCTTTCATCTCCAGCCTACTATGGACTCCTTTCCACTTCCCTCCTCAACTTGCCTCCATGAAATCTCTTCCCCAGGTTATAAAACACACTTTGGGCTTCTGGTTCAGACATGATGACCTTGATCTCTTTCTGCCCACTCCTCTTTTTAATCTGGAAATAAGAAGGGACCACTAAAGGGACCTTTTATAGTAGGCCAAAAGGAGGTGAACTAGTTTAGGGCCTGAAGAATGGAAGAGTAACACAGCAACACGTAACAGAAGACAGCCCAGGCCCAGCATTCCTGACCTCCAACCTAGCATCAGAAGGCAGCCTGAGTGGGGCTGTTCCTCCCAAGGAATAAATGTGAAGGAACACCAGGTGGTGGTTTAGTTGCTAAGCTGTGTCTGATTCATTGTGACTCCATGGAGTGCAGCCCACCAGGTTCCTCTGTCCATGGAATTCTCTAGGCAAGAATACAGATTCCCATGTCCTCCACCAGGAGAATTTTCCAAGCCAGGGATTGAACCCAGGTCTTCACAAGGCAAGTGGATTCCTTACTATCTGAGCCATCAGGAAATACTGAAAAATTTAATAATGGCATGGATATTTTGGAAATTAAAAGGATAAAAACATATGTGAATATTAGATAAAGTAGACTTTAGAGCAAAGACAATATCTAAGGACAAAGGAATACAAGGGCATTACATAAGGAAAAAAGAGTCAATCCAGCTCGAACACATAATAATCCTAAATATGTATACATGAAACAACATAATCTCAAAATACTTGAAGCAAAATTAGATACATCATATGAATACTCCTATACACTTTACTGAGTTGGAAACTGTGACATAAAACTTTTGAAAAACAAATCATCAGTCCAAGATAGTTTGACCAGAGAATTCTAACAAGTATTTTAAAAATTAAGTTCAATTTGCCATAATCTTTTCAAGAAAATGAAAGAGTAGGAAACCATTCCCAACTAATTAGATGGGGCCAGTATTGCTCTATATCAAACTCACACAAAGGCAATACAAAAAGTAAATTTCAGACTAACGTCTCTCACAAGTTTGGAATTAAAAGTTTTCACTCTCACACATACAAATCAACCAAATGAATTCAACAATGGATAAAAACATCTCTTGATAGTTTCTGGTCCCTTCCTAAGTCTGGTCACATCACCTGTCCCTTCAAAGGGTTTAAGTGAATCAAGTATACAGACAGTTCAGTCAATCAGTCGTGTCCGACTCTTTGCGACCCCATGAATCGCAGCACACCAGGTCTCCCTGTCCATCATAAAGTCCCGGAGTTTACTCAAACTCATGTCCATCGAGCTGGTGATGCCATCCAGCCATCTCATTCTCTGTGATCCCCTTTTCCTGCTGCTCCCAATCCCTCTAAGCATCACAGTTAGGGTCCCAGTAACAATATTATCACACCAGAACTACATTGACAAATCCTCGAGTCTAGGTCAAATCACAAACTGACTTCTCCCATTAAAGTTAATCCTACACAGTCATTTTAAATGTCTAGCAAAAATCACTGCAACTAAATTCATAAGATAAAGAAAACATATCTACTACACAGAAATGGTGGGTATGTTTTGATATTCTTTATTTGCCCCTCAGGCACCCTGCTGATCATTTTCTATTATGTTATGAACCTTTGGAGGCTGAGAAGACCAGACTTTATCCCTCTAGCTCTCTTTGCCTCTGACTTCTACTTGAGTTTTGCCAGTGGTGGACGAAAGAAATTGTTGAGTCAGTGGAGAGAAAGATTCGTGGATAGATTCTTTCCTCTGACTCCTATCTTGCTGTGAAGTGGCCAAATCTCTCCACTGAAGCCCAGAGCTCTAGTCAGAGGCCCGCACTTTTAGGTGCAACTGTGTACAAGACTCTTTAGAGACTGCAATATCCATTCTCTTCTTTGCCCTGTAGCCTTAAAGTGTTCATGCACTCCTGTTCTTGCATGTCTCAAAGAGTTTTGCTTTTCCTTTTAAGCTTTCCTGAGCTCTGCTACAGCTTCCAAATCCTTAAAGCCCATTGTGTGTTAGTCGCTCAGGCATGTCTGACATTTTGTGATCCCCATGGACTGTAGCCTACAAGGCTTCTCTGTCCAAAGGATTCTTCAGACAAGAATTGTGGAGTGGGTATCCAATCCTTTCTGAATGGATCTTCCCTACCCAGGGGAGCAACCCAGGGTTCCCACATTGCAGGGAGATTCTCTGTCATCTGCACCACCAGGGAAGCCAGTTTCCATTATTTTCCTTATCTGTGTAAATCATCTTGATTTCTGACAATGATAGGGGTGGCTATGGAGCTGCTAGATAAAGATGGTCCCTCAAAGATCTAATGCTAAACTGCTTACAACAGGAGGGCGACATCTTTTTTCCTGACACCAAAATCATAAATACAAAACATGTCATAGATCGTGTAAAAATAAGTGCTGAGAAATCAATGATTTAAGAATGAATTTGGTAAAAGTACATAAACTTTAAGCTGTAAGATGATGAATAAGATCTGAGGATCTAATGTGTAACAAGGTGACTATGGTTTCTAATGTGTTATTGAAATTTGTGGGGTTTCCCAGGTGATGTTAGTGGTAAAGAACCTTCCTGCGAGTGCAGAATGCATAAGAGACGTGGGGTGAATCCCTGGGTCAGGAAGATCCCCTGGAGGAGGGCATGGCGACCCAGTCTAGTATTCTTTCCTGGAGAATCCCCATGGACAGAGGAACCTGGCAGGCTATAGTCCATGGGGTCACAAAGAGTTGGACATGACTGAAGTCACTTAGCACACATGTAAGAGAGGAAAACTTAAAAGTTCTCACCAAAAACATCTTTAAAGGTAAATATGTGAGGTGATATTAATAGATATGTTAATTAAATAAATTTCTGTTTTTCTATTAAAATTCAAGTCCTAATTTAGAAAGTCCACATGTGTGCTCTTCACTACTGTCCAATCTTTGCATCCAGCAGGTCTTCGTTAGGTGTTTGTGCAATGAAACACTTTTATTCATGCAGAGTTAAATTCCAATGAATTTTTGATGCTGCTCTCAGAGCATACAGTGAACTAAAATCATTGAGGTCTTTTCTTCCCACCCAAACCCTCATACCCTTTGGACATAATTACAGAGCTAGAACTGTGGGGGCTTCCCTTTTCACTCAGCTGGTAAAATTCTGCCTGCAATGTGGGAGGTCTGGGTTTGATCCCTGGGTTGGGAAGATACCCTGGAGAAGGGAAAGGCTACCCACTCCAGTATACTGGCCTGGAGAATTCCATGAACTGTATAGTCCATGGGTTACAAGTTGGACGCGACTTAGCGACTTCCGTTCACAGAACTGTGGATGCATTTGCTTTTAATTGTTACCCTATTAGACGCAAAGCACTGGATTTTCAGTCTTTTATTCCACATACACTAGCCCTCATAGTTTCCTGTCCTAAGATAATGTGATAATCGAGTCACTGACTAAAAGGCTCAATAGGACAGAACTAGAGACAGTGCTCTGAACCTGCCACTTGAGTCTACTTTTTACTATAGGATTCTTAACTTAACTAGAGGATTCAGTTTCTTCGCTGTAGTCTCTGATCATGACAGATAAAAAATACTTTATGGAAAACCTAAAAATCCAAAATCTTACATTGTACACAAACACCTAATCTCTCTTCAATGGTAGAAAAGAAATTCACCTCCTTGATGAATTGTTACCTACTTTTCCTTGATATAAGTACCATCTTTCTAATTATGGCTTCCTAAATTCATTCTCACCATTTTTATCTCCCTGACCACACTCTGACTTATAGTTAATTATCTGAACAACACCAATCCCAAATCCTTTAATTCAGTTCCCCTGGGGCTACTTGGGTATGCCAACTGCCCCGAAGTTACCTTTTATTGAGTACCAAACATGGCAGAAACTGGCCAGCAATTTGTACTTTCTGAGATAAATATTATAATTAAAAACAAATAGCCAACCTCTGGTATTTTGGATAATCTGACAGCTGGACAAAATCTTAACTGCTATTCCTATAATTAAAAACAAATACCCAGACTCTGGTATTTTGGATAAACTGACAACTGAACAAAACCTTAACTGCTCTTCCATAAAAGGTTCCCTTTGTGTTAATGTCTTCCTTTTAGAGAGAATTTGCATTCTAGATAGCATTCAGGTAAATTGAAATGGGAATTATGTTACCTGGGAAAAAAACCCACTGTCGAACGAAACAAAAGTAGACAAATCACTCATCTTCTGTATACTTTACGACCCATTTCATTAGGAGCTGGCAGCTCAGACAGTAGAGTCCACGTGCAGTACAGGAGACCTAGGCTCCATCCCTGGTCAGGAAGATCCTTGGAAGAGGACATGTCAATCACTCCAGTATTCTTACTTAGAGAATCCACATGAACAGAGGAGCCTGGCTGGCTATAGTCCAAGGGTTCATCATTCCATGGGGTCGTAAAGTGTTTGACACGACAGAGCAACTACACACAGCAAGCTTCTCAAGGTGACATGCTCACATTTAGACACAGTTTCTCTCACTAGTGTACTGAACTGCAACACCTGATTTTCAATGGAAGATCAAAGATAAAAGTGATGTTCCATAACAGTCAAGTAGTTATTTCTATCGATGATTTGCTCTTAAAGCTAAGCCAGAGAAATGCATTGTGAGATAGAGCAATAATGAGAAGTATAAGAGATCCAAACAGGGAAGCTGCTCAATCGATCGATAATTTTCTTTTCAGAAAAAAGAACAAACCTCAGTTTGGAATCATGTTTTATACAAAGATTTGCATAATCTTTGGAAAGGTAAAGGATTTTCTACTCTAATTTTCCTTTTCCAGTTGAGAAAACCAAGCCCTAGAGAAGTGAAGTATGTTTTCCAAGACAAAGAGTAGTAATGTTAAGATTCTGATGAGAGCCTGCTGACAGGCCTTAGGGTCCAGATGCCTCATCTTTAGGCTGACAGGCTGGAGATTGGGCTACCAGTAATGGTGCCGTCTTCAGGCTGAATTGCTTTTATTTTGAGAAACTTCTTTCTTTGCTCTTAAGCCCTCAACTGACCACATACAATCCACAATCTATAGGTATAAATGTTAATTACCTCTAAAAAAATATGTTCCCAGGTGAGCATGTTAAAGAAGTACAATTTTAAAGAAATGTGCAATTCTATGGAATATGTTATCATGTGACACTTTATTTGCAATTGAATATCTATGCTACGTGTTCCATATTCATGACCTTGGAAGGGAAAACAAGATTGACAATCCCCCCCCCCGCCCCCCCACCATTTGATCATGCCCAGTGTTTTAGTGCATGCAGGCTGCTGTTACAAAATGCCAGAGTCTGGGTGGTTTATAAACCATGTTATTTGTCACTGTTCTGGAGGCTAGAAGTCCAAGATCAGGGTGCCAGCATGGTTGAGTGAGTGAGGGCCTCTTCCAGGACATATCCCTGAATAGAAGGGATGAGCAAGTATTTCAGGCCTCTTTCACAAGAGCCCTAATCCCATTCATGTGGGCTCTGCCCTCATGACATAATCATTTCCCACTGGTCCCACCTCCTATAATCATCACTTTGGGGATTAGGTTTTCAACATACGAATTTTGGAAGAACACAAGCATTTAGACCATGGCACCCAATGAGGAGGCTGACTTGTCTAAGGTAACGCAATGCCTCATGGATACTGAATGCTCTGTGGTGCTGATAGGAAGCCGAGGACTAAGGGAGTTGAATAAGGACCAGCAGCCCCAGGTGGAGGGTCTGAGATGGCATACTCCTTGATGAATTTCACAACAATATATGAGTATCTCCAGCATCTCCCTTGGTTTTCAGTTATTGAGGAATCCCCCCTGTCCTATACATGTACCTATTTGAAATATGAATTAATTACTAGTTCTTAGACAAAGTACCATTTGACCCATATGATAATATCACGACTATGCATATGAAGAAAGGGGCCTTTGATGGACACAAATTTCAGAGTGGAAAATCCTCAAGACTTTATTCACTTCAGATAGCAATTACAAGTTTGGGGATCCCCCAAGACCATTCTTGGGTTCCATAATCAGCTGGACTCCAAGAGTTCACTGAACGCTGTTATAGATGTGGTTATGGTTTGTTCCATATCTTTGATTTATTTTTAATTCATTTTTATTTTTTTCTGAGGTATAATTGGTTTACAATGCTATAAATGTCAGTTTTTGTTGAACAGTGAATAACTTGTGTATATACAGGTATATCCACTCTTGTTTAGATTCTTTTCTCATGGAGCAACAGACAGGTTCCAAAAAGGAAAAGGAGCATGTCAAGGTTGTATATTGTCACCCTGCTTATTTAACTTATATACAGAGTACGCCATGAGAAACGCTGGGCTGGATGAAGCACAGTTAGTATCAAAACTGCCAGGAGAAATATCAATAACCTCAGATATGCAGATGACACCACCCTTATGGCATAAAGTGAGGAAGAACTAAAGAGCCTCTTGATGAAAGTGAAAGAGGAGAGTGAAACACTTGGCTTAAATCATAACATTCAGAAAACTAAGGTCATGGCATCCCATCCCATCACTTCATAGCAAGTAGATGGTGAAACTGGACAGTGGCTGACTTTATTTTTGGGCTCCAGAATTACTGCAGATGGTGATTGCAGCCATGATATTAAAAGACGTTTCCTTGTTGGAAGGAAAATTATGACCAAACTAGACAGCATATTAAGAAGCAGAGACATTACTTTGTCAAGAAAGATGCATCTAGTCAAGTTATGTTTTTTTCCAGTAGTCATGTGTTGATGTGACAGTTGGACTATAAATAAACCTGAGCGCTGAAGAATTGATGCTTTTGAACTATGGTATTCGAGCAGACTCTTGAGTCCCTTGGACTGTAAGGAGATCCAAGAAGTCCATCCTAAAGGAGATCAGTCCTGGATGTTCATTGGAAGGACTGATGTTGAAGCTGAAACTCCAATATTTTGGCCACCTGATGCAAAGAGCTGACTCATTTGAAATGACCTGATGTTGGGAAAGATTGAAGGCAGGAGAAGAAGGGGATGACAGAGGGTGAAATTGTTAGTTGGCATAACCAACTCAATGCACATGAGTTTGGGTGAACTCCAGGAGTTGGTGATGGACAGGGAGGCCTGGCATGCTGCGGTTCAAGGGGTCAAGAAGAGTCGGACATGACTGAGCGAATGAACTGAACTGAACTCAAGTAGGTCATTACAGAGAGTTGAGTAGAGTTTCCTGTTCTATACAGTAGGTCCTTATTAGTTATCTATCTTATATAAGTGTGTACACGTCAATCCCAATGTCACAATTCATCTCTCCCTACTTCCCCCTGGAACCATAAGATAATTTTCTACATTGTGACTCTCTTCCTGTTTGTAAATAAGTTCATTTCTACCATTTTGCAATATTCCACATATCAGTGATAGCATATGCATTTGTCTTTCTCTTTCTGACTTACCTCACTTTGTATGACAATATCCAGGTCCATCCATACATATTGCTTCTGATAGCATTATTTTGTTCCTTCTTATGACTGAATAACATTACATTATAAATCTGTACTTCATCTTCTTTGCCCATTTCTCTGTTAATGGACATTTAGGTTGCTTCCATGTTCTGGCTATTGTAAATTGTGATGCAATGAACACTGCTATGCTTAGTCGCTTAGTCATGCCCGACTCTTTGCAACCCCATGGATTGTAGCCTGCCAGGCACATCTGTCCATGGGGGCAGTCCCCGTGGACAATATTAGGCAAGAAGATTGGAGTTGGTTGCTATCCCCTTCTTCAGGGGATCTTCCAAACCCAGGGATCGAACCCAGGTCTCCCGCACTGCAGGCGGATTCTTTACCATCTGAGCCACCACGGGAGCCCTGATGAAGCAAGGAACACTGAGGTGCATGTATCTTTACAAAGTATGATTTTCTCTTGGTATATATCCAGGGGATTGCAGCTTCTTAAAAGATACAGATAAAAAACTGCCCAGGAAAAGTCATATAGGTGAGAGTCAAAAGGAAATGTGAGACATGGAATTTTGGTTTCCTCTTCCCAGTGTGTCATGGGCAGCTCTGTGCTCCCAGCACCAATGTGCTGGCAGTGAGGATTTGCAGACACGGGAGCTCACTCCAGGCTCCGTGTCCAGAGTTTTTACTGGGGCTCCATCACCAAGGCATGATTGATGGTCCATACAGCTGATCTCAGGCTCAAACCTCTCTAGAGGTGCAGCTGATACTGCATGACGAAAACCACCATCCTGAATCAAATCAGTCTTGTGGGCCAAAGTATTTACTCTAAATCACACTGTTGACATCTCTATCAGGCTGGCCCAAGACCCTCAATAAACAAAAGCACTTCTCTTTGACACTTTTAGTCACTCTTTGTCAGATGAATCAACATAAGGGTTTAGAGAGGAGCTCCCAGGAAACAAGGGCAAAGTACAGACTTCCCTTTGGGTGAGGCTGAGCCCTTCACTACACAGCCCAGTTGCTGGTTTTGCTTGACAAGGCTCCCTCATTGTAACTTCACAATAAGAAAATGTGAAGTGATAAACATTGGTCAAGCATTTATCTTCTTCTGGTCTTTCTCTGAAAAAAAATTTTTTTTTTTTTTTTGCATTATCCTCATTAATTCTTATGCAACTCCATGAGGTAGATACTAGTTTGAATGGCATTATGGAGAGAAGTAAAATAAGGCTTGCCTAAAGATTCAGGGCTAGTGAGTGATGGAGTGAAGTATGTACAAGGGCTATAGGACTCCAAGGTTCATACTTAAAACCAATATGTTGGAAAGATACCAATAATTCTTTTTTTAGCAGTTTTATTTTTTTGGTTGCGAGGCTGTGAGGCTACTCATCCACTGATAACTGCTTAATTATTAATCCTTTTGCTTACGTGATATTTAAGCATCAAAAATTCTCCATTTTGCCTTTCTCAGTAGATACTGCAGAGTTTTTTTTTTTTTCCTATGTAGATGAAACATATGTGAAACAAATGTCATGAATAGTGACTAGCAAGCAGAGTATTGTTTGAGACAGAATTGGCAAATAAAACTGTAAGATATTTAAAGTATATAACACGAGAATTAGACAGATGCATATATTATTTTTTAAATTTATTTTTAATTGAAATATAATTTCTTTAAAATGTGTTGTGCAATGCTGTGAATCAGGCTGAAGTGTACATATACCCCCTCCCCCTTGAGTCCCCCACTCGCACCCCGTCCCTCTTCTCCAGGTGGTCACATAGCACTGGGTGAGCTTCCTGTGCCATACAGCAATTTCCCGCTAGCCTATCTATTATTATTTTTCATTTGGTAATGTACTGTGTTTCAGTGCTACTCTCAGTTCAACTTGTATCACCTCCCTTGTTGTTTCCACAAACATGTTCTCTGTCTGTGTCTCTCTTCCTGCCCTGAAAATAGGTTAACCAGTGCCATTTTTCTGGATTCCATATATACATTAACAAACAATATTTGGTTTTCTCTTTGTGACTTACTTCATTCTACATAACAGGCTGTAGCTTCATCCACCTCAGCTCAAGTGACCCAAATTCGCTTCTTTTTAAGGTTAATTAAAATTCCCTTGTATAGATGTACCACAACTTCTTTATCCGTTCATATCTCAGTGCACATCTAGATTGCTTCCATGTACTGGCTACTGTAAACACTGTTGCAATTAATTTTGGGGTACATGTGTCTTTTTGAATTATGATTTTCTCAGGGTATATGCCCAATAGTAGAATTTCTATGTCATATGGTAGTTTTGTTAGGATTTCCCTGATGGCTCAGCAGCTAAGGAATCTGCCTGCAATGCAGGAGACACAGGCGATGGTTCAATTCCTGGGTCAGGAAGCTTCTCTGGAGGAGGAAATGGCAACCCACTCCAGTACACTTGCCATTTCCACCTACCCCTCTGCCATAGTGCTGACCCTCATTTACATATGTATTAGAAAAGAGTTTCCCTTTCTATTAACTTAAGTAACATACCTATCATCTGACATGTTTACCTTTTATTTTTTGAAGAGAACACATGTAAGTTCTACTCTCTTAGACAGCACCAATTAAACAACACAATTTTATCAGTTATAGTCATCATGCTACACATTAGATTCTCAGACCTTATAATTTTCATATGTTAAAATGTATAACCTTTTACAATCCGTTCCTATTTCCTCCACTCTCCAAGCCCTGGCAATCACTTTCCTATGCTGTTTTTCTGTTCTACTTTTTATTTTTATTTTTTTAGATTGCTTACAATTAAGATCATATAGTATCTGTCTTTCTCTAACTTATTTCACTTAGCATAAGGCCCTCCAATTTTATCGGTGCTGCCACAAATGGAAGAATTTATTTTTTAATGGCTAAATAAAATTCATATATAACATCACATCGCATTGTTTTAATCTCTTCACAAGCTGACAGATACTTAGATTGTTCCTATAATAGGCTGTTTCTAGGCTACTGTGATGGAGAAGAAAATGGCAACCCACTCCAGTACTCTTACCTGGAAAATCCCATGGACAGAGGAACCTGGTAGGCTGCAGTCCATGGGGTTGCTAAAAGTTGGACACAACTTCACTTTCACTTTTCACTTTCATGCATCAGAGAAGGAAATGGCAACCCACTTTAGTGTTCTTGCCTGGAGAATTCCAGGGATGGGGGAGCCTGGTGGGCTGCCGTCTATGGGACCGCACAGAGTCAAACACAACTGAAGCGACTTAGCAGCAACAGCAGCAGCAGGCTACTGTCAATACTGATGCAGTGAATATGAGAGTACAGATTTCTCTTTGAGATAATTGTTTCATTCCCTTTCAATATATATTCAGAAATGAATATATATCCAGAAGTGTGAAATTTCCTGAGAAACTTCTCGAAGGTATTCCATGGGAGTTGCAACAATATACATTCCTACTAATAATCCATTAAGACCTCCATTTTCTACACATCCTCAATCACACTGATTTCTTACATTTTGGTAAAAGCCATTTAAACAGGATTGTGGTGGTATGTGTTGTACTTTTGATTTGCACTTCCCTGATAGTGATGTTGAGCATCTTGTCATAAACTTCTTGGGCATTCTGTATGTCTTATTTGGGGGGAAAATTGTCTATTCTGTAAAAAATAGCATGCATTTTGTATATTGTATTTGAATATATAAGACTCAGGTACCTATCCATACACCTAAAAAATTACAGAAATATAAATAATTCCATTTATAATTGAATCAAAAATATACTTAGCAATAAATTTAGGCAAGGTGTTGAAAGATCTATATGAAAATATTCAAGTCATTCATGAAAGAAATGTTTAAAAGACACAAAAGGAAACATGCTTCATATTTATTGACTGGTCAAAAACAGAATCATAGATCAACAGAATGGAACAACAAAGCCAGAAAGAAACACACACCCATATATTGTCAGTTAGCTTATGAAAAAGGAGCGAAGAATATCCAGTGGGGAAAGGACAAGCTTTTCAAAAATGGCACTGGGAAAAACGGATAGTCCTATGAAAAAATGAAACTGTGTCCCTGTTTTTTTTTTTACCATACACAGAAATCAACTAAAAAGGGATAAAAAAGTTGAACCTAAGACCTAAGTGATTAAACCCCTAGGAGAAAACATTGAGGTAATCTTCTTGCCATCAGCCTTTGCAATGAGTTTTGGGGTTTCACACTAAAAGAAAAGCAACAACTGCAGAAACAAACATGTGGGACCACAACAAACTCCAAAGAAAGGAACATCGACAAAATCAAATGGCAATTTACACACTGACAGAAGATATTTCCAAATCATATATTTCATAAGGGCTTAGTATCCAAAAATGCATGAAACATACAACTCAAGGGCAAAAAACACCAAATAATCCAAATTTCTAATGGAGCATAAGAAAAGTAAGAGTGTCAATAAATCTGAAGATTAGACTGTAGATGAGAGACACAGCAAGGTTTTCCTTCTAGGACAACAAAAGCCTGTGCCCTCCTGGCATTACTTTCCTCATCTCCACTCAATTGTTTGAACATTACAGTTCACAGTGTACATTATTCAGTCAATAGAAATAACCCCACAGTGAACTATAATATATACTAAGAACAGCCACACTGGGGGAAAAAAACAAACAAAAAAATACCCCAAAACTAATATTTGCATACTTACTAATGAGGCATATCAAAAGGAAGGTAATTTCCAGAGTTTACCACTCCATTGTTTTCTATATTTCATTTCAAATTTGTGCCAACTAGTAGGGGAAATGAGTTAAGAGACCTCACTAATATATCGATTGAAAATCAGTTTCAAATGGGAGCATTAATGGATTATAATTTGGGGGTAATTTGCTACTAGTGTTGAACCTGTAGTCCTTTTGATTCTCTACTGCATCGGGCTAATAATTTATTATAAGTATTAAAAGCAACATAGGGACACATACTACCAAAGTGATAGTGAATAGGGAAAGACATAGAATATTTAGGCAAAAAGTGAAAGAATGGGATATCAGCAATGGTAGTAAATAAAGGGCAGTGTAGCCTTGAGAGGAAGGAGGGTTCTCAAAGTTTCTTGAAATACCAAGAACGAGCCAGATGTGAGGAATTTACTTAATTTATAAACCAGAAAATCTACCAGAAGAAATTTAAGTTCATAAAAAAAATTGCGATTCTAAAAACCACAATTTAGACAGATAATAGGGTAGGGTATGGTATATAGACATTCAAAATTCTCCATTGCTTAGTGCATCAGGCACTCAAGGACCACCCTCACTGAAGTCTTTCTTTATTGCTCAACCTACAGGTACCACCATGGAGAAAGAGATAGCTCTACCTCACAGGCAGTTGAACCCTGCTTTTATGGCTTCATGGCTTTCCTTAACAAGCATTCGATGCAGCAGATTTCCTCCATCCCATTTCATCTGGCTGACTCCCCAAGGTCAACAGGAGTCCTCCTCCTGGGATCATTCTGCAATCCCCATGGCTCCAGCTCCCAGCTTCCGTGGACACCAGTGGACTTACAACCCTGTCCGAGGTATGAAAGGCAGCAGCATGGCTTGTCTATGTGGTTCTCACTCTGTTCAGAGGGTCACAGCAGAGTTAGTTCACTCCCCAACAGCTTCAAATGACTCCCCCATTCCAGTGGACGGCCATGGAGGCGGGGATCTCTTCCCTGCACTTCAGCTCCCTCAGCCCCAGGTGCAGGCTGGTCCCACGTGCTCTCCTCCTTCTTTCCCCTTCTTCCTCATCCCTTCTTTCCTTTGTGCTACCGAGTTCTGTGTGGATCCGGATATTCCTTCTCAGTATTCAGGGCATCCTGCCAGTATTCAACTGGTCTTCAGTGAGAATTGCTGCGTCTTTAGACTTTCTTGATGCATCGTGGAGAGAGGTGTACCCCACTTCCACCTACCCCTCCATCATCTTGTCCACCCCCGTTTGTGCATGTATTAGAAACGAGTTTCCCTTTCTATTAAGTAACATTGCCATCATCACACCTGTTTAACTTTTGCTTCTTGAGGAGAACACAGGTAAGATCCATTCTCTTCAGTTGAGTCAGTCATTCAGTCGTGTCCAAATCTTTGTGACCCCATGGACTGCGGCATGCCAGGCGTCCCTGTCCATCCCTGACACCCAGAGCTTACTGAAAGTCATGTGCGTTGAGGCACTATGCCACTCGATGATGTCCACTCTCACAGAGATTATTGTTTTTTGAGATTCCTTATAATTGAGATCGTGTTGCATTTTTCTTAGTCTGACTTAGTTTATCTAGTATAATGCCTTCCAATTTTATCCATGTTGCCATAAATGGAAGGATTTCTTTCTTTTTCTAATGGCTAAATAATATTTACCTATATGTGTCACATCACATTTTTTTAATCCACTCACCTGTTGAAAGATACTCAGCTTGTTCCCATACCAAATACTGTGAATAATGCTGCAATGAACATGGGAATACAGATCTCTCTTTGAGACAATAATTTCATTTCCTTTGACTCTATATCCAGAAGTGGGATAATGGATCACATAATAGTTCTCTTTTAAATTTCTGGAGGAACCTCCACAGTATTTTTCCATGGGAGTTGCACCGGTATGCATCCTTACCAACAGTGCATAAGCACTGCTTTTTCCTCACATCCTAAACAGGATTTGCCAATTCTTACATTTTTGGTACTAGCGGTTCAAACAGGTAAGAGGTGATATCTCTTGTGCTTTTGATCTGCATTTCCTTTGATTATTAGCAAAGCTGAACATCTTGTCATATATCTCTTGACCATCTATATGTCTTATTTGTGGGAAAATGTCTATTCTTTAAAGATGTAGCATACATTGTGTTTACTATATTCCAATATACAAAACTCTGTTGCCTACATATATATCAATAATGAACTATCAGAAATTGAATAAAGAAAACAAGCCCATTTACTACTGCATCAATAAAAGATAAAACACTTAGAAATAAACTTAAGCAAGGTGTTGAAAGATTTTATACAAAACCTTTAAGACATTGATAAGAGAAATTTTAAAAGAGTTAAAGATATGTAAGTTTAGGTTGTCTATTCAATGTGTTTCTTGAGGTAGGATTTGTATTACTATAAACTTCCCTCTTAGAACTGCTCTTGTTGCATCCTATAGGTTTTAAATCATCATGTTTTCATTTTTCTTTGTTTCTAGGAATGTTTTGATTTCCCTTATTATTTCAGTAACCTGTTTATTATTTAGAAATATGTTGTTGAATCTCCATCTGTTTGTTTTCTTTAAAGTTTCTTTTTACTATAATCTATATTTAGTCTCATAGTGTTGTTGTCAGAGAAAATGCTTGATATAATTTCAATTTCTTTAAATTTACTGAGGTTTGATATGTGACCCAAGATGAGGAAAATATTCCATTTGCACTTGAGAAGAAAGTGTATTCTGTGTTTGGATGGAATGTGCTGAAGATATCAATTAGGTCTGTTTGCTTTAATATTTCCTTTTAGACTTATGTTTTCTTAATAATTTTCTGGTTTGTTGATCTGCTCATTGGTATAGGTGCAGTGTTAACATGCCCTGCTATTACTGTGTTGCTGTCAATTTCCCCTTTTGTGTCAGTTAGTGTTTACCTCATGTATTGAGGTGCTCCTATGTTGGCTTCATAAATATTTAAAATTGTTTTGTGCTTTTCTTGGACTGACCCTTGATCATTTGGTAGTGTCCTTTATCTCTTATAACAGTTTTATTTTAAGGTCTATTTTTTCTGATATGAGAATTGCCAATCCAGTTTTCTTCTGATTTCCATTTGCATGGAATATCTTTGTCCATCCTCTCACTTTCAGTCTGTTTGTATCTCTAGGACTGAAGTGGATCTCTTGTAGACTGCATATATATGGGTCTTGTTTTTGTATCCATTCATCCAGTCTGTGTCTTTTGGTAAGAATGGGAGATGATAATAGCAAATAAAACAACTGATAAAGGATCACTTTCCAAAATACAAGCAGCTCAAACATGTCAGTCATCAAAAGCAATGGCAAGATCTGGAAAAATAAAATAGTGAGACAACATCAAACTCAAATCCTTCTGCACAGTGAAAGAAGCCATCAGTGAAATTAAATGGCGACGTATGGAATGAGAAAAAATATATTTGCAAATCACATAATTGGTAAGTGCTTCATATCAAGTTTATATAAGAGATTCATACAACTCAGTAGGAAAAAAAAAATCAAACAACTCAAATATTTAAATGAGCAAAGGAAGAGTAAGTGTTTTGAAAAATATGAAGATCAGACTGTAGATGAGAGACACTTTAAGTTTTACCTTCCAAAACAGAAACCTGTGTCTTCCTGGCATTCCTTTTTTTATTTCCAATCACCTGATTGGTGATTGAAGTTCACAGTATATATCCTTCACTCAATAGCAATCACACTACATTGAGCCATGTGTGCTCAGAATAGCCCTACTGACTATAAAAACCTAATCATTACATACTTAATCTGGAGGCATCTAAAATCCAAGGTGATTTTCAGAATTTTCCACTCCATTGTTTTCTACATTCTATTTCAAAATTGAAACGCCTAGAAGGAGTGAGTAGGGGACCTCAATAACACATGGGTAGAAAGTCATTTAAAACTGGGAGCATTACTGGAGTATAGCTTGGGAGACTGTATTATTACTAGTACTATTGTAATTTTATTCTGCTTAATTCTCTGGTATACTAGGTTGATATTTATTTAAAATAGTAATACAGCCATGATGGAGAACAGGGTGGAGATTCCTTAAAACACTGGAAATAGAATTGCCAGATGACCAAGCAATCCCATTACTGGGCATACACACTGAGGAAACCAGAATTGAAAGAGACACGTGTACCCCAATGTTCATTGCAACACTGTTTATAATAGCCAGGACATGGAAACAACCTAGATGCCCATCAGAAGACAAATGGACAAGAGAGCTGTGGTGTATATAGACAATGGAATATTACTCAGCCATTGAAAAGAATAGATTTGAATCAGTTCTAATGAGGTGGATGACATTGGAGCCTATTATACAGAGTGAAGTAAGCCAGAAAGGAAAACACTAATACAGCATACTAACATATATATATGGACTTTTTAGAAAGATGTTAAGGATAACCCTGTATGTGAGACAGCAAAAGACACACAGATGTATAGAAGTCTTTTGGATTCTGTGGGAAAGGGTGAGGGCGGTCTGACTTGGGCGAATGACATTGAAACATGTATATTATCACATGTGACACAAATCGCCAGTCCAGGTTCGATGAATGATCCACGGTGCTCAGTACTGGTGCAATGGGATGACCCAGAAGGATGGGATGGGGAGGGAGATGGGAAGGGGGTTCAGGATGGGGAACTCATGTACACCCATGGCGAATTCCTGTCAATATATTGCAAAACCAATACAATATTATAAAGTAATTAGCCTCCAATTAAAATTAACAAAATAAAATAAAATAGTAATATCAACATAGAGACACATAGCACTCAAGTTACAGTAGATTGAGAAAGACAAAGCTTATGAAGCAAGAACTGAAATCACTGAAAATTAGCAATGGTATCAAATGAAGGGACAGTATTGCCTAGAAAGAAAGCAGAGTTTTTTGGAGACAACACGAACAAGCCATATGGGAGCCAACCAGCTTAAGCTATATATCAGAAATTTCACCATAAGGAAAATAAAGTTAATAAAAATATGCTGATGCTGAACGCCAAAATCCAGACAGTAAGCGAATAGGGTATTGTTTATGTAGATACTGAGAACTACTCAGAGAGGTAGACATGGAAGCAAATACACTAATGAGCATCAGAAAAATGAAAGCACACAAGGGTCTGAAAGTAAATCGTAAAGAGACTTGGTAGTCTGATCAAAAGAATAAGAGAATCAAATTAGACAACCAAAATACAAAGACTTGTGCACATGATAGAACCAGAGAATGCTCAGGAGAGAAAGTTTCGGACCTAGTGGACCAGCAAACAGAAGCCTCCAGCATCAGGAACAGAAACCCTGAACAGGACTCATGACTGTGCGCTTCTGGGAACGGCCTCAGTTTCAAAGTTTGGGCGCTATACCGCCTAAAAGTGAACGCAGACAAGGATTATAGCTTGCTGTGACACTGAGTCACAGACGATAGTGTTTGTTAGCTTACTTTTCTCATTCAACTATAAAGTTAATGAATCACTAACCAATGATAATTGACACCATCAGTTTCCAGTCAGATCCTCTTTAGTCATACAGTGGATATCTGAACCTGTTATATGATCCCCAATAACAGTTTTAATAATTAAATTTATTGATCTTTAATTGAAGGGTAATTGCTTTACAATACTCTACTACTTTCGGCCAAACATCAACATGAATCAGCCACAGAGATACCTATGTCCACTCGTTCTTGAATCTCTTTCCCACCTTCCTTCCCATTGTACCCCTCAAAATTGTTAGAGAAAAAATATGAAGTCTTCACAAATTTGTGTGTCTTCCTTGGGCAGGGACCATGCTAATCTTCTCAGTATTATTCCAGTTTTTTAACATATGTGCTACCAAAGGAAACACACAAATAACACTTTAACAGAAAAAAAAATCATATATTTTGTCATCTACCAACAAATGATCAATTACATTAGGAATTAGGGTATTCTTTTATATTTACTGCCTCTTATAAAATTGAATTTTATAAGGTCCAAAGTTCCATGTAGGAATTAAACATATATTTATTCGTAACACATGTATACATGCACAGAAATATATGCAGACAAATACTTCTATATTATAGAAGCTATTATTCTCCTTGCCTGTCACAAAAGTCTGTATAGTTGGTGAGAGAGATAATCCCAAATTTCTCCAACTTATATGTCTTCTTTTTAAGAACCAGTTCTTTGATTTTCACCACCTAATTTTAAATAACCATTTTATTCTTAGGTACCATGCCCCTTTAAACTAACTAAGAGCAGAGAAAACCTAGTAAATGCTGATATCTTATCCTTCATTAAATTATCACTCTTCTGGTAAATTGGAGAAAGATTCATTTTCAGATCTCATTCAGGAGGAAAATGTCTGTTTTATCAATTCTCTTGTCTAGACACAATTCTTGCTCACTCCTTCTTAAATTCTGCTTACTGACAAAGGACAGACAGGAAAAGTAATATTAAAATCATGCTTGCAAGTGTCTATGATTTTATGCTTCTGTTGGCCAAAGGTAGGGCAAGGAATAATTTCTGAAATATTACAGTAAATCATTGAAGCATGAAGGTCTAGTTCTCCTATCAAAGAGGAGATGTTTGGAGATGGTTTGAAAACTCAGCCCCATGGTTGTCAGGATGTGCTCCCAAGACGTATGGATTTTCTCCCTGAAACGGCACAGTCAGGAAAGGCCAGGCGTGTCCGCAGAGCCAGTGATGGGGGCCTGGTGCTGAGAGGCAAGATTCTTGGATGACCATCTGGAGATTTACCTGCCATTGTCTCGAAGAAACAAACCTAATGAGAAGATTAAGGATGCATAAAAGTAGAAGAGCTGTCACGTTGCCTAGAAGAAAGGCTAGTGAGGAGAACCCGGCCCCCACACTGATAATTGTCAAAGACGTTAACAGTGAGTGTTTTATAGACAGAGCATAACCAGTGGATGAAACCAATGTTCTAGGGTCACTTTTGTTTGGCAGTAAAAGACATGATATTTTTCGCTTTAAGCAGGGAGTCATCACAGCTCCTGATGTGGTCCTGGTTACACACACACAGACCGAGAGCCCACAGGCATGTGTGATGTGACATCAGGAAGTGAAGAGATGACTGCATTGGTGCCCAGTCACCTCCATCTACTAATAATGTGACCTGGGGAAAATTATTTGCCCTCTCCAAGGCATCGCATCTTCATTAACATAATTTGATGAACACAGTGAAGATGAACGCTATCTCACAGAGTTACTGTGAAACACAACTTTTAAGATGTTTTAAAGCTTTTCGGAAAATATCAAAGACATGCATGTGGTTAGGAAGATGAGTTAGCAGATCCAAGGTACAGTACCTTTTTCTCTTAGTATTCTCTCTGTACTCAATAGTAGCAATCAGTCAGTCATGTATTTACTCTTACCTCAGCGTGATGGTAAACCACACAGATCAACTGTACACTTCTTGTCATTTCCGTGTCTAAAATTCAAGCACTAGTCAATGTAGAGTGAAAAAATAACACACTCCTAGAGGGCCTCGCTGCTCAGAGTCTGCAGAGTCCCAACAATAAAGTGTCTTAAAATAATGGCCTAAAGACTCCTGCTCAGAATTAAGTTCTAAATGTTTGCAGAGCACAGAAGTACTTCAGGGAGCAATACAAAAATGCAGGGAGTAACCTACTTCTCCAACTATCTATCTCTGCAAATATCATCATCCATCTAAATTCACACAGAAGGCGCTCCTTCTTCCCCACCCCAGCTACTACAGCTCCAATTCCTGCTCAGAGCAACAGGGAAAGAGAAGGCTTCCCTCCACAGAATGGATTTGATACCCTCAGGTGACCTGATCATCTCAGAATGGCTCATGTTTTTATTTTAGCAGGGTCCTGACTGCTCCTGCTACTGGTCATGTCAAATCTGCTCCTGTGCCAAGGCAATTTATGCCCGCCCTGCGGTCCTGACGTGTTTGGTGTCCCCTTGGAGTTCCTTAGAAAAACCTTTAGTCGTGCCTCCATCCTGTGCCACGACATGCATAACCTTTCCACAATAATGTTCAATGAGTTTGTAAGTACTGTGGTGGTGGTCGTTTAGTAGCTAAGTCATGTCCGACACTTGCGACCCCATGGACTGTTGACCACCAGGCTCCCAGAAGGACCTTTGCGTAAGTGACTGGGCCATACTGTCCTTTCAACAAGAGGGCTGCATCAGCCAAACTTCAAATAAAACATTCTCTACGTTAAAGACGCAGTCAGCTCATAAGATGTGGAAATCGAAGAAAGGACCAGTTTTGTGAAATCTCAAAGTTTCCAAAGAAGTGCAACAACTGTGTCAATTTCCTTTCATTCATTTTCTTTCTTTAAATTTCCAAAATAAATGATTTTGTATTTGTCAGCTAGGAATGCCATAAAAGAGTAGATTAGACTCAGTGGAATAAACACCAGAAATTTATTTCCTCACAGTTCTGGGGGCTAGAAGTCCCAGATCAGGCACCATCAAGGTGAGGTTTGGTAAGAACTCTTTCTTCCCAGGATGGCTTCTCCGTGAGTCCTCACACCGGGTAGGGGTGGGGAAGAGAGACAGAGGAAAGGACACACAGACACAGAGACAGAAGAAAAAAATTCTCTGGTGTTTTGCTTCATGGAGACACTAAACCTATTGGATGAGTGTTGCACCCTAAGAGCTCATTTAACCTTAATGGGCTTTGCTGGTGGCTCAGATGGTAAAGAATCTGCCTTCAGTGGGAGATCTGGGTTCTATCCCTGGGTCTGTAAGATTCCCTGGAGGAGGGAATGGCAAGCCACTCCAGTATTCTTGCCTGAGAAATCCATGGACAGAGGAGTCTGGTGGGCTATAGACCATGGCGTGCCAAAAAGGCGGAACCCTTTTCAAAACACAGTGCTTTGGCAGATCGGGCTCTCACACATGAATTTGAAGAACACACATTCAGTCCATAATACTACCTGACAGAAAGCACTTTTATTTTGGATTGGGGAAAAGGAAGCATGGTGATTTTCTGGTCCTTCAGGGTCTCTCTGGGCTTTCTTCTCCAGGCTCAGAGTAAATAGCCAATAAATGAGAACTGCTTTGTAGTGAACTGGGTGGATGGAAATTATTAAACAAAGCTGAATCCTGGTCACAAAAACGAAATATGGTAGTTTTTTTAATGCTACAAATTATTGTTTTAAGATTTGCAGTGAATAGGTTTTGAGCTACAATAGAAGGGGAGTTTACAATTGGAAACAATTATTCTCTTTCTGATGAAGGTATATGAAAGTTGTATGTTAATTCTTTTATATCAATCAAGGAGCACAGAATAGAGCAGACAGCTAATAAAAGGTGGTGCTAAAGGTTTCTATCAAATTCAAGTAGTTTTTTGTAAACGCTAGTTATTGTTTCATCCTCCATTTTTTTTTTCCGAAGTATTTCCATTTTTATTTTTATATTTTTAAATTTTTTTGTTTTTTCCATTTATTTTTATTAGTTGGAGGCTAATTACTTTACAATATTGTAGTGGTCATCCTCCATTTGACTGTCCATTTTTGTCCAAATCTTCCCAGTAATGTATTCAAATGTTCATAAATTGTGCTAAAGATTAGTTTTTCTCTATCAAAGTGTTAGTTAGATTTTTCTATTCTTATTATTCTCAGTCCATTGCTTAGTATTTCCTATAACTTTATGCTATGTTTTTCTGACGTATCATTTTGTCACCATAAACAAGATTGTATTCTGAACCTGGGATGAACACTAAGCTTTTTAGTGAGTGGGTTCAGAGATAAGTCAGAGTCATTACTGTTATTATTCCTTATAAGGTAATATAGTGGCTCTAATCACAGTACACAAGAGATTAAATGGTTAAATATAGGTGCATGCATGCATTCTAAGTCACATCAGTTGTGTCCAACTCTTTGTAACCCTACTGACTGTAGCCCAACAGGCTCCTCTGTCCATATTATTCGCCAGGCAAGAGTCTAGGAGTGTGCTCCTGTACCCTCTCTCAAGGGATGCTCCTCACCAGGTATCAAACCTAAGGCTTCTTTTATCTCCTGCGTAGGCAGGAATGGTCTTTGCCACTACCATCACCTGGGAGGCACCAAGTATTGGTACAAAAGTTCTATATTTGTTTCAAATACTAAAAAATAAAAAAATATAATGATAAAATAGAGAAGGGAAAAGTTTGAACTTAGAAATGTTAGATGTAAAATCATTTTTATAGAGAGAATATATAGAAATATATAGAAAATATAGAAAAATATATAGAAAAAATATAGAATATATAGAAAAAATATATAGAAAAAGTAGGAAAAGAGTGACTTTCAAATTTTGTAATGCCTTTTCCCCCCAGTTAAAAAATTACATGCCTATCAAACATGTTAATGTTCTGGTAATGGGTTCATCTATTGAATGCCCAACTACCCTAACTAGTTGCCTGATCACTTTCAGGATGAAAAGTATTCCCAGAGTAAACCTGAGTATATCAATGCCACCAATGACTGTCACACCAATGACCTCCATGCTCCTGAAGAAAGAGAAAAAGCCCAACAGATGACCGTGAGTCTTTCACCTGGGTTTTTCACTAGATCAAATGAGACAGTATGTAGCTTACCAGGCTTTAGATTATTAGAGGTAATGGTAACTGTACATGCAGAAAATGGTGGAGGAACTGTAAGCAGTTGAAGAGAAATTATATTATGCACTTGATGAAGAATGAGCGAAATCAAGGGATGACTAAAGATCTGTAGTAGCAAAATAAATAACAGATCTATAAATTGTCAATGCGGACAAGTTTAGCTCAAGCAATGCATTAGACACAGGATTGAAGCTGTTATACTGTACAAAAACATGAAATAAATGGGAACTTCCATTGTAAAATATAAGATTGCAAAATTTATGAATATATCAGAAACACACCCCAGTTTTGAGTACTCACTGTTACTAGTGACTTGTACGTGGGAGTCCTATACTGCACCACTCAAGCCAGTGTGAATGCCTTTCAAGGCTCTCCTGATTCTGCTTCTGCTCTCTGACAGCTCCTTCATTCATCATTCTCAATGACTCCTCTGTCACCTTTTATTTTTAATTTGTAAGTTTCCCCCACAATGGCCTATGTAACATTGCTTTGCTTCTCATGGCCGCAACAACTGCTCCTGTTCTGAGGAAACACAGTTTACATATCAAGCCTCAATGATTAATGGCAACTCCAAATTTTCACCGTTATAATCTCTCCTTTCTGATTTCCTGCATTTTCCTTCGCCCTAACATTATTTAAAATATTTTCACATGCATCCCCTCTTAAAATACTATCTTTTCTCTCTACAACTTTCTTAATGATACCAGAATTCTTTTCCTCTGTTAAGCTCATTAATAATTAGGATGATCAAGTAAAGGAAAAGATCAAAAAGGAGGAAGAGTAGGGATTTTTCAGTAAGCTTGAATTTAAAGTTTATTTGAGAGTTACTACATGGCCATACATTTTACTAAGCACTTTATGTGCATTACTATATTTAATGCTACTCAGTGCTCTGTTTTTTACCACTAAAACAGTTCATTGCTGTAAAGAAATCAAGCATATTAACTAGAGATCTTCAGCCCCCAGGATGTTCATGATCAGTTCTACTAGTAGTAGTGAACTAGGGGCGAAAACCCTCCATTGTCAATCCTACTGATGGTTACTAAAGACAACGCTGTGTCATCTTCTGCCCGGACACATGTCAACAAGACAGACTCTTCTGATATCAGCATGGGGGCTGGTGTTGGGTTAAACTACGAAAAGAAAGCCTATTTAGGAATGCCATGTCTTCTTCATTGTCTCTTTGTTGTAATATCATAAAACAAATTACCAATCTAAAATCAATACGAATGATGCATCTGATTCATTAATAGGAAAGAATCACTGGTGACAATGATGTGGGCAGAGGCAGAATGCCTCTTTCCTGAGTCAGGTACTGCAGGCACATACTGACTTATCATAAAATACTTAGATTTGTCTCACGCAAATATACAAACATAAAAGAACTCACTGAGTCTTCCCAGTGCACCAGTAAAACTAATAAAAATAAATGGGAAAAAATATAATAAATAAATAAATACAAATAATGAAAATGGAAGTTAATGCCAAGAAGCTTCTTAGCAATGGCCCACAGTCTACCAAAAAAAAAAAAAAAAAAAAAAAAACAACCTCACTGAGTGAGTGGTAGAAATTCAGAGGAAAAAAGAAAATTCATGTTATAAATTAGAACTCATCAGAAGAGTTAATTCCTAAAATTACCCAGATTTTCAATAAATCAGTGAAGTGTGAACTAATAGCTTACATTTTATAATTTTGCAAATTTTACTACCTTCAAAAATCTCTGCATACACATAGGAATAACCAAAAATCTTCTAGGTAAGCTGCTCTGAACAAAGATCACATGTTACCAAAACCACTGAATTATGATTATTTTCATGAGACTGTTTCTTATGTTTGCTTAGAATGAAGACCTTACTAAGTGGATACTCATGTTCCAGTACCTCTGGAGAGATGCTCTGTATGATCTAGTCCAAGGCCTGCAGTTTGGGAAAATTCTCTCAGATACTATCCTTTCAAATTCCAGAGAGAATTTTAAAAAATTACACAAACTTCAAACAATCATAGAGAGGTGATTCAGCCAGGTGAGAATCCTACAGAGGGCTTTCTTGCTTTGTTGATGACTCTGTAATGCATAAGAAGATTTGAAATATCTCATTTTGTAGGAAAAAGATTCATGGCTTCTATATGCTAGACTGCTACTACATAAAGCGGAGCCTAGTCATTCATAGTGATAGATTCTACTGTAAAGGAATCAGAATTTCACTGCAATTTTGTCATGTGCAGCCTTCCCTGTATTGCACCCAATTCCACCAAAAGCTTGCCTCTTCCTGGGCACAGGTGGATGAAATATTTTCAACATTAAGAGAAGTAGAGAACAGAATTTCCAAGGTCAGCATTTTCCTCAAAGTATCCCAGGACATCTGCTCTTGAAGTCCACTTGTCTTCTTTGTCTGTTCTCCTCAAATCAAAGGATGAGAGTGGGAAGGAAGAAAAGAGAAAGTTAAAGCTAAACTTGAGTTATGTTTCTACTTTTTAGATTCCTGAATATTTTCTCATAGGCTGGCTCCAAAATCCATATCTAGAGAGTTTTATATTCATATGTGTTCCCTAAATCTTAATTTGATATTTAAAAAAGATAAAGATAAGCAAATACTAAGAAAACACATAAGAAGTCATTTTCTTCTGGGTATTCAGATTGTTGTTCCAGTCAGGTTGATGTTGGCCAAGGATCTCATATACTGGCAAGAACTCTCATCCCTAGTGTCCAGCAATGAAGATATACGTCACTTTGCATTTTATAACCTGTTCAAGTGCCTGAGCAGGGATTCCCGTAAAGTTGACATGTACACCAAGATCCTGGCATGCCGAATCAGCGACGAGTGCTAAATTCATCCATCGGATCCAGCTCTCAGATTGTCTTAATGATCTATCCCGTAGCAAGCTTCTTTGAAATTTACAGCTTTTCCATGCATGCTCTGTGAATTGGGTCTCCTCTTGAAAAAAATACAGACTCTGTAGAGATGCCAAAATCTAACAGGGTAATTTGTTAACATTTCTAATTTTCATTTAATTGAAAATCAAAAGAAAATCCACCCCTACAATTGAGAGAATGAAGCTCCTGTTAAAATTAGTCACAAACAGCAGAAGCTGGCATTAAAAAGAAGACCATTAAGAGATTATGTAAGAATCACAGAAAATTATTCTGGGTCAAGTTATTAGAATTGAAGAATTAGACAATTGTTCATGGTTCTGGTCATGCTACCAAGAAGACTGAATACTCAGGATTCTTTATGAAAGCCAGCCGCGAACTGTCAGCCCACTGTCACAGAGTTACAGCAGACAGGATCAGTGCTTCGCACATTTGTACAAATAGCATGAGGTTTACTGAACTGTCTAAAGATTGTTAGGATGCTGTCTTAGTCCTTCTGGGTTTGCTATAACAAAATATCGCAGACTTATAACAATGGAAATGGATTTCCGCAGCGTGGTCATGCAGGGTCTTTTCTGGTCACACACTTCTTATTGTATCCTCAAATGGGGGGAAGGGCTTGGGAGCTCTGTGTGTCTCTTATACATAAAAGAACTCATCTATTTGAGGAGGCTCAATCCTCAAAACTCCATCACCTCACAAAGGCACCACCATGGTTATGGATGCCATAACCATGGGAATCAGGATTTCATCATATGAAATTTCTGGGGGACACAAATGTTGAGACCATAGCAGATATAAACATGAACTGGCTCCATCCTCCTCCAGTGGCTGTCTTCACCCACACTCCACTGCATCCTCATTTTCTGCCCCACCTTGCAACCATTCCATACATTCTGTCACTCTGGGTTTCACAAGGCCAGGTCAGTCAAGTGTCAACTCCATCTCATATTCAGCCTATTCAATGTTTCCCACTCCCCTGCTGAGGCCCAGAGGACCTTCCAGGAAGCACTGATATGTCCATTTCTGCAAGGTTCCTTCTCTCTCCCTCTCTGGATCTTCATTCCTTGGGCCATGTTGGAACAGGGTAGATGGTAACGAGATGGGAAAGTTCTGACATCACTGACTTACATGGTGCTCTTGTAGCCTTCTCTTGGTCCAGACGGACTGATCTGAAATTCCCCCTGACTGACAAGTGTTTCTCTTGTGGGGTGTCCTTGTTATTATCCCGGACTTTCACAAGTTGGGGATCCCCAAAGCCATAGATTCCTTTTTTCAGGGGAAATGTTCTGGTCCCCACAGCTCACCACCTGCAGTCATCACCACAGCCTCTCTGTCTCCCTCACTCTGCAAGCACCGTCTGGAGAAAATTCAGTAGCCCACAGTCAGCTGCCTACTAGCTGACCCACAGGAAACCCATGTATCATGAACACTCTGAACCATTGAATGGCAGAAATACACGTGTGCATGTGTCACTGCCTGGGGCCCCTGGACAGCTGTCCAACTGGTCACATAGACACCAAGGAGATCAGAAAGCTGTATTCAAAAACACATTTATCTGAGAAGTGAGATACCATTCTCTCTTCCTTTTAGAGTAACAATCCTAGGCAGTAATTATTTGGCCTTACAAACATGCCCTAGTAGGTCACTGAATTATAAAATCCTCCAAATAGACTGAGTCTCTACTGAGACTGGAGCAGTGTGACTGGATTAGGGTTGCTCAGCTTGTTCAACAGCCTCCAGACAACCTGGGATGAGGGCCAATCTCTTGACTGACTCTCCTAAAAAGTCAGTGATGTTGCTGGGCTGGTTTTGCAGCATCTTTAGGGATTTACCAGTAATTCCTAGTAAGCAAAATATGGGAAATCAAAAGCTAGAAGGGAAGGGGGATGAATAAGAGAGAAGGAAGAGAAAGACAGAAGGAAGGAAAAGCAGCAAAAGGAAAGTGAGTCAGGGACTAGGGTAGTGAAGGATGAAAAGATGTTAGAACTCTTTATTTTTAAGGACTCAAATATATATATATATATTTATTTATATATTTAATATATATTCATATACTTAATATATATATTCAAACACACACACACACACACACACACACACATATATATATATATATATATATATATATATATTGTAAGAGCAAATATGTCATATTCCCTTTTATTTCCTTTTTCTCTTTCTCCTCTTTTTTCTTAAATTGTCCTTATATTAGGAGTATTCTTTTGTTGTTACTAAAGGCCATAGTTCTAGAGGTGAACAAAGCCTGGCAATGCTTCAGGGCAGAATCCAGCCAAATTATCTTCTTTTAGGCAAAGACACCTTTCACCCACATACAGGAACACTGTCCAGCAAAATCAATCTCTTCCCTCATAGCCAGGGTTATTCTTGCCTGAGTTCTGTCCCTCTCTCTACCTGGGATGACCTAAACCATTCAGAACATGACAAAATACTCTACCCCAAATCAATCTATCAAACCCTTTTTTTGCCTTCTTCATGCATGTAAAGTGTCAGCTTTCTTGTGTTTTCACTTTCTTCTTCCAAAAGTTAAAAGATCATAAAAAAAAACCATGTAAGCACTTTCTTAGTCATTTACTGCCCAAAACATCTAATTCTTTTGTGTTACTGGCTTAAGTTTCTTTCCTTCAATGTCTAGATATTTCCAGCAGAGAGGATAGTACTTATCTGAGGGAACATTTGGCAATAAGGGGGACAATGTAACTGGAGGAAACATACACTCACCAATAGACTACACACATCTTCATGTATTTGTCTCTTATAAAATTTATTTCAAGCATGAATTTAGGACTTTACATCCAGAACAGAGGTGCTGACATTGAGAATGCGCTCCTTATTTGACAGTGACATATAAAGTGAATTCTGTAGATTTCAGACAATATTGAACAGAGCCATAGATATTCTATAGATTCAGTCAGGCATAGTCAAGGAGCGGATATTTGGACAAGATTTAGCAATCACTCCCTTGCCATCCAGAAAGCGTTGACTTTCCTCTCTTTTACAGATTTCCATGTAAGATTACGTTTGGAGAAATGGCCGTGATATATGGAATAGTAGCAGTGGTTACTGAAGAGAAACAAACAAATGAAGAACCTTTGAAGTTCACTGACCTTATAGATTAGTAAGTCACATGTCATGGATACAGTGAGGACTTCAACTGAGGTTTGAAAAAGTCTCTATTTTCCAGAAGCAGGCCCTCCACTTGTGGAGAAGGAGAGGGTGATATAAACACACAAATTACTATGTTGCATGGTAGAGTGAAGAAGAATAAGATATGATGCCAACATGTTGCTACAGTAGATTGAGGTAAAGCTAGGAGCCATCTGAGTGTGTCATAGGAGTGATGCAAATGGGTTGGGTTTATGACCGAATTTTGAAAGGTTGAGGGGATATTGATGTGTCAAAATAAGAAAACAGTATATCTGTCAATTCATTTAGGATCACCTTATGAAGTAAGGATCTCCAACATCCGAGATCAAGACAACTGAGATATTAATACATATAGCATTATAAGATATCAGTGAATAATCAAGTCTGACAAAAACACAAGAAATGTTAACTTTTTACCATTTATGTTGTGTCTGTCCTATTATGCTCCCAGATATACTGTATATTGTAGGGTTATAAAGGAGAAATACTTGTATGGATTTTTAAGCATTTTGGAGAATCATATATGTCAGTTTGAAGAGTTTGTTTTTATTCTACAAAGCAACAGGAAACCAAGAACATTTAGTCCAGGAGAGCAGTACGTCCAGAATTAGAAAAGAGAAACTTTAATGTGCATTGAGGAGTTGTGGCTGTTGGGACTCATAGAGAATAAGAAAGAGAGCAGAAAGAGCTGGGAATATTATGACACTAAAAATCAAAGAGAGAGTCTTGTGCTCGGGCCTGGTGCACTGGGAAGACCCAGAGGGATCCGGTAGAGAGGGAGGTGGGAGGGGGGATCGAGATGAAGAATACATGTAAATCCATGGCTGATTCATGTCAATGTATACAAAAACCACTACAATATTGTAAAGTAATTAGCCTCCAACTAATAAAAATAAATGGAAAAAAAAATCAAAGAGGGCTCTGCCAAGTGAAAAGACATAAAGAATGTGAGAGATACAGGAAATGAAATAGACCTTGACCACATGCAAGGAATGAGGCAGACATAAGAGTCAGAACAGTCATCCAACAATATGGGACTAGTTGAGTCAATCAATGAAACATCAGAGAGAAGGGAGGAGATAAATTAAGGTTTTATCCAAAATCAACTGAGCTCTATTTTCCTGTATTTCATCAACTTAGTACCAGAAATCAATAAAAAATGTTAAGGTTCTGCAGCAAATGATAGAAATAAGTACTGTACTGAGCCTCTGCTAGACCGTCTGGAATACCAGAAGCAAAGCACGACTACCCAGTGATAACAAGCAGTAAGTCTCTAGTCACTTTCAACACTTATATTGTAAAGCATAGAGGATGAATGGAAATAAAATGGAAACAACCCATACCTTTACAGAGCCAGCCTAAACAAAACCTGAAACCTAACCAAAATAGACGTAATGGTCTCCTTAATCATGTGTCCACTTTCTCCAAGAGTTCCTCATTCCTTTTTCCTGAATCCTCCCTTGTTTACTAACCCTTCATTGCCTTACTCTCAGCAGACGGTCAGCTAATCACTAATCAAATAAATAATTAAACAGTGTTCACTCCTGAAATATATTTGTATTGATGGACTCTTCAAACTGAAAAGGTTTCTAATCCCCTGAAAGTAAAACTCTAATACTGGAAGGACTCCTTCCAGCCTCTTTCCAAAATGCCCAGTGGGCAGCAACTGTGAGTGTAGCTACTTAGATATCTTCTGTCATTAATTATAACCTATTTGGATAGTGAGGACAGGAGATGGATGAAGCACTGAAAGATGTCAAGAAAGAATTGCATGGACAAGTGGAAAAGATAGCAGAAGCCTTAAACTTCGATCTATGCCTGCACGCCATACCACATGTGATGGGAGCCAGGTGGGTTTAATCAGGGGTGGATTATTCAAGAAAGCTCTGTATGAGTTGGCACTTAGAAGTTTGATTCAACTCAACTGTTTCAACATGATTCTTTGATTCTAAGATTCAAAGACTCTTGTCTCATTTAACTGCACTAAGTCAAAACTGGAATGTACTTATTGCCTGTTTGAACACTGCTAAGAGATCTTAGAAGTTCTCATCACAAGAAGAAAATTATAACTATTTCTAGTGACAGATGTTCACCAGACTTATTGCGGTGATCATTTTGCAATATGTATCAAATAATTACACTGTATACTTGAAACCAAAATAACATTATATGTCAATATTATCTATGTATAATTATACCCGAAACTAAAATAGCATTATTTGTCAATGTGACCTATGTATAATGATCACATAATCATTATGTTATATACATAACACATACGCATACCTTCAGTTAAGTTCAGTCACTCAGTCATATCCAACTCTTTGAGACCGCATGGACTGTAGCACATCAGGCTCCCCTGTCCTCCAGCATCTCCTGGAACATGCTCAAACTCATGTCCACTGAGTCGGTGATACCAAGCAACCGTCTCATCCTCTGCCATTTCGTTCTCCTCCCGCCATCCATCTTCACAGTATCGGGGTCTTTTCCAATGAGTCAGTGCTTTGCATCAGGTGGAAAAATTATTGGAGCTTCATCTTCAGTATCAGTCCTTTCAATGAATATTCAGGGTTGATTTCCTTTAGTATTGATCAGTTTGATCTCCTTGCAGTCCACGGGACTCAAGAGTCTTTTCCAACACCGCAGTTCAAAAGCATCAATTCCTCTGTGCTCAGTTTCATTATTGTCCAGCTCTCACATCCATCCTGACTAATGGAAAAACCATAGCTTTGACTAGATGGAAGTGTATTTATATATATATATAAACATATATGTACACACACCTATGTAAGGAAAAGTTTTGAAAAGGAATATAATTCTATTTTGGATAAAGAAATCAAATTAACTAGTATAAATATTTTTTTCAAATGTGCACTTTAGCTATCATGTTGGGTCTAAAACCTTAGCTTCATATGTAGTTTATGTTTATGCTGATAAAAGAAACAGAAACATGTCTTAACCTTGTAACATAAACTGCAGAACAGCTTATTTACAGTAGCTAATCAAAACTCCAAAATTTTGAAACCTATAGGCCTGACAGTACTCTGCTATTGGTCATTTAACCAACTGATCATTGACTTAATTCCTCCTTGACTCAGAAACTCTTACAGGTGCTTAGTTTACATCAATAAACAAAGTAGGCAGACATTTACCCTCATGGAACAGATATTCCAGCTGGGGGAAGACAGATAATCTGCCATAAACATGAATCCAAGTACATTATATGGTATGTGAACAGGTGATCTGTACTGTGGGAAAAGAAATAGTAAAGCAGAGGATGGGGTTTAGGGAATGAATGTGAAGAAAGGGAGGTGATTTAAAGTAAAACAACGTAGACCACACTGAGCGGAGCAAACACCCTTTCTTGCATTCAAGATTCCAGTTTTTCCCTGTCCAGTCAGGTCTTATGGTCTTCTACCCAGCTTCAAAATGTTTCTGTCTCTGAGGCTCTATGCGAACTCATGCAAACATGGATGTTCTGAATATTCTGCCTCACTTCAGTAGAACTGGTTTCATAAAAAAATTTTTGGTAAACTGTCCCAAATTAAGTAACATTATATGCAGCAAATTTTGATAATTTTCTGTTTCCTGAAGAAGTAATCTCCAAATTATTTTCCATTTTAAAACACACTGTCAGTGACCTAATTATATTATGTAAAAATATTATATATGCATTTCCATTCTAATATATTATGACATTTAAAAAATATACACAAAATATAACCTAAATGACAGTGAGATAAAAATAAATAGAAATGGAAATGCTAACATTTTCTTCCCCAGGGGATGCAGACACACAATATTATGGCCACCGAACTAATGGATTCTGAATGTACACACATAATTATACCATTTGTTTAAGTATAATAATAAAGGAATTTCTTTTATATATAGCTTCAATCAAAGTTCTCAGAATACCCCAAGGGGCCAAGAATAAAATCATATGTGAGTAACTCTCTTCCTATGCATATATAAAATTTTGAACTCAATTAACCATCTTTAGTTCATTTGTTAATCTGTCATATTATCTACTGGTTATTAATCTAAATTCTACACTAGATTTCTTTTTTTCAGGGTTTAAATCTCAAATCATAATAAAAGCAGAGCAATGGCCTTGAAAAAAATGACCTAGTGAAAAAGTTGGCTTAAAGCTCAACATTCAGAAAACTAAAATCATGGCATCAGGTCTTATTAGCTCATGGCAAATAGATGGGGAAACAGTGGAAACAGTGGCTGATTTTATTTTTCTGGTCTCCAAAATCACTGCAGATGGTGATTGCAGGCAATAATTAAAAGGCACTTACTCTTTGGAAGGAAAGTTATGACCAACCTAGACAGCATATTAAAAAGCAGAGACATTGCTTTGTCAAAAATGTTCATCTAGTCAAGGTTATGGTTTTTCCTGTGGTATGGTAATGTGGGAGTTGGACTATAAAGAAAGTTGAGCGCCAAAGAATTGATGCTTTTGAACTCTGGTGTTGGAGCAGATTCTTGAGAGTCCCTTGGACTGCAAGGAGATCCAACAAGTCCATCCTAAAGGAGATCAGTCCTGGGTGTACATTGGAAGGACTGATGTTGAAGCTGAAACTCCAATACTTAGGTCATGTGATGCAAAGAGCTGAGTCATTTGAAAAGACCCTGATGCTGGGAAAGATTGAGGGCAGGAGGAGTAGGGGATAACAGACAATGAGATGGTTGGATGGCATCACTGACTCATTGGACATGGGGTTTGGTGCCCTCCGAGAGTTAGTGATGGACAGGGAGGCCTGGCGTGCTGCAGTTCATGGGGTCCAAAGAGTCGAACACGACTGAGCGACTGAACCAAACTGAACTGAAAGAGCCTAAAGAATAAGTAAAATGTTGTATGGATATCATTATATATATATATGTATGCATTTGTAAAGAAAATTAATGAAAAAATACAGAAGACTTACAGTTTGCTGAAACAGAAAGTGTACTCACTCGGAACTAAATATACATATAATCTCAAAAAAATACTTTCTCAGATTCTGATGGCTTCTAAAGAAAGGGACTCCATGACTTTCATCTCCAGGCTACAGTAGACTCCTTTCCACTTCCCTCCTCAACTTTCCTCCATGATATCTCTTCCCTAGGTTATAAAACACACTTTGGGCTTCTGGTTCAGACAACATGACCTTGATCTCTTTGTGCCCACTCATCTGTTTATTCTGGAAATAAGAAGAGACCACTAAAGGGACCTTTTATAGTTGGCAAGAAGAAGAAAAACTAATTTAGGGCCTGAAGAAATTAAAAGGAAAATTAAAAGGATAAAAACATATGTGAATATTAGATAAAGTACACTTTAGAGCAAAGTAAATATCTAAGGACAAAGGAATACAAGGGCATTACATAAGGGAAAAAGAGTCAATCCAGCAGGAACACATAATAGTCCCAAATATGTATACATCAAACAAGATAATCTCAAAATACTTGAAGCAAAATTAGATACATCATATGAATACTCCTATACACTTTACTGAGATTGAAACTGTGACATGAAATTTTGAAAAAGAAATCATCAATCCAATATATTTGACAAAAGAATTCTAACAAATATTTTAATAATTAAGATCAATTTGACATAATCTCTTCAAGAAAATGAAAATGTAGGAAACCATTCCCAAGTAATTAGATGGGGCCTGTAATGCTCTATATCAAACTCACACAAAGGCTGTAGAAAAAAGAAATTTCAGACTAACGTCTCTCACAAATTTGGAATTAAAAGTTTTCACTCTCACACATACAAATCAACCAAATGAATTCAACAATGGATAAAACATCTCTTGAAAGTTTCTGGCGCCTTCCTAAGTCTGGTCACATTACCTATCTCTTCAAAGGGTTTAAGTGAATCAAGTATACAGACAGTTCAGTTCAGTTCAATCAGTCGTGTCCGACTCTTTGCGACCCCATGAATCACAGCACACCAGGCCTCCGTGTCCAACACAAACTCCCAGAGTTTACTCAAACTCATGTCCATCGAGCCAGTGATGCCATATTGCCATCTCATCCTCTGTCGTCCCCTTCTCCTCCTGCCCCCAATTCCTCCCAGCATCACAGTTAGTGTCCCAGTAAGAATATTATCATTCCAGAAATACAGTGAGAAATACTCGAGCCTAGGTCAAATCAGAAACTGACTTCTCCCATTAAAGTTAATCTTACCCACTCATTTTAAATGTCTAGCAAAAATCACTGCAACTAGATTCATAAGATAAAGAAAACATATCTACTACAAAGAAATGGTGGGTATGTTTGATACTCTTTATTTGCCCCTCAGGAATCCTGTTGATCATTTTCTAATTCATTATGAACCTTTGGAGGCTGAGAAGACCAGACTTTATCCCTCTAGCTCTCCTGGCCTCTGACTTACTTGAGTTTTGCCAGTGGTGGAGAATAGAAATTGTTGAGTCAGTAGAGAAAGAAATTAGTGGATTGATTCTTTCCTCTGACACCTTTCTTGCTGGGAAGTGGCCAAATCTCTTCACTGAATCTCAGAGCTCTGGTCAGAGGCCCTTGCTTTTAGCAGCAGCTATATACAAGACTCTTTAGAGACTACAATATCCATTCTATTCTTTGCCCCGTGGCCCTAAAAGTGCTCATGCACCCCGTTCTTGCATGTCTCAAAGAGTTTTGCTTTTCCTTTTAAGCTATCCATAGCTCTGCTACAGCTTCCAAAGCCTTAAAGTCCATTGTGTGTTAGTGACTCAGGCATGTCTGACATTTTGTGATCCCCATGGACTGTAGCCTATAAGACTTCTCTGTCCAAAGGATTCTTCAGACAAGAATAGTGGAGTGTGTATCCATTCCCTACTGAATGGATCTTCCCTACCCAGGGGAGCAACCCAGGGCTCCCGCATTGCAGGCAGAGTGTCTATCATCTGCACCACCAGGGAAGCCAGTTTCCATTATTTTCCTTATCTGTGTGAATCATCTTGATTTCTGACAATGATAGGCGTGGCTATGGAGCTGCTAGATAAAGATGGTCCCTCAAAGATCTGATTCTAAATTGCTTACAACAGGAGGGGGACATCTTTCTTCCTGACTCCAAAATCATAAATACAAGAACATGTCACAGGTCGTGTAAAAATAAGTGCTGAGAAATCAATAATTTAAGAATGAATTTGGTAAAAGTGCACAAACTTTAAGCTGTAAGATGATGAATAAGATCTGAGGATCTAATGTGTAACATGGTGACTATGGTTTGTAATGTGTTATTGAAATTTGTGGGGTTGCCCAGGTGATGTTAGTGGTAAAGAACTCTCCTGCGAGTGCAGGATGCATAAGAGACGTGGGGTGAATCCCTGGGTCAGGAAGATCCCCTGGAGGAGGGCATGGCGACCCAGTCTAGTATTCTTTCCTGGAGAATCCCCAAGGACAGAGGACCCTGGCAGGCTATAGTCCATGAGGTCACAAAGAGTTGGACATGACTGAAGTCACTTAGCACACATGTAAGAGAGGAAAACTTAAAAGTTCTCACCAAAAACATCTTTAAAGGTAAATATGTGAGGTGATATTAATAGATATGTTAATTAAATCAATGAGGGAATCCATTAATCATGTATACTTATTTAAATTGTCATGTATACTTTAAATATCTTGCCATTTTATTTGGAAATTATATTTTAAAAAATAAAAAAAGAAAAAAAAAACGAATTTCAATGCTTTTTATATAATATTTTAGGTATTTCAACCATTACTCTTGGTATGTAAAAGCATTCTTTTTATTCCAGATAATAAAAAGTGGGATTCACCGGCTATTTAGAAAAGGAAGAAACCTTGGAAGTTATCTAGACAGTCCTCTCATATTAAGGATATATAAGTAAATCCAAGAATAATTAAGTCACTTACCTAAACATATAAAACTCAATGCAAACCTAGCAATATAAACCAGGTTTCTTAGGGTTAGGGGAATCTTTACCGAATTACCCAGAAAATGGAAATATCTCCTATGTTCTGCAAAATTTGATTGTTATCTCTTTCACAGAAGTGAGCATTACCCACCTTGTATTCATTGTCCAGTTAGCATAAGATTTACCAAGTAAGTTAAATTCCTTGAAGGTTCAATCCTGGCATGTCTGTTCTTCTCACTCTATATTCTCATGGCTAAAGCTCTTTATCAATGCCATTTCCTCTCCGTGGAAGACCCTCGCTCTTTCACCTCATGATTTCCATGACATCTTTCAGATCTCAGTGAAAACCACTTCCACAAAGCAGCCTTTTGTAATTCTGAGACACCTCAGATCTCCTTGTTATGTGGACGTGAGGGATTCCGTGCTTTCCCTCTTGACACATGTCCCAATTATGGTGCAACATTTAACTTTGAAATTTACCTCATTTCTGTTTTTCTATTAAAATTCAAGTCCTAATTTAGAAAGTCCACATGTGCGCTCTTCACTACTGTCCATTCTTTGCATCCAACAAGCCTTTGTTAGGTGTTTTATTAATGAAACAATTTTATTCATGCAGAGTTAAATCCTAATGAATTTTTGATGCTACACTCACAGCATACAGTGAACTAATACCATTGGGGTCTTTTCTTCCCACCCAAACCCTCATACCCTGATTATTTGGATATAAGTACTGAGCTAGAACTGTTGGGGCTTCCCTTGTGGCTCAGCTGGTAAAATATCTGTTTGCAATTTGGGAGGTCTGGGTTTGATCCCTTGATTGGGAAGATTTCTGGAGAAGGGAAAGGCTACCCACTCCAGTAGTCTGGCCTGGAGAATTCCATGAACTGTATAGTCTATGGGGTCACAAGTAGGACATGACTGAGTGACTTTTTTTCACAGAATGTAGATGCATTTGCTTTTATTTGTTACCCTAGTAGATGCAGAGCACTGGATGTTCGGTATTTTATTCAACATACACTAGCCCTCACAGCTTCCTGTCCTAAGATAATGTGATAATTGAGTCACTGACTAAAAGGCTGAATAGGACAGAACTAACGACAGTACTCTGAACCTTCCACTTGAGTCTACTTTTTACTATAGGATTCTTAACGTCACTAGAGGAGTTCAGTTTCTAGCTGTACTCTCTGATCATGACAGATAAAAATACTTTATGGAAAGCCTACAAATAAAATATTCTTATATTGTACACAAACACCTAATCCTTCTTCAAAGGTACAAAAGAAATTCACCTCCTTGATGAATTGTTACCTACTTTTCCTAGATGAAAGTACCATCTTTCTCCTTATGGCTTCCTAATTTCATTCTCACCATTTTTATCTCTCTGACCACACTCTGACTTATACTATAGTTTATTATCTGAACAACACCAATCCCCACTCCTTTAATTCAGTTCCCCTGGGGCTACATGGGTACACCAACTGCCCTGAAGTTACTTTTTATTGAGTATCGAACATAGCAGAAACTGGACAGCCATTTGTTCTTTCTGAGGTAAATATTATAATTAAAAACAAATAGCCCCCTCTGGTATTTTGGATAAACTGACAACTGGAGAAAATCTTAACTGCTATTCCAGATAAAAGTTCCCTTTGTGTTAATGTCCTTCTTTTAGAGAGAACTTGCATTCCAGATAGCTTTCAGGTAAATAGAAATGGGACTTATATGTTAGTTTGAAAAAAAAAAAAAAAAAGTGTTGCAGGAAACAAAAGTAGACAAATCACTCATCTTCTGTGTACTTCAAGATCCATTTTATTAGGAGCTAGCAGCTCAGATAGTAAAGAGTCCACCTGCAGTACAGGAGACCTGGGCTCCATTCATGGTCAGGAAGATCCCTGGAAGAGGGCATGTCAACCACTCTAGTATTCTTGCTTAGAGATCCCCATGGACAGAGGAGCCTGGAGGGCTACAGTCCAAGGGATCATCAGTCCATGGTTTCATAAAGAGTTGGGCACAACGGAGCAACTACACACAGCAAACTTCTCAGGTTGACATACTGACATTTAGAAACCGTTTTTCTCACTAGTGTGCTTAACTACAACTCCTGGTTGTCAATGGAAGATCAAAGATAAAAGTAATATTCCTTAACAGTTAAGTAATTATTTCTATCAATGATTGTTCTTAAAGCTAAGCTAGAGAAATACATGGTGAGATAGAGCAGATCAACCAATCCACAATTTTCTTATCGGAAAAAACAACAAACCTCAGTTCGGAATCATGTTTTATACAGAGATTTGCATAATCTTTGGAAAGGTAAAGGATTTTCTACTCTAATTTTCCTTTTCCAGTTGAGAAAACCAAGCCCTAGAGAAGTGAAGATAGGCTTTCCAAGTCAAAGAGCATTATGCTAAGATTCTGATGAGAGCCCGGTGACAGGCCTTAGGGTCCAATTGCTTCACCGTTAGGCTGAGAGGCTGGAGATTTGGGTACCAGTAATGGTGCTGTCTTCAGACTGAATTGCTTTTAGTTTGAGAAACTTCTTTCTCTGCTCTTAAGACCCTCAACTGATTGAATAAAATCCACAATCTGTAGGTTTAAATATTAATTACCTCTAGGAAAATATGTTCCCAGATGAACATGTCAAAGAACTACAAATGGAAAGAAATGTACAATTCTATGGAATATGTTACCATGTGCCACTTTATTTGGCATTGAATATCTATGCTACCTGTTCCACATTCATGAACTTGGAAGGTAAAACAAGATTGACAATTTTTTTTTTCCCATTTAATCATGTCCAGTGTTTTAGTGCATGCAGGCTGCTGTTAGAAAATGCCAGGGGCTGGGTGGCTTATAAACCACGTTATTTGTCACTGTTCTGGAGGCTAGAATCCAAGATGAGGGTGCCAGCATGGTTGAAGGAGTGAGGGCCTCTTCCAGGACATATCCCTGAATAGAAGGGACGAGCAAGTATTTCAGGCCTCTTTCACAAGAGCCCTAATCCCATTCATGTGGGCTCTGCCCTCATGGCCTAATCATTTTCCAACGGTCCCACCTCGTGAAATCATCACTTTGGGGATTAGGTTTTCAACATATGAATTTTGGAAGAACACAGCATTTAGACCATGGCACCCAACGAGGAGACTGACTTGTCTGAGGTAACCCAATGCCTCATGCCTACTGAAAGCTCTGTGGTGCTGATAGGAAGCCAAGGACTAAGGAAGTTTAATAAACATCAGCAGCCCCAGGTGGAGGGTCTTAGATGGCAAACTCCTTGATGGACTTCACAACAATATATGAGTATCTCCAGTGTCTTCCTTGGTTATCGGGCATTGAGGAATCCCCTCCTCCTGTACATGTTCCTATTTGAAATATAAGTTAATTATTGAGTTCTTAGACAAAGTACCTTTTGACCAAGATGATAATATGACAACTATGCATATGAAGCAAAGCGCCTTTGACAGATGCAAATTTCAGAGTGGAAAGTCCTCAAGGCTTTATTCACTTCAGATAGCAATTACAAGTTTGGGGATATCCCAAGACCATTCTTGCATTCCATAATCAGCTAGGACTCCAAGAGCTCCCTGAAAGCTGTTATAGATGTGGTTATAGTTTATTCCAGATCTTTGATATATTTTTAATTCATTACTTATTTTTACTGAAGTAAAATTGGTTTACAATGCTATAATGTCAGTTTTTGTTGAACAGTGAATAACTTGTATATATATATATATATGTGTGTGTGTGTGTCTGTGTATCCACTCTTATTTAGATTCTTTTCTCATGGAGCAACAGACAGGTACCAGAAAGGAAGAGGAGTATGTCAAGCTTGTATAATTTCACCCTGCTTATTTAACTTATATACAGCGTACATCATGAGAAATGCTAGGCTGAATAAAACACAAGCTGGAATCAAGATTGCTGGGGAAATATCAGATATACAGATGATACTACCCTTATAGCAGAAAGTGAAGAAGTAAAGAGCCTCTTGATGAGAGTGAAAGAGGAGGGCAAAAAATTTGGCTTAAACCTCAACATTCAGAAAAGTTAGGTCATGGCATCCCATCCCATCACTTCATGGCAAGTAGATGGAAAAACTGGACAGTGGCTGATTATATTGTTTGGGCTCCAAAATCACTGCAGATGTTGATTGCAGCCATGAAATTAAAGATGCTTACTCCTTGGAAGGAAAGTTATGACTAACCTAGACAGCATATTAAGAAGCAGAGACATTACTTTGTGAACAAAGATCCATCTAGGCAAGGCTATGTTTTTTCCAGTAGTCACATGTGGAAGTGACAGTTGGACTATAAAGAAAGCTGAGTGCCGAAGAATTAATGCTTTTGACTGTGGTGCTGGGACAGACTCTTGAGAGTCCCTTGGACTACAAGGAGATCCAAACAGTCCACCCTAAAGGAGATCAGTCCTGACTGTTCACTGGAAAGACTGATATAGAAGCTGAAACTCCAATGTGTGTGCCACCTGATCAAAGAGCTGACTCATTTGAAAAGACCCTGATGTTGGGAAAGATTGAAGGCAGGAGAAGAAGGGGATGACAGGGTGAAAGGGTTAGGTGGCATCACCGACTCAAGGGACATGAATTTGGGTAGATTCCAGGAGTTGGTGATGGACAGGGAGGCCTGGCGTGCTGTGGTTCATGGGGTCACAAACAGTGGACATGACTGAGCGACTGAACTGAACTGAACTGAACTCAAGTAGGTCATCACAGAGAGTTGAGTAGAGTTTCCTGTTCTATACAGTAGGTCCTTATTAGTTATCTATCTTATATATATTAGTGTGTACATGTCAATCCCAATGTCACAATTCATCCCTCCCTTCTTGCCCCTGGAACCATAAGATTATTTTCTACATTGTGACTCTCTTCCTGTTTGTAAATAAGTTATTTTGCACCACTTTTTAATATTCCACATATGAGTGATATCATATGCATTTGTCTTTCTCTGCCTGACTTACTTCACTTAGTATGACAATATCCAGGTCCATCCATATTGCTTCTGATAGCATTATTTTGTTCCTTCTTATGGCTGAGTAACGTTACATTCTATATCTGCACTACATCTTCTCTGCCCATTTCTTTGGAAGCAATTTACATTGCTTCCATGTTCTGGCTATTGTAAACAGTGCTGCAATGAACACTGCTATGTTTAGTCATTTAGTCGTGCCCAAATCTTTGCGACCCCATGGATTGTAGCCTGCCCAGCACTTCTGTCCATGGGGGTTGTCCCCATGTACAATAATAGGCAAGAAGATTGGAGTGGGTTGCCATCCCCTCCTCCAGGGGATCTTCCCAATGCAGGGGTTGAACCCAGGTCTCCCTCACTGCAGGCAGATTCTTTACCATCTGAGCCACCAGGGAAGCCCTGATGAAGCAAGGAACACTGAGGTGCATGTATCTTTACAAAGTATGATTTTCTCTTGGTATATATCCAGGGGATTGCAGCTTTTTAAAAGATACAGATAAAAAACTGCCCAGGATTTTTGTCAAAGGCTTTCTCTGCATCTATTGAGATAATCATATGGTTTTTATCTTTCAATTTGTTAATGTGGTGTATTACATTGATTGATTTGCGGATATTAAAGAATCCTTGCATTCCTGGGATAAAGCCCACTTGGTCATGGTGTATGATTTTTTTAATATGTTGTTGGATTCTGTTTGCTAGAATTTTGTTAAGGATTTTTGCATCTATGTTCATCAGTGATATTGGCCTGTAGTTTTCTTTTTTTGTGGCATCTTTGTCTGGTTTTGGAATTAGGGTGATGGTGGCCTCATAGAATGAGTTTGGAAGCTTACCTTCTTCTGCAATTTTCTGGAAGAGTTTGAGTAAGATAGGTGTTAGCTCTTCTCTAAATTTTTGGTAGAATTCAGCTCTGAAGCCATCTGGTCCTGGGCTTTTGTTTGCTGGAAGATTTTTGATGACAGTTTCGATTTCCTTGCTTGTGATGGGTCTGTTAAGATCTTCTATTTCTTCCTGGTTCAGTTTTGGAAAGTTATACTTTTCTAAGAATTTGTCCATTTCATCCAAGTTGTCCATTTTATTGGCATAGAGCTGCTGGTAGTAGTCTCTTATGATCCTTTGTATTTCAGTGTTGTCTGTTGTGATCTCTCCATTTTCATTTCTAATTTTGTTAATTTGGTTTTTCTCTCTTTGTTTCTTAATGAGTCTTGCTAATGGTTTGTCAATTTTGTTTATTTTTTCAAAAAACCAGCTTTTAGCTTTGTTGATTTTTGCTATGGTCTCTTTAGTTTCTTTTGCATTTATTTCTGCCCTGATTTTTAAGATTTCTTTCCTTCTGCTAACTCTGGGGTTCTTCATTTCTTCCTTCTCTAATTGCTTTAGGTGTAGAGTTAGGTTATTTATTTGGTTTTTTTCTTGTTTCTTGATGTAAGCCTGTAATGCTATGAACCCTCCCCTTAGGACTGCTTTTACAGTGTCCCATAGGTTTTGGGTTGTTGTGTTTTCATTTTCATTCATTTCTATACATATTTTGATTTCTTTTTTGATTTCTTCTATGATTTGTTGGTTATTCAGAAGCGTGTTATTTAGCCTCCATATGTTTGAAGTTTTAACAATTTTTTCCCTGTAATTGAGATCTAGCACTCATTTATGATTAAAACTCTCCAAAAAGCAGGAATAGAAGGAACATACCTCAACATAATAAAAGCTATATATGACAAACCCACAGCAAGCATCACCCTCAATGGTGAAAAATTGAAGGCATTTCCCCTGAAATCAGGAACAAGACAAGGGTGCCCACTCTCACCACTACTATTCAACATAGTGTTGGAAGTGCTGGCCACAGCAATCAGAGCAGAAAAAGAAGTAAAAGGAATCCAGATAGGAAAAGAAGAAGCAAAACTCTCACTGTTTGCAGATGACATGATCCTCTACATAGAAAACCCTAAAGATTCTACCAGAAAATTACTAGAGCTAATCAATGAATTTAGTAAAGTTGCAGGATATAAAATTAACACACAGAAATCCCTTGCATTCCTATATACTAACAATGAAAAAACAGACAGAGAAATTAAGGAAACAATACCACTCACCATTGCAACAAAAAGAATAAAATACTTAGGAGTATATCTACCTAAAGAAACAAAGGACCTATACATAGAAAACTATAAAACACTGATGAAAGAAATCAAAGAGGACACAAACAGATGGAGAAACATACCATGCTCATGGATTGGAAGAATCAATATTGTCAAAATGGCTATTCTACCCAAAGCAATCTATAGATTCAATGCAATCCCTATCAAGCTACCAACGGTATTTTTCACAGAACTCGAACAAATAATTTCACAATTTGTATGGAAATACAAAAAACCTCGAATAGCCAAAGTAATCTTGAGAAAGAAGAATGGAACTGGAGGAATCAACCTGCCTGACTTCAGACTCTACTACAAAGCCACAGTCATCACGACAGTATGGTACTGGCACAAAGACAGAAATATAGATCAATGGAACAGAATAGAAAGCCCAGAGATAAATCCACGAACCTATGGACACCTTATCTTTGACAAAGGAGGCAAGGATATACAATGGAAAAAAGACAACCTCTTTAACAAGTGGTGCTGGGAAAACTGGTCAACCACTTGTAAAAGAATGAAACTAGAACACTTTCTAACACCATACACAAAAATAAACTCAAAATGGATTAAAGATCTAAATGTAAGACCAGAAACTATAAAACTCCTAGAGGAGAACATAGGCAAAACACTCTCCGACATAAATCAAAGCAAGATCCTCTATGACCCACCTCCCAGAATATTGGAAATAAAAGCAAAACTAAACAAATGGGACCTAATGAAACTTAAAAGCTTTTGCACTACAAAGGAAACTATAAGTAAGGTGAAAAGACAGCCCTCAGATTGGGAGAAAATAATAGCAAATGAAGAAACAGACAAAGGATTAATCTCAAAAATATACAAGCAACTCCTGCAGCTCAATTCCAGAAAAATAAATGACCCAATCAAAAAATGGGCCAAAGAACTAAACAGACACTTCTCCAAAGAAGACATACAGATGGCTAACAAACACATGAAAAGATGCTCAACATCACTCATTATTAGAGAAATGCAAATCAAAACCACAATGAGGTACCATTACACGCCAGCCAGGATGGCTGCTATCCAAAAGTCTACAAGCAATAAATGCTGGAGAGGGTGTGGAGAAAAGGGAACCCTCTTACACTGTTGGTGGGAATGCAAACTAGTACAGCCGCTATGGAAAACAGTGTGGAGATTTCTTAAAAAACTGGACATAGAACTGCCATATGACCCAGCAATCCCACTTCTGGGCATACACACTGAGGAAACCAGATCTGAAAGAGACACGTGCACCCCAATGTTCATCGCAGCACTGTTTATAATAGCCAGGACATGGAAGCAACCTAGATGCCCATCAGCAGATGAATGGATAAGGAAGCTGTGGTACATATACACCATGGAATATTACTCAGCCATTAAAAAGAATTCATTTGAACCAGTCCTAATGAGATGGATGAAGCTGGAGCCCATTATACAGAGTGAAGTAAGCCAGAAAGATAAAGAACATTACAGCATACTGACACATGTATATGGAATTTAGAAAGGTGATAACGATAACCCTATATGCAGAACAGAAAAAGAGACACAGAAATACAGAACAGACTTTTGAACTTTGTGGGAGAATGTTAGGGTGGGATATTTCAAAAGAACAGCATGTATACTATCTATGGTGAAACAGATCACCAGCCCAGGAGGGATGCACGAGACAAGTGCTCCGGCCTGGTGCACTGGGAAGACCCAGAGGAATCGGGTGGAGAGGGAGGTGGGAGGGGGGATCAGGATTGGGAATTCATGTAAATCCATGGCTGATTCATATCAATGTATGACAAAACCCACTGGAAAAAAATAATAATAATAATAATAAAAAAATAAAAAAAAAATAATAAAGCTAAGGAGGTTGAGACACATAAAAAATAAAAAAATAAAAAAAATAAAAATAAATAAACTGAAGAACATTAAAAAAAAAACAAAAAAAAAACAAAAAAAACTGCCCAGGAAAAGGCATATAGGGCAGAGTCAAAGGAAATGTGAAACATGGAACTTGGTTTCGTCTTCCCAGAGTGTTAGGGGCAACTTTGTGTTCCCAGCACCGATGTGCCAGCAGTGAGCACTTGCAGACAGGGGAGCTCACTCCAGGGATTGTGTCCAGAGTTTTTACTGGGGCTCGTCGCCAAGGCATGATTGATGGTCCATACAGCTGATCTCAGGCTCATACCTCTCTAGAGGTGCAGCTGATACTGCATGACCAAAACCCCCATCCTGAATCACATCATTCTCGTGGCCCAAAGTTTTTACTCTAAATCACAGTGTTGACATCCCTATCAGGCTGGCCCAAGAGCCACACAAAAGCAAAAGCATTTTTCTCAGTGTCAAACTTTGACACTTTTAGACACACTTTCTCAGAAGAAATAGCCTAAGGGTTTAGAGAGGAGCTCCCGGGAAACAAGGGCAAAGTCCAGACTTCCCTTTGGATGAGGCTGAGCCCTTCACTACACAGCCAGGTGACTGGTTTTGCTTGACAAGGCTCCCTCGTTGTAACTTCAGAATAAGAACATGTGAAGTGACAAACACTGGTCAAGCGTTTATCTTCTTCTGGTCTTTCTCTGAAGTTTTTTTGTTTGTTTGTTTGTTTTTTGCATTATGTTCATTAATTCTAATGCAACTCCATGAGGTGGATACTAGTTTGAGTGGCATTTTGCAGAGAAGTAAAATAAGGCTTGCCTAAAGATTCAGATCTAGTGAGTAGTGGCATGGGAGTTTGTACAAGATTACAGGACTCCAAGGTTCATACTTAAAGCCACTATGTTGCAAAGATACCAACAATTCTTTTTTTTTTAACAGTTTTATTTTTTTCGTTGAGTTGCTGAAGGGCTATTTTTTTAGCATTTTTATTTTTTTGGTTGCTAGGCTGAGAGGCTAATGATCCACTAATAACTACTTAATTATTAATCCTTTTGCTTAAGTGATATTTAAGCATCAAAAAAGTCTCCATTTTGCTGTTCTCAGTAGATACTGCAAAGTTGTTTTTTTTCCCTATGTAGACCCCAACATGTATAAATCAAATGTCATGAATAGTGAGTAGTAAGCAGAGTATTGTTTGAGAAAGAACAGGGAAATAAAACTGTAAGATATTTAAAGTATATAACATGAGATTTTGATAGATGTATATATTATTTTTTAAACTTACTTTTAGTTTCTTTAAAATGTGTTGCACAATGCTGTGAGTCAGCCAGAAGTGTACATATACCCCCTCCCTCTTGAGTCCCTCACTCGCACCCCGTCCCGCTTCTCCAGGTGGTCACGCAGCACGGGGTGAGCTTCCTGTCTCATACAGACACTGCCCACCAACTGTCCGTTAACATTTTACAGATGGTAATGTACTGTGTTTCAGGGCGACTCTCTCAACTCAACTTGCCCTCTCCTCCCCTTTGTGTCCACAAACATGTTCTCTGTCTGTGCCTCTGTTCCTGCCCTGAAAATAGGTTAACCAGTGCCATTTTCCTGGATTCCATATATACATTAACATACAATATTTGGTTTTCTCTTTGTGACTTATTTCACTCTATATAACAAGCTGTCCTTTCATCCACCACAGCCCAAGTGAACCAAATTCACTTCTTTTTAAGGTTAATTAAAATTCCCTCATACAGATGTACCACAACTTCTTTATCCATTCCTCTCTCAGTGCAAATCTAGATTGCTTCCATGCCCTGGCTATTGTAAACACTGTTGCAATGAATTTTGAGGTACATGTGTCTTTTTGAATTATGGTTTTCTTAGGGTATATGCCCAATAGTAGAATTTCTAGGTCATACGTTGTTTTGTTAGGGCTTCCCTGATGGCTCAGCAGCTTAAGAATCTGCCTGTGATGCAGGAGACACAGTCAATTGTTCAATCCTTGGGTCGGAAAATTTCTCTGGAGGAGGAAATGGCAACCCACTCCAGTACACTTGCCATTTCCACCTACCCTTCTGCCATAATGCTGACCCTCATTTACATATGTATTAGAAAAGAGTTTCCCTTTCTACTAACTTAAGTACCATAGCTATCATCTGACATGTTTACCTTTTATTTTTTGAAGAGAACACAGGTAAGTTCCACTCTCTCAGACAGCACCAATTATACAACACAATTTTATCAGTTATAGTCATCATGCTACACATTAGATCCTCAGAACTTATAATTTTCATATGTTAAAATGTATAACCTTTTACAAACCTGTTCCTATTTCCTCCACTCTCCAAGCCCTGGCAATTATTTTCGTACGCCGTTTCTAAGTTCCTAATTTTTTTTTTTTCCGATTCCTTACTATTGAGATCATACAGTATATGTCTTTCTCTACCATGTTTCACTTAGCATAAGGCCCTCCAATTTCATCCATGCTGCCACAAATGGAAGAATTTGTTTCTTTCTTAATGCCTAAATAAAATTTATATATATATATATATATATATATATATATATATATATCACATCGCATTGTTTTAATCTCTTCACATGCTGACAGATACTTAGATTGTTTCTGTATAGGCTGTTTCTAGGCTACTTTGATGGAGAAGGAAATGGCAACCCTCTCCAGTACTCTTGCCTGGAAAATCCCATGGACGGAGGAGTCTGGTAGGCTGCAATCCATGAGGTTGCTAAGAGTCCGACACGACTTCACTTTCACTTTTCACCCCCATGCATTGGAGAAGGAAATGGCAACCCACTCTGATGTTCTTGCCTCAAGAATCCCAGGGAAGGGGGAGCCTGGTGGGCTGCCGTCTACGCGGTTGCAAAGATTTGAATGACTGAAGTGACTTTACAGAAGCAGCAGAAGGCTACTGTCAATATTGATGCAGTGAATATGGGAGTACACATTTCTCTTTGAGATAATTATTTCATTTCCTTTGAATATATATTCAGAAATGAATATATATCCAGAAGTGTGAAATTTCCTGAGAAACTTCCAGAAGGTATTCCATGGGAGTTGCAACAATATACATTCCAACCAACAATCCATTAAGACCTCCATTTTCTACACATCTTCAGTCACACTGATTTCTTACTTTTTGGTAAAAGCCTTTTAAACAAGAGTGAGGTAGTATGTGTTGTACTTTTGATTTGCACTTCCCTGATAGTGATGTTGAGCATCTTGTCATATACTTCTTGGGCATTCTGTATGTCTTATTTGGGGGGAAAATTGTCTACTCTGTAAAAAATATCATGCATTGTGTATACTGTATTTGAATATATAAAACTCAGTTACCTATGCATACAGCAAAAGAAATGACAGAAATACAAATAATTCCAATTATAATTGCATCAAAAAAAAGAATTCTTATAAATTTAAGGAATGTGTTGAAAGATCAATGTATGAAAATATTCAAGACATTCATGAGAGAAATGTTTAAAAGACACAAAGGAAACATGTTTCATATTTTTTGACTGTCACGAAAACAGACACATAGATCAACAGAGCAGAACAACAAAGCGAGAAAGAAACACACACCCATATATTGTCAGTTAGCTTATGAAAAAGGAGCCAAGAATATCCAGTGGGGAAAGGACAAGCTTTTCAAAAATCGCACTGAGAAAACTGGATAGTGCTATGAAAAAATGAAACTGTACTCCTATTTTTTACCATACACAGAAATCAACCAAAAAGGGATTAAGAAGTTGAACATAAGACTTTAGGTGATTAAATCCCTAGAAGAAAACATTGAGGTAATCCTCTTGCCATCAGTCTTTGCAATGAGTTTTGGGGTTTCGCATTAAAGCAAAGGCAACTACTGCAAAAACAAACAAGTGGGACCACATCAAGCTCCAAACAAAGGAACATCAACAAAATCAAATGGCAATTTACAGATTGATGGGAGATATTTCCAAATCATATATTTCATAAGGGCTTAATAGCCAAAAATACATGAGACATACAACTCAAGGGCAAAAACTCCAAATAATCCAAATTTCTAATGGAGCATAAGAAAAGTAAGAGTGTCAATAAATCTGAAGATTAGACTGTAGATGACAAACACAGCAAAGTTTTCCTGCTAGAAACACAAAAACCTGTGCCTTCCTGGCATTACTTTCTTCATCTCCACTCACTTGTTTGAGAATTATAGTTCACAGTGTACATTCTTCAGTCAACAGAAATCACCCCACAATATATACTAAGAACAGCCTCACAGGGGGAAAAAAAAACAATTAATATTTGCATACGTACTAATGAGGCATATCAAAAGGAAGGTAATTTCCAGAGTTGACCACTCCATTGTTTTCTATATTTCATTTCAAAATTGAGCCACCTAGTAAGGAAAATGAATTAAGAGACCTCACTAATATATCAATAGTAAATCAGTTTCAAATGGGAGCATTAATGGATCATAATTTGGAGGTAATTTATTACTAGTGTTAAATGTAGTCCTTTTGATTCTCTATTGCATCAGGTTAATAATTTATCTTAAATATTAATAGCAACATAGGGACACATAGTACTAAAGTAATAGTGAATATAGAAAGACATAGAATATATTAGCCAAGAAGTGAAAGTATGGGAAGTCAGCAATGGTAGTAAAGTAAAGGGCAGTATTGCCTTGAGAAGGAAGGAAGGTTCTCAAAGTTTCTTCAAACACCAAGAACGAGCCAGATGTGAGGAATTAGCTTTATTTGTAAACCAGAAACTCTACCAAGGAAATTTCAGTTCATAAAAATATTACAATGCTAAAACCCACAATTTAGACAGAGAATAGGGTAGGGTAGAGGATATAGATATTCAAAACTCTTCATTGGTTAGTGCATCAGGCACTCAAAGACCACCCTCACTGAAGTCTTTATTGCTCAACCTACAGGTACCATCATGGAGAAAGAGATAGCTCTACTCCACGGGCAGTTGAACCCTACGTTTATGGCCTCTTGGCTTTCCTTAAGAAGCATTTGATGCAGCAGATTTCCTCCATCCCATCCCATCTGGCTGACTCCCCATGGGCAACAGGAGTCCTCACCCTGGGATCATTCTGCAATCCCCATGTCTCCAGCTCCCAGCTTCCGTGGACACCAGTGGACTTACAACCCTGTCCGAGGTATGAAAGGTAGCAGCTTGGCTTGTCTATGTGATACTCACTCTGTTCAGACGGTCACAGGTTAGTTAGTTCACTCCCCAACAGCTTCAAATGACTTTCCCATTCCAATGGATAGCCATGGACATGGGGATCTCTCCCCTGCACTTCAGCTCCCTCAGCCCCAGGTGCAGGTTGGTCCCACGTGCTCTCCTCTTTCTTTCCCTTTCCTTCTTGTCCCTTCCTTCCTTTGTGCTACAGAGTTCTGTATGGGTCCAAATATTCCTTCTCAGTAGTCAGGAATTCCTGCCAGTGGTCACCTGGTCTTCTGTGAGAACTGCTGTCTCTTTAGACCTTCTTGATGCATCGATGGAGAGAGGTGTATCCCACTTCGAACTACCCCTCCATCATCTTGTCCACCCCCATTGGTGGATGTGTTAGAAACGAGTTTCCCTTTCTATTAAGTAACATTGCCATCACCACACATGTTTAACTTTAGCTTTTTGATGAGATTACAGGTAAGTTCCACTCTCCTCAGTTGAGTCAGTCATTCAGTCGTGTCCAAATCTTTGTGACCCCAGGTACTGCGGCACACCAGGCTTCCCTTTCCATCCCCTACCCCCAGGGCTTACTTAAACTCATGTCCATTGCATCGGTATGCCACTCGATGATGTCCACTATCTCAAAGATTTTTTTTTTTTTTTTTTGAGATTACTTACAATTGAGATCATATGGAATTTTTCTTTCTCTGGCTTAGTTTACTTAGTGTAATGCCCTCCAGTTTCATCCATGTTGCCATAAATGAAGCGATTTCTTTATTTTTCTAATGGCTAAATAATATTTACCTATATGTGTCACATCACATTGTTTTAATCCATTCACCTATTGAAAGATGCTCAGGTTGTTCCTATATCAAGGCTACTGTGAATATTGCTGCAATGAACATGGGGATACAGATCTCTCTTTGAGAAAATGACTTCATTTCCTTTGACTGTATATCCAGAAGTGGGATAATGGATCACATAACGGTTCTCTTTTAAATTTCTTGAGTAACCTCCACAGTATTTTTCCATGGGAGTTGGACTAGTACACATCCCTACCAACAGTGCATAAGCACTCCTTTTTCTCCACAACCTCCACAAGATGTGTCATTTCTTACATTTTTGTACTAGCCATTCAAACAGGTGTGAAGTGATATCTCTTGTGCTTTTGATCTGCATTTCCTTTGATTATTAGCAATGCTAAGCATCTTGTCATATACCTCTTGACCATCTATATGTCTTACTTGTGGGAAAATGTCTATTCTTTAAAGATGTAGCTTACATTATGTTTACTATATTCCAATATATGAAACTCTATTGCCTACCTAAATATCAAGAATGAACTATCAGAAAGTTGAATAAAATAAAAAAGCCCATTTACTATTGCATCACAAAAAGATAAAACACAGAAATAGACTTAAGCAAGGTGATGAATGATTTTATAAAAAACCTTTAAGACATTGATAAGAGAAATTTAAAAAGAGCTAAAGATATGTAAAATTAGCTTGTCTATTCAATGTGTTTCTTGAGGTAGGATTTGTATTACTATGACCTTCGCTCTTAGAATTGCTTTTGTTGCATCCTATAGGATTTAGATCATCATGATTTCATTGTTCTCTGTGTCTAGGAATGTTTTGATTTCCCTTATTTCTTCAGTAACTTGTTTATTATTTAGAAATGTGTGGTTGAATCTCCATGTGTTTGTGTTCTTTAAAGTTATTTTTTTCCCTATAATCTATATCTAGTCTCATAGTGTTGAGGTCAGAGAAAATGCTTGATATAATTTTAATTTCCTTAAATTTACTGAGGTTTGATTTGTGACCCACAATGAGGAAAATGTTCCATGTGCACTTGAGAAGAAAGTGTATTTTGCATTTGGATGGAATGTGCTAAAGATATCAATTAGGTCTGTTTGCTCTAATATTTCCTTGTAAGCTTATGTTTCCTTATTAATATTCTGTTTTGTTGATCTGTCCATTGGTACAGGTGCGGTGTTAACATGCCCTACTATTATTGTGTTACTGTTAATTTCCCCTTTTCTGTCAGTTAGTGTTTATCTTACGTATTGAGTTGCTCCTATGTTGGCTACATAAATATTTAAAATTGTTCTGTCTTTTTCTTGGACTGACCCTTGACCATTTGGTAGTGTCCTTCTTTATCTCTTATAATAGTTTTTGTTTTAAGGTCTATTTTTTCTGACATGAGAATTGCCAGTCCGGCTTTCATTTGATTTCCATTTGCATGCAATATCTTTTTCCATCCTCTGACTTTCAGTCTGTGTGTGTCTGTAGGACAAAAGTGGGTCTCTTGTAGACAGCATATATATGGGTCTTGTTTCTGTAACCATTCATCCAGTCTGTGTCTTTTGGTAAGAATGGGAGAAGATAATAGCAAATAAAACAACTGATAAAGGATCGCTTTCTAAAATACAAGCAGCTCAAACAAGTCATTCATCAAAAACAAAGACAAGAGCTGCAAAAATAAACTAGTGAGACCACATCAAACTCAAAACCTTCTGCACAGTAAAAGAAACCATCAATAAAATTAAATGGCAATCTTTGGAACGAAAAAAAAATTGCAAATCACCTATTTGGTAAGGGTTTCAAGAGACTCATGCAACTCAGTGGGAAAAAAATCAAACAACTCAAATTATTAACTGAGCAAAGGAAGAGTGAGTGATTTGAAAAATCTGAAGATTAGACTGTAGATGAGAGACACTATTAAGTTTTTCATTCCTGAACATAAGCCTCTGTCTTCCTGGCATTGCTTTCTTTATTCCAATCACCTGTTTCATGATTGCAGTTCACAGTATACATCCTTCACTCAATAGCAATCACCCTACACTGAGCTGTGTGCTAAGAATAGCCCTACTAACTATAAAAAAAACTAATAATTACATACTTAATCTTGAGGCATCTAAAATCCAAGGTGATTTTCAGAATTTTCCACTGCATTATTTTCTACATTCCACCTCAAAATTGAAACACATAGTAAGGGGTGAGTAGAGGACCTCAATAATACATGGGTAGAAAGCCATTTAAAACTGGGAGCATTACTGGATTACAATATGGGGGACTGTATTATTACTAATACTATTGTAATTTTATTCCCTTTAATTCTCTGGTATACTAGGTTGATATTTATTTAAAATCATAATACAGCCACTATAGAGAACAGGGTGGAGAACCTTAAAAAACTGGAAATATAACTGCCAGATGACCGAGCTATCCCACTACTGGGCATACATACCGAGGAAACCAGAATTGAAAGAGACACGTGTACCCCAATGTTCATTGCAATACTGTTTATAATAGGCAGGACATGGAAACAACCTAGATGCCCATCAGCAGACGAATGGATGAGAAAGCTGTGGTATATATACACAATGGAATATTACTCAGTCATTAAAGAGAATAGATTTGAATCAGTTCTAATGAGGTGGATGAAACTGGAGCCTATTATACAGAGTAAATTAAGCCAGAAAGAAAAACACCAATACAGTATACTAACGCATATATATGGATTTTAGAAAGATGGGAACAATAGCCCTGTATGGGAGACAGAAAAAGACACAAAGATATATAGAAAAGTCTTTTGGATTCTGTGGGAGAGGTGAGGGTGGGATGACTTCTGGGAATGGCACTGAAACATGTATACTATCATATGTGACCCGAATCACTATTCCAGATTCAATGCATGATCCAGGGTGCTCGTGGCTCGTGCACTGGGATGACCCAGAAGGAAGGGATGGGGAAGGAGGTGGGAAGGAGGTTCAGGATGTGGAACACTTGTACAGCCATGGCAGATTCCTGTCAATGAATGGCAAAACCAATACAATATTGTAAAGTATTTAACCTCTATTAAAATTAGCAAAATAAAATAAAATTGTGATACCAACGTAGAGACACATAGCCCTCAAATTACAGTAGATTGAGAAAGACAAAGCTTATGTGGCAGGAAGTGAAATCACAGAAAATTAGCAACGGTATCAAAAAGAGGGGCAGTATTGCTTGTAAAGAAAGCAGAGTTCTCTAATTTTTTGGAGACAACACGAAAAAGCCAGATGGGAGCCAACCAGCTTAAGCTGTATACCAGAAACATCACCAGAAGGAAAGTGAAGTTCATAAAAATATGCTGGTGCTGAATGCCAAAATCGAGACAGTTAGCCAATAGGGTATTTATATGTAAAGACTGAAAGCTACTCAGAGAGGTAGACATGGAAGCAAATACACTAATGAGCATCAGAAAAATCAAAGCACAAAAGGGTCTAAAAAGTAAACCGTAAAGAGACTTGATAGTCTGATCAAAAGAATAAGAGAGTCAAAGTAGACACCAAAATAGAAAGACTTGTGCACATGATAGAACCAGAGAAAGCTCAGGAGAGAAAGATTCGGACCAAGTGGACCAGCGAACAGATCCTCCAGCATCAGGAACAAAAACCCTGGGCAGGACTCATGAATGTGAGGTTCTTGGATCAGCCTCAGTTTCAAAGTTTGGGCACTATACAGCCTAAAAGCGAACGCAGGTAGATATACTCCTAAGTATTTTATTCTTTTTGTTGCAATGGTGAATGGTATTGTTTCCTTAATTTCTCTTTCTGTATTTTCATTGTTAGTATATAGGAATGCAAGGGATTTCTGTGTGTTAATTTTATATCCTGCAACTTTACTATATTCATTGATTAGCTCTAGTAATTTTCTGGTAGAGTCTTTAGGGTTTTCTATGTAGAGGATCATGTCATCTGCAAACAGTGAGAGTTTCACTTCTTCTTTTCCTATCTGGATTCCTTTTACTTCTTTTTCTGCTCTGATTGCTGTGGCCAAAACTTCCAACACTATGTTGAATAGTAGTGGTGAGAGTGGGCACCCTTGTCTTGTTCCTGATTTCAGGGGAAATGCTTTCAATTTTTCACCATTCCTATACATAGAAAACTATAAAACACTGATGAAAGAAATCAAAGAGGACACAAACAGATGGAGAAACATACCGTGTTCATGGATTGGAAGAATCAATATTGTCAAAATTACTATTCTACCCAAAGCAATCTATAGATTCAATGCAATCCCTATCAAGCTACCAACGGTATTTTTCACAGAACTAGACCAAATAATTTCACAACTTGTATGGAAATACAAAAAACCTCGAATAGCCAAAGTAATCTTGAGAAAGAAGAATGGAACTGGAGGAATCAACCTGCCTGACTTCAGACTATACTACAAAGCCACAGTCATCAAGACAGTATGGTACTGGCACAAAGACAGAAATATAGATCAATGGAACAGAATAGAAAACCCAGAGATAAATCCACGAACCTATGGACACCTTATCTTTGACAAAGGAGGCAAGGATATACAATGGAAAAAAGACAACCTCTTTAACAAGTGGTGCTGGGAAAACTGGTCAACCACTTGTAAAAGAATGAAACTAGAACACTTTCTAACACCATACACAAAAATAAACTCAAAATGGATTAAAGATCTAAATGTAAGACCAGAAACTATAAAACTCCTAGAGGAGAACATAGGCAAAACACTCTCCGACATAAATCACAGCAAGATCCTCTATGACCCACCTCCCAGAATATTGGAAATAAAAGCAAAACTAAACAAATGGGACCTAATGAAACTTAAAAGCTTTTGCACTACAAAGGAAACTATAAGTAAGGTGAAAAGACAGCCCTCAGATTGGGAGAAAATAATAGCAAATGAAGAAACAGACAAAGGATTAATCTCAAAAATATACAAGCAACTCCTGCAGCTCAATTCCAGAAAAATAAATGACCCAATCAAAACATGGGCCAAAGAACTAAACAGACATTTCTCCAAAGAAGACATACAGATGGCTAACAAACACATGAAAAGATGCTCAACATCACTCATTATCAGAGAAATGCAAATCAAAACCACAATGAGGTACCATTACACGCCAGTCAGGATGGCTGCTATCCAAAAGTCTACAAGCAATAAATGCTGGAGAGGGTGTGGAGAAAATGGAACCCTCTTACACTGTTGGTGGGAATGCAAACTAGTACAGCCGCTATGGAAAACAGTGTGGAGATTTCTTAAAAAACTGGACATAGAACTGCCATATGACCCAGCAATCCCACTTCTGGGCATACACACTGAGGAAACCAGATCTGAAAGAGACACGTGCACCCCAATGTTCATCGCAGCACTGTTTATAATAGCCAGGACATGGAAGCAACCTAGATGCCCATTAGCAGACGAATGGATAAGAAAGCTGTGGTACATATACACCATGGAATATTACTCAGCCATTAAAAAGAACTCATTTGAACCAGTCCTAATGAGATGGATGAAGCTGGAGCCCCTTATACAGAGTAAAGTAAGCCAGAAAGATAAAGAACATTACAGCATACTAACACATATATATGGAATTTAGAAAGGTGGTAACGATAACCCTATATGCAAAACAGAAAAAGAGACACAGAAATACAGAACAGACTTTTGGACTCTGTGGGAGAATGTGAGGGTGGGATATTTCAAAAGAACAGCATGTATACTATCTATGGTGAAACAGATCACCAGCCCAGGTGGAATGCATGAGACAAGTGCTCCAGCCTGGTGCACTGGGAAGACCCAGAGGAATCGGGTGGAGAGGGAGGTGTGAGGGGGGATCGGGATGGGGAATACGTGTAAATCCATGGCTGATTCATATCAATGTATGACAAAACCCACTGAAATGTTGTGAAGTGATTGGCCTCCAACTAATAAAAAAAAAAAAAAAAAAAAGAGAAAAAAAAAAAAATAGAAGCGAATGCAGACAAGGATTATAGCTTGCTGTGACACTGAATCACAGACAATAGTGTTTGTTAGCTTACTTTTCTCATTCAACTATAAAGTTAATGAATTACTAACCAATGATAATTGACACCTTCAGTTTCCAGTCAGATCCTCTTTAGTCATACAATGGATATCTGAACCTGTTATATGATCCCCAGTAAGTTTTATTAGTTGAATTTATTGATTTTTTAAAAAATTTATTGATCTTTAATTGAAGGCCAGTTCCTTTACAATACTGGACTACTTTCAGCCAAACATCAACATGGGTCAGCCATAGGTTTACCTATGTCCTGTCAACCTTGATCCTCCTTCCCACCTTTCTTCACATTGCACCCCTGGAAGTTGTTACAGAAAAATGTGGAAAGCTTCACACATTTGTCTGTCGTCCTTGGACAGGGGCCATGATAATCTTCTTGGTATTATTCCAATTTTTTAATATATGTGCTACCAAAGCAAACACACAAATAACACTTTAACAGAAAAAAAATCGTATAGTTAATCATCTACTAACAAATGATCAATTACTTTAGGAATTATATATTCTGCTATATTTACTGCCTCTTATAAAATTGAATTTTATAAGGTCCAAAGTTCCATGTAGCAATAAGCATAGATTTATTCATAAAACATGTATACTTGCGCAGAAATACATGCACACAAGTACGTCTATGTTATACAAGCTATTATTCTCCTTGTCTGTCATAATAAGCTCTTTAGTTGATGAGAGAGATGGTCCAAAATTTATGCAACTTATATGGCTTCTTTATGAGGACCACTTTTTGATTTTCACCACCTAATTTTAAATAACCATTTTATTCTTAAGTACCATGCCCCTTTAAACTAACTAAGAGCAGAGAAAACCTAGTAAATGCTGATATCTTATCATTAATTAAATTACCACTCTTCTGGTAAATTAGAAAAAGAATCATGTTGAGATCTCATTCAGGGTGATAAAATCTCTATTTTATCAGTTCTCTTGTCCAAACTCAATTCTTGCTTAATTCTGCTTACAAAGGACAGACAGGATAAGTAATTTTAAAATCATGCTTGCAAGAGTCTATGATTTTATGCTTCTGTTGGCCAAAGGTAGGGCCAGGAATAATTTCTGAAATAATACAACACATCATGGGCGCATGAAGTTCTAGTTCTCTTATCAAAGAGGGGATGTTTGGAGATGAGGTTCGAAAACTGAGCCCCATGGTTGTCAGGATGTGCTCCCGACCAGACAGATGGATTTTCTCCCTAAAACATCACAGTCAGGAAAGGCCAGGCGTGTCCGCAGAGCCAGTGACGGGGGCCTGGGTGCTGAGCAGGTAATGTTCTTGGATGACCATCTGGAGATTTACCTGCCATTGTCTCAAAGAAACAAATGTAATGCAAAGATTAAGGATGCATAAAAGTAGAAGAGCTGTCACGTTGCCTAGAAGAAAGGCTAGCCAGGAGAACCAGGGCCCCACACTGATAATTGTCAAAGACATTAACAGTGAGTGTTTTATAGACAGAGCAGAACAAGTGGATAAAATCAATGTTCTAGGGTCACTGCTGTTTTGCAGTCAAAGACAAAATATTTTTCTCTCTAACCAGGGTCAACACAGTTCCTGATGTGGTCCTTGTAACATAAGGCAGACTGAGAGCCCACAGGCATGTGTGATGTGACATCAGGAAGTGAAGAGATGACTGTATTGGTGCCCAGTCACCTCCATCTGTTAATAATGGGAACTGGGGAATATTATGTGCCCTCTCGAAGGCATTGCATCTTCATTAACATAACTTGATGATCACAGTGAAGATGAATGCTATATCACAGGGTTTCTGTTAAACACAAATTTTAAGATGTTTTAAAGCTTTTCGGAAAGTATCAAAGACATGCATGGGGTTACGAAGCTGAGTTAGCAGATCCAAGGTTCAGTATCCTTTTTCTCTTAGTATTCTCTCTGTTCTCAATAGTAGCGATCAGTCAGTCATGTGTTTACTCTTACCCCAGCGTGATGGTAAACCACACAGATCAACTGTACACTTCTTGTCATTTCCGTGTCTAAAATTCAATCATTAGTCAATGTAGAGTAAATAAATTACAAACTCCTAGAGGGCCTGGCTGCTCATAGTCTGCAGTCCCAACATTAAACTGTCTTAAAAGAATGGCCTAAATACTCTGGCTCAGAATTAAGCTCCAAATGTTTGCAGAGCACATAAGTACTTCTGGGAACAATTCAAAAGTGCAGGGAGTAACCTACTTCTCCAACTATCTATCTGTGCAAATATCACCATCCATCTAAATTTACACAGAAGACACTCCTTCTTCCCCACCCCAGCTCCTACAGCTCCAACTCCTGCTCAGAGCAACAGGGAAAGAGAAGGCTTCCCTCCACAGGATGGATTTGATAACCTCAGGTGACTAGATCATCTCAGAATGGCTCATGTTTTTATTTAGCAGGGTCCTGCCTGCTCCTACTGCTGGTCATGCCAAATCTGCTCCTGTGTCAAGGCAATATATGCCTGTCCTGTGGTCATGCCATGTTTGGCGTCCCCCTGAATTTCCTTAGAAAAACATTTAGCTGTGTCTCCAGGCTGTCCCACGACATGCATAACCTTTCCACAATAATGTTCAGTGAGTTTGCAAGTACTGTGGTGGTGTTGGTTTAGCTGCTAAGTCATGTCCGAATGTGACCCCATGGACTGTAGACAGCCAGGCTCCCAGAAGAAACCTTCGATCAAATGACTGGGCCATACTGTTCTTTCAACAAGAGGGCTGCATCAGCCAAACTTCAAATAACACACTCTCTAGATAAAGAAGCTGTCAGCTCATAAGATATGGAAATCGAAGAAAGGACCAGTTTTGTGAAATCTGAAAGATTCCTAAGAAGTGCAATAACTTTTTCAATTTCTTTTCATTCATTTACTTTATTTAAATTTCCAAAATAAATGATTTTGTATTTGTTAGATAGGAATGCATAAAAGAATACAATAGACTCAGTGGAATAAACACCAGAAATTTATTTCCTCACAGCTCTGGGGGCTAGAAGTCCCAGATCAGGGCACCAGCAAGTTGAGGTTCTGGTAAGAACTGTTTCTTCCCAGAATGACTTCTCCATGCATCCTCACACAGGGTGGGAGTGAGGTAGACAGACAGAGGAAAGGACACACAGACACAGAGACAGAAGAGAAAACTCTCTAGTATTTCGCTTCGTGGAGACACTGAATCTATTGGATGAGTGTTGCACCCTAAGAGCTCATTTAACTTTAAGGGATTTGCTGGTGGCTCAAATGGTAAACAATCTGCCTGCAGTGGGAGGGACCTGGGTTCTATCCCACGGTCTGTAAGATTCCCTGGAGAAAGGAACGACAAGCCACTCCAGTATTCTTGCCTGAGAAATCCCATGGACAGGGGATTCTGGTGGGCTATAGACCATGGGGTGCCAAAAAGTCAGAACCCTTTTCAAAACATTGTACCTTGGCTGTTTGGGCTCTAACACATGAATTTGAAGAATACACATTCAGTCCATAATACTACCTGACAGAAAGCACTTTTAGGTGGAAATGCGGAAAAGGAAGCATGGTGATTTTCTGGTCCTTCAGTGTCTCTCTGGGCTTTCTTCTCCAGGCTCAGAGTAAATAGCCAATAAATGAGAACTGCTCTGCAGTGAACTGGGTGGATGGAACATGTTAAACAAAGCTGGTCACAAAAATGAATACTGGTACTTTTTTTAATGCTACAAATTATTGTTTTAAGATTTGCAGTGAATAGGTTTTGAGCTCAATAGAAGGGGAGTTTACAATTGGAAACAATTATTCTCTTTCTGATGAAGGTATTTGGAAGTTGTATGTTAATTCTTTTAGGTCATTCAAGGAGCACACAGTAGAGCAGACAGCTAATAAAAGGTGGTGCTACATCGAGACAAGTGCTCCGGCCTGGTGCACTGGGAAGACCCAGAGGAATCGGGTGGAGAGGGAGGTGGGAGGGGGGATCGGGATTGGGAATACATGTAAATCCATGGCTGATTCATATCAATGTATGACAAAACCCACTGGAAAAAAAAAATAAAAATAATAAAAAAAAAAAGAAAAAAAACAAAACAAAAAAAAAGGTGGTGCTACAGGTTTCTATTAAATTCACGTAGTTTTTTGTACTCACTAGTTTTTGTTTCATCCTCCATTTTTGACTGTCCATTTTTTCCCACTCTTCCAAGTAATCTCTTCAAATGTTCATAACTCCGGCTAAAGATTAGCTTTTCTCTATCAAAGTGTTAGTTAGATTTCTCTATTCTTATTATTCTTAGTCCATTCGTTAGTATTTCCTATAACTTTATGCCTTGTTTTTCTGACGTATCATTTTGTCACCATAAACAACATTGTATTCTGCACCTGGGATGAATACTAAGCTTTTTGGTGAGCGGGTTCAGAGATAATCAGAGTCATTACTGCGTTACTCCTTATAAGGGAATATATTGGCTCTAACTCACAGTAAACAAGAGATTAAATGGTTAAATATAGGTGCATGCATGCATTCTAAGTCACATCAGGGTGTCCAACAGTTTGTAACTCTACTGACTGTAGCCCAGCAGGCTCCTCTGCCCATAGGATTCTCCAGGCGAGAGTATAGGAGTGTGGTGCTGCACACTCTTTCAAGGGATGCTCCTCACCTAGGGATCTAACCTGATGCTGCTTATATCTCCTGAATTGGCAGGAATGCTCTTTACCACTACCGTCACCTGGGAAGCACCAAGTATTGGTACAACAGTACTATATTTGTTTCAAATACTAAAAATAATAATAATAATAATAATAAATAATGATACAGTAGAGAAGGGAAAAGTTTGAACTTAGAAAAATTAGATGTAAAATCACTTTTACAGAGAGAATATAGAAAAGTAGGAAAAGAATGACTTTCAAATTTTGTGATGCCTCCCCGTTAAAAAATTACACGTTTATCAGACATGTTAATGTTCTGGTAATGGGTTCATCTACTGAATGCCCAGCAACCCTAACGAATTGCCTGATCACTTGCAGGATGAAAAGTATTCCCAGAATAAAACTGAGTATATCATTGCCACCAATGACTGCCATACCGATTCCCTCCATGCTCCAGAAGAAAGAGAAAAGGCCCAACAGATGAACGTGAGTCTTTCACCTGGGTTTTACACCAGATCAAATGAGACTGTATGTAGCTTACCAGGCTTCAGATTATTAGAGGTAATGGTAACGGTTATGTACAGAAAACGGTGGAGGAACTGTAAGTAGTTGAAGAGAAATTATGTTAATCAGTTGATGAAGAATGAATGAAATCAAGGGATGACTAAAGATCTGTAGTAGCAAAATAAATAACAGATCTATAAATTGTCAATGCGGACAAGTTTAGCTCAAGCAAAGCATTAGACACAGGATTGCAGCTATTATTCTGTACAAAATCATGAAATGAATGGGAACTTCCATGTGTAACGTATAAGATTGCAAAATTCAGGAATATGTAAGAAACACACCCCAGTTCTGAGTACTCATTGTTACTAGTGATTCGTACGTGGGAGTCCTATACCGCACAACTCGAGCCAGCACGTCTGCCTTTCAAGGCTCTCCTGATTCTGCTTCTGCTTCTCTGACACTTCTTTGATTCGTCATTCTCAATGACTCTTCTGTCACTTTATATTTTCAATTTGTAAGTTTTCCCCACAATGGCCTATAAAACATTGCTTTGCTTCTCATGCCTGCAACGATTGCCTCTGTTCGGAGGACAACACAGGTTACATATCAAGCCTCAATGATTAATGGCAGCTCCAAATTTTCATCATTATAATCTCTCCTTTCCAATTTCCTGCATTATCCTTCGCCTTAACATTATTTAAAATATTTTGACGTGCATCCCCCCTTAAAATTCTATCTTGTCTCTCTACAACTTTCTTAAAGACATCAGCATTCTTTTCCTCTGTTAAGCTGATTAATAATGAGGATGATCAAGTAAAGGAAAAGTTCAAAAAGGAGGAGGATGAGGGATTTTTCAATAAGCTTGAATTTAAAGTTTATTGAGAGTTACTACATGGCCATATTTTACTAAGCACTTTATGTGCATTACTATATTTCATCCTACTCAGTTCTCTGTTCTTTACCACTAAAACAGTTCATGTCTATAATGAAATCAAGCATATTAACTAGAGATCTTCAGCCCCCTGGGATTTTCATGCTCAATGCTACTAGTAGTAGTGAACCTGGGGGGAATGCCCTCCATTGTGAAACCCACGGATGCTGTTACTAAAGACAACGCTGTGCCATTATCTGCCCAGACACGTGTCAACAAGACAGACTTTTCTGATACCAGCATGGGGGCTGGTGTTGGGATCAACTGATGAAAGAAAGCCTGTTTAGGAATGTCATGTCTTCTTCATTGTCTCTTTGTTGTAATATCATAAAGCAAATTACCAATTGAAAATCAATACAAATGGCTCATCTGATTCATTAATATGAAGGAATCACTGGGTGGCAATGATGTGGGCACAGGTAGAATGCCTCTTTCCTGGCACATACTGACTTGTCATAAAACACTTAGATTTCTCTCACGCAAATATACAAACATAAAAGAACTAACTCAGTGGTGGTAGAATTTCAGAGGAAAAAAGAATATTCTTCATGCTATAAATTAGAACTCATCAGAAGAATTAATCCCTAAAGTAACCCAGATTTTTAATAATTCAGCAAAGTGTGAATCAATGCTTACATTTTATCGATTTGCAACTTTTACTACCTTCAAAAATCTCTGCATACACATAAGAATAAACAGAAGTCTTGTAGGTCAGCTGCTCTAAGCAAAGATCACCTGTTACCAAAACCACTGAATTATCATTCTTTTAATGAGACCGTTTCTTATGTTTGCCTAGAATGATGACCTTACTAAGTGGATACTCAGGTACAGTATCTCTGGAATGGTCCTCTCTATGATCTAGCCCATGACCTGTGGTTTGAGAAAGACCTCTCAGATACTAATCTATCAAGTGCCAGAAAGAATTTTTAAAAATTATACAAACTTCAAACAATCTTAAAGATGCGATTCAGCCAGGTGAGCATCCTGCAGAGGGCTTTCCTGCTTTGTTGATGAGTCTGTAATGCATAAGGAGATTTGAAATATCTCATTTTGTAAGAAAAAGATTCATGACTTCTACATGCTAGACTGCTACTACATAAAGCAGGAGCCTAGTCATTCATAGTGATGGATTCAACTGTAAAGGAATCAGAATTTCACTGCAATATTTGTCATGTGCCAACTTCCCTGCATTGCACACTATTCAACCAAAAGCTTGCCCCTTCCTGGGCACAGGTGGTTGAAATATTTTCAACGGTAAGAGAAATAGAGAACAGAATGTCCAAGCTCAGCATTTTCCTCAAAGTATCCCAGGACATCTGCTCTTCAAGTTCCACTTGTCTTCTTTCTCTGTTCTTCTCAAATCAAAGGATCAGACTCAGAAGGAACAAAAGAAAAAGTTAAAATTAACCTTGAGTTAAGTTTCTACTTTTTAGATTCCTATTTGTTTTCTCATAGGTTGGCTTCAAAATCCGTATCTAGAGAGTTTTATATTCATATGGGTTCCCCAAATCTTCATTTACATTTACAAGGGACAAAGATAAGCAAATAATATTAAAATGCATAAAAAGTCATTTTCTTTGGGTATTCAGATTGTTGATCCAGTCAGATCACGGTTGATCGAGGATCCCATTTACTGGCCTGGATACCAATCCCTGGTGTCCAGCGATGAAGATATGTGTCATTCTGCATTTTATAAACTTTTCAAGTGCCTGAGCAGGGATTCACATAAAGTTGACATGTACACCAAGATCCTGGCGTGCCGAAACAGCGACGAGTGCTAAATCCACATCCATCCCATCCAGCTCTGAGATGATCTTAATGATCTATCCCATAGCAAGCTACTTTGAAATTTACAGCTTTTTCATGCATACTCTGAGAAATGGGTCTTCTCTTAAAAAATAAACACAGACTCTGTAGAGATGTCTAAATCTAAGAGGGTAATTTGTTAACATTTCTTATTTTCATTTAATTGAAAATCAAAAGAAAATCCACCCCTACAATTGAGAGAATGAAGCTCCTGTTAAAATTAGTCACAAATAGCAGAAGCTGGCATTACAAAGAAGACATTAAGAGATTACATAAGAATCACAGAAAAATATTCTGGGTCAAGTTATGAGAATCAAAGTATTAGACAATTTTCATGGTTCTGGTCATGCTACCAAGAAGACTGAGTCCTCAGGATTCTTTATGAAAGCCAGCCGCGAACTGTCAGCCAACTGTCACAGTGTTACACCAGACAGGATCAGTGCTTCGCACCTTTTTACAAATAGCATGAGGTTTACTGAACTGTCTGAAGATTGTTAGGATGCTGTCTTAGTCTTTCTGGGTTGCTATAACAAAATATCACAGCCTTATAAATATGGAAATGGATTTCCACAGTGTGGTCATGCAGGGTCCTTTCTGGTCACACACTTCTTATTGTATCCTCAAACGGGGGGTAGGGCTCGGGAGCTCTGTGTGACTCTTATATAAAAGCACTCATCTTATGGAGGAGGCTCCATCCTTATCACGCTATCACCTCACAAAGGCAATACCTGTGGATGCTATAACCATGGGAATCTGGATATCATCATATGAAACTTCTGGGGGGACACCGAGTTTGAGACCATAGGAGATAGAAACGTGAACTGGCTCCATCCTCCTCCAGTGGCTGTCTTCACCCACACTCCACTGCATCCTCATTTTCTGCCCCACCTTGCAACCATTCCATACATTCTGTCACTCTGGGTTTCACAAGGCCAGGTCAGTCAAGTGTCAACTCCATCTCATATTCAGCCTATTCAGTGTTTCCCTCTCCCCTGCTGAGGCCCAGGGGACCTACCAGGAAGCATCGATGTGTCCATTTCTGCAAGGTTCCTTCTCTCTCCCTCTCTGGATCTTCATTCCTTGGGCCATGTTGGAACAGGGTAGATGGTAACGAGATGGGAAATTTCTAACATCACTGACTTACATGGTGCTCTTCTCTTGGTCCAGACAGACTGATCTGAAATTCCCCCTGACTGACAAGTGTTTCTCTTGTGGGGGATCCTTGTGATTATCCCGGACTTTCACAAGTTGGGGATCCCCAATGCCATAGTTTCCTTTTTAATCATGGGAAATGTTCTGGTACCCACAGCTCACCACCCGCAGTTATCACCACAGCCTCTCTGTTTCCCTCACTCTGCAAGCACCATCTGGAGAAAATTAAGTAGTCCACAGTGAGCTGCCTACTAGCTGACCCACAGGAAACCCATGTATCATAAACACTCTGAACCATTGAATGGCAGAAATACTGGTGTGCATCTGTCCCCTGCCTGTGGTCTCTGGACAATTGTCCAACTGGTCTCATAGTCAACAAAGAGATCAGAATGCTGGATTCAAAAACACATTTATCTGAGTAGAGAGATACCATTCTCTCTTCCTTTTAGAGTAACTGTCCTAGTCAGTAATTATTTGGCCTTACAAACATGCTCTAGTAGGTCCCAGAATTATAAAATCCTCCAAATAGGCTGAGTCTCTACTGAGACTGGAGCAGTGTGACTGGATTAGGGTTTCTCAGCTTGTTCAACAGCCTCCAGACAACCTGGGATGAGGGCCAATCTCTTGACTGACTCTCCTAAGAAGTCAGTGATGTTGCTGGGCTGGTTGTGCAGCATCTTTAGGGATTTACCAGTAATTCCTAGTAAGCAAAATATGGGAAATTAAAAGATAGAAGGAAAGGGGGATGAATAAGAGAGAAGGAAGAGAAAGACAGAAGGAAGGAAAAGCAGCAAAAGGAAAGTGAGTCAAGGATTTGGGTAGTGAAGGATGAAAAGATGTTAGAACTCTTTATTTTTAAGAACCCAAATATATATATATATATATATATATATATATATATATATATATATATATATTATATTGTATATAATATATATACACATGTATGTATTGATATCATAAGATCAAATATCTCATGTTCCCTTTTATTTTCATTTTTTCTTCTCTCCCCTATTTCCTTAAATTGTCCTTTATATTAGGAGTATTCTGTTATTACTAGAGGCCATAGTTCTAGAGGTGAACAGAGCCTGGCAACTCTTCAGGGCAGAATTTAGCCAAATTATCTTCTTTCAGGCAAAGACACCTTGCACCCACACAGGAACACTGTCCACCAAAACCAACCTCTTCCCTCATAGCCAGGATTATTGATTACTGAATCCTGCCCATGCCTCTACCTGGGATGGCCCAAACCTTTCAGAACATGGCAGAATACTCTCCCCCAAAGCAATCTTTGAATACCTCCTTTGGCTCCTTCATGCATGTAAAGTGTCAGCTTTCCTGTGTTTTAACTTTCTTCTTCCAAAAGTTAAAAGACCATGAAAAAGACCCTGTAAGCACTTTCTAAGTCATTTACAGCCCAAAATATCTAATTCTATTGTGTTACTTGCTTACCTTTCTTTCCTTCAATGTCTAGATATTTCCAGCAGAGAGGATGGTATTTATTTGAGGGAAAATTTGGCAATGAGGGGGACAATGCAATTGGAAGAAACATACACTCACCAATAGACCACACACATTTTACGTATTTGTCTCTTATAAAATTTTTTTCATCATAAATTTAGGACTTCACATCAAGAACAGAGGTGGTGACATTGAGGTCTTTCCTTGCTTAACTGTGACATATAAAGTGAGTATTTTAGATTTCAGACAATATTGAACAGAGCCATAGATATTCTATAGAGTCAGTCAGGAATAGCCAAGGAGGGGATATTTGGACAGGATTGAACAATCACTCCCTTGCCATCCAGAAAGCTTTGATTTTCCCCTCTTTTACAGATTTCCATGTAAGATTACATTTGAAGAAATGGTCCTGCTATATCAAGAATAGTAGCGGTGGTTACCGAAGGGAAACAAACAAATGAAGAATCTTTGAAGTTCACTGACCTTATAGATTAGTAACTCACATGTCATGGATACAGTGAGGACTTCAACTGAAGTTTGAAAAAGTCTCTATTTTCCAGAAGCAGGCCCTCCACTTGTGGAGAAGGAGAGGGTGATATAAATACACAAATTACTATATTGTATTGTAGGGTGAAGAAGAATAAGACGTGAAGCCAACATGGTGCTACAGTAGATTGAGGTAAAGCTAGGAGCAATCTGAGTGTGTCATAGGAGTGATGCAAATGGGATGGCTTTATGATGGAGCCTTTGAAAGGTTGATGCGACATTGATGTGGAAAAATAGGAAAACAGTATATCTGTCGATTCATTTAGGATCATCTTATGAAGGAAGTTTCTCTGACATGCTAGATCAAGGCAATTGAGATATTAATACATATAGCATTATAAGGTATCAGTGAATAATCAAGTCTGACAAAAACACAAGTAATGTTCACTTTTTACCATTCATGTTGTATCTCTCCTGATTATGCTCCCATGATATACTGTATATATTATTGTAGGGTTAGAATAGAGAAATGCTTGTATGGATTTTTATGCATTTGGGAGAATCACATATGCCACTTTGGAGAGTTTGTCTTCATTCTACAAAACAACAGGAAACCAAGAACGTTTAGTCCAAGAGTGCTGAATGTCCAGAATTGGAAAAGAGAAACTTTAAAATGTGGATTGAGGAGTTGCGGCTGTTGGTTCTGGTAGAGAATAAGAAAGAGAGCAGAAAGAGCTGGGAATATCATGACACTAAAAATCAAAGAGGACTCTGCCAAGTGAAAAGATGCAAAGGATGTGAGAGACACAGGAAATGAAATAGACCTTGACCAATCCTTCATATCTGTTCTTCTCACTCTATATTCTCACTTATGTCTAAAGCTCTGTAAATGGCATTTCTTTTCCCTGGAAGACCCTCGTTCTTTTGCCTCATTAGCTTCCCAACATCTTTCAGATCTCAGTGAAAACCACTTCCACAAAGCAGGCTTTCGTGATTTTGACACAGCTCAGGCCTCCTTGTTATGTGGACACATGGCATTCTGTGTTTTTCCCTCTTGACATGTGTCCCAATTATGGTACAGCATTTTACTTTGAAATTTACCTCATTTCTGTTTTTCTATTAAAATTTAAGTCCTAATTTACAAAGTCCACATGTGTGCTCTTCACTACTGTCCATTCTTTTCATCCAACAGACCTTCTTTAGGGGTTTGTTCAATGAAAGACTTTTATTCGTGCAAAGTAAAATTCCAATGAATTTTGATGCTGCTCTTACAGCATACAGTGAACTAAAACCAATGAGGTCTTTTCTTCCCACCCAAACCCTCATACACTGATTATTTGGACATAATTACAGAGCTAAAACTGTGGAGGCTTCCCTTGTGGCTTACCTGATAAAATATCTGTCTGCAATGTGGGAGGTCTGGGTTTGACCCTGTGTTGGGAAAATTCCCTGGAGAAGGGAAAGGCTACACACTCCAGTATTCTGGTCTGAAGAATTCCATGACCTGTCAAAGGCGGACATGACTGAGTAAATTTCTTTCACAAAACTGTGGATGCATTTGCTTTTAATTGTTACCCTATTAGATGGAAATCAGTGGATGTTCGGTCTTTTATGCTACATACACTAGCCCTCACAGTTTCCTGTCCTAAGATAATGTGATAATCGAGTCACTGACTAAAAGGCTGAATAGGACAGAACTAGAGACAGTGCTCTGAACCTGCACTTGAGTCTACTTTTTACCATAGGATTCTTAACTTCACTAGAGGAGTTCGGTTTCTTAGCTGTACTCTCTGATCATGACAGATTAAAAATACTTTAAGGACAGCCTACAAATCAAATATTCTTACATTGTACACAGACACCTAATACTTCTTCAAAGGTACAAAAGAAATTCACCTGCTTGATGAATTGTTACCTACTTTTCCTAGATGAAAGTACCATCTTCCTCCTTATGGCTTCCTAATTTCATTCTCACCATTTTTATCTGCCTCTCCACATTCTGGCTTATATATAACACCAACCCCAAATCCTTTAATTCAGTTCCACTTGGGCTACATGGGTACGCCAGCTACCCTAACGTCACTTTTTATTGAGTATCAAACATGGCAGAAACTGGCCAGCCATTTCTTCTTTCTAAGGTTAAAATCATAATTAAAAACAAATAGTCAGCCTCTGCTATTTTGGATAAACTGACAACTGGAAAAATCTTAACTGTTACTCTGATAATTAAAAACAAATATCCAGCCTCTAGTATTTTGGATAAACTGACAACTGGACAAAATCTTAACTGCTATTCCAGATAAAAGTTCCCTTTGTGTTAATATCTTTTTTTAGAGAGAGAACTTGCATTCTAGATAGCGTTCAGGTAAATAGAAACAGGACGTATATGTTAGCTGGGAAAATAACCCACTGTTGCAGGAAACAAAGTAGACAAATCACTCATCTTCTGTATACTTCAAGATCCATTTTATTAAGAGTTGGCAGCTCAGACAGAAAAGAGTCCGCCTGCAGTACAGGAGACCTGGGCTCCATCCATGGTCAGGAAGATCCCCGGAAGAAGGCATGTCAAACCACTCCAGTATTCTTACTTAGAGAATCACCATGGACAGAGGAGCCAGGCTGGCTGCAGTCCAAGGGGTCATCAGTCCATGGTGTCGTAAAGTGTTGGACACGACAGGGCAACTACACACAGCAAATTTCTCAAGTTGACATACTGACATTGAGAAACAGTTTCTCTCACTAGTGTGCTTAACTACAACTCCTTGTTGTCAATGGAAGATCAAAGATAAAAATAATATTTCATAACAGTCAAGTAATTATTTCTATCAGTGATTTGTTCTTAAAGGTAAGTTAGAGAAATACATTGTGACATAGAGCAGATAATGAGAAGGATAAGAGATCCAAACAGGGAAGCTGCTCAACCAACCTATAATTTTCTTTTCGGAATAAAGAACAAACCTTAGTTTGGAATCATGTTTTATACAGAGATTTGCATGATCTCTGTAAAGGTAAAGGATTTTCTACTCTAATTTTCCTTTTCCAGTTGAGAAAAACAAGCCCTATAGAAATGAAGATAGGTTTTCCAATTCAAAGTGCAGTTATGCTAGGTTTCTGATGAGAGCCGGTGACAGGCCTTAGGGTTCAGATGCTTCATCTTTAGGCTGACAGACTGGAGACTGGGTTACCCAGTAAAGGTGCTATCTTTAGGCTGAATTGCTTGTATTTTGAGAAACTTCTTTCTTTGCTCTTAAGGCCCTCAACTGATCCCATACAATCCTCAATCTATAGGTTTAAATGTTAATTACCTCTAAGAAAATATGCTCCCAGGTGAGCGTGTCAAAAACTACAATTTGAAAGAAATGTACAATTCTATGGAATATATTACCATGTGCCACTTTATTCAGAACTGAATATCTATGCTACCTGTTCCACATTTATGACGTTGGAAGGGAAAACAAGATTGACATTTTTTTTTCCCACTTAAACATGTCCAGTGTTTTAATGCATGCAGGCTGCTCATATAAAGTGCCAGAGTCTGGGTGGTTTATAAACCATGTTATTTGTCACTGTTTTGGAGGCTAGAAGTCCAAGATCAGGGTGCCAGCATGGTTGAGTGAGTGAGGCCTTGTCCAGGACATATCCCTAAATAGAAGGGATGAGCAAGTATTTCAGGCCTCTTTCACAAGAGCACTAAACCCATTCATGTGGGCTCTGCCCTCATGGCCTAATCATTTTCCAGTGGTCCCATCTCCTAAAATCATCACTTTGGGGATTAGGTTTTCAACATATGAATTTTGGAAGAACACAAGCATTTAGACCATGGCACCCAACGAGGAGACTGACTTGTCTGAGGTAACCCAGTGCCTCATGCATACTGATTGCTCTGTGGTGTTGATAGGAAGCCAAGGACTAAGGAAGTTGATAAGGAGCAGCAGCCCCAGGTGGAGGGTCTGAGATGGCAAACTCCCTGATGGACTTCACAATGATATGTGAGTGTCTCCAGTGTCTTCCTTGGATATCAGTCATTGAGGAATCCCCCCTCCTATACATGTTCTTATTTGAAATATGAGTTAATTACTGAGTTCTTAGACAAAGTACCATTTGACCAACATGATAATATGACGACTATGCATGTGAAGAAATGGGCCTTTGAGAGATACAAATTTTAGAGTGGAAAGTCCTCAAGACTTTATTCACTTCAGATAGCAATTACAATTTTGGGGATCTCCCAAGATCATTCTGGTGTTCCATAATCAGCTAGGACTCCAAGAGCTCCCTGAAAGATGTTATACATGTGGTTATGGTTTATTCCAGTTCTTTGATTTATTTTTAATTTATTATTTATTTTTACTGAAGTAAAATTGGTTTACAATGCTATAAATGTCAGTGTTTGTTGAACAGTGAATAACTTGTATATATATACATATATCCACTCTTATTTAGATTCTTTTCTCATGGAGCAACTGACAGGTTCCAGCAAGGAAAAGGAGTATGTCAAGGTTGTATACAGTCACCTTGCTTATCATATTTATATACAGAGTACATCATGAGAACCGCTGGTCTGGATGAAGAACAAGGTGGAATCAAGATTGCTGGGGAAATATCAATAACTTCAGATATACAGATGATACCAACCTTTTGGCAGAAAGTGAAGAACTAAAGAGGGTTAGTGTTAACTAACCCTAACTAAAGAGCCTCTCGATGAAAGTTGAAAGAGGAGAGAAAAATTTTGGCTTAAAACTCGACATTCAGAAAAATAATATCATGGCATCCGGTCCCATCACTTCATGGCAAGTAAATGAGGATTCTGGACAGTGGCCGATTTTATTGTTTTGGGCTCCAAAATCACTGCAGATGGTGATTGCAGCCATGAAATTAAAAGATGCTTACTCCTTGGAAGGAAAGTTATGACCAACCTAGACAGCATATTAAAAGCAGAGATATTACTTTGTCAACAAAGATCCGTCTAGTCAAGGCTATGTTTTTTCCAGTAGTCATATGTGGATGTGGGACTATAAAGAAAGCTGAGTGCCAAAGAATTAATGCTTTTGAACTGTGGTGTTGGGACAGACTCTTGAGAGTCCCTTAGACTGCAAGAGATCCAACCAGTCCATTCTAAAGGAGATCAGTCCTGGCTGTTCATTGGAAGGACTCATGTTGAAGCTGAAACTCCAGTATTTTGGCCACCCGATGCAAAGAGCTGACTCATTTGAAAAGACCCTGATGTTGGGAAAGATTGAAGGCAGGAGAAGAAGGGGATGACAGAGGGTGAAATGGTTAGATGGCATCACCGACTCAATGGACATGAGTTTGGGTAGACTCCAGGAGTTGGTGATGGACAGGGAAGCCTGGCGTGCTGCGGTTTATGGGGTCTCAAAGAGTCAGACACGACTGAATGACTGAATAGAACTGAAGTCATTAGGTCATTACAGAGAGTTGGGTAGAGTTTCCTGTTCTATACAGTAGGTCCTTATTAGTTATCTATCTTATATATATTAGTGTGTACATGTCAATCCTAATGTCAAAATTCATCCCCCCCTTCTTCCCCCTGGAACCATAAGATTATTTTCTACATTGTGACTCTCTTCCTGTTTGTACCACTTTTTAATATTACACATATAAGTGATATCATATGCATTTGTCTTTCTCTGTCTGACTTACTTCACTTAGTATGACAATATCCAGGTTTATTCATACTGCTTCTGTTAGCATTATTTTGTTCCTTCCTATGGCTGAGTAACATTACATTGTATATCTGCACTACATCTTCTTTGCCCATTTCTCTGTTGATGGACATTTAGGTTGCTTCCATGTTCTGGCTATTGTAAACGGTGCTGCAATGAACACTGCTATGTTTAGTCACTTATTCGTGCCCGACTCTTTGCAAGCCCATGGTTTGTAGCCTGCCAGGCACATCTGTCCATGGGGGTTTTCCCTATGGACAATAATAGGCAAGAAGATTGGAGTGGGTTGCCATCCTCTCCTCCAGGGGATCTTCCCCACCCAGGAATCGAACCCAGGTCTCCCGTACTGCAGGCCTATTCTTTACCATCTGAGCCACCAGGGAAGCCCTGATGAAGCAAGGAACACTGAGGTGCCTGTCTTTACAAGTATGATTTTCTCTTGGTATATATCCAGGGGATTGCAGCTTTTTAAAAGATACAGATAAAAAACTGCCCAGGAAAAGGCATATAGGTTAAAGGAAATGTGAAACATGGAACTTGGTTTCCTCTTCCCAGGATGTCATGGGCAGCTCTGTGCTCCCAGCACCGATGCGCCAGCAGTGAGCACTTGCAGACACGGGAGCTCACCGTAGGCTCCGTGTCCAGAGTTTTTACTGGGGCTCGTCGCCAAGGAATAACTGAGGGTCTGTACAGCTGATCTCAGGCTCAAACCTCTCTAGAGGTGCAGCTGATACTGCATGACCAGAACCCCCATCCTGAATCACATCATTCTCGTGGCCCAAAGTTTTTACTCTAAATCACAGTGTTGACATCCCTATGAGGCTGGCCCAAGACCCTCACAAAACCAAAAGCACTTTTCTCAGTGTCAACCTTTGACACATTTAGTCACACTTTCTCAGAGGAAACAGCCTAAGGGTTTAGAGAGGAGCTCCCAGGAAACAAGGGCAAAGTACAGCCTTCCCTTTGGATGAGGCGGAGCCCTTCGTTACAGAGCCAGGTGACTGGTTTTGCTTGACAAGGCTCCCTCGTTGTAACTTCACAATACGAAAAGGTGAAGTGACAAATATTAGTCAAGAATTTATCTTCTTCTCGTCTTTCCCTGAATTTTTTTTGTTTGTTTTTTGCATGATCTTCATTAATACCAATGCAAAACCGTGAGGCGGAAACTAGTTTGAATGGCATTACGGAGAGAAGTAAAATAAGGCTTGCCTAAAGATTCAGAGCTAGTAAGTGGTGGAATGGGGGAATGTACAAGGGCTAAAGGACTCCAAGGTTCACACCTAAAGCCACTATGTTGCAGAGATACCAACATTTTTTTTTAACAATTTTATTTTTTGATTGCGTTGCTAGGGGCTATTTTTTTAGCATTTTTATTTTTTTGGTTGCGAGGCTGAGGGCCTAATCATCCACTGGTAACTACTTAATTATTAATCCTTTTGCTTAAGTGATATTTAGCATCAGAAAGGTCTCCATTTTGCCTTTCTCAGTAAATACTGCAAAGTTTTTTTTTTCATATGTAGGCAACAACATGTATAAATCAAATGTCATGAATAGTGAGTAGTAAGCAGAGTAGTGTTTGAAGCAGAATTGGAAAAATATACTGTAAGATATTTAAAATATATAACATGAGAATTTAATATGTGAATATATTATTTTTTACACTTAGTTTCTTTAAAATGTGTTGTACAATGCTGTGAGTCAGCCATAAGTACATATACCCCCTCCCTCTTGAGTCCCCCCACTCGCACCCCGTCCCGCTTCTCCAGGTGGTCACACAGACGGGGTGAGCTTCCTGTCTCATAAAGACACTGCCCGCCAGCTGTCTGTTAACATTTTACAGATGGTAATGTACTGTGTTTCAATGTGACTCTCTCAACTCAACTTGCCCTCTCCTCCTCTTTGTGTCCACAAACATGTTCTGTCTCTGCCTCCCTTCGTGCCCTGAAAATAGGTTAACCAGTGGCGTTTTTCTGGATTCCATATATACATTAACATACAATATTTGGTTTTCTCTTTGAGACTTACTTCACTCTTTATAACAGGCTGTCCTTTCATCCACCGCAGCCCAAGTGACCCAAATTCGCTTCTTTTTAAGGTTAATTAAAATTCCCTTTGAATAGATGTACCACAACTTCTTTATCCATTCCTCTCTCAGTGCACATCTAGATTGCTTCCATGCCCTGGCTACTGTAAACACTGTTGAAATGAATTTTGGGGTACATGTGTCTTTTTGAATTATGGTTTTCTCAGGGTATATGCCCAATAGTAGAATTTCTAGGTCTTATGGTAGTTTTGTTAGGACTTCCCTGATGGCTCAGCAGCCAAAGAATCTGCCTGTGATGCAGGCGACACAGGCGATGGTTCAATCCCTGGGTCAGGAAGCTTTTCTGGAGGAGGAAATGGCAACCCACTCCAGTACACTTGCCATTTCCACCTACCCCTCTGCCATAGTGCTAACCCTCATTTACATATGTATTAGAAAAGACCTTCCCTTTCTATTAACTTAAGTACCATAGCTATCATCTGACGTGTTTACCTTTTATTTTTTGAAGAGAACACAGGTAGTTCCACTCTCTTAGACATCATCATTTATACAACACAATTTTATCAGTTGTAGTCATCATGCTACACATTAGATCCTCAGACCTTATAATTTTCATATGTTAAAATATATAACCTTTTACAAACCTGTTCCTATTTCTTCCACTCTCCAAGCCCTGGCAATCACTTTCCTATGCCATTTCTGAGTTCCACCTTTTTATTTTAGATTCGTTACGATTGAGATCATGCAGTATATGTCTTTCTCTAACTTGCTTCACCTAGCATAAGGCCCTCCAATTTCATCCATGCTGCCACAAATGGAAGAATTTGTTTCTTTTTTAATGCCTAAATAATATTCACATATATATATACATATATATATATATCACATCGCATTGTTTTAATCTCTTCACCTGCTGACAGATACTTAGATTGTTCCTATAGTAGGTTGTTTCTAGGCTACTGTGATGGAGAAGGAAATGGCAACCCACTCCAGTACTCTTGCCCGGAAAATCCCATGGATGGAGGAGCCTGGTAGGCTGCAGTCCATGGTGTTGCAAAGAGTCCGACAGGACTTCACTTTCACTTTCACTTTTCACTTTCATGCATTGGAGAAGGAAAAGGCAATCCATGTAGTGTTCTTGCCTGGAGAATCCCAGGGAAGGGGGAGCCTGTTGAGCTGCTGTCTATGGGGTCGCAAAGAGTCGGACATGACTGAAGTGACTTTGCAGAAGCAGCAGAAGGCTACTGTCAACATTGATGCAGTGAATATGGGAGTACAGATTTCTCTTTGAGATAATTATTTCATTTCCCTTGAATATATATTCAGAAATGAATATGTACCCAGCAGTGTGAAATTTTGTGAGAAACTTCCTGCAGATATTCCATGGGAGTTGCATCAATACATTTTCCAACCAATAATTCAATAAGACCTCCATTTTCTACACATCCTCAATCACACTTATTTCTTACTTTTTGGTAAAAGCCATTTAAACAGGAGTGAGGTGGTATGTGTTGTACTTCCGATTTGCACTTCCCTGATAGTGATGTTGAACATCTTGTCATATAATTCTTGGGCATTCTGTATGTCTTATTTGGGGGGAAAATTGTCTACTCTGTAAAAAAATAACATGCATTTGGTATACTCTATTTGAATATATAAAACTCAGTTACCTATGCATACACCAAAAGAAATGACAGATATAAAATAATTCCAATTATAATTACATCAAAAAAAATAAAATTCTTAGAAATGAATTTAAGGAATGTGTTGAAAGATCTATGTATGAAAATATTCAAGACATTCATGAAAGAAATGTTTAAAAGACACAAAAGGAAACATATTTCATATTTATTGACTGGCACGAAAACATACACATAGATCAACAGAGCAGAACAACAAAGCCAGAAAGAAACGCACCCATATATTGTCAGTTAGCTTATGATAAAGAGCCAAGAATATCCAGTGTGGAAAGGACAAACTTTTCAAAAATGGCACTGGGAAAACTGGATAGTGCTATGAAAAATCAAAACTGTATCCCTGTCTTTTAGCATACACAGAAATCAACTAAAAAGGGATTAAAATGTTGAACATAAGACTTTAAGTGATTAAACTCCTAGAAGAAAACATTGAGGTAACCTTCTTGCCATTGGTCTTTGCAATGAGTTTTTGGGTTTCACACTAAAAGCAAAGGCAACAACTGCAAAAACAAACAAGTGGGACCACATCAAACTCCAAAAAAGGATCATCAACAAAACCAAATGGCAATTTACAAATTGACAGAAGATATTTCCAAATCATATATTTCATAAGGGGTTAATAGTAAAAAAAAAAAAAAATGAGACATACAACTCAAGGGCAAAAAAACCCCAATAATCCAAATTTTTAATGGAGCATAAGAAAAGTAAGAGTTTCAATAAATCTGAAGATTAGGCTATAATGAGAGACACAGCAAGGTTTTGCTGCTAGAACCACATAAACCTGTGCCTTCCTGGCATCACTTTCTTCATCTCCACTCACGTGTTTGACATTACAGTTCAGAGTGTACATTCTTCAGTCAATAGAAATCACCCCACAGTGAGCTAAAATAATGTACCAAGTACAGCCTCACAGGGGGAAAAAAAAAACAACTAATATTTGCATACTTACTAATGAGGCATATCAAACGGAAGGAAATTTCCAGACCTGACCACTCCATTGTTTTCTGTATTTCATTTCACAATTGAGCCACCTACTAAAGAAAATGAGGGAAGAGACCTCACTAATATATCGATAGAAAATCAGTTTCAAATGGGAGCGTTAATGGATTATAATTTGGAGGTAATTTATTACTAGTGTTGAAACTGTAGTCCTTTTGATTTTCTACTGCATTTGGGTTACTAATTTATTATAAATATTAATAGCAACATACGGACACATAGTACTAAAGTAATAGTGAATATAGAAAGACATAGAATACATTAGCCAAGAAGTGAAAGTATGGGAAGTCAGCAATGGTAGTAAAGTAAAGGGCAGTATTGCCTTGAGAGGAGGGAGGTTGTCAAAGTTTCTCCAAACACCAAGAACGAGCCAGATGTGAGGAATTAGCTTTATTTGTAAATCAGAAACTCTACCAAGGAAATTTCAGTTCATAAAAATATTACAATGCTAAAACCCACAATTTAGACAGAGAATAGGGTAGGGTATGGTATATAGACATTCAAAACTATTCGGTGCTTAGTGCATCAGGCACTCAAGGACCACCCTCACTGAAGTCTTTCTCTATTGCTCAACCTAAAGGTACCAGCATGGAGAAAGAGATAGCTCTACTCCACGGGCAGTTGAACCCTACATTTATGGCCTCGTGGCTTTCCTTAAGAAGCATTTGATGCAACAGATTTCCTCCATACCATCCCATCTGGCTGACTCCCACGGGCAACAGGAGTCCTCACCCTGGGATCATTCCACAATCTCCATGGCCTCAGCTCCCAGCTTCCGTGGACACCAGTGGACTTACAACCCTGTCCGAGGTATGAAAGGCAGCAGAATGGCTTGTCTATGTGGTTCTCACTCCGTTCAGACGGTCACAGGTTAGTTAGTTCACTCCCCAACAGCTTCAAATGACTCCTCCATTCCAGTGGACGGCCATGAATGCAGGGATCTCTCCCCTGCGCATCAGCTCCCTCACCCCCAGATGCAGGCTGGTCCCACGTGCTCTCCTCCTTCTTTCCCTTTCCTCCTTGTCCCTTCTTTCCTTTGTCCTACTGAGTTCTGTATGGATCCGGATATTCCTTCTCAGTAGTCAGGGATTCCTGCCACTATTCACCTGGTCTTCTGTGAGAACTGCTGTGTCTTTAGACCTTCTTGATGCATCGGTGGAGAGAGGTGTACCCCACTTCCATCTACCCCTCCATCATCTTGTCCACCACCGTTTGTGGATGTATTAGAAACGAGCTTCCCTTTCTATTAAGTAACATTGCCATCACCACACATGTTTAACTTTTGTTTTTTGGTGAGATTACAGTTAAGTTCCACTCTCCTCTGTTGAGTCAGTCATTCAGTTTTGTCCAAATCTTTGTGACCCCATGGACTGCAGCATGCCAGGCTTCCCTTTCCATCCCCAACTCGCAGAGGTTACTCAAACTCATGTCCATTGAGTCAGCATGCCACTTGATGATGTCCACTCTCTCAGAGATTTTTTTTTTTTCTGAGATTCCTTACAATTGAGATCATATTTTATTTTTCTTTCTCTGGCTTAGTTTACTTAGTGTAATGCCCTCCAGTTTCATCCATGTTGCCATAAATGGAAGGATTTCTTTCTTTTTCCAATGGCTAAGTAATATTAACCTATATGTGTCACATCACATTGTTTTAATCCGTTCACCTATTGAAATGGTGATACTCAGCTTATTCCTATATCAAGGCTATTGTGAATAATGCTGCAATGAACATGGGGATACAGATCTCTCTTTGAGAAAATGATTTCATTTCCTTTGACTGTATATCCAGAAGTGGGATAATGGATCACATAACAGTTCTCTTTTAAATTTCTTGAGGAATCTCCATAGTATTTTTCCATGGGAATTGGACCAGTATACATCCCTACCAACAGTGCATAAGCACTCCTTTTTCTCCACAACCTCCACAAGATCTGTCATTTCTTACATTTTTGGTACTAGCCATTCAAACAGGTGTGAAGTGATATCTCTTGTACTTTTGATCTGCATTTCCTTTGATTATTAGAAATGCTAAGCATCTTATCATATACCTCTTGACCATCTATATGTCTTATTTGTGGGAAAATGTATATTATGTTATACGAAACTCTATTGCCTACCTATATATCAAGAATGAACTATCAGAAAGTTGAATAAAGCAAACAAGCCCATTTACTATTGCATCACAAAAAGATAAAACAGAAATTGACTAAAGCAAGGTGATGAAAGATTTGATACAAAACCTTTAAGACATTGATAAGAGAAATTTAAAAAGAGCTAAAGATAAGTAAAGTTAGCTTGTCTATTCAATTTGCTTCTTGAGGTAGGATTTGTATTACTATGACCTTCGCTCTTAGAATTGCTTTTGTTGCATCCTATAGGTTTTAGATCATCATGTTTTCATTGTGCTTTGTTTCTAGGATTGTTTTGATTTCCCTTATTTCTTCAGTAACTTGTTTATTATTTAGAAATGTGTGGTTGAATCTCCATGTGTTTGTATTCTTTAAAGTTATTTTTTCCCCTATAATCTATATCTAGTCTCATAGTGTTGAGGTCAGAGAAAATGCTTGATATAATTTCAATTTCCTTAAATTTACTGAGGTTTGATTTGTGACCCACAATGAGGAAAATGTTCCATGTGCACTTGAGAAGAAAGTTTATTCTGCATTTGGATGGAATGTGCTGAAGATACCAATTAGGTCTGTTTGCTCTAATATTTCCTTGTAGGCTTATGTTTCCTTATTAATATTCTGTTTTGTTGATCTGTCCATTGGTACAGGTCCAGTGTTAACATGCCCTACTATTATTGTGTTACTGTTAATTTCCCCTTTTCTGTCAGTTAGTGTTTATCTTATGTATTGAGTTGCTCCTATGTTGGCTACATAAATATTTAAAATTGTTCTGTCTTTTTCTTGGACTGACCCTTGATCATTTGGTAGTGTCTTTCTTTATCTCTTATAATAGTTTTTATTTTAAGGTCTATTTTTTCTGACATGCAAATTGCCAATCCAGCTTTCATTTGATTTCCATTTGCATGCAATATCTTTTTCCATCCTCTGACTTTCAGTCTGTGTGTGTCTGTAGGACAAAAATGGGCCTCTTGTAGACAGCATATATATGGGTCTTGTTTCTGTAACCATTCATCCAGTCTGTGTCTTTTGGTAAGAATGGGAGAAGATAATAGCAAATAAAACAACTGATAAAGGATTGCTTTCAAAAATACAAGCAGCTCAAACAAGTCAGTCATCAAAAACAAAGACAAGTGCTGCAAAAATAAACTAGTGAGACCACATCAAACTCAAAACCTTCTGCATAGTAAATGAAGCCATCAATAAAATTAAATGGCAACCTTTGGAATGAAAAAAAAATTGCAAATCACATATTTGGTAAGGGCTTCATATATAGTTTATATAAGAGACTCATGCAACTCAGTGGGAAAAAAAATCAAACAACTCAAATTATTAACTGAGCAAGGAAGAGTGAGTGATTTGAAAAATCTGAAGATCAGACTGTAGATGAGACACACTGTAAGCTTTTCCTTCCAGAACAAAAGCCTCTGTCTTCCTGGCACTGCTTTCTTTATTTCCAATCACCTGTTTGGTGATTTCAGTTCACGGTATACATCCTTCACTCAATAGCAATTACCGTACACTGAGCTGTGTGCTATGAATTGCTCTAAAAACCATAAAAAAACATAAAAAACTAATAATTACATACTTAATCTTGAGGCATCTAAAATCCAAAGTGATTTTCAGAATTTTCAACTCCATTGTTTTCTACATTCTATTTCAAAATTGAAACACCTAGTAAATTGTGAGTAGGGGACCTCAATAATACATGGGTAGAAAGTCATTTAAAACTGGGAGAATTACTGTATTATAATTTGGGGGACTTTATTGTTACTAATACTATTGTAATTTTATTCCCTTTAATCCTCTGGTATATTAGATTGATATTTAGTTAATGTAGTAATACAGACACTATGGAGAACAGGGTGGAGATTCCTTAAAATACTGGAAACACAACAGCCAGATGACCGAGCTATCCCACTACTGGGCATACACACTGAGGAAACCAGAAAGGAAAGAGACATGTGTACCCCAATGTTCACTGCAACACTGTTTATAATAGGCAGGACATGGAAGCAACCTAGATGCCCATCAGCAGACCAATGGATGAGAAAGCTGTGGTACATATACACAATGGAATATTACTCAGCCATTAAAAAAGAATAGATTTGAATCAGTTCTAATGAGGTGGATGAAACTGGACCCTATTATATAGAGTGAAGTAAGCCAGAAAGAGAAACAGCAATACAGTATACTAATGCATATATATTGATTTTAGAAAGATGGGAACAATAGCCCTGTATGTGAGACACATAAAGACACAAAGACATAAAGAACAGTCTTTTGGATTCTGTGGGAGAGGTGAGGGTGGGATGACTTGTGGGAATGGCACTAAAACATGTATACTATCATATGTGACCCAAATCGCTAGTCCAGGTTCAATGCATGATCCAGGGTGCTCGGGGCTCGTGCACTAGGATGACCCAGAAGGAAGGGATGGGGAAGGAGGTGGGAAGGTGGTTCAGGATGGGGAACACTTGTACAGCCATGGCAGATTCCTGTCAATGAATGGCAAAACCAATACAATATTGTAAAGTATTTAGCCTCCAATTAAAATTAGCAAAATAAAATAAAATTGTGATACCAACATAGAGACACATAGCACTCAAGTTACAGTAGATTGAGAAAGACAAAGCTTATGAGGCAGGAAGTGAAATCACAGAAAATTAGCAACGGTATCAAAAAAAAAGGGGCAGTATTGCCTAGAAAGAAAGAAGATATCTCTAATTTTTTTGGATAACACAAACAAGCCAGATGGGAGCCAACCAGCTTAAGCTGTATACCAGAAACTTCACCAGAAGGAAAATGCAGTTCATAAAAGTATGCTGATGCTAAACACCAAAATCCAGACAGTAAGGAAATACAGTAGGGTATATGTAGATACTGAGAACTACTCAGAAATGTAGACATGGAAGCAAATACACTAATGAGCATCAGAAAAATCAAAGCACAAAAGGGTCTGAAAAGTAAATCGTAAAAAAGACTTGGTAGTCTGATCAAAAGAATAAGAGAATCAAATTAGACAACCAAAATACAAAGACTTGTGCACGTGATAGAACCAGAGAATGCTCAGGAGAGAAAGTTTCGGACCTAGTGGACCAGCGAACAGAAGCCTCCAGCATCAGGAACAGAAACCCTGGGCAGGACACATGAATGTGCGCTTCTGGGAACAACCTCAGTTTCAAAGTTTGGGCACTATACCTCCTAAAGGCGAACACAGACAAGGATTATAGCTTGCTATGACAGTGAGTCACAGACAATAGTGTTTGTTAGTTTACTTTTCTCATTCAACTAAAAAGTTAATGAATCACTAAGCAATGATAATTGACACCTCAGTTTCCAGTCAGATCCTCTTTAGTCATACAATGGATATCTGAACCTGTTATATGATCCCCATTAACAGTTCTAATAGTTAAATTTATTGATTTTTAATTGAAGGGCAATTCCTTTACAATACTGGATTGCCAAACATCAACATGGGTCAGCCATAGGTTTACTTATGTCTTGTCAACCTTGAACCTCCTCCCCACCTTTCTTCACATTGCACCCCTGGAAGTTGTTACAGAAAAATATGGAAGGCTTCACAGATTTGTGTGTCATCCTTGGGCAGGGGCCATGCTAATCTTCTCAGGATTATTCCAATTTTTTAATATATGTGTTACCAAAGCAAACATACAAATAACACTTTAAAAGAAAAAAAAAATCATATAGTTAGTCATCAAACAACAAATGATCAATTATTTTAGGAATTAGGGTATTCTGCTACATTTACTGCCTGTTTTATAACTGAATTTTATAAGGTCCAAAGTTCCATGTAGGAATTAAACATATATTTATTCGTAACACATGTATACATGCACAGAAATATATGCACACAAATACGTCTATGTTATACAAGCTATTATTCTCCTTGCCTGTCACAATAAGCTCTTTAGTTGATGAGAGAGATAGTCCCAAATTTCTCCAATTTATATATCTTCTTTTTGAGAACCACATCTTTGGTTTTCACCACCTAATTTTAAATAAACATTTTATTCTTAGGTACCATGCCCCTTTAAACTAACTAAGAGCAGAGAAAACCTAGTAAATGCTGATACCTTATCATTAATTAAATTACCACTGTTCTGGTAAATTGGAAAAAGAATCATGTTGAGATCTCATTCAGGAGGATAAAATCTCTATTTTATCATTTCTCTTGTCCAAACTGATTCTTGCTCACTTCAGTCTTAAATTCTGCTTACTTACAGAGGACACACAGGAAAAGTAATTTTAAAGTTATACTTGCAAGAGTCTATGATTTTATGCTTCTGTTGGCCAAAGGTAGGGCCAGGAATAATTTCTGAAATATTTCAATACATCATGGAAGCCTGAAGGTCTAGTTCTCCTATCAAAGTGGAGATGTTTGGAGATGGTTCAAAAACTCAGCCCCATGGTTGTCAGAATGTGCTCCCGACCAGACAGATGGATTTTCTCCCTGAAACATCACAGTCAGGAAACGCCAGGCCGTGTCCTCAGAGCCAGTGACGGGGGCCTGGGTGCTGAGAGGTAAGATTCTTGGATGACCATCTGGAGATTTACCTGCCATTTTCTCGAAGAAACAAACGTAATAAGAAGATTAAGGATGCATAAAAGTAAAAGAGCTGTCAAGGTGCCTAGAAGAAAGGCTAGCCAGGAGAACCAGGCCCCCACACTGATAATTGTCAAAGACTTTAACAGTGAGTGTTTTGTAGACAGAGCAGAACAAGTGGATGAAACCAGTGTTCTAGGGTCACTGCTATTTTGCAGTCAAAGACAAAATATTTTTCTCTGCAAGCAGAGTCATCACAGCTCCTGATGTGGTCCTGGTTACACACATGCAGACCGAGAGCACACAGGCATGTGTGATGTGATGTCAGGAAGTGGACAGATGACTGCATTGGTGCCCAGTCACCTCCAACTGCTAATAATGGGACCTGGGAAAATTATTTGTCCTTTCCAAGACATTGCATCTTCATTAACATAACTTGATGTTTGCAGTGAAGATGAAGGCTATCTCACAGGGTTATTGTGAAACACAGATTTTAACATGTTTTAAAGCTTTGGGGAAAATATCAAAGACATGTATGGGGTTAGGAAGGTGAGTTAGCAGATCCAAGGTACAGTACCTTTTTCTCTTAGTATTCTCTCTGTACTCAATAGTAGTGATCAGTCAGTCATATGTTTACTCTTACCCCAGCATGATGGTAAGCCACACAGATCAACTGTATACTTCTTGTCATTTCAGTGTCTAAAATTCAAGCACTATTCAGTGTAGAGTGAATAAATAACACACTCCTAGAGGGCCTCGCTGCTCAGAGTCTGCAGAGTCCCAAAATTAAACTGTCTTAAAAGAAGGGCCTAAATACTCTGGCTCAGATTTAAGTTCTAAATGTTTGCAGAGCACATAAGTACTTCTGGGAGCAATACAAAAATGCAGAGAGTAACCTACTTCTACAACTATCTGTGCAAATATCATCATCCTCCTAAATTTACACAGAAGGCGCTCCTTCTTCCCCACCCCAGCTACTACAGCACCAACTCCTGCTCAGAGCCACAGGGAAAGAGAAGGCTTCCCTCCACAGGATGGATTTGATAACCTCAGGTGACTAGATCATCAGAATGGCTCATGTTTTTATTTTAGCAGGGTCCTGCCTGCTTCTGCTGCTGGTCATGTCACATCTGCTCCTGTGCCAAGGCAACGTATGCCCGTCCTGCGGTCCTGAAGTGTTTGGCGTCCCCCTGAAGTTCCTTAGAAGAACGTTTAGCCGTGTCTCCAGGCTGTCCCACGACATGCTTAACCTTTCCACAATAATGTTCAATGAGTTTGTAAGTACTGTGGTGGTGGTCGTTTAGTTGCTAAATCGTCTCAAACTCTTGAGACCCCATGGACTGTAGCCCACAACTCCCAGAAGGTACCTTCACGTAAGTGACTGGGCCATACTGTCCTTTCAACAAGAGGGCTGCATCAGCCTAAATTTAAATAACACACTCTCTAGGTTATAGATGCAGTCAGCTTATAAGTGTGGAATAGAAGAAACGACCAGCTTTGTGAAATATCAAAGACTCCTAAGAAGTACAATAAATTTTTCAATTTCCTTTCATTCATTTCTCTCTTTAAATTTCTAAAATAAAAGATTTTGTATTTGTCAGCTAGGAATGCCATAAAAGAATACAATAGACTCAGTGGAATAAACACCAGAAATTTGTTTCCTCACAGCTCTGGGGGCTAGAAGCCCCAGATCAGGCACCAGCAAGGTGAGGTTCTGGTAAGAACTCTTTCTTCCCAGGATGGCTTCTCCGTGTGTCCTCACACAGGGTGGGGGGTGGAGAAGACAGACAGAGGAAAAGACACACAGACACAGAGACAGAAGAGAAAATTCTCTGGTGTTTCGCTTCATGGAGACACTAAACCTATTGGATGAGTGTTGCACCCTAAGAGCTCATTTAACCTTAATGGGCTTTGCTGGTGGCTCGGATGGTAACAAATCTGCCCACAATGGGAGAGACCTGGGTTCTATCCCTGGGTCTGTAAGATTCCCTGGAAAAGGGAACGGCAAGCCCCTCCAGTATTCTTGCCTGAGAAATCCCCTGGACAGAGGAGTCTGGTGGGTTATAGACCATGGCGTGCCAAAAAGTCGGAACCCTTTTCAAAACACAGTACCTTGGCAGTTCGGGCTCTAACACATGAATTTGAAGAACACCCATTCAGTCCATAATACTACCTGACAGAAAGCACTTTTAGGTGGGATTGGGGAAAATGAAGCATGGTGATTCTGATACTTCAGTATTTCTCTGGGCTTTCTTCTCCAGGCTCAGAGTAAATAGGCAATAAATGAGAACTGCTCTGCAGTGAACTGGGTGGATGGAACATGTTAAACAAAGCTGAATCCTGATCACAAAAACGATTATTGGTAGTTTTTTTAATGCTACAAATTATTGCTTTAAGAATTGCAGTGAATAGGTTTCGTGCTACAATAGAAGGGGAGTTTACAATTGGACACAATTATTCTTTTTCTGATGAAGGTATATGAAAGTTGTATGTTAATTCTTTTATGTCAATCAAGGAGAACACAGTAGAGCAGACAGCTAATAAAAGGCGGTGCTTTTTTGACTGTCCATTTTTTTCCACCTCTTCCAAGTAATCTCTTGAATTGTTCATAACTTCCGCAAAAGATTAGTTTTTCTCTATCAAAGTGTTAACTAGATTTTTCTTCTCTTACTATTCTCAGTCCATTGCTTAGTATTTCCTATAACTTTAGGCCATTTTTTCCAGGACGTGTCATTTTGTCACCATAAACAGCATTGTATTCTGCATCTTGAATGAACACTAACCTTTTTGGTGAGCGTGTTCAGAGATAATTCAGAGTCATTACTGTATTAGTCCTTATAAGGGAATATATTGGTTCTAAGCCCCACAAACAAGAGATTAAATGGTTAAATATATGTGCATCCATGCATTCTAAGTCACATCAGTTGTGTCCAACTCTTTGCAACCCTACTGATGTAGCCCAAGAGGCTCCTCTGTCCATAGGATTCGCCAGGTGAGAGTCCAGGAGTGTGCTGCTGTACCCTCTCGCGAGGGATGCTCCTCACCAAGGGATCTAACCTGAGGCTTCTTGTATCTCCTGCATTGGCAGGAATGTTCTTTACCACTACCGTCACCTGGGAAGCACCAAGTATTGGTACAAAAGTACTATATTTGGTTCAATTACTAAAAAATAGGAAAAAAAAAAAAAGATAATGACAAAATAAAAAAGGGAAAAATTTGAACTTAGAAATGTTAGATGTAAAATCATTTTTATAGAGACAATACATAGAAAAAGTAGGAAAAGAATGACTTTCAAATTCTGTGATGCCCCTCTGATAAAAACATTACATATCTATAAAACATGTTAATGTTCTGGTAATGGGCTCATCTACTGAATGCCCAACATCCCTAACTAATTGCCTGATCACTTTCAGGATGAAAAGTATTCCCAGAGTAAACCAGATTATATCAGTGCCACCAGCGACTGCCACACCAATTCAATCCATGCTCCAGAAGAAAGAGAAAAAGTCCAGCAGATGAACGTGAGTCTTTCACCTGGGTTTTTCACCAGATCAAATGAGACAGTATGTAGCTTACCAAGCTTCAGGTTATTAGAGGTAATGGCAACTGTACATGCAGAAAATGGTGGAGGAACTGTAAGCAGTTGAAGAGAAATTATATTATGCAGTTGATGAAGCATGAGCAAAATCAAGGGGTGACTAAAGATCTGTAGTAGCAAAATAAATAACAGATCTATAAATTGTCCATGCAGACAAGTTTAGTTCAAGCAATGCATTAGACACAGGATTGCAGCTATTATTCTGTACAAAATCATGAAAAGAATGGGACATCCATGTGTAAAACACAAGATTGCCAAATTTATGAATACATAAGTAACACACCCCAGTATTGAGTAATCCCTGTTACTAGTGACTCGTATGTGGGAGTCCTATACTGCACCACTATAGCCAGCGTGTCTGCCTTTCAAAGCTCTCCTGACTCTGCTTCTACTTCAATGACACCTCCTTCATTTGTCACTCTCAATGACTCCTCTGTCACCATTTATTTTTAATTTGTAAGTTTCCCCCACATTGGCCTATATAACATTGCTTTGCTTCTCATGGCTGCAACCATTGCCTCTGTTCTGAGATCAATACATGTTACATACAAGCCTCAATGATTAATGGCAGCTCCAAATTTTCACCATTATAATCTCTCCTTTCTGATTTCCTGCATTATCCTTCGTCTTAACATTATTTAAAATATTTTGACATGCATCCCCCCCTTAAAATTCTATCTTTTCTCTCTACAACTTTCTTAATGATATCAGCATTCTTTTCCTCTGTTAAGCTCATTAATAATAAGGATGATCAAGTAAAGGAAAACTTCAAAAAGGAGGAGGACAAGGGATTTTTCAATAAGCTTGAATTTTAAGTTTATTGAGAGTTACTACATGGCCATACATTTTACTAAGCACTTTATGTGCATTACTATATTTCATCCTACTCAGTTCTCTGTTCTTTACCACTAAAACAGTTCATGTCTATAATGAAATCAAGCATATTAACTAGAGATCTTCAGCCTCCTGGGATCTACATGCTCAATTCTACTACTAGTAGTGAACCTGGGGGGAAAACCCTCCATTGTAAATCCCACTGATACTGTTACTAAAGACAACGCTGTGCCATTTTCTGCCCGGACACATGTCAACAAGACAGACTTTTCTGATACCAGCATGGGGGCTGGCGTTGGGATCAACTGAGGAAAGAGAGCCTGTTTGTGAATGTCATGTCTTCTTCATTGTAATATTGTAAAACAAATTACCAACCGAAACTCAATACGAATGACTCATCTGATTCTTTAATACGAAAGAATCACTGGGTGACAGTGACGTGGGCACAGGTAGAATGCCTCTTTCCTGAGTCAGGTACTGCAGGCACATACTGACTTGTCATAAAATACTTAGATTTCTCTCAAGCAAATATACAAACATAAAAGACCTCACTCAGTGGGTGGTAGAATTTCAGAGGAAAAAAGAATATTCTTCATGTTATAAATTAGAACTCATCAGAAGAATTAATGCCTAAAGTAAACCAGATTGTTAATAATTCAGTGAAGTGTGAGCTAACACTTACATTTTATCATTTTGCAACTTTTACTACCTTCAAAAATCTCTGCATACACATAAGAATTAACAGAAGTCTTGTAGGTTAGCTGCTCTGAGCAAAGATCACATGTTACCAAAACCACTGAATTATGATTATTTTAATGAAGCTGTTTCTTATGTTTGCTTAGAATGAAGACCTTACTAAGTGGATACTCACCTTACAGTACCTCTGGAATGGTCCTCTGTATGATCTAACCCATGACCTGCGGTTTGAGAACGACCTCTCAGATACTATTCTATCAAGTGCCAGAGAGAATTTTAAAAAATTATTTCAATTGCAAACAATTTTAGAGAGGCGATTCAGCAAGGTGAGCATCCTGTAGAGGGCTTTCTTGCTTTGTTGATGAGTCTGTAATGCATTAGGAGATTTGAAATATCTCATTTTGTAAGAAAAAGATTCATGACTTCTACATGCTAGACTGCTACTACATAAAGCAGGAGCCTAGTCATTCATAGTGATAGAGTCTACTGTAAAGGAATCAGAATTTCACTGCAATTTTTCTCATATGCAGCCTTCCCTGCATTGCACACAATTCCACCGAAGCTTGCCCCTTCCTAGGCACAGGTGGTTGAAATATTTTCAAGAGTAAGAGAACTAGAGAACAGAATGTCCAAGCTCAGCATTTTCTTCAAAGTATCCCAGGACATCTGCTCTTCAAGTTCCACTTGTCTTCTTTCTCTGTTCTTCTCAAATCAAAGGATGAGAGTGGGAAGGAAAAAAGAGAAAGTTAAAATTAACTTGAGTTATGTTTCTACTTTTTAGATTCCTAATTGTTTTCTCAAAGGTTGGCTCCAAAATCCATATCTAGAGAGTTTTCTATTCGTATGTATTCCCCAAATCTTAATTTATACTTACAAGGGTCAAAGATAAGCAGATAACGATAAAATGAATAAAAAGTCATTTTCTTTTGGGTATTCAGATTGTTGATCCACTCAGATTGAATATGACCAAGAATCGCATTTACTGGTCAGGATACCGATCCCTGGTGTCCAGCGATGAAGATATGCGTCATTCTGCATTTTATAAACTGTTCAAGTGCCTGAGCAGGGATTCCCGTACAGTTGACATGTACAGCAAGATCCTGGCCTGCCGAATCAGCGACGAGTGCTAAATCCACATCCATCCGATCCAGCTCTGAAATGGTCCTAATGATCTATCCCATAGCAAGCTTCTTTGAAATTTACAGCTTTTTCATGCATACTCTGTGAAATGGGTCTCCTCTTAAAAAATTAAACACATACTCTGTAGAGATGTCAAAATCTCAGAGGGTAATTTGTTAACATTTCTTATTTTCATGTAATTGAAAATCAAAAGAAAATCCACCCCTATAATTGAGAGAATGAAGCTCCTGAAACTGGAGCCCATTATACAGAGTGAAGTAAGCCAGAAAGATAAAGACCAATAGAGTATACTAACACATATATATGGAATTTAGACAGATGGTAACGATAACCCTATATGCGAAACAAAAAAGAGATACAGAAGTACAGAACAGAATTTTGGACTCTGTAGGAGAAGGCGAGGGTGGGATGTTTAGAGAGAAAAGCATCGAAACATGTGTATTATCTAGGGTGAAACAGATCACCAGCCCAGGCTGGATGCATGACACAAGTGCTTGGGCCTGGTACACTGGGAAGACCCAGAGGAATCGGGTGGAGAGGGAGGTGGGAGGGGGGATTGGGATGGGGAATACATGTAAATCCATGGCTGATTCATGTCAGTGTATGACAAAAACCACTACAATATTGTAAAGTAATTAGCCTCCAACTAATAAAAATAAATGAAAAAAAATTAGTCACAAATAGCAGAATCTGTCATTACAAAGAAGACCATTAAGAGATTATGTAATAATCACAGAAGATTATTCTGGGTCAAGTTATTAGAATCAAAGAATTAGATAATTGTTCATGGTTCTGGTCTTGCTACCAAGAAGACTGAATTTTCAGGATTCTTTATGAAAGCTAGCCGCGAACGGTCAGCCCACTGTCACAGTGTTACACCAGACAAGATCAGTGCTTCACACCTTTGTACAAATAGCATGAGGTTTACTGAACCTTCGAAAGATTGTTAGGATGCTATCTAAGTTCTTCTGGGTTGCTATAGCAAAATATCACAGTCTTATAACAATGGAAATGGATTTCCACAGCATGGTCATGCAGGTCCAAATATCTCATATTCCCTTTTAGTTCCATTTTTTCTTCTCTCCCCTATTTCCTTAAATTGTCCTTTATATTAGGAGTACACCTCTGCTATTACTAGATGCCATAGTTCTAGAGATGAACAAAGCCTGGCAACTCTTCAGGACAGATTCCAGCCAAATTATCTTCTTTTATACAAAGACTCCTTTCGCCCACATACAGGAACACTGTCCACCAAAACCAGCCTCTTCCCTCATAGCCAGGATTATTGTTTACTGAGTCCTGCCCATGCCTCTACCTGGGATGGCCCAAACCTTTCAGAACATTACAGAATACTCTGCCTCAAAGCAATCTATGAATACCTCCTTTGGCTCCTTCATGCATATAAAGTGTCAGCTTTCTTGTATTTTCACTTTCTTCTTCCAAAATGTAAAAGACCAAAAAAAAAAAAAAAAAAAAAAAAACAAAAACCTGTAAGCACTTTCTAAGTCATTTACAGCCCAAAACATCTAATTCTATTGTGTTATTGCTTACCTTTCTTTCCTTCAATGTCTAGATATTTCCAGCAGAGAGGATGGTATTTATTTGAGGGAAAATTTGGCAATAAAGGGGACAATGCAATTGGAGGAAACATACACTCACCAATAGACCACACACATCTTATGTATTTGTCTCTTATAAAATTTTTTTCATCATAAATTTAGGACTTTACATCAAGAACAAAGGTGGTGACACTGAGAAGTCTTTCCTTGCTTAACTGTGAGATATAAATTGAATATGGTAGATTTCAGACAATATTGAACAGAGCCATAGATATTCTATAGAGTCAGTCAGGAATAGCCAAGGAGGGGATATTTGGACAGAATTTAACAATCACTCCCTTGCCATCCAGAAAGCTTTGATTTTCCCCTCTTTTACAGATTTTCTTGTAAGATTACATTTGAAGAAATGGCCCTGCTATATCAAGAATAGCAGCAGTGGTTACTGAAGGGAAACAAACAAATGAAGCACCTTTGAAGTTCACTGACTTTATAGATTAGTAACTCACATGTCATGGATACAGTGAGGACTTCAACTGAAGTTTGAAAAAGTCTCTATTTTCCAGAAGCAGGCCCTCCACTTGTGGAGAAGGAGAGGGTGAAATAAATACACAAATTACTATATTGCATGGTAGGGTGAAGAAGAAGACATGAAGCCAACACGTTGCTACAGTAGATTGAGGTAAAGCTAGGAGCAATCTGAATGTGTCATAGGAGTGATGCAAATGGGATGGGTTTATGATGGAGCTTTGAAAGGTTGATGGGATATTGATGTGGAAAAATAGGAAAACAGTATATCTGTCGATTCATTTAGGATCATCTTATGAAGGAAGTTTCTCTGACATGCTAGATCAAGGCAACTGAGATATTAATACATATAGCATTATAAGGTATCAGTGAATAATCAAGTCTGACAAAAACACAAGCAATGTTCACTTTTTACCATTCATGTTGTATCTCTCCTGATTATGCTCCCATGATATACTTTATATATTATTGTAGGGTTAGAATGGAGAAATGCTTGTATGGATTTTTATGCATTTGGGAGAATCACATATGCCACTTTGGAGAGTTTGTCTTTTTTCTACAAAACAACAGGAAACCAAGAACATTTAGTTCAAGAGAGCTGAATGTCCAGAAGATTTGTGTGTGTGTGTGTGTGTGTGTGTGTGTGTAATAAAGTTTTATTAAAGTATAAAGGAGATAGAGAAAGCTTCTGACATAGGCATCATAAGGGGGCAAAAGAGTACCCCTTTGCTAGTGTTAGCAATGGAGTTATATACTCTCCAATAGAAACTTTAAAATGTGGATTGAGGAGTTGTGGCTGTTGGTGCTGGTAGAGAATAAGAAAGAGAGCAGAAAGAGCTGGGAATATTATGACACTAAAAATCAAAGAGGACTCTGCCAAGTGAAAAGACACAAAGGATGTGAGAGATACAGGAAATGAAATAGACCTTGACGAATCCTTCATGTCTGTTCTTCTCACTCTATATTCTCACTTATGGCTAAAGTGCTTTATCAATGCCATTCCATTTCCCTGGAATACCCTCGTTCTTTTACCTCATTAGCTCCCCAAAATCTTTCAGATCTCAGTAAAAACCACTTCCACAAAGCAGGCTTTCGTGATTTTGACACAGCTCAGGTCTCCTTGTTATGTGGACATATGGTATTCTGTGCTTTTCCCTCTTGACACGATCCCAATAGCGTTTAACTTTGAAATTTACCTCATTTCTGTTTTTCTATTAAAATTTAAGTCCTAATTTACAAAGTCCACATGTGTGCTCTTCACTAATGTCCATTCTTTGCATCAAACAGGCCTCCATTAGGTGTTTGTTCAATGAAACACTTTTACATGTGCTGAGTAAAATACCAGTGAATTTTGATGCTGCTCTCACAGCATGCAGTGAACTAAAACCAATGAGGTCTTTTCTTCCCACCCAAACCCTCATACACTTATTATTTGGACATAATTACAGAGCTAGAACTGTGGAGGTTCCCTTGTGGCTCAGCTGATAAAATATCTGTCTGCAATGTGAGGGGTCTGGGTTTGATCCCTGGGTTGGGAAGATTCCATGGAGAAGGGAAAGGCTACCCACTCCAGTATTCTGGCCTGGAGAATCCCATGAACTGTGTAGTCCATGGGGTCACAAGCCGGACACAACTGAGTGACTTTCTTTCACAGAACTGTGGATGCATTTGCTTTTAATTGTTACCCTATTAGAAGGACAGCTCTGGATGTTTGGTCTTTTATTCCACATACACTAGCCCTCACAGTTTCCTGTCCTCAGATAATGTGATAATTGAGTCACTGACTAAAAGGCTGAATAGGACAGAACTAGAAAGAGTGCACGAAACCTGCCACTTGGGTCTACTTTTTACCATAGTATTGTTAATTTCACTAGAGGAGTTTACCTTCTTAGCTGTACTCTCTGATGATGACAGATAAAAATACTTAAAGAAGAACCTACAAATCAAATATTCTTACATTGTACAGAAATACCTAATCCTTCTTCGAAGGTACAAAAGGGATTCCCCTCCTTGATGAATTGCTACCTACTTTTCTTAGATGAAAATACCAACTTCCTCCTTATGGCTCCCTAATTTCATTCTTACCATTTTTATCTCCCTCTCCACATTCTGACTTATATTATAGCCAATTATCTGAACAACACCAATCCCCACTCCTTTAAATCAGTTCCACTGGGGCTACCTGGGTACACCAACTGCCCTGAAGTTACTTTCCATTGAGTATCGAACATGGCAGAAACTGGCCACCATTTGTTCTTTCTGAGGTAAATATTATAATTAAAAACAAATAGCCAGCCTCTGGTATTTTGGATAAACTGACAACTGGACAAAATCTTAACTGCTATTCCAGATAAAAGTTCCTTTTGTGTTAATGTCTTTCTTTTAGAGAGAACTTGCATTCTAGATAGTGTTCAGGTAAATAGAAATGGGACTTATATGTTAGCTGGGAAAAAACCCACTGTTGCAGGAAATAAAAGTAGACAACTCACTCATGTTCTGTATATTTCAAGACCCATTTTATTAGGAGCTGGCAGCTCAGACAGTAAAGAGTCCGCCTGCAGTACAGGAGACCTGGGCTCCATCCATGGTCAGGAAGATCCCTGGAAGAGGGCATGTCAAACCACTCCAGTGTTCTTGCTTAAGGAATCCCCATGGACAGAGGAGCCTGGCAGGCTGCAGTCCAAGGGGTCGTCAGTCCATGGGGTCGTAAAGTGTTGGATAAGATGGAGCAACTACACACAGCAAACTTCTCAAGTTGACATATGGACATTGAGAAACAGTTTCTCTCACTAGTGTGTTTAACTACAACTCCTGGTTGTCAATGGAAGAACAAAGTAATATTCCATAACAGTCAAGTAATTATTTCTATCAATAATTTGCTCTTAAAGGTAACCTAGGAAAAAAAAAAAAAAAAAGGTAACCTAGACAAAAACGTTATGAAATAGAGCAGATAATGAGAAGGATAAGAGATCCAAACAGGGAAGCTGCTCAACCAAGTGATAATTTTCTTTTTGGAAAAAAGAACAAACCTCAGTTTGGAATCATGTTTTATACTGAGATTTGCATAATCTTTGGAAAGGTAAAGGATTTTCTACTCTAATTTACCTTTTCCAGTTGAGAAAACCAAGCCCTAGTGACATGAAGCTAGGTTTTCCAAGTCAAAGAGCAGTTATGCTAGGATTCTAATGAGAGGCTGGTGACAGGGCTACCCAGTAAAGGTGCCATCTTCAGGCTGAATTGCTTTTATTTTGAGAAACTTCTTTCTTTGCTCTTCAGGCCCTCAACTGATCACATAATTCCACAATCTATAGGTTTCAATGTTAAGCACCTCTAAGAAAATATGTTCCCAGGTGAGCAAAGAATTACAATTTAAACAAATGTGCAATTCTATGGAATATGTTACCATGTGCCACTTTATTTGGAATTGAATATCTATGCTACGTGTTCCACATTCATGACCTTGGAAGGGAAAACAAGATTGACATTTTTTTTTTTTCCCCACTTAAACATGTCCTGTGTTTTAGTGCGTGCAGGCTGCTGTTACAAAATGCCAGAGTCTGGGAGGTTTATAAACCATGTTATCTATCACTGGTCTGGAGGCTAGAAGTCCAAGATCAGGGTGCCAGCATGGTTGAGGGAGTGCGGGCCTCTTCCAGGACATATTTCTAAATAGTAGGGATGAGGAAGTATTTCAGGCCTCTTTCACAAGAGCCCTAATCCCATTCATGTGGGCTCTGCCCTCATGGCCTAATCATTTTCCAATGGTCCCACCTCCTATAATCATCACTTTGGGGATTAGGTTTTCAACATATGAATTTTGGAAGAACACAAGCATTTAGACCATGGCACCCAACGAGGAGACTGACTTGTCTGAAGTAAACCAATGCCTCATGCATACTGAATGCTCTGTGGTGCTGATAGGAAGCCAAGGACTAAGGAAGTTGAATAAGGACCAGCAGCTCCAGGTGGAGGGTCTGAGATGGCAAACTCCTTGATGGATTTCACAACAGTATATGAGTATCTCCAGAGTATTCATTGATTATCAGTCATTGAGGAATCCCCCCCTCTATATGTGTTCTTATTTGAAATATGAGTTAATTACTGAGTTCTTAGACAAAGTACCATTTGACCAACATGATAATATCACGACGATTCATATGAAGAAAGGGGTCTTTGCAGACACAAATTTCAGAGTGGAAAGTCCTCAAGACTTTATTCACTTCAGATCGCAATTACAAGTTTGGGATCTCCCAACACCATTCTTGCGTTCCATAATCTTCTAGGACTCCAAGAATTCCTGAAAGCTGTTATACATGTGGTTATGGTTTATTCCAGATCTTTGTTTTATTTTTAATTCGTTATTTATTTTCACTGAAGTAAAATTGGTTTACAATGCTATAAATGTCAGTTTTTGTTGAACAGTGCATAACTTATATATATATATATATATATATACACACATACACATATATCCACACTTATTTAGATTCTTTTCTCATGGAGCAACAGACAGGTTCCAGAAAGGAAAAGGAGTATGACAAGGTTGTGTACAGTCACCTTGCTTATCTAACTTATATACAGAGTACATCATTAAAACCACCAGGCTGGATGAAGCACAAGCTGGAATCAAGATTGCTGGGAAAATATCAATAACCTCAGATATACAGATGACACCACCCTTATGGCAGAAAGAGAAGAAGAACTAAAGAGCCTCTTGATGAAAGTGAAAGAGGAGGGCAAAAAATTTGGCTTAAAGCTCAACATTCAGAAAAGTAAGATCATGGCCTCCGGTCCCATCACTTCATGGCAAGTAGATGGGGAACCTGGACAGTGGCTGATTTTATTGTTTTGGGCTCCAAAATCACTGCAGATGGTGATTACAGCCATGAAATTAAAAATGCTTACTCCTTGGAAGGAAATTTATGACCAACCTAGACAGGATATTAAGAAGCAGAGACATTAATTTGTCAACAAAGATCTGTCTAGTCAAGGCTTTTTTTTTTCCAGTGGTCATGTATGGATGTGAGAGTTGGAGAATAAAGAAAGCTGAGCACTGAATAATTGATGCTTTTGAACTGTGGTGTTGGAGCAGTATCTTGAGAGTCCTTAGGACTTCAAGGAGATCCAACCAGTCCATCTTATAGGAGATCAGTCCTGGCTGTTCATTGGAAGGACTGATGTTGAAGCTGAAAGTCCAATATTTTGGCCACCTGATGTGAAGAGCTATCTCATTTGAAAAGGCCCTGATGCTGGGAAAGATTGAAGGCAGGAGAAGAAGGGGATGACAGAGGGTGAAATGGTTAGGTGGCATCACCGACTCAATGGACATGAGTTTGGTTAGACTCCGGAAGTTGGTGATGGACAGGGAAGCCTGGCGTGCTGCAATCCATGGCGTCACAAAGAGTCAGATACGACTGAGCGACTGGACTTAACTGAACTCAGGTAGGTCATTACAGAGAGTTGGGTAGAGTTTCTTGTTCTATACAGTTGGTCCTTATTAGTTATCTATCTTATATATATTAGTTTGTACATGTCAATCCCAATGTCACAATTCATCCCTCCCTTCTTCCCCCTGGAACCATAAGATTATTTTCTACATTGTGACTCTCTTCCTGTTTGTAAATAAGTTCATTTGTACCACTTTTTAATATTACACATATTAGTGATATCATATGCATTTGTATTTCTCTGTGTGACTTACTTCACAAGGTATGACAATATCCAGGTCCATACATATTGCTTCTGATAGCATTATTTTGTTCCTTCTTATGGCTGAGTAAAATTACAATGCATATCTGCACTACAGCTTCTTTGCCCATTTCTCTGTTGATGGGCATTTAGGTTGCTTCCATATTCTGGTTATTGTAAACGGTGCTGCAATGAAAACTGATATGTTTAGTCGCTTAGTCGTGCCCGACTCTTTGCGACCCCATGGATTGTAGCCTGCCAGGCACCTCTGTCCATCGGGATAGTCCCTGTGGAGAATAATAGGCAAGAAGGTTGGAGTGGGTTGCCATCCCCTCCTCCAGGGGATCTTCCCCACCCAGGGATCGAACCCAGGTCTCCTGAACTGCAGGCAGATTCTTTACCATCTGAGCCATCAGGGAAGCCCTGATGAAGCAAGGAACACTGAGGTGCCTCTCTTACAAAGTGTGATTTTCTTTTGGTATATATCCAGGGGATTGCAGCTTTTTAAAAGATACAGATAAAAAACTGCCCAGGAAAAGGCATATAGGTCAAAGGAAATGTGAAACATGGAACTTTGGTTCGTCTTCCCAGGGTGTCATGGGCAGCTCTGTGTTCCCAGCACCGATGTGCCAGCAGTGAGCACTTGCAGACATGGGAGCTCAGTCCAGGCTCCGTGTCCAGAGTTTTTACTGGGGCTCCATTGCCAAGGAATGACTGACGGTCCATACAGCTGATCTCAGGCTCAAGCCTCTCTAGAGGTGCAGCTGATACTGCATGACCAAAACCCCCATCCTGAATCACATCATTCTTGAGGCCCAAAGTTTTTACTCTAAATCACAGTGCTGACATCCCTATCAGGCTGGCCAAAGACCCTGACAAAAACAAAAGCACTTTTCTCAATGTCAACCTTTGAGACATTTAGTCACACTTTCTCAGAGGAAACAGCCTAAGGGTTTAGAGAGGAGCTCCCAGGAAACAAGGACAAAGTCCAGACTTCCCCTTGGATGAGGCTGAGACCTTCACTACAGAGCTGGGTGGCTGGTTTTGCTTGACAAGGCTCTCTCATTGTAACTTCACAATAACAAAATGTGAAGAGAGAAACATTGGTCAAGCATTTATCTTCTTCTGGTCTTTCTCTGAAAATTGTTGTTGTTGTTGTTTCCATTGTCTTCATTAATTCCAATGCAACTCCATGAGGTGGACACTAGTTTGAATGGCATTATGGAGAGAAGTAAAATAAGGCTTGCCTAAAGATTCAGAGCTAGTGAGTGGTGGAATGGGAGAATGCATAAGGGCTAAATGACGCTAAAGTTCATACCTAAAGCCACTATGCTGCAAAGATACCAACAATTCTTATTTTTAACAGTTTTATTTTTTGATTGCACTGTGGAGGGGCTATTTTTTTTAGCATTTTTATTTTTTTGGTTGCGAGGCTGAGGGCCTAATCATCCACTGGTAACTACTTAATTATTAATCCTTTTGCTTAAGTGATATTTAAGCATCAAAAGTCTCCATTTTGCCTTTCTCAGTAAATACTGCAAAGTTTTATTTTTTTTCTATGTAGACACCAACATGTATAAATCAAATGTCATGAATAGTGAGTAGCAAGCAGAGTATTGTTTGAGACAGAATTGGCAAATAAAACTGTAAGATATTTAAAGTATATAATATGAGAATTTGGTATGTGTATATATTATTTTACAAACTTACTTTTAGTTTCTTTAAAATGTGTTGTACAATGATGTGAATCAGCCATAAGTGTACATATACCCCCTCCCTCTTGAGTCCTCCACTCGCACGCCGTCCCGCTTCTCCAGGTGGTCACACAGACGGGGTGAGCTTCCTGTCTCATACAGACACTGCCCACCAACTGTCCGTTAACATTTTACACATGGTAATGTACTGTGTTTCAATGCGACTCTCTCAACTCAACTTGCCTTCTCCTCCCCTTTGTGTCCACAAACATGTTCTCTGTCTGTGCCTCTGTTCCTGCCCTGAACATAGGTTAACCAGTGCCATTTTTCTGGATTCCATATATATATATTAACATACAATATTTGGTTTTCCCTTTGTGACTTATTTCACTTTACATAACAGGCTGTCCTTTCATCCACCGCAGCCCAAGTGACCCAAATTCACTTCTTTTTAAGGTTAATTAAAATTCCCTCATACAGATGTACCACAACTTCTTTATCCATTCCTCTCTCAGTGCACATCTAGATTGCTTCCATGTCCTGGCTATTGTAAACACTGTTGCAATGAATTTTGGGGTACATGTGTCTTTTTGAATTATGGTTTTCTCAGGGTATATGCCCAATAGTAGAATTTCTAGGTCTTATGGTAGTTTTGTTAGGATTTCCCTGATGGCTCAGCAGCTAAAGAATCTGCCTGCAATGCAGGCGACACAGGCGATGGTTCAATCCCTGGGTCGGGAATCTTCTCTGGAGGAGGAAATGGCAACCCACTCCAGTACACTTGCCATTTCCACCTACCCCTCTGCCATAGTGCTGACCCTCATTTACATATGTATTAGAAAAGAGTTTCCCTTTCTATTAACTTAAGTAACATAGCTATCATCTGACATGTTTACCTTTTATTTTTTGAAGAGAACACAGGTAAGTTCCACTCTCTTAGACATCACCAATTATACAACACAATTTTATCAGTTATAGTCATCATGCTACACATTAGATCCTCAGACCTTATAATTTTCATATGTTAAAATGTATAACCTTTTACAAACCTGTTCCTATTTCCTCCACTCTCCAAGCCCTGGCAATCACTTTCCTATGCTGTTTCGGAGTTCCACCTTTTTATTTTAGATTCTTAACAATTGAGATCATGCAGTATATGTCTTTCTCTAACTTGCTTCACCTAGCATAAGGCCCTCCAATTTCATCTGTGTTGCCACAAATGGAGGAATTTGTTTCTTTTTTAATGCCTAAATATAATTTATATATATATATATATGTATATCTCATCACATTGTTTTAATCTCTTCACCTGCGTAAATATAATTCATATATATATATATGTATATATATATATATATCTCATCACATTGTTTTAATCTCTTCACCTGCTGACAGATACTTAGATTGTTCCTAGAATAGGTTGTTTCTAGGCTACTGTGATGGAGAAGGAAATGGCAACCCACTCCAGCACTCTTGCCTGGAAAATCCCGTGGACTGAGGAGCCTGGTAGGCTGCAGTCCATGGTGTTGCAAAGAGACAGGACTTCACTTTCACTTTTCACTTTCATGCATTGGAGAAGGAGGTGGCAACCCACTCTAGTGTTCTTGCCTGGAAAATCCCAGGGAATGTGGAGCCTGGTGGGCTGCTGTCTATGGGGTTGCACAGAGTCGGACACGACTGAAGTGACTTTGCAGCAGCATCAGCAGGCTACTGTTAATACTGTTGCAGTGAATATGGGAGTACACATTTCTCTTTGAGATAATTATTTCATTTCCTTTGAATATATATTCAGAAATGAATATGTATCCAGAAGTGTGAAATTTTGTGAGAAACTTCCTGAAGGTATTCCAGGGAAGTTGCACCAATATACATTCCAACTAGTAATCCATTAAGATCTCCATTTTCTACACATCCTCAATCACACTGATTTCTTACTTTTTGGTAAAAGCCATTTAACTAGGAGTGATGTGGTATATGTTGTATTTTTGATTTGCACTTCACTGATAGTGATGTTGAGCATCTTGTCATATACTTCTTGGGCGTTCTGTGTGTCTTATTTGGGGGGAAAATTGTCTACTCTGTAAAAAATATCATGCATTGTGTATACTGTATTTGAATATATAAAACTCAGTTACCTATGCATACAGCAAAAGAAATGACAGAAATACAAATAATTCCAATATAATTGCATCAAAAAAATAAAATTCTTATAAATAAATTTAAGGAATGTGTTGAAAGATCTATGTATGCAAATATTCAAGACACTCATGAAAGAAATGTTTAAAAACATACACATAGATCAAAAGAACAGAGCAACAAAGCCAGAAAGAAACGCACACCCATATATTGTCAGTTAGCTTATGAAAAATGAGCCAAGAATATCCAGTGCAGAGAGGACAAACTTTTCAAAATGGCACTGGGAAAAATGGATAGTGCTATGAAACAACGAAACTGTACCCCTGTCTTTTAGCATACACAGAAGTCAACTAAAAAGGGATTAAAATGTTGAACATAAGACTTTAAGCGATTAAACTCCTAGAAGAAAACATTGAGGTAATCTTCTTGCCATCGGCCTCTGCAATGAGTTTTTGGGTTTCACACTAAACACAAAGGCAACAACTGCAAAAACAAACAAGTGGGACCACATCAAACTCCAAAGAAAGAAACATCAACAAAATCAAATGGCAATTTACAAATTGACAGAAGATATTTCCAAATTAGATATTTCATAAGGGCTTAATAGCCAAAAATACATGAGACATTCAACTCGAGGGCAAAAAATCCAAATAACCCAGATTTTTAATGGCGTATAAGAAAAGTAAGAGTTTCAATAAATTTGAAGATTAGACTATAGATGAGAGACACAGCAAGGTTTTCCTGCTAGAACCACAAAAACCTGTGCCTTCCTGGCATTACTTTCTTCATCTCCACTCACTTGTTTGATAATTACAGTTCACATTGTACATTCTTCAGTCAATAGAAATCACACCACAGTGAGCTATAATATGTACCAAGAACAGCCTCACAGGGGAAAAAAAAAACAACTAATGTTTGCATACTTACTAATGAGGCATATCAAAAGGAAGGTAATTTCCAGAGTTGACCACTATATTGTTTGCTATATTTCATTTCAAAACTGAGCCACCTAGTAAGGAAAATGAGTTAAGAGACCTAATACATGTAACTTCATGGCTGATTCATGTCATTGTATGACAAAACCCACTGAAATGTTGTAAAGTAATTAGCCTCCAACTAATAATAAATAATAAAAAAAAAAGACCTCACTAATATATCAACAGAAAATCAGTTTTAAATGGGAGGATTCATGGATTATAATTTGGAGGTAATTTATTACTAGTGTTGAAACTGTAGTCCTTTTGATTCTCTACTGCATCAGGTAATAATTTATTATAAATATTAATAGCAACATAGAGACACATACTACTAAAGTTATAGTGAATAGAGAAAGACATAGACTATAGTAGGCAAGAAGTAAAAGTATGGGAAGTCAGCAATGGTAGTAAAGTAAAGGGCAGTATTGCCTTGAGAGGAAGGAAGGTTCTCAAAGTTTCTTCAAACACCAAGAACAAGCCAGATATGACGAATTAGCTTTATTTGTAAACCAGAAACTCTACCAAGGAAATTTAAGTTCACAAAAATATTACAATGCTAAAACCCACAATTTAGACAGAGAATAGGGTAACGTAGGGTATATAGACATTCAAATTCTTCATTGCTTAGTGCATCAGGCACTCAAAGACCACCCTCACTGAAGTCTTTCTCTATTGCTCAACCTACAGGTACCAGCATGCAGAAAGAGATAGCTCTACTCCACAGGTAGTTGAACCCTACTTTTATGGCCTTGTGGCTTTCCTTAAGAAGCATTTGATGCAACAGATTTCCTCCATCCCATCCCGTCCGGCTGACTCCCCACGGGCAACAGGAGTCCTCACCCTGGGATCATTCCGCAATCCCCATGTCTCCAGCTCCCAGCTTCCGTGGACACCAGTGGACTTACAACCCTGTCCGAGGTATGAAAGGCTGCAGCACGATTTGTCTATGAGGTTCTGACTCCTTTGTCAGTCACAGGTTTGTTAGTTCACTCCCTAACAGCTTCAAATGACTCCCCCATTCCAGTGGACGGCCATGGAGGTGAGGATCTCTCCCCTGCGCTTCAGCTCCCTCATCCAAAGGTGCAGGCTGGTCCCACTTGCTCTCCTCCTTCTTTCCCCTTCCTCCTTGTGCCTTCTTTCCTTTGTCCTGCCGAGTTCTGTATGGATCCAGATATTACTTCTCAGTAGTCAGGGATTCCTGCCAGCATTCACCTGACCTTCTGTGAGAACAGCTGCGTCTTCAGACCTTCTTGATGCGTTGGTGGAGAGAGGTGTACCCCACTTCCACCTACCCCTCCATCACCTTGTCCACCCCTATTTGTGGATGTATTAGAAATGAGTTTCCCTTTCTATTAAGTAACATTGCCATCACCACACATGTTTAACTTTTTTTTGAGGAGAATACAGATAAGTTCCACTCTCCTGAGTTGAGTCAGTAGTTCAGTTGTGTCCAAATCTTTGCGACCCCATGGACTGCGGCATGCCGGGCTTCCATTTCCATCCCCGGACTCTCATGTCCAATGAGTCTGTATGCCACTCAATGATGTCCACTCTCTCAGAGATTGTTTTTTTTTTTTTTTTTGAGATTCCTTACAATTGAGATCGTATTGTATTTTTCTTTTACTGGCTTAGTTCACTTAGTGTAATGCCCTCCAGTTTCATCCATGTTGCCATAAATGGAAGGATTTCTTTCTTTTTCTAATGGCTAAATAATATTTGCCTATATGTGTCACATCACATTGTTTTAGTCCATTCACCTGTTGAAAGATACTCAGCTTATTCCTATATCAAGGCTATTGTGAATAATGCTGCAATGAACATGGGGATACAGATCTCTCTTTGAGAAAATGATTTCATTTCCTTTGACTGTATATCCAGAAGTGGAATAATGGATCACATAACAATTCTCTTTTAAATTTCTTGAGTAACCTCCATAGTATTTTTCCATGGGAGTTGGACCAGTATACATCCCTACCAACAGTGCATAAGCACTCCTTTTTCTCCATAACCTCCACAAGATCTGTCATTTATTACATTTTTGGTACTAGCCATTCAAACAGGTGTGAAGTGATATCTCTTGTGCTTTTGATCTGCATTTCCTTTGATTATTAGCAATGCTAAGCATTTTGTCATATACCTCTTGACCATCTATATGTCTTAGTTGTGGGAAAAAGGTCTATTCTTTTCCCACATTATGTTTACTATAAAGATGTAGAATATATTATGTTTACTATATTCCAATATATGAAACTCTATTGCCTACCTATATATCAAGAATGAACTATCAGAAAGTTGAATAAAGTAAACAAGCCCATTTACTATTGCATCACAAAAAGATAAAACACAGAAATACACTTAAGCAAGGTGATAAAGATTTTATACGAAACCTCTAAGACAATGATAAGAGAAATTTAAAAAGAGCTAAAGATATGTAAACTTAGGTTGTCTGTTCAACTTGTTTCTTGAGGTAGGATTTGTATTACTATGACCTTCGCTCTTAGAATTGCTTTTGTTGCATCCTATACGTTTAAATCATCATGTTTTCATTGTGCTTTGTTTCTAAGAATGTTTTGATTTGCCTTATTTCTTCAGTAACTTGTTTATTATTTAGAAATGTGTGGTTGAATCTCCATGTGTTTGTGTTCTTTAAAGTTGTTTTATTTTTCCTATAATCTATATCTAGTCTCATAGTGTTGTGGTCAGAGTAAAGCTTGATATAATTTTAATTTCCTTAAATTTACTGAGGTTTGATTTGTGACCCACAATGAGGAAAATGTTCCATGTGCACTTGAGAAGAAAGTTTATTCTGCATTTGGATGGAATGTGTTGAAGATATCAATTAGGTCTGATTTCTCTAATATTTCCTTGTAGGCTTGTTTCCTTATTAATATTCTGTTTTCTTGATCTGCCTATTGGTAGTGATGCGGTCTTAACATGCCCTACTATTTTTGTGTTACTGTTAATTTCTCCTTTTGTGTCAGTTAGTGTTTACCTTATGTATTGAGGTGCTCCTATGTTGGCTACATAAATATTTAAAATTGTTCTGTCTTTTTCTTGGGCTGACCCTTGATCATTTGGTAGTGTCCTTCTTTATATCTTATAATAGTTTTTATTTTAAGGTCTATTTTTTCTGACATGGCAATTGCCAATCTGGCTTTCCTTTGATTTCCATTTGCTTGGAACACCTTTTTCCATCCTCTGACTTTCAGTCTGTGTGTGTCTGTAAGACTGAAGTAGGTTTCTTGTAGACAGCATATATATGGGTCTTGTTTCTGTAACCATTCATTCAGTCTGTGTCTTTTGGTAAGGATGGGAGAAGGTAATAGCAAATAATACAACTGATAAAGGATCGCTTTCCAAAATACAAGCAGCTCAAACAAGTCAGTCATCAAAAGGAAAGAAAGAGCTGCAAAAATTAACTATTGAGACCACATCAAAATCAAAACCTTCTTCAGAGTAAAGAACCCATGAATAAAACTAAATGGCAACCTTTGGAATGAAAAAATATTGTAAATCACATATTTGGTAAGGGCTTCATATATAGTTTATATAAGAGACTCATGCAACTCAGTGGGAAAAAAAATCAAACAACTCAAATTATTAAATGAAGAAAGGAAGAGTAAGTGATTTGAAAAATCTGAAGATCAGACTGTAGATGAGAGACACTGTAAGTTTTTCCTTCCAGAATAAAAGCCTCTGTCTTCCTGGCATTGCTTTCTTTATTTTCAATCACCTGTTTGGTGATTGCAGTTAACAGTATGCATCCTTCACTCAATAGCAATCACCCTACACTGAGCTGTGTGCTATGAATCGCCCTACTAACTATAAAAAAACTAATAATTACATACTTAATCTTGAGGCATCTAAAATCCAAGGTGATTTTCAGAACTTTCCACTCCATTGTTTTCTACATTCTATTTCAAAATTGAAACACTTAGTAAGGAGTGAGTAGGGGACCTCAATAATACATGGGTAGAAGGTCATTTAAAACTGGGAGCATTACTGGATTATAATTTGGGGGACTGTATTATTATTAATACTATTGTAATTTTATTCCCTTTAATTCTCTGGTATACTAGATTGATATTTCTTTAAAGTAGTAATACAGACACTATGAGAAGAGGGTACAGATTCCCTAAAAAACTAGAAATAGAACTGCCATATGACCGAGCTATCCCCCTACTGGGCATACACACCGAGGAAACCCATATTGAAGGAGACACGTGTACCCCAATGTTCATTGCAACACTGTTTATAATAGGCAGGACATGGAAACAACCTAGATGCCCATCAGCAGACGAATGGATGAGAAAGCTGTGGTACATATACACAATGGAATATTACTTAGCCATTAAAAAGTATAAATTTGAATCAGTTCTAATGAGGTGGATGAAACTGAACCCTATTATACAGAGTTAATAAGCCAGAAAGAGAAACACCAATAAAGTATACAAACGCATATATATGGATTTCAGAAATATGGGAACAATAGCACTGTATGCGAACAGATAAAGACACAAAGATGTATAGAACAGTCTTTTGGATTTTGTGGGCGAGGTGAGGGTGGGATGACTTGTGAGAATGGGATTGCAACATGTATATTATCACATGTGACCTGAATCGCTAGTCCAGGTTCGATGCATGATTCATGGTGCTCGGGGCTTGTGCACTAGGATGACCCAGAAGGATGGGATGGGGAAGGAGGTGGGAAGGTGGTTCAGGATGGGGAACACATGTACAGCCATGGCAGATTCCTGTCAATGAATGGCAAAACCAATACAATATTGTAAAGTATTTAGCCTCCAATTAAAATTAACAAAATAAAATTGTAATACCAATAGAGACACATAGCCTTCAATTTACAATATATTGAGAAAGACAAAGCTTATGACACAGGAAGTGAAATCACAGAAACTTAGCAATGGTATGAAAAGAATGGGCAGTATTGCGTGGAAAGATAGCAGAGTTCTCTAATTTTTTGGAGACAACTCGAACAAGCCAGATGGGAGCCAACCAGCTTAAGCTGTATACCAGAAACTTCACCAGAAGGAAAACAAAGTTCATAAAAATATGCTGATGCTGAATGCCAAAATCCAGACAGTTAGCGAATAAGGTATTGTATATGTAGAGACTGAAAACTACTCAGAGAGGTAGACATGGAAGCAAATACACTAATGAGCATCAGAAAAATCAAAGTACAAAAGTGTCTAAAAAGTAAACTGTAAAGAGACTTGGTAGTCTGATCAAAAGAATAAGAGAATCAAATTAGACAACCAAAATACAAAGACTTGTGCACATGATAGATCCAGAGAATGCTCAGGAGAGAAAGTTTCCCACTTAGTGGACCAGCGAACAGAAGCCTCCAGCATCAGGAACAGAAACCCTAGGCAGGACACATGAATGTGCGCTTCTGGAAACAGCCTCAGTTTCAAAGTTTGGGCACTATACCACCTAAAGGTGAACACAGACAAGGATTATAGCTTGCTATGATACTGAATCACAGATTATAATATTTGTTAGTTCACTTTTCTCATTCAACTAAAAAGTTAATGAATCACTAAGCAATGATAATTGACACCTCAGTTTCCAGTCAGATCCTCTTTAGTCATACAATGGATATCTGAAACTGTTATATGATCGCCAGTAACAGTTTTAATAGTTAAATTTATTGATCATTAATTAAGTGCAATTCCTTTACAATACTGGATTGCCAAACATCAACATGGGTCAGCCATAGGTTTACCTATGTCCCATCAACCTTGAATCTCCTCCCCACCTTTCTTCACATTGCACCCCTGGAAGTTGTTACAGAAAAATATGGAAGGCTTCACACATTTGTGTGTCATCGGTGGGCAGGGGCCATGCTAATCTTCTCAGTATTATTCTAATTTTTAAATATATGTACTACCAAAGCAAACACAAATATAACACTTTAACAGAAAAAAAATCATATAGTTAGTCATCAACAAACAAATGATCAAATACTTTAGGAATTAGGGTATTCTGCTCTATTTACTGCATGTTATAAAACTGAATTTTAAAAGGTCCAAAGTTCCATTTAGTAATTAAGCATATATGTATTCGTAACACATGTACACATGCACAGAAATATATGCACACAAATACGTCTATGTTATACAAGCTATTGTTCCTCTTGCCTGTCACAATAAGCTCTTTAGTTGATGAGAGAGAGAGTCCCAAATTTCTCCAACTTATATATCTTCTTTTTGAGAACCACTTCTTTGGTTTTCACCACCTAATTTTAAATAACCATTTTATTCTTAGGTACCATGCCCCTTTAAACTAACTAAGAGCAGAGAAAACCTAGTAAATGCTGATATCTTATCATTAATTAAATTACCACTCTTCCGGTAAATTGGAAAAAGAATCATGTTGAGATCTCATTCAGGAGGATAAAATCTCTATTTTATCAGTTCTCTTGTCCAAACTAATTCTGGCTCACCTCAGTCTTAAATTCTGATTATTTACAAGGGACAGACAGGAAAAGTAATTTTAAAATCATGCCTGCAAGAGTCTATGATTTTATGCTTCTGTTGGCCAAAGGTAGGGCCGGGAATAGTTTCTGAAATATTACAATACACCATGGAAGCATGAAGTTTTAGTTCTCCTATCAAGAGGAGATGTTTGGAGATGGTTCGAAAACTCAGCCCCATGGTTGTCAGGATGTGCTCACGACCAGACAGATGGATTTTCTCCCTGAAACATCACAGTCAGGAAACGCCAGGCCGTGTCCACAGAGTCAGTGACAGGGTCCTGGTTGCTGAGCAGGTAAGATTCTTGGATGACCATCTGGAGATTTACCTGCCATTTTCTCAAAGAAACAAACGTAATGAGAAGATTAAGGATGCATAAAAGTAGAAGAGCTGTCACGTTGCCTAGAAGAAAGTCTAGCCAGGAGAACCAGACCTCCACACTGATAATGTCAAAGACGTTAACAGTGAGTGTTTTATAGACAGAGCAGAACAAGTGGATAAAACCAGTGCTCTAGGGTCACTGATGTTTTGCAGTCAAAGACAAAATATTTTTCTCTTTAAGCTGAGTCATCACAGCTCCTGATATGGTCCTGGTTACACACATGAAGACTGAGAGCCCACAGGCATGTGTGATGTGACGTCAGGAAGTGAACAGATGACTGCATTGGTGCCCAGTCACCTCCAACTGCTAATAGTGGGACCTGGGAAAATTATTTGTCCTTTCCAAGACATTGCATCTTCATTAACATCACTTGATGTTCACAGTGAAGATGAAGGCTATCTCACAAGGTTACCGTGAAACATAGATTTTAACATGTTTTAAAGCTTTTGGGAAAGTATCAAAGACATGCATGGGGTTAGGAAGGTGAGTTAGCAGATCTAAGGTACAGTACCTTTTTCTCTTAGTATTCTCTCTGTACTCAATAGTAGCGATCAGTCAGTCATATGTTTACTCTTACCCCAGAGTGATGGTAAACCACACAGAACAACTGTACACTTCTTGTCATTTCAGTGTCTAAAATTCAAGCATTAGTCAATGTAGAGTAAATAAATTACAAACTCCTAAGGGCCTGGCTGCTCATAGTCTGCAGTTCCAACATTAAACTGTTTTAAAAGAATGGACAAAATACTCTGGCACAGAAGTACTTCTGGGAGCAATACAAAAATGCAGGGAGTAACCTACTTCTCCAAATATCCATCTGTGCAAATATCATCATCCTCCTAAATTTACACAGAAGGTGCTCCTTCTTTACCACCCCAGCTACTACAGCTCCAATTCCTGCACAGAGCAACAGGGAAAAAGAAGGCTTCCCTCCACAGGATGGATTGATAACTTCATGTGACTAGATCATCTCAGAATAGCTCATGTTTTTATTTAAGCAGGGTCCTTCCTGCTTCTGCTGCTGGTCCTGTCAAATCTGCTCCTGTGCCAAGGCAACGTAGGCCAGTCCTGCGGTCCTGATGTATTTGGTGTCCTCCTGAAGTTCCTTAGAAAAATGTTTAGCCATGTCTCCAGGCTGTCCCATGACATGCATAACCTATCCACGATAATGTTCCATGAGTTTGTAAGTAATCTGGTGGTGGTGGTTTATTTGCTAAGTCGTGTCGAACTCTTGACAGCCCATGGACTGTAGCCCGCCAGGCTCCCAGAAGGTACCTTCACATAAGTGACTGGGCCAAACTGTCCTTTCAACAAGAGGGCTGCATCAGCCAAACTTCAAATAACACACTCTCTAGGTTAAAGATGCAGTCAGCTCATAAGGTGTGGATATCAAAGAAAGTACCAGTTATGTGAAATATCAAAGACTCCTAAGAAGTGCAATAAAATTTTCAGTTTCCTTTCATTCATTTTCTCTTTAAATTTCTAAAATAAATGATTTTGTATTTGTCAGCTAGGAATGCCATAAAAGAATACAATAGACTCAGTGGAATAAACACCAGAAATTTGTTTCCTCACAGCTCTGGGGGCTAGATCCCAGATCAGGGCACCAGCAAAGTGAGGTTCTGGTAAGAACTCTTTCTTCCCAGGATGGCTTCTCCGTGCGTCCTCTCACAGGGTGGGGGTGGGGAAGAGAGACAGAGGAAAGGACACACAGACACAGAGACAGAAGAGAAAATTCTCTGGTGTTTCGCTTCATGGAGACAACAAACCTATTGGATGAGTGTTGCACCTTAAGAGCTCATTTAACCTTAATGTCCTTTGCTGGTGGCTCAGATGGTAAAGAATATTTGCACAATAGGAGGGACCTGGGTTCTATCCCTGGGTCTGTAAGATTCCCTGGAAAAGGGAACGGCGAGCCACTCCTGTATTCTTTTTTTTTTTTCCAGTGGGTTTTGTCATACATTGATATGAATCAGCCGTGGATTTACATGTATTCCCAATCCTGATCCCCCCTCCCACCTCCCTCTCCACCCGATTCCTCTGGGTCTTCCCAGTGCACCAGGCCGGAGCACTTGTCTCGTGCATCCCACCTGGGCTGGTGATCTGTTTCACCATAGACAGCATACATGCTGTTCTTTTGAAATATCCCACCCTCACATTCTCCCACAAAGTTCAAAAGTCTGTTCTGTATTTCTGTGTCTCTTTTTCTGTTCTGCATATAGGGTTATCGTTATCACCTTTCTAAATTCCATATACATGTGTCAGTATGCTGTAATGTTCTTTAACTTTCTGGCTTACTTCACTCTGTATAATGGGCTCCAGCTTCATCCATCTCATTAGGACTGGTTCAAATGAATTCTTTCTAATGGCTGAGTAATATTCCATGGTGTATATGTACCACAGCTTCCTTATCCATTCATCTGCTGATGGGCATCTAGGTTGCTTCCATGTCCTGGCTATTATAAACAGTGCTGCGATGAACATTGGGGTGCACGTGTCTCTTTCAGACCTGGTTTCCTCAATGTGTATGCCCAGAAGTGGGATTGCTGGGTCATATGGCAGTTCTAGTTCCAGTTTTTTAAGAAATCTCCACACTGTTTTCCATAGCGGCTGTACTAGTTTGCATTCCCACCAACAGTGTAAGAGGGTTCCCTTTTCTCCACACCCTCTCCAGCATTTATTGCTTGTAGACTTTTGGATAGCAGCCATCCTGACTGGCGTGTAATGGTACCTCACTGTGGTTTTGATTTGCATTTCTCTAATAATGAGTGATGTTGAGCATCTTTTCATGTGTTTGTTAGCCATCTGTATGTCTTCTTGCCTGAGAAATCCCATGGACAGGGGAGTCTGGTGGGCTATAGACCATGGCGTGCCAAAAAGTCAGAACCCTTTTCAAAACACAGTACTTTGGCAGTTTGGGCTCTAACACATGAATTTGAAGAATACACATTCAGTCCATAATACTACCTGACAGAAAGCACTTTTATTTTGGATTGGGGAAAAGGAAGCATGGTGATTTTCTGGTCCTTCAGTATTTCTCTGGGCTTTCTTCTCCAGGCTCAGAGTAAATAGGCAATAAATGAGAACTGCTCTGCAGTGAACTGGGTGGATGGAACATGTTAAACAAAGCTGAATCCTGGTCACAAAAATGAATACTGGTAGTTTTTTTAATGCTACAAATTATTGCTTTAAGATTTGCAGTGACTAGGTTTCATGCTACAATAGAAGGGGAGTTTACAATTGGACACAATTATTCTTTTTCTGATGAAGGCATTTGCTAGTTGTATGTTAATTATTTTAGGTCAATCAAGGAGCACACAGTAGAGCAGACAGCTAATAAAAAGCGGTGCTAAAGATTTCTACTAAATTCACGTAGTTCTTTGTACTCACTAGTTTTTGTTTCATCCTCCATTTTGGACTGTCCATTTTTTTCCACCTCTTCCAAGTAATCTCTTCAAATGTTCATAACTTCCGCTAGAGATTAGTTTTTCTCTATCAAAGTGTTAGCTAGATTTTTCTAATCTTATTATTCTCAGTCCATTGCTTAGTATTTCCTATAACTTTACAACATTTTTTTCTGACTCACCATTTTGTCACCTTAAACAGCATTGTATTCTGCACCTGGAATGAACACTAAGCTTTTTGCTGAGCGTGTTCAGAGATAAGTTAGAGTCATTACAGTATTAGTCCTTACAAGGGAATATGTTGGCTCTAACCCACAGTAAACAAGAGATTAAATGGTTAAATATATGTGCATCCATGCATTCTAAGTCACATCAGTTGTCTCCAACTTTTGCAACCCTACTGATGTAGCCCAAGAGGCTCCTCTGTCCATAGGATTCGCCAGGTGAGAGTACAGGAGTGTGCTGCTGCACACTCTTGCAAGGGATGCTCCTCACCTAGAGATCTAACCTGAGGCTTCTTATATCTCCTGAATTGGCAGGAATGCTCTTTACCACTACCATCACCTGGGAAGCACCAAGTATTGGTACGAAAGTACTATATTTGGTTCAAATCCTAAAAAATAGAAAAAAAAATGATAATAATAAAATAGAGAAGGGAAAAATCTGAACTTAGAAAAGTTAGATGTAAAATCATTTTTATAGAGACAATGTATAGAAAAAGTAGGAAAAGAATGACTTTCACATTCTGTGATGCCCCTCCGATAAAAAATTGCAGGTCTATAAAACATGTTAATGTTCTTTCTGGTAATGGGCTCATCTACTGAATATCTAACATCCCTAACTAATTGCCTGATCACTTTCAGGATGAAAAGTATTCCCAGAGTAAACCAGATTATATCAATGCCACCTACGACTGCCACACCAATTCAGTCCATGCTCCTGAAGAAAGAGAAAAAATCCAACAGATGAACGTGAGTCTTTCACCTGGGTTTTACACCGGATCAAATGAGACTGTATCTAGCTTACCAAGCTTCAGATTATTAAAGGTAATGGTAACTGTACATGCAGAAAATGTTGGAGGAACTGTAAGCAGTTGAGGAGAAATTATATTATGCAGTTGATGAAGCATGAGTGAAATCAAGGGATTTCGTAGTAGCAAAATTAATAACAGATCTATAAATTGTCCATGCAGACAAATTTAGTTCAAGCAATGCATTAGACACAGGATTGCAGCTATGATTCTGTACAAAATCATGAAAAGAATGGGAACTTCCATGTGTAAAATATAAGATTGCAAAATTCATGAGTATGTAAGAAACACACCCCAGTTTTGAGCACTCCCTGTTACTAGTGACTTGTACGTGGGAGTCCTATACTGCACCACTCGAGCCAGCGCCTCTGCCTTTCAAAGCTCTCCTGACTCTGCTTCTACTTAAATGACACCTCCTTCATTCGTCACTCTCAATGACTCCTCTGTCATCTTTTATTTTTAATTTGTAAGTTTCCCCCACAATGGCCTATAAAACATTGTTTTGCCTTTCATGGCCGCAACAATTGCCTCTGTTCTGAGGACAACACAGGTTACATACAAGCCTCAATGATTAATGGCAGCTCCAAATTTTCACCGTTGTAATCTCTCCTTTCTGATTTCCTGCATTACCGTTTGTCTTAACATTATTTAAAATATTTTGACTTGCATCCCCCCTTAAAATTCTATCTTTTCTCTCTACAACTTTCTTAATGATATCAGCATTCTTTTCCTCTGTTAAGCTCATTAATAATAAGGATGATTAAGTAAAGGAAAAGTTCAAAATGGAGGAGGACAAGGGATTTTTCAATAAGCTTGAATTTAAAGTCTATTGAGAGTTACTACATGGCCATACATTTTACTAAGCACTTTATGTGCATTACTATATTTCATCCTACTTAGTTCTCTGTTCTTTACCACTAAAACAGTTCAAGGCTATAATGAAATCAAGCATACTAACTAGAGATCTTCAGCCTCCCGGCATTTACATGCTCAATTCTACTAGTAGTAGTGAACCTGGGGGGAAAACCCTCCATTGTGAATCCCACTGATGCTGTTACTAAAGACAACGCTGTGCCATTTTCTGCCCGGACACAGGTCAACAAGACAGAGTCTTCTGATACCAGCTTGGGGGCTGGTGTTGGGATCAACTGAGGAAAGAAAGCCTGTTTGGGAATGTATGTCTTCTTCATTGTCTCTTTCTGGTAGCATCATAAAACAGATCAAAAATCGAAACTCAATACGAATGACTCATCTGATTAATTAATACGAAAGAATCACTGGGTGACAATGATGTGGGCACAGGTAGAATGCCTCTTTCCTGAGTCAGGTACTGCAGGCACATACTGACTTGTCAAAAAATACTTAGATTTCTCTCAAGCAAATATACAAACATAAAAGACCTCACTCAGTGGGTGGTAGAATTTCAGAGGAAAAAAGAATATTCTTCATGTTATAAATTAAAACTCATCAGAAGAATTAATGCCTAAAATAAACCAGATTGTTAATAATTCAGCGAACTGTGAGCTAATGCTTACATTTTATCATTTTTCATCTGTTACTGCCTTCAAAAATCTCTGCATACACATAAGAATTAACAGAAGTCTTGTAGGTCAGCTGCTCTGAGCAAAGATCACATGTTACCAAAATCACTGAATTATGATTATTTTAATGAAGCTGTTTCTTATGTTTGCTTAGAATGAAGACCTTACTAAGGGGATACTCATGTTACAGTACCTCTGGAGAGATGCTCTGTATGATCTAGCCCATGACGTGCGGTTTAAGAAACACCTCTCAGATACTATCCTATCAAGTGCCAAAAGAAATTTTTAAAAATTATTCAGTCTTCAAATAATCTTAAAGATGCGATTCAGCCAGGTGAGCATCCGGCAGAGGGCTTTCTTGTTTTGTTGATGAGTCTGTAATGCATAAGGAGATTTGAAATATCTCATTTTGTAAGAAAAAGATTCATGACTTCTGTATGCTAGACTGCTAGTACATAAAGCAGGAGCCTAGTCATTCATAGTGATGGATTCTACTGTAAAGGAATCAGAATTTCACTGCATTTTTTTGTCATGTGCAGCTTTCCCTCAATTGCACACAATTCCACCAAAAGTTTGCCTCTTCCTAGGCACAGGTGGTTGAAATATTTTCAAGAGTAAGAGAACTAGAGAACAGAATTTCCAAGCTCAGCATTTTCCTCAAAGTATCCCAGTACATCTGCTGTTGAATTTCCACTTGCCTTCTTTCTCTGTTCTTCTGAAATCAAAGGATGATAATGGGAAGGAAAAAAGAGAAAAGTAAAATTAAACTTGAGTTATGTTTCTACTTTGAGATTCCTAATTGTTTTCTCATAGGCTGGCTCCAAAATCCATATCTAGAGAGTTTTCTATTCGTATGTGTTCCCCAAATCTTAATTTATAATTACAAGGGACAAAGATGAGCAAATAATGATAAAATGAATAAAAAGTCATTTTCTTGTGGGTATTCAGATTGTTGATCCACTCAGATTGAAGTTGACCAAGAATCGCATTTACTGGTCAGGATACCGATCCCTGGTGTCCAGCAATGGAGATACGCATCATTCTGCATTTTATAAGCTGTTGAAGTGCCTGAGCAGGGATTCCCGTAAAATTGACATGTACAGCAAGATACTGGCGTGCCGAATCAGCGACGAGTGCTAAATCCGCATCCATCCCATCCAGCTCTGAGATGGTCCTAATGATCTATCCCATAGCAAGCTTCTTTGAAATTTACAGCTTTTTAATGCATGCTCTGTGAAATGGGTCTCCTATTTTTTTTTTTTTTCATTAGTTGGAGGCTAATTACTTTACATATTGTAGTGGTTTTTGTCATACATTGACATGAATCAGCCATGGATTTACATGTATTCCCCATCCCGATCCCACCTCCCACCTCCCTTTCTACCCGACCTCTCTGGGTCTTCCCAGTGCACCAGGCCCGAGCCCTTGTCTCATGCAACCAAGTTAGGCTGGTGATCGGTTTCACCCTAGATAATATACATGTTTTGATGCTGTTCTCTGGAAACATCCCACCCTTACCTTCTCCCACAGGATATGCAAAACAGAAAAAGAGACACAAATGGGTCTCCTCTTAAAAAAAATAAACACAGACTCTGTAGAGATGTCAAAACTAAGAGGGTAGTTTGTTAACTTTTCTTATTTTCATTTAATTGAAAATCAAAAGAAAATCCACCCCTACAATTGAGAGAATGAAGCTCATATTAAAATTAGTCAAAAACAACAGAAGCTGGCATTACAAAGAAGACGATTAAGAGATTACATAAGAATCAGAAAATTATTCTGGGTCAAGTTATGAGAATCAAAGTATTAAAAATTATTCATGGTTCTGGTCATGCAACCAAGAAGACTGAATCCTCAGGATTCTTTATGAGCCAGCTGTGAATGGTCAGCCCACTGTCACAGTGTTACACCAGACAGGATCAGTGCTTCGTACCTTTGTACAAATAGCATGAGGTTTACTGAACTGTCTGAAGATTGTTAGGATGCTGTCTCAGTCCTTCTGGGTTGCTATAACAAAATGTCACAAACTTATAAATATGGAAATGGATTTCCACAGTGTGGTCATGCAGGGTCCTTTCTGGTCACACACTTCTTATTGTATCCTCAAATGGGGGGAAGGTCTCGGGAGGTCTGTGTGTCTCTTATACATAAAAGAACTCATCTCATTGAGGAGGCTCCATCCTTATCACGCTATCACCTCACAAAGGCACCACCTACGGATGCTATAACCATGGGAATCAGGATTTCATCATATGAAACTTCTGGGGAACACAAAGTTTGAGACCATAGCAGATAGAAACGTGAACTGGCTCCATCCTCCTCCAGTGGCTGTCTTCACCCACACTCCACTGCATCCTCATTTTCTGCATCATCTTGCAACCGTTCCATACATTCTGTCACTCTGGGTTTCACAAGGCCAGGTCAGTCAAGTGTCAACTCCATCTCATATTCAGCCTATTCAATGTTTCCCTCTCCCCTGCTGAGGCCCAGGGGACCTACCAGGAAGCATCGATGTGTCCATTTCTGCAAGGTTTCTTCTCTCTCCCTCTCTGGATCTTCATTCCTTGGGCCATGTTGGAAAACGGTAGATGGTAACAAGATGGGAAAGTTCTGACATCACTGACTTACACGGTGCTGTTGTAGCCTTCTCTTGGTCGAGACAGACTGATCTGAAATTCCCCCTGACTGACAAGTGTTTCTCTTGTGGGGTGTCCTTGTGATTATCCCGGACTTTCACAAGTTGGGGATCCCCAATGCCATAGTTTCCTTTTTAATCAGGGGAAATGTTCTGGTCCCCACAGCTCACCACCTGCAGTTATGACCACAGCCTCTCTGTTTCCCTCACTCTGCAAGCACCATCTGGAGAATATTAAGTAGCCCACAGTGAGCTGCCTACTAGCTGACCCACAGGAAACCCATGTATCATAAACACTCTGAACCATTGAATGGCAGAAATACTGGTGTGCATCTGTCCCCTGCCTGTGGCCTCTGGACAATTCTCCAACCGGTCACATAGACACCAAGGAGATCAGAAAGCTGGATTAAAAAACACAATTATCTGAGAAGTGAGATACCATTCTTTCTTCCTTTTAGAGTAACTATACTAGTCAGTAATTATTTGGCCTTACAAACATGCCCTATTAGGTCCCTGGACTATAAAATCCTCCAAATAGACTGAGTCTCTACTGAGACTGGAGCAGTGTGACTGGATTAGGGTTGCTCAGCTTGCTCAACAGCCTCCAGACAACCTGGGATGAGGGCCAATCTCTTGACTGGCTCTCCTAAGAAGTCAGTGATGTTGCTGGGCTGGTTGTGCAGCATCTTTAGGGCTTTAGCAGTAATTCCTAGTAAACAAAATATGGGAAATCAAAAGATAGAAGGGAAAGGGGGATGAAAAAGAGAGAAGGAAGAGAAAGAGAGAAAGAAGGAAGAGCAGCAAAAGGAAACTGAGTCAAGGACTTGTGTAGTGAAGATGAAAAGTTGTTAGGACACTGTATTTTTAAGGATCCAAATATATATATTTATATATATTTTAATATAATAAGGCCAAATATCTCATAGTCCCTTTTAGTTCCATTTTTTATTCTCTCCCCTATTTCCTTAAATTGTCCTTTATATTAGAAGTATACTTCTGCTATTACTAGAGGCCATAGTTCTAGAGATGAACAAAGCCTGGCAACTCTTCCGGGCAGAATCCAGCCAAATTATCTTCTTTTACACAAAGACACCTTTCACCCATATACAGCAACATTGTCCACCAAAACCAACCTCTTCCTTCATACCCAGGATTATTGTTTACTGAGTCCTGTCCCTGCCTCTAACTGGGATGACCCAAACCTTTCAAAAACATGACAATATACTCTGCCCCAAAGCAATCTATGAATACCTCCTTTGGCTCCTTCATGCATATAAAGTGTCAGCTTTCTTGTATTTTTAGTTTCTTCTTCCAAAAGGTAAAAGACCTTGAAAAAACACTGTAAGCACTTTCTAAGTCATTTACTGCCCCAAACATCTAATTCTATTGTGTTACTTGCTTAAGTTTCTTTCCTTCAATGTCTAGATATTTCCAGCAGAGAGGATGGTATTTATTTGAGGGAAAATTTGGCAATAAAGTGGACAATACAATTGGAGCAAAAATATACTCACCAATAGACCACAAACATCTTCATGTATTTGTCTCTTATAAAATTTATTTCATCATAAATTTAGGACTTTACATCAAGAACAGAGGTGGTGACATTGAGAATGCTGTCCTTGCTTAACTGTGAGATATAAATTGAATATGGTAGATTTCAGACAATATTGAACATAGCCATAGATATTCTATAGAGTCAGTCAGGTATAGCCAAGAAGGGGATATTTGGACAGGATTGAACAATCACTCCCTTGCCATCCAGAAAGCTTTGATTTTCCCCTCTTTTACAGATTTCCATGTAAGATTACATGTGAAGAAATGCCCTTATATAACAAGAATAGTAGCAGTGGTTACCGAAGGGAAACAAACAAATGAAGAAACTTTGAAGTTTACTGACCTTATAGATTAGTAACTCACATGTCATGGATACAGTGATGACTTGAACTGAGGTTTGAAAAAGTCTCTATTTTCCAGAAGCAGGCCCTCCACTTGTGGAGAAGGAGAGGGTGATATAAACACACAAATTACCATATTGCATGGTAGAGTGAAGAAGAATAAGACGTGATGCCAACATGTTGCTACAGTAGATTGAGGTAAAGCTAGGAGCAATCTGAGTGTGTCATAGGAGTGATGCAATTGGGATGGCTTTATGATGGAGCTTTGAATGGTTGATGGAATATTGATATGGAAATGTAGGAAAACAGTATATCTGTCAATTCATTTAGGATCATCTTATGAAGGAAGGATCTCCGACACGCTAGATCAAGCCAACTGAGATATTAATACATATAGCATTATAAGGTATCAGTGAATAATCAAGTGTGACAAAAACACAAGTAACGTTCTCTTTTTACCATTCATGTTGTATCTCTCCTGATTATGCTCCCATGATATACTGTCTATATTATTGTAGGGTTAGAATGGAGAACTGCTTGTATGGATTTTTATGCATTTGGGAGAATCATATATGCCACTTTGGAGAATTTGTCTTTTTTCTACAAGACAACAGGAAAGAACATTTAGTCCAAGAGAGCCGATTATGCAGAATTAGAAAACAGAAACTTTAAAAATGTGGGTTGAGGAGTTGTGGCTGTTGTTGCTGGTAGGGAATAAGAAAGAGAGCAGAAAGAACTGGGAATATCATGATACTAAAAATCAAAGAGGATTCTGCCAAGTGAAAAGACGCAAAGGATGTAAGAATTACAGGAAATGAAATAGACCTTGACCAATCCTTCATGTTTGTTCTTCTCACTCTGTATCCTCACTTATGGCTAAAGCTCTATAAAAGCCATTTCTTTTCCCTGGAAGACCCTCGTTCTTTTACCTTATTAGCTCCCAACATCTTTCAGATCTCAGTAAAAACCACTTCCACAAAGCAGCCTTTCCTGATTCTGACACAGCTCAGGTCTCCTTGTTATGAGGACATATGGCATTCTGTGCTTTTCCCTCTTGACACATGTCCCAATTATGGTACAGCGTTTAACTTTGAAATTTACCTCAGTTCTATTTTTCTATTAAAGTTTAAGTCCTAATTTACAAAGTCCACATGTGTGCACTTCACTACTGTCCACTCTTTGTATCCAACAGGCCTCCGTTAGGTGTTTGTTCAATGAAAGACGTTTATTCGTGCAGAGTAAAATTCTAGTGAATTTTGATGCTGCTCTCACAGCATACAGTGAACTAAAACCAATGAGGTCTTTTGTTCCACCGAAACCCTCATACCCTGATTGTTTGGACATAATTACAGAGGTAGAACTGTGGGGCTTCCCTTGTGGCTCAGCTGATAAAATATCTGCCTGCCATGGGGGAGGTCTGGGTTTGATCCCTGCGTTGGGAAGATTCCCTGGAGAAGGGAAAGGCTACCCACTCCAGTATTCTGGCCTGGAGAATCCCATGAACTGTATAGTCCATGGGGAAACAAGTCAGACACGACTGAGTGACTTTCTTTCACAGAAATGTGGATGCACTTGCTTTTTTTTTTTTTTTCACTTATTTTTATTAGTTGGAGGCTAATTACTTTACAATATTGTACTGGTTTTTGTCACACATTGACATGAATCAGCCATGGATTTACATGTATTCCCCATCCCGATCCCCCCTCCCACCTCCCTCTCCACCCGATTAATTGTTACCCTATTAGGAGGAAAGCAGTGGATGTTCGGTCTTTTATTCCACATACACTAGCCCTCACAGCTTCCTGTCCTAAGATAATGTGATAACTGAGTCACTGACTAAAAGACTGAATAGGACAGAACTAGAAACAGTGCTCGAAACCTGCCACCTGAGTCTACTTTTTACCATAGTATTGTTAATTTCACTAGAGGAGTTTAGTTTCTTAGCTGTACTCTCTGATGATGACAGATAAGAATACTTTAAGGAGAACTTACAAATCAAATATTCTTACATTGTACACAAACACCTAATCCTTCTTTGAAGGTACAAAAGAAATTCCCCTCCTTGATGAATTGTTACCTACTTTTCCTAGATGAAAGTACCATATTCCTCCTTATGGCTTCCTAATTTCATTCTTACCATTTTTATCTCCCTCTCCACATTCTGACTTATATTATAGCTAATTATCTGAACAGCACCAATCCCTACTCCTTTAAATGAGTTCCACTGGGGCTACATGGGTACACCAACTGCCCTGAAGTTACTTTTTATTGAGTATCGAACATGGCAGAAACTGGCCACCATTTGTTCTTTCTGAGGTAAATATTATAATTAAAATCAAATAGCCAGCCTCTGGTATTTTGGATAAACTGACAACTGGGCAAAATCTTAACTGCTATTCCAGATAAAAGTTCCTTTTGTGTTAATGTCTTTCATTTAGAGAGAACTTGCATTCTAGATAGCATTCAGGTAAATAGAAATAGGACTTATATGTTAGCTGGGAAAACAACCCTCTGTTGCAGGAAAGAAAAGTAGACAAATCACTCATCCTCTCTATGCTTCAAGACCCATTTTATTAGGAGCTGGCAGCTCAGACAGTAAAGAGTCCGCCTGCAGTACAGGAGACCTGGGCTCCATTCATGGTCAGGAATCCCTGGAGGAGGGCATGTCAAACTACTCCAGTATTCTTACTTAGTGAATCACCATGGACAGAGGAGCCTGGCTGGTTGCAGTCCATGGGGTCGTCAGTCCATGGGGTCATAAAGTTTAGGACATGATGGAGCAACTACACACAGAAAACTTCTCAAGGTGACATAGTGACATTTAGAAACAGTTTCTCTCACTAGTGTGCTTAACTACAATTCTTGCTTTTCGATGGAATATCAAAGATAAAAGTAATATTCCATAACAGTCAATTGATTATTTCTATCAATGATTTGTTCTAAAGGTAAGCTAGGGAAATACATTGTGAGATAGAGCAGATAATGAGAAGGATAAGGGATCCAAACAGGGAAGCTGCTCAACCAGTCGATAATTTTCTTTTCAGAGAAAAAAACACACCTCAGTTTGGAATCATGTTTTATACAGAGATTTGCATAATCTTTGGAAAGGTAAAGGATTTTCTACTCTAATTTACCTTTTCCAGTTGAAAAACCAAGCCCTAGAGAAATGAAGGTAGATTTTCCAAGTCAAAGAGCAGTTATGCTAGGATTCTGATGAGAACCTGGTGACAGGCCTTAGGGTCCAGTTGCTTCATCTTTAGGCTGACAGACTGGAGATTGGGGTACCAGTAATGGTGCAGTCTTCAGGCTGAATTGCTTTTATTTTGAGAAACTTCTTTCTTTGCGCTTAATGCCTTCAACTGATCACATAATTCCACAATCTATAGGTTTCAATGTTAAGCACCTCTAAGAAACTATGTTCCCAGGTAAGCATGTCAAAGAATTACAATTTAAAAGAAATGTACAATTCTATGGAATATGTTACCATGTGCCCCTTTATTTGGCATTGAATATCTATGCTACCTGTTCCACATTCATGACCTTGGAAGGGAAAACAAGATTGACATTTTTTTTTTCCCCCATTTAAACATGTCCTGTGTTTTAGTGCATGCAGGCTGCTGTTATAAAACGCCAGAGTCTGGGTGGTTTATAAACCACACTATTTATCACTGTTCTGGAGACTAGAAGTCCAAGGTCACGGTGCCAGCAGGGTTGAGGGAGTGCGGGCCTCTTCCAGGACATATTTCTAAATAGTAGGGATGAGGAAGTATTTCAGGCCTCTTTCACAAGGGCCCTAATCCCATTCACGTGGGCTCTGCCCTCATGGCCTCATTATTTTCCAATGGTCCCACCTCCTGAAATCATCACTTTGGGGATTAGATTTCAACATATGAATTTTGGAAGAACACAAGCATTTAGACCACGGCACCCAACGAGGAGACTGACTTGTCTGAGGTAACCCAATGCCTCATGCATACTGAATGCTCTGTGGTGCTGATAGGAAGCCAAGGACTAAGGAAGTTGAATAAGGACCAGCAGCCTCAGGTGGAGGGTCTGAAATGGCAAACTCCTTGATAGTTTTCAGAACAATATATGAGTATCTCCAGCATCTTCCTTGGTTAACAGTCATTGAGGAATCCCCCCTTCCTATACATGTCCTTATTTGAAATGTGAGTTAATTACAGAGTTCTTAGACAAAGTACCAATAGCCAAACATGATAATATGACGACTATGCATATGAAGAAAGGGGTCTTTGACAGATGCAAATTTCAGAGTGGAAAGTCCTCAAGACTTTATTCACTTCAGGTAGCAATTACAAGTTTGGGGATCTCCCAAGACCATTCCTGGGTTCCATTATCAGCTAGGACTCCAAGACCTCCCTGAAAGCTGTTATACATGTGGTTATGGTTTATTCCAGATCTTTGATTTATTTTTAATTCATTATTTATTTTTACTGAAGTAAAATTGGTTTACAATGCTATAAATGTCATTTTTTGTTGAACAGGGAATAACTTGTATATATATACATATATCCACTCTTATTTAGATTCTTTTCTCATGTAGCAACCGACAGGTTCCAGAAAGGAAAAGGAGTATGTCAAGATTGTATGCAGTCATCTTGCTTATCTTACTTATATACAGAGTACATCATGAGAACCCCTGTGCTGGATGAGCACAAGCTGGAATCAAGATTGCTGGGAAAATATCAATAACCTCAGATGTACAGATGAAACCACCCTTATGGCAAAAAGTGAAGAACTAAAGAGCCTCTTGATGAAAGTGAAAGAGGAGAGCAAAAAATTTGGCTTAAAGCTCAACATTCAGAAAAGTAAGATCATGGCATCCGGTCCCTTCACTTCATGACAAGTAGATGGGGAAACTGGACAGTGGCCGATTTTATTGTTTTGGGCTCTAAAATCACAGCAGATGGTGATTACAGCCATGAAATTAAAAATGCTTACTCCTTGGAAGGAAAGTTATGACCAACCTAGACAGGATATTAAGAAGCAGAGACATTATTTTGTCAAGAAATATCCGTCTAGTCAAGGCTATTTTTTCCCAGTAGTCATATGTGGATGTGACAGTTAGACTATAAAGAAAGCTGAGCACTGAAGAATTAATGATTTTTACCTGTGGTGTTGGGACAGACTCTTGAGAGTCCCTTGGACTGCAAGAGATCCAACCAGTCCATTCTAAAGGAGATCAGTCCTGGCTGTTCATTGGAAGGACTGATGTTGAAGCTGAAACTCCAGTATTTTGGCCACCCGATGCAAAGAGCTGACTCATTTGAAAAGACCCTGATGTTGGGAAAGATTGAAGGCAGGAGAAGAAGGAGATGACAGAGGGTGAAATGGTTTGGTGGCATCACTGACTCAAGGGACATGAGTTTGGTTAGACTCCAGGAGTTGGTGATGGACAGGGAAGCCTGACGTGCTGTGGTTCATGGGGTCACAAAGAGTTGGACACGACTGAGCGACTGAGCTGAACTGAACTCAAGTAAGTTATTACAGAGAATTTCGTAGAGTTTCCTGTTCTATACAGTAGGTCCTTATTAGTTATCTATCTTATATATATTAGTGTGTACACGTCAATCCCAATGTCACAATTCATCCCTCGCTTCTTCCTCCTGGAACCATAACAATATTTTCTACATTGTGACTCTCTTCCTGTTTGTAAAAAAGTTCCTTTATATCACTTTTTAATATTCCACATATGAGTGATATCATATGCATTTGTCTTTCTCTGTCTGACTTTCTTTACAAGGTATGACAATATCCAGGACCAACCATATTGCTTCTGATAGCATTATTTTGTTCCTTCTTATGGCTGAGTAACATTACATTGTATATCTGCACTGCATCTTCTTTGCCCATTTCTCTGTTGATGGACATTTAGGTTGCTTCCAAGTTCTGGCTATTGTAAACGGTGATGCAGTGAATACCGCTATGCTTAGTCAATTAATCGTTTGAGTGGCATTTTGGAGAAAAGTAAAATAAGGCTTGCCTAAAGATTCAGAGCTAGTGAGTGGTGGAATGGGAGAATGTACAACGGCTAAAGTACTCCAAGGTTCATACCTAAAGCCCCTATGTTGCAAAAATACCAACAATTTTTTTTTAACATTTTTATTTTTTGGTTGCGTTGCTGAAGGGCTATTTTTTTAGCATTTTTATTTTTTTGGTTGCGAGGCTGAGGGCCTAATCATCCACTGGTAACTACTTAATTATTAATCCTTTTGCTTAAGTGATATTTAAGCATCAAAAAAGTCTCCATTTTGCCTTTTTCAGTAAATACTGCAAATTTTTTTCTTTTTTTTTCCCTATGTAGACCCCAACATGTATAAATCAAATGGCATGAATAGTGAGTAGCAAGCAGAGTATTGTTTGAGACAGAATTGGCAAATAAAACTGTAGATATTTAAAGTATATAACATGAGAATTTGGTATGTGTATATATTATTTTACAAACTTACTTTTAGTTTCTTTAAAATGTGCTGTACAACGATGTGAGTCAGCCATAAGGGTACATATATCCTTCCCTCTTGAGTCCCCCACTCGCACCCCATCCCGCTTCTCCAGGTGGTCACGCAGCACGGGGTGAGCTTCCTGTCTCATACAGACACTGCCCACCAGCTGTCTGTTAACATTTTACAGATGGTAATGTACTGTGTTTCAATGCGACTCTTTCAACTCAACTTGCCCTCTCCTCCCCTTTGTGTCCACAAACATGTTCTCTGTCTGTGCCTCTGTTCCTGCCCTGAAAATAGGTTAACCAGTGCCATTTTTCTGGATTCCATATATACATTAACATACAATATTTGGTTTTCCCTTTGTGACTTATTTCACTCTATATAACAAGCTGTCCTTTCATCCACCACAGCCCAAGTGAACCAAATTCGCTTCTTTTTAAGGTTAATTAAAATTCCCTCATACAGATGTACCACAACTTCTTTATCCATTCCTCTCTCAGTGCACATCTAGATTGCTTCCATGTCCTGGTTATTGTAAACACTGTTGCAATGAATTTTGGGGTACATGTGTCTTTTTGAATTATGGTTTTCTCAGGGTATATGCCCAATAGTAGAATTTCTAGGTCTTATGGTAGTTTTGTTAGGATTTCCCTGATGGCTCAGCAGCTAAAGAATCTGCCTGCGATGCAGGAGACACAGGCAATGGTTCAATCCCTGGGTCGGGAATCTTCTCTGGAGGAGGAAATGGCAACCCACTCCAGTACACTTGCCATTTCCACCTACCCCTCTGCCATAGTGCTGACCCTCATTTACATATGTATTAGAAAAGAGTTTCCCTTTCTATTAACTTAAGTACCATAGCTATCATCTGACATGTTTACTTTTTATTTTTTGAAGAGGACACAGGTAAGTTCCACTCTCTTAGACAGCACCAATTATACAACACAATTTTATCAGTTATAGTCATCATGCTACATATTAGATCCTCAGACCTTATAATTTTCATATGTTAAAATGTATAACATTTTACAAACCCGTTCTTATTTCCTCCACTCTCCAAGCCCTGGCAATCACTTTCCTATGCCATTTCGGAGTTCCACCTTTTTATTTTTGATTTCTTACAATTGAGATCACACAGTATATGTCTGTCTCTAACTTGTTTCAGCTAGCATGCTGCTGCTAAGTCACTTCAATCGTGTCCCACTCTGTGCGGCCTAGCATAAAGGTCCTCCAATTTCATCCATGCTGCCACAAATGGAAGAACTTGTTTCTTTTTTAGTACTTAAATAAAATTCATATATATATATATATGATTATATATATATCACATTGCATTTTTTTAATCTCTTCACATGCTGACGGGTACTTAGATTGTTCCTATAATATGTTGTTTCTAGAATACTGTGATGGAGAAGGAAATGGCAACCCACTCCAGTACTCTTCCCTGGAAAATCCCATGGACAGAGGAGCCTGGTAGGCTACAGTCCATGGGGTTGCTAAGAGTCGGACACGACTTCACTTTCACTTTCACTTTTCACATTCATGCATTGGAAAAGGACATGGCAACCTATTCTAGTGTTCTTGCCTGGAGAATCCCAGGGAACGGGGAGCCTGGTGGGCTGCCGTCTATGGGGTTGCACAGAGTTGGACACGACTGAAGTGAGTATGAAGCAGCAGCAGCAGGCTACTGTCAATATTGATGCAGTGAATATGGGTGTACATATTTCTCTTTGAGATAATTATTTCATTTCCTTTGACTATATATTCAGAGTGAATATATATCCAGAAGTGTGAAATTTCGTGAGAAACTTCCCGAAGGTATTCCATGGGAGTTGCACCAATATACATTCCAACCAATAATCCATTAAGACCTCCATTTTCTACACATCCTCAATCACACTGATTTCTTACTTTTTGATAAAAGCCATTTAACCAGGAGTGAAGTGGTGTGTGTTGTACTTTTGATTTGCACTTCTCTGATAGTGATGTTGAAAATCTTGTCATAAACTTCCTGGCCTTTTTGTATGTCTTATTTGGGGGGAAAATTGTCTACTCTGTAAAATAACATGCATTTTGTATACTCTATTTGAATATATAAAACTCAGTTACCTATGCATACACTAAAAGAAATGACAGAAATACAAATAATTCCAGTTATAATTGCATCAAAAAAATAAAATTCTTAGAAATAAATTTAAGGAATGTGTTGAAAGATCTATGTATGCAAATATTCAAGACACTCATGAAAGAAATGTTTAAAAGACACAAAAGGAAACATTTCATATTTATTGACTGGCATGAAAACAGATTCATAGATCAACAGAGCAGAGCAACAAAGCCAGAAAGAAACACACACCCATATATTGTCAGTTAGCTTATGAAAAAGGAGCCAAGAATATCCGGTGAGGAAAGGACAAGCTTTTCAAAAATGGCACTGGGAAAAATGGATAGTGCTATGAAAAAATGAAAATGTACCCCTGTCTTTAACCATACACAGAAATCAACTAAAAAAGGATTAAAAAGTTGAACATAAGACTTTAAGTGATTAAAGCCCTAGAAGAAAACATTGAAGTAATCTTCTTGCCATTAGTCCTTGCAATGAGTTTTTGGGTTTCACACTGAAAGCAAAGGCAACAACTGCAAAAACAAACAAGTGGGACCACATCAAACTCCAAAGAAAAGAACATCAACAAAATCAAATGGCAATTTACAGATTGACAGAAGATATTTCCAGATCATATATTTCATAAGAGCTTAATAGCCAAAAATACATGAGACAGACAACTCAAGGGCAAAACCCCCCAAATAATCCAAATTTTTAATGGAGCATAAGAAAAGTAAGAGTTTCAATAAATCTGAAGATTAGACTGTAGATGAGAGACACAGCAAGGTTTTCCTACTAGAACCAGAAAAACCTGTGCATTGCTGGCATTACTTCCTTCATTCCCACTCACTTGTTTGACAGTTACAGTTCACAGTGTACATTGTTCAGTCAATAGAAATCACCCCACAGTGAGCTATAATATGTGCCAAGAACAGCCTCACAGATGGGGAAAAAACAACTAATATTTGCATAATTACTAATGAGGCATATCAGAAGGAAGGGAATTTCCAGAGTTGACCACTCCATTGTTTTCTGTATTTCATTTCAAAAATGTGCCACCTAGTAAGGAAAATGAGTTAAGAGACCTCACTAATATATTGACAGAAAATCAGTTACACACTGAGGAAACCAGATCTGAAAGAGACACGTGCACCCCAATGTTCATCGCAGCATTGTTTATAATAGCCAGGACATGGAAGCAACCTAGATGCCCATCAGCAGATGAATGGATAAGGAAGCTGTGGTACATATACACCTTGGAATATTACTCAGCCGTTAAAAAGAATTCATTTGAATCAGTTCTAATGAGATGGATGAAACTGGAGCCCATTACACAGAGTGAAGTAAGCCAAAAAGATAAAGAACATTACAGCATACTAACACATATATATGGAATTTAGAAAGATGGTAACGATAACCCTATATGCAAAACAGAAAAAGAGACACAGAAGTACAGAACAGACTTTTGAACTCTGTGGGAGAAGGTGAGGGTGAGATGTTTCAAAAGAACAGCATGTATACTATCTATGGTGAAACAGATCACCAGCCCAGGTGGGATGCATGAGACAAGTGCTCGGGCCTGGTGCACTGGGAAGACCCAGAGGAATCGGGTGGAGAGGGAGGTGGGAGGGGGGATCGGGATGGGGAATATGTGTAACTCTATGGCTGATTCATATCAATGTATGACAAAACCCACTGAAATGTTGTGAAGTAATTAGCCTCCAACTAATAAAAAAAAAAGAAAAACAGTTTCAAATGGGAGCATTAGTGGATTGTAAACGGGGTAATTTATTACTAGTGTTCAAACTCTAGTCCTTTTGATTCTCTACTGCATCAGGTAATAATTTATTATAAATATTAATAGCAACATAGAGACACATACTACTAAAGTTATAGTGAATAGAGAAAGACATAGAATATATTAGGCAAGAAGTGAAAGTATGGGAAGTCAGCAATGGTAGTAAAGTAAAGGGCAGTATTGCATTGAGAGGAAGGAAGGTTCTCAAAGCTTCTTCAAACATCAAAAACGAGCCAGATGTGAGGAATTAGCTTTATTTGTAAACCAGAAACTCTACCAAGGAAATTTAAGTTCATAAAAATATTACGATGCTAAAACCCACAATTTAGGCAGAGAATAGGGTAGAGTAGGATATATAGATATTCAAAACTCTCCATTGCTTAGTGCATCAGGCACTCAAAGACCACCCTCACTGAAGTCTTTATTGCTCAACCTACAGGTACCAGCATGGAGAAAGAGATAGCTCTACTCCACAGGAAGTTGAACCCTACTTTTGTAGCCTCATGGCTTTCCTTAAGAAGCATTTGATGGAGCAGATTTCCTCCATCCCATTCCATCTTGCTGACTCCCCATGGGCAACAGGAGTCCTCACCCTGGGATCATTTCGCAATCTCCATGGCTACAGCTCCCAGCTTCCGTGGACACCAGTGGACTTACAACCCTGTCCGAGGTATGAAAGTCAGCAGAATGGCTTGTCTATCTGGTTCTCACTCTGTTCAGACGGTCACAGGTTAATTAGTTCACTCCCAACAGCTTCAAATGACTCCCCCATTCCAGTGGATAGCCATGGACTCGGGGATCTCTCCCTGCGCTTCAGCCCCCTCACCCCCAGGTGCAGGCTGGTCCCACTTGCTCTCCTCCTTCTTTCCCCTTCCTCCTTGTCCCTTCTTTCCTTTGTCCTACTGAGTTCTGTATGGATCCAGATATTCCTTCTCAGTAGTCAGGGATTCCTGCCACTATTCACCTGGTCTTCTGTGAGAACTGCTGTGTCTTTAGACATTCTTGATGCATCGGTGGAGAGAGGTGTACCCCACTTCCACCCACCCCTCCATCATCTTGTCCACCACCATTTGTGGATGTACTAGAAATGAGTTTCCCTTTCTATTAAGTAACATTGCCATCACCACACATGGTTAACTTTTGCTTTTTGAGGAGAACACAGGTAAGTTTCACTCTCCTCAGTTGAGTCAGTCATTCAGTTGTGTCCAAATCTTTGCGACCCCATGGACTGCGGCAAGCCAGGCTTCCCTTTCCATCCCCAACTCCCAGAGCTTACTCAAACTAATGTTCGTTGAGTCAGTATGCCACTTGATGATGTCCACTCTCTCAGAGATTTTTTTTTTTTTTTTTTTGAGATTCCTTACAATTGAGATCGTATTTTGTTTTCCTTTCTCTGGCTTAGTTTATATAGTGCAGTTCTCTCCAGTTTCATCCATGTTGCCATAAATGGAAGGATTTCTTTATTTTTCTAATGGCTAAGTAATATTTACCTATATGTGTCACATCACATTGTTTTAATCCATTCACTTATTGAAAGATACTCAGCTTATTCCTATATCAAGGCTATTGTGAATAATGCTGCAATGAACATGGGGATACAGATCTCTCTTTGAGAAAATGACTTCATTTCCTTTGACTGTATATCCAGAAGTGGGATAATGGATCACATACCAGTTCTCTTTTAAATTTCTTGAGTAACCTCCATAGTATTTTTCCATGGGAGTTGGACTAGTACACATCCCTACCAACAGTGCATAAGCACTCCTTTTTCTCCATAACCTCCACAAGATCTGTCATTTATTACATTTTTGGTACTAGCCATTCAAACAGGTATGAGGTGATATCTCTTGTGCTTTTGATCTGCATTTCCTTTGATTATTAGCAATGCTAAGCATCTTGTCATATACCTCTTGACCATCTGTATGTCTTAGTTGTGGGAAAAAGGCCTATTCTTTTCCCACATTATGTTTACTATAAAGATGTAGAATATATTATGTTTACTATATTCCAATATATGAAACTCTATTGCCTACCTATATATCAAGAATGAACTATCAGAAAGTTGAATAAAGTAAACAAGCCCATTTACTATTGCATCACAAAAAGATAAAACACAGAAATACACTCAAGCAAGGTGATAAAGATTTTATACGAAACCTCTAAGACATTGATAAGAGAAATTTAAAAAGAGCTAAAGATATGTAAACTTAGGTTGTCTGTTCAACTTGTTTCTTGAGGTAGGATTTGTATTACTATGACCTTCCCTCTTAGAATTGCTTTTGTTGCATCCTATAGGATTTAGATCATCATGTTTTCATTGTGCTTTGTTTCTAGGAATGTTTTGATTTCCCTTATTTCTTCAGTAACTTGTTTATTATTTAGAAATGTGTGGTTGAATCTCCATGTGTTTGTGTTCTTTAAAGTTGTTTTATTTTTCCTATAATCTATATCTAGTCTCATAGTGTTGTGGTCAGAGTAAATGCTTGATATAATTTCAATTTCCTTAAATTTACTGAGGTTTGATTTGTGACCCACAATGAGGAAAATGTTCCATGTGCACTTGAGAAGAAAGTGTATTCTGCATTTGGATGGAATGTGCTGAAGATATCAATTAGGTCTGTTTGCCCCAATATTTCCTTCTAGGCTTATGTTTCCTTATTAATATTCTGTTTTGTTGATCTGCCCATTGGTATAGGTGCGGTGTTAACATGCCCTACTATTACTGTGTTACTGTCAATTTGCCCTTTTGTGCCAGTTAGTGTTTACCTTATGTATTGAGGTGCTCCTATGTTAGTTACATAGATATATAAAATTGTTTTTGTCTTTTTCTTGGACTGACGCTTGATCATTTGGTAGTGTCCTTCTTTATATCTTATAATAGTTTTTATTTTAAGGTCTATTTTTTCTGACACGACAATTGCCAATCTGGCTTTCGTTTGAATTCCATTTGCTTGGAATATCATTTTCCATCCTCTGACTTTCAGTCTTTTTGTGTCTCTAGGACTTAAGTGGGTATCTTGTAGACAGCATATATATGGGCCTTGTTTTTGTATCCATTCATCCAGTCTGTGTATTTTGGTAAGAATGGGAGAAGATAAAAGCAAATAAAACAACTGATAAAGGGTCATTTTCCAAAATACAAGCAGCTCAAACGAGTCAGTCATCAAAGGCAAAGGGAAGAGCTGCAAAAATAAACTAGTGAGACCACATCAAACTCAAAACCTTCTGCATAGTAAAAGAAGCAATCAATAAAATTAAATGGCAATCTTTGGAATGAAAAAAAAATTGCAAATCACATATTTGGTAAGGGCTTCATATATAGTTTATATAAGATACTCATGCAACTCAGTGGGGAAAAAGATTAAACAAATCAAATTATTAAATGAGCAAAGGAGGAATAGGTGGTTTGAAAAATCTGAAGATCAGACTGTAGAGGAGAGACACTGTAAGTTTTTCCTTCCAGAACAAAAGCCTCTGTTTTCCTGGCATTGCTTTATTTCCAATCAGCTGTTTGGTGATTGCAGTTCACAGTATGCAACCTTCACTCAATAGCAATCACCCTACACTGAGCTATGTGCTATGAATTGCCCTACTAACTTAAAAAAAAACAACAACTAATAATTACATACTTAATCTTGAGGCATCTAAAATCCAAGGTGATTTTCAGAGCTTTCCACTCCATTGTTTTCTACATTCTATTTCAAAATTGAAACACCTAGTAAGGAGTAATTAGGGGACCTCATTAATACATGGGTAGAAAGTCATTTAAAACTGGGAGCATTACTGGATTATAATTTGGGGGACTGTATTATTATTAATACTATTGTAATTTTATTCCCTTTAATTCTCTGGTATACTAGATTGATATTTCTTTAAAGTAGTAGTACAGACACTATGGAGAAGAGGTTGCAGATTCCTTAAAAAACTGGAAATAGAACTGCCATATGACTGAGCAATCCCACTACTGGGCATACACACCAAAGGGGGTTCAGGATGGGGAACACATGTACACCCATGGCAGATTCCTGTCAATGAATGGCAAAACCACCACGATATTGTAAAGTAATTAGCCTCCAATTAAAATTAACAAAATAAAATAAAATTGTAATACCAACATAGAGACACACACCCCTCAAGTTACAGTAGATTGAGAAAGACAAAGCTTATGAGGCAGGAAGTGAAATCACAGAAAATTAGCAATGGTATCAAAAGAAGGGGCAGTATTGCTTAGAAAGAAAGCAGAGTTCTCTAATTTTTTGGAGACAACATGAACAAGCCAGATGGGAGCCAACCAGCTTAAGCTGTATACCAGAAACTTCACCAGAAGAAAAATGAAGTTCATAAAAATATGCTGATGCTGAACGCCAAAATCAAGACAGCGAATAGGGTATTGTATATGTAGATACTGAAAACTACTCAGATTTAGACATGGGAGCAAATACACCAATGAACATCAGAAAAATCAAGTACAAAAGGGTCTGAAAAGTAAATCATAAAGAGACTTGGTAGTCTGATCAAAAGAATAAGAGGATCAAATTAGACACCAAAATAGAAAGACTTGTCCACATGATAGAACCAGAGAATGCTCAGGAGAGAAAATTTCAGACCTAGTGGACCAGCGAACAGAAGCCTCCAGCATCAGGAACAGAAACCCTGGGCAGGACTCATGACTCTACACTTCTGGGAACGGCCTCAGTTTCAAAGTTTGGGCGCTATACTGCCTAAAAGTGAATGCAGACAAGGCTTATAGCTTGTATGACAGTGAGTCACAGACAATAGTGTTTGTTAGTTTACTTTTCTCATTCAACTATAAAGTTAATGAAGCACTAATCAATGATAACTGACACCTTTAGTTTCCAGTCAGATCCTCTTTAGTCATACAATGGATATCTGAACCTGTTATATGGTCCCCAGTAACAGTTTTAATAGTTAAATTTATTGATTTTTAATTGAAGGGCAATTCATTTACAATACTGGACTGCTTTCAGCCAAAAATCAACATGGTTCAGCCATAGGTTTACCTATGTCCTGTCAACCTTGAACCTCCTTCCCACCTTTCTTCACATCGCACCCCTGGAAGTTGTTACAGAAAAATATGGAAGGTTTCACAGATTTGTGTGTCATCGTTGGGCAGGGGCCATGCTAATATTCTCAGTATTATTCCAATTTTTTAATATATGTGCTACTGAAGCAAACACAAATATAACACTTTAACAAAAAAATAAATCATATAGTTAGTCATCTACCAACAAATTATCAAATACTTTAGAAATTAGGGTATTCTGCTATATTTACTGCCTGTTATAAAACTGAATTTTATAAGGTCCAAAGTTCCATTTAGGAATTAAGCATATATTTATTCATAACACATGTATACATGCACAGAAATATATGCAAACAATACGTCTATGTTATACAAGCTATTATTCTCCTTGCCTGTCACAATAAGCTCTTTAGTCGATGAGAGAGATAGTCCCAACTTTCTCCAACTTATATGACTTCTTTTTGAGAAATACTTCTTTGGTTTTCACCACCAAATTTTAAATAACTATTTTATTCTTAGGTACCATGCCCCTTTAAACTAACTAAGAGCAGAAAAACCTAGTAAATGCTGATATCTTATCATTAATTAAATTACCACTATTCTGGTAAATTGAAAAAAGAATCAAGTTGAGATCTTATTCAGGAGGATAAAACTTCCATTTCATTACTTCTCTTGTCCAAACTAATTCTTGCTCACTTCAGACTTAAATTCTGCTTACTTACAAAGGACAGATAGGAAAAGTAATTTTAAAATCACGCTTGCAAGAATCTATGATTTTACGCTTCTGTTGGCCAAAGGTAGGGCCAGGAATAATTTCTGAAATATTACAATACATCATGGAAGCATGAAGCTCTAGTTCTCCTATCAAAGAGGAGATCTTTGGAGATGGTTCAAAAACTGAGCACCATGGTTATCAGGATGTGCTCCCGACCAGACAGATGGATTTTCTCCCTGAAATGTCACAGTCAGCAAAGACCAGGCCGTGTCCACAGAGCCAGTGAGGGGTCCTGGTTGCTGAGCAGGTAAGATTCTTGATGACCATCTGGAGATTTACCTGCCATTGTCTCAAAGAAACAAACATAATGAGAAGATTAAGGATGCATAAAAGTAGAAGAGCTGTCAAGGTGCCTAGATTCAAGGCTAGCCAGGAGAACCAGGCCCACACACTGATAATTGTCAAAGGCTTTAACAGTGAGTGTTTTATAGACAGAGCAGAACAAGTGGATAAAACCAGTGTTCTAGGGTCACTGCTGCTTTGCAGTCAAAGACAAAATATTTTTCGATTTAAGCAGAGTCAACACAGCTCCTGGTGTGGTCCTAGTAACATAATGAACACAGAGAGCCCACAGGCATGAGTGATGTGACATTAGGAAGTGAAGAGATGACTGTATTGGTACCCAGTCACCTCCATCTGCTAATAATGGGACCTGGGGAAAATTATTTGTCCTCTCCAAGTCATTGCATCTTCATTAACATAACTTGATGATCATAGTGAAGATGAAGGCTATCTCATAAGGTTACCGTGAAACACAACTTTTAAGATGTTTTAAAGCTTTTGGGAAAGTATCAAAGACATGTATGGGGTTAGGAAGGTGAGTTAGCAGATCCAAGGTACAGTACCTTTTTCTCTTAGTATTCTCTCTGTTCTCAATAGTAGCAATCAGTCAGTCATGTGTTTACTCTTACCCCAGCACGATGGTAAACCACACAGATCAACTGTACACATCTTGTCATTTCAGTGTCTAAAATTCAAGCATCAGTCAATGTAGAGTAAAAAAATTAGAAACTCCTAGAGGGCCTGGCTGCTCAGAGTCTGTAGAGTCCCAACATTAAACCATCTAAAAAAGGATGGCCTAAATAATCTACCTCAGAATTAAGTTCCAAATGTTTGCAGAGCACAGAATTACTTCAGTGACAATACAAAAATGCAGGGAGTAACCGACTATTCCAACTATCTATGTGTGCAAATATCATCATCCATCTAAATTACACAGAAGGTGCTGCTTCTTCCCCACCCCAGCTACTACAGCTCCAATTCCTGCTCAGAGCAACAGGGAAAGAGAAGGCTTCCCTCCACAAGATGGATTTGATAACCTCAGGTGATTAGATCATCTCAAAATGGCTCATGTTTTTATTTAAGCAGGGTCCTGCCTGCTTCTGCTGCTGGTCATGTCACATCTGCTCCTGTGCCAAGGCAACGTATGCCAGTCCTGTAGTCCTGATGTGTTTGGCGTCCCCCTGAAGTTCCTTGGAAAAACATTTAGCCGTGTCTCCAGGCTGTCCCATGACATGCATAACCTTTCCACAATAATGTTCAATGAATTTGTAATTACTGTGGTGGTGGTGGTTTAGATGCTAAGTCATGGCCGACTCTTGAGACCCCATGGACTGTAGCCCGCCAGGCTCCCAGAAGGTACCTTCACGTAAGTGACTGGGCCATGCTGTCCTTTCAACAAGAGGGCTGCATCAGCCAAACTTCAAATAACACACTCTCTAGGTTAAAGATGCCGTCAGCTCATAAGATGTGGAAATCGAAGAAAGGAACAGTTTTGTGAAATATCAAAGACTCCTAAGAAGTGCAATAAACTTTTCCATTTCCTTTCATTCATTTTTTTCTTTAAATTTCTAAAATAAATGATTTTTTATTTGTCAGCTAGGAATGCCATAAAAGAATACAATAGACTCAGTGGAATAAACACCAGAAATTTATTTCCTCACAGCTCTGGGGGCTAGAAGCCCCAGATCAGGCACCAGCAAGGTGAGGTTCTGGTAAGAACTCTTTCTTCCCAGGATGGCTTCTCCATGCGTCCTCACACTGGGTGGCAGGTGGGGAAGAGAGACAGAGAAAAGGACACAAAGACACAGAAACAGACGAGAAAATTCTCTGGCGTTTCGCTTCATGGAGACACTAAACCTATCGGATGAGTGTTGCACCCTCAGAGCTCATTTAACCTTAATGGGCTTTGCTGGTGGCTCAGATGGTAAAGAATATTTGCACAATAGGAGGGACCTGGGTTCTATCCCTGGGTCTGGAAGATTCCCTGGAGAGTGGAACAGCAAGCCACTCCAGTATTCTTGCCTGAGAAATCCCATGGACAGAGGAGTCTGGTGGGCTATAGACCATGGCGTGCCAAAAAGTCAGAACCCTTTTCAAAACACAGTACTTTGGCAGTACAGGCTCTAACACATGAATTTGAAGAACACACATTCAGTCCATAATACTACCTGACAGAAAGCACTTTTATTTTGGATTGGGGAAAAAGAAGCATGTTGATTTTCTGGTCCTTCAGTGTCTCTCTGGGCTTTCTTCTCCAGGCTCAGAGTAAATAGCCAATAAATGAGAACTGCTCTGCAGTGAACTGGGTGGATGGAACATGTTAAACAAAGCTGAATCCTGGTCACAAAAATGAATACTGGTAGTTTTCTTAATGCTACAAATTATTGCTTTAAGATTTGCAGTGAATAGGTTTCGAGCTACAATAGAAGGGGAGTTTACAATTGGACACAATTATTCTTTTTCTGATGAAGGTATATGAAAGTTGTATTTTAATTCTTTTAGGTCAATCAAGGAGCACACAGTAGAGCAGACAGCTAATAAAAGGCGGTGCTAAAGACTTCTATTAAATTCATGTAGTTCTTTGTACACACTAGTTTTTGTTTCATCCTCTATTTTTGACTGTCCATTTTTTTCCTACCTCTTCCACGTAATCTCTTCAAATGTTCATAACTTCCTCTAAAGATTAGTTTTTCTCTATCAAAGTGTTAGCTAGATTTTTCTAATCTTATTATTCTCAGTCCATTGCTTTTTATTTCCTATAACTTTAGGCCGTGCTCTTCTGATGTACCATTTTGTCACCTTAAACAGCATTGTATTCTGCACCTGGGATGAACACTACGCTTTTTGGTGAGCGGATTCAGAGATGAGACAAAGTCATTACTCTATTACTCCTTATAAGGGAATATATTGGCTCTAACCCACAGTAAACAAGAGATTAAATGGTTAAATATATGTGCATCCATGCATTCTAAGTCACATCAGTTGTGTCCAACTCTTTGCAACCCTACTGATGTAGCCCAAGAGGCTCCTTTGTCCATTGGATTCACCAGGCAAGAGTCCAGGAGTGTGGTGCTGTACCCTCTTTTGAGGGATGCTCCTTACCTAGGGATCAAACCTGAGGCTTCTTATATCTCCTGAATTGGCAGGAATACTCTTTACCACTACCGTTACCTGGGAAGCACCAAGTATTGGTACAAAAGTACTATATATGGTTCAAATACTAAAAAAGAAAAAAAAAAGATAATGATAAAATAGAGAAGGGAAAAATTTGAGCTTAGAAAAGTTAGATGTAAAATCATTTTTATAGAGACAATGTATAGAAAAAGTAGGAAAAGAATGACTTTCACATTCTGTGATGCCCCCCCGTTAAAAAATTACACATCTGTAAAACTTGTTAATGTTCTGGTAATGGGTTCATCTACTGAATGCCCAACAACCCTAACTAATTGCCTGATCACTTTCAGGATGAAAAGTATTCCCAAAGTATACCACAGTATATCAATGCCACCAACGACTGCCACACCAATTCAATCCATGCTCCAAAAGAAAGAGAAAAAGTCCAGTAGATGAACGTGAGTCTTTCACCTGGGTTTTTCACCAGATCAAATGAGACAGATGGTAGCTTACCAAGTTTCCGATTATTAGAGGTAATGGTAACTGTACACGCAGGAAATGGTGGAGGAACTGTAAGCAGTTGAAGAGAAATTATCTTATGCAGTTGATGAAGCTTGAGCGAAATCAAGGGATGACTAAAGATCTGTAGCAGCAAAATAAATAACTGATCTATAAATTGTCCATGCAGACAAGTTTAGTTCAAGCAATGCATTAGACATAGGATTGCAGCTATGATTCTGTACAAAAGCATGAAATGAATGGGAACTTCCATGTGTAAAACATAAGACTGCAAAATTCATGAGTATGTAAGAAACACACCCCAGTTTTGCGCACTCCCTGTTACTAGTGACTTGTACGTGGGAGTCCTATACTGCACCACTCGAGCCAGCGCGTCTGCCTTTCACAGCTCTCCTGACTCTGCTTCTACTTCAAATATACCTCCTTCGTTCATCATTCTCAATGACTCCTCTGTCACCTTTTATTTTTAATTTGTAAGTTTCCCCCACAATGGCCTATAAAACATTGTTTTGCTTCTCATGGCCGCAACAACTGCCTCTGTTCTGAGGACAACACAGGTTACATACAAGCCTCAATGATTAATGGCAGCCCCAAATTTTCACCGTTATAATCTCTCCTTTCTGATTTCCTGCATTATCCTTCATCCTAACATTATTTAAAATATTTTCACATGCATCCCCTCTTAAAATACTATCTTTTCTCTCTACAACTTTCTTAACGATATCAGCATTCTTTTCCTCTGTTAAGCGCATAAATAATGAGGATGATCAAGTAAAGGAAAAGTTCAAAATGGAGGAGGACGAGGGATTTTTCAATAAGCTTGAATTTAAAGTTTATTGAGAGTTACTACATGGCCATACATTTTACTAAGCACTTTATGTACATTACTATATTTCATCCTACACAGTTCTCTGTTCTTTACCACTAAAACAGTAACTAGAGATCTTCAGCCCCCTGGGATTTTCGTGCCCAATTCTAATAGTAGTGAACCTGGCGGGGAAACCCTGCATTGTGAATCCCACTGATGCCGTTACTAAATACAACGCTGTGCCATTTTCTGCCCAGACACGTGTCAACATGACATACTCTTCTGATATCAGCATGGGGGCTGGTGTTGGGATCAACTAAGGAAAGAAAGCCTGTTTAGGAATGTCATGTCTTCTTCATTGTCTCTTTGTTGTAATATCAAAAAACAAATTACGGATGAAAAATCAATATGAATGACTCATCTGATTCATTAATACGAAAGTATCATTGGGTTACAATGATGTGGGCACAGGTAGAATGTCTCTTTCCTAGGTCAGGTAATGCAGGCACATACTGACTTGTCATAAAGTACTTAGATTTCTCTCACACAAATATACAAACAGAAAAGAACTCACTGTGTGGGTGGTAGAATTTCAGAGGAATTAAGAATCTTCTTCATGTTATAAATTAGAACTCATCAGAAGAATCAGTGCTTAAGTAACCCAGATTTTTAATAATTCAGTAAGTGTGAGCCAATGCTTACATTTTATCATTTTGCAACTTTTACTACCTTCAAAAATCTCTGCATACACATAAGAATAAACAGAAGTCTTGTAGGACAGCTGCTCTGAGCAAAGATCACATGTTACAAAAACCATTGAATTATCAATATTTTAATGAGACTGTTTCTTATGTTTGCTTAGAATGAAGACCTTACTAAGTGGATACTCATCTTACAGTTCCTCTGGAAAGGTCCTCTGTATGATCTAGTCCATGAACCGTACTTTGAGAAAGACTTCTCAGATACTATCCTATCAAGTGCCAGAGAGAATTTAAAAATATTTTTCAAACTTGAAACAATCTTAAAGAGGCGATTCAGCCAGGTGAGCATCCTGCAGAGGGCTTTCTTGCTTTTTTGATGACTCTGTAATGCATAAGGGGATTTGAAATATCTCATTTTGTAAGAAAAAGATTCATGACTTCTATATGCTAGACTGCTACTACATAAAGCAAGAGCCTAGTCATTCATAGTGATGGATTCTACTGTAAAGGAATCCGAATTTCACTGTAATTTTTCTCATATGCAGCCTTCCCTGCATTGCACACAATTCCACCAAAAGCTTGCCTCTTCCTGGGCATAGGTGGTTGAAATATTATCAAGATTCAGACAACTAGAGAACAGAATTTCCAAGCTCAGCATTTTCCTCAAAGTATCCCAGGGCATCAGCTATTGAATTTCCACTTGTCTTTTTCTCTGTTCTTCTCAAATCAAAGGATGAGAGTGGGAAGGAAGAAATGAGAAAGTTAAAATTAAACTTGAGTTATGTTTCCACTTTTTAGATTCCTAGTTGTTTTCTCAAAGGCTGGCTCCAAAATCCATATCTAGAGAGTTTTCTATTCGTATGTGTTCCCCAAATCTTAATTTATAATTACAAGGGACAAAGATAAGCAAGTAACAATAAAATGCATAAAAAGTCATTTTCTTTTGGGTATTCAGGTTGTTGATCCAGTCAGATCGAAGTTGATTGAGAATCCCATTTTCTGGTCAGTATATGGATCCCTGGTCTCCAGCGATGAAGATGCACATCATTCTGCATTTTATAAGCTGTTGAAGTGCCTGAGCAGGGATTCACGTAAAGTTGACATGTACAGCAAGATCCTGGCATGCCAAATCAGCGAAGAGTGCTAAATCCACATCCATCCCATTCAGCTCTAAGATGGTCCTAATGATCTATCCCATAGCAAGCTTCTTTGAAATTTACAGCTTTTTCATACATGTTCTATGAAATGCGTCTCCTCTTAAAAAAATAAACACAGACTCTGTAGAGATGTCAAAATCTAAGAGGGTAGTTTGTTAACATTCTTATTTTCATTTAATCAAACATCAAAAGAAAATCCACCCCTACAATTGAGAGAATGAAGTTCTATTAAAATTAGTCACAAGTAGCAGAAGCTGGCATTACAAAGAAGACCATTAAGAGATTGCATAAGAATCACAGAAAATTATTCTGGGTCAAGTTATGAGAATCAAAGTATTAGACAATTGTTCATGGTTCTGGATGCTACCAAGAAGACTGAGTCCTCAGGATTCTTTATGAAAGCCAGCCATGAAATGACAGCCCACTGTCACAGTGTTACACCAGACAAGATCAGTGCTTCTCAACTTTGTACAAATAGCATGAGGTTTACTGAACTGTCTAAAGATTGTTAGGGTGCTGTCTAAGGTCTTCTGCATTGCTATAACAAAATATCATAGACTTATAACAATGGGAATGGATTTCCACTGAGTGGTCATGCAGGGTCCTTTTGGTCTCACATTTCTTATTGTATCCTCAAATGGGGGGAAGGGCTCGGGAGGTCTGTGTGTCTCTTATACATAAAAGCACTCATCTCATTGAGGAGGCTCCATCCTTATAATTCCATCACCTTACAAAGGCACCACCTATGGATGCTATAACCATGGGAATCAGGATTTCATCATATGAAATTTCTGGGGAACACAAAGTTTGAGACAATAGCAGATAGAAACGTGAACTGGCTCCATCCTCCTCCAGTGGCTGTCTTCACTCACATTCCACTGCATCCTCATTTTCTGCATCACCTTGCAACCATTCCATACATTCTATCACTCTGGGTTTCACAAGGCCAGGTTAGTCAAGTGTCAACTCCATCTCATATTCAGCCTATTCAATGTTTCCCTCTCCCCTGCTGAGGCCCAGGAGACCTACCGGGAAGCATCGAGGTGTCCATTTCTGCAAGGTTCCTTCTCTCTCCCTCTCTGGATCTTCATTCCTTGGGGATGTTGGAACATGGTAGATGGTAAGGAGATGGGAAATTTCTGATATCACTGATTTACATGGTGCTGTTATAGCCTTCTCTTGGTCGAGACAGACTGATCTGAAATTCCCCCGGACTGACAAGTGTTTCTCTTGTGGGGTGTCCTTGTGATTATCCCGGACTTTCACAAATTGGGGATCCCCAATGCCATAGTTCCCTTTTTAATCAGGGGAAATATTCTGGTACCCACAGCTCACCATCTGCAGTCATCACCAGAGCCTCTCTGTCTCCCTCACTCTGCAAGCACCGTCTGGAGAAAATTAAGTAGCCCATAGTCAGCTGCCTACTAGCTGAGCCACAGGAAACCCATGTATCATAAACACTCTGAACCACTGAATGGCAGAAATACTGGTGTGCATCTGTCCCCTGCTTGGGGGCTCTGGACAATTGTCCAGCTGATCAGAAAGCTGGATTCAAAAATACATTTATCTGAGAAGTGAGATACCATTCTCTCTTCCTTTTAGAGTAACTATCCTAGTCAGTAATTATTTGGCCTTACAAACATGATCTAGTAGGTCCCAGAATTATAAAATCTTCCAAATAGACTGAGTCTCTACTGAGACTGGAGCAATGTGACTGGATTTGGGTGGCTCAGCTTGTTCAACAGCCTCCCGACAACCTGGGAAGAGGGCCAATCTCTTGACTGGCTCTCCTAAGAAGTCAGTGATTTTGCTGGGCTGGTTGTGCAGCATCTTTAGGGCTTTAGCAGTAATTCCTAGTAAACAAAATATGTGAAATCAAAAGATAGAAGGGAAAGGGGGATGAAAAAGAGAGAAGGAAGAGAAAGACAGAAGGAAAGAAGAGCAGCAAAAGGAAAATGAGTCAAGGACTTGGGTAGTGAAGGATGAAAAGATGTTAGAACACTGTATATATATATATATATATACATATATATATATCATAAGACCAAATATCTCATATTCCCTTTTATTTCCATTTTTTCTTCTCTCCTCTATTTCCTTAAGTTGTCCTTTATATTAGGAGTCTGTATTATTGTTACCAGAGATGTTACTAGAGATGTTGTTACTAGAGATGTTGTTCTAGAGATGAACAAAGCCTGGCAACTCTTCAGGGCAGAATCCAGCCAAATCATGTTCTTTTAGACAAAGACACATTTCACCTACATACAGGAACACTGTCCACCAAAACCAACCTCTTCCCTCATAGCCAGGTTTATAGTTTCTTGAGTCCTGCCCCAGCCTCTACCTGGGATGGCCCAAACCTTTCAGAAGATGACAGAATAGTCTGCCCCAAGGCAATCTATCAATACCTCATTAGCTCCTTCATGCATGTGAAGTGTCAGCTTTCTTATATTTTCACTTTCTTCTTCCAAAAGGTAAAAGACCTTGAAAAAACCTTGTAAGCACTTTTTAAGTAATTTACTGCCCAAAATATCTAATTCTATTGTGTTACTAATTTACCTTTCTTTGCTTCAATGTCTAGATATTTCCAGCAGAGAGGATGGTATTTATTTGATGGAAAATTTGGCAATAAGGGGGACAATGCAACTGGAGGAAACAAACACTCACCAATAGGCCACACACATCTTCATGAATTTGTCTCTTATAAAATTTATTTCAAGCATGAATTTAGGACTTTACATCAAGAACAGAGGTGGAAACATTGAGAATGCTGTCCTTGCTTGACAGTTTCATATACAGTGAATATTGTAGATTTCAGACAATATTGAACATAGCCATAGATATTCTATAGAGTCAGTCAGGAATAGCCAAGAAAGGGATATTTGGACAGGATTGAACAATCACTCCCTTGCCATCCAGAAAGCTTTGATTCCCGCCCCCCCCCCCCCTTTTACAGATGTCCATGTAAGATTACATTTGAAGAAATGGCTCTGCTATATCAGGAATAGTAGCAGTGGTTACCGAAGGGAAACAAACAAATGAAGAACTTTTGAAGTTTACTGACCTTATAGATTAGTAAGTCAGATGTCATGGATACAGTGATGATTTAAACTGAGGTTTGAAAAAGTCTCTATTTGCCAGAAGCAGGCCCTCCACTTGTAGAGAAGGAGAGGGTGATATAAACACACAAATTACCATATTGCATGGTAGAGTGAAGAAGAATAAGACGTGATGCCAACATGTTGCTACAGTAGATTGAGGTAAAGCTAGGAGAAATCCGAATGTGTCATAGGAGTGATGTAAATGGGATGGGTTTATGATGGAGCTTTGAAAGGTTGATGGGATATTGATGTGGAAAAATAGGAAAACAGTATATCTGTATTTCATTTAGGATCATCTTATGAAGGAAGGATCTCTGACATGCTAGATCAAGGCAACTGAGATATTAATACATATAGCATTATAAGGTATCAGTGAATAATCAAGTCTGACAAAAACACAAGAAATGTTCACTTTTCACTACTCATGTTGTATCTCTCCTGATTATGTTCCCATGATATACTGTGTATATTATTGTAGGGTTAGAATGGAGAAATACTTGTATGGATTTTTATGCATTAGGTAGAATCAAATATGCCAATTTGGAGAGTTTGTCTTCATTCTACAAATTAACAGGAAACCAAGAACGTTTAGTCCAAGAGTGCTGAATGTCCAGAATTGGAAAAGAGAAACTTTAAAATGTGGATTGAGGAGTTGTGGCTGTTGGTTCGGGTAGAGAATAAGAAAGAGAGCAGAAAGAGCTGGGGATATCATGACACTAAAAATCAAAGAGGACTCTGCCATTGAAAAGACGCAAAGGATGTGAGAGACACAGGAAATGAAATAGACCTTGACGAATCCTTCATGTCTGTTCTTCTCACTCTATATTCTCACTTATGGATAAAGCTCTATAAATGCCATTTCTTTTCCCTAGATGACCCTTGTTCTTTTACCTCATTAGTTCTCTGACATCTTTCAGATCTCAGTAAAAACCACTTCCACAAAGCAGGCTTTCGTGATTTTGACACAGCTCAGGTCTCCTTGTTATGTGGACATATGGCATTCTGTGCTTTTCCCTCTTGACACATGTCCCAATTATGGTACAGCGTTTAACTTTAAAATTTACCTCATTTCTATTTTTCTATTAAAATTTAAGTCCTAATTTACAAAGTCCACATGTGTGTTCTTCACTACTGTCCATTCTTTGCATCTAACAGGGCTTCATTAGGTGTTTGTTCAATGAAACACTTTCACACGTGCAGAGTAAAATTCCAGTGAATTTTGATGCTGCTCTCACAGCATACAGTGAACTAAAATCAATGAGGTCTTTTCTTCCCACCCAAACCCTCATACACTGATTATTTGGACATAATTACAGAACTAGAACTGTGGGGCTTCCCTTGTGGCTCAACTGGTAAAATCTGCCTGCCATGTGGGAAGTCTGGGTTTGATCCCTGGTTTGGGAAGATTCCCTGGAGAAGGGAAAGGCTACCCACTCCAGTATTCTGGCCTGGAGAATTCCATGGACTGTATAGTCCATGGAGAAAAAAGTCGGACATGACTGAGCGACTTTCATTTTTACAGAACTTTGGATGCATTTGCTTTTAATTGTTACCCTATTAGAAGGAAAGGACTAGATGTTTGGTCTTTTATTCCACATACACTAGTCCTCACAGTTTCCTGTTCTAAGATAATGTGATAATTGAGTCACTGACTAAAAGGCTGAATAGGACAGAACTAGAGACAGTGCTCTGAACCTGCCACTTGAGTCTGCTTTTTACCATAGTGTTCTTAACTTCACTAGAGGAGTTCAGTTTCTTAACTGTATTCTCTGATCATGACAGATATAAATACTTTAAGGAGAACTTACCAATCAAATATTCTTACATTGTACACAAACACCTAATCCTTCTTCGAAGGTACAAAAGGGATTCCCCTCCTTGATGAATTGTTACCTACTTTTCCTAGATGAAAGTATCATCTTCCTCCTTATGGCTTCCTAATTTCATTCTCACCATTTTTATCTCCCTCTCCACATTCTGACTTATATTATAGTTAATTATCTGAACAACACCAATCCCCACTCCTTTAATCCAGTTCCCCTGGGGCTACATGAGTATGCCAACTGCCCTGAGTTACTTTTCATTGAGTATCGAATGTGGCAGAAAATGACCAGCCATTTGTTCTTTCTGAGGTAAATATTATAATTAAAAACAAATAGCCAGCTTCTGGTATTTTGGATAAACTGACAACTGGACAAAATCTTAACTGCTCTTCCAGATAAAGGTTCCCTTTGTGTTAATGTCTTTCTTTTAGAGAGAACTTGCATTCTAGATAGCGTTCAGGTAAATAGAAATTGGACTTATATGTTAGCTGGGAAGAAACCCACTGTTGCAGGAAACAAAAGTAGACAAATCACTCATGTTCTGTATATTTCAAGACCCATTTTATTAGGAGCTGGCAGCTCAGACAGTAAAGAGTCCGCCTGCAGTACAGGAGACCTGGGCTCCATCCATGGTCAGGAAGATCCCTGGAAGAGGGCATGTCAAACTACTCCAGTATTCTTACTTAGAGAATCACCATGGACAGAGGAGCCAGGCTGGCTGCAGTCCAAGAGGTCATCAGGCCATGCTGTCATAAAGTGTTGGACACGATGGAGCAACTACACACAGCAAACTTCTCAAATTGACATACTGACATTGAGAAACAGTTTCTCTCACTAGTGTGCTTAACTACAAATCCTGCTTTTCAATGGAAGATCAAAGATAAAAGTAATATTCCATAACAGTCAAGTAATTATTTCTATCAATGACTTGTTCTTAAAGGTAAGCTAGAGAAATACATTATGAGATAGAACAGATAATGAGAAGGATAAGGGATCCAAACAGGGAAGCTGCTCAACCAATCTATAATATTCTTTTCGGAAAAAAGAACACACCTCAGTTTGGAATCATGTTTTATACAGAGATTTGCATGATCTTTGTAAAGGTAAAGGATTTTTTGCTCTAATTTTCCTCTTCCAGTTGAGGAAACCAAGCCATAGAGAAGTGAAGATAGGTTTTCCAAGTCAAAGAGCAGTTATGCTAGGATTCTGATGAGAGCCTGGTGACAGGCCTTAGGGTCCAGTTGCTTCATCTTTAGGCTGACAGACTGGAGAATGGGGTACCAGTAATGGAGACATATTTAGGCTGAACTGCTTTTATTTTGAGAAACTTCTTTCTTTGCTCTTAAGGCCTTCAACTGATCACGTAACTCCACAATCTATAGGTTTAAATGTTAATTACCTCTAAGAAAATATGTTCCCGGGTGAGCATGTCAAAGAACTGCAATTTGAAAGAAATGTACAATTCTATGGGATATGTTACCATGTACCACTTTATTTGGGTTTGAATATCTGTGCTACCTGCTCCACATTCATGACCTTGGAAGGGAAAACAAGATTGACATTTTTTTTTTCCCCACTTAATCATGTGCTGTGTTTTAGTGCATGCAGGCATGCAGGCTGCTGTTACAAAACGCCAGAGCCTGGGTGGTTTATAAACCACGTTATTTGTCACTGTTCTGGAAGCTAGAAGTCCAAGATCAGGGTGCCAGCATGATTGAGTGAGTGAGGGCCTCTTCCAGGATATATTTCTAAATAGAAGGAATGAGCAAGTATTTCAGGCCTCTTTCACAAGGGCCCTAATTCCATTCGTGTGGGTTCTGCCCTCATGGCATAATCATTTCCCAATGGTCCCACCTCCTAAAATCATCACTTTGGGGATTAGGTTTTCAGTATATGAATTTTGGAAGAACACAATCATTTAGACCATGGCACCCAACGAGGAAACTTATTTGTCTAAGGTAACCCAATGCCTCATGCATACTGAATGCTCTGTGGTGCTGATAGGAGGCCGAGGACTAAGGATGTTGAATAAGGACCAGCAGCCCCAGGTGGAGGGTCTGAGATGGCAAACTCCTTGATGAATTTCACAACAATATATGAGTATCTCCAGTGTCTTCCTTGGTTATCAGTCATCGAGGAATCCCTCCCTCCTATACAGGTTCTTATTTGAAATGTGAGTTAATTACAGAGTTCTTAGACAAAGTACCAATAGACAACTATGCATATGAAGAAAAGGGCCTTTGACAGATGCAAATTTCAGAGTGGAGAGTCCTCAAGACTTTATTCACTTCAGATAGCAATTACAAGTTTGGGGATCTCCCAAGACCATTCTTGGGTTCCATAATCAACTAGGACTCCAGAAGATCACTGAAAGCTGTTATACATATGGTTATGGTTTATTCCAGATCTTTAATTTTTTTAATTCATTTTTTATTTTTACTGAAGTATAATTGATTTACAATGCTATAAATGTCAGTTTTTGTTGAACAGTGAATAACTTGTATATCTTATTTAGATTCTTTTCTCATGGAGCAATAGACATGTTCCAGAAAGGAAAGGGAGTATGTCAGGTTTGTATACAGTCACCTTGCTTATCTAACTTATATACAGAGTTTATCACTAGAACCGCCAGGTTGGATGAAGCACAAGCTGGAATCAAGATTGCTGGGGAAATATCAATAACCTCAGATATACAGATGATACCACCCTTATGGCAGAAAGAGAAGAAGAACTAAAGAGCCTCTTGATGAGAGTGAAAGAGGAGGGCAAAAAATTTGGCTTAAAGCTCAACATTCAGAAAAGTAAGATCATGGCATCCGGTCCCATCACTTCATGGCAAGTAGATGGGGAACCTGGACAGTGGCTGATTTTATTGTTTTGGGCTCCAAAATCACTGCAGATGGTGATTGCAGCCATGAAATTAAAAATGCTTACTCCTTGGAAGGAAAGTTTTGACCAACCTAGACAGCATATTAAGAAGCAGAGACTTTACTTTGTCAACAAAGATCTGTCTAGTCAGGGCTATGGTTTTTCCAGTGGTCATGTATAGATGTGAGAGTTGGACTATAAAGAAAGCTGAGCACTGAATAATTGATCTTTTGAACTGTGATGTTGGAACAGTCTCTTGAGAGTCCCTTGGACTGCAGGAAGATCCAACCGGTCCATCCTAAAAGAGATCAGTCCTGGGTGTTCATTGGAAGGACTGATGTTGAACCTGAAAGTCCAATATTTTGGCCACCTGATGCAAAGAGCTGACAGATTTTAAAAGACCCTGATGTTGGGAGAGATTGAAGCTAGGACAAGAAGAGGGTGACAGAGGATGAGATGGTTAGATGGCATCAGCGACTGAGTGGACATGAGTTTGGGTAGACTCCAGGAGTTAGTGATGGACAGGGATGCCTGGCATGCTGTGATTCATGGGGTCGCAAAGAGTCAGACATGACTGAGAGAATGAACTGAACTGAACTCAAGTAGGTCATTACAGAGAGTTGAGTAGAGTTTCCTGTTCTATACAGTTGGTCCTTATTAGTTATCTATCTTATATATATTAGTGTGTACATGTCAATCCCAATGTCAAAATTCTTCCCTCCCTTCTTGCCGCTGGAACCATAAGATTATTTTCTGCATTGTGACACTCTTCCTGTTTGTAAATAAGCTGATTTGTACCATTTTTTAATATTCCACATATAAGTGATATCATATGCATTTGTCTTTCTCTGTCTGACTTACTTCACTTGGATGACATTATCCAAGTCCATCCACATTGCTTCTGATAGCATTATTTTGATCCTTCTTATGGCTGAGTAACATTACATTGTATATCTGCACTGCATCTTCTTTGCCCATTTCTCTGTTGATGGACATTTAGGTTGCTTCCATGTTCTGGCTATTGTAAATGGTGCTGTAATGAACAGTGCTATGCTTAGTCATTTAGTCATGCCTGTCTCTTTGCGACCCCGTGGTTTGTAGCCTGCCAGGCACCTCAGTCCATGGAGGTAGTCCCTGTGGACAATAGTAGGCAAGAAGATTGGAGTGGGTTGCTATCCCCTCCTCCAGGGGATCTTCCCACCCAGGAATCAAACCCAGGTCTCCCGCACTGCAGGGAGATTCTTTACCATCTGAGCCACCAGGGAAGCCCTGATGAAGCAAGGAACACTGAGGTGCATGTATCTTTACAAAGTATGGTTTTCTCTTGGTATATGTCCAGGGGATTGCAGCTTTTTAAAATATATAGATAAAAAACTGCCCAGGAAAAGGCATATAGGGCAGAGTCAAAGGAAATGTGAAACATGGAACTTTGGTTCGTCTTCCCAGGGTGTCATGGGCAGCTCTGTGTTCCCAGCACCGATGTGCCGGCAGTGTGCACTTGCAGACATGGGAGCTCAGTCCAGGCTCCGTGTCCAGAGTTTTTACTGGGGCTCCATCGCCAAGGCATGCCTGATGGTCCTTATAGCTGATCTCAGGCTCAAACATCTCTAGAGATTCTGATACTGCATGACCAAATACCCCATCCTGAATCACATCATTCTTGTGGCCCAAAGTTTTTACTCTAAATCACACTGCTGACATCTCTATCAGGCTTACCCAAGACCCTCACATAAAGAAAAGCACTATTTTCAGTGTCAACCTTTGACACTTTTAGTCACTCTTTGTCAGATGAATCAACCTAAGGGTTTAGAGAGGCGCTTCAAGGAAACAAGGGCAAAATCCAGATTTCCCTTTGGATGAGGCTGAGCCCTTCACAACACAGTCGGGTGGCTAGTTTTGCTTGACAAGTCTCCCTCATTGTAACTTCACAATAAGAAAATGTGAAGTGACAAACATCGGTCAAGTATTTATCTTCTTCTGGTCTTTCTCTGAAATGTTGTTTTTTTTTTTTTTGCATTATCTTCATTAATTCTTATGCAACTCCATGAGGTGGATGCTAGTTTGAATGGCATTATGGAGAGAAGCAAAATAATGCTTGTCTAAAGACTCAGGGCTAGTGAGTGATGGAGTGGGAGCATGTACAAGGGCTACAGGACTCCAAGGTTCATACTGAAAGACACTATGTTGGAAAGATACCAACAATTCTTTTTTTAGCCGTTTTAAGAGTTTTGGTTGCGTTATTGAGGGGCTATTTTTTTTTTTTACCATTTTTATTTTTTGTTTGAGAGGCTGAGGGGCTAATTATCCACTGATAACTACTTAATTATTAATCCTTTTGCTTAAGTGATATTTAAGCATCAAAAAAGTCTCCATTTTGCCTTTCTCGGTAACTACTGCAAAGTTTTTTTTTTTCCCTATGTAGACAACAACATATATAAATCAAATGTCATGAATCGTGACTAGCAAGCAGAGTATTGTTTGAGACAGAACTGGCAAATAAAACTATGATATTTAAAGTATATAACATGAGAATTTGATAGATGTATATATTATTTTTTTTAATTTAGTTTTAATTGTAGTATAATTTCTTTAAAATGTGTTGTGCAATGATGTGAATCAGCCATAAGTGTACATATACCCCCTCCCTCTTGAGTCCCCCACTCGCACCCCGTCCCACTTCTCCAGGTGGTCACGCAGACGGGGTGAGCTTCCTGTGTCATACAGCCACTGCCTGCTAGCTGTCTGTTAACATTTTACAGATGGTAATGTACTGTGTTTCAATGCGACTCTCTCAGCTCAACTTGCCCTCTCCTCCCCTTTGTGTCCACAAACATGTTCTCTGTCTGTGCCTCCCTTCGTGCCCTGAAAATACGATAACCAGTGCCATTTTTCTGGATTCCATATATACATTAACATACAGTATTTGGTTTTCTCTTTGTGACTTACTTCACTCTACACAACAGGCTGTAGGTTCATCCACCGCAGCTCAAGTGACCCAAATTCGCTTCTTTTTAAGGTTAATTAAAATTCCATTGTATAGATGTACCACAACTTCTGTATGCATTCCTCTCTCAGTGCATGTCTACATTGCTTCCATGTCCTGGCTATTGTAAACACTGCTGCAGTGAATTTTGAGGTACACATGTCTTTTTGAATTATGGTTTTCTCAGGGTATATGCCCAATAGTAGAATTTCTATGTCATATGGTAGTTTTGTTAGGACTTCCCTGATGGCTCAGCAGCTAAAGAATCTGCCTGCCATGCAGGAGAGATAGGCAATGTTTCAATCCCTGGGTCGGAAAACTCCTCTGGAGGAGGAAATGGCAACCCACTCCAGTATACTTGCCATTTCTACCTACCCCTCTGCCATAGTGCTGACCCTCATTTACATATGTATTAGAAAAGATTTTTCCCTTTCTATTAACTTAAGTAACATAGCTATCATCTGACATGTTTACCTTTTATTTTTTGAAGAGAACACAGGTAAGTTCCACTCTCTTCAGTTCAGTTCATTTCAGTCGCTCAGTCGTGTCCGACTCTTTGCGACCCCATGAAACGCAGCGTGCCAGGCCTCCCTGTCCATCACAAACTCCCGGAGTTTACTCAAACTCAAGCCCATTGAGTCGGTGATGCGATCCAGCCGTCTCATCCTCTGTAGTCCCCTTCTCCTCCTGCCCCCAATCCCTCCCAGCATCAGGGTCTTTTCCAATGAGTAGCCTTGACCAGTCCACTCTCTTAAACAGCACTAATTATACAACACAATTTTATCAGTTATAGTCATCATGCTACACATTAGATCCTCAGACCTTATAATTTTCATATGTTAAAATGTATAACCTTTTCCAAATCTGTTCCTATTTTCTCCACTCTCCAAGCCCTGGCAATCACTTTCCCACTCCATTTCTGAGTTCCACATTTTTTTTTTAGATTCCTTACAATTGAGATTATACTGTATCTGTCTTTCTCTAGCTTGTTTCACTTTGCATTAGGCCCTCCATGCTGCCACTAATGGAAAAATGTGTTTCTTTCTTAACGGCTAAATAAAATTCATATATATATATATATCACATCACATTGTTTTAATCTCTTCACCTACTGACAGATACTTAGATTGTTCCTATAATAGGTTGTTTCTGGGCTACTGTGATGGAGGAGGAAATGGCAACCCACTCCAGTACTCTTGCCTGGAAAATCCCATGGACAGAGGAACCTGGTAGGCTGCAGTCCATGGGGTTGCTAGGAGTCGGACACAACTTCAATTTCACTTTCACTTTTCACTTCCATGCATTGGAGAAGGAGATGGCAACCCACTCTAGTGTTCTTGCCTGGAGAATCCCAGGGAAGGGGGAGCCTGGTGGGCTGCCGTCTATGGGGTTGCACAGAGTCGAACACGACTAAACGACTTCGCAGCTGCAGCAGCAGCAGCAAGCTAATGTCAATACTGATGCAGTGAATATGGGAGTACAGATTTCTCTTTGAGATAATTATTTCATTTCCTTTGAATATATATTCAGAAATGAATATATATCCAGAAGTGTGAAATTTTATGAGAAACTTCCTGAAGGTATTCCATGGGAATTGCACCAATATACATTCCTACCAATAATCCATTAAAACCTCCATTTTCTACACATCCTCAATCACACTGATTTCTTACTTTTTGATAAAAGCCATTTAAACAGGAGTGAGGTGGTATGTGTTATACTTTTGATTTGCACTTCCCTGATAGTGATGTTGATCATCTTGTCATATACTTCTTGGGCATTCTGTATGTCTTATTTGGGGGGAAAATTGTCTATGCTATTAAAAAATAGCATGCATTGTGTATACTGTATTTGAATATATAAAACTCAGGTACCTATCCATACACCAAAATAAATTACAGAAATACAAATAATTCCATTTATAATTGCATCAAAAATACATAGAAATAAATTTAAGCACAGTGTTGAAAGATCTACATATGAAAATATTGAAGACACTAATGAAAGAAATGTTTACAAGACACAAAAGGAAACATGTTTCATATTTATTGACTGGCTCAAAAACAGACACACAGATCAACAGAGCAGAATAACAAAGCCAGAAAGAAACGTATACCCATATATTGTCGGTTAGCTTATGAAAAAGGAGCCAAGACTATCCAGTGGAGAAAGACAAGCTTTTCAAAAATGGCACTGGGAAAACTGGATAGTCCTATGAAAAAATGAAACTGTGCCCCTATCTTTTACCATACACAGAAATCAACTAAAAAGGGATTAGAAAGTTGAATTTAAGACTTTAAGCGATTAAACCCGTAGAAGAAAACATTGAGGTAATCTTCTTGCTATCAGTCTTTGCAATGAGTTTTTGGGTTTCACACTAAAAGCAAAGGCAACAACTGCAAAAACAAACAAGTGGGACCACATCAAACTCCAAAGAAAGGAAAATCAACAAAATCAAATGGCAATTTACAAATTGACAGAAGATATTTCCAAATCATATATTTCACAAAGGCTTAATATTCAATAATACATGAAACATACAACTCAAGGAGCAAAAACAACAAATAATCCAAATTTTTAATGGAACGTAAGAAAAGTAAGAGTTCCAAAAAAAAAAAAAAAAGAAAAGAAATGAAAGAAAAGTAAGAGTTTCAATAAATCTGAAGATTAGACTGTAGATGAGAGACACAGCAAGGTTTTTCTGCTAGAACCATAAAAGCCTATGCCTTCCTGGCATTGCTTACTTCATTTCCACTCACTTGTTTGAAAATTACAGTTGACAGTGTACATTCTTCAGTCGTTAGAAATCACTCCACAGTGAGCTATAATATGTACTAAGGACAGCCTCACTGGGGGAAAATAACAAAGCAAAACTAATATTTGCATACTTACTAATGAGGCATATCAAAAGGAAGGTAATTTCCAGAGTTGACCACTCCATTGTTTTCTATATTTCTTTTCAAAATTGAGCCACCTAGTAACGAAAATTAGTTAAGATTCCTCAATAATATATCGACAGAAAATCAGTTTTAAATGGGAGCATTAATAGATTATAATTTGGGGGTTATTGATTACTAGTGTTGTAACTACAGTGCTTTTGATTCTCCCCCTGCATCAGGTTAATAATTTATCAGAATATTAATAGCAACATAGGGACACATACTACTAAAGTTATAGCGAATAGAGAAAGACATAGAATATATTAGGAAAGAAGTGAAAGTATGGGAAGTCAGCAATGATAGTAAAGGGCAGTATTGCCTTGAGAGGAAGGAAGGTTCTCGAAGTTTCTTGAAACACCAAGAATGAGCCAGATGTGAGGAATTAGCTTAATTTGTAAACCACAAACTCTACCAGAAGAAATTTAAATTCATAAAAATATTACAATGCTAAAAGTCACAATTTAGACAGAGAATAGGGTAGGTTAGGGTACATAGACATTCAAAACTCTCCATTGCTTAGTGCATCAGGCACTCAAGGACCACCCTCACTGAAGTCTTTCTCTATTGCTCAACCTACAGGTACCAGCATGGAGAAAGAGATAGCTCTACTCCACAGGCAGTTGAACCCTACTTTTACGGCCTTGTGGATTTCCTTAAGAAGCATTCGATGCAGCAGATTTCCTCCATCCCATCCCATCCGGCTGACTCCCCACGATCAGCAGTACTCCTCACCCTGGGATCATTCCTCAGTCCCATGACTCCAGCTCCCAGCTTCCGTGGACACCAGTGGACTTACAACCCTGTCCGAGGTATGAAAGGCTGCAGCATGGCTTGTCTATGTGGTTCTCACTCCATTCAGACAGTGACAGATTAGTTAGTTCACTCCCCAACAGCGTCAAATGACTCCCCCATTCCAGTGGACGGCCATGGAAGCGGGGATCTCTCCCCTGCACTTCAGCTCCCTCAGCCCCAGGTGCAGGCTGGTCCCACTTGCTCTCCTCCTTCTTTCCCCTTCATCCTCGTCCCTTCTTTCCTTTGTCCTACCGAGTTCTGTATGGATCCGGATATTCCTTCTCAGTAGTCAGGGCGTCCTGCCAGTATTCACCTGGTCTTCTGTGAGAACTGCTGTATCTTTAAATGTTTTTGATGCATCCACCTGATGGGCATGAGTTTGAGTAAACTCCAGGAGTTTGTGATGGACAGGGAGGCCTGGCATGCTGCAATTCATGGGGTTGCAAAGAGTCGGACACGACTGAACGACTGAACTGAACTGAACTGATGCATCGGTGGAGAGAGGTGTACCCCACTTCTACCTACCCCTCCGCCATCTTGTTTGCCCCCATTTGTGCATGTATTAGAAACGAGTTTCCCTTTCTATTAAGTAACATTGCCATCACCACACATGTTTAACTTTTTCTTTTTGAGGAGAACACAGGTAAGTTCCACTCTCTTCAGTTGAGTCAGCCATTCAGTGGTGTTTGACTCTTTGCGACCCCATGGACTGCGGCACACCAGGCTTTGCTGTCCATCTCTGACTTCTAGAGCTTACTCAAACTCATGTCCGTTGAGTCAGTATGCCACCCGATGATGTCCACTTTCTCAGAGATTTTTTTTTTTTTTTTTGAGATTCCTTACAATTGAGATCATATTGTATTTTTCTTTCTCTGGCTTAGTTTATCTAGTGTAATGCCCTCCAGTTTCATCCATGTTGTCATAAATGGAGGGATTTCTTTATTTTTCTAATGGCTAAATAATATTTACCTATATATGTTACATCACATTGTTTTAACCCATTCACCTATTGAAAGATACTCAGGTTGTTCCTATATCAAGGCTACTGTGAATAATGCTGCAATTAACATGGGGATACAGATCTCTCTTTGAGAAAATGATTTCATTTCCTTTGACTGTATATCCAGAAGTGGGATAATGGATCACATAACAGTTCTCTTTTAAATTTCTTGAGGAACGTCCATAGTATTTTTCCATGGGACTTGCACCAGTATACATCCCTACCAACAGTGCATAAACACTCCTTTTTCTCTACATCCTCATCAAGATCTGTCATTTTTTATATTTTTGGTACTAGCCATTCAAACAGGTACAAGGTGATATCTCTTGTGCTTTTGATCTGCATTTCCTTTGATTATTAACGGTGCTGAGCATCTTGTCATATACCTCTTGACCATCTATATGTCTTAATTGTGGGAAAATATCTATTCTTTAAAGATGTAGCATACATTATGTCTACTATATTCCAATATACAAAACTCTGTTGTCTACCTATATATCAATAATGAACTATCAGAAAGTTGAATAAAGTAAACAAGCACATTTACTACTGCATCACAAAAAGATGAAACACTTAGAAATAAACTTAAGCAAGGTGTTGAAAGATTTTATACAAAACCTTTAAGATACTGATAATAGAATTTAAAAACAGCTAAAGATATACAACGTTAGGTTGTCTATTCAATGTGTTTCTTGCGGTAGGATTTGTATTACTGTAAATTTCCCTCTCAGAACTGCTTTTGTTGCATCCTATAGATTTTAGATCATCATGTTTTCATTGTTCTTTTTTTCTAGGAATGTTTTGATTTCCCTTATTTCTTCAGTAGCCTGTTTATTATTTAGAAGTGTGTTGTTGAATCTCCATTTCTTTGTGTTCTTTAAAGGTGTTTTTTTCTTTTCCCGTATAATCTATATCTAGTCTCATAGTGGTGTGGTCAGAGAAAATGCTTGATATAATTTCAATTTCCTTAAATTTACTGAGGTTTGATTTGTGACCCACAATGAGGAAAATGTTCCATGTGCACTTGAGAAGAAAGTGTATTCTACGTTTGTATGGAAAGTGCTGAAGATATCAATTAGGTCTGTTTGCTCTAATACTTCCTTTTAGTCTTACGTTTCCTTAATGATTTTCTGTTTTGTTGATCTGCCCATTGGTACAGGTGCAGTGTTGACGTGGCCTACTATTACTGTGTTACTGTCAATTTCCTCTTTTGTGTCAGTTAGTGTTTACCTCATATATTGAGGTACTCCTATGTTGGCTACATAAATATTTAAAATTGTTTTGTCTTTTTCTTGGACTGACCCTTGATCATTTGGTAGTGTCCTTTATCTCTTATAACAGTGTTTATTTTAAGGTCTATTTTTTCTGATATGAGAATTGCCAATCCGGCTTTCTTTTTATTTCTATTTACATGGAATATCTTTTTCCATCCTCTCACTTTCAGTCTGTGTATGTCTCTAGGACTGAAGTGGGTCTCTTGTAGATAGCATATATATGGGTCTTGTTTTTGTGTCCATTCATCCAGTCTGTGTCTTTTTTTAAGAATGGGAGAAAATAATAGCAAATAAAATAACTGATAAAGGATCGCTTTCCAAAATATAAGCAGCTCAAACAAGTCAGTCATCAAAAGCAAAGGCAAGAGCTGCAAAAATAAACTAGTGAGACCACATCAAACTCAAACCCTTGTGCATAGTAAAAGAAGCCATCAATAAAATTAAATGGAAACCTATGGAATGAAAAAAAAAAAACTATTTGCAAATCACTTATTTGGCAAGTGCTTCATATCAAGTTTATATAAGAGACTCATGCAACTCAGTAGAAAAAAAAATCAAACAACTCAAATTATTAAGTGAGCAATGGAAGAGTAAGTGTTTTGAAAAACCTGAATATTAGACTGTTGATGAGAGACACTGTAAGTTTTTCCTTCCAGAACAAAAGCCTCTGTCTTCCTGGCATTGCTTTCTTTATTTCCAGTGATCTGTTTGGTGATTACAGTTCACAGTATACATCCTTCACTCAATAGAAATCACCCTACACTGAGATATGTGTGTTACGAATAGCCCTACTATCAAAAACTAATAATTGCATACTTAATCTTGAGGCATCTAAATCCAAGGTGATTTTCAGAATTTTCCACTCCATTATTTTCTACATTCTATTTCAAAATTGAAACACCTAGTAAGGAGTAAGTAGGGGACCTCAATAATACATGGGTAGAAGGTCATTAAAACATGGGTAGATAGTTACCCCTACTAACTATCAAAAACTAATAATTGCATACTTAACCTCGAGGCTTCTAAAATCCAAGGTGATTTTCAGAATTTTCTACTCCATTATTTTCTACATTCTATTTCAAAATTGAAACACCTAGTAAGGAGTGAGTAGGGGACCTCAATAATACATGGGTAGAAAGTCATTTAAAACTGGGAGCATTACTGGATTATAATTTGGGAGACTGTATTATTACTAATACTATTGTAGTTTTATTCCCTTTAATTCTCTGGTATACTGGGTTGATATTTATTTAAAATAGTAATACAGCCATGATGGAGAACAGGGTGGAGATTCCTTAAAAAACTGGAAATATACTGCCATATGACTGAGCAATCCCAATGCTGGGCATACACACCGAGGAAACCAGAATTGAAAGAGACACGTGTACCCCAATGTTCATTGCAACACTGTTTATAATAGACAGGACATGGAAGCAACCTAGATGCCCATCAGCAGATGAATGGATGAGAAAGCTGTGGTACATATACACAATGGAATATTACTCAGCCATTAAAAAGAAAGGATTTGAATCAGTTCTAATGAGGTGGATGAAACTGGAGCCTATTATACAGAGTGAGGTAATCCAGAAAGAAAAACACCAATGCAGTATACTAACTCATATATATTTATTTTAGAAAGATGGTAACGACAAACCTGTATGTGAGACAGCAAAAGACACACAGTTGTATAGAAGTCTTTTGGACTCTGTGGGAGAGGTGAGGGTGGGCTGACTTGGGAGGATGACATTGAAACATGTATATTATCACATGTGACCCGAATCGCCAGTCCAGGTTCATTGCATGATCCAGGGTGCTCGGGGCTGATGCACAGGGATGACCCAGAAGGATGGGATGGGGAGGGAGATGGGAAGGGGTTTCAGGACGGGGAACACATGTACACCCATGGTGGATTCCTGTCAATGTATGGCAAAATCATTGTTCTTTGTTTCTCGGAATGTTTTGATTTCCCTTATTTCTTCAGTAGCCTGTTTATTATTTAGAAATGTGTTGTTGAATCTCCATGTGCTTGTGTTCTTTAAATATTTTTTTCTATAATCTATATCTAGTCTCATAGTGTTGAGGTCAGAGAAAATGCTTGATATAATTTCAATTTCCTTAAATGTACTGAGGTTTGAATTGTGACCCACAATGAGGAAAATGTTCCATGTGCACTTGAGAAGAAAGTGTATTCTGCATTTGGATGGAATGTGCTGAACATATCAGTTAGGTCTGTTTGCTCTAATGCTTCCCTTTAGTCTTATATTTCCTTAATGATTTTCTCTTTTGTTGATTTGCCCATTGGTACAGGTGTGGTGTTGACATGGACTACTATTATTGTGTTACTGTCAATTTCCTCTTTTGTGTCAGTTAGTGTTTACCTCATATATTGAGGTACTCCTATGTTGGCTACATAAATATTTAAAATTGTTTTGTCTTTTTCTTGGAATGACCCTTGATCATTTGGTAGTGTCCTTCTTTATCTCTTATAACAGTGTTTATTTTAAGGTCTATTATTTTTTGATATGAGACTTGCCAATCCAGCTTTTTTAAAATTTCCATTTACATGGAATATCTTTTTCCATCCTCTCACTTTCAGTCTGTATATGTCTCTAGGACTGAAGTGGGTCTCTTGTAGACAGCATATATATGGGTCTTGTTTTTGTATCCATTCAGCCAGTCTGTGACTTTTGGTAAGAATGGGAGATGATAATAGCAAATAAAACAATTGATAAAGGATTGCTTTCCAAAATACAAGCAGCTCAAACAAGTCAGTCATCAAAAGCAAAGACAAGTGCTGCAAAAATAAACTAGTGAGACCACATCAAACTCAAAACTCGAAACTTTCTGCATAGTAAAAGAAGCCATCAATAAAAGTAAATGCAACCCACGGAATGAAAAATAAATTTGCAAATCACATATTTGGTAAGGGCTTGATATCAAGTTTATATAATAGACTCATGCAACTCAGTAGAAAAAAATTATCAAACAACTCAAATTATTAAATGAGCGAACGAAGAGTGTTTTGAAAAACCTGAATATTAGACTGTAGATGAGAGACACTGTAAGTTTTCCTTCTAGAACTAAAGCCTGTGTCTTCATGGCATTGCTTTATTTCCAGTCACCTGTTTGGTAATTACAGTTCACAGTGTACATCCTTCACTCAATTGCAACCACCCTACACTGAGCTATGTGTGCTATGAATAGCCCTACTAACTATCAAAAACTAATAATTGCATACTTAATTTTGAGGCATCTAAAATCCAATGTGATTTTTCAGAATTTTCCACTCCATTATTTTCTACATTCTATTTCAAAATTGAAACACTTAGTAAGGAGTGAGTAGGGGACCTCAATAATACATGGGTAGAAAGTCATTTAAAACTGGGAGCATTACTGGATTATAATTTGGGAGACTGTATTATTACTAATACTATTGTAATTTTATTCCCTTTAATTCTCTGGTACCAGGTTGATATTTATTTAAAATAGTAATACAGCCATGATGGAGAACAGGGTGGAGATTCCTTAAAAATCTGGAAATATACTGCCATATGACTGAGCAGTCCCAATGCTGGGCATACACACAGAAGGAAACCAGAATTGAAAGAGACACGTGTACCCCAATGTTCATTGCAACACTGTTTATAATAGACAGGACATGGAAGCAACCTAGATGCCCATCAGCAGATGAATGGATTAGAAAGCTGTGGTACATATACACAATGGAATATTACTCAGCCATTAAAAAGAAAGGATTTGAATCAGTTCTAATGAGGTGGATGAGACTGGAGCCTATTATACAGAGTGAGGTAATCCAGAAAGAAAAACACCAATGCAGTATACTAACTCATATATATTTATTTTAGAAAGACGGTAACGATAACCCTGTATGTGAGACAGCAAAAGACACACAGATGTGTAGAAGTCTTTTGGACTCTGTGGGAAAGGGCGAGGGTGGGCTGACTTGGGAGAATGACATTGAAACATGTATATTATCACATGTGACCCGAATCGCCAGTCCAGGTTCATTGCATGATCCAGGGTGCTCGGGGCTGGTGTACAGGGATGACCCAGAAGGATGGGATGGGGAGGGAGATGGGAGTGGAGTTCAGGATGGGGAACACATGTACACCCATGTCAGATTCATGTCAAGGTATGGCAAAACCAATACAATATTGTAAAGTAATTAGCCTCCAATTAAAATAAACAAAATAAAATAAAATTGTAATACCAACACAGTACTCAAGTTAGAGTAGATTGAGAAAGACAAAGTTATGAGGCAGTGAAATCACAGAAAATTAACAATGGTATCAAAAGGAGGGCAGAATTGACTAGACAAAAGCAGAGTTCTGTAATTTTTTGGAGATAACACGAACAAGCCTGATGGGAGCCAACCAGCTTAAGCTGTATACCAGAAAATTCACCAGAAGGAAAATGAAGTTCATAAAATATGCTGATGCTGCAGGCCAAAATCCAGACAGCAAGTGAATAGGGTATATGTAGATACTGAAAACTACTCAGAGAGGTAGACATGGAAGCAAATACACTAATGAGCATTAGAAAAATCAAAGCACAAAAGGGTCTGAAAAATACATCATAAAGAGACTTGGTAGTCTGATCAAAAGAATAAGAGAATCAAATTAGACAACCAAAGTAGAAAGACGTGCACATGATAGAACCAGAGAATGCTCAGGAGAGATATTTTCAGACCTAGTGGATCAGAGAACAGAAGCCTCCAGCATCAGGAACAGAAACCCTAGGCAGGACACATGAATGTGCGCTTCTGGAAACAGCCTCAGTTTCAGTTTGGGCACTATACCACCTAAAAGCAAACGCAGACAAGGATTATAGCTCGCTATGATGCTGAATCACAGATTATAATATTTGTTAGTTTACTTTTCTCATTCAACTATAAAGTTAATGAGGCACTAATCAATGATAATTGACACCTTCAGTTTCCAGTCAGATCCTCTTTAGTCATACAATGGATATCTGAACTGTTATATGATCCCAAATGACAGTCTTAATAATTAAATTTATTGATCTTTAATTGAAGGGTAATTCCTTTACAATACTGTACTGCTTTTGGCCAAACATCAACATCAGTCAGCCATAGGTTTACCTATGTCCCCTCGCTCTTGAACCTCCTTCCCACCTTGCTTCGCATCGCACCCCTCGAAGTTGTTAGGGAAAAATATGGAAGGTTTCATACATTTGTGTGTCATCCTTGGGCAGGAGCCATGCTAATCTTCTCAGTATTACTTCAATTTTTTAAGTATATTTGCTATCAAAGCAAACACACAAATAGCACTTTAACAGGAAAAAAAAACATAAAAACATTAGTTAGTCATCTAACAAAAAATGATCAACAACTTTAGGATATAGGGTATTCTGCTATATTTACTGCCTCTTATAAAATTGAATTTTATAAGGTCCAAAGTTCCATGTAGGAATTAAGCATATATTGATTCATAACACACATATACATGCACAGAAATATATCTATGTTATACAAGTTGTTATTCTCCTTGCCTGTCACAATAAGCTCTCTATTTATTTTATTTTTTGAAGTTCTTTCTCCCTTTTTAGGAAAGAGACTCTTTTATTTTTTTATTTTTTTACTTCACAATTTTGTAGTGGTTTTTGCCATATGTTAACATGAATTAGCCATGGATTTACATGTGTTCCCCATCCTGATCCCCCTTCCACCTCCCTCCCCATCTCATCCCTCTGGAGCTCTTTAGATGATGAGAGACATAGTCCTAAATTTCTCCAACTTATATGTCTTCTTTTTGAGAACCACTTCTTTGATTTTCACCACCTAATTTAAAATAAACATTTTATTCTTAGATACCATGCCCCTTTAAACTAATTAAGATTAGAGAAAATGTAGGAAATGCTGATATCTTATCCTTCATTAATTACCACTCTTCTGGTAAATTGGAAAAAGAATCATGTTCAGATCTCATTCAGGAGGATAAAATCCCTATTTTATCAGTTCTCTTGTCCAAACTCAGTTCTTGCTCACTTCAGTCTTAAATTCTGCTTACTTACAAAGGATGGACAGGAAAGGAATATTAAAATCACGCTTGCAAGAGTCTATGATTTTATCCTTCTGTTGGCCAAAGGTAGGGCCAGGAATAATTTCTGAAATATTACACTACATCATGGAAGCATGAAGGTCTAGTTCTCCTATCAAAGAGAAGATGTTTGGAGATGGTTCGAAAACTCAGTCACATGGTTGTCAGGATGTGCTCCCAACCAGACAGATGGATTTTCTCCCTGAAACATCACAGTCAGGAAAGACCAGGCCGTGTCCGCAGAGCCAGTGATGGGGGCCTGGGTGCTGAGAGGTAAGATTCTTGATGACGATCTGGAGATTTACCTGCCACTGTCTCGAAGAAACAAACGTAATGAGAAGATTAAGGATGCATAAAATTAGAAGAACTGTCAAGTTGCCTAGAAGCAAGTCTAGCCAGGAGAACCAGGCCCCCACACTGATAATGTCAAAGACTTTAACAGTGAGTGTTTTATAGACAGAGCAGAACAAGTGAATAAAACCAGTGTTCTAGGGTCACTGCTGCTTTGCAGTCAAAGACAAAATAATTTTTGCTTTAAGCCGAGTCATCACAGCTCCTGATGTGGTCCTGGTTACACACACACAGACCGAGAGCCCACAGGCATGTGTGATGTGACATCAGGAAGTGAACAGATGACTGCTTTGGTGCCCAGTCACCTCCATCTGCTAATAATGGGACCTGGGGAAAATTATCCGTCCTCTCCAAGGCATTGCATCTTCATTAACATAACTTGATGATCATAGTGAAGATGAATGCTATCTCACAGGGTTACTGTGAAACACAAATTTTAAAATGTTTTAAAGCTTTTGGGAAAGTATCAAAGACATGCATGGGGTTACGAAGCTGAGTTAGCAGATCCAAGGTACAGTACCTTTTTCTCTTAGTATTCTCTCTATACTCAATAGTAGCGATCAGTCAGTCATGGGTTTACTCTTACCCCAGAGTGATTGTAAACCACACAGATCAACTGTACACTTCTTGTCATTTCTGTGTCTAAAATTCAAGCACTAGTCAATGTAGAGTAAATAAATTACAAACTCCTAGAGGGCCTCGCTGCTCAGAATCTGCAGAGTCCCCACATTAAACTGTCTTAAAGAATGGCCTAAATACTCTGGCTCAGAATTAAGTTCCAAATGTTTGCAGAGCACAGAAGTACTTCAGGGAGCAATACAAAAATGTAGGGAGTAACCTACTTCTCCAAATATCCATTTGTGCAAATATCATCATCCATCTAAATTCACACAGAGGGCACTCCTTCTTCCCCACCCCAGCTACTACAGCACCAACTCCTGCTCAGAGCAACAGGGAAAGAGAAGGCTTCCCTCCACAGGATGGATTTGATAACTTCAGGTGACTAGATCATCTCAGAATGGCTCATGTTTTCATTTAAGCAGGGTCCTGCCTGCTCCTGCTGCTGGTCATGTCACATCTGCTCCTGTGCCAAGGCAACATATGCCAATCCTGCGGTCCTGACGTGTTTGGCGTCCCCCTGAAGTTCCTTAGAAAAGCGTTTAGCCGTGCCTCCAGGCTGTCTCACGACATGCATAACCTTTCCACAATAATGTTCAATGAGTTTGTAAGTACTCTGGTGGTGGTGGTGGTTTAGTTGCTAAGCCATGTCCGACTCCAGCGACCCCATGGACTCTAGCCCACAAAGATCCCAGAAAGTAACTTCCCGTAAGTGACTGGGCCAAACTATCTTTTAAACAAGAGGGCTGCATCAGTCAATCTTGAAATAACACACCCTCTGGTTAAAGATACCGTCAGCTCATAAGATGTGGAAATCAAAGAAAGGATCAGTTTTGTGAAATCTCAAAGATTCCTAAGAAGTGCAATAACTTTTACAATTTCCTTTCTTTCATTTTCTTTTTTAATTTTCCAAAATGAATGATTTTGTGTTGGTCAGCTAGGAATGCCATAAAAGAATACCATAGACTCAGTGGAATAAACACCAGAAATTTATTTCCTCACAGCTCTGGGGGCTAGATCCCAGATCAGGACACCAGCAAGGTGAGGTTCTGGTAAGAACTCTTTCTTCCCAGGATGGCTTCTCCATGCGTCCTCACACAGGGTGGGGAGTGGGGTAGACAGACAGAGGAAAGGACACACAGACACAGAGACAGAAGAGAAAATTCTCTGGTGTTTTGCTTCATGGAGAAAACAAACCTCTTGGATGAGTGTTGCTCCCTAAGAGCTCATTTAACCTTAATGGGCTTTGCTGGTGGCTCAGATGGTAATGAATCTGCCCACAATGGGAGAGACCTGGGTTCGATCCCTGGGTCTGGAAGATTCCCTGGAGAATGGAACAGCAAGCCACTCCAGTATTCTTGCCTGAGAAATCCCATGGACAGAGGAGTCTAGTGGGCTATAGACTATGGCGTGCCAAAAAGTTGGAACCCTTTTAAAAACACAGTACTTTGGCAGTTCGGGCTCTAACACATGAATTTGAAGAACACACATTCAGTCCATAATACTACCTGACAGAAAGCACTTTTATGTTGGATTGGGGACTAGGAAGTATGGTGATTTTCTGGTCCTTCAGTGTCTCTCTGGGCTTTCTTCTCCAGGCTCAGAGTAAATAGGCAAAGAGAACTGCTCTGCAGTGAACTGGGTGGATAGAACATGTTAAACAAAGCTGAATCCTGGTCACAATAACGAATACTGGTAGTTTTTTTAATGCTACAAATTATTGTTTTAAGATTTGCAGTGAATAAGTTTCGAGCTACAATAGAAGGGGAGTTTACAATTGGAAACAGTTATTCTCTTTCTGATGAAGGTATTTGATAGTTGTATGTTAATTATTTTAGGTCAATCAAGGAGCACACAGTAGAGCAGACAGCTAGTAAAAGGCGGTGCTAAAGGTGCCGGGGTCTAGCCCCAGTAGGATCCAGGGATACCCTCAGGATGAATGGCGTCAGCGAGTGAGAGAGAGAGAGAGAGACACAGACAGACAGACAGACAGACAGAGACCAGACTGGAGTGTGCAGCAGGGTCTGGCATCACTTTATTTTTTACCTTAGCTTTTATACCCTAAGTCGTACATTTCTAAGGGGAGGTGAAAGATAAGCATACAAAGTTTAGTTTAACATCACATCAGTTTTGTCTTTCACGAAACCAGGGTGTTTTCTGCATACTTTCTTGTTCACGAGAGTCTTCTTTCATAGTGGATCTTTACACATTATCTTCTGTCCTTGGGGCCTATAACATTTTAAGACCTAGGAAAAGGCAAAACTGTTTTCCGTAGTCTATTCTTTATTGTTATATTTTGCCTTGAGTTTAGCAGAAAACAGAAAAGTTGCAGTCTCATGGTACAGCAGGTTGCAACATAGTAGAAATACAGTCCTGTTCACACAAAGATCAGCCTTTTTGCAAAAGTCCTCAGCTAAATTTATCTAAAAATTTTCCACACAAAGACTCTGTGGCTCTGGTGAGGCAGCCTCTGTTTTAGCACTCTTGATTAAAATTAACAATTATCTTATTGTCTCCACACTAGGGTTAAACTCTTATTTTTTTTAAATCCTTAACTATATTAACAATAGTTTTTACTGCACAACCTCAGCACAATAACAGCAATCAAATGTTGATCCAATAACCATTTTTAGAATAATATTTTTTGTGTTCTCTAATAGGGCTTTCTCACCCCCCAAAGGGCTCTGTGCCTATAAGGGCCTTTTGTGATCAGGTTGTTTATGCTCTTTATGATTAAGGTATCGTGAGCAGTCATGTGCATTAGTATGTATTTACCAAACAAGCCAGAGTGCCAGCAAAAGGGTTTTTACTTGAAACATTTCCTTCATTCCTGGTCCCTTCATAGGGAACCAGCGCCCAGGATATTTATTAATTAGGGTTCTATGTTGGTCTTAATTTAGTGAAAGAGGAGCAGGAGAGCTCTCGGCAGGCAACGCAAAGATCCGCAACAGGACGAACAAGGACAACAGCAAGAGGGGGAGGATACAGGGTGGGGTAGAGGCCGGGGTCAACCTGGAGGGTCCCTTGTGGCCTGAGTAGCCTTGCGTTTCAGGTCTTCTCCTCATGACCTTGTCATGGGTGGGATCTCCCATAATGGCTCCCAGCATAAAGGTTTCTATTAAATTCATGTAGTTCTTTGTGCTCACTAGTTTTTGTTTCATCCTCCATTTTTGACTGGCCATTTTTTTCCACCTCTTCCAAGTAATCTCTTCAAATGTTCATAACTTCCGCTAAAGATTAGATTTTCTCTATCAAAGTGCTAGTTAGATTTTTCTACTCTTATTATTCTCAGTCCATTGCTTAGTATTTCCTATAACTTTAGGCCATGTTTTTCTAACGTACCAATTTTTCACCATAAACAACATTGTATTCTGCACCTGGGATGAACACTAAGTTTTTGGTGAGCATTTTCAGAGATAAGTCAGTCATTATTGCATTACTCCTTATAAGGGAATATATTGGCTCTAACCCACAGTATACTTGAGATTAAATGGTTAAATATAGGTGTATGCATGCATTCTAAGTCACATCAGTTGTGTCCAACTCTTTGCAACCCTACTGACTGTAGCCCAAGAGGCTCCTCTGTCCATAGGATTCGCCAGGCGAGAGTCCAGGAGTGTGCTGCTGTACCCTCATGCAAGGAATGCTCCTCACCAAGGGATCAAACCTGGGCTTCTTATATCTCCTGCATTGGCAGGAATGTTCTTTACCATGACCATCACCTGGGAAGCAACAAGTATTGGTACAAGATTATCATATTTGTTTCAAATACTAAAAAAAAAAAAAAAAAAATAATGATGATGATAAAATAGAGAAGGGAAAAGTTTGAACTTAGAAAAAGATGTAAAATAATTTTTATAGAGACAATATATAGAAAATGTAGGAAAAGACTGACTTCAAATTTTGTGCTGCCCCCCCACGTTAAAAACTTACACATCTATAAAACATGTTAATGTTCTGGTAATGGGTTCATCTACTGAATGCCCAACAACCCTAACTAACTGCCTGATCACTTTCAGGATGAAAAGTATTCCCAGAGTACACTGGAGTATATCAGTGTAACCAATGACTGCCATACCAATTCCCTCCATGCTCCTGAAGAAAGAGAAAAAGCCCAACAGATGAACATGAGTCTTTCACCTGGGTTTTTTACCAGATCAAATGAGACAGAATGTAGCTTACCAAGCTTCAGATTTTTAGAGGTAACAGCAACTGTACATGCAGAAAACAGTGGAAGAACCGTAAGCAATTGAAGAGAAATTATATGATGCAGTTGATGAAACATGAATGAAACCAAGAGATGACTAAAGATCTGTAGTAGCAAAATAAATAACAGATCTATAAATTGCCCATGCAGACAAGTTTAGTTCAAACAGTGCATTATAAACAGGATTGCAGCTATGATTCTGTACAAAAACATGAAATGAATGGGAACTTCCATGTGTAAACTATAAGATTGCAAAATTCATGAATATGTAAGAAACACACCTCAGTTTTGAGTACTCCCTGTTACTAGTGATTCGTATTTGGGAGTCCTATACTGTACCACTCGAGTCAGCACATCCGCCTTTCAAGGCTCTCCTGATTCTACTTCTACTTCAATGACACCTCCTTCATTCGTCATTCTCAACGACTCCTCTGTCACCTTTTATTCTTAATTTGTAAGTCTTCCCCACAATGGCCTATAAAACATTGCTTTGCTTCTCATGGCTGCAACAATTGCCTCTGTTCTGAGGATAATAGAGTTTACAAATCAAACATCAATCATTTATGGAAGCTCCAAATTTTCACCATTATAATCTCTCCTTTCTGATTTCCTGCATTATCCTTTGTCCTTATGTTATTTATTATATTTTCACATGCATCCCCCCTTAAAATACTATCTTCTCTCTCTAATACTTTCTTAATGATATCAACATTCTTTTCTTCTGTTAAGCTCATTAATAATGAGGATGATGAAGGAAAGGAAAAGGTCAAAGAGGAGGAGGAGGAGGGATTTTTCAATAAGCTTGAATTTAAAGTTTATTGAGAGTTACTACATGGCCATATGTTTTACTAAGCACTTTATGTGCATCACTATATTTCATCCTACTCAGTTCTCTGTTCTTTTCCACTAAAACAGTTCATGGCTGTAAACAAATCAAGCATATTAACTAGAATTTCAGAGGAAAAAAGAAATTACTTCATGTTATACATTAGAACTCATCAAAAGAATTAATTCCTAAAATAACCCAGATTTTCAATAATTCAGTGAAATGTGAACTAATAGCTTACGTTTTATAATTTTGCAAGTTTTATTACCTTCAAAAATATCTGCATACACAGAGAAATAACCAAAAGTCTTTTAGGTCATCTGCTCTGAGCAAAGATCAAATGTTACAAAAACCATTGAATTATGATTATTTTAATGAGACTGTTTCTTACATTTGCTTAGAATGAAGACCTTACTATGTGGATACTCATGTTACAGTACCTCTGGAATGGTCCTCTGTATGGTCTAGCCCATCATGACAGGCACTTTGAGAAAGACCTCTCAGATACTCTCCTATCAAGTGCCAGAGAGAATTTTAAAAAATTAAACAAACTTGAATCTTAAAGAGATTCAGCCAGGTGAGCATCCTGCAGAGGGCTTTCTTGCTTTGTTGATGACTCTGTAATGCATAAGGAGATTTGAAATATCTCATTTTGTAAGAAAAAGATTCATGACTTCTATATGCTAGACTGCTACTACATAAAGCAGGAGCCTAGTCATCCATAGTGATAGATTCTACTGTAAAGGAAACAGAATTTCACTGCAATTTTTGTCATGTGCAGCCTTCTCTGCATTGTACACAATTCCACCAAAAGCTTGCCTCTTCCTGGGCACAGGTGGTTGAAATATTTTCAAGAGTAAGAGAACTAGAGAACAGAATTTCCAAGCTCAGCATTTTCCTCAAAATATCCCAGGACATCTGCTCTTGAAGTCCACTTGTCTTTTTCTCTGTTCTTCTCAAATCAAAGGATGAGAATGGGAAGGAAGAAAAGAGAAAGCTAAAACTAAACTTGAGTTATGTTTCTACCTTTTAGATTCCTAATTGTTTTCTCATAGGCTGGCTCCAAATCCATAGAGTTTTATATTCATATGAATTCCCCAAATCTTAATTTGATAATGACAAGGGACAAAGTTAAACTAATATTAATAAAATGCATAAGAAGTCATTTTCTTTTGGGTATTCAGATTATTCTTCCAGTCAGAGTGAAGTTGGACAAGGATCACATGTACTGGCCAGGATCCCGATCCCTGAGGTCCAATAAAAAAAATAAGCGTCGTTCGGTAATTTATAAACTCTTCAAGTGCCTGAGCAGGGATTCACGTAAAGTTGACATGTACACCAAGATCCTGGCATGCCGCAGCAGCGAAGAGTGCTAAATCCACATCCATCCCATCCAGCTCTCAGATGGTCCTAATGATCAATCCCATAGCAAGTTTCTTTGAATTTTACAGCTTTTTCATGCATGCTCTGTGAAATGGGTCTCCTCTTAAAAAAATAAACACAGACTCTGTAGAGATGTCAAAATCTACGATGGTAATTTGCTAACATTTCTTATTTTCATTTAATTGAAAATTAAAAGAAAATCCACCCCTACAATTGAGAGAATGAAGCTCCGATTAAAATTAGTCACAAATAGCAGAAGCTGGCATTACAAAGAAGACCATTAAGAGAATGTTTAAGAATCACAGAAAATTATTCTGGGTTAAGTTATTAGAATCAAAGTATTAGACAATTGTTCATGGTTCTGGTCTTGCTACCAAGAAGACTGAATCCTCAGGATTCTTTATGAAAGCCAGCCGCGAACTGTCAGCCCACTGTCACAATGTTACACCAGACAGGATCACTGCTTCAAACCTTTGTACAAATAGCATGAGGTTTACTGAACTGTCTGAAGATTGTTAGGATGCTGTCTAAGGTCTTCTGCATTGCTATAACAAAATATCACAGACTTATAAATATGGAAATGGATTTCCACAGCGTGGTCATGCAGGGTCCTTTCTGGTCTCACACTTCTTATTGTATCCTCAAATGGGGGGAAGGTCTTGGGAGGTCTGTGTGTCTCTTATACATAAAAGCACTCATCTCATTGAGGAGGCTCCATCCTTATCATGCTATCACCTCACAAAGGCACCACCTATGGATGCTATAACCATGGGAATCAGGATTTCATCATATGAAACTTCTGGGGAACACAAAGTTTGAGACAATAGCAGATAGAAACGTGAACTGGCTCCATCCTCCTCCAGTGGCTGTCTTCACCCACACTCCACTGCATCCTCATTTTCTGCACCACCTTGCAACCATTTCATACATTCTGTCACTCTGGGCTTCACAAGGCCAGGTCAGTCAAGTGTCAACTCCATCTCATATTCAGCCTATTCAATGTTTCCCTCTCCCCTGCTGAGGCCCAGGGGACCTACCAGGAAGCATCAATGTGTCCATTTCTGCAAGGTTCCTTTTCTCTCGCTCTCTGGATCTTCATTCCTTGGCCCATGGTGGAACAGGGTAGATGGTAACAAGATGGGAAAGCTCTGACATCACTGACTTACATGGAGCTGTTGTACCCTTCTCTTGGTCCAGAAGGACTGATCTGAAATTCCCCCTGACTGACAAGTGTTTCTCTTGTGGGGTGTCCTTGTGATTATCCCGGACTTTCACAAATTGGGGATCCCCAATGCCATAGTTTCCTTTTTAATCAGGGGAAATGTTCTTGTCCCCACTGCTCTCCACCCACAGTCGTCAGCACAGCCTCTCTGTTTCCCTCACTCTGCAAGCACCGTCTGGAGAAAATTAAGTAGCCCATAGTCAGCTGCCTACTAGCTGACCCAAAGGAAACCCATGTATCATAAACACTCTGAACCATTGAATGGCAGAAATACTGGTGTGCATCTGTCCCCTGCCTGGGGCCTCTGGACAATTGTCCAACTGCTCACATAGACACCGAGGAGATCAGAAAGCTGGATTCAAAAACACATTTATCTGAGAAGTGAGATACCATTCTCTCTTCCTTTTAGAGTAACAATCCTAGGCAGTAATTATTTGGCCTTACAAACATGCCCTAGTAGGTCCCAGAATTATAAAATCCTCCAAATAGACTGAGTCTCTACTGAGACTGGGCAATGTGACTGGATTAGGGTTGCTCAGCTTGCTCAACAGCCTCCAGACAACTGGGGATGAGGTCCAATCTCTTGACTGACTCTCCTAAGAAGTCAGTGATGTTGCTGGGCTGGTTTTGCAGCATCTCTAGAGCTTTACCAGTAATTCCTAGTAAACAGAAAATGGAAAATCAATAGGTAGAAGGGAAAGGGGGGTGATAAGAGAGAAGGAAGAGAAAGACAGAAGGAAGGAAATGCAGCAAAACAAATTGAGTGAAGGACTTGGGTAGTGAAGGATGAAAAGATGTTATAACACTGTATTTTTAAGGACCTATATATATATATATATATATTTAATATTGTAAGAGCAAATATCTCATATTCCCTTTTAGTTCTATTTTCTCTTCTCTCCTCTTTTTTCTTAAATTGTCCTTTATGTTAGGAATATTCTTCTGTTATTATTAAGGCCATAGTTCTAGAGATGAACAAAGCCTGGCAACTCTCAGGGGAGAATCCAGCCAAATCATGTTCTTTTAGGCAAAGACACCTTTCACCCACATACAGGAATATTGTCCAGCAAAACCAACCTCTTCCCTCATAGCCAGGATTATTGTTTCCCAAGTCTTGCCCCTGCCTCTACCTGAGATGACCCAAACCTTAAAGAACATGACAGAATACTCTGCCCCAAAACAATCTATCAATACCTCCTTTGGCTCCTTCATGCATATAAAGTGTCAGCTTTCTTGTATTTTCACTTTCTTCTTCCAAAATGTAAAAGACCATGAAAAAAACTTGTAAACACTTTCTAAGTCATTTACTGCCCAAAACATCTAACTCTATTGTGTTACTTGCTTAACTTTCTTTCCTTCAATGTTTAGATATTTCCAGCAGAGAGGATGGTATTTATTACAGGGGAAATTTGGCAATATGGGGGACAATGCAATTGAAGGAGACATACACTCACTGATAGGCCACACACATCTTCATGTATTTGTCTCTTATAAAATTTAGGACTTTACATCAAGAACAGAGGTAGTGACATTGAGAATGCTGTTCTTGCTTGACAGTTTCATATAAAGTGAATATTGTAGATTTCAGACAATATTGAACAGAGCCATAGATATTCTATAGAGTCAGTCAGGAATAGCCAAGAAGGGGATATTTGGACAGGATTTAACAATCACTCCCTTGCCATCCAGAAATCACTGCATTTCCCCTCTTTTACAGATTTCCATGTAAGATAAGATTACACTTGAAGAAATGCCCTTATATAACAAGAATAGTAGCAGTGGTTACCCTATGGAAAGAAACAAATGAAGAACCTTTGAAGTTCACTGAACTTATAGATTAGTAAGTCACATGTCATGGATAGAGTGAGGACTTATTCTGAGGTTTGAAAAAGTCTCTATTTTCAAGAAGCAGGCCCTCCACTTGTGGAGAAGGAAAGGGTGATATAAACACACAAATTACCATATTGCATGGTAGAGTGAAGAAGAATAAGATGTGATGCCAACACGGTGCTACAGTAGATTGAGGTAAAGCTAGAATCTATCTATCTATTTGCTTACAGGAGTAAGCAAATGGGATGGCTTTATGATGGAGTTTTTAAAGGTTAATGGGATATTGATGTGGAAAAATAGGAAAACTCATTTAGGATCATCTTATGAAGGAAGGATCTCTGACATCCTAGGTCAAGGCAACTGAGATAGTAATACGTATGGCATTATAAGGTATCAGTGAATAATCAAGTCTGACAAAAACACAAGAAATGTTCATTTTTTTTTTGTCATTCATGCTATATCTCTCCTGATTATGCTCCCATGATATACTGTATATAGTATTTTAGGGCTAGAATGGAGAAATACTTGAATGGATTTTTATGCAGTAGGAAGAATGATATATGCCAATTTGGCAAGTTTGTCTTTATTTTACAAATTAACAGGAAACCAAGAACATTAGGTCCAAGAGAGCAGAATGTCCAGAATTAGAAAAGAGAAACTTTAATGTGGATTGAGGAGTTGTGACTGTTGGGCTGGGTAGAGAAAAAGAAAGAGACCAGAAAGAGCTGGGAATATTATGACACTAAAAATCAAAGAGTACTCTGCCAAGTGATAAGACGCAAAGGATGTGAGAGATAGAGGGAATGAAATAGACCTTGACCACATGCAAGGAATGAGGCAGACATAAGAGTCAAGCAAGGTATCCAACAATATGGGAGTGGTTGAGTCAATCAATGAAAAGTCAGAGAGATGGGAGGAGATAAATTAAGGTTTTATCCAAAAGCACCTGAGCTCTATTTTCCTGTATTTCATCAACTTAGTAGCAGAAATCAGCAAAACATGTCAAGGTTCTGCAGCAAATGATAGAAATAAGTACTCTACGGAGCCTCTGCTAGACCCTCTGGAATACCAGAAGCAAAGCATGACTACCCAGTGATAAAAAGCAGTAATTCACTAGTCACCTTCAACACTTAAATAAGACATACATTGTAAAGAATAGAGGATGAATGGAAATAAAATGGAAACAACCCATACCTTTACAGAGCCAGCGTAAACAAAACCTAAAACCTAACCGAAATAGAAGTAATGGTCTCCTTAATCATGTGTCCCCTTTCTCCAAGAGTTCCTCATTCCTTTGGCCTGAATCCTCCCTGTTTACTCTCAGCAGATGGTCAGCTAGTCACTAATCAAATAAATAATTAAACAGTGTTCACTCCTGAGATATATTTGTATTGATAGACTCTTCAAAATAAAAAGCTCTCTAATCCCCTGAAATTAAACCTTTAATACTGGAAGGACTCCTTCCCAGCCTCTTTCCAAAATGCCCAGTGGGCAGCAATTGTGACTGTAGCTACGTAGACATCTCTGCCATAATTATAACCTGTTTGGATAGTGAAGACAGGAGATGGATGAAGCACTGAATAATGTTGATAAACAAATGCATGGACAAGTGGAAAAGATAGCACAAGTCTTAAACACCAATCTATGCCTGCACACCATACCATGTGTGATGGGAGCTAGGTGGGCCTAATCAGGGATGGATTTTTCAAGAAAGCTCTATATGAGTTGACAATGAGAAGTTTGATTCAACTCAACTGTTTCAGCATGATTCTTGGATTCTAAGACTCAAGCCAGTTGTCTCATTTAACTGCACTAAGTCAAAACGGGAATATACTTATTGCCTGTTTGAAAACTGCTGAGAGATCTTAGAAGTTCTTATCGCAAGAAGAAAATTGTAACTATTTCTAGTGACAGATGTTCACCAGACTTATTGCGGTGATCATTTTGCAATATATATATCAAATAATTACATTGTACACTGAAACCAAAATAACATTATATGTAAATATTATCTATGTATAATGATGACTGAAACTAAAATAGCATTGCTTGTCAATGTGACCTATGTATAAAGATCACATAATCAGCACTGTTTATAATAGCCAGGACATGGAAGCAACCTAGATGCCCATCAGCAGATGAATGGATAAGGAAGCTGTGGTACATATACACCATGGAATATTACTCAGCTGTTAAAAAGAATTCATCTGAACCAGTTCTAATGAGATGGATGAAACTGGAGCCCATTATACAGAGTGAAGTAAGGCAGAAAGATAAAGAACATTACAGCATACTAACACATATATATGGAATTTAGAAAGATGGTAACGATAACCCTATATGCAAAACAGAAAAAGAGACACAGAAGTGTAGAACAGACTTTTGAACTCTGAGGGAGAAGGTGAGGGTGGGATGTTTCGAAAGAACAGCATGTATATTATCTATGGTGAAACAGATCACCAGCCCAGGTGGGATGCATGAGACAAGTGCTCGGGCCTGGTGCACTGGGAAGACCCAGAGGAATCGGGTGGAGAGGGAGGTGGGAGGGGGGATCGGGATGGGGAATACGTGTAAATCTATGGCTGATTCATATCAATGTATGACAAAACCCACTGAAAAAAAAAAGAAAGAAAGAAAGAAAAAAAATAACCAAAAAAAAAAAAAAGATCACATAATCATTACGTTATATACGTAACACATACGCATACCTTCAGTTAAGTTCAGTCACTCAGTCATATCCAACTCTTTGAGATCCCATGAACTGTAGCACATCAGGCTCTCCTGTCCTCCACCATCTGCTGGAGCTTGCTCAAACTCATGTCCATAGAGTCAGTGGTGCCATCCAACCGTCTCACCCTCTGTCATCTCCTTCTCCTCCTGCCATCCATCTTTCTCAGCATCAGGATCTTTTCCAATGAATCAGTGCTTTGCATCAGGTGGAAAAATTATTGGAGCTTCAGCTTCATTATCAGTCCTTTCAATAAAAATTCAGGGCTGATTTCCTTTAGTATTGACTGGTTTGATCTCCTTGCAGTCCAAGGGACTCTCAAGAGTCCTCTCCAACACCACAGTTCAAAAGTATCAATTCCTTGGTGCTCAGTTTCCTTACGGTCCAGCTCTCAAATCCATCCTGATTACTGGAAAAACCATAGTTTTGAAAAGATGGAATTGTATTTATATATATAAGCATATATGTACACACAGCTATGTAAGGAATAGTTTTGAAAAGGAATATAATTCTATTTTGAATGAAGAAAACAAATCAACTAGTATATATATTTTTTTCAAATGTGCATTTTAGCCGTCATGTTGGGTCTAAAACCTGGTCTTCAAATGTAGCTTATGTTTATGCTGATAAAGGAGTCAGAAACCTGTCTTAACCTTGTAACATTAACTGCAGAACAGCTTATTTACAATAGCTAATTGAAATCACCAAAAGTTTGAAACCCATAGGCCTGCCCACTATCTACTGTTGGTCATTTAACCAATTGATCATTGACTTAATTCCTCCTTGACTCAGAAATTCTTACAGGTGCTTAGTTTACATCAATAAACAAAGCAGGCAGACTCTTATCCTCATGGAACTGATACTCCAGCTGGGGGAAGACAGATAATCTGCAATAAACATGAATCCAAGTACATAATATGGAATGGTAACAGGTGATCTGTACTGTGGGAAAAGAAATAGTAAAGCAGAGGACAGGGTTTCGGGAATGAATGTGAAGAAACGGAGGTGATTTAAAGAAAAACAATGTAGACTACACTGAGGGGAGCAAACATGCTTTCTTGCATTCAAGTTTTCCCCTGTCCAGTCAGGTCTCTTGGTCTTCTACCCAACTTCAACAATGTTTTCGTCTGTGAGGCTCTAGGCAAACTCGTGCAAACATGGATGTTCTGAACATTCTGCCTCTCTTCAGTTGAACGGGTTTCAGAAAAATTTTTTGGTAAACCCCCAAATTAAGTAACATTTTACACAGCAAATTTTGATAATTTTCTTTTTCCTGAAGAACTAATCTCCAAATTATTTTCCATTTTACAACACACTTTTAGTGACCTAATTATATTATGTAAAATTATCATATATGCATTGCTATTCTAATATTCTAAAAAATATATACAAAATGTATATTGAATGACAGTGAGATAAAAAAATAAATGGAAACGGAAATGCTAACATTTTCTTCCCCAGGGGATGAGGACACTCATTTTTATGGCCACTGGACTAATGGATTCTGAATGTACATGCATAATTATACCAGTTTTTAACTGTAATAATAAAGTGATTTCTTTTATATATAGCTTCAATCCAAGTTCTCAGAATACCACAAGGGGCCAAGAATAAAATTATATGTGAGTAACTCTCTTCATATGCATTATAAAATTTTGAGCTCAATTAAGTAATCATCTTTAGTTCTTTTGTTGTTCAATCAATTCATCTACTGGTAGATAATCTAACTCTACAATAGATTTCTTTTTTTCAGGGTTTAAATCTCAAATCATAATAAAAGCAGAGCAATGGCCTTTAAAGAAATGGCCTAGTGAAAAAGTTGGCTTAAAGCTCAACATTCAGAAAACTAAAATCACGGCATCTGGTCCTATTACCTCATGGTAAATAGATGGGGAAACTGGCTGACTTTATTTTTCTGGTCTCCAAAATCACTGTAGATAGTGATTGCAGCCATGAAATTAAAAGACACTCCTTGGAAGGAAATTAATGGCCAACCTAGACAGCATATTAAAAAGCAGAGACAGTACTTTGTCAAAAAGGTCCATCTATTCAAGGCTCTGGCTTTTCCAGTGGTCATGTATGGATGTGAGAGTTGGACTTTAAAGAGAAATCTGAGTGCTGAAGAATTAATGCTTTTGAACTGTGGTGTTGAAGAAGACTCTTGAGAGTCCCTTGGACTGCAAGGAGATCCAACCAGTCCATCCTAAAGGGGATCAGTCCTGAGTGTTCATTGGAAGGACTGATGTTTTAGTTGAAACTCCAGTACTTTGGCCACCTGATGCGAAGAGCTGACTCATTTGAAAAGACCCTGATGTTGGGAAAGATTGAGGACAGGAGGAGAAGTGGACGACAGAGGATGAGATGGTTTGATGGCATTGCTGACTCAATGGACGTGGGTTTTGGTGGCCTCTGAGAGTTGGTGATGGACAGGGAAGCCTGGCGTGCTGCAGTTCATTGGGTCGCAAAGAGTAGGACACGACTGGGCAACTGAACCAAACTGAACTGAAATGGCCTAGAAGAATAAATAAAATGTTGTATTGATATCATTATATATATATATATATATATATATATATATATATATGCATTTGTAAAGAAAATTAATGAAAAAATACAGAAGACTTATAGTTGCTGAAACCGAAAGTTACTCACTCAGAGCTGAATATACATATCACCTAGAAAAAATACTTTCTCAGCTTCTGATGACTTCTAAAGAAAGGGACTCCATGGCTTTCATCTCCAGCCTACTGTGGACTCCTTTCCACTTCCCTCCATGAAATCTCTTCCCCAGGTTATAAAACACACTTTGGGCTTCTGGTTCAGACAAGATGACTTGATCTCTTTGTGCCCACTCCTCTGTTTATTCTGGAAATAAGTAGAGACCACTAAAGGGACCTTTTATAGTTGGCAAGAAGAAGGGGAACACTTTAGGGCCTGAAGAATGGAAGAGTAACACAGCAACACGTAACAGAAGACAACCCAGGCCCAGCATTCCTGACCTCCAACCTAGCATCAGAAGGCAGCCTGAGTAGGGCTGTTCCTCCCAAGGAATAAATGTGAAGGAACACCAGGTGGTGATTTAGTTGCTAAGTTGTGTCTGACTCTTTGTGACCCCATGGACTGTAGCCCACCAGGTTCCTCTGTCCACGGAATTCTCTAGGCAAGAATACAGATTCCCATGTCCTCCTCCAGAGGATCTTCCCAACCCAGGGAGTGGACCCAGGTCTTCACAAGGCAAGTGGTTTCCTTACTGTCTGAGCAACCAGGAAAGTCTGAGAAATTTAATAATGGCATGGATATTTGGAAATTAAAGGGATAAAAAACATATGTGAATATTAGATAAAGTAGACTTTAGATCAAGATAATTTCGAATGACAAAGGAATAAAAGGACATACATAAGGATAAAAGAGTCATCCAGCAGGAATACATAATAATCCTAAATATGTATACATCAAGCAACATAAACTCAAATATTTGAAGCAAAAATAGATACATCATCTGAATAATCTATAAACTTTAATGTGATTGAAACTGTGCCACAAAACTTTTGAAAAAGAAATCACCAATCCAAGATAGTTTGACCAGAGAATTCTCTCAAATATTTTAAAAATTAAGATCAATTTGACAAAATCTCTTCAAGAAAATGAAAGAGTAGGAAACCATTCCAAACTAATTAGATGGGGCCAGTATTGCTCTATATCAAAATCAGAGAAAGGCAGTACAAAAGGAATTTTCAGACTAATGACTCTTACAAATTTGGAAATAAAAGTTTTCACTCTCACACATACAAATCAACCAAATGAATTCAACAATGTATAAAAACATCTCTTGATAGTTTCTGGTCCCTTCCTAAGTCCGATCACATTACCCATCTCTTCAAAGGATTTAAGTGAATCAAAATACAGTCAGTTAAGGTCCCATTAATAATATTATGATATCATAAATACAGTGACAAATACTCGAGTCTAGGTCAAATCAGAAACTGACCTCTCCCATTAAAGTTAATCCTACCCAGTCATCCTAAATGTCTGGCAAAAACAACAACAACAACAATAAAAAACTACAACTAGATTCGTAAGATAAAGAAAACATTTCTATGTAGTAGAAATGGTGGGAGTGTTTGATATTCTTTATATGACCCTCAGGAACCCTAATGATCATTTTCTATTATGTTATGAACCTTTGGATGCTGAGAAGACCAGACTTTATTCCCCTACCTCTCCTGCCCTCTGACTTCTTTTTGAGTTTGGTCAGTGGTGAACAAAAGAGATTGGTGAGTCAGTGGAGAAAAAGATTAGTGAATTGATTCTTTCCTCTGACTCCTTTCTTGCTGGGAAGTGGCCAACTTTCTCCACTGCAGCCCAGAACTCTGGTCAGAGGCCATCCCTTTTAGCTGCAGCTATCTACAAATCTCTTTAGAGACTGCAATATCCATTCTCTTCTTTGCCCTGTGGCCCTAAAATTGTTTATGTACCCTTGTTCGTGCCTGTGTCAAAGAGTTTTGTTATTGCTTTTAAGATACCCTTAGCTCTGATACAACTTCCAAATTCTTAAACCTCATTGTGTGTTAGTCGATTAGGCATGTCTGACTTTATGTGATCCCCATGGACTGTAGCCTACCAGACTTCTCTGTCCAAAGAACTCTTCAGACAAGAATACAGGAGTGGGTAACCATTCCCTTCTGCATGGGACTTCCCTGACCCAAGGGTGCAACCAAGGTCTCCCACATTGCAGGGAGATTCTCTGTCATCTACTCCACCAGGAAAGCCAGTTTTATTTTCCTTGTCTGTGTAAATCATCTTGATTTCTGACAATGATAGGAGTGGCTATGTATCTGCTAGATAAAGATGGTCCCTCAAAGATCTAATGCTAAACTGCTCACAACAGGAGGGGGACATCTTTTTTCCTGACTCCAAAAGCATAGATACAAGAACATGTCACAGGTCATGTAAAAATAAGTGCTGAGAAATCAATGATTTAAGAAGGAATTTTTAAAAGAGCACAAACTTTAAGCTATAAGATGATGAATAAGGTGTGTGGATCTAATGTGTAACATGATGACTGTGTTTTGTAATGTGTTATGGACATTTGTGGGCCTTCCCAGGTGATGTTAGTGGTAAAGAACCCTCCTGCGAGTGCAGGATGCATAAGAGATGTGAGGTTGAATCCCTGGGTCAGGAAGATCCTCTGGAGGAAGGCATGACAACCACTCTAGTATCTTTCCTGGAGAATCCCCATGGACAGAGGACCCTGGCAGGCTATAAAGTCCGTGGAGTCACAAAGAGTTGGACATGACTGAAGTGACTTATCACACATGTAAGAGAGGAAAACTTAAAAGTTCTTACCAAAAAGATCTTTAAAGGTAAATATGTGAGGTGATATTAATAAATATGTTAATTAAATCAATGAGGGAATCTATTAATCATGTATACCTATTTAAATTGTCATGTATACCTATTTAAATTGTCATGTATACTTTAAATATCTTGCCATTTTATCTGGAAATTGTATTTAAAAAAACTGAAAAAAGAAAAAACCAAGAATTTCAATGCTTTTTATATAATATTATAGATATTTCAACCATTAATCTTGGTATGTAAAAGGGTTTTTTTTTATTCCAGATAATAAACAGTGGGATTCACTGGATATTCTGAGAAGTAAGTAACCTTGGAAATTATCTAGACAATCCTCCCATATTAAGGATATATAAGTAAATCCAAGAATGATTAAGTCACTTATCTAAACTTATAAAACTCAATGCAAAAGTACCAATAGAAACCACAGTTCCTAGGTTTAGGTTTAAGTGAATCTTTACCAAATTACCCAGCAAATGGAAATATCTGCTATGCTCTGCAAAATTTGATTCTTATCTCTTTCACAAAAGTGATCATATTCTGCCTTGTATTCATTGTCCAGTTAGCATAAGTTTAACAATAAATTAAATTCCTTGAAGGTTCAATGCTGGCATGTCTGTTTTACTCACTCTATATACTCACTTATGGCTAAAGCTCTTTATCAATGCCATTTCTTCTCCCTGAAAGACCCTCACTCTTTCACCTCATGACTTCCCTGACATCTTTCAGATCTCAGTAAAAACCACTTCCACAAAGCAGCCTTTCCTGATTCTGACACAGCTCAGGTCTCCTTGTTATGTGGACATATGGCATTCTGTGCTTTTCCCTCTTGACACTTGTCCCAATTGTGGTGCAACATTTAACTTTGAAATTGACCTCATTTCTGTTTATTTATTAAAATTTAAGTCCTCCTTTACAAAGTCCATATTGGTGCTCTTCACTGCTGTCCATTCTTTGCATCCAACAGGGCTTCGTTAGCCGTTTGTTCATTGAAACACTTTTATTCGTGCAGAGTAAAATTCCAATGAATTTTTGATGCTGCTCTCAGAGCATACAGTGAACTAAAACCAATGAGGTCTTTTCTCCCCACCCAAACCCTCATACCCTGATTATTTGGACATAATTACAGAACTAGAACTGCAGGGGCTTCCCTTGAGGCTCAGCTGGTAAAAAATCTGCCTGCAATGTGGGAGGCCTGGGTTTGAACCCTGGGTTGGGAAGATTCCCTGGAGAAGGGAACGGCTACCCACTCCAGTATTTTAGCCTTGAGAATTCCATGGACTGTAGAGTCCATGGGGTCACAAAGAGTCGGACATGACTGAGAGACTTTCATTTTCACAGAACTGTGGATGCATTTGCTTTTAATTGTTACCTTATTAGATGGAAAGCACTGGATGTTCGGTCTTTTATTCAACATACACTAGCCCTCACAGTTGCCTGTCCTAAGATAATGTGATAATTGAGTCACTGACTTAAAGGCTGAATAGGACAGAACTAGAGACAGTGCTCTGAACCTGCCACTTGAGTTTACTTTTTACCTTAGGATTCTTAACGTCACTAGAGGAGTTCAGTTTCTTAGCTGTACTCTCTGATCATGATAGATAAAAATACTTTAAGGAGAGCAAACAAATCAAATATTCTTACATTGTACACAAGCACCTAATCCTTCTTTGAAGGTACAAGAGAAATTCACCTCCTTGATGAATTGTTACCTACTTTTCCTAGATGAAAGTACCATCTTCCTCCTTATGGCTTCCTAATGTCATTCTCACCATTTTTATCTCACTAACCACATTCTGACTTATATTATAGTTAATTATCTGAAAAACACCAATTCCCATTCCTTTCATTCAGTTCCCCTGGGGCTGCAAGGGTACAGCATCTGCCCTGAAGTTACTTTTTATTTAGTATCAAACATGGCAGAAATTGGCCAGCCGTTTTTACTCTCTGAAGTAAATATAATTAAAAGCAAATACCCAGCCTCTGGTATTTTGGATTAACTGATAACTGGACAAAATCTTACTGCTATTCCAAACAAAAGTTCCTTTTGTGTTAATTTTTTTCTTTTAGGGAGAACTTGCATTATAGATAGAGTTCAGGTAAATAGAAACACTATTGATATTTTAGCTGGAAAAATAAAAACTCTGTTGCAGTAAACAAAAGTAGACAAATCAAGCTTATTCTATATACTACAAGACTGATTTTATTAGGAGCTGGCAGCTCAGACAGTAAAGAGTCGGCCTGCAGTACAGGAGACCTGGGTTCCATCCCTGGTCAGGAAGATCCCTGGAAGAGGGCATGTCAAGCCACTCCAGTATTCATGCTTAGAGAATCCCCATGGATGGAGGAGCCTGGCGGGCTGCAGTTCTAGGGGTCATTAATCCATGGGGTGATAAAGTGGTGGACACAACTGAGCAACTATGCATAGCAAACTTCTCAAGTTGACATACTGACATTTAGAAACAGTTTCTGTCACTAGTGTGCTTGACTACAACTCTTGCTTTTCAATGGAAGATCAAAGATAAAAGTAATATTCTGTATTATCAAGTAATTATTTCTATCAAGTGATGGAAGAGCAACACAGACCTGTTCTAATCAACCCAATGTGTTCTTAGTGTGAAAAGAATGATGGCCTCCTGACCCCTTACTTCTTAGTTCTACTTTTGTCTGAGAGAAAAGTTCCTCCAAGAAGGATAGGAGTTCACACTCCTTCCAGGAAGCCAACTGGGGAGTCTAAGCCATGGAATTACCATTGCATCTAGAGTCACTTTTATAAAAATACTGTGTCTCCCAATCCTCAGTTGGGTGACCTTGGAAACAGCAGTTACAATCATAATTTTAAAGAAATATTAAATACAGATGTTCTTCTCTTGTACTGCCTGTAAACTTTAGAAACAGGTAATTGTGAAAATGTTTCTCAAAGATGGGGTAGCTGCCTGTTTTTTTTTTTTTTTTTTTAATCTTTTTTTTTTTTTTTATTAGTTGGAGGCCAATCACTTCACAACATTTCAGTGGGTTTTGTCATACATTGATATGAATCAGCCATGGATTTACACGTATTCCCCATCCCGATCCCTGCTCCCACCTCCCTCTCCACCCGATTCCCCCGAGTCCTCCCAGTGCACCAGGCTGGAGCACTTGTCTCATGCATCCCACCTGGGCTGGTGTTTTTTAATTATCTTGACTACTGTAGAATATGCCCTGGGGTTAAAATGTCTTTTGCTGAGAAAAGGGACTTTTTCCCTAGGACACCCAATATCTCAACTTCTTCACTAAATTTCTTATAGCAATGTAAGTTCTATTTTAATTTCTTAATACCCACTGTCCCCAGGAAGTGTCACAAAGAGTTGGACATGACGAAGCCACTGAACTGAACTGAGTACCCACTGTCCCCAGGAAGCAGAAGCTGTATGGAAAAATGAGTACCCTGTCTTAATATAAAGTGTCCCCATATGGCTACTGTTCTTAAAGACCCAAATGGCCATTCTTTCCTACCATCCAGAACGTAATTCAGTGCACATTTTACATTTATCTGTGGTTCTCTTCTTTTTCTCCAGTGTCAGCTTTAACCACCTAATTATTTAAAAAATTTTGTTCCCCTATTGTTTCATTAGCCACAGGATATCTTAGCGAACATAGTAGATTCAGTGTAAATTTGAGTCATGCTCTAAGATAAAGAATACAACTTTGAGATATAAATCAGAATCATTAAAGAAACATGGTGATTAGTTAAAAAAAACATCAAAATGTGTTTATTCTAAGGTTATATAATTCTTTAACCACATTTATCTTGATGAAAAGTTTGAGTTACGTATTTGATAGGCCTCACATGTTTTATTTTCTTTTGCTCAATAATCATTGCAGATGATGACTGCAGTCATGAAATTAAAAAATGCTTGCTCCTTGAAAGAAAAGCTATGAAAAAACTAGACAGCATATTAAAAAGCAGAGACATCACTTTGCCAAAAGAATATTCAAAGTATATTCAAAGGTATGGTTTTTCCAGTAGTCATGGATGGATATGAGTGTGTACCATAAAAAGTCTGAGCATGTGAACTGATGTTTTCAAAAAGTGGTGCTGGAAGTACTCTTGAGAGTCCTTGTATTAAAGGAGATGAAATCAGTCAATCCTAAAGGAAATCAACCAGGAATATTCAAAGGAAATACTAATGCTGAAGCTCCAACACTTTGGCCACCTGATTCAAAGAGCTGACTCATTGTAAAAGACCCTAATGCTGGAAATGATTCAGGGCAGGAGGAGCAGGGGTTGACAGAGGATGAGATGGTTGGGTGGTATCACCGACCTGATGGACATGAGTTTTAGCAAATTCCAGGAAATATGAAGGACAGGAAAGCCTGGTGTGCTGCAGTCCATGGGGTCACAAATGTCAGATATGACTTAGTGACTGAACAAGAAGAAGAACAAGGCCTCACATGTGGATATGAAGTTTAATATTTATGAAATACAAGCAGTCTTACATTACACATATAGAATAACTTCAGTAATATGTGTTGTAATAAAGGGTAATCACAGCACAATTAAAAGGCCCAATGTAATCACAATTCTTTGATTTGTTGTTACTACCAGTTTCTAATTGTTGTTGCTATTTAGTTGCTAAGTCCTGTCTGAAACTTTTGGGACCTCCTGGGCTGTAGCCCACCAGGCTCCTCTGTCTGTGAGTTTTCCAGGAAAAATATTGGATTAGGTTGCCATTTCCTTCTGCAGGGGATCTTACCTATAGAACCCAGTGCTCTCTCCCGAGGTCATGTGAGGAGGCGTGTCTCCAGGACAGACAGGAGTGGATGGTTCGCTCCTAGGCTCATGTGTCCATGTGTCTGCCCAGAAGTCTACTCAATGGAAGGACACAACTGCAGGGAGCAAGTGAGACGTGTGAGTCACAGGCTACGGATCTTTTGCTGTTTCTGTCTGCCCACCGCCCTGCCCCCCCCCCCCCCCCCACAAACATAGAAGAGAGTCGATAGAATTCATCATCTTTCCCCACACCTGTGGTGCTCTTTGGATTTTAAATGTCTTTCTTTTTATAAGCTCTTCTCCAACCTGGAGTCCCATCCCCAGCTACTCCTGGGGAGCTCCTCCAGATCCTATTTCACTTCCTTTTTGAAAATTCTTGTAACTTTTCCAGACAAATCAGCTCTTCTCTCCTTCAGGTTGCTATGTAAAGTTTTACTTACATTCACCAAATAAATGTATACAACTGGACTAATTATTTATTCACATATTTGTCTCTTTCTCATGAAAAATTTGGGACCAGCAAGATTAAATTCAAACACTAACCCTTCATAATATTTAATAAATGTATTTGAACAAAATACATCATTTATTTATAAATTGGTTATTGATAAATTGACATGGTCATTTCTCATGCCAAAATGCATTAGGCTATGTTTCAGGATAGTATTAAATTTTTATTAATATAAAGGAGTAAAGTAGTAAACTCAAAATCAGTTAAATATTTTGCAAATGTGAATAATTTCAAAAACTCATCTACAAATACAAATTCTTAACATAAAGGGATCCTTGAAAAATATTGAGTTTTTATACTTAACATTCAAGGTAACTTTTGACTCTTGATCCCCAGTGTGGCAAAAGGCAGAGGGTTTATCAGGAAAGTCTGGGGAATCTTACTTTCTGTTATCCGGGGTCAAATGCCTGTTGGATAAGTATTACAACCTAGACTCTCTTTCTTTCCCCTCCTATGTCAGGACAATTTCACAAGTCATCAAGTTATTCAGGGCTATATCCTCCTAGATCCTTTTGTCAGTTAATAAAGGAGAAATAGGAATATGAAGGACCATATGAAGAGAAACACATGGTCAAAGTCTACCTCTACTTTTTCCCCAAAATGAAGGTTATTTTTTAATTGACATATAACACCATACACATTTTAGATATGCAACACAATGGTTTGATATTTGTATATATGGCAAAACTATGACCACAGTAATTCTAGTGTTAATTTACTAGTGTGATCCATCATCACACACTGCTTCAAATTTTTCTTGTGGTGAGTACTTCGAGATCTACTCTCTTAGCAACTTTCAAGTATACAAAACATTATTTTTAACTATAGTCACCACACTCTGTATTATATCCCCGTGACTTGTTTATAACGGGAAATCTGTATCCACTTCACCCATTCAGGCTCTGCCACCCAAACCCTGCCTCTGGAAACCACCAAACTGTTCTCTGGATTTATATTTTGTTCTTTGTGGTTATTGGTTTTTGATTCCTCATTTAAGGGAGCTCATATAGCATTTGTCTTTATCTGACTTATTTCGCATAGCATAATACCCTCAAGGTTCATTCATGCTATCACAGAGAGCAAGATTTCTTCCTGGTAAGTCCATAACTAATACATTAAGAGTACTTGCATAATCCTGAGGATAATGTTGGTTAGCTCCACACCTTACTCACCCGTCATGATGAACAACCTGTTGATTGTGGTATGATTTGTGTAATTTAGTCTTTAATTGTTCCCTGTCTGTTTGCTTGACACCATTTTGCTACCTGCCCCCCTGGACCTGAGTCCCAATGTCCAGTGCAATAGCAAGCATCATTTGCACTTGGCCTGAGAGGTGGAACATGGAACAGTTGCTATACTTTGGCAAAAACCATTATGATTATATAAAAATAAAACTGGAGTGAAGCAAATACAATTTTTACTGGAGAAACTGTATAACATATTGGTTTTTAAATAAGAAAAGTAATGCAGTTACTAAATTTTGTGGATTTTAATGCTTCACCATTGCTCACTATTTCTTTCCTTGGCCATTTCAGTTTATGTGAAAAAAATTATTTCAAGAAATGAACATTTATCACTGCTTATAAAAATACAATGCAAATCTATCCATGATGCTACCCAACATGGATAAAAAAAAAAAAGATGAGACACTAATAAAACTTAATTAAATCATTCAACATTTAAAATGAATTTCTAACTCTAGTTTATTTATTGGTTCCCTTTTATGTAGTTGAAACCCTATTATGAAGTATATACATAATGAAAATTCAAAAGTAAAATCAATCTATTTAATGTATTCCTCTCAATCAAAAATTCCATTTCCTTTACCCTTCCTAAATTTAAATAACCTCAGAACACTACATCTCTAATTATATTTTGCTCATATCAGAAAACACATAATAAAATAGGGTTACAAATGTATCACTTGTAGAGTAGTTGCATCTTAAATATAATTCATTCATTTCACATGTTTCACTTCATTTCACTAATAATGTATAATAATATTGTCTAATTTAGAGTGAATGTCAAATATGTGGTAGATGAGATAATGGATATTTACGAACTGCATTTTTAACATCACTCACAACCAACTATGTAGATATATATGTCTTCAATATCCTTCAGAAATTATTTCTTACAGTGAGACATAGGAATTTTACTTTGAATAAAAGAAGTAGAACATAATTATCTTCTTTGGTAAAAATACAATATATTACCATATTGCTACATGGAATTGTACATATCTATAAGATAAACATGTCTCTTATATTACACCACATATATTAAAATGCAAAAAAATTAAAAAGTAACATAACTAATGAAACACATCACAGAATACACAAGCATATTCTTGGGTTGCTCAATCCTAACTAAATAAGAGTGGAAAACTAAGCATTTCCTCATTTCTTGGCATATTCCCTGTGGCTCAGTTGGTAAAGAATCTGCCAGCAATGTGGGGGACCTGGGTTCGATCCCTTGGTGGGGAAGATTCCTTGGAGAAGGGAACAGCTACCCACTCCAGTATTCTGGCCTGGAGAATACAGCCCATTGAGTCAAAACGAGTCAGAGATGACTGAGCGGCTTTCACTCTCATTTTTCATCACTGGGACAAAAGCAGAGGGTTTATCAGTAAAATCTGGGGAGTCTTATTTTCTGCTTTCTAAGGTCAAATGTCTGTTGCATGAATATTAAAACTTAGACTCTCTTTCTTTTCTCTCTTCTTCTCAGTAAAATTTCTCAAGTCATCATGTTATTCAGGGCTATGTGGGCATAGATTCTTAGGTCAATTAATATAGGTGAAATAAGACCATAAGGAACATAGAAATGTATATGATAAAAGTCTCTCGCTCCTGTTTTTTCATGGTGTATTTTTCAGATTGAGATATTAATATAATTGACATATAGCATCATACAAGTTTTAGATGTACAACACAGTGATTTGGTGTTTGTATATACTGCAAATAGGGGTTTCCCTGGTGGTTCAGAAGGAAAATAATCATCACAGTAAATCTAGTTAATATCCATCATCACACATCGTTACGATTTCTTTCTAGTGGTGAGAACTTTTAAGATCTTCTCTCTTTGCAACTTTCAAGTGTGCAATACACTATTATTAACTAGAGTCACCATGTTCTGTGTTATATCCCCATGACTTATATATAACTGTAAATTTGTACCTTTTAACCCACTTCACCCATGTTGGCTGACCACCCAAACCCCCCGTCTGGAAACCACCAATCTGTTCTCTGTATTTATGTTTTGTTCCTCATGGTTGTTGTTTGATTCCACATTTGAGTGTGATCATACAACATTTGTCTTTCTCTGACTTATTTCATGTAGTGTAATGCACTCAAGATTCATTCATGTTATCGCAAATAGCAAGATTTCTTTATGGTTAGTCCATAACCAATACATTAAAAGTATCTCCTGAAATCAGGAACAAGACAAGGATGCCCACTCTCACCACTACTATTCAACATAGTGTTGGAAGTTTTGGCCACAGCAATCAGAGCAGAAAAAGAAGTAAAAGGAATCCAGATAGGAAAAGAAGAAGTAAAACTCTCGCTGTTTGCAGATGACATGATCCTCTACATAGAAAACCCTAAAGACTCTTCCAGAAAATTACTAGAGCTAATCAATGAATATAGTAAAGTTGCAGGATATAAAATTAACACACACAAATCCCTTGCATTCCTATATACTAACAATGAAAAAACAGAAAGAGAAATTAAGGAAACAATACCATTCACCATTGCAACAAAAAGAATAAAATACTTAGGAGTATATCTACCTAAAGAAACAAAAGGCCTATACATAGAAAACTATAAAACACTGATGAAAGAAATCAAAGAGGACACAAACAGATGGAGAAATATACCATGTACATGGACTGAAAGAATCAATATTGTCAAAATGGCTATTCTACCCAAAGCAATCTATAGATTCAATGCAATCCCTATCAAGCTACCAACAGTATTTTTCACAGAACTAGACCAAATAATTTCACAATTTGTATGGAAATACAAAAAACCTTGAATAGCCAAAGTAATCTTGAGAAAGAAGAATGGAACTGGAGGAATCAACCTGCCTGACTTCAGACTCTACTACAAAGCCACAGTCATCAAGACAGTATGGTACTGGCACAAAGACAGAAATATAGATCAATGGAACAGAATAGAAAGCCCAGAGATAAATCCACGAACTTATGGACACCTTATCTTTGACAAAGGAGGCAAGGATATACAATGGAAAAAAGACAACCTCTTTAACAAGTGGTGCTGGGAAAGCTGGTCAACCACTTGTAAAAGAATGAAACTAGAACACTTTCTGACACCATACACAAAAATAAACTCAAAATGGATTAAAGATCTAAATGTAAGACCAGAAACTATAAAACTCCTAGAGGAGAACATAGGCAAAACACTCTCCGACATAAATCACAGCAGGATCCTCTATGACCCACCTCCCAGAATATTGGAAATAAAAGCAAAACTAAACAAATGGGACCTAATGAAACTTAAAAGTTTTTGCACTACAAAGGAAACTATAAGTAAGGTGAAAAGACAGCCCTCAGATTGGGAGAAGATAATAGCAAATGAAGAAACAGACAAATGATTAATCTCAAAAATATACAAGCAACTCTTGAAGCTCAATTCCAGAAAAATAAATGACACAATCAAAAATGGGCCAAAGAACTAAACAGACATTTCTCCAAAGAAGACATACAGATGGCTAACAAACACATGAAAAGATGCTCAACACCACTCATTATCAGAGAAATGCAAATCAAAACTACAATGAGGTACCATTACACGCCAGTCAGGATGGCTGCTATCCAAAAGTCTACAAGCAATAAATGCTGGAGAGGGTGTGGAGAAAAGGGAATCCTCTTACACTGTTGGTGGGAATGCAAACTAGTACAGCCGCTATGGAAAACAGTGTGGAGATTTCTTAAAAAACTGGAAATAGAACTGCCATATGACCCAGCAATCCCACTTCTGGGCATACACACGGAGGAAACCAGATCTGAAAGAGACACATGCACCCCAATGTTCATTGCAGCACTGTTTATAATAGCCAGGACATGGAAGCAACCTAGATGCCCATCAGCAGATGAATGGATAAGGAAGCTGTGGTACATATACACCATGGAATATTACTCAGCCATTAAAAAGAATTCATTTGAACCAGTTCTAATGAGATGGATGAAACTGGAGCCCATTATACAGAGTGAAGTAAGCCAGAAAGATAAAGAACATTACAGCATACTAACACATATATATGGAATTTAGAAAGATGGTAACGATAACCCTATATGCAAAACAGAAAAAGAGACACAGAAGTACAGAACAGACTTTTGAACGCTGTGGGAGAAGGTGAGGGTGGGATGTTGTGAAAGATCAGCATGTATATTATCTATGGTGAAACAGGTCACCAGCCCAGGTGGGATGCATGAGACAAGTGCTCGGGCCTGGTGCACTGGGAAGACCCAAAGGAATCGGGTGGAGAGGGAGGTGGGAGGGGGGATCGGGATGGGGAATACGTGTAAATCTATTGCTGATTCATATCAATGTATGACAAAACCCACTGGAAAAAATAAATAAATAAATAAATAAAAACAAATAAAGATGAAGCAACTGAGAAAAAAAATAAAAATAAAAGTATCTGCATAATCCTGATGTATAAACTTGGGCTACCTACACACCCTACACACCCGTATAGTAAAATAAGTATTTGGTAGTGCTATGTTCTCTTATTCACTCAGCCGTGTGTGACTCCTTGTGACTCCATGGCCTGTAGCCCCTCAGACTCCTCCATCCATGGAATTCTCCAGGCAAGAATAGGGAAGTGGGTTGCCACGCCCTCCTGCAGGAGATCTTCCCAACCCAGGGATCAAACTCAGGTCTCCTTTATTGCAAGTGGATTCTTTAACGTCTGAGACACCAAGGAAGCCCTTAGAAAATGGTAAACAAATATTTACTTTAAATTTTAACATAAAATTCAAGATGAAAATTAAAAGTAGTTAATGATAGATTTCACAAGAGTTCTAGTTTGTATAACTTTCTGAAACATGTAGAAATATCACTAAGCAGGCATCTATAATTTTCAAAATACTCTTTTAAAGTATATGTTCTATTATCACAAAGATTTTAGAATGATCCTTTATATAAAACTGGATCCAAAATACTGTTCCAAGAGCAGAAAACAGCAAAAGTATAAATGAACCTTTCCAGTCACACCAACCTTCCCGAAGGTAGCAGTCAAATGGAGGAAAGCTGGGCTCTCTTGTTAACATGCATGGATTCTAATCCAGGTGTGGCCAGAGGTATAACTTGTATGACTCAGGGCAGGAGATTCAACCTCTCCAGTTTTCTGTTTTCTTAAAAATCTTTATGCATTTGACAATGGTTTACTGAATGCCTCCCCAGCACCAGATTCTACATCGCAGGAAGAAAATCCTTTGATAAATGGGACAGGTGAGGTCACCGATTTCATTAAGGTTATATACTAGCAGAAAAGACAGGTATTTGAACAAGTAATCACAAACATGAAGAGATGTGGAAACAGGAAGGATTCACACTGTGGGAGCAGAGAGCAAGGGAACTCGGCTCCTAGTCAAAAGGGTTAGGAGTCACTGTTCAAGGAACTGGTGCAGAAGCTAAAAATCTAAAAGATACATGAGAGGAAGCTGAACAAACTATAGGAAAAAACGTTCTAGGCAGAGCAAAAGAAGGCAAGGAAGATAGTGCAGGATAATGGTATGTTCAGGGAACTGATCAGATCTGGTGTAGCTGGCCTGGAGAGAGGGGAGGACTGGGAAGGAGTGAAGCTGAAGCCCAGACCAGATCTAAGAGAGACCCAGGAAAGTGGGAAGAAAAGTGGGCTTTCTTCTAGGGAAAAGGGGTAGCCATCCAAGGGTTTAGGGAGCAGAGACACAATTATAGTTCTATGTTTATAACAAAGTCCCGCTGAAGAATGGAACCAGTATTAGAGGGAGCAGAAGGGGATTCCAGGGATATTAATTCAGGGACTGCAGATCACCCAGGAGATTGATGGAGCAGTTTGTGGTAGAAGGTCTGGAAAGAAAAGAAATCTTTAAAAGATTTAAATAAAAGAATGTTTAAAACTTACAACAAAGTCTAATATGTAGGAGGGATAAGCAAAGCAAGAGAGAAAGAAGTTCTCTAGCTATAAAATAACTAGAGAATCATCCCTGCCATATATGATCGTGTGAATAAAAATATGAATGTGACAATGTAGACTACATTAAGCATCTCTTATACTGCCTAGTGCAAAGGAGAAACTAAAAAAAAAAGAAAGAAAGAAAACAGCTGTCTTTAGAGTGAAATGACAATTCACACTTCTTACAAGTGATGTGAGGTTGAATTTTTTTCTGGGTCAAATCCCTTATCTTTGCACTCTACCACTGGGTGCAAAGACTGCAGTGCACCAATTCAAATGGAAAGGAATGTGGCAGGAGGCTGTCTGTACATGGAAAGAGTCTACACTCTGTCCTCCAGATTATGAATGCTCCACCTTTACTTGCAGGCAGCCAATAAAAAATGTTATTTGAGAATATATATCAAACAGTTTGGTGAGATTTTTCTCTTAAATTTTTGAAGACTATCAAGAGCATTACTTGCATTCTTTTCCAGGGAGTCTGTTTTCACTCCTATGGATTATACCTTTCTGATGAACCCTTTGGGATGGAATAAAATCTTGACACTCTGTAGTTTGCACCTCCACTGGCCAAGACAAAGTTCTTGGCGCGGGTGCTATAGAACTGTGGTTGGCCCACACACAAGATACGCATAAATGGAGATGGCCACACACAGACCTCTCTGGTGGGCAGGGCACAGGAAAACCATCCCACAACTGAAGATGTCTTTTTTACTTCCCTAGCTATAGACACAGACCATCACTGTCACCAAGGAGGAGGGTGGTGTTTCTGTATTATAGGTTAACACACATACATTTAGACTTCGTATCGACAAGGATGCAGTTCTAACAAAAAATGGGAGTTAAGAGGCTTTTTTTCTAAATTTGTAAGACCTCCATATTTAAACAGAATTATTCTCTCTGAATATTCTGAAAGACAGGGAATTCTGCGCACTACAGTCTGTAGAGTCGCAAATAGTTGGACATGATTTAGGACTGAACAACACCTCTAAATATTCTGTTGTGCCATTACACTGGAGCTATATCTTACTCAGGAATTAAATAAGTGGGGAAATTTTGTATGGAGAAAAACTTACTCTTGAACATGCTTTAAATCACCCAGAAAAAATGGTATATGTGGTTTTATACTTACTTTGTGGTCTTGCAATAAGTCTAACATGGTCAGGCTTTCTCAAGCATTTAGAAAAATTCCTACCTCTTTAGTGGAGAAACCAGATAAAACACTGGTTAGTTTTTAAAAATAAATGTTTGTCTTCTGCTTTTAAAAAAAAAAATACATACAATGTTTAAAGGTTGCTTTCTACATATATTTACTACAAAACGTTGGCTACTTTAGCCATATTGTACAAAACATCCTTCAGCCTATCTTACATCCAATAGTTTGAACACTCGCCATCACTAAATAACCCCCCACCCACTACTAACCACTAGTTTGTTCTACACATCTGTGAGTCTCCTTCTCTGATTTTTTTTTTTTTTCAAGCACAGGTTAGTTGAGTAAGTTAAAGCTATTCAACTCTACTGCATATAAAAGAAAAGTATTTTCTAAATCTATTTTCAAAATCAACACTCAAAGTCCTATTCTAATTTTTAAAACCAACTTTCAAGAATAATTTGAATCAGTTTATTATCTAATTTAACTAGTAAATTACCTAACTCTTTTGCCATGTCGTTTGAAACAGTAAAACATCATTGGCCTAATTAGTCATGCTTTTAATTAACTGGAATATTAAATGTGCAGAAAAGAGAGGGAGTAATATAAGATTTCCCGTCTCTTTCTTACTCATATGTGTACATTAACCCAAACGAATCCCAATGTCACATCATTCTAGCTTTTTATTCATGCTCATTTAATTTTAGAACTGAAAGACAAGTCCAAGATTATCTGCCATGCCAGATACTTTCCCTTTGCCCTTCTGGATATACTTTCTTCCTTCTCCACCATGTTTATGGCCTTTGTGGGATGGCCTAGGGACCACATCAACAGGCCACCTTACTTTCTGTCTTCCTGTTGAGATCAACAATTGGGAAGCCATGGCAGGAGATGGAAGGAAGGAAACAGAATGAGATCAGTGAACTTATTCCCCTGGCTCCCTTCTCTTAAAATTTCCCAGATACAATCACAGTGTCTTCAAGGTGTCCTCCCCTGCAAAACTCTGTTTAAGTTCTACAGATGACCCCTTCTCCCGTTTATTTGGATCTAGGCTGATAACAACTCATTTAATATCACCCATCTCCCATAACTTGATAACACTCCTGAAATATTTTCATTTCTGTATACTGTTTGTTTGATTTCTAAATGCTACAATTTAATTTTACACATGAAAACACTGAACCTGAGGAAACACCGCTGTCAAGTTCAAGGTAACACAACCACTAGCCAGCCAGTGAATGACGGTGGGAAGAAACCAGAACATTCCATTGCCAGGAACAGAGGCTTCTGTGAAGCAAATTAAACAGACAAAAACATGGAGATGTTCTTTGGACCACAGAGCAGGGAAGTTCAGTGGGACTGAGTTGGAGAATTGGAGAATTGGAGGAGGCAGAGTCCATTATCAGGAATGTGTCTCTTTTCTCCATCCCTCTCCTTAGCTCCAGGTTGACAGGCAGGCTGTCCCCACAGAACAGAAAATGCAGCTACTAGAAGCTGTATCCTTACTCATCCCAAAAGTTCTAGCCAAGTCCCAGAGCCAAGTATAGTTAAGTTAGCACTTCTCACAAGCCCACCATGAATAAATTAGGTGAATCCTGAGTGCTCAGATCAAGACAGTGGCCCATGCCTCGAGTGAGGAAATAGGGTCAGCCCTACCCTCAAGGCATAGACTCAGGTGGGGAATAGATGATTTCTAAGAGAAAGAGACAGACAGAAAGCAGAGGAAAGAAACATTCCCTACAAATAGAGGTAGAAGGAATGTAGAACAAACAGAAAACTGGTATACCAAAGCAAGAACAGAATCTGAACCTAATTAAATTTATGTTTCACTATGACACATACAGAAACCAAATATCTGACGTAACCTAAATCTTATTCCATGGAACCTAAAGAAAATAATCAAACTGTACATGCCAATGATCAACATTAGTGTTACAGTTACAAGTCACAGAGAATTATCACATACATTATCTCATTTAATTCAGTTATTCCAGATTCAGAATTCCATATAATTTGCCTGTGGCCTTTTTCAAGGTCAGACAAATGTTTGTGAACTTTGAGAATCCAAAGATTATTTATAAATGCTTCAGTGGTGTTCACATGTGGTTAAGAAACTACAGTGTAAACATTTCCGAAAAACTCATGGTTGTAAGTTTTATTGCGCTAAGATTCACTGTGGAAATTCAGCCAGAGACCCATTAGGATATATTTCTGGGTCAAAGGCCAAAGTTCTTGGAATGGTCATGTCTTCTTTTCTGCAATCTGCATTTTACCCAGGCCCCAGGGTAACTCTAGTACTAAAATTATAGGTTCCCCACTCCCTGTGAAATCCACTGACCAAGGCTTTTTCCATAATATTGCAGAAAAGCATGGATATGTGTGCCTACTTACCCAGAAATGCGTGGTTGGTATAAAAATCTCAAACAAATGATCAAGAGGCCACGGCTGGCAGACTCTCATGATGGCTTTGAGGAAAACTGTGGGTTTGCTCTGGTGAAATTTAGAGGTCAGAAAATACATGAAGATGGCCCCATGATGAAGTATTTAATAAGCTTGGGCAGAAAACAAAGTTGGTGTGGATTCCACTCAATTGAGAGTGAAAACTAGAACTTGATTGTGAAGGTTAAGAGGAAAGACCAAACACAATAACCTGAAAGAAAGAATTTGTCTTGCCCTTTCTTGATAAAGGTAAAATGTATTTAATACAAATAACCTTTGTAATTCATATATATATATATATATATATATACATACATAAAAGCATATTTAAGTTTATATACATAAATTATATCTATATATAAAACAGTATATAAAATTGCTCATGTACATATTAAGACATTTTCTAAATTTCTCAGTTATGACAACAGATGGATGAATATTCCCAAAACTTGCAACTGAAACTCACATCATGTGATATTTTCAAACGTACTTTCCTAAATGGTGATGGCAACCATGGAACAACCCCAGTTGGCACACATGAGTTTAGTAATATCCAGATCAGATTTTATTTGTTACTCCTAGTTAGAAAAACTGAAGTTGATATGTCTGTCAAAGCTCAAAGCTATTTTCACTGCATTTCACATCAGAGGCATGTGGAAATGCCCACTCTCTGGAGTAACTGTCTGAGAAAACTGGTGAGAGATGTGATATGGGTCAGGAAAGCAGAAGTGAGTAAGTAAAAGGTGACTCTAAAATCTTGAGCCTCTAGCTGTGTATTCAGTCAACTGTGCTTACAGAGCTCTTTTCTTTTCCACTGACTCAGTTCAGTTCAGTTCAGTTCAGTTCAGTCGCTCAGTCATGTCCAACTCTTTGCGACCCCATGAATCGCAGCACGCCAGGCCTCCCTGCCCATCACAAACTTCCGGGGTTTACTCAAACACATTCCCATCGGGTCAGTGATGACACCCAGCCATCTCATCCTCTGTCATGCCCTTCTCCTCCTGCCCCCAATCCCTCCAAGCATCAGGGTCTTTTCCAGGGAGTCAACTCTTCGCAGGAGGTGGCCAAAGTATTGGAGTTTCAGCTCCAGCATCAGTCCATCCAATGAACACACAGGACTGATCTCATTCAGGATAGACTGGTTGGATCTCCTTGCAGTCCAAGGGACTCTCAAGAGTCTTCTCCAGCACCACAGTTCAAAAGCATCAATTTTTCAGTGCTCAGCTTTCTTCACAGTCCAACTCTCACATCCATACATGACCACTGGAAAAAACCATTGCCTTGACCAGATGGACTTTTGTTGGCAAAGTAATGTCTCTGCTTTTTAATATGCTATCTAGGTTGGTCATAACTTTCCTTCCAAGGAGTAAGGGTCTTTAATTTCATGGCTGCAGTCACCATCTGCAGTGAATTTGGAGCCCGAAAAATAAAGTCTGACACTGTTTCCACTATTTCCCCATTTATTTCCCATGAAGTGATGGGACCAGATGCCATGATCTTAGTTTTCTGAATGTTGAGCTTTAAGCCAACTTTTTCACTCTCCTCTTTCACTTTCATCAAGAGGCTTTTTAGTTCCTCTTTACTTTCTGCCATAAGGGTGATGTCATCTGCATATCTGAGGTTATTGATATTTCTCCTGGCAATCTTGATTCCAGCTTGTGCTTCTTCCAGCCCAGCGTTTCTCATGATGTACTCTGCATATAAGTTACATAAGCAGGGTGACAATATACAGCCTTGACGTACTCCTTTTCCTATCTGGAACCAGTCTGTTGATCCATGTCCAGTTCTAACTGTTGCTTCCTGACCTGCATACAGGTTTCTCAAGAGGCAGGTCAGGTGGTCTGGTATTCCCATCTTCTAATTTTCCTCAGTTTATTGTGATCCACACAGTCGAAGGCTTTGGCATCATCAATAAAGCAGAAATAGATGTTTTTTCTGGAACTTTTGCTTTTTCGGTGATCCAGTGGATATTGGCAATTTGATCTCTTGTTCCTCTGCCTTTTCTAAAACCAGCTTGAACATCTGGAGTTCTCGGTTCAACTATTGACAACACAGTAAAAAAGAAAATAGCCTAAGTCAGCCTGCTTTTTTACACCAATCAGTCATGGACCAATAAAAGAAGTAGCCATTTTAGGGGATGCAATTTCATTCTACAAACTGTTGGGAAGTTCCCCTTAGTCTATAAACTGTGTCTAAGGGGATTGACTAAAAGTAAATTCAAAAGAACATGATCAAAATCTCAGAAGCATGTTCTGAGTTTAAGTAGAAATGAAATGCAGGTCTGGTAACCAAGATCCAGTCACAGAGGAGTCAGATCCAGACCAGTTTAGACAAATATCTATACCTTGTATCTGCTCAATCTGGAGTCTCTCCGTTTTCTAAACAAATGACTGTGTAGTATCATTTAAGATTCACAATTCAATTTTCATCTCAGTCTACATATGAACTTTGACATGTTAGCACTGTGTTGGAAAGAGGATGTAAACAAGAAGATTTATCAGAAGTTGAGAAGCAAAATAAGAGCTACTGTTGTGGAAGGAAAAAATATTGCCTTGCCTAACTGCTGACATAATGTCTAATGGGTTAAGCCAAAGTTAAGAACAGATCAGATCTCAAGATTCAATCTCTGATTCGCATGTTTTGAGCTTTACATTCTGAACATAGACTTCCACAATATTATAGTTCACCATCATCATTTCAGGAAAGAATATAGGATAAGAGAGAGTTGTCAGAAAAAAAAAAAAAAAAAGAAAGAGTTGTCAGAAGAGTTAATTTTCATCACAATATGGTTAATATTTAGTTTCCAGCAAATCAGATAATGTATGCAATATATATGTCAAGTAAGTACCAATATAATATGCTAAAACTTTTGAATGCATAGATGCACACATAAGACTTTTTCTAATGTTATCATAAAGCATGTTGATCCTGCAAAGAAAAAAATAAATAACCCTATCCCTAAAATGTTGTGTAATCTAAAGATACAATTATACTGTACGTAGGAGAATGACAGACACCCATAAAATGGGTACTCAACAAATACTATAACAACAACGGAAACAAATCCTATGAACACAACTAATTTTCTGGGACTAAAGGTATCTAAGGGGCTAATCCACATTATCTCTGTTTCTCACCTTAAATTCTTCCCTAAAATGCTATTCCTTAAATAAAGTGTAATTAATTTGTATTCCAAAAGTGTGAAGTGGACAAAAGTTTGTCACCCTTGTAATCTAAGTGTACAAGTTTATCACAGGTACAGGCAAATAAAAAGCAGATTGCCCTACACCCAGAGTCCTTGGAAACTCGTCACTAGCAGTAAAGGGATAGTTGAGATTTCACCTCAAACAGAATTAGGCAGAGAAAACTTATACACCCTGTTCTCATGTTCTCCATTATCTTTTGAAATTGAGAACACACTTGAGTCACTTTGAAGTGATATTATTGACTTGCATAACATTTTCTTTTTGTTCTCCAATGTGAATGTGCATTTTTCAAATAGCAAGCCTTTGATCTGAGTTGCTCCACCAGAACACTCTATAGAGACTGGAAACCATTTCTATATAAGGGTTTGCTATGCTGAGAGGAAGACTACTCTAGCTTGGCAGAGGTGGAAATATCCCATCTCAGAGCTCCTTTCAGTCCTCCTCAGCCTAAACACATTACTGAGAGGGGTCAAAGGTCAACAACTGCTAAAACAAAACCCAAATTACCCAGAGCTTCCACAAGAAAGCTAAGCTAAGTGGAAACTCAGAGGTCACCACCTGGACTTCTGAATGCAGCAAGGGTCAAACAGTAAAAATTCCCTTAAAAAACAACAGATACATTCTCCTAAATCCTACTGATTTTTACAAGTTGTCCAATAAGTTTAAAAGACTAGCTTCTTAGGTACCAATGTAGAAACCAAGCTGAACTATTCAAGAAGGAGGGAGTGGTAGCAGTAGTGATGTGGTCAGTCCAAACTTTGAACTCTCAAGGCAACCAGCCTGCAAACTACGAAGCGCCAGATGGTTTTATAAACCTGAAGGGCCATAAATCTTTCCTTAAAGATTCCAAAAAAAAAAAAAAAAGGGGGGGGGGTGTTGTGCCATTGGGTATCTGACCCCCCCAACAAACCCTAATAGCTTTTTAAGTTTTCCTGCTCCGCATGCAGGAGACGAGCAGGACAGAAGCCAAGAGAACAAGCTCAGAGTGTAGCGTCATCTGGCAGCTGTCTTGCTGAGGAGAGAAGGCTGAGCTTCTATTTTTCAACCTTGACTGTCTCACCGTAGTCATCACAACTTAGTGAAGTTCTAAGATTTTAAACATTCATGGACTCAGTTAACGGATACCTTCTTCAATTGGAAAAGTAATATATATTTCTGATTTTCAATTACAACTCCAAATCTCCAGTTTTTAAATCATATTCAGCAGTGGCCAGAAAGAGGGAATGATTGGGGAAAGACTTCCCTGATTTTGTTATTTAGTTACTAATTTGTGCCTGATACTTTTGCAACCCTATGGACCATAACCAACCTGGTTCCTCTGTCTGGAGATTTCCCTGGCATGAATACTGGAATCCTTACCATTTCCTTGTCCGGGGGATCTTCACCACTCAGGAAATCTACCCCGGGTCTCCTGCCTTGGCAGCTGGGTTCTTTACTGCTGAGCCAGCAGTGTACCTTTAATTTGTAACGGAGTCAACTTTATCCCTACAACTTTTAATGTGTGTGTTTGAGCTACCCATTTCCCACATCCTACACAGTAGAACATGCAGGAAGAGTAGAGAAAATTGGAGGGAAAGAGGGGCAGACCAAAGAGCGATGGGTATCCACAATGCAAATCGGCTCATTTCACTTGTCAAGGTCTGTGTACACACCTGTGTGCGGAGCATGTGTGTGCCAACTTTGTCAGGATGGGATTCAATCAGGCAAGGGTCTGCGAAAATATGAGGCTTTGATTTTGCTTCAAAAATTAGTGAATCAGAAAAGGGCAACTGTTCTTAGCAGACGCATCTATCTTACATAGTTTGGCCAATGAAATATGTAAGCATCCCATTATTTCATGTTCTTACATCCATTTCCTGCTCTATTCAACCCTTCATTACATATCACCTTAACTTCCTTCCTTCCTTCCCAGATTTCTTTCTTCCCTAAGTGCATGAAACCTTTGTCTCCTTGTTTATCACAATGAGTCTAAGATGATATAAAGATTTTTTTGTAAATTATGAAGCTTTGAAACAATTTCAATCATGATTATGTATTTATATGCCAAAATATACAAAAGATTGAGTACAAAAGAAGACATGAGAAATGCTAAATGCTTAAGATGGCTTACCTTTAAATAATTATGTTCAAGATCATTTAATAATCACATCAAAGTGTAATAGAAATTGTTAGACTAGAGAGGTTTCAAATTCCACGGAAAATTGAAAACAAAACATGGAATGACTTCAAGCTTCAAGGCATATATGATAAGAAATTTCAACAGTCTAGGTTTTTGAGTCCTTGGGTGGATCATTAAAGGAGAATGTGGACTGACTTCCCAGGAATTGTATAGGGAGAAGAATGGTCACCATCTGATGTGGTCCCCACTCTATAACCAAGCAAAAAGACTGAGAGAAATCAGGTCACCCCGATTCTATTCTCTAGTTCCAAAATTTGATCAAAGCATTAAGTTTTTAAAACTGTTATGCAAAGTCCGTATAACTTTAATACAAACACTCACATTTTAAAATGTAAAATGTCCTTCAGAATGGTAAAGAAGTTGAAAATCCCAGCTATTATGGTAACAAATAATAAAAATATCTTCTCAAATGCAACATATGGACACTTTAACAACAGCCATTTCAGATGAGACTTCTGTTTATAGACACCCCCAGAGGTTCAAAACTCAGAGGTGGTGACAGCAAAACAAGAGCAAGTTTCTAGGTTTTTGCATGTAGCCCCATAAAGGCTTTATGATCTGATGTGTCCAGGAAAAAAATATATTTTGGCCACATGAAAAATGTCAAATATCAGGGACTGGTCATCATAAACACTATCACAGACCTTCCACACAAAAGTTAATGACATCCTTGTTAGAAGATCCTTCAGCTACCCTTTATGTATATCTGTATGAATATATTGATGCCTATGCATTTATATTTCTTGAATATTTTTAAGAAAATGAAAGAGGAATGTTAAAATTCTCTCCTGATTTGAAGGTTTTATGTAGGATTTTCACTTTTTTCATTCACATTTTACTCTGAAAAGAAGAGAATTAAGGCAACAAGATACGTCTAAATTTTTTATCTTCAGTCACTGGATAAATGGGAACCTGACTTTCCTTTGCATGCCAATCATTTATTATGTGCGGGGTGTGTGTGTGTGTCTGTGTGTGTGTGTGTGTGTGTGTGTATGTATGTGATGGGCATATATATGCAAGCATAAGACAGCCACTGCTGCTCAGGCAGCCTGTAAAATTTCATACACCACCGTTCTAGTCCTGACAAGAGGAGTCCAGCTTGAAAAACAAAACCTCTCCCTCAGTGCTACCCTCAGCCTTTTGGATCTCCTTAAAAACACCAGTGATACAGGGCGAGGCTTTTATTTCACACAAGCGGTTTCAAGTGATAAGGGACTTTGTCACCTCAGGGGACTAAGCACCCAGTTATAACATTTGTATGGAAGCTGACTTGTTAAATTTGCCCTCAAAGATGAGGAACCTACCAAAGCACTAGAAAGAGGAGAAGCAGGGTCCAGTTAAAAGTAAGGCCAGAGGCTGAGGGGCTAGTCATCCACTGGTAACTACTTAATTATTAATCTTTTTGCTTAAGTGATGTTTAAGGATCAAAAACTTCTCCATTTTGCCTTTCTCAGTAGATAGTACAAAGTTCTTCATTTTCCTTTGTCGACACCAACATATATAAATCAAATGTCATGAAGAGTGACTAGCAAGCAGAGTATTGTTTGAGACAGGATTGGAAAATAAAACTGTAAGATATTTAAAGTATATAACATGAGAATTAGATAGATGTATATATTATTTTTAAAATTTACTTTTAATTGGAGTATAATTTCTTTAAAATGTGTGGTACAACGATGTGAATCAGCCATAAGTATACATATATCCCCTTCCTCTTGAATTCCCCCAACACACACCCCATCCCACATTGGGTTTCACACCAAAACAAAGGCAACAACTGCAAAAACAAACAAGTGGGACCACATCAAACTCCAAAGAAAGGAACATCAACAAAATTGCCATTTGGCAATTTACAGATTGACTGAAGATATTTCCAAATATATTTCATAAGGGCTTAATATCCAAAAATACATGAGACATACAAATCAAGGGCAAAAAACACCAAATAATACAAACTTTAAATGGAGCTTAAGAAAATTAAGAGTTTCAATAAATCTGAACATTAGACTGTAGATGAGAGACACTGCAAGGTTTTCCTTCTGGAACAACAAAAGCCTGTGCCTTCCTGGCATTACTTTCTTCATTTCCACTCACTTGTTTGACAATTACAGTTCACGGGGTACATTCTTCAGTCAATAGAAATCACCCCACAGTGAGGTATAATATGTACTAAGAACAGCCTCAATGGGGGGAAAAAAAACCCCTAATATTTGCATACTTACTAAAGAGGCGTATCAAAAGGAAGGTAATTTCCAGAGTTGACCACTCCCTTGTTTGCTATATTTCATTTCACAATTGAGCCACCTAGTAAGGAAAATTAGTTAAGCGACCTCACTAATTTATCGATAGAAAATTTGTTTTAAATGGGAGCATTAATGGATTATAATTTGGGGGTTATTTATTACCACTGTTGTATCTGTAGTCCTTTTGATTCTCTACTGCATCAGGTTAATACTTTATTATAAATATTAATACCAACATAGGCACACATACTACTAAAGTGATAGTGAATAGAGAAAGACATAGAATATAGTAGGCAAGAAGTGAAAGTATGGGTAGTCAGCAGTGGTAGTAAAGGACTTTACTGCCTTGAGAGGAAGGAAGGCTCTCAAAATTTCTTCAAACACCAAGAATGAGCCAGATGTGAGGAATTAGCTTAATTTGTAAACCAGAGACTCTACCAGAAGAAACTTAAGTTCATAAAAATATTACGATGCTAAAACCAACAATTTAGACAGAGAATAGGGTAGGGTATGGTATATACACATTCAAAATTCTCCATTGCTTAGTGCATCAGGCACTCAAGGACCACCCTCACTGACGTCTTTCTCTATTGCTCAACCTACAGGTACCAGCATGGAGAAAGAGATAGCTCTACTCCACAGGCAGTTGAACCCTACTTTTATGGTCTCCTGGGTTTCCTTAAGAAGCATTCGATGCAGCAGATTTCCTCCATCCCATCCCATCCGGCTGACTCCCCTCGGTCAACAGGAGTCCTCACCCTGGGATCATTCTGCAATCCCCATGGCTCCAGCTCCCAGCTTCCGTGGACACCAGTGGACTTACAACCCTGTCCGAGGTATGAAAGGCAGCAGCATGGCTTGTCTATGAGGTTCTCACTCTGTTCAGATGGTCACAGGTTAGTTAGTTCACTCCCCAACAGCGTCAAATGACTCCCCCATTCCAGTGGATAGCCATGGACATGGGGATCTCTCCCCTGCGCATCAGCTCCCTCAGCCCCAGGTGCAGGCTGGTCCCACTTGCTCTCCTCCTTCTTTCCCCTTCGTCCTAGTCCCTTTTTCCTTTGTCCTGCCGAGTTCTGTGTGGATCCGGACATTCCTTCTCAGTAGTCAGGGATTCCTGCCAGTATTCACCTGGTCTTCTGTGAGAACTGCTGCATCTTTAGATGTTCTTGATACATTGGTGGAGAGAGGTGTATCCCACTTCCACCTACCCCTCCGCCATCTTGTCCACCCCCATTTGTGCATGTATTAGAAAGAAGTTTCCATTTCTACTAAGTAACATGGCCATCACCACACATGTTTAACTTTTGTTTTTGAGGAGAACACAGCTAAGTTCCACTTTCTTCACTTCAGTCAGTCATTCAGTCTTGTCCGACTTTTTGTGACCCCATGGACTGTGGCAACACAGGTTTCCCTACCATAACCAACTCCCAGAGCTCTTTCAATCTCATGATTAGATCTCATGATTAGATTGTGAAGCTCAAACTTAGATGCTCAGACCTTATTAATTTTTTATATATGAAAATCTGTAAACTTTAAAAATATCTCCCCATTTGTCCTATCATCCAGTCTTTGGCAATCATTTTTCTACTCTGAGTTCCATCTTTTTTTTTTTTTGAAAGTCCTTATAATTCAGATCATATTTTATTTTTCTTTCTCAGACTTAGTTTACTTAGTATAATGCCCTCCAGTTTCATCTATGTTGCCACAAATGGAAAGATTATTTTCATTTCCTAATGGCTAAATAATATTTACCTATATGTGTCACATCAAATTGTTTTAATCCATTCACCTGTTGAAAGATTGTTGTTTCTATACCAAGCCTACTGTGAATAATGCTGCAATGAACATGGGAATACCGACCTCTCTTTGAGATAATGATTTCATTTCCTTTGACTATATATCCAGAAGTGGGATAATGATTCACATAATTGTTCTCTTTTAAATTTCTTGAGGAAATTTAAAATACTCCACAGTATTTTTCCATAGGAGTTGCACTGGTATACAACCCTACCAACAGTGTATAAGCACACCTTTTTCTTCACATCCTCAATAACATTTGTCATTTCTTACATTTTTGGTACGAGCCGTTCAAACAGGTATGAGGTGATATCTCTTGTGCTTTTGATCTGCATTTCCTTTGATTATTAGTGATGCTGAGCATCTTGTCATATACCTCTTGATCATGTATATGTCTTATATGTGGGAAAATGTCTATTCCTAAAGATGTAGCATATATTATGTTTACTATATTCCAATATACAAAACTCAGTTGCCTACCTATATATCAACACCTAACTATCAGAAAGTGGAATAAAGGAAACAATCCCATTTATTATTGCATCATAAAAAGATCAAACACTTAGAAATAAACTTAAGCAAGGTGTTGAAAGATTTTATACAAAACTTTTAAGACATTGATAAGAAAAATTTAAAAAGAGCTAAAGATATGTAAAGTTAGGTTGTCTATTCAACTAGTTTCTTGCGGTAGGATTTGTATTACTATAAACTTCCCTCTTAGAACTGCTTTTGTTGTATCCTATAGGTTTTAGATCATCATGTTTTCATTGTTTTTTTTTTCTAGGAATGTTTTGATTTCCCTTATTTCTTCAGTAACCTGTTCATTATTTAGAAATGTGTTGTTTATTCTCCCTGTAATTGTGTAATTTAAAGTTTTTTTTTTTTTCCTACATTCAATATCTAGTGTCATATTGTTGTGGTCAGAGACAATGCTTAATATAATTTCAATTTCCTTAAATTTACTGCAGTTTGATTTGTGACCCAAGAGGAGGAAAATGTTCCATGTGCACTTGAGTAGAAAGAGTATTCTTCTGCATTTGGATGGAATGTGCTGAAGATATCAATTAGGTCTGTTTGCTCGAATATATACTTTTAGGCTAATGTTACCTTATTAATTTTCTGTTTTGTTGATCTGTCCATTGACAGAGGTGGGGTGTTAACATGCCCTACTATTATTGTGTTACTCTCAATTTCTGCTTTTGTGTCAGTTAGTGTTTACCTTATGTATTGAGGTGCTCCAATGTTGGCTACATAAATATTTAAGATTATTTTGTCTTTTTCTTGGACTGATCCCTTGAACATTTGGTAGTGTCCTTCTTTAATTCTTTTTTTTTTCATTTAATTTTATTAGTTGGAGGCTAATTACTTTACAATATTGTAGTGGTTTTTGTCATACACTGACATGAATTAGCCGTGGATTTACATGTATTCCCCATCCCGCTCCCCCCTCCCACCTCCCTCTCCACCCGATTCCTCTGGGTCTTCCCAGTGCACCAGGCCTGAGCACTTGTCTCATGCATCCCACCTGGGCTGGTGATCTGTTTCACCCTAGATAATATACATGTTTTGATGCTGTTCTCTTGAAACATCCCACCCTCGCCTTCTCCCACAGAGTCCAAAAGTCTGTTCTGTACATCTGTGTCTCTTTTCCTGTTTTGCATATAGGGTTATCATTACAATAGTTTTTATTTTAAGGTCTATTTGTTCTGATATGAGAATTGCCAATCCAGCTTTCTTTTGATTTCCATTTCCATAGAATATCTTTTTCCATCCTCTCACTTTTAGGCTGTATGTGTCTCTAGGTCTGAAGTGGGTCTCTTGTAGACAGCATATATATTGGTCTTGTTTTTGTATCCATTCAGCCAGTCTGTGTCTTTTGGTAAGAATGGGAGAAGATAATAGCAAATAAAACAACTGATAAAGGATCGCTTTGCAAAATATAAGCAGCTCAAACAAGTCAGTCATCAAAAGCCAAGGCAAGAGCTGCAAAAATTAATTCGTGAGACCACATCAAATGCAAAACCTTCTGCATAGTAAAAGAAGCCATCAATAAAATGAATGACAACATGTGGAATGAAAAAAAAATCTTGCAAGTCACATATTTGGTAAGGGCTTCATATTCAAGTAAGTATAAGACACTCATGCAACTCAGTAGGAAAATAAATCAACAACCTAAAATATTAAATGAGCAAAGGAAGAGTAAGAGTTTTGAAAAATCTGAAGATTAAACAGTAGATGTCAGACACTGTAAGTTTTTCCTTCCAAAACAGAAGCCTGTGTCTTCCTGGCATTGCTTTCTTTATTTCCAATCACCTATTTGGTGATTGCAGTTCACAATATACATCCTTCACTCAATAGTGATCACCCTACACTGAGCTATATGTGCTAAGAATAGCCCTACTAACCATAAAAACTAGTAATTACGTACTTAATCTTGAGGCATCTAAAATCCAAGGTGATTTTCACAATTTTCCACTCCGTTGTTTCCTACATCCTATTTCAAAATTGAAACATGTAGTAAGGACGAATGAGTAGGACCTCAATTATACATGGATAGTAAGTCATTTAAAACTGGGAGCATCACTGGATTATAATTTGGGGGAATGTATTATTACTAATGCTATTGTCATTTTATTCTCTTTAATTCTCTGCTATACTAGGTTGATATTTAATTAAAATAGTAATACCAACATAGAGGCACATAGCACTCAAGTTAGAGTAGATTGAGAAAGACAAAGTTGATGAAGCAGGAAGTGAAATCACAGAAAATTAGCAATGATATCAAAAGAAGGGGCAGTATTGACTAGAAAGCAGAGTTCTCTAATTGTTTGGAGACAACAGGAACAAGCCAGATGGGAGACAACCAGCTTAAGCTGTGTACCAGAAACTGCACCAGAAGGAAAATGAAGTTCATAAACATATGCTGATGCTACATGCCAAAATCCAGACAGTAAGAGAATAGGGTAGGGTTTATGTAGATACTGAAAACTACTCAGAGAGGTAGACATGGAAGCAAATACACTAATGAGCATCAGAAAAATCAAGGCACAAAAGGGTCTGAAAAATACATCATAAAGAGACTTGGTAGTCTGATCAAAAGAATAAGAGAATCAAATTAGACAACCAAAATACAAAGACTTGTGCACATGATAGAACTGGAGAATGCTCAGGAGAGAAAGTTTCAGACCTAGTGGACCAGCAAACAAAAGCCTCCAGCATCAGGAACAAAAACGCTGAACAGAACTCATGACTGTGTGCTTCTGGGAACGGCGTCAGTTTCAAAGTTTGGGCACTATACCACCTAAAAGCGAACGCAGACAAGGATTATAGCTTGCTGTGACACTGAGTCACAGACAATAGTGTTTGTTAGTTTACTTTCTCATTCACGTATAAAGTTAATGAATCACTAACCAGTGATAATTGACACCTTCAGTTTCCAGTCAGATCCTCTTTAGTCATACAATGGATATCTGAACCTGTTATATGATCCCCAATAACAGTTTTAATAATTAAATTTATTGATTTTTAATTGAAGGGTAATTGATTTACAATGCTGTACTGCTTTCGGCCAAATAGCATGAATCAGCCATAGGTTTACCTATGTCCCCTCGCTCTTGTACTTCTTTCCCACCTTCCTTCCCATCCCACCCCTCAAAGTTGTTACAGAAAAATATGGAAGGCTTCACAAATTAGCATGTCATCCTTGGGCAGGGGCCATGCTAATCTTCTCAATATTATTCCAAGTTTTTAATGTATGTGCTACCAAAGCAAACACACAAATAACATTTAACAGAAAAAAGAAACCTAATTAGTCATCTACCAATAAAGGATCAATTACATTAGGAATTAGGGTATTCTGCTATATTTACTGCCCCTTTATAAAATCTATTTTTATAAGGTTCAAAGTTCCATGTCGGAATTAAACATATATTTATGCATGAAACATGTATACATGCACAGAAATATATGCACACAAATATGTCTATGTAATGCAAGCTATTATTCTCCTTGCTTGTCACAATAAGCTCTTTAGTTGATGAGAGATATAGTCACAAAATTCTCCAACTTATATGCTTTCCTTTTGAGAACCAATTCTTTTATTTTCAACACCTAACTTTAAATAACCATTTTATTCTTAGGTACCATGCCCCCTTAAAGTAACTAAGAGCAGAGAAAACCTAGTAAATGCTGATATCTTATCCTCCATTAAATTACTACTCTTCTGGTAAATTGGAAAAAGAATCATGTTCAGATCTCATTCAGGAGGATAAAATCTCTATTTTATCAGTTCTCTTGTCCAAACTCAGTTCTTGTTCATGTCAGTCTTAAATTCTGCTTACTTAAAATGGATGGACAGGAAAAGTAATATTAAAATCACACTTGCAAGAGTCTATGATTTTATGCTTCTGTTGGCCAAAGGTAGGGCCAGGAATAATTTCTGAAAAATATTACAATACATCATGGAGGCATGAAGGTCTAGTTCTACTATCAAAGAGGAAACGTTTGGAGATGGTTCAAAAACTAAGCCCCATGGGTAGTCAGGATGTACTCCTGACCAGATAGATAAATTTTCTCCCTAAAAAGTCAAAGTCATGATAGAGCAGGCCTTGTTCGCAAAGCCAATGACGTTGTCTTGGGTGCTGACCAGGTAATATTATTGAATTACCATTTGGAGATTTATTTATCATTTTCTCAAAGAAACAAATGTAACAAGAAGATTAAAGATCCATAAAAGTAGAAGACCTGTCAAGGTGACTAGAAGAAAGGCTAGCCAGGAGAACCAGGCCCCCACACTGATAATTGTCAAAGACTTTAACAGTGAGTGTTTTGTAGACAGAGCAGAACAAGTGGATGAAACCAATGTTCTAGGGTCACTGCTGCTTTGCAGTCAAAGACAAAATATTTTTCTCTGCAAGCAGAGTCATCACAGCTCCTGATGTGGTCCTGGTTACACACATGCAGACCGAGAGCCCACAGGCATGTGTGATGTGACATCAGGAAGTGAACAGATGACTGCTTTGGTGCCCAGTCACCTCCATCTGCTAATAATGGGACCTGGGGAAAAATATTTGCCCTCTCCAAGACATTGCATCTTCATTAACATAACTTGATGATCATAGTGAAGATGAAGGCTATCTCCCAGGGTTACTGTGAATCACAGATTTTAACATGTTTTAAAACTTTTGGGAAAATATCAAAGACATGCATGTGGTTAGGAAGATGAGTTAGCAGATCCAAGGTACAGTATCCTTTCACCCTTAGTATTCTCTCTGTACTCAATAGTACTGATCAGTTAGTCATGTGTTTACTCTTACCCCAGCTTGATGGTAAACCACACAGATCAACTGTACACTTCTTGTCATTTCAGTGTCTAAAATTCAAGCACTAGTTAGTGTAGAGTGAAAAAATAACACACTCCTAGAGGGCCTCGCAGCTCAGAGTCTGCAGCGTCCCAACATTAAACTGTCTTAAAAGAAGGGCCTAAATACTCTGGCTCAGATTTAAGTTCCAAATGTTTGCAAAGCACAGAAGTACTTCTGGGAGCAATACAAAAAAGCAGGGAGTAACCTACTTCTCCAACTATCTATCTGTGCGAATATCATCATCCATCTAAATTCACACAGAGGGCGCTCCTTCCCCACCCCAGCTACTACAGCATCAACTCCTGCTCAGACCAACAGGGAAAGAGAAGGCTTCCCTCCACAGGATGGATTTGATAACCTCAGGTGACTAGATCATCTCAGAATGGCTCATGTTTTTATTTAAACAGGGTTCTGCCTGCTCTTGCTGCTGGTCATGTCACATCTGCTCCTGTGCCAAGGCAACTCATGCCCGTCCTGTTGTCCTGACATGTTTGACATCCCCCTGAAGTCTCTTACAGACCTGTTTGTCAATGCCTCCAGGCTGTCCCACGACATGCATAACCTTTCGACAATAATGTTCAATGAGTTTGTAAGTACTGTGGTGGTGGTGGTTTAGTTGCTAAGTCGTGTCCAACTCCTGGGACCCCATGGACTATATAGCCCGCCAGGCTCCCAGAAGGAACCTTCGGGTAAGTGACTGGGCCATACTGTCCTTTCAAGAAGAAAGCTGCATGAGCCAAACTTCAAATAACACACTAAGTGAAGCATGCTGTCAGCTCATAAGATGTAGAAATCAAGAAAGGATCAGTTTTGTGTTATCTCAAAGATTCCTAAGAAGTGCAATAGCTTTTTCAATTTCCTTTCATTGTTTTTCTTTTTTAATTTTCAAAAATGAATGATTTTGTATTTGTCAGCTAGGAATGCCATAAAAGAATAACATAGACTCAGTGGAATAAACACCAGAAATTTATTTCCTCACAGCTCTGGGGGCTAGAAGTCCCAGATCAGGGTACCAGCAAGGTGAGGTTCTGGTAAGAACTCTTTCTTCCCAGGATGGCTTCTCCTTGCGTCCTCACATAGGGTGGGGGGTGGGGCAGAGAGACAGAGGAAAGGACACACAGACACAGAGACAGAAAAGAAAATTCTCTGGTGTTTTGCTTCATGGAGACACTAAACCTAGTGGAAGAGTGTTGCTCCCTAAGAGCTCATTTAACCTTAATGGGCTTTGCTGGTGGCTAAGATGGTAAAGAATCTGCCCGCAATGGCAAAGACCTGGGTTCTATCCCTGGGTCTGGAAGATTCCCTGGAGAAGGGAACAGCAAGCCACTCCAGTATTCTTGCCTGAGAAATCCCATGGACAGAGGAGTCTGGTGGGCTATAGACCATGGCGTGCCAAAAAGGCGGAAACCTTTTCAAAACACAGTACTTTGGCAGATCGGGCTCTAACACATGAATTTGAAGAACACACATTCAGTCCATAATACTACCTGACAGAAAGCACTTTTAGGTGGGACAGGGGAAAAGGAAGCACGGTGATTTTCTGGTCCTTCACGGCCTCTCTGGGTTTTCTTCTCCAGACTCAGAGTAAATAGCCAATAAATGAGAACTGCTCTGCAGTGCACTGGGTGGATGGCACATGTTAAACAAAGCTGAATCCTGGTCACAAAAACGAAATATGGTAGTTTTTTTAATGCTACAAATTATTGTTTTAAGATTTGCAGTGAATAGGTTTGGAGCTACAATAGAAGGGGAGTTTACAATTGGAAACAATTATTATTTCTCTGATGAAGGTATATGAAAGTTGTATGTTAATTATTTTAGGTCAACCAAGGAGCACACAGTAGAGCAGACTGCTAATAAAAGACGGTGCTAAAGGTTTCTATTAAATTCACATAGTTCTTTGTACTCACTAGTTTTTGTTTCATTCTCCATTTTTGACTGTCCATTTTTTCCCACCTCTTCCAAGTAATCTCTTCAAATGTTCATAACTTCCACTAAAGATTAGTTTTTTTCTATCAAAGTGTTAGCTAGAATTTTCAGCTCTTATTATTCTCAGTCTATTGCTTAGTATTTCCTACAACTTATTCCATGTTTTTCTGATGTACCATTTTGTCACCATAAGCAATATTGTATTCTGCACCTGGGATGAACACTAAGTTTTTTGGTGAGCTTGTTCAGAGATAAGTCAGAGTCGTTACTGTATTACTCCTTATAAAGAAATATATTGGCTCTAACCCACAGTAAACAAGAGATTAAATGGTTAAATATAGGTGCATGAATGCATTCTAAGTCACTTCAGTTGTATCTACCTATTTGCAACCTTACTGACTGTAGCCCAACAGGCTCCTCTGTCTATAGGATTCCCTGGCAAGAGTATAGGAGTGTGCTGCTGTATCCTCTTGCAAGGGATGCTCCTCACCAGGGATCAAACCTGAGGCTTCTTATATCTCCTGCATTGGCAGGAATGTTCTTTATTACAAATGTCACCTGGGAAGCACCAGCTACTGATACATATGTACTATATTTGGTTCAAATTGTAGAAAATTAAAAAAAAAAAGATAATAAAACGGAGAAGGGAAAAAGTTTAACTTAGAAAAGTTATATGTAAAATCATTTTTATAGAGTCAGTGTATAGAGAAAGTAGGAAAAGAATGAATTTCAAATTTTGTGATGCCCCCCAGTTAAAAAAATTACACGTCTATCGAACATGTTAATGTTCTGGTAATGGGTTCATCTACTGAATGCCCAACAACCCTAACTATTGCCTGATCACTTTCAGGATGAAAAATATGTCCAGGGCAAACAGTCCTATATCAATGTCACCAACAGCTGCCATACTAATTCCCTCCATGCTCCCGAAGAAAGAGAAAAAGCCGTACAGATGAACGTGAGTCTTTCACCTGGGTTTTTCACCAGATCAGTGAGACAGTATGTAGGTTATCAGGATTCAGATTATTAGAGGTAATGGTAACAGTACATGGAGAAACAGGTAAAGGAACCATAAGCAATTGAAGAGAAATTATATTATGCAGTTGATGAAGCATAAGCAAAATCAAGTGATGACTAAAGATCTGTAGTAGCAAAATGAATAACAGATCTATAAACTGTCCATGCACACGTTAGTTCAACCAATGCATCCGACACAGGATTGCAGTTATTATACTGTATGCAAACAGGAGATGAATGGGAACTTCCATGTGTAAAATATAAGATTGAAAAATTCATGAATATGTAGGAAACACACCCCAGTTTTGAGTACTCCCTGTTCCTAGTGACTCCTACTTGAGAGTCCTATGCTGCTCCACCTGAGCAATCGCATCTACCTTTCAAGGCTCTCCTGATTCTGCTTCTACTTTTCTGACATCTCCTTCATTCATCATTCACAGTGACTCCTCTGTTATGTTTTATTCTTAATTTTTAAGTCTCCCCCAAAATGGCTTATAAAACATTGCTTTGGTTCTCATGGCTGCAACAACTGCCTCTGTTTTCAGGACAACACAGTTTACATATCAAGCCTCAATCATTTATGGCAGCTCTAAATGTTGACCGTTATAATGTCTCCTTTCTGATTTCCTGCATTATCCTTTATCCTGACATTATAGAAATATTTTCACATGCATCCCCCCTTAAAATACTACCTTCTTTCTCTACAACTTTCTTAATGATACCAGCATTCTTTTCCTTTGTTAAGCTCATTAATAATGAGGATGATCAAGTAAAGGAAAAGGTCAAAGAGGAGGAAGAGGAGGAATTTTTCAGTAAGCTTGAATTTAAAGTTTATTGAGAGTTACTACATGGCCATACATGTTACTAAGCACTTTATGTGCATTACTATAGTTTATCCTATTCAGTTCTCTGTTCTTTACCACTAAAACAGTTCATGGCTGTAAAGAATTCAAGCATATTAACTAGAGATCTTCAGCCTCCAGGATTTTCATGCTCAATTCTGCTAGTAGTAGTGAACCTGGGGGGAAAACCCTCCATTGTGAATCCCACTGATGCTGTTACTAAAGATCACGCTGTGCCATTTTCTGCCCGGACACATGTCAACAAGACAGAGTCTTCTGATACCAGCATGGCGGCTGGTGCTGGGATCAATTGAGGAAAGAAAGCCTGTTTAAGAATGTCATGTCTTCTTCATTGTCTCTTTGCTGTAATATCATAAAACAAATTACCAATCGAAAATCAATATGAATGACTCATCTGATTCATTAATATGAAAGAATCACTGAGTAACAATGATGTGGGCACAGGTAGAATGCCTTTTTCCTGGGTCAGGTACTGCAGGCACATACTGACTTGTCATAAATCACTTAGATTTCTCTCATGCAAATATGCAAACATAAAAGAACTCATTGAGTGGTGGTAGGACTTCAGAGGCAAAAAGAAAATTCTTCATGTTATAAATTAGAATGCATCAGAAGAATTAGTTTCTAAAATAATCTAGATTTTTAATAATTCAGCAAAGTGTGAACTAATAGCTTAATTTTATACTTTTGCAACTTTTACTACCTTCAAAAATCTCTGCATACACCTAGCAATAACCAAAAGTTCCTTAGGTCAGTTGCCCTGAGCAAAGATCACATGCTACCAAAACCACTGAATTATGATTTTTTAAATGATACCGTTTCTTATGGCTGCTTAGAATGAAGACCTGAGTAAGTGGATCCTAATGTTGCTGTACTCTTGGAAAAGACCTCTGTATCATCTATTCACGGAGCTGAAGAGCATGAAAGAAGTCTCAGATGCTATCCTATCAAATGCCAGAGAGAATGCGAAAAAAGTACAAGAACTTCAAGAACTCATAGAGAGACAATTCAGCCAGGTGAGCCTCCTGCAGAGGGCTTTCTTGCTTTGTTCATGAATTAAAGAGGTGACCCCTGTAATGCATAAGAAATTTGAAATATCTCATTTTTTAAGAAAAAGATTCATGTCTTCTATATGCTAGACTGCTACTACATAAAGCAGGAGCCTAGTCATTCTTAGTGATAGAGTCTATTGTAAAGGAATCAGAATTTCACTGCAATTTTTGACATGTGCAGCCTTCCCTGCATTGCACACAATTCCACCCAAAGCTTGCCTCTTCCTGGACACAGGTGGTTGAAATGTTTTCAAGAGTAAGAGAACTAGAGGACAGAATCTTCAAGATCAGCATTTTCTTCAAAGTATCCCAGGACATTTGCTCTTGAAGTTCCACTTTTCTTCTTTCTCTTTTCTCCTCAAATCAAAGGATGAGAGTGGGAAGGAAGAAAAGAGAAAGTTAGAACTAAACTTGAGTTATGTTTCTACTTTGTAGATTCCTAATTGTTTCCTCATAGGCTGGCTCCAAAATCCATATCTAGAGAGTTTTATATTCCTACATGTTCCCCAAGTCTTAATTTGATAATTACAAGGGACAAAGATAAGCAATTAGTAATAAAATACATAAGAAGTCAATATGTTTTGGGTATTCAGATTATTTTTCCAGTGCGGCAGAAGATGAGCGAGGCTCGCATTATCTGGTCAGGACTCCCATCCCTGGTGTCCAGCAATGAAGATGTGCGTCATTCTGCATTTTATAGCCTGTTCCAGTGCCTAAGCAGGGATTCATGTAAAGTTGACATGTACACCAAGATCCTGGAGTGTAGAATCCGCAACATGTGCTAAATCCACATCCATCCCATCCAGCTAAGATATGGTCCTATTGATCTATCCCATAGCAAGCTTCTTTGAAATTTACAGCTGTTTAATGCATGCTCTGTGAAATGGGTCTCCTCTTAAAAAAATAAACACAGATCAAAATCTAAGAGGGCAATTATTTAACATTTCTTATCTTCATTTAATAGAAAATCAAAAGAAAATCCACCCATACATTTGAGAGAATGAAGCTCCTATTAAAATTAGTCACAAATAACAGAAGCTGCTAAGAAGACCATTAAGAGATTACAGAACAATCACAGCCAATTATTTTGGGTCAAGTTATTAGAATCAAAGAATTAGATAATTGTTCATGGTTCTAGTCATGCTACCAAGAAGACTGAATCTTCAGGATTCTTTATGAAAGCCAGCCGTGAACTGTCAGCCATCTGTCACAGTCTTACACCAGACATGATTAGTGCTTTGCACCTTTGTACAAATAGCATGAGGTTTACTGAACTGTCTAAAGATTGTTAGGATGCTGTCTTAATCCTTCTGGGTTGCTATAACAAAATATCACACACTTAAAAACAATGGCAATGGATTTCCACAGCGTGGTCATGCAGGGTCCTTTCTGGTCACACACTTCTTATTGTATCCTCACATGGGTGGAGAGGCTTGGGGCCTGTGTGTCTCTGATACATAAAAGCACTCATCTCATTGAAGAGGCTCCATCCTTATAACTCCATCACCTCACAAAGGCCCCACCTATGGATACCACAACCATGGGAGTCAGGATTTCATCACATGAAACTTCTGGGAGACACAGAGGTTGAGACCATTGCAGATACAAGCATAAATTGGCTCCATGCTCCAGTGGCTGTCTTCACCCACACTCCACTGCATCCTCATTTTCTGCATCACCTTGCAACCATTCCATACATTCTATCACTCTGGGTTTCACAAGGCCAGGTCGGTCAAGTGTCAACTCTATCTCATATTCAGCCCATTCAATCTTACCCTCTCCCCTGCTGAGACCCAGGGGACCTACCAGGAAGCATCGATGTGTCCATTTCTGCAAGGTTTCTTCTCTCTCCCTCTCTGGATCTTCATTTCTTGGACCATGTTGGAACACGGTAGATGGTAACGAGATGGGAAAGTTCTGACATCACTGACTTACATGGTGCTCTTGTAGCCTTCTCTTGGTCCAGACAGACTGATCTGAAATTCTCCCTGAATGACAAGTGTTTCTCTTGTGGGGTGTCCTTGTGATTATCCAGGACATTCACAAGTTGGGGATCCCCAATGCCAGAGTTTCCTTTTTAATCAGGGGAAATGTTCTGGTACCCACAGCTCACCACCTGCAGTCATCAGCACAGCCTGTCTGTCTCCCTCACTCTGCAAGCACCATCTGGAGAAAATTCAGTAGTCCACAGTCAGCTGCCTACTAGCTGACCCACAGGAAACCCCTGTATCATAAACACTCTGAACAATTGAATGGCAGAAATACAAGTGTGCCTCTGTCCCCTGCCTGGGGCCTCTGGACAATTGTCCAACTGGTCACGTAGACACCGAGTAGATCAGAAAGCTGGATTCAAAAATACATTTATCTGAGAATTGGGATACCATTCTCTCTTCCTTTTAGAGTAACTATCATTGTCAGTAAGTATTCAGCCTTACAAACATGATCTAGTAGGTCCCTGAATTATAAAATCCTCCAAATAGACTGAGTCTCTACTGAGACTGGAACGATGTGACTGGATTAGGGTTGCTCAGCTTGTTCAACAGCCTCTAAACACCTGGGATGAGGGCCAGTCTCTTGACTGGCTCTCCTAAGAAGTCAGTGATGCTGTTGGGCTGCTTTTGCAGTATCTTAGGGCTTTAGCAGTAATTCCTGGCAAACAGAAAATGGGAAATGTAAAGGTAGTAGGGAAAGGGGGATAAATAAAAGAGACAGAAGAGAAAGACAGAAGGAAGAAAAGGCAGCAAAGGGAAAGTGAGTCAGGACTTGGGTAATGAATGATGAAATACTTTTAGAATACTTTATTTTTAAGGACCCAAATATATATGCTTTTTTAAACACCCTTACCATGAACTTCCAGATGTTCAAGTTGGTTTTAGAAAAGGCAGAGGAACCGGAGATCAAATTGCCAACATCTGCTGGATCATCGAAAAAGCAAGAGAGTTCCAGAAAAATATATATTTCTCCTTTATTGACTATGCCAAAGTCTTTGACTGTGTGGATCACAATAAACTGTGGAAAATTCTGAAAGAGATGGGCATACCAGACCACCTGACCTGCCTCTTGAGAAACCTATATGCAGGTCAGGAAGCAACAGTTAGAACTGGACATGGAACAACAGACTGGTTCCAGATAGGAAAAGGAGTACATCAAGGCTGTATATTGTTATCCTGCTTATTTAACTTATATGCAGAGTACATCATGAGAAATGCTGGGCTAGATGATGCACAAGCTGGAATCAAGATTGCCGGGAGAAATATCAATAACCTCAGATATGCAGATGACACCACCCTTATGGCAGAAAGTGAAAAGGAACTAAAAAGCCTCTTGATGAAAGTGAAAGAGGAGAGTGAAAAAGTTGGCTTAAAGCTCAGGATTCAGAAAACTTAGATCATGGCATCTGGTCCCATCACTTCATGGGAAATAGATGGGGAAACAGTGGAAACAGTGTCAGACTTTATTTTGGGGGGCTTTAAAATCACTGCAGATGGTGATTGCAGCCATGAAATTAAAAGACCCTTACTCCTTGGAAGGAAAGTTATGACCAACATAGATAGCATATTAAAAAGCAGAGACATTACTTTGCCAACAAAGGTCCATCAAGTTAAGGCAATGGTTTTTCCAGTGGTCATGTATGAATGTGAGAGTTGGATGGTGAAGAAAGCTGAGCACCGAAGAATTGATGCTTTTGAACTATGGTGTTGGCGAAGACTCTAGAGTGTCCCTTGGACTGCAAGGAGATCCAACCAGTACATCCTGAAGGAGATCAGTCCTGGGTGTTCATTGGAAGGACAGATGCTGAAGCTGAAACTCCAGTACTTTGGCCACCTCATGCGAAGCGTTGACTCATTGGAAAAGACCCTGATGCTGGGAGGGATTTGGGGTTGGAGGAGAAGGGGACAACAGAGGATGAGATGCTGGATGGCATCACCAACTCAATGGACATGTGTTTGAGTAAATGCTGGGAGTTTGTGATGGACAGGGAGGCCTGGCGTGCTGCGATTCATGGGGTCACAAAGAGTCGGACACGACTGAGCGACTGAACTGAACTGAACTGAACTGAAGAGCAAATATCTCATATTCCTTTCTATTTCCATTTTCTCTTCTCTCCTCTTTTTTCTGACATTGTCCTTTATACTAGGAGTATTCCTTTGTTTTTATTAAAGGCCATAGTTCTAGAATTGAACAAAGCTTGGCAACTTTTCAGGGCAGAATAACAGCCAAATTATCTTCTTTTAGGCAAAGACAAGTTTCACCCACATACAGGAACACTGTGCACAAAAATCAACCTCTTCCCTCATAGCCAGGGTTACCCTCATCTGAGTCCTGCCCCTGCCTCTAACAGGTATGACCCAAACCTTTCAGAACATGACAGAATACTCTGCCCCAAAGCAATCTATGAACACCTCCTTTGTCTCTTTCATGCATGTAAATTGTCAGCTTTCTTGTATTTTCACTTTCTTCTTCCAAAAGGTAAAAGACCATGAAAAAACCCTGTAAGCGCTTTCTAAGTCATTTACTACCCCAAACATCTAATTCTATTGTGTTACTTGCTTACCTTTCTTTCCTTCAATGTCTAAATATTTCAAGCAGAGAGGATGGTATTTATTAGAGGGAAATTTGGCAATAAGGGGGACAATGCAATTGGAGGAAACATACACTCACCAATAGACCACACACATCTTCATGTATTTGTCTCTTATAAAATTTATTTCAAGCATAAATTTAGGACTTCACATCAAGAACAGATTTGGTGACATTGAGAATGCTCTCCTTGCTTGACAGTGACATATAAAGTGAATACTGTAGATTTCAGACAATATTGAACAGAGCCATAGATATTCTATAGAGTCAGTCAGGAATTGCCAAAGAGGGGATATTTGGGCAGGATTTAACAATCACTCCCTTGCCATCCAGAAAGTGTTGATTTTCCCCTCTTTTACATATTTCCATGTAAGATTACATGAAGAAATGGCCCAGATATGTCAAGAATAGTAGCAGTGATTACCGAATAGAAACAAACAAATGAAGAACCTTTGAAGTTCACTGAACTTATAGATTAGTAAGTCACATGTCATAGATACATTGAGGACTTAAACTGAGCTTTAAAAAAGTCTCTATTATCCAGAAGGAGGCCCTCAAGTTATGGAGAAAGATAGGGTGATATAAACAATCAAATTGCTATATTATATGGTGGAGTGAAGAAGAATCAGTTGTGATGCCAACACGGTGCTACAGTAGATTGAAGTAAAGCTAGGGGCCATCTGAGTGTGTCATAGGAGTGATGTAAATGGGATTTCTTTATGATGGAGTTCTGAAAGTTTAATGGGATATTGATATGCCAAAATAGGAAAACAGTATATCTGTCAATTCATTTAGGATCATCTTATGAAGTTAGGATCTCAACATCCTAGATCAAGGCAACTGAGATATTAATACATATAGCATTATAAGGTATCAGTGAATAATCAAGTCTGACAAAAACACAAGAAATGTTCACTTTTTACCATTCATGTTGTATCTCTCCTGATTATGCTCCCATGATATACTGTATATATTATTGTAGGGTTAGAATGGAGAAATGTTTGTATGGATTTTTATGCATTAGGGAGAATCATATCTGCCAATTTGGAGATTTTGTCTTTATTCTACAAAGCAACAGGAAACCAAGAACATTAGGTCCAGGAGAGAAGAATGTCCAGAATTTGAAAAGTGAAACTTTAATGTTGATTGAGGAGTTGTGGCTGTTGGGGCTGGTAGAGCAAAAGAAAGAGACTAGAAAGAGCTGGGAATATTATGACATTAAAAATCAAAGAGTACTCTGCCAAGTGATAAGATGCAAAGGATGTGAGAGATATAGGAAATGAAATAGACCTTGCCACATGCAAGGAATGAGGCAGACATAAGAGTCAGAAAAGGCATCCAACAATATGGGACTAGTTGAGTCAATACATGAAAAGTCAGAGAGAAGGGAGGAGATAAATTAAGATTTTATCCAAAAGCATCTGAGCTCTATTTTCCTGTATTTCATCAACTTAGTGCCAGAAATCACCAAAAAATGTTAAGGTTCTGCAGCAAATGATAGAAATAAGTACTCTACAGAGCCTGTGCTAGACCCTATGGAATACCAGAACCAAAGCACAACTACCCAGTGATAACAAGCAGTAAGTAAGTCACTAGTCACTTTCAACACTTAAATAAGACATATATTGTAAAGCATAGATGATGAACGGAAATAATGGAAACAACCCATACCTTTACAGATCCAGCCTAAAAAAACCTAAACCTAAACAAATTAGAAGTAATGGTCTCTTAATCATGTGTCCACCCTCTCCAAGAGTTCCTCATTCCTTTTGCCTGAATCCTCCCTTGTTTAATAACCCTTCATTACCTTACTCTCAGCAGATGGTCAGCTAATCACTAATCAAGTAAATAAACAGTGTTCACTCCTGAGGTATATTTGTATTGATGGACCCTTCAAACTGAAAAGCTTTCTAATCCCCTGAAAGTAAAACTCTAATACTGGAAGGACTACTTCTTAGCCTCTTTCCAAAATGCCCAGTGGGCAGCAACTGTGAATTTAGCTGCTTAGACATCTGCCATAATTATAACCTGTTTGGATAGTAAAGACAAAGGGATGGATAAGGCACTGAAAGATGTCGAGAAAGAAATGCATGGACAAGTGGAAAAGCTGGCTTAAGCCTTAAACACCATCTATGCCTGCACACCATGCCATGTGTGATGGGAGTCAGGTGGGCCTAACTAGGGATGGATTTTTCAAGATAGCTCGATATCAGTTGGCACTGAGTAGTTTGATTCAACTCAACTATTTAAAGATGATTCTTTGATTCTAAAACTCAAAGCCACTTGGGAATATACTTATTGCCTATTTGAACATTGCTAAGAGATCTTTGAAGTTCTCATCCCAAGAAGAAAATTGTAACTATTTCTAGTGATGGATGTTCACTAGACTTATTGCAGTGATCATTTTGCAATATATATCAAATAATTATGTTTTACACCTGAAACCAATATAACATTATATGTCAATATTATCTATTATAATGATACCTGAAACTAAAATAGCATTATTTGTCAATGTGACCTATGTATAATGATCATATAATCATTATGTTATATACATAACACATATGCATACCTTCAGTTAAGCTAAGTCACTCAGTCATATCCAACTCTTTGAGACCCCATGGACTGTAGCACATCAGGCTCCCCTATCCTTCACCATCTTCTGGAGCTTGTTCAAACTCATGTCCATTGATAAGATGATTCTATCCAACCATCTCATCCTCTGTCATCTCCTTCACCTCCTTCCATCCATCTTTCCCATCATTAGGGTCTTTTCCAATGAGTCAGTTCATTGCATCAGGTTGAAAAATCATTGGCGCTTCAGCTTCATTATCAGTGCTTTCAATGAATATTCAGGGCTGATTTCCTTTAGTATTGACTGGTTTGATCTGCTTGCAGTCCAAGGGACTCTCAAGAGACTTCTCCAACACCACAGTTCAAAAGCATCTATTCCTCGGTGCTCACTTTCCTTATGGTCCAGCTCCCACATCCATACATGACTATTGGGAAAAACATCCTTTGACTAGATGGAATTGTTTTATATATATAAACATATATGTACACACACCTATGTAAGGAAAAGTTTTGAAAAGGAAGATAATTCTATTTTGGATAAAGAAAACAAATCAACTAATATATTATTTTTTCAAATGTGCATTTTAGCGATCATGTTGGGTCTAAAACTTTATCTTCAAAGGTAGTTTATGTTTATGCTGATAAACAAAACAGAAATGTGTCTTAACCTTGTAACTATAACTGCAGAAGAGCTTATTTGCAACAGCTAATCAAAATCACAAAATTTTGAAATCTATAGGCCTGCCCAGTACTCCTCTATTGGTCATTTAACCAATTGATCATTGACTTAATTCCTTCTTGACTCAGAAACTCTTACAGGTGCTTAGTTTACATCAATAAACAAAGCAGGCAGACTCTTATCCTCATGGAACTGATATTCCAGCTGGGGGAAGACAGATAATCTGTCATAAAAATGAAACCAAGTACATTATATGGTATGTTAACAGGTGATCTGTACTATGGGAAAAGAAATAGTAAAGCAGATGATGGGGTTTAGGGAATAAAGGGAAGAAACAGAGGTGATTTAAAGAAAAACAGCTTAGAATAAACTGAGGGGAGCAAACATGCTTTCTTGCATTCAAGATTCAAGTTTTCCCCTGTCCAGTCAGGTCTCTTGGTCTTCTACCCAACTTCAAAAATGTTTCCGTCTGTGAGACTCTATGCAAACTCATGCAAACATGGATGTTCTGAATATTCTGCCTCTCTTCAATTGAACTGGTTTCATAAAAATTTTTTGGTTAACTACCCCAAATTAAGTAACATTTTATGCAGCAAATTTTGATAATTTTTTGTTTCCTGAAGAACTAACCTCCAAATTATTTTCCATTTTACAACACACTGCTAGTGACCTAATTATATTATTAAAATATAGTATATATGCATTGCTATTCTAATATATTATGACATTTTAAAAATATACAGAAAATGTAAATTAAATGACAGGGAGATAAAAATAAATAGAAATGGAAATGCTAACATTTTCTTCCCCAGGAGATGAGTACACTCATTTTTATGGCCACTGGACTACTGGATTCTGAATGTACACACATAATTATACCAGTTATATAACTATCATAATAAAGTAATTTGTTTTATATATAGCTTAAATCAAAGTTCTCCAAGTAACACAAGGGGCCAAGAATAATACTATATATGAATAACTCTCTTCATATGCATATATAAAATTTTTTGAGCTCAATTAAGTAATCATCTTTAATTCTTATTCCATCAATTCATGTACTGGTAAATAATCCAAACTCTACATTAGATTTCTGTTTTTAATGGCTTAAATCTCAAATCAAAAGACAAGCAGAGCAATGGCCTAGAAAAAAATGGCCTAATGAAAAAGCTGGCTTAAAGCTTAACATTCAAAAAACTAAGATCATGGCATCCAGTCCCATCACTTCATGGCAATTAGATGAAGAAACAGTGGAAACAGTGCCTGACTATATTTTTATGGGCTCCAAAATCACTGCCGACAGTGATTGCAGCCATGAAGTCAAAAGACACTTACTTCTTGGGAGGAAAGTTATCACCAACCTAGATAGCATGTTAAAAAGCAGAGACATTACTTTGTCAACAAAGGTCCGTCTAGTCAGGGCTATGGTTTTTCCAGTGGTCATGTGTGGAAGTGAGAGTTGGACGATAAAGAAAGTGCCAAAGAATTGATGCTTTTGAATTGTGGTGTTGGAGAAGACTCTTGAGAGTCCCTTGGACTGCAAGGAGATCCAACAAGTCCATCCTAAAGGAGATCAGTCCTGGGTGTTCATTGGAAGGACTAATGTTGAAGCTGAAACTGCAATATTTTGGCCAACTGATGCGAAGACCTGACTCATTGGAAAAGACCCTGATGCTGAGAAAGATGGAGGGTGGGAGGAAAAGGGGAGGACAGAGGATGAGATGGTTGGATGGCATCACCAACTCAATGGACAATGGTTTGGATGGACTCCAGGAGTTGGTGATGGACAGGGAAGCCTGGCATGCTGCAGTTCATGGGATCTCAAAGAGTCGGATATGACTGAGTGAATGAACTGAACTGAACTGAAATGGCCTAGAAGAATAAATAAAATGTCATATGGATACCATAATATATATGCATTTATAAAGAAAATTAATGAAAAAATACAGAAGACTTACCGTTTGCTGAAACAGAAAGTGTACTCACTCAGAGCTGAATATATATATAACTTAGAAAAAACATTTCTCAGCTTCTGGTGACTTCTAAAGAAAGGGACTCCATGACTTTCATCTCCAGCCTGCTGAGGAATCCTTTCCACTTTCCTACTCAACTTCCCTCCATGAAATATCTTCCTTAGGTTGTAAAACACACTTTGGGCTTCTGGTTCAGACATGATGACTTGATCTCTTTGTGCCCACTCCTCTGTTTATTCTGGAAATAAGAAGAGACCACTAAAGGGACCTTTTATAGTTGGCAAGAAGAAGGTGAACTAGTTTAGGGCCTGAAGAATGGAAGAGCAACACAACATCACGTAACAGAAGACAACCCAGGCCCAGCATTCCTAACCTCCAACTTAGCATCAGAAGGCAGCCTGAGTGGGGCTGTTCCTCCCAAGGAATAAATGTGAAGGAACATCAGGTGGTGGTTTAGTTGCTAAGTTGTGTCTGACTCTTTGTGACCGCATGGACTGTAGCCCACCAGGTTCCTCTGTCCATGCAATTCTCCAGGCAAGAATACAGATTCCCATGTCCTCCTCCAGAGGGTCATCCCAATCCAGGGACTGAATCCAGGTCTTCACAAGGCAAGTGGTTTCCTTACTGTCTGAGCCACCAGGAAAGCCCAAGAAACTCAATAATGTTATATTTGGAAAATAAAAGGATAAAAATGTATCTTAATATTAGATAAAGTAGATTTTAGAGCAAAGAAAATATCTAAGGACATTATATAAGGAAAAAAGAGTCAATCCAGCAGGAACACAAAATAATCCTAAATATGTATACACCAAACAACATAATTTCAAAACACTTGAAGCAAAAATAGATACATCATCTGAATACTCCTATAAACTTTAATGAGACTGAAACTGTGACATAATATTTGAAAAAGAAATCATCTTAATTTCTCTTTCTGTTTTCTCATTGTTAGTGTATAGGAATGCAAGGGATTTCTGTGTGTTAATTTTATATCCTGCAAATTTACTATACTCATTGATTAGCTCTAGTAATTTTCTGGTAGAGTCTTTAGGGTTTTCTATGTAGAGGATCATGTCATCTGCAAACAGCGAGAGTTTCACTTCTTATTTTCCTATCTGGATTCCTTTTACTTCTTTTTCTGCTCTGATTGCTGTAGCCAAAAATTCCAAAACTATGTTGAATAGTAGTGGTGAGAGTGGGCACCCTTGTCTTGTTCCTGATTTTAGGGGAAATGCTTTCAAGTTTTCACCATTGAGGGTAATGCTCGCTGTGGGTTTGTCATATATAGCTTTTATCATGTTGAGGTATGTTCTTTCTATTCCTGCTTTCTGGAGAGTTTTTATCATAAATGGATGTTGAATTTTGTCAAAGGCTTTTTCTGCAGCTATTGAGATAATCATATGGTTTTTATCTTTCAAATTGTTAATGTGGTGTATTACATTGGTTTGTGGCTATTAAAAAATCCTTGCATTCCTTGGATAAAGCCCACGTGGTCATGATGTATGATTTTTTTAATATGTTGTTGGATTCTGTTTGCTAGAATTTTGTTAATGATTTTTGCATCTATGTTCATCAGTGATATTGGCCTGTAGTTTTCTTTTTTTGTGGCATCTTTGTCTGGTTTTGCAATTAGGGTGATGGTGGCCTCATAGAATGAGTTTGGAAGTTTACCTTCTGCAATTTTCTGGAAGAGTTTCAGTAAGATAGGTGTTAGCTCTTCTCTAAATTTTTGGTAGAATTCAGCTGTGAAGCCATCTGGTCCTGGGCTTTTGTTTGCTGGAAGATTTCTGATTACAGTTTTGATTTCCATGCTTGTGATGGGTCTGTTAAGATCTTCTATTTCTTCCTGGTACAGTTTTGGAAAGTTATACTTTTCTAAGAATTTGTCCATTTCTTCCAAGTTGTCAATTTTATTGGCATAGAGCTGCTGGCATATGATCCTTTGTATTTCAGTGTTGTCTGTTGTGATCTCTCCAGTTTCATTTCTAATTTTGTTGATTTGGTTCTTCTCCCTTTGTTTCTTAATGGGTCTTGCTAACGGTTTGTCAATTTTGTTTACCTTTTCAAAAAACCAGCTTTTAGCTTTGCTGATTATTGCTATGGTCTCTTTTGCATTTATTTCTGCCCTGCTTTTTAAGATTTCTTTCCTTCTACTAACCCTGGGGTTCTTCATTTCTTCCTTCTCTAGTTGCTTTAGCTGTAGAGTTAGGTTATTTATTTGACTTTTTTCTTGTTTCTTGAGGCAGGCCTGTAATGCTATGAGCCTTCCCCTTAGCACTGCTTTTACAGTGTCCCATAGCTTTTGGGTTGTTGTGTTTTCATTTTCATTAATTTCTATGCATATTTTGATTTCTTTTTTGATTTCTTCTATGATTTGTTGGCTATTCAGAAGCGTGTTATTTACCCTCCATATGTTTGCATTTTTAATAATTTTTTTTCATGTAATTGAGATCTAACCTTACTGCACTGTGGTCAGAAAAGATGACTGGAATGATTTCAATTTTTTTGAATTTACCAAGACTAGATTTATGGCCCAGGATGTGATCTATTCTGGAGAAGGTTCCGTGTGCACTTGAGAAAAAGGTGAAGTTGATTGTTTTGGAGTGAAACGTCCTATAGATGCCATTTAGGTCTAGCTGGTCCATTGCGTCATTTAAGTTTGTGTTTCCTTGTTAATTTTCTGTTTAGTTGATCTATGCATAGTGTAAATGGGGTATTAAAGTCTCCCACTTTTATTGTGTTACTGTTAATTTCCTCTTTCATACTCGTTAGCATTTGCCTTACATATTGCGGTGTTTCTATGTTGGGTGCATATATATTTATCATTGTTATATCTTCTTCTTGGATTGATCCTTTGATCATTATGTAGTGTCCTTCTTTGTCTCTTTTCACAGCCTTTATTTTAAAGTCTATTTTATCTGATATGAGTATTGCAACTCCTGCTTTCTTTTGGTCTCTGTTTGCATAAAATATTTTTTTCCAGCCCTTCACTTTCAGTCTGTATGTGTCCCTTGTTTTGAGTTGGGTCTCTTGTAGACAGCATATATAGGGGTCTTGTTTTTGTATCCATTCAGCCAGTCTTTGTCTTTTGGTTGGGGCATTCAACCCATTTACATTTAAGGTAATTATTGATAGGTATGGTCCCATTGCCATTTACTTTGTTGTTTTGGGTTCACGTTTATACAGCCTTTCTGTGTTTCCTGTCTAGAGAAGATCCATTAGCATTTGTTGAAGAGCTGGTTTAGTGGTGCTGAATTCTCTCGGCTTTTGATTGTCTGTAAAGCTTTTGAATTCTCCTTCATATCTGATTGAGATCCTTGCAGGGTACAGTAATCTAGGTTGTAGGTTATTCTCTTTCATTACTTTAAGTATGTCCTGAGTCCTATTTAATTCCCACGAGTAATTTCCATAATGACCACTACACCAATCAACAAAGATCACCCCCAATCCCTTCTGGCCTGAAGAGTTTCTATTGATAGATCAACTGTTATCCTTATGGGAATCCCTTTGTGTGTTATTTGTTGTTTCTCCCTTGCTGCTTTTAATATTTGTTCTTTGTGTTTGATCTTTGTTAATTTGATTAATATGTGTCTTGGGGTGTTTTGCCTTGGGTTTATCTTGTTTGGGACTCTCTGGGTTTCTTGGACCTGTGTAACTATTTCCTTCCCCATTTTAGGGAAGTTTTCAGTTATTATCTCCTCGAGTATTAAACAATAGCATCCACCATTGCAACAAAAAGAATAAAATACTTAGGAGTATATATACCTAAAGAAACAAAAGACCTATACATAGAAAACTATAAAACACTGATGAAAGAAATCAAAGAGGACACAAACAGATGGAGAAATATACCGTGTTCATGGATTGGAAGAATCAATATTGTCAAAATTACTATGCTACCCAAAGCAATCTATAGATTCAATGCACTCCTTATCAAGCTACCAATGGTATTTTTCACAGAACTAGAACAAATAATTTCACAATTTGTATGGAAATACAAAAAAACCTGAATAGTCAAAGTAATCTTGAGAAAGAAGAATGGAACTGGAGGAATCAACCTGCCTGACTTCAGACTATACTACAAAGGCACAGTCATCAAGACAGTATGGTACTGGCACAAAGACAGAAATATAGATCAATGGAACAGAATAGAAAGCTCAGAGGTAAATCCACGAACCTATGGACACCTTATCTTCAACAAAGGAGGCAAGGATGTACAATGGAAAAAAGACAACCTCTTTAATAAGTGGTGCTGGGAAAACTGGTCAACCACTTGTAAAAGAATGAAACTAGAACACTTTCTAACACCATACACAAAAATAAACTCAAAATGGGTTAAAGATCTAAATGTAAGATCAGAAACTATAAAACTCCTAGAGGAGAACATAGGCAAAACACTCTCCGACATAAATCACAGCAGGATCTTCTATGACCCACCTCCCAGAATATTGGAAATAAAAGCAAAAATAAACAAATGGGACCTAATGAAACTTAAAAGCTTTTGTGCAACAAAGGAAACTATAAACAAGGTGAAAAGACAGCCTTCAGAATGGGAGAAAATAATAGCAAACAAAGCAACAGACAAAGGATTAATCTCAAAAATATACAGGCAACTCCTGGAGCTCAATTCCAGAAAAATAAATGACCCAATCAAAAAATGGGCCAAAGAACTAAAAAGACATTTCTCCAAGGAAGACATACAGATGGCTAACAAACACATAAAAAGATGCTCAACATCATTCATTATCAGAGAAAAGCAAAACAAAACCACAATGAGGTACCATTACACGCCAGTCAGATGGCTGCTGTCCAATAGTCTACAAGCAATAAATGCTGGAGAAGGTGTGGAGAAAAGGGAACCCAGATCTTAAAGACACGTGCACCCCAATGTTCATCACAGCACTGTTTATAATAGCCAGACATGGAAGCAACCTAGATTCCCATCAGCAGACGAATGGATAAGGAAGCTGTGGTACATATACACAATGGAATATTACTTGGCCATTAAAAAGAATTCATTTAAATCAGTTCTAATGAGATGGATGAACCTGGAGCCCATTATACAGAGTGAGTAAGCCAGAAAGATAAAGACCAATACAGTATACTAACGCATATATATGAAATTTAGAAAGATGGTAATGATAACCCTATATGCAAAACAGAAAAAGAGACACAGATGTACAGAACAGACTTTTGGACTCTGTGGGAGAAGGCGAAGGTGGGATGTTTTGAGAGAACAGCATCCAAACATGTATATTATCAAGGGTGAAACAGATCACCAGCCCAGGTTGGATGCATGAGACAAGTGCTCAGGAATGGAGCACTGGAAAGACCCAGAGGGATGGGGTGGGGAGGGAGGTGGGAAGGGGGATTGGGATGGGGACTACGTGTAAATCCATGGCTGATTCCTGTCAGTGTATGGCAAAAACCACTACAGTATTGTAAAGTAATTAGCCTCCAACTAATAAAAATAAATGGGAAAAAAAAAGAAAAAGAAATCATCAATGCAAGATAGCTTGACCAGAGAATTCTAACAAATATTTTAAAAATTAAGATCAATTTGACACAATCTCTTCAAGAAAAAGAAAGAGTAGGAAACTATAGCCAACTAATTAGATGGGGCCAGTATTGCTCTATAACAAAATCAGACAAAGGAAGTACAAAAAGAAAATTCAGACTAACGTCTCTCACAAATTTGGAATTAAATTTTTCACTCTCACACATACAAATCAACCAAATGAATTCAACAATGTATAAAAACATCTCTTGATAGTTTCTGGTCCTTTCCTAAGTCTGGTCACATTACCTATCTCTTCAAAGGGTTTAAGTGAATCAACTATACAGACAGTTATGGTCCCAGTAATAATATTATGTATCAGAAATACAGTGACAAATACTCAAGTCTAAGTCAAATCAGAAACTGACTTCTCCCATTAAAGTTAATCATGCCCAGTCATTTTAAATATCTAGCAAAAATAACTACAATTAGATTCATAAGATAAAAATAGCATATCTACTACATAGAAATGGTGTGTTTGATATTTTTTATTTGCCTCTCTGGAACCCTGTTGATCATTTTCTATTATGTTATGAACCTCTGGAGGCTGAGAAGACCAGACTTTATCCCTCTAGCTCTCCTGGCCTCTGATTTCTACTTGAGTTTGGTCAGTGGTGGACAAAAGAGATTGGTGAGTCAGTGGAGAAAGAGATTCGTGGATTGATTATTTCCTCTGATGCCTTTCTTGCTGGGAAATGGCCAAGTTTCTCCACTGAAGCCCAGAGGTCTGGTCAGAGATCCTCTCTTTTAGCTGCAGCTATGTATAAGACTCTTTAGAGACTGCAATATCCAATCTCTTCCTTTGCTCTGTGGGCCTAAAAGTGTTCATGCACTCCTGTTCTTCCCTGTCTCAAAGAGTTTTGCTTTTCCTTTTAAACTATCCTTACCTCTGATACAACTTCCAATTCCTTAAAGTTCATTGTGCGTTAGTCGCTCAGGCATGTCTGACTTTTTCTGATCCCCATGGAGTGTAGCCTACCAGGCGTCTCTGTCCAAAGAATTCTTCAGGCAAGAATGCTGGAGTGGGTAAACATCCCCTTCTGCATGGATCTTCCCTGACCCAGGGGAGCAACCCAGGTCTCCCACATTGCAGGCAGATTCTCTACCATCTGAGCCACCAGGAAAGCCAGTTTTCTTTATTTTCCTTATCTGTGTAAATCATCTTGATTTCTGACAATGATGGTGGTGGCTATGGAGCTGATACATAAAGATGGTCCCTCAAAGATTTATACTAAACTGCTTACAACAGGAGGGGGACATCTTTTTTCTGACTCCAAAATTATAAATACAAGAACATGTCACAGGTCATTTAAAAATAAGTGCTGAGAAATCAATGATTTAAGAATGAATTTTGTAAAAGTGCACAAACTTTTCAGATGTTGAATAAGGTCTGAGGATCTAATGTGTAACATGGTGACTGTGTTTTGTAATGTGTTATTGAAATTTGTGGGGATTCCCAGGTGATGTTAGTGGTAAAGGACCCTCCTGCCAGTGCAGGATGCGTAAGAGACGTGGGGTGAATCCCTGGGTCAGGAAGATGCCCTGGAGGAGGGCATGACCACCCACTCTAGTATTCTTTCCTGGAGAATCCCCATGGACAGAGGACCCTGGCAGGCTATGAAGTCCATGGGGTCACAAAGAGTTGGATATGACTGAAGTCACTTAGCACACATGTAAGAGAGGAAAACTTAAAAGTTCTCACCAAAAAAGATATTTAAAGGTAAATATGTGAGGTGATATTAATAGATATGTTAATTAAGTCAATGAGGGAATCCATTAATCATGTATACCTATTTAAATTGTCATGTATACTTTAAATATCTTGCCATTTTATCTGGAAATTATATTTAAAAGAATGAAAAAAGAAAAAACAAAGAATTTCAATGTTTTTTATATAATATTATAGATATTTCAGCCAATACTCTTGGTATGTAAAAGGGTTTTGTTTTTTTTTTTTTTAATTCCAGATCATAAACAGTGGGATTTTCTGGATATTCAGAAAAGGAATAAACCTTGGAAATTATCTAGACAATACTCCCATATTAAGGATCTACAAGTGAATCCAAGAATGATTAAGTCACTTATCTAAACTTATAAAACTTGATGCAAAAGTAGCAATTGAAACATTTCCTAGGTTTAAGTGAATCTTTACCAAATTACCCAGCAAATGGAAATATTTTCTATGCTCTGCAAAACTTGATTCTTATCTCTTTCACAGAACTGATCATATTCCACCTTGTATTCATTGTCCAGTTATTACAAGTTTTACCAAGTAAATTAAATTCCTTGAAGGTTCAATGCTGGCATTTCTGTTGTTCTCACTCTATATTCTCATATATGGCTAACTCTTTATCAATGCCGTTTCTTCTCCCTGGAAGATCCTCGCTCTTTTACCTCAAGACTTCCCCGACATCTTTCAGATCTCAGTAAAACCACTTCCACAAAGCAGCCTCTCGTGATTCTGACATAGCTCAGGTCTCCTTGTTATGTGGACACATGGCATTCTGTGCTTTTCCCTCTCAACATGTGTCCCAATTGTGGTGCAACATTTAACTTTGAAATTTACCTCATTTCTGTTTTTCTATTAAAATTTAAGTCCTAATTCACAAAGTCTGCATGTGTGCTCTTCACTGCTGTTCATTCTTTGCATCCAGTAGGCCTTCGTTAGCTGTTTGTTCAAAGAAACACTTTTATTCATGCAGAGTTAAATTCCAATGAATTTTGATGCTGCTCTCACAGCATGCAGTGAACTGAAACCATTGAGGTCTTTTCTCCCCACCCAAACCTTTATACCCTGATTATTTGGACATAATTACAGAACTAGAACTGTGGGGGCTTCCCTTGTGGCTCAGCTGGTAAAAAATCCACTGCAATGTGGGAGGCCTGGGTTTGATCCCTGGGTTGGGAAGAGTCCCTGGAGAAGGGAAAGGCTACCCATTCCAGTATTCTGGCCTGGAGAATTCCATGGACTGTATAATCCATGGGGTCACAAAAAGTCGGACACAACTGAATGACTTTTGTTTTCACAGAACTGTGGATGCATTTGCTTTTAACTGTTACCCTATTAGTAGGAAAGCACTGGATGTTCCATCTTTTATTCCCCATACAGTAGCCCTCACAGTTTCCTGTCCTAACATAATGTGATAATTGAGTCACTGACTAAAAGGCTGAATAGAACAGAACTAGAGACAGTGCTCTGAACCTGCCACCTGAGTCTACTTTTACCATAGGATTCTTAACTTCACTAGAGGAGTTCAGTTTCTTACCTGTACTCTGATCATGACAGATGAAAATACTTTATGGAGAGCCTACAAATCAAATATTCTTACATTGTATACAAACACCTAATCTCTCTTCGAAGGTACAAAAGAAATTCACCTCCTTAATGAATTGTTACCTACTTTTCCTAGTTGAAAGTACCATCTTCCTCCTTATAGCTTCCTAATTTCATTCTCACCGTATTTATCTCCCTTACCTCATTCTGACTTATATTATAGTTAATTATCTGAACAACACCAATTCCCACTCCTTTAATTCAGTTCCCTCGAGGCTACAAGCGTATGCCAACTGCCCTAAAGTCGCTATTTATTGAATATCAAACATGGCCGAAACTGGGCAGCCATTTGCTCTTTCTGAGGTAAATATTATAATTCAAAGCAAATACCCAGCCTCTGGTATTTTGGATAAACTGATAACTGGACAAAATCTTACTGCTATTCCAGATAAAAGTTTCTTTTGTGTTAATTTTTTTTTTCTTTTTGAGAGTACTTGCAATCTAGATAGCTTTCAGGTAAATAGAAATGGGACTGATAAGTTAGCTGGAAAAAAAAGAAAACCTACTGTTGCAGGAAACAAAAGTAGACAAATCACCTATCTTCTGTATACTTCAAGACCCATTTTATTGGGAGTTGGTACTTCAAGAGTCTGCTTGCAGTACAAGAGACCTGGGTTCCATCCCTGGTGAGGAAGATTCCTAGAAGAGGGCATGTCAAACCACTCTAGTATTCTTGCCTAGAGAATCCCCATGGACAGAGGACCCTTCAGGGCATCAGTCCAAGGGGTCGTCAGTCCCTGGGGTCATAAAGTGTTGAACATGACTGAGCAAGTACACACAGCAAACTTCTCGAGTTGACATACTGACATTTAGAAACAGTTTCTCTCACTAGTGTGCTTAACTACAACTCCTGCTTTTCAATGGAAGATCAAAGACAAAAGTAATATTCTTTAACAATCAAGTCATTATTTCTATCAAGGATGTTTTCTTAAAGCTCATCTAGAGAAATACACTGTGAGATAGAGCAGGTAATGAGAAGTATAAGAGATCCAAACAGGGAGCTGCACAAAGAATCAATAATTTTCCTTTTGGGAAAAAGAATAAACCCTCAGTGTGGAATCATGTTTTATACAGAGATTTGCATAATCTTTGGAAAGGTAAAGGATTTTCTACTCTAATTTTCTTTTTCCAGTTGAGAAAACCAAGCCCTAGAGAAGTGAAGATAAGTTTTCCAAGTCAAAGAACATTTATGATAGGATTCTGATGAGAGCCCAGTGACAGTTGCTTCACAGTTAGGCTGACAGCCTGGAGATTGGGGTACACTGGTGGTCTTGTCTTCAGGCTGAAATGCTTTTATTTTGAGAAACCTCTATCTTTGCTCCTAAGGACCTCAACTGATCGCATAAAATCCACAATCTATTGGTTTAAATGTTAATTACCATTAAGAAAATTTGTTCCCAGGTGAACATGTCAAAGAACTACAATTTTAAAGAAATGTACAATTTTATGGAATATGTTACCATGTGCCACAGGAATTGAATATCTATACTACCTGTTTCACATTCATGACCTAGGAAGGGAAAACAAGATTGACAATTTTTTTCCCCATTCAATCATGTCCAGTGTTTTACTGCATGCAGGCCAGAGGCTGGGTGGTTTATAAACCATGTTATTTACAGTGCTGGAGGTTAGAAGTCCAAGATCAGGGTGCCAGCATGAATGAGTGAGTGAGGGCCTCTTGCAGGACATATCCCTAAATAGAAGGGATGAGCAAGTATTTCAGGCCTCTTTCACAAGAGCCCTAATCCCATTCATGTGGGCTCTGCCCTCATGACCTAATCATTTTCCAATCGTCCCACCTCCTAAAATCATCTCTTTGGGGATTATGTTTTCAACATATGAGTTCTGGGAGAACACAAGCATTTAGACCATGGCACCCAACGAGGAGACTGACTTGTCTAAGGTAAACAAATGCCTCAGTCATACTGAATGCTCTGTGGTCATGAGAGGAAGCCAAGGACTAAGGAAGCTTAAAAACGACCAGTAGCTCCAGGTGGAGGGTCTGAGATGGCAAACTCCTTGATGGACTTCACAATAATATATGAGTGTCTCCAGGGTCTTCCTTGGTTAACAGTCATTGAGCAATCCCCTTGCCGCCATACATGTTCCTATTTGAAATATGAGTTAATTACTGAGTTCTTAGACAAAATACCAGTTGACCAACATGGAAATATCATGACTATGCATCTTAAGAAGAAAAGGGCCTTTGAAGTTACAAATTTCAGAGTGGAAAGTCCTCAAGACTTTATTTACTTCAGATAGAAATTACAAATTTGGGGATCTCCCAAGACCATTCTTGGGTTCCCTAATCAGCTAGGACTCCAAGAGGTCACTGAAAGCTGTTATACATGTGGTTATGGTTTATTCCAGATCTTTGATTTATTTTTAATTCATTTTTTTATTTTTAGTACAGCATAATTGAATTACAATGCTATAAATGTCAGTTTTTGTCAAACAGTGAATAATATACATATATATATACATATATATATATATATATGTATATGTACATATACATATATCCACTCTTATTTAGATTCTTTTCTCATGGTGCAACACATGGGTTCCAAATAGGAAAAGGAGTATGTTAAGAGAGTTCCAGAAAAACATCTATTTCTGCTTTATTGACTATGTCAAAGCCTTTGAATGTGTGGATCTGAATAAACTGTGGAAAATTCTAAAAGAGATGGGAATACCAGACCACCTGACCTGCCTCTTGAGAAACCTGTATGCAGGTCAGGAAGCAACTTAGGTCAGGTCAAGTTAGAACTGGACATGGAACAACAGACTGGATCCAAATAGGAAAAGGAGTATGTCAAGGCTGTACATTGTCACACTGCTTATTTAACTTATATGCAGAGTACATCATGAGAACCCCTGGGCTGGATGAAGCACAAACTGGAATCAGGATTGCCAGTAGAAATATCAATAACCTCAGATATGCAGATGACACCACCCTTATGGCAAACGTGAAGAGGAACTAAAAAGTCTCTTGATGAAAGTGAAAGAGGAGAGTGAAAAAACTGGCTTAAAGCTCAACATTCACCAAACTAAGATCACGGCATCTGATCCCATCACTTCATGGGAAATAGATGGGGAAATAGTGGAAACAGTGTCAGACTATATTTTTTTGGGTTCCAAAATCACTGCAGATGGTGATTGCAGCCATGAAATTAAAAGACTCTTACTCCTTGGAAGGAAAGTTATGACCAACCTAGATGGTATATTAAAAAGCAGAGATGCCAGCCAGGGGCGATCTGGTCAAGGCTATGGTTTTCCCAGTGGTCATGTACAGATGTGAGAGTGCTGAGCGCTGAAAAATTGATGCTTTTGAACTATGGTGTTGGTGAAGACTCATGAGAGTCCCTTGGACTGCAAGGAGGTCCAACCAGTCCATCCTAAAGGAGATCAGTCCTGGGTGTTCATTGGAAGGACTGATGCTGAAGCTGAAACTCCAGTACTTTGGCCACCTCATGCGAAGAGTTGACTCATGGGAAAAGACCCTGATGCTGGGAGGGATTGGGGGCAGGAGGAGAAGAGGAGGACAGAGGATGAGATGGCTGCATGGCATCATCAACTCGATGGACATGTGTTTGAGTAAACTCTGGGAGTTGGTGATGGACAGGGAGGCCTGGCGTGCTGCAATTCATGGGGTCACAAAGGGTCGGACATGACTGAGTGACTGAACTGAACTGAACTGAACAAGGTTGTATATTGTAACCTGCTTATGTAACTTATATACAGAGTACATCATGAGAAACACTGGGTTGGGTGAAGCTGAAGCTGGAATCAAGATTGCCAGGAGAAATATCAATAATCTCAGATATGTAGACGACACCACCCTTATGGCAAAAAGAGAAGAAGAACTAAAGAGCCTCTCGATGAAAGTGAAAGAGGAGAGTAAGAAACTTGGCTTAAATCTCAACATTTAGAAAACTAAGATAATGGCATCTGGTCCCATCACTTTATGGCAAATAGATGGGTAACTGGAAACAGTGGCTGACTTTATTGTTTTGGGCTCCAAAATCACTGCAGATGGTGATTGCAGCCATGAAATTAAAAGATACTTACTCCTTGGAAAGAAAGTTATGACCAACCTAGACAGCATGTTAAAAAGCAGAGACATTGCTTTGTCAATGAAGGTCCATCTAGTCAAGGCTATGGTTTTTCAAGTGGTCATGTATGGATGTGAGAGTTAGATTGTGAAGAAAGCTGAGCACTGAAAAATTGGTGCTTTTGAGCTGTGGTGTTGGAGAAGACTCCTGAGAGTCCCTTGGACTTCAAGGAGATCCATACAGTCGATCATAAAGGAGATCACTTCTGGGTGTTCATTGGAAGGCCTGATGTTGAAGCTGAAACTCCAATACTTTGGCTACCTCATGAGAAGAGTTGACTCATTGGAAGAGACCCTAATGCTGGGAAGGATTGGGGGCAGGAGAAGAAGGGGATGACAGAGAATGAGATGGTTAGGTGGCATCACCGTCTCAATGGACATGAGTTTGGGTAGACTCCTGGAGTTGTCGATAGACAGGGAGGCCTGGCGTGCTCCATTAGTGGGGTCGCAAAGAGTCGGACACGACTGAGCGACTGAACTGAACTGAACTCAAGTAGGTCATTACAGAGAGTTGAGTAGAGTTTCCTGTTCTATACAGTAGGTCCTTATTAGTTATCTATCTTATATATATTAGTGTGTACACGTCAATCCCAATGTCACAATTCATCCCTCGCTTCTTCCCCCTGGAACCATAAGATTATTTTCCACATTGTGACTCTCTTCCTGTTTGTAAATAAGTTCATTTATACCATTTTTTACTATTCCACATATCAGTGATATCATATGCATTTGTCTTTCTCTGTCTGACTTACTTCCCTTGGTATGAAAATATCCAGGTCCATCCATATTGCTTCTGATAGCATTATTTTGTTCCTTCCTATGGCTGAGTAACATTACAATGTATATCTGCACTGCATCTTCTTTGCCCATTTCTCTGTTGATGGGCATTTATGTTGCTTCTTTGTTCTGGCTCTTGTAAACAGTGCTGCAATGAACACTGCTGTGCTTAGTCCCTCAGTCATGTCCGACTCTTTGCAACCCCATGGATAGTAGCCTGTCTTGTTCCTCTGTCCGTGGGGATTGTCCCCGTGGACAATAATAGGCAAGAATATTGGAGTGGGTTGCCATCCTCTTCTCCAGGGGATCTTTCCAACCCAGATACTGAACCAAGGTCTCCCACACCGCAGGCAGATTCTTTACTGCCTGAGCCCCCAGGGAAGCCCTGATGAAGCAAGGAACACTGAGGTGCATGTATCTTTACAAAGTATGGTTTTCTCTTGATATATACCCAGGGGATTGCAGCTTTTTAAAAAATACAGACAAAAAAACTGTGCCCAGGAAAAAGGCATAAAGGGCAGAGTCAAAGGAAATGTGAAACATGGAATTTTGGTTTCCTCTTCCCAGGGTGTCATGGGCAGCTTTGTGTTCCCAGCACCAACGTGCTGGCAGTGAGCACTTGCAGACACGGGAACTCACTCCAGCCTCGTGTCCAGAGTTTTTACTGGGGCTCCATCACCAAGGCATGACTGATGGTCCATACATCTGATCTCAGGATCAAACCTCTCTAGAGGTGCCAGCTGATACTGCATGACCAAAACCCCCATCCTGAATCACATCATTCTTGTAGCCCAAATTTTTTACTCTAAATCACACTGCTCACATTTCTATCAGGCTGGCCCAAGAGCCTCACAAAAACAAAAGCACTTTTCTCAGTGTCAACCTTTGACACCGTTAGTCACTCTTTCTCAGATGTAGCAACCTAAAGGTTTAGAGAGGAGCTCCCAGGAAACAAGGACAAAGTCCAGACTTCCCTTTGGATGAGGCTGAGCCCTTCACTACACAGCCAGGTGGCTGATTTTGCTTGACAAGGCCCCCTCATTGTTGACTTCACAATAAGAAAATGTGAAGTGACAAACATTGGTCAGGCATTTATCTTCTGGTCTTTCTCTGAAATATTTTGCTTGCATTATCTTCATTAACACTTATGCAACTCCATGAGGTGGACACTAGTTTGAATGGCATTATGGAGAGAAGTAAAACAAGGCTTGCCTGAAGATTCAGAGCTAGTGAGTGGTGGAGTGGGAGTATGTACAAGGGCTACAGGACTAAGGTTCATCCTTAAAGCCACTATGTTGCAAAGATACCAACCTTTCTTTTTTTTTTTAGCAGTTTTATTTATTTGGTTTTGTTGTGTCTTAATTTTTGCACATCCGGATCTTCCAGCTCTTTTGTGGCCTGGTGGATCTAGAGCAGGGATTGAACCCAGACCCCTGCATTAGGAACATGGATCCTTAAGCACTAGACAATCGGGAAAGTTGCAACACTATTTCCATTTGGAGCAAATGTTCACATACATCTGCACATCCAAAGAAGATTGTTGAATCAATATTGTCTGGTCACTCTGTTCCAAAGTATATATGAATTAAGAAAGTTGCAACATTAACTCTTCTTGCTATCCATTTAACAGAAATTAAAAAAAGACAGAAGGCCATGAAGACTTACCATAAGCTCATGATGTCATGATCAAAGAAGGCTTAGGCCACAGGAGAATTTCATATGGTCTTTCTGTCTGGCATCCCAGAAATCTGTACACCTTGGGGCATCACACAATAATAAGATTCCAGAGAGTGAAAGGCATTGCTTTCTTTATCAAAGAGGGCCAGGGCAATTCTGAAATGGGAGGTGGGAAAGAAGACCAGTATTTAAGCTTTCAGATACAAGTGCTTTCTCAGAGAGAAAAATTTAGAAAAGAATTCATATGAATGTTAACAGTCTGAAAATTATTTCCCTTAAAACTCTCCCCATGAGCATATGATATGGAAAACTTCGTGTACCAGAGAATACCCTGGTTTGTTGACACAGTCTAACTGATCCAGTATTTTAATGATTTTCTTAATTTTGGGTGAAGCTTTCATTAACTTCCCATGTGACCAATGACTTTGATAACTGATGAATCAATTGGAATGGCATTCCTGAAAATGGAGTGGACAGATGAGAAATGTAATCTGTCATCTAAGTGAAGGGAGTTCAATACACAGAGGGAGAAAGGAATTTTAACTTTTCTGAGGAATGCTGGTTAGTGAGATGTGGTCCTCAAGGTTCTCTGTGAAAGAGCCCACTCCCTGCATCAACTGAGGACAGGGAAAAGGATGGAGTCTAAGCTCTGGTGGCAAGACAGAAGTGTTTCAGCCCACAGACCTTCATTATAGGCAGACTGAGCTCTCTGTAGGCAACAGTATCCAGAATAAGATACCAGCAACAGCAATACAAATGACCAAGCAATGGAGTAGCAACACAGACCTGTTCTAATCAACCCAAGGTGTTCTTAGTGTGAAAATATTAATGGCCTCCTGACCCCTTACTTCTTAGTTCTACTTTTGTCTGAGAGAAAAGTTCCTCCAAGAAGGATAGTTCACCCTTCTTCCAGGAAGCCAATTGGGGACTCTAAGCCATGGAATTACCATTTGCATCTAGAGTCACTTTTATAACAATACTGTGTCTCCCACCATTCAAGTGGGTGGCTTTGGAAACAGCAGTTACAATCATGATTTTAAAGAAATATTAAATACAGATGTTCTTCTCTTGTACTGCCTGAAAACTTTAGAAACAGGTACTTGTGAAATTGTTTTTCAAAGATGGGACAGCTGCCTGCTTTTTAATTACCTTGATTACTGTAGAATATGCACCAAGGTTAAAATTTCTTTTGCTGAGAAAAGTGACTTTTTTCCTACCACACCCAATGTGTCATCTTCCCTAAAATTCTTGTAGCAATGTAAGTTCTAATTTTTAATTCATTAATACCCACTGTCCCCAGGAAGCATCCCAAAGAGACGGACATGACTAAGTGACTGAACTGAATTGAATACCAACTGTCCACAGGAAGTAGAAGCTTTATGGACAAATGAGTACCCTGTCTTAATATAAAGTGTCCCCATATGGCTACTGTTCTTAAAGACCCAGATTGTCACTCTTTCCTACCACCTAGAGCTTTATTCAGTGCACATTTTTACATTTATTTGTGGTTCTCTTCTTTTTCTCCAATTTCAACTTTAAGCACCTAATTTTTGTTTTAATTTTATACCCCTATTGTGTCAATAGCCACAGGATTTCTTACTGAACATAGTAGATTCAGTGTAAATTTGAGTCATGCTCTGTGATAAAGAATACAACTTTGAGATATAAATCAGAATCATTAAAGAAACATGGTTCAGTTCAGTTAAGTTCAGTCACTCAGTCATGTCCGACTCTTTGCGACCCCATGAATCACAGCATGCCAGGCCTCCTTGTCTATCACCAACTCCCAGCATTTACTCAAACTCATGTCCAATGAGTCGGTGATGGCATCCAACCATCTCATCCTCTGTCGTCCCCTTCTCCTGGCCCCAATCCCTCCCAGCATCAGGGTCTTTTCCAATGAGTCAACTCTTCGCATGAGGTGGCCAAAGTACTGGAGTTTCAGCTTCAACATCAGTCCTTCCAATGAACACCCAGGACTGAGCTCCTTTAGGATGGACTGGTTGGACCTCCTTGCAGTCCAAGGGACACTCTAGAGTCTTCTCCAACACCACAGTTCAAAAGCATCAGTTGTTCGGTGTTCATCTTTCTTTGCAGTCCAAATCTCACATACATACATGACCACAGGAAAAACCATAGCCTTGACTAGATGGACTTTGTTTGCAAAGCAATGTCTCTGCTTTTTAATATGCTACCTAGGTTGGTCATAACTTTCCTTCCAAGGAGTAAGGGCCTTTTAATTTCATGGCTGCAGTCACCATCTGCAGCGATTTTGGAGCCCAAGAAATAAAGTCTGATACTGCTTCCAATGCTTCCCATGAAGTGATGGGACCAGATGCCATGATCTTAGTTTTCTGAATCGTGAGCTTTAAGCCAAGTTTTTCACTCTCCTCTTTCACTTTTACTAAGAGGCTTTTTAGTTCCTCTTCACTTTCTGCTATAAGGGTGGTGTCATCTGCATATCTGAGGTTATTGATATTTCTCCTGGCAATCTTGATTCCAGCTTGTGCTTCTTCCAGCCCAGCATTTCTAAAGATGTACTCTGCATAAATGTTAAATAAGCAGGGTGACAATATACAGCCTTGATGTATTCCTTTTCCTATTTTTAACCAGTCTGTTGATCCATGTCCAGTTCTAACTGTTGCTTCCTGATCTGCATATAAGTTTCTCAAGAGGCAGGTCAGGTGGTCTGGTATTCCCATCTCTTTCAGAATTTTCCAGTTTATTGTGATCTACACAGTCAAAGGCTTTGGCACAGTCAATAAAGCAGAAATAGATGTTTTTGTGGAATTCTCTTGCTTTTTCGATGATCCAGCAGAAGTTGACAATTTGATCTCTTGTTCCTCTCCCTTTTCTAAAACCGGCCTGAATATCTTTAAATCCATGGTTCACATATTGCTGAAGCCTTACTTGAAGAATATTGAGTATTACTTTGCTAGCATGTGAGATGAATGCATTTGTGCATTAGTTTGAACATTCTTTGGGACTGCCTTTCTTTCGGATTGGAATAAAATTCCGATTTTTTTTTTTTTTATCCAATCCATAAGAAAGGTTATCACAAAGAAACATGGCAATTGGTTGAAAAAAGTCAAAATGTGGTTATCCTAAGGCTATATAATTCTATAACCACATTTATCTTGATGAAAAATTTGAGTTAGGTATTTGATAGGCCTCATGTATTTTATTTTCTTGGGATCCATAATCAGTGTAGATGATGACTATAGCCATGGAATTAAAACATGCTTTCTCCTTGGAAGAAAAGCTATGAAAAATCTAAGCAGCATACTAAAAAGCAGAGTAATCACTTTGTCAGAGAATGACTATATATTCCAAGGTATGGTTTTTCCAGTTGTCATGTAAGGATATGAGTGTTGTACCGTAAAGAAGTCTGAGCACTGAAGAACTGATGTTTTCGAACAGGGGTGCTGGAAGTACTCTTGAGAGTCTTTGGATTAAAGGAGATGAAACCAGTCAATTCTAAAGGAAATCAACCTTGAATATTCAAAGTACTAATGTCAAAGGTCTAATATTTTGGCCACCTGATTCGAAGAGCTGATTCATTGTAAAAGACTCAAATGCTGGGAAAGATTGAGGGCAGGAGGAGAAGGGGTGACAGAGGATGAAATGGTTGGATGTTATCACCGACACGATGGACATGAGTTTGAGCAAACTCCAGGAGATAATGAAGGACAGGAAAGCCTGGTGTGCTGCAGTCCATGGGGTCAATAACAAGAAGAACAAGGCCTCACATATGGTTATGAAGTTTAATATTTATGAAATATAGGCAGTCTTACATTACATATATAGAATAACTTCAGTAATATGAGTTGTAATAAGCCTAATCACAACACAAATAAAAGGCCCAATGTCATCACAATTCTTTGATTTGTTCTTACTACCAGTATCTACTTGTTGTGGCTGTTTAGTTGCTAAGTCATGTCTGAAACTTTTGGGACCTCCTGGACTGTAGTCCACCAGGCTCCGCTGTCCATGGGATTTTCCAGAAAAAAGTATTGGATTAGGTTGCCATTTGCTTCTGCAGGGGATCTTACCTATAGAACCCAGTGCTCTCTCCCGAGGTCATGTGAGGAGGCGTGTCTCCAGGACAGACAGGAGTGGAGGGTTCGCTCCTAGGCTCATATGTCCATGTGTCTGCCCAGAAGTCCACTCATAGGAAGGACACAACTGCAGGGAGCAAGTGAGATGTGTGAGTCACAGGCTAGGGATCTTTTGAGGCTTTTGCCTGTCCTTGCCCAAAATAGGAGAGAGTCAATAGAATTCATCATCTTTTCCAACACCTGTGGTGCTCTTTGGGTTTTAAATGTCTTTCTTTTTATAAGCTCTTCTCCGACCTGGAGTCCCATCCCCATCTACTCCTGGCGGAGCTCCTACATATGCTATTTCACTTCCTTTTTGAAAACTCTTGTAACTTTCCCAGACAAATCAGTTCTTCTCTCCTTTGGGTTACTTTGTTAAGTTTTTTTACATTCACCAAAGAAATGAATACAACTGGACTAATTACGTATTCACATATTTATCTCTTTCTCATGAAGAATTTGGGACCAGCAAGATTAAATTCAAACACTAACCCTTCATAATATTTAATAAATGTAGTTTGAACTAGTTCTCAAAATACATTATTTATTTATAAATTGGTTATTTATGAATTGGTATGTTCATTTCTCATGCCAAAATGCATTAGGCTATGTTTCAGGATAGTATTAAATTTTTATTAATATAAAGGAGTAAAGTAGTAAACTCAAAATCAGTTAAATATTTTGCAAATGTGAATAATTTCAAAAACCCACCTATAAATACAAATTCTTAACATAAAGGAATCCTTGAAAAATATTGAGTTTTTATACTTAACATTCAAGGTAACTTTTGACTCTTGATCCCCAGTGTGGCAAAAGGCAGAGGGTTTATCAGGAAAATCTGAGGAATCTTATTTTCTGTTATCCGGGGTCAAATGCCTGTTGAAGTAAGTATTACAATCTAGACTCTCTTTCTTTCCCCTCCAATGTCAGGACAATTTCACAAGTCATCAAGTTATTCAGGGCTATATCCTCCTAGATCCTTTTGTCAGTTAATAAAGGAGAAATAGGAATATGAGGGACCGTAGAACATATGGTCAAAGTCTACCTCTACTTTTTCCCCAAGATGAAGGTTATTTTTTAATTGACATATAACATCATACATATTTTAGATATGCAACACAATGGTTTGATATTTGTATATATGGCAAAACTATGACCACAGTAATCCTAGTGTTGATTTACTAGTGTGACCCATCATCACACACTGCTTCAAATTTTTCTTGTGGTGAGTATTTCGAGATCTACTCTCTTAGCAACTTTCAAGTATACAAAACACTATTATTAACTATAGTCACCACACTCTGTACTATATCCCTGTGACTTGTTTATAATGGGAAATCTGTATCCACTTCACCCATTCAGGCTCCCCCACCCAAACCCTGCCTCTGGAAACCACCAAACTGTTCTCTGGATTTATATTTTGTTCTTTGTGGTTATTGGTTTTTGATTCCTCATTTAAGGGAGCTCATATAGCATTTGTCTTTATCTGACTTATTTCGCATAGCATAATGCCCTCAAGGTTCATCCATGCTATCACAGAGAGCAAGATTTTTTCATGGTTAGTCCATAAGTAATACATTAAGAGTACTTGCATAATCCTGAGGATAATGTTGGTTAGCTCCACACCCTACTCACCCCTCATGGTGAACAAACGGTTGATAGTGGCATAATTCATGTAATTTAGTCTTTAATTGTTCCCTGTCTGTTTGCTTGACACCATTTTGCTACCTGCCCCCCTGGACCTGAGTCCCAACGTCCAGTGCAATAGCAAGCATCATTTGCACCTGGCCTGAGAGGTGGAACATGGAACAGTTGCTATACTTTGCTATACAAAGTTGCTATACTTTGGCAAAAACCATTATGATTATATAAAAATAGAACTGGAGTAATGCAAATGTACTCTTTATTGGAGAAACTGTATAATATATCAGATTTTAAATAAACAATGTAATGACTAAATTTTGTGGATTTTAATGCCTCATAATTGCTATTTTTCTTTTCCATTTCAGTTGATGTGAAAAAAAATTATTTAAAGAAATGAATATATACCACTGTTTATAAAAATACAATGCAAATCTATCCAAGATGCTATCCAACATGGAAAAAAAAAGGAGGAGACACTAATAAAACATAATTAAATCATTCAATATTTGAAATGAATTTCTAACTCTAGCTTATTTAATGGTTCCCTTTTATGTAGTTGAAGCCCTATTATGAAGTCTATATAAAAAGAAAATTCAGAAGTAAAATCAATATATTTAATGTATTCCTATCAATCAAAAATTCTATTTCCTTTATCCCTCGTAAATTTAAATCACCTCAGAACACTACATCTCTATTTATATTTTGCTCATATCAGAAAACATATAATAAAATAGGGCTACAAATGCATCACTTACAAAGTAGTTGCATCTTTAAATATAACTCATTCATTTCACATGTTTCATTTCATTTCATTAATAATGTATAATAATATTGTCCAATTTAGAATTATAGTCAAATACAACATAGATGAGATAATGGATATTTACAAACTCCATTTTTAACATCACTCACAACCAACTATATAGATATATATGTCTTCAATACCCTTCAGAAATTATTTCTTACAGTGAGACATAGGAATTTTACTTTGTATGAAAGGCAGAATTCAGAAATAATTATCTTCTTTGGTAAAAATGCAACATATTACCATATTACTACATGGATTTGTACACATCTATAAGGTAACCACATCTCTTATATTATACCACATATATTAAAATGCAAATAAACTAATAAATAATATAAGTAAGGAAACACATCACAGAATACACAAGCATATTCCTAGGTTGCTTTACCCTGGCTAAATAAGAGTGGAAAACTAAGCATTTCCTCCTTGCTTGGCATATTCCCTTGTGGCTCAGCCGGTAAAGTATCCGCCAGCAATGCGGGGTCCTGGGTTAGATCCCTGGGTGGGGGAGATTCCCTGGAGAAGGGAACAGCTACCCACTTCAGTATTCTGGCCTGGAGAATACAGCCCATGGAGTCAAAAAGAGTCAGAGATGACAGAGTAGCTTTCACTTTCACTTTTCACCACTGGGACAAAAGGCAGAGGATTTATCAGTAAAATCTGGGAAGTCTTATTTTCTTCTTTCTAAGGTCAAATGCCTGTTGCATGAATATTAAAACTTAGACTCTCTTTCTTTTCTCTCTTCTTGTCAGTAAAGTGTCTCAAGTCATCATGTTACTCAGGGCTACGTGGGCATAGATTCTTAGGTCAATTAATATAGGTGAAATAAGACCATAAGGAACATAGAAATGTATATGATCAAAGTCTCTCTCTCCTGTTTTTTCATGGTTTTTTTTTTAGATTGAGATATTAATATAATTGACATACAGCATCATACAAGTTTTAGATGTACAACACAATGATATGCTATTTGTATATACTGCAAATAGGGGCTTCCCTGGTGGTTCAGATGGAAAATAATCACCATAGTAAATCTAGTTAATATCCATCATCACACATCGTTATGATTCCTTTCTAGTGGTGAGAACTTTTAAGATCTACTCTCTTTGGAATTTTCAAGTGTGCGATATACTATTATTATTATTTTTTAACAGGACACCCTTTATTTTAGTTTTTGATAACTTGATTTAAGTAACTGAAATGTATATATCTTGCATTATTAATTCTTTTTTTTTTTTTTTGGTTATCCATTTATTATTTTTTTATTTTTTTATTTTTATTAGTTGGAGGCAAATTACTTCACAACATTGCAGTGGGTTTTGTCATATATTGACATGAATCAGCCGTGGAGTTACATGTGTTCCCCATCCCGGTCCCCCCTCCCACCTCCCTCTCCACTGGATTCCTCTGGGTCTTCCCAGTGCACCAGGCCCGAGCACTTATCTCATGCATCCCACCTGGGCTGGCGATCTGTTTCCCTATAGATAATATTCATGCTGTTCTCTCGAAACATCCCACCCTCACCTTCTCCTGCAGAGTCCAAAAGTCTGTTCTTGATATACTATTATTAACTAGAGTCATCATGCTCTGTTTTATAACCCCAGGATTTATATATAACTGTAAATTTGTACCTTTTAACCCACTTCATCCATGTTGGCTGCCCACCCAAACCACCAATCTGTTCTTTGTATTTATGTTTTGTTCCTCGTGGTTGCTGTTTGATTCCACATTTAAGTGTGATCATACAGCATTTGTCTTTCTTGTACTTATTTCATGTAGCATAATGAGCTCAGGAAATATCAATAACCTGAGACATGCAGATAACACCACCTTTATGGCAGAAAGTGAAAAGGAACTAAAAAGCATCTTGATAAAAGTAAAAGAAGAGGGTGAAAAAGTTGGCTTAAAGCTGAACATTCAGAAAACTAAGATCATGGCATCTGGTCCCATCACTTTGTGGGAAGTAGATGGGAAACAGTGGAAACAGTGGCTGACTTTAATTTTTAGGCTCCAAAATCACTGCAGATGGTGATTGCAGCCATGAAATTAAAAGACCCTTACTCCTTGGAAGGAAAGTTATGACCAACCTAGATAGCATATTAAAAAGCAGAGACATTACTTTTCCAACAAAGGTCTGTCTAGTCAAGGCTATGGTTTTTCCTGTGGTCATGTATGAATATGAGATTTGGACTGTAAAGAAAGCTGAGCACCGAAGAATTGATGCTTTTGAACTGTGGTGTTGTTGAAGATTCCTGAGAGCCCTTGGCCTGCAAGGAGATCCAATCAACCATTCCATCTTAAAGGAGCTCAGTCCTGGGTGTTCATTGGAAGCACTGATGCTGAGGCTGAAACTCCAATACTTTGGCCACCTCATGCAAAGGGTTGACTCATTGGAAAAGACCCTGATGCTGGGAGGGATTGGAGACAGGAGGAGAAGGGGACAGAAGAGGATGAGATGGCTAGGTGGCATCACCGACTCGATGAACATGAATTTGAGTAAACACCAGGAGTTGGTGATGGACAGGGAGGCCTGGTGTGCTGCGATTCATGGGGTCTCAAAGAGTCTGACATGATTGAGCGACTGAACTGAACTGAACTGAATGAGCTCAAGATTCATTCATGTTATTGCAAATAGCAAGATTTCTATATGGTTAGTCCACCATCAATACATTAAAAGTATCTGCATAATACTGATGTATAAACTTGGGGTACCACCACACCCTACACAACCTTATAGTGAATAAGTATTTGGTAGTGGTATGTGTGTCTTATTCACTCAGTCATGTGCAACTCATTGTGACTTAAAGCCTGTAGCCCATCAGGCTCCTCCATCCATGGAATTCTCCAGGCAAGAATATCGAAGTGGGTTGCCATGCCCTCCTGCAGGGTATCTTCCCAACCCAGGGATCGAACTCAGGTCTCCTTCATTGCAAGTGGATTCTTTAATATCTGAGCCAACAGGGAAGCCCTTAGAAGACGATAAAATAAAAAAATAAATAATAACAAAGCAAAAAATACTTACTTTAAATTTTAACATAAAATTCAAGATGAAAATTAAAAGTAGTTAATAATAGTTTTCACAAGAACATTCTGGATTATATAACTTTCTAAAACATGTAGAAATATCACTAAGCAGGAATCTATAATTTTCAAAATACTCTTTAAAAGTATATGTTCTATTATCACAAAGATCTTAGAACCGTCCATTATATAAAACCAGATCCAAAATACTTTTCCAAGGGCAGAAAACAGCAAAAATATAAATGATCCTTTCTAGTCACACCAGCCCTTCCTGAAGGTAGCAGTCAAATGGAGGGAAAGCTGGACACTCTTGATAAACACACGTGGGTTCTAATCCAGGTGTGGCCAGAGGTATAACTTGTATGAATCAGGGCAGGAGATTCAACCTCTCCAGTTCTCTGTTTTCATTAAAATCTTTATGTATTTGACAACGGTTTACTGAATACCTCCCCAGCACCAGATTCTACATTATAGAAAGAAAATCCTTTGATAAATGGGACAGGTGAGGTCACTGGTTTCATTAAGATTTATTCTAGTGGAAAAGACAGGTATTTGAACAAGTAATCACAAACGTGAAGAGCTGTGGAAACAGGAAGGACTCACACTGTGGGAGCAGACAGCAAGGAAACTCAGCTCCTAGTCAAAAGGGTGAGGAGTCACTGTCCAAGGAACTGGTGCAGAAGCTAAAAATCTAAAAGATACATGGGAGGAAGCTGAACAAACTAAGGAAAAAATGTACTAGGCAAAGCAAAACAAGGCAAGGAAGATTGTGCAGGATAATGGTATGTTCAGGGAACTGTTCAGGTCTGGTGTAGCTGGACTGGAGAGAGGAGAGGACAGAGCAGGAGTGAAGCTGAAGCCCAAGCAAGGGCCAGATCTAGGAGAGACCCAGGAAAGTGGGAAGAAAAGTGGGCTTTCTTCTAGGGAAAAAGGGTAGCCATCCAAGGGTTTAGGGAGCAGAGACACAATTATAGTTCTATGTTTATAACTAAGTCCCGCTGAAGAATGGAACCAGTATTAGAGGGAGCAGAAGGGGATTCCAGGGATATTAATTCATGGGCTGGGGATCACCCAGGATATTGATGGAGCAGTTTGTGGTAGAAGGTCTGGAAAGAAAAGAAATCTTTAAAAGATTTAAATAAAAGAATGTTTAAAACTTACAACAAAGTCTAATATGTAGGAGGGAAAAGCAAAGCGGGAGAGAAAGAAGTTCTCTAGCTATGAAATAACTAGAGATTCATCCCTGCCATGTATGATCGTGTGAATAAAAATATGAATGTGACAATGTAGACTACATAAGCATCTCTTAAACTGCCTAGTGCATATAATAAACTCAAGAAAAATGGCTATCTTTAGAATGAAATAACAATTCACACTTCCTACAAGTGATGTGAGGTTGAATTTTTTTCTCGGTCAAATCCCTCATCTTTGCACTCTACCACTGGGTGCAAAGACTGCAGTTCACCAATGCAAATAGAAAGGAATGAGACAGCAGACTTTGTACGAGGAAAGAGTCTACACTGTGACCTCCAGATTATGAATGCTCCACCTTTACATGCTGGCAGCCAATAAAAAGTGTTATTTGAGAATATATATCAAACAGTTTGGTGAGATTTTTCTCTTAAATTTATGTAGATGTTCAAGACCATGATCTTGGTCATGGTTTGTGTTCTTTTCCAGGCTGCCTGTTTTCACTCCTATGGATTATACTTTTCTGATGAACCTTTTGGGATGGAATAAAATCTTGTGACTCTGTAGTTTGCACCTCCAGTGCCCAAGACAAAGTTCTTGGCAGGGGTGCTAGAGAACTGTGGTTGACCCATACACAAGGTATGCATAGATGGAGATGGCCACACACAGACCTCTCTGGTGGGCAGGGCACAGGAGATGCATCCGCAACAGAAGAAGCCTGTTTTACTTCCCTTACTATAGACACTGCAACCCACTGGAAAAAATAATAATAATAATAATAAAAATAAAAAAAAATATTTCTTAGGAAATGAATAAATAGATGAATGAAGTCAAAAAAAAAAAAAAAAAAAAAGTAGAGACATTACTTTGCCAACAAAGGTCTGTCCTATCAAGGCTATGTTGTTTTAGTGGTCATGAATGGATGTGAGAGTTGGACCGTGAAGAAAGCTGAGTGCTGAATAATTGATGCCTTTAAACTGTGGTGCTCGAGAAGAATCTTCAGAGTCCCTTGGACTGCAAGGAGATCCTACCAGTCTAACCTAAAGGAGATGAGTCCCGGGTGTTCATTGGAAGGACTGATGCTGAGGCTGAAAATCCAATATTTGGGCACCTCATGGGATGAGTTGACTCATTGGAAAAGACCGTGATCCGGGAAAGATTGGGGACAGGAGAAGAAGGAAACGACAGAGGATGAGATGGCTGGATGGCATCACCAACTCGATGGACTTGAGTTTGAGTAATCTACGGGGGTTGTTGATGGACAAGGAGGCTTGGCCTGTAGCAATTCATCGGTTGAAGAGAGTTGGACATGATTGAGCGACTGAACTGAACTGAACTGAACTGAAGTATAGACACAGACCGTCACTATCACCAAGGAGGAGGGCGGTGTTTCTGTATTGTAGGTTAACACGCATACATTTAGAATTCGTAACTACAAGGATGCAGTTCTAACATAGAACAGGAATTGAACAGGCTTTCTTTTAAATTCATAAGACTTCCATATCTTTATACAGAATTATTCTTTCTGAATATTCTGAAAGTTAGGGGATTCTGCATGCTGCAATTTGTAGAGATGCATTTAGATGTCCTAAATGTTGGACACGATTTAGGACTGAACAACAGCAAGTCTAAATATTCTATTGTGCCATGACAATGCAGGTGTATCTTACTTAGGAGTTAAATAAGTGGGGGAAATTTGTATGGAGAAAACCTTACTCTTGAACATTCTTTAAATCACCCACAAGAATGGTTCAGTACAGTTCAGTCACTCAGTAGTGTCTGAATCTTTGCAACCCCATGAATTACAGCACACCAGGTCTCCCTGTCCATCAACAGCTCCCGGAGTCTACACAAACCCTTTTCCATCGAGTCAGTGATGCCATCCAGCCATCTCATCCTCTATCATCCCCTTCGCCTGCCCCCAATCCTTCCCAGCATAAGGTTCTTTTCCAATGAGTCAACTGTTGCATGACTCATTGCAATACGTTGCCAACGTATTGGAGTTTCAGCTTCAGCATCAGTCCTTCCAATAAACACCCAGGACTGATCTCCTTTAGGATGGACTGATTGGATCTCCTTGCAGTCCAAGGGACTCTCAAGAGTCTTTTCCAACACCACAGTTCAAAAGCATCAATTCTCTGGCACTCAGCTTTCTTCACCGTCATGGTATATGTGGTTTTATACATCCTTTGCGGTCTTGCAATAAGCCTAACATGGTCAGGCTTTCTCAAGCATTTAGAAAAATTCCTATACCTCCTTAGAAGAGAAACCAGATGAAACACGAGGCCTCCGCTTAGTGGTTAGTTTTTTAAAACAAATTCTTGTCTGTCTTCTATTTTATTTAAAAATATATACAATGTTTAAAGATTGTTTTCTATTTATAATTACTACAAAACATTGGATACATTACCTATGTTGTACAAAACATCCTTCAGACTAACTTATATGCAATAGTTAGTACACTCACCATCACTAAATAACCCCCAACCCACTACTAACCACTAGTTTGTTCTACACATCTGTAAGTTTACTTTTCTGTTTTTTTAAAGCACATATTAGATGAGTAAGTTAAAGCTATTCAACTCTACTGCATACAAAAGAAAAGCACTTTTCTAAATCTATATTCAAAATCAATACTTAAAGTCCTATTCTAATTTTTAAAAGCAACGTTCAAGAATAATTTGAATGGATTTATTGTCTTATTTAAATAGTAAATTACCTAACTCGTTTACCTGTCACTTGAAACAGTAAAACATTGGTCTAATAAGTCATGCTTTCAATGAACTGGGATATTAAATGTGCAGAAAAGAGGGGGAGTAATGTAAGATTTCCTTTCTCTTTTCTCACTCACATGTGTACATTAATCCAAACGAATCCCAATGTCATGTCATTCTAGACTTTTATTCATCCTCATTTTATTTTAGAACTGAAAGACAAGTCCAAGATTATCTGCCATGCCAGATACCTTCTCTTTGCCCTTCTGGATATACTTTCTTCCTTCTCCACCATGTTTATGGCCTCTGTGGGATGGCCTAGGGATCACATCAACAGGCCACCTTACTTTCTGTCTTCCTGTTGGGATCAACAAATGGGAAGCCATAATAGGAGATGGATGGAAGGAAACAAAATGAGATCACTGAACATCTTCCCCTGGCTCCCTCCTCTTAAAATTTCCCAGACACAATCACAGTTCTTCAAGGTGTCCTCCCCTGCAAACTCTGTTTAAGTTCCACAGATGACCCCTTCTCCATTTTTGGATTGAGGCTGATAACAACTCATTTAACATCACCCAACTCCCATAAATTGATAGCACTCCTGAAATATTTTCATTACTGGATACTGTTTGATTTCTAATGCTACAATTTAATAATTTAATTTTACACAAGAAAACACTGAACATGAGGACACATGACTGTCAAGTTCAAAGTAACACAACCACTAGCCAGCCAGTGAATGGCGGTGGGAAGAAACCAGAACATTCCATTGCCAGGAACAGAGGCTTCTGTGAAGCAAATTAAACAGACAAAAACATGGAGATGTTCTTTGGATCACAGAGCAGGGAAGTTCAGTGGGACTGAGTTGGAGAATGGAAAGGAGCAGACTCCAACCTTTATTATCAGGAATGTGTCTCTTTTGTCCATCCCTCTCCTTAGCTCCAGGTAGAAAGGCAGGCTGTCCCCACAGAACAGAAAATGCAGCTACTAGAAGCTGTATCCTTATTCACCCCAAAAGTTCTAGCAAAGTCCCAGAGGCAAGTATAGTTAAGTTAGCAATACTCACAAGCCCGCCATGAACAAATTAGGTGAATCCTGAGTGCTCAGATCAAGACAGCGGGCCATCCCTAGAGTGAGGAAATAGGGTCAGCCCCACCTTCAAAACTTAACTTAAAATAGACTCAGGTGGGGTACAGATGATTTCTAAGAGAAAGAGACAGAGATAAAGCAGAAGAAAGTAACATTCCCTACAAATAGGGGTAGAAGGGGTGTAGAACCAATAGAAAACTGGTATACCAAAGCAAGAACAGAATCATTTATCTGAACCTAATTCAATTTATGTTTCACTGTGACACATACAGAAACCAAATATCTGACCTAACCTAAATCTTATTCTATGGAACCTAAAGAAAATAATCAAACTGTACATACCAATGATCAACATTAGTCTTGTAGTTACAAGTCACAGAGAATTATCACATACATTATCTCATTTAATTCAGTTATTCCAGATTCGACATTCCATATACTCTCCCCGTGGCCTTTCTCAAGGTCAGACAAATGTTTGTGAACTTGAAGCTGGAGCCCCTTATACAGAGTGAAGTAAGCCAGAAAGATAAAGAACATTACAGCATACTAGCACATATATATGGAATTTAGAAAGGTGGTAACGATAACCCTATATGCAAAACAGAAAAAGAGACACAGAAGTACAGAACAGACTTTTGAACTCTGTGGGAGAAGGTGAGGGTGGGATGTTTCAAAAGAACAGCCTGTATACTATCTATGGTGAAACAGATCACCAGCCCAGGTGGGATGCATGAGACAAGTGCTCCAGCCTGGTGCACTGGGAAGACCCGGGGGAATCGGGTGGAGAGGGAGGTGGGAGCGGGGATTGGGATGGGGAATACATGTAAATCCATGGCTGATTCTTATCAATGTATGGCAAAACCCACTGAAATATTGTGAAGTGATTGGCCTCCAACTAATTAAAAAAAAAAAAAAAAAGTTAAAAAAAAAAAAAAAAAGAATCCAAAGATTATTTATAAATGCCTCGATGGTGTTCACATGTGGTTAAGAAACTACAGCGTAAACATTTCCAAAAAACTCATGGTTGTCAGTTTTACTATGCTAAGATTCACTGTGGAAATTCAGCCAGAGACCCATTATGATATATTTCTGGGTCAAAGGCCAAAGTTCTTGGAATGGTCATGTCTTCTTTTCTGCAATCTGCATTTTACCCAGGCCCCAGGGGTGACTCTAATAATAAAAATACAGCTTCCCCACTCCCTGTGAAACCCACTGACCAAGGCTTTTGCCATAATATTGTAGAAAAGCATGGATATGTGCACCTACATACCCAGAAATGTGTCATTATTATGAAAATCTCAAACAAATGATCAAGAGGCCAAGGCTGGCAGACTCTCATGAGGTTTTAAGACAAACTGTGGGTTTGCTCTGGTGAAATTTAGAGGTCAGAAAATACATGAAGATGACCCCTTGATGAAGTATTTAATAAGCTTGGGGAGAAAACAAACTTGGTGTGGATTTCACTCAATTTAGAGTGAAAACTAGAACTTGATTGAGAAGGTTAAGTGGAAAGATCAAACACAATAACATGAAAGTCTGAATTTGTTTTGCCCTTTCTTGATAAAGGTAAAAAGTATTTAATACAAATAAACTTTGTTAGCTATATTTAAATTTATATATATATATATAAACTATATCTAATATAAAACAGTATATAAAATTGCATATATACAGTTTCAGACATTTTCTAAATTTCTCAGTTATGACAACAAATGGATTGAAGATTCCCAATATTTGCAACTGAAATTCACATCATGTGATATTTTCCTATGTACTTTTCTAAATTGTGATTGCAAACATGGATCAATCCCAGTAGGTAGACATGAGGTCAGTAATACCCATGTCAGAATTTATTTGGTGCTCATACTTAGAAAAACTGAAGTTGATATGTCTGTCAAAGATCAAAACTATTTTTCGTGCATTTCACATCAGAGGCAGGTGGAAACGACCACTCTCTGGAAGAATCATCTGAGAAATCTAGTGACAGATGTGAAATGAGGAAAGGAAAGGAGAAGTGAGTAAGCAAATGGTGACTCTTAAGTCTTGAGCCTCTAGCTGTGTATTCACTCAGGTATCGCCAGTCCAGGTTGGATGCATGAGACAAGTGCCCGGGGCTGGTGCACTGGGATGACCCAGAGGGATGGGATGGGGTGGGAGGAGGAAGGGGGGTTCAGGATGGGGAACACATGTAAATCCATGACTGATTCATGTCAATGTATGCAAAAACCACTACAATATTGTAAAGTAAGTAGCTTCCAACTAATATAAAGAAATGGAAAAAATATATATATGCTTCAGTTCAGTTCAGTTCAGTCACTCAGTTGTGTCCAACTCTCTGTGACCCCATGAACCACAGCACGCCAGGCCTCCCTGTCCATCACCAACTCACGGAGTCTACCAAAAATGATGTCCATTGAGTCAGTGATGCCATCCAACCATCTCATCCTTGGTCATCCCCTTCTCCTCCTGCCTTCACCTTTCCCACATCATGGTCTTTTCAAATGAGTCAGCTCTTCACATGAGATGGTCAAAGTATTGGAGTTTCAGCTTCAACATCAGTCTTTCCAATGAACACCCAGGATTGATCTCCTTTAGGATGGACTGGTTGGAATTCCCTGCAGTCCAAGGGACTCTCAAGAGTCTTCTCCAACACCACAGTTCAAAAGCATCAATTCTTCAGCACTCAGCTTTCTTTATTGTCCAACTCTCACATCCATACATGACCACTGGAAAAACCATAGCCTTGACAAGATGGACCTTTGTTGGCAAAGTAATGTTTCTGCTTTTTAATATGCTGTGTAGGTTAGTCATGACTTTCCTTCCAAGGAGTAAGGGTCTTTTAATTTCATGGCTGCAATCACCATCTGCAGCAATCTTGGAGCCCAGGAAAATATAGTCAGCCACTCTTTCTACTGTTTCCCCATCTATTTGCCGTGAAGTGATGGGACCAGATGCCATGATCTTAGCTTTCTGAATGTTGAGCTTTAGGCCAACTTTTTCACTCTCCTCTTTCATTTTCATCAAGAGGCTCTTTAGTTCTTCTTCACTTTCTGCATAAGGGTGGTGTCATCTCTATATCTGAGGTTGGCTTTTCTCTCGGCAATCTTGATTCTAGCTTGTGCTTCTTCCAGCCCAGCATTTCTAAAGATGTACTCTGCATATAAGCTAAATAAGCAGGGTGACAATATACAGTCTTGATATATTCCTTTTCCCATTTGGAACCAGTCTGTTGTTCCATGTACAGTTCTAACTGTTGCTTCCTGACTTGCATACAGGTTTCTCAAGAGGTAGCTCAGGTGGTCTGGTATTCCCATCACTTTCAGAATTGTCTATAGTTCATTGTGATCCACACAGTCAAAGGCTTTGGCACAGTCAACAAAGCAGAAATAGATGTTTTCTGGAACTCTCTTGCCTTTTCAATGATCCAGCAGATGTTGGCAATTTGATCTCTGGTTCCTCTACCTTTCCTAAAACCAGCGTGAACATCTGGAAGTTCACTTTCACATGCTGCTGAAGCCTGACTTAGAGAATTTTAAGCATTACTTTACTAGAGTGTGAGATGAGTGCATTTGTGTGGTAGTTTGAGCATTCTTTGGCATTGTCTTTCTGTGGGCCTGAAATCAGAACTGACCATTTCCAGTCTTATGGCCATTGCTGACTTTTCCAAATTTGCTGGCATATTGAGTGCAGCACTTTCACAGCAACATCTTTCAGGATTTGAAGTAGCTCAACTGGAATTCCATCACCTCCACTAGCTTTGTTCATAGTGATGCTTCCTAAGGCTCACTTGGCTTCATATTCAGGCCTCCTCAGACAGCCATTTTGCTTTTTGCATTTCTTTTTCTTGGTGATGGTCTTTATCCCTGTCTTCTGTAAAATTTCATGTACCTTCATCCATAGTTTAAACGACTAGCCTCTTAGGTATCAATGTAGAAACTAAATTGAACTATTAAAGAAGGAGGAGGGAGTGGTAGCAGGAGTGGTGTGGTCAGTCCAAACTTTGAACTCTCAAAGCAACCAGCCTGCCAACTATGAAGCGCCAAATGGTTTTATAAACCTGAGTGTCCATAAATCTTCCCTTAAATTTTCCAAAAAAAAAAAAAAAAGATTGTTTTCTTTGTGGGATTGGGGAAAATTTTTGCCATTGGGTATCTGAGGCCCCAAATCATAATAGATTTTTAAGTTTTCCTGCTCCGCATGCAGGAGACAAGCAGGACAGAGGCCAAGAGAACAAGCTCAGAGCACAGCATCATCTGGCAACTGTCTTGCTGGGGAGAGAAGACTGAGCTTCTATTTCTCAACCTTGACTGTCTCACTGTAGTCATCACAACTTAATGAAGTTCTAAGATTTTAAGCATGCATGGACTGAGTTTAGAGATTCCTCCTTCAATTGGAAAATTAGTATATATTTCTGATTTTCAATTACAACTCCAAATCTCCAGTTTTTAAATCATATTCAGCAGTGGCCAGAAAGAGGAAATGATGGGGGAAAGACTTCCCTGATTTTGTTATTTAGTCACTAATTTGTGCCTGATTCTTTTTGCAACCCCATGGACCGTAACCAACCAGGCTCCTCTGTCCACGGGATTTCCCTGGCATGAATACTGGAATGAGTTGCCATTTCCTTGTCCGGGGGATCTTCACCACTCAGGAAACCGATCCCGGGTCTCCTGCATTGGCAGCTGGGTTCTTTACTGCTGAGCCAGCAGTGTACCTTTAATTTGTAACGGAGTCAACTTTATCCCTACAACTTTTAATGTGTGTGTTTGAGCTACCCATTTCCCACATCCTACCCGGAAGAACATGCAGGAGGAGTAGAGAAAATTGGAGGGAAAGAGGGGCAGACCAAAGAGCGATTGGTATCCACAATGCAAATCGGCTCATTTCACTTGTCAAGGTCTGTGTACACACCTGTGTGCGGAGCATCTGTGTGCCAACTTTGTCAGGATGGGATTCAATCAGGCAAGAGTCTGCAAAAATATGAGGCTTTGATTTTGCTTCAAAAATTAGTGAATCAGAAAAGGGCAACTCTTCTTGACAGACACATCTATCTTACATAGCTTGGCCAATGAAATACGTAAGCATCCCATTATTTCATGTTCTTACATCCATTTCCTGCTCTATTCAACCATTCATTACACATCACCTTAACTTCTTTCCTTCCTTCCCAGATTTCTTTCTTCCCTAAGTGCATGAAACCCTTGTCTCCTTGTTTATCACAATGAGAGTAAGACCAGCATGGATATAAAAATTGCTTTGAAAATTATGAAGGTTTGAAACAATCTCAATCATGATTATTTATTCATATGCCCCAATATACAAAATATAGAGTGCAAAGGAAGACATCAGAAATGCTAAATGTTTAAGATGGCTTACCTTTAGTATATTATGTACAAGATCATGTAATAATCACATCAAAATGTATTAGGAATTGTTAGACTAGAGAGGTTTCAAATTCCATAGAAAATGGAAAACAAAACATGGAATGACTTTGAGCTTTAAGGTATATATAACAAGAAATTTCAACAATCTGAGCTGTTGAGTCCTGGGGTGGATGGATCATTAAAGGAAACTGTGGACTGACTTCCCAGGAATTGTATAAGGAGCAGAATGGTCACCATCTGATGTGGATTCCACTCAGTAACCAAACGGACTGAGAGAAATCAGGTCACCCTGATCCTATTTTCTAGTTCCAAAATTTGATGAAAGCATTAAGTTTTAAAGACTGTTATGCAAAGTTCCTATAACTTTAACACAAACACTCAGATTTAAAAATGGAAAACTTCCCACAGAATGGAAAAGTAGTCAAAAATTCCAGCTGTTATGGTAACAAATAGTAAAAATATATTTTCAAATGCAACACATCGACATTTTAACAGAAGCCATTTCAGATGAGACTTCTGTTTATAAGACACCCCCAGAAGTTCAAAATTTGAGGTGGTGATAGGAAAACAAGAGCAAGTTTCTCAGTTTTTGCATGTAGCCCCACAAACGCTGTATGATCTGAAGTGTTCAGAAAGAATATATTTCAGGCACATGAAAAATGTCAAACATTTCAGGGACTGGTCATCATAAACACTGTCACAGACCTTCCACACCAAAGTTAATGACATCCTTGTTAGAAGATCCTTCAGCTACCCTTTATGTATATCTATATGAATATATTGATATCTATGCATTTGTATTTATTTGAATACTTTTATTTTAAGAAAATGAAGGAGGAATGTTAAAATTCTCTTCTGATTTGAAGGTTTTGTGTGGGATTTTCACTTTTTTTCATTCACATCTTACTCTGAAGAGAAGAGAATTAGGGCAGCAAGATAAGGCTAAATTTTTTATCTTCAGTCACTGGAAAATGGGAACATGACTTTCTTTGCATGCCAGTCATTTATTATGTGGGGAGAGTGTGTGTGTGTATGTGTGTGTGATGGGTATATGTATACAAGCATAAGACAGCCACTGCTGCTCAAGCAGCCTGAAAAATTTCATATACCACCAGTCTAGTCCGGACAAGAGGAATCCAGCTTGGAAAACAAAACCTCTCCCACAGTGATACCTACCCTCAGCCTTTTAGATCTACTTTAAAAACACAAATGATACAGGGGGAGGCTTTCATTTCACACAAGAAGCATCAAGTGATAAGGGACTTTGTCACCTCTGGGGACTAAGCACCCAGTTATAACATTTGTATGGAAGCTGACTTGATAAATTTGGCCTCAAAGATAAGGAACATACCAAAGCACTAGAAAGAGGAGAAGCAGGGTCGAGTTAAAAGTGAGGCCAGAGGCTGAGGGGCTAATCATCCACTGATAACAACTTAATTATTAATCCTTTTCCTTAAGTGATATTTAAGCATTGAAAAAGTCTCCATTTTGGCTTTCTCAGGAGATAGTGCAAAGTTCTTCGTTTTCGTTTGTAGACACCAACATGTATAAATCAAATGTCATGAATAGTGATTAGCAAGCAGAGTATTGTTTGAGACAGATTTGGCAAATAAAACTGTAAGATATTTAAATATATAACATGAGAATTTGATGGATGTATATATTATTTTTTGAATTTACTTTTAACTGGAGTATAATTTCTTTACAATGTGTTGGTTTCTGCTTTACGGCGATGTGAATCAGCCATAAGTGTACACATACCCCCTCCCCCTTGAGTCCCCCACTCGCACCCCGTCCCGCTTCTCCAGGTCGTCACACAGATGGGGTGAGCTTCCTGTGTCATACAGCCACCGCCCACCAGCTGTCTGTTAACATTTTACAGATGATAATGGACTGTGTTTCAATGTTACTCTCTCAATTCAACTTGCCCTCTCCGTCCCGCATTGTATCCACAAACCTGTTCTCTGTCTGTGTCTCTCTTTCTGCCCTGAAAACAGGTTAATCAGTGCCATTTTTCTAGATTCCATATATACTCATTAATAAACAACATTTGGTTTTCTCTTTCTGACCTACTTCACTCTCCACAATAGGCTGTAGGTTCATCCACCTCAGCTCAAGTGACCCAAATTCACTTCTCTTTATGGTTAACTAAAATTCCCTTGTATAGATGCATCACAACTTCTTTATCCATTCCTCTCTCAGTGCACATCTAGGTTGCTTCCATGTCCTGGCTATTGTAAACACTGTTGCAATGAATTTTGGGGTACACGTGTCTGTTTGAATTATGGTTTTCTCAGGGTATATGCCCAATAGAATTTCTAGGTCATATGGTAGTTTTGTCAGGACTTCCCTGATGACTCAGCAGCTAAAGAATCTGCCTGCAATGAGGGAGACACAGACAATGGTTCAATCCCTAAGTCGGGAAGCTTTGCTGAAGGAGGAAATGGCAACCCACTCCAGTATACTTGCCATTTCCACCTACCCTCTGCCATAGTGCTGACCCTCATTTACATATGTATTAGAAAAGACTTTCCCTTTCTATTAACTTAAGTAACATACCTATCATCTGACATGTTTACCTTTTACTTTTTGAAGAGAACACAGGCAAGTTCCACTCTCTTAGACAGCATCAATTATACAACACAATTTTATCAGTTATAGCCATCATGCTATACATTAGATCCTCAGACCTTATAACTTTCATATATTAAAATGTATAACTTTTTACAAACCCGTCCCTATATCCCCCACCCTTGAGACCTTGGCAATCACTTTCCTACTCTGTTCCTGAGTTCCATTTTTTTTTTTTTAATTCCTTACAATTGAGATCATATAGTATCCATCTTTCACTAACTTTTGTCACTTAGCATGCTGCTGCTAAATCACTTCAGTTGTGTCCGACTCTGTGCGACTCCAAAGATTGCAGTCTACCAGGCTGCCCCGTCCCTGGGATTCTGCAGGCAAAACACTGGAGTGGGTTGCCATTTCCTTCTCCAATGCAGGAAAGTGAAAAGTGAGCATGAAGTCGCTCAGTCGTGTCCGACTCCTCGCAACCTCATGGACTGCACCCTACCAGGCTCTCTGTCCATGGATTTTCCAGGCAAGTGTTAGCATAAGGTCCTCCAATTTCATGCATGCTGACAAATATGGAAGAATTTCTTTCTTCCTTAATGGCCAAATAAAATTCACACATATATATCACATCACATTGTTTTAATCTCTCCACCTGCGGACAGATACTTAGATTGTTCCTGTAATAGTTTGTTTCTAGGCTACTGTGAATAAAGATGCAATGAATATGGGAGTACAGATTTCTCTTTGAGATAATTATTTCATTTCCTTTCAATATATATTCAGAAGTGAATATATATCCAGAAGTGGAATTAATGGCCACATAACAGTTCTTTTTGAAATTTCATGAGAAACTTCCAGAAGGTTTTCCATGGAAGTTGCACCAATATACATGCCTACCAATAATGCATTAAGACCCCCATTTTCTACACATCGTCAATCACACTTATTTCTTACTTTTTGGTGAAAACCATTTAAACAGGAATGATCTGGTATATGTTGTACTTTTGATTGGCACTTCCCTGATACTGATGTTGAGTATCTTGTCATATAATTCTTGGGCGTTATGTATGTGTTATTGGGGGTGGGGGGTGAATTGTCTACTCTGTAAAAATAGCATGCATTTTGTGTACTGTATTTGAATATATAAAACTCAGTTACCTATCCATACACAAAAACAAATTACAGAAATACAAATAATCCTATTTACAATTGATTCAAAAAAATACATAGAAATAAATTTAAACAAGGTGTTGAAAGATCTATGTATGAAAACGTTCAAGAGATGCATGAAAGAAATGTTTATAAGACACAAAAGGAAACATATTTCATATTTATTGACTGGAAGAATTAATATTGTTCATATATCCATACTACCCAAATCTATATACATATTCACTGCAGTCTCTTTCAAAATTCCAAGGCAATTTTCACAAAACAGAAAAAAAATTCTACAACATGCATAAAAATGTTGTTGTTGCTGTTCAATTGCCAGGTCATGTCTGACTCTTTGTGACTCCAGGGACTGCAGTATGCCAGACTTCCCGGTCCCTTACCTTCTCTTAGAATTTGCCCAAGTTGATGCCCATTGAATTGGTGATGCCAGCCAACCATCTCATCCTCTGTCAGCCTCTTTTTCTTCTGCCTTCAAACTTTCCCAGCATCAGGGTCTTTTCCAGTGAGTCAGCTAGTCACATTAGGTGGCCAAAGTATTGGAGCTTCAGCTTCAGCATCAGTCCTTCCAAAGAGTATTCAGGGCTGATTTCCTTTAAGGTGGACTGGTTTGATCTCCTTGCTATCCAAGAGACTCTCAAGAGTCTTCTACAGCACCACAGTTCGTAAACATAAGTTCTTCAATACTTTTCCTTCTTTATTGTCTGTCCAGCTCTGACATGCATACACGACTACTGGAAAGAGCATAGCCTTGACTGTACAGACTTTTGTCAGCAAAGTGATGTTTTTGCTTTTAACACACTGTCTAGGCTTGTCATAACTTTCCTGCCAAGAAGGAATTGTCTTCTAATTTCATGGCTGCAGTCACAATCAATGGTGATTTTAGAGGCCAAGAAGAGGAAATCTGTCACTGCTTCCATCTTTTCCCCTTCAATTTGCCATGGAAGTGATGGGACCAGATGCCATGATCTTCACTTTTTTGATATGGAGTTTTAAGCCGTCTTTTTCACTCTCCTTTTTCACCCCATCAAGAGGCTCTTTAGCTCCTCTTCCCTTTCTGCCATTAGAGTGGTATCACTCACATATCTGAGGTTGTTGATATTTCTCCCAGCAATCCTGATTCCAGCCTTTAGGACTCATCTAGTCCAGCATTTCGCATATGCTCTGCATATAAGCTAAATCAGCAGGGTGACAATATACCGCGTTGACAGACTCCTTCACCAATTTAGAACCAGTTTATTGTTCCTTGTCTGCTTCTAACTGTTACTTTTTGAACTGCATACAGGTTTCTCAGAAGACAAGTAAGTTTGGTCTGGTATTCCCATCTCCTCAAGAGTTTTCCACTTTGTTGTGATCCACACACTTTGGTGAGGTCAATGAAGCAGATGCTTTTCTGGATCCCTTGCTTTCTCTATGTTCTAGCAAATGTTGGCAATTTGATCTCTGGTTCCTCTGCCTTTGCTAAACTGAGCTTGAACATCTGGAATTTCTATGTTCACATAATACTGAAGCCTAGCCTGGAGGAATTGATCATAACCTTACTAGCATGGGAGATGAGTACAACTGTTCAGTGGCTTGAACATTCTTTAGTACTGCCCTTCTTGGGAAGTAGGATGAGGATTGACCCCTTCCTGTCCTCTGGTCCCTACTGGCTTTTCCAAATTTTCTGACATATTGAGTGGAGCGCTTTACTAGCATCATCTTTTAGGATTTTAAGTAGCTTTGCTGGCATTCTATAACCTCCACTAGCTTTAAGGGCAGCAGTGCTTCTTAAGACCCACTTGACTTCACATTCCAGAACATCTGGCTCTGAGTGAGAAAATACACCATTGTGATTATCTGGGTCATTAAGATTTTTTTTTTTTTTTGTATAGTTCTTCTGTGTACTTTTTCCATCTCTTCTTGGTCTATTCTGCTATATTAGCTCACAAAATACCAAAGAGTCAAAGTGATCTTGGGAAAGAAATACAAGGTTCGAGACTAGAGTTTCTGATTTCAAATTGTATTAGAAAGCTATAGTAATCAAAACAGAATGATTTGCTTCTGGCATGAAAGCAGACACATAGATCAGCAGAGCAGAACAGAGAAGCAAGAAGGAAACACACACCCATATATTGTCAGTTAGCTTATGAGAAAGGAGCCAAGACTATCAAGTGGGAAAAGGAGAACCTTTTCAAATATTGCACTGGGAAAATTGGAAAATGCTATGGAAAATGAAACTGTGCCCCTGTCTTTTACCATACACAAAAATTAACTAAACAGGGATTAAAAAGTTGAACATGACTTGAAGCGATTAAACCCCCAGAAGAGATCATTGAGGCAATCTTCTTGCCTTCTGTCTTTGCGTTGAGTTTTTGGGTTTCACACCAAAATCCAAGGCATCAAGGCAACAACTGCAAAAACAAACAAGTGACACCACATCAAACTCCAAACAAAGGAACATCAACAAATTCAAATGGCAATTTACAGATTGACAGAAGGTATTTCCAAATCATACATTTCAGTTCAGTTCAGTTCAGTCGCTCAGTTGTGTCTGACTCTTTGCAACCCCATGAATCACAGCATGCCAGGCCTACCTGTCCATCACCAGCTCTCGGAGTTTACCCAAACTCATGTCCATTGAGTCAGTGATGCCATTCAGCCATCTCATCCTCTGTTGTCCCCTTCTCCTTCTGCCCCCAGATATTTGATAAGAGCTTAATATCCAAAAATACATGAGACATACCACTCAAGGGCAAAAAACACCGAATAATCCAAATTTTTAATGGAGCTTAAGAAAATTAAGAGTTTCAATAAATCTGAAGATTAGACTGTAGATGAGAGACACAACAAGGTTTTCCATTTAGAACAACAAAAGCCAGTGCCTTCTTGCTATTACTTCATTCATCTCCACTCATTTGTTTGACAATTACAGTTCAAAGTGTACATTCTTGTCAATAGAAATCACCCCACATTGAGCTATAATATATACTAAGAACAGCCACACTGGGAAAAAAAAAAAAAAACAACAACACAAACTAATATTTGCATATCTACTATGAGACATATAAAAAACAAGGTAATCTCCAGAGTTGACCACTCCATTGTTTTCTATATTTCATTTCAAAATTGAGCCACTAAGTAAGGAAAATGAGTTAAGAGAACTCAATGATATATAGACAGAAAATCAGTTTCAAATGGGAGCATTAATGGATTATAATTTGGAGGTAATTTATTACTAGTGTTGTAACTGTAGTCCTTTTGATTCTCTACTGCATCAGGGTAATACTTCATTATAAATATTAATACCAACATAGGGACACATACCACTAAAGTGATAGTGAATAGAGAAAGACATAGAATATAGTAGGCAAGAAGTGAAAGTATGGGAAGTCAGCAATGGTAGTAAAGTAAAGGGCAGTATTGCCTTGAGAGGAAGGAAGATTCTCAGAGTTTCTTGAAACAGCAAGAATGAGCCAGATGTGAGGAATTAGCTTAATTTGTAAACCAGAAACTCTGCCAGAAGAAATTTAAGTTCATAAAAATATTACGATGTTAAAACCCACAATTTAGACAGATAATAGGGTACGGTAGGGTATATAGACATTCAAATTCTCCATTACTTAGTGCATCAGGCACTCAAGGACCACCCTCACTGAAGTCTTTCTCTGTTGCTCAACCTACAGGTACCACCATGGAGAAAGTGATAGCTCTACTCCACAGGTAGTTGAACCCTACATTTATGGTCTCGTGGATTTCCTTAAGAAGCATTCGATGCAGCAGATTTCCTCCATCCCATCCCGTCCGGCTGACTCCCCACGGTCAACAGGAGTGCTCATCCTGGGATCATTCCGCAATCACCATGGCCTCAGCTCCCAGCTTCCATGGACATCAGTTGACTTACAATCCTGTCCAAGGTATGAAACTCAGCAGCATGGCTTGTCTGTGTGGTTCTCTGTTCAGATGGTCACAGGTTAGTTGGTTCACTCCCCAACAGCTTCAAATGACTCCCCCATTCCAGTGGACAGCCATGGACACGGGGATCTCTCCCCTGCGCTTCAGCTCCATCAGCCCCACGTGCAGGCTGGTCCCACTTACTCTCCTCCTTCTTTCCCCTTCATCTTCGTCCCTTGTCTCCTTTGTCCTACCGAGTTCTGTGTGGCCCCTAATATTCCTCCTCAGTAGTCAGGGCATCCCGCCAGTATTCACCTGGTCTTCTGAGAGAACTGCTGTGTCTTTAGACATTCTTGATGCATCGGTGGAGAGAGGTGTACCCCACTCTCAACTACCGCTCCGTCATCTTGTCCACCCCCATTTGTGAATGTATTAAAAATGAGTTTCCCTTTCTTTTAAGTACCATTGCCTTCACCACACATGTTTAACTTTTGCTTTTTGAGGAAAACACATGTAAGTTCCACTCTCTTCAGTTGAGTCAGTCATTCAGTTGTGTCCGACTCTTTTGACCCCATGGACTATGGCAACACAGGCTTCCCTGTCCATAACCAACATCCAGAGCTTGATCAATCTCATTATTAGATGTCATGACTAGATCGTGAAGTTAAAATATTAGAATATCAGTTCAGTTCAGTTCAGTAACTCTGTCATGTCCGACTCTTTGCAACCCCATGAATCGTAGCACGCCAGGCCTCCCTGTCCATCACAAACTCCCGGAGTTTACTCAAACTAATATTGATCTAGTCGGTGATGCCATCCAGCCATCTCATCCTCTGTCATCCCCTTCTCCTCCTGCCTCCAATACCTCCAAGCATCAGGGTCTCTTTCAATGAGTCAACACTTTGCATGAGGAGGCCAAAGTATTGGAGTTTCAGCTTTAGCATCAGTCCTACCAACGAACACCCGGGACTGAGCTTCTTTAGGGGATATGTTGGATCTACTTGCAGTCCAAGGGACTCTCAAGAGTCTTTGCCAACACCACAGTTAAAAGCATACATTTTTCAGGGCTCAGCTTTCTTTACCATCCAACTCTCACATCCATACACGACCACTGGAAAAACCATAGACTTGACAGGACAGACCTTTCTTGGCAAAGTAATGTCTCTGCTTTTTAACATGCTATCTAAGTTGGTAATAACATTCCTTCCAAGGAGTAAGCATCTTTCAATTTCATGGCTGCAATCTGCATCTGTAGTGATTTTGGAGCCCCAGGAACAAACTCTGACACTGTTTCCACTGTTTTCCCCATCTATTTCCCATGAAGTGATGGAACCAGATACCATGATCTTAGTTTTCTGAATGTTGAACTTAAAGCCCACTTTTTCACTCTCCTCTTTCACTTTCATCAAGAGGCTTTTTAGTTCCTCTTCACTTTCTGCCACAAGGGTGGTGTCATCTGCATATCAGAGGTTACTTATATTTCTCCTGGCAATCTTGATTCCAGCTTGTGCTTCTCCAGCCCAGCGTTTTTCATGATGTACTCTGCATATAAGTTAAATAAGCAGGGTGACAATATACAGCCTTGATGTACTCCTTTTCCTATCTGGAACCAGTCTGTTGGTCCATGTCCAATTCTAACTGTTGCTTCCTGACCTGCATACAGATTTCTCAGGAAGCAAGTCAGGTGGTCTGGTATTCCCGTCTCTTTCAGAATTTTCCACAGTTTATTGTGATCCACACAGTCAACAGGTTTGGCATAGTCAATAAAGCAGAAGTAGACGTTTTTCTGGAACTCTCTTGCTTTTTCGATGTTCCAGCAGATGTTGGCAATTTGATCTCTGGTTCCTCTGCCTTTTCTAAAACCAGCTTGAACATCTGGAAGTTCACGGTTCACATATTGCTGAAGCCTGGCTTTCGGAATTTTGAGCATTACTTTGCTAGGATGTGAGATGAGTGCAATTATGCCATAGTTTGAGCAGTCTTTGGGATTGCCTTTCCTTGGGAATTGCACTGAAAATTTACTTTTTCAAGTCCTGTGGCCACTGCTGATTTTTCCAAATTTGCTGGCATATTGAGCGCAGTACTTTCACAGTATCATCTTTCAGGATTTGAAATAGTTCAACTGGAATTCCATCACATCCACTAGCTTTGTTCCTAGTGATGCTTCCTAAGGCCCGCTTGACTTCACATTCCAGGATGTCTGGATCTACATGAATGACCACACCATTGTGATTATCTGGGTCGTGAAGATCTTTTTTGTACAGTTCTTCTGTGTATTCTTGCCACCTCTTCTCTGCATCTTCTGCTTCTTTTAGGTCTATACCATTTCTATGCTTTATCGAACCCATCTTTGCCTGAAATGTTCCCTTGGTATCTCTCATTTTCTTGAAGTGATCTCTTGTCTTTCCCATTCTGTTTTCCTCTATTTCTTTGCATTGATCGCTACAGAAGGCTTTCTTATCTCTCCTTGCTATTCTTTGGAACTCTGCATTGAAATGGGAATATCTTTCCATTTCTCCTTTGCTTTTCACGTCTCTTCTTTTCACAGCTATTTGTAAGGTCTCCTCAAACAACCATTTTGCCTTTTGCATTTCTTTTCCATGAGGATGGTCTTGATCCCTGTCTGTTTTACAATGTCATGAACCTCCGTCCATAGTTCATCAGCACTCTATCAGATCTAGTTCCTTAAATCTATTTCTCACTTCTGCTGTATAGTCATAAGGGATTTGATTTAGGTCATACCTGAATGGTCTAGTGGTTTTCCATACTTTCTTCAATTAAGTCTGAATTTGTCAATAAGGAGTTCATGATCTGAGCCACAGTCAGCTCCTGGTCTTGTTTTTGCTGACTGTATAGAGCTTCTCCATCTTTGGCCCACGAAGAATATAATCAATTTAAATTCGGTTTCAACCATCTGGTGTTGTCCATGTGTAGAGTCTTCTCTTGTGCTGCTGGAAGAAGGTGTTTGCTATGACCAGTGTTTTCTCTAGGCACAACTCTATTAGCCTTTGCCCTGCTTCATTCTGTATTCAAGGCCAAATATTCCTGTCACTCTAGGTGTTTTTTGACTTCCTACTTTTGCATTCCAGTCCCCTAGAATGAAAAGGACATCTTCCTCTGGGTGTTAGTCCTAAAAGGTCTTGTAGGTCTTCATAGAACTGTTCAACTTCAGCTTCTTCAGTGTTACTGGTTGGGGCATATTCTTAGATTATCATGATTTTGAATGGATTGCCTTGGAAGTGAACAGAGATCATACTGTCATTTTTGAGATTGCCACCAAGTACTGCATTTTGAACTCTTTTGTTGACCACGATGGCTACTGCATTTCTTCTAAGGGATTCCTGCCCACAGTAGTAGATATAATGGTCATCTGAGTTAATTTCACCCATTCCAGTCCATTTTAGTTCACTGATTCCTAGAATGTCGACATTCACCTTTGCCATCTCCTGTTTGACCACTTCCAATTTGCCTTGATTCATGGACCTAACATTCCAGGTCCTATGCAATATTGCTCTTTATAGCATCAGACCTTGCTTCTATCACTAGTCCCATCCTCAAATGGGTATTGTTTTTGCTTTGGCTCCATCCTTTCATTCTTTCTGGAGTTATTTCTCCACTGATCTCCAGTAGCATATTGGACACCTTCTGAGCTGTGGAGTTCCTCTTTCAGTATCCGATCATTTTGCCTTTTCATACTGTGCATGGGGTTCTCAAGGCAAGAATACTGAAGTGGATTGCCATTCCCTTCTCCAGTGGTCCACATTCTGTCAGACCTCTCCACCATGACCCATCCATCTTCAGTGGCCCCACACAGCATGGCTTAGTTTCATGAGTTAGACAAGACTATGGTCCTGGGATCAGATCATCTAGTTTTCTGTGATTATGGTTTCAGTGTGTCTGCCCTTTGATGCCCTCTCGCAACACCTACCGTCTTACTTGGGTTTCTCTTACCTTGGATGTGGGATATCTCTTTATGGCTGCTCCAGCAAAGCGCAGCCACTGCTCCTTATCTTGGACCAGGGGACTCTCCTCATGGCCGCCCCTTCTGACCTTGAACGTGGAGTACCTCCTCTCAGTCCTGCAGCAACTCCTTGGCCATGGGGTTGCTCCTCTCGGCCACAGCCCGTGACCTCGGCCGTGGGGTATGTCTCTCCGCCGCCGTCCTTGACCTCAGAAGTGGGATTGCTCCCCTCAGCCGCCGCCTCTGACCTCAGACCTGGGGTAGATCCTCTCGGCTGCTCCTACACCGTTGCAGCCTGGTGCTCTCGGTCACCACCCCTGGCCTTGGGCGAGGGGCTGCTTCTCACGGCCACGCTTCTGCGCAGTCCATCATGCAAAATCCAGAGTCCAGGTTGGAACATTCTACGGACTGAGGAAGCATTGGTTTCTAGAGGTTTGCTCAGCACACTTCCTTCTGCATCCTCTTCTGATGACAGAGCCTGTCGTTGATGGGTCTAAATTAGAACCTCAGAATGTATTAACTTTTTATACATGAGAATATGTAACTTTCAAAATCTCTCCCTATTTGTCCTATCGTCCAGTCTTTGGCAATTATTTTTCTACTCTGAGTTCCATCTTTTTTTTTTTTTTCTGAGATTCCTTATAATTGCGATCATATAGTATTTTTCTTCCTCTGACTTAGCTAATTTACCATAATGCCCTCCAGTTTCATCCAAGCAGCCACAAATGGAAGGACTTCTTTCTTTTTCTAATGGCTAAATAGTATTTACCTATATATGTCACATCACATTGTTTTAATCCACTCACCTGTTGAAAGATACTCAGGTTGTTCCTATACCAAGGCTACTGTGAATAATGCTGCAATGAACTTGGGAATACAGATCTCTCTTTGAGACAATGATTTATTTTCCCTTGACTATATATCCAGAAGTGGGATAATGGATCACATAACAGTTCTCTTTTAACTTTCTTGAGGAACCACCAGAATATTTTTCCATGATAGTTGCACTGGTACACATCCCTACAAACAGTGTATCAGTTCAGTTCAGTTCAGTCGCTCTGTCATGTCGGAGTATTTATGACCCCATGCATCGCAGCATGCCAGGCTTCCCTGTCCATCACAGTCTCCCGGAGTTTACTCAAACTCATGCCCATCGAGTCGGTGATGCCATCCAAGTTTCTCATCCTCTGTCGTCCCCTTCTCCTCCTGCCCCCTATCCTTCCCAGCATTAGGTTCTTTTCCACTGAGTCAACTCTTCGCATGAGGTGGCCAAAGTATTGGAGTTTCAGCTTCAACATCAGTCCTTCCAAGAACACCCAGGGCGGATCTCCTTTAGGATGGACTGGTTGGATCTCCCTGCAGTCCAAGGGACTCTCAAGAGTCTTCTCCAACACCACAGTTCAAAAGCATCGATTGTTTGGCACTTAGCTTTCTTCACAGTCCAACTCTCACATCCCTACATGACCACTGCAAAAAACATAGCCTTGACTAGATGGAGCTTTGTTGGCAAAATAGTGTCTCTGCTTTAATATGCTATCTAGGTTGGTCATGACTTTCCTTCCAAGGAGTAAGCATCTTTTAATTTCATAGCTGCAATCACCATCTGCAGTGATTTTGGAGCCCCCAAAAATAAAGTCTGAAACTGTTTCCACTCTCTCCCCATCTATTTCCCATGAGGTGATGGGACCAGATGTCATAATCTTAGTTTTCTGAATGTTAAGCTTTAAGCCAACTTTTTCACTCTCCTCTTTCACTTTCATCAAGAGGCTTTTTAGTTCCTTTTCACTTTCTGCCATAAGGGTCCCTTTTTCTCTACATCCTCAATAACATTTGTCATTTCTTACTTTTTTGGCACTAGCCATTCACACAGTTATGAGGTGATAACTCTTTTGCCTTTGATCTGCATTTCCTTTGATTATTAGTGATGCTGAACATCTTGTCATATACCTCTTGATCATCTATATGTCTTATTTGTTGGAAAATGTCTATTCTTTAAAGATGTAGCATACATTAGGTTTACTATATTCCGATATACGAAACTCAGTTGCCTACCTGTATATCAACAACAAACTCTCAGAAAGTGGAATAAAGAAAACAATCCCATTTACTATTGCATCACAAAAAGATAAAACACTTAGAAATAAACTTAAGCAAGGTGTGGAAAGATTTTGTGCAAAACCTTTAAGACATTGATAAGAGAAATTTAAAAAGCATTAAAAATATGTAAAGTTAGGTGGTCATTTCAATGTGTTTCTTGAGGTAGGATTTGTATTACTTTAAACTTCCCTCTTAGAACTGCTTATGTTGAATCATATAGGTTTTAGATCATCATGTTTTCATTGTTCTTTCTTTCTAGGGCTGTTTCAATTTCCTTTATTTCTTCAGTAACGTGTTCATTATTTAGAAATGGTTTGTTTAATCTCCATGTGTTTTTGGTCTTTAAATTTGTGTGTGTTTTTTTTTTTTTTTTTTTTTAATTCCTATAGTCGTTATCTAGTCTCACAGTGTTGTGTTCAGAGAAAATGCTTGATAAAATTTCAATTTCCTTAAATTTACTGAGGTTTGATTTGTGACCCAAGATGAGAAAAATGTTCCACGTTCACTTGAGAAGAAAGTGTATTCTGCATTTGCATGGAATGTGCTGAAGATATCTATTAGGTCTGTTTGCTCTAATAGTTCCCTTTAGACTTATGTTTCCTTATTTATTTTCTGTTTTGATGATCTATCCTTTGGTAGAGGTGGGGTGTTAACATGACATACTATTGTGTTACTGTCAACTTCCCGTTTTATGTCAGTTAGTGTTCACCTTATGTATTGAAGTGCTCCTATGTTGGGTACATAAATATTTAAAATTGTTTTGTCTTTTTCTTGGACTGATCCCTTGATCATTTTGCAGTGTCCTTCTTTATCCCTTGTAATAGATTTTATTTTAAGGTCTATTTTTTCTGATACGAAAATTGCCAATCTGGTTTTCTTGGATTTTCATTTGCATGGAATATCTTTTTCCATCCTCACTTTCAGTCTGTATGAGTCTCTAGGATTGAAGTGTACTTCTTGTAGACAGCATATATACGGGTCTTGTTTTTGTATCCATTCAGCCACTTTGTGTCTTTTGGTAAGAATGGGAGAAGATAATAGCAAATAAAACAACTGATAAAGGATTGCATTCTGGAATACAAGTAGCTCAAATAAGTCAGTCATCAAAAACAAAGACAAGAGCTGAGAAAATAAACTAGTGAGACCACATCCAACTCAAAATCTTCTGCATAGTAAAAGAAGCCATCAAGAAAATGAAATGGCAACCTATGGAATGAAAAAAAAAATTGTAAATCACATATTTCATAAGGACTTCATATCCAGGTATATATAAGAGACTCATGCAACTCAGTAGTAGAAGAAATCAAACAACCCAAATTATTAAATGGGCAAGGAAGAATAAGATTTTTGAAAACTCTGAAGATTAGATGGTAGATGACAGACACTGTAAGTTTTTCCTTCCCAAACAGAAGCCTGTGTCTTCCTGACATTGTTTTCTTTATTTCCAATCTCCTGTTTGGTGATTGCACCTTCACAGTATGCATCCTTTACTCAATAGCAATCACCCTACAATGAGTTATATGTGCTAAGAATAGCCCTGATAACTATTAAAAAATAATAATTACATACTCAACCTCGAGGCATCAAAAATCCAAGGTGATTTTCAGAATTTTCCACTCCATTGTTTTCTACTTTCTGTTTCAAAATTGAAACACCTAGTAAGGTCAAGTGAGTAGGGGTCCTCAATAATACATGCATAGTAAGTCATTTAATACTGGGAGCATTACTGGATTAAAATATTGGGGGAATGTATTATTACTAATACTATTGTAATTTTATTCCCTTTAATTCTCTGGTATACTAGGTTGATGTTTATTTAAAATAATAATACAGCCACTATGGAGAACAGGGTGGAGATTCCTTAAAACACTGGAAATAGAAGTGCCATATGACTGAGCAATCCCACTGCTGTGCATACACACCAAGGAAACCAGAACTGAATAAGACACGTGTACCCCAATGTTCATCAGAGCACTGTTTATAATAGCCAGCACATGGAATCAGCGTAGATGCCCATCAGCAGACAAATGTCTACGAAAGCTGTGGTACATATACACAATGGAATATTACTCAGCCATGAAAAGTAATACATTTGAATCAGTTCTAATGAGGTGGATGAAATGGAACCTATTATACTGAGTGAAGTAAGCCAGAAAGAAAAACACCAATACAGTATACTAATGCATATATATGGATTTTAGAAAGATGTTATCACATGTGACACAAATGGCCAGTCCAGGTTCGATGCATGATACAGGGTGCTCAGGGCTGGTGCACTGGGATAAGCCAGAAGGATGGGAAGGGGAGGGAGGTGGGAGAGGGGTCAGGAAGGGGAGCACATGTACACCCATGGTGGATTACTGTCAATGTATGGCAAATCCACTAAAATATTGTGAAGTAAGTAGCCTCCAATTAAAATTAACAAAATGAAACAAACTAGTAATACCCAGCATAAAGACACTTAGTACTCAAGTTACAGTAGATTGAGAAAGACAAAGCTTATGAGGCAGGAAGGAAAATCACAGAAAATTAGCAATGGTATCAAAAGAAGGGGCAGTATTGCCTAGAAAGAAAGCAGAGTCCTCTAATTTTTTGGAGACAACACAAACAAGCCAGGTGGGAGCCAACCAGCTTAAGCTGTATACTAGAAACTTCACCAGAAGGAAAATGAAGTTCATAAAAGTATGCTGATGCTAAACACCAAAATCCAGACAGTAAGGAAATACGGTAGGGTATACGTAGATACTGAAAACTACTCAGAGAGGTAGACATGGAAGCAGATACACTAATGAGCATCAGAAAAATCAAAACACAAAAGGGTCTGAAAAGTCAATCGTAAAGAGACTTGGCAGTCTGATCAAAAAATAAGAGAATCAAATTAAAAAACCAAAATAGAAAGACTTGTGCACATGATAGAACCAGAGAATGCTCAGGAGAGAAAGTTTCGGACCTAGTGGACCAGCGAACAGAATCCTCCAACATCAGGAATAAAAACCCTGGGCAGGACTCATGACTCTACACTTCTGGGAACAGCCTCAGTTTCAAAGTTTGGGCGCAATACCACCTAAAGGCGAACACAGACAAGGATCATAGCTTGCTATGACAGTGAGTCACAGACAATAGTGTCTGTTAGTTTACTTTTCTCATTCAACTATAAAGTTAATGAATCAGTAATCAATGATAACTGACACCATCAGTTTCCAGTCAGATCCTCTTTAGGCATACAATGTACATCTGAACCTGTTATATGATCCCCAAAAACATTTTTATACTTAAATTTACTGATGTTTAGTTGAAGGGTAATTGCTTTACAATACTGTACTGCTTTTGGCCAAACGTCAACATGAATCAGCCATAGTTTTACCTATGTCCCCTTCACTCTTGAATCTCCTTCCCACCTTCCTTCCCGACCCAGCCGTCGAAGTTGTTACAGAAAAATATGGAAGGCTTCACAAATTTGTCTGTCATCCTAGGGCCAGGGCAATGCTAATATTCTCAGTATTATTCCAATTTTTAATATCTGTGCTACCAAAGCAAAAGCACAAATACCTCTTTAACAGAAAAAATGATCATATACTTTACTACTGAGTCCCAGCATTAAACTGTCTTAAAAAAATGGCCTAAACACTCTGGGTCAGAATTAATTTCCAAATGCTTGTAGAGCACAGAAGTACTTCTGGGAGCAATATAAAAATGCAGGGAGTAACCTACTTCTCCAACTGTCTATCTGTGCAAATACCTTCATCCATCTATATCTACACAGAGGGTGCTCCTTCTTCCCCCACCCCAACTACTACAGCACCAACTCCTGCTCAGACCAACAGGGAAAGAGACGGCTTCTCTCCACAAGACGGATTTGATAACCTCAGGTGACTAGATCATCAGAATGGCTCATGTTTTTATTTAAGGAGGGTCCTGCCTGCTCCTGCTGCTGGTCATGTCAAATCTGCTCCAGTGCCAAGGCAACTTATGCCCGTCCTGCAGTCCTGACACCCCCCTGAGATCCCTTACAGACCTGTTTATGGATGCTGCCTGGCTGTCCCACTACTTCCATAACCTTTCCGCAATAATGTTCAAAGAGGTTGTAAGTACTGTGGTGGTGGTGGTTTTGTTGCTAAATCATGTCCGTCACTTGCGACCCCATGGACTGTAGCCTGCCAGGCTCTCGAAAGGAAATTTCACCTAAGTGACTGTCCTATACTATCCTTTAAACAAGAAGGCTGCAATAACACACTCTCTAGGTAGAAGATGCTGTCAGTTCATAAGATGGTGAAATCAAAAAAAGGATCAGTTTTGTGAAATCTCAAAGATTCCTAAGAAGTGCGATGATTTTTTCAATTTCCTTTCATTCATTTTCTTTTTGTAACATTTCCAAAATAAATGAATTTGTATTTGTCAGCCAGGAATGCCATAAGAGAATACAATAGACTCAGTGGAATAAACACCAGAAATTTATTTCCTCACAGTTCTGGGGGCTAGAAGTCCCAGATCAGGGCACCAGCAAGTTGAGGTTCTGGTAAGAACTCTTTCTTCCCAGGATGGCTTCTCTGTGCATCCTCACACAGGGTGGGGGGTGGGGAAGAGAGACAGAGGAAAGGACACACAGACACAGAGACAGAAGAGAAAATTCTCTGGTGTTTCGCTTCATGGAGACACTAAACCTATTGGATGAGTGTTCCATCCTAAGAGCTCATTTAACATTAATATCTCCTGCATTAGCAGGAATGTTCTTTATTACTACCGTCTCTGGGAAGCACCAACTATTGGTACATATGTACTATATTTGGTTCAAACATTAAAAAAAAAAGGATAATAATAAACAGAGAAGGGAAAAGGTTAAACTTAGAAGAGTTAGATATAAAATCATTTTTATAGAGACAATGTATAGAAAAAGTAGGAAAAGAATGAATTTGAAATTTTGGGAAACCCCACTGTTAAAAAAAAATTACACATCTATCAAGCATATAAATGTTCTTATAATGGGTTCATTATAAGAACTGAATGCCCAACAACCCTAACTAATTGCCTGATCACTTTTAGGATGAAAAATATGCCCAGGGCAAACAGTACCATATCAATGCCACCAACAGCTGCCACACTGATCCCCTCCATGCTCCTGGAGAAAGAGAAGAAGCCCAAGAGATGAACGTGAGTCTTTCACCTGGGTTTTTCACCAGATCAATGAGACAGTACGTAGGTTACCAGGCTTCAGACTATTAGAGGTCATGGTACCTGTACATGCAGAAAAAGGTGGAGGAACTGTAAGCCATTGAAGAGAAATTATATTATGCAGTTGATGAAGCATAAGTGAAATCAAGGGATAACTAAAGATCTGTAGTAGCAAAACCAAGAACAGATTTATTAATTGTCCATGCACACATTAGTCCAACCAATGCATCCGACACAAGATTGCAGCTATTATTCTGTATGAAAACAGGAAATGAATGGGAACTTCCATGTGTAAAATATAAGACTGCAAAATTCATGAATATGTAAGAAACACACCCCAGTCTTGAGTACTCCCTGTCACTAGTGACGCCTACTTGGGAGTCCTATACCGCACCACTCGAGCATCACGTCTGCCTTTCTAGGTTCTCCTGATTCTGCTTCTACTTCTCTGATACCTCCTTCATTCATCATTCTCAATCATTCCTCTGTCACCTTTCATTCTTAATTTGCAAGTCTCCCCCACAATGGCCCATAAAACATTGCTTTGCTTTTCATGGCCGCAACAATTGGCTCTGTTCTGAGGACAAAACTGTTTACATATCAAGCCTCAATCATTTATGGCAGCTCTAAATGATGACCATTAGATTTGACCATCCTTTCTGATTTCCTGCATTATCCCTCGTCCTAACATTATTTAAAATATTTTCACATGCATCCCCCCTTAAAATTCTATCCTCTCTCTCTACAACCTTCTTAATGATATCAGGATTCTTTTGCTCTGCTAGGCTCTTTAATAATCAGGATGATCAAGTAAAGGAAAAGGTCAAAGAGGAAGAAGATGAGGGATTTTTCAATAACCTTCAATTTAAATTTTATTGAGAGTTACTACATGGCCATACATTTTACTAAGCACTTTATGTGCTTAGTACTATTCCTAGCACATTACTATATTTAACCCTATTCAGTTCTATGTTCTTTACCACTAAAACAGTTCATTGATGTAAAGAAATTGTGCATATTAACTAGAGATCTTCAGCCCCCGGTATTTTCATGCTCAATTCTACTAGTAGTAGTGAACTAGGGGCAAAAACCCTCCATTGAGAATCCCATGGATGCTGTTACTAAAGACAACTCTGTGCCATTTTCTGCCCAGACACATGTCAACAAGACAGACTCTTCTGATGCCAGCATGGGGGCTGGTGTTGGGATCAACTGAGGAAGGAAAGCCTGTTTAGGAATGTCATGTCTTCTTCATTGTCTCTTTGTTGTAATATCATAAAACAAATTACCAATCGAAAATCAATACGAATGACTCATCTGATTCATTAATATGAAAGAATCACTGGGTGACAATTATGTGGGCACAGGTAGAATGCCTTTTTCCTGGGTCAGGTACTGCAGGTACATACTGACTTGTCAAAAAATACTTAGATTTCTCTCACACAAATGTACAAACATAAAAGAACTCACTGAGTGGTGATCGAATTTCAGAGGAAAAAAGAAAATTCTTCATGTTATATATTAGAATGCATGAGAAGAATTAGTTTCTAAAATAACCTAGATTTTTAATAATTCAGTGAAATGTGAACTAATAGCTTACTTTTGAAACTTTTACTACCTTCACAAATCTCTGCATACACATAGGAATAACCAAAAGTTTTTTTTAGGTCAGCTGCTCTGAGCAAAGATCACATGTTACCAAAACCACTGAATTATGATTATTTTAATGAGACCATTTCTTATGGTTGCTTAGAATGAAGACCTTAGTAAGTTGATACTCAGCTTACTGTATAGCTGGAATAAACCTCTGCATCATCTAGTCAACGAGCTGCAGAGTTTGAAAGAAGTCTCACAGTCTATCCTATCAAGCACCATAGAGAATAAGAAAATTTCAGAAAAACTTCAAGCATTCATGGAGAGTCAATTCAGACTGCAGGTGAGCATCCTGCAGAAGACTTTCTTGCTTTGTTCATGAATAAAAGAGGTGACCTCTGTAATGCATAAGGAGTTTTGAAATATCTCAGTTTGTAAGAAAAAGATTCATGTCTTCTATGTGCTATACTGCTACTACATAAAGCAGAAGCCTAGTCATTCATAGAGATAGAGTCTACTGTAAAGGAATCAGATTTCACTGCAATTTTTGATATGTACAGCCTTCACTGTATTGTACACAATTCCACCAAAAGCTTGCCTCTTCCTGGGCACAGGTCGTTGACAGATTATCAAGATTCAGAGAACTAGACAACAGAATTTGCAAGCTCAGCATTTTCCTCAAAGTATCCCAGCACATCTGCTCTTGAAGTTCACTTGTCTTCTTTCTCTGTTCTCCTCAAATCAAAGGATGAGAGTGGGAAGGAAGAAAACAGAAAGTTAAAACTAAACTTGAATTATGTTTCTACATTTTAGATTCCTAATTGTTTTATCATAGGCTGACTCCAAAATCCATATCTAGAGTGTTTTATATTTGTATGTGTTCCCCAAATCTTACTTTGATAATTAGAAGCAAAAAGATAAGCAAATACTAATAAAATTCATAAAAGCCATTATCTTTTGGGTATTCAGATTGTTGTTCCAGTCTTGCAGAAGCTGTTCAAGACTCACATTACCTGGTCAGGACTCTCATCCCTGACGTCCAGCGATGAAGATAGGTGTCTTACTGAATTTTATAAACTGTTCAAGTGCCTAAGCAGGGATTCACGTAAAGTTGACATTTACATCAAGATCCTGGCGTGCCGAATGCGCAAAACGTGCTAAATCCACATCCAACCCATCCAACTCTGAGATGGTCATAATGATCTATCCCATAGCAAGTTTCTGTGAAATTTACAGCTTTTTAATGCATGCTCTGAGAAATGGGTCTTCTGTTAAAAAAATAAACACAGACTCTTTAGAGATGTCAAAATCTAAAAGGGAAATTTGTCAACAGTTCTTATATTCATTTAATAGAAAATCAAATGAAAATCCACCCCTACAATTGAGAGAATGAAACTCCTATTAAAATTAGTCACAAATAGCAGAAGCTGGTATTACGAAGAAGACCATTAAGAGATTACTTATGAATCACAGCCAATTATTCTGTGTCAAGTTGTTAGAATCAAAGAATTAGACAATTGTTTATGGTTCTGGTCATGCACGAAAAAGACAGTATTCTCAGGCTACCGAATGGAAACAAACAAATGAAGAACATTTGAAGTTCACTGACCTTATTGTGAGGCTGTCACGGCTAACGCCATGACAGGCAGCCTAGATTTGGAGTAGGCCTGGTTTCCTGAGGTAACAAAATTATCAGGCCTCCTGGAGCTAGCCAATCAACATATGCCTAGCAAGAAAAAGGGAAACTATCAGGGGAAAGCTGAAAAGCCCACGGTGGGCCAACAAAAATTGCCTTGCAACTGTGTAACCAATCTGCTTGCGCCAACTACCTGCTGCTTTTTTTGACCTAATGAATACCCGAGAGAACTGGGGCTCGTGGGCCTTTTCGTCCTCACACCCTTGGTGAGGGCGGGAGGCCCTGGCTCGAGTCAGTAATAAAATCCCCTATTGCAAGTTGCATTGTCTCGAGGAGTCTTCTTTCCTGATTGGGGATCCGGACTATGGGCAGAACATTTGGGGGCTCATCCGGGATCCCTTGACCAGGGAAGAATGCTCTTTGGAACAAAGGAGAAAAAGGACAGGTAATAGCACCGGTGCTCAGGCAGGTCTGGAAAAGTCCAGTGTAAATCCGAGGCCCTGCTAGAAGGCAGGAAGGTGTCCGGTGTGAGGGAAAGCTTTCCATGAGGGAACTGATTGGCCGTTCCGGCCGGCGTGAGGCCGAGGCCAGCGAGCATGCTGGAAGGCAGCCGGCTCTGCGGGAAGGAGACCTCCTCTCCTAAGCCCGAGTCTGGAGAACAATGGATGCCATTCGGTAAAGTGACCCTTGTTCCAGAGGATTTTGTCAGCCAACGTGTGTCTGTCTATGTGTTTTTCTGCGTCTGTATAACTGCTGGCTTTGTCTCCTGTCTCATTGTTTTCTGGTGTGTCGTTGTTTACTTCCTCCTATAAAGCCTTGGAGCCTCATTTCTGTTTCTGAGAGTTTCAGTGAACGGGCAGACAGTTGTTGGGGCAACTGACGAGTCCTGGCCAGGGCTACTCCATGGCGGATTCTGAAGGCCTCCCAACAAGTCAGCCCCAGTAACGGGAGCCAGAGAGGGTGAAACTCTTTTCTTTTTTCTCATATTCTAAACCGAGAATCTGGCCAAATAAAAACCCTTCTGTGTGGGCACGGGACAGGCACTTAAGAGCCAATAGGGCGCCTGCCACTGGAAGACTCCCATGAAAGGATAAGGGGGTCATGGAACGGGCTAGAAACCCTTAGGGTGCCCGCCCCCAACAAGAAAACTTCCGTGAAACGACTAAGGCACTCAAATAGTTCCACGAAGCATAACACAAGCCCAACCTCCTGGCCGCCACCACTCCCGATAGGATTTTTTGGTGGTAATTCTCGGTGACTTTCTTCTGACTCTCGCTATGGGACAAGGAGAATCCACCCCACTCTCTCTCATGACTGATCATTTCTCGGATGTCAGGGCTAGAGCGTATGATCTGTTGCTACTGGTTACAAAGAGTAATTAATAACCTTTTGCTCTGCAGAGTGGCCCGCCTTCCAAGTTGGATGGCTTCCAGAGGGAACTTTTCAACCTTCTATTATTTGGGCGGTGAAAGAGAAAATTATGGCTCCTGATCCCTGGGGCCACCCGGGCCAAGTCCCATATGTTATGGTCTGACAAGATCTAGTAGAAGATCCGCCCAAATGGTTAAAAACTTTTGTTCAAAAACTCCCTGATTCTCCTAATGTACAAGCCCTGGTTATGGAAACTCCCACTCCCCCAGAGGAAGCCAAGAAGAATAAGGGCCCAAAACCAGTCTTGCAGGAATCCTCGGACCGGAACCTGATTGACTTGGAGATGGAAATTAGGCCCCCGCCATATGCCCCTCTCCATTGCAGGATCCCCCGGGGGAAAGAGCCCCCCCCCCCCCCGATGAATCAGAAGGGATAAGGGAACCCCGACCCCAGAGAAGAAATAGAGGAAATAGGGGTGAGCAGGATCATGGGGACCCAGAGTTACCTTCATCTACTATACAGGCACTCCTCGTCTGGGTGGGACCAGCTAACCTGGACGGAGAGTGAACCTATCAGTACTGACCCTTTTCCACTAGTGATCTGTATAATTGGAAAACCCAAAATCCTCCTTTTTTGGAGAAACCCCAAGGCCTAATTGACCTCTTAGATTCCATTTTGTTCACTCATAATCCCACCTGGGATGATTGTCAGCAGCTGTTGCAGGTGCTCTCACCACGAAAGAACGGGAGCGAATCCTGGCAGAGGCGCGGAAACGGATCCCGGGGGTTGGAGAGAGACCAACCACCCAGCCTCATCTCGTGGACGAGGGGTTTCCTCTGTTGCGGCCTAACTGGGATTTTGAGCGAGTAGAAGGTAGGGAGTGCCTCCGAGTGTACCGCCAGACTCTAATGGCTGGCCTGCGGGCCGCAGCTAGAAAGCCGACAAATTTGGCAAAGGTAAATTTAGTAAGGCAAGAGCCCACTGAGAGCCCATCAGCCTTCCTAGAGAGGTTAATAGAAGGCTTTAGGCAATATACACCTATGGATCCCCAGGCTGAGGAATCATGCGCTGCAATTCTACTAGCGTTTGTGAATCAGGCAGCCCCAGATATTAGGAGAAAATTACAAAAGATAGAGGGGTTAGAAAAACAGACAATATAAGACTTACTGAAAGGAGCTGAAAAGGTATTTAATAATAGAGAGACCCCAGAAGAAAGGAAAGAACGACTTCATTGGAAAGAAAGGAAACTAGCTGAGAAGATCAGGAAAGAAGATAAGAAAATCGAGGGAGCCTCAAGGCCCCCAAATGAGAGGAAAAAAAAGAGAGACCAAAAAGGCAGGCCCTAAAAAAAGATCAGTGTGCTTACTGGAAAGAACGGGGGCACTAGAAAAATGAGTGCCCTAAGAGAGACCCGAAGAGAGGAACAACCCAGAGAGAGAGAATTTCCCCTGGAACTCGAGTTCTATTGGGGGAAGACAGTGACTAGGAGAGTCAAGACTCGGCACCCCTCCCAGAGTCCTGGGTAACCATACATGTGGAGGGGAAACCCGTTGGCTTCATGGTGGACACTGGTGCCCAACACTCTGTTTTAAATAAAAAACTGGGACCAATGTCTAAGAAAACCAGCTTGGTGCAGAGAGCCACGGGGACAATAAAGATATTGTTAGACCATGGATCAGAAAGTAAATCTGGAGACCCACCAGGTGTCCCACTCGTTTTTGGTGATACCAGAATGCCCAGCCCTTCTATTTGGATGGGACTTGTTGACTAAAGTTAATGCCCAGATCCATTTTGACCCTGGGGGAATGTCAGTCACGGATGGACTTGGACAGCTGATACATGTCTTGTCTCTAGCTTTAAGAGATGAATACAGACTTTTTGTGCCTAAGCCCTCAGAGGTTATAGCACCAGATATACAACCATGGGTCCACAAATACCCGTTGACATGGGCAAAAACAACAAGGATGAGACTGGCCAAACAGCGACATCCGGCCGTCATCGAACTAAAAGCCTAGGCCACTCCTGTGAGGGTGAGGCAATGCCCTATGAGCCAGGAGGCTCGGTGGGGGATCACTCCCCACATTCGACGGCTCATGGATGCCGGAATTCTCAAGCGGTGCCAATCCCCTTGGAACACCCCCTTACTACCGGTGAAGAAGCCAGGGAGTACGGATTACAGACCTGTCCAGGACCTACGAGAAGTCAACAAGCGGGTGAGTGACATACACCCTACTGTCCCCAACCCGTATACCCTCCTGAGCAGTCTGCTGCCTGAGTACACTTGGTACACTGTGTTAGACTTGAAAGATGCTTTTTTCAGCCTACCCCTGGCGGCCCAGAGACAGGAAATATTTGCCTTTGAGTGGACTGAGGGGGAAGGCCAACCGGTAGTACAACTAACTTGGACCCACCTCCCACAGGGTTCAAAAACTCCCCTCACTGATGGGAGCAGCTATGTAAAAAATAGACAAAAGAAGGCGGGAGCCACTATAGTTGATGATTCATGACCATATGGGCTGAGACACTTCCCCCAAACATGTCTGCACAAAAAGCAAAATTGATTGCCCTAATACAGGCTCTGAAACAAGCAAAAGGGAAGCAAACGGGTCCTAATAGAAGCCCCAGCCCTTGCCCTGCCTAACCAAATAAACACCAGAAAGAAAAAAACCCTAGGGCACGGGGCAATTGGGCTGCTGATGCGGCCGCTCGAGAAGCGGTCAGCCGGGACTACGCCGCCCCCATATTAGCCGTGGGACTTCCACCTCCTGGAATGGGGACTCTGCCACCAGTCCCCGACTATTCCCTCCCTGACCTCGTTTGGATCAACGATGATACCACCCTCCAGAAGGATGAAAAAAATAGATGGTACCGAGATCAAAACAACAACCTGATATTGCCTGCCATCCTGGGTCATCACCTATGTGAACACCTGCACACAACTACACACTTGGGGGAAAAAAAGACTTTGACACTTCTCCAGACGGCCTGCCTGAGTTTCCCTCGACAAAATGCAACTGTGCGAGAGATAATCCAGGCTTGCAAAGTGTGCCAGCTGATGAAGACAGGAAACAGGCAGCACACTGGAACGAGGTACCGAGGAAAAGAGCCAGGGCAACACTAAGAGATAGATTTCACTGAGGTAAGACCAGGCAAGTACGGGTATCACTATCTGTTGGTTCTGGTAGATACCTTCTCGGGATGGGTAGAAGCCTTCCCCACTAAGGGAGAGACAGCAACAGTGGTTGCTAAAAAGATCTTAGAAGAGATAGTGGCTAGGTACAGGCTGCCAGTGACTATGGGCTCTGATAACGGACCTGTCTTTGTGAGTCAGATTGTACAAGGGCTGGCCCAAGCTCTGGGGACAAAATGGAAGTTACATTGTGAATATAATCCCCAGTGCTCAGGACAGGTTGAAAGAATGAATTGGACCCTAAAAGAAACTTTGAAAAAGTTGGCAATAGAGACTGGCGGGGACTGGGTGACCCTCCTTCCCTTCACGGTCTTTTGAGCGCATAACGCCCCTTATAAGCTGAATCTTACCCCTTTTGAGATTCTGTATGGAAGACCCCCTTCTGTGTGTCCTATATTCGAGGGAAAATGCCTACCACCCCCTACCTTAAGATAATTTCAGCAAACACTGATGACATTAAGTAAGGTGAATAGCCATGTTTGGAAATTAATTCAAGAGATACACGAGGGTCCAAAGAAGGAGACCATCTCCTCACATAATATTGGCCTGGGTGATTGGGTTTGGATAAAATGACACCAATCTAAAGCATTAGAACCTAAATAGAAAGGCCCTTATGTTGTTCTCCTTACCACTCCTACTGCTGTTAAGGTCTACGGGATCGGGCCCTGGGTTCACTGCAATCACGTGCGGCAAGCCACCACGGAAGAACAGGAGAAGGCACAAGCAAAATGATAGACAAGACCTCACCCGTCAAATCCTTTAAAACTGAAACTCCTACGACGAGAGCCCTCTTAACTCTCCTGCTGATAATAGTTTTCATCGGCCCAGGAGCAACCAGCCACAACCCCCATCAGCCAGGTAACCTGACTTGGGTGATCTACAATCGTGAGACTGGAGAACTGCTTAATTCGAGCTCCAACGTGGCCCCCAAGAGACATGGTGGCCAGTACTGACCTTTGATTTGTGCGTGCTGGCGGCTGACGGTAATGGGTTTGGTCCCCACCAACTGACCAAGTTCTTTGCCCACGGTTCTTTCGGTCTGTTCACCCATAACTGTGAACGAAAAGGCCCACAGTACTACAAACAGGTGCCTGTCTATGTCTGCCCTGGGGGAGGAAGAGATCGGAACCAAATTAAAAAATGTGGGGGAGTTGACTCCTTTTATTGTGCTGCTTGGGGTTGCAAAACCATGGGAACAGTCCATTTCGCACCTCCAAGAATCCTTGAGCTCCTTGGCTGAAGTAGTGTTACAGAATAAGAGAGGTTTAAATTTGTTGTTTCTACAACAAAGAAGATTATGTGCAATACTGAGAGAAGAATGCTGTTTCTATATCGACCATTCGGGAGTGGTACAAAAATCTCTCCAGAAAATAAGAGAGAGACTAGCCCAGCAAAAAAGAAAACGAGAAGCCCAACAAGGCTGGTTTGAATCTTGGTTTCAGCGCTCCCCCTGGTTGACCACTTTGATTTCCACCCTCCTGGGTCCACTCATAATACTAATATTGTTACTGACCTTTGGTCCATGCATTTTAAACCGTCTGGTCTCATTTATTAGGGAGCGCCTAAATACCATCCAAATTATGGTATTAAAACAACAATGTCAGTCAATTTCACAGGGTGAAGAAAAAGATTCCTCTACAAAAGTACAAGACAGGGGGGAAATGTGAGGCTGTCACGGCTAACGCCATGACAGGCAGCCTAGATTAGGAGTAGGTCTGGTTTCCCGGGGTAACATAATTATCAGGCCTCCTGGAGCTAGCCAATCAACATATGCCTAGCAAGAAAAAGGGAAACTATCAGGGGAAAGCTGAAAAGCCCCACGTTGGGCCAACAAAAATTGCCTTGCAACTGTGTAACCAATCCGCTTGTGCCAACTACCTGCTGCTTTTTTTGACCTAATAAATACCCGAGAGAACTGGGGCTCGGGGCCTTTTCATCCTCACACCCTTGGTGAGGGCGAGAGGCCCTGGCTTGAGTCAGTAATAAATTCCCCTATTACAAGTTACACTGTCTCGAAGAGTCTCTTTTCCCAATCGGAGATCCAGACTACGGGCAATACACTTACAGATTAGGAAATCACATGTCATGGATACACTGAGGACTTAAACTGAGGTTTAAAAAAATCTCTATTTTCCAGAGGCAGGCTTTCAAGTTGTGGAGAAAGAGGGTGTGATATAAACAAACAAATTGCTATATTACGTGGTAGAATGAAGAATAAGATGTGATGTCAACATGGTGCTACAGTAGATTGAAGTAAAGCTAGGAGCCATCTGAGTGTGTCATGGGAGTGACACAAATGATATTGCTTTGTGATGGAGTTTTGAAAGGTTGATGGGATACTGATGTACTAAATAGGAAAACAGTATATCTGTCAATTCATTTAGGATCATCTTATGAGGTAAGGATCTCTGACATCCTAGATCAAGGCAACTGAGATATTATTGTAGGGTTAGAATGGAGAAATGCTTGTATGGATTTTCATGCATTAGGGAGAATCATATACGCCAAAATGGAGAGTTTGTCTTTATTCTACAAAGCAACAGGAAACCAAGAACATTTAGTCCAAGAGAGCAGTATGTCCAGAATTAGAAAAGAGAAACTTTAATGTGGATTGAGAAGTTGTGGCAGTTGGGGCTAGTAGAGAGAAAGAAAGACCAGAAAGAGCTGGAAATATTATGACATGAAAAATCAAAGAGGGCTCTGCCAGGTGATAAGATGCAAAGAATGTGAGAGATACAGGAAATGAAATAGACCTTGACCACATGCAAGGAATGAGGCAGACATAAGAGTCAAAAAAGGCATCCAACAATATGGGAGTGGTTGAGTCAATAAATGACTGAAAAGTAGAAAGAAGGGAGGAGAAAAATTAAGGTTTTATCCAAAAGCACCTGAGCTCTATTTTCCTGTATTTCAACAACTTAGTACCAGAAATCACCAAAACATGTTAAGCTTCTGCAGCAAATGATAGAAATAAGTACTCTACAGAACCTCTGTTAGACCCTGTGGAATACCAGAACCAAATCTCGAACCACCCAGTGATAACAAGCAGTAGTCACTAGTCATTTTTAACACTTAAATAAGACATAGATTGTAAAGCATAGATGATGAATGGAAATAAATTGGAAACAACACATTTCTTTACAGAGCCAGCCTAAACAAAAGCTAAAACTTAACCAAAATAAAGGTAATGGTCCCCTTATTAATGTGTCCACTTTCTCCAAGAGTTCCTCATTCCTTTTGCCTGAATCCTCCATTGTTTACTAACCCTTCATTGCCTTACTCTCAGCAGATGGTCAGCTAATCACTAATCAAATAAATAATTAAACAGTGTTCACTCCTGAGATATACTTGTATTGATGGACTCTTCAAACTGAAAAGCTTTCTAATGCCCTGAAAGTAAAATACTAATACTGGAAAGAATCCTTCCTAGCCTCTTTCCAAAATGCCTTCAGTTCAATTCAGTTCAGTCACTCAGTCCTGTCTGACTCTTTGCGACCCCATGAATTGTAGCACGCCAGGCCTCCCTTTCCATCACCAGCTCCCAGAGTTTACTCAAACTCATGCCCATCAAGTCAGTGATGCCATCCAGCCATCTCATCCTCTGTCATCCCCTTCTCCTCCTGCCCCCAATCCCTCCCAGCATCAGGGTCTTTTCCAATGAGTCAACGCTTTGCATGAGATTGCCAAAGTATTGGAGTTTCAGCTAGCTTCAGTCCTTCCAAAATATCTAGTGGGCATCAATTGCGAGTCTAGCTAATTAGACATCTTCTGCTGTAATTATTACCTGTTTGGATAGTGAAGACAGGAGACAGATGAAGCACCGAAAGATGTCGAGAAAGAAATGCATGGACAAGTGGAAAAAATAGCGTAAGCCTTAAACACGGATCTATGCCTGCACACCATACTATGTGTGATGGGAACCAGGTTGGCCTAATGAGGGATGGATCTTTCAAGAAAGATCCATATGAGTTGGCACTGAGAAGTTTAATTCAACTCAAATTGTTCAAGATGATTCTTTGATTCTAAGACTCAAAGCCACTTGTCTCATTTAAGTGCACTTAGTCTAAAAGGGAATATACTTATTGCCTATTTGAACACTGCCATTTCAGTTCAGTTCTGGCACTCAGTCATGTCTGACTCTTTGCGACCTCATGAATTGCAGCACACCAGGCCTCCCTGTCCATCGGAAACTCCCAGAATTTACTCAAACTTTGTCCATCGAGTCGCTGATGCCATCCAGCCATCTCATCCTCTGTCGTCCCCTTCTTCTCCTGCCCCCAATCCCTATGAGCATCAGGGTCTTTTCCAATGAGACAACTCTTCGCATAAGGTGACCAAAGTACTGGAGTTTCAGCTTCAGCATAAGTCCTTTCAATGAACTCCCAGGACTGATATCCTTTAGGATGAACTGGTTGGATCTCCTTGCAGTCCAAGGGCCTCTCAAGAGTCTTCTCCAACACCACAGTTCAAAAGCATCAATTTGTCGGCACTCAGCTTCCTTCCAGAACAACATGAACATCCATACATGACCAGTGGGAAAACCATAGCCTTGACCAGACAGACCTTTGTTGGCAAAGTAATGTCTCTGCTTTTTAATATGCTATCTATGTTGGTCATAACTTTCCTTCCAAGGAGTAAGCATCTTTTAATTTCATGGCTGCAATCACCATCTTCAGTGATTATGGAGCCCAAAAAAGTATAGTCTGACACTGCTTACACTGTTTCCCCATCTATTTCCCATAATGTACTCTGCAGATAAATTAAATAAGCAGGGTGGTAATAAGCAGCCTTGACATACTCCAGTCTGTTGTTCCATGTCCAGTTCTCTCTGTTGCTTCCTGACCTGCATATAGGTTTTTTAAGAGGCAGGTCAGGTGGTCTGGTATTCCCATCTGTTTCAGAATTTTCCTGTTTATTGTGATCCACACAGTCGAAGTCTTTGGCATAGTCAATAAACCAGAAATAGATGTTTTTCTGGAACTTTTTTGCTTTTTCGATGATCCAGCAGATGTTGGCAATATGATCTCTGGTTCCTCTGCCTTTGCTAAAACCAGCTTGGACATCTGGAAGTTCACGGTTCATGTATTGCTGAAGCTTGGCTTGGAGAATTTGAGCATTACTTTACCAGCGTGTGAGATGAGTGCAATAGTGTGGTAGTTTGAGAATTTTTTGGGATTGCCTTTGTCTGGGATTGGAATGAAAACTGACCTTTTCCAGTCCTATGGCCAATGCTGAGTTTTCCAAATTTGCTGGTATATTGCATGCAGCACTTTCACAGCATCATCTTTCAGGATTTGAAATAGCTCAACTGGAATTCCATGACATCCACTAGCTTTGTTCCTAATGATGCCTTCTAAGGCCCACTTGAGTTCGCATTCAAGATGTCTGGCTCTAGGTGAGTGATCACACCATTGTGATTACCTGGGTCATGAAAATCTGCTTTGTACAGTTCTTCTGTGTATTCTTGCCACCACTTCTTAATATCTTCTGCTTCTGTTAGGTCCATACCATTTCTGTCCTTTATCAATCCCATCTTAGCACGAAATATCCTCTTGGTATCTGTAATTTTCTTGAAGAGATCTTTATTCTTTACCATTCTGTTGTTTTCCTCTATTTCTCTGCACTGATCAAAGAGGAAGGCTTTCTTATCTCTCCTTGCTATTCTTTGGAACTCTGCATTCAAATGGGAATATCTTTCTTTTTCTACTTTGCTTTCTGCTTCTCTTCTTTTCACAGCTATTTGTAAGCCCTCCTCAGACAACCATTTTGCATTTTTGCATTTCTTTTCCATGAGGATGGTTTTGAACCCTGTCTCCTGTACAATGTCATGAACCTACATCCATAGTTCATCAGGCACTCTGTCTATCAGATCTAGTCCCTTAAATCTATTTCTCACTTCCACTGTATTGTCATAAGGAATTTGATTTAGGTCATACCTGAATGATCCAATGATTTTTCCTACTTTTTTCAGTTTAATTCTGCATTTGACAATAAGGAGTTCATGATCTGAGTCACAGTCAGCTCCTGGTCATGTTTTTGCTGACAGTGTAGAGCTTCTCCATGTTTGGCTGCAAAGAATATAATCAATCTGATTTCGGTCTCGACCATCTGGTGATGTCCATGTGTAGAGTCTTTTCTTGTGTTGTTGGAAGAGGGTGTTTGCTATGACCAGTGCGTTCTCTTGGCAAAACTCTATTAGCCTTTGCCCTGCTTAATTTGTACTCCAAGGCCAATTTTGCCTGTCACTCCAGGTGTTTTTTGACTTCCTATTTTTGCATTTCAGTCCCCTAGAATGAAAAGGACCTCTTTTTTGAGTATATTTGTGACATTTTAAAAATATACACAAAATATAAACCAAATGACAGTGAGATAAAAATAAATAGACATGGAATTGCTAACATTTTCTTCCCCAGGGAATGAGGCCACCCATTGTAATGGCCACCGGATTAATGGATTCTAAATGTACAGACATAATGATACGAGTTGTTTAACTATCATAATAAAGTAATTTCTTTTACATATAGCTTCAATCAAAGTTCTCAGAACACCGCAAGGAGCCAAGAATAAAATTACATGTGAATAACTCTCTTCATATGCATATGTAAAATTTTGGGAGCTCAATTAAGTAATCAACTTTAGTTCTTTTGTTATTCCATCAATTCATCTACTGGTAAATAAACCAAACTCTACAATAAATATCTTTTCTTCAGAGTTTAAATCTCATGTCATAATAAAAGTGGAGCAATGGCCTAGAAGAATGAATAAAATTTCATATGGATATCATTATATATATGCATTTGTAAAGAGAATTAATGAAAAAATACAGAAGACTTACAGTTTGCTGAAACTGAAAGTGTATACACACAGAGCTGTATATATATTACCTAGAAAAAATACTTTCTCAGCTTCTGATGACTTCTAAAGAAAGGGACTCCATGACTTTCATCTCCAGCCTACTGTGGACTCCTTTTCCCTTTTACCTCAACTTCCCTACATGAAATCTCTGCCCTATGTTATAAAACACTTCTTAGGCTTCTGGTTCAGACAAGATGGCCTTGATCTCTTTGTGCCCACTCCTCCGTTTGTTCTGGAAAAAAGAAGAGACCACTAAAGGAGACCTTGTGTATTTGGCAAGAAGAAGGGGAACTAGTTTAGGGCCTGAAGAAAGGAAGAGCAACAGAGCAGCACCTAAGAGAAGACAACCCAGGCCCAGCATTCCTGACCTCCAACCTAGCATCAGAAGGCAGCCTGAGAAGGGCTGTTCCTCCCAAAGAATAAATGTGAAGGAACAGCAGGTAGTGGTTTAGTTATGTCTGACTCTTTGTGACCCCAAGGACTGTAACCCCCTGGGTTCTCTGTCCATGGAATTCTCCAGGCCAGAATCCAGATTCCCATGTGTTCCGCCAGGGGATCTTCCCAACCCAAGGACTGAATCCAGGTCTTCACAAGGCAAGTGGATTCCTTACTGCCAGAGCCACCAGGAAAGCCCAAGAAACTCAATAATGGCATGGCTATTTGGAAAATAAAAGGATAAAAATGTATGTTAATGTTAGATAAAGTCGACTTGAGAGCAAAGAAAATTTCCATAGACAAAGGAATACAAGGACATTACATAAAGGAAAAAAGAGTGGAATCCCTGGGTCAGGAAGATCCCCTGGAGGAGGGCATGGTAACCCACCTTAACATTCTTTCCTGGAGAATCCCCATGGACAGAGGAGTCTGGCAGGCTATATAGTCCATGGGGTCACAAAGAGTTGAACATGACTGAAGTCACTTAGCACACATGTAAGAGAGGAAAACTTAAATGTTCTCACCAAAATGATCTTGAAAAGTAAATATGTGAGGAGATATTAATAGATATGTTAATTAAATCAATGAGGAAATCCATTAATAATGTATATCTATTTAAATTGTCCTGTATATGTTAAATATCTTTTATTTTATCAGCAAAATATATTTTTTAAAAAACTGAAAAGAGAAAAATAGCAATAATTTCAATGCTTTTTACATAGTTTTGTAGGTATTTCAGATATTGCAGTTGATATGTAAAAGGGTTTTTTTCTTTTTCTTTATTCCAGATAATAACCAGTGGGATTCACTGGATATTCAGAAAAAGAAGAAACCTTGGAAATTATCTAGGCAATCCTCCCATATTAATGATATATAAGTAAATCCAAGAATGATTAAGTCACTTATTTAAACTTACAAAACTGAGTGCAAAAGTAGAAATAGAAACCAGGTTTCCTAGGTTTAAGTGAATCTTTACCGAATAACCCAGCAAATGGAAATATCTCCTATGCTCTGCAAAACTTGATCTTATCTCTTTCACAGAACTGATCATATTCCACATTGTATTCACTGTCCAGTTAGCATAAGTTTTAACAAGTAAGTTATATTCATTGAAGGTTCAATCCTGGCATTTTTGTTCTTCTCATTTATATTCTCACACATTGCTAAAGCTCTTTATAAATGTCTTCTCCCTGGAATACCCTCACTGTCTTACCTGATTACCTCCTCAACATCTTTCAGATCTCAGTAAAAACCACTTCCTAAAAGCAGCATTTCCTGACTCTGTCACAGCTCAGGTCTCCTTGTCATGTGGACATATGGAATTCCTGTGCTTTTCACTCTTGAACATGTCCCAGTTGTGGTGCAACATTTAACTTTCAAATTCACTTCATTTCTGCCAGTGAACTAAAACCATTGAGGGCTTATCTTCCCATCCAAACCCTCATACATGATTTTTGGACATAATTACAGAACTAGAACTGTGGGGGCTTCCCTTGTGGCTCAGCTGGTAAAAAATCTGCCTGCAATGTGGGAGGCCTAGGTTTGATCCCTGGGTTGAGAGGCTTCCCTGGAGAAGGGAAAGGCTACCCACTCCAGGATTCTGGCCTGGGGAATTCCATGGACTGCATAGTCCATGGGGTAACAAAGAGTCAGACACGACTGAGCGACTTTCACTTTCACAGAACTGTGGATGCATTTGCTTTTAATTATTACCCTATTAGATGGAAAGGAATGGATATTCAGCCTTTTATTTCACATACACTAGCCCTCACAGTTTCCTGTCCTAAGATAATGTGATAATTGAGTCCCTGACTAAAGGCTGAATAGGACAGAACTAGACACAGTGTTGTGTGCTGCATGCAATATGTCAGCAAATATGGAAAACTCATCAGTGGCCACAGGTCTGGAAAAGGTCAATTTTCATTCCAATCCCAAAGAAAGGCAATCCCAAACAATGCTCAAACTACCACTCAATTGCACTCATCTCACACGCTAGTAAAGTAATGCTCAAAATTCTCCAAGCCTGGCTTCATCAATATATGAACTGTGAACTTCCAAATGTTCAAGCTGGTTTTAGAAAAGGCAGAGGAACAGAGATCAAATTGCCAACATCTGCTGGATCATCAAAAAAGCAAGAGAGTTCCAGAAAAACATCTATTTCTGCTTTATTTACTATGCCAAAGCCTTTCACTGTGTGGATATCTATAAACTGAGGAAAATTCTGAAATAGATGGGATTACCAGACCACCTGACCTACCTCTTGAGAAACCTATATGCAGGTAAGGAAGCAACAGTTAGAACTGAACATGGATCAACAGACTGGTTCCAAATAGGAAAAGGAGTACGTCAAGGCTGAATATTGTCACCCTGCTTATTTAACTTATATGCAGAGTACGTCATGAGAAACACTGTGCTGGATGAAGCACAAGCTGGAATCAAGATTGCCAGGAGAAATATCAATAATCTCAGATATGCAGATGACACCACCCTTATGACAGAAAGTGAAGAGGAACTAAAAAACCTCTTGATAAAAGTGAAAAGGGAGAGTGAAAAAGTTGGGTTAAAGCTCAACATTCAGAAAACTAAGATCATGGCATCGGTTCCCATCACTTCGTGGGAAATAGATGGGGAAACAGTGGAAGCAGTGTCAGACTTTATTTTTGGGGGCTCCAGAAAAACTACAGATGGTGATTGCAACCATGAAATTAAAAGACGCTTACTCCTTGGAAGGAAAGTTATCACCAACCTACATAGCATATTAAAAAGCAGAGACATTACTTTGCCAAAAAAGGTCCCTCTTGTCAAGTCTGTGGTTTCCAGTGGTCATGTATGGTTGTGATAGTCAGACTGTGAAGAAAGCTGAGGGCCAAAAAATTGAAGCTTTTGAACTGTGGTGTTGGAGAAGACTCTTGAGAGTCCCTTGGACTCCAAGGAGATAGAATCAATCCATCCTAAAGGAGATCAGTCCTGGGTGTTCATTGGAAGACTAATGCTGAAGCTGAAACTCCAATACTTTGGCCACCTCATGCAAACAGTTGACTCATTGGAAAAAACCCTGATGCTGGGAGGGATTGGGGGCAGGAGGAGAAGGGGATGACAGAGGATGAGATGGCTGGATGGCATCACCGACTCGATGGGCATGAGTTTGAGTAAATTCCGGGAGTTGGTGATGGACAGGGAGGCATGGCGTGCTGCGGTTCATGTGGTCGGAAAGAGTCGGACACGACTGAGCGACTGAACTAACTGAGACACAGTGCCCTGAACCTGCACTTGAGTCTCCTTTTGACCATAGGGTCTTAACTTCACTAGAGGAGTTCAGTTACTTAGCTGTACTCGCTGATCATGACAGATGAAAATACTTCAAGGAGTATCTACAAATCAAATTTTTTTTTTCCCAGTGGGTTTTGTCATACATTGATATTTGTACACAAACACCTAATCTCTCTCTGAATGTACAAAAAAATTCACCTCTTTACTGAAGTGTTACCTTCTTTTCCTAGATGAAAGTACCATCTTTCTCCTTATTGCTTCCTAATTTCATTCTCACCATTTTTATCTCACTGACCACACTCTGTCTTATAGTCACTTATCTGAACAACACCAACTCCCACTGCTTTAATTCAGTTTCCTTGGATCTATAAAGGCTGCACCAACTACCCTGAAGTTACCATTTACTGAATATCAACCTTGGCAGAAACTCGTATTTTTCACAGACCAGCTTATTTGTTCCTTTTGAGGTAAATATTACAATTAAAAGCAAAGTACTCAGCCTCTGGTATTTTGGATACACTGACAACTGGACAAAATCTTAACCGCTATTATAGACAAAAGTTCCTTTCGTGTTACTTTTTTTTCTTTGAGGAAAAACTTGTATTAAGATAGCTTTCAAGTGAATAGAAACGGGACCAGTATATTAATTGGGAAAAAACAATAAAAAAACACTGTTGCAGGAAACAAAAGTAGACAAATAATGCATCTTCTCTATACGTGAAGACTCATTTTTATGGGCAGCTGTTGGCTCAGACAGTATAGAGTCCGCCTGCACTATAAGAAACCTGGATTCCACCCCTGGTCAGGAAGATCCCTGGAAGAGGACATGTCAAACCACTCTAGTATTCTTGCCTAGAGAATCCCCATGGACAGAGGATCCTGGTGGGTTGCAGTCCATGGGGTTGTCAGACCATGGGGTCATAAAGCGTTGGACACGACTGAGAAATTACACATAGCAAAATTCCTCAAGGTGACATACTGACATTTAGAAAATTTCTCTAACTAGTATGCTTAACTACAACTCCTGCTTTTCAAAGAAAGAACGAAGATAAATGTAGTATTCCAAAACAATCAAGTAATGATTTCTATCAAGGAATTTTTCTTAAAGCTAAGTTAGAGAAATACATTGTGAGATAGAGCACATAATGAGAAGAAGATGAGATCCAAACATGGAAGCTGCATAGCTAATCGATAATTTTCTTTTCAAGAAAAAGAATAAAACCTCAGTTTGGGATCATGCTTGATACGGAGATTTGCATAATCTTTGGAAATGTAAAGGATTTTCTACTTTAATTTCCTTGTTTAGTTGAGAAAAACAAGGCCTAGAGAAGAAAAGATAAGTTTTCTGAGTCAAAGAGCAGTTATGTTAGGATTCTGATGAGAGCCCAGTGACAGGCCTTAGGGTCCAGTTGCTTCATCTTTAGGCTGACAGGCTGGTGATTGGGGTTCCAGTAATGGTCTTGTCTTCAGGCTGAATTGCTTTTACTTTGGGAAACCTCTGTCTTTGCTCTTAACACCTTCAACTGATCCCATAGAATCCACAATCTATTTATTTAAATGTTAGTTACATCCAAGGAAATATCTTCCCAAGTGAGCATGTCAAAGAACTACAATTTGAAAGAAATGTTAAGTTCTATGGAATATGTTACCTCATTCCACAGGAATTGAATATCCATGCTACCTGTTCCATATTCATGATCTTCTAAGGGAAAACATGACTGAGAGATTTCTTTTTTCCCATTTAATCATGTCCAGTGTTTTAGTGCATGCAGGCTGCTGTTACAGAATGCCAGAGGCAGGGTGGTTTATAAACCATGTTATCTATCACTGGTCTGGAGGCTAGAAGTCCAAGATCAGGGTGCCAGCATGGTTGAGTGAGTACGGGCCTCTTCCAGGACATATCCCTAAATAGAAGGGATGAGCAAGTATTTTAGGCCTCTTTCACAAAAGCCCTAATCCCATTCATGTGGGTGCTGCACTCATGACCTAATTATTTTCAAATGGTCCCATCATCTAAAATCGTCACTTTGGGGATTAGCTTTACAACATACGAATTTTGGGAGTACACAATCATTAGGCCATGGTCCCCAACGAGGAGACTGATTTGTCTAAGGTAACCCAGTGCCTCATGCTACTGAATGCTCTGTGGTACTGATAGGAAGCCAAGGACTAAGGAATTGTAGATTTCTCCTGGCATATACGCAGGGGATTGCAGAGTTTTGAAAGATACAGATAAAAACTGCCCAGGGAAAAAGGCATATAGGGCAGAGTCAAAGACAGTGTGAGCATGGAACTTTTGGTTTCCTCTTCCCAGGGTGTCATGGGCAGCTTTGTGTTCCCAGCACCTATGTGCCAACAATGAGCACTTGCAGACACGGGAGCCTACTCCAGGCTCTGTGTCCAGTGGTTTTACTGGGGCTCCACCTCGTAGGCCTGATTGACTGTCCATACAGCTGAACTCAGCTGCAAACCCCTCTAGAGGTGCAACTGATACTGCATGACCAAAACCCCCATCCTGAATCACATTGTTCAGGTGGCCCAAAATTTTTACTCTAAATCAGATAATTTGCATCCGTATCAGGCTGTCCCAAGACCCTCACAAAAATAAAAGCACTTTTCTCAGTGTCAATCTTTGACACCCTTAGGAACACTTTATCAGAGAAAACAACCGTAGGGTTTAGAGAGGAGCTACCAGGAAACAAGTACAAAGTCCAGACTTCCCTTTGGATGAGGCTGAGCCCTTCACTACAGAGCTGGGTGGCTGGTTTTGCCTGAGGAGACTCCCCTGTTGTAACATCACTTTAAGAAAATGTGAAGTGACAAACATTGGTCAGGCATTTATCTTCTTCTGGTCTTTCTCTGAAATGCTTTTCCTGCATTATCTTCATTAATTCTTTTGCAACTCCATGAGGCGAACACTAGTTTGAATGGAATTATGGAGAGAAGTAAAATAAGGCTTGCTTAAAGATTCAGAGCTAGTGAGTGGTGGAGTGGGAGTATGTACAAAGGCTACAGGACTCCAAGGTTCATACTTAAAGTCACTATGTTGCAAAGATACCCACATTTCTTTTTTTAGCATTTTTATTTACTTGCTTGCCTTGTGTCTTAGTTGTAGCATAGCTGGGTCTTCCACCTCTCTTGTGGAATGTGGAATCTAGATCTGTGAGCGAGATTGAACCCCAGGACCCCCTTCACTGGGAGCACGGATTCCTTAGCACTGGACAGTCGGGAAAGTTCCAACACCGTTTCCATTTGGAGTAAATGTTCACATGCAAGTGCATATCCAAAGAAGATTGTTGAATCAATATTGTCCAGTCCTATCTTTCTGTTCCACAGTATATATGAAATGAGGAAGTTGCAATATTAACTCTTCTTGCTATCCATTTAACAGAAATAAATAAAAGACAGAAGGTCATGAAGACTTACCATAAGCTCATGACGCCATGACCAAAGAAGGCTTAGGTGACAAGAGCATTTCATATGGTCTTTGTCTGGCATCCCAGAAATCTATACACCCTGGGGCATCACACAGTAATAAGATTCCAGGTAGTGAAAAGCATGCCTTTCTTTATAAAACTGGTCCAGGGCAATTCTGAAATGGGTGGTGGGAAAGAAGACCAGTATTTAAGCCTTCACATACTAATGCTTTCTCAGAGAGAAAAATTTAGAAAAGAATTCATATGAATGTTGAGAGTCTGAAAATTGTTTTCATTAAAACTCTCTCCATGAACACATGACATGTAAAACTTCAAGTACCCCAGAATACCGTGGTTTCTTACCACAGTCTGAGTAAACCTGTATTTTAATGATTTTCTTAATTTCAGGTGAAGCTTTCATTAACTTCCCATGTGACCAGTGGTGTTGACAATTGATGGATCAATTGGAACGGGGTTCCTGAAAATGGAGTGGACAGATTTGAAATGTAATCTGAAGTCTAAGTGAAGGGAGTTTGATACACAGAGGGAGAAAGGAATTTTAACTTTTCTGAGGAATGCTGGTTAGTGAGATGTGGTCCTCAAGAATCTATGTGAAAGAGTCCACTTCCTGCAACAACTGAGGACAGGGAAAAGGATGGAGTCTAAGCTCTGGTGTCAAGACAGAAGTGTTTCAACCCTCAGACCTTCATTATAGACAGACTGAGCTCTCTGAAGGCAACGGTATCCAAAATAGGATACCAGCAACAGCAATACAAATGACCAAGTGATGGAGGAGCAACACAGACCTGTTCTAATCAACCCAAGGTGTTCTTAGTGTGAAAATATTAATGGCCTCCTGACCACTTACTGTTTAGTTCTACTTTTGTCTGAGAGAAAAGTTCCTCCAAGAAGGATAGTTCACACTCCTTCCAGGAAGCCAACTGGTGACTCTAAGCCATGGAATTAACATTTGCATCTAGAATTAATTTTAAAACAATACTGTGTCTCCCACCATTCAAGTGGGTGGCCTTGGAAACAGCAGTTACAATCGTGATTTTAAAGAAATATTAAATACAGATGTTCATCCCTTGTTCTGCCTGTAAACTTTAGAAACATGTACTTGTGAAATTGTTTTTCAAAGATGGGACAGCTGCCTGCTTTTTAATTACCTTGATTACTGTAGAATATGCCCTAAGGTTAAAATTTCTTTTGCTGAGAAAAGTGACTTTTTTCCTACCACACCTAATCTGTTATCTTCTTCACTAAAATTCTCTAGCAATGTAAGTTCTAATTTTTAATTTGTTAATACCCACTATCCCCAGGAATCGTAGCAAAGAGTCGGACATGACTAAGTGACTGAACTGAGCTGAACTGACCTGAATACCCACTATCCACAGGAAGTAGAAGCTTTATGGACAAATGAGTACCCTGTCTTAATATAAAATGTCCCCATATGGCTACTGTTCTTAAAGACCCAGATGGCCATTCTTTCCTACCACCCAGAACTTTATTAAGTGCACATTTTTACATTTATTTGTGGTTCTCTTCTTTTTCTCCAATTTCAACTTTAAGCACCTCATTTTTGTTTTAATTTTATACCCCTATTGTCTCACTAGCCTCAGGATTTCTTAGTGAACATAGTAGACTCAGTGTAAATTTGAGTCATGCTCTGTGATAAAGAATACAACTTTGAGATATAAATCAGAATCATTAAAGAAACATGGTTCAGTTCAGCTAAGTTCAATCACTCAGTCATGTCCGACTCTTTGCAACCCCATGAATCACAGCATGCCAGGCCTCCTTGTCTATCACCAACTCCCAGCGTTTACTCAAACCCATGTCCATCGAGTCAGTGATGCCATCCAGCCATCTCATTCTCTGTCATCCCCAATCCCTCCAGCATCAGAGTCTTTTCCAATGATTCAACTCTTCGCATGACGCGGCCAAAGTATTAGAGTTTTAGCTTCAACATCAGTCCTTCCAATGAACAGCCAGGAATGATCTCCTTTAGGATGGCCTGGATGGATCTCCTTGCAGGCCAATGGACTCTCAAGAGTCTTCACCAACACCACAGTTCAAAAGCATCAATTTTTCGGTGCTCATCTTTCTTTGCAGTCCAAATCTCACATACATACATGACCACAGGAAAAGCAATAGCTTTGGCTAGACGGAACTTTGTTTGCAAAGTAATGTCTCTGCATTTAATATGCTGTCTATGTTGGTCATAGCTTTCCTTCCAAGGAGTAAGGGTCTTTTAATTTCATGGCTGCAGTCACCATCTGCAGTGATTTTGGATCCCAAGAGATAAAGTCTGACACTTTCCAGTGTTTCCCCATCTGTTTCCCATGAAGTGATGGGACCAGATGCCATAATCTTAGTTTTCTGAATGTTGAGCTTTAGGCCAACTTTTTCACTCTCCTCTTTCACTTTCATCAAGAGGCTTTTTAGTTCCTCTACACTTTCTGCCATAAGGGTGGTGTCATCTGCATATCTGAGATTATTGATATTTCTCCTGGCAATCTTGATTCCAGCTTGTGCTTCTTCCAGCCCAGCATTTTTCATGATGTACTCTGCATAAAAGTTAAGTAAGCAGGGTGATGATATAGCCTTAACATACTCCTTTTCCTACTTGAACAAGTAATCGCAAACATGAAGAGCTGTGGAAACAGGAAGGACTCACACTGTGGGAGCAGAGAGCAAGGGAACTCGGCTCCTAGTCAAAAGGGTTAGGAGTCACTGTCCAAGGAGCTGGTGCAGAAGCTAAAAATCTAAAAGATACATGGGAGGACGCTGAACAAACTAAAGAAAAAACGTTCTAGGCAAAGCAAAGCAAGGCAAGGAAGATGGTGCAGGATCATGGTATGTTCAGGGAACTGATCAGATCTGGTGTAGCTGGACTGGAAAGAGGAGAGGACAGGGCAGGAGTGAAGCTGAAACCCAGTCAAGGGCCAGATCTAGGAGAGACCCAGGAACAGTGGGAAGAAATTTAGGCTCTCTTCTATGGAAAGGGGGTAGCCATGCAAGAGTTTAGGTAGCGGAGACACAATTATCCTTCTATTTTTAAAGCAAAGTCCCGCTTAGAACGGAGCCAGTATTCGAGGGAGCAGAAGGGGATTCCAGGGATATTAATTCAGGGACTGGGGACCACCAGGAGATTGATGGAGCAGTTTGTGGTAGAAGATCTGGAAAGAAAATAAATCTTTAAAAGATTTAAGTAAAAGAATGTTTAAAATTTACAACAAAGTCTAATATGTAAGAGGGAAAAGCAAAGCAGGAGAGAAAGTTCTCTATCTATAAAATAACTAGGGAATCATCCCTGTCATGTATGATCGTGTGAATAAAAATATAAATGTGACAATGTAGACTACATAAGCATCTCTTAAACTGCCTAATGCATATAATAAACTCAAAAAAATAAAACGGCTATCTTTAGAATGAAATAGCAATTCACACTTCTTACAAGTGATGTGAGGTTGAATTTTTTTTCTGGGTCAAATCCCTTATCTTTGCACTCTACCACTGGGTGCAAAGACTGCAGTTCACCAATGCAAATGGAAAGAAATGTGACAGGAGACTTTGTATGAGGAAAGAGTCTACAGTGTGACCTCCAGATTATAAATGCTCCACCTTTACATGCTGGCAGCCAATAAAAAGTGTTATTTGAGAATATATATCAAACAGTTTGGTGAGATTTTTCTCTTAAATTTATGTAGATGTTCAAGACCATGATCTTGGTCATGGTTTGTGTTCTTTTCCAGGCTGCCTGTTTTTACTCCTATGGATTATACCTTTCTGATGAACCCTTTGGGATAGAATGAAATCGTGTGACTCTGTAGTTTGCACCTCCAGTGCCCAAGACAAAGTTCTTGGCAGGGGTGCTAGAGAACTGTGGTTGACCCACACACAAGGTATGCATAGATGGAGATGGCCACACACAGACCTCTCTGGTGGGCAGGGCACAGGAGAGCCATCACACAACAGAAGAAGCCTGTTTTACTTCTCTAACTATAGACACTGCAGCTATGAAATTAAAAGATGCTTACTCCTTGGAATGAAAGTTATGTCCAACCTAGATAGCATGTTAAAAAGCAGAGACATTACTTTGCCAACAAAGGTCTGTCCTGTCAAGGCTATGGATTATCCAGTGGTCATGTATGGATGTGAGAGTTGGATGGTGAAGAATGCTGAATGCTGAAGAATTGATGCTTTTATTTATTTATTTTATTAGTTGGAGGCCAATCACTTCACAACATTTCAGTGGGTTTTGTCATACATTGATATGAATCAGCCATGGATTTACACGTATTCCCCATCCCGATCCCCGCTCCCACCTCCCTCTCCACCCGATTCCCCGGAGTCCTCCCAGTGCACCAGGCTGGAGCACTTGTCTCATGCATTCCACCTGGGCTGGTGATCTCTTTCACCATAGATAGTATACATGCTGTTCTTTTGAAATATCCCACCCTCACATTCTCCCACAGAGTTCAAAAGTCTGTTCTGTATTTCTGTGTTTCTTTTTCTATTTTGCATATAGGGTTATCGTTACCACCTTTCTAAATTCCATATATATGTGTTAGTATGCTGTAATGTTCTTTATCTTTCTGGCTTACTTCACTCTGTATAAGGGGCTCCAGCTTCATCCATCTCATTAGGACTGGTTCAAATGAATTCTTTTTAATGGCTGAGTAATATTCCATGGTGTATATGTACCACAGCTTCCTTATCCATTCGTCTGCTGATGGGCATCTAGGTTGCTTCCATGTCCTGGCTATTATAAACAGTGTTGAGATGAACATTGGGGTGCACGTGTCTCTTTCAGATCTGGTTTCCTCAGTGTGTATGCCCAGAAGTGGGATTGCTGGGTCATATGGAAGTTCTATTTCCAGTTTTATAAGAAATCTCCACACTGTTTTCCATAGCGGCTGTACTAGTTTGCATCCCCACCAACAGTGTAAGAGGGTTCCCTTTTCTCCACACCCTCTCCAGCATTTATTGCTTGTAGACTTTTGGATAGCAGCCATCCTGACTGGCGTGTAATGGTACCTCATTGTGGTTTTGATTTGCATTTGTCTAATAATGAGTGATGTTGAGCATCTTTTCATGTGTTTGTTAGCCATCTGTATGTCTTCTTTGGAGAAATGTCTGTTTAGTTCTTTGGCCCATTTTTTGATTGGGTCATTTATTTTTCTGGAATTGAGCTGCAGGAGTTGCTTGTATATTTTTGAGATTAATCCTTTGTCTGTTTCTTCATTTGCTATTATTTTCTCCCAATCTGAGGGCTGTCTTTTCACCTTACTTATAGTTTCCTTTGTAGTGCAAAAGCTTTTAAGTTTCATTAGGTCCCATTTGTTTAGTTTTGCTTTTATTTCCAATATTCTGGGAAGTGGGTCATAGAGGATCTTGCTGTGATTTATGTCAGAGAGTGTTTTGCCTATGTTCTCCTCTAGGAGTTTTATAGTTTCTGGTCTTACATTTAGATCTTTAATCCATTTTGAGTTTATTTTTGTGTATGGTGTTAGAAAGTGTTCTAGTTTCATTCTTTTACAAGTGGTTGACCAGTTTTCCCAGCACCACTTGTTAAAGAGGTTGTCTTTTTTCCCTTGTATATCCTTGCCTCCTTTGTCAAAGATAAGGTGTCCATAGGTTTGTGGATTTTTCTCTGGGCTTTCTATTCTGTTCCACTGGTCTATATTTCTGTCTTTGTGCCAGTACCATACTGTCTTGATGACTGTGGCTTTGTAGTAGAGTCTGAAGTCAGGCAGGTTGATTCCTCCAGTTCCATTCTTCTTTCTCAAGATTACTTTGGCTATTCGAGGTTTTTTGTATTTCCATACAAATGGTGAAATTATTTGGTCTAGTTCTGTGAAAAATACCGTTGGTAGCTTGATAGGGATTGCATTGAATCTATAGATTGCTTTGGGTAGAATAGCCATTTTGACAATATTGATTCTTCCAATCCATGAACACGGTATGTTTCTCCATCTGTTTGTGTCCTCTTTGATTTCTTTCATCAGTGTTTTATAGTTTTCTATGTATAGGTCTTTTATTTCTTTAGGTAGATATACTCCTAAGTATTTTATTCTTTTTGTTGCAATGGTGAATGGTATTGTTTCCTTAATTTCTCTTTCTGTTTTTTCATTGTTAGTATATAGGAACGCGAGGGATTTCTGTGTGTTAATTTTATATCCTGCAACTTTACTATATTCATTGATTAGCTCTAGTAATTTTCTGGTAGAGTCTTTAGGGTTTTCTATGTAGAGGATCATGGCATCTGCAAACAGTGAGTTTCACTTCTTCTTTTCCTATCTGGATTCCTTTTACTTTTTCTGCTCTGATTGCTATGGCCAGAAATTCCAACACTATGTTGAACAGTAGTGGTGAGAGTGGGCACCCTTGTCTTGTTCCTGATTTCAGGGCAAATGCTTTCAATTTTTCACCATTGAGGGTGATGCTTGCTGTGGGTTTGTCATATATAGCTTTTATTATGTTGAGGTATGTTCCTTCTATTCCTGCTTTTTGGAGAGTTTTAATCACAAATGAGTGTTGAATTTTGTCAAAGACTTTCTCTGCATCTATTGAGATAATCATATGGTTTTTATCTTTCAATTTGTTAATGTGGTGTATTACATTGATTGATTTGTGGATATTAAAGAATCCTTGCATTCCTGGGATAAAGCCCACTTGGTCATGGTGTATGATTTTTTTAATATCTTGTTGGATTCTGTTTGCTAGAATTTTGTTAAGGATTTTTGCACCTATGTTCATCAGTGATATTGGCCTGTAGTTTTCTTTTTTTGTGGCATCTTTGTCTGGTTTTGGAATTAGGGTGATGTTGGCCTCATAGAATGAGTTTGGAAGCTTACCTTCATCTGCAATTTTCTGGAAGAGTTTGAGTAAGACAGGTGTTAGCTCTTCTCTAAATTTTTGGTAGAATCAGCGAATTGATGCTTTTAAAATGTGGTGTTCGAGAAGACTCTTGAGTGTCCCTTGGACTGCAACGATATCCAACCAGTCTATCCTAAAGGAGATCAGTCCCGGGTGTTCATTGGACGGACTGATGCTGAAGTTGAAGTTCCAATATTTGGCCACCTCATGGGACGAGTTGTCTCATTGGAAAAGACCCTGATCATGGGAAAGATTGGGGGCAGGAGGAGAAGGAAACGACAGAGGATGAGATGGCTGGATGGCATCACTGACTCAATGGACATGAGTTTGAGTAAACTCTGAGGATTGTTGATGGACAGGGAGGCCTGGAGTGCAGCGATACATGGGATCGCAAAGAAGTGGACCTGATTGAGAGACTGAACTGAACTGAACTATAGACACAGACCGTCACTATCACCAAGGAGGAGGGTAGTGTTTCTGTATTGTAGGTTAACATGCATACATTTAGATTTTGCAACTACAAGGATGCAGTTCTAACACAGAACAGGAATTGAACAGGCTTTTTTCTAAATTCATAAGATTTCCATATCTTTATACAGAATTATTCTTTCTGAATATTTCAAAAGACAAGGGAGTCTGCGTGCTGCAGTTTGTAGAGATGCAAATAGTTGAACACGATTTAGGACTGAAGAACAGCAACTCTAAATATTCTACTGTGCGATTACAATGCAGCTGTATCTTACCTAGGAATTAAATAAGTGGGGGAAATTTGTATGGAGAAAAACTTACGCTTGAACATTCTTGAATCACCCACAAAGAATGGTTCAGATCAGTTCAGTCACTCAGTCATGTCCGAATCTTTGCAACCCCATGAATCGCAGCACACCAGGCCTCCCTATCCATCACCAACTCCCAGAGTCTACACAAACCCTTGTCCATCAAGTCGGTGATGCCATCTAGCCATCTCATCCTCTATCATCTCCTTGTCCTCCTGTCCCCAATCCTTCCCAGAATAAGGTTCTTTTCCAATGAGTCAATTCTTCGCATGAGGTGGCCAAAGTATTGGAGTTTCAGCTTCAGCATCAGTCTTTCCAATGAACACCCAGGACTGATCTCCTTTAGGATGGACTGATTCGATCTCCTTGCAGTCCAAAGGACTCTCAAGAGTGTTCTTCAACAACACAGTTCAAAAGCATCAATTCTTTGGTGCTCAGCTTTCTTCACCATCATGGTATATGTTGTTTTATACATCCTTTGTGGTCTTGCAATAAGCCTAACATGGTCAGGCTTTCTCAAGCATTTAGACAAATTCCTACCTTGTTAGAGGAGAAACCAGATGAAACACTAGGCCTCCGTTTAGTGGTTAGTTTTTAAAAATAAATGTTAGTCTGTTTTCTGTTTTGTTTAAAAATATACACAATGTTTAGAGGTTGCTTTTTATTTATAATTACTACAAAACATTGGCTACATTAACCATGTTGTACAAAACATCCTTCAGCCTAACTTATATCCAATAGATAGTACACTCACTGTCACTAAATAACCCCCAACCCACTACTAACCACTAGTTTGTTCTACACATCTGTAAGTTTACCTTTCTGATTTTTTAAAGCACATTTAGATGAGTAAGTTAAAGCTATTCAACTCTACTGCAAAGAAAAGCACTTTTCTAAATCTATATTCAAAATCAATACTCAAAGTCCTATTCTAATTTTTAAAAACAATGTTCAAGAAAAATTTGAATGAATTTATTTTCCTATTTAACTTGTAAATTTCCTAACTCTTTTGCCTGTCACGTGAAACAGTAAAACACCATTGGCCTAATAAGTCATGCTTTCAATGAACTGGGGTATTAAATGTGCAGAAAAGACGGGCAGTAATGTAAGATTTCCCTACTCTTTGCTCACTCACAGGTGTACATTAATACAAATGAATCCCAATGTCATGTCATTCTAGACTTTTATTCATCCTCATTTTATTTTAGAACTGAAAGACAAGTCCAAGATTATCTGCCATGCCAGATACATTCTCTTTGCCCTTCTGGATATACTTTCTTCCTTCTCCACCATGTTTATGGCCTCTGTGGGATGGCCTAGGGACCACATCAACAGGCTGCCTTACTTTCTGTCTTCCTGTTGGGATCAACAAATGGGAAGCCATGGCAGGAGATGGATGGAAGGAAACAAAATGAGATCAGTGAACATATTCCCCTGGCCCCTCCTCTTAAATTGTCCCAGATACAATCACAGTTCTTCAAGGTGTCCTCCCCTGTAAAACTCTGCTTAAGTTCCACAGATGCCCCCTTCTTTGAATCTAGACTGATAAGAACTCTTTTAATATCACCCAACTCCCATAACTTGATAACACTCCTGAAATATTTTCATTCTATATACTGTTTGTTTGATTTCTAGATACTACAATTTAATAATTTAATTTTACACATGAAAACACTGAACGTGAGGAAACATGACTGTCAAATTCAAGGTCACACAACCACTAGCCAGCCAGTGAATGGCGATGGGAAGAAACCAGAACATTCCATTGCCAGGAACAGAAGCTTCCGTGAAGCAAATTAAACAGACAAAAACATGGAGATGTTCTTTGGACCACAGAGCAGGGAAGTTCAGTGGGACTGAGTTGGAGAACGGGAGGAGGCAGAGTCTAACCTTTGCTATCAGGAATGTGTCTCTTTTCTCCATCCCTCTCCTTAGCTCCAGGTTGACAGGAGGCTGTCCCCACAGAACAGAAAATGTGACTATTAGAAGCTGTAGCCTTACTCATCCCAAAAGTTCTAGCAAAGTCCCAGAGGCAAGTACCGTTAAGTTAGCAATACTCACAAGCCTGCCATGAACAAATTAGGTGAATCCTGAGTTGTCAGATTAAGACAGCGGGCCATCCCTAGAGTGAGGAAATAGGGTCAGCCTCATTCTCAAATTGCAGACTCAAGTGGAGAATAGATGATTTCTAAGAAAAAGAGACAGAGATAAAGCAGAAGAAAGTAACATTCCCTACAAATAGGGGTAGAAGGGGCCTAGAACCAACAGAAAACTGGTATAACAAGGCAAGAACAGAATCATTGATCTGAACCTAATTCAATTTATGTTTCACTGTGACACATACAGAAACCAAATATATGGCCTAATCTAAATCTTATTTCATTAAACCTAAAGAAAATAATCAAACTGTACATACCAATGATCAACATTAGTCTTGTAGTTACAAGTCACAGAGAATTATCACATACATTATCTCATTTAATTCAGTTTTTCCAGATTTGACATTCCATATACTCTCCCTGTGGCTTTTCTCAAGGTCAGACAAATGTTTGTGAACTTTGAGAATCCAAAGATTATTTATAAATGCCTCAATGGTGTTCACATGTGGTTAAGAAACTACAGTGTAAACATTTCCGAAAAACTCATGGTTGTCAGTTTTATTGTGCTAAGAATCACTGTGGAAATTCAGCCAGAGACCCATTAGGATATATTTCTGAGTCAAAGGCCAAAGTCCTTGGAATGGTCATGTCTTCTTTTCTGCAATCTGCATTTTACCCAGGCCCCAGGGTAACTCTAGTACTAAAAATAGAGCTTCCCCACTCCCTGTGAAACCCACTGACCAAGGCTTTAGCTATAATATTGCAGAAAAGCATGGATATGTGCGCCTACATACCCAGAAATGCATCGTTAGTATAAAAATCTCAAACAAATGATCAAGAGGCCAAGGCTGGCAGACTCTCATGAGGTTTTGAGGCAAACTGTGGGTTTGCTCTGGTGAAATTTAGAGGTCAGAAAATACATGAAGATGACCCCTTGATGAAGTATTTAATAAGCTTGGGGAGAAAACAAACTTGGTGTGGATTTCACTCAATTTAGAGTGAAAACTAGAACCTGATTGAGAAGGTTAAGAGGAAAGATAAAACACAATAACATGAAAGTCTGAATTTGTTTTTCCATTTCTTGATAAAGGTAAAATGTATTTAATACAAATAATCTTTGCTAGCTATATATACACACACACACACACACACACACACAAACACATATTTAAGTTGATATATATATATATATAAACTATATCTAATATAAAACAGGATATAAAATTCCATATATACAGTTTCAGACATTTTCTAAATTTCTCAGTTATGACAACAGATGGATTGAAGATTCCCAATATTTGCAACTGAATTACACATCATGTGATAGTTTCATATTTACTTTTCTAAATTGTGATGGCAACCATGGATCAATCCCAGTTGGTAGACAGGAGGTCAGTAATCCCCATGTCAGAATTCATTTGGTGCTCATACTTAGAAAAACTGAAGTTGATATGTCTGTCAAAATCAAAACTATTTTTAGTGCATTTCACATCAGAAGCAGGTGGAAACGCCCACTCTCTGGAGGAATCATCTGAGAAATCTAGTGGCAGATGTGAAATGAGGAAAGGAAAGGAGAAGTGAGTAAGCAAAAGGTGACTCGTAAGTCTTGAGACTCTAGCTCTGTATTCACTCAAATATCGCCAGTCCAGGTTGGATGCATGAGACAAGTGCTCGAGGCTGGTGCACTGGGATGAGCCAGAGGGATGGGATGGGGAGGGAGGAGGAAGGGGTTTCAGGATGGGGAACACATGTAAATCCATGGCTGATTCATGTCAATGTATGGCAAAAACCACTACAATATTGTAAGGTAATTAGCCTCCAACTAATAAAAAGAAATGGAAAAAAAAAAAAATATATGCTTCAGTTCAGTTCAGTTCAGTCACTCAGTCGTGTCCAACTCTCTGTGACCCCATGAACCACACCAGGCCAGGCCTCGCTGTCCATCACAAACTCCCGGAGTCTACCAAAAATGATGTCCATTGAGTCAGAGATGCCATCCAATCATCTCATCCTCGGTCGCCCCTTCTCCTCCTGCCTTCACCTTTCCCACATCATGGTCTTTTCAAATGAGTCAGCTCTTCACATGAGATGGTCAAAGTATTGGAGTTTCAGCTTCAACATCAGTCTTTCCAATGAACACCCAGGATTGATCTCCATTAGGATGGACTGGTTGGATCTCCTTGCAGTCCAAGGGACTCTCAGGAGTTTTCTCCAACACCACAGTTCAAAAGCATCAATTCTTCAGCACTCAGCTTTCTTTATTGTCCAACTCTCACATCCATACATGACCACTGGAAAAATCATAGCCTTGACTAGATGGACCTTTGCTGGCAAACTAATGCTTCAGCTTTTTAATATCCTGTCTAGATTGGTCATAACTTTCCTTCCAAGGAGTAAGTGTCTTTTAATTTCATGGCTGCAATCACCATCTGCAGCAATCTTGGAGCCCAGGAAAATATAGTCACCCACTGTTTCTAGTGTTTCCCCATTTTTTGCCATGAGGAAATGGGACCAGATGCCATGATCTTAGTTTTCTGAATGTTGCACTTTAGGCCAACATTTTCACTCTCCTCTTTCATTTTCATCAAGAGGCTCTTTAGTTCTTCTTCACCTTCTGCCATAAGGATGGTGTCATCTCCATATCTGAGGTTATTGATTTTTCTCTCGGCAATCTTGATTCCAGCTTGTGCTTCTTCCAGCCCAGAGTTTCTCATGATATACTCTGCATATAACCTAAATAAGCAGGGTGACAATATACAGCCTTGACATATTGCTTTTCCCATTTGGAACCAGTCTGTTGTTCCATGTCCAGTTCTAACTGTTGCTTCCTGACCTGCATACAGGTTTCTCAAGAGGTAGCTCAGGTGGTCTGGTATTCCCATCTCTTTCAGAATTTTCTGTAGTTTATTGTGATCCATAAGTCAAAGGCTTTGGCATAGCCAATAAAGCAGAAATAGATGTTTTTCTGGAACTCTCTTGCTTTTTCAATGATCCAGCAGATGTCGGCAATTTGATCTCTGGTTCCTCTGCCTTCCTTAAAATCAGCTTGAACATCTGGAAGTTCACTTTTCACGTACTGCTGAAGCCTGACTTAGAGAATTTTAAGCATTACTTTGCTAGAGTGTGAGATGAGTGCAATTGTGTGGTAGTTTGAGCATTCTTTGACATTACCTTTCTTTGGGACTGAAATAAAAACTGACCTTTTCTAGTCCTGTGGCCACTGCTGACTTTTCCAAATTTGCTGGCATATTGACTGCAGCACTTTCACAGATTCATCTTTTAGGATTTGAAATAGTTCAACTGGAATTCCATCACCTCCACTAGCTTTGTTCATAGTGATGCTTCCTAAGGCTCACTGGCTTCACATTCTGGCCTCCTCAGACAGCCATTTTGCTTTTTTCCGTTACTTGTTCTTGGTGATGGTCTTTATCCCTGTCTCCTGTACAATGTCACGTACCTTCATTCATAGTTCATGAGGCTCTCTGTCTATCAGATCTAGTCCCTTAAATCTATTTCTCACTTCCACTGTATTCTCATAAGGGATTTGATTTAGGTCATACCTGAATGGTCTAGTGCTTTTCCTTACTTTCTTCAATTTAAGAATGAATTTGGCCATAAGGAGTTCATGATCTGAGCCACAGTCAGCTCCGGGCTTGTTTTTGCTGACTGTATAGAGCTTTTCCATCCTTGGCCTCAAAGAACATAATCAATCTGATTTCGGTCTCAACCATCTGGTGATGTCCATGTGTAGAGTCTTCTCTTGTGTTGTTGGAAGAGGGTGTTTGCTATGACCAGTGTGTTCTCTTGGAAGAACTCTATTAGCCTTTGCCCTGCTTCATTCTGTACTCCAAGGCCAAATTTGCCTGTTACTCCAGGTGTCTCTTGACTTCCTATTTTTGCAGTCCAGTCCCCTATAATGAAAAGGACATCTTTTTTAGGTTAGGTGCTCAGCGCCTTTTACTTTTCTACTGACTACAAAACAGTAGGCAAGAAAAGAGCCCAAGTCAGCGTGTTTTCTTACACCACTCAGTCACTGAGCAATACAAGAGGTAGCCATTTTAGGGGTTGCAATTTCATTCTGCAAAGTGTTGGGAGGTTCCCCTAGGTTTATGAACTGAGTCCAAGGGGATTGCTGCTGCTGTTGCTAACTCCTTTCAATCGTGTCCAACTCTGTGCATCCCTATAGATGGCAGCCCACCAGGCTCCACTGTCCCTTGGATTCTCCAGGCAAGAACACTAGAGTGGGCTGTCATTTCCTTCTCCAATGCGTGAAAGTGAAACGTGAAAGTGAAGTTGCTCAGTCCTGTCCGACTCTTTGCAACCCCATGGACTGCAGCCCACCAGGCTCCTCTCCCTGTGGGATTTTCCAGGCAAGAGTACTGGAGTGAGTTGCCATTGTCTTCTCTGCTAAGGGGATTAACTAAAAGTAAATTCAAAAGAACCTGATCAAAATCTCTGAAGCACTTTCGGAGTTTAAGTAGAAATGAAACTCAGGTCTGGTAACAAAGATTCAGTCACAGATGAGTCAGATCCAGAACCAGTTTAGACAAATATCTGTGTATCATATCTTTTCAATCAGGAGTCTCCCCGTTTTCCAAACAAATGATTCTGTAGTATCATCTAAGATCCAGCATTCAGTTTTCCTCTCAGTCTACATATGAATTTTGACATGTTAGCACTGTGTTGAAAAGAGGATGCAAACAAGTAGATGTATCAGAGGTTGAGAAGCAAAATAAGAGCTACTGTTGTGGAAGGAAAAATATCACCTTGCCTAACTGCTGACATAATGTCTGATGGGCTAAGGCAAAGTTAAGGAACAGATCAGACCTCAAGATTCAATCTCTGAGTCTCATGTTTTGACATTCTGAACCTAGAGTTCCACAACATTATAGTTCACCATCATCATTTCAGGAAAGAATATGGGGAAAGAAAGAGTTGTCAGGAGAGTTCATTTTCATCACAATATGGTTAATATTTAGTTTCTGGCAAATCAGATAATGTATGCAAGGTACATATGTCGAGTAAATATCAATATAATATTCTAAAACTTTTGCATGCATAGATGCACACAGAAGACTCTTTCTAATGTCATCATAAAGTATGTTGAACATGCAAAGAAAAAAATAAAGAGCCCTATGCCTAAAATGTTGTGTAATCTAAAGATACAATTACACTCTACTTAGGAGAATGGCAGTCACCCATAAGATGGGTACTCAACAAATACTATAACAACAACAGAAACAGATCCTATGAACACAACTGATTTCCTGGGAAGAAAGGTATCTAAGGGGCTAATCCACATTATCTCTGTTTCTTATTTTAAATTCTTCCCTAAAATGCTATTCTTTCAAAAAAGTGCAACTAATCTGCATTCAAAAAGAGTGAGGTAGATAAAAGTTTGTCACCCTTGTAAATTAAGTGTACAAGATTATCACAGGTACAGGCAATTAATAAGCAGATTGCCCTACACCCAGAGTCCTTGGGGACCCGTCACTAGCAGTAAAGGGATAGTCGAGATTTCATCTCAGTTACAAACAGAATTAGGCAGAGAAAACTTATACACCCTGTTCTCATGTTCTCCATTTTCATTTGAAATTGAGAATACACTTGAGATACTTTGAAGTGATATTATTGACTTGCATAACATTTTCTTTTTGTTCTCCAATGTGAATGTGCATTTTTCAAGTAGCAAGCCTTTGATCTGAGTTGCTCCACCAGAACACTCTATAGAGACTGGAAACCATTTCTATATAAGGGTTTGCTATGCTGAGAGGAAGACTACTCTAGCTTGGAAGAGGTTGGAAATATCCCATCTTGAAACTTTTTTCAGTCCTCCTCAGCCGAAACACCTTACTGAGGGGTCAAAAGTCACCAATTGCTCAAACAAAACCCAAATTTTGCAGTGCTTCCATCAGGAAGCTAAGCTAAATGGAAACTCAGAGGTCACCAACTGGACTCCTAAATGCAGCAAGGGACAAACAGAAAAAATGCCTTTAAAAAGCAACAGATACATTCTTCTAAGTTCTACTGATTTTTACAAGTTGTCCAGTAAGTTTAAACGACTAGCCTCTTAGGTATCAATGTAGAAACTAAATTGAACTATTAAAGAAGGAGGAGGGAGTGGTAGCAGTAGTGGTGTGGTCAGTCCAAACTTTGAACTCTCAAAGCAACTAGCCTGCCAACTATGAAGCGCCAAATGGTTTTATAAACCTGAGTGTCCATAAATCTTCCCTTAAATTTTCCAAAAAAAAAAAAAAAAGGTTGTTTTCTTTGTGGGATTGGGGAAAATTTTTGCCATTGGGTATCTGAGCCCCCCAAATCCTAATAGCTTTTTAAGTTTTCCTGCTCCGCATGCAGGAGACATGCGGGACAGAGGCCAAGAGAACAAGCTCAGAGCACAGCATCATCTGGCAACTGTCTTGCTGGGGAGAGAAGACTGAGCTTCTATTTCTCAACCTTGACTGTCTCACTGTAGTCATCACAACGTAATGAAGTTCTAAGATTTTAAGCATGCATGGACTGAGTTTAGAGATTCCTCCCTCAATTGGAAAATTAGTATATATTTCTGATTTTCAATTACAACTCCAAATCTCCAGTTTTTAAATCATATTCAGCAGTGGCCAGAAAGAGGTAATGATGAGGGAAAGACTTCCCTGATTTTGTTATTTATCACTAATTTGTGCCTGATTCTTTTTGCGACCCCATGGACAGTCACCAACCAGGCTCCTCTGTCCGTGGGGTTTTCCTGGCATGAATACTGGAGTCGCTGCCATTTCCTTGTCCGGGGGATCTTCACCACTCAGGAAATCGACCCCGGGTCTCCTGCCTTGGCAGCTGGGTTCTTTACTGCTGAGCCAGCAGTGTAACTTTAATTTGTAATGGAGTCAACTTTATCCCTACAACTTTTAATGTGTGTGTTTGAGCTACCCATTTCCCACATCCTACCAGGAAGAACATGCAGGAAGAGTAGAGAAAATTGGAGGGAAAGAGGGGCAAACCAAAGAGCGATTGGTGGCCACAATGCAAATAGGCTCATTTCACTTGTCAAGGTCTGTGTACACACCTGTGTGAGGAGCATCTGTGTGCCAACTTTGTCAGGATGGGATTCAATCAGGCAAGAGTCTGCAAAAATATGAGGCTTTGATTTTGCTTCAAAAATTAGTGAATCAGAAAAGGCCAAATGTTCTTGGCAGATGCATCTATATTACATAGTTTGGCCAATTAAATATGTAAGCATCCCATTATTTCATGTTCTTACATCCATTTCCTGCTCTATTCAACCCTTCGTTACACATCACCTTATCTTCCTTCCTTTCTTCCCAGATTTCTTTCTTCCCTAAGTGCATGAAACCCTTGTCTCCTTGTTTATCACAATGAGACTAAGACCAGCATGGATATAAAAATTGCTTTGTAAATAATGAAGTTTTGAAACAATCTCAATCATGATTATTTATTCATATGCCCCAATATACAAAAGATAGAGTGCAAAGGAAGACATCAGAAATGCTAAATGCTTAAGATGGCTTACCTTTAGAATATTATGTTCAAGATCATGTAATAATCACATCAAAGTGTATTAGGAATTGTTAGACTAGAGAGGTTTCAAATTCCATAGAAAATGGAAAACAAAACATGGAATGACTTCGAGCTTCAAGGTATATATAACAAGAAATTTCAACAGTCTGAGCTGTTGAGTCCTGGGGTGGATGGATCATTAAAGGAAACTGTGGACTGACTTCCCAGGAATTGTATAAGGAGCAGAATGGTCACCATCTGATGTGGATCCCACTCTGTAACCAAGAGGGCTGAGAGAAATCAGGTCACCCTGATCCTATTTTCTAGTTCCAAAATTTGATGAAAGCATTAAGTTTTAAAGACTGTTATGCAAAGTTCCTATAACTTTAACACAAACACTCAGATTTAAAAATGGAAAACTTCCTACAGAATGGAAAAGTAGTCGAAAATTCCAATGTTATGGTAACAAATAATAAAAATATTATTTTCAAATGCAACAAATCGACATTTTAACAGAAGCCAGTTCAGAGGAGACTTCTGTTTATAAGACACCCCCAGAAGTTAAAAAATCTGAGGTGGTGATAGGAAAACAAGAGCAAGTTTCTCAGTTTTTGCATGTAGCCCCACAAAGGCTGTATCATCTGAAGTGTCCAGAAAAAAATATATTTCAGCCACATGAAAAATGTCAAACATTTCAGGGACTGGTCATCATAAACACTGTCACAGACCTTCCACACCAAAGTTAATGACATCCTTGTTAGAAGATCCTTCAGCTACCCTTTATGTATATCTATATGAATATATTGATGTCTATGCATTTGTATTTATTTGAATACTTTTATTTTAAGAAAATGAAGGAGGAATGCTAAAATTCTCTTCTGATTTGAAGGTTTTGTGTGGGATTTTCTCTTTTTTCATTCACATATTACTCTGAAGAGAAGAGAATTAGGGCAGCAAGATAAGGCTAAATTTTTTATCTTCAGTCACTGGAAAATGAGAACATGACTTTCTTTGCATGCCGGTCATTTATTATGTGGGGAGTGTCTGTGTGTGTATGTGTGTGTGATGGGCATATGTATACAAGCATAAGACAGCCACTGCTGCTCTAGCAGCCTGAAAAATTTCATACACCACCAATCTAATCCTGACAAGAGGAGTCCAGCCTGGAAAACAAAACCTCTCCCACAGCCTACCCTCAGCCTTTTGGATCTACTTTAAAAACACAAATGATACAGGGGGAGGCTTTTATTTCACACAAGAAGCATCAAGTGATAAGGGACTTTGTCACCTCTGGGGACTAACCACCCAGTTATAACATTTGTATGGAAGCTGACTTGATAAATTTGGCCTCAAAGATAAGGAACCTACCAAAGCACTAGAAAGAGGAGAAGCAGGGTCGAGTTAAAAGTGAGGCCAGAGGCTGAGGGGGCTAATCATCCACTGATAACTACTTAATTATTAATCTTTTTCCTTAAGTGATATTTAAGCATCAAAAAAGTCTCCATTTTGCCTTTCTCAGTAGATAGTGAAAGTTCTTTGTTTTTCTTTGTAGACACCAACATGTATAAACCATGTCATGAATAGTGATTAGCAAGCAGAGTATTGTTTGAGACAGATTTGGCAAATAAAACTGTAAGATATTTAAATATATAACATGAGAATTTGATAGATGTATATATTATTTTTTGAATTTACTTTTAACTGGAGTATAATTTCTTTACAGTGTGTTGGTTTCTGCTTTACAGCGATGTGAATCAGCCATAAGTGTACATATACCCCCTCCCCCTTGAGTCCCCCACTCGCACCCCGTCCCGCTTCTCCAGGTGGTCACACAGACGGGGTGAGCTTCCTGTGTCATACAGCCACCGCCCACCAGCTGTCTGTTAACATTTTACAGATGATAATGGACTGCGTTTCAATGTTACTCTCTCAATTCAACTTGCCCTCTCCTTCCCGCCTTATATCCACAAACCTGTTCTCTGTCTGTGTCTCTCTTTCTGCCCTGAAAACAGGTTAATCAGTGCCATTTTTCTAGATTCCATATATACTCATTAATATACAACATTTGGTTTTCTCTTTCTGACCTACTTCACTCTCCACAATAGGCTGTAGGTTCATCCACCTCAGCTCAAGTGACCCAAATTCACTTCTCTTTATGGTTAACTAAAATTCCCTTGTATAGATGCACCACAACTTCTTTATCCATTCCTCTCTCAGTGCACATCTAGGTTGCTTCCATGTCCTGGCTATTGTAAACACTGTTGCAATGAATTTTGGGGTACACGTGTCTGTTTGAATTATGGTTTTCTCAGGGTATATGCCCAATAGTAGAATTTCTAGGATATATGGTAGTTTTCTTAGGACTTCCCTGATGACTCAGCAGCTAAAGAATCTGCCTGCGATGCAGGAGACACAGGCGATGGTTCAATCTCTAAGTCGAGAAGCTTTGCTGAAGGAGGAAATGCAACCCACTCCAATATACTTGCCATTTCCACCTACCCCTCTGCCATAGTGCTGACCCTCATTTACATATGTATTAGAAAAGACTTTCCCTTTCTATTAATTTAAGTAACATACCTATCATTTGACATGATTACCTTTGCTTTTTGAAGAGAACACAGGCAAGTTCCACTCTCTTAGACAGCATCAATTATACAACACAATTTTATCAGTTATTGCCATCATGCTATACATTAGATCCTCAGACCTTATAATTATAATATGTTAAAATGTATAACTTTTTACAAACCCATCCCTATTTCCCCCACCCTCCAGACCTTGGCAATCACTTTCCTACTCTGTTTCTGAGTTCCATTTTTTTTTTTTTTTAATTCCTTACAATTGAGATCATACAGTATCCGTCTTTCACTAACTTTACTTAGCATGCTGCTGCTAAGTCAGTTCAGTCGTGTCCGACTCTGTATGGGGTTGTGTCCGACCCCATAGATGGCAGTCCACCAGGCTGTCCCGTCCCTGGGATTCTGCAGGCAAAACACTGGAGTGGGTTGCCATTTCCTTCTCCAATGTAGGAAAGTGAAAAGTGAGCATGAAGTCACTCAGTCGTGTCCGACTCTTCACGACCCCATGGACTGCAGCCTACCAGGCTCCTCTGTCCATGGATTTTCCAGGCAAGAGTTAGCATAAGGCCCTCCAATTTCATGCATGCTGCCAAATATGGAAGAATTTCTTTCTTCCTTAATGGCCAAATAAAATTCACACACACACACATATATACATATATATATATATATATCACATCACTTTGTTTTAATCTCTTCACCAGCTGACAGATACTTAGATTGTTCCTGTAATAATTTGTTTCTAGGCTATTGTGAATATAGATGCAATGAATATGGGAGTATAGATTTCTCATTGAGATAATTATTTCACTTCCTTTCAATATATATTCAGAAGTGTATATATATCCAGAAGTGGAATTAATGGCCACATAACAGTTCTTTTTGAAATTTCATGAGAAACTTCCAGAAGGTTTTCCATGGAAGTTGCACCAATATACATGCCTACCAATAATGCATTAAGACCCCCATTTTCTACACATCCTCAATCACACTTATTTCTTACTTTTTGGTGAAAACCATTTAAACAGGAATGATCTGGTATATGTTGTACTTTTGATTGGCACTTCCCTGATACTGATGCTGAGCATCTTGTCATATAATTCTTGGGCATTCTGTATGTCTTATTGGGGAGGGGGGCGAATTGTCTGCTCTGTAAAAATAGCATGCATTTGTATACTGTATTTGAATATATAAAACTCAGTTACCTATCCATACACAAAAACAAATTACAGAAATACAAATAATCCTATTTACAATTGATTCAAAAAAATACATAGAAATATATTTAAACAAGGTGTTGAAAGATCTATGTATGAAAACATTCAAGAGACGCATGAAAGAAATGTTTATAAGACACAAAAGGAAACATATTTCATATTTATTGACTGGAAGAATTAATATTGTGAATACATCCATACTACCCAAATCTATATACATATTCACTGCAGTCTCTTTCAAAATTCCAAGGCAATTTTCACAAAACAGAAAAAAAATTCTACAACATGCATAAAAATGTTGTTGTTGCTGTTCAATTGCCAGGTCATGTCTGACACTCTGTGACTCCAGGGACTGCAGTATGCCAGACTTCCCGGTCCCTTACCTTCTCTTAGAATTTGCCCAAGTTGATGCCCATTGAATTGGTGATGCCAGCCAACCATCTCACCCTCTGTCAGCCTCTTTTTCTTCTGCCTTCAATCTTTCCCAGCATCAGGGTCTTTTCCAGTGAGTCAGCTATTCACATTAGGTGGTCAAAGTATTGGAGCTTCAGCTTCAGCATCAGTCCTTCCAAAGAGTACTCAGGGTTGATTTCCTTTAAGGTTGACTGGTTTGATCTCGCTATCCAAGGGACTCTCAAGAGTCTTCTACAGAACCAAAATGCATAAACATAAGTTCTTCAGTACTCTTCCTTCTTTATTTTCTGTCCAGCTCTTACATGCACACACGACTACTGGAAAGAGTATAGCCTTGACTGTACAGACTTTTGTCAGCAAAGTGATGTTTTTGCTTTTAACACACTGTCTAGGTTTATCATAGCTTTCCTGTCAAAAAGGAATCGTCTTCTAATTTCAGGGCTGCAGTCATAATCCACGGTCATTTTAGAGGCCAAGAAGAGGATATCTGTTACTGCTTCCATCTTTTCCCCTTCAATTTGTCATGGAAGTGATGGGACCAGATGCCACGATCTTAGCTTTTTTGATATCGAGTTTTAAGCCGGCTTTTTCACTCTCCTTTTTCACCCCATCAAGAGGCTCTATAGTTCCTCTTCCCTTTCTGCCATTAGAGTGATATCATTCACATATCTGAGGTTGTTGATATTTCTCCCAGCAATCCTGATTCCAGCCTTTAGGAATCATCTAGTCCAGCATTTTGCATATGCTCTGCATATAAGCTAAATCAGCAGGGTGACAATATACCGCGTTGACGGACTCCTTCACCAATTTAGAACCAATTTATTATTCCTTGTCTGCTTCTAACTGTTACTTTTTGAACTGCATACAGGTTTCTCAGAAGACAGGTAAGTTTGGTCTGGTATTCCCATCTCCTTAAGAGTTTTCCACTTTGTTGTGATCCACACACTTTGGTGAGGTCAATGAAGCAGATGCTTTTCTGGATCCCTTGCTTACTCTATGTTCCAGCAAATGTTGGCAATTTGATCTCTGGTTCCTCTGCCTTTGCTAAACCAAGCTTGAACTTCTGGAATTTCTATGTTCACATAATGCTGAAGCCTAGCCTGGAGGAATTGAGCATAACCTTATTAGCATGGGAGATGAGTACAACTGTTCAGTGGCTTGAACATTCTTTAGTACTGCCCTTCTTGGGAACTAGGATGAGGATGGACCTCTTCCTGTCCTCTGGTCCCTACTGGCTTTTCCAAATTTTCTGACATATTGACCGGAGCACTTTACTAACATCATCTTTTAGGATTTTAAGTAGCTTTGCTGGCATTCTATCACCTCCACTAGCTTTATGGGCAGCAGTGCTTCTTAAGACCCACTTGACTTCACATTCCAGAACATCTGGCTCTGAGTGAGAAAATACACCATGTGATTATCTGGGCCATTAAGTTTTTTTTTTTTTTTTTTTTTTTTTTTGTATAGTTCTTCTGTGTACTTTTTCCATCTCTTCTTGGTCTATTCTGCTTTATTAACTCACAAAATACCAAAGAGTCAAAGTGATCTTGGGAAAGAAGAACAACATTCGAGACTAGGGTTGCTGATTTCAAATTGTAGTAGAAAGCTATAGTAATCAAAACAGAATGATTTGCTTCTGGCACAAAAGCAGACACATAGATCAACAGAGCAGAACAGAGAAGCAAGAAAGAAACACACACCCATATATTGTCAGTTAGCTTATGAGAAAGGAGCCAAGACTATCAAGTGGGAAAAGGAGAAGCTTTTCAAATATTGCACTGGGAAAACTGGATAATGCTATGGAAAATGAAACTGTGCCCCTGTCTTTTACCATACACAAAAATTAACTAAAGAGAAATTAAAAAGTTGAACATATGACTTGAAGTGATTAAACCCCTAGAATAGAACATTGAGGCAATCTTCTTGCCTTCTGTCTTTGCAATGAGTTTTTGGGTTTCACACCAAAATCCAAGGCAACAAGGCAACAACTGGAAAAACAAACAAGTGACACCACATCAAACTCCAAACAAAGGAACATCAACAAATTCAAATGGCAATTTACAGATTGACAGAAGGTATTTCCAAATCATATATTTCAATCAGTCGCTCAGTCGTGTCCGACTCTTTGCGACCCCATGAATCACAGCATGCCAGGCCTCCCTATCCATCACCAGCTCTCAGAGTGTACTCAAACTCATGTCTATCGAGTCAGTGATGCCATCCAGCCATCTCATCCTCTGTTGTCCCCTTCTCCTCCTGCCCCCCTATATTTGATAAGAGCTTAATATCCAAAAATACATGAGACATACAACTCAAGGGCAACAAAGACCAAATAATCCAAGTTTTTAAAGGAGCTTAAGAAAATTAAGAGTTTCAATAAATCTGAAGATTAGACTGCAGATGAGAGACACAGCAAGGTGTTCCTTCTAGAACAACAAAAGCTTGTGCCTTCTTGGTATTATTTCATTGATCTCCACTCATTTGTTTGACAATTACAGTTCAAAGTGTACATTCTTCAGTCAACAGAACTCACCCCACACTGAGCTATAATATGTACTAAGAACAGCCACACTGGGAAAATAAACAAACTATTATTTGCATATCTCTATGAGACCTATAAAAGGCAAGGTAATTTCCAGAGTTGACCACTCCATTGTTTTCTATATTTCATTTCAAAATTGAGCCACTAAGTAAGGAAAATGAGTTAAGAGACCTCAATGATATATATAGAGAGAATCAGTTTCAAATGGGAGCATTAATGGATTATAATTTGGAGGTAATTTATTACTAGTGTTGTAACTGTAGTCCTTTTGATTCTCTACTGCATCAGGGTAATACTTCATTATAAATATTAATACTAACATAGGGACACATACCACTAAAGTGATAGTGAATAGAGAAAGACATAGAATATAGTAGGCAAGAAGTGAAAGTATGGGAAGTCAGCAATGGTAGTAAAGTAAAGGGCAGTATTGCCTTGAGAGGAAGGAAGGTTCTCAGAGTTTCTTGAAACACCAAGAATGAGCCACATGTGAGGGATTAGTTTAATTTGTAAACCAGAAACTCGGCCAGAAGAAATTTAAGTTCATAAAAATATTACGATGTTAAAACCCACAATTTAGACAGATAATAGGGTAGGGTAGGGTATTAGACATTTAAATTCTCCATTGCTTAGTGCATCAGGCACTCAAGGACCACCCTCACTGACGTCTGTATCTATTGCTCAACCTACAGGTACCACCATGGAGAAAGCTATAGCTCTACTCCACTGGTAATTGAACCCTACTTTTATGGTCTCGTGGATTTCCTTAAGAAGCATTCGATGTAGCAGATTTCCTCCATCCCATCCCATCTGGCTGACTCCCCACGGTCAACAGGAGTGCTCGTCCTGGGATCATTCCGCAATCCCCATGGCCTCAGCTCCCAGCTTCCGTGGACATCAGTGGACTTACAATCCTGTCCAAGGTATGAAACACAGCAGCATGGCTTGTCTATGTGGTTCTTTGTTCAGATTGTCACAGGTTAGTTGGTTCACTCCCCAACAGCTTCAAATGACTCCCCCATTCCAGTGGACAGCCATGGACACGGGGATCTCTCCCCTGCGCTTCAGCTCCCTCAGCCCCACGTGCAGTCTGGTCCCACTTACTCTCCTCCTTCTTTCCCCTTCATCCTCGTCCCTTCTCTCCTTTGTCTTACCGAGTTCTGTGTGGCCCCTAATATTCCTCCTCAGTAGTCAGGGCATCCCGCCAGTATTCACCTGGTCTTCTGAGAGAACTGCTGCATCTTTAGACATTCTTGATGCATCGGTGGAGAGAGGTGTACCCCACTTCCAACTACTGCTCCATCATCTTTTCCACTACCATTTTTGAATGTATTAGAAATGAGTTTCCCTTTCTTTTAAGTACCATTGCCATCACCACACATGTTTAACTTTTGCTTTTTGAGGAAAACACAGGTAAGTTCCACTCTCTTCAGTTGAGTCAGTTATTCAGTTGTGTCCGACTCTTTTGACCCCATGGACTATGGCAATACAGGCTTCCCTGTCCATAATCAACATCCAGAGCTTGATCAATCTCATTATTAGATCTCATGATTAGATCATGACTCTCAAATATTAAAATCTCAGATCAGTTCTGTTCAGTCACTCTTTCGGATCTGAGTCTTTGCGACCCCATGAATCATAGCATGCCAGGCCTCCCTGTCCATCACAAATTCATGGAGTTACTCAAACTATTGTTGATCCAGTCAATGATGTCATCCAGCCATCTCATCCTCTGTCATCCCCTTCTCCTCCTGCCCCCCATCCCTCCCATCATCAGAGTCTTTTTCAATGAGTCAACTTTTTGCATGAGGTGGCCAAAGTATTGGAGTTTCAGCTTCAGCATCAGTCCTTCCAATGAACACACAGGACTGAGCTCCTTTAGGATGGTCTTGTTGGATGTCCTTGCAGTCCAGGGACTCTAAAGAGTCGTCACCAACACCACAGTTCAAAAGCATAAATTTTTTAGGGCTCAGCTTTCTTTACCGTCCAACTCTCACATCCATACACGACCACTGGAAAAACCATAGCTGTTGGCAAAGTAATGTCTCTGCTCTTAAACATGCTATCTAATTTGGTAATAACTTTCCTTCCAAGGAGTAAGCATCTTTTAATGTCATGGCTGCAATCTGCATCTGTAGTGATTTTGGAGCCCCAGGAACAAACTCTGACACTGTTTCCACTGTTTTCCCCATCTATTTCCCATGAAGTGATGGGACCAGATACCATGATCTTAGTTTTCTGAATGTTGAATTTAAAGCCCACTTTTTCACTCTCCTCTTTCACTTTCATCAAGAGGCTTTTTAGTTCCTCTTCACTTTCTGCCACAAGGGTGGTGTCATCTGCATATCAGAGGTTACTTATATTTCTCCTGGCAATCTTGATTCCAGCTTGTGCTTCTCCAGCCCAGCGTTTTTCATGATATACTCTGCATATAAGTTAAATAAGCAGGGTGACAATATACAGCCTTGATGTACTCCTTTTCCTATCTGGAACCAGTCTGTTGGTCCATGTCCAATTCTAACTGTTGCTTCCTGACCTGCATACAGATTTCTCAGGAAGCAAGTCAGGTGGTCTGGTATTCCCATCTCTTTCAGAATTTTCCACAGTTTATTGTGATCCACACAGTCAACAGGTTTGGCATAGTCAATAAAGCAGAAGTAGACGTTTTTCTGGAACTCTCTTGCTTTTTCGATGTTCCAGCAGATGTTGGCAATTTGATCTCTGGTTCCTCTGCCTTTTCTAAAACCAGCTTGAACATCTGGAGGTTCACGGTTCACGTATTGCTGAAGCCTGGCTTTCAGAATTTTGAGCATTACTTTCCTAGCGTGTGAGCTGAGTGCAATTATGCCATAGTTTGAGCAGTCTTTGGGATTGCCTTTCCTTGGGAATTGCACTGAAAATTGACTTTTTCAAGTCCTGTGGCCACTGCTGATTTTTCCAAATTTGCTGGCATATTGAGTGCAGTACTTTCACAGCATCATCTTTCAGGATTTGAAATAGCTCAACTGGAATTCCATCACATCCACTAGCTTTGTTCCTAGTGATGCTTCCTAAGGCCCACTTGACTTCACATTCCAGGATGTCTGGATCTACTGAATGACCACACCATTGTGATTATCTGGGTCATGAAGATCTTTTTTGTACAGTTCTTCTGTGTATTCTTGCCACCTCTTCTCTGCATCTTCTGCTTCTTTTAGGTCTATACCATTTCTATGCTTTATCGAACCCATCTTTGCCTGAAATGTTCCCTTGGTATCTCTCATTTTCTTGAAGTGATCTCTTGTCTTTCCCATTCTGTTTTCCTCTATTTCTTTGCATTGATCGCTACAGAAGGCTTTCTTATCTCTCCTTGCTATTCTTTGGAACTCTGCATTGAAATGGGAATATCTTTCCATTTCTCCTTTGCTTTTCACTTCTCTTCTTTTCACAGCTATTTGTAAGGTCTCCTCAAACAACCATTTTGCCTTTTGCATTTCTTTTCCATGAGGATGGTCTTGATCCCTGTCTCTTTTACAATGTTATGAACCTCTGTCCATAGTTCATCAGCACTCTATCAGATCTAGTTCCTTAAATCTATTTCTCACTTCTACTGTATAGTCATAAGGGATTTGAGTTAGGTCATACCTGAATGGTCTAGTGATTTTCCCTACTTTCTTCAATTTAAGTCTGAATTTGGCCATAAGGAGTTCATTATTGTTCTCCCTGTAGTCTGAGTCCCCGGTCGGGAAAGAAGACTCCTAGAAACAATGCAACTTGCAATAGGGGAATTTATTACTGACTCGAGCCAGGGACCCCCCCCGCCCTCACCAAGTGTGTGAGGACAAAAAGGCCCTGAGCCCCAGTTCTCTCAGGTGTTTATTAGGTAAAAAAAAGCAGCAGGTAGTTGGCGCAAGCGGATTGGTTACACAGTAGGTAGTTGGCGCAAGCGGATTGGTTACACAGTTGCAAGGTAATTTTTGTTGGTCCAACGTGGGGCTTTCAGCTTTCCCCTGATAGGTTCCCTTTTTTCTGTCTGGGCATATGTTGATTGGCTGGCTCCAGGAGGCCTGATAATTATGTTACCCTGGGAAACCAGGCCTACTCCTAATCTAGGCTGGCTGTCATGGCGTTAACAGCCTCACATTTCCCCCCGTCTTTGTACTTTTGTAGAGGAATCTTTCTCTTCACCCTGTGAAATTGACTGATATTGTTGTCTCAATACCATAGTTTGGATGGTATTTAGGCGCTCCCTAATAAATGAGACCAGACGGTTTAAAATGCATGGACCAAAGGTCAGTAACAATATTAATATTATGAGTGGACCCAGGAGGGTGGAAATCAAAGTGGTCAAGCAGGGGAAGCGCTGAAACCAAGATTCAAACCAGCCTTGTTGGGCTTCTCGGTTTCTCTTCCGCTGGGCTAGTCCTTCTCTTACTTTCTGGAGAGATTTTTGTACCACACCTGAATGGTCGGTATAGAAACAGCATTCTTCTCCCAGTGCTGCACATAATCCCCCTTGTTGCAGAAACAAATCTAAATCTCTCCTATTCTGTAACACTACTTCAGCCAAGGAGCTCAAGGATTCTTGGAGGTGTGAAATGGACTTCTTGAATTGCTCAATATCTTCATCTATTGCAGCCCTTAGTTCATTATACTGTTTATCTTGCAATGTTAAGGCTGCAATCCCACTTCCCATTCCTATAGCACCCAATAGGGCTGCTAAAGTCAGGGCAGTGACTGGTTCTCGTTTTTCCCTATATTGACCCGATGGATCTAACCTTGGTTGCAGCTCTTCCTTTGAGTAATAGTTTAGCCGGGGGATCAGGTGGACTAGGACACAGAAATCTTGGGAGGCATTAAGTGCTGCCTTATGGACACACGGGGTTATTCCGGCAGAGCAAGCCCACCACCCGTTTTCTGGCGGAAGTACCCACTGGTGAGTAGAATTGGGGTGGCTAGTCCTAGGGACTGAATTATTATTACATATTTGTTGATAAGTCTTAGGGATAGTTCCTATACAGGTGCCTATGCCCGTAATGGAGCCTACTGTCAACCGGCCTGACCCAGGTTGTTGCTGCCATCTGCAGGCCGAGACATCAGAGGTCACATTGAATCTTGAAGAAAAGGCAACCGCCTCATAATAGGGAGGCCTAATATTATAGCAAAGCCATCAACCATTTGTTAAGTCTGTATGAGAGGCATTTAGGGTGAGATAAGCTGAGGAGATCATTTTCATAAGGGGGTCTGTTGGTGGGGACATGTTAACCTTGGGGGGTCCCATGGTGCGTGAAGTCGATCTATTAGCCTGACTTTGGTTCTGGGAGGGAGGCTTTGGGGTTGTTCCCTCGTTTGGTCCTAAGGCTACTTTGGGTGCCAAATAGAGTGGTCCCAGTTTTAATTTAAGCTCAAACTGGAATCCTGTGTCATAGCCTGTCTTGTAAAGACGGAGGCCCCAAGCTCGACCAACATCCCACCTGGTAAATTTCTTTCCTTTGTCTGTGAATTTGATCTGTAATGGGAAACATTGCCTGGGTATGGATGATACTCCCTTAGTTGGACATTTCTGGGAATTCGGGGGTGATTTTACCTGAATGAGGTCCTTGTCGGAGTTAGTGAGCCAATGGACTGTTCCTGTGGTTTCGCAACCCCAAGCGGCGCAATAAAAAGAGTCAACTCCCCCACATTTTTCAATTTGGTTCTGATCCCTTCCTCCCTCTGGGCAGACATAGACAGGCACCTGTTCCTAGTACTATGGGCCTTTTCACTCACAGTTACAGGTGAACAGACCGAAAGAGCCGTGGGCAAAGAACTTGGTCAGTTGGTGGGGACCAAACCCATTACCGTCAGCCACCAGCATGCACAAATCAAAGGTCAGTATTGGCCACCATGTCCCTTAGGGGGCCACGTTGGAGCTCGAATTAAGCACTTCTCCAGTCTCAGGATTGTAGATCACCCAAGTCAGGTTAGCTGGCTGATGGGGGTTGTGGCTGGTTGCTCCTGGGCCAATGAAAACTGTTATTAGCAGGAGGGTTAAGAGGACTCCCGTCGTATGAGTTTCAGTTTCAAAGGGTTGGACGGGTGAGGCCTTGCCTCCCATTCTGCTTGTGCCTTCTCCTGTTCTTCCGGGGTGGCTTGTGGCACGTGGTTGCAGTGAACCCAGGGCCCGATCCCGTTGACCTTAACAGCAGTAGGAGTGGTAAGGAGAACAACATAAGGGCCTTTCTATTTAGGTTCTAATGCTTAGATGGGTGTCGTTTTCCCAAACTGAATCACCTGGGCCAATATTATGTGAGGGGATGGTTCCCTTGCTTGTTCCCTCGTGTATCTCTCGAATTAATTTCCAAATATGGCTATGCATCTTACTTAATGCCATCAGTGATTGCTGGAATTGTCTTAAGGTAGGGGGTGCTAGGCATTTTCTCTTCAATATTGGACACACAGGAGGGGGGTCTTCCATACAGAATCTCAAAAGGGGTAAGATTCAACTTATAAGGGGTGTTACATGGTCAAAAGAGCGCGAAGGGAAGGAGGGTCACCCAGTCCCCGCCAGTCTCTATTGCCAACATTTTCAAAGTTTATTTTAGGGTCTGATTGATTCTTTCAACCTGTCCTGAGCTCTGGGGATTATATTCACAATGTAACTTCCATTTTGTCCCCAGAGCTTGGGCCAGCCCTTGTACAATCTGGCTCACAAAGGCAGGTCCGTTTTCAGAGCCCATAGTCACTGGCAGCCCGTACCTAGGCACTATCGCCTCTAAGATCTTTTTAGCAACCACTGTTGCTGTCTCTCCCTTAGTGGGGAAGGCTTCTACCCATCCCGAGAAGGTATCTACCAGAACCAACAGATAGTGATACCCGTACTTGCCTGGTCTTACCTCAGTGAAATCTATCTCCCAGTGTTTCCCTGGCTCTTTTCCTCGGTACCTCGTTCCAGTGTGCTGCCTTTTCCCTGTCCTCATCAGCTGGCACGCTTTGCAAGCCTCGATTATCTCTCGTACAGTTGCATTTTGTCGAGGGAACCTCACGCAGGCTGTCTGGAGAAGTGTCAAGATCTTTTTCTCCCCCAAGTGTGTAGTTGTGTGCAGGTGTTCACATAGGTGACGACCCAGGATGGCAGGCAGTATCAGGTTGTTGTTTTGATCTCGGTATCATCTATTTTTGTCATCCTTCTGGAGGGTGGTATCATCATTGATCCAAACGAGGTCAGGGAGGGACTAGTCGGGGACTGGCGGCAGAGTCCCCATACCAGGGGGTGGAAGTCCCACGGCTAATATGGGGGCGGCGTAGTCCCGGCTCACCGCTTCTCGAGCAGCTGCATCAGCAGCCCAATTGCCCCGTGCCCTAGGGTCTTCTCCTTTCTGGTGACCGGGGACATGTACAATTGCTACTGCCCAGGGCAGTTGAACAGCTTTCAGGAGCCTGCGGATCTCGGGCAAATTCTTGACTTTTTTTCCCTCTGCTGTTCTAAATCCCCTTTCCTGGTATATCGGACCTTGAATATGGACAGTGCTAAAAGCATATCGGCTGTCCGTAAAAATGGTGACTCTCTTCCCTTTCGCTTGTTCCAGAGCCTGTATTAGGGCAATCAACTCTGCTTTTTGTGCAGACGTGTTTGGGGGAAGTGTCTCAGCCCATATTGTCTGTCCTGAATCATCAACTATATCGGTTCCCACCTTCCTTTGTCCATCTTTTACATAGCTGCTCCCATCAGTGAACCATACTAGTTCACTGTTATTTAGCGGCACATCAGTTAAGTCTTTTCGAGCCGCCAGGGCCTCAGCCAGTATCTCACTGCAATCATGGAGAGGGTGGTCCTTCTCTGGGTTAGGTAGAAGCGTGGCTGGATTCAGGAAGCAAGGGGTCTGAAAACACACCCGTGGGGCATCAAGCAGCAGGTAATGTGTCAAACGGGCATTGGAGATCCACTTACCCGGCGGCTGCTTTAGAACCCCTTCGATGTCGTGGGGGGTGTAAACCCAGAGTTGCTGTCCATACGTCAACTTGTCGGCGTCGCGGACAAGGAGGGCAGTGGCTGCAATAATGTGGAGGCAAGGGGGCCATCCAGAGGCCACCGGGTTTAATCGCTTTGAAAGGTATGCTACCGGCCGCCTCCATGGTCCCCATTGTTGCATCAAGACCCCCTTTCCTATTCCTTGCTATTCATCTACAAACAGCTGGAATGGCTTATTTGGGTTAGGCAGGGCAAGGGCTGGGGCTTCTAGTAGGGCCCATCTGAGTGTCTGGAAAGCCTGTTTCATTGGCTCAGTCCAAGTCCAGTTTGGGGTCTCTTTACTTCCCTCATACAAGGGCCAGGCCTTATCAGCAAATCCCATGATCCACAGCCTACAATATCCAACAGTCCCCAAAAACTCTCTTACCTGGCGGGGGGTCTTGGGCTCTGGTATCTGCAATATTGTTTCCTTCATGGCCTGAGTTAGCCACCTTTGCCCCTGCCTGATCTTATACCCCAAATAGGTGACCTCTTGCCGGGATATTTGCTCCTTCTTTGCACTAGCATGATACCCCAAGGTGCCTAGAGTCTATAAGAGGTCACCAGTGGCACGGCTGCATGCCTCCTCTGTGGTTCCAGCCAACATAAGGTCATCTACATATTGCAACAGGATGACCTCTGGTTGGCGAGTCCGATATTCATAGAGGTCTTTACTCAAAGCGTCATTAAACAAGGTAGGAGAGTTTTTGAACCCTTGTGGGAGGCGGGTCCAAGTTAGTTGTACTACCGGTTGGCCTTCCCCTTCAGTCCACTCAAAGGCAAATATTTCCTGGCTCTGGGCCGCCAGGGGTAGGCTGAAAAAAGCATCTTTCAAGTCCAACACAGTGTACCAAGTGTACTCAGGCAGCAGACTGCTCAGAAGGGTATACGGGTTGGGGACAGTAGGGTGTATGTCACTCACCTGCTTGTTGACTTCTCATAGGTCCTGGACAGGTCTGTAATCCGTACTCCCCTGCTTCTTCACCGGTAGTAAGGGGGTGTTCCAAGGGGATTGGCACCGCTTGAGAATTCCAGCAGCCATGAGCCGTCAAATGTGGGGAGTGATCCCCCACCGAGCCTCCTGGCTCATAGGGTATTGCCTCACCCTCACAGGAGTCGCCTCGGCTTTTAGTTCAATGACGACTGGATGTCTCTGTTTAGCCAGTCTCATTCCTGCTGTTTCTGCCCATGTCAACGGGTATTTGTGGACCCATGGTTGTATATCTGGTGCTATAACCTCTGAGTGCTTAGACACAAAAAGTCTGTATTCATCTCTTAAAGCTAGAGACAAGACATGTATCGGCTGTCCAAGTCCATCCGTGACTGACATTGCCCCAGGGTCAAAATGGATCTGAGCATTAACTTTAGTCAACAAGTCCCATTCAAGTAGAGGGACTGGGCATTCTGGTATCACCAAAAATGAATGGGACACCTGGTGGGTCCCCAGGTTTACTTTCTGTTCCGTGGTCCAACAATATCTTTTTGTCCCCATGGCTCCCTGCACCAAGTTGGTTTTTTTAGACATTGGTCCCAGTTTTTGATTTAAAACAGAGTGTTGGGCCCCAGTGTCCACCATGAAGCCAACGGGTTTCCCCTCCACATGTATGGTTACCCAGGACTCGGGGAGGGGTGCCGAGTCTTGACTCCCCTAGTCACTGTCTTCCCCCGCATATAGAACTCGAGTTCCAGGGGAAATTCTCTCTCTCTGGGTTGTTCCTCTCTTCAGATCCCTCTTAGGGCACTCATTTTTCCAGTGCCCCCGTTCTTTGCAGTAAGCACACTGATCTTTCTTTAGGGCCTGCCTTTTTGGTCTCTCTGTTTCTCTCATCAGGGGGTCTCAAGGTTCCCTCAATTCTGTTCCGGCCTTCATCCCCACAAAAAGAATATTGGCTAGCTCTCTCTGGTTCTTCGTGTTTTCCTTCACCCTATGTTCCCTATCGTCTTTCCTGATCTTCTCAGCTAGTTCCTTTTCCTCCCAACAAAGTCGTTCCTCCCTTTCTTCTGGGGTCTCCCTATTATTAAATACCTTTTCAGCTGCTTTCAGTAAGTCTTGTATTGTCTGTTCTCCTAACCCCTCTATATTTTATAATTTCCTCTTAATATCTGGGGCTGCCTGATTCACAAACGTTAGTAGCACTGCAGCGCGTGATTCCTCAGCCTGGGGGTCCATGGGTGTATATTGCCTAAAGGCTGCCATTAGCCTCTCTAGGAAGGCTGACGGGCTCTCAGTGGGCTCTTGCCTTATTAAATTTACCTTCGCCAAATTTGTTGGCTTCCTAGCTGCGGCCCGCAGGCCAGCCATTAGAGTCTAGCGGTACACTCAGAGATGCTCCCTCCCTTCCACTCACTCAAAATCCCAGCTAGGCCGCAACAGAGGAAACCCCTCGTCCACAAGATGAGGCTGGGTGGTTGGTCTCCCGTCGACCCCCGGGACCCGTTTCCGCGCCTCTGCCAGGATTCGCTCCCGTTCTTCTGTGGTGAAGAGCACCTGCAACAGCTGCTGGCAATCATCCCAGGTGGGGTTATGAGTGAACAAAATGAAACCTAAGAGGTTAATGAGGCCTTGGGGTTTCTCCAAAAAAGGAGGATTTTGGGTTTTCCAATTATACAGATCACTCGTGGAAAAGGGCCAATACTGATAGGTTTGCTCTCCGTCCGGGTTAGCTGGTCCCACCCGGACGGGGAGTGCCTGTACAGTAGATGAAGGTAACTCTGGGTCCCCCTGATCCTGCTCACCCCTATTTCCTCTATTCCTTCTCCGGGGCCAGGATTCCCTTATCCCTTCTGATTCATTGGGGGGGGGGGGGCTCTTTCCCCTGGGGGAACCTGCAACGGAGAAGGGACGTATGGCAGGGGCCTGATTTCCGTCTCCAAGTCAATCAGGTTCCGGTCCGAGGATTCCTGCAAGACTGGTTTTGGGCCCTTATTCTTCTTGGCTTCCTCTGGGGGAGTGGGAGTTTCCATAACCAGGGCCTGTACATTAGGAGAATCAGGGAGTTTTTGAACAAAAGGTTTAACCATTTGGGCGGATCTTCTACTAGATCTTGCCAGACTATAACATATGGGACTTGGCCTGGGTGGCCCCAGGGATCAGGAGCCATAACTTTCTCTTTCACCACCCGAATAATAGAAGGTTGAAAAGTTCCCTCTGGAGGCCATCCAACGTGGAAGGCGGGCCACTCTGCAGAGCAAAAGGTTATTAATTTACTCTTTGTAACCAGTAGCGACAGATCATACGCTCTAGCCCTGACATCCGAGAAATGATCAGTCATGAGAGAGAGTGGGGTGGATTCTCCTTGCCCCATAACGAGAGTCAGAAGAAAGTCACCGAGAATTACCACCTAAAAAATCCTATCGGGAGTGGTGGCAGCCAGGAGGTTGGGCTTGTGGTATGCTTCGTGGAACTATTTGAGTGCCTTAGTCGTTTCACGGAAGATTTCTTGCTGGGGCCGGGCACCCTAAGTGTTTCTAGCCCGTTCCATGACCCCCTTATCCTTTCACGGGAGTCTTCCAGTGGCAGGCACCCTATCAGCTCTTAAGTGCCTGTCCCGTGCCCACACAGACGGGTTTTTATTTGGCCAGATTCTCAGTTTGGAATACAAGAAAAAAGAAAAGAGTTTCACCCTCTCTGGCTCCGGTTACGGGGCTGACTTGTTGGGATGCCTTCAGAATCCGCCAGGGAGTAGCCCTGGCCAGGACTCGTCAGTTGCCCCGACAACTGTGTGGCCATTCACTGAAACTCTCAGAAACAGAAATGAGGAAGTAGACAATGAAACAACGAGACAGGAGACAATGCCGGCAGTTATACAGAAAAACACACAGACAGACACACATCGGCTGACAACACAGATCCTCTGGAACAAGGGTCACCTTACCAAAATGCATCCACTATTCCCCAGATTTGGGCTTAGGAGAGGAGGTCTCCTTCCTGCGGAGCTGGCTGCCTTCCAGCGCGCTCGCTGGCCTCGGCCTCATGCCAGCTGGAACGGCCAGTCCGTTCCCTCATGGAAAACTTTCCCTCACACCAGACACCTTCCTGCCTTTAAGCAGGGCCTCGGATTTACTCTGGTCTTTTTGCGCCAGACACCTTCCTGCTTCACAGCAGGGCCCCGGATTTACTCTGATCTTTCTGCGCCAGACACCTTCCTGCTTCACAGCAGGGCCCCGGATTTACTCTGGGCTTTTCTAGATCTGCCTGAGCACCAGTGCTATTACCTGTCCTTTTCCCCCTTGTTCCAAAGAGCGTTCTTCCCTGGGCAAGGGATCCCGGACGAGCCCCCAAATGTTCTGCCCGTAGTCCGAGTCCCCGGTCAGGAAAGAAGACTCCTAGAAACAATGCAACTTGCAATAGGGGAATTTATTACTGACTCGAGCCAGGGCCCCCCCGCCCTCACCAAGTGTGTGAGGACAAAAAGGCCCTGAGCCCCAGTTCTCTCGGGTATATATTAGGTCAAAAAAAGCAGCAGGTACTTGGCGCAAGCGGATTGGTTACACAGTTGCAAGCTAATTTTGGCCCAATGTGGGGCTTTCAGCTTTCCCCTGATAGGTTCCCTTTTTTCTGGTTAGGCATATGTTGATTGGCTGGCTCCAGGAGGCCTGATAATTATGTTACCCTGGGAAACCAGACCTACTCCTAATCTAAGCTGCCTGTCATGGCGTTAGCCGTGACAGCCTCACAATTATCTGAGGCACAGTCAGCTCCTGGTCTTGTTTTTGCTGACTGTACAGAGCTTCTCCATCTTTGGTCGCAAAGAATATAATCAATCTGAATTCAGTTTCAACCATCTGGTGTTTTCCATGTGTAGAGTCTTCTCTTGTGTTGCTGGAAGAAGGTGATTGCTATGACCAGTGTTTTCTCTAGGGAAAACTCTATTAGCCTTTGCCCTGCTTCATTCTGTATTCCAAGGCCAAATGTGCCTCTTACTCCAAGTGTTTTTTGACTTCCTACTTTTGCTTTCCAGTCCCCTAGAATGAAAAGGACATCTTTTTTGGATGTTAGTCCTAAAAGGTCTTGTAGGTCTTCATAGAACTGTTCAACTTCAGCTTCTTCAGGGTTACTGGTTGGGGAATAGTCTTGGATTATCACGATTTTGAATGGTTTGCCTTGGAAATAAAAGAGATCATACTGTCATTTTTTAGTTTGCCACCAAGTAGTGCATTTTGAACTCTTTTGTTGACCAAGACGGCTACTGCGTTTCTTCTAAGGGATTCCTGCCCACAGTAGTAGATATAATGGTCATCTGAGTTAATTTTGCCCATTCCAGTCCATTTTAGTTCACTGATTCCTAGAATGTCGACATTCACCTTTGCCATCTCCTGTTTGACCACTTCCAATTTGCCTTGATTCATGGACCTTACATTCCAGGTTCCTATGCAATATTGCTCTTTATAGCATCAGACCTTGCTTCTATCACTAGTCCCATCCTCAAATGGGTATTGTTTTTGCTTTGGTTCCATCCTTTCATTCTTTCTGGAGTTATTTCTCCACTGATCTCCAGTAGCATATTGGGCACCTTCTGACCTGCAGAGATCCTCTTTCAGTATCCTATCATTTTGCCTTTTCATACTGTTCATGAGGTTCTCAAGGCAAGAATTCTGAAGTTGTTTGCCATTCCCTTCTCTAGTGGACCACATTCTGTGAGACCTCTCCACGATGACCCATCCGTCTTCAGTGGCCCCACACTGCATGGCTTAGTTTCATTAAGTTAGAGAAGAGTGTGGACCGTGTGATCAGATTGTCTTGTTTTCTGTGATTATGGTTTCAGTGTGTCTGCCCTTTGATGCTCACTCGCAACACCTACCATCTTACTTGGGTTTCTCTTACCTTGGATGTGGGATATCTCTTTATGGCTGCTCCAGCAAAGCGCAGCCACTGCTCCTTATTTTGGACCAGGGGAATCTCCTCATGGCCGCCCCTTCTGACCTTGAACGTGGAGTACCTCCTCTCGGCCCAGCTGCCACTCCTTGGCCATGGGATTGCTCCTCTCGGCCGCAGCCCATGACTTCGGCGTAGGGTAGCTCCTCTCTGCTGCTGTCCCTGACCTCGGAAGTGGGATAGCTCCCCTTAGCCACCACCTCTGACCTCAGACCTGGGGTGGATCCTCTCGGCCGCTCCTACACCATTGCAGCCTGGTGCTCTCAGTCACCACCCCTGGCCTTGGGTGAGGGGCTGCTCCTCATGGCCACGCTTCTGCACAGTCCATCATGCAAAATCAAGAGTCAGGGTTGGGACATTCTAGGGACTGAGGAAACATTGGTTTCTAGAGGTTTGCTCAGCACGCTTCCTTCTGCATCCTCTTCTGATGACAGAGCCTGTCGTTGATGGGTCTAAATTAGAATCTCAGAACGTATTAATTTTTTATACATGAGAATATGTAACCTTTAAAAATCTCTCCCTATTTCTCCTACCCTCGAGTCTTTGGCAATCATTTTTCTACTCTGAGTTCCATCTTTTTTTTTTTTTGATACCTTATAATTGCGATCATATAGTATTTTTCTTCCTCTGACTTAGTTAACTTAGCATAATACCCTCCAGTTTCATCCAAGCAGTCACAAATGGAAGGACTTCTTTCTTTTTCTAATGGCTAAATAATATTTACCTACATATGTCACATCACATTGTTTTAATCCACTCATCTGTTGAAAGATACTCAGTTTGTTCCTATACCAAGGCTACTGTGAATAATGCTGCAATGAACTTGGGAATACAGATTTCTCTTTGAGACAATGATTTCATTTCCTTTGACTATATGTCCAGAAGTGGGATAATGGATCACATAAGAGCTCTCTTTTAAATTTCTTGAGGAACCACCAGAATATTTTTCCATGACAGTTGCACTGGTACACATCCCTACAAACAGTGTATCAGTTCAGTTCAGTTCAGTCACTCAGTCGTGTCCGATTCTTTGTGACCCCATGCATCGCAGCATGCCAGGCCTCCCTGGCCATCAAAACCTCCCGGAGTTTACTCAGACTCATGCCCATCGAGTCGGTGATGCCATCCAAGCATCTCATCCTCTGTTGTCCCCTTCTCCTCCTGCCCCCTATCCTTCCCAGCCTTAGGTTCTTTTCCACTGAATCAACTCTTCGCATGAGGTGGCCAAAGTATTGGAGTTTCAGCTTCAACATCAGTCCTTCTAAGAACACCCAGGGCGGATCTCCTTTAGGATGGACTGGTTGGATCTCCTTGCAGTCAAAGGGAGTCTCAAGAATCTTCTGCAACACCACAGTTCAAAAGCATCAATTCTTTGGCGCTTAGCTTTCTTCACAGTCCAACTCTCACATCCCTACATGACCACTGGAGAAACCATAGCCTTGACCAGACGGACCTTTTTTGGCAAAATAGTGTCTCTGCTTTTTAATATGCTATCTAGGTTGGTCATGACTTTCCTTCCAAGGAGAAAGCATCTTTTAATTTCATAGCTACAATCACCATCTGCAGTGATTTTGGAGCCCCCAAAAATAAAGTCTGAGACTGTTTCCACTGTCTGCCCTTCTATTTCCCATGAGGTGACGGGACCAGATGTCATAATCTTAGTTTTCTGAATGTTAAGCTTTAAGCCAACTTTTTCACTCTCCTCTTCCACTTTCATCAAGAGGCTTTTTAGTTCCTCTTCACTTTCTGCCATAAGGGTCCCTTTTTCTCTATATCCTCAATAACATTTGTCATTTCTTACTTTTTTGGCACTAGCCATTCACACAGTTATGAGGTGATAACTCTTGTATTTTTGATCTGCATTTCCTTTGATTATTAGTGATGCTGAGCATCTTGTAATATACCTCTTGATCATCTATATGTCGTATTTGTGGGAAAATGTCTATTCTTTAAAGATGTAGCATACATAATGTTTACTATATTCCGATATACGAAACTCAGTTGCCTACCTGTATGTCAACAACAAACTCTCAGAAAGTGGAATAAAGAAAACAATCTCATTTACTCTTGCATCACAAAAAGATAAAACACTTAGAAATAAACTTAAGCAAGGTGTGGAAAGATTTTATGCAAAACCTTTAAGACATTGATAAGAGAAATTTAAAAAGCATTAAAAATATGTAAAGTTAGGTGGTCATTTCAATGTGTTTCTTGAGGTAGGATTTGTATTACTTTAAACTTCTCTCTTAGAACTGCTTATGTTGAACCATATAGGTTTTAGATCATCATGTTTTCATTGTTCTTTCTTTCTAGGGCTGTTTCAATTTCCTTTATTTCTTCAGTAACGTGTTCATTATTTAGAAATGGTTTGTTTAATCTCCATGTGTTTTTGGTCTTTAAATTTGTTTTTTTTTTTTTTTTTTAAATTCTCATAGTCGTTATCTTGTCTCACAGTGTTGTGTTCAGAGAAAATGCTTGGTAAAATTTCAATTTCCTTAAATTTACTGAGGTTTGATTTGTGACCCAAGATGAGAAAAATGTTCCACTTTCACCTGAGAAGAAAGTGTATTCTGCATTTGCATGGAATGTGCTGAAGATATCTATTAGGTCTGTTTGCTCTAATAGTTCCCTTTAGGCTTATATTTCCTTATTTATTTTCTGTTTTGATGATCTATCCATGGGTAGAGGTGGGGTGTTAACACGCCCTACTATTATTGTGTTATTGTCAATTTCCTATTTTATGTCAGTTAGTGTTCATCTTATGTATGGAAGTGCTCCTATGTTGGGTACATAAATATTTAAAATTGTTTTGTCTTTTTCTTGGACTGATCCCTTGATCATTTTGCAGTGTCCTTCTTTATCCCTTGTAATAGATTTTATTTTAAGGTCTATTTTTTCTGATATGAAAATTGCCTATCTGGTTTTCTTTGGATTTCCATTTGCCTGGAATATCTTTTACCATCCTCTCACTTACAGTCTGTATGAGTCTCTAGGACTGATGTGGGCCTCTTGTAGACAGCCTATATACGGGTCTTATTTTTGTATCCATTCAGCCACTCTGTGTCTTTTGGTAAGAATGGGAGAAGATAATACCAAATAAAACAACTGATAAAGCATTGCTTTCCGGAATACAAGTAGCTCAAACAAGTCAGTCATCAAAAGCAAAGGCAAGAGCTTTTCTAAAAAATAAACTAGTGAGAGCACATCAAACTCAAAATCTTCTGCATAGTAAAAGAAGCCATCAAGAAAATGAAATGGCAAACTATGGAATGAAAAAAAAAATTGCAAATCACATATTTTGTAAGGGCTTCATATCCAGGTATATATAAGAGATTCATGCAACTCAGTAGTAGAAGAAATCAAACAACCCAAATTATTAAATGGGCAAGGAAGAATAAAATTTTTGAAAATTTTTAAGATTAGACAATAGATGACAGACACTGTAAGTTTTTCCTTCCAAAACAGAAGCCTGTGTCTTCCTGACAGTGCTTTCTTTATTTCCAATCTCCTTTTTCATGATTGCACTTCACAGTATGCATCCTTTACTCAATAGCAATTACAAAGTGCTAAGAATAGCCCCACTAACTATAAAAAACTAATAATTACATACTTAACCTCTAGGCATCAAAAATCCAAGGTGATTTTCAGAATTTTCCACTCCATTGTTTTCTACTTTCTGTTTCAAAATTGAAACACCTAGTAAGGTCAAGTGAGTAGGGGACTTCAAAAATACATGGATAGTAAGTCATTTAAAACTGGGAGCATTACTGGATTGAAATGTTGGGGGAATGTATTATTACTAATACTATTGTAATTTTATTCCCTTTAATTCTCTGGTATACTAGGTTGATATTTATTTAAAATAATAATACAGCCACTATGGAGAACAGGGTGGAGATTCCTTAAAACACTGGAAATAGAAGTGCCATATGACTGAGCAATCCCACTGCTATGCATACACACCGAGGAAACCAGAACTGAATGAGACACGTGTACCCCAATATTCATCACAGCACTGTTTATAATAGCCAGCACATGGAAGCAGCATAGATGCCCATCAGCAGACAAATGACTAAGAAAGCTGTGGTACATATACACAATGGGATATTACTCAGCCATGGAAAATAATACTTTTGAATCAGTTCTAATGAGGTGGATGAAATGGCACCTATTATACTGAGTGAAGTAAGCCAGAAAGAAAAACACCAATACAGTATACTAATGCATATATATGGATTTTAGAAAGATGTTATCACATGTGACATGAATGGCCAGTCCAGGTTCAATGCATGATACAGGGTGCTGGGGGCTGGTCCACTGGGATAAGCAGAGGGATGGGATGGGGAGGGAGGTGGGAGGGGGGTCAGGAAGGGGAACACATGTACACCCATGGCGGATTCCTGTCAATGTATAGCAAATCCACTAAAATATTGTAAAGTAATTAGCCTCCAATTAAAATTAACAAAATGAAATAAACAAGTAATACCAACATAGAGACACTTAGTACTCGAGTTACAGTAGACTGAGAAAGACAAAGCTTATGAGGCAGATTAGCAATGGCATCAAAAGAAGGGTCAGTATTGTCTAGAAAGAAAGCAAATTCTCTAATTTTTTGGAGACAACACAAACAACCAGGTGGGAGCCAACCAGCTTAAGCTGTATACCAGAAACTTCACCAGAAGGAAAATGAAGTTCATAAAAGTATGCTGATGCTAAACACCAAAATCCAGACAGTAAGGAAATACGGTAGGGTATACGTAGATACTGAAAACTACTCAGAGAGGTAGACATGGAAGCAGATACACTAATGAGCACCAGAAAAATCAAAGCACAAAAGGGTCTGAAAAGTCAATCGTAAAGAGACTTGGCACTCTGATAAAAGAATAAGAGAATCAAATTAAAAAAAACCAAAATAGAAAGACTTGTGCACATGATAGAACCAGAGAATGCTCAGGAGAGAAAGTTTCGGACCTAGTGGACCAGCGAACAGAATCCTCCAGCATCAGGAACAGAAACCCTGGGCAGGACTTATGACTGTGAGCTCTGGGAACGGCCTCAGTTTCAAAGTTGGGGCACTATACCGCCTAAAGGCGAACGCAGACAAGGACTATAGCTTGCTGTGACACTGAGTCACAGACGATAGTGTTTGTTAGCTTACTTTTCTCATTCAACTACAAAGTTAATGAATCAGTAATCAATGATAACTGACTCCATCAGTTTCCAGTCAGAGTGTACAGCTGAACCTGTTATATGATCCCCAAAAACATCTTTATACTTAAATTTATTGATGTTTAATTGAAGGGTAATTGCTTTACAATACTGTACTGCTTTCGGCTCCTTCTTCACCACCCCAACTTCTACAGCACCAACTCCTGCTCAGACCAACAGGGAAAGAGAAGGCTTCCCTCCACAGGGCGGATTTGATAACCTCAGGTGACTAGATCATCTAAGCATGGCTCATGTTTTTATTTAAGGAGGGTCCTGCCTGCTCCTGCTGCTGGTCATGTCAAATCTGCTCCTGTGCCAAGGCAACTTATGCCCATCCTGCAGTCCTGACACCCCCCTGAGTTCCCTTACAGACCTGCTTATCGATTCTGCCTGGCTGACCCACAACTTCCATAACCTTTCCACAATGATGTTCAAAGAGTTTGTAAGTACTGTGGTGGTGTTGGTTTAGTAGCTAAATCTTGTATGACACTTAGGATCCCATATACTGTAGCCCGCCAGGCTCTCGAAAGGAAATTTCACATAAGTGACTGGCCTATACTATCCTTTAAACAAGAAGGCTGCAATAACATACTCTCTAGGTACAAGATGTCATCAGTTCATAAGGTGGTGAAATCAAAAAAAGGATCAGTTTTGTGAAATCTCAAAGATTCCTAAGAAGTGCGATGGTTTTTACAATTTCCTTTCATTCATTTTCTTTTTTTAACATTTCCAAAATAAATGAATTTGTATTTGTCAGCCAGGAATGCCATAAGAGAATACAATAGACTCAGTGGAATTAACACCAGAAATTTATTTCCTCACAGTTCTGGGGGCTAGAAGTCCCAGATCAGGGCACCAGCAAGTTGAGGTTCTGGTAAGAACTCTTTCTTCCCAGGATGGCTTCTCTGTGCGTCCTCACACAGGGTGGGGGGTGGGGAAGAGAGACAGAGGAAAGGACACACAGACACAGAGACAGAAGAGAAAATTCTCTGGTGTTTTGCTTCATGGAGACACTAAACCTATTGGATGAGTGTTCCATCCTAAGAGCTCATTTAACATTAATATCTCCTGCATTAGCAGGAATGTTCTTTATTACTACCGTCTCTGGGAAGCACCAACTATTGGTACATATGTACTATATTTGGTTCAAACATTTAAAAAAAAAAAGGATAAAAATAAACAGAGAAGAGAAAAGGTTAAACTTAGAAGAGTTAGATATAAAATCATTTTTATAGAGACAACGTAAGGGAAAGAATGAATTTGAAATTTTGGGAAACCCCACTGTTAAAAAAATTACACATCTATCAAGCATATAAACGTTCTTATAATGGGTTCTATACTGAATGCCCAACAACCCTAACTAATTGCCTGATCACTTTTAGGATGAAAAATATGCCCAGGACAAACAGTACCATATCAATGCCACCAACAGCTGCCACACCGATCCCCTCCATGCTCCTGGAGAAAGAGAAGAAGCCCAAGAGATGAACGTGAGTCTTTCACCTGGGTTTTTCACCAGATCAATGAGACAGTACGTAGGTTACCAGGCTTCAGACTATTAGAGGTCATGGTACCTGTACATGCAGAAAAAGGTGGAGGAACTGTAAGCCATTGAAGATAAATTATATTATGCAGTTGATGAAGCATAAGTGAAATCAAGGGATAACTAAAGATCTGTAGTAGCAAAACCAAGAACAGATCTATAAAGTGTCCATGCACACAACTTTAGTTCAACCAATGCATCCGACACAAGATTGCAGCTATTATTCTGTATGAAAACAGGAAATGAATGGGAACTTCCATGTGTAAAATATAAGACTGCAAAATTCATGAATATGTAAGAAACACACCCCAGTCTTGAGTATTCCCTGTCACTAGTGACGCCTACTTGGGAGTCCTATACCGCACCACTCGAGCATCACGTCTGCCTTTCTAGGTTCTCCTGATTCTGCTTCTACTTCTCTGATACCTCCCTCATTCATCATTCTCAAACATTTCTCTGTCACCTTTCATTCTTAATTTGCAAGTCTCCCCCACAATGGCCCATAAAACATTGCTTTGCTTTTCATGGCCGCAACAATTGCCTCTGTTCTGAGGACAAAACTGTTTACATATCAAGCCTCAATCATTTATGGCAGCTCTTAATGTTGACCATTATAATCTCTCCTTTCTGATTTCCTGCATTATCCCTCGTCCTAACATTATTTAAAATATTTTCACATGCATCCCCCCTTAAAATTCTATCCTCTCTCTCTACAACCTTCTTAGTGATATCAGCATTCTTTTGCTCTGTTAAGCTCATTAATAATGAGGATGATCAAGTAAAGGAAAAAGGTCAAAGAGCAAGAAGATGAGGGATTTTTCAATAACCTTGAATTTATAGTTTATTGAGAGTTACTACAGAGCCATACATTTTACTAAGCACTTTATGTGCATTATTATATTTAGTCCTATTCAGTTCTATGTTCTTTACCACTAAAACAGTTCATGGATATAAAGAAATCAAGCATATTAACTAGAGATATTCAGCCCCCGGTATTTTCATGCTCAATTCTACTAGTAGTAGTGAACAAGGGGGAAAACCCTCCATTGTGAATCCCACTGATGCTGTTACTAAAGACAACACTGTGCCTTTTTCTGCCCGGACACCTGTCAACAAGACCGACTCTTCTGATACCAGCATGGGGGCTGGTGTTGGGATCAACTGAGGAAAGAAAACCTGTTTAGGAATGTCACATCTTCCTCATTGTCTCTTTGTTGTAATATCATAAAACAAATTACCAATCAAAAATCAATATGAATGACTCATCTGATTCATTAATATGGAAGAACCACTGGGTGACAATGATGTGGGCACAGGTAGAATGCCTCTTTCCTGGGTCAGGTAATGCAGGTACATACTGACTTGTCAAAAAATACTTAGATTTCTCTCACACAAATATACAAACATAAAAGAGCTCACTGAGTGGTGGTCGAATTTCAGAGGAAAAAAGAAAATTCTTCATGTTTTAAATTAGAACACATCAGAATTAGTTTCTAAAATAACCTAGATTTTTAATAATTCAGTGAAGTGTGAACTAATAATTTATACGTTTGCAACTTTTACTACCTTCAAAAATCTCTGCATTCACATAGGAGTAACCAGAAGTTTTTTCTAAGTCAGCTGCTCTGAGCAAAGATCATATGTTACCAATACCACTGAATTATGATTATTTTAATGAGACCGTTTCTTATTGCTTAGAATGAAGACCTTAGTAAGTTGATACTCAGCTTACTGTACAGCTGGAATAAACCTCTGGATCATCTAGTCACCGAGCTGCAGAGGTTGAAAGAAGTCTCACAGACTATCATATCAAGCGCCGTAGAGAATAAGAAAATGTTAGACAAACTTCAAGCATTCATAACAGGTCAATTCAGACAGGTGAGCATCCTGCAGAGGGCTTTCTTGCTTTGTTCATGAATAAAAGAGGTGACCTCTGTAATGCATAAGGAGTTTTGAAATATCTCAGTTTGTAAGAAAAAGATTCATGTCTTCTATATGCTAGACTGCTACTACATAAAGCAGGAGCCTAGTCATTCATAGAGATAGAGTCTACTGTAAAGGAATCAGAATTTCACTGCAATTTTTGATATGTGCAGCCGTCCCTGTATTGCATACAATTCCACCAAAAGCTTGCCTCTTCCTGGGCACAGGTGGTTGAAATATTATCAAGATTCAGAGAACTAGAGAACAGAATTTGCAAGCTCAGCATTTTCCTCAAAGTATCCCGGGACATCTGCTCTTGAAGTTCACTTGTCTTCTTTCTCTGTTCTCCTCAAATCAAAGGATGAGAGTGGGAAGGAAGAAAAGAGAAAGTTAAAGCTAATCTTGAATTATGTTTCTACTTTTTAGATTCCTAATAGTTTTCTCATAGGCTGGCTCCAAAATCCAAATCTAGAGTGTTTTATACTTGTATGTGTTCCCCAAATCTTAATTTGATAATTAGAAGCAAAAAAGATAAGTAAGTACTAATAAAACGCAATGACTAAGAAGTCATTATCTTTTTGGTATTCAGATTATTGTTCCAGCCTATCAGAAGATACTCAAGACTCGCATTGTCTGGTCATTCTCATCCCTGACGTCCCGCAATGAAGAGAGGCGTCTTTCTGAATTTTATAAACTGTTCAAGTGCCTAAGCAGGGATTCACGTAAAGTTGACCTTTACACCAAGATCCTGGCGTGCCGAATTCTCAAAACGTGCTAAATCCACATCCATCCCATCCAGCTCTGAGATGGTCATAATGATCTATCCCATAGCAAGCTCCTGTGAAATTTACAGCTTTTTAATGCATGCTCTGTGAAATGGTCTTCTCTTAAAAAAAATAAACACAGACTCTTTAAAGATGTCAAAATCTAAAAGGGCAATTTGTTAACATTTCTTATATTCATTTAATAGAAAATCAAAAGAAAATCCACGCCTACAATTGAAAGAATGAAGCTCCTATTAAATTTAGTCACAAATAGAAGCTAGCATTACGAAGAAGGCCATTAAGAGATTATTTAAGAATCACAGCCAATTATTCTGTGTAAAGTTATTAGAATCAAAGAATTAGACAATTGTTCATGGTTCTGGTCATGCTACCAAAAAGACTGAATTCTCAGGTTACTGAACGGAAACAAACAAATGAAGAACCTTTGAAGTTCATTGACCTTATAGATTAGTAAATCACATGTCATGGATACAATGAGGACATAAACTGAAGTTTAAAAAATCTCTGTTTTCCAGAAGCAGGCCTTCAAGTTGTGGAGAGAGAGAGGGTGATATAAACACACAAATTGCTATATTACATGATAGCATGAAGAAGAATAAGATATGATGTCAACACAGTGCTACAGTAGATTGAAGTAAAGCTAGGAGCCATCTGAGGGTGTCATAGGAGTCACGAAAATGGTATGGCTTTATGATGGAGTTTTGAAAGGTTGATGGGATATTGATGCACAAAAATAGGAAAACAGTATATCTTCATTTCATTTAGGATCGTCTTATGAAGTAAGGATCTCCGACATCCTAGATCCAGGCAACTGAGCTGGTAATACATATAGCATTATAAGGTATCAGTGAATAATTAAGTTTGACAAAAACACAAGAAATGTTCATTGTTTACCATACATGCTGTATCTCTCATGATTATGCTCCCATGATATGCTGTATATATTATTGTAGGGTTAGAATAGAGAAATGCTTGTATGGATTTTCATGCATTAGGGAGAAACATATATGCCAAAATAGAGAGTTTGTTTTTATTCTACAAAGCAACAGGAAACCAAGACCATTTAGTCCAAGAGAGCAGTATGTCCAGAATTAGAAAAGAGAAACTTTAATGTGGATTGAGAAGTTGTGGCAGTTGGGGCTGGTAGAGGGAAAGAAAGAGACCAGAAAAAGCTGGGAATATTATGACATGAAAAATCAAAGAGGGCTCTGCCAGGTGATAAGACACAAAGGATGTGAGAGATACAGGAAATGAAATAGACCTTGACCACATGCAAGGAATGAGGCAGACATAAGAGTCAAAAAAGGCATCCAACAATATGGGAGTGGTTGAGTCAATAAATGACTGAAAAGTAGAAAGAAGGGAGGAGAAAAATTAAGGTTTTATCCAAAAGCACCTGAGCTCTATTTTCCTGTATTTCATCAACTTAGTATCAAAAATCACCAAAACATGTTAAGCTTCTGCAGCAAATGATAGAAATAAGTACTCTACAGAACCTCTGCTAGACCCTGTGGAATACCAGAACCAAATCTCGAACCACCCAGTGATAACAAGCAGTAGTCACTAGTCATTTTTAACACTTAAATAAGACATAGATTGTAAAGCATAGATGATGAATGGAAACAAATTGGAAACAACACATTTCTTTACAGAGCCAGCCTAAACAAAACCTAAAACTTAACCAAAATAGAGGTAATGGTCTCTTTATTCATGTGTCCAATTTCTCCAAGAGTTCCTCATTCCTTTTGCCTGAATCCTCCATTGTTTACTAACCCTTCATTGCCTTACTCTCAGCAGATGGTCAGCTAATCACTAATCAAATAAATAATTAAACAGTGTTCATGCTTCAGATATATTTGTATTGATGGACTCTTCAAACTGAAAATCTTTCTAATGCCCTGAAACTAAAATACTAATACTGGAAAGAATCCTTCCTAGCCTCTTTCCAAAATGCCTTCAGTTCAATTCAGTTCAGTCAGTCAGTCATATCTGACTCTTTGCAACCCCATGAATCACAGCATGCCAGGCCTCCCTTTCCATCAGCAACTCCCAGAGTTTACTCAAACTCATGCCCATCGAGTCAGTGATGCCATCCAACCATCTCATCCTCTGTCATCCCTTTCTCCTCCTGCCCCCAATCCCTCCCAGCATCAGGGTCTTTTCCAATGAGTCAACTCTTTGCATGAGATGGCCAAAGCATTGGAGTTTCAGCTTTAGCTTTAGCCCTTCCAAAATGCCTAGTGGGCAGCAATTTCAAGTCTAGCTACTTAGACATCTTCTGCTCTAATTATTATCTGTTTGGATAGAGAAGACAGGAGGCAGATGAAGCACTGAAAGATGTTGAGAAAGAAATGCATGGACAAGTGGAAAAGATAGCGTAAGCCTTAAACACGGATCTATGCCTGCACACCATACTATGTGTGATGGGAGCCAGGTTGGCCTAATGAGGGATGGATCTTTCAAGAAAGATCCATATGAGTTGGCACTGACAAGTTTGATTCAACTCTAATATTTCAAGATGATTCTTTGATTCTAAGACTCAAAGCCACTTGTCTCATGTAAGTGCACTTAGTCTAAAAGGGAATATACTTATTGCCTATTTGAACACTGACAGTTCAGTTCAGTTCAGTCACTCAGTCATGTCTGACTCTTTGTGACCTCATGAATTGCAGCACACCAGGCCTCCCTGTCCATCACAAACTCCCAGAGTTTATTCAAACTTTGTCCATCGAGTCGCTGATGCCATCCAGCCAACTCATCCTGTGTCATCCCCTTCTTCTCCTGCCCCCAATCCCTATGAGCATCAGGGTCTTTTCCAATGAGTAAACTCTTTGCATGAGGTGACCCAAGAACTGGAGTTTCAGCTTCAGCATCAGTCCTTCCAATGAACACCCAGGACTGATGTCTTTTAGGATGAACTGGTTGGATCTCCTTGCAGTCCAAGGGACTCTCAAGAGTCTTCTCCAACACCACAGTTCAAAAGCATCAATTTTGTGGCACTCAGCTTTCTTCCAGATCAACTCTTACATCCATACATGACCACTGGAAAAACCATAGCCTTGACCAGACGGACCTTTGTTGGCAAAATAATGTCTCTGCTTTTTAATATGCTGTCCCTGTTGGTCATAACTTTCCTTCCAAGGAGTAAGCATCTTTTAATTTCATGGCTGCAGTCACCATCTGCAGTGATTTTGGAGCCCAAGAAAATATAGTCTGACACTGCTTCCACTGTTTCCCCATCTATTTCCAATAACGTACTCTGCATATAAGTTAAATAAGCAGGGTGATAATATACAGCCTGGACATACTTTTCCTACTTTCCTATTCACACGTACTCGTTTTCCTATTTGGTACCAGTCTGTTGTTCCATGTCCAGTTCTCACTGTTGCTTCCTGACCTACATGTAGGTTTCTCAAGAGGCAGGTCAGGTGGTCTGGTATTCCCATCTCTTTCAGAATTTTCCTCTGTTTATTGTGATCTACACAGCCAAAGCCTTTGGCATAGTCAATCAAGCAGAAATAGATGTTTTTCTGGAACTCTCTTGCTTTTTTGATGATCCAGCGGATGTTGGCAATTTGATCTCTGGTTCCTCTGCCTTTCCTAAAACCAGCTTGGACATCTGGAAGTTCACGGTTCATGTATTGCTGAAGCTTGGCTTGGAGAATTTTGAGCATTACTTTACCAGCGTGTGAGATGAGTGCAATAGTGCAGTGGTTTGAGCATTTTTTTGGGATTGCCTTTCTTTGGGATTGCAATGAAAACTGACCTTTTCCAGTCCTTTGGCCACTGCTGAGTTTTCCAAATTTGCTGGTATATTGCATGCGGCACTTTCACAGCATCATCTTTCAGGATTTGAAAGAGCTCAACTGGAATTCCATCACATTCACTAGCTTTCTTCCTAGTGATGCCTTGTAGGGCCCACTTGAGTTCACATTCAAGATGTCTGGCTCTAGGTGAGTGATCACACCATTGTGATTACCTGGGCCATGAAAATCTTCTTTGTACAGTTCTTCTGTGTATTCTTGCCACCTCTTCTTAATATCTTCTGCTTCTGTTAGGTCCATACATTTTCTGTCCTTTATCAATCCCATCTTCACACAAAATATTCCCTTGGTATCTGCAATTTTCTTGAAGAGATCTCTATTCTTTACCATTCTGTTTTTTCCTCGATTTCTTTGCATTGATCACTGAGGAAGGCTTTCTTATCTCTTCTTGCTATTCTGTGGAACTCTGCATCCAAATGGGAATATCTTTCCTTTTCTCCTTTGCTTTTTGCTTCTCTTCTTAGCCCAGCTGTTTGTAAGGCCTCCTCAGACAACCATTTCGCCTTTTTGCATTTGTGTTCCATGGGGATGATTATGAACCCTGTCTCCTGTACAATGTCATGAAACTCCATCCATAGTTCATCAGGCACTCTGTCTATCAGATCTAGTCCCTTAAATCTATTTCTCACTTCCACTGTATAATCATAAGGGATTTGATTTAGATCATACCTGAATGGTCCAGTGGTTTTTCCTACTTTTTTCAGTTTAATTCTGAATTTGACAATAAAGAGTTCATGATCTGAGTCACAGTCAGCTCCTGATCTTGTTTTTGCTGACTGAGTAGAGCTTCTCCATCTTTGGCTGCAAAGAATATAATCAATCTGATTTCGGTCTCTACCATCTGGTGATGTCCATGTGTAGAGTCTTCTCTTGTATTGTTGGAAGAGGGTGTTTGCTATGACCAGCGCGTTCTCTTGCAAAAACTTGATTAGCCTTTGCCCTGCTTCATTTGTACTCCAAGGCCAAATTTTCCTGTCACTACAGGTGTTTTTTTGACTTCTTACTTTTGCATTCCAGTCCCCTAGAATAAAAAGGATATCTTTTTGGGTATTAGTTCTAAAAGGTCTTGTAGGTCTTCATAGAACTGTTCAACTTCAGCTTCTTCAGCATTACTGGTTGGGGCATAGGCTTGGATTACAGTGATATTGAATGGTTTGCCTTGGAAATGCACAGAGATCATTTTGGTGTTTAAGAGATTGCCTCCAAGTACTGCATTTCAGACACTTTTGTTGACCAAGATGGCTACTGCATTTATTCTAAGGGATTCCTGCCCACAGTAGTAGATATAATGGTCATCTGAGTTAATTTCACCCATTCCAATCCATTTTAGTTCCCTGATTCCTAGAATGTCGACATTCACTCTTGCCATCACCTGTTTGACCACTTCCAATTTGCCTTGATTCATGGACCTAACATTCCAGGTTCCTATGCATTATTGCCCTTTACAGCATCAGACCTTGCTTCTATCACCAGTCACATCCACAGCTGGGTATTGGTTTTGCTGTTGTTCCTTCCCTTCATTCTTTCTGGAGTTTTTTCTCCACTGATCTCCAGCAGCATATTGGGCTTCTACCATCCTGGGGAATTCCTCTTTCAGTTACCTGTCATTTTGCCTTTTCATACTGTTCATGGGGTTCTCAAAGCAAGAATACTGAAGTGGTTGCCATTCCCTTCTTCAGTGGACCACATTCTGTCAGACCTCTTCATCATGACCCAGCTGTCTTGGGTGGCACCACATGGCATGGCTTAGTTTAATTGAGTTAGACAAGGCTGTGGTCCTGTGATCAGATTGGCTAGATTTCTGTGATTATGGCTTCAGTATGTTTCCCCTTTGATGCCCACGCCCAACACCTACGTCTTACTTGGGTTTCTCTTACCTTGGACGTGGGGTATCTCTTCTCGGCTGCTCCAGCAAAGCGCAGCCACTGCTCCTTACCTTGGACCAGGGGTATCTCCTCACAGCTGCCCCTCCTGACTTCGAACGTGGAGTGGCTCCTCTCGGCCCTCTTCTGCCCTGCGCAGCCACCGCCCCTAACCTCGGACATTGGGTAGTTCCACTTGGCTGCTCCGGTGCCTGGCACTCACGGTCGCCGCACCCGACTTATTGCAGTGATCATTTTGCAGTATATATCAAATAGTTACGTTGTACACCTGAAACCAAAATAACATTATATATCAATATTATCTATGTATAATGTTACCTGAAACTAAAATACCATATTTGTCAATGTGACCTAGGTATAATGATCATATAATCATTATGTTACATACATAACACATATGCATACCTTCAGTTAAGTTCAATCAGTCATATCCAACTCTTTGAGACCCCATGGACTGACTAAAGCACATTAGGCTCCCCTGTCTTCCACCATCACCTGGGACATGCTCAAACTCTTGTCCATCAATAAGGTGATACCATCCAACCATGTCATCCTTTGCCATCTCCTTCACCTCCTGCCATCAGTCTTTCCCAGCATCAGGCTCTTTTCCAATGAGTCAATTCTTTCCATCAGGTGGCCAAAGTATTGGAACTTCAGCTTAAGTATCAATCCTTTCAATGAATATTCAGGGCTGATTTCCTTTAGTATTGACCGGTTTGATCTCCTTGCAGTCCAAGGGACTCTCAGGAGTCTTCTCCAACACTGCAATTCAAAAGCATCAATTCCTCTGTGTTCAGTTTCCTTTGGTCCAGCTCTCACATCCATCCTGACTACTGGAAAAACCATAGCTTTGACTAGATGGAAATTTATTTGTATATATGTACACACACATATGTAAGTAAAAGTTTTTGAAAAGGTATATAAGTCTATTTTGGATAAAGAAAACAAATAAACTAATATAATTTTTTTTTCAAATGTGCATTTTACTATCATGTTTCATCTAAAACCTTATCTTCAAATGTAGTTTATTTTTATGCTCATAAAAGAAACAGAAACATGTCTTAATCTTGTAACATTAACTGCAAAAGCTTATTTACAATAGCAAATCAAAATCACAAAAGTTTGAAACAGATAGGCCTGCCCAGTACTCTGCTCTTGGTCATTTAACCAAGTGATCATTGACTTAATTCCTCCTTGACTCAGAATCTCTTGCAGGTGCTTAGTTTACATCAATAAAGAAAGGCAGACACGTATCCTCATGGAACAGGTTTTCCAGCTAGGGGAAGACAGATAGTCTGCAATAAACATGAATCTGAGTACAGTATATGGTATATTAACAGGTGATCTGTACTATGGGAAAAGAAAAAGTAAAGCAGAGGACGGGGTTTCGGGAATAATGGTGAAGAAAAGGAGGTGATTTAAAGAAAAAATCTTAGACCACACTAAGGGGATCAAACATGCTTTTTTTTTTTTTTTTCTTGCATTCAAGATTCCAGTTTGGCCCTGTCCAGTCCGGTCAACTTCAAAAATGTTTCCGTCTCTGAGGCTCTATGCAAACACTCATGCAAACATGGATGTTCTTTTTTTTTTTTTTTTTTTCTCTCTCTCTCATTTATTTTTATTAGTTGGAGGCTAATTACTTTACAATATTGTAGTGGTTTTTGTCATATATTGACATGAATTAGCCATGGATTTACATGTATTCCCCATCCCGCTCCCCCCCCCCCCACCTCCCTCTCTACCCGATCCCTCTGGGTCTTCCCAGTGCAGCAAGTCCGAGCACTTGTCTCATGCATCCCACCTGGGCTGGTGATCTGTTTCACCCTAGATAATATACATGTTTCGATGCTGTTCTCTTGAAACATCTCACCCTTGCATTCTCCCACAGAGTACAAAGTCTGTTCTGTACATCTGTGTCTCTTTTTCTGTTTTGCATATAGGGTTATCATTACCTTCTTTCTAAATCCCATATATATGTGTTAGTATGCTGTAATGGTCTTTATCTTTCTGGCTAACTTCACTCTGTATAATGGGCTCCAGTTTCACCCATCTCATTAGAACTGATTCAAATGAATTCTTTTTAATGGCTGAGTAATATTCCATGGTGTATATGTACCACAGCTTTCTTATCCATTCATCTGCTGATGGGCATCTAGGTTGCTTCCATGTCCTGGCTATTATAAACAGTGCTGCGATGAACATTGGGGTGCACGTGTCTCTTTCAGACCTGGTTTCCTCAATGTGTATGCCCAGAAGTGGGATTGCTGGGTCATATGGCAGTTCTATTTCCAGTTTTTTAAGAAATCTCCACACTGTTTTCCATAGCGGCTGTACTAGTTTGCATTCCCACCAACAGTGTAAGAGGGTTCCCTTTTCTCCACACCCTCTCCAGCATTTATTGCCTGTAGACTTTTGGATATCAGCCATCCTGACTGGCGTGCAATGGTACCTCATTGTGGATTTGATTTGCATTTCTCTGATAATGAGTGATGTTGAGCATCTTTTCATGTGTTTTTTAGCCATCTGTATGTCTTCTTTGTAGAAATGTCTGTTTAGTTCTTTGGTCCATTTTTTGATTGGGTCATTTATTTTTCTGGAGTTGAGCTTCAGGAGTTGCTTGTATATTTTTGAGATTAATCCTTTGCTGCTTCATTTGCTATTATCTTCTCCCAATCTGAGGGCTGTCTTTTCACCTTGCTTATAGTTTCCTTTGTTGTGCAAAAGCTTTTAAGTTTCATTAGGTCCCATTTGTTTATTTTTGCTTTTATTTCCAATGTTCTGGGATGTGGGTCATAAAGGATCCTGCTGTGATTTATGTCGGAGAGAGTTTTGCCTATGTTCTCCTCTAGGAGTTTTATAGTTTCTGGTCTTACATTTAGATCTTTAATCCATTTTGAGTTTATTTTTGTGTATGATGTTAGAAAGTGTTCTAGTTTCATTCTTTTACAAGTGGTTGACCAGTTTTCCCAGCACCACTTGTTAAAGAGGTTGTCTTTTTTCCATTGTACATCCTTGCCTCCTTTGTTGAAGATAAGGTGTCCATAGGTTCATAGATATATCTCTGGGCTTTCTATTCTTTTCCACTGATCTATATTTCTGTCTTTGTGTCAGTACCATACTGTCTTGATGAGTGTGGCTTTGTAGTAGAGTCTGAAGTCAGGGAGGTTGATTCCTCCAGTTCCTTTCTTCGTTCTCAAGATTACTTTGGCTATTCGAGGTTTTTTGTATTTCCATACAAATTGTGAAAATATTTGTTCTAGTTCTGTGAAAAATACCGTTGGTAGCTTGATAGGGATTGCATTGAATCTATAGATTGCTTTGGGTAGTATAGCCATTTTGACAATATTGATTCTTTCAATCCATGAACACGGTGTATTTCTCCATCTGTTTGTGTATTCTTTGATTTCTTTCACCATTGTTTTATAGTTTTCTATGTATATGTCTTTTGTTTTTTAGGTAGATATACTCCTAAGTATTTTATTCTTTTTGTTGCAATGGTGAATGGTATTGTTTCCTTAATTTCTCTTTCTGTTTTCTCATTGTTAGTGTATAGGAATGCAAGGGATTTCTGTGTGTTAATTGTATATCCTGCAACTTTACTATATTCATTGATTAGCTCTAGTAATTTTCTGGTAGAGTCTTTAGGGTTTTCTATGTAGAGGATCATGTCATCTGCAAACAGTGAGAGTTTCACTTCTTCTTTTCCTATCTGGATTCCTTTTACTTCTTTTTTGCTCTGATTGCTGTGGCCAAAACTTCCAAAACTATGTTGAATAGTAGTGTTGAGAGTGGGCACCCTTGTCTTTTTCCTGATTTTAGGGGAAATGCTTTCAATTTTTCACCATTGAGGGTGATGCTTGCTGTGGGTTTGTCATATATAGCTTTTATTATGTTGAGGTATGTTCCTTCTATTCCTGCTTTCTGGAGAGATTTTATCATAAATGGATGTTGAATTTTGTCAAAGGCTTTCTCTGCATCTATTGAGATAATCATATGGTTTTTATCTTTCAATTTGTTAATGTGGGGTATTACATTGATTGATTTTCAGATATTAAAGAATCCTTGCATTCCTGGGATAAAGCACACATGGTCATGGTGTATGATTTTTTTAATATGTTGTTGGATTCTGTTTGCTAGAATTTTGTTAAGGATTTTTGCACCTATGTTCATCAGTGATATTGGCCTGTAGTTTTCTTTTTTTGTGGCATCTTTGTCTGGTTTTGGAATTAGTATGATGGTGGCCTCATAGAATAAGTTTGGAAGTTTACCTTCTTCTGCAATTTTCTGGAAGAGTTTGAGTAAGATAGGTGTTAGCTCTTCTCTAAATTTTTGGTAGAATTCAGCTGTGAAGCCATCTGGCCCTGGGCTTTTGTTTGCTGGAAGATTTCTGATTACAGTTTCGATTTCCTTGCTTGTGAGGGATCTGTTAAGATCTTCTATTTTTTTCTGGTTCAGTTTTGGAAAATTATACTTTTCTAAGAACTTGTCCATTTCTTCCAAGTTTTCCATTTTATTGGCATAGAGCTGCTGGTAGTAGTCTCTTATGATCCTTTTTATTTCAGTGTTGTCTGTTGTGATCTCTCCAGTTTCATTTCTAATTTTGTTAATTTGGTTCTTCTCCCTTTGTTTCTTAATGAATCTTGCTAACAGTTTGTCAATTTTGTTTATGTTTTTCAAAAAACCAGCTTTTAGCTTTGTTGATTTTTTGCTATGGTCTCTTAGTTTCTTTTGCATTTATTTCTGCCCTAATTTTTAAGATTTCTTTCCTTCTTCTAACCCTGGGGTTCTTCATTTCTTCCTTCTCTAGTTGCTTAGGTGTAGAGTTAGGTTATTTATTTGACTTTTCTCTTGTTTCTTGAGGTAGGCCTGTAATGCTATGAATCTTCCCCTTTGCACTCCTTTTACAGTGTCCCATAGGTTTTGGGTTGTTGTGTTTTCATTTTCATTCATTTCTATGCATATTTTGATTTCTTTTTTGATTTCTTCTATGATTTGTTGGATATTCAGAAGCGTGTTGTTTAGCCTCCATATGTTTGAATTTTTAATAATTTTTTCCTGTAATTGAGATCTAATCTTACTGCACTGTGGTCAGAAAAGATGACTGGAATGAATTCAATTTTTTTGAATTTACCAAGACTAGATTTATGGCCCAGGATGTGATCTATTCTGGAGAAGGTTCCGTGTGCACTTGAGAAAAAGGTGAAGTTGACTGTTTTGGGGTGAAACGTCCTATAGATGTCAATTAGGTCTAGCTGGTCCATTGTGTCACTTAAGTTTATATTTCCTTGTTAATTTTCTGTTTAGTTGGTCTATCCATAGTTGTGAGTGGGGTATTAAAGTCTCCCACTATTTATGTGTTACTATTAATTTCCTCTTTCATACTCGTTAGCATTTGCCTTACGTATTGCGGTGCTCCTATGTTGGGTGCATATATATTTATAATTGTTATATCTTCTTCAGGATTGATCCTTTGATCATTATGTAGTGTCCTTCTTTGTCTCTTTTCACAGCCTTTATTTGAAAGTCTATTTTATCTGATATGAGTATTGCGACTCCTGCTTTCTTTGGTCTCTGTTTGCGTGAAATATTTTTACAGCCCTTCACTTTTAGTCTGTATGTGTCCCTTGTTTTGAGGTGGGTCTCTTGTAGACAGCATATATAGGGGTCTTGTTTTTATATCCATTCAGCCAGTCTTTGTCTTTTCGTTGGGTGGGGCATTGAACCCATTTACATTTAAGGTAATTATTGATAGGTATGGTCCTGTTGTCATTTACTTTGTTGTTTTGGGTTCACGTATATACACCGTTTCTGTGTTTCCTGTCTAGAGAAAATCCTTTAAACATGGATGTATTGAACATTCTGCCTCTCTTCAGTTGAACTGTTTTCATAAAAAATTTTTGGCAAACTACCCCAAATTAAGTAACATTTTATGTAGCAAATTTTGATAATTTTCTGTTTCCTGAAGAACTAACCTCCAAATTATTTTCCATTTTTCAAAACACTGTCAGTGACCTAATTTTATTATGTAAAAATATTCTATATGCATTGCTATTCTAATATATTTGTGACATTTTAAAAATATACACAAAATATAAACTAAATGACAGTGAGATAAAAATAAATAGACATGGAATTGCTAACATTTTCTTCCCCAGGGGATGAGGCCACCCATTGTAATGGCCACTGGATTAATGGATTCTAAATGTACAGACATAATGATACGAGTTGTTTAACTATCATAACAAAGTAATTTCTTTTACAAAAGCTTCAATCAATGTTCTCAGAATAACAAAGGAGCCAAGAATAAAATTATACGTGAATAACTCTCTTCATATGCATATGTAAAATTTTGGAAGCTCAATTAAGTAATCAACTTCAGTTCTTTTGTTATTCCATCAATTCATCTACTGGTAAATAAACCAAACTCTACAATAAATATCTTTTCTTCAGGGTTTAAATCTCATGTCATAATAAAAGTGGAGCAATGGCCTAGAAGAATGAATAAAATGTTATATGGATATCATTATATATATGCATTTGTAAAGAGAATTAATGAAAAAATACAGAAGACTTACAGTTTGCTGAAACAGAAAGCGAACTCACTCAGAGCTGTATATATACATCACCTAGAAGAAATACTTTCTCAGCTTCTGATGACTTCTAAAGAAACAGACTCCATGACTTTCATCTCCAGCCTACTGTGGACTCCTTTCCTTTTTCTTCCTCAACTTCCCTACATGAAATCTCTTCCCTAGGTTATAAAACACTTCTTGGGCTTCTGGTTCAGACAAGATGACCTTGATCTCTTTGTGCCCACTCCTCCGTTTGTTCTGGACAAAAGAAGAGACCACTAAAGGAGACCTTGTATATTTGGCAAGAAGAAGGGGAACTAGTTTAGGGCCTGAAGAATGAAAGAGCAACAGAGCAGCACCTAAGAGAAGACAACCCAGGCCCAGCATTCCTGACCTCCAACCTAGCATCAGAAGGCAGCCTGAGAAGGGCTGTTCCTCCCAAGGAATAAATGTGAAGGAACAGCAGGTAGTGGTTTAGTTGCCAAGTTATGTCTGACTCTTTGTGACCTCATGGACTGTAACCCACGGGTTCTCTGTCCATAGAATTCTCCAGTCCAGAATCCAGATTCCCATGTCTTCCCCCAGGGGATCTTCCCAACCCAAGGACTGAATGCAAGTCTTCACAAGGCAAGTGGATTCCTTACTGCCTGAGCCACCAGGAAAGCCCAAGAAACTCAATAATGGCATGGCTATTTGGAAAATAAAAGGATAAAAACGTATGTTAATGTTAGATAAAGTTGACTTGAGAGCAAAGAAAATTTCCATAGACAAAGGAATACAAGGACATTACATAAAGGAAAAAAGAGTGGAATCCCTGGGTCAGGAAGATCCCCTGGAGGAGGGCATGGTAACCCACCTTAACATTCTTTCCTGGAGAATCCCTATGGACAGAGGAGTCTGGCAGGCTATATAGTCCATGGGGTCACAAAGAGTTGGACATGACTGGTCACTTAGCACGCATGTAAGAGAGGAAAACTTAAATGTCCTCACCAAAATGATCTTGAAAAGTAAATATGTGAGGAGATATTAATAGATATGTTAATTAAATCAATGAGGAAATCCATTAATAATGTATACCTATTTAAATTGTCCTGTATACATTAAATATCTGGCACTTTATCAGCAAAATATATTTTAAAAATACTGAAAAGAGAAAAATAGCAATAATTTCAATGCTTTTTATATAATTTTGTAGGTATTTCAGACATTACATTTGAAATGTAAAAGTGTTTCTTTTCTTTTTTTTTTTTTATTCCAGATAATAACCAGTGGGATTCACTGGATATTCAGAAAAAGAAGAAACCGTGGAAATTATCTAGACAATCCTCCCATATTAAGGATATATAAGTAAATCCAGGAATGATTAAGTCACTTATTTAAACTTACAAAACTGAGTGCAAAAGTAGAAATAGAAACCAGGTTTCCTAGGTTTAAGTGAATCTTTACCGAATTACCCAACAAATGGAAATATCTCCTGTGCTCTGCAACTCTTGATCTTATCTCTTTCACAGAACTGATCATATTCCACCTTGTATTCACTGTCCAGTTAGCATAAGTTTTACCAAGTGAATTATATTCATTGAAGGTTCAATCCTCATATTTTTGTTCTTCTCATTTATATTCTCACACACGGCTAAAGCTCTTTATAAATGCATTCTCCCTGAAATACCCTCTCTGTCTTACCTGATTACCTCTTAAACATCTTTCAGATCTCAGTAAAAACCACTTCCTCAAAACAGCATTTCCTGACTCTGACACAGCTCAGGTCTCCTTGTCATGTGGACATATGGAATTCCTGTGCTATTGCCTCTCGAATGTGTCCCAGTTGTGGTGCAATATTTAACTATTAAATTCACTTCATTTCTGCTTTTCTATTAAAATTTAAGTCCTAATTTACAAAGTCCACATGTATGCTCTTCACTATAGTCCATTCTTTGCATCCAACAGGATTTGTTAGGTGTTTGTTCAGTGAAACACTTCTATCATGCAGAATAGACATACAGATGGCTAACACATGAAAAGATGCTCAAAATGTCAATGAAGTCTTGATGCTCACAGCATACAGTGAATTAAAACCATTGAGGTCTTTTCTTCCCATCCAAACCTCATACATGATTTTTGGAAATAATTACAGAACTAGAACTGTGGGGGCTTCCCTTGTGGCTCAGCTGGTAAAAAAATCTGCCTGCAATGTGGGAGGCCTAGGGTTGATCCCTGGGTTGGGAGGGTTCCCTGGAGAAGGGAAAGGCTACCCACTCCAGTATTCTGGCCTGGAGAATTCCATGGACTACATAGTCCATGGGTTAACAAAGAGTCAGACACGACTGAGTGATTTTCACTTTCACAGAACTGTGGATGCATTTGCTTTTAATTTTTACCCTATTAGATGGAAAGCAATGGATATTCAGCCTTTTATTTCACATACACTAGCCCTCACAGTTTCCTGTCCTAAGATAATGTGATAATCGTGTCACTGACTATAAGGCTGAAAAGGACAAAACTAGACACAGTGTTGTGAAAGTGCTGCATGCAATATGTCATCAAATTTGGAAAACTCATCAGTGGCCACAGGACTGGAAAAGTTCAATTTTCATTCCAATCCCAAAGAATGCTCAAACTACCACACAATTGCACTCATCTCACATGCTAGAAAAGTAATGCTCAAAATTCTCCAAACCTGGCTTTATCAATATATGAACTGTGAACACCCAGATGTTCAAGCTGGTTTTAGAAAAGGCAGAGGACCAGAGATCAAATTGCCAATATCTGCTGGATCATTGAAAAAGCAAGAGAGTTCCAGAAAAACATCTATTTCTGCTTTTTTACTATGCCAAAGCCGTTAACCGTGTGGATCACTATAAACTGAGGAAAATTCTGAAATAGATGGGATTACCAGACCACCTGACCTACCTCTTGAGAAACCTATATGCAGGTAAGGAAGCAACATTTAGAACTGAACATGGGCCAACAACTGGTTCCAAATAGGAAAAGGAGTATGTCAAGGCTGTATATTGTCACCCTGCTTATTTAACTTATATGCAGAGTACGTCATGAGAAACGCTGTGCTGGAAGAAGCAGAAGCTGGAATCATGATTGCTGGGAGAAATATCAGTAAACTCAGATATGCAGATGACACCACGCTTATGGCAGAAAGTGAAGAGGAACTAAAAAACCTCTTGATAAAAGTGAAAGGGGAGAGTGAAAAAGTTGGCCTAAAGCTCAACATTCAGAAAACTAAGATCATGGCATCTGGTCCCATCACTTCACGGGAAATAGATGGGGAAACAGTGGAAGCAGTATCAGACTATATTTCTGGGGGCTCCAGAATCACTACAGATGGTGATTGTAGCCATGTAATTAAAAGACGCTTACTCCTTGGAAGCAAAATATGACCAACCTACATAGCATATTAAAAAGCAGAGACATTACTTTGCCAAAAAAGGTCCATCTAGTCAAGTTTATGGTTTCCAGTGGTCATGTATGGTGGTGAGAGTTAGACTGTGAAGAAAGCAGAGCACCGAAAAACTGATGCTTTTGAACCGTGGTGTTGGAGAAGACTCTTGATAGTCCCTTGGATGGCAAGGAGATCCCAGCAGTCCATCCTAAAGGAGATCAGTCCTGGGTGTTCATTGGATGGACTGATGCTGAAGCTGAAATTCGTGTGGTCGCAAAGAGTCGGACACGACTGAGCGACTGAACTGACTGAGACACAGTGCCCTGAACTTGAGTCTCCTTTTGACCATAGGGTCTTAACTTCACTAGAGGAGTTCAGTTACTTAGCTGTACTCGCTGATCATGACAGATGAAAATACTTCAAGGAGTATCTACAAATCAAATATTTTTGCATTGTACACAAACACCTAATCTCTCTCTGAATGTACAAAAAAATTCACCTCTTTACTGAAGTGTTACCTTCTTTTCCTAGATGAAAGTACCATCTTTCTCCTTATTGCTTCCTAATTTCATTCTCACCATTTTTATCTCACTGACCACACTCTGTCTTATAGTCACTTATCTGAACAACACCAACTCCCACTGCTTTAATTCAGTTTCCTTGGATCTATAAAGGCTGCACTAACTACCCTGAAGTTACCATTTACTGAATATCAACCATGGCAGAAACTCGTATTTTTCACAGACCAGCTTATTTGTTCCTTTTGAGGTAAATATTACAATTAAAAGCAAAGTACTCAGCCTCTGGTATTTTGGATATACTGACAACTGGACAAAATCTTAACTGCTATTACAGATAAAAGTTCTTTTTGTGTCTCTTTTTTTTTTCCCTTTGAGGAAAAACTTGTATTAAGATAGCTTTCAGGTGAATAAAAATGGGACCAGTATATTAACTGGGAAAAAAGAAAAAAACACTGTTGCAGGAAACAAAAGTAGACAAATAATGCATCTTCTGTATACGTGAAGACTCATTTTATTGGGAGCTGTTGGCTCAGACAGTAAAGAGTCCTCCTGCACTATAGGAAACCTGCATTCCATCCCTGTTCAGGGAGATCCCTGGAAGCGGACATGTCAAACCACTCTAGTATTCTTGCCTAGAGAATCCCCATGGACAGAGGATCCTGGTGGGTTGCAGCCATGGGATCGTCAGACCATGGTGTCATAAAGCGTTGGACACGACTGAGAAATTACACATAGCAAAATTCCTCAAGGTGACATACTGACATTTAGAAACAGTTTTTCTCACTAGTATGCTTAACTATAACTCCTGCTTTTCCAAAGCAAGACTGAAGATAAATGTAGCATTCCAAAACAATCAAGGAGTTATTTCTATCAAGGAATTTTTCTTAAAGCTAAGTGAGAGAAATATATTGTGAGATAGAGCACATAATGAGAAGAAGAAGAGATCCAAACATGGAAGCTGCATAACTAATCGATAATTTTCTTTTCAAGAAAAAGAATAAAACCTCAGTTTGGGATCATGCTTGATACTGAGATTTGCATAATCTTTGGAAATATAAAGGATTTTCTACTCTAATTTCCTTGTTTAGTTGAGAAAACCAAGGCCTAGAGAAGAAAAGATAAGTTTTCTAAGTCAAAGAGCAGTTATGTTAGGATTCTGATGAGAGCCCAGTGACAGGCCTTAGGGTCCAGTTGCTTCATCTTTAGGCTGACAGGCTGGTGATTGGGGTTCCAGTAATGGTCTTGTTTTCAGGCTGAATTGCTTTTACTTTGGGAAACCTCTGTCTTTGCTCTTAACACCTTCAACTGATCCCATAAAATCCACAATCTATTTGTTTACATGTTAATTACATCCAAGGAAATATCTTCCCAGGTGAGCACGTCAAAGAACTACAATTGGAAAGAAATGTACAGTTCTGTGGAGTATGTTACCTCGTGCCACAAGAATTGAATATCCATGCTACCTGTTCCAAATTCATGATCTTGGAAGGGAAAACATGACTGAGAGATTTCTTTTTTCCCATTTAATAATGTCCCGTGTTTTAGTGCATGCAGGCTGCTGTTACAAAATGCCAGAGGCGGGGTGGTTTATCAACCACGTTATTTATCACTTTTCTGGAGGCTAAAAGTCCAAGATCAGGGTGCCAGCATGGTTGAGTGAGTGAGGGCCTCTTCCAGGACATATCCGTAAATAGAAGGGATGAGCAAGTATTTCAGGCCTCTTTCACAAAAGCCCTAATCCCATTCATGTGGGTGCTGCACTCGTGACCTAATTATTTTCAAATGGTCCCACCATCTAAAATCGTCACTTTTGGGATTAGGTTTTCAAAATAGGAATTTTGGGAGAACACAACCATTAGGCCATGGTCCCCAACGAGGAGACTGATTTGTCTAAGGTAACCCTGTGCCTCGTGCTACTGAATGCTCTGTGGTACTGACAGGAAGCCAAGGACTAAGGAATTGTAGATTTCTCCTGGTATATACCCAGGGAACTGCAGGGTTTTGAAAGATACAGATAAAAACTGCCCAGGGAAAAAGGCATATAGGGCAGAGTCAAAGACAGTGTGAGCATGGAACATTTGGTTTCCTCTTCCCAGGGTGTCATGGGCAGCTTTGTGTTCCCAGCACCTATGTGCCAACAATGAGCACTTGCAGACACGGGAGCCTACTCCAGGCTCTGTGTCCAGTGGTTTTACTGGGGCTCCACCTCGTAGGCATGATTGACTGTCCATACAGTTGATCGCAGCTTCAAACCCCTCTAGAGGTGCAGCTGATACTGCATGACCAAAACCCCCATCCTGAATCACATTGTTTAGGTGGCCCAAAATTTTTACTCTAAATCAGATAATTTGCATCCATATCAGGCTGTCTCAAGACCCTCACACAAACAAAATCACTTTTCTCAGTGTCAATCTTTGACACCTTTAGTCACCCTTTCTCAGAGAAAACAATCCTAGGGTTTAGAGAGGAGCTACCAGGAAACAAGTACAAAGTCCAGACTTCCCTTTGGATGAGGCTGAGCCCTTCACTACAGAGCTGCGTGGCTGGTTTTGCCTGAGGTGACTCCCCTGTTGTAACATCACATTAAGAAAATGTGAAGTGACAAACATTGGTCAGGCATTTATCTTCTTCTGGTCTTTCTCTGAAATGCTTTTCCTGCATTATCTTCATTAATTCTTTTGCAACTCCATGAGGCGAACACCAGTTTGAATGGGATTATGGAGAGAAGTAAAATAAGGCTTGCTTAAAGATTCAGAGCTAGTGAGTGGTGGAGTGGGAGTATGTACAAAGGCTACAGGACTCCAAGGTTCATACTTAAAGTCACTATGTTGCAAAGATACCCACATTTCTTTTTTTAGCATTTTTATTTACTTGCTTGCCTTGTGCCTTAGTTGTAGCACAGCCGGATCTTCCACCTCTCTTGTGGAATATGGAATCTAGATCTGTGAGCGGGATTGAACCCATGCCCCCCTTCATTGGGAGCACAGATTCTTAAGCACTGGACAGTCTGGAAAGTTCCAACACCATTTCCATTTGGAGTAAATGTTCACATGCAAGTGCATATCCAGAGAAGATTGTTGAATCAATATTGTCCAGTCCTATCTTTCTGTTCCACAGTGTATATGATATAAGAAAGTTACAATATTAACTCTTCTTGCTATCCATTTAACAGAAAAAAATAAAAGACAGAAAGAGATGAAGACTTACCATAAGCTCATGATGCCATGATCAAAGAAGGCTTAGGTGACAAGAGCATTTCATATGGTCTTTTTGTCTGGCATCCCAGAAATCTGTACCCCCTGGGGCATCACACAATAATAAGATTCCAGATAGTGAAAAGCATGCCTTTCTTTATAAAACCAGACCAGGGCAATTCTGAAATGGGAGGAGGAAAGAAGACCAATATTTAAGCCTTCACATACTAATGCTTTCTCAGAGAGAAAAATTTAGAAAAGAATTCATATGAATGTTGAGAATCTGAAAATTGTTTCCATTAAAACTCTCCCCATGAGCACATGACATGTAAAACTTCAAGTACCCCAGAATACCCTGGTATGTTACCACATTCTGAGTGAACATGTATTTTAATGATTTTCTTAATTTCAGGTGAAGCTTTCATTAACTTCCCATGTGACCGTGGTGCTGATAATTGATGGATCAATTGGAATGGGGTTCCTGAAAATGGAGTGGACAGATGAGAAATGTAATCTGAAGTCAAAGTGAAGGGAGTTCGATACACAGAGGGAGAAAGGAATTTTAACTTTTCTGAGGAATGCTGGTTGGTGAGATGTGGTCCTCAAAGTTCAGTGTGAAAAAGCCCACTCCCTGCATCAACTGAGGACAGGGAAAAGGATGGAGTCTAAGATCTGTTGGCAAGACAGAAGTGTTTCTGCCCACAGACCTTCATTATAGAAACAGTGAGCTCTCTGAAGGCAAGGTATCAAAAATAGGATACCAGCAACAGCAGTACAAATGACCAAGTGATGGAGGAGCAACACAGACCTGTTCTAATCAACCCAAGGTGTTCTTAGTGTGAAAATATTAATGGCTCCTGGCCACTTACTGTTTAGTTCTACTTTTGTCTGAGAGAAAAGTTCCTCCAAAAAAGATAGTTCACACTCCTTCCAGGAAGCCAACTGGTGACTCTAAGCCATGGAATTACCATTTGCATCTAGAGTCACTTTCATAACAACACTGTCTCCCGCCATTCATGTGGGTGGCCTTGGAAACAGCAGTTACAATCGTGATTTTAAAGAAATATTAAATACAGATGTTCTTCTCTTGTACTGCCTGAAAACTTTAGAAACAGGTACTTGTGAAATTGTTTTTCAAAGATGGGACAGCTGTCTGCTTTTTAATTACCTTGATTGCTATAGAATATGCCCTAAGGTTAAAATTTCTTTTGCTGAGAAAAGTGACTTTTTTCCTACCACACCCAATCTGTCATCTTCTTCACTAAAATTCTTGTAGCAATGTAAGCTCTAATATTAATTTGTTAATACCCACAGTCCCCAGGAAGCGTAGCAAAGAGTCGGACATAACTACGTGACTGAACTGAAGTGAACTGAACTGAATACCCACTGTCCACAGGAAGCAGAAGCTTTATGGACAAATGAGTACCCTGTCTTAATATAAAGTGTCCCCATATGGCTACTGTTCTTATAGACCCAGATGGCCATTCTTTCCTACCACCCACAACTTTATTCAGTGCACATTTTTTACATATATTTGTGGTTCTCTTCTTTTTCTCCAATTTCAAATTTAAGCACCTAATTTTTGTTTTAATTTTATTCCCCTATTGTGTCACTAGCCACAGGATTTCTTAGTGAACATAGTAGATTCAGTGTAAATTTGAGTCATGCTCTGTGATAAAGAATACAACTTTGAGATATAAATCAGAATCATTAAAGAAACATGGTTCAGTTCAGTTAAGTTCAGTCACTCAGTCATGTCTGACTCTTTGCGACCCCATGAATCACAGCATGCCAGGCCTCCTTGTCTATCATCTACTCCCAGCGTTTACTCAAACTCATGTCCATCAAGTCGGTGATGCCATCCAGCCATCTCATTCTCTGTCATCCCCTTCTCTTCCTACCCCCAATCCGTCCCAGCATCAGGGTCTATTCCAATGAGTCAACTCTTCGCATGAGGTGGCCAAAGTATTAGAGTTTCAGCTTCAACATCAGTCCTTCCAATGAACACTCAGGACTGATCTCCTTTAGGATGGACTGGCTAGATCTCCTTGCAGACCAAGGGACTCTCAAGAGTCTTCGCCAACACCACAGTCCAAAGCATCAATTTTTCAGCACTCAGCTTTCTTTACAGTCCATATCTCACATTCATACATGACCACAGGAAAAACAATAGCCCTGACTAGATGGGCTTTTGTTGGCAAAGTAATGTGTCTGCTTTTTAATATGCTATCTAGTTTGGTCATAACTTTCACTCCAAGGAGGAAGGGTCTTTTAATTTCATGGCTGCAGTCACCATCTGCAGTGATTTTGGATCCCAAGAGATGAAGTCTGACACTTTTCCCACTGTTTCCCCATCTATTTCCCATGAAGTGATGGGACCAGATGCCATGATCTTAGTTTTCTGAATGTTGAGCTTTAACCCAACTTTTTCACACTCCTCTTTCACTTTCATCAAGAGGCTTTTTAGTTCCTCTACATGTTCTGCCGAAAGAGTGATGTCATCTGCGTATCTGAGATTATTGATATTTCTCCTGGCAATCTTGATTCCAGCTTCTGCTTCTTCCAGCCCAGCGTTTCTCCTGATGCATTCTACATATAAGTTAAATAAGCAGGGTGACAATATACAGCCTTGACATACTCCTTTTCCTATTTGGAACCAGTCTGTTTTTCCATGTCCAGTTCTAACTGTTGCTTCCTGACTTGCATATAGGTTTCTCAAGAGGCAGGTCAGGTGGTCTGGTATTCCCATCTCTTTTAGAATTTTCCACAGTTTATTGTGATCCACACAGTCAAAGGCTTTGGCATAGTCAATAAAGCAGAGATAGATGTTTATATGAAACTCTCTTGCTTTTTCGATGATCCAGCGGATGTTGGCAATTTGATCTGTGGTTCCTCTGCCTTTTTTAAAACCAGTTTGAACATCTTTAAGTTCACGGTTCACGTGTTGCTGAAGCCTGGCTTGAAGAATTTTGAGCATTACTTTACTAGCGTGTGAGATGAGTGCATTTGTGCAGTAGTTTTAGCATTCTTTGGGATTGCCTTTCTTTCAGATTGGAATAAAATTTCGATTTTTTTTTTAATACCATCCCCAAAGAAAGGGAATCACAGAGAAACATAGCAATTGTTTAAAAAAGCCAAAGTGTGGTTATCCTAAGGCTATGTAATTCTATAACCACATTTATCTTGATGAAAAGTTTGAGTTAGGTATTTGATAGGCCTCACATATTTTATTTTCTTGGGCTCCATAATCAGTGTAGGTGATGACTGAATTATAAGATGCTTTCTCTTTGAAAGAAAAGCTATGAAAAAAATAGACAGCATATTAAAAAGCAGAGTGATCACTTTGTCAGACAATTACTATATATTCCAAGGTATGGTTTTTCTAGTTTCATGCAACGATATGAGTGTTGTACCATAAAGAAGTCTGAGCACTGAAGAACTGATGTTTTTGAACAGGGGTGCTGGAAGCTTGAGAGTCCTTGGATTAAAGGAGATGAAACCAGTCAATTCTAAAGGAAATCAACCTTGAATATCCAAAGTACTAATGTCAAAGGTCTAATATTTTGGCCAACCGATTCGAAGAGCTGACTCATTGTAAAAGACCCTAATGCTGGGAAAGATTGAGGGACGGAGGAGAAGGGGTGACAGAGGATGAAGTGGTTGGATGTTATCACCGACACGATGGACATGAGTTTGAGCAAACTCCAGGAGATAATGAAGGACGGGAAAGCCTGGTGTGCTGCAGTCCATGGGGTCAATAACAAGAAGAACAAGGCCTCACGTATGGTTATGAAGTTTAATATTTATGAAATATAGGCAGTCTTATATTACATATATAGAATAACTTCAGTAATGTGAGTTGTAATAAAGGTTAATCACAGCACAAATAAAAGGCCCAATGTCATACAATTCTTTGATTTGTTCTTACTACCAGTTTCTAATTGCTTTGGCTGTTTAGTTGATAAGTATGTCTGAAACTTTTGGGACCTCTTGGGCTATAGTCCACCAGGCTCCTCTGTCCATGGGATTTTCCAGAAAAAAGTATTGGATTAGGTTGCCATTTGCTTCTGCAGGGGATCTTACCTATAGAACTCAGTGCTCTCTCCCAAGGACATGTGAGGAGGCGTGTCTCCAGGACAGACAGGAGTGGAGGGTTCGCTCCTAGGCTCATGTGTCCATGTGTCTGCACAGAAATCCACTCACAGGAAGGACACAACTGCAGGGAGCAAGTGAGACATGTGAGTCACAAGCTACAGATCTTTTGCTGTTTCTCTCTGGCCCTCCCACAGATAGGAGAGAGTCGATAGAATTCATCATCTTTCCCCACACCTGTGGTGCTCTTTGGATTTTAAAATCTCTCTTTATATAAGCACTTCTCTGACCTGGAGTCCCATCCCCAAATACTCCTTGGGAGCTCCTACATATGCTATTTCACTTCCTTTTTGAAAACTCTTGTAACTTTTCCAGACAAATCAGCTCTTCTCTCCTTTGGGTTAGTTTGTTAAGTTTTATTTACATTCACCAAAGAAATGAATAAACTGGACTAATTATTTATTCACATATTTATCTCTTTCTCATGAAAAATTTGGGACCAGCAAGATTAAATTCAAACAATAACCCTTCATAATATTTAATAAATGTATTTTGAACTAATTCTCAAAATATATTATTTATTTATAAGTTGGTTATTTATGAGTTAGTATGTTCATTTCTCATGACAAAATGCATTAGGCTATGTTTCAGGATAGTATTAAATTTTTATTAATATATAAAGGAGTAAAGTAGTAAACTCAAAATCAGTTAAATATTTTGCAAATGTGAATAATTTCAAAAACTCACCTATAAATACAAATTCTTAAGAGAAAGGGATTCTTGAAAACTATAATGGGAAATCTGTATCCACTTCACCCATTCAGGCTCCGCCACCCAAACCCTGCCTCTGGAAACCACCAAACTGTTCTCTGGATTTATATTTTGTTCTTTGTGGTTATTGGTTTTTGATTCCTCATTTAAGGGACCTCATGTAGCATTTGTCTTTATCTGACTTACTTCGCATAGCATAATGCCCTCAAGGTTCCTTCATGCTATCACAGAGAGCAAGATTTCTTCATGGTAAGTCCATAACTAATACATTAAGAGTGTTTTCATAATCCTGAGGACAATGTTGGTTAGCTCCACACCCTACTCACCCCTCATGGTGAACAAACGGTTGATAGTGGGATAATTCGTGTAATTTAGTCTTTAATTGTTCCCTGTCTGTTTGCCTGACACCATTTTGCTACCTGCCCCCCTGGACCTGAGTCCCAATGTCCAGTGCAATAGCAAGCATCATTTGCACCTGGCTTGAAAGTTGGAACACGGAACAGTTGCCATTCTTTGGCAAAAACCATTATGATTATATAAAATAGAACTGGAGTAAAGCAAATATAATTTTTATTGGAGAAACTGTATAATATTTTGGATTTTAAATTAAAAAAAAATAATGCAGTGACTAAATTTCGTGGATTTTAATGCTTCACAATTACTTACTATTTCTTTCCTTGGCCATTTCAGTTGATGTGGAAAAAATTATTTTAAGAAATGAATACATAGCACTGTTTATAAAAATACAATGCAAATCTATCCAAGATGCTATCCAACATGGGCAAAAAAAAAAAAAAAAAGAATGAGACCCTAATAAAACATAATTAAATCATTCAATTTTGAAATGATTTCTAACTCTAACATATTTAATGGTTCCCTTTGATGTAGTTGAAGCCCTATTTGGAAGTCTATAAATAAAGAAAATTCAGGAGTAAAACCAATATATTTAATGTATTCCTATCAATCAAAAATCCCATTTCCTTTATCCCTTGTAAATTTAAATCACCTCAGAACACTACATCTCTATTTATATTTTGCTTATATCAGAAAACACATAATAAAATAGGGCTACAAGTGCATCACTTGTAAAGTAGTTGCATCTTTAAATATAACTCATTCATTTCACATGTTTCATTTCATTTCACTAATAATGTATAATGATATTGTCCAATTTAGAATGATAGTCAAATACAACATAGATGAGATAATGGATATTTACAAACTCCATTTTTAATATCACTCACAACCAACTATATAGATATATATGTCTTCAATATCCTTCAGAAATTATTTCTTACAGTGAGACATAGGAATTTTACTTTGTATGAAAGGCAGAATTCGGAAATAATTATCTTCTTTGGTAAAAATGCAACATATTACCATATTACTACATGGATTTGTGCACATCTATAAGGTAACCACATCTCATATTATACCACATATATTAAAATGCAAAAAAATTAATAAATAATATAAGTAAGGAAACACATCACAGAATACACAAGCATATTCCTAGGTTGCTTTACCCTGGCTAAATAAGAGTGGAAAACTAAGCATTTCCTCCTTGCTTGGCATATTCCCTTGTGGCTCAGCCGGTAAAGTATCCGCCAGCAATGCGGGGTCCTGGGTTAGATCCCTGGGTGGGGGAGATTCCCTGGAGAAGGGAACAGCTATCCACTTCAGTATTCTGGCCTGGAGAATACAGCCCATGGAGTCAAAAAGAGTCCGAGATGACAGAGTAGCTTTCACTTTCACTTTTCACCACTGGAACAAAGGGCAGAGGATTTATCAGTAAAATCTGGGGAGTCTTATATTCTTCTTTCTAAGGTCAAATGCCTGTTGCATGAATATTAAAACTTAGACTCTCTTTCTTTTCTCTCTTCTTGTCAGTAAAATTTCTCAAGTCATCATGTTCCTCAGGGCTACGTGGGCATAGATTCTTAGGACAATTAATATGGGTGAAATAAGACTATAAGAAACATAGAAATGCATATGATCAAAGTCTCTCTCTCCTGTTTTTTCATGGTGTATTTTTTAGATTGAGGTATTAATATAATTGACATATAGCATTATACAAGTTTTAGATGTACAACACAATGACTTGCTATTTGTATATACTGCAAATAGGGGCTTCCCTGGTGGTTCAGATGGAAAATAATCACCATAGTAAATCTAGTTAATATCCATCATCACACATAGTTATGATTTCTTTCTAGTGGTGAGAACTTTTAAGATCTACTCTCTTTGCAACTTTCAAGTGAGCGATACACTATTATTAACTAGAGTCATCATGCTCTGTTTTATACCCCCAGGATTTATATATAACTGTACATTTGTACCTTTTAACCCACTTCACCGATGTTGGCTGCCCACCCAAACCACCAATCTGTTCTTTGTATTTATGTTTTGTTCCTCGTGGTTGCTGTTTGATTCCACATTTAAGTGTGATCATACAGCATTTGACTTTCTTGGACTTATTTCATATAGCATAATGAGCTCAGGAAATGTCAATAACCTGCGATATGCAGATGACCCCACCCTTATGGGAGAAAGTGAAGAGGAACTAAAAAGCCTCTTGATAAAAGTGAAAGAAGAGAGTGAAAAAGTTGGCTTAAAGCTGAACATTCAGAAAACTAAGATCATGGCATTTGGTCCCATCACTTCATGGGAAATAGATGGGGAAACATTGGAAGCAGTGTCAGACTATATTTTGGGGGGCTCCTAAATCACTGCAGATGGTGATTGCAGCCATGAAATTAAAAGACCCTTACTCCTTGGACTGAAAGTTATGACCAAACTAGATAGCATATTAAAAAGCAGAGACATTACTTTGCTAACAAAAGTCTGTCTAGTCAAGGCTATGGTTTTTCCAGTGGTTATGCATGGATGTGATATTTGGACTGTGAAGAAAGCTGAGGGCCGAAAAATTGATACTTTTGAACTGTGGTGTTGGCAAAGACTCCTGAGAGTCCCTTGGAATGCAATGAGATCCAACCAGTCCATCCTAAAGGAGCTCAGTCCTGGGTGTTCATTGGAAGGACTGATGCTGAAGCTGAAACTCCAATACTTTGGCTCCCTCATGCGAAGTGTTGATTCATTGGAAAAGACCCTGATGCTAGGAGGGATTGGGGGTGGGAGAAGAAGGGGACGACAGAGGATGAGATGGCTGGATGGCATCACCGACTCAATGGGCATGAGTTTGAGTAAACTCCAGGAGTTGGTGGTGGACAGATAGTCCTGGCATGCTGTGATTCATGTGGTTGCAAAGTGTCGGACACGACTGAATGACTGAACTGAACTGAACTGAATGAGCTCAAGATTCATTCATATTATCACAAATAGCAAGATTTCTTTATGGTTAGTCCAACACCAATACATTAAAAATATCTGCATAATCCTGATGTATAAACTTGCGGTACCTCCACACCCTATGCACCCTTATAGTGAATAAGTATTTGGTAGTGGTATGTGTCTCTTATTCACTCAGTCTTGTGTTACTCCTTGTGACTTCATGGACTGTAGCCCATCAGGCTCCTCCATTCATGGAATTCTCCAGGCAAGAATACGGAACTGGGTTGCCATGCCCTCCTGCAGGATATCTTCCCAACCCAGGGATTGAACTCAGGTCTCCTTCATTGCAAGTGGATTCTTTAACATCCGGGCCACCAGGGAAGCCCTTAGATGATGATAAAATAAATAAATAAATAAAAACAAAGCAAAAAATACTTACTTTAAATTTTAACAAAAAAATCAAGATGAAAATTAAAAGTAGTTACTGATATTTTTCACATAAACTTTCTGGATTATATAACTTTCAGAAACATGTAGAAATATCACTAAGCAGGAACCTATAATTTTCAAAATACTCTTTTAAAGTATATGTTGTATTATCACAAAGATCTTAAAATTGTCCATTATAGAAAACTGGATCCAAAATACTGTTCCAAGGGCAGAAAACAGGAAAAAGTAGAAATGAACCTTTCCAGTCACACCAGCCCTTCCTGAAGGTAGCAGTCAAATGGAGGGAAAGCTGGACACTCTTGATAAACACACGTGGGTTCTAATCCAGGTGTGGCCAGAGGTATAACTTGTATGAATCAGGGCAGGAGATTCAACCTCTCCAGTTCTCTGTTTTCATTAAAATCTTTATGTATTTGACAATGGTTTACCGAATACCTCCCCAGCACCAGATTCTACATTATAGAAAGAAAATCCTTTGATAAATGTGACAGGTGAGGTCACTGATTTCATTAGGATTTATTCTCGTGGAAAAGATGGGTATTTGAACAAATAATCAGAAACATGATAAGCTATGGAAACAGGAAGGACTCACACTGTGGGAGCAGAGAGCAAGGGAACTTGGCTCCTAGGCAAAAGAGTTAGGAATCACTGTCCAAGGAGCTGGTGCAGAAGCTAAAAATCTAAAAGATACATGGGAGGAAGCTGAACAAACTAAGGAAAAAACATTCTAGGCAAAGCAAAGCAACGAAGATAGTCCAGGATCATGGTATGTTCAGGGAACTGATCAGATCTGGTGTAGCTGGACTGGAGAGATGAGAGGACAGGGCAGGGGTGAAGCTGAAACTCAGGCAAGGGCCAGATCTAGGAGAGACCCAGGAGAGTGGAAAGATGCCACCCAACCATCTCATCCTCGGTCGCCCCTTCTCCTGCCTTCACCTTTCCCGCATCATGGTCTTTTCAAATGAGTCAGCTCTTCACATGAGATGGTCAAAGTATTGGAGTTTCAGCTTCAACATCAGTCCTTCCAATGAACACCCAGGACTGATCTCCTTTAAGATGGACTGGTTGGATCTCCTTGCAGTCCAAGGGACTCTCAGGAGATTTCTCCAACACCACAGTTCAAAAGCATCAATTCTTCAGCACTCAGCTTTCTTTATTGTCCAACTCTCACATCCATATATGACCACTGGAAAAATCATAGCCTTGACTAGTTGGACCTTTGTTGGCAAACTAATGCTTCTGCTTTTTAATATGCTGTCTATGTTGGTCATAACTTTCCTTCCAAGGAGTAAGCGTCTTTTAATTTCATGGCTGCAATCACCATCTGCAGCAATCTTGGAGCCCAGGAAAATATAGTCAGCCATTGTTTCTAGTGTTTCCCCATCTATTTGCCATGAGGTGATGGGACCAGATGCCATGATCTTAGTTTTCTGAATGTTGAGCCTTAGGCCAACTTTTACACTCTCCTCTTTCATTTTCATCAAGAGGCTCTTTAGTTCTTCCTCACTTTTTGCCATAAGGATGGTGTCATCTCTATATCTGAGGTTATTAATTTTTCTCTCCTCATTCTTGATTCCAGCTTGTGCTTCTTCCAGCCCAGAGTTCCTCATGATGTACTCTGCATATAACCTAAATAAGCAGGGTGACAATATACAGCCTTGACATATTCCTTTTCCCATTTGGAACCAGTCTATTGTTCCATGTCCAGTTCTAACTGTTGCTTCCTGACCTGCATACAGGTTTCTCAAGAGGTAGCTTAGGTGGTCTAGCATTCCCATCTCTTTCAGAATTTTCTGTAGTTTATTGTGATCCATAAGTCAAAGGCTTTGGCATAGTCAATAAAGCAGAAATAGATGTTTTTCTGGAACCCTCTTGCTTTTTCAATGATCCAGCAGATGTTGGCAATTTGAACTCTGGTTCCTCTGCCTTTCCTAAAACCAGCTTGAACATCTGGAAGTTCACTTTTCACGTACTGCTGAAGCCTGACTTGGAGAATTTTAAGCATTACTTTACTAGAGTGTGAGATGAGTGCAATTGTGTGGTAGTTTGAGCATTTTTGGCATTGCCCTTCTTTGGGCCTGGAATCAAAACTGACCTTTTCTAGTCCTGTGGCCACTGCTGACTTTTCCAAATTTGCTGGCATATTGAGTGCAGCACTTTCACAGAGTCATCTTTTAGGATTTGAAATAGTTCAACTGGAATTCCATCACCTCCACTAGCTTGGTTCATAGTGATGCTTCCTAAGGCTCACTTGGCTTCACATTCAGGCCTCCTCAGACAGCCATTTCGCTTTTTTCCATTACTTTTTCTTGGTGATGGTCTTTATCCCTGTTTCCTGTACAATGTCACGTACCTTCATCCATAATTCATGAGGCTCTCTGTCTATCAAATCTAGTCCCTTAAATCTATTTCTCACTTCCACTGTATTGTCATAAGGGATTTGATTTAGGTCATACCTGAATGGTCTAGTGCTTTTCCCTACTTTCTTCAATTTAAGAATGAATTTGGCCATAAGGATTTCATGATCTGAGCCACAGTCAGCTCCATGGCTTGTTTTTGCTGACTGCATAGAGCTTTTCCATCCTTGGCCTCAAAGAACATAATCAATCTGATTTTGGTCTCAACCATCTGGTGATGTCCATGTGTAGAGTCTTCACTTGTGCTGTTGGAAGAGGGTGTTCGCTATGACCAGTGTGTTCTCTTGGAAGAACTCTATTAGCCTTTGCCCTGCTCCATTCTGTACTCCAAGGCCAAATTTGCATTTTACTCCAGGTGTCTCCTGACTTCCTACTTTTGCAGTCCAGTCCCCTATAATGAAAAGGACATCTTTTGTAGGTTAGGCATCCAGCGCCCTTTACTTTTCTACTGACTACAAAAGAGTAGGCAAGAAAACAGCCCACGTCATCCTGATTTCTTACACCGGTCAGTCACTGAGCAATACAAGAAGTAGCCATTTTAGGGGTTGCCATTTCATTCTGCAAAGTGTTGGGAGGTTCCCCTAGGTTTATAAACTGAGTCCAAGGGGATTGCTGCTGCTGCTGCTAAATCACTTCAGTCGTGTCCAACTCTGTGCATCCCTATAGATGGTCACCCACAAGACTCCGCCGTCCCTGGGATTCTCCAGGCAAGAACACTGGAGTGGGCTGCCATTTCCTTCTCCAGTGAATGAAAGTGAAAAGTGAAAGTGAAGTCGCTCAGTCCTGTCCGACTCTTTGCGACCCCATGGACTGCAGCCCACCAGGTTCCTCTGCCCATGGGATTTTCCAGGCAAGAGTACTGGAGTGAGTTGCCATTGCCCTCTCTGCTAAGGGGATTAACTAAAAATAAAGTCAAAAGAACCTGATCAAAATCTCTGAAGCACTTTTCGGAGTTTAAGTAGAAATGAAATGCAGGTCTGGTAACCAAGATTCAGTCACAGATGAGTCAGATCCAGAACCAGTTTAAACAAATATCTGTGTATCATATCTGCTCAATCAGAAGTCTTCCCATTTTCCAAACAAATGACTCTGTAGTATCGTAAGATTCAGCATTCAGTTTTCCTCTCAGTCTACAGATGAATTTTGACATGTTAGCACTGTGTTGGGAAGAGGATGCAAACAAGTAGATGTATCAGAGGTTGAGAAGCAAAATAAGAGCTACTGTTGTGGAAGGAAAAATATCGCCTTGCCTAACTGCTGACATAATGTGTAACGGGTTAAGGCAAAGTTAAGGAACTGATCAGACCTCAAGATTCAATCTCTGAGCCTCATGTTTTGAGCTGTACATTCTGAACATAGACTTCCACAATATTAAAGTTCACCATCATCATTTCAGGAAAGAATATGGGGAAAGAAAGAGTTGTCAGGAGTGTTCATTTTCATCACAATATGGTTAATATTTAGTTTCTGGCAAATCAGATAATGTATGCAAGGTACATATGTCAAGTAAGTACTGATATAATATGCTAAAATGTTTGCATGCATAGGTGCACACAGAAGACTTTTTCTAATGTTATCATAAAGCATGTTGAACATGCAAAGAAAAAAAATAAAGAGCCCTATGCCTAAAATGTTGTGTAATCTAAAGATACAATTACACTGTACCTAGGAGAATGGCAGAAACCCATAAGATGGGTACTCAACAAATACTATAACAACAACGGAAACAAATCCTATGAGCACAACTGATTTCCTGGGAATAAAGGTATCTAACAGGCTAATCCACATTATCTCTGTTTCTCATTTTAAATTCCTCCCTAAAATGCTATTCTTTCAAAAAAGTGCAACTAATCTGCATTCAAAAAGAGTGAGGTAGATAAAAGTTTGTCACCCTTGTAAATTAAGTGTACAAGATTATCACAGGTACAGGTAATTAATAAGCAGATTGCCCTACACCCAGAGTCCTTGGGGACCCGTCACTAGCAGTAAAGGGATAGTCGAGAATTCATGTCAGTTACAAACAGAATTAGGCAGAGAAAACTTATACACCCTGTTCTCATGTTCTCCATTTTCATTTGAAATTGAGGATACACTTGAGATACTTTGAAGTGATATTATTGACTTGCATAACATTTTGTTGTTGTTGTTCTCCAATGCAATGTGCATTTTTCAAATAGCAAGCCTTTGATCTGAGTTGCTCCACCAGAACAATCTATAGAGACTGGAAACCATTTCTATATAAGGGTTTGCTATGCTGAGAGGAAGACTACTCTAGCTTGGAAGAGGTTGGAAATATCCCATCTTGAACCTTCTTTCAGTCCTCCTCAGCCTAAACACGTTACTAAGAGGGGTCAAAGTCACCAACTGCTTAAACAAAACCCAAATTATGCAGTGCTTCCATCAGGAAGCTAAGCTAAATGGAAACTCAGAGGTCACCAACTGGACTCCTAAATGCAGCAAGGGACAAACAGAAAAAATGCCTTTAAAAAGCAATAGATACCTTCTTCTAAGTTCTACTGATTTTTACAAGTTGTCCAATAAGTTTAAACGACTAGCCTCTTAGGTATCAATGTAGAAACTAAATTGAACTATTAAAGAAGGAGGAGGGAGTGGTAGCAGGAATGGTGTGGTCAGTCCAAACTTTGAACTCTCAAAGCAACCAGCCTGCCAACTATGAAGCGCCAAATGGTTTTATAAACCTGAGTGTCCATAAATCTTCCCTTAAATTTTCCAAAAAAAAAAAAAAAAAAGGTTGTTTTCTTTGTGGGATTGGGGAAAATTTTTGCCATTGGGTATCTGAGCCCCCCGAAATCCTAATAGATTTTTAAGTTTTCCTGCTCTGCATGCAGGAGACATGCGGGACAGAGGCCAAGAGAACAAGCTCAGAGCACAGCATCATCTGGCAACTGTCTTGCTGGGGAGAGAAGACTGAGCTTCTATTTCTCAACCTTGACTGTCTCACTGTAGTCATCACAACTTAATGAAGTTCTAAGATTTTAAGCAGTCATGGACTGAGTTTAGAGATTCCTCCTTCAATTGGAAAATTAGTATATATTTCTGATTTTCAATTACAACTCCAAATCTCCAGTTTTTAAATCATATTCAGCAGTGTCCAGAAAGAGGGAATGATGGGGGAAAGACTTCCCTGATTTTTTTTATTTAGTCACTGGTTTGTGCCTGATTCTTTTTGCGACCCCATGGACGGTCACCAACCAGGCTCCTCTGTCCGTGGGATTTCCCTGGCATGAATACTGGAGTCGTTGCCATTTCCTTGTCCAGGGGATCTTCACGACTCAGGAAACCGACCCCGGGTCTCCTGCATTGGCAGCTGGGTTCATCACTGCTGAACCAGCAGTGTACCTTTAATTTGTAACGGAGTCAACTTTATCCCTACAACTTTTAGTGTGTGTGTTTGAGCTACCCATTTCCCACATCCTACCAGGAAGAACATGCAGGAAGAGTAGAGAAAATTGGAGGGAAAGAGGGGCAGACCAAAGAGCGATTGGTGGCCACAATGCAAATAGGCTCATTTCACTTGTCAAGGTCTGTGTACACACCTGTGTGAGGAGCATCTGTGTGCCAACTTTGTCAGGATGGGATTCAATCAGGCAAGAGTCTGCAAAAATATGAGGCTTTGATTTTGCTTCAAAAATTAGTGAATCAGAAAAGGTCAAATGTTCTTGGCAGATGCATCTATATTACATAGTTTGGCCAATGAAATATGTAAGCATCCCATTATTTCATGTTCTTACATCCATTTCCTGCTCTATTCAACCCTTCGTTACACATCACCTTATCTTCCTTCCTTTCTTCCCAGATTACTTTCTTCCCTAAGTGCATGAAACCCTTATCTCCTTGTTTATCACAATGAGATTAAGACCAGCATGGATATAAAAATTGCTTTGTAAATAATGAAGTTTTGAAACAATCTCAATCATGATTATTTATTCATATGCCCCAATATACAAAAGATAGAGTGCAAAGGAAGACATCAGAAATGCTAAATGCTTAAGATGGCTTACCTTTAGAATATTATGTTCAAGATCATGTAATAATCACATCAAAGTGTATTAGGAATTGTTAGACTAGAGAGGTTTCAAATTCCATAGAAAATGGAAAACCAAACATGGAATGACTTCAAGCTTCAAGGTATATATAACAAGAAATTTCAACAGTCTGAGCTGTTGAGTCCTGGGGTGGATGGATCATTAAAGGAAATTGTGGACTGACTTCCCAGGAATTGTATAAGGAGCAGAATGGTCACCATCTGATGTGGTTCCCACTCTGTAACCAAAAGGGCTGAGAAAAATCAGGTCACCTCGATCCTATTTTCTAGTTCCAAAATTTGATCAAAGCATTAAGCTCTATACTGTTATGCAAAGTTCCTATAACTTTAACACAAACCCTCAGATTTAAAAATGGAAAACTTCCTACAGAATGGAAAAGTAGTGAAAATTCCAGCTGTTATAGTAACAAATAATACAAATATATTTTCAAATGCAACAGATGGACATTTTAACAGAAGCCATTTCAGATGAGACTTCTGTTTATAAGACACCCCCAGAAGTTAAAAAATCTGAGGTGGTGATAGGAAAACAAGAGCAAGTTTCTCAGTTTTTGCGTGTAGCCCCACAAAGGCTGTATCATCTGAAGTGTCCAGAAAAAAATATATTTCAGCCACATGAAAAATGTCAAATATCAGGGACTGGTCATCATAAACACTGTTACAGACCGTTCACACCAAAGTTAATGACATCCTTGTTAGAAGATCTTTCAGCTACCCTTTATGTATATCTATATGAATATACTGATGTCTAATTATTTATATTTATTTGAATATTTTTATTTTAAGAAAATGAAGGAGGAATGTTAAATTTCTCTTCTGATTTGAAGGTTTTGTGTGGGATTTTCACTTTTCTCATTCATATATTACTCTGAAGATAAGAGAATTAGGGCAGCAAGTTAAGGCCAAATTTTTTATCTTCAGTCACTGGAAAATGGGAACATGACTTTCTTTGCATGCCAGTCATTTATTATGTGGGGAGTGAGTGTGTGTGTGTATCTGTGTGTGATAGGCATATGTATACAAGCATAAGACAGCCATTGCTGCTCAAGCAGCTTGAAAAATTTCATATACCACCAATCTAGTCCTGACAAGAGGAGTCCAGCCTGGAAAACAAAATCTCTCCCACAGTGATACCTACCCTCAGCCTTTTGGATCTACTTTAAAAACACAATGATACAGGGGGAGGCTTGATTCTTTTTTGCGATTCATTTCACACAAGAAGCATCAAGTGATAAGGGACTTTGTCACCTCTGGGGACTAAGCACCCAGTTATAACATTTGTATGGAAGCTGACTTGTTAAATTTGCCCTCAAAGATAAGGATCCTACCAAAGCACTAGAAAGAGGAGAAACAGGGTCCAGTTAAAAGAGAGGCCAGAGGCTGAGGGGCTAATCATCCACTGATAACAACTTAATTATTAATCCTTTTCCTTAAGTGATATTTAAGTATCGAAAAAGTCTCCATTTTGCCTTTCTCAGTAGATAGTACAAAGTTCTTCATTTTCCTTTGGAGACACCAACACATATAAATCAAATGCCATGATTAGTGACTAGCAAGCAGAGTATTGTTTGAGACAGAATTGGCAAATAAAACTGTAAGATATTTAAATATATTCTATAAGAATTTGACAGATGTATATATTATTTTTTAAATTGACTTTTAACTGGAGTACAATTTCTTTCCAATGTGTTGGTTTCTGCTTTACAATGATGTGAGTCAGTCATAAGTGTACATATACCCCCTCCTCCTTGAGTCCCCCACTCGCACCCTGTCCCACTTCTCCAGGTGGTCACAGAGCATGGGGTAAGCTTCCTGTGTCATACAGCCACTGCCCAGCTGTCTGTTAATATTTTACAGATGATAATGGACTGTGTTTCATTGCTACTCTCAATTCAACTTGCCCTCTCCTTCCCGCATTGGATCCACAAACCTGTTCTCTGTCTGTTTCTCTCTTCCTACCCTGAAAATAGGTTAATCAGTGCCATTTTTCTAGATTCCATATATACTCATTAATATACAACATTTGGTTTTCTCTTTCTGACTTATTTCACTCTCCATAACAGGCTGTAGGTTCATCTACCTCAGCTCATGACCCAAATTCAGTTCTCTTTAAGGTAAATTAAAATTCTCTTGTATAGATGCACCACAACTTCTTTATCCATTCCTCTCTCAGTGCACATCTAGAGTGTTTCCATGTCCTGGCTATTGTAAACACTTTTGCAATGAATTTTGGGGTACATGTGTCTATTTGAATTATGGTTTTATCAGGGTATATGCCCAATAGTAGAATTTCAAGGACATATGTTAGTTTTGTTAGGACTTTCCTGATGACTCAGCAGCTAAAGAATCTGCCTGCAATGAGGGAGACACAGACGATGGTTCAATCCCTGAGTTGGGAAGCTTTGCTGGAGGAGGAAATGGCAACCCACTCCAGTATACTTGCCATTTCCACCTACCCCTCTGCCATAATGCTGACCCACATTTACATATGTATTAGAAAGATTTTCCCTTTCTATTAACTTAAGTAACATACCTATCATCTGACATGTTTACTTTTTACTTTTTGAAGAGAACACAGGCAAGTTCCACTCTCTTAGACAGCATCAATTATACAACACAATTTTATCAGTTATAGTCATCATGCTATATATTAGATCCTCAGACTTTCTAATTTTAATAGGTTAAAATATATGACTTTTTACAAACCCGTCCCTATTTCCCCCACCCTCCAATCCTTGGCAATCACTTTCCTACTCTGTTTCTGAGTTCCATTTTTTTTTTTTTTAAATCTTTACAATTGACATCATACAGTATCCGTCTTTCGCTAACATATTTCACTTAGAATAAGGCCCTCCAATTTCATCCATGCTGCCAAATATGGAAGAATTTCTTTCTTCCTTAATGGCCAAATAAAATTCACATATATATATCACATCACATTGTTTTAATCTCTCCACCTGCTGACAGATACTTAGATTGTTCCTGTAATAGTTTGTTTCTAGGCTACTGTGAATATAGATGCAATGAATATGGGAGTACAGATTTCTCTTTGAGATAATTATTTCATTTCCTTTTAATATATATTCAGAAGTGAATATATATCCAGAAGTGGAATTAATGGCCACATAACAGTTCTTTTTGAAATTTCGTGAGAAATTTCCAGAAGGTTTTCCATGGAAGTTGCACCAATATACATTCCTACCAATAATGCATTAAGACCCCTATTTTCTACACATCATCAATCACACTTATTTCTTACTTTTGGGTGAAAGCCATTTAAACAGGAATGATCTGGTATATGTTGTACTTTTGATTGGCACTTCCCTGATACTGATGTTGAGCATCTTGTCATATAATTCTTGGGCATTATGTATGTGTTATTGGGGGGGGAGGGGGCGGGGCGAATTGTCTACTTTGTAAAAATAGCATGCATTTTGTGTACTGTATTTGAATATATAAAACTCAGTTACCTATCCATACACAAAAACAAATTACAGAAATACAAATAATCCCATTTACAATTGATTCAAAAAAATACATAGAAATAAATTTAAACAAGGTGTTGAAAGATCTATGTATGAAAACATTCAAGAGACGCATGAAAGAAATGTTTATAAGACACAAAAGGAAATATATTTCATATTTATTGACTGGAAGAATTAATATTGTGAATACATCCATACTACCCAAATCTATATACATATTCACTGCAGTCTCTTTCAAAATTCCAAGGCAATTTTCACAAAACAGAAAATAAAATTCTACAACATGCATAAAAATGTTGTTGTTGCTGTTCAATTGCCAGGTCATGTCTGACACTCTGTGACTCCAGGGACTGCAGTATGCCAGACTTCCCGGTCCCTTACCTTCTCTTAGAATTTGCCCAAGTTGATGCCCATTGAATTGGTGATGCCAGCCAACCATCTCATCCTCTGTCAGCCTCTTTTTCTTCTGCCTTCAAACTTTCCCAGCATCAGGGTCTTTTCCAGTGAGTCAGCTAGTCACATTAGGTGGCCAAAGTATTGGAGCTTCAGCTTCAGCATCAGTCCTTCCGAAGAGTATTCAGGGCTGATTTCCTTTAAGGTGGACTGGTTTGATCTCCTTGCTATCCAAGAGACTCTCAAGAGTCTTCTACAGCACCACAGTTCGTAAACATAAGTTCTTCAATACTTTTCCTTCTTTATTGTCTGTCCAGCTCTTACATGCATACACGACTACTGGAAAGAGCATAGCCTTGACTGTACAGACTTCTGTCGGCAATGTGATGTTTTTGCTTTTAACACACTGTCTAGGCTTGTCATAACTTTCCTGCCAAGAAGGAATTGTCTTCTAATTTCATGGCTGCAGTCACAATCAATGGTGATTTTAGAGGCCAAGAAGAGGAAATCTGTCACCGCTTCCATCTTTTCCCCTTCAATTTGCCATGGAAGTGATGGGACCAGATGCCACGATCTTAGCTTTTTTGATACCAAGTTTTAAGCCGGCTTTTTCACTCTCCTTTTTCACCCCATCAAGAGACTCTTTAGTTCCACTTCCCTTTCTGCCATTAGAGTGGTATCACTCACATATCTGAGGTTGTTGATATTTCTCCCAGCAATCCTGATTCCAGCCTTTAGGACTCATCTAGTCCAGCATTTCGCATATGCTCTGTATATAAGCTAAATCAGCAGGGTGACAATATACCAAGTTGACGGACTCCTTCACCAATTTAGAACCAGTTTATTATTCCTTGTCTGCTTCTAACTGTTACTTTTTGAACTGCATACAGGTTTCTCGGAAGACAGGTAAGTTTGGTTTGGTATTCCCATCTCCTTAAGAGTTTTCCACTTTGTTGTGATCCACACACTTTGGTGAGGTCAATGAAGCAGATGCTTTTCTGGATCCCTTCCTTTCTCTATGTTCCAGCAAATGTTGGCAATTTGATCTCTGGTTCCTCTGCCTTTGCTAAACCGAGCTTGAACATCTGGAATTTCTATGTTCACATAATACTGAAGCCTAGCCTGGAGGAATTGATCATAACCTTACTAGCATGGGAGATGAGTACAACTGTTCAGTGGCTTGAACATTCTTTAGTACTGCCCTTCTTGGGAAGTAGGATGAGGATTGACCCCTTCCTGTCCTCTGGTCCCTACTGGCTTTTCCAAATTTTCTGACATATTGAGTGGAGCACTTCACTACCATCATCTTTTAGGATTTTAAGTAGCTTTGCTGGCATTCTATCACCTCCACTAGCTTTATGGGCAGCAGTGCTTCTTAAGACCCACTTGACTTCACATTCCAGAACATCTGGCTCTGAGTGAGAAAATACACCATTGTGATTATCTGGGTCATTAAGTTTTTTTTTTTTTTTTGTATAGTTCTTCTGTGTACTTTTTCCATCTCTTCTTGGTCTATTCTGCTTTATTAACTCACAAAATACCAAAGAGTCAAAGTGATCTTGGGAAAGAAATACAAGGTTCAAGACTAGAGTTTCTGATTTCAAATTGTATTAGAAAGCTATAGTAATCAAAACAGAATGATTTGCTTCTGGCACAAAAGCAGACACATAGATCAACAGAGCATAACAGAGAAGCAAGAAAGAAACACATGCACATATATTGTCAGTTAGCTAATGAGAAAGGAGCCAAGACTATCAAGTGGGAAAAGGAGAAGCTTTTCAAATATTGCACTGGGAAAATTGGAAAATGCTATGGAAAATGAAACTGTGCCCCTGTCTTTTACCATACACAAAAATTAACTAAACAGGGATTAAAAAGTTGAACATGACTTGAAGCAATTAAACCCCCAGAAGAGAACATTGAGTCAATCTTCTTGCCTTCCGTCTTTGCAATGAGCTTTTGGGTTTCACACCAAAATCCAAGGCAACAAGGCAACAACTGCAAAAACAAACAAGTGACACCACATCAAACTCCAAACAAAGGAACATCAACAAAATCAAATGGCAATTTACAGATTGACAGAAGGTATTTCCAAATCATATATCAGTTCAGTTCAGTTCAGTCGCTCAGTCGTGTCTGACTCTTTGCGACCCCATGAATCACAGCATGCCAGGCCTACCTGTCCATCACCAGCTCTCGGAGTTTACCCAAACTCATGTCCATTGAGTCAGTGATGCCATCCAGCCATCTCATCCTCTGTTGTCCCCTTCTCCTTCTGCCCCCAGATATTGATAAGAGCTTAATATCCAAAAATACATGCAACATACCACTCAAGGGCAAAAAACACTGAATAATCCAAATTTTTAATGGAGCTTAAGAAAATTAAGAGTTTCAATAAATCTGAAGATTAGACTGTAGATGAGAGAAACAACAAGGTTTTCCATTTAGAACAACAAAAGCCAGTGCCTTCTTGGTATTACTTTATTCATCTCCACTCATTTGTTTGACAATTACAGTTCAAAGTGTACATTCTTGTCAATAGAAATCATTGCACATTGAGCTATAATACATACTAAGAACAGCCACACTGGGAAAAAAAAAACAACACAAACTAATATTTGCATATCTACTATGAGACATATAAAAAACAAGGTAATCTCCAGAGTTGACCACTCCATTGTTTTCTATATTTCATTTCAAAATTGAGCCACTAAGTAAGGAAAATGAGTTAAGAGAACTCAATGATATATAGAGAGAAAATCAGTTGCAAATGGGAGCACTAATGGATTATAATTTGGAGGTAATTTATTACTAGTGTTGTAACTGTAGTCCTTTTGATTCTCTAATGCATCAGGGTAATACTTCATTATAAATATTAATACCAACATAGGGACACATACCACTAAAGTGATAGTGAATAGAGAAAGACATAGAATATAGTAGGCAAGAAGTGAAAGTATGGGAAGTCAGCAATGGTAGTAAAGGGCAGTATTGCCTTGAGAGGAAGGAAGGTTCTCAGAATTTCTTGAAACACCAAGAATGAGCCAGATGTGAGGAATTAGCTTAATTTGTAAACCAGAAACTCTGCAAGAAAAAATTTAAGTTCATAAAAATATTACGATGTTAAAACCCACAATTTAGACAGATAATAGGGTACGGTAGGGTATATAGACATTTAAATTCTCCATTACTTAGTGCATCAGGCACTCAAGGACCACCCTCACTGAAGTCTTTCTCTGTTGCTCAACCTACAGGTACCAGCATGGAGAAAGAGATAGCTCTACTCCACAGGTAGATGAACCCTACATTTATGGTCTCGTGGATTTCCTTAAGAAGCATTCGGTGCAGCAGATTTCCTCCATCCCATTCCGTCCGTCTGACTCCCCACGGTCAACAGGAGTGCTCATCCTGGGATCATTCCGCAATCACCATGGCCTCAGCTCCCAGCTTCCGTGGACATCAGTGGACTTACAATCCTGTCCAAGGTATGAAACTCAGCAGCATGGCTTGTCTGTGTGGTTCTCTGTTCAGATGGTCACAGGTTAGTTGGTTCACTCCCCAACAGCTTCAAATGACTCCCCCATTCCAGTGGACAGCCATGGACACGGGGATCTCTCCCCTGCGCTTCAGCTCCATCAGCCCCACGTGCAGGCTGGTCCCACTTACTCTCCTCCTTCTTTCCCCTTCATCTTCGTCCCTTGTCTCCTTTGTCCTACCGAGTTCTGTGTGGCCCCTAATATTCCTCCTCAGTAGTCAGGGCATCCCACCAGTATTCACCTGGTCTTCTGAGAGAACTGCTGCGTCTTTAGACATTCTTGATGCATCGGTGGAGAGAGGTGTACCCCACTCTCAACTACCGCTCCATCATCTTGTCCACCCCCATTTGTGAATGTATTAAAAATGAGTTTCCCTTTCTTTTAAGTACCATTGCCTTCACCACACATGTTTAACTTTTGCTTTTTGAGGAAAACACATGTAAGTTCCACTCTCTTCAGTTGAGTCAGTCATTCAGTTGTGTCCGACTCTTTTGACCCCATGGACTATGGCAACACAGGCTTCCCTGTCCATAACCAACATCCAGAGCTTGATCAATCTCATTATTAGATGTCATGACTAGATCGTGAAGTTAAAATATTAGAATATCAGTTCAGTTCAGTTCAGCAACTCTGTCATGTCCGACTCTTTGCAACCCCATGAATCGTAGCACGCCAGGCCTCCCTGTCCATCACAAACTCCCGGAGTTTACTCAAACTAATATTGATCTAGTCGGTGATGCCATCCAGCCATCTCATCCTCTGTCATCCCCTTCTCCTCCTGCCTCCAATACCTCCAAGCATCAGGGTCTCTTTCAATGAGTCAACACTTTGCATGAGGCGGCCAAAGTATTGGAGTTTCAGCTTTAGCATCAGTTCTTCCAAAGAACACCCGGGACTGAGCTTCTTTAGGGGATATGTTGGATCTACTTGCAGTCCAAGGGACTCTCAAGAGTCTTTGCCAACACCTCAGTTAAAAGCATACATTTTTCAGGGCTCAGCTGTCTTTACCATCCAACTCTCACATCCATATGTGACTACTGGAAAAACCATAGACTTGACAGGACAGACCTTTCTTGGCAAAGTAATGTCTCTGCTTTTTAACATGCTATCTAAGTTGGTAATAACATTCCTTCCAAGGAGTAAGCATCTTTCAATTTCATGGCTGCAATCTGCATCTGTAGTGATTTTGGAGCCCCAGGAACAAACTCTGACACTGTTTCCACTGTTTTCCCCATCTATTTCCAATGAAGTGATGGAACCAGATACCGTGATCTTAGTTTTCTGAATGTTGAACTTAAAGCCCACTTTTTCACTCTCCTCTTTCACTTTCATCAAGAGGCTTTTTAGTTCCTCTACACTTTCTGCAACAAGGGTGGTGTCATCTGCATATCAGAGGTTACTTATATTTCTCCTGGCAATCTTGATTCCAGCTTGTGCTTCTCCAGCCCAGCGTTTTTCATGATATACTCTGCATATAAGTTAAATAAGCAGGGTGACAATATACAGCCTTGATGTACTCCTTTTCCTATCTGGAACCAGTCTGTTGGTCCATGTCCAATTCTAACTGTTGCTTCCTTACCTGCATACAGATTTCTCAGGAAGCAAGTCAGGTGGTCTGGTATTCCCATCTCTTTCAGAATTTTCCACAGTTTATTGTGATCCACACAGTCAACAGGTTTGGCATAGTCAATAAAGCAGAAGTAGACGTTTTTCTGGAACTCTCTTGCTTTTTCGATGTTCCAGCAGATGTTGGCAATTTGATCTCTGGTTCCTCTGCCTTTTCTAAAACCAGCTTGAACATCTGGAAGTTCATGGTACACGTATTGCTGAAGCCTGGCTTTCAGAATTTTGAGCATTACTTTACTAGCATGTGAGATGAGTGCAATTATGCCATAGTTTGAGCAGTCTTTGGGATTGCCTTTCCTTGGGAATTGCACTGAAAATTTACTTTTTCAAGTCCTGTGGCCACTGCTGATTTTTCCAAATTTGCTGGCATATTGAGCGCAGTACTTTCACAGTATCATCTTTCAGGATTTGAAATAGCTCAACTGGAATTCCATCACATCCACTAGCTTTATTCCTTGTGATGCCTTATAAGGCCCACTTGACATCATATTCCAGGATGTCTGGATCTATGTGAATGACCACACCATTGTGATTATCTGGGTCATGAAGATCTTTTTTGTACAGTTCTTCTGTGTATTCTTGCCACCTCTTCTCTGCATCTTCTGCTTCTTTTAGGTCTATACCATTTCTATGCTTTATCGAACCCATCTTTGCCTGAAATGTTCCCTTGGTATCTCTCATTTTCTTGAAGTGATCTCTTGTCTTTCCCATTCTGTTTTCCTCTATTTCTTTGCATTGATCGCTACAGAAGGCTTTCTTATCTCTCCTTGCTATTCTTTGGAACTCTGCATTGAAATGGGAATATCTTTCCATTTCTCCTTTGCTTTTCACTTCTCTTCTTTTCACAGCTATTTGTAAGGTCTCCTCAAACAACCACTTTGCCTTTTGCATTTCTTTTCCATGAGGATGGTCTTGATCCCTGTCTGTTTTACAATGTCATGAACCTCCGTCCATAGTTCATCAGCACTCTATCAGATCTAGTTCCTTAAATCTATTTCTCACTTCTCCTGTATAGTCATAAGGGATTTGATTTAGGTCATACCTGAATGGTCTAGTGGTTTTCCATACTTTCTTCAATTAAGTCTGAATTTGTCAATAAGGAGTTCATGATCTGAGCCACAGTCAGCTCCTGGTCTTGTTTTTGCTGACTGTATAGAGCTTCTCCATCTCTGGCCCACGAAGAATATAATCAACTTGAATTCGGTTTCAACCATCTGGTGTTGTCCATGTGTAGAGTCTTCTCTTGTGCTGCTGGAAGAAGGTGTTTGCTATGACCAGTGTTTTCTCTAGGCAAAACTCTATTAGCCTTTGGCCTGCTTCATTCTGTACTCAAGGCCAAATTTTCCTGTCACTCTAGGTGTTTTTTGACTTCCTACTTTTGCATTCCAGTCCCCTAGAATGAAAACGACACCTTTCTCTGGGTGTTAGTCCTAAAAGGTCTTGTAGGCCCTCATAGAACTGTTCAACTTCAGCTTCTTCAGTGTTACTCTTTGGGGCATAGTCTTGGATTATCATGATTTTGAATGGATTGCCTTGGAAGTGAACAGAGATCATACTGTCATTTTTGAGATTGCCACCAAGTACTGCATTTTGAACTCTTTTGTTGACCACGATGGCTACTGCATTTCTTCTAAGGGATTCCTGCCCACAGTAGTAGATATAATGGTCATCTGAGTTAATTTCACCCATTCCAGTCCATTTTAGTTCACTGATTCCTAGAATGTCGACATTCACCTTTGCCATCTCCTGTTTGACCACTTTCAATTTGCCTTGATTCATGGACCTAACATTCCAGGTCCTATGCAATATTGCTCTTTATAGCATCAGACCTTGCTTCTATCACTAGTCCCATCCTCAAATGGGTATTGTTTTTTCTTTGGCTCCATCCTTTCATTCTTTCTGGAGTTATTTCTCCACTGATCTCCAGTAGCATATTGGGCACCTTCTGAGCTGTGGAGTTCCTCTTTCAGTATCCGATCATTTTGCCTTTTCATACTGTGCATGGGGTTCTCAACGCAAGAATACTGAAGTGGATTGCCATTCCCTTCTCCAGTGGACCACATTCTGTCAGACCTCTCCACCATGACCCATCTATCTTCAGTGGCCCCACACAGCATGGCTTAGTTTCATGAGTTAGACAAGACTGTGGTCCTGGGATCAGATCGTCTAGTTTTCTGTGATTATGGCTTCAGTGTGTCTGCCCTTTGATGCCCTCCCGCAACACCTACCGTCTTATTTGGGTTTCTCTTACCTTGGATGTGGGATATCTCTTTATGGCTGCTCCAGCAAAGCGCAGCCACTGCTCCTTATCTTGGACCAGGGGACTCTCCTCATGGCCGCCCCTTCTGACCTTGAATGTGGAGTACCTCCTCTCAGTCCTGCTGCAACTCCTTGGCCATGGGGTTGCTCTTCTTGGCCACAGCCGTGACCTCGGCCGTGGGGTATGTCTCTCCGCTGCGTCCCTGACCTCAGAAGTGGGATTGCTCCCCTCAGCCGCCGCCTCTGACCTCAGACCTGGGGTAGATCCTCTCGGCCGCTCCTGCACCGTTGCAGCCTGGTGCTCTTGGTCACCACCCCTGGCCTTGGGCGAGGGGCTGCTTCTCACGGCCAAGCTTCTGCGCAGTCCATCATGCAAAATCCAGAGTCCAGGTTGGAACATTCTACGGACTGAGGAAGCATTGGTTTCTAGAGGTTTGCTCAGCACACTTCCTTCTGCATCCTCTTCTGATGACAGAGCCTGTCGTTGATGGGTCTAAATTAGAACCTCAGAACGTATTAATTTTTTATACATGAGAATATGTAACTTTCAAAATCTCTCCCTATTTGTCCTATCGTCCAGTCTTTGGCAATTATTTTTCTACTCTGAGTTCCATTTTTCTTTTTTTTTTTTTTTTTCTGAGATTCCTTATAATTGCGATCATATAGTATTTTTCTTCCTCTGACTTAGCTAACTTACCATAATGCCCTCCAGTTTCATCCAAGTAGCCATAAATGGAAGGACTTCTTTCTTTTTCTAATGGCTAAATAATATTTACCTATATATGTCACATCACATTGTTTTAATCCACTCACCTGTTGAAAGATACTCAGGTTGTTCCTATACCAAGGCTACTGTGAATAATGCTGCAATGAACTTGGGAATACAGATCTCTCTTTGAGACAATGATTTATTTTCCCTTGACTATATATCCAGAAGTGGGATAATGGATCACATAACAGTTCTCTTTTAACTTTCTTGAGGAACCACCAGAATATTTTTCCATGATAGTTGCACTGGTACACATCCCTACAAACAGTGTATCAGTTCAGTTCAGTTCAGTCGCTCTGTCATGTCGGAGTATTTATGACCCCATGCATCGCAGCATGCCAGGCTTCCCTGTCCATCACAGTCTCCCGGAGTTTACTCAAACTCATGCCCATCGAGTCGGTGATGCCATCCAAGTTTCTCATCCTCTGTCGTCCCCTTCTCCTCCTGCCCCCTATCCTTCCCAGCATTAGGTTCTTTTCCACTGAGTCAACTCTTCACATGAGGTGGCCAAAGTACTGGAGTTTCAGCTTCAACATCAGTCCTTCCAAGAACACCCAGGGCGGATCTCCTTTAGGATGGACTGGTTGGATCTCCCTGCAGTCCAAGGGACTCTCAAGAGTCTTCTCCAACACCACAGTTCCAAAGCATCTATTGTTTGGCACTTAGCTTTCTTCACAGTCCAACTCTCACATCCCTACATGACCACTGCAAAAACCATAGCCTTGACCAGATGGACCTTTGTTGGCAAAATAGTGTCTCTGCTTTAATATGCTATCTAGGTTGGTCATGACTTTCCTTCCAAGGAATAAGCATCTTTTAATTTCATAGCTGCAATCACCATCTGCAGTGATTTTGGAGCCCCCAGAAATAAAGTCTGAAACTGTTTCCACTCTCTCCCCATCTATTTCCCATGAGGTGATGGGACCAGATGTCATAATCTTAGTTTTCTGAATGTTAAGCTTTAAGCCAACTTTTTCACTCTCCTCTTTCACTTTCATCAAGAGGCTTTTTAGTTCCTCTTCACTTTCTGCCATAAAGGTCCCTTTTTCTCTATATCCTCAATAACATTTGTCATTTCTTATTTTTTGGCACTAGCCATTCAAACAGTTATGAGGTGATAACTCTTTTGCCTTTGATCTGCATTTCCTTTGATTATTAGTGATGCTGAACATCTTGTCATATACCTCTTGATCATCTATATGTCTTATTTGTGGGAAAATGTCTATTCTTTAAAGACATAGCATACATTAGGTTTACTATATTCCAATATACGAAACTCAGTTGCCTACCTGTATATCAACAACGAACTCTCAGAAAGTGGAATAAAGAAAACAATCTCATTTACTATTGCATCACAAAAAGATAAAACACTTAGAAATAAACTTAAGCAAGGTGTGGAAAGATTTCATGCAAAACCTTTAAGACATTGATAAGAGAAATTTAAAAAGCATTAAAAATATGTAAAGTTACGTGGTCATTTCAATGTGTTTCTTGAGGTAGGATTTGTATTACTTTAAACTTCCCTCTTAGAACTGCTTATGTTGAATCATATAGGTTTTAGATCATCATGTTTTCATTGTTCTTTCTTTCTAGGGCTGTTTCAATTTCCTTTATTTCTTCAGTAATGTGTTCATTATTTAGAAATGGTTTGTTTAATCTCCATGTGTTTTTGGTCTTTAAATTTGTGTGTTTTTTTTTTTTTTTTTTTAATTCCTATAGTCGTTATCTTGTCTCACAGTGTTGTGTTCAGAGAAAATGCTTGATAAAATTTCAATTTCCTTAAATTTACTGAGGTTTGATTTGTGACCCAAGATGAGAAAAATGTTCCACGTTCACTTGAGAAGAAAGTGTATTCTGCATTTGGATGGAATGTGCTGAAGATATCTATTAGGTCTGTTTGCTCTAATAGTTCCCTTTAGGCTTATGTTTCCTTATTTATTTTCTGTTTTGATGATCTATCCTTTGGTAGAGGTGGGGTGTTAACATGACATACTATTATTGTGTTACTGTCAACGTCCCGTTTTATGTCAGTTAGTGTTCACCTTATGTATTGAAGTGCTCTTATGTTGGGTACATAAATATTTAAAATTGTTTTGTCTTTTTCTTGGACTGATCCCTTGATCATTTTGCAGTGTCCTTCTTTATCCCTTGTAATAGATTTTATTTTAAGGTCTATTTTTTCTGATACGAAAATTGCCAATCTGGTTTTCTTGGATTTTCATTTGCATGGAATATCTTTTTCCATCCTCACTTTCAGTCTGTATGAGTCTCTAGGATTGAAGTGTGCTTCTTGTAGACAGCATATATACGGGTCTTGTTTTTGTATCCATTCAGCCAGTTTGTGTCTTTTGGTAAGAATGGGAGAAGATAATAGCAAATAAAACAACTGATAAAGGATTGCATTCTGAAATACAAGTAGCTCAAATAAGTCAGTCATCAAAAACAAAGACAAGAGCTGAAAAAATAAACTAGTGAGACCACATCAAACTCAAAATCTTCTGCATAGTAAAAGAAGCCATCAAGAAAATGAAATGGCAACCTATGGAATGAAAAAAAAATTGTAAATCACATATTTCATAAGGACTTCATATCCAGGTATATATAAGAGACTCATGCAACTCAGTAGTAGAAGAAATCAAACAACCCAAATTATTAAATGGGCAAGGAAGAATAAGATTTTTGAAAACTCTGAAGATTAGATGGTAGATGACAGACACTGTAAGTTTTTCCTTCCCAAACAGAAGCCTGTGTCTTCCTGACATTGTTTTCTTTATTTCCAATCTCCTGTTTGGTGATTGCACTTCACAGTATGCATCCTTTACTCAATAGCAATCACCCTACAATGAGTTATATGTGCTAAGAATAGCCCCGATAACTACTAAAAAATAATAATTACATACTCAACCTCGAGGCATCAAAAATCCAAGGTGATTTTCAGAATTTTCCACTCCATTGTTTTCTACTTTCTGTTTCAAAATTGAAACACCTAGTAAGGTCAAGTGAGTAGGGGTCCTCAATAATACATGCATAGTAAGTCATTTAATACTGGGAGCATTACTGGATTAAAATATTGGGGGAATGTATTATTACTAATACTATTGTAATTTTATTCCCTTTAATTCTCTGGTATACTAGGTTGATGTTTATTTAAAATAATAATACAGCCACTATGGAGAACAGGGTGGAGATTCCTTAAAACACTGGAAATAGAAGTGCCATATGACTGAGCAATCCCACTGCTGTGCATACACACCAAGGAAACCAGAACTGAATAAGACACGTGTACCCCAATGTTCATCAGAGCACTGTTTATAATAGCCAGCACATGGAATCAGCGTAGATGCCCATCAGCAGACAAATGTCTACGAAAGCTGTGGTACATATACACAATGGAATATTACTCAGCCATGAAAAGTAATACATTTGAATCAGTTCTAATGAGGTGGATGAAATGGAACCTATTATACTGAGTGAAGTAAGCCAGAAAGAAAAACACCAATACAGTATACTAATGCATATATATGGATTTTAGAAAGATGTTATCACATGTGACACAAATGGCCAGTCCAGGTTCGATGCATGATACAGGGTGCTCGGGGCTGGTGCACTGGGATAAGCCAGAAGGATGGGAAGGGGAGGGAGGTGGGAGAGGGGTCAGGAAGGGGAGCACATGTACACCCATGGTGGATTACTGTCAATGTATGGCAAATCCACTAAAATATTGTGAAGTAATTAGCCTCCAATTAAAATTAACAAAATGAAACAAACTAGTAATACCCAGCATAGAGACACTTAGTACTCGAGTTACAGTAGATTGAGAAAGAGAAAGCTTATGAGGCAGTGAAATCACAGAAAATTAGCAATGGTATCAAAAGAAGGGGCAGTATTGCCTAGAAAGGACGCAAATTCTCTAATTTTTTGGAGACAACACAAACAACCAGGTGGGAGCCAACCAGCTTAAGCTGTATACTAGAAACTTCACCAGAAGGAAAATGAAGTTCATAAAAGTATGCTGATGCTAAACACCAAAATCCAGACAGTAAGGAAATACTGTAGGGTATACGTAGATACTGAAAACTACTCAGAGAGGTAGACATGGAAGCAGATACACTAATGAGCATCAGAAAAATCAAAACACAACAGGGTCTGAAAAGTCAATCATAAAGAGACTTGGCACTCTGATCAAAAGAATAAGAGAATCAAATTAAAAAACCAAAATAGAAAGACTTGTGCACATGATAGAACCAGAGAATGCTCAGGAGAGAAAATTTCGGACCTAGTGGACCAGCGAACAGAATCCTCCAACATCAGGAATAAAAACCCTGGGCAGGACTCATGACTCTACACTTCTGGGAACAGCCTCAGTTTCAAAGTTTGGGCGCTATACCACCTAAAGGCGAACACAGACAAGGATCATAGCTTCCTATGACAGTGAGTCACAGACAATAGTGTCTGTTAGTTTACTTTTCTCATTCAACTATAAAGTTAATGAATCAGTAATCAATGATAACTGACACCATCAGTTTCCAGTCAGATCCTCTTTAGGCATACAATGTACATCTGAACCTGTTATATGATCCCCAAAAACATTTTTATACTTAAATTTACTGATGTTTAATTGAAGGGTAATTGCTTTACAATACTGTACTGCTTTTGGCCAAACGTCAACATGAATCAGCCATAGTTTTACCTATGTCCCCTTCACTCTTGAACCTCCTTCCCACCTTCCTTCCCGACCCAGCCGTCAAAGTTGTTACAGAAAAATATGGAAGGCTTCACAAATTTGTCTGTCATCCTAGGGCCAGGGCAATGCTAATATTCTCAGTATTATTCCAATTTTTAATATCTGTGCTACCAAAGCAAAAGCACAAATACCTCTTTAACAGAAAAAATGATCATATACTTTACTACTGAGTCCCAGCATTAAACTGTCTTAAAAAAATGGCCTAAACACTCTGGGTCAGAATTAATTTCCAAATGCTTGTAGAGCACAGAAGTACTTCTGGGAGCAATATAAAAATGCAGGGAGTAACCTACTTCTCCAACTATCTATCTGTGCAAATACCTTCATCCATCTATATCTACACAGAGGGTGCTCCTTCTTCCCCCACCCCAACTACTACAGCACCAACTCCTGCTCAAACCAACAGGGAAAGAGATGGCTTCCCTCCACAAGACAGATTTGATAACCTCAGGTGACTAGATCATCAGAATGGCTCATGTTTTTATTTAAGGAGGGTCCTGCCTGCTCCTGCTGCTGGTCATGTCAAATCTGCTCCTGTGCCAAGGCAACTTATGCCCGTCCTGCAGTCCTGACACCCCCCTGAGATCCCTTACAGACCTGTTTATGGATGCTGCCTGGCTGTCCCACTACTTCCATAACCTTTCCGCAATAATGTTCAAAGAGTTTGTAAGTACTGTGGTGGTGGTGGTTCAGTTGCTAAATCATGTCCGTCACTTGCGACCCCATGGACTGTAGCCCGCCAGGCTCTCAAAAGGAAATTTCACCTAAGTGACTGGCCTATACTATCCTTTAAACAAGAAGGCTGCAATAACACACTCTCTAGGTAGAAGATGCTGTCAGTTCATAAGATGGTGAAATCAAAAAAAGGATGAGTTTTGTGAAATCTCAAAGATTCCTAAGAAGTGCGATGATTTTTTCAATTTCCTTTCTTTCATTTTCTTTTTTTAACATTTCCAAAATAAATGAATTTGTATTTGTCAGCCAGGAATGCCATAAGAGAATACAATAGACTCAGTGGAATAAACATCAGAAATTTATTTCCTCACAGTTCTGGGGGCTTGAAGTCCCAGATCAGGGCACCAGCAAGGTGAGGTTCTGGTAAGAACTCTTTCTTCCCAGGATGGCTTCTCTGTGCGTCCTCACACAGGGTGGGGGGTGGGGAAGAGAGACAGAGGAAAGGACAAACAGACACAGAGACAGAAGAGAAAATTCTCTGGTGTTTTGCTTCATGGAGACACTAAACCTATTGGATGAGTGTTCCATCCGAAGAGCTCATTTAACATTAATATCTCCTGCATTAGCAGGAATGTTCTTTATTACTACCGTCTCTTGGAAACACCAACTATTGGTACATATGTACTATATTTGGTTCAAACATTAAAAAAAAAAGGATAATAATAAACAGAGAAGGGAAAAGGTTAAACTTAGAAGACTTAGATATAAAATCATTTTTATAGAGACAATGTATAGAAAAAGTAGGAACAGAATGAATTTGAAATTTTGGGAACCCCCACTGTTAAAAAAATTACACATCTATCAAGCATATAAATGTTCTTATAATGGGTTCATTTTAAGAACTGAATGCCCAACAACCCTAACTAATTGCCTGATCACTTTTAGGATGAAAAATATGCCCAGGGCAAACAGTACCATATCAATGCCACCAACAGCTGCCACACCGATCCCCTCCATGCTCCTGAAGAAAGAGAAGAAGCCCAGCAGATGAACGTGAGTCTTTCACCTGGGTTTTTCACCAGATCAATGAGACAGTACGTAGGTTACCAGGCTTCAGACTATTAGAGGTCATGGTACCTGTACATGCAGAAAAAGGTGGAGGAACTGTAAGCCATTGAAGAGAAATTATATTATGCAGTTGATGAAGCATGAGTGAAATCAAGGGGTAACTAAAGATCTGTAGTAGCAAAACCAAGAACAGATTTATTAATTGTCCATGCACACATTAGTCCAACCAATGCATCCGACACAAGATTGCAGCTATTATTCTGTATGAAAACAGGAAATGAATGGGGACTTCCATGTGTAAAATATAAGACTGCAAAATTCATGAATATGGAAGAAACACACCCCAGTCTTGAGTATTCCCTGTTACTAGTGACGCCTACTTGGGAGTCCTATACTGCACCACTCGAGCATCACGTCTGCCTTTCTAGGTTCTCCTGATTCTGCTTCTACTTCTCTGATACCTCCCTCATTCATCATTCTCAATCATTCCTCTGTCACCTTTCATTCTTAATTTGAAAGTCTCCCCCACAATGGCCTATAAAACATTGCTTTGCTTTTCATGGCCGCAAGAATTGCCTCTGTTCTGAGGACAAAACTGTTTACATATCAAGCCTCAATCATTAATGGCAGCTCTAAATGTTGACCATTAGATTTGACCATCCTTTCTGATTTCCTGCATTATCCCTCGTCCTAACATTATTTAAAATATTTTCACATGCATCCCCCCTTAAAATTCTATCCTCTCTCTCTACAACCTTCTTAATGATATCAGGATTCTTTTGCTCTGCTAGGCTCTTTATTAATCAGGATGATCAAGTAAAGGAAAAGGTCAAAGAGGAAGAAGATGAGGGATTTTTTCAATAACCTTCAATTCAAATTTTATTGAGAGTTACTACATGGCCATACATTTTACTAAGCACTTTATGTGCTTAGTACTATTCCTAGCACATTACTGTATTTAACCCTATTCAGTTCTATGTTCTTTACCACTAAAACAGTTCATTGATGTAAAGAAATTGTGCATATTAACTAGAGATATTCAGCCCCCGGTATTTTCATGCTCAATTCTACTAGTAGTAGTGAACTAGGGGCAAAAACCCTCCATTGAGAATCCCATGGATGCTGTTACTAAAGACAACGCTGTGCCATTTTCTGCCCGGACACATGTCAACAAGACAGACTCTTCTGATACCAGCATGGGGGCTGGTGTGGGGATCAACTGAGGAAAGAAAGCCTGTTTAGGAATGTCATGTCTTCTTCATTGTCTCTTTGTTGTAATATCATAAAACAAATTACCAATCAAAAATCAATACAAATGACTCATCTGATTCATTAATATGAAAGAATCACTGGGTGACAATTATGTGGGCACAGGTAGAATGCCTTTTTCCTGGGTCAGGTACTGCAGGTACATACTGACTTGTCAAAAAATACTTAGATTTCTCTCACACAAATGTACAAACATAAAAGAACTCACTGAGTGGTGGTAGAATTTCAGAGGAAAAAAGAAAATTCTTCATGTTATATATTAGAATGCATGAGAAGAATTAGTTTCTAAAATAACCTAGATTTTTAATAATTCAGTGAAATGTGAACTAATAGCTTACTTTTGAAACTTTTACTACCTTCACAAATCTCTGCATACACATAGGAATAACCAAAAGTTTTTTTAGGTCAGCTGCTCTGAGCAAAGATCACATGTTACCAAAACCACTGAATTATGATTATTTTAATGAGACCATTTCTTATGGTTGCTTAGAATGAAGACCTTAGTAAGTTGATACTCAGCTTACTGTACAGCTGGAATAAACCTCTGCATCATCTAGTCAATGAGCTGCAGAGTTTGAAAGAAGTCTCACAGTCTATCCTATCAAGCACCATAGAGAATAAGAAAATGTCAGAAAAACTTCAAGCATTCATGGAGAGTCAATTCAAACTACAGGTGAGCATCCTGCAGAAGGCTTTCTTGCTTTGTTCATGAATAAAAGAGGTGACCTCTGTAATGCAAAAGGAGTTTTGAAATATCTCAGTTTGTAAGAAAAAGATTCATGTCTTCTATGTGCTATACTGCTACTACATAAAGCAGGAGCCTAGTCATTCATAGAGATAGAGTCTACTGTAAAGGAATCAGATTTCACTGCAATTTTTGATATGTACAGCCTTCACTGTATTGTACACAATTCCACCAAAAGCTTGCCTCTTCCTGGGCACAGGTGGTTGACAGATTATCAAGATTCAGAGAACTAGACAACAGAATTTGCAAGCTCAGCATTTTCCTCAAAGTATCCCAGCACATCTGCTCTTGAAGTTCACTTGTCTTCTTTCTCTGTTCTCCTCAAATCAAAGGATGAGAGTGGGAAGGAAGAAAACAGAAAGTTAAAACTAAACTTGAATTATGTTTCTACATTTTAGATTCCTAATTGTTTTATCATAGGCTGACTCCAAAATCCATATCTAGAGTGTTTTATATTTGTATGTGTTCCCCAAATCTTACTTTGATAATTAGAAGCAAAAAGATAAGCAAATACTAATAAAATTCATAAAAGCCATTATCTTTTGGGTATTCAGATTGTTGTTCCAGTCTTGCAGAAGCTGTTCAAGACTCACATTACCTGGTCAGGACTCTCATCCCTGACGTCCAGCGATGAAGATAAGTGTCTTACTGAATTTTATAAACTGTTCAAGTGCCTAAGCAGGGATTCACGTAAAGTTGACATTTACATCAAGATCCTGGCGTGCCGAATGCGCAAAACGTGCTAAATCCACATCCAACCCATCCAACTCTGAGATGGTCATAATGATCTATCCCATAGCAAGTTTCTGTGAAATTTACAGCTTTTTAATGCATGCTCTGAGAAATGGGTCTTCTGTTAAAAAAATAAACACAGACTCTTTAGAGATGTCAAAATCTAAAAGGGAAATTTGTCAACAGTTCTTATATTCATTTAATAGAAAATCAAATAAAAATCCACCCCTACAATTGAGAGAATGAAACTCCTATTAAAATTAGTCACAAATAGCAGAAGCTGGTATAACGAAGAAGACCATTAAGAGATTACTTAAGAATCACAGCCAATTATTCTGTGTCAAGTTGTTAGAATCAAAGAATTAGACAATTGTTCATGGTTCTGGTCATGCTACGAAAAAGACAGTATTCTCAGGCTAACGAATGGAAACAAACAAATGAAGAACCTTTGAAGTTCACTGACCTTATTGTGAGGCTGTCACGGCTAATGCCATGACAGGCAGCCTAGATTTGGAGTAGGCCTGGTTTCCCGGGGTAACATAATTATCAGGCCTCCTGGAGCTAGCCAATCAACATATGCCTAGCAAGAAAAAGGGAAACTATCAGGGGAAAGCTGAAAAGCCCACGTTGGGCCAACAAAAATTGCCTTGCAACTGTGTAACCAATCTGCTTGCGCCAACTACCTGCTGCTTTTTTTGACCTAATAAATACCCGAGAGAACTGGGGCTCGTGGGCCTTTTCGTCCTCACACCCTTGGTGACGGCGGGAGGCCCTGGCTCAAGTCAGTAATAAAATCCCCTATTGCAAGTTGCATTGTCTCGAGGAGTCTTCTTTCCTGATTGGGGATCCGGACTACGGGCAGAACATTTGGGGGCTCGTCCGGTATCCCTTGACCAGGGAAGAACGCTCTTTGGAACAAAGGAGAAAAAAGACAGGTAATAGCACCGGTGCTCAGGCAGGTCTGGAAAAGTCCAGTGTAAATCCGAGGCCCTGCTAGAAGGCAGGAAGGTGTCTGGCGTGAGGGAAAGCTTTCCATGAGGGGACGGATTGGCCGTTCCGGCCGGCGTGAGGCCGAGGCCAGCGAGCATGCTGGAAGGCAGCCGGCTCTGCGGGAAGGAGACCTCCTCTCCTAAGCCCGAGTCTGGAGAACAATGGACGCCATTCAGTAAGGTGACCCTTGTTCCAGAGGATAGGGAGACTCAGGGGGTCCTTCCCCCCAGTTCTGTGTTGTCAGCCAATGTGTGTCTGTCTATGTGTTTTTCTGTGTCTGTATAACTGCTGGCTTTGTCTCCTGTCTCATTGATTTCTGGTGTGTCGTTGTTTACTTCCTCCTATAAAGCCTTGGAGCCTCATTTCTGTTTCTGAGAGTTTCAGTGAACGGGCAGACAGTTGTTGGGGCAACTGATGAGTCCTGGCCAGGGCTACTCCATGGCGGATTCTGAAGGCGTCCCAACAAGTCAGCCCCAGTAACGGGAGCCAGAGAGGGTGAAACTCTTTTCTTTTTTCTCATATTCTAAACCGAGAATCTGGCCAAATAAAAACCCGTCTGTGTGGGCACGGGACAGGCACTTAAGAGCCGATAGGGCGTCTACCACTGGAAGACTCCCATGAAAGGATAAGGGGGTCATGGAACGGGCTAGAAACCCTTAGGGTGCCCGCCCCCAACAAGAAAACTTCCGTGAAACGACTAAGGCACTCAGTATGTTCCACGAAGCATAACACAAGCCCAACCTCCTGGCCGCCACCACTCCCGATAGGATTTTTTGGTGGTATTTCTCGGTGACTTTCTTCTGACTCTCGCTATGGGGCAAGAAGAATCCACCCCACTCTCTCTCATGACTGATCATTTCTCGGATGTCAGGGCTAGAGTGTATGATCTGTTGCTACTGGCTACAAAGAGTAAATTAATAACCTTTTGCTCTGCAGAGTGGCCCGCCTTCCAAGTTGGATGGCTTCCAGAGGGAACTTTTCAACCTTCTATTATTTCGGCGGTGAAAGAGAAAATTATGGCTCCTGATCCCTGGGGCCACCCAGGCCAAGTCCCATATGTTATAGTCTGGCAAGATCTAGCAGAAGATCCACCCAAATGGTTAAAAACTTTTGTTCAAAAACTCCCTGATTCTCCTAATGTACAAGCCCTGGTTATGGAAACCCCCACTCCCCCAGAGGAAGCCAAGAATAAGGGCCCAAAACCGGTCTTGCAGGAATCCTCGGACTGGAACCTGATTGACTTGGAGATGGAAATTAGGCCCCCGCCATATGCCCCTCTCCATTGCAGGTTCCCCCGGGGGAAAGAGCCCCCCCCCCACCCCGATGAATCAGAAGGGATAAGGGAACCCTGACCCCAGAGAAGAAATAGAGGAAATAGGGGTGAGCAGGATCATGGGGACCCAGAGTTACCTTCATCTACTGTACAGGCACTCCCCGTCCGGGTGGGACCAGCTAACCCGGACGTAGAGCGAACCTATCAGTACTGACCCTTTTTCACTAGTGATCTGTATAATTGGAAAACCCAAAATCCTCCTTTTTCAGAGAAACCCCAAGGCCTCATTGACCTCTTAGATTCCATTTTGTTCACTCATAATCTCACCTGGGATGATTGTCAGCAGCTGTTGCAGGTGCTCTTCACCATGGAAGAACGGGAGCGAATCCTGGCAGAGGCGCGGAAACGGGTCCCGGGGGTCGAAGAGAGACCAACCGCCCAACCTCATCTCGTGGACGAGGGGTTTCCTCTGTTGCGGCCTAACTGGGATTTTGAGCGAGTAGAAGGTAGGGAGTGCCTCCGAGTGTACCGCCAGACTCTAATGGCTGGCCTGCGGGCCGCAGCTAGAAAGCCGACAAATTTGGCGAAGGTAAATTTAGTAAGCCAAGAGCCCACTGAGAGCCCATCAGCCTTCCTAGAGATGCTAATAGAAGCCTTTAGGCAATATACACCTATGGATCCCCAGGCTGAGGAATCATGCGCTGCAGTTCTACTAGCGTTTGTGAATCAGGCAGCCCCAGATATTAGGAGAAAATTACAAAAGATAGAGGGGTTAGAAAAACAGACAATATAAGACTTACTGAAAGGAGCTGAAAAGGTATTTAATAATAGAGAGACCCCAGAAGAAAGGAAAGAACGACTTCATTGGAAAGAAAGGAAACTAGCTGAGAAGATCAGGAAAGAAGATAAGAAAATCGAGGGAGCCTCAAGGCCCCCAGATGAGAGGAAAAAAAAGAGAGACCAAAAAGGCAGGCCCTAAAAAAAGATCAGTGTGCTTACTGGAAAGAACGGGGGCACTAGAAAAATGAGTGCCCTAAGAGAGACCCGAAGAGAGGAACAACCCAGAGAGAGAGAATTTCCCCTGGAACTCGAGTTCTATTGGGGGAAGACAGTGACTAGGAGAGTCAAGACTCGGCACCCCTCCCCGAGTCCTGGGTAACCATACATGTGGAGGGGAAACCCGTTGGCTTCATGGTGGACACTGGCGCCCAACACTCTGTTTTAAATCAAAAACTGGGACCAATGTCTAAGAAAACCAGCTTGGTGCAGAGAGCCATGGGGACAATAAAGATATTGTTACACCATGGAACAGAAAATAAATCTGGAGACCCACCAGGTGTCCCACTCGTTTTTGGTGATACCAGAATGCCCAGCCCCTCTACTTGGATGGGACTTGTTGACTAAAGTTAATGCTCAGATCCATTTTGACCCTGGGGGAATGTCAGTCACGGATGGACTTGGACAGCTGATACATGTCTTGTCTCTAGCTTTAAGAGATGAATACAGACTTTTTGTGCCTAAGCCCTCAGAGGTTATAGCACCAGATATACAACCATGGGTCCACAAATACCCGTTGACATGGGCAAAAACAACAAGGATGAGACTGGCCAAACAGCGACATCTGGCCGTCATCGAACTAAAAGCCTAGGCGACTCCTGTGAGGGTGAGGCAATACCCTATGAGCCAGGAGGCTCGGTGGGGGATCACTCCCCACATTCGACGGCTCATGGATGCCGGAATTCTCAAGCGGTGCCAATCCCCTTGGAACACCCCCTTACTACCAGTGAAGAAGCCGGGGAGTATGGATTACAGACCTGTCCAGGACCTATGAGAAGTCAACAAGCGGGTGAGTGACATACACCCTACTGTCCCCAACCCGTATACCCTCCTGAGCAGTCTGCTGCCTGAGTACACTTGGTACACTGTGTTAGACTTGAAAGATGCTTTTTTCAGCCTACCCCTGGCGGCCCAGAGCCAGGAAATATTTGCCTTTGAGTGCACTGAGGGGAAAGTCCAACCAGTAGTACAACTAACTTGGACCCACCTGCCACAAGGGTTCAAAAACTCCCCTCACTGATGGGAGCAGCTATGTAAAAAATAGACAAAAGAAGGCGGGTGCCACTATAGTTGATGATTCAGGACCATATGGGCTGAGACACTTCCCCCAAACACGTCTGCACAAAAAGGCAGCACACTGGAACGAGGTACCGAGGAAAAGAGCCAGGGCAACACTGAGAGATAGATTTCACTGAGGTAAGACCAGGCAAGTACGGGTATCGCTATCTGTTGGTTCTGGTAGATACCTACTCGGGATGGGTAGAAGCCTTCCCCACTAAGGGAGAGACAGCAACAGTGGTTGCTAAAAAGATCTTAGAAGAGATAGTGGCTAGGTACAGGCTGCCAGTGACTATGGGCTCTGATAATGGACCTGCCTTTGTGAGTCAGATTGTACAAGGGCTGGCCCAAGCTCTGGGGACAAAATGGAAGTTACATTGTGAATATAATCCCCAGAACTCAGGACAGGTTGAAAGAATGAATCGGACCCTAAAAGAAACTTTGAAAAAGTTGGCAATAGAGACTGCCGGGGACTGGGTGACCCTCCTTCCCTTCACGCTCTTTCGAGCGCGTAACACCCCTTATAAGTTGAATCTTACCCCTTTTGAGATTCTGTATGGAAGACCCCCTTCTGTGTGTCCTATATTCAAGAGAAAATGCCTACCACCCCCTACCTTAAGACAATTTCAGCAAACACTGATGACATTAAGTAAGGTGCATAGCCATGTTTAAAAATTAATTCGAGAGATATACAAGGGTCCAAAGAAGGAGACCATCACCTCACATAATATTGGCCTGGGTGATTGGGTTTGGGTAAAACGACACCCATCTAAAGCATTAGAACCTAAATAGAAAGGCCCTTATGCTGTTCTCCTTACCACTCCTACTGCTGTTAAGGTCGACGGGATCGGGCCCTGGGTCCACTGGAGTCACGTGTGGCAAACCACCCCGGAAGAACAGGAGAAGGCGCAAGCAAAATGATAGACAAGACCTCACCCGTCAAATCCTTTAAAACTGAAACTCCTACGACGAGAGCCCTCTTAACTCTCCTGCTGATAATAGTTTTCATCGCCCCAGGAGCAACCAGCCACAACCCCCATCAGCCAGCTAACCTAACTTGGGTGATCTACAATCCTGAGACTGGAGAAGTGCTTAATTCGAGCTCCAACGTAGCCCCCAAGAGACATGGTGGCCACTACTGACCTTTGATTTGTGCGTGCTGGCGGCTGACGGTAATGGGTTTGGTCCCCACCAACTGACCAAGTTCTTTGCCCACGGCTCTTTCGGTCTGTTCACACATAACTGTGAATGAAAAGGCCCACAGTACTACGAACAGGTGCCTGTCTATGTCTGCCCTGGGGGAGGAAGAGATCGGAAGCAAATTAAAAAATGTGGGGGAGTTGACTCCTTTTATTGTGCTGCTTGGGGTTGCAAAACCATGGGAACAGTCCATTTCGCACCTCCAAGAATCCTTGAGCTCCTTGGCTACAGTAGTGTTACAGAATAAGAGAGGTTTAAATTTGTTGTTTCTACAACAAAGAAGATTATGTGCAACACTGAGAGAAGAATGCTGTTTCTATATCGACCATTCAGGGGTGGTACAAAAATCTCTCCAGAAAATAAGAGAGAGACTAGCCCAGCAAAAAAGAAAATGAGAAGCCCAACAAGGCTGGTTTAAATCTTGGTTTCAGCGCTCTCCCTGTTTGACCACTTTGATTTCCACCCTCCTGGGTCCACTCATAATACTAATATTGTTACTGACCTTTGGTCCATGCATTTTAAACCGTCTGGTCTCATTTATTAGGAAGCGCCTAAATACCATCCAAATTATGGTATTAAAACAACAATGTCAGTCAATTTCACAGGGTAAAGAAAAAGATTCCTCTACAAAAGTACAAAGACAGGGGGGAAATGTGAGGCTGTCACGGCTAACGCCATGACAGGCAGCCTAGATTAGGAGTAGGTCTGGTTTCCCGGGGTAACATAATTATCAGGCCTCCTGGAGCTAGCCAATCAACATATGCCTAGCAAGAAAAAGGGAAACTATCAGGGGAAAGCTGAAAAGCCCCACGTTGGGCCAACAAAAATTGCCTTGCAACTGTGTAACCAATCCGCTTGTGCCAACTACCTGCTGCTTTTTTTGACCTAATAAATACCCGAGAGAACTGGGGCTCGGGGCCTTTTCATCCTCACACCCTTGGTGAGGGCTAGAGGCCCTGGCTCGAGTCAGTAATAAATTCCCCTATTACAAGTTACATTGTCTCGAAGAGTCTTCTTTCCCGATCAGAGATCCAGACTACGGGCAATACACTTACAGATTAGGAAATCACATGTCATGGATACACTGAGGACTTAAACTGAAGTTTAAAAAAATCTCTATTTTCCAGAAGCAGGCCTTCAAGTTGTGGAGAAAGAGGGTGTGATATAAACACACAAATTGCTATATTACATGCTAGAATGAAGAAGAATAAGATGTAATGTCAACACGGTGCTACAGTAGATTGAAGTAAAGCTAGGAGCCATCTGAGTGTGTCATAGGAGTGACACAAATGGTATTGCTTTATGATGGAGTTTTGAAAGGTTGATGGGATACTGATGTACTAAATAGGAAAACAGTATATCTGTCAATTCATTTAGGATCATCTTATGAAGTAAGGATCTCTGACATCCTAGATCAAGGCAACTGAGATAGTAATACATATAGCATTATAAGGTATCAGTGAATAATTAAGTTTGACAAAAACACAAGAAATGTTCATTGTTTACCATACATGCTGTATCTCTCATGATTATGCTTCCATGATATGCTGTATATATTATTGTAGGGCTAGAATGGAGAAATGCTTGTATGGATTTTCATGCATTAGGGAGAATCGTATATGCCAAAATAGAGAGTTTGTCTTTATTCTACAAAGCAACAGGAAACCAAGACCATTTAGTCCAAGAGAGCAGTATGTCCAGAATTAGAAAAGAGAAACTTTAATGTGGATTGAGAAGTTGTGGCAGTTGGGGCTGGTAGAGAGAAAGAAAGACCAGAAAGAGCTGGAAATATTATGACATGAAAAATCAAAGAGGGCTCTGCCAGGTGATAAGATGCAAAGAATGTGAGAGATACAGGAAATGAAATAGACCTTGACCACATGCAAGGAATGAGGCAGACATAAGAGTCAAAAAAGGCATCCAACAATATGGGAGTGGTTGAGTCAATAAATGACTGAAAAGTAGAAAGAAGGGAGGAGAAAAATTAAGGTTTTATCCAAAAGCACCTGAGCTCTATTTTCCTGTATTTCATCAACTTAGTATCAAAAATCAACAAAACATGTTAAGCTTCTGCAGCAAATGATAGAAATAAGTACTCTACAGAACCTCTGCGAGACCCTGTGGAATACCAGAACCAAATCTCGAACCACCCAGTGATAACAAGCAGTAGTCACTAGTCATTTTTAACACTTAAATAAGACATAGATTGTAAAGCATAGATGATGAATGGAAATAAATTGGAAACAACACATTTCTTTACAAAGCCAGCCTAAACAAAAACTAAAACTTAACCAAAATAGAGGTGATGGTCCCCTTATTCATGTGTCCATTTTCTCCAAGAGTTCCTCATTCCTTTTGCCTGAATCCTCCATTGTTTACTAACCCTTCATTACCTTACTCTCAGCAGATGGTCAGCTAATCACTAATCAAATAAATAATTAAACAGTGTTCACTCCTGAGATATACTTGTATTGATGGACTCTTCAAACTGAAAAGCTTTCTAATGCCCTGAAAGTAAAATACTAATACTGGAAAGAATCCTTCCTAGACTCTTTCCAAAATGCCTTCAGGTCAATTCAGTTCAGTCACATAGTCCTGTCCAACTCTTTGCAACTCCATGAATTGTAGCACGCCAGGCCTCCCTTTCCATCACCAGCTCCCAGAGTTTACTCAAACTCATGCCCATCGAGACAGTGATGCCATCCAGCCATCTCATCCTCTGTCATCCCCTTCTCCTCCTGCCCCCAATCCCTCCCAGCATCAGGGTCTTTTCCAATGAGTCAACTCTTTGCATGAGATTGCCAAAATATTGGAGTTTCAGCTTTAGCTTCAGTCCTTCCAAAATATCTAGTGGGCATCAATTGCGAGTCTAGCTAATTAGACATGTTCTGCTGTAATTATTACCTGTTTGGATAGTGAAGACAGGAGACAGATGAAGCACCGAAAGATGTCGAGAAAGAAATGCATGGACAAGTGGAAAAAATAGCGTAAGCCTTAAACACGGGTCTATGCCTGCACACCATACTATGTGTGATGGGAGCCAGGTTGGCCTAATGAGGGATGGATCTTTCAAGAAAGATCCATATGAGTTGGCACTGAGAAGTTTGATTCAACTCTAATATTTCAAGATGATTCTTTGATTCTAAGACTCAAAGCCACTTGTCTCATTTAAGTGCACTTAGTCTAAAAGGGAATATACTTATTGCCTATTTGAACACTGCCAGTTCAGTTCAGTTCTGGCACTCAGTCATGTCTGACTCTTTGCGACCTCATGAATTGCAGCACACCAGGCCTCCCTGTCCATCACAAACTCCCAGAGTTTATTCAAACTTTGTCCATCGAGTCGCTGATGCCATCCAGCCATCACATCCTCTGTCGTCCCCTTCTTCTCCTGCCCCCAAACCCTATGAGCATCAGGGTCTTTTCCAATGAGACAACTCTTCGCATAAGGTGACCAAAGTACTGGAGTTTCAGCTTCAGCATAAGTCCTTCCAATGAACTCCCAGGACTGATATCCTTTAGGATGAACTGGTTGGATCTCCTTGCAGTCCAAGGGACTCTCAAGAGTCTTCTCCAACACCACAGTTCAAAAGCATCAATTTTTTGACACTCAGCTTTTTTCCAGATCAACACGAACATCCATACATGACCACTGGGAAAACCATAGCCTTGACCAGACAGACCTTTGTTAGCAAAGTAATGTCTCTGCTTTTTAATATGCTATCTATGTTGGTCATAACTTTCCTTCCAAGGAGTAAGCATCTTTTAATTTCATGGCTGCAATCACCATCTTCAGTGATTTTGGAGCCCAAAAAAATATAGTCTGACACTGCTTACACTGTTTCCCCATCTATTTCCCATAATGTACTCTGCAGATAAATTAAATAAGCAGGGTGATAATAAGCAGCATTGACATACTCCGGTCTGTTGTTCCATGTCCAGTTCTCTCTGTTGCTTCCTGACCTGCATACAGGTTTTTCAAGAGGCAGGTCAGGTGGTCTGGTATTCACATCTGTTTCAGAATTTTCCTGTTTATTGTGATCCACACAGTTGAAGTCTTTGGCATAGTCAATAAACCAGAAATAGATGTTTTTCTGGAACTCTTTTGCTTTTTCGATGATCCAGCAGATGTTGGCAATATGATCTCTGGTTCCTCTGCATTTCCTAAAACCAGCTTGGACATCTGGAAGTTCACGGTTCATGTATTGCTGAAGCTTGGCTTGGAGAATTTAAGGATTATTTTATCAGCGTGTGAGATAAGTACAATAGTGTGGTAGTTTGAGAATTTTTTGGGATTGCCTTTGTCTGGGATTGGAATGAAAACTGACCTTTTCCAGTCCTATGGCCAATGCTGAGTTTTCCAAATTTGCTGGTATATTACATGTAGCATTTCACAGCATTATCTTTCAGGATTTGAAATAGCTCAACTGGAATTCCATCACATCCACTAGCTTTGTTCCTAATGATGCCTTCTAAGGCCCACCTGAGTTCACATTCAAGATGTCTGGCTCTAGGTGAGTGATCACACCATTGTGATTACCTGGGTCATGAAAATCTTTTCTGTACAGTTCTTCTGTGTATTCTTGCCACCACTTCTTAATATCTTCTGCTTCTGTTAGGTCCATACCATTTCTGTCCTTTATCAATCCCATCTTAGCACGAAATATCCTCTTGGTATCTGTAATTTTCTTGAAGAGATCTTTATTCTTTACCATTCTGTTGTTTTCCTCTATTACTCTGCACTGATCAAAGAGGAAGGCTTTCTTATCTCTCCTTGCTATTCTTTGGAACTCTGCATTCAAATGGGAATATCTTTCTTTTTCTACTTTGCTTTCTGCTTCTCTTCTTTTCACAGCTATTTGTAAGCCCTCCTCAGACAACCATTTTGCATTTTTGCATTTCTTTTCCATGAGGATGGTTTTGAACCCTGTCTCCTGTACAATGTCATGAACCTTCATCCATAGTTCATCAGGCACTCTGTCTATCAGATCTAATCCCTTAAATCTATTTCTCACTTCCACTGTATTGTCATAAGGAATTTGATTTAGGTCATACCTGAATGGTCTAGTGATTTTTCCTACTTTTTTCAGTTTAATTCTGCATTTGACAATAAGGAGTTCATGATCTGAGTCACAGTCAGCTCCTGGCCATGTTTTTGCTGACAGTGTAGAGCTTCTCCATGTTTGGCTGCAAAGAATATAATCAATCTGATTTCGGTCTCAACCATCTGGTGATGTCCATGTGTAGAGTCTTTTCTTGTGTTGTTGGAAGAGGGTGTTTGCTATGACCAGTACGTTCTCTTGTCAAAACTCTATTAGCCTTTGCCCTGCTTCATTTGTACTCTAAGGCCAATTTTGCCTGTCACTCCAGGTGTTTTTTGACTTCCTATTTTTGCATTTCAGTCCCCTAGAATGAAAAGGACCTCTTTTTTGGGTATATTTGTGACATTTTAAAAATATACACAAAATATAAACCAAATGACAGTGAGATAAAAATAAATAGACATGGAATTGCTAACATTTTCTTCCCCAGGGAATGAGGCCACCCATTGTAATGGCCACCGGATTAATGGATTCTAAATGTACAGACATAATGATACGAGTTGTTTAACTATCATAATAAAGTAATTTCTTTTACATATAGCTTCAATCAACGTTCTCAGAACACCACAAGGAGCCAAGAATAAAATTACATGTGAATAACTCTCTTCATATGCATATGTAAAATTTTGGGAGCTCAATTAAGTAATCAACTTTAGTTCTTTTGTTATTCCATCAATTCATCTACTGGTAAATAAACCAAACTCTACAATAAATATCTTTTCTTCAGGGTTTAAATCTCATGTCATAATAAAAGTGGAGCAATGGCCTAGAAGAATGAATAAAATGTCATATAGATATCATTATATATATGCATTTGTAAAGAGAATTAATGAAAAAATACAGAAGACTTACAGTTTGCTGAAACTGAAAGTGTACACACACAGAGCTGTATATATACATCACCTAGAAGAAATACTTTCTCAGCTTCTGATGACTTCTAAAGAAAGGGACTCCATGACTTTCATCTCCAGCCCACTGTGCACTCCTTTTCCCTTTCTCCTCAACTTCCCTCGGTGAAATCTCTGCCCTAGGTTATAAAACACTTCCTGGGCTTCTGGTTCAGACAAGATGGCCTTGATCTCTTTGTGCCCACTCCTCCGTTTGTTCTGGAAAAAAGAAGAGACCACTAAAGGAGACCTTGTGTATTTGGCAAGAAGAAGGGGAACTAGTTTAGGGCCTGAAGAAAGGAAGAGCAACAGAGCAGCACCTAAGAGAAGACAACCCAGGCCCAGCATTCCTGACCTCCAACCTAGAATCAGAAGGCAGCCTGAGAAGGGCTGTTCCTCCCAAAGAGTAAATGTGAAGGAACAGCAGGTAGTGGTTTAGTTGCCAAGTTATGTCTGACTCTTTGTGACCCCAAGGACTGTAACCCCCTGGGTTCTCTGTCCATGGAATTCTCCAGGCCAGAATCCAGATTCCCATGTCTTCCGCCAGGGGATCTTACCAACCCAAGGACTGAATCCAGGTCTTCACAAGGCAAGTGGATTCCTTACTGCCAGAGCCACCAGGAAAGCCCAAGAAACTCAATAATGGCATGGCTATTTGGAAAATAAAAGGATAAAAATGTATGTTAATGTTAGATAAAGTCGACTTGAGAGCAAAGAAAATTTCCATAGACAAAGGAATACAAGGACATTACATAAAGGAAAAAAGAGTGGAATCCCTGGGTCAGGAAGATCCCCTGGAGGAGGGCATGGTAACCCACCTTAACATTCTTTCCTGGAGAATCCCCATGGACAGAGGAGTCTGGCAGGCTATATAGTCCATGGGGTCACAAAGAGTTGAACATGACTGAAGTCACTTAGCACACATGTAAGAGAGGAAAACTTAAATGTTCTCACCAAAATGATCTTGAAATGTAAATATGTGAGGAGATATTAATAGATATTTTAAATAAATCAATGAGGAAATCCATTAATAATGTATACCTATTTAAATTGTCCTGTATACTTTAAATATCTGGCTCTTTATCAGCAAAATATATTTTTAAAAAACTGAAAAGAGAAAAATAGCAATAATTTCAATGCTTTTTACATAGTTTTGTAGGTAATTCAGATATTACACTTGATATGTAAAAGGGTTTTTTTCTTTTTCTTTATTCCAGATAATAACCAGTGGGATTCACTGGATATTCAGAAAAAGAAGAAACCTTGGAAATTATCTAGGCAATCCTCCCATATTAAGGATATATAAGTAAATCCAGGAATGATTAAGTCACTTATCTAAACTTATAAACTGAGTGCAAAAGTAGAAATAGACACCAGGTTTCCTAGATTTAAGTGAATCTTTACCGAATAACCCAGCAAATGGAAATATCTCCTATGCTCTGCAAAACTTGATCTTATCTCTTTCACAGAAATGATCATATTCCACCTTGTATTCACTGTCCAGTTAGCATAAGTTTTAACAAGTAAATTATATTCATTGAAGGTTCAATCCTGGCATTTTTGTTCTTCTCATTTATATTCTCACACATGGCTAAAGCTCTTTATAAATGTCTTCTCCCTGGAATACCCTCACTGTCTTACCTGATTACCTCCTCAACATCTTTCAGATCTCAGTAAAATCCACTTCCTCAAAGCAGCATTTCCTGACTCTGACACAGCTCAGGTCTTCTTGTAATGTGGACATATGGAATTCCTGTGCTTTTCACTCTTGAACATGTCCCAGTTGTGGTGCAACATTTAACTTTCAAATTCACTTTATTTCTGCCAGTGAACTAAAACCATTGAGGTCTTTTCTTCCCATCCAAACCCTCATACATGATTTTTGGACATAATTACAGAACTAGAATTCTGGGGGCTTCCCTTGTGGCTCAGCTGGTAAAAAATCTGCCTGCAATGTGGGAGGCCTAGGTTTGATCCCTGGGTTGAGAGGCTTCCCTGGAGAAGGGAAAGGCTACCCACTCCAGGATTCTGGCCTGGGGAATTCCATGGACTGCATAGTCCATGGGTTAACAAAGAGTCAGACACGACTGAGCGACTTTCACTTTCACAGAACTGTGGATGCATTTGCTTTTAATTATTACCCTATTAGATGGAAAGCAATGGATATTCAGCCTTTTATTTCACATACACTAGCCCTCACAGTTTCCTGTCCTAAGATAATGTGATAATTGAGTCCCTGACTAAAGGCTGAATAGGACAGAACTAGACACAGTGTTGTGTGCTGGATGCAATATATCAGCAAATTTGGAAAACTCATCAGTGGCCACAGGTCTGGAAAAGGTCAATTTTCATTCCAATCCCAAAGAAAGGCAATCCCAAAGAATGCTCAAACTACCACTCAATTGCACTCATCTCACACGCTAGTAAAGTAATGCTCAAAATTCTCCAAGCCTGGCTTCATCAATATATGAATTGTGAACTTCCAAATGTTCAAGCTGGTTTTAGAAAAGGCAGAGGACCAGAGATCAAATTGCCAATATCTGCTGGATCATCGAAAAAGCAAGAGAGTTCCAGAAAAACATCTATTTCTGCTTTGTTTACTATGCCAAAACCTTTCACTGTGTGGATATCTATAAACTGAGGAAAATTCTGAAATAGATGGGATTACCAGACCACCTGACCTACTTCTTGAGAAACCTGTATGCAGGTAAGGAAGCAACAGTTAGAACTGAACATGGATAAACAGACTGGTTCCAAATAGGAAAAGGAGTACGTCAAGGCTGTAATATTGTCACCCTGCTTATTTAACTTATATGCAGAGTACGTCATGAGAAACACTGTGCTGGATGAAGCACAAGCTGGAATCAAGATTGCCAGGAGAAATATCAATAATCTCAGATATGCAGATGACACCACCCTTATGACAGAAAGTGAAGAGGAACTAAAAAACCTCTTGATAAAAGTGAAAGGGGAGAGTGAAAAAGTTGGCCTAAAGTTCAACATTCAGAAAACTAAGATCATGGCATCGGTTCCCATCACTTCGTGGGAAATAGATGGGGAAACAGTGGAAACAGTGTCAGACTTTATTTTTGGGGGCTCCAGCAAAACTACAGATGGTGATTGCAACCATGAAATTAAAAGACGCTTACTCCTTGGAAGGAAAGTTTTCACCAACCTACATAGCATATTAAAAATCAGAGACATTACTTTGCCAAAAAATGTCCCTCTTGTCAAGTCTGTGGTTTCCAGTGGTCATGTATGGTAGTGATAGTCAGACTGTGAAGAAAGCTGAGGGCCAAAAAATTGATGCTTTTGAACTGTGGTGTTGGAGAAGACTCTTGAGAGTCCCTTGGACTCCAAGGAGATAGAATTAATCCATCCTAAAGGAGATCAGTCCTGGGTGTTCATTGGAAGACTAATGCTGAGGCTGAAACTCCAATACTTTGCCCACCTCATGCAAAGAGTTGACTCATTAGAAAAAACCCTGATGCTGGGAGGGATTGGGGGCAGGAGGAGAAGGGGATGACAGAGGTTGAGATGGCTGGATGGCATCACCGACTCGATGGACATGAGTTTGAGTAAATTCCGGGAGTTGGTGATGGACAGGGAGGCCTGGCGTGCTGCGGTTCATATGGTAGGAAAGAGTCGGACACGACTGAGCGACTGAACTGACTGAGACACAGTGCCCTGAACCTGCACTTGAGTCTCCGTTTGACCATAGGGTCTTAACTTCACTAGAGGAGTTCAGTTACTTAGCTGTACTCTCTGATCATGACAGATGAAAATACTTCAAGGAGTATCTACAAATCAAATATTCTTACATTGTACACAAACACCTAATATCTCTTTGAATGTACAAAAAAATTCACCTCTTTACTGAAGTGTTACCTTCTTTTCCTAGATGAAAGTACCATCTTTCTCCTTTTTGCTTCCTAATTTCATTCTAACCATTTTTATCTCACTGACCACACTCTGTCTTATAGTCACTTATCTGAACAACACCAATTCCCACTGCTTTAATTCAGTTTCCTTGGATCTATAAAGGCTGCACCAACTACCCTGAAGTTACCATTTACTGAATATCAACCATAGCAGAAACTCGTATTTTTCACAGACCAGCTTATTTGTTCCTTTTGAGGTAAATATAACAATTAAAAGCAAAGTACTTAGCCTCTGGTATTTTGGATATACTGACAACTGGACAAAATCTTAACCGCTATTACAGACAAAAGTTCCTTTTGTGTTGCTTTTTTTTTCTTTGAGGAAAAACTTGTATTAAGAAAGCTTTCAAGTGAATAGAAACGGGACCAGTATATTAATTGGGAAAAACAATAAAAAAACACTGTTGCAGGAAACAAAAGTAGACAAATAATGCATCTTCTGTATACGTGAAGACTCATTCTTATTGGCAGCTGTTGGCTCAGACAGTATAGAGTCCGCCTGCACTATAGGAAACCTGGATTCCACCCCTGGTCAGGAAGATCCCTGGAAGAGGACATGTCAAACCACTCTAGTATTCTTGCCTAGAGAATCCCCATGGACAGAGGATCCTGGTGGGTTGCAGTCCATGGGGTTGTCAGACCATGGGGTCATTAAGCGTTGGACATGACTGAGAAATTACACATAGCAAAATTCCTCAAGGTGACATACTGACATTTAGAAAATTTCTCTAACTAGTATGCTTAACTACAACTCCTGCTTTTCAAAGAAAGAACGAAGATAAATGTAGTATTCCAAAACAATCAAGTAATGATTTCTATCAAGGAATTTTTCTTAAAGCTAAGTTAGAGAAATACATTGTGAGATAGAGCACATAATGAGAAGAAGAAGAGATCCAAACATGGAAGCTGCATAGCTAATCGATAATTTTCTTTTCAAGAAAAAGAATAAAACCTCAGTTTGGGATCATGCTTGATACTGAAATTTGCATAATCTTTGGAAATGTAAAGGATTTTCTACTTTAATTTCCTTGTTTAGTTGAGAAAACCAAGGCCTAGAGAAGTAAAGATAAGTTTTCTGAGTCAAAGAGCAGTTATGTTAGGATTCTGATGAGAGCCCAGTGACAGGCCTTAGGGTCCAGTTGCTTCATCTTTAGGCTGACAGGCTGGTGATTGGGATTCCAGTAATGGTCTTGTCTTCAGGCTGATTTGCTTTTACTTTGGGAAACCTCTGTCTTTGCTCTTAACACCTTCAACTGATCCCATAAAATCCACAATCTATTTATTTAAATGTTAGTTACATCCAAGGAAATATTTTCCCAGGTGAGCACGTCAAAGAACTACAATTTGAAGGAAATGTTAAGTTCTATGGAGTATGTCACCTCATTCCACAGGAATTGAATATCCATGCTACCTGTTCCATATTCATGATCTTCTAAGGGAAAACATGACTGAGAGATTTCTTTTTTCCCATTTAATCATGTCCAGTGTTTTAGTGCATGCAGGCTGCTGTTACAGAATGCCAGAGGCAGGGTGGTTTATAAACCATGTTATCTATCACTGGTCTGGAGGCTAGAAGTCCAAGATCAGGGTGCCAGCATGGTTGAGTGAGTGCGGGCTTCTTCCAGGACATATCCCTAAATAGAAGGGATGAGCAAGTATTTCAGGCCTCTTTCACAAGAGCCCTAATCCCATTCATGTGGGTGCTGCACTCATGACCTAATTATTTTCAAATGGTCCCATCATCTAAAATCATCACTTTGGGGATTAGGTTTTCAACATAGGAATTTTGGGAGAACACAACCATTAAGCCATGGTATCCAACAAGGAGACTGATTTGTCTAAGGTAACCCAGTGCCTCATGCTACTGAATGCTCTGTGGTACTGATAGGAAGCCAAGGACTAAGGAATTATAGATTTCTCCTGGCATATACCCAGGGTATTGCAGAGTTTTGAAAGGTACAGATAAAAACTACCCAGGGAAAAAGGCATATAGGGCAGAGTCAAAGACAGTGTGAGCATAGAACTTTTGGTTTCCTCTTCCCAGGGTGTCATGGGCAGCTTTGTGTTCCCAGCACCGATGTGCCAACAGTGAGCACCTGCAGACACGGGAGCTCACTCCAGGCTCTGTGTCCAGCAGTTTTAGTGGGGCACCACCTCATAGGCATGATTGACTGTCCATACAGCTGATCTCAGCTTCAAACCCCTCTAGAGGTGCAACTGATACTGCATGACCAAAACCCCCATCCTGAATCACATTGTTCAGGTGGCCCAAAATTTTTACTCTAAATCAGATAGTTTGCATCCGTATCAGGCTGTCCCAAGACCCTCACAAAAAGAAAAGCACTTTTCTCAGTGTCAATCTTTGACAGCTTTAGTCACACTTTATCAGAGAAAACAACCGTAGGGTTTAGAGAGGAGCTACCAGGAAACAAGTACAAAGTCCAGACTTCCCTTTGGATGAGGCTGAGCCCTTCACTACAGAGCTGGGTGGCTGGTTTTGCCTGAGGAGACTCCCCTGTTGTAACATCACATTAAGAAAATGTGAAGTGACAAAAATTGGTCAGGCATTTATCTTCTTCTGGTCTTTCTCTAAAATGCTTTTCCTGCATTATCTTCATTAATTCTTTTGCAACTCCATGAGGCGAACACTAGTTTGAATGGAATTATGGAGAGAAGTAAAATAAGGCTTGCTTAAAGATTCAGAGCTAGTGAGTGGTGGAGTGGGAGTATGTACAAAGGCTACAGGACTCCATGGTTCATACTTAAAATCACTATGTTGCAAAGATACCCACATTTCTTTTTTTAGCATTTTTATTTACTTGCTTGCCTTGTGTCTTAGTTGTAGCATAGCCAGATCTTCCATCTCTCTTGTGGAATGTGGAATCTAGATCTGTGAGCTGGATTGAACCCCAGGACCCCCTTCACTGGGAGCACGGATTCTTTAGCACTGGACATTTGGGAAAGTTCCAACACCATTTCCATTTGGAGTAAATGTTCACATGCAAGTGCATATCCAAAGAAGATTGTTGAATCAATATTGTCCAGTCCTATCTTTCTGTTCCACAGTATATATGAAATGAGGAAGTTGCAATATTAACTCTTCTTGCTATCCATTTAACAGGAAAAAAAATAAAAGACAGAAAGACATGAAGACTTACCATAAACTCACGATGTCATGATCAAAGAAGGCTTAGGTGACAAGAGCATTTCATATGGTCTTTTGTCTGGCATCCCAGAAATCTATACACCCTGGGGCATCACACAGTAATAAGATTCCAGGTAGTGAAAAGCATGCCTTTCTTTATAAAACCGGACCAGGGCAATTCTGAAATGGGAGGTGGGAAAGAAGACCAGTATTTAAGCTTTCACATACTAATGTTTTCTCAGAGAGAAAAATTTGGAAAATAATTCATATGAGTGTTGAGAGTCTGAAAATTGTTTCCATTAAAACTCTCTCCATGAACACATGACATGTAAAACTTCAAGTACCCCAGAATACCCTGGTTTCTTACCACAGTCTGAGTGAACCAGTATTTTAATGATTTTCTTAATTTCAGGTGAAGCTTTCATTAACTTCCCATGTGACCAGTGGTGTTGACAATTGATGAATGAATTGGAACGGGGTTCCTGAAAATGGAGTGGACAGATTTGAAATGTAATCTGAAGTCTAAGTGAAGGGAGTTCGATACATAGAGGGAGAAAGGAATTTTAACTTTTCTGAGGAGTGCTGGTTGGTGAGATGTGGTCCTCAAGAATCTATGTGAAAGAGTCCACTTCCTGCATCAACTGAGGACAAGGAAAAGGATGGAGTCTAAGCTCTGGTGTCAAGACAGAAGTGTTTCAACCCTCAGACCTTCATTATAGACAGACTGAGCTCTCTGAAGACAATGGTATCCAAAATAGGATACCAGCAACAGCAATACAAATGACCAAGTGATGGAGGAGCAACACAGACCTGTTCTAATCAACCCAAGGTGTTCTTAGTGTGAAAATATTAATGGCCTCCTGGCCACTTACTGTTTAGTTCTACTTTTGTCTGAGAGAAAAGTTCCTCCAAGAAGAATAGTTCACACTCCTTCCAGGAAGCCAACTGGTGATTCTAAGCCATGGAATTAACATTTGCATCTAGAATTAATTTTAAAACAATACTGTGTCTCCCGCCATTCAAGTGGGTGGCCTTGGAAACAGCAGTTACAATCGTGATTTTAAAGAAATATTAAATACAGATGTTCATCCCTTGTTCTGCCTGTAAACTTTAGAAACAGGAAATTGTGAAATTGTTTTTCAAAGATGGGACAGCTGCCTGCTTTTTAATTACCTTGATTACTGTAAATATGCCCTAAGGTTAAAATTTCTTTTGCTGAGAAAAGTGACTTTTTTCCTACCACACCCAATCTGTCATCTTCTTCACTAAAATTCTCTAGCAATGTAAGTTCTAATTTTTAATTTGTCAATACCCACTGTCCCCAGGAATCGTCGCAAAGAGTCGGACATGACTAAGTGACTGAACTGAGCTGAACTGAACTGAATACCCACTGTCCACAGGAAGTAGAAGCTTCATGGACAAATGAGTACCCTCTCTTAATATAAAATGTCCCCATAAGGCTACTGTTCTTAAAGACCCAGATTGTCACTCTTTCCTCCCACCCAGAACTTTATTAAGTGCACATTTTTACATTTATTTGGGGTTCTCTTCTTTTTCTCCAATTTCAAATTTAAGCACCTAATTTTTGTTTTAATTTTATTCCCCAATTGTGTCACTAGCCACAGGATTTCAGTGAACATAGTAGATTCAATGTAAATTTGAGTCATGCTCTGTGATAAAGAATACAACTTTGAGATATAAATCAGAATCATTAAAGAAACATGGTTCAGTTCAGTTAAGTTCAATCACTCAGTCAAGTCTGACTCTTTGCGACCCCATGAATCACAGCATGCCAGGCCTCCTTGTCTATCACCAACTCCCCGCATTTACTCAAACCCATGTCCATCGAGTCAGTGATGCCATCCAGCCATCTCATTCTCTGTCATCCCCTTCTCATCCTGCCCCCAATCCCTCCAGCATCAGAGTCTTTTCCAATGATTCAACTCTTCGCATGACGCGGCCAAAGTATTAGAGTTTCAGCTTCAACATCAGTCCTTCCAATGAACAGCCAGGAATGATCTCCTTTAGGATGGCCTGGATGGATCTCCTTGCAGGCCAACGGACTCTCAAGAGTCTTCACCAACACCACAGTTCAAAAGCATCAATTTTTCGGTGCTCATCTTTCTTTGCAGTCCAAATCTCACATACATACATGACCACAGGAAAAGCAATAGCTTTGACTAGACGGACCTTTGTTTGCAAAGTAATGTCTCTGCATTTAATATGCTGTCTATGTTGGTCATAGCTTTCCTTCCAAGGAGTAAGGGTCTTTTAATTTCATGGCTGCAGTCACCATCTGCAGTGATTTCGGATCCCAAGAGATAAAGTCTGACACTTTTCCAGTGTTTCCTCATCTGTTTCCCATGAAGTGATGGGACCAGATGCCATAATCTTAGTTTTCTGAATGTTGAGCTTTAGGCCAACTTTTTCACTCTCCTCTTTCACTTTCATCAAGAGGCTTTTTAGTTCCTCTACACTTTCTGCCATAAGGGTGGTGTCATCTGCATATCTGAGATTATTGATATTTCTCCTGGCAATCTTGATTCCAGCTTGTGCTTCTTCCAGCCCAGCATTTCTCATGATGTACTCTGCATAAAAGTTAAGTAAGCAGGGTGACGATATAGCCTTAACATACTCCTTTTCCTATTTGAACAAGTAATCGCAAACACGAAGAGCTGTGGAAACAGGAAGAACTCACACTGTGGGAGCAGAGAGCAAGGGAACTCGGCTCCTAGTCAAAAGGGTTAGGAGTCACTGTCCAAGGAGCTGGTGCAGAAGCTAAAAATCTAAAATATACATGGGAGGAAGCTGAACAAACTAAAGAAAAAACGTTCTAGGCAAAGGAAAGCAAGGCAAGGAAGATGGTGCAGGATCATGGTATGTTCAGCGAACTGATCAGATCTGCTGTAGCTGGACTGGAGAGAGGAGAGGACAGGGCAGGAGTGAAGCTGAAACCCAGTCAAGGGCCAGATCTAGGAGAGACCCAGGAACAGTGGGAAGAAATGTAGGCTCTCTTCTAAGGAAAGGGGGTAGCCATGCAAGAGTTTAGGTAGTGGATACACACTTATCCTTGTATTTTTAAAGCAAAGTCCCGCTTAGAACGGAGCCAGTATTCGAGGGAGCAGAAGGGGATTCCAGGGATATTAATTCAGGGACTGGGGACCACCCAGGAGATTGATGGAGCAGTTTGTGGTAGAAGATCTGGAAAGAAAATAAATCTTTAAAAGATTTAAGTAAAAGAATGTTTAAAATTTACAACAAAGTCTAATATGTAAGAGGGAAAAGCAAAGCAGGAGAGAAAGTTCTCTAGCTATAAAATAACTAGGGAATCATCCCTGTCATGTATGATCGTGTGAATAAAAATATAAATGTGACAATGTAGACTACATAAGCATCTCTTAAACTGCCTAATGCATATAATAAACTCAAAAAAATAAAACGGCTATCTTTAGAATGAAATAGCAATTCACACTTCTTACAAGTGATGTGAGGTTGAATTTTTTTTCTGGGTCAAATCCCTTATCTTTGCACTCTACCACTGGGTGTAAAGACTGCAGTTCACCAATGCAAATGGAAAGAAATGTGACAGGAGACTTTGTATGAGGAAAGAGTCTACAGTGTGACCTCCAGATTATAAATGCTCCACCTTTACATGCTGGCAGCCAATAAAAAGTGTTATTTGAGAATATATATCAAACAGTTTGGTGAGATTTTTCTCTTAAATTTATGTAGATGTTCAAGACCATGATCTTGGTCATGGTTTGTGTTCTTTTCCAGGCTGCCTGTTTTTACTCCTATGGATTATACCTTTCTGATGAACCCTTTGGGATAGAATGAAATCGTGTGACTCTGTAGTTTGCACCTCCAGTGCCCAAGACAAAGTTCTTGGCAGGGGTGCTAGAGAACTGTGGTTGACCCACACACAAGGTATGCATAGATGGAGATGGCCACACACAGACCTCTCTGGTGGGCAGGGCACAGGAGAGCCATCACACAACAGAAGAAGCCTGTTTTACTTCCCTAACTATAGACACTGCAGCCATGAAATAAAAAGACGCTTACTCCTTGGAATGAAAGTTATGTCCAACCTAGATAGCATGTTAAAAAGCAGAGACATTACTTTGCCAACAAAGGTCTGTCCTGTCAAGGCTATGGATTATCCAGTGGTCATGTATGGATGTGAGAGTTGGATGGTGAAGAATGCTGAGTGCTGAAGAATTGATGCTTTTATTTATTTATTTATTTATTTATTTTATTAGTTGGAGGCCAATCACTTCACAACATTTCAGTGGGTTTTGCCATACATTGATATGAATCAGCCATGGATTTACACGTATTCCCCATCCCGATCCCCGCTCCCACCTCCCTCTCCACCCGATTCCCTGGAGTCCTCCCAGTGCACCAGGCTGGAGCACTTGTCTCATGCATTCCACCTGGGCTGGTGATCTGTTTCACCATAGATAGTATACATGCTGTTCTTTTGAAATATCCCACCCTCACATTCTCCCACAGAGTTCAAAACTCTGTTCTGTATTTCTGTGTTTCTTTTTCTATTTTGCATATAGGGTTATCGTTACCACCTTTCTAAATTCCATATATATGTGTTAGTATGCTGTAATGTTCTTTATCTTTCTGGCTTACTTCACTCTGTATAAGGGGCTCCAGATTCATCCATCTCATTAGGACTGGTTCAAATGAATTCATTTTAATGGCTGAGTAATATTCCATGGTGTATATGTACCACAGCTTCCTTATCCATTCATCTGCTGATGGGCATCTAGGTTGCTTCCATGTCCCGGCTATTATAAACAGTGTTGAGATGAACATTGGGGTGCATGTGTCTCTTTCAGATCTGGTTTCCTCAGTGTGTATGCCCAGAAGTGGGATTGCTGGGTCATATGGCAGTTCTATTTCCAGTTTTTTAAGAAATCTCCACACTGTTATCCATAGCGGCTGTACTAGTTTGCATTCCCACCAACAGTGTAAGAGGGTTCCCTTTTCTCCACACCCTCTCCAGCATTTATTGCTTGTAGACTTTTGGATAGCAGCCATCATGACTGGCGTGTAATGGGACCTCATTGTGGTTTTGATTTGCATTTCTCTGATAATGAGTGATGTTGAGCATCTTTTCATGTGTTTGTTAGCCATCTGTATGTCTTCTTTGGAGAAATGTCTGTTTAGTTCTTTGGCCCATTTTTTGATTGGGTCATTTATTTTTCTGGAATTGAGCTGCAGGAGTTGCTTGTATATTTTTGAGATTAATCCTTTGTCTGTTTCTTCATTTGCTATTATCTTCTCCCAATCTGAGGGCTGTCTTTTCACCTTACTTATAGTTTCCTTTGTAGTGCAAAAACTTTTAAGTTTCATTAGGCCCCATTTGTTTAGTTTTGCTTTTATTTCCAATATTCTGGGAGGTGGGTCATAGAGGATCTTGCTGTGATTTATGTCAGAGAGTGTTTTGCCTGTGTTCTCCTCTAGGAGTTTTATAGTTTCTGGTCTTACATTTAGATCTTTAATCCATTTTGAGTTTATTTTTGTGTATGGTGTTAGAAAGTGTTCTAGTTTCATTCTTTTACAAGTGGTTGACCAGTTTTCCCAGCACCACTTGTTAAAGAGGTTGTCTTTTTTCCCTTGTATATCCTTGCCTCCTTTGTCAAAGATAAGGTGTCCATAGGTTCGTGGATTTATCTCTGGGCTTTCTATTCTGTTCCATTGATCTATACTTCTGTCTTTGTGCCAGTACCATACTGTCTTGATGACTGTGGCTTTGTAGTAGAGTCTGAAGTCAGGCAGGTTGATTCCTCCAGTTCCATTCTTCTTTCTCAAGATTACCTTGGCTATTTGAGGTTTTTTGTATTTCCATACAAATTGTGAAATTATTTGGTCTAGTTCTGTGAAAAATACCGTTGGTAGCTTGATAGGGATTGCATTGAATCTATAGACTGCTTTGGGTAGAATAGCCATTTTGACAATATTGATTCTTCCAATCCATGAACACGGTATGTTTCTCCATCTCTTTGTGTCCTCTTTGATTTCTTTCACCAGTGTTTTATAGTTTTCTATGTATAGGTCTTTTGTTTCTTTAGGTAGATATACTCCTAAGTATTTTATTCTTTTTGTTGCAATGGTGAATGGTATTGTTTCCTTAATTTCTCTTTCTGTTTTTTCATTGTTAGTATATAGGAATGCAACGGATTTCTGTGTGTTAATTTTATATCCTGCAACTTTACTATATTCATTGATTAGCTCTAGTAATTTTCTGGTAGAGCCTTTAGGGTTTTCTATGTAGAGGATCATGTCATCTGCAAACAGTGAGAGTTTCACTTCTTCTTTTCCTATCTGGATTCCTTTTACTTCTTTTTCTGCTCTGATTGCTGTGGCCAGAACTTCCAACACTATGTTGAATAGTAGTGGTGAGAGTGGGCACCCTTGTCTTGTTCCTGATTTCAGGGGAAATGCTTTCAATGTTTCACCATTGAGGGTGATGCTTGCTGTGGGTTTGTCATATATAGCTTTTATTATGTTGAGGTATGTTCCTTCTATTCCTGCTTTTTGGAGAGTTTTAATCATAAATGAGTGTTGAATTTTGTCAAAGGCTTTTTCTGCATCTATTGAGATAATCATATGGTTTTAATCTTTCAATTTGTTAATGTGGTGTATTACATTGATTGATTTGTGGATATTAAAGAATCCTTGCATTCCTGGGATAAAGCCCACTTGGTCATGGTGTATGATTTTTTTAATATCTTGTTGGATTCTGTTTGCTAGAATTTTGTTAAGGATTTTTGCATCTATGTTCATCAGTGACATTGGCCTGTAGTTTTCTTTTTTTGTGGCATCTTTGTCTGGTTTTGGAATTACGGTGATGGTGGCCTCAAAGAATGAGTTTGGAAGCTTACCTTCATCTGCAATTTTCTGGAAGAGTTTGAGTAAGATAGTTGTTAGCTCTTCTCTAAATTTTTGGTAAAATTCAGCGAATTGATGCTTTTAAAAATGTGGTGTTGGAGAAGACTCTTGAGTGTCCCTTGGACTGCAACGATATCCAACCAGTCTATCTTAAAGGAGATCAGTCCCGGGTGTTCATTGGAAGGACTGATGCTGAAGTTGAAGTTCCAATATTTGGCCACCTCATGGGATGAGTTGTCTCATTGGAAAAGACCCTGATCATGGGAAAGATTGGGGGCAGGAGGAGAAGGAAACGACAGAGGATGAGATGGCTGGATGTCATCACTGACTCAATGGACATGAGTTTGAGTAAACTCCGCAGATTGTTGATGGACAGGGAGACCTGGCGTGCAGCGATACATGGGATCGCAAAGAAGTGGACCTGATTGAGAGACTGAACTGAACTATAGACACAGACCATCACTATCACCAAGGAGGAGGGTAGTGTTTCTGTATTGTAGGTTAACACGCATACATTTAGAGTTTGCAACTACAAGGATGCAGTTCTAACACAGAACAGGAATTGAACAGGCTTTTTTCTAAATTCATAAGATTTCCATATCTTTATACAGGATTATTCTTTCTGAATATTTCAAAAGACAAGGGAGTCTGCGTGCTGCAGTTTGTAGAGATGCAAATAGTTGGACACGATTTAGGACTGAAGAACAGCAACTCTAAATATTCTACTGTGCGATTACAATGCAGCTGTATCTTACTTAGGAATTAAATAAGTGGGGGAAATTTGTATGGAGAAAAACTTACTCTTGAACATTCTTGAATTACCCACAAAGAATGGTTCATATCAGTTCAGTCACTCAGTCATGTCCAAATCTTTGCAACCCCATGAATCGCAGCACACCAGGCCTACCTATCCATCACCAACTCCCAGAGTCTACACAAACCCTTGTCCATTGAGTCGGTGATGCCATCTAGCCATCTCATCCTCTATCATCTCCTTGTCCTCCTGCCCCCAATCCTTCCCAGCATAAGGTTCTTTTCCAATGAGTCAATTCTTCGCATGAGGTGGCCAAAGTATTGGAGTTTCAGCTTCAGCATCAGTCTTTCCAATGAACACCCAGGACTGATCATCTTTAGGATGGACAGATTCGATCTCCTTACAGTCCAAAGGACTCTCAAGAGTGTTCTTCAACAACACAGTTCAAAAGCATCAATTCTTTGGCACTCAGCTTTCTTCACCATCATGGTATATGTTGTTTTATACATCCTTTGTGGTCTTGCAATAAGCCTAACATGGTCAGGCTTTCTCAAGCATTTAGACAAATTCCTACCTTGTTAGAGGAGAAACCAGATGAAACACTAGGCCTCCATTTAGTGGTTAGTTTTTAAAAATAAATGTTAGTCTGTTTTCTGTTTTATTTAAAAATATACACAATGTTTAGAGGTTGCTTTCTATTTATAATTACTACAAAACATTGGCTACATTAACCATGTTGTACAAAACATCCTTCAGCCTAACTTATATCCAATAGATAGTACACTCACTGTCACTAAATAACCCCCAACCCACTACTAACCACTAATTTGTTCTACACATCTGTAAGTTTACTTTTCTGATTTTTTTAAAACACATTTAGATGAGTAAGTTAAAGCTATTCAACTCTACTGCAAAGAAAAGCACTTTTCTAAATCTATATTCAAAATCAGTACTCAAAGTCCTATTCTAATTTTTAAAAACAATGTTCAAGAAAAATTTGAATGAATTTATTTTCCTATTTAACTAGTAAATTTCCTAACTCTTTTGACTGTCACGTGAAATAGTAAAACACCATTGGCCTAATAAGTCATGCTTTCAATGAACTGGGGTATTAAATGTGCAGAAAAGACGGGCAGTAATGTAAGATTTCCCTACTCTTTGCTCACTCACAGGTGTACATTAATACAAATGAATCCCAATGTTATGTCATTCTAAACTTTTATTCATCCTCATTTTATTTTAGAACTGAAAGACAAGTCTAAGATTATCTGCCATGCCAGATACCTTCTCTTTGCCCTTCTGGATATACTTTCTTCCTTCTCCACCATGTTTATGGCCTCTGTGGGATGGCCTAGGGACCACATCAACAGGCTGCCTTACTTTCTGTCTTCCTGTAGGAATCAACAAATGGGAAGCCATGGCAGGAGATGGATGGAAGGAAACAAAATGAGATCAGTGAACATATTCCCCTGGCCCCTCCTCTTAAATTGTCCCAGATACAATCACAGTTCTTCAAGGTGTCCTCCCCTGCAAAACTCTGCTTAAGTTCCACAGATGCCCCCTTCTTTGGATCTAGACTGATAAGAACTCATTTAATATCACCCAACTCCCATAACTTGATAACACTCCTGAAATATTTTCATTCTATATACTGTTTGTTTGATTTCTAGATACTACAATTTAATAATTTAATTTTACACATGAAAACACTGAACGTGAGGAAACATGACTGTCAAATTCAAGGTCACACAACCACTAGCCAGCCAGTGAATGGTGGTGGGAAGAAACCAGAACATTCCATTGCCAGGAACAGAAGCTTCCGTGAAGCAAATTAAACAGACAAAAACATGGAGATGTTCTTTGGACCACAGAGCAGGGAAGTTCAGTGGGACTGAGTTGGAGAATGGGAGGAGGCAGAGTCTAACCTTTACTATCAGGAATGTGTCTCTTTTGTCCATCCCTCTCCTTAGCTCCAGGTTGACAGGAGGCTGTCCCCACAGAACAGAAAATGTGACTATTAGAAGCTGTAGCCTTACTCATCCCAAAAGTTCTAGCAAAGTCCCAGAGGCAAGTACCGTTAAGTTAGCAATACTCACAAGCCCGCCATGAACAAATTAGGTGAATCCTGAGTTGTCAGATTAAGACAGCGGGCCATCCCTAGAGTGAGGAAATAGGGTCAGCCTCATTCTCAAATTGCAGACTCAAGTGGAGAATAGATGATTTCTAAGAAAAAGAGACAGAGATAAAGCAGAAGAAAGTAACATTCCCTACAAATAGGGGTAGAAGGGGCCTAGAACCAACAGAAAACTGGTATAACAAAGCAAGAACAGAATCATTGATCTGAACCTAATTCAATTTATGTTTCACTGTGACACATACAGAAACCAAATATATGGCCTAATCTAAATCTTATTTCATTAAACCTAAAGAAAATAATCAAACTGTACATACCAATGATCAACATTAGTCTTGTAGTTACAAGTCACAGAGAATTATCACATACATTATCTCATTTAATTCAGTTTTTCCAGATTTGACATTCCATATACTCTACCTGTGGCTTTTCTCAAAGTCAGACAAATGTTTGTGAACTTTGAGAATCCAAAGATTATTTATAAATGCCTCAATGGTGTTCACATGTGGTTAAGAAACTACAGTGTAAACATTTCCGAAAAACTCATGGTTGTCAGTTTTATTGCGCTAAGAATCACTGTGGAAATTCAGCCAGAGACCCATTAGGATATATTTCTGGGTCAAAGGCCAAAGTTCTTGGAATGGTCATGTCTTCTTTTCTGCAATCTGCATTTTACCCAGGCCCCAGGGTAACTCTAGTACTAAAAATAGAGCTTCCCCACTCCCTGTGAATCCCACTGACCAAGGCTTTCGCTATAATATTGCAGAAAAGCATGGATATGTGTGCGTACATACCCAGAAATGCATCGTTAGTATAAAAATCTCAAACAAATGATCAAGAGGCCAAGGCTGGCAGACTCTCATGAGGTTTTGAGGCAAACTGTGGGTTTGCTCTGGTGAAATTTAGAGGTCAGAAAATACATGAAGATGACCCCTTGACGAAGTATTTAATAAGCTTGGGGAGAAAACAAACTTGGTGTGGATTCCACTCAATTTAGAGTGAAAACTAGAACCTGATTGAGAAGGTTAAGAGGAAAGATAAAACACAATAACATGAAAGCCTGAATTTGTTTTTCCCTTTCTTGATAAAGGTAAAAAGTATTTAATACAAATAATCTTTGCTAGCTATATATATATATATATATATATATATATATATATATATATATATATATATATATAAACACACACACACACACACAAACACATATTTAAGTTGATATATATATATATATAAACTATATCTAATGTAAAACAGGATATAAAATTCCATATATAAAGTTTCAGACATTTTCTAAATTTCTCAGTTATGACAACAGATGGATTGAAGTTTCCCAATATTTGCAACTGAATCACACATCATGTGATATTTTCATATTTACTTTTCTAAATTGTGATGGCAACCATGGATCAATCCCAGTTGGTAGACAGGAAGTCAGTAATCCCCATGTCAGAATTCATTTGGTGCTCATACTTAGAAAAACTGAAGTTGATATGTCTGTCAAAGGTCAAAACTATTTTTAGTGCATTTCACATCAGAGGCAGGTGGAAACGCCCACTCTCTGGAGGAATCATCTGAGAAATCTAGTGGCAGATGAGAAATGAGGAAAGGAAAGGAGAAGTGAGTAAGCAAAAGGTGACTCTTAAGTCTTGAGACTCTAGCTCTGTATTCACTCAAATATCGCCAGGTTGGATGCATGAGACAAGTGCTCGAGGCTGGTGCACTGGGATGAGCCAGAGGGATGGGATGGGGAGGGAGGAGGAAGGGGGTTTCAGGATGGGGAACACATGTAAATCCATGGCTGCTTCATGTCAATGTATGGCAAAAACCACTACAATATTGTAAAGTAATTAGCCTCCAACTAATAAAAAGAAATGGAAAAAAAATATATATGCTTCAGTTCAGTTCAGTTCAGTCACTCAGTCATGTCCAACTCTCTGTGACCCCATGAACCACAGCACGCCAGGCCTCGCTGTCCATCACAAACTCCCGGAGTCTACCCAAAATGATGTGCATTGAGTTGGAGATGCCATCCAATCATCTCATCCACGGTCGCCCCTTCTCCTCCTGCCTTCACCTTTCCCGCATCATGGTCTTTTCAAATGAGTCAGCTCTTCACATGAGATGGTCAAAGTATTGGAATTTCAGTTTCAACATCAGTCCTTCCAAAGAACACCCAGGATTGATCTCCTTTAGGATGGACTGGTTGGATCTCCTTGCAGTCCAAGGGACTCTCAAGAGTCTTCTCCAACACCACAGTTCAAAAGCATCAATCCTTCAGCACTCAGCTTTCTTTATTGTCCAACTCTCACATCTATACATGACCACTGGAAAAACCATAGCCTTGACTAGATGGACCTTTGTTGGCAAACTAATGCTTCAGCTTTTTAATATCCTGTCTAGATTGGTCATAACTTTCCTTCCAAGGAGTAAGTGTCTTTTAATTTCATGGCTGCAATCACCATCTGCAGCAATCTTGGAGCCCAGGAAAATATATTCACCCACTGTTTCTAGTGTTTCCCCATTTTTTGCCATGAGGAAATGGGACCAGATGCCATGATCTTAGTTTTCTGAATGTTGCACTTTAGGCCAACATTTTCACTCTCCTCTTTCATTTTCATCAAGAGGCTCTTTAGTTCTTCTTCACCTTCTGCCATAAGGATGGTGTCATCTCCATATCTGAGGTTATTCATTTTTCTCTTGGCAATCTTGATTCCAGCTTGTGCTTCTTCCAGCCCAGAGTTTCTCATGATATACTCTGCATATAACCTAAATAAGCAGGGTGACAATATACAGCCTTGACATATTGCTTTTCCCATTTGGAACCAGTCTGTTGTTCCATGTCCAGTTCTAACTGTTGCTTCCTGACCTGCATACAGGTTTCTCAAGAGGTAGCTCAGGTGGTCTGGTATTCCCATCTCTTTCAGAATTTTCTGTAGTTTATTGTGATCCATAAGTCAAAGGCTTTGGCATAGCCAATAAAGCAGAAATAGATGTTTTTCTGGAACTCTCTTGCTTTTTCAATGATCCAGCAGATGTCAGCAATTTGATCTCTGGTTCCTCTGCCTTCCCTAAAACCAGCTTTAACATCTGGAAGTTCACTTTTCAAGTACTGCTGAAGCCTGACTTAGAGAATTTTAAGCATTACTTTACTAGAGTGTGAGATGAGTGCAATTGTGTGGTAGTTTGAGCATTCTTTGACATTACCTTTCTTTGGGACTGAAATAAAAACTGACCTTTTATAGTCCTTTGGCCACTGCTGAGTTTTCCAAATTTGCTGGCATATTGAGTGCATCACTTTCACAGAGTCATCTTTTAGGATTTGAAATAGTTCAACTGGAATTCCATCACCTCCACTAGCTTTGTTCATAGTGATGCTTCCTAAGGCTCACTGGCTTCACATTCAGGCCTCCTCAGACAGCCATTTTGCTTTTTTCTGTTACTTTTTCTTGGTGATGGTCTTTATCCCTGTCTCCTGTACAATGTCACGTACCTTCATTCATAGTTCATGAGGCTCTCTGTCTATCAGATCTAGTCCCTTAAATCTATTTCTCACTTCCACTGTATTCTCATAAGGGATTTGATTTAGGTCATACCTGAATGGTCTAGTGCTTTTCCTTACTTTCTTCAATTTAAGAATGAATTTGGCCATAAGGAGTTCATGATCTGAGCCATAGTCAGCTCCGGGCTTGTTTTTGCTGACTGTATAGAGCTTTTCCATCCTTGGCCTCAAAGAACATAATCAATCTGATTTCGGTCTCAACCATCTGGTGATGTCCATGTGTAGAGTCTTCTCTTGTGTTGTTGGAAGAGGGTGTTTGCTATGACCAGTGTGTTCTCTTGGAAGAACTCTATTAGCCTTTGCCCTGCTTCATTCTGTACTCCAAGGCCAAATTTGCCTGTTACTCCAGGTGTCTCTTGACTTCCTATTTTTGCAGTCCAGTCCCCTATAATGAAAAGGACATCTTTTTTAGGTTAGGTGCTCAGTGCCTTTTACTTTTCTACTGACTACAAAACAGTAGGCAAGAAAAGAGCCCAAGTCAGCGTGTTTTCTTGCACCACTCAGTCACTGAGCAATACAAGAGGTAGCCATTTTAGGGGTTGCAATTTCATTCTGCAAAGTGTTGGGAGGTTCCCCTAGGTTTATAAACTGAGTCCAAGGGGATTGCTGCTGCTGTTGCTAACTCCTTTCAATCGTGTCCAACTCTGTGCATCCCTATAGATGGCAGCCCACCAGGCTCCACTGTCCCTTGGATTCTCCAGGCAAGAACACTAGAGTGGGCTGTCATTTCCTTCTCCAATGCGTGAAAGTGAAATGTGAAAGTGAAGTTGCTCAGTCCTGTCCGACTCTTTGCAACCCCATGGACTGCAGCCCACCAGGCTCCTCTCCCTGTGGGATTTTCCAGGCAAGAGTACTGGAGTGAGTTGCCATTGTCTTCTCTGCTAAGGGGATTAACTAAAAGTAAATTCAAAAGAACCTGATCAAAATCTCTGAAGCACTTTCGGAGTTTAAGTAGAAATGAAACTCAGGTCTGGTAACAAAGATTCAGTCACAGATGAGTCAGATCCAGAATCAGTTTAGACAAATATCTGTGTATCATATCTTTTCAATCAGGAGTCTCCCCGTTTTCCAAACAAATGATTCTGTAGTATCATCTAAGATCCAGCATTCAGTTTTCCTCTCAGTCTACATATGAATTTTGACATGTTAGCACTGTGTTGAAAAGAGGATGCAAACAAGTAGATGTATCAGAGGTTGAGAAGCAAAATAAGAGCTACTGTTGTGGAAGGAAAAATATCACCTTGCCTAACTGCTGACATAATGTCTGATGGGCTAAGGCAAAGTTAAGGAACAGATCAGACCTCAAGATTCAATCTCTGAGTCTCATGTTTTGACATTCTGAACCTAGAGTTCCACAACATTATAGTTCACCATCATCATTTCAGGAAAGAATATGGGGAAAGAAAGAGTTGTCAGGAGAATTCATTTTCATCACAATATGGTTAATATTTAGTTTCTGGCAAATCAGATAATGTATGCAAGGTACGTATGTCAAGTAAGTATCAATATAATATTCTAAAACTTTTGGTGGCATAGATGCACACAGAAGACTCTTTCTAATGTCATCATAAAGTATGTTGAACATGCAAAGAAAAAAATAAAGAGCCCTATGCCTAAAATGTTGTGTAATCTAAAGATACAATTACACTCTACTTAGGAGAATGGCAGTCACCCATAAGATGGGTACTCAACAAATACTATAACAACAACAGAAACAGATCCTATGAACACAACTGATTTCCTGGGAAGAAAGGTATCTAAGGGGCTAATCCACATTATCTCTGTTTCTCATTTTAAATTCTTCCCTAAAATGCTATTCTTTCAATAAAGTGCAACTAATCTGCATTCAAAAAGAGTGAGGTAGATAAAAGTTTGTCACCCTTGTAAATTAAGTGTACAAGATTATCACAGGTACAGGCAATTAATAAGCAGATTGCCCTACACCCAGAGTCCTTGGGGACCCGTCACTAGCAGTAAAGGGATAGTCGAGATTTCATCTCAGTTACAAACAGAATTAGGCAGAGAAAACTTATACACCTTGTTCTCATGTTTTCCATTTTCATTTGAAATTGAGAATACACTTGAGATACTTTGAAGTGATATTATTGACTTGCATAACATTTTGTTGTTGTTGTTCTCCAATGTAATGTGCATTTTTCAAATAGCAAGCCTTTGATCTGAGTTGCTCCACCAGAACACTCTATAGAGACTGGAAACCATTTCTATATAAGGGTTTGCTATGCTGAGAGGAAGACTACTCTAGCTTGGAAGAGGTTGGAAATACCCCATCTTGAACCTTCTTTCAGTCCTCCTCAGCCTAAACACGTTACTGAGAGGGGTCAAAATCACCAACTGCTCAAACAAAACCCAAATTATGCAGTGCTTCCATCAGGAAGCTAAGCAAGTGGAAACTCAGAGGTCACCAACTGGACTCCTAAATGCAGCAAGGGACAAACAGTAAAAATGCCCTTAAAAAGCAACAGATACATTCTTCTAAATTCTACTGATTTTTACAAGTTGTCCAGTAAGTTTAAACGACTAGCCTCTTAGGTATCAATGTAGAAACTAAAGTGAACTATTAAAGAACGAGGAGGGAGTGGTAGCAGTAGTGGTGTGGTCAGTCCAAACTGTGAACTCTCAAAGCAACCAGCCTGCCAACTATGAAGTGCCAGATGGTTTTATAAACCAGAATGTCCATAAATCTTCCCTTAAATTTTCCAAAAAAAAAAAAAAAAAGGTTGTTTTGTTTGTGGGATTGGGGAAAATTTTTGCCATTGGGTATCTGAGCCCCCCAAATTCTAATAGCTTTTTAAGTTTTCCTGCTCCACATGCAGATGACAAGGAGGACAGAGGCCAAGAGAACAAGCTCCGAGCACAGCATCATCTGGCAACTGTCTTGCTGGGGAGAGAAGGCTGAGCTTCTATTTCTCAACCTTGACTGTCTCACTGTAGTCATCGCAAATCAATGAAGTTCTAAGATTTTAAGCATTCATGGACTGAGTATACAGATTCCTCCCTCAATTGGAAAAGTAATATATATTTCTGATTTTCAATTACAACTCCAAATCTCCAGCTTTTAAATCTTATTCATCAGTGGCCAGAAAGAGGAAATGATGGGGGAAAGACTTCCCTGATTTTGTTATTTAGTCACTGGTTTGTGCCTGATTCTCTTTGAAACCTCATGGACTGTCACCAACCAGGCTCCTCTGTCCGTGGGATTTTCCTGGCATGAATACTGTAATCGCTGGCATTTCCTTGTCCAGGGGTCTTCACCACTCAGGAAATCGACCCTGGGTCTCCTGCATTGGCAGCTGGGTTCTTTACTGCTGAGCCAGCAGTGTACCTTTAATTTGTAACGGAGTCAACTTTATCCCTACAACTTTTAATGTGTGTGTTTGAGCTACCCATTTCCCACATCCTACCAGGAAGAACATGCAGGAAGAGTAGAGAAAATTGGAGGGAAAGAGGGGCAGACCAAAGAGCGATTGGTGGCCACAATGCAAATCGGCTCATTTCACTTGTCAAGGTCTGTGTACACACCTGTGTGCGGAGCATCTGTGTGCCAACTTTGTCAGGATGGGAATCAATCAGGCAAGAGTCTGCAAAAATGTGAGGCTTTGATTTTGCTTCAAAAATTAGTGAATCAGAAAAGGCCAAATGTTCTTGGCAGACACATCTATCTTACATAGCTTGGCCAATGAAATACATAAGCATCCCATTATTTCATGTTCTTACATCCATTTCCTGCTCTATTCAACCCTTCATTACACATCACCTTATCTTCCTTCCTTTCTTCCCAGATTTCTTTCTTCCCTAAGTGCATGAAACCCTTGTCTCCTTGTTTATCACAATGAGACTAAGACCAGCATGGATATAAAAATTGCTTTGTAAATAATGAAGTTTTGAAACAATCTCAATCATGATTATTTATTCATATGTCCCAATATACAAAAGATAGAGTGCAAAGGAAGACATCAGAAATGCTAAATGCTTAAGATGGCTTACCTTTAGAAAATTATGTTCAAGATCATGTAATAATCACATCAAAGTGTATTAGGAATTGTTAGACTAGAGACGTTTCAATTTCCATAGAAAATGGAAAACAAAACATGGAATGACTTCGAGCTTTAAGGTATATATAACAAGAAATTTCAACAATCTGAGCTGTTGAGTCCTGGGGTGGATGGATCATTAAAGGAGACTGTGGACTGACTTCCCAGGAATTGTATAAGGAGCAGAATGGTCACCATCTGATGTGGGTCCCACTCTGTAACCAAAAGGGCTGAGAGAAATCAGGTCACCCTGATCCTATTTTCTAGTTCCAAAATTTGATGAAAGCACTAAGTTTTAAAGACTGTTATGCAAAGTTCCTATAACTTTAACACAAACACTCAGATTTAAAAATGGAAAACTTCCTACAGAATGGAAAAGTAGTCAAAAATCCAATGTTATGGTAATAAATAATAAAAATTTTATTTTCAAATGCAACACATCGACATTTTAACAGAAGCCATTTCAGATGAGACTTCTGTTTATAAGACACCCCCAGAAGTTAAAAAATCTGAGGTGGTGATAGGAAAACAAGAGCAAGATTCTCAGATTTGCATGTAGCCCCACAAAGGCTGTATCATCTGAAGTGTCCAGAAAAAAATATATATTTCAGCCACATGAAAAATGTCAAACATTTCAGGGACTGGTCATCATAAACACTGTCACAGAACTTCCACACCAAAGTTAATGACATCCTTGTTAGAAGATCTTTCAGCTACCCTTTATGTATATCTATATGAATATATTGATGTCTATGCATTTGTATTTATTTGAATACTTTTATTTTAAGAAAATGAAGGAGGAATGTTAAAATTCTCTTCTGGTTTGAAGGTTTTGTGTGGGATTTTCACTTTTTTCATTCACATATTACTCTGAAGAGAAGAGAATTACGGCAGCAAGATAAGGCTAAATTTTTTATCTTCAGTCACTCGGAAATGGGAACATGACTTTCTTTGCATGCCGGTCATTTATTATGTGGGGAGTGTCTGTGTGTGTGTGTGTGTGTGTGTGTGTGTGTGTGTGATGGGTATATGTATACAAGCATAAGACAGCCAAGGCTGCTCAAGCAGCCTGAAAATTTTCATACACCACCAACCTAATCCTGACAAGAGGAGTCCAGCCTGGAAAACAAAACCTCTCCCACAGCCTACCCTCAGCCTTTTGGATCTACTTTAAAAACACAAATGATACAGGGGGAGGCTTTTATTTCACACAAGAAGCATCAAGTGATAAGGGACTTTGTCACCTCTGGGGACTAAGCACCCAGTTATAACATTTGTATGGAAGCTGACTTGTTAAATTTGGCCTCAAAGATAAGGATCCTACCAAAGCACTAGAAAGAGGAGAAGCAGGGTCGAGTTAAAAGTGAGGCCAGAGGCTGAGGGCTATTCATCCACTGATAACTACTTAATTATTAATCCTTTTCCTTAAGTGATATTTAAGCATCGAAAAAGTCTCCATTTTGCCTTTCTCAGTAGATAGTGAAAGTTCTTTGTTTTTCTTTGTAGACACCAACATGTATAAATCATGTCATGAATAGTGATTAGCAAGCAGAGTATTGTTTGAGACAGATTTGGCAAATAAAACTGTAAGATATTTAAATATATAACATGAGAATTTGATAGATGTATATATTATTTTTTGAATTTACTTTTAACTGGAGTATAATTTCTTTACAATGTGTTGGTTTCTGCTTTACAGCGATGTGAATCAGCCATAAGTGTACATATACCCCCTCCCCCTTGAGTCCCCCACTCGCACCCCGTCCCGCTTCTCCAGTGGTGACACAGACGGGGTGAGCTTCCTGTGTCATACAGACACTGCCCACCAGCTGTCTGTTAACATTTTACAGATGATAATGGACTGCGTTTCAATGTTACTCTCTCAATTCAACTTGCCCTCTCCTTCCCGCATTATATCCACAAACCTGTTCTCTGTCTGTGTCTCTCTTTCTGCCCTGAAAACAGGTTAATCAGTGCCATTTTCTAGATTCCATATATACTCATTAATATACAACATTTGGTTTTCTCTTTCTGACCTACTTCACTCTCCACAATAGGCTGTAGGTTCATCCACCTCAGCTCAAGTGACCCAAATTCACTTCTCTTTATGGTTAACTAAAATTCCCTTGTATAGATGCACCACAACTTCTTTATCCATTCCTCTCTCAGTGCACATCTAGATTGCTTCCATGCCCTGGCTATTGTAAACACTGTTGTAATGAATTTTGGGGTACACGTGTCTGTTTGAATTATGGTTTTCTCAGGGTATATGTCCAATAGTAGAATTTCTAGGACATATGGTAGTTTTCTTAGGACTTCCCTGATGACTCAGCAGCTAAAGAATCTGCCTGCGATGCAGGAGACACAGGCGATGGTTCAATCTCTAAGTCGAGAAGCTTTGCTGAAGGAGGAAATGCAACCCACTCCAATATACTTGCCATTTCCACCTAACCCTCTGCCATAGTGCTGACCCTCATTTACATATGTATTAGAAAAGACTTTCCCTTTCTATTAATTTAAGTAACATACCTATCATTTGACATGATTACCTTTGCTTTTTGAAGAGAACACAGGCAAGTTCCACTCTCTTAGACAGCATCAATTATACAACACAATTTTATCAGTTATTGCCATCATGCTATACATTAGATCCTCAGACCTTATAATTATAATATGTTAAAATGTATAACTTTTTACAAACCCGTCCCTATTTCCCCCACCCTCCAGACCTTGGCAATCACTTTCCTACTCTGTTTCTGAGTTCCATTTTTTTTTTTAATTCCTTACAATTGAGATCATACAGTATCTGTCTTTCACTAACTTTACTTAGCATGCTGCTGCTAAGTCAGTTCAGTCATGTCCGACTCTGTATGGGGTTGTGTCCGACCCCATAGATGGCAGTCCACCAGGCTGTCCCGTCCCTGGGATTCTGCAGGCAAAACACTGGAGTGGGTTGCCATTTCCTTCTCCAATGCAGGAAAGTGAAAAGTGAGCATGAAGTCACTCAGTCGTGTCCGACTCTTCACGACCCCATGGACTGCAGCCTACCAGGCTCCTCTGTCCATGGATTTTCCAGGCAAGAGTTAGCATAAAGCCCTCCAATTTCATGCATGCTGCCAAATATGGAAGAATTTCTTTCTTCCTTAATGGTCAAATAAAATTCACATATATATATATCACATCACATTGTTTTAATCTCTTCACCAGCTGACAGATACTTAGATTGTTCCTGTAATAGTTTGTTTCTAGGCTACTGTGAATATAGATGCAATGAATATGGGAGTACAGATTTCTCTTTGAGATAATTATTTCATTTCCTTTCAATATATATTCAGAAGTGAATATATATCCAGAAGTGGAATTAATGGCCACATAACAGTTCTTTTTGAAATTTCATGAGAAACTTCCAGAAGGTTTTCCATGGAAGTTGCACCAATATACATGCCTACCAATAATGCATTAAGACCCCCATTTTCTACACATCGTCAATCACACTTATTTCTTACTTTTTGGTGAAAACCATTTAAACAGGAATGATCTGGTATATGTTGTACTTTTGATTGGCACTTCCCTGATACTGATGTTGAGCATCTTGTCATATAATTCTTGGGCATTCTGTATGTCTTATTGGGGGGGGGGGGGGCGAATTGTCTGCTCTGTAAAAAATAGCATGCATTTTGTATACTGTATTTGAATATATAAAACTCAGTTACCTATCCATACACAAAAACAAATTACATAAATACATATAATCCCATTTACAATTGATTCAAAAAAATACATAGAAATAAATTTAAGCAAGGTGTTGAAAGATCTATGTATGAAAACCTTTAAGAGATGCATGAAAGAAATATTTATAAGACACAAAAGGAAATATATTTCATATTTATTGACTGGAAGAATTAATATTGTGAATACATCCATACTACCCAAATCTATATACATATTCACTGCAGTCTCTTTCAAAATTCCAAGGCAATTTTCACAAAACAGAAAATAAAATTCTACAACATGCATAAAAATGTTGTTGTTGCTGTTCAATTGCCAGGTCATGTCTGACTCTTTGTGACTCCAGGGACTGCAGTATGCCAGACTTCCCGGTCCCTTACCTTCTCTTAGAATTTGCCCAAGTTGATGCCCATTGAATTGGTGATGCCAGCCAACCATCTCATCCTCTGTCAGCCTCTTTTTCTTCTGCCTTCAAACTTTCCCAGCATCAGGGTCTTTTCCAGTGAGTCAGCTATTCACATCAGGTGGTCAAAATATTGGAGCTTCAGCTTCAGCATCAGTCCTTCCGAAGAGTATTCAGGGCTGATTTCCTTTAAGGTTGACTGGTTTGATCTTGCTATCCAAGGGACTCTCAAGAGTCTTCTACAGAACCACAGTGCATAAACATAAGTTCTTCAGTACTCTTCCTTCTTTATTGTCTGTCCAGCTCTTACATGCATACACGACTACTGGAAAGAGTATAGCCTTGATTGTACAGACTTCTGTCGGCAATGTGCTGTTTTTGCTTTTAACACACTGTCTAGGTTTCTCATAGCTTTCCTGCCAAAAAAGAATCGTCTTCTAATTTCATGGCTGCAGTCATAATCCACGATGATTTTAGAGGCCAAGAAGAGGAAATCTGTCACTGCTTCCATCTTTTCCCCTTCAATTTGCCATGGAAGTGATGGGACCAGATGCCACGATCTTAGCTTTTTTGAGATCAAGCTTTAAGCCGGCTTTTTCACTCTCCGTTTTCACCCCATCAAGAGGCTTTATAGTTCCTCTTCCCTTTCTGCCATTAGAGTGGTATCATTCACATATCTGAGGTTGTTGATATTTCTCCCAGCAATCTTGATTCCAGCCTTTAGGACTCATCTAGTCCAGCATTTCGCATATGCTCTGCGTATAAGCTAAATCAGCAGGGTGACAATATACCGCGTTGACGGACTCCTTCACCAATTTAGAACCAATTTATTATTCCTTGCCTGCTTCTAACTGTTACTTTTTGAACTGCATACAGGTTTCTCAGAAGACAGGTAAGTTTGGTCTGGTATTCCCATCTCCTTAAGAGTTTTCCACTTTGTTGTGATCCACACACTTTGGTGAGGTCAATGAAGCAGATGCTTTTCTGGATCCCTTGCTTACTCTATGTTCCAGCAAATGTTGGCAATTTGATCTCTGGTTCCTCTGCCTTTGCTAAACTGAACTTGAACATCTGGAATTTCTATGTTCACATAATACTGAAGCCTAGCCTGGAGGAATTGAGCATAACCTTACTAGCATGGGAGATGAGTACAACTGTTCAGTGGCTTGAACATTCTTTAGTACTGCCCTTCTTGGGAACTAGGATGAGGATGGACCTCTTCCTGTCCTCTGGTCCCTACTGGCTTTTCCAAATTTTCTGACATATTGAGCAGAGCATTTACTAGCATCATCTTTTAGGATTTTAAGTAGCTTTGCTGGCATTCTATCACCTCCACTAGCTTTATGGGCAGCAGTGCTTCTTAAGACCCACTTGACTTCACATTGCAGAATATCTGGCTCTGAGTGAGAAAATACACCATTGTGATGATCTGGGTCATTAAGTTCTTTTTTTTTTTTTTTTTTTTTGTATAGTTCTTCTGTGTACTTTTTCCATCTCTTCTTGGTCTATTCTGCTATATTAACTCACAAAATACCAAAGAGTCAAAGTGATCTTGGGAAAGAAGAACAACGTTCGAGACTACGGTTGCTGATTTCAAATTGTATTAGAAAGCTATAGTAATCAAAACAGAATGATTTGCTTCTGGTACGAAAGCAGACACATAGATCAACAGAGCAGAACAGAGAAGCAAGAAAGAAACACAGACACATATATTGTTGGTTAGTTTATGAGAAAGGAGCCAAGACTATCAAGTGGGAAAAGGAGAAGCTTTTCAAATATTGCACTGGGAAAAGTGGATAATGTTATGGAAAAATGAAACTGTACCCCTGTCTTTTACCATACACAAATATCAACTAAAGAGGAATTAAAAAGTTGAACATCCGACTTGAAGTGATTAAACCCCTAGAAGAGAACATTGAGGCAATCTTATTGCCTTCTGTCTTTTAAATGAGATTTTGGGTTTCACACCAAAAGCCAAGGCAACAAGGCAACAACTGCAAAAACAAACAAGTGACACCATATCAAACTCCAAACAAAGGAACGTCAACAAAATCAAATGGCAATTTATAGATTGACAGAAGGTATTTCCAAATCATATATTTAAGTTCAGTTCAGTTCAGTCGTTCAGTCGTTTCCGACTCTTTGCGACCCCATGAATCGCAGCATGCCAGGCCTCCCTGTCCATCACCAGCTCTCGGAGTTTACTCAAACTCATGTCCATCAAGTCAGTGATGCCATCCAGCCATCTCATCCTCTGTTGTCCCCTTCTCCTCCTGCCCCCATATATTTGATAAGAGCTTAACATCCAAAAATACATGAGACATACAACTCAAGGGCAACAAAGACCAAATAATCCACATTTTTAAAGGCGCTTAAGAAAATTAAGAGTTTCAATAAACCTGAAGATTAGACTGCAGATGAGAGACACTGCAAGGTTTTCCATCTAGAACAACAAAAGCTTGTGCCTTCTTGGTATTACTTCATTCATCTCCACTCATTTGTTTGACAATTACAGTTCAAAGTGTACATTCTTCAGTGAATAGAATTCACCCCACACTGAGCTATAATATGTACTAAGAACAGCCACACTGGGGAAACAAACAAACTATTATTTGTATATCTCTATGAGACCTATAAAAGGCAAGGTAATCTCCAGAGTTTACCACTCCATTGTTTTCTATATTTCATTTCAAAATTGAGCCACTAAGTAAGGAAAATGAGTTAAGAGACCTCAATGATATATATAGAGAGAATCAGTTTCAAATGGGAGCATTAATGGATTATAATTTGGAGGTAATTTATTACTAGTGTTGTAACTGTAGTCCTATTGATTCTCTAATGCATCAGGGTAATACTTCATTATAAATATTAATACCAACATAGGGACACATACCACTAAAGTGATAGTGAATAGAGAAAGACATAGAATATAGTAGGCAAGAAGTGAAAGTATGGGAAGTCAGCAATGGTAGTAATGTAAAGGGCAGTATTGCCTTGAGAGGAAGGAAGGTTCTCAGAGTTTCTTGAAACACCAAGAATGAGCCAGATGTGAGGAATTAGCTTAATTTGTAAACCAGAAACTCTGCCAGAAGAAATTTCAGTTCATAAAAATATTACAATGTTATAACCCACAATTTAGACAGATAATAGGGTAGGGTAGGGTATATAGACATTTAAATTCTCCATTGCTTAGTGCATCAGGCACTCAAGGACCACCCTCACTGACGTCTGTATCTATTGCTCAACCTACAGGTACCACCATGGAGAAAGCTATAGCTCTACTCCACTGGTAGTTGAACCCTACTTTTATGGCCTCATGGCTTTCCTTAAGAAGCATTCAATGCAGCAGATTTCCTCCATCCCATCGAATCTGGCTGACTCCCCACGGTCAACAGGAGTGCTCGTCCTGGGATCATTCCGCAATCCCCATGGCCTCAGCTCCCAGCTTCCATGGACATCAGTGGACTTACAATCCTGTCCGAGGTATGAAAGGCAGCAGCATGGCTTGTCTATGTTGTTCTCACTCTGTTCAGACGGTCACAGGTTAGTTAGTTCACTCCCCAACACTTCAAATGACTTCCCCATTCCAGTGGATGGCCATGGATGCGGGGATCTCTCCCCTGCCCTTCAGCTCCCTCAGCCCCAGGTGCAGGCTGGTCCCACTTGCTCTCCTCCTTCTTTCCCCTTCATCCTTGTCCCTTCTCTCCTTTGTCCTACCGAGTTCTGTGTGGCTCCTGATATTCCTCCTCTGGAGTCAGGGCAACCCGCCAGTATTCACCTGGTCTTCTGAGAGAACTGCTGCGTCTTTAGACATTCTTGATGCATCAGTGGAGAGAGGTGTACCCCACTCCCAACTACCGCTCCGTCATCTTGTCCACCCCCATTTGTGAATGTATTAGAAATGAGTTTCCCTTTCTTTTAAGTATCATTGCCATCACCACACATGTTTAACTTTTGCTTTTTGAGGAAAACACATGTAAGTTCCACTCTCTTCAGTTGAGTCAGTCATTCAGTTGTGTCCGACTCTTTTGACCCCATGGACTACGGCAACACAGGCTTCCCTGTCCATAACCAACATCCAGAGCTTGATCAATCTCATTATTAGATCTCATGATTAGATCATGACTCTCAAATATTATAATCTCAGATCAGTTCAGTTCAGTAACTCTTTCGGGTCTGAGTCTTTGCGACCCCATGAATCGTAGCATGCCAGGCCTCCCTGTCCATCACAAATTCACGGAGTTTACTCAAACTAATGTTGATCCAGTCAGTGATGCCATCCAGCCATCTCATCCTCTGTCGTCCCCTTCTCCTCCTGCCCCCCATCCCTCCCATCATCAGAGTCTTTTTCAATGAGTCAACTTTTTGTGTGAGGTGGCCAAAGTATTGGAGTTTCAGCTTTAGCATCAGTCCTTCCAATGAGCACACAGGACTGAGCTCCTTTAGGATGGTCTTGTTGGATCTCTTTGCAGTCCAAGGGACTCTAAAGAGTCGTTGCCAACGCCACAGTTCAAAAGCATAAATTTTTTAGGGCTCAGCTTTCTTTACCGTCCAACTCTCACATCCATACACGACCACTGGAAAAACCATAGCCGTTGGCAAAGTAATGTCTCTGCTCTTAAACATGCTATCTAATTTGGTAATAACTTTCCTTCCAAGGAGTAAGCATCTTTTAATTTCATGGCTGCAATCTGCATCTGTAGTGATTTTGGAGCCCCAGGAACAAACTCTGACACTGTTTCCACTGTTTTCCCCATCTATTTCCAATGAAGTGATGGAACCAGATACCGTGATCTTAGTTTTCTGAATGTTGAACTTAAAGCCCACTTTTTCACTCTCCTCTTTCACTTTCATCAAGAGGCTTTTTAGTTCCTCTACACTTTCTGCAACAAGGGTGGTGTCATCTGCATATCAGAGGTTACTTATATTTCTCCTGGCAATCTTGATTCCAGGTTGTGCTTCTCCAGCCCAGCGTTTTTCATGATATACTCTGCATATAAGTTAAATAAGCAGGGTGACAATATACAGCCTTGATGTACTCCTTTTCCCATCTGGAACCAGTCTGTTGGTCCATGTCCAATTCTAACTGTTGCGTCCTGACCTGCATACGGATTTCTCAGGAAGCAAGTCTGGTGGTCTGGTATTCCCATCTCTTTCAGAATTTTCCACAGTTTATTGTGATCCACACAGTCAACAGGTTTGGCATAGTCAATAAAGCAGAAGTAGACGTTTTTCTGGAACTCTCTTGCTTTTTCGATGTTCCAGCAGATGTTGGCAATTTGATCTCTGGTTCCTCTGCCTTTTCTAAAACCAGCTTGAACATCTGGAAGTTCATGGTTCACGTATTGCTGAAGCCTGGATTTCAGAATTTTGAGCATTACTTTCCTAGCGTGTGAGCTGAGTGCAATTATGCCATAGTTTGAGCAGTCTTTGGGATTGCCTTTCCTTGGGAATTGCACTGAAAATTTACTTTTTCAAGTCCTGTGGCCACTGCTGATTTTTCCAAATTTGCTGGCATATTGAGTGCAGTACTTTCACAGTATCATCTTTCAGGATTTGAAATAGCTCAACTGGAATTCCATCACATCCACTAACTTTGTTCCTAGTGATGCTTCCTAAGGCCCACTTGACTTCACATTTCAGGATGTCGGGATCTACGTGAATGACCACACCATTGTGATTATCTGGGTCATGAAGATCTTTTTTGTACAGTTCTTCTGTGTATTCTTGCCACCTCTTCTCTGCATCTTCTGCTTCTTTTAGGTCTATACCATTTCTCTGCTTTATTGAACCCATCTTTGCCTGAAATGTTCCCTTGGTATCTCTCATTTTCTTGAAGTGATCTCTTGTCTTTCCCATTCTGTTTTCCTCTATTTCTTTGCATTGATCGCTACAGAAGGCTTTCTTATCTCTCCTTGCTATTCTTTGGAACTCTGCATTGAAATGGGAATATCTTTCCATTTCTCCTTTGCTTTTCACTTCTCTTCTTTTCACAGCTATTTGTAAGGTCTCCTCAAACAACTATTTTGCCTTTTGCTTTTCTTTTCCATGAGGATGGTCTTGATCCCTGTCTCTTTTACAATGTCATGAACCTCCGTCCATAGTTTATCAGCACTCTATCAGATCTAGTTCCTTAAATCTATTTCTCACTTCTCCTGTATAGTCATAAGGGACTTGATTTAGGTCATACCTGAATGGTCTAGTGATTTTCCCTACTTTCTTCAATTTAAGTCTGAATTTGGCCATAAGGAGTTCATTATTGTTCTGCCCGTATTCCGAGTCCCTGGTCGGGAAAGAAGACTCCTAGAAACAATGCAACTTGCAATAGGGGAATTTATTACTGACTCGAGCCAGGGCCCCCCTACCCTCACCAAGTGTGTGAGGACAAAAAGGCCCCGAGCCCCAGTTCCTTCGGGTATTTATTAGGTCAAAAAAAGCAGCAGGTAGTTGGCGCAAGCGGATTGGTTACACAGTAGGTAGTTGGCGCAAGCGGATTGGTTACACAGTTGCAAGGTAATTTTTGTTGGCCCAACGTGGGACTTTCAGCTTTCCCCTGATAGGTTCCCTTTTTTCTGGCTAGGCATATGTTGATTGGCTGGCTCCAGGAGGCCTGATAATTATGTTACCCCGGGAAACCAGGCCTAGTCCTAATCTAGGCTGCCTGTCATGGCGTTAGCCATGACAGCCTCACATTTCCCCCCTGTCTTTGTACTTTTGTAGAGGAATCTTTCTCTTCACCCTGTGAAATTGACTGATATTGTTGTCTCAATACCATAGTTTGGATGGTATTTAGGCGCTCCCTAATAAATGAGACCAGACGGTTTAAAATGCATGGACCAAAGGTCAGTAACAATATTAATATTATGAGTGGACCCAGGAGGGTGGAAATCAAAGTGGTCAAGCAGGGGGAGCGCTGAAACCAAGATTCAAACCAGCCTTGTTGGGCTTCTCGTTTTCTCTTCTGCTGAGCTACTCCTTCTCTTACTTTCTGGAGAGATTTTTGTACCACACCTGAATGGTTAGTATAGAAACAGCATTCTTCTCCCAGTGCTGCACATAATCCCCCTTGTTGCAGAAACAACAAATCTAAACCTCTCCTATTCTGTAACACTACTTCAGCCAAGGAGCTCAAGGATTCTTGGAGGTGTGAAATGGACTTCTTGAATTGCTCAATATCTTCATCTATTGCAGCCCTTAGTTCATTATACTGTTTATCTTGCAATGTTAAGGCTGCAATCCCACTTCCCATTCCTATAGCACCCAATAGGGCTGCTAAAGTCAGGGCAGTGACTGGTTCTCGTTTTACCCTATATTGACCCGATGGGTCTAACCTTGGTTGCAGCTCTTCCTTTGAGTAATAGTTTAGCTGGGGGATCAGGTGGACTAGGACACAGAAATCTTGGGAGGCATTAAGTGCTGCCTTATGGACACACGGGGTTATTCCGGCAGAGCAAGCCCACCACCCGTTTTCTTGCGGAAGTACCCACTGGTGAGTAGAATTGGGGTGGCTAGTCCTAGGGACTGAATTATTATTACATATTTGTTGATAAGTCTTAGGGATAGTTCCTATACAGGTGCCTATGCCCGTAATGGAGCCTACTGTCAACCGGCCTGACCCAGGTTGTTGCTGCCATCTGCAGGCCGAGACATCAGAGGTCACATTGAATCTTGAAGAAAAGGCAACCGCCTCATAATAGGGAGGCCTAATATTATAGCAAAGCCGTCAACCATTTGTTAAGTCTGTATGAGAGGCATTTAGGGTGAGATAAGCTGAGGAGATCATTTTCATAAGGGGTTCTGTTGGTGGGGACATGTTAACCTTGGGGGGTCCCATGGTGCGTGAAGTCGATCTATTAGCCTGACTTTGGTTCTGGGAGGGAGGCTTTGGGGTTGTTCCCTCGTTTGGTCCTAAGGCTACTTTGGGTGCCAAATAGAGTGGTCCCAGTTTTAATTTAAGCTCGAACCGGAATCCTGTGTCATAGCCAGTCTTGTAAAGACGGAGGCCCCAAGCTCGACCAATATCCCACCTGGTAAGTTTCTTTCCTTTGTCTGTGAATTTGATCTGTAATGGGAAACATTGCCTGGGTTTGGATGATACTCCCTTAGTTGGACATTTCTGGGAATTCGGGGGTGATTTTACCTGAATGAGGTCCTTGTCGGAGTTAGTGAGCCAATGGACTGTTCCCATGGTTTCGCAACCCCAAGCGGCACAATAAAAAGAGTCAACTCCCCCACATTTTTCAATTTGGTTCCAAACCCTTCCTCCCTCCGAGCAGACATAGACAGGCACCTGTTCGTAGTACTATGGGCCTTTTCACTCACAGTTACGGGTGAACAGACCGAAAGAGCCATGGGCAAAGAACTTGGTCAGTTGGTGGGGACCAAACCCATTACCGTCAGCCGCCAGCACGCACAAATCAAAGGTCAGTATTGGCCACCATGTCCCTTTGGGGGCCACGTTGGAGCTCGAATTAAGCACTTTTCCAGTCTCAGGATTGTAGATCACCCAAGTCAGATTAGCTGGCTGATGGAGGTTGTGGCTGGTTGCTCCTGGGCCGATGAAAACTGTTATCAACAGGAGGGTTAAGAGGGCTCTCGTCGTATGAGTTTCAGTTTCAAAGGGTTTGATGGGTGAGGTCTTGTCGATCATTTTGCTTGCGCCTTCTCCTGTTCTTCCGGGGTGGTTTGCCACACGTGACTGCAGTGAACCCAGGGCCCGATCCCGTCGACCTTAACAGCAGTAGGAGTGGTAAGGAGAACAGCATAAGGGCCTTTCTATTTAGGTTCTAATGCTTTAGATTGGTGTCATTTTACCCAAACCGAATCACCTGGGCCAATATTATGTGAGGGGATGGTTCCCTTGCTTGTTCCCTCATGTACCTCTCGAATTAATTTCCAAACATGGCTATGCATCTTACTTAATGCCATCAGTGATTGCTGGAATTGTCCCCAGGTAGGGCTTGGTAGGCATTTTCTCTTGAATATAGGACACACAGGAGGGGGGTCTTCCATACAGAATCTCAAAAGGGGTAAGATTCAGCTTATAAGGGGTGTTACGCGCTCAAAAGAGCATGAAGGGAAGGAGGGTCACCAAGTCCCTGCCAGTCTCTATTGCCAACTTTCTCAAAGTTTCTTTTAGGGTCCAATTCATTCTTTCAACCTGTCCTGAGCTCTGGGGATTATATTCACAATGTAACTTCCATTTTGTCCCCAGAGCTTGGGCCAGCCCTTGTACAATCTGACTCACAAAGGCAGGTCCGTTATCAGAGCCCATAGTCACTGGCAGCCTGTACCTAGCCACTATCGCCTCTAAGATCTTTTTAGCAACCACTGAACCACTGTTGCTGTCTCTCCCTTAGTGGGGAAGGCTTCTACCCATCCCAAGAAGGTATCTACCAGAACCAACAGATAGCGATACCCGTACTTGCCTGGTCTTACCTCAGTGAAATCTATCTCCCAGTGTTGCCCTGGCTCTTTTCCTCGGTACCTCGTTCCAGTGTGCTGCCTTTTTCCTGTCTTCATCAGCTGGCACACTTTGCAAGCCTGGATTATCTCTCGCACAGTTGCATTTTGTCAAGGGAACCTCAGGCAGGCTCTCTGGAGAAGTGTCAAGATCTTTTTCTCCCCCAAGTGTGTAGTTGTGTGCAGGTGTTCACATAGGTGACGACCCAGGATGGCAGGCAATATCAGGTTGTTGTTTTGATCTCGGTACCATCTATTTTTGTCATCCTTCTGGAGGGTGGTATCATCGTTGATCCAAACGAGGTCAGGGAGGGACTAGTCGGGGACTGGCGGCAGAGCCCCATACCAGGGGGTGGAAGTCCCACGGCTAATATGGGGGCGGCGTAGTCCCGGCTGGCCGCTTCTCGAGCAGCCGCATCAGCAGCCCGATTGCCCCGTGCCCTAGGGTCTTCTCCTTTCTGGTGACCGTGGACATGTACAATTGCTACTGCCCGGGGCAGTTGAACAGCTTTCAGGATCCTGCGGATCTCGGGCAAATTCTTGACTTTTTTTCCCTCTGCTGTTCTAAATCCCCTTTCCTGGTATATCGGACCTTGAATATGGACAGTGCTAAAAGCATATCGGCTGTCCATAAAAATGGCGACTCTCTTCCCTTTTGCTTGTTCCAGAGCCTGTATTAGGGCAATCAACTCTGCTTTTTGTGCAGACGTGTTTGGGGGAAGTGTCTCAGCCCATATTGTCTGTCCTGAATCATCAACTATATCGGCTCCCACCTTCCTTTGTCCATCTTTTACATAGCTGCTCCCATCAGTGAACCATACTAGCTCACTGTTGTTTAGCGGCACATCAGTTAAGTCTTTTCGAGCCGCCAGGGCCTCAGCCAGTATCTCACTGCAATCATGGAGAGGGTGGTCCTTCTCTGGGTTAGGTAGAAGCGTGGCTGGATTCAGGAAGCAAGGGGTCTGAAAACGCACCCGTGGGGCATCAAGCAGCAGGGCCTGGTAATGTGTCAAACGGGCATTGGAGATCCACTTACCCGGCGGCTGCTTTAGAACCCCTTCGATGTCGTGGGGGGTGTAAACCCAGAGTTGCTGTCCATACGTCAACTTGTCGGCGTTGCGGACAAGGAGGGCAGTGGCTGCAATAATGTGGAGGCAAGGGGGCCATCCAGAGGCCACCGGGTTTAATTGCTTTGAAAGGTATGCTACCGGCCACCTCCATGGTCCCCATTGTTGCATCAAGACCCCCTTTCCTATTCCTTGCTATTCATCTACAAACAGCTGGAATGGCTTATTTGGGTTAGGCAGGGCAAGGGCTGGGGCTTCTAGTAGGGCCCGTCTGAGTGTCTGGAAAGCCTGTTTCATTGGCTCAGTTCAAGTCCAGTTTGGGGTCTCTTTACTTCCCTCATACAAGGGCCAGGCCTTCTCAGCAAATCCCATGATCCACAGCCTACAATATCCAACAGTCCCCCAAAACTCTCTTACCTGGTGGGGGGTCTTGGGCTCTGGTATCTGCAATATTGTTTCCTTCATGGCCTGAGTTAGCCACCTTTGCCCCTGCCTGATCTTATACCCCAAATAGGTGACCTCTTGCCGGGATATTTGCTCCTTCTTTGCACTAGCATGATACCCCAAGGTGCCTAGAGTCTATAAGAGGTCACCGGTGGCATGGCTGCATGCCTCCTCTGTGGTTCCAGCCAACATAAGGTCATCTACATATTGCAGCAGGATGACCTCTGGGTGGCGAGTCTGATATTCATAGAGGTCTTTACTCAAAGCCTCATTAAACAAGGTACGGGAGTTTTTGAACCCTTGTGGGAGGCGGGTCCAAGTTAGTTGTACTGCTGGTTGGCCTTTCCCCTCAGTCCACTCAAAGGCAAATATTTCCTGGCTCTGGGCCACCAGGGGTAGGCTGAAAAAAGCATCTTTCAAGTCCAACACAGTGTACCAAGTGTACTCAGGCAGCAGACTGCTCAGGAAGGTATACGGGTTGGGGACAGTAGGGTGTATGTCACTCACCCGCTTGTTGACTTCTCGTAGGTCCTGGGCAGGTCTGTAATCCGTACTCCCTGGCTTCTTCACCGGTAGTAACGGGGTGCTCCAAGGGGATTGGCACCGCTTGAGAATTCTGGCATCCATGAGCCGTCGAATGTGGGGAGTGATCCCCCATAGAGCCTCCTGGCTCATAGGGTATTGCCTCACCCTCACAGGAGTCACCTCGGCTTTTAGTTCGATGACGACTGGATGTCTCTGTTTAGCCAGTCCCATTCCTGCTGTTTCTGCCCATGCCAACGGGTATTTATGGACCCACGTTGCATATCTGGTGCTATAACCTCTGAGGGCTTAGGCACAAAAAGTCTGTATTCATCTCTTAAAGCTAGAGACAAGACACGTATCGGCTGTCCAAGTCCATCCGTGACTGACATTCCCCCAGGGTCAAAATGGATCTGAGCATTAACTTTAGTCAACAAGTCCCATCCAAGTAGAGGGGCTGGGCATTCTGGTATCACCAAAAACGAGTGGGACACCTGGTGGGTCTCCAGGTTTACTTTCTGTTCCGTGGTCCAACAATATCTTTTTGTCCCCATGGCTCCCTGCACCAAGCTGGTTTTTTTAGACATTGGTCCCAGTTTTTGATTTAAAACAGAGTGTTGGGCGCCAGTGTCCACCATGAAGCCAACGGGTTTCCCCTCCACATGTATGGTTACCCAGGACTCGGGGAGGGGTGCCGAGTCTTGACTCCCCTAGTCACTGTCTTCCCCCGCATATAGAACTCGAGTTCCAGGGGAAATTCTCTCTCTCTGGGTTGTTCCTCTCTTCGGGTCTCTCTTAGGGCACTCATTTTTACAGTGCCCCCGTTCTTTGCAGTAAGCACACTGATCTTTCTTTAGGGCCTGCCTTTTTGGTCTCTCTGTTTCTCCCATCTGGGTGCCTCGAGGCTCCCTCAATTCTCTTCCGGCCTTCATCCCCGCAAAAAGAATCTTGGCTAGCTCTCTCTGGTTCTTCCGGGTTTCCTTCACCCTATGTTCCCTATCTTCTTTCCTGATCTTCTCAGCTAGTTCCTTTTCCTCCCAACAAAGTCTTTCCTCCCTTTCTTCTGGGGTCTCCCTATTATTAAATACCTTTTCAGCTACTTTCAGTAAGTCTTGTATTGTCTGTTCTCCTAACCCCTCTATATTTTATAATTTCCTCTTAATATCTGGGGCTGCTTGATTCACAAACGCTAGTAGAACTGCAGCGCGTGATTCCTCAGCCTGGGGGTCCATGGGTGTATATTGCCTAAAGGCTGCCATTAGCCTCTCTAGGAAGGCTGACGGGCTCTCAGTGGGCTCTTGCCTTATTAAATTTACCTTCGCCAAATTTGTTGGCTTCCTAGCTGTGGCCCGCAGGCCAGCCATTAGAGTCTGGCGGTACACTGGGAGATGCTCCCTACCTTCCACTCGCTCAAAATCCCAGCTAGGCCGCAACAGAGGAAACCCTTCGTCCACAAGATGAGGCTGGGTGGTTGGTCTCCCGTCGACCCCCAGGACCAGTTTCCGCGCCTCTGCCAGGATTCACTCCCCTTCTTCTGTGGTGAAGAGCACCTGCAACAGCTGCTGACAATCATCCCAGGTGGGGTTATGAGTGAACAAAATGAAACCTAAGAGGTTAATGAGGCCTTGGGGTTTCTCCGAAAAAGGAGGATTTTGGGTTTTCCAATTATACAGATCACTCGTGGAAAAGGGCCAATACTGATAGGTTCGCTCTCCGTCCGGGTTAGCTGGTCCCACCCGGACGGGGAGTGCCTGTATAGTAGGTGAAGGTAACTCTGGGTCCCCATGATCCTGCTCACCCCTATTTCCTCTATTCCTTCTCTGGGTTCGGGATTCCCTTATCCCTTCTGATTCATCGGGGTGGGGGGGGGGCTCTTTCCCCCGGGGAAACCTGCAATGGAGAAGGGACATATGGCGGGGGCCTAATTTCCTTCTCCAAGTTAATCAGGTTCCGGTCCGAGGATTCCTGCAAGACCGGTTTTGGGCCCTTATTCTTCTTGGCTTCCTCTGGGGGAGTGGGAGTTTCCATAACCAGGGCCTGTACATTAGGAGAATCAGGGAGTTTGTGAACAAAAGGTTTTAACCATTTGGGCGGATCTTCTACTAGATCTTGCCAGACTATAACATATGGGACTTGGCTCGGGTGGCCCCAGGGATCAGGAGCCATAACTTTCTCTTTCACCACCCAAATAATAGAAGGTTGAAAAGTTCCCTCTGGAGGCCATCCAACTTGGAAGGCGGGCCACTCTGCAGAGCAAAAGGTTATTAATTTACTCTTTGTAGCCAGTAGCAACAGATCATATGCTCTAGCCCTGACATCCGAGAAATGATCAGTCATGAGAGAGAGTGGGGTGGATTCTCCTTGCCCCATAACGAGAGTCAGAAGAAAGTCACCGAGAATTACCACCAAAAAAATCCTATCGGGAGTGGTGGCGGCCAGGAGGTTGGGCTTGTGGTATGCTTCGTGGAACTATTTGAGTGCCTTAGTCGTTTCATGGAAGATTTCTTGCTGGGGGCGGGCACCCTAAATATTTCTAGCCCGTTCCATGACCCCCTTATCCTTTCATGGGAGTCTTCCAGTGGCAGGCACCCTATCATCTCTTAAGCTCCTGTCCCGTGCCCACACAGATGGGTTTTTATTTGGCAAGATTCTCGGTTTGGAATACAAGAAAAAAGAAAAGAGTTTCACCCTCTCAGGCTCCCGTTACTGGGGCTGACTTGTTGGGAGGCCTTCAGAATCCGCCAGGGAATAGCCCTGGCCGGGACTCGTCAGTTGCTCCGACAACTGTCTGCCCATTTACTGAAACTCTCAGAGACAGAAATGAGGAAGTAGACAATGAAACAACGAGACAGGAGACAATGCCGGCAGTTATACAGAAAAACACACAGACAGACACACATCGGCTGACAACACAGATCCTCTGGAACCAGGGTCACCTTACCGAATGGCATCCACTGTTCCCCAGATTCAGGCTTAGGAGAGGAGGTCTCCTTCCTGCGGAGCTGGCTGCCTTCCAGTGCACTCACTGGCCTCGGCCTCATGCCAGCCGGAACGGCGAATCTGTTCCCTCATGGAAAGTTTTCCCTCACGCCAGACACCTTCCTGCCTTTTAGCAGGGCCTCAGATTTACTCTGGTCTTTTTGCGCCAGACACCTTCCTGCTTCACAGCAGGGCCCCGGATTTACTCTGGTCTTTCTGCACCAGACACCTTCCTGCTTCACAGCAGGGCCCAGATTTACTATGGGCTTTTCTAGACCTGCCTGAGCACCGGTGCTATTACCTGTCCTTTTTCCCCTTTGTTCCAAAGAGCGTTCTTCCCTGGTCAAGGGATCCCAGACGAGCCCCCAAATGTTCTGCCCGTAGTCCGAGTCCCCGGTCGGGAAAGAAGACTCCTAGAAACAATGCAACTTGCAATAGGGGAATTTATTACTGACTCGAGCCAGGGCCCCCCCGCCCTCCCCAAGTGTGTGAGGACAAAAAGGCCCTGAGCTCCAGTTCTCTCAGGTATTTATTAGGTCAAAAAAAGCAGCAGGTAGTTGGCGCAAGCGGATTGGTTACACAGTAGGTAGTTGGCGCAAGCGGATTGGTTACACAGTTGCAAGGTAATTTTTGTTGGTCCAACGTGGGGCTTTCAGCTTTCCCCTGATAGGTTCCCTTTTTTCTGGCTAGGCATATGTTGATTGGCTGGCTCCAGGAGGCCTGATAATTATGTTACCCTGGGAAACCAGGCCTAGTCCTAATCTAGGCTGCCTGTCATGGTGTTAGCCATGACAGCCTCACAATTATCTGAGTCTCAGTCAGCTCCTGGTCTTGTTTTTGCTGACTGTACAGAGCTTCTCCATCTTTGGCCGCAAAGAATATAATCAATCTGAATTCAGTTTCAACCATCTGGTGTTGTCCATGTGTAGAGTCTTCTCTTGTGTTGCTGGAAGAAGGTGTTTGCTATGACCAGTGGTTTCTCTAGGGAAAACTCTATTAGCCTTTGCCCTGCTTCATTCATACTCCAAGGCCAAATGTGTCTGTTACTCCAGGTGTTTTTTGACTTCCTACTTTTGCTTTCCAGTCCCCTAGAATGAAAAAGACATCTTTCTCTGGGTGTTAGTCCTAAAAGGTCTTGTAGGTCTTCATAGCACTGTTCAACTTCAGCTTCTTCAGGGTTACTGGTTGGGGAATAGTCTTGAATTATCATGATTTTGAATGGATTGCCTTGGAAATAAAAGAGATCATACTGTCATTTTTTAGTTTGCCACCAAGTAGTGCATTTTGAACTCTTTTGTTGACCAAGACGGCTACTGCATTTCTTCTAAGGGATTTCTGCCCACAGTAGTAGATATAATGGTCATCTGAGTTAATTTTGCCCATTCCAGTCCATTTTAGTTCACTGATTCCTAGAATGTCGACATTCACCTTTGCCATCTCCTGTTTGACCACTTCCAATTTGCCTTGGTTCATGGACCTTACATTCCAGGTTCCTATGCAATATTGCTCTTTATAGCATCAGACCTTGCTTCTATCACTAGTCCCATCCTCAAATGGGTATTGTTTTTTCTTTGGCTCCATCCTTTCATTCTTTCTGGAGTTATTTCTCCACTGATCTCCAGTAGCATATTGGGCACCTTCTGACCTGCAGAGATCCTCTTTCAGTATCCTATCATTTTTCCTTTTCATACTGTTCATGAGGTTCTCAAGGCAAGAATACTGAAGTGGATTGCCATTCCCTTCTCTAGTGGACCACATTCTGTCAGACCTCTCCACCATGACCCATCAGTCTTCAGTGGCCCCACACTGCATGGCTTAGTTTCATTAAGTTAGAGAAGAGTGTGGACCGTGTGATCAGATTGTCTAATTTTCTGTGATTATGGTTTCAGTGTGTCTGCCCTTTGATGCTCACTCGCAACACCTACCGTCTTACTTGGGTTTCTCTTACCTTGGATGTGGGATATCTCTTTATGGCTGCTCTAGCAAAGCACAGCCACTGCTCCTTATCTTGGACCAGGGGAATCTCCTCATGGCCGCCCCTTCTGACCTTGAACGTGGAGTACCTCCTCTTGGGCCAGCCGCCACTCCTTGGCCGTGGGATTGGTCCTCTTGGCTGCAGCCCATGACTTTGGCGTAGGGTAGCTCCTCTCTGCTGCCGTCCCTGACCTCGGAAGTGGAATAGCTCCCCTCAGCCACCGCCTCTGACCTCAGACCTGAGGTAGATCCTCTCGGCCGCTCCTATACCATTGCAGCCTGGTGCTCTCGGTCACCACTCCTGGCCTTGGGCGAGGGGCTGCTCCTCACGGCCACGCTTCTGCACAGTCCATCATGCAAAATCCAGAGTCAGGGTTGGGACATTCTAGGGACTGAGGAAGCATTGGTTTCTAGAGGTTTGCTCAGCACACTTCCTTCTGCATCCTCTTCTGATGACAGAGCCTGTTGTTGATGGGTCTAAATTAGAATCTCAGAACGTATTAATTTTTTATACATGAGAATATGTAACCTTTAAAAATCTCTCCCTATTTCTCCTACCCTCGAGTCTTTGGCAATCATTTTTCTACTCTGAGTTCCATCTGTTTTTTTTTTTAATACCTTATAATTGCAATCATATAGTATTTTTCTTCCTCTGACTTAGTTAACTTAGCATAATGCCCTCCAGTTTCATCCAAGCAGTCACAAATGGAAGGACTTCTTTCTTTTTCTAATGGCTAAATAATATTTACCTATATATGTCACATCACATTGTTTTAATCCACTCACCTGTTGAAAGATACTCAGTTTGTTCCTATACCAAGGCTACTGTGAATAATGCTGCAATGAACTTGGGAATACAGATTTCTCTTTGAGACAATGATTTATTTTCCCTTGACTATATATCCAGTAGTGGGATAATGGTTCACATAACAGTTCTCTTTTAACTTTCTTGAGGAACCACCAGAACATTTTTCCATGACGGTTGCACTGGTACACATCCCTACAAACAGTGTATCAGTTCAGTTCAGTTCAGTCACTCAGTCGTGTCCGAGTCTTTGTGACCCCATGCATCGCAACACGCCAGGCCTCCCTGGCCATCAAGACCTCCCGGAGTTTACTCAGACTCATGCCCATCGAGTCGGTGATGCCATCCAAGCATCTCATCCTCTGTCATCCCCTTCTCCTCCTGCCCCCTATCCTTCCCAGCATTAGGTTCTTTTCCAATGAGTCAACTCTTCGCATGAGGTGGCCAAAGTATTGGAGTTTCAGCTTCAACATCAGTCCTTCCAAGAACACCCAGGACGGATCTCCTTTAGGATGGACTGGTTGGATCTCCTTGCAATCCAAGGGAGTCTCAAGAATCTTCTGCAACACCACAGTTCAAAAGCATCAATTCTTTGGTGCTCAGCTTTCTTCACAGTCCAACCCTCACATCCCTACATGACCACTGCAAAAACCATAGCCTTGACCAGACGGACCTTTGTTGGCAAAGTAGTGTCTCTGCTTTTTAATATGCTATCTAGGTTGGTCATGACTTTCCTTCCAAGGAGTAAGCATCTTTTAATTTCATAGCTGCAATCACCATCTGCAGTGATTTTGGAGCCCCCAAAAATAAAGTCTGACACGGTTTCCACTGTCTGCCCTTCTATTTCCCATGAGGTGACGGGACCAGATGTCATAATCTTAGTTTTCTGAATGTTAAGCTTTAAGCCAACTTTTTCACTCTCCTCTTTCACTTTCATCAAGAGGCTTTTTAGTTCCTCTTCACTTTCTGCCATAAGGGTCCCTTTTTCTCTATATCCTCAATAACATTTGTCATTTCTTACTTTTTTGGCACTAGCCATTCACACAGTTATGTGGTGATAACTCTTGTGCTTTTGATCTGCATTTCCTTTGATTATTAGTGATGCTGAACATCTTGTCATATACCTCTTGATCATCTATATGTCGTATTTGTGGGAAAATGTCTAGTCTTTAAAGATGTAGCATACATAATGTTTACTATATTCCGATATACGAAACTCAGTTGCCTACCTGTATATCAACAACGAACTCTCAGAAAGTGGAATAAAGAAAACAATCTCATTTACTATTGCATCACAAAAAGATAAAACACTTAGAAATAAACTTAAGCAAGGTATTGAAAGATTTTATGCAAAACCTTTAAGACATTGATAAGAGAAATTTAAAAAGCATTAAAAATATGTAAAGTTAGGTGGTCATTTCAATGTGTTTCTTGAGGTAGGATTTGTATTACTTTAAACTTCCCTCTTAGAAGTGCTTATGTTGAATCATATAGGTTTTAGATCACCATGTTTTCATTGTTCTTTCTTTCTAGGGCTGTTTCAATTTCCTTTATTTCTTCACTAACATGTTCATTATTTAGAAATGGTTTGTTTAATCTCCATGTGTTTTTGGTCTTTAAATTTGTTTTTTTTTGTTTGTTTGTTTGTTTGTTTGTTTTTAATTCCTATAGTCGTTATCTAGTCTCACAATGTTGTGTTCAGAGAAAATGCTTGATAAAATTTCAATTTCCTTAAATTTACTGAGGTTTGAAGATGAGAAAAATGTTCCACGTTCACCTGAGAAGAAAGTGTATTCTGCATTTGGATGGAATGTGCTGAAGATATCTATTAGGTCTGTTTGCTCTAATAGTTCCCTTTAGGCTTATGTTTCCTTATTTATTTTCTGTTTTGATGATCTATCCATTGGTAGAGGTGGGGTGTTAACACGCCCTACTATTACTGTGTTACTCTCAATTTCCCGTTTTATGTCAGTTAGTGTTCACCTTATGTATGGAAGTGCTCCTATGTTGGGTACATAAATATTTAAAATTGTTTTGTCTTTTTCTTGGACTGATCCCTTAATCATTTTGCAGTGTCCTTCTTTATCCCTTGTAATAGATTTTATTTTAAGGTCTATTTTTTCTGACATGAAAATTGCCAATCTGGTTTTCTTTGGATTTCCATTTGCATGGAATATCTTTTACCGTCCTCTCACTTACAGTCTGTATGAGTCTCTAGGACTGAAGTGGGCCTCTTGTAGACAGCATATATAAGGGTCTTATTTTTGTATCCATTCAGCCACTTTGTGTCTTTTGGTAAGAATGGGAGAAGATAATACCAAATAAAACAACTGATAAAGGACTGCTTTCCGGAATACAAGTAGCTCAAACAAGTCAGTCATCAAAAGAAAAGGCAAGAGCTGAAAAAATAAACTAGTGAGACCACATCAAACTCAAAATCTTCTGCATAGTAAAAGAAGCCTTCAAGAAAATGAAATGGCAAACTATGGAATGAAAAAAAAATTGCAAATCACATATTTTGTAAGGGCTTCATATCCAGGTATATATAAGAGACTCATGCAACTCAGTAGTAGAAGAAATCAAACAACCCAAATTATTAAATGGGCAAGGAAGAATAAAATTTTTGAAAATTTTTAAGATTAGACAATAGATGACAGACACTGTAAGTTTTTCCTTCCAAAACAGAAGCCTGTGTCTTCCTGACAGTGCTTTCTTTATTTCCAGTCTCCTGTTTGGTGACTGCACTTCACAGTATGCATCCTTTACTCAATAGCAATTACAAAGTGCTAAGAATAGCCCCACTAACTATAAAAAACTAATAATTACATACTTAACCTCTGGGCATCAAAAATCCAAGGTGATTTTCAGAATTTTCCACTCCATTGTTTTCTACTTTCTGTTTCAAAATTGAAACACCTAGTAAGGTCAAGTGAGTAGGGGACTTCAAAAATACATGGATAGTAAGTCATTTAAAACTGGGAGCATTACTGGATTAAAATGTTGGGGGAATGTATTATTACTAATACTATTGTAATTTTATTCCCTTTAATTCTCTGGTATACTAGGTTGATATTTATTTAAAATAATAATACAGCCACTATGGAGAACAGGGTGGAGATTCCTTCAAACACTGGAAATAGAAGTGCCATATGACTGAGCAATCCCACTACTATGCATACACACCGAGGAAAACAGAACTGAATGAGACACGTGTACCCCAATGTTCATCACAGCACTGTTTATAATAGCCAGCACATGGAAGCAGCGTAGATGTCCATCAGCAGACAAATGTCTAAGAAAGCTGTGGTACATATACACAATACACATATACTCATACTCAGCCATGGAAAATAATACTTTTGAATCAGTTCTAATGAAGTAGATGAAATGGAACCTATTATACAGAGTGAAGTAAGCCAGAAAGAAAAACACCAATACAGTATACTAATGCATATATATGGATTTTAGAAAGATGTTATCACATGTGACATGAATGGCCAGTCCAGTTTCGATGCATGATACAGGATGCTCGGGGCTGGTCCACTGGGATAAGCCAGAGGGATGGGATGGGGAGGGAGGTGGGGGGGGGGGTCAGGAAGGGGAACACATGTACACCCATGGCGGATTCCTGTCAATGTATGGCAAATCCACTAAAATAATGTAAAGTAATTAGCCTCCAATTAAAATTAACAAAATGAAATAAACAAGTAATACCAACATAGAGACACTTAGTACTCGAGTTACAGTAGATTGAGAAAGACAAAGCTTATGAGGCAGATTAGCAATGGCATCAAAAGAAGGGTCAGTATTGCCTAGAAAGAAAGCAAATTCTCTAATTTTTTGGAGACAACACAAACAAGCCAGGTGGGAGCCAACCAGCTTAAGCTGTATACCAGAAACATCACCAGAAGGAAAATGAAGTTCATAAAAGTATGCTGATGCTAAACACCAAAATCCAGACAGTAAGGAAATACGGTAGGGTATACGTAGATACTGAAAACTACTCAGAGAGGTAGACATGGAAGGAGATACACTAATGAGCACCAGAAAAATCAAAGCACAATAGGGTCTGAAAAGTCAATCGTAAAGAGACTTGGCACTCTGATCAAAAGAATAAGAGAATCAAATTAGAAAAAACCAAAATAGAAAGACTTGTGCACATGATAGAACCAGAGAATGCTCAGGAGAGAAAGTTTCGGACCTAGTGGACCAGCGAACAGAAGCCTCCAGCATCAGGAACAGAAACCCTGGGCAGGACTCATGACTGTGCGCTCTGGGAACGGCCTCAGTTTCCAAGTTGGGGCACTATACCGCCTAAAGGTGAACGCAGACAAGGACTATAGCTTGCTGTGACACTGAGTCACAGACGATAGTGTTTGTTAGCTTACTTTTCTCATTCAACTACAAAGTTAATGAATCAGTAATCAATGATAACTGACACCATCAGTTTCCAGTCAGAGTATACATCTGAACCTGATATATGATCCCAAAAAACATTTTTATACTTAAATTTATTGATGTTTAATTGAAGGGTAATTGCTTTACAATACTGTACTGCTTTCGGCTCCTTTTCACCACCCCAACTACTACAGCACCAACTCCTGCTCAGACCAACAGGGAAAGAGAAGGCTTCCCTCCACAGGACGGATTTGATAACCTCAGGTGACTAGATCATCTCAGCGTGGCTCATGTTTTTATTTAAGGAGGGTCCTGCCTGCTCCTGCTGCTGGTCATGTCAAATCTGCTCCTGTGCCAAGGCAACTTATGCCCTTCCTGCAGTCCTGACACCCCCCTGAGTTCCCTTACAGACCTGCTTATCGATTCTGCCTGGCTGACCCACAACTTCCATAACCTTTCCACAATAATGTTCAAAGAGTTTGTAAGTACTGTGGTGGTGGTGGTTCAGTAGCTAAATCATGTCCGTCACTTGCGACCCCATGGACTGTAGCCCGCCAGGCTCTCGAAAGGAAATTTCACATAAGTGACTGGCCTATACTATCCTTTAAACAAGAAGGCTGCAATAACATACTCTCTAGGTACAAGATGTCATCAGTTCATAAGATGGTGAAATCGAAAAAAGGATGAGTTTTGTGAAATCTCAAAGATTCCTAAGAAGTGCGATGATTTTTTCAATTTCCTTTCATTCATTTTCTTTTTTCAACATTTCCAAAATAAATGAATTTGTATTTGTCAGCCAGGAATGCCATAAGAGAATACAATAGACTCAGTGGAATAAACATCAGAAATTTATTTCCTCACAGTTCTGGGGGCTTGAAGTCCCAGATCAGGGGACCAGCAAGGTGAGGTTCTGGTAGGAATTTTTTCTTCCCAGGATGGCTTCTCCGTGCATCCTCACAGAGGGTGGTGGGTGGGGAAGAGAGACAGAGGAAAGGACACACAAACACAGAGACAGAAGAGAAAATTCTCTGGTGTTTCACTTCATGGAGACACTAAACCTATTGGATGAGTGTTCCATCCTAAGAGCTCATTTAACATTAATATCTCCTGCATTAGCAGGAATGTTCTTTATTACTACCGTCTCTGGGAAGCACCAACTATTGGTACATATGTACTATATTTGGTACAAACATTAAAAAAAAAAAAAGGATAATAATAAACAGAGAAGAGAAAAGGTTAAACTTAGAAGAGTTAGATATAAAATCATTTTTATAGAGACAATGTATAGAAAAAGTAGGAACAGAATGAATTTGAAATTTTGGGAAACCCCACTGTTAAAAAAATTACACATCTATCAAGCATATAAATGTTCTTATAATGGTTTCATTTTAAGAACTGAATGCCCAACAACCCTAACTAATTGCCTGATCATTTTTAGGATGAAAAATATGCCCAGGGCAAACAGTACCATATCAATGCCACCAACAGCTGCCACACTGATCCCCTCCAGGCTCCTGAAGAAAGAGAAGAAGCCCAACAGATGAACGTGAGTCTTTCACCTGGGTTTTTCACCAAATCAATGAGACAGTACGTAGGTTACCAGGCTTCAGACTATTAGAGGTCATGGTACCTGTACATGCAGAAAAAGGTGGAGGAACTGTAAGCCATTGAAGAGAAATTATATTATGCAGTTGATGAAGCCTAAGGGATAACTGAAGATCTGTAGTAGCAAAACCAAGAACAGATTTATAAATTGTCCATGCACACAACTTTAGTTCAACCAATGCATTCGACACAGGATAGCAGCTATTATTCTGTATGAAAACAGGAAATGAATGGGAACTTCCATGTGTAAAATATAAGACTGCAAAATTCATGAATATGGAAGAAACACACCCCAGTCTTGAGTACTCCCTGACACTAGTGACGCCTACTTGGGAGTCCTATACCACACCCCTCGAGTATCACGTCTGCCTTTCTAGGTTCTCCTGATTCTGCTTCTACTTCTCTGATACCTCCCTCATTCATCATTCTCAATCATTCCTCCGTCACCTTTCATTCTTAATTTGCAAGTCTCCCCCACAATGGCCCATAAAACATTGCTTTGCTTTTCATGGCCACAACAATTGCCTCTGTTCTGAGGGCAAAACTGTTTACATATCAAGCCTCAATCATTTATGGCAGCTCTAAATGTTGACCATTATAATCTCTCCTTTCTGATTTCCTGCATTATCCCTCGTCCTAACATTATTTAATATATTTTCACATGCATCCCCCCTTAAAATTCTATCCTCTCTCTCTACAACCTTCTTAGTGATATCAGCATTCTTTTGCTCTGTTAAGCTCATTAATAATGAGGATGATCAAGTAAAGGAAAAAGGTCAAAGAGCAAGAAGATGAGGGATTTTTCAATAACCTTGAATTTATAGTTTATTCAGAGTTACTACAGGGCCATACATTTTACTAAGCACTTTATGTGCATTATTATATTTAGTCCTATTCAGTTCTATGTTCTTTACCACTAAAACAGTTCATGGATGTAAAGAAATCAAGCATATTAAATAGAGATATTCAGCCCCCAGGATTTTCATGCTCAATTCTACTAGTAGTAGTGAACAAGGGGGAAAACCCTCCATTGTGAATCCCACTGATGCTGTTACTAAAGACAACACTGTGCCTTTCTGTCCGGACACCTGTCAACAAGACAGACTCTTCTGATACCAGCATGGGGGCTGGTGTTGCGATCAACTGAGGAAAGAAAGCCTGTTTAGGAATGTCACATCTTCCTCCTTGTCTCTTTGTTGTAATATCATAAAACATATTACCAATCAAAAATCAATATGAATGACTCATCTGATTCATTAATACGAAAGAATCACTTGGTGACAATGATGTGGGTACAGGTAGAATGCCTCTTTCCTGGGTCAGGTAATGCAGGTACATACTGACTTGTCAAAAAAATACTTAGATTTCTCTCACACAAATGTACAAACATAAAAGAACTCACTGAGTGGTGGTCGAATTTCAGAGGAAAAAAGAAAATTCTTCATGTTATAAATTAGAACACATCAGAATTAGTTTCTAAAATAACCTAGATTTTTAATAATTCAGTGAAGTGTGAACTAATAACTTATACTTTTGCAACTTTTACTTCCTTCAAAAATCTCTGCATTCACATAGAAATAACCAGAAGTTTTTTCTAAGTCAGCTGCTCTGAGCGAAGATCATATGTTACCAATACCACTGAATTATGATTATTTTAATGAGACCGTTTCTTATTGCTTAGAATGAAGACCTTAGTACGTTGATACTCAGCTTACTGTACACCTGGAATAAACCTCTGCATCATCTAGTCACCGAGCTGCAGAGGTTGAAAGAAGTCTCACAGGCTATCCTATCAAGCGCCATAGAGAATAAGAAAATGTCAGAGAAACTTCAAGCATTCATAGCACGTCAATTCAGACAGGTGAGCATCCTGCAGAGGGCTTTCTTGCTTTGTTCATGAATAAAAGAGGTGACCTCTGTAATGCATAAGGAGTTTTGAAATATCTCAGTTTGTAAGAAAAAGATTCATGTCTTCTATATGCTAGACTGCTACTACATAAAGCAGGAGCCTAGTCATTCATAGAGATAGAGTCTACTGTAAAGGAATCAGAATTTCACTGCAATTTTTGATATGTGCAGCCTTCCCTGTATTGCACATAATTCCACCAAAAGCTTGCCTCTTCCTGGGCACAGGTGGTTGAAATATTATCAAGATTCAGAGAACTAGAGAACAGAATTTGCAAGCTCAGCATTTTCCTCAAAGTATTCCAGGACATCTGCTCTTGAAGTCCACTTGTCTTCTTTCTCTGTTCTCCTCAAATCAAAGATGAGAGTGGGAAGGAAGAAAAGAGAAAGTTAAAGCTAATCTTGAATTATGTTTCTACTTTTTAGATTCCTAATTGTTTTCTCATAGGCTAGCTCCAAAATTCAAATCTAGAATGTTTTATACTTGTATGTGTTCCCCAAATCTTAATTTGATAATTAGAAGCAAAAAAGATAAGTAAGTACTAATAAAACGCAATGACTAAGAAGTCATTATCTTTTCGGTATTCAGATTATTGTTCCAACCTATCTGAAGATACTCAAGAGTCGCATTGTCTGGTCATTCTCATCCCTGGCATCCCGCAATGAAGAGAGGCGTCTTTCTGAATTTTATAAACTGTTCAAGTGCCTAAGCAGGGATTCACGTAAAGTTGACATTTACACCAAGATCCTGGCATGCCGAATTCGCAAAACTTGCTAAATCCACATCCATCCCATCCAGCTCTGAGATGGTCATAATGATCTATCCCATAGCAAGCTCCTGTGAAATTTACAGCTTTTTAATGCATGCTCTGTGAAATGGTCTTCTCTTAAAAAAATAAACACAGACTCTTTAGAGATGTCAAAATCTAAAAGGGCAATTTGTTAACATTTCTTATATTCATTTAATAGAAAATCAAAAGAAAATCCATGCCTACAATTGAAAGAATGAAGCTCCTATTAAATTTAGTCACAAATAGAAGCTAGCATTATGAAGAAGGCCATTAAGAGATTATTTAAGAATCACAGCCAATTATTCTGTGTCAAGTTATTAGAATCAAAGAATTAGACAATTGTTCATGGTTCTGGTCATGCTACCAAAAAGACTGAATTCTCAGGTTACTGAATGGAAACAAACAAATGAAGAACCTTTGAAGTTCACTGACCTTATAGATTAGTAAATCACATGTCATGGATACAATGAGGACTTAAACTGAGGTTTAAAAAAATCTCTATTTTCCAGAAGCAGGCCTTCAAGTTGTGGAGAGAGAGAGGGTGATATAAACACACAAATTGCTATATTACATGATAGCATGAAGAAGAATAAGATATGATGTCAACACAGTGCTACAGTAGATTGAAGTAAAGCTAGGAGCCATCTGAGGGTGTCATAGGAGTCACGAAAATGGTATGGCTTTATGATGGAGTTTTGAAAGGTTGATGGGATATTGATGCACAAAAATAGGAAAACAGTATATCTTCATTTCATTTAGGATCGTCTTATGAAGTAAGGATCTCCGACATCCTAGATCCAGGCAACTGAGATAGTAATACGTATAGCATTATAAGGTATCAGTGAATAATTAAGTTTGACAAAAACACAAGAAATGTTCATTGTTTACCATACATGCTGTATCTCTCATGATTATGCTCCCATGATATGCTGTATATATTATTGTAGGGTTAGAATGGAGAAATGCTTGTATGGATTTTCATGCATTAGGGAGAAACATATATGCCAAAATAGAGAGTTTGTCTTTATTCTACAAAGCAACAGGAAACCAAGACCATTTAGTCCAAGAGAGCAGTATGTCCAGAATTAGAAAAGAGAAACTTTAATGTGGATTGAGAAGTTGGGGCAGTTGGGGCTGGTAGAGGGAAAGAAAGAGACCAGAAAAAGCTGGGAATATTATGACATGAAAAATCAAAGAGGGCTCTGCCAGGTGATAAGACACAAAGGATGTGAGAGATACAGGAAATGAAATAGACCTTGACCACATGCAAGGAATGAGGCAGACATAAGAGTCAAAAAAGGCATCCAACAATATGGGAGTGGTTGAGTCAATAAATGACTGAAAAGTAGAAAGAAGGGAGGAGAAAAATTAAGATTTTATCCAAAAGCACCTGAGCTCTATTTTCCTGTATTTCATCAACTTAGTATCAAAAATCAACAAAACATGTTAAGCTTCTGCAGCAAATGATAGAAATAAGTACTCTACAGAACCTCTGCTAGACCCTGTGGAATACCAGAACCAAATCTCGAACCACCCAGTGATAACAAGCAGTAGTCACTAGTCATTTTTAACACTTAAATAAGACATAGATTGTAAAGCATAGATGATGAATGGAAATAAATTGGAAACAACACATTTCTTTACAGAGCCAGCCTAAACAAAACCTAAAACTTAACCAAAATAGAGGTGATGGTCCCCTTATTCATGTGTCCATTTTCTCCAAGAGTTCCTCATTCCTTTTTGCCTGAATCCTCCATTGTTTACTAACCCTTCATTGCCTTACTCTCAGCAGATGGTCAGCTAATCACTAATCAAATAAATAATTAAACAGTGTTCATGCTTCAGATATATTTGTATTGATGGACTCTTCAAACTGAAAAGCTTTCTAATGCCCTGAAACTAAAATACTAATACTGGAAAGAATCCTTCCTAGCCTCTTTCCAAAATGCCTTCAGTTCAATTCAATTCAGTCGGTCAGTCATATCTGACTCATTGCAACCCCATGAATCACAGCATGCCAGGCCTCCCTTTCCATCAGCAACTCCCAGAGTTTACTCAAACTCATGCCCATCGAGTCAGTGATGCCATCCATCCATCTCATCCTCTGTCATCCCCTTCTCCTCCTGCCCCCAATCCCTCCCAGCATCAGGGTCTTTTCCAATGAGTCAACTCTTTGCATGAGATGGCCAAAGCATTGGAGTTTCAGCTTTAGCTTTAGCCCTTCCAAAATGCCTAGTGGGCAGCAATTTCAAGTCTAGCTACTTAGACATCTTCTGCTCTAATTATTATCTGTTTGGATAGAGAAGACAGGAGGCAGATGAAGCACTGAAAGATGTCGAGAAAGAAATGCATGGACAAGTGGAAAAGATAGTGTAAGCCTTAAACACGGATCTATGCCTGCACACCATACTATGTGTGATGGGAGCCAGGTTGGCCTAATGAGGGATGGATCTTTCAAGAAAGATCCATATGAGTTGGCACTGAGAAGTTTGATTCAACTCAAATGTTTGAAGATGATTCTTTGATTCTAAGACTCAAAGCCACTTGTCTCATGTAAGTGCACTTAGTCTAAAAGGGAATATACTTATTGCCTATTTGAACACTGACAGTTCAGTTCAGTTCAGTCACTCAGTCATGTCTGACTCTTTGCGACCTCACGAATTGCAGCACACCAGGCCTCCCAGTCCATCACAAACTCCCAGAGTTTATTCAAACTTTGTCCATCGAGTCGCTGATGCCATCCAGCCAACTCATCCTGTGTCATCCCCTTCTTCTCCTGCCCCCAATCCCTATGAGCATCAGGGTCTTTTCCAATGAGTAAACTCTTTGCATGAGGTGACCAAAGAACTGGAGTTTCAGCTTCAGCATCAGTCCTTCCAATGAACACCCAGGACTGATGTCTTTTAGGATGAACTGGTTGGATCTCCTTGCAGTCCAAGGGCCTCTCAAGAGTCTTCTCCAACACCACAGTTCAAAAGCATCAATTTTGTGGCACTCAGCTTTCTTCCAGATCAACTCTTACATCCATACATGACCACTGGAAAAACCATAGCCTTGACCAGACGGACCTTTGTTGGCAAAATAATGTCTCTGCTTTTTAATATGCTGTCCCTGTTGGTCATAACTTTCCTTCCAAGGAGTAAGCATCTTTTAATTTCATGGCTGCAATCACCATCTGCAGTGATTTTGGAGCCCAAGAAAATATAGTTTGACACTGCTTCCACTGTTTCCCCATCTATTTCCAATAATGTACTCTGCATATAAGTTAAACAAGCAGGGTGATAATATACAGCCTGGACATACTTTTCCTACTTTCCTATTCACACGTACTCGTTTTCCTATTTGGTACCAGTCTGTTGTTCCATGTCCAGTTCTCACTGTTGCTTCCTGACCTACATGTAGGTTTCTCAAACGGCAGGTCAGGTGGTCTGGTATTCCCATCTCTTTCAGAATTTTCCTCTGTTTATTGTGATCTACACAGCCAAAGCCTTTGGCATAGTCAATCAAGCAGAAATAGATGTTTTTCTGGAACTCTCTGGCTTTTTTGATGATCCAGCGGATGTTGGCAATTTGATCTCTGGTTCCTCTGCCTTTCCTAAAACCAGCTTGGACATCTGGAAGTTCACGGTTCATGTATTGCTGAAGCTTGGCTTGGAGAATTTTGAGCATTACTTTACCAGCGTGTGAGATGAGTGCAATAGTGCAGTGGTTTGAGCATTTTTTTGGGAATGCCTTTCTTTGGGATTGCAATGAAAACTGACCTTTTCCAGTCCTTTGGCCACTGCTGAGTTTTCCAAATTTGCTGGTATATTGCATGCGGCACTTTCACAGCATCATCTTTCAGGATTTGAAAGAGCTCAACTGGAATTCCATCACATTCACTAGCTTTCTTCCTAGTGATGCCTTGTAGGGCCCACTTGAGTTCACATTCAGGATGTCTGGCTCTAGGGGAGTGATCACACCATTGTGATTACCTGGGCCATGAAAATCTTCTTTGTACAGTTCTTCTGTGTATTCTTGCCACCTCTTCTTAATATCTTCTCCTTCTATTAGGTCCATACAATTTCTGTCCTTTATCGATCTTATCTTCGCATGAAATATTCCCTTGGTATCTGCAATTTTCTTGAAGAGATCTCTATTCTTTACAATTCTGTTGTTTTCCTTGATTTCTTTGCACTGATCACTGAGGAAGGCTTTCTTATCTCTTCTTGCTATTCTTTGGAACTCTGCATCCAAATGGGAATATCTTTCCTTTTCTCCTTTGCTTTTTGCTTCTCTTCTTATCCCAGCTATTTGTAAGGCCTCCTCAGACAACCATTTTGCCTTTTTGCATTTGTTTTCCATGGGGATGATTATGAACCCTGTCTCCTGTACAATGTCATGAAACTCCATCCATAGTTCATCAGGCACTCTGTCTATCAGTTCTAGTCCCTTAAATCTATTTCTCATTTCCACTGTATAATCATAAGGGATTTGATTTAGGTCATACCTGAATGGTCTAGTGGTTTTTCCTACTTTTTTCAGTTTAATTCTGAATTTGACAATAAAGAGTTCATGATCTGAGTCACAGTCAGCTCCTGATCTTGTTTTTGCTGACTGAGTAGAGCTTCTCCATCTTTGGCTGCAAAGAATATAATCAATCTGATTTCGGTCTCTACCATCTGGTGATGTCCATGTGTAGAGTCTGTTCTTGTGTTATTGGAAGAGGGTGTTTGCTATGACCAGCACGTTCTCTTGCAAAAACTTGATTAGCCTTTGCCCTGCTTCATTTGTACTCCAAGGCCAAATTTTCCTGTCACTACAGGTGTTTTTTTGACTTCCTACTTTTGCATTCCAGTCCCCTAGAATAAAAAGGATATCTTTTTGGGTATTAGTTCTAAAAGGTCTTGTAGGTCTTCATAGAACTGTTCAACTTCAGCTTCTTCAGCATTACTGGTTGGGGCATAGGCTTGGATTACCGTGATATTGAATGGTTTGCCTTGGAAATGCACAGAGATCATTCTGGTGTTTAAGAGATTGCCTCCAAGTACTGCATTTCAGACACTTTTGTTGACCAAGATGGCTACTGCATTTCTTCTAAGGGATTTCTGCCCACAGTAGTAGATATAATGGTCATCTCAGTTAATTTCACCCATTCCAATCCATTTTAGTTCCCTGATTCCTAGAATGTCGACATTCACTCTTGCCATCACCTATTTGACCACTTCCAATTTGCCTTGATTCATGGACCTAACATTCCAGGTTCCTATGCATTATTGCCCTTTACAGCATCAGACCTTGCTTCTATCACTAGTCACATCCACAGCTGGGTATTGGTTTTGCTGTTGTTCCTTCCCTTCATTCTTTCTGGAGTTTTTTCTCCACTGATCTCCAGTAGCATATTGGGCTTCTACCATCCTGGGGAATTCCTCTTTCAGTTACCTGTCATTTTGCCTTTTCATACTGTTCATGGGATTCTCAAAGCAAGAATACTGAAGTGGTTGCCATTCCCTTCTTCAGTGGACCACATTCTGTCAGACCTCTTCATCATGACCCAGCTGTCTTGGGTGGCACCACATGGCATGGCTTAGTTTAATTGAGTTAGACAAGGCTGTGGTCCTGTGATCAGATTGGCTAGATTTCTGTGATTATGGCTTCAGTATGTTTCCCCTTTGATGCCCACTCGCAACACCTACGTCTTACTTGGGTTTCTCTTACCTTGGACGTGGGATATCTCTTCACGGCTGCTCCAGCAAAGCACAGCCACTGCTCCTTACCTTGGACCAGGGGTATCTCCTCACAGCTGCCCCTCCTGACCTTGAACGTGGAGTGGCTCCTCTCGGCCCTCCTCTGCCCTGCTCAGCCACCGCCCCTAACCTCGGACATTGGGTAGCTCCGCTTGGCTGCTCCGGTGCTTGGCACTCACGGTCGCCGCCCCTGACCTTTGCGAGGTGTAGCTACTCACCTCCACACTTCTGTGCGGTCCTTTGCAGCCAGCGTACTTCTGCTTGGTCCATTGCAGCGACCGCGCTTCTGCCAAGAGATACTAAAAATTTACATCACAATAAAATAATTGTAACTATTTCTAATGATGGATGTTCACCAGACTTATTGCAGTGATCATTTTGCAATATATATCAAATAGTTATGTTGTACACCTGAAACCAAAATAACATTATATGTCAATATTATCTATGTATAATGTTACCTGAAACTAAAATAGCATATTTGTCAATATGACCTAGGTATAATGATCATATAATCATTATGTTACATACATAACACATATGCATACCTTCAGTTAAGTTCAATCAGTCATATCCAACTCTTTGAGACCCCATGGACTGACTACAGCACATTAGGCTCCCCTGTCTTCCACCATCACCTGGGACATGCTCAAACTCATGTCCATCAATAAGGTGATACCATCCAACCATCTCATCCTTTGTCATCTCCTTCACCTCCTGCCATCAGTATTTTCCAGCATCAGGGTCTTTTCCAATGAGTCAATTCTTTCCATCAGGTGGCCAAAGTATTGGAACTTCAGCTTAACTATCAATCCTTTCAATGAATATTCAGGGCTGATTTCCTTTAGTATTGACTGGTCTGATCTCCTTGCAGTCCAAGGGACTCTCAGGAGTCTTCTCCAACACTGCAATTCAGAAGCATCAATTACTCTGTGCTCAGTTTCCTTTGGTCCAGCTCTGACATCCATTCTGACTACTGGAAAAACCATAGCTTTGACTAGATGGAAATTTATTTATATATATGTACACACACATATGTAAGTAAAAGTTTTTGAAAAGGAATATGTCTATTTTGGATAAAAAAAGCAAATAAACTAATATAATTTTTTTTCAAATGTGCATTTTACTATCTTGTTTCATCTAAAACCTTATTTTCAAATGTAGTTTATTCTTATGCTCATAAAAGAAACAGAAACATGTCTTAATCTTGTAACATTAACTGTAAAAGCTTATTTACAATAGCAAATCAAAATCACAAAAGTTTGAAACAGATAGGCCTGCCCAGTACTCTGCTCTTGGTCATTTAACCAAGTGATCATTGACTTAATTCCTCCTTGACTCAGAATATCTTGCAGGTGCTTAGTTTACATCAATAAACAAAGGCAGACACGTATCCTCATGGAACAGGTTTTCCAGCTGGGGGAAGACAGATAATCTGCAATAAACATGAATCCAAGTACATTATATGGTATATTAACAGGTGATCTGTACCATGGGAAAAGAAATAGTAAAGCAGAGGATAGGGTTTCGGGAATAATGGTGAAGAAAAGGAGGTGATTTAAAGAAAAAATCTTAGACCACACTAAGGGAATCAAACATGCTTTTTTTTTTTTTTTTTTTCTTGCATTCAAGGTCAAGTTTTCCCCTGTCCAGTCCGGTCATCTTCAAAAATGTTTCCGTCTCTGAGGCTCTATGCAAACTCATGAAAACATGGATGATCTTTATTTTTGTTTCCTCTCGTTTATTTTTATTAGTTGGAGGCTAATTACTTTACAATATTGTAGTGGTTTTTGTCATATATTGACATGAATTAGCCATGGATTTACATGTATTCCCCATCCCGCTCCCCCCCCCCCCCACCTCCCTCTCTACCCGATCCCTCTGGGTCTTCCCAGTGCAGCAAGTCCGAGCACTTGTCTCATGCATCCCACCTGGGCTGGTGATCTGTTTCACCCTAGATAATATACATGTTTCGATGCTGTTCTCTTGAAACATCCCGCCCTCGCCTTCTCCCACAGAGTCCAAAAGTCTGTTCTGTACATCTGTGTCTCTTTTTCTGTTTTGCATATAGGGTTATCATTACCATCTTTCTAAATCCCATATATATGTGTAGTATGGTGTAATGGTCTTTATCGTTCTGGCTAACTTCACTCTGTATAATGGGCTCCAGTTTCACCCATCTCATTAGAACTGATTCAAATTAATTCTTTTTAATGGCTGAGTAATATTCCATGGTGTATATGTACCACAGCTTTCTTATCCATTCATCTGCTGATGGGCATCTAGGTTGCTTCCATGTCCTGGCTATTATAAACAGTGCTGCGATGAACATTGGGGTGCATGTGTCTCTTTCAGATCTGGTTTCCTCAATGTGTATGCCCAGAAGTGGGATTGCTGGGTCATATGCAGTTCTATTTCCAGTTTTTAAGAAATCTCCACACTGTTCTCCATAGCGGCTGTAGTAGTTTGCATTCCCACCAACAGTGTAAGAGGGTTCCCTTTTCTCCACACCCTCTCCAGCATTTATTGCCTGTAGACTTTTGGATAGCAGCCATCCTGACTGGCGTGTAATGGCACCTCATTGTGGTTTTGATTTGCATTTCTCTGATAATGAGTGATGTTGAGCATCTTTTCATGTGTTTGTTAGCCATCTGTATGTCTTCTTTGGAGAAATGTCTGTTTAGTTCTTTGGCCCATTTTTTGATTGGGTCATTTATTTTTCTGGAGTTGAGCTGCAGGGGTTGCTAGTATATTTTTGAGATTAATCCTTTGCTGCTTCATTTGCTATTATCTTCTCCCAATCTGAGGGCTGTCTTTTCACCTTGCTTATAGTTTCCTTTGTTGTGCAAAAGCTTTTAAGTTTCATTAGGTCCCATTTGTTTAGTTTTGCTTTTATTTCCAATATTCTGGGATGTGGGTCATAAAGGATCCTGCTGTGATTTATGTCGGAGAGAGTTTTGCCTATGTTCTCCTCTAGGAGTTTTATAGTTTCTGGTCTTACATTTAGATCTTTAATCCATTTTGAGTTTATTTTTGTGTATGATGTTAGAAAGTGTTCTAGTTTCATTCTTTTACAAGTGGTTGACCAGTTTTCCCAGCACCACTTGTTAAAGAGGTTGTCTTTTTTCCATTGTACATCCTTGCCTCCTTTGTTGAAGATAAGGTGTCCATAGGTTTGTGGATTTATCTCTGGGCTTTCTATTCTGTTCCATTGATCTATATTTCTGTCTTTGTGTCAGTACCATACTGTCTTGATGACTGTGGCTTTGTAGTAGAGTCTGAAGTCAGGCAGGTTGATTCCTCCGGTTCCATTCTTCTTTCTCAAGATTACTTTGGTTATTCGAGGTTTTTTATATTTCCATACAAATTGTGAAATTATTTGTTCTAGTTCTGTGAAAAATACCGTTGGTAGCTTGATAGGGATTGCATTGAATCTATAGATTGCTTTGGGTAGTATAGCCATTTTGACTATATTGATTCTTCCAATCCATGAACACGGTATATTTCTCCATCTGTTTGTGTCCTCTTTGATTTCTTTCACCAGTATTTTATAGTTTTCTATGTATAGGTCTTTTGTTTCTTTAGGTAGATATACTCCTAAGTATTTTTTTCTTTTTGTTGCAATGGTGAATGGTATTGTTTCCTTAATTTCTCTTTCTGTTTTCTCATTGTTAGTGTATAGGAATGCAAGTGATTTCTGTGTGTTAATTTTATATCCTGCAACTTTACTATATTCATTGATTAGCTCTAGTAATTTTCTGGTAGAGTCTTTAGGGTTTTCTATGTAGAGGATCATGTCATCTGCAAACAGCGAGATTTTAACTTCTTGTTTTCGTACCTGGATTCCTATTACTTCTTTTTCTGCTCTGATTGCTGTGGCCAAAACTTCCAAAACTATGTTGAATAGTAGTGTTGAGAGTGGGCACCCTTGTCTTCTTCCTGATTTCAGGGGAAATGCTTTCAATTTTTCACCATTGAGGGTGATGCTTGCTGTGGGTTCGTCATATATAGCTTTTATTATGTTGAGGTATGTTCCTTCTATTCCTGCTTTCTGGAGAGTTTTAATCATAAAAGGATGTTGAATTTTGTCAAAGAGTTTTTCTGCATCTATTGAGATAATCATACGGTTTTTATCTTTCAATTTGTTAATGTGGTGTATTACATTGATTGATTTTCAGATATTAAAGAATCCTTGCATTTCTGGGATAAAGCCCACTTGGTCATGGTGTATGATTTTTTTAATATGTTGTTGGATTCTGTTTGCTAGAATTTTGTTAAGGATTTTTGCATCCATGTTCATCAGTGATATTGGCCTGTAGTTTTCTTTTTTTGTGGCATCTTTGTCTGGTTTTGGAATTAGGATGATGGTGGCCTCAAAGAATGTGTTTGGAAGCTTACCTTCATCTGCAATTTTCTGGAAGAGTTTGAGTAAGATAGTTGTTAGCTCTTCTCTAAATTTTTGGTAGAATTCAGCTGTGAAGCCATCTGGTCCTGGGCTTTTGTTTGCTGGAAGATTTCTGATTACAGTTTCGATTTCCTTGCTTGTGATGGATCTGTTAAGATCTTCTATTTCTTCCTGGTTCAGTTTTGGAAAGTTATACTTTTCTAAGAACTTGTCCATTTCTTCCAAGTTTTCCATTTTATTGGCATAGAGCTGCTGGTAGTAGTCTGTTATGATCCTTTGTAATTCAGTGTTGTCTGTTGTGATCTCTCCATTTTCATTTCTAATTTTGTTAATTTGGTTCTTCTCCCTTTGTTTCTTAATAAGTCTTGCTAATGCTTTGTCAATTTTATTTTTTTCAAAAACCAGCTTTTAGCTTTGTTGACTTTTGCTATGGTCTCTTTAGTTTCTTTTGCATTTATTTCTACCATGCTTTTTAAGATTTCTTTCCTTCTACTAACCCTGGGGTTCTTCATTTCTTCCTTCTCTGGTTGCTTTAGGTGTAGAGTTAGGTTATTTATTGACTTTTTTCTTGTTTCTTGAGGTAGGCCTGTAATGCTATGAATCTTCCCCTTAGCACTGCTTTTACAGTATCCCATAGGTTTTGGGTTTTTGTGTTTTCATTTTCATTTATTTCTATGCATATTTTGATTTCTTTTTTGATTTCTTCTATGATTTGTTGCTTATTCAGAAGCGTGTTGTTTAGCCTCCATATGTTTGAATTTTTAATAATTTTTTCCTGTAATTGAGATCTAATCTTACTGCACTGTGGTCAGAAAAGATGACTGGAATGAATTCAATTTTTTTGAATTTACCAAGACTAGATTTATGGCCCAGGATGTGATCTATTCTGGAGAAGGTTCCGTGTGCACTTGAGAAAAAGGTGAAGTTGACTGTTTTGGGGTGAAACGTCCTATAGATGTCAATTAGGTCTAGCTGGTCCATTGTGTCACTTAAGTTTATATTTCCTTGTTAATTTTCTGTTTAGTTGGTCTATCCATAGTTGTGAGTGGGGTATTAAAGTCTCCCACTATTTATGTGTTACTATTAATTTCCTCTTTCATACTCGTTAGCATTTGCCTTACGTATTGCGGTGCTCCTATGTTGGGTGCATATATATTTATAATTGTTATATCTTCTTCAGGATTGATCCTTTGATCATTATGTAGTGTCCTTCTTTGTCTCTTTTCACAGCCTTTATTTGAAAGTCTATTTTATCTGATGTGAGTATTGCAACTCCTGCTTTCTTTTGGCCTCTGTTTGCGTGAAATATTTTTTACAGCCCTTCACTTTTAGTCTGTATGTGTCCCTTGTTTTGAGGTGGGTCTCTTGTAGACAGCATATATAGGGGTCTTGTTTTTATATCCATTCAGCCAGTCTTTGTCTTTTCATTGGGTGGGGCATTCAACCCATTTACATTTAAGGTAATTATTGATAAGTATGGTCCTGTTGTCATTTACTTTGTTGTTTTGGGTTCGCGTATATACACCGTTTCTGTGTTTCCTGTCTAGAGAAAATCCTTTAAACATGGATGTATTGAACATTCTGCCTCTCTTCAGTTGAACTGGTTTCATAAAAAATTTTTGGTAAACTACCCCAAATTAAGTAACATTTTATGCAGCAAATTTTGATAATTTTCTGTTTCCTGAAGAACTAACCTCCAAATTATTTTCCATTTTTTCAAAACACTGTCAGTGACCTAATTTTATTATGTAAAAATATTCTATATGCATTGCTATTCTAATATATTTGTGACATTTTAAAAATATACACAAAATATAAACTAAATGACAGTGAGATAAAAATAAATAGACATGGAATTGCTAACATTTTCTTCCCCAGGGGATGAGGCCACTCATTTTTATGGCCACTGGGTTAATGGATTCTAAATGTACAGACACAATGATATGAGTTGTTTAACTATCATAATAAAGTAATTTCTTTACATATAGCTTCAATCAACGTTCTCAGAATACCACAAGGAGCCAAGAATAAAATTATATGTGAATAACTCTCTTCATATGCATATGTCAAATTTTGGGAGCTCAATTAAGTAATCATCTTTAGTTCTTTTGTTATTCCATCAATTCATCTACTGGTAAATAATCCAAACTCTACAATAGATATCTTTGTTCAGGGTTTAAATCTCATGTCATAATAAAAGTGGAGCAATGGCCTAGAAGAATGAATAAAATGTCATATGGATATCATTATATATATATGCATTTGTAAAGAGAATTAATGAAAAAATACAGAAGACTTACAGTTTGCTGAAACAGAAAGCGAACTCACTCAGAGCTGTATATATACATCACCTAGAAGAAATACTTTCTCAGCTTCTGATGACTTCTAAAGAAACGGACTCCATGACTTTCATCTCCAGCCTACTGTGGACTCCTTTCCTTTTTCTTCCTCAACTTCCCTACATGAAATCTCTTCCCTAGGTTATAAAACACTTCTTGGGCTTCTGGTTCAGACAAGATGGCCTTGATCTCTTTGTGCCCACTCCTTTGTTTGTTCTGGACAAAAGAAGAGACCACTAAAGGAGACCTTGTATATTTGGCAAGAAGAAGGGGAACTAGTTTAGGGCCTGAAGAATGAAAGAGCAACAGAGCAGCACCTAAGAGAAGACAACCCAGGCCCAGCATTCCTGAACTCCAACCTAGCATCAGAAGGCAGCCTGAGAAGGGCTGTTCCTCCCAAAGAATAAATGTGAAGGAACAGCAGGTAGTGGTTTAGTTGCCAAGTTATGTCTGACTCTTTGTGACCCCATGGACTGTAACCCCCTGGGGTTCTCTGTCCATGGAATTCTCCAGGCCAGAATCCAGATTCCCATGTCTTCCCCCAGGGGATCTTCCCAACCCAAGGACTGAATCCAAGTCTTCAAAAGGCAAGTGGATTCCTTACTGCCTGAGCCACCAGGAAAGCCCAAGAAACTCAATAATGGCATGGCTATTTGGAAAATAAAAGGATAAAAATATATGTTAATATTAGATAAAGTCGATTTGAGAGCAAAGAAAATTTCCATAGACAAAGGAATACAAGGACATTACATAAAGGAAAAAAGAGTGGAATCCCTGGGTCAGGAAGATCCCCTGGAGGAGGGCATGGTAACCCACCTTAACATTCTTTCCTGGAGAATCCCTATGGACAGAGGAGTCTGGCAGGCTATATAGTCCATGGGGTCACAAAGAGTTGGACATGACTGGTCACTTAGCACACATGTAAGAGAGGAAAAGTTAAATGTCCTCACCAAAATGATCTTGAAAAGTAAATATGTGAGGAGATATTAATAGATATTTTAAATAAATCAATGAGGAAATCCATTAATAATGTATACCTATTTAAATTGTCCTGTATACTTTAAATATCTGGCTCTTTATCAGCAAAATATATTTTAAAAATACTGAAAAGAGAAAAATAGCAATAATTTCAATGCTTTTTATATAATTTTGTAGGTATTTCAGACATTACACTTGAAATGTAAAAGGGTTTCTTTTCTTTTTCTTTATTCCAGATAATAACCAGTGGGATTCACTGGATATTCATAAAAAGAAGAAACCTTGGAAATTATCTAGGCAATCCTCCCATATTAAGGATATATAAGTAAATCCAGGAATGATTAAGTCACTTATTTAAACTAACAAAACTGAGTGCAAAAGTAGAAATAGAAACCAGGTTTCCTAGGTTTAAGTGAATCTTTACCGAATTACCCAGCAAATGGAAATATCTCCTGTGCTCTGCAAAACTTGATCTTATCTCTTTCACAGAAATGATCATATTCCACCTTGTATTCACTGTCCAGTTAGCATAAGTTTTACCAAGTAAATTATATTCATTGAAGTTTCAATCCTGGCATTTTTGTTCTTCTCATTCATATTCTCACACATGGCTAAAGCTCTTTATAAATGTGTTCTCCCTGGAATACCCTCTCTGTCTTACCTGATTACCTCCTCAACATCTTTCAGATCTCAGTAAAAACCACTTCCTCAAAACAGCATTTCCTGACTCTGACACAGCTCAGGTCTCCTTGTCATGTGGACATATGGAATTCCTGTGCTATTGCCTCTCAAACATGCCCCAGTTGTGGTGCAACATTTAACTATCAAATTCATTTCATTTCTGCTTTTCTATTAAAATTTAAGTACTAATTTACAAAGTCCACATGTATGCTCTTCACTATAGTCCATTCTTTGCATCCAACAGGATTTGTTAGGTGTTTGTTCAGTGAAACACTTCTATTCATGCAGAATAGACATACAGATGGCTAACACATGAAAAGATGCTCAAAATGTCAATGAAGTCTTGATGCTCACAGCATACAGTGAATTAAAACCATTGAGGTCTTTTCTTCCCATCCAAACCTCATACATGATTTTTGGAAATAATTACAGAAATAGAACTGTGGGGGCTTCCCTTGTGGCTCAGCTGGTAAAAAAAAATCTGCCTGCAATTTGGGAGGCCTAGGTTTGATCCCTGGGTTGGGAGGGTTCCCTGGAGAAGGGAAAGGCTACCCACTCCAGTATTCTGGCCTGGAGAATTCCATGGACTACATAGTCCATGGGTTAACAAAGAGTCGGACACGACTGAGTGATTTTCACTTTCACAGAACTGTGGATGCATTTGCTTTTAATTATTACCCTATTAGATGGAAAGCAATGGATATTCAGCCTTTTATTTCACATACACTAGCCCTCACAGTTTCCTGTCCTAAGATAATGTGATAATCGTGTCACTGACCAAAAGGCTGAATAGGACAGAACTAGACACAGTGTTGTGAAAGTGCTGCATGCAATATGTCATCAAATTTGGAAAACTCATCAGTGGCCACAGGACTGGAAAAGGTCAATTTTCATTCCAATCCCAAAGAAAGGCAATCCCAAACAATGCTCACACTACCACACAATTGTGCTCATCTCACATGCTAGTAAAGTAATGCTCAAAATTCTCTAAACTTGGCTTTATCAATATATGAACTGTGAACATCCAGATGTTCAAGCTGGTTTTAGAAAAGGCAGAGGAACAGAGATCAAATTGCCAATATCTGCTGGATCATTGAAAATGCAAGAGAGTTCCAGAAAAACATCTATTTCTGCTTTTTTACTATGCCAAAGCCGTTTACTGTGTGGATCACTATAAACTGAGGAAAATTCTGAAATAGATGGGATTACCAGACCACCTGACCTACCTCTTGAGAAACCTATATGCAGGTAAGGAAGCAACAGTTAGAACTGAACATGGACCAACAACTGGTTCCAAATAGGAAAAGGAGTATGTCAAGGCTGTATATTGACACCCTGCTTATTTAACTTATATGCAGAATACGTCATGAGAAACGCTGTGCTGGAAGAAGCACAAGCTGGAATCACGATTGCTGGGAGAAATATCGGTAACCTCAGATATGCAGATGACACCACCCTTATGGCAGAAAGTGAAGAGGAACTAAATAGCCTCTTGATAAAAGTGAAAGGGGAGAGTGAAAAAGTTGGCCTAAAGCTCAACATTCAGAAAACTAAGATCATGGCATCTGGTCCCATCACTTCATGGGAAATAGATGGGGAAACAGTGGAAGCAGTATCAGACTATATTTCTGGGGGCTCGAGAATCACTACAGATGGTGATTTTAGCCATGTAATTAAAAGACGCTTACTCCTTGGAAGCAAAATATGACCAACCTGCATAGCATATTAAAAAGCACAGACATTACTTTGCCAAAAAAGGTCCGTCTAGTCAAGTTTATGGTTTCCAGTGGTCATGTATGGTGGTGAGAGTCAGACTGTGAAGAAAGCAGAGCACCGAAAAATTGATGCTTTTGAACTGTGGTGTTGGAGAAGACTCTTGAGAGTCCCTTGGATGGCAAGGAGATCCCAGCAGTCCATCCTAAAGGAGATCAGTCCTGGGTTTTCATTGGATGGACTGATGCTGAAGCTGAAACTCCAATACTTTGGCTACCTCATGTGAAGAGTTGACTCATTAGAAAAGGCCCTGAGGCTGGGAGGGATTGGGGGCAGGAGAAGGGGATGACAGAGGATGAGATGGCTGGCTGGCATCACTGACTCGATGGGCACGAGCTTGAGTAAACTCCGGGAGTTGGTGATAGACAGGGAGGCCTGACGTGCTGCGATTCGTGTGGTCGCAAAGAGTCGGACACGACTGAGCGACTGAACTGACTGAGAGACAGTGCCCTGAACCTGCACCTGAGTCTCCTTTTGACCATAAGGTCTTAACTTCACTAGAGGAGTTCAGTTACTTAGCTGTACTCTCTGATCATGACAGATGAAAATACTTCAAGGAGTATCTACAAATCAAATATTCTTGCATTGTACACAAACACCTAATCTCTCTCTGAATGTACAAAAAAATTCACCTCTTTACTGAAGTGTTACCTTCTTTTCCTAGATGAAAGTACCATCTTTCTCCTTATTGCTTCCTAATTTCATTCTCACCATTTTTATCTCACTGACCACACTCTGTCTTATAGTTACTTATCTGAACAACACCAATTCCCACTGCTTTAATTCAGTTTCCTTGGATCTATAAAGGCTGCACTAACTACCCTGAAGTTACCATTTACTGAATATAAACCATGGCAGAAACTCGTATTTTTCACAGACCAGCTTATTTGTTCCTTTTGAGGTAAATATAACAATTAAAAGCAAAGTACTCAGCCTCTGGTATTTTGGATACACTGACAACTGGACAAAATATTAACTGCTATTACAGATAAAAGTTCTTTTTGTGTCTCTCTTTTTTTTTCCCTTTGAGGAAAAACTTGTATTAAGATAGCTTTCAGGTGAATAAAAACAGGACCAGTATATTAACTGGAAAAAAAAACACTGTTGCAGGAAACAAAAGTAAACAAATAATGCATCTTCTGTATACGTGAAGACTCATTTTATTGGGAGCTGTTGGCTCAGAGAGTAAAGAGTCCTCCTGCACTATAGGAAACCTGCATTCCATCCCTGGTCAGGGAGATCCCTGGAAGAGGACATGTCAAACCACTCTAGTATTCTTGCCTAGAGAATCCCCATGGACAGAGGATCCTGGTGGGTTGCAGCCATGGGATCATCAGACCATGGGGTCATTAAGCGTTGGACACAACTGAGAAATTACACATAGCAAAATTCCTCAAGGTGACATACTGACATTTAGAAACAGTTTCTCTCACTAGTATGTTTAACTACAACTCCTGCTTTTCCAACGCAAGACCGAAGATAAATGTAGCATTCCAAAACAATCAACTAATGATTTCTATCAAGGAATTTTTCTTAAAGCTAAGTTAGAGAAATACATTGTGAGATAGAGCACATAATGAGAAGAAGAAGAGAGCCAAACATGGAAGCTGCATAACAAATCGATAATATTCTTTTCAAGAAAAAGAATAAAACCTCAGTTTGGGATCATGCTTGATACTGAGATTTGCATAATCTTTGGAAATGTAAAGGATTTTCTACTCTAATTTCCTTGTTTAGTTGAGAAAACCAAGGCCTAGAGAAGTGAAGATAAGTTTTCTAAGCCAAAGAGCAGTTATGTTAGGATTCTGATGAGAGCCCAGTGACAGGCCTTAGGGTCCAATTGCTTCACCTTTAGGCTGACAGGCTGGTGATTGGGGTTCCAGTAATGGTCTTGTTTTCAGGCTGAATTGCTTTTACTTTGGGAAACCTCTGTCTTTGCTCTTAACACCTTCAACTGATCCCATAAAATCCACAATCTATTTGTTTACATGATAATTACATCCAAGGAAATATCTTCCCAGGTGAGCATGTCAAAGAACTACAATTTGAAAGAAATGTTAAGTTCTATGGAGTATGTTACCTCATGCCACAAGAATTGAATATCCATGCTACCTGTTCCAAATTCATGATCTTGGAAGGGAAAACATGACTGAGAGATTTCTTTTTTCCCATTTAATAATGTTCAGTGTTTTAGTGCATGCAGGCTGCTGTTACAAAATGCCAGAGGCAGGGTGGTTTATAAACCACGTTATCTATCACTGGTCTGGAGGCTAGAAGTCCAAGATCAGGGTGCCAGCATGGTTGAGTGAGTGAGGGCCTCTTCCAGGACATATCCCTAAATAGAAGGGATGAGCAAGTATTTCAGGCCTCTTTCACAAGAGCCCTAATCCCATTCATGTGGGTGCTGCACTCATGACCTAATTATTTTCAAATGGTCCCATCATCTAAAATCGTCACTTTGGGGAATAGGTTTTCAAAATTGGAATTTTGGGAGAACACAACCATTAGGCCATTGTCCCCAATGAGGAGACTGACTTGTCTAAGGTAACCCTGTGCCTCGTGCTACTGAATGCTCTGTGGTACTGATAGGAAGCCAAGGACTAAGGAATTATAGATTTCTCCTGGCATATACCCAGGGTATTGCAGAGTTTTGAAAGGTACAGATAAAAACTGCCCAGGGAAAAAAGCATATAGGGCAGAGTCAAAGACAGTGTGAGCATGGAACTTTTGGTTTCCTCTTCCCAGGGTGTCATGGGCAGCTTTGTGTTCCCAGCACCGATGTGCCAACAGTGAGCACTTGCAGACACGGGAGCTCACTCCAGGCTCTGTGTCCAGTGGTTTAACTGGGGCTCCACCTCGTAGGCATGATTAACTGTCCATACAGCTGATCTCAGCTTCAAACCCCTCTAGAGGTGCAACTGATACTGCATGACCAAAACCCCCATCCTGAATCACATTGTTCAGGTGGCCCAAAATTTTTACTCTAAATCAGATAGTTTGCATCCGTATCAGGCTGTCCCAAGACCCTCACAAAAAGCACTTTTCTCAGTGTCAATCTTTGACACATTTAGTCACCCTTTCTCAGAGAAAACAACCGTAGGGTTTAGAGAGGAGCTACCAGGAAACAAGTACAAAGTCCAGACTTCCCTTTGGATGAGGCTGAGCCCTTCACTACAGAGCTGCGTGGCTGGTTTTGCCTGAGGAGACTCCCCTGTTGTAACATCACATTAGGAAAATGTGAAGCGACAAACATTGGTCAGGCATTTATCTTCTTCTGGTCTTTCTCTGAAATGCTTTTCCTGCATTATCTTCATTAATTCTTTTGCAACTCCATGAGGTGGACACTAGTTTGAATGGAATTATGGAGAGAAGTAAAATAAGGCTTGCTTAAAGATTCAGAGCTAGTGAGTGTTGGAGTGGGAGTATGTACAAAGGCTACAGGACTCCAAGGTTCATACTTAAAGTCACTATGTTGCAAAGATACCCACATTTCTTTTTTTAGCATTTTTATTTACTTGCTTGCCTTGTGCCTTAGTTGTAGCACAGCCGGATCTTCCACCTCTCTTGTGGAATATGGAATCTAGATCTGTGAGCGAGATTGAACCCATGTCCCCCTTCATTGGGAGCACAGATTCTTAAGCACTGGACATTTGGGAAAGTTCCAACACCGTTTCCATTTGGAGTAAATGTTCACATGCAAGTGCATACCCAAAGAAGATTGTTGAATCAATATTGTCCAGTCCTGTCTTTCTGTTCCACAGTATATATGAAATGAGGAAGTTGCAATATTAACTCTTCTTGCTATCCATTTAACAGGAAAAAAAAATAAAAGACAGAAAGACATGAAGACTTACCATAAACTCACGATGCCATGATCAAAGAAGGCTTAGGTGACAAGAGCATTTCATATGGTCTTTTTGCCTGGCATCCCAGAAATCTGTACCCCCTGGGGCATCACACAGTAATAAGATTCCAGATAGTGAAAAGCATGTCTTTCTTTATAAAACCGGATCAGGGCAATTCTGAAATGGGAGGAGGAATGAAGATCAGAATTTAAGCCTTCACATACTAATGCTTTCTCAGAGAGAAAAATTTAGAAAAGAATTCATATGAATGTTGAGAGTCTGAAAATTGTTTCCATTAAAACTCTCCCCATGAGCATATGACATGTAAAACTTCAAGTACCCCAGAATACCCTGGTTTCTTACCACATTCTGAGTGAACATGTATTTTAATGATTTTCTTAATTTCAGGTGAAGCTTTCATTAACTTCCCATGTGACCATGGTGTTGATAATTGATGGATCAATTGGAATGGGGTTCCTGAAAATGGAGTGGACAGATGAGAAATGTAATCCAAAGTCTAAGTGAAGGGAGTTCGATACACAGAGGGAGAAAGGAATTTTAACTTTTCTGAGGAATGCTGGTTGGTGAGATGTGGTCCTCAAAGTTCAGTGTGAAAGAGCCCACTCCCTGCATCAACTGAGGACAGGGAAAAGGATGGAGTCTAAGATCTGTTGGCAAGACAGAAGTGTTTCAGCCCACAGACCTTCATTATAGAAAGAGTGAGCTCTCTGAAGGCAACGGTATCCAAAATAGGATACCAGCAACAGCAATACACATGACCAAGTGATGGAGGAGCAACACAGACCTGTTCTAATCAACCCAAGGTGTTCTTAGTGTGAAAATATTAACAGCTCCTGGCCACTTACTGTTTAGTTCTACTTTTGTCTGAGAGAAAAGTTCCTCCAAAAAGGATAGTTCACACTCCTTCCAGGAAGCCAACTGGGGACTCTAAGCCATGGAATTACCATTTGCCTCTAGAGTCACTTTCATAACAATACTGTCTCCCACCATTCAAGTGGGTGGCCTTGGAAACAGCAGTTACAATCGTGATTTTAAAGAAATATTAAATACAGATGTTCTTCTCTTGTACTGCCTGAAAACTTTAGAAACAGGTACTTGTGAAATTGTTTTTCAAAGATGGGACAGCTGCCTGCTTTTTAATTACCTTGATTACTGTAGAATATGCCCCAAGTTTAAAATTTCTTTTGCTGAGAAAAGTGACTTTTTTCCTACCACACCCAATCTGTCATCTTCTTCACTAAAATTCTCATAACAATGTAAGCTCTAATATTAATCTGTTAATACCCACAGGCCCCAGGAAGCATAGCAAAGAGTCGGACATGACTAAGTGACTGAACTGAACTGAACTGAATACCCACTGTCCACAGGAAGCAGAAGCTTTATGGACAAATGAGTACCCTGTCTTAATATAAAGTGTCCCCATATGGCTACTGTTCTTAAAGACCCAGATGGCCATTCTTTCCTACCACCCACAACTTTATTCAGTGCACATTTTTTACATATATTTGTGGTTCTCTTCTTTTTCTCCAATTTCAAATTTAAGCACCTAATTTTTGTTTTAATTTTATTCTCCTATTATGTCACTAGCCACAGGATTTCTTAGTGAACATAGTAGATTCAGTGTAAATTTGAGTCATGCTCTGTGATAAAGAATACAACTTTGAGATATAGATCAGAATCATTAAAGAAACATGGTTCAGTTCAGTTAAGTTTAGTCACTCAGTCATGTCTGACTCTTTGAGACCCCATGAATCACAGCATGCCAGGCCTCCTTGTCTATCACCAACTCCCAGCGTTTACTCAAACCCATGTCCATCAAGTCAGTGATGCCATCCAGCCATGTCATTCTCTGTCATCCCCTTCTCTTCCTACCCCCAATCCGTCCCAGCATCAGGGTCTATTCCAATGAGTCAACTCTTCGCATGAGGTGGCCAAAGTATTAGAGTTTCAGCTTCAACATCAGTCCTTCCAATGAACACTCAGGACTGATCTCCTTTAGGATGGACTGGCTAGATCTCCTTTCAGGCCAAGGGACTCTCAAGAGTCTTCGCCAACACCACAGTCCAAAGCATTAATTTTTCAGCACTCAGGTTTCTTTACAGTCCATATCTCACATTCATGCATGACCACAGGAAAAACCAGTAGCCTTGACTAGATGGGCTTTTGTTGGCAAAGTAATGTCTCTGCTTTTTAATATGCTATCTAATTTGGTCATAACTTTCACTCCAAGGAGGAAGGGTCTTTTAATTTCATGGCTGCAGTCACCATCTGCAGTGATTTTGGATCCCAAGAGATAAAGTCTGACACTTTTCCCACTGTTTCCCCATCTATTTCCCATGAAGTGATGGGACCAGATGCCATGATCTTAGTTTTCTGAATGTTGAGCTTTAACCCAACTTTTTCACACTCCTCTTTCACTTTCATCAAGAGGCTTTTTAGTTCCTCTACACGTTCTGCCATAAGAGTGATGTCACCTCCATATCTGAAATTATTGATATTTCTCCTGGCAATCTTGATTCCAGCTTGTGCTTCTTCCAGCCCAGCGTTTCTCCTGATGTACTCTACATATAAGTTAAATAAGCAGGGTGACAATATACAGCCTTGACATACTCCTTTTCCTATTTGGAACCAGTCTGTTTTTCCATGTCCAGTTCTAACTCTTGCTTCCTGACCTGCATATAGGTTTCTCAAGAGGCAGGTCAGGTGGTCTGGTATTCCCATCTCTTTTAGAATTTTCCACAGTTTATTGTGATCCACACAGTCAAAGGCTTTGGCATAGTCAATAAAGCAGAGTTAGATGTTTTTGTGAAACTCTCTTGCTTTTTCAATGATCCAGTGGATATTGGCAATTTGATCTGTGGTTCCTCTGCCTTTTCTAAAACCAGTTTGAACATCTTTAAGTTCACGGTTCACGTATTGCTGAAGCCTGGCTTGAAGAATTTTGAGCATTACTTTACTAGCGTGTGAGATGAGTGCATTTGTGCGGTAGTTTTAGCATTCTTTGGGATTGCCTTTCTTTCAGATTGGAATAAAATTTCAATTTTTTTTAATACCATCCCCAAAGAAAGGGAATCACAGAGAAACATAGTAATTGTTTAAAAAAGCCAAACTGTGGTTATCCTAAGGCTATATAATTCTATAACCACATTTATCTTGATGAAAAGTTTGAGTTAGGTATTTGATAGGCCTCACATATTTTATTTTCTTGGGCTCCATAATCAGTGTAGGTGATGACTGAATTAAAAGATGCTTTCTCTTTGAAAGAAAAGCTATGAAAAAAAGTAGACAGCATACTAAAAAGCAGAGTGATCACTTTGTCAGACAATGACTATATATTCCAAGTTATGGTTTTTCTAGTTTCATGCAACGATATGAGTGTTGTACCATAAAGAAGTCTGAGCACTAAAGAACTGATGTTTTCGAACAGGGGTGCTGGAAGTACTCTTGAGAGTCCTTGGATTAAAGGAGATGAAACCAGTCAATTCTAAAGGAACTCAACCTTGAATATTCAAAGTACTAAAGTCAAAGGTCTAATATTTTGGCCACCCGATTCGAAGAGCTGACTCATTGTAAAAGACCCTAATGCTGGGAAAGATTGAGGGCCAGAGGAGAAGGGGTGACAGATGATGAAATGGTTGGATGTTATCACCGACATGATGGACATGAGTTTGAGCAAACTCCAGGAGATAATGAAGGACAGGAAAGCCTGGTGTGCTGCAGTCCATGGGGTCATAACAAGAAGAACAAGGCCTCACGTATGGTTATGAAGTTTAATATTTATGAAATATAGGCAGTCTTACATTACATATATAGAATAATTTCAGTAATGTGAGTTGTAATAAAGGCTAATCACAGCACAAATAAAAGGCCCAATGTCATCACAATTCTTTGATTTGTTCTTACTACCAGTTTCTAAAATGCTGTGGCTGTTTAGTTGATAAGTATGTCTGAAACTTTTGGGACCTCCTGGACTGTAGTCCACCAGGCTCCTCTGTCCATGGGATTTTCCAGAAAAAGTATTGGATTAGGTTGCCATTTCCTTCTACAGGGATCTTACCTATAGAACCCAGTGCTCTCTCCCGAGGTCATGTGAGGAGGCGTGTCTCCAGGACTGACAGGACTGGAGGGTTCGCTCCTAGGCTTATGTGTCCATGTGTCTGCCCAGAAGTCCACTCATAGGAAGGACACAACTTCAGGGAGCAAGTGAGATGTGTGAGTCACAGGCTAGGGATCTTTTGCTGTTTCTGTCTGGCCTTCCCAAAAGTAGAAGAGAGTCGATAGAATTCATAATCTTTCCCCACACCTGTGGTGCTCTTTGGATCTTAAAATGTTTCTTTATATAAGCACTTCTCCGACCTGGAGTCCCATCCCCAAATACTACTGGGGAGCTCCTACATATGCTATTTCACTTTCTTTATGAAAACTCTTGTAACTTTTCCAGACAAATCAGCTCTTCTTTCTTTTGGGTTACTTTGTTAAGTTTTATTTACATTCACCAAAGAAATGAATAAACTGGACTGATTAATTGTTCACATATTTACCTCTTCCTCATGAAAAATTTGGGACCAGCAACATTAAATTCAAACAATAACCCTTCATAATATTTAATAAATGTATTTTGAACTAATTCTCAAAATACATTATTTATTTATAAGTTGGTTATTTATGAGTTAGTATGTTCATTTCTCATGCCAAAATGCATTAGGCTATGTTTCAGGATAGTATTAAATTTTTATAAATGTAAAGGAGTAAAGTAGTAAACTCAAAATCAGTTAAATATTTTGCAAATGTGAATAATTTCAAAAACTCACCTATAAATACAAATTCTTAAGTGAAAGGGATCCTTGAGAACTATTGAGTTTTTACACTTAACATTCAAAGTATCTTTTTACTCCTGATCCCCAGTGTGGCAAAAGGCAGAGCGTTTATCAGGAAAGTCTGGGGAATCTTATTTTCTGATCCAGGGTCAAATGCCTATCGAGTAAGTATTACAACCTAGGCTCTCTTTCTTTCCCCTCCTATGTCAGGACAATTTCAAAAGTCATCAAGTTAATAAAGGAGAAATAGGAATATGAAGGACCATAGAAAAACACATGGTCAAAGTCTAACTCTACTTTTTCCCCAAGATGGTGGTTATTTTTTAATTGACATATAACACCACACACATTTTAGATATGCAACACAATGGTTTGATATTTGTATAGATTGCAAAATTATGACCACAGTAATTCTAGTGTTGATTTACTAGTGTGATCCATCATCACACACTGCTTCAAATTTTTCTTGTGGTACTTTGAGATCAACTCTCTTAGCAACTTTCAAGTATACAACACACTGTTATTAACCATAGTCACCACACTCTGTATTATATCCCCATGACTTGTTTATAATGGGAAATCTGTATCCACTTCACCCATTCAGGCTCCCCCACCCAAACCCTGCCTCTGGAAACCACCAAACTGTTCTCTGGATTTATATTTTGTTCTTTGTGGTTATTGGTTTTTGATTCCTCATTTAAGGGAGCTCATATAGCATTTGTCTTTATCCGAATTACTTTGCATAGCATAATTCCCTCAAGGTTCCTTCATGCTATCACAGAGAGCAAGATTTCTTCATGGTAAGTCCATAACTAATACATTAAGAGTACTTGCATAATCCTGAGGATAATGTTGATTAACTCCACACCCTACTCACCCCTCATGGTGAACAAACAGTTGATAGTGGTATAATTCATGTAATTTAGTCTTTAATTGTTCCCTGTCTGTTTGCCTGACACCACTTTGCTACCCGCCCCCCTGGACCTGAGTCCCAATGTCCAGTGCAATAGCAAGCATCATTTGCACCTGGCCTGAGATGTGAACATGGGACAGTTGTCATTCTATGGCAAAATCCATTACGATTATATAAAAATAGAACTGGCATAAAGCAAATACAATTTTTATTGGCGAAACTGTATAATATTTTGGATTTTAAATTCAAAAAAAATAATGCAGTGACTAAATTTCAGGGATTTTAATGCTTCAAAATTGCTTACTATTTCTTTCCTTGGCCATTTCAGTTGATGTGGAAAAAATTATTTTAAGAAATGAATACATACCACTGTTTATAAAAATACAATGCAAATCTATCCAAGATGCTATCCAACATGGGCAAAAAAAAAAAAAAAAAAAAGAATGAGACCCTAATAAAACATAATTAAATCATTCAATTTTGAAATGATTTCTAACTCTAACTTATTTACTGGTTCCCTTTTATGTAGTTGAAGCCCTATTAGGAAGTCTATAAATAAAGAAAATTCAGAAGTAAAACCAATATATTTAATGTATTCCTATCAATCAAAAATTCCATTTCCTTTATCCCTCGTAAATTTAAATCACCTCAGAACACTACATCTCTATTTATATTTTGCTTATATCAGAAAACACATATTAAAATAGGGCTACAAGTGCATCACTTGTAAAGTAGTTGCATCTTTAAATATAACTCATTCATTTCACATGTTTCATTTCATTTCACTAATAATGTATAATGATATTGTCCAATTTAGAATGATAGTCAAATACAACATAGATGAGATAATGGATATTTACAAACTCCATTTTTAATATCACTCACAACCAACTATATAGATATATATGTCTTCAATATCCTTCAGAAATTATTTCTTACAGTGAGACATAGGAATTTTACTTTGTATGAAAGGCAGAATTCGGAAATAATTATCTTCTTTGGTAAAAATGCAACATATTACCATATTACTACATGGATTTGTGCACATCTATAAGGTAACCACATCTCATATTATACCACATATATTAAAATGCAAAAAAATTAATAAATAATATAAGTAAGGAAACACATCACAGAATACACAAGCATATTCCTAGGTTGCTTTACCCTGGCTAAATAAGAGTGGAAAACTAAGCATTTCCTCCTTGCTTGGCATATTCCCTTGTGGCTCAGCCGGTAAAGTATCCGCCAGCAATGCGGGGTCCTGGGTTAGATCCCTGGGTGGGGGAGATTCCCTGGAGAAGGGAACAGCTAGCCACTTCAGTATTCTGGCCTGGAGAATACAGCCCATGGAGTCAAAAAGAGTCAGAGATGACTGAGCAGCTTTCACTTTCACTTTTCACCACTGGGACAAAGGGCAGAGGATTTATCAGTAAAATCTGGGGAGTCTTATTTTCTTCTTTCTAAAGTCAAATGCCTGTTGCATGAATATTAAAACTTAGACTCTCTTTCTTTTCTCTCTTCTTGTCAGTAAAATTTCTCAAGTCATCATGTTCCTCAGGGCTACGTGGGCATAGATTCTTAGGCCAATTAATATAGGTGAAATAAGACCATAAGAAACATAGAAATGCATATGATCAAAGTCTCTCTCTCCTGTTTTTTCATGGTGTATTTTTTAGATTGGGATATTAATATAATTGACATACAGCATCATACAAGTTTTAGATGTACAACACAATGACTTGCTATTTGTATATATTGCAAATAGGGGCTTCCCTGGTGGTTCAGATGGAAAATAATCACCATAGTAAATCTAGTTAATATCCATCATCACACATAGTTATGATTTCTTTCTAGTGGTGAGAACTTTTAAGATCTACTCTCTTTGCAACTTTCAAGTGAGCGATACATTATTATTAACTAGAGTCATCATGCTCTGTTTTATACCCCCAGGATTTATATATGACTGTACATTTGTACCTTTTAACCCACCCAAACCACCAATCTGTTCTCCATATTTATGTTTTGTTCCTCGTGGTTGCTGTTTGATTCCACATTTAAGTGTGATCATACACCATTTAACTTTCTTGGACTTATTTCATATGGCATAATGAGCTCAGGAAATATCAATAACCTGCGATATGCAGATGACTCCACCCTTATGGGAGAAGGTGAAGAGGAACTAAAAAGCCTCTTGATAAAAGTGAAAGAAGAGAGTGAAAAAGTTGGCTTAAAGCTCAACATTCAGAAAACTAAGATCATGTTATTTGGTCCCATCACTTCATGGGAAATAGATGGGGAAACATTGGAAGCAGTGTCAGACTATATTTTGGGGGGCTCCTAAATCACTGCAGATGGTGATTGCAGCCATGAAATTAAAAGACCCTTACTCCTTGGAAGGAAAGTTATGACCAAACTAGATAGCATATTAAAAAGCAGAGACATTACTTTGCTAACAAAAGTCTGTCTAGTCAAGGCTATGGTTTTTCCAGTGGTTATGCATGGATGTGAGATTTGGACTGTGAAGAAAGCTGAGTGCCAAAAAATTGATACTTTTGAACTGTGGTGTTGGTGAAGACTCCTGAGAGTCCCTTGGAATGCAATGAGATCCAACCAGTCCATCCTAAAGGAGCTCAGTCCTGGATGTTCATTGGAAGGACTGATGCTGAAGCTGAAACTCCAATACTTTGGCTCCCTCATGCGAAGTGTTGATTCATTGGAAAACACCCTGATGCTGGGAGGGATTGGGGGTGGGAGAAGAAGGGGACGACAGAGGATGAGATGGCTGGATGGCATCACTGACTCGATGGGCATGAGTTTGAGTAAACTCCAGGAGTTGGTGATGGACAGAGGGGCCTGGCATGCTGCGATTCATGTGATTGCAAAGAGTCGGGCACGACTGAATGACTGAACTGAACTGAACTGAATGAGCTCAAGATTCATTCCTATTATCACAAATAGCAAGATTTCTTTATGGTTAGTCCAACACCAATACATTAAAAGTATCTGCATAATCCTGATGTATAAACTTGGGGTACCTCCACACCCTAGGCACCCTTATAGTGAATAAGTATTTGGTAGTGGTATGTGTCTCTTATTCACTCAGTCTTGTGTGACTCCTTGTGACTTCATGGCCTGTAGCCCATCAGGCTCCTCCATCCATGGAATTCTCCAAGAAAGAATACGGAACTGGGTTGCCATGCCCTCCTGAGGATATCTTCCCAATCCAGGGATCAAATTCAGGTCTTCTTCATTGCAAGTGGATTCTTTAACATCTGGGCCACCAGGGAAGCCCTTGGATGATGATAAAATAAAAAAATAAATAAAAACAAAGAAAAAAATACTTAGTTTAAATTTTAACATAAAATTCAAGATGAAAATTAAAAGTAGTTACTGATATTTTTCACATGAACTTTCTGGATTATATAACTTTCAGAAACATGTAGAAATATCACTAAGCAGGGACGTATAATTTTCAAAATACTCTTTTAAAGTATATGTTGTATTATCACAAAGATCTTAAAATTGTCCATTATAGAAAACTGGATCCAAAATACTATTCCAAGGGCAGAAAACAGCAAAAGTATCAATGAACCTTTCCAGTCACACCAGCCCTTCCCGAAAGTAGCAGTCAAATGGAGGGAAAGCTGGACACTCTTGATAAACACACGTGGGTTCTAATCCAGGTGTGGCCAGAGGTATAACTTGTATGAATCAGAGCAGGAGATTCAACCTCTCCAGTTCTCTGTTTTCGTTAAAATCTTTATGTATTTGACAATGGTTTACTGAATACCTCCCCAGCACCAGATTCTACATTACGGAAAGAAAATCCTTTGATAAATGGGACAGGTGAGGTCACTGATTTCATTAGGATTTATTCTAGTGGAAAAGATGGGTATTTGAACAAGTGATCACAAACACGATAAGCTATGGAAACAGGAAGGACTGGCACTGTGGGAGCAGACAGCAAGGGAACTTGGCTCCTAGTCAAAAGAGTTAGGAGTCACTGTCCAAGGACTTGGTGCAGAAGCTAAAAGTCTAAAAGATACATGGGAGGAAGCTGAACAAACTAAGGAAAAAATGTTCTAGGCAAAGCAAAGCAAGGAAGATAGTACAGGATCATGGTATGTTCAGGGAACTGATCAGATCTGGTGTAGCTGGACTGGAGAGAGGAGAGGACAGGGCAGGAGTGAAGCTGAAACCCAGGCAAGGGCCAGATCTAGGAGAGACCCAGGAGAGTGGGAAGATGCCACCCAACCATCTCATCCTCGGTCGCCCCTTCTCCTGCCTTCACCTTTCCCGCAATATGGTCTTTTCAAATGAGTCAGCTCTTCACATGAGATGGTCAAAGTATTGGAGTTTCAGCTTCAACATCAGTCCTTCCAATGAACACCCAGGACTGATCTCCTTTAAGATGGACTGGTTGGATCTCCTTGCAGTCCAAGGGACTCTCAGGAGATTTCTCCAACACCACAGTTCAAAAGCATCAATTCTTCAGCACTCAGCTTTCTTTATTGTCCAACTCTCACATCCATATATGACCACTGGAAAAATCATAGCCTTGACTAGTTGGACCTTTGTTGGCAAACTAATGCTTCTGCTTTTTAATATGCTGTCTATGTTGGTCATAACTTTCCTTCCAAGGAGTAAGCGTCTTTTAATTTCATGGCTGCAATCACCATCTGCAGCAATCTTGGAGCCCAGGAAAATATAGTCAGCCACTGTTTCTAGTGTTTCCCCATCTATTTGCCATGAGGTGATGGGACCAGATGCCATGATCTTAGTTTTCTGAATGTTGAGCCTTAGGCCAACTTTTTCACTCTCCTCTTTCATGTTCATCAAGAGGCACTTTAGTTCTTCTTCACTTTTTGCCATAAGGATGGTGTCATCTCTATATCTGAGGTTATTAATTTTTCTCTCCTCATTCTTGATTCCAGCTTGTGCTTCTTCCAGCCCAACGTTTCTCATGATATACTCTGCATATAACCTAAATAAGCAAGGTGACAATATACAGCCTTGACATATTGCTTTTCCCATTTGGAACCAGTCTGTTGTTCCATGTCCAGTTCTAACTGTTGCATCCTGACCTGCATACAGGTTTCTCAAGAGGTAGCTTAGGTGGTCTAGCATTCCCATCTCTTTCAGAATTTTCTGTAGTTTATTGTGATCCATAAGTCAAAGGCTTTGGCATAGTCAATAAAGCAGAAATAGATGTTTTTCTGGAACTCTCTTGCGTTTTCAATGATCCAGCAGATGTTGGCAATTTGATCTCTGGTTCCTCTGCCTTTCCTAAAACCAGCTTTAACATCTGGAAGTTCACTTTTCACATACTGCTGAAGCCTGACTTAGAGAATTTTAAGCATTACTTTACTAGAGTGTGAGATGAGTGCAATTGTGTGGAAGTTTGAGCATTCTTTGGCATTGCCCTTCTTTGGGCCTGGAATCAAAACTGACCTTTTCTAGTCCTGTGGCCACTGCTGAGTTTCCAAATTTGCTGGCATATTGAGTGCAGCAGTTTCACAGCGTCATCTTTCAGGATTTGAAATAGCTCAACTGGAATTCCATCACCTCCACTAGCTTGGTTCATAGTGATGCTTCCTAAGGCTCACTTGGCTTCACATTCAGGCCTCCTCAGACAGCCATTTTGCTTTTTTCCGTTACTTTTTCTTGGTGATGGTCTTTATCCCTGTCTCCTGTACAATGTCACGTACCTTCATCCATAGTTCATGAGGCTCTCTGTCTATCAAATCTAGTCCCTTAAATCTATTTCTCACTTCCACTGTATTCTCATAAGGGATTTGATTTAGGTCATACCTAAATGGTCTAGTGCTTTTCCTTACTTTCTTCAATTTAAGAATGAATTTGGCCATAAGGAGTTCATGATCTGAGCCACAGTCAGCTCCATGGCTTGTTTTTACTGACTGTATAGAGCTTTTCCATCCTTGGCCTCAAAGAACATAATCAATCTGATTTCGGTCTCAACCATCTGGTGATGTCCATGTGTAGAGTCTTCTCTTGTGTTGTTGGAAGAGGGTCTTTGCTATGACCAGTGTGTTCTCTTGGCAGAACTCTATTAGCCTTTGCCCTGCTCCATTCTGTACTCCAAGGCCAAATTTGCATTTTACTCCAGGTGTCTCTTGACTTCCTACTTTTGCATTCCAGTCCCCTATAATGAAAAGGACATCTTTTGTAGGTTAGGCATCCAGCGCCCTTTACTTTTCTACTGACTACAAAAGAGTAGGCAAGAAAACAGCCCATGTCATCCTGATTTCTTACACCGGTCAGTCACTGAGCAATACAAGAAGTAGCCATTTTAGGGGTTGCCATTTCATTCTGCAAAGTGTTGGGAGTTTCCCCTTGGTCTATAAACTGAGTCCAAGGGGATTGCTGCTGCTGCTGCTAAATGACTTCATTTGTGTCCAACTCTGTGCATCCCTATAGATGGTCGCCCACAAGACTCCGCCATCCCTGGGATTCTCCAGGCAAGAACACTGGAGTGGGCTGCCATTTCCTTCTCCAGTGCATGAAAGTGAAAAGTGAAAGTGAAGTCGCTCAGTCCTTTCCGACTCTTTGCAACCCCATGGACTGCAGCCCACCAGGTTCCTCTGCCCATAGGATTTTCCAGGTAAGAGTACTGGAGTGAGTTGCCATTGCCTTCTCTGCTAAGGGGATTAACTAAAAATAAAGTCAAAAGAACCTGATCAAAATCTCTGAAGCACTTTTCGGAGTTTAAGTAGAAATGAAATGCAGGTCTGGTAACAAAGATTCAGTCACAGATGAGTCAGATCCAGAACCAGTTTAAACAAATATCTGTGTATCATATCTGCTCAATCAGAAGTCTTCCCATTTTCCAAACAAATGACTCTGTAGTATCATAAGATTCAGCATTCAGTTTTCCTCTCAGTCTACAGATGAATTTTGACATGTTAGCACTCTGTTGGGAAGAGGATGCAAACAAGTAGATGTATCAGAGGTTGAGAAGCAAAATAAGAGCTACTGTTGTGGAAGGAAAAATATCGCCTTGCCTAACTGCTGACATAATGTGTAACGGGTTAAGGCAAAGTTAAGGAACTGATCAGACCTCAAGATTCAATCTCTGAGCCTCATGTTTTGAGCTGTACATTCTGAATATAGACTTCCACAATATTATAGTTCACCATCATCATTTCAGGAAAGAATATGGGGAAAGAAAGAGTTGTCAGGAGTGTTCATTTTCATCACAATATGGTTAATATTTAGTTTCTGGCAAATCAGATAATGTATGCAAGGTACATATGTCAAGTAAGTACTGATATAATATGCTAAAATGTTTGCATGCATAGGTGCACACAGAAGACTTTTTCTAATGTTATCATAAAGCATGTTGAACATGCAAAGAAAAAAATAAAGAGCCATATGCCTAAAATGTTGTGTAATCTAAAGATACAATTACACTGTACCTAGGAGAATGGCAGACACCCATAAGATGGGTACTCAACAAATACTATAACAACAGAAACAGATCCTATGAACACAACTGATTTCTGGGGAATAAAGATATCTAACAGGCTAATCCACATTATCTCTGTTTCTCATTTTAAATTCTTCCCTAAAATGCTATTCTTTCAAAAAAGTGCAACTAATCTGCATTCAAAAAGAGTGAGGTAGATAAAAGTTTGTCGCCCTTGTAAACTAAGTGTACAAGATTATCACAGGTACAGGCAATTAATAAGCAGATTGCCCTACACCCAGAGTCCTTGGGGACCCGTCACTAGCAGTAAAGGGATAGTCGAGATTTCATCTCAGTTACAAACAGAATTAGGCAGAGAAAACTTATACACCCTGTTCTCATGTTCTCCATTTTCATTTGAAATTGAGAATACACTTGAGATACTTTGAAGTGATATTATTGACTTGCATAACATTTTCTTTTTGTTCTCCAATGTAATGTGCATTTTTCAAATAGCAAGCCTTTGATCTGAGTTGCTCCACCAGAACACTCTATAGAGACTGGAAACCATTTCTATATAAGGGTTTGCTATGCTGAGAAGAAGACTACTCTAGCTTGGAAGAGGTTGGAAATATCCCATCTTGAACCTTCTTTCAGTCCTCCTCAGCCTAAACACGTTACTGAGAGGGGTCAAAGTCACCAACTGCTCAAACAAAACCCAAATTATGCAGTGCTTCCATAAGGAAGCTAAGCTAAATGGAAACTCAGAGGTCACCAACTGGACTCCTAAATGCAGCAAGGGACAAACAGAAAAAATGCCTTTAAAAAGCAATAGATACCTTCTTCTAAGTTCTACTGATTTTTACAAGTTGTCCAATAAGTTTAAACGACTAGCCTCTTAGGTATCAATGTAGAAACTAAATTGAACTATTAAAGAAGGAGGAGGGAGTGGTAGAAGGAGTGGTGTGGTCAGTCCAAACTTTGAACTCTCAAAGCAACCAGCCTGCCAACTATGAAGCGCCAAATGGTTTCATAAACCTGAGCGTCCATAAATCTTCCCTTAAATTTTCCAAAAAAAAAAAAAGGTTGTTTTCTTTGTGGGATTGGGGAAAATTTTTGCCATTGGGTATCTGAGCCCCCCGAAATCCTAATAGATTTTTAAGTTTTCCTGCTCCGCATGCAGGAGACATGCGGGACAGAGGCCAAGAGAACAAGCTCAGAGCACAGCATCATCTGGCAACTGTCTTGCTGGGGAGAGAAGACTGAGCTTCTATTTCTCAACCTTGACTGTCTCACTGTAGTCATCACAACTTAATGAAGTTCTAAGATTTTAAGCATTCATGGACTGAGTTTAGAGATTCCTCCCTCAATTGGAAAATTAGTATATATTTCTGATTTTCAATTACAACTCCAAATCTCCAGTTTTTAAATCATATTCAGCAGTGGCCAGAAAGAGGGAATGATGGGGGAAAGACTTCCCTGATTTTGTTATTTATTCACTGGTTTGTTCCTGATTCTTTTTGCGACCCCATGGACGGTCACCAACCAGGCTCCTCTGTCCGTGGGATTTCCCTGGCATGAATACTGGAATCGCTGGCATTTCCTTGTCCAGGGGATCTTCACGACTCAGGAAACCGACCCCGGGTCTCCTGCTTTGGCAGCTGGGTTCTTTACTGCTGAGCCAGCAGTGTACCTTTAATTTGTAACGGAGTCAACTTTATCCCTACAACTTTTAATGTGTGTGTTTGAGCTACCCATTTCCCACATCCTACCGGGAAGAACATGCAGGAAGAGTAGAGAAAATTGGAGGGAAAGAGGGGCAGACCAAAGAGCGATTGGTGGCCACAATGCAAATCGGCTCATTTCACTTGTCAAGGTCTGTGTACACACCTGTGTGCGGAGCATCTGTGTGCCAACTTTGTCAGGATGGGAATCAATCAGGCAAGAGTCTGCAAAAAATATGAGGCTTTGATTTTGCTTCAAAAATTAGTGAATCAGAAAAGGGCAACTGTTCTTGGCAGATGCATCTATATTACATAGTTTGGCCAATTAAATTTGTAAGCATCCCATTATTTCATGTTCTTACATCCATTTCCTGCTCTATTCAACCCTTCATTACACATCACCTTAACTTCCTTCCTTTCTTCCCAGATTTCTTTCTTCCCTAAGTGCATGAAACCCTTATCTCTTTGTTTATCACAATGAGACTAAGACCAGCATGGATATAAAAATTGCTTTGTAAATAATGAAGTTTTGAAACAATCTCAATCATGATTATTTATTCATATGCCCCAATATACAAAAGATAGAGTGCAAAGGAAGACATGAGAAATGCTAAATGCTTAAGATGGCTTACCTTTAGAATATTATGTTCAAGATCATGTAATAATCACATCAAAGTGTATTAGGAATTGTTAGACTAGAGAGGTTTCAAATTCCATAGAAAATGGAAAACAAAACATGGAATGACTTCAAGCTTCAAGGTATATATAACAAGAAATTTCAACAATCTGAGCTGTTGAGTCCTGGGGTGGATGGATCATTAAAGGAGACTGTGGACTGACTTCCCAGGAATTGTATAAGGAGCAGAATGGTCACCATCTGATGTGGATTCCACTCTGTAACCAAAAGGGCTGAGAAAAATCAGGTCACCTCGGTCCTATTTTCTAGTTCCAAAATTTGATCAAAGCATTAAGCTCTATACTGTTATGCAAAGTTCCTATAACTTTAACACAAACCCTCAGATTTAAAAATGGAAAACTTCCTACAGAATGGAAAAGTAGTGAAAATTCCAGCTGTTATAATAACAAATAATACAAATATATTTTCAAAGGCAACAGATGGACATTTTAACAGAAGCCATTTCAGATGAGACTTCTGTTTATAAGACACCCCCAGAAGTTAAAAAATCTGAGGTGGTGATAGGAAAACAAGAGCAAGTTTCTCAGTTTTTGCGTGTAGCCCCACAAAGGCTGTATCATCTGAAGTGTCCAGAAAAAAATATATTTCAGCCACATGAAAAATGTCAAATATCAGGGACTGGTCATCATAAACACTGTTACAGACCGTTCACACCAAAGTTAATGACATCCTTGTTAGAAGATCTTTCAGCTACCCTTTATGTATATCTATATGAATATACTGATGTCTAATTATTTATATTTATTTGAATATTTTTATTTTAAGAAAATGAAGGAGGAATGTTAAATTTCTCTTCTGATTTGAAGGTTTTGTGTGGGATTTTCACTTTTTTCATTCATATATTACTCTGAAGATAAGAGAATTAGGGCAGCAAGTTAAGGCCAAATTTTTTGTCTTCAGTCACTGGAAAATGGGAACATGACTTTCTTTGCATGCCAGTCATTTATTATGTGGGGAGTGAGTGTGTGTGTGTATCTGTGTGTGATAGGCATATGTATACAAGCATAAGACAGCCATTGCTGCTCAAGCAGCTTGAAAAAATTCATATACCACCAATCTAGTCCTGACAAGAGGAGTCCAGCCTGGAAAACAAAATCTCTCCCACAGTGATACCTACCCTCAGCCTTTTGGATCTACTTTAAAAACACAATGATACAGGGGGAGGCTTGATTCTTTTTGCGATTCATTTCACACAAGAAGCATCAAGTGATAAGGGACTTTGTCACCTCTGGGGACTAAGCACCCAGTTATAACATTTGTATGGAAGCTGACTTGTTAAATTTGCCCTCAAAGATAAGGATCCTACCAAAGCACTAGAAAGAGGAGAAACAGGGTCCAGTTAAAAGTGAGGCCAGAGGCTGAGGGGCTAATCATCCACTGATAACAACTTAATTATTAATCCTTTTCCTTAAGTGATATTTAAGTATCGAAAAAGTCTCCATTTTGCCTTTCTCAGTAGATAGTACAAAGTTCTTCATTTTCCTTTGGAGACACCAACACATATAAATCAAATGCCATGATTAGTGACTAGCAAGCAGAGTATTGTTTGAGACAGAATTGGCAAATAAAACTGTAAGATACTTAAATATATTCTATAAGAATTTGACAGATGTATATATTATTTTTTAAATTGACTTTTAACTGGAGTACAATTTCTTTCCAATGTGTTGGTTTCTGCTTTACAACAATGTGAGTCAGCCATAAGTGTACATATACCCCCTCCTCCTTGAGTCCCCCACTCCCACCCTGTCCCACTTCTCCAGGTGGTCACACAGACGGGGTGAGCTTCCTGTGTCATACAGCCACTGCCCACCAGCTGTCTGTTAATATTTTACAGATGGTAATGTACTGTGTTTCATTGCTACTCTCAATTCAACTTGCCCTCTCCTTCCCGCATTGTATCCACAAACCTGTTCTCTGTCTGTTTCTCTCTTCCTACCCTGAAAATAGGTTAATCAGTGCCATTTTTCTAGATTCCATATATACTCATTAATATACAACATTTGGTTTTCTCTTTCTGACTTATTTCACTCTCCATAACAGGTTGTAGGTTCATCTACCTCAGCTCATGACCCAAATTCAGTTCTCTTTAAGGTAAATTAAAATTCTCTTGTATAGATGCACCACAACTTCTTTATCCATTCCTCTCTCAGTGCACATCTAGAGTGTTTCCATGTCCTGGCTATTGTAAACACTTTTGCAATGAATTTTGGGGTACATGTGTCTATTTAAATTATGGTTTTCTCAGGGTATATGCCCAATAGTAGAATTTCTAGGACATATGTTAGTTTTGTTAGGACTTTCCTGATGACTCAGCAGCTAAAGACTCTGCCTGCAATGAGGGAGACACAGACGATGGTTTAATCCCTGAGTTGGGAAGCTTTGCTGGAGGAGGAAATGGCAACCCACTCCAGTATACTTGCCATTTCCACCTACCCCTCTGCCATAATGCTGACCCACATTTACATATGTATTAGAAAGATTTTCCCTTTCTATTAACTTAAGTAACATACCTATCATCTGACATGTTTACTTTTTACTTTTTGAAGAGAACACAGGCAAGTTCCACTCTCTTAGACAGCATCAATTATACAACACAATTTTATCAGTTATAGTCATCATGCTATATATTAGATCCTCAGACTTTCTAATTTTAATATGTTAAAATATATAACTTTTTACAAACCCGTCCCTATTTCCCCCACCCTCCAAGCCTTGGCAATCACTTTCCTACTCTGTTTCTGAGTTCCATTTTTTTTTTTAATTCTTTACAACTGACATCATACAGTATCCGTCTTTCGCTAACTTATTTCACTTAGAATAAGACCCTCCAATTTCATCCATGCTGCCAAATATGGAAGAATTTCTTTCTTCCTTAATGGTCAAATAAAATTCACATATATATATCACATCACATTGTTTTACTCTCTCCACCTGCTGACAGATACTTAGATTGTTCCTGTAATAGTTTGTTTCTAGGCTACTGTGAATATAGATGCAATGAATATGGGAGTACGGATTTCTCTTTGGGATAATTATTTCATTTCCTTTCAATATATATTCAGAGGTGAATATATATCCAGAAGTGGAATTAATGGCCACATAACAGTTCTTTTTGAAATTTCGTGAGAAACTTCCAGAAGGTTTTCCATGAAAGTTGCACCATTATACATTCCTACCAATAATGCATTAAGACCCCTATTTTCTACACATCATCATTCACACTTATTTCTTACTTTTGGGTGAAAGCCATTTAAACAGGAATGATCTGGTATATGTTGTACTTTTGATTGGCACTTCCCTGATACTGATGTTGAGCATCTTGTCATATAATTCTTGGGCGTTATGTATGTGTTATTGGTGGCGGGGGGGGGGGGGGCGAATTGTCTACTCTGTAAAAATAGCATGCATTTTGTGTACTGTATTTGAATATATAAAACTCAGTTACCTATCCATACACAAAAACAAATTACAGAAATACAAATAATCTCATTTACAATTGCATCAAAAAATACATAGAAATAAATTTAAGCAAGGTGTTGAAAGAACTATGTATGAAAACATTCAAGAGATGCATGAAAGAAATGTTTATAAGACACAAAAGGAAACATATTTCATATTTATTGACTGGAAGAATTAATATTGTGAATACATCCATACTACCCAAATCTATATACATATTCATTGCAATCTCTTTCAAAATTCCAAGGCAATTTTCACAAAACAGAAAAAAAATTCTACAACATGTATAAAAATGTATTTGTTGCTGTTCAATTGCCAGGTCATGTCTGACTCTTTGTGACTCCAGGGACTGCAGTATGCCAGACTTCCCGGTCCCTTACATTCTCTTAGAATTTGCCCAAGTTGATGCCCATTGAATTGGTGATGCCAGCCAACCATCTCATCCTCTGTCAGCCTCTTTTTCTTCTGCCTTCAATCTTTCCCAGCATCAGGGTCTTTTCCAGTGAGTCAGCTATTCACATTAGGTGGCCAAAGTATTGGAGCTTCAGCTTCAGCATCAGTCCTTCCGAAGAGTATTCAGGGCTGATTTCCTTTAAGGTTGACTGGTTTGATCTTGCTATCCAAGGGACTCTCAAGAGTCTTCTACAGAACCACAGTGCATAAACATAAGTTCTTCAGTACTCTTCCTTCTTTATTGTCTGTCCAGCTCTTACATGCACACACGACTACTGGAAAGAGTATAGCCTTGACTGTACAGACTTCTGTCGGCAAAGTGATGTTTTTGCTTTTAACACACTGTCTAGGTTTCTCATAGCTTTCCTGCCAAGAAGGAATCGTCTTCTAATTTCATGGCTGCAGTCACAATCCACAGTGATTTTAGAGGCCAAGAAGAGGAAATCTGTCACTGCTTCCATCTTTTCCCCTTCAATTTGCCGTGGAAGTGATGGGACCAGATGCCATGATCTTCACTTTTTTGATATAGAGTTTTAAGCCGGCTTTTTCACTCTCCTCTTTCATCCCATCAAGAGGCTCTTTAGCTCCTCTTCCCTTTCTGCCATTAGAGTGGTATCATTCACATATCTGAGGCTGTTGATATTTCTCCCAGCAATCTTGATTCCAGCCTTTAGGACTCATCTAGTCCAGCATTTCGCATATGCTCTGCATATAAGCTAAATCAGCAGGGTGACAATATACAGCATTGACGAACTCCTTCACCAATTTAGAACCAATTTATTGTTCCTTGTCTGCTTCTAACTGTTACTTTTTGAACTGCATACAGGTTTCTCAGAAGACAGGTAAGTTTGGTCTGGTATTCCCATCTCCTTAAGAGTTTTCCACTTTGTTGTGATCCACACACTTTGGTGAGGTCAATGAAGCAGATGCTTTTCTGGATCCCTTGCTTTTTCTATGTTCCAGCAAATGTTGGCAATTTGATCTCTGGGTCCTCTCCCTTTGCTAAACCAAGCTTGAACATCTGGAATTTCTATGTTCATACAATGTGGAAGCCTAGCCTGGAGGAATTTAACATAACCTTACTAGGATGGGAGATGAGTAAAACTGTTCAGCGGCTTGAACATTCTTTAGTACTGCCCTTCTTGAGAACTGGGATGAGGATTGACCTCTTCCTGTCCTCTGGTCCCTACTGGCTTTTCCAAATTTTCTGACATAATGAGTGGAGCACTTTACTAGCATCGTCTTTTAGGATTTTAAATAGCTTTGCTGGCATTCTATCACCTCCACTAGCTTTATGGGCAACAGTGCTTCTTAAGAACCACTTGACTTCACATTCCAGAACGTCTGGCTCTGAGTGAGAAAATACACCACTGTGATTATCTGGGTCATTAAGATTTATTTATTTATTTATTTTGTATAGTTCTTCTGTGTACTTTTTCCATCTTTTTGTGGTCTATTCTGCTATATTAAATCACAAAATACCAAAGAGTCAAAGTGATGTTGGGAAAGAACAACAACGTTCGAGACTAGGGTTGCTGATTTCAAATTGTATTAGATTTGCTTCTGGCACGAAAGCAGACACATAGATCAACAGAGCAGAACAGAGAAGCAAGAAAGAAACACACACACATATATTGTCGGTTAGCTTATGAAAAAGCAGCCAAGATTATCAAGTGGGAGAAGGAGAAGCTTTTCAAATATTGCACTGGGAAAACTGGATAATGCTATGAAAAAAATGAAACTGTGCCCCTGTCTTTTACCATACACAAAAAATCAACTAAACAGGGATTAAAAAGATGAACATAAGACTTGAAGCGATTAAACCCCTAGAAGAAAACATTGAGGCAATCTTATTGCCTTCTGTCTTTTAAATGAGATTTTGGGTTTCACACCAAAAGCCAAGGCAACAAGGCAACCACTGCAAAAACAAACAAGTGACACCACATCAAACTTCAAACAAAGGAACGTCAACAAAATCAAATGGCAATTTACAGATTGACAGAAGGTATTGCCAAATCATATATTTCAGTTCAGTTCAATTCAGTCGCTCAGTCGTGTCCGACTCTTTGCGACCCCATGAATCGCAGCTGCCAGGCCTCCCTGTCCATCACCAGCTCTCCGAGTTTACTCAAACTCATGTCCATTGAGTCGGTGATGCCATCCAGCCATCTCATCTTTTGTCTCCCCTTCTCCTCCTGCCCCCATATATTTGATAAGAGCTTAATATCCAAAAATACATGAGACATACCACTCAAGGGCAAAAAACACCAAATAATACAAAATTTTAATGGAGCTTAAGAAAATTAAGAGTTTCAATAAACCTGAAGATTAGACTGCAGATGAGAGACACAGCAAGGTTTTCCATTTAGAACAACAAAAGCCTGTGCCTTCTTGGTATTACTTTATTCATCTCCACTCATTTGTTTGACAATTACAGTTCAAAGTGTATATTCTTGTCAATAGAAATCACCCCACACTGAGCTATAATATGTACTAAGAACTGCCACACTGTGAAAAAAACAAACTAATATTTGCATACCTACTGAGACATATAAAAAACAAGGTAATCTCCAGAGTCGACCACTCCATTGTTTTCTATATTTCATTTCAAAATTGAGCCACTAGTAAGGAAAATGAGTTAAGAGACCTCAATGATATATATAGAGAAAATCAGTTTCAAATGGGAGTATCAATGGATTATAATTTGGAGGTACTTTATTACTAGTGTTGTAACTGTAGTCCTTTTGATTCTCTACTGCATCAGGGTAATACTTCATTATAAATATTAATACCAACATAGGGACACATACCACTAAAGTGATAGTGAATAGAGAAAAACATAGAATATAGTAGGCAAGAAGTGAAAGTATGGGAAGTCAGCAATGGTAGTAAAGTAAGGGGCAGTATTGCCTTGAGGGGAAGGAAGGTTCTCAGAGTTTCTTGAAACACCAAGAATGAGCCAGATGTGAGGAATTAGCTTAATTTGAAACCCAGAAACTCTGCCAGAAGAAATTTAAGTTCATAAAAATATTTGATTCTAAGAACCACAATTTAGACAGAGAATAGGGTAGGGTAGGATATATAGACATTCAAAACTCTCCATTGCTTAGTGCATCAGGCACTCAAGGACCACCCTCACTGAAGTCTCTCTATAGCTCAACCTACAGGTACCAGCATGGAGAAAGAGATAGCTCTACTCCACAGGCAGTTGAACCCTACTTTTATTGCCTCGTGGCTTTCCTTAAGAAGCACTCGATGCAGCAGATTTCCTCCATCCCATCCCGTCCGGCTGACTCCCCACGGTCAACAGGAGTCCTCACCCTGGGATCATTCCGCAGTCCCCATGGCTCCAGCTCCCATCTTCCGTGGACACCAGTGGACTTACAACCCTGTCCGAGGTATGAAAGGCAGCAGCATGGCTTGTCTATGTGGTTCTCACTCCGTTCAGACGGTCACAGGTTTGTTAGTTCACTCCCCAACAGCTTCAAAAGAATCCGCCCATTCCAGTGGAAGGCCATGGACGCGGGGATCTCACCCCTGCGCATCAGCTCTCTCACCCCCAGGCACAGGCTTGTCCCACTTGCTATCCTGCTTCTTTCCCCTTCCTCCTCGTACCTTTTTTCCTTTGTCCTACAGAGTTCTGTATGGATCCGGATATTCCTCCTCATTGTCCCGTTGGTTGATACCATCCAGCCATCACATCCTCTATCGTCCCCTTCTCCTCCATAATAAGGAATAAGGAAAACAATCCCACTTACTATTGCATCACAAAAAGATAAAATACTTAGAAATAAACTCAAGCAAGGTGTTGAAAGATGTTATACAAAACCTTTAAGACATTGATAAGAGAAATTTAAAAAGCATTAAAAATATGTAAAGTTAGCTGGTTGTTTCAATGTGTTTCTTGAGGTAGGATTTGTATTACTTTAAACTTCCCTCTTAGAACTGCTTATGTTGAATCGTATAGGTTTTAGATCATCATGTTTTCATTGTTCTTTCTTTCTAGGGCTGTTTCAATTTCCTTTATTTCTTCAGTAACATGTTCATTATTTAGAAATGGTTTGCTTAATCTCCATGTGTTTTTGGTCTTTAAATTTTTTTTTTATTCCTGTAGTCATTATCTAGTCTCACAGTGTTCTGCTCAGAGAAAATCCTTGATAAAATTTCAATTTCCTTAAATTTACTGAGGTTTGATTTGTGACCCAAGATGAGAAAAATGTTCCACGTTCACCTGAGAAGAAAGTGTATTCTGCATTTGGATGGAATGTGCTGAAGATATCTATTAGGTCTGTTTGCTCTAATAGTTCCCTTTAGGCTTATGTTTCCTTATTTATTTTCTGTTTTGATGATCTACCCATTGGTAGAGTTGGGGTGTTAACACGCCCTACTATTATTGTGTTATTGTCAATTTCCCGTTTTATGTCAGTTAGCGTTCACTTTATATATGGAACTGCTCCTATGTTGGGTACATAAATATTTAAAATTGTTTTGTCTTTTTCTTGGACTGATCCCTTGATCATTTTGTAGTGTCCTTCTTTAACCCTTAAAATAGATTTTATTTTAAGGTCTATATTTTCTGGTATGAAAATTGCCAATCTGGTTTTCTGGGATTTCCATTTGCATGGAATATCTTATTCCATCTTCTCACTTTCATTCTGTATGAGTCTCTAGGACTGAAGTGGGCCTCTTGTAGACAGCATATATACGGGTCTTGTTTTTGTATCCATTCAGCCACTTTGTGTCTTTTGGTAAGAATGGGAGAAGATAATAGCAAATAAAACAACTGATAAAGGACTGCATTCTGGAATACAAGTAACTCAAACAAGTCAGTCATCAAAAGCAAAGGCAAGAGCTGCAAAAATAAATCGTGAGACCACATCAAACTCAAAATCTTCTGCATAGTAAAAGAAGTCATCAATAAAATATAGTGGCAACCTATAGAATAAAAAAAAAATTGCAAATCACACATTTCATAAGGGCTTCATATCCAGGTATATATAAGAGACTCATGCAACTCAGTAGTAGAAGAAATCAAACAACCCAAATTATTAAATGTGTAAGGAAGAATAAGTTTTTTGAAAAATCTGAAGATTAGACTGTAGGTGACAGACACTGTTAGTTATTCCTTCCAAAACAGAAGCCTGTGTCTTCCTGACATTGCTTTCTTTATTTCCAGTCTCCTGTTTGGTGACTGCACTTCACAATATGCATCCTTTACTCAATAGCAATCACCCTACACTGAGTTATATGTGCTAAGAATAACCCCACTAACTATAAAAAACTAATAATTACATACTTAACCTTGAGGCATCAAAAATCCAAGGTGATTTTCAGAATTTTCCACTCCATTGTTTTCTACATTCTTTCTCAAAATTGAAACAACTAGTAGGGGCAAATGAGCAGGGGACCTCAATAATACATGGATTGTGTCATTTAAAACTGGGAGCATTCCTGGATTATAATTGGGGGGAATGTATTATTACTAATACTATTATAATTTTGTTCCCTTTAATTCTCTGGTATACTAGGTTGACATTTATTTGAAATAATAATACAGTCACTATGGAGAACAGGGTGGAGATTCCTTAAAACACTGGAAATAGAACTGCCATATGACTGAACAATCCCACTGCTGGGCATACACACTGAGGAAACCAGAATAGAACGACACGTGTACCCCAATGTTCATCACAGCACTGTTTATAATAGCCAGCACATGGAAGCAACATAGATGCCCATTAGCAGATGAAAGTATGAGAAAGCTGAGGTACATATACACAGTGGAATATTACTCAGCCATGAAAAAGAATACATTTGAATCAGTTCTAATGAGGTGGATGAAATGGAACCTATTATACAGAGTGAAGTAAGCCAGAAAGGAAAACACCAATACAGTATACTAATGTATATATATGGACTTTAGAAACATGTTAAGGATAACCCTGTATGTGAGACAGAAAAAGACATGAAGATGTATGGAACAGTCTTTTGGATTCTGTGGGAGAGGGCGAGGGTGGGCTGACTTGGGAGAATGGCACTGAAACATGTATATTATCACATGTGGAAAAAACGCTAGTCCAGGTTCGATGCATGATACAGGGTGCTCGGGGCTGGTGCACTGGGATGACACAGAGGGATGAGATGGGGAGGAGGTGGGAGGGGGGTCAGGAAGGGGAACACGTCTACACCCATGGCGGATTCCTGTCAATGTATGGAAAACCACCAGAATATTGTAAAGTAATTAGCCTCCAATTAAAATTAACAAAATGAAATAGACTAGTAATACCAAGATAGAGACACTTAGTACTCGAGTTACAGTAGATTGAGAAAGACAAAGCTTATGAGGCAGTGAAATCACAGAAAATTAGCAATGGTATCAAAAGAAGGGGCAGTATTGCCTAGAAAGAAAGCAGAGTTCTCTAATTTTTTGGAGACAACACAAACAAGCCAGGTGGGAGCCAACCAGCTTAAGCTGTATACCAGAAACTTCACCAGAAGGAAAATGAAGTTCATAAAAGTATGCTGATGCTAAACACCAAAATCCAGACAGTAAGGAAATACGGTAGGGTATACGTAGATTCTGACATCTACTCAGAAATGTAGACATGGAAGCAAATACACTAACGAGCATCAGAAAAATCAAAGCACAAAAGGGTCTGAAAAGTCATTCGTAAAGAGACTTGGCAGTCTGATCAAAAGAATAAGAGAATCAAATTAGACAACCAAAATAGAAAGACTTGTGCACATGATAGAACCAGAGAATGCTCAGGAGAGAAAGTTTCAGACCTAGTGGACCAGTGAACAGAAGCCTCCAGCATCAGGAACAGAAACCCTGGGCAGGACACATGACTGTGCAGTTCTGGGAACAGCCTCAGTTTCAAAGTTTGGGCGCTATACCGCCTAAAGGCGAACGCAGACAAGGCTTATAGCTTGCTATGACACTGAGTCACAGACAATAGTGTTTGTTAGTTGACTTTTCTCATCCAACTACAAAGTTAATGAATCACTAATCAATGATAACTGACACAATCAGTTTCCAGTCAGATCCTCTTTAGGCATACAGTGTACATCTGAACCTGTTATATGATCCCCAAAAACATTTTTATACTTAAATTTATTGATGTTTAATTGAAGGGTAATTGCTTTACAATACTGTACTGCTTTCGGCCAAACATCAACATGAATCAGCCATAGTTTTACCTATGTCCCCTCACTCTTGAACCTCCTTCCCGCCTTCCTTCCCATCCAACCCGTCAAAGTTGTTACAGAAAAATATGGAAGGCTTCACAAATTCGCCTGTCATCCTTGGGCAGGGGCCATGCTAATCTTCTCAGTATTATTCCAGTTTTTTAATATATGTGCTACCAAATCAAACACACAAATAACTCTTTAACAGAAAAAAAAAATCATACACTTAGTCATCTACCAATAAATGATCAATTACCTTAGGAATTAGGATATTCTGCTATGTTTACTGTCTCTTATAAATTCGACTTTTATAAGCTCCAAAGTTCCATGAAGGACTTAAGCATATAATTATGCATAACACATATATACATGCACAGAAAAATATGCACACAAATATGTCTATATTACATAAGCTCTTATTCTCCTAGCCTGTCATAATAAGCCCTTTAGTTGATAAGAGAGATAGTCCAAAATTTCTCCAACTTATATGTCTCCTTTTTGAGAACCACTTCTTTGATTTTCATCACCTAATTTTAAATAACCATTTTATTCTTATATATTAGGTCTATTTAAACTAAGAGCAGAGAAAACCTAGTAAATGCTGATATCTTATCCTTAATTAAATTATCACTCTTGTGGTAAATTGGAAAAAGAATCATGTTCAGATCTCGTTCAGGAGGATAAAATCTATTTTATCTGTTCTCTTGTCCAAACTGAATTCTTGCTTACTTCAGTCTTAAATTCTGCTTACGTACAAAGGACAGACAGGAAAAGTAATATTAAAATCATGCTTGCAAGAGTCTATGATTTTATGCTTCTGTTGGCCAAAGGTAGGGCAAGGAATAATTTCTGAAATATTACAATACATCATGGAAGCCTGAAGGTCTAGTTCTCCTATCAAAGAGGAGATGTTTGGAGATGGTTCAAAAACTAAGCCCCATGGGTGTCAGATGTGCTCCCAACCAGACAGATGAAATTTTCTCGTTAAAACATCAAAGCCAGGAAAGGCAGACCTTGTTCGCAGAGCCAGTGACGGGGTCCTGGGTGCTGACCAGGTAATATTCTTGGATTACCATTTGGAGATTTACCTGCCATTGTCTCAAAGAAACAAATGCAATGAGAAGATTAAAGATGCATAAAGGTAGAAGAGCTGCCAAGGTGCCTAGAATCAAGGATAGCCAGGAAAACCACACCCCATACTGATAATTGTCAGAATTTAACGATGAGTGTTTTATAGATAGAGCAGAACAAGTGGATAAAACCAGTGTTCTAGGGTCACACCTGCTTTGCAGTCAAAGACAAAATATTTTTCGCTTTAGGCAGAATCATCACAGCTCCTGATGTGGTCCTGGTTACACACACACAGACCGGGAGCCCACAGGCATGTGTGATGTGACATCAGGAAGTGAACAGATGACTGCATTGGTGCCCAGTCACCTCCATCTGCTAATAATGGGACCTGGGGGAAATTATTTGCCCTCTCCAAGGCATCGCATCTTCATTAACATAACTTGATGATCATAGTGAAGATGAAGGCTATCTCACAGGGTCACTGTGAAACACAAAATTTAAGATGTTTTAAAGCTTTTGGGAAAGTATCAAAGACATGCATGGGGTTATGAAGGTGAGTTAGCAGATCCAAGGTACAGTATCCTTTTTGTCCTAGTATTCTCTTTGTACTCAATAGTAGGGATCAGTCAGTCACATATTTACTCTTATCTCAGAGTGATGGCGAACCAGACAGATCAACTGTACACTTCTTGTCATTTCAGTGTCTAAAATTCAAGGATTAGTGATGTAGAGTGAAAAACTAACAAACTCGTAGAGGGCCTCGCTGCTCAGAGTCTGCAGAGTCCCAAAATTAAACTGTTTTGAAAGAATGGCTTAAACACTGGCTCAGAATTAAGTTCCAAATGTTTGCAGAGCACAGAAGTACTTCTGGGAGCAATACAAAAATGCAGGGAGTGACCTACTTCTCCGACTATCTATCTGTGCAAATATTGTCATCCATCTATATTTACACAGAAGGCTCTCCTTCTTCACCATCTCAGCTACTAGAGCACCAACTTCTGCTCAGAGCCACAGGGAAAGAGAAGGCTTCCCTCCACAGGATGGATTTGATAACCTCGGGTGACTAGATCATCAGAATGGCTCATGTTTTTATTTTAGTAGGGTCCTGCCTGCTCCTGCTGCTGGTCATGTCAAATCTGCTCCTGTGCCAAGGCAACTTATGCCCTTCCTGCAGTCCTGACACCCCCCTGAGATCCCTTACAGACCTGTTTATGGATGCTGCCTGGCTGTCCCACTACTTCCATAACCTTTCCGCAATAATGTTCAAAGAGTTTGTAAGTACTGTGGTGGTGGTGGTTTAGTTGCTAAATCATGTCCGTCACTTGCGACCCCATGGACTGTGGCCCGCCAGGCTCTCGAAAGGAAACTTCACATCAGTGACTGGCCCACACTATCCTTTAAACAAGAAGGCTGCAATAACATACTCTCTAGGTCAAAGAAGTCATCAGTTCATAAGATGGTGAAATCAAAAAAAGGATCAGTTTTGTGAAATCTCAAAGATTCCTTAGAAGTGCAATACTTTTTTCAATTTCCTTTCATTCATTTTCTTTTTTTAAAATGTCTAAAATAAATGAATTTGTATTTGTCAGCCAGGAATGCCATAAGAGAATACAATAGACTCAATGGAATAAACACCAGAAATTTATTACCTCACAGCTCTGGGGGCTAGAAGTCCCAGATCAGGGCACCAGCAAGTTGAGGTTCTGGTAAGAACTCTTTCTTCCCAGGATGGCTTCTCCATGTCTCCTCACACAGGGTGGGGGTGGGGAAGACAGACAGAGGAAAGGACACACAGACACAGAGACAGAAGAGAAAATTCTCTGGTGTTTCCCTTCATGAAGACACTAAACCTATTGGATGAGTGTTCCATCCTAAGAGCTCATTTAACATTAATATCTCCTGCATTAGCAGGAATGTTCTTTATCACTACCGTCCCTGGGAAGCACCAAATATTGGCACATATGCACTATATTTGGTTAAATAGTAAAAAAAAAAAAAAAAAAGATAATAATAAACAGAGAAGGGAAAAGTTTAAACTTAGAAGAGTTAGATATAAAATCATTTTTATAGAGACAATGTATAGAAAAAGTAGGAAAGGAATGAATTTCAAATTTTATGATGCCCCCTGTTAAAAAAATTACACGTCTATCAAACATATAAATGTTCTTTTAATGGGTTCATCTACTGAATGCCCAACAACCTTAACTAATTGCCTGATCACTTTTAGGATGAAAAATATGCCCAGGGCAAACAGTACCATATCAATGCCACCAACAGCTGCCACACCAATCCCCTCCATGCGCCTGAAGAAAGAGAAAATGCCCAACAGTTGAACGTGAGTCTTTCACCTGGGTTTTTCACCAGATCAATGAGACAGTACGTAGGTTACCAGGCTTCAGACTATTAGAGGTCATGGTACCTGTACATGCAGAAAAAGGTGGAGGAACCGTAAGCCATTGAAGAGATATTATATTATGCAGTTGATGAAGCATGAGTGAAATCAAGGGATAACTAAAGATCTGTAGTAGCAAAAACAAGAACAGATCTATAAATTGTACATGCAGACAACTTTAGTTCATCCCATGCACTCGACACAGGATTGCAGCTATTATTCTGTATGAAAACATGTAATGGCTGAGTAATATTCCATATTAGCCTCCAACTAATAAAAATAAATGAAAAAAAAAGAAAACAGGAAATGAATGGGAACTTCCATGTGTAAAATATGATTGCAAAATTCATGAATATGTAAGAAACACACCCCAGGATTGAGTACTCCCTGTTACTAGTGACACACAGGGAGTCCCATTCTGCACCACTGAGCCAGCGCATCTGCCTTTCTAGGCTCTACTAATTCTGCTTCTTCTTCTCTGACGCTTCCTTCATTCATCATTCTCAATCATTCCTCTGTCACCTTTTATTCTTAATTTGTAAGTCTCCCCCAAATGGCCTATAAAACATTGCTTTGCTTTTCATGGCCTCAACAATTGCCTTTGTTCTGAGGACAAAACTGTTTACATATCAAGCCTCAATCATTTATGGCAGCTCTAAATGTTGACCATTATAATCTCTCCTTTCTGATTTCCTGCATTATCCCTCGTCCTCTATTTTTTAAAATATTTTCACATGCATCCTGCCTTAAAATTCTACCCTCTCTGTCTACAACCTTCTTAGTGATATCAGCATTCTTTTGATCTGTTAAGCTCATTAGTAATGAGGACGATCAAGTAAAGGAAAAATGTCAAAGAGGAAGAAGATGAGGGATTTTTCAATAGCCTTGAATTTAAAGTTTATTGAGAGTTACTACATGGCCATACATTTTACTAAGCACTTTATGTGCTTAGTACTATTCCTAGCACATTACTATATTTAATCCTACTCAGTTCTATGTTCTTTACCACTAAAACAGTTCATGGATGTAAAGAAATTAAGCATGTTAACTAGAGATATTCAGCCCCCAGGATTTTCATGCTCAATTCTACTAGTAGTAGTGAACCTGGGGGGAAAACTCTCCATTGAGAATCCCTCGGATGCTGTTACTAAAGACAACGCTGTGCCATTTTCTGCCTGGACACATGTCAACAAGACAGACTCTTCTGATAGCAGCATGGGGCCTGGTGTTGGGATCAACTGAGGAAAGAAAGCCTGCTTAGGAATGTCATGTCTTCTTCATTGTCTCTTTGTTGTAATAACATAAAACAAATTACCAATCGAAAATCAATATGAATGACTCACCTGATTCATTAATATGAAAGAATCACTGGGTGACAATGATGTGGATACAGGTAGAATGCCTTTTTCTTGGGTCAGGTATGGCAGGCACATACTGACTTGTCATAAAATACTTAGATTTCTCTCATGCAAATATGCAAACATAAAAGAACTCACTGAGTGGTGGTAGAATTTTCAGAGGAAAAAAGAAAATCCTTCATGTTATAAATTAGAATGCATGAGAAGAATTAGTTTCTAAAATAACCTAGATTTTTAATAATTCATTGACGTGTGAACTAATAGCTTACATTTATACTTTTGCATCTTTTACTTCTTTTAAAAATCTCTGCATACACATAGGTATAACTAAAAGTTTTTTTTAGGTCAGCTGCTCTGAGCAGAGATAACATGTTACCAAAACCACTGAATTGTGATTATTTTAATGAGACCAGTTCTTATGGTTGCTTAGAATGAAGACCTTAGTAAGTTGATACTCTTCTTACTGTACACCTGGAATCAACCTCTGCATCATCTTATCAACGAGCTGCAGAGTTTGAAAGAAGTCTCACAGACGATCCTAACAAGAGCCACAGAGAGTGAGGAAATATCAGACAGACTTCAAGCATTCATAGAGAGTCAATTCAGACAGGTGAGCATCCTGCAGAGGGCTTTCTTGCTTTGTTCATGAATGAAAGAGGTGATCTCTGTAATGCGTAAGGAGTTTTGAAATATCTCAGTTTGTGAGAAAAAGTTTCATGTCTTCTATATGCTAGACTGCTACTACATAAAGCAGGAGCCTAGTCATTCATAGAGATAGATTCTACTGTAAAGGAATCAGAATTTCACTGCAATTTGTGATATGTGCAGCCTTCCCTGTATTGCACCCAATTCCACCAAAAGCTTGCCTCTTCCTGGGCACAGATGGTTGAAATATTTTCAAGATTAGGAGTATTAGAGTACAGAATTTTCAAGACCAGCACTTTCTTCAAAGTATCCCAGGACAGATGCTATTGAAGTTCCACTTGTCTTCTTTCTCTGTTCTACTCAAATCAAAGGATGAGAGTGGGAAGGAAGAAAAGAGAAAGTTAAAACTAAACTAAAGTTATGATTTTACATTTTAGATTCCTAATAGTTTTCTCATAGGCTGGCTCCAAAATCCATATCTAGAGTGTTTTATATTTGTATGTGTTCCCCATATCTTCATTTGATAATTAGAAGCAAAAAAGATAAGCAAATACTAACAAAACTCATACGAAGCCATTATCTTTTGGGTATTCAGGTTATTGTTCCAGTCTTGCAGAAGATGCTCAAGACTCGAATTACCTGGTCAGGACTCTCATCCCTGACGTCCAGCGATGAAGATAGGCGTCATTCTGAATTTTATAACCTGTTCAAGTGCCTGCGCAGGGATTCACGTAAAGTTGACATTTACATCAAGATCCTGGCGTGCCGAATGCGCAAAAGGTGCTAAATCCGCATCATCCCATCCAGCTCTGAGATGGTCATAATGATCTACCCCATAGCAAGTTTCTGTGAAATTACAGCTTTTTAATGCATGCTCTGTGAAATGGGTCTTCTCTTAAAAAATAAACACAGACTCTTTAGAGATGTCAACATCTAAAATGGCAATATGTTAACAATTCTTATATTCATTTAATAGAAAATCAAAAGAAAATCCACCCCTACAGTTGAGAGAATGAAGCTCCTATTAAAATTAGTCACAAATAGCAGAAGCTGGCATTACGAAGAAGACCATTAAGAGATTACTTAAGAATCACAGCCAATTATTTTGTGTCAAGTTATGAGAATCAAAGAATTAGACAATTGTTCATGGTTCTGGTCATGCTACCAAGAAGACTGAATTCTCAGGTTACGGAATGGAAACAAACAAATGAAGAACCTTTGAAGTTCACTGACCTTATAGATTAGTAAATCACATGTCATGGATACAGTGAGGACTTAAACTGAGGTTTAAAAAAATCTCTATTTTGCAGAATCAGGCCTTCAATTTGTGGAGAAAGAGGGTGTGATATAAACACACAAATTGCTATATTACATGGTAGAATGAAGAAGAATAAGATGTGATGTCAACACAGTGCTACAGTAGATTGAAGTAAAGCTAGGAGCCATCTGAGTGTGCCATAGGAGTGACGAAAATGATAGAGTTTTGATGGAGTTTTGAAAGGTTGATGGGATATTGTACAAAAATAGGAAAACAGTATATCTGTCAATTCACTTAGGGTCATCTTATGAAGTAAGGATCTACGACATCACAGACCAAGGCAACTGAGATAGTAATACATATAGAATTATAAGGTATCAGTGAATAATTAAGTTTGACAAAAACACAAGAAATGTTCATTTGTAACCATACATGCTGTATCTCTCATGATTATGCTCGCATGATATGCTGTATATATTGTTGTAGAGTTTGAATGGAGAAATGCTTGTATGGATTTTCATGCATTAGGGAGAATCATATATGCCAAAATGGAGAGTTTGACTTTATTCTACAAAGCAACAGGAAACCAAGAACATTGAGCCCAAGAGAGCAGTATGTCCAGAATTAGAAAAGAGAAACTTTAATGTGGATTGAGAAGTTGTGGCTGTTGGGGCTGATAGAGAGAAAGAAAGAGACCAGAAAGAGCTGGGAATATTATGACACGAAAAATCAAAGAGGGCTCTGCCAGGTGATAAGACACAAAGAATGTGAGAGATACAGGAAAAGAAATAGACTATGATCACATGCAAGGAATGAGGCAGAAATGAGTCAGAAAAGGCATCCAACAATATGGGACTAGTTGAATCAATAAATGAATGAAAAGTCAGAGAGAATGGAGGAGATAAATTAAGGTTTTATCCAAAGCCTCTGATTTTTATTTTCCTGTATTTCAAATCACCAAAACATGTTAAGGTTCTTCAGCAAATGATAGAAATAAGTACTCTACAGAACCTCTGCTAGACCCTGTGGAATACCAGAACCAAATCACGGACTACCCAGCGATAACAGGCAGTAGTCACTAGTCACTTTTAACACTTAAATAAGACATACATTGTAAAGCATAGATGATGAATGGAAATAAATTGGAAACAAAACATTTCTTTACAGAGTCAGCCTAAACAAAACCTAAAACTTAACCAAAATAGAGGTAATGGTCCCCTTATTCATGTGTCCACTTTCTCCAAGAGTTCTTCATTCTTTTTACCTGAATCCTCCCTTGTTTACTAACCCTTCATTGCCTTACTCTCAGCAGGTGGTCAGCTAATCACTAATCAAATAAATAATTAAACAGTGTTCACGCTTGAGATATATTTGTATTGATGGACTCTTCAAACTGAAAAGCTTTCTAATGCCCTGAAAGTAAAATACTAATACTGGAAAGAATCCTTCCTAGACTCTTTCCAAAAAGCCTTCAGTTCAGTCGCTCAGTCCTGTCCGACTCTTTGCGACCCCATGAATCACAGCACGCCAGGCCTCCCTATCCATCACCAACTCCCGGAGTTTACTCAAACTCATTCCCATCAAGTCGGTGATGCCATCCATCCATCTCATCCTCTGTCATCCCCTTCTCCTCCTGCCCCCAATCCCTCCCAGCATCAGGGTCTTTTCCAATGAGTCAACTCTTTACATGAGATTGCCAAAGCATTGGAATTTCAGCTTTAGCTTCAGTCCTTCCAAAGCCTAGTGGGCAGCAATTGCAAGTCTAGCTACTTAGACATCTTCTGCTGTAATTATAACTTGTTTGGATAGTGAAGACAGGAGACAGATGAAGCACTGAAAGATGTCGAGAAAGAAATGCATGGACAAGTGGAAAAAATAGCGTAAGCCTTAAACACGGATCTATGCCTGCACACCATACTATGTGTGATGGGAACCAGGTTGGCCTAATGAGGGATGGATTTTTCAAGAAAGCTCCATATGAATTGGCACTGAGAAGTTTGATTCAACTCAAAAGTTTTGAGATGATTTTTTGATTCTAAGACTCAAAGCCACTTATCTCACTTGAGTGCACTTAGTCAAAAAGGGAATATACTTATTGCCTATTTGAACACTGACAGTTCAGTTCAGTTCAGTCACTCAGTCATGATGTCTGACTCTGTGACCTCATGAATTGCAGCACACCAGGCCTCCCTGTCCATCACAAACTCCCAGAGTTTGTTCAAACTTTGTCCATCGAGTCGCTGATGACATCCAGCCATCTCATCCTGTGTCATCCCCTTCTTCTCCTGCCCCCAATCCCTCGCAGCATCAGGGTCTTTTCCAATGAGTAAATTCTTTGCATGAGGTGACCAAAGTACTGGAGTTTCAGCTTCAGCATAAGTCCTTCCAATGAACTCCCAGGACTGATATCCTTTAGGATGAACTGGTTGGAACTCCTTGCAGTCCAAGGGACTCTCAAGAGTCTTCTCCAACACCACAGTTCAAAAGCATCAATTTTTTGGCACTCAGCTTTCTTCCAGATCAACTCTCACATACATACATGACCACTGGAAAAACCATAACTTTGACCAGACAGACCTTTGTTGGCAAAATAATGTCTCTGCTTTTTAATATGCTATCTATGTTGGTCATAACTTTCCATCCAAGGAGTAAGCATCTTTTAATTTCATGGCTGCAATCACCATCTGCAGTGATTTTGGAGACCAAAAAAATATATTCTGACACTGCTTGAACTGTTTCCCCATCTATTTCCCATAATGTACTCTGCATATAAGTTAAATAAGCAGGGTGATAATATACAGCCTTGACATACCCCTTTTCCTATTTGGTAACAGTCTGTTGTTCCATCTCCAGTTCTCACTTTGCTTCCTGACCTACATGTAGGTTTCTCAAGGGGCAGGTCAGGTGGTCTGGTATTCCCATCTCTTTCAGAATTCTCCTCAGTTTATTGTGATCCACACAGCCAAAGTCTTTGGCATAATCATTAAAGCAGAAATAGATGTTTTTCTGGAACTCTCTTGCTTTTTTGATGATCCAGCAGATGTTGGCAATTTGATTTCTGGTTCCTCTGCCTTTCCTAAAACCAGCTTGGTCATCTGGAAGTTCGCGGTTCATGTATTGCTGAAGCCTGGCTTGGAGAATTTTGAGCATTACTTTACCAGCGTGTGAGATGAGTGCAATAGTGCGGTAGTTTGAGCAATTTTTGGGGTTGCCTTTTTTTGGGATTGGAATGAAAACTTAACTTTTCCAGTACTATGGCCAATGCTGAGTTTTCCAAATTTGCTGGTATATTGCATGCAGCACTTTCACAGCATCATCTTTCAGGATTTGAAAGAGCTCAACTGGAATTCCATCACATTCACTAGCTTTGTTCCGAGTGATGCCTTCAAAGGCCCACTTGAATTCACATTCAGGATGTCTGGCTCTAAGGGAGTGATCACACCATTGTGATTACCTGGGCCGTGAAAATCTTCTTTGTACAGTTCTTCTGTGTATTCTTGCCACCTCTTCTTAATATCTTCTGCTTCTGTTAGGTCCATACAATTTCTGTCCTTTATCAATCCCATCTTCGCATGAAATATTCCCTTGGTATCTGCAATTTTCTTGAAGAGATCTCTATTCTTTACCATTTTGTTGTTTTCCTCAATTTCTTTGCATTGATCACTGAGGAAGGCTTTCTTATCTCTCCTTGCTATTCTTTGGAACTCTGCATCCAAATGGGAATATCTTTCCTTTTCTCCATTTCTTTTCGCTTCTCTTCTTTTCACAGCTATTTGTAAGGCCTCCTCAGACAACCATTTTGCCTTTTGGCACTTCTTTTCCGTGAGGATGTTTTTGAAGCATGTCTCCTGTACAATGTCATGAAACTCCATCCATAGTTCATCAGGCACTCTGTCTATCAGATCTAGTCCCTTAAATCTATTTCTCATTTCCACTGTATTCTCATAAGGGATTTGATTTAGGTCATACCTGAATGGTCTAGTGGTTTTTCCTACTTTTTTCAGTTTAACTCTGAATTTGGCAATAAGGAGTTCATGATATGAGTCACAGTCAGCTCCTGATCTCGATTTTGCTGACTGAGTAGAGCTTCTCCATCTTTGGCTGCAAAGAATATAATCAATCTGATTTCGGTCTCTACCATCTGGTGATGTTCATGTGTAGAGTCTGTTCTTGTGTTATTGGAAGAGGGTGTTTGCTATGACCAGTGCATTCTCTTGGCAAAACTCTATTAGCCTTTGCCCTGCTTCATTTGTACTCTAAGGCCAAATTTGCCTCTCACTCCATGTGATTTTTGACTTCCTACTTTTGCATTCCAGTCCCCTAGAATGAAAAGGACATCTTTTTGGGTATTAGTTCTAAAAGGTCTTGTAAGTCTTCATAGAACTGTTCAACTTCAGCTTCTTCAGTGTTATTGGTTCGGGCATAGGCTTGGATTACCGTGATATTGAATGGTTTGCCTTGGAAACGAACAGAGATCATTCTGTCACTTTTGTATTGCATCCAAGTTCTGAATTTCAAACTCTTTTGTTGACCATGATCGCTACTGCATTTCTTCTAACGGATTCCTGCTCACAGTAGCAGATATAATGGTCATCTGAGTTAATTTCACCCATTCCAGTCCATTTTAGTTCCCTGATTCCTAGAACGTCGACATTCATTCTTGCCATCTCCTGTTTGACCACTTCCTATTTGCCTTGATTCGTGGACCTTACATTCCAGGCTCCTATGCAATATTGCTCTTTACAGCATCAGACCTTGCTTCTATCACCAGTCACATCCACAGCTGGGTATTGGTTTTGCTTTTGCTCCATCCCTTCATTCTTTCTGGAGTTATTTCTCCACTGATCTCCAGTAGCATATTGGGCTCCTACCACCCTGGGGAATTTCTCTTTCAGTAACCTATTATTTTGCCTTTTCTTACTGTTCATGGGGTTCTCAAAGCAAGAATACTGAAGTGGTTTGCCATTCCCTTCTTCAGTGGACCACATTCTGTCAGACCTCTCCACCATGACCCGGCTGTCTTGGGTGGCACCACATGGCATGGCTTAGTTTCATGAGTTAGATAAGACTGTGGTTCTGTGATCAGATTGGCTAGATTTCTGTGATTATGGTTTCAGTATGTCTGCCCTTTGATGCCTTCTTGCAACACCTATGTCTTCCTTGGGTTTCTCTTACCTTGGACGTGGGGTATCTCTTAACGGCTGCTTCAGCAAAGTGCAGCCACTGCTCCTTACCTTGGACCAGGGGTATCTCCTCATAGCTGCCCCTCCTGACTTCGAACGTGGAGTGGCTCCTCTCGGCCCTCCTCTGCCCTGCGCAGCCGCTTCCCCTAACCTCGGACGTCGGGTAGCTCGGCTCGGCCGCCCCTGTGCCTTTGCAATCTAGCACTCACGGTCGCCACCCCTGACCTTGGCGAGGGGTAGCTCCTCACCGCCACACTTCTGCTTGGTCCATCAGAGCCACCGCGCTTCTGCAAAGAGATAGTTAAATTTCATCACATAAAATAATTGTAACTATTTCTAATGATGGATGTTCACCAGACTTATTGTGGTGATCATTTTGAAATATATATCAAATAGTTACGTTGTATACCGAAACCAAAATAACATTATATGTCAATATTATCTATGTATAATGATACCTGAAACTAAAATAGCATATTTGTCAATGTGACCTATGTATATTGATCATATAATCATTATGTTACATACATAACACATATGCATACCTTCAGTTAAGTTCAATCAGTCATATCCAACTCTTTGAGACCCATGGAATGACTAGAGCACATCAGGCTCCCCTGTCCTCCACCATCACCTGGAGCTTGCTCAAACTCATGTCCATTGATAAGGTGATACCATCCAACCATCTAATCCATCTTCACCTCCTGCCATCAATCTTTCCCAGCATCAGGGTCTTTTCCAATGAGTAAATTCTTTCCATCAGGTGGCCAAAGTATTGGAACTTCAGCTTAACTATTAATCCTTTCAATGAATATTCAGGCTGATTTCCTTTAGTATTGACCGGTTTGATCTCCTTGCAGTCCAAGGGACTCTCAGGAGTCTTCTCCAACACTGCAATTCAGAAGCATCAATTCCTCTGTGTTCAGTTTCCTTTGGTCCAGCTCTCACATCCATCCTGATTACTGGAAAAACCATAGCTTTGACTAGATGGAAATTTATTTATGTATATGTACACACACATATGTAAGTAAAAGCTTTTGAAAAGGAATATGTCTATTTTGGATAAAAAAAGCAAATAAACTAATATTTTTTTTTCAAATGTGCATTTTGGCTAGCATGTTTCATCTAAAACCTTATCTTCAAATGTAGTTTATTTTTATGCTCATAAAAGAAACAGAAACTTGTCTTAATCTTGTACCATTAACTGGAACAGCTTATTTACAATAGCAAATCAAAATCACAAAAGTTTGAAACAGATGGGCCTGCCCAGTACTCTGCTATTGGTCATTTAACCAACTGATTATTGACTTAATTCCTCCTTGACTCAGAAACTCTTACAGATGCTTAGTTTACATCAATAAACAAAGACAGACACTTATCCTCATGGAACAGGTTTTCCAGCTGGGGGAAGACAGATAATCTGCAATAAACATGAATCCAAATACTTTATATGGTATATTAACAGGTGATCTGTACTACGGGAAAAGAAATAGTAAAGCAGAGGATGGGGTTTTGGGAAAAATGGTGAAGAAAGGGAGGTGATTTAAAGAAAAACAACTTAGACCACAATGAGGGGAGCAAACACCCTTTCTTGCATTCAAGATTCAAGTTTTCCCCTGTCCAGTCAGGCCTCTTGGTCTTCTACCCAACTTCAAAACTGTTTCCGTCTCTGAGGCTCTATGCAAACTCATGCAAACATGGATGTTCTGAACATTCTGCCTCTCTTCAGTTGAACTGGTTTCATAAAAAATTTTTGGTAAATTACCCCAAATTAAGTTACATTTTATGCAGCAAATTTTGATAATTTTCTGTTTCCTGAAGAACTAACCTCCAAATTATTTTCCATTTTTCAACACACTGTCAGTGACTTAATTTTATTATGTAAAAACATTCTATATGCATTGCTATTCTAATATACTTGTGACATTTTAAAAATATACACAAAATATAAACTAAATGACAGTGAGATAAAAATAAATAGACATGGAATTGCTAACATTTTCTTCCCCAGGGGATGAGGCCACTCATTTTTATGGCCACTGGGTTAATGGATTCTAAATGTACAGACATAATGATTTAAGTTGTTTAACTATCATAATAAAGTAATTTCTTTTACATATTGCTTCAATCAACATTCTCAGAATACCACAAGGAGCCAAGAATAAAATTATACATGAATAACTCTCTTCATATGCATATGTCAAATTTTGGGAGCTCAATTAAGTAATCATCTTTAGTTCTTTTGTTATTCCATCAATTCATCTACTGGTAAATAATCCAAACTCTACAATAGATATCTTTTTTTCAGGGTTTAAATCTCATGTCATAATAAAAGTGGAGCAATGGCCTAGAAGAATGAATAAAATGTCATATGGATATCATTATATATATATGCATTTGTAAAGAGAATTAATGAAAAAATACAGAAGACTTACAGTTTGCTGAAACAGAAAGCGAACTCACTCAGAGCTGTATATATATATATCACGTAGAAAAAATACTTTCTCAGCTTCTGATGACTTCTAAAGAAACGGACTCCATGACTTTCATCTCCAGCCTACTGTGGACTCCTTTCCACTTTCTTCCTCAACTTCCCTCCGTGAAATCTCTGCCCTAGGTTATAAAACACTTCTTGGGCTTCTGGTTCAGACAAGATGGCCTTGATCTCTTTGTGCCCACTCCTTTGTTTGTTCTGGACAAAAGAAGAGACCACTAAAGGAGACCTTGTATATTTGGCAAGAAGAAGGGGAACTAGTTTAGGGCCTGAAGAAAGGAAGAGCAACAGAGCTGCACCTAAGAGAAGACAACCCAGGCCGAGCATTCCTGAACTCCAACCTAGCATCAGAAGGCAGCCTGAGAAGGGCTGTTCCTCCCAAAGAATAAATGTGAAGGAACAGCAGATAGTGGTTTAGTTATGTCTGACTCTTTGTGACCCCAAGGACTGTAACCCCCTGGGGTTCTCTGTCCATGGAATTCTCCAGGCCAGAATCCAGATTCCCATGTCTTCCCCCAGGGGATCTTCCCAACCCAAGGACTGAATCCAAGTCTTCACAAGGCAAGTGGATTCTTTACTGCCTGAGCCACCAGGAAAGCCCAAGAAACTCAATAATGGCATGGCTATTTGGAAAATAAAAGGATAAAAACATATGTTAATATTAGACAAAGTCGACTTGAGAGCAAAGAAAATTTCCATAGACAAAGGAATACAAGGACATTACATAAAGGAAAAAAGAGTGGAATCCCTGGGTCAGGAAGATCCCCTGGAGGAGGGCATCGTAACCCACCTTAACATTCTTTCCTGGAGAATCCCTATGGACGGAGGAGTCTGGCAGGCTATATAGTCCATGGGGTCACAAAGAGTTGAACATGACTGAAGTCACTTAGCACACATGTAAGAGAGGAAAAGTTAAATGTCCTCACCAAAATGATCTTGAAAAGTAAATATGTGAGGAGATATTAATAGATATGTTAATTAAATCAATGAGGAAATCCAAAATAATCTATACCTATTTAAATTGTCCTGTATACTTTAAATATCTTGCATTTTTTTTCATTTATTTTTATTAGTTGGAGGCTAATTACTTTACAATATTGTAGTGGGTTTAGTCATACATTGACATGAATCAGCCATGGATTTACATGTATTCCCCATCCCGATCCCCACTCACACCTCCCTCTCTACCCAATCCCTCTGGGTCTTCCCAGTGCACCAGGCTTGAGCACTTGTCTCATGCATCCAACCTGGGCTGGTGATCTGCTTCACCATAGATAATATACATGTTTTGATGCTGTTCTCTCGAAACATCCCACCCTCTCCTTCTCCCACAGAGTCCAAAAGTCTGTTCTGTATATCTGTGTCTCCTTTTCTGTTTTGCATGTAGGGTTATCATTACCATCTTTCTAAAGTCCATCAGCAGATGAATGGATAAAGAAGCTGTGGTACACATACACCATGGAATATTACTCAGCCATTAAAGAGAATTCATTTGAATCCATTCTAATGAGATGGATGAAACTGGAGCCCATTATAGAGAGTGAAGTAAGCCAGAAAGATAGAGAACATTACAGCATACTAACACATAAATATCTTGCATTTTATCAGGAAAATATATTTTTAAAAATACTGAAAAGAGAAAAATAGCAATAATTTCAATGCTTTTTATATAATTTTGTAGGTATTAGACATTACACTTGATATGTAAAAGGGTTTTTTTCTTTATCTTTATTCCAGATGATAACCAGTGGGATTCACTGGATATTCAGAAAAGGAAGAAACCTTGGAAATTATCTAGGCAATCCTCCCATATTAAGGATATATAAGTAAATCCAGGAATGATTAAGTCACTTATCTAAACTTATAAAATGAGTACAAAAGTAGCAATAGAAACCAGGTTTCCTAGGTTTAAGTGAATCTTTACCGAATTACCCAGCAAATGGAAATATCTCCTGTGCTCTGCAAAACTTGATCTTATCTCTTTCACAGAACTGATCATATTCCACCTTGTATTCACTGTCCAGTTAGCATAAGTTTTACCAAGTTATATCAAGTTTTACCAAATTATATTCGTTGAAGGATCAATCTTGGTATTTTTATTCTTCTCATTCATATTATCATACATGGCTAAAGCTCTTTATAAATGCATTCTCCCTGGAATACCCTCACTGTCTTACCTGATTACCTCCTCAACATCTTTCAGATCTCAGTAAAAACCACTTCCTCAAAACAGCATTTCCTAACTCTGACACAGCTCAGGTCTCCTCGTTATGTGGACATATGGAATTCCTGTGCTATTGCCTCTCAAACATGCCCCAGTTGTGGTGCAACATTTAACTTTAAATTCACCTCATTTCTGCTTTTCTATTAAAATTTAAGTCCTAATTGACAAAGTCCACATGTATGTCTTCACTATAGTCCATTCTTTGCATCCAACAGGATTTGTTAGGTGTTTGTTCAGTGAAACACTTTTATTCATGCAGAATAAAATGTCAATGAAGTTTTGATGCTCACAGCATACAGTGAACTAAAACTTTGAGGTCTTTTCTTCCAAACCAAAACCTCATACATGATTTTTGGACATAATTACAGAACTAGAACTGTGGGAGCTTCCCTTGTGTCTCAGCTGGTAAAAAATCTGCTTGCAATGTGGGAGGCCTAGGTTTGATCCCTGGGTTGGGAGGATTCCCTAGAGAAGGGAAAAGCTACCCACTCCAGTATTCTGGCCTGGGGAATTCCATGGACTGCATAGTCCATGGGGTAACAAAGAGTCAGACACGACTGAGCGACTTTCACTTTCACAGAACTGTGGATGCATTTGCTTTTAATTATTACCCTATTAGATGGAAAGCAATGGATGTTCAGCCTTTTATTTCACATACACTAGCCCTCACAGGTTCCTGTCCTAAGATAATGTGATAATCGTGTCACTGACTAAAAGGCTGAATAGGACAGAACTAGACACAGTGTTGTGAAAGTGCTGCATGCAATATGTCATCAAATTTGGAAAACTCAGCAGTGGCCACAGGACTGGAAAAGGTCAATTTTCATTCCAATCCCAAAGAAAGGCAATCGCAAAGAATGCTCAAACTACCACTCAATTGCACTCATTTCACACGCTAGTAAAGTAATGCTCAAAATTCTCCAAGCCTGGCTTCATCAATATATGAACTGTGAACATCCAGATGTTCAAGCTGGTTTTATAAAAGGCAGAGGACCAGAGATCAAATTGCCAACATCTGCTGGATCATCAAAAAAGCAAAAGAGTTCCAGAAAAACATCTATTTCTGCTTTACTGACTATGCCAAAGCCTTTGACTGTGTCGATCACTATAAACTGGGGAAAATTCTGAAAGAGACGAAATTACCAGACCACCTGACCTACCTCTTGAGAAACATATATGCAGGTAAGGAAGCAACAGTTAGAACTGAACATGGACCAACAGACTGGTTCCAAATAGGAAAAGGAGTACATCAAGGCTGTATATTGTCACCATGCTTATTTAACTTATATGCAGAGTATGTCATGAGAAACGCTGGGCTGGAAGAAGCACAAGGTGGAATCAAGATTGCCGGGAGAAATATCAATAAACTCAGATATGTAGATGACACTACCCTTATGGCAGAAAGTGAAGAGGAACTAAGAAACCATCTTGATAAAAGTGAAAGAGGAGTGTGAAAAAGTTGGTTTAAAACTCAACATTCAGAAAACTAAGATCATGGCATCTGGTCACATCACTTCATGGGAAATAAATGGGGAAACAGTGGAAACAGTGTCAGACTTTATTTTGGGGGGCTGCAGAATCACTGCAGATGGTGATTGCAGCCATGAAATTATAAGACACTTACTCCTTGGAAGGAAAGTTATCACCAACCTACATAGCATATTAAAAATCAGAGACATTACTCTGCCAAAAAAGGTCCGTCTAGTCAAGTTTATGGTTTCCAGTGGTCATGTATGATGGTGAGAGTCAGACTGTGAAGAAAGCTGAGCACCGAAAACTTGATGCTTTTGAACTGTGTTGCTGGAGAAGACTCTTGAGAGTCCCTTGGACTGCAAGGAGATCCCAGCAGTCCATCCTAAAGGAGATCAGTCCTGGGTATTCATTGGAAGGACTGATGCTGAAGCTGAAACTAATACTTTGGCCACCTCATGTGATTGGTTGACTCAATGGAAAAGACCCTGATGCTGGGAGGGATTGGGGGCAGGAGGTGAAGGGGATGACAGAGGATGAGATGGCTGGATGGCATCACCGACTAGATTGGCATGAGTTTGAGTAAACTCCGGGAGCTGGTGTTGGACAGGGAGGCCTGGCATGCTGCGGTTCATGTGGTCACAAAGAGTTGGACACAGCTGAGCGACTGAACTAACTGAGAGACAGGCCCTGAACCTGCCCTTTGGTCTACTTTTGACCATAGGATTCTTAACTTCACTAAAGGAGTTCTGTTACTTAGCTGTACTCTCTGATGAAAATACTTCAAGGAGTATCTACAAATCAAATATTCTTAAATAGTACACAAACACCTAATCTCTCTTTGAATGTACAAAAATAATTCACCTCTTTAATGAAGTGTTACCTTCTTTTCCGAGATGAAAGTACCATCTTTCTCCTTATTGCTTCCTAATTTCATTCTCACCATTTATATCTCACTGACCACACTCTGTCTTATAGTTACTTATCTGAACAACATCAATTCCCACTGCTTTAATTCAGTTTCCTTGGATCTATAAAGGCTGCACCAACTACCCTTGTGAGGCAAGCAGAAGTAACGCCATGGCAAGCAGCTTAGATTAGGAGTAGGCCTTCCTACTTCTGGGTGGTAAGATTATCAGGCCACCTGGATACAACCAATTAGCTTTCACTTAACACTGACCGCTGTTTGCCAATTAGGAAATTAGGAACGGGGTGGAAACCCCTGGGAAACTCCTGCGCGTGCGAAAGTTTTGACCAATGAAATTGCTTTGCAAACTTGTAATCAATCCGCTTAAACCAACTACCAATGGCCTGTGCTCACCCTATAAATTTGTGTAACAGCTTGGGCTCGGGGCTTTCTGACCCCGCACCACTGCGTTGGTTGTGGCAGAAGCCCTGGCTCGAGTCAGTAATAAACTTCCCTTTTTGCGAGTTGCATTGCCTTGGAAGCCTTCTCTATTCCCACTCGGGGATTTGGACATCGGGCATAACACCCTGAAGTTACCATTTACTGAATATCAACCATGGCAGAAATTGGTATTTTTCACAGACCATCTTATTTGTTCCTTTTGAGGTAAATATTACAATTAAAAGCAAAGTACTCAGCCTCTGGTATTTTGGATAAACTGACAACTGGACAAAATCTTAACTGCTATTACAGATAAAAGTTCCTTTTGTGTTATTTTTTTTTTCCTTGGAGGAAAAACTTGTATTGAGATAGCTTTCAGGTGAATAGAAACGAGACCAGCATATTAATTGGGAAAAAAAAAAAAAACACTGTTGCAGGAAACAAAAGTAGACAAATAATGCATCTTCTGTATACGTGAAGACTCATTTTATTGGGAGCTGTTGGCTCAGACGTTAAGAGTCCGCCTGCACTATAGGAAACCTGGATTCCACCCCTGGTCAGGAAGATTCCTGGAAGAGGGCATGTGAAACCACTCTAGTATTCTTGCCTAGAGAATCCCCATGGACAGAGGATCCTGGTGGGTTGCAGTCCATGGGGTCATCAGACCATGGGGACATAAAGCGTTGGACACGACTGACAAATTGCACATAGCAAAATTCCTCAAGGTGACATCCTGACATTTAGAAACAGTTTTTCTCACTAGTATGCTTAACTACAACTCCTGCTTTTCCAAAGCAAGACCGAAGATAAATGTAGCATTCCAAAACAATCAAGGAGTTATTTCTATCAAGGAATTTTTCTTAAAGCTAAGTTAGAGAAATACATTGTGAGATAAAGCACATAATGAGAAGTAGAAGAGATCCAAACACGGAAGCTGCATAACAAATAGATAATTTTCTTTTCAAGAAAAAGAATAAAACCTCAGTTTGGGTTCATGCTTTATACTGAGATTTGCATAATCTTTGGAAATGTAAAGGATTTTCTACTCTAATTTCCTTGTTTAGTTGAGAAAACCAAGGCCTAGAGAAGTAAAGACAAGTTTTCTAAGTCAAAGAGCAGTTATGTTAGGATTCTGATGAGAGCCCAGTGACAGGCCTTAGAGTCAAGTTGCTTCATCTTTAGGCTGACAGGCTGGTGATACAAGACCAGTAATGGTCTTGTCTTCAGGCTGAATTGCTTTTACTTTGGGAAACCTCTGTCTTTGCTCTTAACACCTTCAACTGACCCCATAAAATCCACAATCTATTTCTTTAAATATTAATTACATCCAAGGAAATATCTTCCCAGGTGAGCATGTCAAAGAACTACAATTTGAAAGAAATGTACAGTTCTATGGAGTATGTTACCTCGTGCCACAAGAATTGAATACCCATGCTATTTGTTCCAAATTCATGATCTTAGAAGGGGAAACATGATTGAGAATTTTCTTTTTTCCCATTAATCATGTCCACTGATTTAGTGCATGCAGGCTGCTGTTACAAAATGCCAGAGAATGGGTGGTTTATAAACCACGTTATTTATCACTGTTCTGGAGGCTAGAAGTCCAAGATCAGGGTGCCAGCATGGTTGAGTGAGTGAGGGCCTCTTCCAGGACATATCCCTAAATAGAAGGGATGAGCAAGTATTTCAGGCCTCTTTCACAAGAGCCCTAATCCCATTCATGTGGGTGCTGCACTCATGACCTAATTATTTTCAAATGGTCCCATCATCTAAAATCGTCACTTTGGGGATTAGCTTTACAACATACGAATTTTGGGAGTACACAATCATTAGGCCATGGTCCCCAACGAGGAGACTGATTTGTCTAAGGTAACCCAGTGCCTCATGCTACTGAATGCTCTGTGGTACTGATAGGAAGCCAAGGACTAAGAAATTGTAGATTTCTCCTGGTATACACCCAGGGGATTGCAGAGTTTGAAAGATACAGATAAAAACTGCCCAGGGAAAAAGGCATATAGGGAAGAGTCAAAGACAGTGTGAGCATGGAACTTTTGGTTTCCTCTTCCCAGGGTGTCATGGGCAGCTTTGTGTTCCCAGCACCGATGTGCCAACAGTGAGCACTTGCAGACACGGGAGCTCACTCCAGGCTCTGTGTCCAGTGGTTTTACTGGGGCTCCACCTCGTAGGCATGATTGACTGTCCATACAGCTGATCTCAGCTTCAAACCCCTCTAGAGGTGCAACTGATACTGCATGACCAAAACCCCCATCCTGAATCACATTGTTCAGGTGGCCCAAAATTTCTACTGTAAATCAGATAGTTTGCATCCGTATCAGGCTGTCCCAAGACCCTCACACAAACAAAATCACTTTTCTCAGTGTCAATCTTTGACACCTTTAGTCACACTTTATCAGAGAAAACAACCGTAGGGTTTAGAGAGGAGCTACCAGGAAACAAGTACAAAGTCCAGACTTCCCTTTGGATGAGGCTGAGCCCTTCACTACAGAGCTGGGTGGCTGGTTTTGCCTGAGGAGACTCCCCTGTTGTAACATCACATTAAGAAAATGTGAAGTGACAAACATTGGTCAGGCATTTATCTTCTTCTGGTCTTTCTCTGAAATGCTTTTCCTGCATTACCTTCATTAATTCTTTTGCAACTCCATGAGGCAAACACTAGTTTGAATGGAATTATGGAGAGAAGTAAAATAAGGCTTGCTTAAAGATTCAGAGCTAGTGAGTCGTGGAGTAGGAGTATGTACAAAGGCTACAGGACTCCAAGGTTCATACTTAAAGCCACTATGTTGCAAAGATACCAACATTTCTTTTTTTAGCATTTTTAATTTCTTGGTTGCCTTGTGTCTTAGTTGTAGCATAGCCGGATCTTCCACCTCTCTTGTGGAATGTGGAATCTAGATCTGTGAGCAGGGATTGAACCCCAGGCCCCCTTCATTCGAAGCACGGATTCTTAAGCACTAGACAGTCAGGAAAGTTCCAACACCATTTCCATTTGGAGTAAATGTTCACATGCAAGTGTATACCCAAAGAAGATTGTTGAATCAATATTGTCCAGTCCTGTCTTTCTGTTCCACAGTATATATGAAATAAGAAAGTTGCAATATTAACTCTTCTTGCTATCCATTTAACAGAAATAAATAAAAGACAGAAAGACATGAAGACTTACCGTAAGCTCATGATGCCATGATCAAAGAAGGCTTAGGTAACAAGAGCATTTCATATGGTCTTTTGTCTGGCATCCCAGAAATCTGTACCCCCTGGGGCATCACACAGTAATAAGATTCCAGATAGTGAAATGCATGCGTTTCTTTATAAAACCAGACCAGGGCAATTCTGAAATGGGAGGTGGGAAAGAAGACCAGTATTTAAGCCTTCACATACTAATGCTTTCTCAGAGAGAAAAATTTAGAAAAGAATTCATATGAGTGTTGAGAATCTGAAAATTTTTTCCATTAAAAATCTCCCCATGAGCACATGACATGTAAAACTTCAAGTACCCTAGATACCCTGGTTTGTTAACACAGTCTGAGTGAACCAGTATTTTAATGATTTTCTTAATTTCAGGTGAAGCTTTCATTAACTTCCCATGTGACCAGTGGTTTTGATAATTGATGGATCAATTGGAACGGGTTCCTGAAAATGGAGTGGACAGATGAGAAATGTAATCCAAAGTCTAAGTGAAGGGAGTTCGATACACAGAGGGAGAAAGGAATTTTAACTTTTCTGCGGAATACTGGTTGGTGAGATGTGGTCCTCAAGGTTCAGTGTGAAAGAGCCCACTCCCTGCCTCAACTGAGGACAGGGAAAAGGATGGAGTCTAAGCTCTGGTGGCAAGACAGAAGTGTTTCAGCCCACAGCCCTTCATTATAGACAAAGTGAGCTCTCTGTAGGCAACGATATCCAAAATAGGATACCAGCAACAGCAGTACAAATGACCAAGTGATGGAGGAGCAACACAGACCTGTTCTAATCAACCCAAGGTGTTCTTAGTGTGAAAATATTAATGGCCTCCTGGCCACTTACTGTTTAGTTCTACTTTTGTCTGAGAGAAAAGTTCCTCCAAAAAGGATAGTTCACCCTTCTTCCAGGAAGCCAATTGGGGACTCTAAGCCATGGAATTACCATTTGCCTCTAGAGTCACTTTCATAACAATACTGTGTCTCCTGCCATTCAAGTGGGTGGCCTTGGAAACAGCAGTTACAATCGTGATTTTAAAGAAATATTAAATACAGATGTTCGTGTCTTGTTCTGCCTGTAAACTTTAGAAACAGGTAATTGTGAAATTGTTTTTCAAAGATGGGACAGCTGCCTGCTTTTTAATTACCTTGATTACTGTAGAATATGCCCCAACGTTAAAATTTCTTTTGCTGAGAAAAGTGACTTTTTCCTACCACACCCAATCTGTCATCTTCTTCACTAAAATTCTCATTACAATGTAAGTTCTAATTTTTAATTTGTTAATACCCACTGTCTCCAGGAAGCGTAGCAAAGAGTTGGACATGACTAAGTGACTGAACAGAACTGAACTGAATACCCACTGTCCACAGGAAGCAGAAGCTTTATGGACAAATGAGTACCCTGTCTTAATATAAAATGTCCCCATATGGCTACTGTTCTTAAAGACCCAGATGGCCATTCTTTCCTACCACCCACAACTTTATTCAGTGCATATTGTTGCATTTATTTGAAGTGTTCTTCTTTTTCTCCAATTTCATATTTAAGCACCTAATTTTTGTTTTAATTTTGTTTGCCTATTGTGTCACTAGCCACAGGATTTCTTAGTGAACATAGTAGATTCAGTGTAAATTTGAGTCATGTTCTGTGATAAAGAATACAACTTTGAGATATAAATCAGAATCATTAAAGAAACATGGTTCAGTTCAGTTAAGTTCAGTCACTCAGTCATGTCCGACTCTTTGCCACCCCATGAATCACAGCATGCCAGGCCTCCTTGTCTGTCACCAACTCCCAGCGTTTACTCAAACTCATGTCCATCGAGTCGGTGATGCCATCAGCCATCTCATTCTGTCAACACCTTCTCCTCCTGCCCCCCAAATCCTCCAAGCATCAGGGTCTTTTCCAATGAGTCAACTCTTTGCATAAGCCGACCAATGTATTAGAGTTTCAGCTTCAACATCAGTCCTTCCAATGAACACCCAGGACTGATCTCCTTTAGGAAGGACTAGTTGGATCTCCTTGCAGTCCAAGGGAATCTCAAGAGTCTTTACCAACACCAGAGTTCAAAAGCATCAATTCTTCAGCACTCAGCTTTCTTTATTGTCCAACACTCACATCCATACATGATCACAGGAAAAAACATAGCCTTGATTAGATGGACCTTTGTTGGCAAAGTAATGTCTCTGCATTTAATATGCCATCTAGGTTGGTCATAACTTTCCTTCCAAGGAGTACGTGTCTTTGAATTTCATGGCTGCAGTCACCATCTGCAGTGATTTTGGATCTCAAGAGATAAAGTCTGACACTGTTTTCACTGTTTCCCCATCTACTTCCCATGAAGTGATGGGACCAGATGCCATGATCTTAGTTTTCTGAATGTTGAGCTTTAGGCCAACTTTTTCACTCTCCTCTTTCACTTTTACTAGGAGGCTTTTTATTTCCTCTTCACTTTCTGCCATAAGGGTGGTATCATCTGAATATCTGAGATTATTGATATTTCTCCTGGAAATCTTGATTCCAGCTTGTTCTTCTTCTAGCCCAGCGTTTCTCCTGATGTGCTCTGCATATAAGTTAAATAAGCAGGGTGACAATATACAGCCTTAACGTACTCCTTTTCCTATTTGGAACCAGTCTGTTGTTCCATGTCCAGTTCTAACTGTTGCTTCCTAACCTGCATATAGGTTTCTCAAGAGGCAGGTCAGGTGGTCTGGTATTCCCATCTCTTTTAGAATTTTCCACAGTTTATTGTGATCCACAGAGTCGAAGACTTTGTCATAGTCAATAAAGCAGAAATAGATTTTTATGTATAACTCTCTTGCTTTTTCAATGATCCAGTGGATATTGGCAATTTGATCTGTGGTTCCTCTGCCTTTTCTAAAACCAGTTTGAACATCTTTAAGTTCACGGTTCACATATTGCTGAAGCCTGGCTTGAAGAATTTTGAGCATTACTTTACTAGCGTGTGAGATGAGTGCATTTGTGCGGTAGTTTGAGCATTCCTTGGGATTGCCTTTCTTTCAGATTGGAAAAAAATTTCAATTTTTTTTTAATACCAAACCCAAAGAAAGCCAATCACAGAGAAACATGGTAATTGGTTAAAAAAGGTCAGAATGTGGTTATCTTAAGGCTATATAATTCTATAACCAAATTTATCTTGATGAAAAGTTTGAGTTAGTTATTTGATAGGCCTCACATGTTTTATTTTCTTGGGCTCCATAATCAGTGTAGGTGATGACTGAATTAAAAGATGCTTTCTCTTTGAAAGAAAAGCTATGAAAAAGATAGATAGCATACTAAAAAGCAGAGTGATCACTTTGTCAGACAATGACTATATATTCCAAGGTATGGTTTTTCCAGTTTCATGTAAGGATATGAGTTTTGTACCATAATGAAGCCTGAACACTGAAGAACTGATGTTTTCGAACAGGGATGCTGGAAGTACTCCTGAGAGCCCTTGGATTAAGGAGATGAAACCAGTCAATTCTAAAGGAAATCAACCTTGAATATTCAAAGTACTAAAGTCAAAGGTCTAATATTTTTGGCCACCCGATTTGAAGAGCTGACTCATTGTAAAAGACTCTAAGGCTGGGAAAGATTGAGGGACGGAGGAGAAGGGGTAACAGAGGATGAAATGGTTGGATGTTATCACTGACACGATGGACATGAGTTTGAGCAAACTCCAGGAGATAATGAAGGACGGGAAAGCCCGGTGTGCTGCAGTCCATGGGGTCAATGACAAGAAGAACAAGGCCTCACATATGGTTATGAAGTTTAATGTTTATGAAATATAGGCAGTCTTACATTACATATATAGAATAACTTCAGTAATGTGAGTTGTAATAAAGGCTAATCACAGCACAAATAAAAGGCCCAATGTCATACAATTCTTTGATTTGTTCTTACTACCAGTTTTTAATTGCTGTGGCTGCTTAGTTGCTAAGTATGTCTGAAACTTTTGGGACCTCCTGGACTGTAGTCCACCAGGCTCCGCTGTCCATGGGATTTTCCAGAAAAAAGTATTGGATTAGGTTGCCATTTGCTTCTGCAGGGGATCTTACCTATAGAACCCAGTGCTCTCTCTCAAGGACATGTGAGGAGGCGTGTCTCCAGGACAGACAGGAGTGGAGGGTTTGCTCCTAGGCTCATGTGTCCATGTGTCTGCCCAGAAGTCCACTCATAGGAAGGACACAACTGCAGGGAGCAAGTGAGACGTGTGAGTCACAGGCTAGGGATCTTTTGCTGTTTTTGTCTGCCCACCGCCCCGCCCCCCCCCCCCCCCCCCCCTCAAACATAGGAGAGAGTCGATAGAATTCATAATCTTTCCCCACACCTGTGGTACTCTTTGGATTTTAAATTTCTTTCTTTTTATAAGCTCTTCTCTGACCTGGAGTCCCATTCCCATCTCCTCCTGGGGAGCTCCTCCAGATCCTATTTCACTTCCTTTTTAAAAATTCTTGTAACTTTTCCAGACAAATCAGCTCTTCTCTCCTTTGGGTGACTATGTTAAGTTTTATTTACATTCACCAAAGCAATGAATAAGCCAGACTAATTATTTATTCACATATTTACCTCTTCCTCATGAAAAATTTGGGACCAGCAAGATTAAATTCAAACAATTACCCTTCATAATATTTAATAAATGTATTTTGAACTAATTCTAAAATACATTATTTATTTATAAGTTGGTTATTTATGAATTAGTATGTTCATTTCTCATGCCAAAATGCATTAGGCTATGTTTCAGGATAGTATTAAATTTTTATAAATGTAAAGGAGTAAAGTAGTAAACTCAAAATCAGTTAAATATTTTGCAAATGTGAATAATTTCAAAAACTCAACTATAAATACAGATTCTTAAGAGAAAGGGATCCTTGAAAACTATTGAGTTTCTATACTTAACATTCAAAGTATCTTTTTACTCTTGATCCCCAGTGTGGCAAAAGGCAGAGCGTTTATCAGGAAAGTCTGGGGAATCTTATTTTCTGTTATCCAGGGTCAAATGCCTATCGAGTAAGTATTACAACCTAGACTCTCTTTCTTTCCCCTCCTATGTCAGGACAATTTCAAAAGTCATCAAGTTATTCAGGGCTGTGTCCTCCTAGATTCTTCTGACAGTTAATAAAGGAGAAATAGGAATATGACGGACCATAGAAAAACACATGGTCAAAGTCTAACTCTACTTTTTCCCCAAGATGGTGGTTATTTTTTAATTGACATATAACACCATACACATTTTAGATATGCAACACAATGGTTTGATATTTGTATAGATTGCAAAATTATGACCACAGTAATTCTAGTGTTGATTTACTAGTGTGATCCATCATCACACACTGCTTCAAATTTTTCTTGTGGTGAGTACTTTGAGATCAACTCTCTTAGCAACTTCCAAGTATACAAAACACTATTATTAACTATAGTCACCACACTCTGTATTATATCCCCGTGGCTTGTTTATAATGGGAAATCTGTATCCACTTCACCCATTCAGGCTCTGCCACCCAAACCCTGCCTCTGGAAACCACCAAACTGTTCTCTGGATTTATATTTTGTTCTTTGTGGTTATTGGTTTTTGATTCCTCATTTAAGGGAGCTCATGTAGCATTTGTCTTTATCTGACTTACTTCACATAGCATAATGCCCTCAAGGTTCCTTCATGCTATCACAGAGTGCAAGATTTCTTCATGGAAAGTCCATAACTAATACATTAAGAGTGCTTTCATAATCCTGAGGATAATGTTGGTTAGCTCCACACCCTACTCACCCCTTATGGTGAACAAATGGTTGATAGTGGCATAATTCGTGTAATTTAGTCTTTAATTGTTCCCTGTCTGTTTGCTTGACACCACTTTGCTACCTGCCCCCCTGGACCTGAGTCCCAATGTCCAGTGCAATAGCAGGCATCATTTGCACCTGGCCTGAGAGGTGGGACACGGAACAGTTGCCATTCTTTGGCAAAAACAATTACGATTATACAAAAATAGAACTGAAGTAAAGCCAATATAATTTTTATTGGAGAAACTGTATAATATTTTGGATTTTAAATTAAAAAAAAAAAAAACAATGCAGTGACTAAATTTTGTGGATTTTAATGCTTCACAATTACTTACTATTTCTTTCCTTGGCCATTTCAGTTGATGTGGAAAAAATTATTTTAAGAAATGAATACATACCACTGTTTATAAAAATACAATGCAAATCTATCCAAGATGCTATCCAACATGGACCAAAAAAAAGGATGAGACACTAATAAAACATAATTAAATCATTCAATTTTGAAATGATTTCTAACTCTAACTCATTTAATGGTTCCCTTTTATGTAGTTGAAGCCGTATTAGGAAGTCTATAAATAAAGAAAATTCAGGAGTAAAACCAATATATTTAATGTATTCCTATCAATCAAAAATTCCATTTCCTTTATCCCTCGTAAATTTAAATCACCTCAGAACACTACATCTCTATTTATATTTTGCTAATATCAGAAAACACATAATAAAATAAGGCTACAAATGTATCACTTGTAAAGTAGTTGCATCTTTAAATATAGCTCATTCACTTCACATGTTTCATTTCATTTCACTAATAATGTATAATGATATTGTCCAATTTAGAATGATAGTCAAATACAACATAGATGAGATAATGGATATTTACAAACTCCATTTTTAATATCACTCACAACCAACTATATAGATATATATGTCTTCAATATCCTTCAGAAATTATTTCTTACAGTGAGACATAGGAATTTTACTTTGTATGAAAGGCAGAATTTGGAAATAATTATCTTCTTTGGTAAAAATGCAACATATTACCATATTACTACATGGATTTGTACACATCTATAAGGTAACCACATCTCATATTATACCACATATATTAAAATGCAAAAAAAAATAATAAATAATATAAGTAAGGAAACACATCACAGAATACACAAGCATATTCCTAGATTGCTTTACCCTGACTAAATAAGAGTGGAAAACTAAGCATTTCCTCCTTGCTTGGCATATTCCCTTGTGGCTCAGCCGGTAAAGTATCCGCCAGCAATGCGGGGTCCTGGGTTAGATCCCTGGGTGGGGGAGATTCCCTGGAGAAGGGAACAGCTAGCCACTTCAGTATTCTGGCCTGGAGAATACAGCCCATGGAGTCAAAAAGAGTCAAAGATGACTGAGCAGCTTTCACTTTCACTTTTCACCACTGGAACAAAGGGCAGAGGATTTATCAGTAAAATCTGGGGAGTCTTATTTTCTTCTTTCTAAAGTCAAATGCCTGTTGCATGAATATTAAAACTTAGACTCTCTTTCTTTTCTCTCTTCTTGTCAGTAAAATGTCTCAAGTCATCATGTTCCTCAGGGCTACGTGGGCATAGATTCTTAGGCCAATTAATATAGGTGAAATAAGACCATAAGAAACATAGAAATGCATATGATCAAAGTCTCTCTCTCCTGTTTTTTCATGGTGTATTTTTTAGATTGAGATATTAATATAATTGACATATAGCATCATACAAGTTTTAGATGTACAACACAATGACTTGCTATTTGTATATACTGCAAATAGGGGCTTCCCTGGTGGTTCAGATGGAAAATAATCACCATAGTAAATCTAGTTAATATCCATCATCACACATCGTTATGATTCCTTTCTAGTGGTGAGAACTTTTAAGATCTACTCTCTTTGCAACTTTCAAGTGTGCGATACACTATTATTAACTAGAGTCATCATGCTCTGTTTTATACCCCCAGGATTTATATATAACTGTACATTTGTACCTTTTAACCCACTTCACTGATGTTGGCTGCCCACCCAAACCACCAATCTGTTCTCCATATTTATGTTTTGTTCCTCGTGGTTGCTGTTTGATTCCACATTTAAGTGTGATCATACAGCATTTGACTTTCTTGGACTTATTTCATATAGCATAATGAGCTCAGGAAATGTCAATAACCTGCGATATGCAGATGACCCCACCCTTATGGGAGAAAGTGAAGAGGAACTAAAAAGCCTCTTGATAAAAGTGAAAGAAGAGAGTGAAAAAGTTGGCTTAAAGCTCAACATTCAGAAAACTAAGATCATGTTATTTGGTCCCATCACTTCACGGGAAATAGATGGGGAAACATTGGAAGCAGTGTCAGACTATATTTTGGGGGGCTCCTAAATCACTGCAGATGGTGATTGCAGCCATGAAATTAAAAGACCCTTACTCCTTGGAAGGAAAGTTATGACCAAACTAGATAGCATAGGAAAAAGCAGAAACATTACTTTGCTAACAAAAGTCTGTCTAGTCAAGGCTATGGTTTTTCCAGTGGTCATGTATGGATGTGAGAGTTGGACTGTGAAGAAAGCTAAACGCAGAAAAATTGATGCTTTTTAACTGTGGTGTTGGTGAAGACTCCTGAGAGTCCCTTGGACTGCAGTGAGATCCAACCAGTCCATCCTAAAGGAGCTCAGTCCTGGATGTTCATTGGAAGGACTGATGCTGAAGCTGAAACTCCAATACTTTGGCTCCCTCATGCGAAGTGTTGATTCATTGGAAAAGACCCTGATGCTGGGAGGGATTGGGGGCAGGAGGAGAAGGGGACGACAGAGGATGAGATGGCTGGATGGCATCACTGACTCGATGGGCATGAGTTTGAGTAAACTCCAGGAGTTCGTGATGGACAGAGAGGCCTGGCATGCTGCGATTCATGTGGTTGCAAAGAGTCGGACACGATTGAATGACTGGACTGAACTGAACTGAACTGAATGAGTTCAAGATTCATTCATATTATCACAAATAGCAAAATTTCTTTATGGTTAGTCCAACACCAATACATTAAAAGTATCTGCATAATCCTGATGTATAAACTTGGGGTAACTCCACACCCTATACACCCTTATAGTGAATAAGTATTTGGTAATGGTATGTGTCTCTTATTCACTCAGTCTTGTGTGACTCCTTGTGACTTCACGGCCTGTAGCCCATCAGGCTCCTCCATCCATGGAATTCTCCAGGCAAGAACACAGAAGTAGGTTGCCATGCCCTCCTGCAGGATATCTTCCCAACCCAGGGATCGAACTCAGGTCTCCTTCATTGCAAGTGGATTCTTTAATATCTGAGCCAACAGGGAAGCCCTTAGAAGACGATAAAATAAAAAAATAAATAAAAACAAAGCAAAAAATACTTACTTTAAATTTTAACAAAAAAATCAAGATGAAAATTAAAAGTAGTTAATGATATTTTTCACATGAATGTTCTGGATTATACAACTTTCAGAATCATGTAGAAATATCACTAAGCAGGAATCTATAATTTTCAAAATACTCTTTTAAAGTATGTGTTGTATTATCACAAAGATCTTAAAACCGCCCATTATAGAAAACTGGATCCAAAATACTGTTCCAAGGGCAGAAAACAGGAAAAAGTATAAATGAACCTTTCCAGTCACACCAGCCCTTCCCGAAGGTAGCATCAAATGGAGGGAAAGCTGGACTCTCTTGATAAACACACGTGGGTTCTAATCCAGGTGTGGCCAGAGGTATAACTTGTATGAATCAGGGCAGGAGATTCAACCTCTCCAGTTCTCTGTTTTCGTTAAAATCTTTATGTATTTGACAACGGTTTACTGAATACCTCCCCAGCCCCAGATTCTACATTACGGAAAGAAAATCATTTGATAAATGTGACAGGTGAGGTCACTGGTTTCATTAAGATTTATTCTAGTGGAAAAGACAGGTATTTGAACAAGTAATCACAAACATGAAGAGCTGTGGAAACAGGAAGGATTCACACTGTGGGAGCAGAGAGCAAGGGAACTCGGCTCCTAGTCAAAGGGTTAGGTGTCACTGTCCAAGGAGCTGGTGCAGAAGCTAAAAATCTAAAAGATACATGGGAGGAAGCTGAACAAACTAAGGAAAAAACATTCTAGGCAAAGCAAAGCAAGGAAGATACTACAGGATCATGGTATATTCAGGGAACTGATCAGATCTAGTGTAGCTGGACTGGAGAGAGGAGAGGACAGGGCAGGAGTGAAGCTGAAGCCCAGGCAAGGGCCAGATCTAGGAAGACCCAGGCCAATGAGAAGAAATGTAGGCTCTCTTCTAGGGAAAAGGGGTAGCCATGCAAATGTTTAGGTAGTGGAGACACAATTATCCTTGTATTTTTAAAGCAAAGTCCCGCTGAAGAACAGAGCCAGTATTAGAGGGAGCAGAAGGGGATTCCAGGGATATTAATTCAGGGACTGGGGACCACCCAGGAGATTGATGGAGCAGTTTGTGATAGAAGGTCTAGAAAGAAAATAAATCTTTAAAAGATTTAACTAAAAGAATGTTTAAAACTTACAACAAATTCTAATATGTAGGAGGGATAAGCAAAGCAGGAGAGAAAGAAGTTGCTAGCTATAAAATAACTAGAGAATCATCCCTGCCATGTATCTTTGTGTGAATAAAAATATGAATGTGACAATGTAGACTATATTAAGCTTCTCTTAAACTGCCTAGTGCATAGAATAAACTCAAAAAAGAAGAAAGCGGCTATCTTTAGAATGAAATAACAATTCACACCTCTTACTAGTGATGTGAGGTTAAATTTTTTTTCTGGGTCAAATCCCTCATCTTTGCACTCTACCATTGGGTACAAAGACTGCAGTTCACCAATGCAAATGGAAAGGAATGTGACAGGAGACTTTGTACGAGGAAAGAATCTACACTGAGACCTCCAGATTATGAATGTTCCACCTTTACATGTTCACAGCCAATAAAAAGTGTTATTTGAGAATATATTTCAAACAGTTTGGTGAGATTTTTCTCTTAAATTTATGTAGATGTTCAAGACCATGATTTTGATCATGGTTTGTGTTCTTTTCCAGGCTGCCTGTTTTTACTCCTATAGATTATACCTTTCTGATGAACCCTTTGGGATAGAATGAAATCTTGTGACTCTGTAGTTTGCACCTCCAGTGCCCAAGACAAAGTTCTTGGCAGGGGTGCTAGAGAACTGCGGTTGACCCATACACAAGGTATGCATAGATGGAGATGGCCACACACAGACCTCTCTGCTGAGCAGGGCACAGGAGAGCCATCCCACAACAGAAGAAGCCTGTTTTACTTCCCTAACTATAGACACTGCAGCCATGAAATTAAAAGATGCTTACTCCTTGGAAGGAAAGTTATGACCAACTTAGACAGCATGTTAAAAAGCAGAGACATTACCTTGCCCACAAAGGTCTGTCCTGTCAAGGCTATGGTTTTTCCAGTGGTCATGTATGGATGTGAGAGTTGGATGGTGAAGAATGCTGAGTGCTAAAGAATTGATGCTTTTAAAATGTGGTGTTGGAGACGACTCTTGAGTGTCCCTTGGACTGCAAGGAGATCCAACCAGTCTATCCTAAAGGAGATCAGTCCCGGGTGTTCATTGGAAGGACTGATGCTGAAGTTGAAGTTCCAATATTTGGCCACCTCATGGGACGAGTTGTCTCATTGGAAAAGACCCTGATCATGGGAAAGATTGGGGGCAGGAGGAGAAGGAAACGACAGAGGATGAGATGGCTGGATGGCATCACTGACTCGATGGACATGAGTTTGAGTAAACTCCGCAGATTGTTGATGGACAGGGAGGCCTGGCATGCAGCGATTCATGGGGTCGCAAAGGAGTGGACATGATTGAGTGACTGAACTGAACTGAGCTGAACTGAACTGAACTATAGACACAGACCGTCACTATCACCAAGGAGGAGGGTAGTGTTTCTGTATTATAGGTTAACACGAATACATTTAGAATTTGGAACTAAAAGGATGCAGTTCTAACATATAACGAGAGTTGAACAGGCTTTTTTCTAAATTTTTAAGACTTCCATATCTTTATATAGAATTATTCTCTTGGGATATTCTAAAAGACAGGGGAGTCTGTGTGCTATAGTTTGTAGACTTGCAAATAGTTGGACACGATTTAGGACTGAAGAACAGCAACTCTAAATATTCTATTGTGCCATTACAATGGAGCTGTATCTTACTTAGGAATTAAATAAGTGGGGGAAATTTGTATGGAGAAAAACTCACTCTTGAACATTCTTTAAATCACCCACAAAGAATGGTTCAGACCAGTTCAGTTACTCAGTCGTGTCCGAATCTTTGCAACCCCATGAATCGCAGCACACCAGGCCTCCCTATCCATCACCAACTCCCAGAGTCTACACAAACCCTTGTCCATCGAGTCAGTGATGCCATCCAGCCATCTCATTCTCTATCATCCCCTTCTCCTCCTGCCCCCAATCCTTCCCAGCATAAGGTTCTTTTCCAATGAGTCAACCCTTTGCATGAGGTGGCCAAAGTATTGGAGTTTCAGCTTCAGCATCAGTCCTTCCAATGAACACTCAGGACTGATCTCCTTTAGGTTGGACTGATTCAATCTCCTTGCAGTCCAAGTTACTCTCAAGAGTGTTCTCCAACAACACAGTTCAAAAGCATCAATTCTTTGGCACTCAGCTTTCTTCACCATCATGGTATATGTTGTTTTATACATCCTTTGTGGTCTTGCAAAAAGCCTAACATGGTCAGGCTTTCTCAAGCTCTTAGACAAATTCCTACCTCATTAGAGGAGAAACCAGATGAAACACTAGGCCTCCATTTAGTGGTTAGTTTTTAAAAATAAATATTAGTCTGTTTTCTGTTTTATATAAAAATATACACAATGTTAAAAGGTTGCTTTCTATTTATAATTACTACAAAATGTTGGCTACATTACCCATGTTGTACAAAACATCCTTCAGCCTAACTTATATCCAATAGTTAGTACACTAACCATCACTAAATAACCCCCCACCCACTACTAACCACTAGTTTGTTCTACACATCTGTAAGTTTACTTTTCTGATTTTTTTAAAGCACATATTAGATGAGAAAGTTAAAGCTATTCAACTCTACTGCATACAAAAGAAAGCAGTTTCCTAAATCTATATTGGAAATCAGTACTCAAAGTCCTATTCTAATTTTTAAAAGCAACTTTCAAGAATAATTTGAATGAATTTACTGTCTTATTTAACTAGTAAATTACCTAACTCTTTTCCCTGTCACTTGAAACAGTAAAACATCATTGGTCTAATAAGTCATGCTTTCAATGAACTGGGATATTAAATGTGCAGAAAAGAGGGGAAGTAAGGTGTTCACACGTGGTTAAGAAACTACAGTAAACATTTCCGAAAAACTCATGGTTGTCAGTATTATTGTGCTAAGAATCACTGTGGAAATTCAGCCAGAGACTCATTAGGATATATTTCTGGGTCAATGGCCAAAGTTCTTGGAATGGTCATGTCTTCTTTTCTGCAATCTGCATTTTACCCAGGCCCCAGGGGTGACTCTAATAATAAAAATACAGCTTCCCCACTCCCTGTGAAAACCACTGACCATGGCTTTTTCCATAATATTGCAGAAAAGCATGGATATATGCGCCTACATACCCAGAAATGCATTCTTAGTATAAAAATCTCAAACAAATGATCAAGAGGCCAAGACTGGCAGACTCTCATGAGGTTTTGAGACAAACTGTGGGTTGGCTCTGGTGAAATTTAGAGGTCAGAAAATACATGAAGATGACCCCTTGATGAAGTATGTAATAAGTTTGGGGAGAAAACAAACTTGATGTGGATTCCACTCAATTCAGAGTGAAAACTAGAACTTGATTGAGAAGATTAAGAGGAAAGATCAAACACAGCAACATGAAAGTCTGAATTTGTTTTGCCCATTCTTGATAAAGGAAAAAGTATTTAATACAAATAACCTTTGCTAGCTATATATATATATATATATATATATATATATATATACACATACAAATATTTAAGTTTATATATATATAAACTATATCTAATATAGAACAGTATATAAAATTGCATATACACAGTTTCAGACATTTTCTAATTTTCTCAGTTTTGACAACAGATGGATTGAAGATTCTCAAAATTTGCAACTGAACCTCACATCATGTGATATTTTCATATGTACTTTTCTAAATTGTGATGGCAACCATGGATCAATCCCAGTTGGTAGACATGAGGTCAGTACTCCCCACGTCAGAATTTATTTGTTGCTCATACTTAGAAAAACTGAAGTTGATATGTCTGTCAAAGGTCAAAACTATTTTTAATGCATTTCACATCAGAGGCAGGTGGAAATGCCCAATCTCTAGAGGAATCATCTGAGAAATCTAGTGACAGATGTGAAATGAGGAAAGTAAAGGAGAAGTGGGTAAGCAACAGGTGACTCTTAAATCTTGAGTCTCTAGCTCTGTATTCACTCAAATATCGCCAGCCCAGGTTGGATGCATGAGACAAGTGCTCGGAGCTGGTGCACTGGGATGACCCAGAGGGATGGGATGGGGACAGAGGAGGGAGGGGGTTTCAGGATGAGGAACACATGTAAATCCATGGCTGATTCATGTAAATGTGTGGCAAAAACCACTACAACATTGTAAAGTAATTAGCCTCAAACTAATAAAAATAATTGGAAAAAAAATATATACTTCAATTCAGTTCAGTTCAGTCACTCAGTTGTGTCCAACTCTCTGTGACCCCATGAACCACAGCACGCCAGACCTCCCTGTCCATCACCAACTCCCAGAGTCTACCCAAAATGATGTCCATTGAGTCGGAGATGCCATTCAACCATCTCATCCTCGGTCGTCCCTTCTCCTGCCTTCAACTTTCCCGCATCATGGTCTTTTCAAATGAGTCAGCTCTTCACATGAGATGGTCAAAGTATTGGAGTTTCAGCTTCAACATCAGTCCTTCCAAAGAACAACCAGAATTGATCTCCTTTAGGATGGACTGGTTAGTCTCCTTGCAGTCCAAGGGACTCTCAGGAGATTTCTCCAACACCACAGTTCAAAAGCATCAGTTCTTCAGCACTCAGCTTTCTTTATTGTCCAACTCTCACATCCACACATGACCACTGAAAAAACCACAGCCTTGACTAGATGGACCTTTGTTGGAAAACTAATGCTTCTGCTTTTTAATATGCTGTCTATGTTGGTCATAACTTTCCTTCCAAGGAGTAAGCATCTTTTAATTTCATGGCTGCAATCATCATCTGCAGCAATCTTGGAGCCCAGGAAAATATAGTCACCAACTGTTTCTAGTGTTTCCCCATCTATTTGCCATGAGGTGATGGGACTAGATGCCATGATCTTAGTTTTCTGAATGTTGAGCCTTAGGCCAACTTTTTCACTCTTCTCTTTCATTTTCATCAAGAGGCTCTTTAGTTCTTCTTCATTTTTGCCATAAGGATGGTGTCATCTCCGTATCTGAGGTTATTGATTTTTCTCTCCTCATTCTTGATTCCAGCTTGTGCTTCTTCCAGCTCAGTGATTCTCATGATATACTCTGCATATAACCTAAATAAGCAGGGTGACAATATACAGCCTTGACCTATTACTTTTCCCATTTGGAACCAGTCTGTTGTTCCATGTCCAGTTCTGACTGTTGCTTCCTGACCTGCATACAGGTTTCTCAAGAGGTAGCTCAGGTGGTCTGGTATTCCCATTTCTTCAGAATTTTCTATAGTTTATTGTGATCCACAAGTCAAAGGCTTTGGCATAGTCAATAAAGCAGAAATAGATGTTTTTCTGGAACTCTCTTGCTTTTTCAATGATCCAGCAGATGTTAGCAATTTGATCTCTGCTTCCTCTGCCTTTCCTAAAACCAGCTTGAACATCTGGAAGTTCACTTTTCATGTATTGCTGAAGCCTGACTTGGAGAATTTTAAGCATTACTTTACTAGAGTGTGAGATGAGTGCAATTGTGTGGTAGTTTGAGCATTCTTTGGCATTGCCCTTCTTTGGGCCTGGAATCAAAACTGACCTTTTCTAGTCCTGTGGCCACTGCTGACTTTTCCAAATTTGCTGGCATATTGAGAGCACCACTTTCACAGTGTCATCTTTTAGGATTTGAAATAGCTCAACTGGAATTCCATCACCTCCACCAGCATTGTTCATAGTGATGCTTCGTAAGGCTCACTTGGCTTCACATTCGGGCCTCCTCAGACAGCCATTTTGCTTTTTTCCGTTACTTTTTCTTGATGACGGTTTTTATCCCTGTCTCCTGTACAATGTCACGTACCTTCATCCATAGTTCATGAGGCTCTCTCTCTATCAAATCTAGTCCCTTAAATCTATTTCTCACTTCCACTGTATTGTCATAAGGGATTTGATTTAGGTCATACCTGAATGGTCTAGTGCTTTTCCTTACTTTCTTCAATTTAAGTCTAAATTTGTCAATAAGGAGTTCACGACCTGAGTCACAGTCAGCTCCATGGCTTGTTTTTGCTGACTGTATAGAGCTTTTCCATCCTTGGCCTCAAAGAACATAATCAATCTGATTTCGGTCTCAACCATCTGGTGATGTCCATGTGTAGAGTCTTCTCTTGTGTTGTTGGAAGAGGGTGTTTGCTATGACCAGTGTGTTCTCTTGGCAGAACTCTATTAGCCTTTGCCCTGCTCCATTCTGTACTCCAAGGCCAAATTTGCATTTTACTCCAGGTGTCTCTTGACTTCCTACTTTTGCATTCCAGTCCCCTATAATGAAAAGGACATCTTTTGTAGGTTAGGCATCCAGCGCCCTTTACTTTTCTACTGACTACAAAAGAGTAGGCAAGAAAACAACCCACGTCATCCTGATTTCTTACACTGATCAGTCACTGAGCAATACAAGAAGTAGCCATTTTAGGGGTTGCAATTTCATTCTGCAAAGTGTTGGGAGTTTCCCCTTGGTCTATAAACTGAGTCCAAGGGGATTGCTGCTGCTGCTGCTAAATCACTTCATTCGTGTCCAACTCTGTGCATCCCTATAGATGGTCACCCACAAGACTCCGCCGTCCCTGGGATTCTCCAGGCAAGAACACTGGAGTGGGCTGCCATTTCCTTCTCCAATACATGAAAGTGAAAAGTGAAAGTGAAGTCGCTCAGTCCTGTCTGACTCGTTCCGACCCCATGGACTGAAGCCCACCAGGCTCCTCTGCCCATGGGATTTTCCAGGCAAGAGTACTGGAGTGAGTTGCCATTGCCTTCTCTGCTAAGGGGATTAACTAAAAGTAAATTCAAAAGAACCTGATCAAAATCTCTGAAGCACTTTCGGAGTTTAAGTAGAAATGAAACTCAGGTCTGGTAACAAAGATTCAGTCACAGATGAGTCAGATCCAGAACCAGTTTAAACAAATATCTGTTTATCATATCTGCTCAATCAGGAGTCTCCCCGTTTTCCAAACAAATGACTCTGTCATATCATGTAAGATCCACCATTCAGTTTTCGTCTCAGTCTACATATGAATTTTGACATGTTAGCACTGTGTTGGAAAGAGGATGGAAATAAGTAGATGTATCAGAGGTTGAGAAGCAAAATAAGAGCTACTGTTGTGGAAGGAAAAATATCGCCTTGCCTAACTGCTGACATAATGTGTAACGGGTTAAGGCAAAGTTAAGGAACAGATCAGACCTCAAGATTCAATCTCTGAGTCTCATGTTTTGAGCTGTACATTCTGAACCTAGAGTTCCACAACATTATAGTTCACCATCATCATTTCAAGAAAGAATATGGGGAAAGAAAGAGTTGTCAAGAGTGTTCATTTTCATCACAATATGGTTAATATTTAGTTTCTGGCAAATCAGATAATTATGCAAGGTACATATGTCAAGTAAGTACTGATATAATATCCTAAAACGTTTGCATGCATAGGTGCACACAGAAGACTTTTTCTAATGTTATCATAAAGCATGTTGAACATGCAAAGAAAAAAATAAAGAGCCATATGCCTAAAATGTTGTGTAATTTAAAGATACAATTACACTGTACCTAGGAGAATGGCAGACACTCATAAGATGGGTACTCAACAAATACTATAACAACAACAGAAACAGATCCTATGAACACAACTGATTTCCTGGGAAGAAAGGTATCTACAGGCTAATCCACATTATCTCTGTTTCTCATTTTAAATTCTTCCCTAAAATGCTATTCTTTCAAAAAAGTGCAACTAATCTGCATTCAAAAAGAGTGAGGTAGATAAAAGTTTGTCACCCTTGTAGACTAAGTGTACAAGATTATCACAGGTACAGGCAATTAATAAGCAGATTGCCCTATACCCAGAGTCCTTGGGGACCCGTCACTAGCAGTAAAGGGATAGTCGAGATTTCATGTCAGTTACAAACAGAATTAGGCAGAGAAAACTTATACACCCTGTTCTGATGTTCTCCATTTTCATTTGAAATTGAGAATACACTTGAGATACTTTGAAGTGATATTATTGACTTGCATAACATTTTCTTTTTGTTCTCCAATGTGAATGTGCATTTTTCAAATAGCAAGCCTTTGATCTGAGTTGCTCCACCAGAACACTCTATAGAGACTGGAAACCAATTCTATATAAGGGTTTGCTATGCTGATAGGAAGACTATTCTAGCTTGGAAGAGGTTGGAAAAATCCCATCTTAAACCTTCTTTCAGTCCTCCTCAGCCTAAACTCACTACTGAGAGGGTAATGTGTTTAAATCTATTTCTCTAAAAGTCTCTTTTTCTCAAAAGTCACCAACTGCTCAAACAAAACCCAAATTATGCAGTTCTTCCATAAGGAAGCTAAGCTAAGTGGAAACGCAGAGGTCACCAACTGGACTCCTAAATGCAGCAAGGGACAAACAGAAAAAATGTCTTTAAAAAGTAACAGATACATTCTTCAAATCCTACTGATTTTTACAAGTTGTCCAATAAGTTTAAATGACTAGCCTCTTAGGTATCAATGTAGAAACTAAATTGAACTATTAAAGAAGGAGGAGGGAGTGGTAACAGTGGTAGTGTGGTCAGTCCAAACTTTGAACTCTCAAAGCAACCAGCCTGCAAACTATGAAGCGCCAAATGGTTTTTTAACCCTAAGGTCCATAAATCTTCCCTTAAATGTTCCAAAAAAAAAAAAGAAAAAGGTTGTTTTCTTTGTGGGATTGGGGAAAATTTTTGCCATTGGGTATCTGAGCCCCCCAAATCCTAATAGCTTTTTAAGTTTTCCTGCTCCACATGCAGGTGACAAGCAGGACAGAGGCCAAGAGAACAAGCTCAGAGCACAGCATCATCTGGCAACTGTCTTGCTGGGGAGAGAAGGCTGAGCTTCTATTTCTCAACCTTGACTGTCTCACTGTAGTCATCGCAAATCAATGAAGTTCTAAGATTTTAAGCATTCATGGACTGAGTTTACAGATTCCTCCCTCAATTGGAAAAGTAATATATATTTCTGATTTTCAATTACAACTCCAAATCTCCAGCTTTTAAATCTTATTCATCAATGGCCAGAAAGAGGAAATGATGGGGGAAAGACTTCCCTGATTTTGTTATTTATCACTAATTTGTGCCTGATTCTTTTTGCAACCCCATGGACAGTCACCAACCAGGCTCCTCTGTCCATGGGATTTCCCTGGCATGAATACTGGAGTGGGTTGCCATTTCCTTCTCCAGGGGATCTTCACCACTCAGGAAATCGACCCCGGGTCTCCTGCCTTGGCAGCTGGGTTCTTTACTGCTGAGCCAGCAGTGTACCTTTAATTTGTAACGGAGTCAATTTTATCCCTACAACTTTTAATGTGTGTGTTTTAGCTACCCATTTCCCACATTCTACCTGGAAGAACATGCAGGAAGAGTAGAGAAAATTGGAGGGAAAGAAGGGCAGACCAAAGTGCAATTGGTATCCACAATGCAAATCGGCTCATTTCATTTGTCAAGGTCTGTGTACACACCTGTGTGCGGAGCATCTGTGTGCCAACTTTGTCAGGATGGGATTCAATCAGGTAAGAGTGTGCAAAAATATGAGGCTTTGATTTTGCTTCAAAAATTAGTGAATCAGAAAAGGGCAACTGTTCTTGGCAGACACATCTATCTGTCATAGTTTGGCCAATGAAATACATAAGCATCCCATTATTTCATGTTCTTACATCCATTTCCTGCTCTATTCAACCCTTCATTACACATCACCTTAACTTCCTTTCCAGATTTCTTTCTTCCCTAAGTGCATGAAGCCCTTATCTCCTGGTTTATCACAATGAGACTAAGACCAGCATGGATATAAATATTGGTTTGTAAATTATGAAGCTTTGAAACAATCTCAATCATGATTATTTATTCATATGCCCCAATATACAAAAGATAGAGTGCAAAGGAAGACATGAGAAATGCTAAATGCTTAAGATGGCTTACCTTTAGAATATTATGTTCAAGATCATGTAATAATCACATCAAAGTGTATTAGGAATAGTTAGACTAGAGAGGTTTCAAATTCCATAGAGAATGGAAAACAAAACATGGAATGACTTCAAGCTTCAAGGCATATATAATAAGAAATTTCAACAATCTGGGCTGTTGAGTCCTGGGGTGGATGGATCATTAAAGGAAACTGTGGACTGACTTCCCAGGAATTGTATAAGGAGCAGAATGGTCACCATCTGATGTGGATCCCACTCTGTAACCAAAAGGACTGAGAGAAATCTGGTCACCCCGATCCTATTTTCTAGTTCCAAAATTTGATGAAAGCATTAAATTTTAAAGACTGTTATGCAAAGTTCCTATAACTTTAACACAAACCCTCAGATTTAAAAATGGAAAACTTCCTACAGAATGGAAAAGTAGTGAAAATTCCAGCTGTTATGGTAACAAATAATAAAAATATTTTTTCAAATGCAACACATCGACATTTTAACAGAAGCCAGTTCAGATGAGACTTCTGTTTATAAGATACCCCCAGAAGTTAAAAAATCTGAGGTGGTGATAGGAAAACAAGAGCAAGTTTCTCAGTTTTTGCGTGTAGCCCCACAAAGGCTGTATCATCTGAAGTGTCCAGAAAAACATATATTTCAGCCACATATAAAATGTCAAACATTTCAGCGACTGGTCCTCATAAACAGTGTCACAGAACTTTCCCACCAAAGTTAATGACATCCTTGTTAGAAGATCCTTCAGCTACTGTTTTTGTATATCTATATGAATATATTGAGGTCTATGTATTTATATTTATTTGAATACTTTTATTTTAAGAAAATGAAGGAGGAATGTTAAAAATCTTATTCTTTGAAGGTTTTGTGTGTGATTCTCACTTGTTTCATTCACATATTACTCTGAAGAGAAGAGAATTAGGACAGCAAGATAAGGCTAAATTTTTTTATCTTCAGTCACTGGAAAATGGGAACATGACTTTCTTTTGCAGGCCAGTCATTTATTATCTGGGGAGTGTCTGTGTGTGTGTGTGTGTGATAGGCATATGTATACAAGCATAAGACAGCCACTGCTGCTCAAGCAGCCTGAAAAATTTCATATACCACTGATCTAGTCCTGACAAGAGGAGTCCAGCCTGGAAAACAAAATCTCTCCCACAGTGCTTCTGTAGCTTTTAGGATCTCCTTTAAAACATAAATGATACAGGGGGAGGCTTTTATTTCACACAAGAAGCATCAAGTGATAAGGGACTTTGTCACCTCTGGGGGCTAAGCACCCAGTTATAACATTTGTATGGAAGCTGACTTGTTAAATTTGCCCTCAAAGATAAGGATCCTACCAAAGCACTAGAAAGAGGAGAAGCAGGGTCGAGTTAAAAGTGAGGCCAGAGGCTAAGGGGCTATTCATCCACTGATAACTACTTAATTATTAATCCTTTTGCTTAAGTGATATTTAAGCATCGAAAAAGTCTCCATTTTGCCTTTCTCAGTAGATAGTACAAAGTTCTTCGTTTTCCTTTCTAGTAACCAACATATATAAATCAAATGTCATGAATAGTGACTAACAAGCAGAGTATTGTTTGAGACAGAATTGGCAAATAAAACTGTAAGATATTTAAAGTATAGATTATAAGAATTTGACAGATATATATATTATTTTTTGAATTTACTTTTAACTGGAGTATATTTTCTTTACAGTGTGTTGGTTTCTGCTTTACAATGATGTGAGTCAGCCATAAGTGTACATATACCCCCTCCTCCTTGAATCCCCCACTCGCACCACGTCCCACTTCTTCAGGTGGTCACACAGACGGGGTGAGCTTCCTGTGTCATACAGCCACCGCCCACCAGCTGTCTGTTAATATTTTACAGATGATAATGGACTGTGTTTCAATGTTACTCTCAATTCAACTTGCCCTCTCCTTCCCGCATTGTATCCACAAACCTGTTCTCTGTCTGTGTCTCTCTTTCTGCCCTGAAAACAGGTTAATCGGTGCCATTTTTCTAGATTCCATATATACTCATTAATATACAACATTTGGTTTTCTCTTTCTGACTTATTTCACTCTCCATAACAGGCTGTAGGTTCATTCACCTCAGCTCATGACCCAAATACAGTTCTCTTTAAGGTAAATTAAAATTCTCTTGTATAGATGCACCCAACTTCTTTATCCATTCCTCTCTCAGTGCACATCTAGATTGCTTCCATGTCCTGGCTATTGTAAACACTTTTGCAATGAATTTTGGGGTACATGTGTCTGTTTGAATTATGGTTTTCTCAGGGTATATGCCCAATAGTAGAATTTCTAGGACTTATGGTAGTTTTCTTAGGACTTCGCTCATGACTCAGCAGCTAAAGAATCTGCCTGCAACAAGGGAGACACAGACGATGGTTCAATCATTAAGTCGGGAAGCTTTGCTGGAGGAGGAAATGGCAACCCACTCCAGTATACTTGCCATTTCCACCTACCCCTCTGCCATAGTGCTGACCCTCATTTACATATTTATTAGAAAAGATTTTCCCTTTCTATTAACTTAAGTAACATACCTATCATCTGACATGTTTACTTTTTACTTTTTGAAGAGAAAACAGGCAAGTTCCACTCTCTTAGAGAGCATCAATTATACAACACAATTTTATCAGTTATAGTCATCATGCTATACATTAGATCCTCAGACCTTATAATTTTAATATGTTAAAATGTATAACTTTTTACAAACCTGTCCCTATTTCCCCCACCCTCCAAGCCTTGGCAATCACTTTCCTACTCTGTTTCTGAGTTCCATTTTTTTTTTTTAATTCCTTACAATTGACATCATACAGTATCTGTCTTTAGCTAACTTATTTCACTTAGAACAAGGCCCTCCAATTTCATCCATGCTGCCACATATGGAAGAATTTCTTTCTTCCTTAATCGCCAAACAAAATTCACATATATATATCACATCACATTGTTTTAATCTCTTCACCTGCTGACAGATACTTAGATTGTTCCTGTAATAGTTCGTTTCTAGGCTAATGTGAATATTGTTGCAATGAATATGGGAGTACAGATTTCTCTTTGAGATAATTATTTCATTTCCTTTAAATATATATTCAGAAATGAATATATATCCAGAAGTGGAATTAATGGCCACATAACAGTTCTTTTTGAAATTTCGTGAGAAACTTCTAGAAGGTATTCCACGGAAGTTGCACCAATATGCATTCCTACCAACAGTGCTTTAAGACCCCCATTTTCTACACATCCTCAATCACACTTATTTCTTACTTTTTGGTGAAAGCCATTTAAACAGGAATGATCTGGTATATGTTGTACTTTTGATTGGCACTTCCCTGATAGTGATGTTGAGCATCTTCTCATATAATTCTTGGGCATTCTGTATGTCTTATTGCGGGGGGGGGGGGGGGGGGGGATGTCTACTCTGTAAAAAATAGCATGCATTTTGTATACTGTATTTGAATATATAAAACTCAGTTACCTATCCATACACAAAAACAAATTACAGAAATACAAATAATCCCATTTATAACTGCATCAAAAAAATACATAGAAATAAATTTAAGCAAGGTGTTGAAAGATTTGTGTAGGAAAACATACAAGAGACGCATGAAAGAAATGTTTATAAGACACAAAAGGAAACATTTCATATTTATTGACTGGAAGAATTAATATTGTTAATGCATCCATACTACCCAAAACTATCTACATAGTCACTGCAGTCTCTTTCAAAATTCCATGGCACTTTTCACAAAACAGAAACAAAAATTCTACAACTTCTATAATAATGTTGTTGTTGTTGTTCAGTTGTCAGGTCATGTCTGACTCTTTGTGACTCAAGGGACTGCAGTATGCCAGACTTCCCTGTCCCTTACCATCTCCTAGAATTTGCCCAAGTTGATGCCCATTGAATTGGTGATGCCAGCCAACCATCTCATCCTCTGTCAGCCTCTTTTTCTTCTGCCTTCAATCTTTCCCAGCATCAGGGTCTTTTCCAGTGAGTCAGCTATTCACATTAGGTGGCCAAAGTATTGGAGCTTCAGCTTCAGCATCAGTCCTTCCGAAGAGTATTCAGGGCTGATTTCCTTTAAGGTTGACTGGTTTGATCTTGCTATCCAAGGGACTCTCAAGAGTCTTCTACAGAACCACAGTTCGTAAACATAAGTTCTTCAGTACTCTTCCTTCTTTATTGTCTGTCCAGCTCTTACGTGCATACACGACTACTGGAAAGAGTATAGCCTTGACTGTACAGACTTCTGTCGGCAATGTGATGTTTTTGCTTTTAACAAACTGTCTAGGTTTGTCATAGCTTTCCTGGCAAGAAGGAATCACCTTCTAATTTCATGGCTGCAGTCACAATCCAAGGTGATTTTAGAGGCCAAGAAGAGGAAATCTGTCACTGCTTCCATCTTTTCTGCTTCTATTTGCCATGGAAGTGGTGGGACCAGATGCCATGATCTTAGCTTTTTTGATATCGAGTTTTAAGCCGGCTTCTTCACTCTCCTCTATCATCCCATCAAAAGGCTTTTTAGTTCCTCTTCCCTTTCTGCCATTAGAGTGTTATCATTCACATATCTAGGGTTGTTGATATTTCTCCCAGCAATCTTGATTCCAACCTTTAGGACTCATCTAGTCCAGCATTTCGCATATGCTCTGCATATAAGCTAAATCAGCAGGGTGACAATATACAGCGTTGACGGACTCCTTCACCAATTTAGAACCAGTTTATTGTTCCTTGTCTGCTTCTAATTGTTGCTTCTTGAACTGCATACAGGTTTCTCAGAAGACAGGTAAGATTGGTCTGGTATTCCCATCTCCTTAAGAGTTTTCCACTTTGTTGTGATCCACACAGTTTGGTGAGGTCAAAGAAGCAGATGATTTTCTAGAATTCCCTTGCTTTTTCTATGTTCCAGCAAATGTTGGCAATTTGATCTCTGGTTCCTCTGCCTTTGCTAAACCGAACTTGAACATCTGGAACTTCTATATTCACATAATGCTGAAGCCTAACGTGGAGGAATTGAGCATAACCTTACTAGCATGGGAGATGAGTACAACTGTTCAGTGGCTTGAACATTCTTTAGTACTGCCCTTCTTGGGAACTGGGATGAGGATTGACCTCTTCCTGTCCTTGGTCCCTACTGGCTTTTCCAAGTTTTCTGACATATTGAGCGGAGCACTTTACTAGCATCATCTTTTAGGATTTTAAATAGCTTTGCTGGCATTCTATCACCTCCACTAGCTTTATGGGCAACAGTGCTTCTTAAGACCCACTTGACTTCACATTCCAGAACATCTGGCTCTGAGTGAGAGAATACACCAGTGTGATTATCTGGGTCATTAAGATTTTTTTTTTTTTTTTTTTTTTGGTATAGTTCTTCTGTGTACCTTTTCCGTCTCTTCTTGGTCTATTCTGCTGTATTAAATCACAAAATACCAAAGAGTCAAAGTGATCTTGGGAAAGAAAAACAACGTTCGAGACTAGGGTTGCTGATTTCAAATTGTATTAGAAAGCTATAGTAATCAAAACAGAATGATTTGCTTCTGGCACGAAAGCAGACACAACAGAGCAGAACAGAGAAGCAAGAAAGAACTGCACACCCATACACTGTCGGTTAGCTTATGAGAAAGGAGCCAAGACTATCAAGTGGGAAAAGGAGAAGCTTTTCAAATATTGCACTGGGAAAACTGGATAATGCTATGAAAAAATGAAACTGTGCCCTTGTCTTTTACCATACTCAAAAATCAACTAAACAGGGATTAAAAAGATGAACATAAGACTTGAAGCGATTAAACCCCTAGAAGAAAACATTGAGGCAATCTTATTGCCTTCTGTCTTTTAAATGAGCTTTTGGGTTTCACACCAAAAGCCAAGGCAACAAGGCAACCACTGCAAAAACAAACAAGTGACATCACATCAAACTTCAAACAAAGGAACGTCAAGAAAATCATATGGCAATTTACAGATTGACAGAAGGTATTTCCAAATCATATATTTCAGTTTAGTTCCATTCAGTCACTCAGTCGTGTCCGACTATTTGCTACCCCATGAATCACAGCATGCCAGGCCTCCCTGTCCATCACCAGCTCTCGGAGTTTACTCAGACTCATGTCCATCGAGTCGGTGATGCCATCCAGCCATCTCATCCTCTGTCGCCCCCTTCTCCTCCTGCCCCCAGATATTTGATAAGAGTGTAATATCCAAAAATACATGAGACATACCACTCAAGGGCAAAAAACACCAAATAATACAAAATTTTAATGGAGCTTAAGAAAATTAAGAGTTTCAATAAATCTGAAGATTAGACTGTAGATGAGAGACACAACAAGGTTTTCCATTTAGAACAACAAAAGCCTGTGCCTTCTTGCTATTACTTCATTCATCTCCACTCATTTGTTTGACAATTACAGTTCAAAGTGTACATTCTTGTCAATAGAAATCACCCCACATTGAGCTATAATATATACTAAGAACAGCCACACTGGGAAAAAAAACAAACAAACTAATATTTGCATACCTACTATGAGGCATATAAAAAGGAATGTAATTTCCAGAGTTTACCACTCCATTGTTTTATATATTTCACTTCATATTTGAGCCACTAAGTAAGGAAAATGTGTTAAGAGAACTCAATAGTATATAGATAGAAAATCAGTTTCAAATGGGAGCATTAATGGATTATAATTTGGAGGTACTTTATTACTAGTGTTGTAACTGTAGTCCTTTTGATTCTCTACTGCATCAGGGTAATACTTCATTATAAATATTAATACCAACATAAGGACACATACCACTAAAGTGACTGTGAATAGAGAAAGACATAGAATATATTAGGCAAGAAGTGAAAGTATGGGAAGTCAGCAATGGTAGTAATGTAAGGGGCAGTATTGCCTTGAGAGGAAGGAAGGTTCTCGAAGTTTCTTGAAACACCAAGAATGAGCCAGATGTGAGGAATTAGCTTAATTTGAAACCCAGAAACTCTGCCAGAAGAAATTAATTTCATAAAAATACTGCAATTCTAAAAACCACAATTTAGACAGAGAATAGGGTAGGGTAGGGTATATAGACATTCAAAACTCTCCATTGCTTAGTGCATCAGGCACTCAAGGACCACCCTCACTGAAGTCTTCCTCTATAGCTCAACCTACAGGTACCAGCATGGAGAAAGAGATAGCTCTACTCCACAGGCAGTTGAACCCTACTTTTATTGCCTCGTGGCTTTCCTTAAGAAGCATTCGATGCAGCAGATTTCCTCCATCCCATCCCATCTGGCTGACTCCCCTTGGTCAACAGGAGTCCTCACCCTGGGATCATTCTGCAGTCCCCATGGCTCCAGCTCCCAGCTTCCATGGACACCAGTGGACTTACAACCCTGTCCGAGGTATGAAAGGCAGCAGCATGGCTTGTCTATGTGGTTCTCGCTCCATTCAGACGGTCACAGGTTTGTTAGTTCACTCCCCAACAGCTTCAAATGACTCCCCCCATTCCAGTGGATGGCCATGGAAGTGGGGATCACACCCCTGCGCATCAGCTCTCTCATCCCCAGGCACAGGCTTGTCCCACTTGCTATCCTCCTTCTTTCCCCTTCCTCCTTGTCCCTTCTTTCATTTGTCCTACTGAGTTCTGTGTGGCTCCTGATATTCCTTCTCATTGTCCAGTCGGTTGATACCATCCATCCATCACATCCTCTGTTGTCCCCTTCTCCTCCAGCCCCAATCCCTCCAAGCATCAGGGTCTTTTTCAATGAGTCAACTCTTTTCATGAGGTGGCCAAAGTACTGGAGTTTCAGCTTCAGCATCAGTTCCCCAATGAACACCCAGGACTGATCTCCTTTAGGATGGACTGTTTGGATCTCCTTGCAGTCCAAGGGACTCTCAAGAGATTTGCCAACACCACAGTTCAAACGCATCAATTTTTTGGCACTCAGCTTTCTTTACCATCCAACTCTCACATTCATATGTGACCACTGAAAAACCATAGCCTTGACAGGACAGACCTCTGTTGGCAAAGCAATGTCTTTGCTTTTTAATATGCTATGTAGTTTGGTCATAACTTTCGTTCCAAGGAGTAAGTGTCTTTTAATTTCATGGCTGTAATCAGCATCTGCAGTGATTTTGGAGCCCCAAAATGAAGTCTGACACTGTTTCCCCATCTATTTCTCATGAAGTGATAGGACCAGATTCCATGATCTTAGTTTTCTGAATGTTGAGCTTTAACCCAACTTTTTCACTCTCTTCTTTCATTTTCATCAAGAAGGTTTTTAGTTGCTCTTCAATTTCTGCCGTAAAGGTGGTGTCATCTGCATATTTGAGGTTGCTGATATTTCTCCCAGTAATCTTGATTCCAGATTTTGCTTCTTCCAGCCCAGCATTTCTCATGATATACTCTGCATATAAGTTAAATAAGCAGGGTGACAATATACAGCCTTGATGTACTCCTTTTCCTATTTGGAACCAGTCTGTTGTTCCATGTCCAATTCTAACTGTTGCTTCCTGACCTGCATACAGATTTCTCAGGAGGCAAGTCAGGTGATCTGGTATGCCCATCTTTTTCAGAATTTTCCACAGTTTAATGTGATCCACACAGTGAAAGGCTTTGGCATAGTCAATAAAGCAGAAATAGATGTTTTTCTGGAACTCACTTGCTTTTTGGATGTTCCAGCAGATGTTGGCAATTTGATCTCTGGTTCCTCTGCCTTTTCTAAAACTAGCTTGAACATCTAGAAGTTCACGGTTCATGTATTGCTGAAGCCTGGCTTTCAGAATTTTGAGCATTACTTTACTAGCATGTGAGATGAGTGCATTTGTTGGTAGTTCGCGCATTCTTTGGGATTGCCTTTCTTTGGGAATTGGAATGAAAACTGACCTTTTCAAGTCCTGTGGCCACTCCTGATTTTTCTAAATGTGCTGGCATATTGAGTGCGGCAATTTCATAGCACCATCTTTCAGGATTTGAAATAGCTCAATTGAATTCCATTACATCCTCTAGCTTTGTTCCTAGTGATGCCTTCTAAAGCCCACTTGACTTCACATTCCAGGATGTCTGAATCTAGGTGAGTGACCACACCACATGATTTTCTGGGTCATGAAGATCTTTTTTGTACAGTTCTTCTGTGTATTCTTGCCAACTCTTCTTTGTATCTTCTGCTTCTTTTAAGTCTATAACATTTCTGTCCTTTATCAAACCCATCTTTGCATGAAATATTGCCTTGGTATCTCTCATTTTCTTGAAGTGATCACTAGTCTTTCCCATTCTGTTTTCCTCTATTTCTTTGCATTGATTGCAGAGGAAGGCTTTCTTATCTCTCCTTGCTATTCTTTGGAACTCTGCATCCAAATGGGAATATCTTTCCTTTTCTCCTTTGCTTTGTGCTTCTCTTCTTCACAGCTATTTGTAAGGCCTCTTCAAAGAACCGTTTTACCTTTTTGCATTCCTTTTCCATGGGGATGGTCTTGATCCCTGTCTCTTTTACAATGTCACAAACCTCCATCCATAGTTCATCAGCACTCTATCAGATCTAGTTTCTTAAATCTATTACTCACTTCTACTGTATAGTCATAAGGGATTTGATTTAGGTGATACCTGAATGGTCTAGTGCTTTTCCCTACTTTTGTCAGTTTAAGTCTGAATTTCACAATAAGGAGTTCATGATCTGAGTCACAGTCAGCTCCTGGTCTTGTTTTTGCTGACTGTGTAGAGCTTCTCCATCTTTGGCTGCAAAGAATATAATCAATCTGATTTCAGTCTCAACCATCTGGTGATATCCATGTGTAGAGTCTTCTCTTGTGTTGTTGGAAGAGGGTGTTTGCTATGACCAGTGTGTTCTCTTGGCAAAACTCTATTAGCCTCTGGCCTGCTTCATTCTGTACTCAAGGCCAAATTTGCCTGTTACTCCAGGTATTTTTTTACTTTCTACTTTTGTATTCCAGTCCCCTAGAATAAAAAGGACATCTTTTTTGGGTGTTAGTCTTAAAAGGTCTTGTAGGTCTTCATAGAACTGTTCAACTTCAGCTTCTTCAGTGTTATTGGTTGGGGCATAGGCTTGGATTACCGTGATATTGAATGGTTTGCCTTGGAAACGAACAGAGATCATTCTGTCATTTAAGAGATTGCCTCCAAGTACTGCATTTCAGACTCTTTTGTTGACCAAGATGGCTACTGCATTTCTTCTAAGGGATTCCTGCCCACAGTAGTAGATATAATGGTCATCTAAGTTAATTTCACCCGTTCCAGTCCATTTTAGTTCCCTGAATCCTAGAATCACCTTTGCCATCACCTGTTTGACCACTTCCAATTTGCCTTGATTCATGGACCTAACATTCCAGGTTCCTATGCAATATTGCCCTTTACAGCATCAGACCTTGCTTCTATCACCAGTCCCATCCACAACTGGGTGTTTTTTTTGCTTTGGCTCCATCCCTTCATTCTTTCTGGAGTTTTTTCTCCACTGATCTCCAGTAGCATATTAGGCACCTTCTGACCTGGGGAGTTCCTCTTTCAGCATCCTATCATTTTGCATTTTCATACCGTTCATGTGGTTCTCAAGGCAAGAATACTGAAGAGGATTGCCATTCCCTTTTCCAGTCAACCACATTTTTTCAGACCTCTTCACCATGACCCTTCTGTCTTGGGTGGCCCCACATGGCATGGCTTAGTTTCATGAGTTAGACAAGACTGTGGTCCGTGTGATCAGATTGGCTAGATTTCTGTGATTATGGTTTCAGTGTGCCTGCCCTTTGACGCCCTCCCGCAACACCTACCATCTTACTTGGGTTTCTCTTACCTTGGACGTGGGATATCTCTTTATAGCTGCTCCAGAAAAGTGCAGCCACTGCTCCTTACCTTGGACCAGGGGTATCTCCTCATGGCCACCCCTTCTGACCTTGAACCTGGGTTACTTCCTCTCGGCCCAGCTGCCACTCCTTGGCCGTGGGGTTGCTCCTCTCGGCTGCAGCCCAAGACCTCGGGCGTGAGGTAGCTCCTCTCAGCTGCTGTCCCTGACCTCGTAAGTGGGATAGTTCCCCTTGGCCTCTGCCTCTGACCTTGGACCTGGGGTAGCTCCTCTGGGCCACTCCTATGCCGTTTCAGCCTGGTGCTCTCGGTCACCACCCCTGACCTTGGGCGAGGGGTTGCTCCTCACGGCCACCCTACTGCATGGTCCACTGTGCAAAATCCAGAGTCCGGGTTGGGATATTCTAGGGACTGGGGCAGCATTGGTTTCTAAAGGTTTGCTCATCATGCTTCCTTCTGCATCCTCTTCTGATGACAGAGCCTGTCGTTGATGGGCTCTAAATTAGAACCTCAGAGTGCATTAAGTTTTTATACATGAGAATACGTAACCTTTAAAAATCTCTCCCTATTTGTCCTACCCTCCATTCTTTGGCAATCATTTTTCTACTCTGAGTTCCATCCTGTTTTTTTTTTTTTTTTTTCTGAGATTCCTTATAATTAAGATCACATGGTATTTTTCTTTCTCTGATTTAGTTCACTTAGCGTAATATCCTCCAGTTTCATCCAAGTTGCCACAAATGGAAGGATTTCTTTCTTTTTCTAATGGCTAAATAATATTTACCTATATATGTCACATTGCATTGTTTTAATCCACTCACCTGTTGAAAGATACTCAGTTTGTTCCTATACCAAGGCTACTGTGAATGATGCTGCAATGAACTTGGGAATACAGATCTCTCTTTGAGACAATGATTTCATTTCCTTTGACTGTATATCCAGAAATGGGATAATGGATCACATAACAGTTCTCTTTTAAATTTGTTGAGGAGCCACCACAATATTTTTCCATGGCAGTTGTACTGATATACATCCCTATCAACAGTGCATCAGTTCAGTTCATTTCAGTCACTCAGTCGTGTCCGACTCTTTGTGACCCCATGAATCGCAGCACGCTAGGCCTCCTTGTCCATCACAAACTCCCAGAGTTTACTCAAACTCATGCCCATCGAGTCGGTGATGCCATCCAGCCATCTCATCCTCTGTCGTCCCCTTCTCCTCCTGAGCCCAATCCCTCCCAGCATCAGGGTCTTTTCCATTGAGTCAACCAATCACATGAGGTGGCCAAAGTACTGGAGTTTCAGGTTCAGCAACAGTCCTTCCAAGAACACCCAGGGCGGATCTCCTTTAGGATGGACTTGTTGGATCTCCTTGCAGTCCAAGGGAGTCTAAAGAGTCTTCTCCAACACCACAGTTCAAAAGCATCAATTCTTTGGTGCTCAGCTTTCTTCACAGTCCAACTCTCACATCCATACATGACCACTGAAAAAGCATAACCTTGACCACACGGACCTTTGTTGGCAAAGTAGTGTCTCTGCTTTTTAATAGGCTATCTAGGTTGGTCATGACTTTCCTTCCAACGAATAAACGTCTTTTAACTTCATGGCTGCAATCACCATCTGCAATGATTTTGGAACCCCAAAAAATAAAGTCTGACACTGTTTCCATTATCTACCCATCTATTTCCCATGAGGTGATGGGGCCAGATGCCATGATCTTAGTTTTCTGAATGTTAAGTTTAAGCCAACTTTTTCACTCTCCTCTTTCACTTTCATCAAGAGGCTTTTTAGTTCCTCTTCATTTTCTGCCATAAGGGTTCCTTTTTCTCTACATCCTCAATAACATTTGTCATTTCTTACTTTTTTTGGTACTAGCGATTCAAACAGGTATGAGGTGATATCTCTTGTGCTTTTGATCTGCATTTCCTTTGATTATTAATATGATGCTGAGCATCTTGTCATATACCTCTTGATCTTCTATATGTCTTACATGTCAGAAAATATCTGTTCTTTAAAGATGTAGCATACATTATGTTTACTATATTCTGATATACGAAAGTCAGTTGCCTACCTGTATATCAACAATGAACTCTCAGAAAGTGGAATAAAGAAAACAATCCCATTTAATTTTGCATCACAAAAAGATAAAATACTTAGAAATAAACTCAAGCAAGGTGTTGAAAGATTTTATATAAAACCTTTAAGACACTGATAAGAGAAATTTAAAAAGCATTAAAAACATGTAAAGTTAGGTGGTCATTTCATTGTGTTTCTTGAGGTAGGATTTGTATTACTTTAAACTTTCCTCTTAGAACTGCTTATGTTGAATCGTATAGGTTTTAGATCATCATGTTTTCATTGTTCTTTCTTTCTAGGGCTGTTTCAATTTCCTTTATTTCTTCAGTAACATGTTCATTATTTAGAAATGGTTTGTTTAATCTCCATGTGTTTTTGGTCTTTAATTTTTTTTTTTTTTATTCCTATCGTCATTATCTAGTCTTACAGTGTCGTGCTCAGAGAAAATCCTTGATAAAATTTCAATTTCCTTAAATTTACTGAGGTTTGATTTGTGACCCAAGATGAGAAAAATGTTCCATGTTCACCTGAGAAGAAAGTGAATTCTGCATTTAGATGGAATGTGCTGAAGATATCTATTAGGTCTGTTTGCACTAATATTTCTCTTTAGGTTTATGTTTCGTTATTTTTTTCTGTTTTGATGATCTACCCATTGGTAGAGGTGAGGTGTTAACATGCCCTACTATTATTGTGTTACTGTCAATTTCCCGTTTTATGTCAGTTAGTGTTCACCTTATGTATTGAAATGCTCCTATGTTGGGCATATAAATATTTAAAATTGTTTTGTCTTTTTCTTGGACTGATCCCTTGATCATTTTATAGTGTCCTTCTTTATCCCTTATAATAGATTTTATTTTAAGGTCTATTTTTCCTGATATGAAAATTGCCAATCTGGTTTTCTTTGGATTACCATTTACATGGAATATCTTTTTCCATCCTCTCACTTTCAGTCCGTATATGTCTCTAGGACTGAAGTGGGCCTCTGGTAGACAGCATATATACAGATCTTGTTTTTGTATCCATTCAGCTAGTTTGTGTCTTTTGGGAAGAATGGGAGAAGATAATAGCAAATAAAACAACTGATAAAGGACTGCATTCTGGAATACAAGTAACTCAAATAAGTCAGTCATCAAAAGCAAAGGCAAGAGCTGCAAAAATAAATCGTGAGACCACATCAAACTCAAAATCTTCTGCATAGTAAAAGAAGTCATCAATAAAATATAATGGCAACCTATAGAATGAAAAAAAAAATTGCAAATCACATATTCCTTAAGGGCTTCATATCCAGGTATATATAAGAGACTCATGCAACTCAATAGTAGAAGAAATCAAACAACCCAAATATTAAATGGGCAAGGAAGAATAAGTTTTTTGAAAAATCTGAAGATTAGACTGTAGATGACAGACACTGTTAGTTATTCCTTCCAAAACAGAAGCCTGTGTCTTCCTGACATTGCTTTCTTTATTTTCAATCTCCTGTTTGGTGATTGCACTTCACAGTATGCATCCTTTACTCAATAGCAATCACCCTACAATGAGTTATATGTGCTAAGAATAGCCCCACTAACTATAAAAAACTAATAATTACATACTTAACCTTGAGGCATCAAAAGTCCAAGGTGATTTTCAGAATTTTCCACTCCATTGTTTTCTACATTCTTTTTCAAATTGAAACAAGTAGTAAGGGCAAAGAGTAGGGGACCTCAATAATACATGGATAGTGTCGTTTAAAACTGGGAGCATTCCTGGATTATAATTGGGGGGAATGTATTATTACTAATACTATTGTAATTTTATTCCCTTTAATTCTCTATTATACTACGTTGATATTTATTTGAAATAATAATACAGCCACTATGGAGAACAGGGTGGAGATTCCTTAAAACACTGGAAATAGAACTGCCATATGACTGAGCAATCCCACTGCTGGGCATACACACTGAGGAAACCAGAATAGAAAGAGACACGTCTACTCCAATGTTCATCACAGCACTGTTTATAAGAGCCAGCACATGGAAGCAACATAGATGCCCATCAGCAGATGAATGTATGAGAAAGCTGAGGTACATATACACAGTGGAATATTACTCAGCCATGAAAAAGAATACATTTGAATCAGTTCTAATGAGGTGGATGAAATGGAACCTATTATACAGAGTGAAGTAAGCCAGAAAGGAAAACACCAATACAGTATACTAATGTATATATATGGACTTTAGAAACATGTTAAGGATAACCCTGTATGTGAGACAGAAAAAGACATGAAGATGTATGGAACAGTCTTTTGGATTCTGTGGGAGAGGGCGAGGGCGGGCTGACTTGGGAGAATGGCACTGAAACATGTATATTATCACATGTGAAAAAAACGCTAGTCCAGGTTCGATGCATGATACAGGGTGCTCGGGGCTGGTGCACTGGGATGACACAGAGGGATGAGATGGGGAGGAGGTGGGAGGGGGGTCAGGAAGGGGAACACGTCTACACCCATGGCGGATTCCTGTCAATGTATGGAAAACCACCAGAATATTGTAAAGTAATTAGCCTCCAATTAAAATTAACAAAATGAAATAGACTAGTAATACCAAGATAGAGACACTTAGTACTCGAGTTACAGTAGATTGAGAAAGACAAAGCTTATGAGGCAGTGAAATCACAGAAAATTAGCAATGGTATCAAAAGAAGGGGCAGTATTGCCTAGAAAGAAAGCAGAGTTCTCTAATTTTTTGGAGACAACACAAACAAGCCAGGTGGAAGCCAACCAGCTTAAGCTGTATACCAGAAACTTCACCAGAAGGAAAATGAAGTTCATAAAAGTATGCTGATGCTAAACACCAAAATCCAGACAGTAAGGAAATATGGTAGGGTATACATAGATACTGACAACCACTCAGAAATGTAGACATGGAAGCAAATACACTAACGAGCATCAGAAAAATCAAAGCACAAAAGGGTCTGAAAAGTCATTCGCAAAGAGACTTGGCAGTCTGGTCAAAAGAATAAGAGAATCAAATTAGAACCAAAATAGAAAGACTTGTGCACATGATAGAACCGGAGAATGCTCAGGAGAGAAAATTTCGGACCTAGTGGACCAGTGAACAGAAGCCTCCAGCATTGGGAACAGAAACCTGGGCAGGATTCATGACTGTGCGCTCTGGGAACGGCCTCAGTTTCAAAGTTTGGGCACTATACCTCCTAAAGGCGAACGCAGACAAGGCTTATAGCTTGCTATGACACTGAGTCACAGACAATAGTGTTTGTTAGTTGACTTTTCTCATCCAACTATAAAGTTAATGAATCACTAATCAGTGATAACTGACACAATCAGTTTCCAGTCAGATCCTCTTTAGGCATACAGTGTACATCTGAACCTGTTATATGATCCCCAAAAACATTTTTATACTTAAATTTATTGATGTTTAATTGAAGGGTAATTGCTTTACAATACTGTACTGCTTTCGGCCAAACATCAACATGAATCAGCCATAGTTTTACCTATGTCCCCTCACTCTTGAACCTCCTTCCCACCTTCCTTCCCATCCAACCCGTCGAAGTTGTTACAGAAAAATATGGAAGGCTTCACAAATTTGCCTGTCATCCTTGGGCAGGGGCCATGCTAATCTTCTCAGTATTATTCCAGTTTTTTAATATATGTGCTACCAAATCAAACACACAAATAACTCTTTAACAGAAAAAAAAATCATACACTTAGTCATCTACCAATAAATGATCAATTACCATAGGAATTAGGATATTCTGCTATAGTTACTGTCTCTTATAAATTCGACTTTTATAAGCTCCAAAGTTCCATGAAGGACTTAAGCATATAATTATGCATAACACATATATACATGCACAGAAAAATATGCACACAAATATGTCTATATTATATAAGCTCTTATTCTCCTAGCCTGTCATAATAAGCCCTTTAGTTGATAAGAGATAGTCCAAAATTTCTCCAACTTATATGTCTCCTTTTTGAGAACTACTTCTTTGATTTTCATCACCTAATTTTAAATAACCATTTTATTCTTAGATACCATGCCCATTTAAACTAAGAGCAGAGAAAACCTAGTAAATGCTGATATCTTATCCTTAATTAAATTATCACTCTTGTGGTAAATTGGAAAAAGAATCATGTTCAGATCTCGTTCAGGAGGATAAAATCTATTTTATCTGTTCTCTTGTCCAAACTGAATTCTTGCTTACTTCAGTCTTAAATTCTGCTTACGTACAAAGGACAGACAGGAAGAGTAATATTAAAATCATGCTTGCAAGAGTCTATGATTTTATGCTTCTGTTGGCCAAAGGTAGGGCTAGGAATAATTTCTGAAATATTGCAATACATCATGGAAACATGAAGATCTGGTTCTACTATTAAAGAGGAGATTCTTGACGATGATTCAAAAACTCAGCCCCATGACTGTCCGGATGTGCTCCCGACCAGACAGATGGATTTTCTCCCTAAAACATCACAGTCAGGAAAGGCCAGACTGTGTCTGCAGAGCCAGTGACGGGATCCTGGGGGCTGAGAGGTAATAATATTCTTGTATTACCATTTGGAGATTTATTTGCTATTTTCTCGAAGAAACAAATGTAACAAGAATATTAAGGATACATAAAAGTAGAAGAGTTGTCAAGGTACCTAGAAGCAAGGACAACCAGGCCCCTACACTGATAATGTAAAAGACCTTAACAGTGAGTGTTTTATAGACAGAACAGAAAAAGTGGATAAAACCAGTGCTCTAGGGTCACTGCTGCTTTGCAGTCAAAGACAAAATATTTTTCTCTGCAAGCAGAGTCATCTCAGCTCCTGATATGGTCCTAGTTACACATATGCAGACCGAGAGCCCACAGGCATTTGTGATGTGACATCAGGAAGTGAACAGATGACTACTTTGGTGCCCAGTCACCTCCATCTGCTAATAATGGGACCTGGGGAAAATTACCTGCCCTCTCCAAAGCATTGTATCTTCATTAACATAACTTGATGATCATAGTGAAGATGAAGGCTATCTCACAGGGTCACGGTGAAACACAAAATTTAAGATGTTTTAAAGCTTTTGGGAAAGTATCAAAGACATGCATGGGGTTACGAATGTGAGTTAGCAGATCCAAGGTACAGTATCCTTTTTGTCCTAGTATTCTCTCTGTACTCAATAGTAGCGATCAGTCAGTCATGTGTTTACTCTTATTTCAGTGTGATGGCGAACCAGACAGATCAACTGCATACTTCTTGTCATTTCAGTGTCTAAAATTCAAGGATTAGTGATGTAGAGTGAAAAAATTACAAACTCATAGAGGGCCTCGCTGCTCAGAGTCTGCAGAGTCCCAAAATTAAACTGTTTTGAAAGAATGGCCTAAACACTCTGGATCAGAATTAAGTTCCAAATGTTTGCAGAGCACAGAAGTACTTCTGGGAGCAATACAAAAATGCAGGGAGTGACCTACTTCTCCGACTATCTATCTGTGCAAATATCGTCATCCATCTATATTTACACAGAAGGCGCTCCTTCTTCACCATCCCAGTACTAGAGCACCAACTTCTGCTCAGAGCCACAGGGAAAGAGAAGGCTTCCCTCCACAGGATGGATTTGATAACCTCGGGTGACTAGATCATCAGAATGTCTCATGTTTTTATTTTAGTAGGGTCCTGCCTGCTCCTGCTGCTGGTCATGTCAAATCTGCTCTTGTGTCAAGGCAACTTATGCCCATTCTGCAGTCCTGACACCCCCCTGAGATCCCTTACAGACCTGTTTATCGATGCTGCCTGGGTGTCCCACTACTTCCATAACCTTTCCGCAATAATGTTCAAAGAGTTTGTAAGTACTATGGTGGTGGTGGTTTAGTTGCTAAATCGTGTCCGTCACTTGCGACCCCATGGACTGTGGCCCGCCAGGCTCTCGAAAGGAAACTTCACATCAGTGACTGGCCCACACTATCCTTTAAACAAGAAGGCTGCAATAACATACTCTCTAGGTCAAAGAAGTCATCAGTTCATAAGATGGTGAAATCAAAAAAAGGATCAGTTTTGTGAAATCTCAAAGATTCCTTAGAAGTGCAATACTTTTTTCAATTTCCTTTCATTCATTTTCTTTTTTTAAAATGTCTAAAATAAATGAATTTGTATTTGTCAGCCAGGAATGCCATAAGAGAATACAATAGACTCAATGGAATAAACACCAGAAATTTATTACCTCACAGCTCTGGGGGCTAGAAGTCCCAGATCAGGGCACCAGCAAGGTGAGGTTCTGGTAAGAATTCTTTCTTCCCAGGATGGCTTCTCCATGTGTCCTCACACAGGGTGGGAGGTGGGGAAGACAGACAGAGGAAAGGACACACAGACACAGAGACAGAAGAGAAAATTCTCTGGTGTTTCGCTTCATGAAGACACTAAACCTATTGGATGAGTGTTCCACCCTAAGAGCTCATTTAACATTAATATCTCCTGCATTAGCAGGAATGTTCTTTATCACTACCGTCCCTGGGAAGCACCAACTATTGGTACATATGCACTATATTTGGTTAAATAGTAAAAAAAAAAAAAAAAGGATAATAATAAACAGAGAAGGGAAAAGTTTAAACTTAGAAAAGTTAGATGTAAAATCATTTTTATAGAGACAATGTCTAGAAAAAGTAGGAAAGGAATGAATTTCAAATTTTGTGATGCTCCCCTGTTAAAAAAATTACATGTCTATCAAACATACAAATGTTCTTTTAATGGGTTCATCTACTGAATGCCCAACAACCCTAACTAATTGCCTGATCACTTTTAGGATGAAAAATATGCCCAGGGCAAACAGTACCATATCAATGCCACCAACAGCTGCCACACCAATCCCCTCCATGCGCCTGAAGAAAGAGAAAATGCCCAACAGTTGAACGTGAGTCTTTCACCTGGGTTTTTCACCAGATCAATGAGACAATACGTAGGTTACCAGGCTTCAGACTATTAGAGGTCATGGTACCTGTACATGCAGAAAAAGGTGGAGGAACCGTAAGCCATTGAAGAGATATTATATTATGCAGTTGATGAAGCATGAGTGAAATCAAGGGATAACTAAAGATCTGTAGTAGCAAAAACAAGAACAGATCTATAAATTGTACATGCAGACAACTTTAGTTCATCCCATGCATTTGACACAGGATTGCAACTATTATTCTGTATGAAAATAGGAAATGGCTGAGTAATATTCCATATTAGCCTCCAACTAATAAAAATAAATGAAAAAAAAAAAAAAGAAAGGAAACAGGAAACGAAAGGGAACTTCCATGTGTAAAATATGATTGCAAAATTCAAAAATATGTAAGAAACACACCCCAGGCTTGAGTACTCCCTGTTACTAATGACTCCTACTTGGGAGTATTATTCTGCACCACTCGAGCCAGTGCGTCTGCCTTTCTAGGTTCTCCTGATTCTGCTTCTACTTCTCTGATACCTCCCTCATTCATCATTCTCAATCATTCCTCTGTCACCATTTATTCTTAATTTGTAAGTCTCCCCCAAATGGCCTATAAAACATTGCTTTGCTTCTCAGCTGCAACAATTGCCTTTGTTCTGAGGACAAAACTGTTTACATATCAAGCCTCAATCATTTATGGCAGCTCTAAATGTTGACCATTATAATCTCTCCTTTCTGATTTCCTGCATTATCCCTCGTCCTCTATTTTTTAAAATATTTTCTCATGCATCCCCCCTTAAAATTCTATCCTCTCTGTCTACAACCTTCTTAGTGATATCAGCACTCTTTTGATCTGTTAAGCTCATTAATAATGAGGATGATCAAGTGAAGGAAAAAGGTCAAAGAGGAAGAAGACGAGGGATTTTTTTCTATAGCCTTGAATTTAAAGTTTATTGAGAGTTACTACATGGCCATACATTTTACTAAGCACTTTATGTGCTTAGTACTATTCCTAGCACATTACTATATTTAATCCTATTCAGTTCTATGTTCTTTACCACTAAAACAGTTCATGGATGTAAAGAAATTAAGCATGTTAACTAGAGATATTCAGCCCCCAGGATTTTCATGCTCAATTCTACTAGTAGTAGTGAACTAGGGGGGAAACCCTCCATTGTGAATCCCTCCGATGCTGTTACTAAAGACAACACTGTGTCATTTTCTGCCTGGACACATGTCAACAAGACAGACTCCTGATACCAGCATGGGGGCTGGTGTTGGGATCAACTGAGGAAAGAAAGCCTGTTTAGGAATGTCATGTCTTCTTCACTGTCTCTTTGTTGTAATATCATAAAACAAATTACCAATTGAAAATCAATATGAATGACTCATCTGATTCATTAATATGAAAGAATCACTGGGTGACAATGATGTGGACACAGGTAGAATGCCTTTTTCTTGGGTCAGGTATGGCAGGCACATACTGACTTGTCATAAAATACTTAGATTTCTCTCATGCAAATATGCAAACATAAAAGAACTCACTGAGTGGTGGTAGAATTTCAGAGGAAAAAAGAAAATCCTTCATGTTATAAATTAGAATGCATGAGAAGAATTAGTTTCTAAAATAACCTAGATTTTTAATAATTCATTGAAGTGTGAACTAATAGCTTACATTTATACTTTTGCAATTTTTACTTCTTTTAAAAATCTCTGCATACACATAGGTACAACTAAAAGTTTTTTTTAGGTCAGCTGCTCTGAGTAGAGATAACATGTTACCAAAACCACTGAATTATGATTATTTTAATGAGACCATTTCTTATGGTTGCTTAGAATGAAGACCTTAGTAAGCTGATACTCTTCTTACTGTACACCTGGAATAAACCTCTGCATCATCTTACCAACGAGCTGCAGAGTTTGAAAGAAGTCTCACAGACGATCCTACCAAGAGCCCTAGAGAGTGAGGAAATATCAGACAGACTTCAAGCATTCATAGAGAGTCAATTCAGACAGGTGAGCATCCTGCAGAGGGCTTTCTTGCTTTGATCATGAATGATAGAGGTGATCTCTGTAATGCGTAAGGAGTTTTGAAATATCTCAGTTTGTAAGAAAAAGATTCATGACTTCTACATGCTAGACTTCTACTACATAAATCAGGAGCTTAGTCATTCATAGTGATATATTCTACTGTAAAGGAATCAGAATTTCACTGCAATTTGTGATATGTGAAGCCTTCCCTGTATTGCACCCAATTCCACCAAAAGCTTGCCTCTTCCTGGGCACAGATGGTTGAAATATTTTCAAGATTAGGAGTATTAGAGTACAGAATTTTCAAGACCAGCACTTTCTTCAAAGTATCCCAGGACAGATGCTATTGAAGTTCCACTTGTCTTCTTTCTCTGTTCTACTCAAATCAAAGGATGAGAGTGGGAAGGAAGAAAAGAGAAAGTTAAAACTAAACTAGAGTTATGTTTTTACATTTTAGATTCCTAATAGTTTTCTCATAGGCTGGCTCCAAAATCCATATCTAGAGTGTTTTATATTTATATGTGTTCCCCATATCTTAATTTGATAATTAGAAGCAAAAAAGATAAGCAAATACTAATAAAACTCATATGAAGTCATTATCTTTTGGGTATTCAGGTTATTGTTCCAGTCTTGCAGAAGATGTTCGACACTCGAATTACCTGGTCAGGACTCTCATCCCTGACATCCAGTGATGAAGATAGGCGTCATTCTGAATTTTATAACCTGTTCCACTGCCTGCGCAGGGATTCACGTAAAGTTGACATTTACATCAAGATCCTGGCATGCCGAATGCGCAAAACGTGCTAAATCCACATCCAACCCATCCAGATCTGAGATGGTCATAATGATCTATCTCATAGCAAGTTTCTGTGAAATTTACAACTTTTTAATGCATGCTCTGAGAAATGGGTTTTCTCTAAAAATAAACACAGACTCTTTAGAGATGTCAAAATCTAAAAGGGCAACTTGTTAACATTTCTTATATTCATTTAATAGAAAATCAAATGAAAATACACCCCTATAAATGAGAGAATGAAGCTCCTATTAAAATTAGTCACAAATAGCAGAAGCTGGCATTACGAAGAAGACCATTAAGAGATTACTTAAGAATCACAGCCAATTATTTTGTGTCAGGTTATGAGAATCAAAGAATTAGACAATTGTTCATGGTTCTGGTCATGCTACCAAGAAGACTGAATTCTCAGGTTATGGAATGGAAACAAACAAATGAAGAACCTTTGAAGTTCACTGACCTTATAGATTAGTAAATCACATGTCATGGATACAGTGAGGACTTAAACTGAGGTTTAAAAAAATCTCTATTTTGCAGAATCAGGCCTTCAATTTGTGGAGAAAGAGGGTGTGATATAAACACACAAATTGCTATATTACATGGTAGAATGAAGAAGAATTAGATGTGATGTCAACACAGTGCTACAGTAGATTGAAGTAAAGCTAGGAGCCACCTGAGTGTGCCGTAGGAGTGACGAAAATGATGGAGTTTTGAAAGGTTGATGGGATATTATTGTACAAAAATAGGAAAACAGTATATCTGTCAATTCATTTAGGATCATCTTATGAAGTAAAGATCTCTTACATCCTAGATCAAGGCAACTGAGATAGTAATACATATAGCATTATAAGGTATCAGTGAATAATTAAGTTTAACAAAAACACAAGAAATATTCATTTGTAACCATACATGCTGTATCTCTCATGATTATGCTTGCATGATATGCTGTATATATTATTGTAGGGTTAGAATGGAGAAATGCTTGTATGGATTTTTATGCATTAGGTAGAATCATATATGCCAAAGTGGAGAGTTTGTCTTTATTCTACAAAGCAACAGGAAACCAAGATCATTTAGTCCAAGGGAGCAGTATGTCCAGAATTAGAAAAGAGAAACTTTAATGTGGGTTGAGAAGTTTTGGGTGTTGGGGCTGGTAGAGAGAAAGAAAGAGACCAGAAAGTGCTGGGAATATTATGACACTAAAAATCAAAGAGGGCTCTGCAAGGTGATAAGATGCAAAGGATGTGAGATACAGGAAATGAAATAGACCTTGACCACATGCAAGGAATGAGGCAGACATAAGAGTCAAAAAAGGCATCCAACAATATGGGAGTGGTTGAGTCAATACATGAAAAGTCAGAGAGAAGGGAGGAGATAAATTAAGGTTTTATCCAAAAGCACCTGTGCTCTACTTTCCTGTATTTCATCAACTTAGTACCAGAAATCACCAAAAAATGTTAAAGTTCTGTAGCAAATGATAGAAATAAGTACTCTACAGAACCTCTGCTAGACCCTGTGGAATACCAGAACCAAATCACGGACTACCCTGCGATAATAAGCAGTAGTCATTAGTCACTTTTAACACTTAAATAAGACATAGATTGTAAAGCATAGATGATGAATGGAAATAAATTGGAAACAAAACATTTCTTTACAGAGTCAGCCTAAACAAAACCTAAAACTTAACCAAAATAGAGGTAATGGTACCCTTATTCATGTGTCCACCTTCTCCAAGAGTTACTCGTTCCTTTTACCTGAATCCTCCCTTGTTTACTAACCCTTCATTGCCTTACTCTCAGCAGATGGTCAGCTAATCACTTATCAAATAAATAATTAAACAGTGTTCACGCTTGAGATATATTTGTATTGATGGACTCTTCAAACTGAAAAGCTTTCTAATGCCCTGAAAGTAAAATACTAATACCGGAAAGACTCCTTCCTAGCCTCTTTCCAAAATGCCTTCAGTTCGATTCAGTTCAGTCGCTCAGTCCTGTCCGACTCTTTGCGACCCCAAAAATCGCAGCACGCCAGGCCTCCCTGTCCATCACCAACTCCCGGAGTTTACTCAAACTCAATTCCATCGAGTTGGTAATTCCATCCAGCCGTCTCATCCTCTGTTGTCCCCTTCTTCTCCTGCCCCCAATCCTTCCCAGCATCAGGGTCTTTTCCAATGAGTCAACTCTTCACATGAGATGACCAAAGCATTGGAATTTCAGCTTTAGCTTCAGTCCTTCCAAAGTGCCTAGTGGGCAGCAATTGCGAGTCTAGCTACTTAGACATCTTCTGCTGTAATTATAACCTGTTTGGATAGTGAAGACAGGAGACTAATGAAGCACTGAAAGATATCGAGAAAGAAATGCATGGAGAAGTGGAAAAAATAGCATAAGCGTTAAACACAGATCTTTGCCTGCACACCATACTATGTGTGATGGGAACCAGGTTGGCCTAATGAGGGATGGATTTTTCAAGAAAGCTCCATATGAGTTGGCACTGAGAAGTTTGATTCAACTCAAATGTTTCAAGATTAATTTTTGATTCTAAGACTGAACACCACTTATCTCATTTGAGTGCACTTAGTCAAAAAGGGAATATACTTGCTGCCTATTTGAACACTGCCAGTTCAGTTCAGTTCAGTCCCTCAGTCATGTCTGACTCTTTGTGACCTCATGAATTGCAGCAAGCCAGTCCTCCCTGTTCAACACAAACTCCCAGAGTTTATTCAAACTTTGTCCATCAAGTCGCTGATGCCATCCAGCCATCTCATCCTCTGTCGTCCGCTTCTTCTCCTGCCCCCAATCCCTCCCAGCATCAGGGTCTTTTCCAATGAGTCAACTCTTCACATAAGGTGACCAAAGTACTGGAGTTCAGCTTCAGCTTCAGTCCTTACACCCAGGACTGATGTCTTTTAGGATGAACTGGTTGGATCTCCTTGCAGTCCAAGGGAGTCTAAAGAGTCTTCTCCAACACCACAGTTCAAAAGCATCAATTTTTTGGCACTCAGCTTTCTTCCAGATCAACTCTTACATCCATACATGACCACTGTAAAAACCATAGCCTTGACCAGACGGACCTTTGTTGGCAAAATAATGTCTCTGCTTTTTAATATGCTATCCCTGTTGGTCATAACTTTCCTTCCAAGGAGTAAGCATCTTTTAATTTCATGGCTGCAATCACCATCTGCAGTGATTTTGGAGCCCAAGAAAATATAGTCTGACACTGCTTCCACTGTTTCCCCATCTATTCCCCATAATGTACTCTGCATATAAGTTAAATAAGCAGGGTGATAATATACAGCCTTGACGTACTTTTCCTACTTTCCTATTCACACGTACTCAGTTTCCTATTTGGTACCAGTCTGTTGTTCCATGTCCAGTTCTCACTGTTGCTTCCTGACCTACATGTAGGTTTCTCAAGAGGCAGGTCAGGTGGTCTGGTATTCCCATCTCTTTCAGAATTTTCCTCTGTTTATTGTGATCTACACAGCCAAAGCCTTTGGCATAGTCAATCAAGCAGAAATAGATGTTTTTCTGGAACTCTCTTGCTTTTTCGATGATCCAGAGGATGTTGGCAATTTGATCTCTGGTTCCTCTGCCTTTCCTAAAACCAGCTTGGACATCTGGAAGTTCACGGTTCATGTATTGCTGAAGCTTGGCTTGGAGAATTTTGAGCATTACTTTACCAGGGTGTGAGATGAGTGCAATAGTGCAGTGGTTTGAGCATTTTTTTGGGATTGCCTTTCTTTGGGATTGCAATGAAAACTGACCTTTTCCAGTCCTTTGGCCACTGCTGAGTTTTCCAAATTTGCTGGTATATTGCATGCGGCACTTTCACAGCATCATCTTTCAGGATTTGAAAGAGCTCAACTGGAATTCCATCACATTCACTAGCTTTGTTCCTAGTGATGCCTTGTAGGGCCCACTTGAGTTCACATTCAGGATGTCTGGCTCTAGGGGAGTGATCACACCATTGTGATTACCTGGGCCGTGAAAATCTTCTTTGTACAGTTCTTCTGTGTATTCTTGCCACCTCTTCTTAATATCTTCTCCTTCTGTTAGGTCCATACAATTTCTGTCCTTTATCGATCTTATCTTCGCATGAAATATTCCCTTGGTATCTGCAATTTTCTTGAAGAGATCTCTATTCTTTACCATTCTGTTGTTTTCCTCGATTTCTTTGCACTGATCACTGAGGAAGGCTTTCTTATCTCTTCTTGCTATTCTTTGGAACTCTGCATCCAAATGGGAATATCTTTCCTTTTCTCCTTTGCTTTTTGCTTCTCTTCTTATCCCAGCTATTTGTAAGGCCTCCTCAGACAACCATTTTGCCTTTTTGCATTTGTTTTCCATGGGGATGATTATGAACCCTGTCTCCTGTACAATGTCATGAAACTCCATCCTTAGTTCATCAGGCACTCTGTCTATCAGATCTAGTCCCTTAAATCTATTTCTCACTTCCACTGTATAATCATAAGGGATTTGATTTAGGTCATACCTGAATGGTCTAGTGGTTTTTCCTACTTTTTTCAGTTTAATTCTGAATTTGACAATAAAGAGTTCATGATCTGAGTCACAGTCAGCTCCTGATCTTGTTTTTGCTGACTGAGTAGAGCTTCTCCATCTTTGGCTGCAAAGAATATAATCAATCTGATTTCGGTCTCTACCATCTGGTGATGTCCATGTGTAGAGTCTGTTCTTGTGTTATTGGAAGAGGGTGTTTGCTATGACCAGCGCGTTCTCTTGCAAAAACTTGATTAGCCTTTGCCCTGCTTCATTTGTACTCCAAGGCCAAATTTTCCTGTCACTACAGGTGTTTTTTGACTTCCTACTTTTGCATTCCAGTCCCCTAGAATAAAAAGGACATCTTTTTGGGTATTAGTTCTAAAAGGTCTTGTAGGTCTTCATAGAACTGTTCAACTTCAGCTTCTTCAGCATTACTGGTTGGGGCATAGGCTTGGATTACCATGATATTGAATGGTTTGCCTTGGAAATGCACAGAGATCATTCTGGTGTTTAAAAGATTGCCTCCAAGTACTGCATTTCAGACTCTTTTGTTGACCAAGATGGCTACTGCATTTCTTCTAAGGGATTCCTGCCCACAGTAGTAGATATAATGGTCATCTGAGTTAATTTCACCCATTCCAATCCATTTTAGTTCCCTGATTCCTAGAATGTCGACATTCACTCTTGCCATCACCTGTTTGACCACTTCCAATTTGCCTTGATTCATGGACCTAACATTCCAGGTTCCTATGCAATATTGCCCTTTACAGCATCAGACCTTGCTTCTATCACCAGTCACATCCACAGCTGGGTATTGGTTTTGCTGTTGTTCCTTCCCTTCATTCTTTCTGGAGTTTTTTCTCCACTGATCTCCAGTAGCATATTGGGCTTCTACCATCCTGGGGAATTCCTCTTTCAGTTACCTGTCATTTTGCCTTTTCATACTGTTCATGGGGTTCTCAAAGCAAGAATACTGAGGTGGTTGCCATTCCCTTCTTCAGTGTACCACATTCTGTCAGACCTCTTCATCATGACCCAGCTGACTTGGGTGGCACCACATGGCATGGCTTAGTTTAATTGAGTTAGACAAGGCTGTGGTCCTGTGATCAGATTGGCTAGATTTCTGTGATTATGGCTTCAGTATGTTTCCCCTTTGATGCCCACGCCCAACACCTACGTCTTACTTGGGTTTCTCTTACCTTGGACGTGGGGTATCTCTTCACGGCTGCTCCAGCCAAGCACAGCCACTGCTCCTTACCTTGGACCAGGGGTATCTCCTCACAGCTGCCCCTCCTGACCTTGAACGTGGAGTGGCTCCTCTCGGCCCTCCTCTGCCCTGCATGGCCGCCGCCCGTAATCTCGGACGTGGGGTAGCTCCGCTCTTCTGCTCCTGCGCCTTAGCAACCTGGCACTCACTGTCGCGGCCCCTGACCTTGGCGAGGTGTAACCCCTCACCAACATGCTTCCGCGCGGTCCTTCGCAGCTAGCATGCATCTGCAAAGAGATAGTAAAAATTTTCATCATAAGAAGACAATTGTAACTATTTCTAATGATGGATGTTCACCAGACTTATTGCAGTGATCATTTTGCAATATATATCAAATAGTTACGTTGTACACCTGAAACCAAAATAACATTATATGTCAATATTATCTATGTATAATGTTACCTGAAACTAAAATAGCATATTTGTCAATGTGACCTAGGTATAATGATCATATAATCATTATGTTACATACATAACACATATGCATACCTTCAGTTAAGTTCAATCAGTCATATCCAACTCTTTGAGACCCGATGGACTGACTACAGCACATTAGGCTCCCCTGTCCTCCACCATCACCTGGAGCTTGCTCAAACTCATGTCCATCGATAAGGTGATACCATCCAACCATCTCATCCTCTGCCATCTCCTTCACCACCTGCCATCAATCTTTCCTAACATCAGGGTCTTTTCCCAACGAGTCAATTATTTCCATCAGGTGGCCAAAGTATTGGAACTTCAGCTTAACTATCAATCCTTTCAATGAATATTCAGGCTGATTTCCTTTAGTATTGACCGGTTTGATCTCCTTGCAGTCCAAGGGACTCTCAGGAGTCTTCTCCAACACTGCTGTTCAAAAGCATCAATTCCTCTGTGTTCAGTTTCCTTTGGTCCAGCTCTCACATCCATCCTGACTACTGGAAAAACCATAGCTTTGACTAGATGGAAATTTATTTGTATATATGTACACACACATATGTAAGTAAAAGCTTTTGAAAAGGAATATGTCTATTTTGGATTAAAAAAAGCAAATAAACTAATATAATTTTTTTTTTCAAATGTGCATTTTGGCTAGCATGTTTCATCTAAAACCTTATCTTCAAATGTAGTTTATTTTTATGCTCATAAAAGAAACAGAAACTTGTCTTAATCTTGTACCATTAACTGGAACAGCTTATTTACAATAGCAAATCAAAATCACAAAAGTTTGAAACAGATGGGCCTGCCCAGTACTCTGCTATTGGTCATTTAACCAACTGATCATTGACTTAATTCCTCCTTGACTCAGAAACTCTTACAGATGCTTAGTTTACATCAATAAACAAAGGCAGACACTTATCCTCATGGAAAAGGTTTTCCAGCTGGGGGAAGACAGATAATCTGCAATAAACATGAATCCAAGTATATTATATGGTATATTAACAGGTGATCTGTACTATGGGAAAAGAAATAGTAAAGCAGAGGACGGAGTTTTGGGAATAATGGTGAAGAAAGGGAGGTGATTTAAAGACAAACAACTTAGACCACAATGAGGGGAGCAAACACCCTTTCTTGCATTCAAGATTCAAGTTTTCCCCTGTCCAGTCAGGCCTCTTGGTCTTCTACCCAACTTCAAAACTGTTTCCGTCTCTGAGGCTCTATGCAAACTCATGCAAACACGGATGTTCTGAACATTCTGCCTCTCTTCAGTTGAACTGGTTTCATAAATAATTTTTGGTAAACTACCCAAAACTAAGTAACATTTTATGCAGCAAATTTTGATAATTTTGTTTCCTGAGGAACTAACCTCCAAATTATTTTCCATTTTTCAACACACTGTCAGTGACTTAATTTTATTATGTAAAAACATTCTATATGCATTGCTATTCTAATATATTTGTGACACTTTAAAAATATACACAAAATATAAACTAAGTGACAGTAAGATAAAAATAAATAGACATGGAATTGCTAACATTTTCTTCCCCAGGGGATGAGGCCACTCATTTTTATGGTCACTGGATTAATGGATTCTAAATGAAGAGACATAATGATATGAGTTGTTTAAGTATCATAATAAAGTAATTTCTTTTACATATAGCTTCAATCAAAGTTCTCAGAATACCACAAGGAGCCAAGAATAAAATTATATGTGAATAACTCTCTTCATATGCATATGTCAAATTTTGGGAGCTCAATTAAGTAATCATCTTTAGTTCTTTTGTTATTCCATCAATTCATCTACTAGTAAATAATCCAAACTCTACAATAGATATCTTTTTTTCAGGGTTTAAATCTCATGTCATAATAAAAGTGGAGCAATGGCCTAGAAGAATGAATAAAATGTTATATGGATATCATTATATCCATTTGTAAAGGGAATTAATGAAAAAATACAGAAGACTTACAGTTTGCTGAAACAGAAAGTGTACTCACTCAGATCTGTATATATATATATCACCTAGAAGAAATATTTTCTCAGCTTCTGATGACTTCTAAAGAAACGGACTCCATGACTCTCATCTCCAGCCTACTGTGGACTCCTTTCCACTTTCTTCCTCAACTTCCGTCTATGAAATCTCTGCCCTAGGTTATAAAACACTTCTTGGGCTTCTGGTTCAGACAAGATGGCCTTGATCTCTTTGTGCCCACTCCTTTGTTTGTTCTGGAAAAAAGAAGAGACCACTAAAGGAGACCTTGTGTATTTGGCAAGAAGAAGGGGAACTAGTTTAGGGCCTGAAGAATGAAAGAGCAACAGAGCAGCACCTAAGAGAAGACAACCCAGGCCCAGCATTCCTGACCTCCAACCTAGCATCAGAAGGCAGCCTGAGAAGGGCTGTTCCTCCCAAAGAATAAATGTGAAGGAACAGCAGGTAGTGGTTTAGTTGCCAAGTTATGTCTGACTCTTTGTGACCCCATGGACTGTAACCCCCTGGGGTTCTCTGTCCATGGAATTCTCCAGGCCAGAATCCAGATTCCCATGTCCTCTACCAGGGGATCTTCCCAACCCAAGGACTGAATTCAGGTCTTCACAAGGAAAGTGGATTCTTTACTGCCTGAGCCACCAGGAAAGCCCAAGAAACTCAATAATGGCATGGCTATTTGGAAAATAAAAGGATAACAAGGTATGTTAATATTGGATAAAGTCGACTTGAGAGCAAAGAAAATTTCCATAGACAAAGGAATACAAGGACATTACATAAAGGAAAAAAAGAGTGGAATCCCTGGGTCAGGAAGATCCCCTGGAGGAGGGCATGGCAACCTTAACATTCTTTCCTGGAGAATCCCCATGGACAGAGAAGTCTGGCAGGCTATATAGTCCATGGGGTTACAAAGAGCTGAACATGACTGAAGTCACTTAGCACACATTTAAGAGAGGAAAACTTAAATGTCCTCACCAAAATGATCTTGAAAAGTAAATATGTGAGGAGATATTAATAGATATATTAATTAAATCAATGAAGAAATCCATTAATAATATATACCTATTTAAATTGTTCTGTATACTTTAAATATGTTGCATATTATCAGCAAAATATATTTTTAAAAAACTGAAAAGAGAAAAATAGCAATAATTTTAATGCTTTTTATATAATTTTGTAAGTATTTCAGACATTACACTTAGTATTTGAAAGATTTTTTTTTTATTATTCCAGATAATAACCAGTGGGATTCACTTGATATTCTGAGAAGGAAGTAACCTTGGAAATTATCTATATTTTTACTAATAATCCTCCCATATTAAGGATATATAAGTAAATCCAGGAATGATGAAGTCACTTATCTAAACTTATAAAACTGAGTGCAAAAGTAGAAATAGAAACCAGGTTTCCTAGGTTTAAGTGAATCTTTACCGAATTACCCAGCAAATGGAAATATCTCCTGTGCTCTGCCAAACTTGATCTTATCTCTTTCACAGAACTGATCATATTCCACCTTGTATTCACTGTCCAGTTAGCATAAGTTTTACCAAGTAAATTATATTCATTGAAGGATCAATCTTGGCATTTTTGTTCTTCTCATTTATATTATCACACATGGCTAAAGCTCTTTACAAATGCCTTCTCCTTGGAATAACCTCTCTGTCTTACCTGATTACCTCCTCAACATCTTTCATATCTCAGTAAAAACCACTTCCTCAAAACAGCATTTCCTGACTCTGACACAGCTCCCGTCTCCTTGTCATATGGACATATGGAATTCTGTGCTTTTCCCTCTTGAACGTGTCCCAGTTGTGGTACAACATTGAACTTTAAATTCACCTCATTTCTGCTTTTCTATTAAAATTTAAGTCCTAATTGACAAAGTCCACATGTATGCTCTTCACTATAGTCCATTCTTTGCATCCAACATGACTTTTTTAGGTGTTTGTTCAGTGAAACACTTTTATTCATGCAGAATAAGATGTCAATGAAGTTTTGATGCTCACAGCATACAGTGAACTAAAACCAGTGAGGTCTTTTCTCCCCACCCAAATCCTCATACCCTGATTTTTGGACATAAGTACAGAACTAGAAATGTGGGGGCTTCCCTTGTGGCTCAGCTGGTAAAAAATCTGCCTGCAAAGTGGGAGGCCTAGGTTTGATCCCTGGGTTGGGAGGGTTCCCTGGAGAAGGGAAAGGCTACCCACTCCAGTATTCTGGCCTGGGGAATTCCATGGACTGCATAGTCCATGGGGTAACAAAGAGTCAGACACGACTGAGTGATTTTCACTTTCACAGAACTGTGGATGCATTTGCTTTTAATTGTTACCCTATTAGATGGAAAGCCCTGGATGTTTGACCTTTTATTACATATACACTAGCCATCACAGGTTCCTGTCCTGAGATAATGTGGTAATCGAGTCACTGACTAAGAGGCTGAATAGGACAGAACTAGAGACAGTGCTCTGAAAGTGCTATAAGCAGTATGCCAGCAACTTTGGAAAACTCAGCAGTGACCACAGGACAGGAAAAGGTCACTTTTTATTCCAATCCCCAAAAAAGGCAATCCCAAAGAATGCTCAAACTACCACACAATTGCACTCATCTCATACGCTAGTAAAGTAATGCTCAGAATTATCCAAGCCTGGCTTCAGCAATATATGAACTGTGAACTTCCAGATATTTAAGCTGGTTTTAGGAAAGGCAGAGGAACCAGAGATCAAATTGCCAACATCCGCTGGATCATCAAAAAAACAAGAGAGTTCCAGAAAATCATCTATTTCTGCTTTACTGACTATGCCAAAGCCTTTGACTGCGTGGATCACAATAAACCGAGAAAATTCTGAAAGAGGTGGGCATACCAGACCACCTGACCTGTCTCCTGAGAAACCTATATGCAGGTCAGGAAGCAACAGTTAGAACTGAACATGGACCAACAGACTGATTCCCAACAGGAAAAGGAGTACGTCAAGACTGTATATTGTCACCCTGCTTATTTAACTTATATGCAGAGTACATCATGAGAAACGCTGGGCTGGAAGAAGCACAAGCTGGAATCAAGATTGCTGGGAGAAATATCAGTAACCTCAGATATGCAGATGACACCACCCTTATGGCAGAAAGTGAAGAGGAACTAAAAAGCCTCTTGATGAAAGTTAAATAGGAGAGTGAAAAAGCTGGCTTAAAGCTCAACATTCAGAAAACTAAGATCATGGCATCTGGTTCCATCACTTCATGGGAAATAGATGAGGAAAAAGTGGAAGCAGTGTTATACTTTATTTTTTAGGGCTCCAGAATCACTGCAGATGATGATTGCTGCCATGAAATTAAAAGACACTTACTCCTTGGAAGGAAAGTTATGACCAACCTAGATAGCTTATTAAAAACCAGAGACATTACTTAGCCAACAAAGGTCCGTGTAGTCAACGCTATGGTTTTTCCAGTGGTCATGTATGGATGTGAGAGTTGGACTGTGATGAAAGCTGAGCACCGAAAAATTGATGCTTTTGAACTGTGGTGTTGGAGAAGACTCTTGAGAGTCCCTTGGACTGCAAGGAGACCCAGCCAGTCCATCCTAAAGGAGATCAGTCCTGGGTGTTCATTAGAAGGACTGATATTGAAGCTGAAACTCCAATACTTTGGCCACCTCATGCAAAGAGTTGACTCATTTGTAAAGGCCCTGATGTTTTAGGGATTGGGGTCAGGAGGAGAAGGGGACGACAGAGGATGAGATGACTGGCTGGCATCACCGACTTGATGGGCATGTGCTTGAGTAAACTCCGGGAGTTGGTGATGGACAGGGACGCCTGGCGTGCTGCGGTTCAGGTGGTCGTAAAGAGTCGGACACGACTGAGCGACTGAACTGACTGAGAGACAGTGCCCTGAACCTGCACTTGAGTCTCCATTTGACCATAGGGTCTTAACTTCACTAGAGGAGTTCAGTTACTTAGCTGTACTCTCTGATCATGACAGATGAAAATACTTCAGGAGTATCTATAAATCAAATATTCTTACATTGTACACAAACGCCTAATGTCTTTTTGAATGTCCAAAAAAAGTGACCTCTTTAATGAAGTGTTACCTTCTTTCCTAGATGAAAGTACCATCTTTCTCCTTATTGCTTCCTAATTTCATTCTGACCATTTTTATCTCACTGACCACACTCTGTCTTATAGTTACTATCTGAACAACACCAATTCCCACTGCTTTAATTCAGTTTCCTTGGGTCTATAAAGGCTGTACCAGCTACCCTGAAGTTACCATTTACTGAATATCAAACAAGGCAGAAACTGGTATTTTTCACAGGCCAGTTTATTTGTTCCTTTTGAGATAAATATTGCAATTAAAAGCAAAGTACTCAGCCTCTGCTATTAACCACTATTACAGATAAAAGTTCCTTTTGTATTGTTTCCCCCCCCCCACCCCGAGCAAAAGCTTATATTAAGATAGCTTTCAGATGAATAGAAACAGGACCGATATATTGATTGAAGAAAAAAAAAATTGTTGCAGGAAACAAAAGTAGACAAATAATGCATCTTCTGTATACGTGAAGACTCATTTTATTGGGAGCTGTTGGCTCAGACAGTAAAGAGTCCTCCTGCACTATAGGAAACCTGGATTCCATCCCTGGTCAGGAAGATCCCTGGAAGAGGGCATGTCAAATCAGTCTAGTATTCTTGCCTAGAGAATGCCCATGGTGGGTTGCAGTCCATGGGGTCGTCAGACCATGGGGTCATAAAGCGTTGGATACGACTGAGAAATTACACATAGCAAAATTCCTCAAGGTGACATACTGACATTTAGAAACAGTTTCTCTCACTAGTATGCTTAACTACAACTCCTGCTTTTCCAAAGAAAGACCGAAGATAAATGTAGTATTCCAAAACAATCAAGTAATGATTTCTATCAAGGAATTTTTCTTAAAGTTAAGTTAGAGAAATACATTGTGAGATAGAGCACATAATAAGAAGTAGAAGAGATCCAAACACGGAAGCTGCATAACAAATAGATAATTTTCTTTTCAAGAAAAAGAATAAAACCTCAGTTTGGGTTCATGCTTTATACTGAGATTTGCATAATCTTTGGAAATGTAAAGGATTTTCTACTCTGATTTCCTTGTTTAGTTGAGAAAACCAAGGCCTAGAGAAGTGAAGATAAGTTTTCTAAGTCAAAGAGCAGTTATGTTAGGATTCTGATGAGAGCCCAGTGACAGGCCTTAGAGTCAAGTTGCTTCATCTTTAGGCTGACAGGCTGGTGATACAAGACCAGTAATGGTCTTGTCTTCAGGCTGAATTGCTTTTACTTTGGGAAACCTCTGTCTTTGCTCTTAACACACTCAACTGACCCCATAAAATTCACAATCTATTTGCTTAAATATTAATTACATCCAAGGAAATATCTTCCCAGGTGAGCATGCCAAAAACTACAAATGGAAAGAAATATACAGTTCTATGAAGTATGTTACCTCGTGCCACAAGAATTGAATATCCATGCTACCTGTTCCACATTCATGACATTGGAAGGGAAAACATGATTGAGAATTTTCTTTTTTCCCATTAATCATGTCCAGTGTTTTAGTGCATGCAGGCTGCTGTTACAAAATGCCAGAGAATGGGTGGTTTATAAACCACGTTATTTATCACTGTTCTGGAGGCTAGAAGTCCAAGATCAGGGTGCCAGCATGGTTGAGTGAGTGAGGGCCTCTTCCAGGACATATCCTGAAATAGAAGGGATTAGCAAATATTTCAGGCCTCTTTCACAAGAGCCGCTAATCCCACTCATGTGGGCTCTGCCCTCATGTGGGTTCTGCACTCATGACCTAATTATTTTCAAATGGTCCCACCATCTAAAATCATCACTTTGAGGATTAGGTTTTCGACATAGGAATTTTGGGGGAACACAAGCATTAGGCAATGCTGCCCAATGAGGAGACTGACTTGTCTAAGGTAACCCAATGCCTCATGCTACTGAATGCTCCGTGGTACTGATAGGAAGCCAAGGACTAAGGAATTGTAGATTTCTCCTGGTATATACCCAGGGGATTTCAGAGTTTGAAAGATGCAGATAAAAACTGCCCAGGGAAAAAGGCATATAGGGCAGAGTCAAAGACAGTGTGAGCATGGAACTTTTGGTTTCCTCTTCCCAGGGTGTCATGGGCAGCTTTGTGTTCCCAGCACCGATGTGCCAGCAGTGAGCACTTGCAGACACGGGAGCTCACTCCAGGCTCTGTGTCCAGTGGTTTTACTGGGGCTCCACCTCGTAGGCATGATTAACTGTCCATACAGCTGATCTCAGCTTCAAACCCCTCTAGAGGTGCAGCTGATACTGCATGACCAAAACCCCCATCCTGAATCACATTGTTCAGGTGGCCCAAACTTTTTACTCTAAATCAGATAGTTTGCATCCGTATCAGGCTGTCCCAAGACCCTCACAAAAAGAAAAGCACTTTTCTCCGTGTCAATCTTTGACACCTTTAGTCACACTTTATCAGAGAAAACAACCGTTGGGTTTAGAGAGGAGCTACCAGGAAACAAGTACAAAGTCCAGACTTCCCTTTGGATGAGGCTGAGCCCTTCACTACAGAGCTGGGTGGCTGGTTTTGCCTGAGGAGACTCCCCTGTTGTAACATCACATTAAGAAAATGTGAAGTGACAAACATTGGTCAGGCATTTATCTTCTTCTGGTCTTTCTCTGAAATGCTTTTCCTGCATTACCTTCATTAATTCTTTTGCAACTCCATGAGGCGGACACTAGTTTGAATGGAATTATGGAGAGAAGTAAAATAAGGCTTGCTTAAAGATTCAGAGCTAGTGAGTGGTGGAGTGGGAGTATGTACAAAGGCTACAGGACCCCAAGGTTCATACTTAAAGCCACTATGTTGCAAATATAACAACATTTCTTTTTTTAGCATTTTTATTTACTTGCTTGCCTTGTGTCTTAGTTGTAGCATAGCCGGATTTTCCACCTCTCTTGTGAAATGTGGAGTCTAGATCTGTGAGCAGGAATTGAACTCCCAGGCCCCCTTCATTGCGAGCTCGGATTGTTAAGCACTGGACAGTCGATAAAGTTCCAACACCGTTTCCATTTGGAGTAAATGATCACATGCAAGTGCATACCCAAAGAAGATTGTTGAATCAATATTGTCCAGTCCTGTCTTTCTGTTCCACAGTATCTATGAATTAAGAAAGTTACAATATTAACTCTTCTTGCTATTCATTTAACAGAAATAAATAAAAGACAGAAGACATGGAGACTTACCATAAGCTCATGATGCCATGATCAAAGAAGGCTTAGGTGACAAGAGCATTTCATATGGTCTTTCTGTCTGGCAACCCAGAAATCTATACACCCTGGGGCATCACACAGTAATAAGATTCCAGATAGTGAAAGGCATGCCTTTCTTTATAAAACTGGACCAGGGCAATTCTGAAATGGGAGGAGGAAAGAAGACCAGCATTTAAGCCTTCATATACTAATGGTTTCTCAGAGAGAAAAATTTAGAAAAGAATTCATATGAATGTTGAGAGTCTGAAAATTGTTTCCCTTAAAAGTCTTCCCATGAGCATATGGCATGTAAAACTTTGTGTATCCCAAAATACCCTGGTATGTTATCACAGTCTGAGTGAACCAGTATTTTAATGATTTTCTTAATTTCAGGTGAAGCTTTCATTAACTTCCCATGTGACCAGTGGTTTTGATAATTGATGGATCAATTGGAATGGGCTTGCAGAAAATGGAGTGGACAGATGAGAAAAGTAAACTGAAGTATAAGTGAAGGGAGTTCAATACACAGAGGGAGAAAGGAATTTTAACTTTTCTGAGGAATGATGGTTGCTGAGATGTGGTCCTCTAAGTTCTATGTGAAAGAGCCCACTCCCCTGCATCAACTGAGGACAGGGAAAAAAGATGGAGCCTAAGCTCTGTTGGCAAGACAGAAGTGTTTCAGCCCACAGCCCTTCATTATAGACTGAGCGAGCTCTCTGTAGGCAACGATATCCAAAATAGGACACCAGCAACAGCAGTACAAATGACCAAGTGATGGAGGAGCAACACAGACCTGTTCTAATCAACCCAAGGTGTTCTTAGTGTGAAAATATTGATGGCTTCCTGACCCCTTACTTCTTAGTTCTACTTTTGTCTGAGAGAAAAGTTTCTCCAAGAAGGATAGGAGTTCACACTCTTCCAGGAAGCCAATTGAGGACTCTAAACCATGGAATTACCATTTGCATCTAGAGTCACTTTTATAACAATACTGTGGCACCCACCCCTGAAGTGGGTGGCCTTGAAAATAGCAGTTACAATTGTGATTTTAAAGAAATACTAAATACAGATGTTCTTCTCTTGTACTGCCTGAAAACTTCAGAAACAGGTAATTGTGAAATTGTTTTTTCAAAGATGGGACAGCTGCCTGCTTTTTTATTACTTTGATGACTGTAGAATATGCCCTGAGGTTAAATGTCTTTTGCTGAGAAAGGTGATTTTTTTCCCTACCACACCCAACATTTCATCATCTTCACTGTATTTCTTTTAGCAATGTAAGTTCTAATTTTTAATTTCTTAATACCCACTGTCCCCAGGAAGCGTCACAAAGAGTCAGACATGACTAAGGCACTGAACTGATCTGAACTGAACTGAATACCCACTGTCTCCAGGAAGTAGAAGCTTTATGGAAAAATGAGTACCCTGTTTTATATAAAGTTTCCCCGTATGGCTACTGTTCTTAAAGACCCAAATGGCCATTCTTTCCTACCACCCAGAACTTTTTTCAGTGCACATTTTTACATTTATTTGTGGTTCTATTCTTTTTCTCCAATTTCAGCTTTAAGCACCTAATTTTTGTATTAATTTTGTTCCCTTATTGTGTCATTAGCTACAGGATATCATAGCAAACATAGTAGACTCAGTATAAATTTGAGTCATGCTCTATGATAAAGAATACAACTTTGAGATATAAATCAGAATCATTAAAGAAACATGGTAATTGGTTAAAAAAAGTCAAAATGTGGTTATCCTAAGGCTATATAATTCTATAACCACATTTATCTAGATGAAAAGTTTGAATTAGGTATTTGATAGGCCTCACATCTTTTATTTTCTTGGACTCCATAATCAGTGCAGATGATGACTGCAGCCATGAAATTAAAAGATGCTTGCTCCTTGGAAGAAAAGTTATGAAAAAATTAGATAGCATATTAAAAAGCACAGACATCATGATGCCAAAAGAATGACTGTATATTCAAAGGTGTGGTTTTCCATTACTCATGTACAGATATGGGTGTTGTACCATAAAGAAGTCTGAGCACTGAAGAACTGATGTTATTGAACAGTGGTGCTGGAAGTACTCTTGAGAGTCACTTGGATTAAAGGAGAGGAAACCAGTCAATTCTAAAGGAAATCAACCTTGAATATTTGAAAGAAGCTAATGCTGAAGCTCCAATACTTTGGTCACCCAATTCAAAGAACTGACTCATTGTAAAAGACCCTAATGCTGAGAAAGATTGAGGGCAGGAGGAGAAGGGGACGACAGAGAATGAGATGTTTGGATGCTATAACTGACACAATGGACATGAATTTGAGCAAATTCCAGGAGATAGTGAAGGACAGGGAAGTCTGGTGTGCTGCAGTCCATGGGGTCACAAATGTCAGATATGATATAGTGACTGAAACAAGAAGAACAAGGTGTGGATATGAAGTTTAATATTTATGAAATATAAGCAGTCTAGCATTACATATATAGAATAACTTCAGTAATGTGAGTTGTAATAAAGGCTAATCACAGCACAATTAAAAGGCCCAATGTAATCACAATTTTTTTATTTGTTTTTACTACCAGTTTGTAATTGTTGTGGCTGTTCAGTTGCTAAGTGTGTCTGAAACTTTTGTTACCTCCTGGGCTGTAACCCACCAGGCTGCTCTGTCCATGGGATTTTCCAGAAAAAAGTAAATATTGGATTAGGTTGCCATTTCCTTCTACAGGGGATCTTACCTATAGAACCCAGTGCTCTCTCCGAAGGTCATGTGAGGAGGGGTGTCTCCAGGACAGACAGGAGTGGAGGGTTCGCTCCTAGGCTCATGTGTCCATGTGTCTGCCCAGAAGTCCACTCATAGGAAGGACACAACTGCAAGGAGCAAGTGAGACGTGTGAGTCACAGGCTATGGATCTTTTGCTGTGTTTGCCTGGTCCTCCCAAAGATGGGAGAGAGTCGATAGAATTCATCATCTTTCCCCAAACCTGCAGTGCTCTTTGGATTTTAAATATCTTTTTTTAAATATCCAGACTCTTCTGCAGTCTGGAATCCCGTCCAATTCCACTCCTGGGGAGATATTCCATATACTATTTCCCTTCCTTTTTGAAAATTCTTGTAACTTTTCCAGACAAATCAGCTCTTCCCTCCTTTGGGTTACTATGTTAAGTTTACTTACGTTCATCAGAGAAATGAATACATCTGGACCAATTATTTATTCACATATTTATCTCTCTCTCATGAAAATTTATGAAGACTATCAAGAGTATGATCTTGATCATGCTTTTTGTTCTTTTCCAGGGAGTCTGTTTTTAGCCCTATGGATTATACCTTTCTGATGAAACCCTTCGGGATGGAATAAAATATTAAGACTCTGCACTATGCACCTCCAGTGGCCAAGATAGAGATATTGGCAGGGGTGCTATAAACTGCAGTTGACCCACACTCAAGGTACGCATAGATGGAGATGGCCACACACAGACCTCTCTGGTGGGCAGGGCCCAGGATAACCATCCCACAACAGAAGAAGCCTGTTTTACTTCCCTAATTATAGACACAGACCATCATTATCACTGAGGAGGAGGGTGGCGTTTCTGTATTATAGGTTAACATGCATGCATTTAGACATTGTATCGACAAGGATGCAGTTCTAACAAAAGAATGGGATTTGAATGGAATTTTTCCTAAATTTGTAAGACCTCCATATCTTTATACAGAATTATTCTCCCTGAATATTCTGAAAGACAGGGAAGTCTGTGTGCTACAGTCTGTAGAGTCACAAATAGTTGGACATGATTTAGGATTGAACAACATCAACTCTAAAGATTCTATTGTGCCATTACAATGGAGCTGTATCTTAATCAGGAATTAAATAAGTGGGGAAATTTTGTATGGAGAAAAACTTACTCTTGAACATTCTTAAAATCACCCACAAAGAATGGTATGTGAGGTTTATACATACTTTGTGGTCTTGCAATAAGCCTAACATGGTCAGGCTTTCTTAAGCATTTAGACAAATTCCTACCTCTTTAGTGGAGAAACCAGATGAGACACTAGGCCTCCGTTTAGTGGTTAGTTTTTAAAAATAAATGTTTGTCTGTCTTCTGCCTTTTTTAAAAAAAATATACATATGTTTAAAGGTTGCATTCTATTTATATTTACTACAAAACATTGGCTACATTACCCATGTACAAAACATCCTTCAGCCTATCTTATATCCAATAGTTTACACACTCGCCATCACTAAATAACCCCCCAACCCACTACTGACCACTAGTTCGTTCTCCACATCTGTGAGTCTACATTTCTGATTTTTTTTTCAAGCACATGTTAGTTGAGTAAGTTAAAGCTATTCAACTCTACTGCATACAAAAGAAAAGCACTTTTCTAAATCTATATTCAAAATCAACACTCAAAGTTCTATTCTAATTTTTTAAATTAACTTTCAAGAATAATTTGAATCAATTTATTGTCTAATTTAACTAGTAAATTATCTGACTCTTTTGCCATGTCACTTGAAACAGTAAAACACCATTAGCCTAATAATTCACACTTTTAATGAACTGGGATATTAAATGTGCAGAAAAGAGGGGGAGTAATGTAAGATTTCCCTCCTCTTTGCTCACTCATATGTGTACCTTAATCCAAACAAATCCTAATGTCACATCATTCTAGACTTTTATTCATGCTCATTTAATTTTAGAACTGAAAGACAAGCCCAAGATTATCTGCCATGCCAGATACCTTCTCTTTGCCCTTCTGGATATACTTTCTTCCTTCTCTACCATGTTTATGGCCTCTGAGGGATGGCCTAGGGACCACATCAACAGGCCGCCTTACTTTCTGGCTTCCTGTTGGGATCAATAAATGGGAAGCCATGGCAGGAGATGGATGGAAGGAAACAGAATGAGATCATTGAACATATTCCCCTGGCTCCGTCCTCTTAAATTTTCCCAGATACAATCACAGTTTCTTCAAGGTGTCCTCCCCTGCAAAACTCTGTTTAAGTTCCACAGATGCCCCTTCTCCCATTATTGGATCTAGGCTGATATCAACTCATTTAATAGCACCCAAGTCCCATAACTTGATAACACTCCTGAAATATTTTCATTTCTATGTACTGTGTGTTTGATTTCTAAATGCTACAATTTAATTATACACTTAAAAACACTGAACCTGTGGAAACACGGCTATCAAGTTCAAGGTAACACAACCACAAGGTAACACAAGCCAGTGAATGATGGTGGGAAGAAACCAGAACATTCCATTGCCAGGAACAGAAGCTTCTCTGAAGCAAATTAAACAGACAAAAACATGAAGATGTTCTTTGGACCACAGAGCAGGCAAGTTCAATGGGACTGAGTTGGAGAATAAGAGGAGGCAGAGTCCAACCTTTATTATCAGGAATGTGTCTCTTTTCTCCATCCCTCTCCTTAGCTCCAGGTTGACAGGCAGGCTGTCCCCACAGAACAGAAAATGCGACTACTAGAGGCTGTATCCTTACTCATCCCAAAAGTTCTAGCAAAGTCCCAGAGGCAAGTATAGTTAAGTTAGTACCACTCACAAGCCCGCCATGAACAAATTAGGTGAATCCTGAGTGCTCAGATCAAGACAGAGGGCCATCCCTAGAGTGAAGAAATAGGGTCAGCCCCACCCTCAAAACATAGACTCGGGCGGGGTGGGGGGGGGAGGAATAGATGATTTCTAAGAGAAATGAAACATTCCCTACAAATAGGGTTAGAAGGGGTGTAGAACCAACAGAAAACTGGTATACCAAAGCAGAAGAATGAAACATTCCCTACAAATAGGGTTAGAAGGGGTGTAGAACCAACAGAAAACTGGTATACCAAAGCAAGAACAGAATCATTTATCTGAACCTAATTCATGTTTCACTATGACACATACAGAAACGAAATAATCTGACAAAAATCTAAATCTTATTCCATGGAACCTAAAGAAAATAATCAAACTGTACATACCAATAATCAACATTAGTGTTACAGTTACAAGTCACAGAGAATTATCATATATATTATCTCATTTAATTCAGGTATTCCAGATTCGGAATTCCATATACCCTCCCTGTGGCCTTTTTCAAGGTCAGACAAATGTTTGTGAACTTTGAGAATCCAAAGATTATTTATAAATGCTTCGATGGTGTTCACATGTGGTTAAGAAACAACAGTGTAAACATTTCCGAAAAACTCATGGTTGTCAGTTTTATTGTGCTAAGATTCACTGTGGAAATTCAGCCAGAGACCCATTAGGATATATTTCTGGGTCAAAGGCCAAAGTTCTTGGAATGGTCATGTCTTCTTTTCTGCAATCTGCATTTTACCCAGGCCCCAGGGTAACTCTAGTACTAAAAATAGAGCTTCCCCACTCCCTGTGAAACCCACTGACCAAGGCTTTTGCCATAGTATTGCAGAAAAGCATGGATATGTGTGCCTATTTACCCAGAAATGCATGGTTAGTATAAAAATCTCAAACAAATGATCAAGGGGCCAAACTGGCAGACTCTTATGATGGTTTTGAGGCAAACTGTGGCTTTGCTCTGGTGAAATTTAGAGGCCAGAATATATATAAAGTTGACCCCATGATGAAGTGTTTAAGAAGCTTATGGAGAAAACAAACTTGGTGTGGATTCCACTCAATTTAGAGTGAAAACCAGAACTTGATTGAGAAGGTTAAGAGGAAAGACCAAACACAATAACATGAAAAACTGAATATGACTTTCCCTTTCTTGATAAAAGTAAAAAGTATTTAATACAGATAACCTTTGCAATTTATATATATATAAGCATCTTAAAGTTTATATGTATAAATTATATCTATATGTAAATCAGTGTTAAAATTGCAAATATACAGTTTTAGACATTTTTTTTAAAATTTCTCAGTTATGACAACAGATAGATTGAAGATTCCCAAAATTTGGACTGAAACTCACATCATGTGATTTTTTCAAGTGTACTTTTCTAAATGGTGATGGCAACCATGGAACAACCCCAGTTGGCAGACATGAGGTCAGTAATCCCCATGACAGAATTTATTTGGTGCTGCTATTTAGAAAAACTGAAGTTGATATGTCTGTCAAAGCTCAAAACTATTTTCAGTGCATTTCACATCAGAGGCAGGAGGAAACGCCCACTCTCTGGAGGAAGCATCTGAGAAAACTGGTGACAGATGTGATATAAGGACAGGAAAGGAGAAGTAAGTAAGCAAAAGGTGACTCTAAAATCTTGAGCCTCTGGCCGAGTATTCACTCAACTATGCTTACAGAGCCCTTTTCTTTTCTAGTGACTACAACACAGTAGGAAAGAAAACAGCCTAAGGCAGCTTGCTTTCTTACACCAATCAGTCACTGAGCAATACAAGAAGTAGCCATTTTAGGGAATGCAATTTCATTCTGCAAAGTGTCGGGAAGTTCCCCTTAGTCTATAAACTGTGTCTAAGGGGATTAACTAAGAGAAAATTCAAAACAACCTGATCAAAATCTCCGAAGCACTTTTGGAGTTTAAGTAGAAATGAAATGCAGATCTGGTAACAAAGATTCAGTCACAGATGAGTCAGATGCAGAACCAGTTTAGACAAATATCTGTGTATCATATCTGCTCAATCTGGAGTCTCCCCATTTTCCAATCAAATGACTCTGTAGTATATTTAAGATCCACCATTCAGTTTTCATCTCAGTCTACATATGAACTTTGACATGCTAGCACTGTGTTGGAAAGAGGACGTGAACAAGTAAATGTATCAGAGGTTGAGAATCAAAATAAGAGCTACTGTTGTGGAAAGAAAAATATTGCCTTGTATTACCACTGACATAATGTCTAATGGGTTAGGGCAAAGTTAAGAAACAGATCAGACCTCAAGATTCAATCTCTGAGTCTCATGTTTTGAAATTTACTTTCTGAACTTAGACCCACAATATTATAGTTCACCATCATCATTTCAGGAAAGAATATGGGGATAGAAAGACTTACCAGGAGAGTTAATTTTCATCACAATATGGTTAATATTTCAGTTCAGTTCAGTTCAGTCGTTCAGTCGTTTCCGACTCCTTGTGAATCCATGAATTGCAGCATACCAGGCCTCCCTGTCCATCACCAACCCCTGGAGTTTACTCAAACTCATGTCCATTGAGTCGGTGATGCCATCCAGCCATCTCATCCTCTGTCGTCCCCTTCTCCTCCTGCCCCCAATCCCTCCCAGAATCAGGAATGCTGATATTATACCTAGGAGAAAGACAGACACCCATAAAATGCGTAATCAACAAATACTATAAAAACAACAGAAAAAAAATCCCATGATTACAACTAATTTTCTGGGACTAAAGATATCTAAAGGGCTAACCCACATGATCTCTGCTTCTCATTTTCTCTTCTTCCCTAAAATGCTATTCCTTTAATAAAGTGTAACTAATTTACATTCCACAAGTGTGATGTGGATGAAAGTTTGTCACTCTAGTAATCTAAGTGTACAAGAGTATCACAGGTACAGGCAATTAATAAGCAGATTGCCCTACACCCAGAGTCCTTGGGGACCTGTTACTAGCAGTAAAGGGATAGTCGAGATTTCATTTCAGTTACAAAGAGAATTAGGCAGAGAAAACTTATATATCCTGTTCTCATGTTCTCCATTTTCTTTTGAAATTGAGAACATACTTGAGATATTTTGAAGTGACATTATTGACTTGCAAAACTTTTTTTTTTTTTTTTTTTTTTTTTTGCTCTGCAACGTGAATGTGCATTTTTCAAATATCAAGCCTTTGATCTGACTTGCTCCACCAGAACACTCTATAGAGGCTGGAAACCATTTCTATATAAGGGTTTGCTATGCTGAGAGGGAGACTGCTCTAGCTTGGAAGAGGCTGGAAATATCTCAGCTGAATGTTCTTTTCAGTCCTCCTCAGCCTAAATACATTACTGAGAGGGGTCAAAGATCACCAACTGCTAAAACAAATCCCAAATTATGCAGTGCTTCCATAAGGAAGCTAAGCTAAGTAGAAACTCAGAGGTCACCAACTTGACTCCTTAATGCAGCAAGGGACAAACAGTTAAATGCCCTTAAAAAGGAACAGGTACATTCTCCTAAATCCTACTGAGTGTTACAAGTTTTTTAATAAGTTTAGAAGACTAGCTTCTTAGGTATCAATGTAGAAATTAAATTGAAGTATTCAAGAAGGAGGAGGCAGTGGTAGTAGTAGTGATGTGGTCAGTCCAAACTTAAACTCTCAAAGCAACAAGCCTGCAAACCACAAAGGACAAAATGGTTTTATAAACCCGAAGGTCCATAAAACTTCCCTTAAAATTTCCAATTTCAAAAAAAAAAAAAAAAAAAAAAGGTTGTTTTCTTTCTGGGATTGGGGTGAATTTTTGACATTGGGTATCTGACCCCCCACAAACCCTAATAGCTTTTTAAGTTTTCCTGCTCTGCATGCAGGAGACAAGCAGAACAGATGCCAGGAAAACAAGTTCAGAGCACAAGGTCATCTGGCAGGTGTCTTGCTGGGGAGAGAAGGTTGAGCTTCTATTTCTGAACCTTGACTGTCTCACTGTAGTCATCACAACTTAATGAAGTTCTAAGATTTAAGCATTTTTGGACTGAGTTTAAAGATTCCTCCTTCAATTGGAAAAGTAATATATATTTCTGATTTTCAATTACAACTCCAAACCTCTAGTTTTTAAATCATATTCGGCAGTGGCCAGAAGGAGGAAATGATTGGGGAAAGACTTCCCTGATTTTGTTATTTAGTCACTAATTTGTGCCTGATTCTTTTTGCAACCCCATGGACCATAACCAAACAGGCTCCTCTGTCTATGGGATTTTCCTGGCATGAATACTGGAGTGGGTTGCCATTTCCTTGTTCAGGGGATCTTCACCACTCAGGAAATTGAACCCAGGTTTCCTGCCTTGGCAGGTCGGTTCTTTACTGCTGAGCCAGCAGTGTACCTTTAATTTGTAATGGAGTCAACTTTATCCCTACAACTTTTAATGTGTGTGTTTGAGCTATCCATTTCCCACATCCTACCCAGTAGAAAATGCAGGAGGAGTACAGAAAATTGGAGGGAAGGAGGGGCAGACCAAACTGCAATTGGTAGCCACAATGCAAATCGGCTCATTTCATTTGTCAAGGTCTGTGTACACACCTGTGTGAGGAGCATCTGTGTGCCAACTTTGTCAGGATGGGATTCAATCAGGCAAGAGTCTACAAAAATATGAGGCTTTGATTTTGCTTCAAAAATTAGTGAATCAGAAAAGGGCAACTGTTCTTGGCAGCCACATCTATCTTACATAGTTTGGCCACTGAAACATGTAAGCATCCCATTATTTCATGTTCTTACATCCATTTCCTGCTCCATTCAACCCTTCATTACACATCACCTTAACTTCCTTCTTTCCTTCCCATATTTCTTTCTTCCCTAAGTGCATGAAACAATTGTCTGCTTGTTTATCATAATAAGACTAAGACCAGCATGGATATAAAAATTGCTTTGTAAATTACGAAGCTTTGAAACAATTTCAACCATGATTATGTATTCATATGCCAAAATATACAAAAGATAGAGTACAAAGGAAGACATGAGAAATGCTAAATGCTTAAGTTGGCTTACCTTTAGAAAATTATGTTCAAAATCATTTAATAATCACATCAAAGTGTACTAGGAATTATTCAACTAGAGAGGTTTCAAATTCCATAGAAAATGGAAAACAAAACATGGAATAACTTCAAGCTTCAAGGTATATATAATAAGAAACTTCAACAATCTGGGTTGTTGAGTCCTGGGGTGGATGAATCATTAAAGGAGACTGTGAACTGACTTCCCAAGAATTGTATAGGGAACAGAATGATCACTGTCTGATGTGGTTCCCACTCTGTAACCAAGCAAAAGGACTGAGAGAAATCAGGTCACCCCAATTCTATTTTCTAGTTCCAAAATTTGATCAAAGCATTTATTTTTAAAAACTCTCATGCAAAGTCCCTATATATTTAATACAAACACCCACATTGTAAAATGTAAAATTTCCTACAGAATGGAAAAGTAGTTGAAAAGTCCAGCTGTTATGGTAACAAATAATGGAAATATCTTTCCAAATGCAATGCATGGACATTTTAACAACAGCCATTTTAGATGAGACTTCTGTTTATAAGACACCCCCAGAGGTTCAAAAATCAGAGATTATGCTATAAAAACAAGAGCAAGTTTCTTGGTTTTTGTGTATCCCCACAACAGCTTTATGATCTGAAGTGTCCATAAAATATATATATATTTCAGCCACATCAAAAATGTCAAACCTTTAAGTGACTGGGCATCATAAAACTGTCACAGACCTTCCACATCAAAGTTAATGACATCCTTGTTAGAAGATCCTTCAGCTACCCTTTATGTATATCTTTATGAATATATTGATGTCTATGTATTTATATTTATTTGAATATTTTTATTTTAAGAAAATGAAGGAGGAAAGTTAAAATCCTCTTCAGATTTGAAGGTTTTGTGTGGGATTTTCACTGTTTTCATTCACATTTTACTCTTAAAAGAAGCGAATTAGGAGGGCAGTCCTAAGATGGCAGAGGAATAGGACGGGGAGACCACTTTCTCCACCACAAATTCATCAAAAGAACATTTGAACGCTGAGCAAATTCCACAAAACAACTTCTGAGTACTGGCAGAGGACATCAGGCACCCAGAAGGCAGGCTGTCTTCAAAAGGAGGTAGTACAAAATATAAAAGAAAAAGAGAGACAAATGAGGTAGGGGTGGAGATCCATCCCAGAAAGGGAGTCTTAAAAAAGGAGAGAAGTTTCCAAACACCAGGAAACACTCTAACTGGAAGGTCTGTGGTGAGTCTTGGAGTCTCAGAGGGCAACATAATTGGGAGGAAAAATAAATAAATAATTAAGCCCCACAGATTGTGTGCCTAATGGCAATTCCCAGAGGAGAGGCAGCCCAGAGGCCCTCTTCTGCCACTAGCAAGCGGGGGATGGACAGGGAGGCGTGGGTTGCATTGCTTAGGGGAAAGACCTGGCCTGAATGCCCAGAGAGCAATCCGAGGGAACTAACCTGAGATAGCAACCCAGACTGTGGGATAGCCAGAGAGAGAAAAGAAAAGAGAGAGAGAAAGAGAGAGAGAACTATCCTGCAAAAAGCCCTAACTAAGACACTGCCATGCCTACTCACAGAACAAAGGACTGAGCAGAGCTAGCTGGCTGCAGACTGGCCCATCCCCTTTTGGAGACTGGCAAGTGGGGACAGCCAGAGCCGGAAGTGGGCAATCGGGGTCCCAGAGAGGCATCCTCTACCAAACTGCAAGCAGGTTCCGTTGCTAACCAAGACTTCTTGGGATTCTGGATGGTTGACATCCGCCGGGAGGGTCGCAGCTAGAGATCAGCAACCCAGAAGAGACACATGGCACACCTAAGGTGCTCCCATTTTACACCCAGAAAACTGAGCGACTGGGACGGGGGAGCCGATAAGACGCACCCCCCACATGGGGATGACTGCTTACCAAGCACCTGGTCTCCTGAGCTGCGCAGACCTGGGAAGGGCACAAAACGTAGGCCCAACCGAGTCTGCCCCTTTGTGGAGTACCTGAGAACCTGAACCTGAGCGACTTAGAACTGGGAAGTGCACACAACCCAGGTCCCACCTCAGACAGTTTCCGACAGAGCAACCTAGAGCCTGAGAAGTGTAGAGCATGAAAGCGCACACACCGTGAGCGGGGGCAGACCCAGTGCGGCTGAAACGCTGCGAGCACTCCCCACACATGCCAGTGATGTTTGTTCACTGTGTTCCTCCCTCCACACAGCACGACTGAACAAGTAAACCTAAAAAAGTGACCACCATCGCTCCCTTGTGTCAGGGCAGAAATTAGACACTGACCAGACCAGCAAACAGAAGAAGCTAAAATAAACAGAGGAAACCACTTTGGAAGTTACAGGTGCAATAGATTAAAACCCTGTACTTAGCACCAACTACATAGGAAGGGGCCTATAGATCTTGAGAGGTATAAGTCAGATCAAGGAACTATCTGAAAATGAACTGACCCCACACTGTCCGCAGCAGCTCCAGAGAAATTCCTAGATATATTTTTACTATTATAATTTTTTAAATTAAATTTTTTTTTAAAAAAAATTAAGTCCTCTAGTACTCCTTTAATTTTCATTTTTATAAACTACTATTACCTTGCAAAAAAAAAAAAAAGACCCTCTTTTTAAAGCAAACTTCATATATATATTTTATAATTTTTGTAATTTTTTTTAATACTGTATTTTCAAGAATCTAACCTCTGCTCTAGATTTTTAATCTGTGCTTTTTGGTATTTGTTATCAACTTTGTACCTTTAAGCACCCAATCTTCAGTACCCATTTTTACCTGGGAGTGAGATTACTGGCTTGATTGCTCTCTCCCACTTTTGACTCTCCTTTTTCTCCACCAGGTTGCCTCTATCTCCTCCCTCCCACTTCTCTTCTCTACCCAACTCTGTGAATCTCTTTGTGTGTTAAGGGCTGTAGAGAATACTTAGGAAGCTAATTACTGGCTGGATCTGTCTCTCCCCTTTTGATTCCCCCTTTTCTCCTCCTGGCCACCTCTGTCTCCTTCTTCCCTCTTCTCTTCTCTGTGTAAATCCGTGAACATCTCTGAGGGGTCGAGACTGTGGAGAGCACATAGGGAAGTGATTACTGCCTAGCTTACTCTCTCCTCTTTTGATTCCCCCTCTTCTCCTCCTGGTCACCTCTATCTCCCTCCTCCCTCTTCTCTTCTCCATGTAACTCTGTGTGCCTCTCTGGGTGGCCCTCAGAGTGGAGAAACTTTTCATCATTAAACTAGATGTTTTATCATCAATGCTGTATAGATGGAGAAGCCTTGAGTCTACTGTAAGAATAAGACTGAAAACCAGAGGCAGGAGGCTTAAGCCCAAAACCTGAGAACACCAAAGAACTCCTGACTGCAGGGAACATCAATCATTGAGAGCTCGTCAAAAACCTCCATACCTACACTGAAAGCAAGTACCATCCAAGAGCCAACAAGTTCCAGAGCAAGACATTCCACACAAATTATCTGGCAACATGGGAACATAGCCCTGAGCTTCAATATACAGGCTGCCCAAAGTCACACCAAACCCATTGACATCTCAAAACTCACTACTGGATACTTCATTGCACTCCAGAGAGAAGAAATCCAGCTCCACCCACCAGAACACCGACACAAGCTTTCCTAACCATGAAACCTTGACAAGCCATCCATCCAACCCCACCCACAGCAAGGAACCTCCACAATAAAAAGGAGCCACAAAGTGCCAAAATGTGGAAAGGCCACCACAAACACAGCAACATAAACAAGATGAAAAGGCAGAGAAATACCCAGCAGGTAAAGGAACAGGATAAATGCCCACCAAACAAACAAAAGAGGAAGAGATAAGGAATCTACCTGATAAAGAATTCCAAATCATGATAGCGAAAATGACCCAAAATATTGAAAAGAAAATGGAGTTACAGACAAATAGCCTGGAGGCAAGGATTGAGAAGATGCAAGAAATATTTAACAAGGACGTTGAAGAAATAAAAAAGTCAGTATATAATGAGTATACTGTTCATGAGGTTCTCAAGGCAAGAATACTGACATGGTTTGCCATTCCCTTCTGCAGAGGACCACATCCTGTCAGACTTCTCCATCATGACCCGTCCATCTTGGGTGGCCCCACACAGCATGGCTTAGTTTCAGTGAGTTAGACAAGGTTGTGGTCCATGTGATCAGATTATCTAGTTTTCTGTGATTATGGTTTCAGTGTGTCTGCCCTTTGATGCCCTCTCACAGCACTTACCGTCTTACTTGGGTTTCTCTTACTTTGGACGAGGGGTATCTCCTCATGGCCACCCCTTCTGACCTTGAATGTGGAGCAACTCCTCTCGGTCCTCCTGCGCCCACGCAGCCACAGCTCCTTGGCCATGAGGTTGCTCCTCTAGGCAGCCGCCCCTGACCTCAGCTGTGGGGTAGCTCCTCTTGGCTGCCAGCCCTTACCTCGGGCATGGGATAATCACGATGGTATGATCACTCACCTAGAGCCAGACATCCTGGAATGTGAAGTCAAGTGGGTTTTAGAAAATATCACTATGAACAAAGCTAGTGGAGGTGATAGAATTCCAGTTGAGCTGAAATCCTGAAAGATGATGATGTGAAGGTGCTGCACTCAATATGCCAGCAAATTTGGAAAACTCAGCAGTAACCACAGGACTGAAAGAGGTCAGTTTTCGTTCCAATGCCAAAGAATGCTCAAACTACCGCACAATTGAACTCATCTCACACGCTAGTAAAGTAATGCTCAAAATTCTCCAAGCCAGGCTTCAGCAATACATGAACTGTCAACTTCCAGATGTTCAAACTAGTTTTAGAAAAGGGAGAGTAACCAGAGATCAAATTGCCAACATTCACTGGATCATCAAAAAAGCAAGAGAGTTCCAGAGAAACATCTATTTCTGCTTTATTTACTATGCCAAAGCCTTTCACTGTGTGGATCACAATAAACTGTGGAAAATTCTGAAAGAGATGGGAATACCAGACCACCTGACCTGCCTCTTGAGAAACCTATATGCAGGTCAGGAAGCAACAGTGAGAACTGGACATGGACCAACAGACTGGTTCCAAATAGGAAAAGGAGTATGTCAAGGCTGTATATTGTCACCCTGATTGTTTAATTCATATGCAGCGTACATCATGAGAAATGCTAGGGTGGAAGAAGGACAAGCTGGAATCAAGATTGCTGGGAGAAATATCAATAACCTCAGATTCGCAGATGACACCACCCTTATGGCAGAAAGTGAAGAGGAACTAAAAAGCCTCTTGATGAAAGTGAAAGAGGAGAGTGAAAAAGTTGGCTTAAAGCTTAACATTCAGAAAACTAAGATCATGGCATCTGGTCCCATCACTTCATACCAAATAGATGGGGAAACAGTGGAAACAGTGTCAGACTTTATTTTCTTGGGCTCCAAAATCACTGCAGATGGTGATTTCAGCCATGAAATTAAAAGACGCTTACTCCTTGGAAGGAAAGTTATGACCAACCTAGACAGCTTATTAAAGAGCAGAGACATTACATTGCCAACAAAGGTCCATCTAGTCAAGGTTTTCCGAGTGGTCATGTATGGATGTGAGAGCTGGACTGTGAAGAAAGCTGAGCACCGAAGAATTGATGCTTTTGAACTGTGGTGTTGGAGAAGACTCTTGAGAGTCCCTTGGACTGCAAGGAGACCCAACCAGTCCATCCTAAAGGAGATTAGTCCTGAGTGTTCATTGGAAGGGCTGATGATGAAGGTGAAACTCCAATACTTTGGCCACCTCATGCAAAGAGTTGACTCATTGGAAAAGACCCTGATGCTGGGAGGGACTGGGGGCAAGAGGAGGAGGGGATAACAGAGGATGAGATGGCTGTATGGCATCATCGACTCGATGGACATGAGTTTGAGTAAACTCCGGGAGTAGGTGATGGACAGGGAGGCCTGTCGTGCTGTGATTCATGGGGTCACAAAGAGTTGGACACGACTGAGCGACTGAACTGAACTGAACTGATATAATGAATAAAGTAATAAATGAGGTAAGAAACACTCTGGGGGGAACCAACAGTAGAATAATGGAGGCAGAAGATAGGATAAGTGAGGTAGAAGATAGAATGGTAGAAATAAATGAAGCAGAGAGGAAAAAAGAAAAAAGATTTTTTAAAAATGAAGAGAAACTCAGAGACCTCTGGGACAATGTTAAATGATCCAACATTTGAATCATTGGAGTCCCAGAAGAAGACAAAAAGAAAGGCCATGAGAAAATAGTTGAGGAGATAGTCATTTAAATCTTCCCTAAAATTGGAAGGAAATAGTCATCCACCTCCAAGAAAACTAGAGAGTCCCAAACAGGATAAACCCAATACGAAACACCCCAAGACACATATTAATCAAATTAACAAAGATCAAGCACAAAGAACAAATATTAAAAGCAGCAAGGGAAAAACAACAAATAGCACACAAAAGGATTCCCAAAGGATAACAGCTGACCGTTCAATAGAAACTCTTCAGGCCAGAAGGGAATGGCATTACATACTTAAAGTGATGAAAGAAAAAACCCTACAACCCAGATTACTATACCCAACAAGGATCTCATTCAAATATGAAGGAGAAATCAAAAGCTTTACAGACAAGCAAATGCTGAGAGAATTCAGCACCACCAAACCAGCTCTCCAACAAATGCTAAAGGATCTTCTCTAGACAGGAAACACAGAAAAGGTGTATAAACTCGAACTCAAAACAACAAAGTAAATGGCAATGGAATCATACTTATCAATAATTACCTTAAGTGTAAATGGGTTGAATGCCCCAACCAAAAGACAAAGACTGGCTGAATGGATACAAAATCAAGACCCCTATATATGTTGTCTCCAAGAGACCCACCTCAAAACAAGGGACATATGCAGACTCAAAGTGAAGGGCTGGAAAATTATATTCCATGGCAATAGAGACCAAAAGAAAGCAGGAGTAGCAATACTCATATCAGATAAAATATACTTTACAATAAAGGCTGTGAAAAGAGACAAAGAAGGACACTACATAATGATCAAAGGACCAATCCAAGAAGAAGATATAGCAATTATAAATATATATGCACCCAACACAGGAGCACCACAATAAGGCAAAAGCTAACAAGTATGAAAGGGGAAATTAATAACACAATAATAGTGGGAGACTTTAATACCCCACTTACATCTATGGATTGATCAACTAAACATAAAATTAACAAGTAAACACAAACTTTAAATGATACAATGGACCAGTTAGACCTAATGATATCTATAGGACATTTCACCCCAAAACAATGAATTTCACCTTTTAATCAAGTGCACATGGAACCTTCTCCAGGATAGATCACATCCTGGGCCATAAATTTAGCCTTGGTAAATTCAAAAAAAAATGAAACTTTCAAAGAATCTTTTCTGACCACAATGTGGAAAGTGAAGTGAAGTTGCTCCATCATGTCCGACCCTTTGTGACCCCATGGATTATAGCCTACTGGACTCCTCCATCCATGGGATTTTCCAGGCAAAAGTACTGGAGTGGTTTGCCATTTCCTTCTCCAGAGGATCTTCCTGACCCAGGGAACGAACCCAGGTCTCCCACATTGTAGGCAGACACCTTACCATGATTAGATGTCAATTACAGGGGAAAAAATATATTAAAAATTCCAACATATGGAGACTGAACAGCATGCTGCTGAATAACCAACAAATCACAGAAGAAATAAAAAAAGAAATCAAAATATGCACAGAAATAAATGAAAACACAACAACCCCAAACCAATGGGACACTGTAAAAGGAGTTCTAAGGGTAAGGTTCATAACAATACAGGCTTACCTCAAGAAACAAGAAAAAAGTCAAATAAATAACCTAACTCTACACCTAAAGCAACTAGAAAAGAAAGAAATGAAGAACCCCAGGGCTAGTAGAAGGAAAGAAATCTTAAAAAGCAGGGCAGAAATAAATGCAAAAGAAACAAAAGAGACCATAGCAAAAATCAGCAAAGCTAAAAGCTGGTTCTTTGAGAAGATAAATAAAACTGACAAACCATTAGCCAGACTCATCAAGAAACAAAGGGAGAAGAATGAAATCAACAAAATAAGAAGTGAAAATGGAGAAATCACAACAGGCAAAACAGAAATACAAAGGATCATAAGAGACTACTATCAGTAACTATATGACAATAAAATGGACAACTGGGAAGAAATGGACAGATTCTTAGAAAAGTACAACTTTCTAAAACTGAACCAGGAAGAAATATAAAATTTTAACAGACCCATCTCAAGCACAGAAATTGAAACGCTAATCAGAAATCTTCCAACTAGCAAAAGCCCAGGACCAGACGGCTTCACAGCTGAATATTAACAAAAATTTAGAGAAGAGCTAACACCTATCCTACTCAAACTCTTCCAGAAAATTGCAGAGAAAGGTAAACTTCCAAACTCATTCTATGAGGCCACCATCACCCTAATACCGAAACCAGACAAAGATATCACAATAAAAGAAAACTACAGGCCAATATCACTGATGAACATAGATGCAAAAATCGTTAACAAAATTCTAGCAAACAAAATCCAACAACGTATTAAAAAGATCATACTCATGACCAAGTGGGCTTTATCCCAGGGATGCAAGGATTCTTCAATATCCTCAAATCAATCAATGTAATACACTACATTAACAAATTGAAAGATAAAAATATGTGATTATCTTAATAGATGCAGAGAAAGCCTTTGACAAAATCCAATACCCATTTATGATAAAAACCCTTCAGAGAGTAGGAATAGAAGGAACATACCTCAACATTAAAAAAGCTATATATGACAACCCCTCAGTAAACATTATCCTCAATGGTGAAAAATTGAAAGCTTTTCCCCTAAAGTCAGGAAAAAGGCAAGGGTGACCACTCTCACCACTACTATTTAACATAGTTTTGGAAGTTTTGGCCACAGCAGTCAGAACAGAAAAAGAAATAAAAGGAATCCAGACTGGAAAAGAAGTAAAACTCTCACTGTTTGCAGATGACATGATCCTCTACATAGAACAACCTAAAGACTCCACCAGAAAATTACTAGAGTTAATCAATGAATATAGTAAAGTTGCAGGATATAAAATTAACACACAGAAATCCCTTGCATTCCTATACACTAACAATGAAAAAACAGAAAGAGAAATTAAGGAAACAATTCCATTCACCATTGCAATGAAAAGAATTAAATACTTAAGAATATATCTACCTAAAGAAACAAAAGACCTATATATAGAAAACTACAAAACACTGATGAAAAAAGTCAAAGAGGACACAAATAGAGGGAGAAATATGTCGTGTCATGGGTTAGAAGAATCAATATACTGAAAATGCGCATACTACCCAAAGCAATCTATCAATTCAATGCAATCCCTATCAAGCTACCAACGGTATTTTTCACAGAAATAGAACAAATAATTTCACAATGTGTATGGATATACAAAAAACCTTGAATAGCCAAAGCAATCTTGAGAAAGAAGAATGGAACTGGAGGAATCAACCTGCCTGATTTCAGACTCTACTACAAAGCCACAGTCATCAAGACAGTATGGTACTGGCACAAAGACATAAATATAGATCAATGGGACAAAATAGATAGCCCAGAGATAAATCCACATACCTAAGGACACCTTGTTTTTGACAAAGGAGGCAAGAATATACAATGGAGAAAAGATAATCTCTTTAACAAGTGGTGCAGGAAAACTGGTCAACCACTTGTAAAAGAATGAAACTAGAACACTTTCTAACACCATGCACAATAATAAACTCAAAATGGATTAAAGATCTAAATGTTAGACCAGAAACTATAAAACTCCTAGAGGAAAACATAGGCAAAACACTCCCTGGCATAAATCACAGCAGGATCCTCTATGACTCACTTCCCAGAGTATTGGAAATAAAAGCAAAAATAAACAAATGGGACCTAATTAAACTTAAAAGCTTCTGCACGGCAAAGGAAACTATAAGCAAGGTGAAAAGACAGCCTTCAGAATGGGAGAAAATAATAACAAATGAAGCAACTGAAAAAGAATTGATCTTAAATATATACAAGCAACTCCTGCAGCTCAATTCCAGAAAAATAAATGACCCAATCAAAAAAATGGGCCAAAGGATTAAGCAGACATTTCTCCAAAGAAGACATACAGATGGCTAACAAACACATGAAAAGATGCTCAACATCACTCATTATCAGAGAAATGCAAATCAAAACCACAATGAGGTATCATCTCACGCCAGTCAGAATGGCTGCTATCCAAACATCTACAAGCAATAAATGCTGGAGAGGGTGTGGAGAAAAGAGAACCCTCTTAAACTGTTGGTGGGGATGCAAGCTAGTACAGCTACTATGGAGAACAGTGTGGAGATTCCTTAAAAAACTGGAAATAGAACTGCCATATGACCCAGCAATCCCACTGCTGGGCATACACACCGAGGAAACTAGAATTGAAAGAGACACATGTTCTCAATGTTCATTGCAGCACTGTTTGTAATAGCCAGGACATGGAAGTAATGTAGATGTCCATCAGCAGACAAATGGATAAGAAAGCTGTGGTACAAACACACAACGAAATATGAATCATCCATTAAAAAGAATACATTTGAATCAGCTCTAACGAGGTGGATGAAACTGGAACCTATTATACAGAGTAAAGTAAGCCAGAAAGAAAAACACCAATACAGTATACTAACGCATATATATGGAATTTAGTAAGATGGTAAGGATAACCCTATATGTGAGACAGCAAAAGAGACACAGATGTATAAACAGTCTTTTGACTTTGTGAGAGAGGGCGAGGGTGGGATGATTTGGGAGAATGGCATTGAAACATGCATATTATCATATGTGAAACGGAGCGCCAGTCCAGGTTCGATGCATGAGACAGGGTGCTTGGGGCTGGTGCACTAGGATGAGCCAAAGGGATGGAATATGGAGGGAGGTGGGAGGATGGTTCAGAATGGGGAACACATGTACACCCATGGTGGATTCCTGACGATATATGGCAAAACCACTACAATATTGTAAAGTAATTAGCCTCCAATTAAAATAAATAAATTTATATTTAAAAATAAATAAAATAAAATAAAATAATAAATAAATAAATTGAAAGGCACTCAAGTTCAAAAAAAAAAAAAAAAAAGAAGAAAATTACAGCAACAAGATAACTCTAAATTTTTATCTTCAGTCACTGGAAAATGGGAACCTGAGTTTCCTTTGCGTGCCAGTCATTTATTGTGTGTGTGTGTGGAGGGTGTGTGTGTGTGTGTGTGTGTGTGTGTGTGTGTGTGATGGGCATAGCTATGCAGCCATAAGACAGCCCCTGCTGCTCAAGCAGCCTGAAAAATTTCATATACCACTGATCTAGTCCTGACAAGAGGAGTCCAGCCTGGAAAACAAAACCTCTCCCACAGTGCTACCACAGCCTTTAGGATCTCCTTGAAAACACAAATGATACAAGGGAAGGCTTTTATTTCACACAAGAAGCATCAAGTGATAAGGGACTTTGTCACCTCTGGGGACTAAGCACCCAGTTATAACATTTGTATGGAAGCTGACTTGTTAAATTTGCCCTCAAAGATAAGGAACTTACCAAAGCACTAGAAAGAGGAGAAGCAGGGTCCAGTTAAAAGTGAGGCCAGAAGCTGAGGGGCTATTCATCCACTGATAACTACTTAATTATTAATCCTTTTGCTTAAGTGATATTTAAGTATCGAAAAAGTCTCCATTTTGCCTTCTCAGTAGATACTGTGAAGCTTTTCTTTTTCCTATGTAGATACCAACATATATAAATTAAATGTCATGAATAGTGACTAGCAAGCAGAGTAATTTTTTGAGACAGAATTAGCAAATAAAATTGTAAGATATTTAAGTATATACCATGAGAATTTGATAGATGTATATATTATTTTTAAAATTTACTTTTAATTGGAGTATAATTTCTTTACAATGTGTTGGTTTCTGCTGTACAATGATGTGAATCAGCCATAAGTATACATATATCCCCTCCCTCTTGAGTCCCCCCACCACGCACCCCATCCCGCTTCTCTAGGTGGTCACAGAGCATGGGGTAAGCTTCCTGTGTCATACAGCCACTGCCCACCAGCTATCTGTTAATATTTGACATATGGTAATGTACTATGTTTCAATGCTACTCTCCCAGTTCAACTTGCCCTCTCCTTCCCCCATTGTATCCACAAACCTCTTCTCTATCTGTGTCTCTCTTCCTGCCCTGAAAACAGGTTAACCAGTGCCACTTTTCTAGATTCTGTATATATGCAATAATATACAACATTTGGCTTTCTCTTTCTGACTTACTTCACTCACTTTGACAGCCTGTAAGTTTATCAACCTCAGCTCAAGTTACCCAAATTTGCTTCTTTTTAAGGTTAATTAAAATTCCTTTGTATAGATGTACCACAACTTCTTTATCCATTCATCTCTCAGTGCACATCTAGATTGCTTCCATGTCCTGGCTATTGTAAACACTGTTGGAATGAATTTTGGGGTATACATGTCTTTTTGAATTATGGTTTTCTCAGGGTATATGCCCAATAGTAGAATTTCTAGGTCATAAGGTAGTTTTGTTAAGACTTCCCTGATGGCTCAGCAGCTAAAGAATCTGCCTGCAATGCAGGAGACATAGAAAATGGTTCAATCCCTAGGTCAGGAAGCTTCTCTGGGGGAGGAAATGGCAACCCACTTCACTATACTTGCCATTTCCACCTACCCCCATGCCATAGTGCTGACCCTCATTTGCATATGTATTAGAAAGATTTTCCCTCCCTATTAACTTAAGTAACAAAGCTATCATCTGACATGTTTACCTTTTTTTCTTTGAAGAGAACACAGGTAAGTTCCACTCTTTTAGAGAGCATCAATTATACAACACAATTTTGTCAGTTATAGTCATCATGCTATACATTAGATCCTCAGGCTTTGTAATTTTCATATGTTAGAATGCATAACATTTTGCAACCCCCTCCCTATTTCCTCCACTCTCCAAGCCTTGGCAATCACTTTCCTACACTGTTTCTGAGTTCCACTTTTTTTTTTAGATTCCTTACATTTGAGATCATACGGTAACTGTCTTTCTCTAAATTATTTCACTTAGCATAAGGCCCTGCAGTTTCATCCATGCTGCCACAAATGGAAGAATTTCTTTCTTTTTTTTAATGGCTAAATAAAATTCACATATATATGTCACATTTTTTTTTAATCTCTTCACCTGCTGACAGATACTTAGATTGTTCATGTAATAGTTTGTTTCTAGGCTACTGTGAATACAGATGCAATGAACATGGAAGTACAGATTTCTCTTTGAGATTATTATTTCATTTCCTTTGAATATATATTTAAAAATGAATATATATCCAGAAGTGGGATTAATGGCCACTAACAGTTCTTTGTGAAATTTCGTGAGAAACTTCCAGAAGGTATTCCATGGGAGTTGCACCAATATACATTCCTACCCATAATCCATTAAGACCTTCATTTCCTACACATCCTCAAATACACTTATTTCTTACTTTTTGGTAAAAACCATTTAAACAGGAATGAGAAAGTTTGTTGCTGAACGATGAGATGCGGGATTCTTGGCCTCCGGAGGAGATGAATTCAATCCGGGGCCAGAGACCAGGCTGGATCGCTCAGAGCTTTTGTGTAATAAAGTTTTACTAAAGTATAAAGCAGATAGAGAAAACTTCTGACATAGGCATCAGAAGGGGGCAAAAGAGTACCCCTTTGCTAGTATTAGCAATGGAGTTATATACTCTCCAATGAATCCAAAGAATGTCTGGAGGTTGTAAAGACCACACCAGACCTACTCCCATAATTTACATTTTAAGATAACAGAGTTGGCCAGAAGGTTTAATCCAAAGATTGTCCTCAGGCAGGATACATCCTTGTAAAGACCAGACCTACTCCCATAATTTATGTTTTAAGATAACAGAATTAGCCAGAGGGTTTAATCCAAAGACTGTCCTCAGGCAAGATACGTTATTGTTATATAGTCACTCACAATCTGAGTAAGTGGGTTGGGCCATTTGGCAGAACCAACTTGAAGATAGAGTCATAGCTGAAGACAACATTTCCATAAGAAAAAGAAATGTATTGATTAACTCAAGGTTTGAGAGTGGTTAGCTTCAGGTGAAACCAGGTGTCATGGCAACACAGCACTTTAAGAGAAACTTCCTTTTAAATTTGTATAGAGAAGAAAAAATATCGCTGGTTTGTTTCCTCCTGCTGCTTAAGAGAGATGAAAATGTCTGGCACTTGCAGCCTCTTTCCTCCGTTTGGAGACCCCTGGTCTTCCTGCCTGTTACACTCTCATTCCCCCCTTTTCTTTTAGGAGAATTACGTTGCCTAGGGAAAAGGGACCTTGTTCTCATTCCATAACTGCTTCCGAGCTGACAAGGGGCGTTGTCCCTAAATTGGTGAGGCAACATATTCTCCTAATCCTCATAGTGAGGATGTCTGATCCAGGGGCCCCAAATAGTAGTCGGAAGAAGCTGCAGTGATAGCAGGAGTTTGAGCAACCATTTGTAACTTAAAAGCTTTCATGTGACTAGAAACAAATCCAGTTACACAGTTACAAATGCAGGGAGCAAACAGCAAAAACAAAACAATCAGAATTATTGTAATTAAGATAGATTTCCACCATGGGGAACTAGTTAACGTCTCCCAAAGTGAGACAATAGAGGCTTCAGGAGTATCCATGGCCCCAATCATCTTGTTCATGTGTTTAGTAAAATGAGTAACATTAGTGCTCATATCAGGTATATATGTGCAGCACTGAGTATGAAGGATGGCACAAGTTCCTCCTTGTGCAGCTGTCAGAATATCTAAAGCCAATCTGTTTTGTAAAACCACCTTTCTAATTGGTGCTTGTTCAGCATTAAGAGCTGAATAGCTTTTTGAGAATCTTGTAATGCCTGTTGAGTAAAATTAGTCAAAGCATCTACTCGTAGCATAACATCTGTAGTTCCCAAAGAGGGGACAAACACTGCAGCCAAATAATCATACCGGTGAAATACAGAACTTGTCCACCAACATTTAAGGTGGGGTAAATTAGCAGGCTTTTCTAGAAGCTCTGAAAATATAAAGCCGTGGGTAAAGGCTAGACCCAGGGTGCATCTCCCTATCCAGCCAAGGGGAAGCCAAGCCCATAGGTAAGAGCCACATATCCAATAATTCCCTTTGGAGCAAGCCAGCGTGACTGAGATATCCAGTCCCAATTAGTGCCTGGCCAGACAAAGGTAGATCCTGAACTGGGGTTGGAAAACACTGGAATGATTACGTTACATATTTCCTGAGGCAAAAATCCCAATTGTTTCCAATCATTGTAATTAAGTTGTTGGCTAACTTTGGGGGATGGCTCTGTTTGTTCCCAGCATATAGGGGCAGTAGACATTAGACGTCCTTTTTCAGGAGTTAACCATATAACCTTATCCCATATTTGATAAACGTCAGGTAAAAAACCATCAGATCTAGACCTATTTGTCTTATGTGCAGCAAAATAGTCATTAAACTGAGACCATGTATAATCAAAATTAAAAGTTACGTTATGTCCAAAGTTAAGGTACGAAGTATTGCACCAGTCCATTTTAGGGTTGTTAGATGTCATCAGACGAAGAAAAGGCATCATATCTGATTGTTGTCGAAGGTATTCGCAGACCTGGAGAAAGTCTTTTCCTTGAAGTGGAGATGTCCACCATGGGAAGCCTTCCACTGATGAAAAGGGGAGTGCTCCGCAGACCCAGCATTTAGACCGATTGTGGAATGCAGCACAGGAGTGAGCCCAGGACAGGAAGGCATTGTCTTGAGGATCAAACAGCAGACTCAGGATTTCTGGAGTCAGCAGAAGTAGGCTCACATAGATTATCAGGCCCATCTGAAATATACAAAGTCAGAGCATAGAAAGTAAAAACATAAAATGACATCACTTAGTTCTGGTCAGGGTGCCACCTCTTGACTCGAGTGTGATGTACCCATGAATCAATTCCTGGGACTTTGACAGCTGTGGGAGAAGAAAGAATAACCTGGTAAGGGCCTTCCCAGAGGGGCTCGAGGGCTGGGCCCCCAGACCCCAATGTTTTTATGAGGACCTCGGTTCCTGGCTCAAATAGAGACTTGCTGGATTCAGAGGCTGGGTCAGGAGTCATCTCCCGGAGATCTGTTAATGCCTGTTGAAAAGCTGAGAGCTGAGTTATGTAATTAGTTAACTCCAAGGCTTCAGGATCTATAACAATGTCTGTGCGTAAGAAAGGCCTTCTATAAATACATTCAAAGGGGGACAGCCCCTCCTTTTTGGGGGCAGTTCAAGCCCTCATTAAAGCTATGGGTAGGACTTTAATCCAGTTGCGTTTCTTGAGTTAATTTGCGCAGATGTCTTTTGATAAGGTCATTAGCTTTTTCAACCTTTCCTGAGGACTGGGGTCTCCAGGAACAGTGTAAGTGATACTCTATTTCTAGAGCTTTAGACACCCCCTGAGTTACAGCAGCTTTAAAGGTGGAGCCATTGTCACTCTGAAGGCTTCGCAGCAGCCCAAACCTGGGGATAATTTCATGGATTAAAATCTTTATAACCTCCTTAGCTTGTTCACTACAACAGGGGAAAGCCTCAATCCATCCAGTTAAAGTATCCACCCAAACTTGTAAGCAAGAATATCCATTAGCTTTTGGCATATGAGTAAAATCAATTTCCCAGTCCTCTCCAGGATACTTTCCCTTTCGTTGTAATCCAGATTTTGCTAGCTTTTCAGTCTTTGGGTTATTTCTCTGACAAACCTCACACCGTTTGATAATGTTCTAAAGTTTTCATTACATTTTTACCTTCAAACAAACGAGAAGCCATCTGGTAAGTACTTTCTACACCCAAATGAAAACTCTGATGTAAACCCTTAAGAATTTTCCACTGAGCATTTTCAGGAATTATTCAACGTCCATCCTCAGACTGTAACCATCCTTTATCAGTAATCTTTGCTCCTCTTTTCTCATATCTTTCTAATTCTTCCTCAGTATATTGTGGTTTTTCCCATTCCACAAGATCTCTCCAAATCAAAGGTGTCTGTAGGGAGGGGGTTTCGTAAAGTGCCGCTTTTTTGGCTTGAGAGTCAGCTAACAGGTTACCGGCAGCTACTTTACTCCCATCCCTGCTGTGCCCTTTGCAATGCATAACCGCTACTTCTTTAGGACAGTAGATAGCAGTTAAAAGTCTCTCAATCTCTCTGAAATGCTTAATAGGTTCTCCTATTGCTGTTTTTAACTGTCTTTCTTTCCATATTGCAGCATGAGCATATAAAGTCAAATAAGCATACTTAGAATCAGTGTAGATATTTACCCGCTGCCCTTTGAGTTAAACCTGTCCAGCACTCACCATGGCGTAACCTGCTTTATGCTTTCCATCCCGAACAAAAGAACTGCCTTCTGTAAATATTTCCATGTCAGGATTGTCTAATGGGGTATCCATTAGATTCTCCCGAGCTGAATAGTTTAAAGTTAGGAATTGAGAACAATCGTGATCAGGTGTTTCATTTTCCCTCTCAGGAAGGAAAGTAGCAGGATTTAAATTTCCACAAACTTTAAGCTTAGTTACTGGTCCTTCTAACAACAGTGACTGATATTTAAGAAGCCTACTGTCTGTCATCCAAATATTAACCTTAGAATTCAAGATTCCACTCACATCATGAGAAGTCAGTACAGTAAGGTTTCGTCCATTAATTATTTTTAAAGCTTCAGGTGCTAATAAAGCCGTGGCTCCAATTACTCAGGCAGTGGGGCCACCCACGTGCAATTACATCTAATTCTTTGCTTAGATAAGCAGTAGGTTGCTGGTGAGGCCCTCCGGGTTGTGTCAAAACTCCCAAGGCCATACCTTTTCTTTCAGTGACAAACAAGTTAAATTCTGACCCTGTGGGCAAACTCAAAACCGGAGCTTGCAGGAGAACAGTCTGAAGAACCTTAAAAGCCTTTTGAGTGTCTGGAGACCAAACCAGTTTGTCAGTTTGGGCCTGCTGAGTTTCAGCTATAAGTTTACATAAAGGCTGGGCAAGTTCCCCATAGCCCGGAATCCAAATACAGCAGTAGCCTGTGATTCCCAAAAATCCTCTCAATTGCCTTAAAGTCATAGGTAGGGGATGGTTTAGTATAGGTTTAATTCTCTCAGGGCCTATGGCCCTAGTCCCTTCTGATATGATTAGGCCCAGATATCTAACAGATTGTTGACAAAGCTGAGCCTTTTCTCTTGATGCCTTGTAACCGCAGCCTGCCAGAAAGTTTAAGAAATCTTCTGAGGAAGCTCGTGAACAAGCTTCCTCTGTCTCAGCACAGACCAAAATATCATCTACATATTGTAACACTACAGCTTCAGAGCTATTAAAGTTTTGTAGATCCCGTGACAAACTTTGTCCAAATAAGTGGGGACTGTCACGAAATCCCTGGGGCAAAACTGTCCAGGTTAACTGAGAAGCTGGCTGAGTAGGGTCTTCAAAGGCAAATAGAAATTGACTTTCCTCTGCCAAAGGCACTGAATAGAAGGCATCTTTCAAATCAATTACTGAAAAATACTTGGCTCGTTCAGGAATTTCAGACAATAGAGTATAAGGATTAGGCACCACGGGGTGTAAAGGAACCACAGCCTCATTTATTATTCGTAAGTCTTGAACTAGTCTCCCTTTACCATTTGATTTCTTTATACCCAGAATAGGAGTGTTGCATGGACTGTTACAGGGAACTAACAGTCCCTGCTCCTTCAAATTCTCAATGATGCGTTTCAACCCTTCCTTAACCTCAGGTTTCAGTGGATACTGCTGCTTATGTGGGAATCAGTGTGGGTCTTTGAGCTTGACAACTACAGGAATAGCATTTTGTGCTCGACCCACAGATTTTCCATCAGCCTATACTCTAGGATTCACATTTTGTTCAACTAAAGGGAGAGAAAGGGAGGGCTCCATATTCATGAAAACAGAGGCATGGACCTTGCTCAGTATATCCCTCCCCAAAAGGGGTGAGGGTGATTCTGGCACGATAAGAAACTCGTGTGAAAATAGCACAGAATCCCAGTTGCACGATAGAGAATAACTGAAGTAATACCTTTTGGCTCATCCAGACAGTCCCATTACGGAAGCGGATCGGGAAGAAAGTGGGCCAGGGGCTTCAGTAAGCACGGAATAAGTTGCCCCAGTATCTAAAATGAAATTGACGGATTGGCCTCCCACCGTTATCAATACCCGGGGCTCCTCAGGTGTAATTAGGACGGGAGCTTGTGTGGGGACCCCCGGGCACCTTCAGTCCTGATGGTCTTGAGAGTCAGACCCCTGAGACCTACGCCTCTTGGGGCAGTCTCTCCTCCAGTGTGGTTCCTTGCAGACCGGACAAGGAGCCGGGGGCGGCTTAGATGCCTGAGGGCAATCCCGCTCGAGATGCCCCTCCTTTCCACAGCAATAGCAAGCCCATCCCTTTTCACCTGGGTCCTTCTGGGCATTTTTCTCAGGCTGTTTAAGAACGGTTTTCATAGCCATTGCGAGGGCTTCCGCCTTTTCCTTCGTCTTTCTCTGCCTTTCTTTCTTTTCCTCATATTCCCTTCCATAATAGACTGTCTGAGCCGGTTGTAACAGATTATCTAAAGACTGATTTGGTCCATACGCCCGTTTTGATAACTTACGGCAAATATCTGGAGCCAACTGAGTGAGAAATCTATCTTTTAAGATCACTTTTCCCTCTTCACTTTCAGGATCAATCTCAGTGAATCTGTGAAGGGCTTCTCTCAGTCTGTCTAGGAATTTACCAGGAGCTTCCTTCTCTTCTTGTTCTATGTCTGCCAGTTTGCCATAGTTTAAAGGCTTAGAATGCGCCTGTCTGAGTCCTTCAAGAATACATCTGACAAAATGACTCTGATCCCATCTTCCTTTAGCAGTGTTATAGTCCCAGTCTGGTTCTGTAGCTGGGACCGCCTGACTCCCAGTGGGGAGGGCAGTTATCTCGTCATCCCTCTTTCCCGCTGATTCATTACCAAGCCATTCATCTCCATAAGCAACTGCTTTTCCCAAAACTCGAGGCTTTGAGTTGGGAGTCAACGTTTGTCCCAAGATATACATCACATCTTTCCAAGTGAGGTCATAATGCAGAGTAACACCTTTAAAAGCTCTAATATATTTTTCTGGGTCCTCTAAATAGTCTCCCAGATCCTCCTTGATTCTTTGTATCTCTTGATAAGAAAAAGGCTTATTAACTCTCATAGACTGATAATTTCTCCTGGTGGGTACTTCATGAAGAGGCAACAGCATGAGTGGCTGTCCCTCAGTCTGTCTGCTCTGCGCATGTCCCAGGGATAGATTGGAGAAACCTGCTTTTCTTTATCTCTTTGCCTCCTGTCCTCCCTCTCATCTCTTACTTTGATAGTCTGAGTTTCTACTGAAACCAGAGTAGTTTGAACCTCAACTTGGAGCCCCGGATATGGGGGCAATGTAGGAGGACAGGGGGCAGCTGAAGGTTTCACACCCAAATCTACACCCTTAGGACATAAGTCTGGCATATTTCACAGAGAGAAAAAGGGCAACACATATGCTACTTCTACCCATTTCCCTTGTTTTTTACAGAACCGGTCTAATTGTAAAACAGCATTATACTTAAGAGACCCTCCAACCGTTTGCCGTCCTCCAGTGGGTACCGCGGCCATGCAGTATCACATAGGAAGACCAGGTGTGTCTTCTTTAAGCCCTGGGGATCAATTCTATCCCAGTTTTCCAGGATACAGTTCAACAGAGTGAGGCTGGAATGGTTAGGTCCCATCTGTAAGAGAGAAAAAAAGCGACCAGCGCCACTTTTTCTACCGGAGGCGTCCCTCCCTGCTCTAGATGGGGGTGTAGACAGACTTTACACCAAAATCTTTTCCTTCCTGGTCGGACTTAGTCTGTCCCTTACCGACTCAGGCGTCACACTCGTCCCTCCCGGTTCCACCACCGAGACGGGGTTGGGATGCACCAGGGGTAGACCTGATGGCATCCCTGACTGACGTCCAGCCCTTCACCTCGGTTGCCTCTGATGCCACCCGGGGTGCAATCACAGTAACCTTCCGGAATGCCTCCCAAGCTAAGACCTCTGGGGGACACATTCGTCACCTGAGTGCCTGTGCACGACCCGGAGTATATTCCTGACCACAGTAAGACCAATACAAACATGAAACCGAGATGTTCCTTCTAAGCGTCACCACACCGGTATAAGAGCCTCCTCTGGTCCACTAAGAGCCAGTGTTACCAAAGGAAAATAACCATTGCAGTTCCAATCCGAGTAACCTTTAACCTCAGAGATGCTCTGGGAGTTAGAGCTCCATCTAGCTTCCGAACTTTCCATGCCTAGCAAAGCTAGGCGCTTCCTGACTACCAATCCAAGTTTGAGACCTAGGCCACAGTACAGTATCAACATAGATCACAAGCCCCTTGAAAGCCTATGATCCGATAGATTAGGTTAGTACTTCTAGTTCCCAAGGAGTTATGAAATGGTCAAAGAGACCGAAAAGTTTGACTGAGAAAGGAGAGGTCGGTCCACACACTTTGCCCATTTCTGGTCTGTTCTAGAAGGAGACATTGGTTGCCTCTTGACATTGGCAGGTCGGTATAAACCTCTGACATGTTTCTGCCATAAGCCTTATGAGGTCACCACGGAACTGCAGAGCAGGGCTCCTCACTTGCTTCACGCAGGGCGTTTCATTCATTCACACAAGCACACCGTAGAGTTAGTAAAGTACAGTGGAAAACGTGTTCGCTAGGAGAACAAAGAACTAGAGCTCCAAGCATCCTTACCTTGTCCTGAAGGATCCCGGACAAGGCCCCAAGATGAAAGGTTGTTGCTGAACGATGAGATGCGGGATTCTTGGCCTCCGGAGGAGATGAATTCAATCCAGGGCCAGAGACCAGACTGGATCGCTCAGAGCTTTTGTGTAATAAAGTTTTATTAAAGTATAAAGCAGATAGAGAAAGCTTCTGACATAGGCATCAGAAGGGGGCAAAAGAGTACCCCTTTGCTAGTATTAGCGATAGAGTTATATACTCTCCAATGAATCCAAAGAATGTCTGGAGGTTGTAAAGACCACACCAGACCTACTCCCATAATTTACATTTTAAGATAACAGAGTTGGCCAGAAGGTTTAATCCAAAGATTGTCCTCAGGCAGGATACATCCTTGTAAAGACCAGACCTACTCCCATAATTTATGTTTTAAGATAACAGAATTAGCCAGAGGGTTTAATCCAAAGACTGTCCTCAGGCAGGATACGTTATTGTTATATAGTCACTCACAATCTGAGTAAGTGGGTTGGGCCATTTGGCAGAACCAACTTGAAGATAGAGTCATAGCTGAAGACAACATTTCCATAAGAAAAAGAAGTATTGATTAACTCAAGGTTTGAGAGTGGTTAGCTTCAGGTGAAACCAGGTGTCATGGCAACACAGCACTTTAAGAGAAACCTCCTTTTAAATTTGTATAGAGAAGAAAAAATATCGCTGGTTTGTTTCCTCCTGCTGCTTAAGAGAGATGAAAATGTCTGGCACTTGCAGCCTCTTTCCTCCGTTTGGAGACCCCTGGTCTTCCTGCCTGTTACACTTTCAGTTGTATTTGTTGTACTTTTGATTTGCATTCCCTGATAATGACGTTGAGCATCTTGGCATATGCTTCTTGGTCATTACATATGTCTTATTTAGGGGGAAATTTGTCTATTCTGTAAAAAATAGCATGCATTTTTTATACTGTATTTGAATATATAAAACTCAGTTACCTAACCACACACAAAAAAATTACAGAAATACAAATAATCCCATTTACAATTGCATAAAAAAATAAAATACTTGAAATAAATTTAAGCAAGGTGCTGAAAGTCTATGTATGAAAACATTCAAGACACTCATGAAAGAAATGTTTAAAAGACACAAAAGGAAAATATTTAATATTTATGTGACTCGAAAAATTAACAGTTAATACATCCATACTACCCAAAGCTATCTACATATTCACTGCAGTCTCTTTCAAAATTCTGAGGCATTTTTCACAAAAAAGAAAAAAAATTCTTGTATAAGACTGTTGTTCAGTTTCCAGGTCGTGTCTGACTCTTGGTGACTCCAGGGACTGCAGTATGCCAGACTTCCCTGTCCATTACCATCTCCTAGAACTTGCCCAAGTTCATGCCCATTGAATTGGTGATGCCAGCCAATCATCTCATCCACTGTCAGCCTCTTTTTCTTCTGCCTTCATTCCTTCCCAGCATCAGGATCTTTCCAATGAGTCAGTTGTTCACATTAGGGGGTCAACGTATTGGAGCTACAGCTTCAGCATCAGTCCTTCCAAAGAGTATTTGGGGTTGATTTCCTTTAAGGTTCACTGGTTTGATCTCCTTGCTGTCCAAAGGACTTTCAAGAGTCTTCTACAGCATCACAGTTCAAAAACATCAATTCTTCACACTGTGCATTCTTTATTGTCTGTCCAGCTCTTACATGCATACATGACTACTGGAAAGAGCATAGCCTTGACTATACAGACCTCTGTCGGCAAAGTGAGGTTTTTGCTTTTAAAACACTGTCTAGCCTTGTCATAGTTTTCCTGCCAAGAAGGAATCATTTTCTAATTTCATGACTGCAGTCACCATCCACAGTGATTTTAGAGCCCAAGAAGAGGAAATCTGTCACTGCTTCCACCTTTCCCCCTTCTATTTGCCATGGAAGTGGTGGGACCAGATGCCATGATCTTAGCTTTTTTGATATTGAGTTTTAAGCCAGTTTTTTCACTCTCTTCTTTCACCCTCATCAAGAGGCTCTTTAAATCGTCTTCACTTTCTGCCATTAGAGTGGTATCATTCACATATCTGAGGTTGTTGTTACTTCTCTCGGCAATCTTTATTCCAGCCTTTAGGACTCATCTAGTCCAGCATTTCGCATGTGCTCTGCATATAAGCTAAATCAGCAGGGTGACAATATACAGCATTGATGGACTCCTTCACCAATTTAGAACCAGTTTATCATTCTTCGTCTGCTTCTAACTGTTGCTTTTTGAACTGCATACAGGTTTCTCAGAAGAAAGGTAAGTTTGGTCTTGTATTCCCATCTCCTTAAGAGTTTTCCACTTTGTTGTGATCCACACAGTTTGGTGAGGTCAATGAAGTAGATATTTTTCTGGAATTCCCTTGCTTTTTCTATGTTCCAGCAAATGTTGGCAATTTGATCTCTGGTTCCTCTGCCTTTGCTAAACCGAGCTTGAACATCTGGAATTTCTATGTTCACATAATGCTGAAGCCTAGGCTGGAGGATTTTGAGCATAAAGTTACTAGCATGGGAGATGAGTGCAACTGTTCAGTGGCTTGAACATTCTTTAATACTGCCCTTCTTAGGAACTGGGATGAGGACTGACCATTTCAAGTCCTCTGGTCACTGCTGGGTTTTCCAAATTTTCTGACATATTGAGTGAAGCACTTTAATACCATCATCTTTTAGGATTTTAAATAGCTTTGCTGGCATTCTATCACCTCCACTAGCTTTATGGGCAGCAGTGCTTTTTAAGACCCACTGGACTTCACATTCCAGAATGTCTGGCTCTGAGTGAGAAAATACACCATTGTGATTATCAAGGTCATTAAGATATTTTTTTGTATAGTTCTTCTGTGTACCTTTTCAATCTCTTCATTTATTCAGCTGTATTAAATCACCAAACACCAAAGAGTCAGAGTGATCTTGAGAAATAAGAACAAAGTTCAAGACTAGGGTTGCTGATTTTAAATTGTATTAGAAAGCTATAGTAATCAAAACAGAATGATTTGCTTCTGGCAGAAAAACAGATACATAGATCAACAAAGCAGAACGGTGAAGCCAGATAGAAAGGCACACCCATATATTGTTGGTTAGCTTATGAAAAAGGAGCCAAGACTATCCAGTGGGGAAAGGACAAGCTCTTCAAAAATGGTACTGGGAAAACTTGATAGTGCTACGAAAAAACGAAACTGTGCCCCTGTGTTTTACCATACGCAAAAATCAATTAAAAAGGGATTAAAAAGTTGAACATAAGACTTTAAGCTATTAAACTCCTAGAAGAAGGCATTGAGATAATCTTCCTGCCATTGGTCTTTGCAATGAGTTTTTGTGTTTCACACCAAAAGCAAAGCAACAACTCCAAAAACAAACCAGTGGGACCACATCTAACTCCAAAGGAATATCAGCAAAATCAAATGGCAACTTACAGATTGACAGAAAATATTTCCAACTCAAATATTTGATAAGGGCTTAATATCCAAAAATACATGAGACATACAACTCATGGGCAAAAAACACCAAATAATCCAAAATTTTAATGGAGCCTAAGAAAAATAAGAGTTTCAATAAATCTGAAGATTAGACTGTAGATGAGAGACACAGCAAGGTTTTCCTTCTAGAAAAACAAAAGCTTGTGCCTTCCTGGCATTAATTTCTTCATCTTCACTCACTTGCTTGACAATTACAGTTCATAGTGTACATTCTTCAGTCAATAGCAATACCCCACACTGAGCTATAATATGTATTAAGAACAGCCCCACTGGGAGAAAAAAACTAATATTTGCATACTTATTAATGAGCATAGCAAAAGGAAGGGAATTTCCAGAGTTTACCATCCATTGTTTTCTATATTTCATTTCAAAATTCAGTCATCTAGTAAGGAAAATGAGTTAAGAGACCTCAATAATATATAGATAGAAAATCAGTTTTAAATGGGAGCATTCATGGATTATAATTTTGAGGTAATTTATTATTGTTGTTGTAACTGTATCCCTTTTGATTCTCTACTGCATCAGGTTAATAATTTATTATATATATTAATACCAACATAGGGACATCTACTGATAAATTTATAGTGAGTAGAGAAAGACAGAATATATTGGGCAAGAAGTGAAAGTATGGGAAGTCAGCAATGGTAGCAAAGTAAAGGGGAATATTGCCTTGAGAGGAAGGAAGGTTCTCAAAGTTTCTTGAAACACCAACAACAAATCAGATGTGAGGAATTAGTTTAATTTGTAAACCAGAAACTCTACCAGAAGACATTTATGTTCACCCGTGGCGGATTCATGTCAATGTATGGCAAAACCACTACAATATTGCAAAGTTTAGCCTTCAATTAAAATAAATAAATCTATAAAAAAAATCAAGATGCTAAAAACCAAATTTTAGACAGAGAAAAGGGTAGGGTATATAGACATTCAAAACTCTCCATTGCTTAGTGCATCAGGCACTCAAGGAACACCCTCACTGAAGTCTTTCTCTATAGCTCAACCTACAGGTACCAGCATGGAGAAAGAGATAGCTCTACTCCACAGGCAGTTGAACCCTACTTTTATGGCCTCATGGCTTTCCTTAAGAAGCATTCAATGCAGCAGATTTCCTCCATCCCATCCCATCTGGCTGTTTCCCCACAGTCAACAGGAGTCTCCACCCTGGGATCATTCTGCAATCCCCATGGCTCCAGCTCCCAGCTTCCATGGACACCAGTGGACTTACAACCCTGTCCAAGGTATGAAAGGCTGCAGCATGGCTTGTCTATGTGGTTCTCACTCCTTTCAGATGGTCACAGGTTAGTTAGTTCACTCCCAAACAGCTTCAAATGACTCCCCCCATTTCAGTGGACGGCCATGGACTCGGGGATCTCTCCCCTGCACTTCAGCTCCCTCAGCCCCAGGTGCAGGCTGGTCCCACGTGCTCTCCTCCTTCTTTCCCCTTCCTCCTTGCCCCTTCTTTCCTTTCTCCTACCGAGTTCTGTGTGGATCCAGACATTCTTTCTCAGTAGTCAGGGAGTCCTGCCAGTATTCACCTGGTCTTCTGTGAGAACTGCTGTGTCTTTAGACGTTCTTGATGCATCGGTGAAGAGAGGTGTACCCCACTTCTACATATCCCTCCGTCATCTTGTCCATCCCCATTTGTGCATGTATTAGAAACAAGCTTCCCTTTCTATTAAGTAACATTGCCATCACCACACATGTTTAACTTTTGCTTTTTGAGGAGTACACAGGTAAGTTCCACTCTCTTCAGTTGAGTCAGTCATTCAGTCTTGTCCGACTCTTTGAGACCCCATGGACTGCAGCACGCCAGGCTTCCCTGCCCATCCCTGACTCCCAGAGCTTACCTAAGCTCTGTCCATCAAATCAGTGATGCCACTCGATGATGTCCAGTCTCTCTGACAATTTCAAAAATACAACACAATCTTATTAGTTACAGTAACCATGTTATAGATTAGATCTTCAGTTCAGTTCAGTTGCTCAGTCATGTCCAATTCTTTGTGACCTTATGGACTGCAGCAACACAGGCTTCCTTATCCATAACCAACTCCCAGAGCTTGTTCAAACCCATGATTAGATCTCATGATTAGATCATGAAGCTCAAAGTTAGATCCTTGACCTTATTAATTTTTTACATATGAAAATATATAACCTTTAAAAATCTCTCCCTATTTCCCCTACCATCCAGTCTTTGGCAATCATTTTTCTACTCTGAGTTCCATCCGTTTTTTTTTTTTTTTTTTTTTTTTTTGAGATTCCTTATAATTGAGCTCATATGGTATTTGTCTTCCTGACTTAGTTCACTTAGCGTAATGCCCTCCAGTTACATCCATGTTGCCACAAATGGAAGGATTTCTTTCTTTTTCTAGTGGCTAAATAATATTTACCTATATATGTCACATCACATTGTTTTAATCTATTCACCTGTTGGAAGATACTCAGGTTGTGTCTATACCAAGGCTACTGTGAAAAATGCTGCAATGACCATGGGAATACAGATCTCTCTTTGAGACAATGATTTCATTTCCTTTGACTATATATCCAGAAGCGGGATAATGAATCACATAACAGTTCTCCTTTAAATTTCTTGAGGAACCTCCACAGTATTTTTCCATGCACCAGTATACATCCCTACCAACAGTGCATAAGCACTCCTTTTTCTCCTCATCCTCAATAATATTTGTCATTTCTTACTTTTTTGGTACTAGCCATTCAAACAGGTATGAGGTGATAGCTCTTGTGCTTTTGATCTGCATTTCCTTTGATTATCAGTGATGCTGAGAATCTTGTCATGTACTTCTTGATCATCTGTATGTCTTATTTGTGGGAAAATGTCTATTCTTTAAAGATGTAGCATACATTATGTTTACTATACTCCAATATATGAAACTCAGTTGCCTACCTGTATATCAACAACTCTCAGAAAGTGGAATAAAGAAAACAATCCCATTTACTATTGCATCAGAAAAAGATAAAACACTTAGAAATAAATGTAAGCAAGGTGTTGAAAGATTTTATACAAAACCTTTAAGACAATGACAAGAGAAATTTAAAAAGCATTAAAGATATGTAAAGTTATGTTGTCTTTTTAATGTGATTCTTGAGGTAGGATTTGTGTTGCTATAACCTTCCCTCTTAGAACTGCTTTTGTTGCATCCTATAGGTTTTAGATCATCATGTTCTCATTGTTCTTTGTTTCTAGGAATGTTTTGATTTCCCTTATTTCTTCAGTAACCTGTTTATTATTTAGAAATGTGTTGCTGAATCTCCATGTATTTGTGTTTTTTAAAGTTTTGTTTTTTTTTCCCCCATATAATCGATATCTAGTGTCATATTGTTGTGGTCAGAGAAAATGCTTGATATAATTTCAATTTCTTTAAATTTACTGAGGTTTGATTTGTGACCCAAGATGAGGAAAATGTTCCATGTGCAATTGAGAAGAAAGTATATTCTTCTGCATTTGGACGGAATGTGCTGAGGATATCAATTAGGTCTGTTTGCTCTAATAGTTCCTTTTAGGCTTATGTTTCCTTATTAATATTCTGTTTTGAAGATCTGTCCTTTGGTAGAGGTGGAGTGTTAACACCTACTATTATTGTATTACTGTCAATTTCCCATTTTGTGTCAGTTAGTGTTTACCTTATGTATTGAGGTGCTCCTATGTTGGGTACATAAATATTTAAATTGTTATGCCTTTTTCTTGGACTGATCCCTTAATCATTTGGTAGTGTCCTTCTTTATCTCTTATAATAGCTTTTATTTCAAGGTCTGTTTTTTCTGATATGAGAATTGCCGATCCAGCTTTCTTTTAAATTCCATTTGCATGGAATATCTTTATCCATCCTCTCACTTTCAGTCTGTATGTGTCTCTAGGACTGCAGTGGGTCTCTTGTAGACAGCATATATATGGGTCTTGTTTTTGTATCCATTCATCCGGTCTGTGTCTTTTGGTAATAATGGGAGAATATAATAGCAAATAAAACAACTGATAAAGGATTGCTTTACAAAATACAAGCAGCTCAAATAAATCAGTCAACAAAAGCAAAGGGAAGAGCTGAAAAAATAAACTAGTGGGACCACATCAAACTCAATACCTTGTGCATAGTAAAAGAAGCCATCAATAAAATTAAATGACAACCTATGGAATGAAAAAAAAAATTTCAAATCACATATTTGGTAAGGGCTTCATATCCAAGTATATATAAGTGACTCATGCAATTCAGTAGGAAAGAAAATCAAACAAGCCAAATTATTAAAGTAGCAAAGGAAGAGTAAGTGCTTTGAAAAATCTGAAGATTAGACCAAAAACAGACACGGTAAGTTTTTCTTTCCAAAACAGAAGCCTATGTCTTCCTGACATTTCTTTCTTTGTCTCCAATCACCTGATTGGTGATTGCAGTTCACAGTATACATCCTTCACTCAATAGTAATCACCCTACATTGAGTTATATGTGCTAAGAATAGCCCTACTAACTATAAAAAACTAATAATTACACACTTAATCTTGAGGCATCTAAAAATCCAAGGTTTAAAGTTTTCAGAATTTTCCACTCCATTGTTTTCTGCAATCTATTTCAAAATTTAAACACCTAGTAAGGAAAAATGAGTAGAGGACCTCAATAATACATAGATAGAAAGACATTTAAAACTGGGAGCATTACTGGATTATAATTTTGGGGGATGCATTATTACTAATACTATTAATTGTTTTCCCTTTTTAGTCTCTGTTATACTAGGTTGATATTTATTTAAAATAGTAATACCAACGTAGAAACACTTAGTACTCAAGTGACAGTAGATTGAGAAAGACAAATCTTATGAGACAAGAACTAAAATCACAGAAAATTAGCAATGGTATCAAAAGAAGGGGCAGTATTGCCTAGAAAGAAAGCAGAGTTCTCTAATTTTTGGAGACAACACAAACAAGCCAGATGGGAGCCAACCAGCTTAAGCTGTATACCAGAAACTGCATCAGAAAGAAAGTGAAGTTCATAAAAATATGCTGATGTTAAAAGCCAAAATCCAGACAATAAGAGAATAGGGTAGGGTATATTGAAGATACTGAAAACTACTTGGAGATGTAGACAAGGAAGCAAATACACTAATGAGCATCAGAAAAATCAAAGCACAAAAGAGTCTGAAAAGTAAATCGTAAAGAGACTAGGTAGTCTGATCAAAAGAATAAGAGGATCAAATTAGACAACCAAAATAGAAAGACTTGTGCACATGATAGAACCAGAGAAAGCTCAGGAAAGAAAGTTTCGGACCTAGTGGACCACAAACAGAAGCCTCCAGCATCAGGAACAGAAACCCTGGGCAGGACTCATGACTGTGTGCTTCTGGGAACGGCCTCAGTTTCAAAGTTGGGGCACTACACCACCTAAAGGCGAACGCAGACAAGGCTTATAGCTTACTGTGACACTGAGCCACAGATAATAGTGTTTGTTAGTTGACTTTTCTCATTCACCTATAAAGTTAATGAATCACTAACCAATGATAATTGACACCATCAGTTTCCAGTCAGATCCTCTTTAGTCATACAATGGATATCTGAACCTGTTATATGATCCCCAATAACAGTTTTAATAATTAAATTTATTGATGTTTAATTGAAGGTAATTGCTTTACAATACTGTACTGCTTTCGGCCAAACACCATGAATCAGCCATAGGTTTACTTATGTCCCCTTGCTCTTGAACTTCCTTCCCACCTTCCTTCACATCCTGCCTCTCAAAGCTGTTATAGAAAAAACATGCAATGCCTCACAAATTAGTATGTCATCCTTGGTCAGGGGCCATTCTAATCTTCTCAGTATTATTCCAATTTTTTAATATATATGCTACCAAAGTAAACACACAAATCACATTTTAACACAGAAAGAAATCATATAGTTAGTCATTGACCAATAAATGATCAATTACTTTAGGAATTAGGGTATTCAGATATGTTTACTGCCCTTAACAGAATTGAATTTCATAAGGTCCAAAGTTCCATGTAGGAATTAAGTGTATATTTATGCATAATACATGTAAACATGCACAGAAATATATGCGCACAAATACGTCTATGTTATGCAAGCTATTATTCTCCTTGCCTGTCACAATAAGCTCTTCAGTTGATGAGAGAGATGGACCCAAATCTCTCCAACTTATATGTCTTCGTTTTGAGAACCAGTTCTTTGATTTTCATCACCTAATTTTAAATAACCATTTTATTCTTAGATACCATGCCCCCTCAAACTAACTAAGAGCAGAGAAAAGCTCGTAAATGCTGATATCTTATCCTTAATTAAATTACCACTCTTCTGGTAAATGGGAAAAAGAATCATGTTCAGATCTCATTCAGGAGGATAAAATTCCTGTTTTATCAGTTCTCTTGTCCAAACTCAGTTTTCCTCACTTCAGTCTTAAATTCTGCTTACTTACAAAGGACGGACAGAAAAAGTAATATTAAAATCACACTTGCAAGAGTCTATGATTTTATGCTTCTGTTGGCCAAAGGTAGGGCCAGGAATAATTTCTGAAATATTAAAATACATCATGGAAGCCTGAAGGTCTAGTTCTACTATCAAAGAGGGGATTCTGGGAGATGGTTCAAAACCTAAGCCCCATGGATTGTCAGGATGTGCTCCTGACCAGACAGATGGATTTTCTCCCTAAAATATCACAGTCGGGAAAGGCCAGGCTGTGTCCGCAGAGCCAGTGACGGGGTGCTGGGTGCTGAGAGGCAAGATTCTTGGATGACCATCTGGAGATTTACCTGCCATTTTCTTGAAGAAACAAATGTAATGAGAAGATTAAAGATGCATAAGAGTAGAAGAGCTGTCAAGGTGCCTAGAAGCAAGGCTAGCCAGGAGAACCAGGCCCCCACACTGATAATTGTCAAAGACTTTAAGAGTGAGTGTTTTATAGACAGAGCAGAACAAATGGATAAAACCAATGTTCTAGGGTCATTGCTGTTTTGCAGTCAAAGACAAAATATTTCTCGCTTTAAGCTGAGTCATCACAGCTCCTGATGTGGTCCTGGTTACACACACACAGACCGGGAGCCCACAGGCATGTGTGATGTGACATCAGGAAGTGCACAGATGACTGTATTGGTGCCCAGTCTCCTTCATCTGCTAATAATGGGACCTGGGGAAAGTTACTTGCCCTCTCCAGGTCATCGCATCTTCATTAACATAACTTGATAATCATAGTGAAGATGAAGGCTATCTCACAGGGTTACTGTGAAACACAACTTTTAAGATGTTTTAAAGCTTCTGGGAAAGTATCAAAGACATGCATGCGGTTACGAAGGTGAGTTAGCAGATCCAAGGTACAGTGTCCTTTTTCTCTTAGTATTCTCTCTGTACTCAATAGTAGTGATCTGTCAGTCATGTGTTTACTCTTACCCCAGCATGATGGTAAACCACACAGATCAACTGTACACTTCTTGTCATTTCAGTGTCTAAAATTCAAGCATTAGTCAATGTAGAGTGAAAAAATTACAAACTCCTAGAGGGCCTCTCTGCTGAGAGCCTGCAGAGTCCCAACATTAAACTGTCTTAAAAGAATGGCCTAAACACTCTGGCTCAGAATTAAGTTCCAAATGTTTGCAGAGCACACAAGTACCTCTGGGAGCAATACAAAAATGCAGGGAGTAACCTACTTCTCCAACTATCTATCTGTGCAAATATCATCATCCATCTAAATTCACACAGAAGGCACTCCTTCTTCCCCATCTCAGCTACTACAGCACCAACTCCTGCTCAGAGCAACAGGGAAAGAGAAGGCTTCCCTCCACAGGATGGATTTGATAACCTCAGGTGACTAGATTATCTCAGAATGGCTCATGTTTTTATTTTAGCAGGGTCCTGCCTGCTCCTGCTGCTGGTCATGTCAAATCTGCTCCTGTGCCAAGGCAGCCCATGCCCGGACCTCTGTCCTGAGGGGGATGAACTCTGCCGGACTGCCCTTAGGGATCTGTTTATCCGTGCCACCATCCTGTCCAACGACATGTATAACCATTCTGCGAAAATGTTCGATGACTTTGTAAGTACTGTGGTGGTCGTGGTTTAGTTGTTAAGTCATGTCTGCCTTTGCAACCCCATGGATTTTAGGTCGACAAGCCCCCAAAAGGAACCTTGGTGTAAGTAACTGGGCTATACTGTCTTTAAACAAGAGGGCTGCATCAACCAAACTTCAAATAACACTCTCTAGGTCAAAGAAGCCATCAGCTGAGAAGATGTGGAAATCGAAGAAAACCAGTTTTGTGAAATCTCAAAGATTCCTAAGAAGTGCAATAACTTTTTCAATTTCCTTCATTCATTTTCTTTTTTAAATTTCCAAAATAAATGATTTTGTATTTGTCAGCTAGGAATGCCATAAAAGAATACAATAGACTCAGTGGAATAAACACCAGAAATTTATTTCCTCACAGCTCTGGGGGCTAGAAGTCCCAAATCAGGGCACCAGTAAGGTGAGTCTCTGCTGAGAACTCTTTCTTCCCAGGATGGCTTCTCCGTGTGTCCTCACACAGGGTGGGGGTGGGAAAGACGGACAGAGGAAAGGACACACAGACACAGAGACAGAAGAGAAAATTCTCTGGTGTGTCGCTTCATGGAGACAGTAAACCTATTGGATGAGTGTTCCACCCTAAGAGCTCATTTAACCTTAATGGGCTTTGCTGGTGGCTCAGATGGTAAAGAATCTGCCTGCAGTGGGAGAGACCTGGGTTCTACCCCTGGGTCTGGAAGATTCCCTCGAGAAGGGAAAAGGAAGCCCCTCCAGTATTGTTGCCTGAGAAATCTCATGGACAGAGGAGTCTGGTGGGCTACAGTCCATGGGGTCCCAAAAAGTTGGAACCCTTTTAAAAACACAGTACTTTGGCAGTTCGGGCTCTAACACATGAATTTGAAGAACACACATTCAGTCCATAATACTACCTGACATAACGCACTTTTAGGTGGGGCTAGTGAAAAGGAAGCATGTTGAATTTCTGGCCCTTCAGTGTCTCTCTGGGCTTTCTTCTCCAGGCTCAGAGTAAATAGCCAATAAATGAGAACTGCTCTGCAGTGAACTAGGTGGATGGAACATGTTAAACAAAGCTGAATCCCGGTCACAAAAATGAATGCTGGTAGTTTTTTTTAATGCTACAAGTTATTGTTTTAAGATTTGCAGTGAATAGGTTTCAAGCTACAATAGAAGCAGAGTTTACAATTGGAAACAACTATTCTCTTTCTGATGAAGGTATTTGAAAGTTGTATGTTAGTTCTTTTAGGTCAATAAAGGAACAGCCAGTAGAACAGACAGCTAATAAAAGTCAGTGCTAAAGGTTTCTATTAAATTCACACAGTTCTTTTTACTCATTAGTTTTTGTTTCATCCTTCATTTTTGACCATCCATTTTTTCCCCCAACTCTTCCAAGTAATCTCTTTAAATATTCATAACTTTTGCTAAAGATTATTTTTTCTCTATCAATCAATGTGTTAGCTAGATTTTTCTATTCTTATTATTCTCAGTCCATTGCTTGGTATTTCCTATAACTTTATGCTATGTTTTTCTGTTGTACCATTTTGTCACCATAAACAACATTGTATTCTGCACCTGGGATGAACACTAAGCTAATTGTTGTGCAGATTCAGAGATAAGTCAAAGTCATTATCATATAACTCCTTATAAGGGAATATTTTGGCTCTACCCCACAGTAAACAAGAGGTTAAATGGTTAAATATAGGTGCATGCATGCATTCTAAGTCACTTCAATTGTGTCCACCTCCTCGCAACTCTACTGACTGTAGCCCAACAGGCTCCTCTGTCCATAGGATTCCCCAGGCAAGAATACTGGAGTGTGTTGCTGTACCCTCTTGCAAGGGATGCTCCTCACCAGGGATCAAACCTGAGTCTTCTTATATCTCCTGCATTGGCAGGAATGTTCTTTACCACTACCGTCACCTGGGAAGCACCAAATATTGATACATATGTAGTATATTTGGTCCAAATACTAAAAAATTTTTTTAAAAAGATACTATAACAGAGAAGGGAAAGGGTAGAACTTACAAAAGTTAGATGTAAAATTATTTTTATAGAGAAAATGTATAGAAAAAGTAGGAAAACAATGACTTTCAAATTTTGTGATGCCCCCTTAAAAAAATTATACATCTATCAACATGTTAATGTTCTGGTAATGGGTTCATCTGGTGAATGCGCAAAAACCCTAAGTAATTGTCTGGTCAATTTCAGGATTTAAGATATGCCCAGGGCAAACCGTATCATATCAATGCCTCCAACAACTGCCACACCAATACCCTCCATCTCCCTGAAGCTAAAGAACATGCCCAACTCATGAACGTGAGTCTTTTACTGGGGTTTTTCACTGGATCAAATGAGACAGAATGTAGGTACCAGGCTTCAGATTATTAGAGGTAATCGTAACTGAACATGAAGAAAAAGTGAAGCCTGTAAGCAATTAATGAGAAATTATATTATGCAGTTGATGAAGCATGAGCGAAATCAAGGGATGACTAAAGATCTGTAGTGGCAAAATGAACAGATCTATAAATTGTCCATGCAGACAAGTTTAGTTCAACCAGTGCATTAGACATAGGATTGCAGCTATGATTCTGTACAAAAACAGGAAATGAATGGGAACTTCCATGTGTAAAATAAAAGATTGCAAAATTCATGAATATGTAAGAAATGCACCCCAGTTTTGAGTACTCCCTGTTACTAGTGACTCCTACACGGAGTCCTATTCTGCACCACTCGAGCCAGCGCGTCTGCCTTTCTAGGTTCTCCTGATTCTGCTTCTACTTCTCTGACACCTCCTCATTCATCATTCTCAATGACTCCTCTGTCATCTTTTATTCTTAATTTGTAAGTCTCCCCCAGAATGGCCTATATAACATTGCCTTGCTTCTCATGGTCGCAACGATTCCCTCTGTTCTGAGACAACACAGTTTACATATCAAGCCTCAGTCATTTATGGCAGCTCCAAATTTTCACCATTATAATCTCTCCTTTCTGATTTCCTGCAGTATCTTTGTCCTAACATTATTTAAAACATTTTCACATGCATTCCCCCTTAAAATACTATCTTCTCTCTCTACAACTTTCTTAATGATACCAGCATTCTTTTCCTCTGTTTAGCTCATTAATAATGAGGATAATCGAGTAAAGTAAAAAGGTCAAAGAGGAAGAAGAGGAGGGATTTTTTTTGGGGGGGTGATTTTTCAATAAGCTTAAATTTAAAGTTTATTGAGAGTTACTACATGGACATACATTTTGCTAAGCACATTATGTGCTCCTATTCAGTTCTCTGTTTTTTACCACTAAAACAGTTCATGGATGTAAAGAAATAAGGCATATTAACTAGAGATCTTCAGCCCCCAGGATTTTCATGCTCAATTCTGCTAGTATTAGTGAACTAGGTGGGAAAACTCTCCATTGTGAATCCCACTGATGCTGTTACTAAAGACAACGCTGTGCCATTTTCTGCCTGGACACATGTCAACAAGACAGACTCTTCTGATACCAGCATGGGGGCTGGTGTTGGGATCAACTGAGGAAAGAAAGCCTGTTTAGGAATGTCATGTCTTCTTCATTGTCTCTTTGTTGTAACATCATAAAACAAATTACCAATTGAAAATCAATATGAATGACTCATCTGATTCTTTAATATGAAAGAATCACTTGGTGACAATGATGTGGACACAGGTAGAATGCCTCCTTCCTGGGTCAGGTGTTACAGGCACATACTGACTTGCCATAACTACTTAGCTTTCTCTCACGCAAATATACAAACATAAAAGAACTCACCGAGTGGGTGGTACAAATTCATAGGAAAAAAGATAATTCTTCATGTTATAAATTAGAGCTTATCAGAAGTATTAGTTAGTAAAATAACCTAGGTTTTTAATAATTCAGTGACGTGTGAACTAATAGCTTACATTTTATAACTTTGCAACTTTTACTACCTTCAAAAATCTCTGCATACACATAGGAATAACCAAGAGTTCTTTAGGTCAGTTGCTCTGAGCAAAGATCACATGTTACCAAAACCACTGAATTATGATTATTTTAATGAGACTGCTTCTTATGGTTGCTTAGAATAAAGGCCTTATTACGTGGATACTCATGTTACTGTACTCCTGGGGTAAACCTCTGTATGAGCTAGTCACGGAGCTGCGGAGTATGAAAGAAGTCTCAGATGCTATCCTATCAAGCGCCAGAGAAAATGTGAGAAAAGTAAAAGAACTTCAAGCACTCATAGAGAGGCCATTCAGCCAGGTGAGCATCCTGCAGAAGGCTTTCTTGCTTTGCTCATGAATGAAAGAGGTAACCTCTGTAATGCATAAGGAGTTTTGAAATATCTCATTTTGTTAGAAGATTCATGTCTTCTATATGCTAGACTGCTACTACATAAAGCAGGAGCCCAGTCATCCATAGTGATGGAGTCTACTGTAAAGGAATCAGATTTCACTGCAATTTTTGACATGTGCAGCCTTCCCTGCATTGCACACGATTCCACCAAAAGCTTGCTCTTCCTGGGTACAGGTGGTTGAAATATTTTCAAGAGTAAGAGAACTAGAGAACAGAATTTCCAGTATCAGCATTTTCCTCAAAGTATCCCAGGACATCTGCTCTTGAAGTTCCACGTGTCTTTCTCTGTTCTCCTGAAATCAAAGGATGAGAGAGGGAAGGAAGAAAAGAGAAAGTTAAAACTAAACTTGAGTTATGTTTCTACATTTTATATTCCTAATTGTTTTCTTACAGGCTAGGTCCAAATCCATATCTAGAGACTTTTAGCTTCGTATATCTTCCCCAAATCTTAATTTGATTATTAGAAGGAACAAAGATAAGCAAATATTAATAAAATGCATAAGAAGTCATTATTTTTTGGGTATTCAGGTTATTTCTAGAGCCAGGAGGAAGATGTTCTACGCTCGCATTTACTGGTTTGGACTCCGATCCCTGAAGTCGAGCAATGAAGAAAGGCGTCATTCTGCATTTTTTAACTTGTTTCACTGCCTGCGCAGGGATTCACGTACACTTGACCTTTACACCAAGCTACTGGCATGCCGACAGCTCTACAAGAAGTGTTAAATCCACATCCATGCCATCCAGTTCTGAGATGGTCATAATGATCTATCCCATAGCAACCTTCTTTGAAATTTACAGCTTTTTAATGCATGCTCTGTGAAATGGGTCTCCTCTTAAAAATATAAACACAGACTCTGTAGAGATGTCAAAATCTAAGGGGGCAATTTGGCAACATTTCATATTTTCATTTAATAGAAAATCAAAAGAAAATCCACCCCTAGAATTGAGAGAATGAAACTCCTATTAAAATTAGTCACAAATAACAGAAGCTGGCATTACAAACAAGACCATTAAGAGATTACTTAAGAATCACAGCCAATTATTCTGGGTCAAGTTATGAGAATCAAAGTATTAGACAATTGTTCATGGTTCTGGTCATGCTACCAAGAAGACTGAACCCTCAAGATTCTTTATGAAAGCCAGCCGTGAACTGTTCGCCCACTGTCACAGTGTTACACCAGACAGGATCGCACCTTCGTACAAATAGCATAAGGTTTACTGAACTGTCTGAAGATTGTTAGGATGTTGTCTTAGACCTTCTGGGTTGCTATAACAAAATATCACAGACTTATAAACAATGGAAATGGATTTCCACAGCGTGGTCATGCAGGGTCCTTTCTGGTCACACACTTCTTATTGTATCCTCAAACGGGGGAAGGGCTCGGGAGCTCTGTGTGTCTCTTTTACATAAAAGAACTCATCTCATTGAAGTGGCTCCATACTTATAACTCCATCACCTCACAAAGGCTCCTCAGATGGATGCTATAACCATGGGAATCAGGATTTCATCATATGAAATTTCTGGGGGACACAGAGGTTGAGACCATAGCAGATACAAGCATGAACTGGCTCCATCCTCCTCCAGTGGCTGTCTTCACCCACATTCCACTGCATCCTCATTTTCTGCATCACCTTGCAACCATTCCATACATTCTGTCACTCTGGGTTTCACAAGACCAGGTCAGTCAAGTATCAACTCCATCTCACAATCAGCCTATTCAACGTTTCCCTCTCCCCTGCTGAGGCACAGGGGACCTACCAGGAAGCATCGATGTGTCCATTTCTGCAAGGTTCCTTCTCTCTCCCTCTCTGGATCTTCATTCCTTGGGCCATGGTGGAACAGGGTAGATGGTAACGAAATGGGAAAGTTCTGACATCACTGACTTACATGGTGCTCTTGTAGCCTTCTCTTGGTCCAGACGGACTGATCTGAAGTTCCCCCTGACTGACAAGTGTTTCTCTTGTGGGGTGTCCTTGTGATTATCCAGGACATTCACAAGTTGAGGATCCCCAACGCCATAAATTCCTTTTTAATCAGGGGAACTGTTCTGGTTCCCACAGCTCACCACCCGCAGTCATCACCACAGCCTCTCTGTTTCCCTCACTCTGCAAGCACCATCTGAAGAAAATTAAGTAGCCCACAGTCAGCTGCCTACTAGCTGACCAACAGGAAACCCATGTATTATAAACACTCTGAACCATTTAATGGCAGAAATACTGGTGTGCATCTGTCTCCTGTCTGGGGCCTCTGGACAATTGTCCAACTGGTCATATAGACACCGAGGAGATCAGAAAGCTGGATTCAAAAACACATTTATCTGAGAAGTGAGATACCATTCTCTCTTCCTTTTAGAGTAACTATTCCAGTCAGTAATTATTTGGCCTTACAAACATGACCTAGTAGGTCCCTGAATTATAAAATCCTCCAAATAGACTGAGTCTCTACTGAGACTGGAGCAGTGTGACTGGATTAGGGTTGCTCAGCTTGTTCAACAGCCTCCAGACAACCTGGGATGAGGGCCAATCTTTTGACTGGCTCTCCTAAGAAGTCAGTGATTTTGCTGGGCTGGTTGTGCAGCATCTTTAGGGCTTTAGCCATAATTCCTGGTAAACACAAATTGGGAAATCAAAAGGTAGAAGGGAAAGGGGGATAAATAAGAGAGAAGGAAGAGAAAGACAGAAGGAAGGAAAAGCAACAACCGGAAAGTGACTCAAGGACTTGGGTAGTAAAGGATGAAATGCTGTTAGAACTTTTTAAGAACCCAAATATATATGCTTTTTTTTTAATATACTAAGACTAAATATCTCATATTCCTTTTTATTTCCTATTTCTCATCTATCCTCTTATTTCTTAAATAGTCTTTTATATTAGGAGTATTCTTTTATTGTTACTAAAGGTCATAGTTCTAGAGATGAACAAAGCTTGGCAACTCTTCAGGGCAGAATGTAGCCAAATTATCTTCTTTTAGGCAAAGACACCTTTCACCCACATACAGGAACACTGTCAAGCAAAACCAGCCTCTTCCCCCATAGTCAGGGTTATTCTTGTCTGAGTCCTGCCCCTGCCTCTACCTAGGATGACCCAAACCTTTCTGAACATGACAGAATACTCTGCCCCAAAGCAATCTATCAATCCCTCCTTTGGCTCCATCATGCATGTAAAGTGTCAGCTTTCTTGTATTTTCACTTTCTTCTTTCAAAAGATAAAAGACCATGAAAAAATCCGTAAGCACTTTCTAAGTCATTTACTGCCCAAAACATCTAATTCTTTTGTGTTACTTGCTTACGTTTCTTTCCTTCAGTGTCTAGATATTTCCAGCAGAGAGGATGGTATTTATTAGAGGGAAAAATTGACAATAAGGGGGACAGTGCAATTAGAGGAAATGTACACTCACCTTAGACCACACATATCTTCATGTCTTTGATTCATAAAATTTATTTCAAGCATGAATTTAGGACTTTACATCAAGAACAGAGGTGGTGACATTGAGAATGCTCTCCTTGCTTGACAGTGACATATAATGTGAATACTGTAGATTTCAGACAATACTGAACAGAGTCATAGATATTCTATAGAGTCAGTCAGGCATAGTCAAGGAGGGGATATTTGGACAGGATTTAACAATCACGCCCTTGCCATCTAGAAAATGTTGATTTTCCCCTCTTTTGCAGATTTCCATGTAAGATTAATTTGAAGAAATGGCCCTGCCATATCAGGAATAGTAGCAGTGGTTACCGAAGGAAAACAAACAAATGAAGAACCTTTGAATTTCGCTGACCTTATAGATTAGTAAGTCACATATCACGGACACAGTGAGGAGTTAAACTGAGGTTTGAAGAAGTCTCTGTTTTCCAGAAGCAGGTCCTCAACTTGTGGAGAAGGAGAGGGTGATATAAACACACAGATGACTATATTGCATGGTAGAATGAAGAAGAATAAGATATGATGCCAACACAGTGCTACAGTAGATTGAAGTAAAGCTAGGAGCCACCTGGGTGGTTCATAGGAGTATGCAAATGGGATGGCTTTATGATTGAGTTTTGAAAGGTTGATGGGCTATTGATGTGCCAAAATAGGAAAACAGTATATCTGTCAATTCATTTAGGATCATCTTATAAAGGAAGGATCTCCGACATCCTAGATCAAGGCAACTGAGATATTAATATGTATAGCATTATAAGGTATCAGTGAATAATCAAGTCTGACGAAAACACAAGAAATGTTCAGTTTTTACCATTCATGTTGTATCTCTCATGATTATGCTCCCATGATATACTGTATATATTATTGTAGGTGTAGAATGGAGAAATACTTGTATGGATTTTTATGCATTAGGAAGAATCATATCTGCCAATTTGGAGAGTTTGTCTTTATTCTACAAAGCAATAGGAAACCAAGAAATTAGGCCCAAGAGAGCAGTATGTCCAGAATTAGAAAAGAGTAACTTTAATGTGGATTGAGGAGTTGTGGCTATTGGGGCTGGTAGAGAAAAAGAAAGAGACCAGAAAGAGCAGGGAATATTATGACACTAAAAATCAAAGAGGGCTCTGCCAAGTGAAAATGGAAAGGATGTGAGAGATACAGGAAATGAAATAAACCTTGACCACATGTAAGGAATGAGGCAGACATAAGAGTCAAAAAAGGCATCCATCACTATGGGACTAGTAGAGTCAATACACGAAAAGTCAGAGAGAAGGGAGGAGATAAAATTTTATCCAAAAGCATCTGAGCTCTATTTTCCTGTATTTTATCAACTTAGTACCAGAAATCACCAAACAATGTTAAGGTTCTGCAGCAAATGTTAGAAATAAGTACTCTACAGAGCCTCTGCTAGATCCTAGGAAATGCCAGAACCAAAGCATGACTACCCAGTGATAACAAGCAGTAAGTCACTAGTCACATTCAACACTTAAGTAAGACATAGATTGTAAAGCATAGAGGATGAATGGAAATAAAATGGAAACAACCCATACCTTTAGAGAGCCAGCCCAAACAACACCTAAAACTTAACCAAAATAGAGGTAATAGTCCCCTTAATCATGTGTCCACTTTCTCCAAGAGTTCCTCATTCCTTTTGCCTGAATCCTCCCTTGTTTACTAACCCTTCACTGTCTTACTCTCAGCAGTCAGCTAACCACTAATCAAATAAATAATTAAACAGTATTCACTCCTCAGATATATGTGTATTGATGGACTCTTCAAACTGAAAAGCTTTCTAATCCCCTGAAAGTAAAACTCTAATACTGGAAGGACTCCTTCCCAACCTCTTTCCAAAATGCCCAGTGGGCAGCATTTGTGAGTTTAGCTACTTAGACATCTTCTGCTATAATTATAACCTGTTTGGATAGTGAAGACATGAGAGAGATAAGGCACTGAATGATGTCAACAAAGAAATGCATGGACAAATGGAAAAGATAGCACAAGCCTTAAACACCAAACTATGCCAGCACACCATATCATGTGTGATGGGAGCCAGGTGGGCCTAATCAGGGATGGATATTTCAAGAAAGCTCTATATGAGTTGGCACTGAGAAGTTTAACTCAACTGTTTCAACGTGATTTTTGACTCAAAGCCACTTGTCTCATTTAACTGCACTAAGTCATAAAGGGAATATACTTATTGCCTATTTGAACACTGCTAAGAGATCTTAGAAGCTCTCATCCCAAGAAGAAAATTGTAACTATTTCTAGTGATGGATGTTCACCAGACATATTGCGGTGATCATTTTGCAATACATATCAAATAATTATGTTGCACATCTGAAACCTAAATAACATTATATGTCAAAATTATCTATGTATAATGATACCTGAAACTAACATACCATTATTTGTCAATGTGACCTATGCATAATGATCATATAATCATTATGTTATGTATATAACACATATGTATACCTTCAGTTAAGTTCAGTCACTCAGTCATATCCACTCTTTGAGACCCCATGGAGTGTAGCACATCTGTCTCCCCTGTCCTATACCATCTCCTAAAGCTTGCTCAAACTCATGTTCATCCAGTTGGTGATGCCATCCGATCATCTCATCCTCTGCCATCTCCTCCTCCTGCCATCAATCTTTCCTAGCATTAGGGTCTTTTCCAATGAGTCAGTTCTTTGCATCAGGTGGAAAAAGTATTGGAGCTTCAGCTTCAGTATCAGTCTTTTCAATGAATATTCAGGGTTAATTTCCTTTAGTATTGACCGGTTTGATCTCCTTGCAGTTCAAGGGACTCTCAAGAGTCTTCCCCAACACCGCAGTTCAAAAGCATCAATTCCTCGGTGCTCACTTTCCTTATGGTCCAGCTCTCACATTCATACATGACTACTGGAAAATCCATCCTTTGACTAGATGGAATTTTATTTACATATACAAACATATATGTATACACATGTAAGGAAAGGTTTTTTTTTTTTTGAGGGGGTTAGGATTTCATTTTATTTATTTTTTTTGGGGGGGGGGGTTTTGTCATACATTGATATGAATCAGCCATAGATTTACACGTATTCCCCATCCCGATCCCCCCTCCCACCTCCCTCTCCACCCGATTCCTCTGGGTCTTCCCAGTGCACCAGGCCCGAGCACTTGTCTCATGCATGTGTGGAAAGGTTTTGATAAGGAATATAATTATATTTTGGATAAAGTAGACAAATCAACTAGTATATTTTTTAAATGTGCATTTTAGCTATCATGTTGGGTCTAAAACCTTATCTTCAAAGGTAGTTTATGTTTATGCTGATAAAAAGAAATGAAACGTGTCTTAACCTTGTAACATTAACAGCTTATTTACAATAGCTAATTGGAACCACAAAATTTTGAAATCTATAGGCCTGCCCAGTATCTGCTATTGGTCATTTAACCAATTGATCGTTGACTTAATTCCTCCTTGACTCAGAAACTCTTACAGGTGCTTAGTTTATATCAGTAAACAAAGCAGGCAGACACTTATCCTCATGGAACTGATATTCCAGCTGGGGGAAGACAGATAATCTGCCATAAACATGAATCCAAGTACATTATATGGTATGTTAAAAGGTGATCTGTACTGTGGGAAAAGAAATAGTAAAGCAGAGGATGGGGTTTAGGGAATAATGGTGAAGAAAGGGAAGTGATTTAAAGAAAAGCACCTCAGAATAAACTGAGGGGAGCAAACATGCTTTCACGCATTCAAGATTCAAGTTTTCCCCTGTCCAGTCAGGTCTCTTGGTCTTCTACCCAACTTCAAAAATGTTTCCGTCTCTGAGGCTCTATGCAAACTCTTGCAAACATGGATGTTTTGAACATTCTGCCTCTCTTCAGTTGAACTGGTTTCATAAAAAATTTTTGGTAAACTCCCCCAAATTAAGTAACATTTTACACAGCAAATTTTGATAATTTTCTTTTTCCTGAAGAACAAATCTCCAAATTATTTTCCTTTGTACAACACACTGTCAGTGACCTAATTATATTATTAAAAAATAGTATATATGCATCGCTATTCTAATATATTGTGACATTTTAAAAATATACAGAAAATGTAAATTAAATGACAGCTAATTTAAATTAACTAATTAAATAAATAGAAATGGAAATGCTAAAATTTTCTTCCCCAGGAGATGAGAACACTCATTTTTATGGCCATGGACTAATAGATTCTGAATGTACACACATAATTATACCTGTTGTTTAACTATCATAATAAAGTAATTTATTTTATGTATAGCTTCAATCAAAATTCTCCAAATACCAAAAGGGGCCAAGAATAATATTATATGTGAATAACTTTCCATATGCATCTATAAAATTTTGTGAGCTCTATTAAGTAATCATCTTTAGTTCTTTTGTTATTCCCTCAATTAATTTACAGGTAAATAATCCAAACTCTACAATAGATCTCTGGTTTTCAGGGCTTAAATCTCAAATCAAAAGAAAAGCAGAGCAATGGCCTAGAAAAAGATGACCTAGTGAAAAAGTTGGCTTAAAGCTCAACATTCAAAGAACTAAGATCATGGCATCCTGTCCCTTCACATCATTGAAATTAGATGAGGAATCAGTGGACACAGTGACTTTATTTTTGGGGCTTCAAAATCACTGAAGATGGTGATTACAGCCATGAAATTAAAAGACGCTTACTCCTTGGAAGAAAAGTTATGACCAACCTAGACAGCATATTAAAAAGCAAAGACATTACTTTGTCAACAAAGGTCCATCTAGTCAAGGCTACGTTTTTTCCAGTAGTCAAGTATGGATGTGAGAGTTGGACTATAAAGAAAGCTGAGCGCTGAAGAATTGATGCTTTTGAACTGTGGTGTTGGAGAAGACTCTTGAGAGTCCTTTGGACTGCAAGGAGATCCAACCAGTCCATCCTAAAGGAGATCATTCCTGGGTGTTCATTGGAGGGACTGATGTTGAAGCTGAAACTCCAATATTTTGGCCATCTGATGCGAAGACCTGACTCATTTGAAAAGACCCTGATGCTCGGAAAGATTGAGGGCAGGAAGAGAAGGGGAAGACAGAGGATGAGATGGTTGGATGGCATCACCAACTCAATGGACATGGGATTGTGTGGACTCCGGGAGTTGGTGATGGACAGGGAGGGCTGGCGTGCTGCAGTTCTTGGGTTCGCAAAGAGTCAGACACAACTGAGTGACTGAATTGAAATGAACTGAAATGGCCTAGAAGAATAATTCAAGTGTCAAATGGATATCATTATATATATGAATTTATAAGAAAATTAATGAAAAAATACAGAAGACTTACAGTTTGCCAAAACAGAAATTGTACTCACTCAGAGCTAAATATATATATAACCTAGAAAAAATACTTTCTCAGCTTCTGATGACTTCTAAAGAAAGGGACTCCATGACTTTCATCTCCAGCCTGCTATGGAATCCTTTCCACTTTCCTCCTCAACTTCGCTCCATGAAATCTCTTCCCTAGGTTGTAAAACACACCTTTTGCTTCTGGTTCAGACAAGATGACTTGATCTCTTTCTGCCCACTCCTCTGTTTATTCTAGAAATAAGAAGAGACCACTAAAGGGAACTTTTATAGTTGACAAGAAGAAGGTGAACTAGTGTAGGTCCTGAAGAATGGAAGAACAACATAGCAGCACCTAAGACAACCCAGGCCCAGCATTTCTGACCTCCAACCTAGCATCAGAAGGCAGCCTGAGAAGGGCTGTTCCTCCCAAGGAATAAATGTGAAGGAACAGCAGGTGGTGGATTAGTTGCTAAGTTATGTCTGACTCTTTGTGACCCCATGGACTGTAGCCCACTGGGTTCTCTGTCCATGGAATTCTCCAGGCAAGAATATGGATTCCCATGTCCTCCTCCAGGGGATCTTCCCAACCCAGGGATTGCATCCAGGTCTTCACAAGGCAAGTGGATTCCTTACTGTCTGAACCACCAGGAAAGCCCAAGAAACTCAATAATGGCATGGCTATTTGGAAAATAAAAGGATAAAAATGTATGTTAATATTAGATAAAGTAGACTTTAGGGCAAAGAAAACATCTAAGGACAAAGGAATACAAAGACGCTATATAAGGAAAAAAGAGTCAATCCAGAAGGAATACATAATAATCCTAAATATGTATACACCAAACAACATAATTTCAAAATACTTGAAGCAAACATAGGTACATCATCTGAATGCTCCTATAAACTTTAATGAGATTGAAACTGTGACATAACAATTTGAAAAAGAAATCACCAAACCAAGATAGTTTGACCAGAGAATTCTAACAAATATTTTAAAAATTAAGATCAATTTGACATAATCTCTTCAAGAAAATGAAAGCGTAGGAAACCATTCCAAACTAATTAGATGGGACCAGTGTTGCTCTGTATCAAAATAAGGCAAAGGCAGTACAAAAAGAAAATTTCAGACTAATGTCTCTAAAAATTTGGAATTAAAAATTTTCACTCTCACACATAAAAATCAACCAAAAAATGCAACAATGTATAAAAACAACTCTTGATAGTTTCTGGTCCCTTCCTAAGTCTGGTCACATTACTTATCTATTCTAAGTGTTTAAGTGAATCAAAGATACAGTCGTTAGGGTCCCAGTAATAATATTATCATACCAGAAATACAGTGACAAATACTGAATTCTAGGTCAAATCAGAAACTGACTTCTCCCATTAAAGTTAATTATGCCCAGTCATTCTCAATGTCTAGTAAAAATAGCTAGAACTAGATTCATATGATGAAGAAAACATATCTACTGTGTAGAAATGGTGGGTGTGTTTGATATTCTTTATTTGCCCCTCAGAAATCCTGTTGATCATTTTCTATTATGTTATGAACCTTTGGAGGCTAAGAAGACCAGACTTTATCCCTTTAGCTCTCCTGGCCTCTGACTTCTACTTGAGTTTGTCCAGTGGTGGACAAAAGTGATTGTTGAGTCAGTGGAGAAAGAGATTAGTGGATTGATTCTTTCCTCTGACTCCTTTCTTACTGGGCAGTGGCCAGATCTCTCCACTGAAGCCCAGAGCTCAGAGTCCCTCACTTTTAGCTGCAGCTATGTGCAACACTCTTTAGAGACTGCAATATCCATTCTCTTCCTTTGCCCTGTGGGTCTAAAAGTATTCATGCATCCATGTTCTTGCCTGTCTCACTGAGTTTTGCTTTTCCTTTTAAGCTATCCTTAGTTCTGCTACAGCTTCCAGATCCTTAAAGTTCATTGTGTGTTAGTCGCTCAGGTATGTCTGACTTTCTGTGATCTCCATGGAGTGTAGCCTACCAGGTGTCTCTGTCCAAAGGATTCTTCAGACAAGAATGCTGGAGTGGGTAACCATTCCCTTCTGCATGGATCTTCCCTGACCCATGGGAGCAACCCAGGTCTCCCACATTGCAGGCAGATTCTCTACCATCTGAGCCACCAGGGAAGCCAGTTTTCTTTATTTTTCTTATCTGTGTAAATCTGTGACAATGATAGGGGTGGCTATGGAGCTGCTAGATAAAGATGGTCCTTCAAAGATCTAGTGCTAAACTGCTTACAACAGAAGGGGGACATCTTTTTTCCTGACTCCAAAATCATAAATACAAGAACATGTCACAGGTCATTTAAAAATAAGTGCTGAGAAATCAATGATTTAAGAATGAATTTTACACTGTTGGTGGGAATGCAAACTAGTACAGCCACTATGGAAAACAGTGTGGAGATTTCTTAAAAAACTGGAAATAGAACTGCCATATGACCCAGCAATCCCACTTCTGGGCATACACACTGAGGAAACCAGATCTGAAAGAGACACGTGCACCCCAATGTTCATCGCAGCACTGTTTATAATAGCCAGGACATGGAAGCAACCTAGATGCCAATCATCAGATGAATGGATAAGGAAGCTGTGGTACATATACACCATGGAATATTACTCAGCCATTAAAAAGAATTCATTTGAATCAGTCCTAATGAGATGGATGAAACTGGAGCCCATTATACAGAGTGAAGTAAGCCAGAAAGATAAAGAACATTACAGCATACTAACACATATATATGGAATCTAGAAAGATGGTAACAATAACCCTATATGCAAAACAGAAAAAGAGACACAGAAATACAGAACAGACTTTTGAACTCTGTGGGAGAAGGTGAGGGTGGGATGTTTCAAAAGAACAGCATGTATACTATCTATGGTGAAACAGATCACCAGCCCAGGTGGGATGCATGAGACAAGTGCTCGGGCCTGGTGCACTGGGAAGACCCAGAGGAATCGGGTGGAGAGGGAGGTGGGAGCGGGGATCGGGATGGGGAATACATGTAAATCTATGGCTGATTCATATCAATGTATGACAAAACCCACTGAAATGTTGTGAAGTAATTAGCCTCCAACTAATAAAAAATAAATAAATAAATAAATAATAATAATGGAAAAGAATATCTCTCTATAGATAGATAGATAAATAGATGGATAGATAGATAGATAGATAGATAACTGAACCACTATGCTGTACCTTTGAAACCAATATCACATTGTAAATTAACTATAAAAAAAAAAAAGAATGAATTTGGTAAAATTGCACAAATTTTAAGCTGTTAGATGATGAATAAGTTCTGAGGATCTAATATGTAACATGGTGACTATGATTTGTAATGTGTTATTGACACATGTGTGGTTACGCAGGTGATGTTAGTGGTAAAGAACCCTCCTGCCAATGCAGAATTCACAAGAGACGTGGGGTGAATCCCTGGGTCAGGAAGATCCCCTGGAGGAGGGCATGGGAACCCACTCTAGTATTCTTTCCTGGAGAATCCCCATGGACAGAGGAGCCTAGCAGGCTATAAAGTCCATGGGGTCACAAAGAGTTGGACATGACTGAAGTCACTTAGCACACATGTAAGAGAGGAAAACTTAAAAGTTCTCACCAAAATGATCTTTAAAGGTAAATATGTGAGGTGATTTTAATAGATATATTAATTAAATCAATGAGGGAAGCCATTAATCATGCACACCTATTACATTGTAATATATACTTTAAATATCTTGCCATTTTATCTGGAAATTATATTTTTAAAAACTGAAAAAAGAAAAAAAAACAAGAACTCAATGCTTTTTATATAATATTATAGGTATTTCAGATGATACTCTTGGTATTTAAAAGGGTTTTTTTTTATTCCAGATTATAACCTGTGGGATTCACTGGATATTCTAAAAAGGAAGAAACCTTGGAAATTATCTAGACAATCCTCCCATATTAAGGATACATAAGTAAATCCAAGAATAATTAAGTCACTTATCTATACTTATAAAACTCGATGTAAAAGTAGCAATAGAAACCAGGTTTCCTAGCTTTAGGGGAATCTTTACCAAATTACCTGGCAAATGGAAATATTTCCTGTGCTCTGAAAAACTTGATTCTTATCTCTTTCACAGAACAGATCATATTCCACCTTGTATTCATTGTCCAGTTAGCACAAGTTTTACCAAGTAAATTAAATTCCTTGAAGGTTCAATCCTGGCATGTCTGTTCTTTTCACTCCATATTCTCACTTATGGCTAACTCTCTATAAACACCATTTCGTCTCCCTGGAAGACCCTCGCTCTTTTACCTCATGACTTCCCCGACATCTTTCAGATCTCAGTAATAACCACTTCCACAAAGCAGCCTTTTGTGATTCTGACACAGCTTAGATCTCCTTGTTATGTGGACATATGGCATTCTGTGCTTTTTCCTCTCAACATGTGTCCCAATTGTGGTGCAACATTTAACTTTGAAATTTACCTCTTTCTGTTTTTCTGTTAAAATGTAAGTCCTAATTCACAAAGCCTACACGTGTACTCTTCACTACTGTCCATTCTTTGCATCCGGCAGACCTTCGCTAGGTGTTTGTTCAATGAAACACTTTGTTTTGTGCAGAGTAAAATTCCAATGATTTTGATGCTGCTCTCACAGTGTACAATGAACGAAAACCAATGAGGTCTTTTCTTCCCACCCAAACCCTCATACACTGATTATTTGGAAATAACTACAGAACTAGAACTGTGGGGGCTTCCCTTGAGGCTCAACTGGTAAAAAATCTGCCTGCAATGTGGGAGGTCTGGGTTTGATCCCTGGGTTGGGAAGATTCCCTGGAGAAGGGAAAGGCTACCCACTCCAGTATTCTGGCCTGGAGAATTCCATGGACTCTAGAGTCCATGGGGTCACAAAGAGTTGGACACGACTGAGTGACTTTCACTTTCACAGAACTGTGTGTGCATTTGCTTTTAATTGTTACCCTATTAGATGGAAAGCACTGGATGTTCGGTCTTTTATTCCCCATACAGTAGCCCTCACAGTTTCCTGTCCTAAGATAATGTGATAATCGAGTCACTGACTAAAAGTCTGAATAGGACAGAACTAGAGACAGTGCTCTGAACCTGCCACTTGAGTCTACTTTTTACCATAGTATTCTTAACTTCACAAAAGGAGTTCAGTTTCTCAGCTGTACTCTCTGATCATGACAGATGAAATACTTTAAGGAGAGCCTACAAATCAAATATTCTTACATTGTATACAAACACCTAATCCTTCTTCAAAGGTACAAAAGAAATTCACCTCCTTGATGAATTGTTATCTACTTTTCCTAGATCAAAGTACCATCTTCCTCCTTAGGGCTTGCTAATGTCCTTCTCATCTTTTTTATCTCACTGACCTCTTTCTGACTTTTACTATAGTTAATTATCTGAACAACACCAATTCCTACTGTTTTCATTCAGTTACCTAGGAGCTACAAGCATATGCCAACTGCCCTGAAGTTACTATTTATTGAATATCAAACATAGCAGAAACTGGCCAGCCATTTGTTCTTTCTGAGGTAAATATTATAATTCAAAGCAAATACCCAGCCTCTGGTATTTTAGATAAACTGACAACTGGACAAAATCTTACTGCTATTCCAGATAAAAGTTCCTTTTGTGTTATTATTATTATTTTTTTTTTAAGAGAGAACCTGCATTCTAGATACCATTTAGGTAAATAGAAATGGGACTGATATGTTAGCTGGGAGAAAACCCACTGTTGCAGGAAACAAAAGTAGACAAATCATGCATCTTCTGTATACTTCAAGACCCATTTTATTTTGTGCTGGCAGCTAAAGAGTCTGTCTGCAGACAGGAGACCTGGGTTCCATCCCTGGTCAGCAAGATCCCAGAAGAGGGCATGTCAAACCACTCCAGTATTCTTGCCTAGGGAATCCCCATGGATAGAGGAGCATGGCAGGCTGCAATACAAGTGGTCAACAGTCCATGGGGTCATAAAGTGTTGGACACGACTGATCAACTACACACAGCAAACTTCTCAAGGTGACATATTGACATTTAGAAACAGTTTCTCTCACTAGTGTGCTTAACTACAACTTCCGCTTTTCAATGGAAGATCAAAGACAAAAATAATATTCCATAACAAGTAATTACTTCTATCAAGGATTTTTTCTTAAAGCTAAGCTAGAGAAATACACTGTGAGATAGAGTAGATAATGCGAAGTATAAGAGATCCAAACAGGGAAGCTGCCCAAACAATCAATAATTTTCTTTTTTGGAAAAAAGAACAAACCTCAGTTTGGAATCATGTTTTATACAGTGATTTGCATAATCTTTGGAAGTGTAAAGGATTTTCTACTCTAATTTTCCTTTTCCAATTGAGAAAACCAAGCCCTAGAGAAGTGAAGATAAGATTTCCAAGTGAAAGAGCAGTTATGTTAGGATTCTGATGAGAGCCCAGTGACAGGCCTTAGGGTCCAGTTGCTTCATCTTTAGGCTGACAGGCTGGAGATTGAGATACCAGTAATGGTCTTGTCTTCAGGCTAAATTGCTTTTGTTTTGGGAAACCTCTATCTTTGCTCTTAAAGCTCTCAACTAATCACATAAAATCCACAATCTATTGGTTTAAATATTATTTCACTCTAAGAAAATATGTTCCCAGGTGAGCATGTCAAAGAACTACAATTTTAAAGAAATGTACAGTTCTATGGAATATGTTACCATGTGCCACAGGAATTGAATATCTATGCTACCTGTTCCACATTCATGATCTTGGAAGGGAAAACAAGATTGACAATTTTTTTCCCCCCACTTAATCATGTCCAGTGATTTAGTGCATGCAGGCTGCTGTTACAAAATGCCAGAGGCTGGGTGGTTTATAAACCACGTTATTTATCACTGCTTTGGAGGCTAGAATTCCAAGATCAGGGTGCCAGCATGGTTGAGTGAGTGAGGGCCTCTTCCAGGACATATCCCTAAATAGAAGGGATGAGCAAGTATTTCAGGCCTCTTTCACAAGACCCTAATCCCATTCATGTGAGGTCTGCCCTCTTGACTTAATCATTTTCCAATGGTCCCACCTCCTAAAATCATCACTTTGGGGATTAGGTTTTCAACATATGAAATTTGGGAGAACACATGCATTTAGACCATGGCACCCAAAGAAGAGACTAACTTGTCTAAAGTAACCCAGTGCCTCATCCATACTGAATGCTCTGTGGCCCTGATAGGAAGCGAAGGACTAAGGAAGTTGAACAAGGACCAGCAGCCCCAGGTGGAGGGTCTGAGATGGCAAACTCCTTGATGGACTTCACAACAATATATGAGTATCTCCAGGGTCTTCCTTGGTTACCAATCATTGAGCAATCCCCACCTCCATACATGTTTCTATTTGAAATATGAGTTAATTACTGAGTTCTTAGACAAAATACCAGTTGACCAACTTGGAAACATCATGACTATGCATATGAAGAAAAGGGCTTTTGCAGATACAAATTTCAGAGTGAAAAGTCCTCAAGACTTTATTCACTTCAGATAGCAATTACAAGTTTGGGGATCTCCCAAGACCATTCTTGGGTTCCATAATCAGCTAGGACTCCAAGAGCTCCCTGAAAGCTGTTATACATGTGGTTATGATTTATTCCAGATCTTTGATTTATTTTTAATTCATTTTTTATTTTTAGTGCAGTATAATTGATTTATAATGCTATACATGTCAGTTTTTGTCAAATAGTGAATAAGTTATACATATATGTATATCCACTCTTATTTAGATTCTTTTCTCATGGAGCCACAGACGGGTTCCAAATAGGAAAAGGAGTATGTCAAGGTTGTATATTGTCACCCTGCTTATTTAACTTATATGCAGAGTACATCATGAGAAACGCTGGGCTGGATGAAGCTCAAGCTGGAATCAAGATTGCCAGAAGGAATATCAATAATCTCAGATATGCAGATGACACTACCCTTATGGCAGAAAGTGAATAAGAACTAAAGGGTCTCTTCATAAAAGTGAAAGAGGAGAGTGAAAATGTTGATTTAAATCTCAACATTCAGAAAACTAAGATCATGGCATCTGGTCCCATCACTTCATGACAAATAGATGGGGAAACTGGAAACGGTGGCTGACTTTATTGTTTTGGGCTCCAAAATCACTTCTGATGGTGAATGCAGCCATGAAATTAAAAGATGCTTACTCCTTGGAAGGTAAGTTACGGCCAACCTAGACAGTATATTAAAAAGCAAAGACATTACTTTGCTAACAAAGGTCCATCTAGTCAAGGCTATGGTTTTCCAATAGTCATGTGTGGATGTGACAGTTGGACTATAAAGAAAGCTGAGTGCTTAAGAATTGATGCTTTTGCACTGTAGTGTTCGAGAAGACTCTTGAAGGTCCCTTGGACTGCAAGGAGATCCAATCAGTCCATCCTAAAGGAGATCAGTCCTGGGTGTTCATTGGAAAGACTGATGTTAAAGCTGAAACTCTAATACTTTGGCCACTTCATGCGAAGAGTTGACTCATTGGAAAAGATCCTGATGCTGGGAAGGATTGTGGGCAGAAGAAGAAGGGGACAACAGAGGATGAGATGGTTAGGTGGCATCACCAACTCAATGGACATGAGTTTGGGTAGACTCCGAGAGTTGGTGATGGACAGGGAGGCCTGGCATGCTGTGCTTCATGGGGTCGCAAAAGTTATACATGATGAGCGACTGAAGTGAACTGAACTCATGTAGGTCATTACAGAGAGTTGAGTAGAGTTTCCTATTCTATACAGTAAGTCCTTATTAGTTATCTATCTTATATATATTAGTGTGTACATGTCAATCCGAATGTCACAATTCATCCCTCCCTTCTTCCTCCTGGAACCATACGATTATTTTCTACATTGTGACTCTCTTCCTGTTTGTAAATAAGTTCATTTGTACCATTTTTTTTTTACTATTCTACATTTCAGTGATATCATATGCATTTGTCTTTCTCTGTTTGATTTACTTCGCTTCGTATGACAATATCCAGGTCCATCCATATTGCTTCTGATAGCATTATTTTGTTCCTTCTTATGGCTGAGTAACATTACATTGTATATCTGCACTACATCTTCTTTGCCCATTTCTCTGTTGATGGGCATTTGGGTTGCTTCCATGTTCTGGCTGTTGGAAACGGTGCTGCAATAAACACTGCTGTGCTTAGTCATTCAGTCGTGTCTGACTCTTTGTGACCCCATGGATTTTAGCCTGCCTGGTTCCTCTGTCCATGGGGATTGACCCCGAGGACAAGAATAGGCAAGAATATTGGAGTGGGTTGCCATCACCTCCTCCAGGGGATCTTCCCAATCCAGGGATCAAACCCAGGAGCCCACAATGCAGGCAGATTCTTTATCATCTGAGCTACCAGGGAAACCCTAATGAAGCAAGGAACACTGAGGTGCATGTATTTTTACAAAGGATGATTTTCTCTTGGTATTTACCCAGGGGATTGCAGCTTTTTAAAAGATACAGAAAAAAACTGCCCAGGAAACGGCGTATAGGGCAGAGTCAAAGGAAACATGAAACATGGAACTTTGGTTCGTCTTCCCAGGGTGTCATGGGCATCTCATTGTTCCCAGCACCAATGTGCCGGCAGTGAGCACTTGCAGACATGGGAGCTCACTCCAGGCTCCGTGCCCAGAGTTTTTACTGGGGCTCCATCGCCAAGGCATGACTGAGGGTCCATACAGCTGATCTCAGGCTCAAACCTCTCTAGAGGTGCAGTTGATACTGCATGACTGAAACCCCCATCCTGAATCACATCATTCATGTGGCGCAAGGCTTTTACTCTAAATCACACTGTTGACATCTCTATCAGGTTGTCCCAAGACCCTCACATAAACAAAAGCACTTTTCTCAGTGTCAACTTTTGACACCTTTAGTCACCCTTTCTCAGAGAAAACAACCTAAGGGTTTAGAGAGGAGCTCTCAGGAAACAAGGGCAAAGTCCAGACTTCCCTTAGGATGAGGATGAGGCCATCACTACACAGTCGGGTGGATGGTTTTGCTTGACAAAGCTCCCTCATTGTAACTTCACAATAAGAAAATGTGAAGTGGCAAACATTGGTCAAGCATTTATCTTCTTCTGGGCTTTCTCTGAAATGGTTTTTTTTTTTTTTTTTTTTTTTTTGCATTATCTTCATTAATTCTTATGCAACACCATGAGGTGGACACTAGTTTAAATGGAATTAGGGAGAGAAGTAAAATAAGGCTTGCCTAAAGTTTCAGAGCTAGTGAGTAGTGGAGTGGGAGTATGTACAAAGGCTACAGGACTCCAAGGTTCATACTTAAAGCCACTATGTTGTAAAGATGCCAACATTTCTTTTTTTAGCATTTTAATTTTTTTGGTTGTGTCGTGTCTTAATTTTTGTACATCCGCATCTTCCACCTGTCTTGTGGCATGTGGACTCTAGATCTGCGAGCAGGGATTGAGCCCAGGCCTCCCGCATTAGGAACACGGATCCTTAAGCACTGGACAATTGGGAAACTTCTGACACCATTTCCATTTGGAGTAAATATTTACATGCAAATGTACATCCAAAGAAGATTTTTTAATCAATATTGTCAAGTCATTCTGTACCACAGTATATATGAATTAAGAAAGTTGTAACATTAATTCTTCTTGCTATCCATTTAACAGAAATAAATAAAAGAAAGAAAGACATGAAGACTTACCATAAGCTCATGATGCCATGATCAAAGAAGGTTTAGGTGACAAGAGCATTTAATATGGTCTTTTTGTCTGGCATCCCAGAAATCTGTACACCCTGGGGTATCACATAATAATAATAAGATTCCAGATAGTGAAAAGCATGCCTTTCTTTATAAAACAGGACCAGGGCAATTCTGAAATGGGAGGTGGGAAAGAAGACCCATATTTAAGCCTTTACATACAAATTGTTTCTCAGAGAGAAAAATTTAGAAAAGAATTCATATGAATGTTGAGAGTCTGAAAATTGTTTCCCTTAAAACTCTCCCCATGAGCACACGGCATAGAAAACTTCATGTACACCAGAGTACCCTGGTTTGTTACCACAGTTTAACTGATCCAGTATTTTAATTATTTTCTTGATTTTGGGTGAAGCTTTCATTAACTTCCCATGTGACCAATGTGCTGATAATTGATAAATCAATTGGAATGGGGTTCCTGAAAATAGAGTGGATGGATGAGAAAAGTAAACTGAAGTCTAAGTGAAGGGAGTTCAATACACATAGGGAGATAGGAATTTTAACTTTTCTGAGGAATGGTGGTTGGTGAGATGTGGTCCTATAGGTTCTGTGTGAAGGAGCCCCACTCCCTTGCATCAACTGAGGACAGGGAAAAGGATGGAGTCTAAGCTCTGGTGGTAAGACAGAAGTGTTTCAGTCCACAGCCCTTCATTATAGACAGAGTGAGCTCTCTGTAGGCAATGGTATTCAAAATAGGATACCAGCAACAGCAATACAAATGACCAAGTGATGGAGGAGCAACACAGACCTGTTCTAATCAACCCAAGGTGTTCTTAGTGTGAAAATATTGATGGCCTCCTGACCACTTACTTTTTAGTTCTACTTTTGTCTGAGAGAAAAGTTCCTCCAAGAAGGATGGGAGTTCATACTCCTTCCAGGAAGCCAACTAGGGAGCCTAAGCCATGGAATTACCATTTGCATCTAGAGTCACTTTTATAGCAATACTGTGTCTCCCACCCTTCAAGTGGGTGGCCTTGGAAACAGCAATTACAATCATGATGTTAAAGAAATATTAAATACAGATGTTCTTCTCTTGTACTGCCTGTAAATTTTAGAAACAGGTAATTATGAAATTGTTTTTCAAAGATGGGACAGCTGCCTGCTTTTTAATTACCTTGATTATTCTAGAATATAATCTAAGTTTAAAATGTCTTTTTCTGAGAAAAGTGACTACTTCCCTACCACACCCAATGTGTCACCTTCTTCACTAAATATCTTGTAGCAATGTAACTTCTCATTTTTAATCGCTTTATACCCACTGTCCCCAGGAAGCGTCGCAAAGAGTCGGACATGACTAAGCGACTGAACTGAACTGTACTGAATACCCACTGTCTCCAGGAAGTAGCAGCTTTATGGAAAAATGAGTACCCTGTCTTAATATAAAGTGTCCCCATATGGCTACTGTTCTTAAAGACCCAAATGGCTTTTCTTTCCTACCACCCAGAACTTTATTCAGTGCACATTTTTACATTTATTTTTGGTTCTCTTCTTTTTCTCCAATTTCAACTTTAAGGACCTAATTTTTGTTTTAATTTTGTTTGCCTATTGTGTCATTAGCCACAGGATTTCTTAGCGAACATAGTAGACTCAGTGCAAATTTGAGTCATGCTCTATGATAAAGAATACAACTTTGAGATATAAATCAGAATCATTAAAGAAACATGGTAAGTGGTTAAAAAAAGTCAAAATGTGGTTATCCTAAGGCTATATAATCCTTTAACCACATATCTAGATGAAAAGTTTGAGTTAGATATTTGATAGGCCTCACATGTTTTATTTTCTTGGTCTCCATAATCATTGCAGATGATGACTGCAACCATGAAATTAAAAGATTAGTGAAGGACAGGGAAGCCTGGTGTGTGGCAGTCCATGGGGTCACAAATGTCAGATATGACTTAGTGACTGAACAACAAGAAGAACAAGGCCTCATGTGTGGATATGAAGTTTAATATTTATGAAATATAAACAGTCTTACATTACACATATAGAATAACTTCGGTAATGTGAGTTGTAATAAAGGCTAATCACAGCACAATTAAAAGGCCAAATGTAATTACAATTCTTTGATTTGTTGTTACTACCAGTTTCTAATTGTTGTGGCTGTTTAGTTGCTAAGTCCGTGTCTGAAACTTTTGGGACCTCCTGGGCTGTAGCCCACCAGGCTCCTCTGCCCATGGGATTTTCCAGAAAAATGTATTGGATTAGGTTGCCATTTTCTTCTGCAGGGGATCTTACCTATAGAACCCAGTGCTCTCTCTCGAGGTCATGTGAGGAGGCATGTCTCCAGGACAGACAGGAGTGGAGGGTTCGCTCCTAGGCTCAGGTGTCCATGTGTCTGCCCAGAAGTCCACTCATAGTAAGGACACAACTGCAGTGAGCAAGTGAGGTTGTGAGTCACAGGCTAGGGATCTTTTGCTGTTTCTGTCTGGCCCTCCCAAAGATAGGAGAGAGTCGATAGAATTCATCATTTTTTCCCACACCTGAGGTGCTCTTTGGATTTTAAATGTCTTTCTTTTTATAAGCTCTTCTCTGACCTGGAATCTTGTCCCCTTCTACTCCTGGGGAGTTCCTCCAGGTCCTATTTCACTTCCTTTTTGAAAATTCTTGTAACTTTTCCAGACAAATCAGCTCTTCTCTCCTTTGGGTTACTATGCTAAGTTTTAATTATATTCACCAAAGAAATGAATACAACTGGACTAATTATTTATTCACATATTTATCATTTCTCATAAAAAATTTGGGACCAGCAAGACTAAATTCAAACATTAACCCTTCATAATATTTAATAAATTTATGTTGAACTAATTCTCAAAATACAGTATTTATTTATAAATTGGTTATTTATGAATTGGTATGGTCATTTCTCATGCCATAATGCCATAGACTATGTTTCAGGATAGTATTAAATTTTTGTTAATGTAAAGGAGTAAAGTAGTAAACTCAAAATCAGTTAAATATTTTGCAAATGTGAATAATTTCAAAAACTCATCTATAAATACAAATTCTTAAGATAATGGGATCTTTGAAAATATTGAGTTTTTATACTTAATATTCAAGGTAACTTTTTACTCTCAATCCCCAGTGTGGCAAAAAGCAGAGTGTTTATCAGGAAAGTTTGGGGAATCTTATTTTTTGTTATCCAGGGTCAGATGCCTGTTGAATAAATATTACAACCTAGACTCTCTTTATTTCCACTCCTATGTCAGGACAATTTCAAAAGTCATCAAGTTATTCAGGGCTATATCCTCCTAGATCCTTTTGTCAGTTAATAAAGGAGAAGTAGAAATATGAAGGACCATAGAGAAACATATAGTCAGTCTACCTCTACTTTTTTCCCAAGATGTAGGTTATTTTTTAATTGACATATAACACCATACACATTTTAGATATGCAACACAATGGTTTGATATTTGTATATATGGCAAAACTATGACCACAGTAATTCTAGTGTTAATTTACTAGTGTGATCCATCATCACACACTGCTTCAAATTTTTCTTGTGGTGAGTACTTCGAGATCTACTCTCTTAGCAACTTTCAAGTATACAATATGATATTATTAACTGTAGTCACCACACTCTGTATTATATCCCTGTGACTTATTTTTAACGGGAAATCTGTATCTACTTCACTCATTCAGGCTCCCCCACCCAAACCCCGCCTCTGGAAACCACCAAACTGTTCTCTGGATTTATATTTTGTTCTTTGTGGTTATTGGTTTTTGATTCCTCATTTAAGGGAGCTCATATAGCATTTGTCTTTATCTGACTTATTTTGCATAGCATAATGCCCTCAAGGTTCATTCATGATATTACAGAGAGCAAGATTTCTTCCTGGTAAGTCCGTAACTAATACATTAAGAGTACTTGCATAATCCTGAGGATAATGTTGGTTAGCTCCACACCTTACTCACCCCTCATGATGAACAACCTGTTGATTGTGGTATGATTCGTGTAATTTAGTCTTTAATTGTTCCCTGTCTGTTTGCATGACACCATTTTGCTACCTGCCCCCCTGGACCTGAGTCCCAATGTCCAGTGCAATAGCAAGCATCATTTGCACCTGGCCTGAGAGGTGGAAAATGCAACAGTTGCTATACTTTCGCAAAAACCATTATGATTATATAAAAATAAAACTGGAGTAAAGCAAATACAATTTTTACTAGAGAAATTGTATAATATATCGGTTTTTAAATCAAAAACGCAATGCAGTGACTAAATTTTGTGGATTTTAATGCTTCACAATTGCTTACTATTTCTTTCTTTGGCCATTTCAGTTTATGTGAAAAAAAAATATTTTAAGAAATGAATATATATCACTGTTTTGAAAAATACAATGTAAATGTATCCAAGATGATATCTAACTTGGATTAAAAAAAGATGAGACACTAATAAAACTTAATTAAATCATTCAATATTTAAAATGATTTCTAACTCTAACTTATTTAATGGTTCCCTTTTATGTAGTTGAAGCCCTATTATGAAGTCTATACATAAAGAAAATTCAAAAGTAAAATCAATCTATTTAATGTATTCCTCTCAATCAAAAATTCCATTTCCTTTATCCTTCCTAAATTTAAATCACCTCAGAACACCACATATCTATTTATATTTTGTTCATATCAGAGAACACATAATAAAATAGGGTTACAAATGTATCACTTATAAAGTAGTTGCATCTTTAAATATATCTCATTCATTTCACATGTTTCATTTCATTTAATTAACAATGTATAGTAATATTGTCCAATTTAGAATGAATGTCAAATAAGTGGTAGATGAGACAATGGATATTTACTAACTCCATTTTTAACATCACTCACAACCTACTGTATAGATATATATGTCTTCAATATCCTTCAGATATTATTTCTTACAGTGAGACATAAGAATTTTACTTTGTATAAAAGACAGAATTAGAACAAAATTATCTTCTTTGGTAAAAATGCAATATATTACCATATTACTACAAGGATTTGTACACATCTATAAGATAACCACATTTCTTATATTATGCCACATATATTAAAATGGAAAAAAATTAATAAATAACATAAGCAATGAAACACATCACAGAATACAAAAGCATATTCCTGGGATGTTTTACCCTAACTAAATAAGAGGGGACAACTGAGCATTTCCTCATTTCTTGGCATATTCCCTTGTGGCTACACAGGTAAAGAAACTGCCAGCAATGCGAGGGACCTGGGTTCCATCCCTGGGTGGGAAAGATTCCCTGGAGAAGGGAACAGCTACCCACTCCAGTATTCTGGCCTGAAAAATACAGCCTATGGAGCCAATAAGAGTTAGAGATGACTGAGTGGCTTTCACTTTCATTTTTCACCACTGGGACAAAGGGCAGAGGATTTATCAGTAAAATCTGGTAGGTCTTATTTTCTTCTTTCTAAGGTCAAATGCCTGTTGCATGAATATTAAAACTTAGACTCTCTTTCTTTTCTCTCTTCTTGTCAGTAAAATTTCTCAAGTCATCATGTTGTTCAGGGCTATGTGGGCATAGATTCTTAGGTCAATTAATATAGGTGAAATAAGACCATAAGGAACATAGAAATGCATATGATCAAAGTCTCTCTCTCCTTTTTTTCATGGCTATTTATTAGATTGAGATATTAATATAATTGACATATAACATCACACAAGTTTTAGATGTACAACACAATGATTTGGTATTTCTAAATACTGCAAATAGGGGCTTCCCTGGTGGCTAAGATGGAAAATAATCACCACAGTAAATCTAGTTAACATTTGTCATAACACATTGTTATGATTTCTTTCTTGTGGTGAGAACTTTTAAGGTCTACTCGCTTTGCAACTTTCAAATGTGCAATACACTATTGTTAACTAGAGTCACTATGCTCGTGTTATATCCCTATGACTTATATATAACTGTAAATTTGTACCTTTTAACCCACTTCACCCATGTTGGCTGCCCACCCAAACCACCAATCTGTTGTCTGTATTTATGTTTTGTTCTTCATGGTTGCTGTTTTATTCCACATTTAAGTGTGATCATACAGCATTTGACTTTCTCGGACTTATTTCATACAGCATAATGTGCTCAAGATTCATTCATGTTATCGCAAATAGCAAGATTTCATTATGGTTAGTCCATAACCGATACATTAAAAGTATCTGCAAAATCCTGATGTATAAACTCGGGGTACCTCCACACCCTACACACCCTTATAGTGAATAAATAGTTGATGGTGGTATGTGTGTTAGTCACTCAGTCATGTGTGACTCCTTGTGACTCCATGGCCTGTAGCCCATCAGGCTCCTGCATCTGTGGAATTCTCCAGGCAAGAATATGGAAGTGGGTTGCCACGCCTTCCTGCAGGAGATCTTCCCAACCCAGGGATCTAACTCAGGTCTCCATCATTGCAAGTGGATTCTTTAACATCTGAGCCACGAGAGATGGCTTTTATCTTCTTTTATCTTAGAAGAAGGTAAAAAACAAAACAAAACAAAAAATACTTACTTTAATTTTTTTTCTTTTATTTTTATTACTTGGAGGCTAATTACTTTATAATATTGTAGTGGTTTTTGCCATACATTGACATGAATTAGCCATGAATTTGCATGTGTTCCCCATCCTGATCCCCCCTCCCACCTCCCTCCCATCCCATCCCTCTGGGTCTTCCCAGTGCACCAGCCCTGAGCACTTGTCTCATGTATCCAGTCTGGGATGGCGATGTTTCACACTTGATAATATACATGTTTCAATGCTATTCTCTCAGATCATCCCACCCTTGCCTTCTCCCACAGAGTCCAAAAGTCTGTTCTATACATCTGTGTCTCTTTTTCTGTCCTGCATGTAGGGTTATCATTACCATCTTTTTAAATTCCATATATATGTGTTCAGTTCAGTTCAGTTGCTAGGTCATGTCCGACTCTCTGCGACCCCATGAATCGCAGTACACCAGGCCTCCCTGTCCATCACCAACTCCCACAGTTTACCCAAACTCATGCCCATTAGTCAGTGATGCCATCCAGTCAACTCATCCTCTGTCGTCCCCTCCTCCTCCTGCCCCCAATCCCTCCCAGCATCAGGGTCTTTTCCAATGAATCACCTCTTCACATGATGTGGCCAAAGTATTGGAGTTTCAGCTTCAGCAGTAGTCTTTCCAATGAACACACAGGACTGATCTCCTTAAGGATGGACTGTTTGGATCTCCTTGCATTCCAATGGACTCTCAAGAGAATTCTCCAAGACCACAGTTCAAAAGCATCAATTGTTCGGCGCTCAGCTTTCTTCACAGACCAACTCTCACATCCATACATGACCACTGGAAAAACCAAAGCCTTGACCAGACGGATCTTTGTTGGCAAAGTAATGTCTCTGCTTTTTAATATGCTATCTAGGTTGTTCATAATGTTCCTTCCAAGGAGTAAGCGTCCTTTAATTTCATGGCTGCAATCACCATCTGCAGTGATTTTGGAGCCCCCCAAAATAAGGTTCTGACACTGTTTCCACTATGTCCCCATCTATTTCCCATGAAGTGATGGGACTGGATTCCATGATCTTAGTTTTCTGAATGTTGAGTTTTTAAACCAACTTTATCACTCTCCTCTTTCATTTTCATTAAGAGGCTCTTTAGTTCTTCTTCACTTTCTGCCACAAGTGTGGTATCCTCTGCATATCTGAGGTTATCGATATTTCTCCTGGCAATCTTGATTCCAGCTTGTGTTTCTTCCAGCCCAGCGTTTATCATGATGTACTCTGCATATAAGTTAAACAAGCAGGGTGACAATATACAGCCTTGACGTACTCCTTTTCCTATTTGAAACCAGTCTGTTGGTCCATGTCCAGTTCTAATTGTTGCTTCCTGACCTGCATACAGGTTTCTCAAGAGGCAGGTCAGGTGGTCTGGTACTCCCATCTCTTTCAGAATTTTCCACAGTTTATTGTGATCCACACAGTCAAAGGCTTTGGCATAGTCAATAAAGCAGAAATAGAGGTTTTTCTGGAACTCTGTTGCTCTTTCTATGATCCAGCTGATGTTGGCAATTTGATCTCTGGTTCCTCTGCCTTTTATGAAACCAGCTTGAACATCTGGAAGTTCACGGTTAATGTATTGCTAAAGCCTGGCTTGGAGAATTTTGAGCATGTGAATTTTACTAGCATGTGAGATGCGTGCAATTGTGTGGTAGCTTGGGCATTCTTTGGCATTGCCTTTCTTAGGGATTGGAATGAAAACTGACCTTTTCCAGTCCTGTGTTAGTAGTGTATTGGTGTTTATCTTTCTGGATTAATTCACTCTGTATAATGGGCTCCATTTTAACATAAAATTCAAGATGAAAATTAAAAGTAATTAATGATAGATTTCACAAGAATGTTCTAGATTATAAGCTTTCTGAAACATGTAGAAATATCACTAAGCAGGCATCTATAATTTTCAAAATACTCTTTTAAAATATATGTTCGAGTAATCACAAACATGAAGGGATGTGGAAACAGGAAGGATTCACACTGTGGGAGCAGAGAGCAAGGGAACTCAGCTCCTAGTCAAAAGGGTTAGGAGTCACTGTCCAAGGAACTGGTGCAGAAGCTAAAAATCTAAAAGATACATGGAAGGAAGCTGAACAAACTATAGTAAAAAAAAAACATTCTAGGCAAAACGAAACAAAGCAAGGAAGACAGTGCAGGATCATGGTATGTTCAGGGAACTGATCAAGTCTGGTGTAGCTGGACTGGAGGAGGGGAGGACAGGGCAGGAATGAAGCTGAAGCCCAGGCAAGGGCCAGTACTAGGAGAGACCAAGGAAGAGTGGGGGAAAAGTAGCTTCTCTTCTAGGGAAAAGGGGTGGCCATCCAAGGGTTTAGGGAGCAGAGACACAATTATACTTCTGTGTTTAAAACAAAGTCTGGCTGAAGAATGGAACCAGTATTAGAGGGAGCAGAAGCGGGTTCCAGGGCTATTAATTCATGGACTGGGGATCACCCAGGATATTGATGGAGCAATTTGTGGTAGAAGGTATGGAAAGAAAAGAAATCTTTAAAAGATTTAAGTAAAAGAATGTTTAAAACATACAACAAAGTCTAATATGTAGGAGGGATAAGCAAAGCAAGAGAGAAAGACGTTCTCTAGCTATAAAATAACTAGAGAATCATCCCTGCCATGTATGATCATGGGAATAAAAATATAAATGTGACAATGTAGACTACATTAAGCATCTCTTATACTGCCTGGTGCATAAAAGGAACTCAAAAAATGAAAATGGCTATCTTTAGAATGAAATAACAATTCACACTTCTTGCAAGTGATGTGAGGTTGAATTTTTTTCTGGGTCAAATCCTTTATTTTGCACTCTATCATTGGGTGCAAAGGCTGCAGTTCACCAGTGCAAGTGGAAAGGAATGTGGCAGGAGGCTGTCTATGTGGAAAGAGTCTATACTGTGACCTCCAGATTATGAATGCTCCACCTTTACATGCTGGCAGCCAATAAAAATGTCCTTTGAGAATATATATCAAGCAGTTTGGTGAGATTTTTCTCTTAAAATTATGAAGACGATGAAGAGCATGATCTTGATCATGGTTTGGTTTCTTTTCCAGGGAGTCTGTTATTAGTCCTATGGATTATGCCTTTCTGATGAAACCATTTTAGGATGGAATAAAATCTTGAGACTCTATAGTTTGCGCCTCCATTGGCCAAGACATAGTTCTTGGCGTGGGTGCTATAGAACTGCGGTTAACCCACACACAAGGTACACATAGATGGAGATGGCCACACACAGACCTCTCTGGTGGGAGGGGCACAGGAGAACCATCCCACAACAGAAGAAGCCTGTTTTACTTCCCTAACTATAGACACAGACCATCACTATCACCGAGGAGGAGGGTGGTGTTTCAGTATTATAGGTTAACACGCATACATTTAGAATTCGTATTGACAAGGCTGCAGTTCTAACATAGAACGGGAGTTGAATGGGCTTCTATCTAAGTTTGTAAGACCTCCATATCTTTATTCAGAATTATTTTCTCTGAATATTCTGAAAGACAGGGGAGTCTGCATGGTACAGTCTTTATGGTTTCAAATAGTTGGACACGATTTAGGACTGAAAAATAGCAACTCTAAACATTCTATTGTGCCATTACAATGGAGCTATATTTTACTCAGGAATTAAATAAGTGGGGAAAATTTGTATGGAGAAAAAATTATTCTTGAACATTCTTTAAATCACCCACAAGGAATGGTTCAGTTCAGTTCAGTTCAGTCACTCAGTCGTGTCTGACTCTTTGCAACCCCATGAATCCTAGAATGCCAGGCTTCCCTGTCCATCGCCAACTCCTGGAGTCTACTCAAACCTATGTCCATCAAGTTGGTGATGCCATCCAGCCATCTCATCCTCTGTGTTCCCCTTCTCCTCCTGCCCCAAATCCTTCCCATCATTAGGTTCTTTTCCAATGAGTCAACTGTCGCATGAGGTGGCCAAAGTACTGGAGTTTCAGCTTCAACATCAGTCCTTCCAATGAACACCCAGGACTGATCTCCTTTAGGATGGACTAGTAAGATCTTCTTGCAGTCCAAGGGAATCTCAGAGCCTTCTCCAACACCACAGTTCAAAAGCATCAATTGTTCAGCGCTCAGCTTTCTTCACCATCATGGTATATGTGGTTTTATACATACTTTGTGGTCTTGCAATAAGCCTAACATGGTCAGGCTTTCTCAAGCATTTAGACAAATTCCTACCTTTTTAGTGGAGAAACCAGATGAAACACTAGGCCTCCGTTTAGTGGTTAGTTTTTTAAAATAAATGTTTGTCTGTCTTCTGTTTTTTTATAAAAATATATACAATGTTTAAAAGTTGCTTTCTATTTATAATTACTACAAAACGTTGGCTACATTACCCATGTTGTACAAAACATCCTTCAGGCTATCTTATATCAAATAGTTTGTACACTCGCCATCACTAAATAATCCCCCACGCACTACTAATCACTAGTTCGTTCTCCACATCTGTGAGTCTACTTTTCTGATTATATTTTCAAGCACAAGTTAGTTGAGTAAGTTAAAGCTACTCAATTCTCCTGCATACAAAAGAAAAGTACTTTTCTAAATCTATATTCAAAATCAACACTCAAAGTCCTATTTTAATTTTTAAAATCAATGTTCAAGAATAACTTGAATCAATTTATTGTCTAATTTAACTAGTAATTTACCTGACTCTTTTGCCATGTCACTTGAAACAGTAAAACATCATTGGCCTAATTAGTCAAGCTTTTAATAAATTGGAATATTGAATGTGCAGAAAAGAGGGGGAGTAATGTAAGATTTCCCTCCTCTTTGCTCACTCATATGTGTACATTAATCCAAACAAATCCCAATGTCATGTCATTCTAGACTTTTATTCATGCTCATTTAATTTTAGAACTGAAAGACAAGTCCAAGATTATCTGCCATGCCTTCTCTTTGCCCTTCTGGATATACTTTCTTCCTTCTCTACCATGTTTATGGCCTCTGTGGGATGGCCTAGGGACCACATCAACAAGCCCCTTTACTTTCTGTCTTCCTGCTGGGATCAACAAATGGGAAGCCCTGGCAGGAGATGGATGGAAGAAAACAGAATGAGATCAGTGAACATATTCCCCTGGCTCCATCCTCTTAAATTTTCCCAGACACAATCACAGTTTCTTCAAGGTATCCTCTCCTGCAAAACTCTAAGTTCCACAGATGCCTCCTTCTCCCATTTCTTTGGATCTAGGCTGATAACAACTCATTTAATATCACCCAACTCCCATAACTTAATAACACTCCTGAAGTATTTTCAATTCTGTATACTTTTTTTTGATTTCTAAATGCTACAATTTAATTTTACACATGAAAACACTGAACCTGAGGAAACACGGCTGTCAAGTTCAAGGTAACACAACCACTAGCCAGCCAGTGAATGACAGTGGGAAGAAACCAGAACATTCCATTGCCAGGAACAGAAGCTTCTCTGAAGCAAATTAAACAGATGAAAAGATGGAGATGTTCTTTGGACCACAGAGCAGGGAAGTTCAGTGGGGCTGAATTGGAGAATGGGAGGAGGCAGAGTCCAACCTTTATTATCAGGAATGTGTCTCTTTTCTCCATCCCTCTCCTTAGCTCCAGGTTGACAGGCAGGCTGTCCCCACAGAACAGAAAATGCAACTACTAGAAGCTGTATCTTTACTCATCCCAAAAGTTCTAGCAAAGTCCCAGAGGCAAGTATAGTTAATTAGCACTACTCACAAGCCCACCATGAACAAATTAAGTGAATCCTGAGTGCTCAAATCAAGACAGTGGGCCATCCCTGGAGTGAGGAAATAGGGTCACCCCCACCCTCAAGACATAGACTCAGGTGGGAAATGGATGACTTCTAAGAGAAAGAGACAGACAGAAAGCAGAGGAAAGAAACATTCCCTAGAAATAAGGGTAGAAGAAATGTAGAACTAAGAAACAACTGGTATACCAAAGCAAGAACAGAATCAGTTATCTGAACCTAATTCAATTTATGTTTCACTATGACACATACAGAAACGAAATAATCTGACCTAACTGAAATCTTATTCCATGGAACCTAAAGAAAATAATCAAACTGTACATACCAATGATCAACATTAGTCTTGTAGTTACAAGTCACAGAGAATTATCACATACATTATCTCATTTAATTCAGTTATTCCAGATTTGGAATTCCATATACTCTCCCTGTGGCCTTTTTCAAGGTCAGACAAATGTTTGTGAACTTTGAGAATCCAAAGATTACTTATAAATGCTTCGATGGTGTTCACATGTGGTTAAGAAACTACAGTGTAAACATTTCCAAAAAACTCATGGTTGTCAGTTTTATTGCGCTAAGAATCACTGTGGAAATTCAGCCAGAGACTCATTAGGATATATTTCTTAGTCAAAGGCCAAATTTCTTGGAATGGTCATGTCTTCTTTTCTGCAATCTGCATTTTACCCAGGCCCCAGGGTAACTCTAATACTAAAAATATAGCTTCACCACTCCCTGTGAAAACCACTGACCAAGGCTTTTGCCATAATATTGTAGAAAAGCATGGATATATGTGCCTAAAGGAGATCAGTCCTGGGTATTCATTGGAAGGACTGATGCTGAAGCTGAAACTCCAATACTTTGGCCACCTCATGTGAAGAGTTGACTCATTGGAAAAGACCCTGATGCTGGGAGGGATTGGGGGCAGGAGGAGAAGGGGACAACAGAGGATGAGATGGCTGGATGGCATCACTGGCTCAATGGACATGAGTTTGAGTAAACTCTGGAAGTTGGTGATGGACAGAGAGGCCTGGCATGCTGTGATTCATGGTATCGCAAAGAGTCAGACATGACTGAGGAACTAAAATGAACTGATGTGCCTACATACCCAGAAATGTGTCATTTGTATAAAAATCTCAAACAAATGATCAAGAGGTGAAGTCTAGCAGACTCTTATGAGATTTTGATATAAAGTTTGGGTTCACTCTGGTGAAATTTAGAGGTCAGAAAATACATGAAGATGACCCAATGATGAAGTATTTAATAAGCTTGGGGAGAAAACAAACGGTGTGGAATCACTCAATTTAGAATGCAAACTAGAACTTGATTGAGAAGGTTAAGAGGAAAGACCAAACACAATAACATGAAAGACTGAATTTGTTTTGTCCTTTCTTGATAAAGGTAAAAATATTTAATACAAATAACCTTTGATATATATATATATATATATATGCATATTTAAGTTTATATACATATAAATTATACCTATATGTAAAACAGTATATAAAATTGCATATATACAGTTTCAGACATTTTCTAAATTTCTCAGTTATGACAACAGATGGATTGAAGATTCCCAAAATTTGCAACAGAAACTCACATCATGTGATATTTTCAAATGTACTTTTCTAAATGGTGATGGCAACTATGGATCAACCCCAGTTGGTAGACATGAGGTCGGTAATCCCCATGTCAGAATTTATTTGGTGCTTATAGTTAGAAAAACTAACTGTCGAAAATCAAAATATATGTCTGTCAAAGCTCAAAAATATTTTCAGTGCATTTCACATCAGAGGTAGGTGGAAACACCCAGTCTCAGGAGGAAATGTCTGAGAAATCTGGTGACAGATGTGATATGAGGACAGGAAAGGAGAAGTGAGTAAGCAAAAGGTGACTCTAAAATCTTTAGCCTCTAGCTGTGTATTCACTCAACTATGCGTCAGTTCAGTTCAGTTCAATTGCTCAGTCATGTATGACTCTTTAGGATCCCATGAACCACAGCACGCCAGGCCTCCCTGTCCATCACCAACTCCCGGAGTCTACCCAAACCCATATCCATTAAGATGGTAATGTTGTCCAGCTATCTCATCCTCTGTTGTCCCCTTCTCCTCCTTCACTCAAACTTTACCAGCTTCACAGTCTTACCAAATGAGTCAGCTCTTCGCATCAGGTGGCCAAAGTATTGGTGTTTCAGCTTCAACATCAGTCCTTCCAATGAACACTCAGGACTGATCTCTTTTACAATAGACTGGTTGGATTTCCTTGCAGTCCAAGGGACTCTCAAGAGTCTTCTCCAACACCACAGTTCAAAAGCATCAATTCTTTAGCACTCAGCTTTCTTTATTATCCAACTCTCATATCCATACATGACCACTGGAAAAACCATAGCCTTGACTAGATGGACCTTTGTTGACAAAATAATGTCTCTGCTTTTTAATATGCTGTCTAGGCTGGTCATAAATTTCCCTCCAAGTAGTGTCTTTTAATTTCATGGCTGAAATCACCATCTGCAGCAATCTTGGAGCCCAGAAAAACACAGTCAGCCACCTTCTCTACTGTTTCCCCATCTATTTGCCATGAAGTGATGGGACCGGATGCCATGATCTTAGTTTTCAGAATGTTGAACTTTAAGCCAACTTTTCACTCTCCTCTTTCATTTTCATTAAGAGGCTCTTTAGTTCTTCTTCACTTTCTTCCATGAGGGTGGTGTTATCTTCATATCTGAGGTTATTGATATTTCTCCTGGCAATCTTGATTCCAGTTTGTGCTTCCTCCAGCCCTGTGTTTCTCATGATGTACTCTGCATATAAGTTAAACAAGCAGGGTGACAATATACAGTCTTGATGTACTCCTTTTCCTATTTGGAACCAGTCTGTTGGTCCATGTTCAGTTCTAATTGTTGCTTCCTGACCTGCATACAGGTTTCTTAAGAGGCAGGTTAGGTGGTCTGGTATTCCCATCTCTTTCAGAATTTTCCACAGTTTATTATGATCCTCACAGTCAAAGGCTTTGGCATAGTCAATAAAGCAGAAATAGATGTTTTTCTGGAATGCTCTCCTTTTTTGATGATCCAGCTGATATTGGCAATTTAATCTCTGGTTCCACTGCCTTTTCTAAATCCAGCTTGAACATCTGGAAGTTCACAGTTCACATATTGTTGAAGCCCAGCTTGGAGAATTTTAAGCATTACTTTACTAGTGTGTGAGGTGAGTGCAATTGTGCGGTAGGTTGAGCATTCTTTGGCATTGCCGTTCCTTGGGACTGGAGTACAAACTGACCTTTTCCAGTCATGTGGCCAATGCTGAGTTGTCCAAATTTGCTGGCATTGAGTGCAGCACTTTCACAGTGTCATCTTTTAGGATTTGAAATAGCTCAACTGGAATCCCATCACCTCAACTAGCTTTGTTCATAGTGATACTTCCTAAGGCCCACTTGACTTCACATTCCAGGAAGTCTGGCTCTAGGTGAGTGATCACACCATCGTGATTATCTGGGTCGTGAAGATATGTTTTGTACAATTCTTCTGTGTATTCTTACCACCTCTTCTTGATGACTTCTGCTTCTGTTAGGTCCCTATCATTTCTGTCCTTTATTGAGCCCATCTTTGCATGAAATATTCCCTTGGTATCTCTAATTTTCTTGAAGAGATCTCTAGTATTTTCCATTCTATTGTTTTCCTCTATTTCTTTGCATTGTTCCCTGACGAAGGTTTCTTATCTCTCATTGCTCTTCTTTGGAACTGTGCATTCAAATGGGTATATCTTTCTTTTTCTCCTTTGCTTTTCACTTCCCTTCTTTTCACAGCTATTTGTAAGGCCTCCTCAGACAGCCATTTTGCTTTTTTGCATTTCTTTTTCTTGGGGATGGTCTTGATCCCTGTCCCATGTACAATGCCATGTACCTCCATCCATAGTTCATCAGGCACTCTATCAGATCTAGTCCCTTAACTCTATTTCTCACTTCCACTGTACAGTCAAAAGGGATTTGATTTAGGTCATACCTGAATGGTCTATTGGTTTTCTCCACTTTCTTCAATTTCAGTCTGAATTTGGCAATAAGGAGTTCATGATCTGAGCCACACTCAGCTCCAGGTCTTGTTTTTGCTGACTATATAGAGCTTTTTCATCTTTGTCTGCAAAGAATATAGTCAATCAGATTTTGGTCTCGACCATCTGGTGATGTCCATGTGTAGAGACTCCCCTTGTGTTGTTGGAAGAGGGTGTTTGCTATGACCAGTGCATTCTCTTGGCAAAACTCTATGATCCTTTGCCCAGGTTCATTCTGTACTCCAAGGCCAAATTTGCCTGTTAGTCCAGGTGTTTCTTGACTTCCTACTTTTGCATTCCAGTCCCCTATAGTGAAAAGGACATCTTTTTAGGGTGTTAGTCCTAAAAGGTCTTGTAGGTCTTCATAGAACTGTTCAACTTCAGCTTCTTCAGTGTTATTGGTTGGGGCATAGGCTTGGATTACCATGATATTGAATGGTTTGCCTTGGAAACGAACAGAGATCATTCTGTCATTTTTGAGATTGCATCCAAGTACTGCATTTCAGACTCTTTTGTTGACCATGATGGCTACTCCATTTCCTCTACGGGATTCCTGCCCACAGTAGTAGATATAATGGTCATCTGAGTTGAATTCACCCATTCCAGTCCATCTTAGTTCACTGATTCCTAGAATGTTGACATTCACCTTTGCCATCTCCTGTTTGACCACTTCCAATTTGCCTTGATTCATGGACCTAACATTCCAGGTTCCCATGCAATATTGCTCTTTACAGCATCGAACCTTGCTTCCATCACAGTCCCATTTACAACTCGGTGTTGTTTTGGCTTTGGCTCCATCCCTTTATTCTTTCTGGAGTTATTTCTCCACTGATCTCCAGTAGCATTTTGGGCACCTGCCAACCTGTGGAGTTCATCTCTCAGTGTCTTATCTTTTTGCCTTTTCATACTTTCATGGGGTTCTCTAGGCAAGAATACTGAAGTGGTTTGCCATTCGCTTCTCCAGTGGACCACATTCTGTCAGACCTCTCCACCATGACCCGGCTGTCTTGGGTGGCCCCACACAGCATGGCTTAGTTTCATTGAGTTACACAAAGCTGTGGTCCATGCGATCAGATTGGCTAGTTGTCTGTGACTGTAGTTTCAGTCTGTCTGCCCTCTGATCCCCTCTCTCAGTACCTACCGTCTTACTTGGGTTTCTCTTACCTTGGATGTGGGGTATCTTCAGGGCCGCTCCAGCAAAGCACAGTCACTGCTCATTACCTATGATGTGGGTTAGCTCCTCTTGACCACCACCCCTGCCCTGGGCCTCAGGCCCAGGATAGCTCCTCTCTACCATGATTATGCGCCATGGCAGCCGCCAGGCTCCTGCGCGTCACAGCTGCGGCTCTCAGAACCCTTTTCTTTTCTACTGACTACAAAACAGTAGGAAAGAAAACAGCCCAAGGCAGCCTGCTTTGTTACACCAATCAGTCATTGAGCAATATGAGAAGTAGCCATTTTAGAGGATACAGTTTCACTCTGCAAAAGTGTTGGGAGGTTCCCCTTAGTCTATAAACTGAGTCTAAGGGAATTAACTAAAAGTAAACTCTAAAGAACCTGGTCAAAATCTCCCAAGCACTTTCGAAGTTTAAGTAGAAATGAAATGCAGGTCTGGTCAGTCACAGAGTCAGTCACAGATCAGTCAGATCCAGAACCAGTTTAGACAAATATCTGTGTATCATATCTGCTCAATCTGGAGTCTCCCCATTTTCCAAACAAATGACTCTGTAGTATCATTTAAGATCGGCAATTCAGTTTTCATCTCAGTCTACATATGAACTTTGACATGTTAGCACTGTGTTGGAAAGAGGATGCAAACAAGTAGATGTATCAGAGGTTGAGAAGCAAAATAAGAGCTACTGTTGTGAAAGGAAAAATATTGATTTGTCTAACCACTGACATAATGTCTAATGGGTTAAGGCAAAGTTAAGGAACAGAACAGACCTCAAGATTCAATCTCTGAGTCTCATGTTTTGAGCTGTACATTCTGAACATAGACTTCCACAATATTATAGTTCAACATCATCATTTCAGGAAAGAATGTGGGGAAAGGAAGAGTTGTCAGGGAGTTAATTTTCATCACAATATGGTTAATATTTAGTTTCTAGCAAATCAGATAATGTATGCAAGATACATATGTCAAGTAAGTACCAATATAATATGCTAAAACGTTTGCATGGATAGATGCACCCAGAAGACTTTTTCTAATGTTATCATCAAGCATGTTGAACATACAAAGAAAAAAAATAAATAAATAAAGAGCCCTATGCCTAAAATGTTGTGTAATCTAAAGATACAATTATACTGTACCTAGGAGAATGACAGACACCCATAAAATGGGTACTCAACAAATACTATAACAACAACAGAAAGAAATCCTATGAATACAATTGATTTTCTGGGACTAAAAGTATGTAAAGGGCTAATCCACATTATCTCTGTTTCACATTTTATATTCTTCCCTAAAATGCTATTCCTTTAATGAAGTGTAACTAATTTGCATTCCAAAGGTGTGAGGTGGATAAAAGTTTGTCACACTTGTAATCTAAGTGTACAAGATTATCACAGGTACAGGCAATTAATAAGCAGATTGCCCTACACCCAGAGTCCTTGGGGACCTGTCATTAACAATGAAGGGATAGTTGAGATTTCAAGTCCCTTACAAATAGAATTAGTCAGAGAAAATTTACATATCCTATTCTCATGTTCTCCGTTTTCATTTGAAATTGAGAACACACTTGAGATACTTTAAAATGATATTATTGACTTGTATAACAATTTTTTGTTATTCTTCTGCAATGTGAATGTGCAGTTTTCAAATATCAAGGCTTTAGTCTGACTTGCTCCACCAGAACACTCTATAGAGGCTGGAAACCATTTCTATATAAGGGTTTGCTCTGCTGAGATGAAGACTACTCTAGCTTGGAAGAGGTTGGAAATATCCCATCTCGAAGCTCTTTTCAGTCCTCCTCAGCATAAACACGTTACTGAGAGGGGTCAAAGGTCACAAACTGCTAAAACAAAGCCCAAATTACTTCCATAAAGAAGCTAAGCTAAGTGGAAACTCAGAGGTCACCAACTGGACTCCTAAATGCAGCAAGGGACAAACAGTAAAACTACCCTTAAAAAGCAACAGGTACATTCTCCTAAATCCTACTGATTTTTACAAGTTGTCCAATAAGTTTAAAAAAACTAGCTTCTTAGGTATCAATGTAGAAACTAATTTGAACTCTTCAAGAAGGAGGAAGTGGTAGTAATAGTGGTGTGGCCAGTACAAACTTAAACTCTGAAAGCAACCAGCCTGCAAACTATGAAGCACCAGGTGGTTTTATAAATCTGAAGATCCATAAATCTTTCCTTAAAGTTTCCAAAAAAAAAAAAAGGGTTATTTTCTTTGTGGGATTGGGGAAAATTTTTGCCATTGGGTATCTGAGCCCCCCAAACCCTAATAGCTTTTTAAGTTTTCTTGCTCTGCATGCAGGAGACAAACAGGACAGAGGCCAAGGGAACAAGCTCAGAGCACAGCGTCATCTGGCAGCTGTCTTGTTGAGGAGAGAAGGCTGAGCTTCTGTTTCTCAACCTTGACTGTCTCACTGTAGTCATCACAACTTAATGAAGTTCTAAGATTTTAAACATTCATGGACTGAGTTTATGGATTCCTCCTTCAATTGGAAAAGTAATATATATTTCTGATTTTCAATTACAACTCCAAATCTCCAGTTTTTAAATCATATTCAGCAGTGGCCAGAAAGAGGGAATGATGGCAGAAAGACTTCCCTGATTTCGTTATTTAGTCACTAATTTGTGCCTGATTCTTTTACAACCCTATGGGCCATAACACCAGGCTCCTCTGTCCGTGGGATTTCCCTGGCATGAATACTGGAATGAGTTGCCATTTCTTTGTCCAGGGGATCTTTACCACTCAGGAAATTGACCCCGGGTCTCCTGCATTGGCAGGTGGGTTCTTTACTGCTGAACCAGCAGTATAACTTTAATTTGTAATGGAGTCAACTTTATCCCTACAACTTTTAATGTGTGTGTTTGACCTACCCCTTTCCCACATCCTACCCGGTAGAATATGCAGAAAGAGTACAGAAACTTGGAGGGAACAAGGGGCAGACCAAAGAGCGATTGGTAGCCACAATGTAATTGGCTCATTTCACTTGTCAAGGTCTGTGTACACACCTGTGTGAGGAGCATCTGTGTGCCAACTTTGTCAGGATGGGATTCAATAAGGCAAGAGTCTGCAAAAAAATATGAGGCTTTGATTTTGCTTCAAAAATTAGTAAATCAGAAAAGGGCAACTGTTCTTGGCAGACCCATCTATCTTACATACTTTGGCCACTGAAATATGTAAGCATTCCATTATTTCATGTTCTTACATCCATTTCCTGCTCTATTCAACCTGTCATTACACATCACCTTAACTTCCTTCCTTCCTTCCTTCCATTTCTTTCTTCCCTAAGTGCATGAAACCCTTGTCTCCTTGTTTATCACAATGAGACTAAGATCAGCATGGATATAAAAATTGCTTTGTAAATTATGAAGCTTTGAAACAATTTCAGTCATGATTATTTATTTATATGCCAAAATATACAATAGAGTGCAAAGGAAGATGTGAGAAATGCTAAATGCTTAAGATTGCTTACCTTTAGAAAATTATGTTCAAGATCATTTAATAATCTAATCAAAGTGTATTAGAAATTATGAGACTAGAGAGGTTTCAAATTCCATCGAAAATTGAAAACAAAACATGGAATGAGTTCAAGCTTCAAGGCATATATAATAAGAAATTTCAACAATCTGGGTTGTTGAGTCCTGGGGTGGATGAATCATTAAATCCATGGCTGATTCATGTCAATATATGACAAAAACCACTACAATATTGTAAAGTAATTAGCCTTCAACTAATAAAAATAAAATTAAAAAAAAAAAAGGAGACTGTGGACTGACTTCCTAGGAATTGTACAAGGAGCAGAATGGTCACCATCTGATGTGGTCCCACTCTGTAACCAAGCAAAAGTACTGAGAGAAATCAGGTCACCCCAATCCTATTTTCTAGTTCCAAAATTTGATCAAGGCATTAATTTTTTAAAACTCTTATGCAAAGTCCCTATAACTTTAATACAAACACTCAGATTTAAAAATGTAAAATTTCCTACTGAATGGAAAAGTCAAAAATTCCAGCTATTATGGTAACAAATAATAAAAATATTTTTTCAAATGCAGGACATGGACATTTTAACAGCAGCCATTACAGATGAGACTTCTGTTTATAAGACACCCCCAGAGGTTCAAAAATCAGAGGTGGTGATAGCAAAACAAGAACAAGTTTCTCGGTTTTTCCATGTATCCCCACAAAGGCTTTATGATCTTAAGTGTTTAGAAAAAAATATATTTCAGCCACATGAAAAATGTCAAACCTTTCAGTGACCTGTCATCATAAACACTGTCACAGACCTTCCACATCAAAGTTAATGACATCCTTGTTAGAAGATCCTTCAGCTACCCGTTATGTATATCTTTATGAATATATTGATATCTATATATTTATATTTATTTGAATATTTTTAAGAAAATTAAGAAGGAAAGTTAAAATTCTCCTCTGATTTGAAGGTTTTGTGTGGGATTTTCACTTTTTTCATTCACATATTACTCTGAAATGAAGAGAATTAGGGCAACAAGATAAGTCTAAGTTCTTTATCTTTAGTCCCATTTTAGGAAAATGGGAACCTGACTTTCTTTTGCGTGCCAGTCATTTAGTGTGTGTGTGTGTGTGTGTGTGTGTGTGTGTGAGATGGGCATATGTATACAAGCATAAGACAGCAACTGCTGCTCAAGCAGCCTGAAAAATTTCATACACCACTGACCTAGTCCTGACAAGAGGAGTCCAGCTTGGAAAACAAAACCTCTCCCTCAGAGCTACCTACTCTCAGCCTTTTGGATCTACTTTAAAAACACAAATGATTCAGGGGGAGGCTTTTATTTCACACAAGAAGCATCAAGTGATAAGGGACTTTGTCACCTCAGGGGACTAAGCACCCACTTATAACATTTGTATGGAAGCTGACTTGTTAAATTTGCCCTCAAAGATAAGGATACTACCAAAGCACTAGGAAGAGGAGAAGCAGGGTCCAGTTAAAAGTGAGGCCAGAGGCTGAGGGGTTATTCATCCACTGATAAATACTTAATTATTAATCCTTTTGCTTAAGTGGTATTTAAGCATCGAAAAAGTCTCCATCTTGCCTTTCTCAGTAGATACTGCAAAGTTTTTCTTTTTCTTATGTCAACAACAACATGTATAAATCAAATGTCATGAATAGTGACTAGCAAGCAGAGTATTGTTTGAAGCAGAATTGGCAAATAAAACTGCAAAATATTTAAAGTATATACCATGAGAATTTGATAGATGTATATATTATATTTTAAATTTACTTTTAATTGGAGTATAATTTCTTTACAATGTGTTGGTTTCTGCTGTACAATGATGTGAATCAGCCATAAGTATACATATATCCCCTCCCTCTTAAATCCGCCCACCATGCACCTCATCCCACTTCTCCAGGTGGTCACACAGAATGGGGTAAGCTTCCTGTGTCATACAGCCACTGCCCACTAGCTATCTGTTAATATTTTACATATGGTAATGTACTGTGTTTCAATGCTACTGTCTCAATTCAACTTGCCCTCTCCTTCCCGCATTGTATCCACAAGCCTGTTCTCTGTCTGTGTCTCTCTTCCTGCCCTGAAAACAGGTTAATCAGTGCTATTTTTCTAGATTCCATATATACGCAGTAATATACAACATTTGGTTTTCTCTTTCTGACTTATTTCACTCTCCATAACAGGCTGTAGGTTCATCCACCTCAGCTCAAGTGACCCAAATTCGCTTCTTTTTAAGGTTAATTAAAATTCTGTTGTATAAATGTACCACAACTTCTTTATCCATTCCTCTCTCAGTGCACATCTAGATTGCTTCCATGCCCTGGCTATTGTAAACACTGTTGCAATGAATTTTGTGGTACACGTGTCTTTTTGAATTATGGTTTTCTCAGGGTATATGCCCAATAGTAGAATTTCTAGGTCATAAGGTAGTTTTGTTAGGACTTCCCTGATGGCTCAGTAGCTAAAGAATCTGCCTGCAATGCAAGAGACACAGGAGATGGTTCAATCCCTAGGTCAGGAAGCTTTGCTGGAGGAGGAAATGGCAACCCACTCCAGTATACTTGCCATTTCCACCTACCCCTCTGCCATAATGCTGACCCTCATTTACATATATATTAGAAAAGATTTTCCCTTTCTATTAACTTAAGTAACATACCTATCATCTGACATGTTTACCTTCTACTTCTTGAAGAGAACACAGGCAAGTTCCACTCTCTTAGAGAGCATCAATTATGCAACACAATTTTATCAGTTATAGTCATCATGCTATACATTAGATCCTCAGACCTTACAATATTCATATGTTATAATGTATAACCTTTTACAATTCAGTCCATATTTCCCCCACTCTCCAAGCCTTGACAATCACTATCCTACTCTGTTTCTGAGTTCCAATTTTTTTTTAAATTCCTTACAATTGAGATCATACACTATCTGTCTTTCTCTAACTTATTTCACTTAGCATAAGGCCCTCCAGTTTCATCTATACTGCCACATATGGAAGAATTTCTTTCTTTTTTAATGGCCAAATAAAATACACATATATATGTCACATTGCATTGTTTTAATCTCTTCACCTGTTGACAGATACTTAGATTGTTTCTATAATAGGTTGTTTCTAGGCTACTGGAATATTGATGCAATGAACATGGGACTACAGATTTCTCTTTGAGATAATTATTTAATTTCTTTGAGTATATCCAGAAGTGGAGTTAATGGCCACATAACAGTTCTTTTTGAAATTTCGTGAGAAAATTCCAGAAGGTATTTCTTGGGAGTTGCACCAATATACATTCCTACCAATAATACATTAAGACCTCCATTTTCTACACATCCTCAATCAAACTTATTTCTTACTTTTTGGTAAAAGACATGTAAACAGGAATGAGGTGGTGTATGTTGTACTTTTGATTTGCACTTCCCTGATAATGATGTTGAGCATCTTGTCATATACATCTTGGGCATTCTGTATGTCTTATTTGGGGGGAAAATTGCCTATTCTGTAAAAAATAGCATGCATTTTGTATACTGTATTTGAATATATAAAACTCAGTTCCCTATCCATACACAAAAACAAATTACAGAAATACAAATAATCCCATTTACAATTGCATCAAAAAAATAAAATACTTAGAAATAAATTTAAGCAAGGTGTTGAAAGATCTATGTATGAAAACATTCAAGACACTCATGAAAGAAATGTTTAAAAGACACAAAGGAAATATATTTCATATTTATTGACTGCAAGAATTAATATTGTTAATCCATTCATACTACCCAAAGCTATCTACATATTCACTGCAGTCTCTTTCAAAATTCCAAGGCACTTTTAACAAAACAACAAAAAAAGATTCTACAACTTGTATAAAACTGCTGTTGTTGTTCAGTTGCCAGGTCATGTCTGACTCTTTGTGACTCCATAGACTCTAGCACACCAGACTTCTCTGTCCCTTACCATCTCCTAGAATTTTCCCAAGTTCTTGCCCACTGAATTGGTGATGCCATCCAACCATCTCATCCTCTGTAAGCCTCTTTTTCTTCTGCCTTCAATATTTCCCAGCATCAGGGTCTTTTCCAATGAATCAGCAATTCACATTAGATGCCCAAAGTATTGGAGCTTCAGGTTCAGCATCAGTCCTTCCAAAGAGTATTTGGGGTTGATTTCCTTTAAGGTTGACTGGTTTGATCTCCTTGCTGTCCAAGGGACTCTCAAGAGTCTTCTCAGCACAGCAGTTTGAAAACATCGGTTCTTCAGCACTCTGCATTCTTTATTGTCTGTCAAACTCTTACATGCATACATCACTACTGGAAAGAGTGTAGCCTTGACTATACAGAACTCTGTCAGCAAAGTGATGTTTTTGCTTTTAACATGCTGTTTAGGTTTGTCATAGCTTTCCTGCCAAGAAGCAATCGTCTTCTAATTTCATGGCTGCAGTCACCATCCACAGTGATTTTAGAGCCCAAGAAGAGGGAATCTGTCACTGCTTCCATATTTCCCCCTTCTATTTGCCATGTAAGCCATGGGATCAGATGCCATGATCTTAGCTTTTTTGATATTGAGTTTTAAGCCAGTTTTTTCACTCTCCTCTTTCACCCTCATCAAGAGGCTCTTTAGTTCCTCTTCACTTTCTGCCATTAGAGTAGCATCATTCACGTATTTGAGGTTGTTGATATTTATCCCAGAAATCTTGATTCCAGCTCTTAGGACTCATCCTGTCCAGCATTTTGCATGACATGCTCTGAGTATAAGTCAAATCAGCAGGGTGACAATATTCAGCCTTGACGGACTCCTTCACTAATTTTGAACCAGCTTATTGTGCCTTGTCTGCTTATAACTGTTGCTTTTAGAACTGCATACAGGTTTCTCAGAAGACAGGTAAGTTTGGTCTGGTATTCCCATCTCCTTAAGAGGTTTCCATTTTGAATACAGGCTTACCTCAAGAAACAAGAAAAAAAATCAAATAAATAATTTAACTCTACACCTAAAGCAAATTGAAAAGGAAGAAATTATGAACCCCAGGGTTAGTAGAAGGAAAGAAATCTTAAAAAGTATGGCAGAAATAAATGCAAAAGAAGCAAAAGAGACCATAGCAAAAAAAATGAACAAAACCAAAAGCTGGTTCTTTGAGAAGGTAAATAAAATTGACAAGACATTAGCCAGATTCATCAAGAAACAAAGGGAGAAAAATCAAATCAATAAAATTAGAGATGAAAATGGAGAGATCACAACAGGCAACATAGAAATACAAAGGATCAAAACAGACCATTATCAACAACTATATGCAAATAAAATGGACAATTTGGAAGAAATGGAAAAATTCCTAGAAAAGTACAACTTTCCAAAACTGAACCAGGAAGAAATAGAAAATCTTAACAGATCCAATACAAGCATGGAAATTGAAACTGTAATCAGAAATCTTCCAACAAACAAAAGCCCAGGACCAGAGGGCTTCACAGCTGAATTCTACCAAAAATTTAGAGAAGAGCTAACACCTCACCTACTCAAACTCTTCCGGAAAATTGCAGAGGAAAGTAAACTTTCAAACTCATTCTATGAGGCCACTATCACCTTAATACCAAAACCTGACAAAGATGCCACAAAAAAAGAAAACTATAGGCCAATATCACTGATGAACATAGATGCAAAAATCATTAACAAAATTCTAGCAAACAGAATCCAACAGCATATTAAAAAGATCATACTCATGACCAAGTGGGCTTTATCCCAGGGATGCAAGGATTCTTCAATATCCTCAAATCAATCAATGTAATACACCACATTAACAAATTGAAAAATAAAAACCAATGCTTATCTCAATAGATGCAGAGAAAGCCTTTGACAAAATTCAACATTCATTTATGATAAAAACCCTCCAGAAAGCAGGAATAGAAGGAACATACCTCAACATAATAAAAGCTATATATGACAGACACACAGAAAACGTTATCCTCAATGGTGAAAAATTGAAAGCACTTCCCCTAATGTCAGGAACAAGACAAGGGTGGCCACTCTCACCACTACTATTCAATATAGTTTTGGAAGTTTTGGCCACAGCAATCAGAGCAGAAAAAGAAATAAAAGGAATCCAGATAGGAAAAGAAGAAGTAAAACTCTCACTGTTTGCAGATGACATGATCCTCTACACAGAAAACCCTAAAGACTCCACCAGAAAATCACTAGAGCTAATCAATGAATATAATAAAGTTGCAGGATATAAAATTAACACACAGAAATCCCTTGTATTCCTATACACTAAAAATGAGAAAACAGAAAGAGAAATTAAGAAAACAATTCCATTCACCATTACAATGAAAGAATAAAATACAACCTAAAGAAATAAAAGACCTATATATAGAAAACTATAAGACACAGATGAAAGAATACAAAGAGGACACAAATAGATGGAGAAGTATACTGTGTTCATGGATCGGAAGAATCAATATAGTGAAAATAAGGATACTACCAAAAGCAATTTATAGATTCAATGCAATCCCTATCAAGCTACCAACAGTATTTTTCAGATGCTCAGGGCTGGTGCACTGGGATGACCCAGAGGGATGGGATGGTGAGGGAGGGGGGTTCAGGATGGGGAACACATGTACACCCATGGTGGATTCAAGTCAATGTATGGCAAAACAAATATAATGTTGTAAAGTAAAATAAATAAATTAATAAATTAAAAATAAAAAAAGAATTTTCCAATTTGCTGTGATCCATACCGTTTGGTGAGGTCAATGAGGCAGATTTCTTTTTTGGAAATCCTGTGCTTTCTCTATGTTTCAGCAAATGTTGGATATTTGATCTCTTGTTCCTAGGCCTTTGCTAAACTCAGCTTGAACATCTGGAATTTCTAGGTTCCCATAATGCTCAAGCCTAGCCTGAGGAATTGAGCATAACTACAACTGTTTAGTGGCTGGAACATTCTTTAGTACTACCTTCTTGGGAACTGGGATGAGGATTGACCTCTTCCTGTCCTCTGACCCCTGCTGGCTTTTTCAAATTTTCACACATACTGAGTGGAGCACTTTAATAACATCATCTTTTAGGATTTTAAATAGCTTTGCTGGCATTCTATCACCTCCACTAGCTTTATGGGCAGCAGTGTTTCTTAAGACCCGCTGGACTTCACATTCCAGAATGTCTGGCTCTGGGTGGGAAAATACACCATTGTGATTATCTGGGTCATTAAGATTTTTTTTGTGTGTAGTTCTTCTGTGTACTTTTTCCATCTCTTCTTGGTCTACTCTGCTATATTAAATCACAAAATACCAAAGAGTCAAAGTGATCTTGGGAAAGAACAACAACATTCGAGACTAGGGTTGCTGATTTCATATTGTATTAGAAAGCTATAGTAATCAAAACAGAATGATTTGCTTCTGGCACAAAAACAGACACATAGAGCAATAGAGCAGAACAGCAAAGCCAGAAAGAACCGCATACCTGTATACTGTTGGTTAGCTTATGAAAAAGGAGCCAAGAATATCCAGTGGGGAAAGGACATGCTTTTCAAAAATGGTGCTGGGAAAACTGGATAGTGCTATGAAAAGATGAAACTGTATCCCTGTCTTTTAGCATACACAAAAATCAACTAAACAGGGATTAAAAAGTTGAACATAAGACTTTAAGCAATGAAACCCCTAGAAGACAACATTGAGGTAATCTTCTTGCAATTGGTCTTTGCAACGAGTTTTTGGGTTTCACATCAAAAGCAAAGGCAACAACTGCAAAAACAAACAAGTGGGACCACATCAAACTCCAAACAAAGGAACATCAACAAAATCAAATGGCAATTTACAGATTGACAGAAGGTATTTCCAAATCATATATTTCATAAGGGCTTAATATCCAAAAATACATGAGACATACATCTCAAGGGAAAAAAAAAACAAATAATCCAAATTTTTAATGGAGCATAAGAAAAGTAAGAGTTTCAATAAATCTGAAGATTAGACTGTAGATGAGAGACACAGCAAGGTTTTCCTTATAGAACCACAAAAGCCTTTATCTTCCTGGCATTACTTTCTTCATCTCCACTCACTTGTTTGACAATTACAGTTTGCAGTGTACATTCTTCACAGTGTACCCACAGTGAGCTATAATATGTACTAAGAACAGCCCCACTGGGGAAAAAAAACCCTAATATTTGCATACTTACTAATGAGGCATGTCAAATGGAAGGTAATTTCCAGAGTTTACCACTCCATTGTATTCTATATTTCATTTCAAAATTGTGCCACAGAGTAAGGAAATTGAGTTAAGAGACCTCAATAATATATAGATAGAAAATCAGTTTTAAATGGGAGCATTAATGGATTATAATTTGGGTGTAATTTATTACTACTATTGTAACTGCATTCCATTTGATTCTCTACTGCATAAGGTTAATATTTTATCATAAATATTAATACCAGCATAGGGACACAAACTACTAAAGTTATAGTGAATAGAGAAAGACATAGAATATAGTAGGCAAGAAGTGAAAGTATGGGAAGTCAGCAATGGTAGTAAAGTGAAGGGCAGTATTGCCTTGAGAGGAAGGAAGGTTCTCAGAGTTTTTTGAAACACCAAGAATGAGCCAGATGTGAGGAATTAGCTTAATTTGTAAACCAGAAACTCTGCCAGAAGAAATTTAAGTTCATAAAAATATTACGATGCTAAAATCCACAATTTAGAGAGAGAATAGGGTAGGGTAGGGTATATAGACATTCAAAACTCTCCATTGCTTAGTGCATCAGGCACTCAAGGACCACCCTCACTGAAGACTTTCTCTATTGCTCAACCTACAGGTACCAGCATGGAGAAAGAGATAGCTCTACTCCACAGGCAGTTGAACCCTACTTTTATGGCCTTGTGGATTTCCTTAAGAAGCATTCGATGCAGCAGATTTCCTGCATCCCATCCCACCGGCTGACTGCCCACGGTCAACAGGACTCCTCTCCCTGGGATCATTCTGCAATCCCCATGGCTCCAGCTCCCAGCTTCCGTGGACACCAGTGGACTTACAACCCTGTCCGAGGTATGAAAGGCAGCAGCATGGCTTGTCTATGTGGTTCTCACTCTGTTCAGACGGTCACAGGTTATTTAGTTCACTCCCCAACAGCTTCAAATGACTCCCCCATTCCAGTGGACGGCCATGGACATGGGGTCTCTCCCCTATGCTTCAGCTGCACCCCCAGGTGCAGGCTGGTCCCAGTTGCTCTCCTTCTTCTTTCCCCTTCATCCTTGTCCCTTCTTTCCTTTGTCCTACTGAGTTCTGTGTGGATCCGGACATTCCTTCTCAGTAGTCAGGGCGTCCTGCCAGTATTCACCTGGTCTTCTGTGAGAACTGCTGCATCTTTAGACGTTGTTGATGCATCGGTGGAGAGATGTGTACCCCACTTCCACCTACCCCTCTGTCATCTTGTCCACCCCCATTTGTACATGTATTAGAAACGAGTTTCCCTTTCTATTAAGTAACATTGCCATCACCACACATGTTTAACTTTTGCTTTTTGAGAACACAGGTAAGTTCCACTCTCTTCAGTTCATTCAGTCATGTCCAACTCTATGTGACCCCATGGACTGTGGCAACACAGGCTTCCCTATGCATAACCAGTTCCTAGAGCTTGTTCAATCTCATGATTAGATCCCATGATTAGATCATGAAGCTCAAATATTAGAACCTCTGATCTTATTATTTTTCTATACATGAAAATATGTAACCTTTAAAAATCTCTCCCTATTTGTCCTACCCTCCAGTCTTTGGCAATCATTTTTCTATTCTGAGTTCCATCTTTTTTTTTTTTTTTTTTTTTTTTCTGAGATTCCTTATGACTGAGATCATATGGTATTTGTCTTCCTCTGACTTAGTTCACTTAGTGTAATGCCCTCCAGTTTCATCCATGTTGCCACAAATGGAAGGAGTTCTTTCTTTTTCTAACGGCAAAATAATATTTACCTATATATGTCACATCACATTGTTTCAATCCATTCACCTGTTGAAAGATACTCAGGTTGTTCCTATACCATGGTTACTGTGAATAATGCCGCAATGAACATAGAAATATAGATCTCTCTTTGAGACAATGATTTCATTTCCTTTGAATATATATCCAAAAGTGGGATAATGGATGACATAACAGTTCTCTTTTAAATTTCTTGAGGAAACTCCACGGTATTTTTCCATGGGAGTTGCACCATTATGCATCCCTACCAACAGTGCATAAGCACTCCTTTTCCTCCTCATCCTCAATAATATTTGTCATTTCTTACATTTTTGGTACTAGCCATTCAAACAGGTATGAGGTGATATCTCTTGTGCTTTTGATCTGCATTTCCTTTGATTATTAGTGATGCTGAGCATCTTGTCATATACCTCTTGATCATCTATATGTCTTATTTGTGGGAAAATGTCTATTCTTTAAAGATGTAGCATACATTATGTTTACTATATTCCAATATAAGAAACTCAGTTGCTTACCAATATATTTACAACAAACTATCAGAAAGTGGTGTAAAGAAAATAATCCCATTTACTATTGCATCACAAAAAAGATAAAACACTTAGAAATAAACTTAAGCAAGGTGTTGAAAGATTTTATGCAAAACCTTTAAGACATTGACAGAAATTTAAAAAAGAGTTAAAGATATGTAAAGTTAGGTTGTCTATTCAATGTGTTTCTTGAGGTAGGACTTGTATTACTATAAACTTCCCTTGTAGAACTGCTTTTGTTGCTTCCCATAGGTTTTATATCATCATGTTTTCATTGTTCTTTGTTTCTAGGAATATTTTGATCTCCCTTATTTCTTCAGTAACCTGTTTATTATCTAGAAATGTGTTGTTTAATCTCCATGTGTTTTTGTTCTTTAAAGTTGTTTTTTTTTTTTTTTTTTTTCTATAGTCGATATCTAGTCTCATACTGTTGTGGTCAGAGAAAATGCTTGATATAATTTTAATTTTCTTAAATTTACTGAGGTTTTATTTGTGACCCAAGATGAGGAAAATGTTCCATGTACAGTTGAAAAAAACTGTATTCTTCTGCCTTTGAATGGAATGTGCTGAAGATATAAATTAGGTCTGTTTGCTCTAATAGTTCCTTTTTCGCTTATGTTTCCCCATTAATATTCTGTTTTGATGATCTGTCCATTGGTAAAGGTGGAGTATTAACATGCCCTAATATTATTGTGTTACTATCAATTTCTCATTTTGTGTCAGTTAGTGCTAACCTTATGTATTGAGTTGCTCCTATGTTGGGTAGATAAATATTTAAAATTGTTATGTCTTTTTCTTGGACTGATCCTTTGATCATTTGGTAGTGTCCTTTATCTCTTATAATAGTTTTTATTTTAAGGTCTATTTTTTCTGATATGAAAATTGCCATTCTGGCTTTCTTTTGATTTCCATTTTCATGGAATATCTTTTTCCCTCCTCTCACTTTCAGTCTGTATGTGTCTCTAGGACTGAAGTGGGTCTTTTGTAGACAGCATATATAGGAGTCTTGTTTTTGTCTCCACTCAGCCAGTCTGTGTCTTTTGCTAAGAATGGGAGAAGATAATAGCAAATGAAACAACTGATAAGTATTGCTTTCCAAAATACAAGCAGCTCAAACAAGTCAATCATCAAAAGCAAAGGCAAGAGCTGCAAAAATAAACTAGTGAGACCACATCAAACTCAAAATCTTCCACATAGTAAAAGAAACCATCAATGAAATGAAATGGCAACCTATGGAATAAAAAAATATTTGCAAATCACATATTTGGTAAGGGCTTCATATCCAGGTATATATATATACAAGAGACTCATGCAACTCAGTAGCAAAACAAATCAAACAACCCAAATTATTAAATGAGAAAAGGAAGATTAATTGTTTTGAAAAATCTGAAGATTAGACTGTAGATGACAGACACTGTAAGTTTTTCCTTCCAAAACAGAAGCCTCTGTCTTCCTGGCATTGCTTTCTTTATCTCCAATCACCTGTTTGGTGATTGCAATTCACAGTATACATCCTTCACTCAATAGCAATCACCCTACACTGAGTTATATGTGCTAAGAATAGTCCTACTAATTATAAAAAAACTAATAATTACATACTTAATCTTGAGGCATCAAAAATCCAAGGTGTTTTCAGAATTTTACACTTCATTGTTTTCTACATTCTATTCAAAATTGAAACACCTAGTAAGGAAAAATGAGTAAGAGACCTCAATAATACATGGATAGAAAGTCATTTAAAACTGGGAGCATTACTGGATTATAATGGGGGCAATGCATTATTACTAATGCTATTGTAATTTTACTTCCTTTAATTCACAGGTACACTAGGTTGATATTTATTTAAAATAGTAATACTAACATAAAGACACATAGTACTAAAGGTACAGTAGATTGAGAAAGACAAAGCTTATGAGGCAGGAGGTGAAATCACAGAAAATTAGCATTGGTATCAAAACAAGGGGCAGTATTGCCTAGAAAGAAAGAAGAATTCTCTAATTTTTGGAGACAACCCGAACAAGCCAGATGGGAGCCAACCAGCTTAAGCTGTATACCTGAAACTGCACCAGAGGAAAATGCAGTTCATAAAAATATGCTGATGCTAAACACCAGAATCCAGACAGTAAGGAAATAGGATAGGGTACAAGTAGATACTGAAAACTCCTCAGAGAGGTAGACATGGAAGCAAATACGTTAATGAGCATCAGAAAAATCAAAGCACAAAAGGGTCTGAAAAGTCAATCGTAAAGAGACTTGGTAGTCTGAGCAAAAGAATAAGAGAATCAAATTAGAAAACCAAAATAGAAAGACTTGTGCACATGATAGAACCAGAGAATGCTCAGGAGAGAAAATTTCAGACTTAGTGGGCCAGCAAAAGAAGCCTCCAGCATCAGGAACAAAAACCCTGGGCAGGACTCATGACTATGCGCTTCTGGAAACAGCCTCAGTTTCAAAGTTTGGGCGCTATACCACCTAAAAGCGAACGCAGACAAGGATTATAGCTTGCTGTGACACTGAATCACAGATAATAGTGTTTGTTAGTTTACTTTTCTCATTCAAGTATAAAGTTAATGAATCACTAACCAATGATAATTGACACCATCAGTTTCCAATCAGATATTTTTTAGTCATACAATGAATATCTGAACCTGATCAATGATCCCCAATAACAGTTTCAATAATTCAATTTATTGATCTTTAATTGAAGGGTAATTGCTTTACAATACTGTACTGCTTTCGGCCAAACATCAACATGAATCAGCCATAGGTATACCTATGTCCCCTCTCTCTTGAACCTCCTTCCCAACTTCCTTCCCATCCCACCCCTCGAAGTTGTTACAGAAAAATATGGAAGGCTTCACAAATTTGTGTGTCATCCTTGGGCAGGGGCCATGCTAATCTTCTCAGTATTATTCCAATTTTTTAATATATGTGCCACCAAAGCAAACACATGAATAACATTTTAACAAAAAAAAAATCATATAGTTAAGTCTTCTACCAATAAATGATCAAATACATTAGGAATTAGAGTATTCTGCTATATTTACTGCCCCTTATAGAATTGAATTTCATAAGGTCCAAAGTTCCATGTAGGAATTAAGCATATATTTATGCATAACACATGTATACATGCACAGAAATATATGCAGACAAATATGTCTATGTTATACAAGCTATTATTCTCCTTGCCTGTCACAATAAGCTCTTTAGTTGATGAGAGAGATAGTCCCAAATTTCTCCAACTTATATGTCTTCTTTTTGAGAACTACTTCTTTTATTTTCATCACCTAATTTTAAGTAACCATATTCTTCTTAGACACCATGCCCCTTTAAACTAACTAAGAGCAGAGAAAACCTCGTAAATGCTGATATCTTATCCTTCATTAAATTACCACTCTTCTGGTAAATTGGAAAAAGAATCATGTTGAGATCTCATTCAGGAGGATAAAATTCCTGTTTTATCAGTTCTCTTGTCCAAGCTCAATTCTTGCTCACTTTAGTCTTATATTCTACTTATTTACAAAGGACAGACAGGAAAAGTAATATTAAAATCACGCTTGCAAGAGTCTATGATTTTATGCTTCTGTTGGCCAAAGGTAGGGCCAGGAATAATTTCTGATATATTACAATACATCATGGAAACATGAAGATCTGGTTCTACTATCAAAGCGATGTTTGGAGATGGTTCGAAAACTGAGCCCCATGGTTGTCAGGATGTGCTCCCGACCAGACAGATGGATTTTCTCCCTGAAACGTCACAGTCAGGAAAGGCCAGGCCGTGTCCACAGAGCCAGTGACTGGGTCCTGGGTGCTGAGCAGGTAAGATTCTCGTATTACCATTTGGAGATTTATTTGCTATTTTCTCGAAGAAAGAAATGTAATGAGAAGACTCAGTTCAGTTCAGTTAAGTTATTCAGTCATGTCCAAATCTTTGCGACCCCATGAACTGCTGCACGCCAGGCCACCCTGTCCATCACCAACTCCTGGAGTTTAGTCAAACTCATGTCCATCGAGTCAGTGATGCCATCCAGCCATCTCATCCTCTGTAGCCCCTTTACCTCCTGCCCCTAATCCCTCCCAGCATCAGGGTCTTTTCCAATGAGTCAACTGTTTGCATTGTGTGGCCAAAGTACTGAAGTTTCAGCTTCAGCATCAGTCCTTCCAAAGAATATCCAGGACTGATCTCTTTAGGATAGACTGGTTGGATCTCCTTGCAGTCCAAGGGACTCTGAAGAGTCTTCTCCAACACCACAGTTCAAAAGCATCAATTTTTCGGCAATCAGCTTTCTTTATAGTCCAACTCTCACATCCATACATGACCAATGGAAATACCATAGCCTTGACTAGACGGACCTTTTTTATAAAAGATGCATAAAAGTAGAAGAGCTGTCAAGGTACCTAGAAGCAAGGCTAGCCAGGAGAACCAGGCCCCCACATTGATAATTGTCAAAGACTTTAATGGTGAGTGTTTTACAAACAGAGCAGAACAAGTGGATAAAACCAATGTTCTAGGGTCACTGCTGTTTTGCAGTCAAAGACAAAATATTTTTCTCTGCAAGCAGAGTCATCACAGCTCCTGATATGGTCCTGGTTACACACATGCAGACCGAGAGCCCACAGGCATGTGTGATGTGACATCAGGAAGTGCACAGATGACTGTATTGGTGCCCATTCACCTCCATCTGCTAATAATGGGACCTGGGGAAAATTACTTGCCCTCTCCAAGTCATTGCATCTTATTATAATTTGATGATCATAGTGAAGATGAAGGCTATCTCACAGGGTTACTGTGAAACACAAATTTTAAGATGTTTTAAAGCTTCTGGGAAAGTATCAAAGACATGCATGTGGTTACGAAGGAGAGTTAGTACTTCCAAGGTACAGTGTCCTTTTTCTCTTTGTATTCTCTCTGTACTCAATAGTAGCGATTAGTCAGTCATGTGTTTACTCTTATCCCAGTGTGATGGTAAACCACACAGATCAACTGGACTTTTCTTGTCATTTCCGTGTCTAAAATTCAAGCACTAGTCAATGTAGAGTGAAAAAATTACAAACTCCTAGAGGGCCTCTCTGCTCAGAGTCTGCAGAGTCCCAACATTAAACTGTCTTAAAAGAATGGCCTAAACACTCTGGCTCAGAATTAAGTTCCAAATGTTTGCAGAGCACAGAAGTACTTCTGGGAGCAATGCAAAAATGCAGGGAGTATCCTACTTCTCCAACTATCTATCTGTGCAAATATCATCATCCATCTAAATTTACACAGAAGGCACTCCTTCTTCCCCAGCCCAGCTACTATAGCACCAACTCTTGCTCAAAGCAACAGGGAAAGAGAAGGTTTCCCTCCACAGGATGGATTTGATAACCTCAGGTGACTAGATCATCTCAGAATGGCTCATGTTTTTATTTTAGCAGGGTCCTGGCTGCTCCTGCTGCTGGTCATGTCAAAACTGCTCTTGTGCCAAGGCAACTTATGCCCATCCTGCAGTCCTGACTTGCTTGACATCCCCCTGAAATCCCTTACAGACCTGTTTATGGATGCCGCCAGGCTCTCCCACGACTATCATAACCTTTCCACAATAATGTTCAATGAGTTTATAAGTACTATGGTGGTGGTGGTGGATTAGTTGCTAAATCATGTCTGACTCTTGAGACCCCATGGACTGTAGCCCGCCAGGCTCCCAGAAGGAAACTTCACATAAGTGACTGGGCCATACTGTTCTTTAAACAAGAGGGCTGCATCAGCCAAACTTCAAATAACACACTCTCTAGGTTAAAGATGCCATCAGCTGAGAAGATGTGGAAATTGAAGAAAGGACCAGTTTTGTGAAATCTCAAAGATTCCTAAGAAGTGCAATAACTTTTTTAATTTCCTTTCATTCATTTTCTTTTTTAAATTTCCAAAATAAATGATTTTGTATCTGTCAGCTAGGAATGCCATAGAAGAATACAATAGACTCAGTGGAATAAACAACAGAAATTTATTACCTCACAGCTCTGGGGGCTAGAAGCCCCAGATCAGGGCACCATCAAGGTGAGGTTCTGGTAAGAACTCTTTCTTCCCAGGATGGCTTCTCCATGCGTCCTCACACCAGGTGGGGGTGGGGCAGATAGACAGAGGAGAGGACACACAGACACAGAGCAGAAGAGAAAATTCTCTGGTGTTTCGCTTCATGCAGACACTAAACCTATTGGATGAGTGTTCCACCCTAAGAGCTCATTCAACCTTAATGGGCTTTGCTAGTGGCTTGGATGGTAAAAAATCTGCCTGCAATGGGAGAGACTTGGGTTCTACCCCTGAGTCTGGAAGATTCTCTGGAAAAGGGAACGGCAAGCCACTCCAGTATTCTTGCCTGAGAAATCCCATGGACAGAGGAGCCTGGTGGGCTATAGATCATGGGGTCCCCAAAAGTCGGAATCCTTTTCAAAACACAGTACTTTGGCAGTACAGGCTCTAACACATGAATTTGAATAACACACATTCATTCCATAGTATTACCTGACATAAAGCACTTTTAGGTGGAACTGGGGAAAAGGAAGCATGTTGATTTTCTGGTCCTTCAGTGTCTCTCTGGGCTTTCTTCTCTAGGCTCAGAGTTAATAGCCAATAAATGAGAACTGCTCTGCAGTGAACTGGGTGGATGGAACATGTTGAACAAAGCTGAATCCCGGTCACAAAAACGAATAATGATTTTTTTTTTTTTTAATGCTACAAGTTATTGTTTTAAGATTTGCAGTGAATAGGTTTCAAGCTACAATAGAAGGGGAGTTTACAATTGGAAACAATTATTCTCTTTCTGATGAAGGTATTTGAAAGTTGTATGTTAATTCTTTTAGGTCAATCAAGGAGCACACAATAGAGCAGACAGCTAATAAAAGGCGGTTCTAAAGGTTTCTATTAAATTTACGTAGTTCTTTGTAAACACTAGTTTTTGTTTCATCCTCCATTTTTGTCGGTCCTTTTTTTTCCCCATCTCTTCCAAGTTATCTCTTTAAATGTTCATAACTTCTGCTAAAGATTAGTTTTTCTCTATCAAAGTGTTAGTTAGATTTTTCTACTCTTGTTATTCTAAGTCCATTGCTTAGTATTTCCTATAACTTTATGCTATGATTTTCTGATGTACCATTTTGTCACCATAAACAACATTGTATTCTGCACCTGGGATGAACACTAATCTTTTTGGTGTGCGGATTCAGAAATAAGTTGAAGTCATTACTGTATTACTCCTTATAAGGGAATATATTGGCTCTGACCCACAGTAAACAAGAGATTAAATGGTTAAATATAGGTGCATGCATGCATTCTAAGTCACTTCAGTTGTATCCAACTCTTTGTAACCCTACTGACTGTAGACCAACAGGCTGCTCTATCCATAGGATTCCCCAGGCAAGAATACTGGAGTGTGTTGCTATATATATATATATCTATCTTGCAAGGGATGCTCCTCACCTAGGGATCAAACCTGAGTCTTCTTATATCTCCTGCATTGGCAGGAATGTTCTTTACCGCTACAATCCCCTGGGAAGCACCAACTATTGGTACATATGTCTATATTTGGTTCAAATAGTTTAAAAATAATAATAATAATAAAACAGAGAAAGGAAAAGTTTAAACTTAAAAGGTTAGATGTAAAATCATTTTTATATAGGCAATGTATCAAAAAAGTAGGAAAAGAATTACTTTCAAATTTTGTGATGCCCCCCCATTAAAAAAATTCCACGTCTATCAAACATGTAAATGTTCCAGTAATGGGTTCATCTACTGAATGCCCAACAACTCTAACTAATTGCCTGATCACTTTCAGGAAGGGCAAACAGTACTATATCAGTGCCACCAGGAGCTACCACACAAATTCCCTCCGTGCTCCCAAAGAAAGAGAAAAAGCCCTACAGATGAACGTGAGTTTTTTACCTGGGTTTTTCACCAAATCAAATGAGACTGTATCTGGGTAACCAGGCTTCAGACTATTAGAGGTTATGGTAACAGTACATGGAGAAAAAGGTGGAAGAACCGTAAGCAATTGAAGAGAAATTATATTATGCAGTTGATGAAGCATGAGTGAAATCAAGGGATGACTAACGATCTGTAGTAGCAAAATAAATAACAGATCTATAAAGTGTCCATGCAGACAACTTTAGTTTGACCAATGCATTAGACACAGGATTGCAGCTATTATACTTTACAAAACCAGGAAATGGATGGGAACTTCCATGTGTAAAATATAAGATTGCAAAATTCATGAATATGTGAGAAACACACCCCAGTTTTGAGTACTCCTTGTTACTACTGACTCCTACTTGGGAGTTCTATACCGCACTGCCCGGGCGATCGCGTTTACCTTTCAAGACTCTCCTGATTCTGCTTCTACTTCTCTGACACCTCCTTCATTCATCATTCTCAATGACTTCTGTGTCACTTTTTATTCTTAATTTGTAAGTCTCCCCCACAATGGCCTATAAAACATTGCTTTGCTTCTCATGGCCACAATAACTGCCTCTGTTCTGAGGACAACACAGTTTACATAGCAAGGCTCAATCATTTATGGCACCTGCAAATTGTCACTGTTATTGATTTCCTGCATTATCCTTCTTCCTAACATTATTTAAAATATTTTCACATGCAGTCCCCCTTAAAATTCTATCTTCTCTCTCTACAACCTTCTTAATGATACCAGCATTCTTTTCCTCTGTTAAGCTCATTAATAATGAGGATGATCAAGTAATGGAAAAAGGTCAAAGTGGAAGAAGAGGAGGGATTTTTCAAAAGCTTAAATTTAAAGTTTATTCAGAGTTACTACATGGCCATACATTTTGCTAAGTACATTACATGCATTACTATATTTAATCCTACTCAGTTCTCTGTTCTTTACCACTAAAACAGTTCATGGATGTAAAGAAATCAAGCATATTAACTAGAGATATTCAGCCCCCAGGATTTTCATGCTCAATTCTACTAGTAGTAGTGAACCTGGAGGGGAGGGGAACCCTCCATTGTGAATCCCACTGATGCTGTTACTAAAGACAACACTGCCATTTTCTGCCCGGACACATGTCAACAATACAGACTCTTCTGATACCAGCATGGGGGCCAGTGTTGGGATCAACTGAGGAAAGAAAGCCTGTTTAGGAATGTCATGTCTTCTTCATTATCTCTTTGTTGTTATAGCATAAAACAAATTACCAATTGAAAATCAATATGAATGACTCATCTGATTCATTAATACGAAAGAATCACTGGGTTACAATGATGTGGGCACAGGTAGAATGCCTCTTTCCTGGGTCAGGTACTGCAGGCACATACTGACTTGTCTCAAAATACTTAGATTTCTCTCACGCAAATATACAAACATAAAAGAACACTGAGTGGTGGTAGCATTTCAGAGGAAAAAAGAAAATTCTTCATGTTATAAATTAGAACACATCAGAGGAATTAATTCCTAAAATAACCTAGATTTTTAATAATTCAGAGAAGTGTGAACTAATAGCTTACATTTTATACTTTTGAAACTTTCACTACCTTTAAAAATCTCTGCATACACATAGGAATAACCAAAAGTTTTTTAGGTCAGCTGCTCTGAGCAAAGATCACATGTTACCAAAACCACTGACTTATGATTATTTTAATGAGACTGTTTCTTCTGGTTGCTTAGAATGAAGACCTTAGTAAGTGGATACTCATATTACTGTACTCCTGGAATAGACCTCTGTATCATCTAATAAAAGAGCTGCAGAGTTTGAAAGAAGATTCAGATGCTATCCTATCAAGTGCCATAGAGAATGAGAAAATGTCAGACAAACTGCAAGAATTCATAGAGAGGCAATTTAGCCAGGTGAACATCCTGCCAGAGGGCTTTCTTGCTTTGTTCATGAATGAAAGAGTTGACCTCTGTAATGCATAAGGAGTTTTGAAATATCTCATTTTGTAAGAAAAAGATTCATGACTTCTACATGCTAGACTTCTACTACATAAAGCAGGAGTTTAGTCATTCATAGTGATAGATTCTACTGTAAAGGAATCAGAATTTCACTGCAATTTTTGTCATGTGCACACAATTCCACCAAAAGCTTGCCTCTTCCTAGGCACAGGTGGTTGAAATAATTTCAGAAGTAAGAGAACTGGAGAATAGAATTTTCAAGATCAGCATTTTCTTCAAAGTATCCCAGGACATCTGCTATTGAAGTTCCATGTGTCTTCTTTCTCTGTTCTGCTCAAATCAAAGGATGAGAGAGGGAAGGAAGAAAAGAGAAAGTTAAAACTAAACTTGAGTTATGTTTCTACTTTTTAGATTCCTAATAGTTTTCTCATTGGCCGGCTCCAAAATCCATATCTAGAGAATTTTATGTTCGTATGTCTTCCCCAAATCTTAATTTGATAATTAGAAGCAAAAAAGATAAGCAAATACTAATAAAACACAAAAGAAGTCACTATCTTTTGGGTATTCAGATTATTTTTGCAGTCAGGCTGAAGATGTCCGAGGCTCGCACTTACTGGTCAGGACTCCCATCCCTGATGTCCACTGATGAAGATAGGCATCATTCTGCATTTTATAACCTGTTCCAGTGCCTGCGCAGGGATTCACATAAAGTTGACATCTACACCAAGATCCTGGCGTGCCGAATCTGCAAAAGGTGCTAAATCCACATCCATCCGATCCCGCTCTGAGATGGTCATAATGATCTATCCCATAGCAAGCTTCTTTGAAATTTACAGCTTTTCAATGCATGCTCTTTGAAATGGTTCTTCTCTTAAAAAAATAAATACAGACTCTGTAGAGATGTCAAAATCTAAGAGGGCAATTTGACAACACTTCATATTTTCATTTAATATAAAATCAAAAGAAAATCCACCCCTACAATTGAGAGAATGAAGCTCGTTGTAAAATTAGTCACAAATAGCAGAAGCTGGCATTACAAATAAGACCATTAAGAGATTACATAACAATCAAAGCCAATTATTATGGGTCAAGTTATTACAATCAAAGAATTAGAAAATTGTTCATGGCTCTGGCCATGCTACCAAGGCTGAATCCTTAGGATTCTGTATTAAAGCCAGCTGCGAACTGTCAACCAACTGTCACAGTGTTACACCATACAGGACCAGTGCTTCGCACCTTTGTACAAATAGCATGAAGTTTACTGAACTGTTTGAAGATTGTTAGGATGCTGTCTTAGACCTTCTGGGTTTGCTATAACAAAATATCACAGACTTATAAACAATGGAAATGGATTTTCACAGCGTGGTCATGCAGGGTCTTTTCTGGTCACACACTTCTTATTGTATCCTCACATGGGGGAAGGGCTCGGGAGCTCTGTGTGTCTCTTATATATAAAAGCACTCATCTCATTGAAGAGGCTCCATCCTTATAACTCCATCCCCTCACAAAGGCTCCACTTATGGGTATCATAACCATGGGAATCTGGATTTCACCATATGAAATTTCTGGGGGACACAAAGGTTGAGACCATAGCAGATACAAACGTGAACTGGCTCCATCCTCCTCCAGTGCCTTCTTCACCCACACTCCACTGCATCCTCATTTTCTGCATCACCTTGCAACCATTCCATACATTCTGTCACTCTGGGTTTCACAAGGCCAGGTCAGTCAAGTGTCAACTCCATCTCATATTCAGCCTATTCAATGTTTCCCTCTACCCTACTGAGGCCCAGGGGACCTACCAGGAAGCATCAATGTGTCCATTTCTGCAAGGTTCCTTCTCTCTCGCTTTCTGGATCTTCATTCCTTGGGCCATGGTGGAACAGGGTAGATGGTAATGAGATGGGAAAGTTCTGACATCACTGACTTACATGGTGCTCTTGTAGCCTTCTCTTGGTCCAGACGGACTGATTTGAAGTTCCCCCTGACTGACAAGTGTTTCTCTTGTGGGGGATCCTTGTGATTACCCAGGACATTCACAAGTTGGGGATCCCCAACACCATAGTTTCCTTTTTAATCAGGGGAAATGTTCTGTTACCGACAGCTCACCACCTGCAGTCATCACCACAGCCTCTCTGTTTCCCTCACTCTGCAAGCACCATCTGGAGAAAATTAAGGAGCCCACAGTCAGCTGCCTACTAGCTGACCCACAGGAAACCCATGTATCATAAACACTCTGAACCATTGAATGGCAGAAATACTGGTGTGCATCTGTCCCCTGCCTGGGGCTTCTGGACAATTGTCCAACTGGTCACATAGATACCGAGGAGATCAGAATGCTGGATTCAAAAACACATTTATCTGAGAAGTGAGATACCATTCTCTCTTCCTTTTAGAGTAACTATCCTAGTCATTAAGTATTTGGCTTTACAAACATGCCCTAGTAGGTCCCTGAATTATAAAATCCTCCAAATAGACTGAGTCTCTACTGAGACTGGAGCGATGTGACTGAATTAGGGTTGCTCAGCTTGTTCAACAGCCTCTAAGCCACCTGGGATGAGGGCCAATCTCTTGACTGGCTCTCCTAAGAAGTCAGTGATGTTGCTGGGCTAGTTGTGCAGCATCTTTAGGGCTTTAGCAGTAATTCCTAGTAAACAGAAATTGGGAAATCAAAAGGTAGAAGGGAAAGGTTGATAAATAAGAGAGAAGGAAAAGAAAGATGGAAGGAAAAGCAGCAAAAGGAAAGTGAGTCAAGGCTTTGGGTGGTGAAGGATGAAATGCTGTTAGAACACTTTATTTTTAAGGACCCAAACATATGTGCTTTTTTTAATATCTGAAGAGCACATATCTCACATTCACTTTTATTTCCATTTTCTCTTCTCTCCTCTTTTATCTGACATTGTCCTTTATATTAGGAGTATCCTTTTGTTGTTACTAAATGTCATAGTTCTAGAGATGAACAAAGTTTGGCAACTCTTCAGGGCAGTATGCAGCCAAATTATCTTATTTTAGGCAAAGACACCTTTCACCCACCTACAGGAACACTGTCCATTAAAACCAACCTCTTCCCTCATAGCCAGGGTTGTTCTTGCCTGATTCTTGCCCCTGCCTCTACCTGGGACGACCCAAACCTTTCAGAACACGACAGAATACTCTGCCACAAAGCAATCTATCAAACCCTCCTTTGGCACCCTCATTCATGTAAAGGGTCTGCTTATTTGTATTTTCATTTGTTCTTTCAAAACACAAAAGACCATGAAAAAAATCCTATAAGCAATTTCTAAGTCGTTTATTGACAAAAACATCTAATTCTATTGTGTTACTTGCTGAAGTATCTTTCCTTCAATGTCTATGTATTTCCAGCAGAGAGGATCATATATATTAGAGGGGAAATTTGGCAATAAGGGGGACAATGCAATTGGAGGAAACATACACTCACCAATAGTCCACACACATCTTCATGTATTTGTCTCTAATAAAATTTATTTCAAGCATAAATTTATAACTTTACATCAAGAACAGAGGTGGTGACACTGAGAGTGCCCTCCTTGCTTGACAGTGATATATAAAGTGAATACTGTAGATTTCAGACAATACTGAACAGAGCCATAGATATTCTATAGAGTCAGTCAGGAATAGCCAAAGAGGAGACATTTGGACAGGATTTAACAATCACGCCCTTGCCATCTAGAAAGCGTCGATTTTTCCCTCTTTTACAGATTTCCATGTAAGATTACATGTGAAGAAATGGCCCTGCTATATCAGGATTAGTAGCCATGGTTACCAAAGGGAAACAAACAAATGAAGAACCTTTGAATTTCACTGACCTTATAGATTAGTACGTCACATATCATGGATACAGTGAGGACTTAAACTGAGGTTTAAAAATACCTCTATTTTCCCAAAGTAGGCCCTCAAGTTGTGGAGAAGGAGAGGGTGATATAAACACACAGATTACTCTATTACATGGTGGAATGATGAAGGATAAAATGTGATGCGAACACAGTGCTACAGTGGATTGAAGTAAAGCTAGGAGCGATCTGAGTGGTTCATAGGAGTGATACAAATGGGATAGCTTTATGATTGAGTTTTGAAAGGTTGATGGAATATTGATGTGCAAAAACAGGAAAACAGTATATCTGTCAATTCATTTAGGATCATCTTTTGAAATAAGTATCTCTGACATCCTAGATCAAGGCAACTGAGTTATTAATATGTATAGCATTATAAGGTATCAGTGAATAATTTAGTCTTACAGAAACACATGAAATGCTCATTTTTTACCATACATGTTGTATCTCTCATGATTATGCTCCCATGATATGCTGTATATATTATTATAGGGTTAGAATGGAGAAATACTTGTATGGATTTTTATGCATTAGGGAGAACATATATGCCAATTTGGAGAGTTTGTCTTTATTCTACAAAGCAACAGGAAACCAAGAACATTTAGTCAAAGAGATCAATATGTCTAGAATTAGAAAAGAGAAACTTTAATGTGGATTGAGGAGTTGTGGCTATTGGGGCTGGTAGAGAAAAAGAAAGACCTGAAAGAGCTGGGAATATTATGACACTAAAAATCAAAGAGGGCTCTGCCAAGTGATAAGATGCAAAGGATGTGAGAAATACAGGAAATGAATAAACCTTGACCACATGCAAGGAATGAGGCAGACATAAGAGTCAAAACAGGCATCCAACAATATGGGACTAGTTGAGTCAATCAATGAAACGTCAGAGAGAAGGGAGGAGATAAATTAAGGTTTTATCCAAAAGCATCTGAGCTCTATTTTCCTGTATTTCATCAACTTAGTACTAGAAATCACCAAAAACTGTCAAGGTTCTGCAGCAAATGATAGAAATAAGTACTCTACAGAGCCTCTTCTAGACCCTGTGGAATACCAGAACCAAATCACGACTACCCAGTGATAACAAGCAATAAGTCACTAGTCACTTTCAACACTTAAATAAGACATAGATTGTAAAGCATAGATGATGAATGGAAATAAATTGGAAACAACACATTCCTTTACAGAGCCAGCCTAAACAAAACCTAAAACTTAACCAAAATAGAAATAATGGTCTCCTTAATCATGTGTCCACTTTCTCCAAGAGTTCCTCATCCCTTTTGCCTGAATCCTCCCTTGTTTACTAACCCTTCATTGCCTTACACTCAGCAGTCAGCTAATCACTAATCAAATAAATAATTAAACAGCGTTCACTCCTGAGATATATTTGTATTGATGGACTCTTCAAACTGAAAAGCTTTCTAAACCCCTGAGATTAAAACTCTAATACTGAAAGAACTCCTTCCCAACCTCTTTCCAAAATGCCCAGTGGGCAGCAACTGTGAGTCTAGCTACTTAGACATCTTCTGCTGTAATTATAACCTGTTTGGATAGTGAAGACAGGAGACTGATGAGGCACTGAAAGATGTCAAGAAAGAAATGCATGAACAAGTGGAAAAGATAGCATAAACCTTAAACACCGATCTATGCCTGCATACCATACCATGTGATGGGAGCCAGGTGGGCCTAATCAGGGATGGATTTTTCAAGAAAGCCCTGTATGAGTTGGCACTGAGAAGTTTGATTCAACTCAACTGTTTCAACATGATTCTTTGATTCTAAGACTCAAAGCCCCTTGTATCATTTAACTGCACTAAGTCAAAAAGGGAATATACTTACTGCCCATTTGAACACTGCCAAGAGATCATAAAATGTCTCACCGCAAGTAGAAAATTGTAACTATTTCTAGTGATGGATGTTCACCAGACATATTGCGGTGATCATTTTGCAATATATATCAAATAATTATGTTGTACACCTGGAACCAAAATAACATTATATGTCAATATTATCTATGTATAATGATACCTGGAACTAAAATAGCATATTTGTCAATGTGACCTATGTATAATGATCATATAATCATTACGTTATATACATAACACATACGCATACCTTCAGTTAAGTTCAGTCACTCAGTCATAGCCACTCTTTGAGACCCCATGGACTGTAGCACATCAGACTCCCCTGTCCTCCACCATCTTCTGGAGCTTGCTCAATCTCATGTCCGTCGAGTCGGTGATGTGATCCAAGCATCTCATCCTCTGCCATCTCCTTCTCCTCCTGCCTTCAATCTTTCCCAGCATCAGTGTCTTTTCCAGTGAGTCAGTTCTTTGCATCAGGTGGCCAAAGTATTGGAGCTTCAGCTTCAGTATCAGTCCTTTCAATGAATATTCAGGGCTGATTTCCTTTAGCATTGATGGGTTTGATCCCCTTGCAGTCCAAGGGACTTTCAAGTCTTCTTGGAGTCTTCTCCAACACCACAGTTCAAAAGCATCAGTTCCTTGGTGCTCACTTTCCTTATGGTCCAGCTCTCACATCCATACATGACTACTGGAAAAACAATACCTTTGACTAGATGGAATTTTATTTATGTATATAGACATATATGTATACACACCTATGTAAGGAAAAGTTTTGAAAAGGAATATAATTCTATTTTGGATAAAGAAAACAAATCAACTAGTATATTTTTTTTTCAAATGTGCATTTTGGCTATCATATTGGGTCTAAAACCTTATCTTCAAATGTAGTTTATGTTTATGCTGATAAAATAAACAGAAATGTGTCTTAACCTTGTAACATTAACTGTAGAACAGCTTATTTACAATAGCTAATCAAAATCACAAAACTTTGAAACCCATAGGCCTGCCCAGTACTCTGCTATTGGTCTTTAACCAATTGACTTTACTTAATTCCTCCTTGACTCAGAAACTCTTACAGGTGCTTAGTTTACATCAGTAAACAAAGCAGGCAGACACTTATGTTCATGGAACTGACATTCTAGCTGGGGGAAGACAGATAATCTGCAATAAACATGAATCCAAGTACATTATATGGTATGTTACAGGTGATCTGTACTGTGGGAAAAGAAATAGTAAAGCAGAAGATGGGGTTTAGGGAATAAAGGTAAAGAAACAGAGGTGATTTAAAGCAAAACAGCTTAGAATAAACTGAGAGGAGCAAGCATGCTTTCTCACATTCAAGATTCAAGTTTTCCCCTGTCCAGTCAGATCTCTTGGTCTTCTACCCAACTTCAAAAATGTTTCCGTCACTGAGTCTCTATGCAAACTCATGCAAACTTGGATGTTCTGAACATTCTGCCTCTTCACTTGAACTGGTCTCATAAAAAATTTTTTGGCAAACTCCCCCAAATTAAGTAACATTTTATGAAGCAAATTTTGATAATTTTCTGTTTCCCAAAGAACTAATCTCCAAATTGTTTTCCACTTTACAACACACTGTCAGTGACCTAAGTATATTATGTAAAAATATTATATATGCATTGCTATCTATTTCTGCTTTATTGACTACACCAAAGTCTTCGGCTATGTGGATCATAATAAACTGTGGAAAATTCTGAAAGAGATGGGAATACCAGACCACCTGACCTGCCTCTTGAGAAACCTGTATGCAGGTCAGGAAACAACAGTTAGAACTGGACATGGACCAACAGACTGATTCCAAATAGGAAAAGGAGTACATTAAGGCTGTATATTGTCACCCTGCGTATTTAACTTATATGCAGAGTACATCATGAGAAATGTTGGACTGGAAGAAGCACAAGCTGGAATCAAGATAGCCAGGAGAAATATCAGTAACCTCAGATATGCAGATGACACCACCCTTATGGCAGAAAGTGAAGAGGAACTAAAAGGTCTCTTGATGAAAGTAAAAGAGGAGAGTGAAAAAGTTGGCTTAAAGCTTAACATTCAGAAAACTAAGATATTGGCATCTGGTCCCATCACTTCATGGGAAATAGATGGGGACACAGTGGAAACAGTGTCAGATTTTATTTTGGGGGGCTCCAAAATCACTGCAGATGGTGATTGCAGCCATGAAATTAAAAGACACTTACTCCTTGGAAGGAAAGTTATGACCAAATTAGATAACATGTTAAAAAGCAGAGACATTACTTTGCCAACAAAGGTCTGTCTGGTCAAGGCTATGATTTTTCCAGTTGTCATGTATGGATGTGAGAGTTGGACTGTGAGGAAAGCTAAGCACTGAACAATTGATGCTTTTGAACTGTGGTGTTGGAGAAGACTCTTGAGAGTCCCTTGGAGTGCAAGGAGATCCAACCAGTCCATCCTAAAAGAGATCATTCCTGGGTGTTCATTGGAAGGACTGATGCTGAAGCTGAAACTCCAATACTTTGGCCACCTCATGCGAAGAGCTAACTCATTGGAAAAGACCCTGATGCTGGGAGGGATTGGGGGCAGGAGGAGAAGGGGACGACAGAGGATGAGATGACTGGATGGCATCACCGACTCGATGGGCATGAGTTTGGGTAAACTCTGGGAGTTGGTGATGGAGAGGGAGACCTGGTGTGCTGCGATTCATAGGGTCGCAAAGAGTCGGACACAACTGAGTGACTGAACTGAACTGAACTGACTCTTATATATTATGACATTTAAAAATATACAGAAAATATAAATTAAGAGACAGTGAGATAAAAATAAATAGAAATGGAAATGCTAACCTTTTCTTCCCCAGGGGATGAGGACACTCATTATTATGGCCACTGGACTAATGGATTCTGAATATACACACATAATTATACCAGTTATTTAACTATCATAATAAAATAATTTCTTTTACATATAGCTTCAATCAAAGTTCTCAGAATACCACAAGGGGCCAAGAATACAATTTTATGTGAATAACTCTCTTCATGTGCATATATAAAATTTTATGAGCTCAATTAAAAAATCTTTAATTCCTTTGTTATTCCATCAATTCATCTACTGTTACATAATACAAACTCTACAATAGATTTCTTTTTTTTCAAGTGTTTAAATCACAAGTCATAATAAAAGCAGATCAATGGCCTAGAAGAATAAATAAAATGTCATATGAAAATCATTATACCTATGCATTTGTAAAGAAAATTCATGAAAAAATGCAGAAGACTTACAGTTTGCTGAAACAGAAAGTTTACTTACTCAGAGCTGAATATACACATCACCTAGAAAAACTACTTTCTCAGCTTCCCATGAATTCTAAAGAAAAGGATTGCATGACTTTCATCTCCAACCTACTGTGGACTCCTTTCCACTTTCGTCCTCAACTTCCCTCCAGAAATCTCTTCCTTAAGTTATAAAACACACCGTGGGCTTCTGGTTCAGACAAGATGAACTTGATCTCTTTGTGCCCACTCCTCTGTTTGTTCTGGAAATAAAAGAGACCAGTAAAGGAGACCTTGTATATTTGGCAAGAAGAAGGGAAACTAGTTTAGGGCCTGAAGAATGGAAGAGAAACACAGCAACACATAACAGAAGACAACCCAGGCCCAGCATTCCTGACCTCCAACCTAGCATCAGAAGGCAGCCTGAGTGGGGCTGTTCCTCCCAAGGGATAAATGTGAAGGAACAGCAGGTGGTGGTTTAGTTGCTAAGTTGTCTCTGACTTTTTGTGACCCCATGGACTGTAGCCCACCAGGTTCCTCTGTCCACGGAATTCTCCAGGCAAGCATACGGATTCCCATTTCCTCCTGCAGGGAATCTTCCCAATCCAGGGACTGAACCCATGTCTTTGCAAGGCAGGGGGATTCCTTACTGTCTGAGCCACCAGGAAAGCCAAAGAAACTCAAAAATGGCTTGGATATTTGGAAAATAAAAGGATTAAAATATACATTAATGTTAGATAAAGTAGACTTTAGAGCAAAGAAAATATCTCTAGACAGAGGAATACAAGGACATTACATAAGGAAAAAGGAGTCAATCCAGCAGGAATACATAATAATCCTAAATATGTATACACCAAACAACATAATCTCAAAATACTTGAAACAAAAATAGATGTGTCATCTGAATACTGCTATAACCGTTAATGAAATTGAAAGTGTAGCATAGAACTTTTGAAAAGAAAATCATCAATCCAAGATAGTTTGACCAGAGAATTCTAACAAATATTTAAAAAATTAAAATCAATTTGACATAACCTCTTCAAGAAAATGAAAGAGTAGGAAACCATTCCCAACTAATTAGATGGGACCAGTATTGCTCCGTATCAAAATCAGACAAAGGTAGTTCAAAAAAGGGAAGTTTCAGACTAACGTCTCTCATAAATTTGGAATTAAAAGTTTTCATTCTCACACATACAAATCAACCAAATGAATGCAACAATGTATAAAAACATCTCTTGATAGTTTCTGGTCCCTTCCTCAGTCTGGTCACATTACCTATTTCTTCAAAGGGTTTAAGTGAATCAAGGATACAGTCGGTTAGGTTCCCAGTGATAATATTATCATACCAGAAACAGTGACAAATGCTCAAGTCTACGTCAAATCAGAAACTGACTACTCCCATTAAAGTTAATCATATCCAGCCATTCTAAATGTCTAGCACAAATAACTAGAACTAGATTCATATGATAAAGAAAACATATCTACAGCATAGAAAAGGTGGGTGTATTTGATATTCTTTATATGCCCCTGGGGAACCCTGTTGATCATTTTCTACTATGTTATGAGCCTTTGGAGGCTGAGAAGACCAGATTTTATCCCTTTAGCTCTCTTGGACTCTGACTTCTACTTGAGTTTGGCCAGTGGTGGACAAAAGAGATTGGTGAGTCAGTGGAGAAAGAGATAAGTAGATTGATTCTTCCTGCTTCCTTTCCTTCTGGGAAGTGGCCAAGTTTCTCCACTGAAGCCCAGAGCTCAGGTCAGAGGCCCTCACTTTTAGCTGCAGCTGTGTACAAAACTCTTTAGAGACTGCAATATCCATTCTCTTCCTTTGCCCTGTGGGCCTAAAAGTGTTCATGTATCCTTGATCTTGCCTATCTCAAAGAGTTTTGCTATTCTTTTTAAGCTATCCTTAACTCTGCTACAGCTTCCAAATCCTTAAAGTTCATCGTGTGTTAGTCACTCAGGCATGTCTGACTTTTTGTGACCCCCATGGAAGTCTATCAGGCTTCTCTGTCCAAAGGATTCTTCAGAGAAAAATACTAGAGTGGATAATCATTCCCTTCTGCATGGATCTTCCCTGACCCAGGGGTGCAACCCAGGTATCCTACATTGCAGGCATATTCTCTACCATTTGAGCCACCAGGGAAGTTAGTTTTCTTTATTTTCCTTATCTGTGTAAATCATCTTGATTTCTGACAATGATAGGGGTGGCTTTGGAGCTGCTAGCTAAAGAGGGCCCCTCAAAGATCTATCACTAAACTGCTTACAACAGGAGGGGGATATCTTTTTTTCTGACTCCAAAATCATAAATACAGAACATGTCACATATCATGTAAAAATAAGTGCTGAGAAATCAGTGATTTAAGAATGAATTTGGTAAAAGTGCACAAACTTTAAGCTGTAAAATGATGAATAATGTGTGAGGAACTAATGTGTAACATGGTGACTATGGTTTGTAACGTGTTATTGACATTTGTGGTGCTTCCCGGGTGGTATTAGTGGTAAAGAACCCTCCTGCCAGTGCAGGATGCATAAAAGACATGGGTTGAATCCCTGTTTAGAAAGATCCCCTGGAGGAGGCCATGGCAACCCACCTTAACAATCTTTCCTGGAGAATCCCCATGGACAGACGAGCCTGGCAGACTATATAGTCCACATGGTCACAAAGAGTTGGACATGACTGAAGTCATAAGCATACATGTAAGAGAGGAAAACTTAAAAGTCCTCACCAAAAAGATCTTGAAAGGTATATATGTGAGGAGATATTAATAGATATGTTAATTAAATCAATGAGAGAATACATTAATAATGTATACTTATTTAAAATATCATGTATACTTTAAATATCTTGCCATTGTATCTGGAAATTATATTTTTAAAAAACTGAGAAAAGTCAAAAAACAAGAATTTCAATGCTTTTCATATGATATTTTAGCTATTTCAACCATTACTCTTGGTATGTAAAAGCATTTTTTTTTTTTTTATTCCAGATAATAACCTGTGGGATTCACTGGATATTCAGAAATGGAAGAAACCTTGGAAATTATCTAGACAATACTCCCATTTTAAGGATATATAAGTTAATCCAAGAATGATTAAGTCACTTATCTAAACTTATAAAACTCAAAGCAAAACTAGCAATAGAAACCAGGTTTCCAAGGTTTAGGGGAATCTTTACCGAATTACCCGGCAAATGGAAATATCTCCAATGCTCCAAAAAACTTGATTCTTATCTCTTTCACAGAAGTGATCATATTCCACCTTGTATTCATTGTCCAGTTAGCATAAGTTTTACCAAGTAAATTAAATTCCTTGAAGGTTCAATCCTGGCATGTCTGTTCTTCTCACTCTATATTCTCACTTATGGCTAAAGCTCTTTATCAATGCCATTTCTTCTCCTTCTACCTCATGACTTCCCTGACATCTTTCAGATCTCAGTAAAAACCACTTCCACAAAGCAGCCTTTCGTGATTCTGACACAGTTCAGGTCTCCTTGTTATGTGGACATATGGCATTCTGTGCTTTATCCTCTTTTTTTTTTTTTTTTTTTTTTCATTTTTAATTTATTTTTATTAGTTGGAGGCTAATTACTTTACAATATTGTAGTGGTTTTTGTCATATATTGACATGAATCAGCCATGGATTTACACGTATTCCCCATCCTGATTCCCCCTCCCACCTCCCTCTCTACCCAGTCCTTCTGGGTCTTCCCAGTGCACCAGGCCCGAGCACTTATCTCATGCATCCAACCTGGGCTGGTGATCTGTTTCACCCTAGATAATATACATGTTTCGATGCAGTTCTCTCGAAACATCCCACCCTCGCCTTCTCCCACAGAGTCCAAAAGTCTGTTCTGTACATCTGGGTCTCTTTTTCTGTTTTGCATATAGGGTTATCATTACCATTTTTCTAAATCCCATATATATGTGTTAGTATACTGTAATGGTCTTTATCTTTCTGGCTTACTTCACTCTGTATAATGGGCTCCAGTTTCATCCATCTCATTAGGACTGATTCAAATGAATTCTTTTTAATGGCTGAGTAATATTCCATGGTGTATATGTACCACAGCTTCCTTATCCATTCGTCTGCTGATGGGCATCTAGGTTGCTTCCATGTCCTGGCTGTTATAAACAGTGCTGCGATAAATATTGGGGTGCACGTATCTCTTTCAGATCTGGCTTCCTCAGTGTGTATGCCCAGAAGTGGGATTGCTGGGTCATATGGCAGTTCTATTTCCAGTTTTTTAAGAAATCTCCACACTGTTTTCCATAGCGGCTGTACTAGTCTGCATTCCCACCAACAGTGTAAGAGGGTTCCCTTTTCTCCACACCCTCTCCAGCATTTATTGCTTGTAGACTTCTGGATAGTAGCCATCCTGACTGGTGTGTAATGGTACCTCATTGTGGATTTGATTTGCATTTCTCTGATAATGAGTGATGTGGAGCATCTTTTCATGTGTTTGTTAGCCATCTGTATGTCTTCTTTGGAGAAATGTCTGTTTAGTTCTTTGGCCCATCTTTTGATTGGGTCATTTATTTTTCTGGAATTGAGCTACAGGAGTTGCTGGTATATTTTTGAGATTAATCCTTTGTCTGTTGCTTCATTTGCTATTATTTTCTCCTAGTCTGAGGGCTGTCTTTTCACCTTGCTTATACTTTCCTTTGTTGTGCAATAGCTTTTAAGTTTAATTAGGTCCCATTTGTTTATTTTTGCTTTTATTTCCAATATTCTGGGAGGTGGGTCATAGAGGATCCTGCTGTGATTTATGTCAGAGAGTGTTTTGCCTATGTTTTCCTCTAGGAGTTTTATAGTTTCTGGTCTTACATTTAGATCTTTAATCCATTTTGAGTTTATTTTTGTGTATGATGTTAGAAAGTGTTCTAGTTTCATTCTTTTACAGGTGGTTGACCAGTTTTCCTAGCACCACTTGTTAAAGAGGTTGTCTTTTTTCCATTGTATATTCTTGCCTCCTTTGTCAAATACAAGGAGTCCATAGGTGTGTGGAAATTATCTGGACAATCCACCCATTTTAAGGATATATAAGTTAATCCAAGAATGATTAAGTCACTTATCTAAACTTATAAAACTCAAAGCAAAACTAGCAATAGAAACCAGGTTTCCAAGGTTTAGGGGAATCTTTACCGAATTACCCGGCAAATGGAAATATCTTCTATGCTCCAAAAAACTTGATTCTTATCTCTTTCACAGAAGTGATCATATTCCACCTTGTATTCATTGTCCAGTTAGCTTTTTCCTCTTGACATGTGTCGCAATTGTGGTGCAACAGTTAACTTTGAAATTTACCTCATTTCTGTTTTTCTATTAAAATATAAGTCCTAATTTACAAAGTCCACATGTATGCTCTTCACTACTGTCCATCTTTGCATCCAGCAGGACTTCATTAGGTGTTTGTTCAGTGAAACACTTTTATTCGTGAAGAATAAAATTTCAATGAATTTTTGATGCTCACAGCATACAGTGAACTAAAACCATTGGGGTCTTTTCTCCCCACCCAAACCCTCATACCCAGATTATTTGGACATGATACAAAACTAGAACTGCGGGGGCTTTCCTTGTGGCTCAGCTGGTAAAAAAATCTGCCTGCAATGTGGGAGGCCTGGGTTTGATCCCTGGGTTGGGAAGATTCCCTGGAGAAGGGAAAGGCTACCCACTCCAGTATTCTGGCCTGGAGAATTCCATGGACTCTAGAGTCCAGCATGTCACAAAGAATCAGACATGACTGAGCAACTTTCACTTTCACAGAACTGTGTATGCATTTGCTTTTAATTGTTACCCTATTAGATGGAAAACACTGGATGTTCGGTCTTTTATTCCCCATACAGTAGCCCTCACAGTTTCATGTCCTAAGATCATGTGATAATTGAGTCACTGACTAAAAGGCTGAATAGGACAGAACTAGAGACAGTGCTCTGAACCTGCCACTTGAGTCTACTTTTTACCATAGGATTCTTAACTTCCCTAGAGGTGTTCATGTCTTAGCTGTATTCTCTGATCATGACAGATGAAAATACTTTAAGGAGAGTCTACAAATCAAATATTCTTGCATTGTACACGAACACCTAATCTCTCTTCGAAGGTTCAAAAGAAAATCACCCCCTTGATGAATTGTTACCTACTTTTCCTAAATGAAAGTACCGTCTTCCTCCTTATTGCTTCCTAATTTCATTCTCACCATTTTTATCTCACTGACCACATTCTGTCTTATAGTTAATTATCTGAACAACACCAATTCCCACTGCTTTAATTCAGTTTCCTTGGGTCTATAAAGGCTGCACCAACTACCCTGAAGTTACTACTTACTGAGTATCAACCATGGCAGAAACTGGTATTTTTCACAGACCAGCTTATTTGTTCCTTTTGAGGTAAATATTACAATTAAAAGCAAATACTCAGCCTCTGGTATTTTGAATAAACTGACAACGGACAAAATCTTAACCGCTATTCCAGATAAAAGTTCCTTTTGTGTTATTTATTTATTTATTTTTCATAAAGAACTTGCATTCTAGATAGCTTTCAGGTGAATAGAAACAGGACTGATATGTTAATAGGAAAAAAACCACTGCTGCAGGAAACAAAAGTAGACAAATATCACATCTTCTGTGTACATCAAGACTCATTTTATTGGGAGCTGTTGGCTCAGACAGTAAAGAGTCCACCTGCAGTACAGGAGACCTGGATTCCATTCCTGGTCAGGAAGATCCCTGGAAGAGGTCATGTCAAACCACTCTAGTATTCTTGGCTAGAGAATCCCCATGGACAGAGGAGCCCGGTGGGTTGCAGTCCATGGGGTCATCAGACCATGGGGTCGTAAAGCATTGGACACAACTGAGCAACTATGCATAGCAAAGTTCCTCAAGGTAACATACTGACATTTAGAACAGTTTCTCTCACTAGTGTGCTTAACTACAACTCCTGGTTTTCGATGAAAGACCAAAGATAAAAGTAGTATTCCATAACAATCAAGTAATTATTTCTATCAAGGAATTTTTCTTAAAGCTAAGCTAGAGAAATATACTGTGAGATAGAGCAGATAATGAGAAGTAGAAGAGATCCAAACACAGAAGCTGAATAACCAATTGATAAGTTTTCTTTCAGGAAAAAGAATAAAACCTCAGTTTGGGATCATGCTTTATACAGAGATTTGCATACTCTTTGGAAATGTAAAGGATTTTCTACTCTAATTTCCTTGTTTAGTTGAGAAAACCAAGGCCTAGAGAAGTGAAGATAAGTTTTCTAAGTCAAAGATCAGTTATGTTAGGATTCTAAAGAGAGCCTAGTGACAGGCTTTAGGGTCCAGTTGCTTCATCTTTAGGCTGACAGGCTGGTGATTGAGCTACCAGTGATGGTGCCATCTTCAGGCTGAATTGCTTTTACTTTGGGAAACCTCTGTTTTTGCTCTTAACATCCTCAACTGATCCCATAAAATCCACAATCTATTGGTTTAAATGTTATTACCTCTAAGAAAATATGTTCCCAGGTGAGCACGTCAAAGAACTACAATTTGAAAGAAATGTTAAGTTCTATGGAGTATGTTACCTCATTCCGCAAGAATTGAATATCCATGCTGCCTGTTCCACATTCATGACCTTGGAAGGGAAAACGTGATTGAGAATTTTTTTTTTCCCCCATTTAATCATGTCCAGTGTTTTAGTGCATGCAGGCTGCTGTTACAAAATGCCAGAGGCTGGGTGATTTATAAACCACGTTATTTATCACAGTTCTGGAGGCTAAAAGTCCAAGATCAGGATGCCAGCATGGTTGAGTGAGTGAAGGCCTCTTCCAGGACATATCCTTAAATAGAAGGGATTTGCAAGTATTTCAGGCCTCTTTCACAAGAGCCCCAATCCCATTCATGTGGGCTCTGCCCTCATGTGGGTTCTGCACTCATAACCTAATTATTTTCAAATGGTCCCACCATCTAAAATCATCACTTTGGGGATTAGGTTTTCAACATATGAATTTGGGGGGAACACAAGCATTAGACCATGGCAGGAGACTGACTTGTCTAAGGTAACCCAATGCCTCATGCATACTGAATGCTCTGTGGTGCTGATAGCCAAGGACTAAGGAATTGTAGATTTCTCCTGGGGATTGCAGAGTTTTGAAAGATACAGATAAAAACTGCCCAGGGAAAAAGGCATATAGGGCAGAGTCAAAGACAGTGTGAGCATGGAACTTTTGGTTTCCTCTTCCCAGGGTGTCATGGACAGCTTTGTGTTCCCAGCACCGATGTGTCAGCAGTGAGCACTTGCAGACACGGGAGCTCACTCCAGGCTCTGTGTCCAGATTCTTTACGGGGGCTCCACCTCGTAGGCATGATTGACTGTCCATACAGCTGATCTCAGGCTCAAACCTCTCTAGAGGTGCAGCTGACACTGCATGATTAAAACCCCTATCCTGAATCACATTGTTCATGTGGCCCAAACTTTTTACTCCAAGTCACATTATTTGCATCCTTATCAGGCTGTCCTAAGAACCTCACATAAACAAAAGCACTTTTCTCAGTGTCAACCTTTGACACCTTTAGTCACCCTTTCTCAGAGAAAATGACCTAAGGGTTTAGAGAGGAGCTACCAGGAAATAAGTGCAAAGTCCAGACTTCCCTTTGGATGAGGCTAAGCCCTTCGCTACACAGCTGGGTGGCTGATTTTACCTGAGGAGACTCCCCTGTTGTAACATCACATTAAGAAAATGTGAAGTGACAAACATTGGTCAGGCATTTATCTTCTTCTGGTCTTTCTCTGAAATGCTTTTCTTGCATGATCTTCTTTAATTCTTATGCACCTCCATGAGGTGGACACTAGTTTGAAAGGCATTATAGAGAGAAGTAAAATATGGCTTGCCTAAAGATTCAGAGCTTGTGAGTGGTGCAGTGGGAGTATGGACAAGGGCTACAGGACTCCAAGGTTCATACTTAAAGCCACTATGTTGCAAAGATGCCACCATTTCTTTTTTTTAGTATTTTTATTCATTGATGTCTTAGTTGTAGCACATCTGGATCATCCACCTCTGTTGTGGCATGTGGGATCTAGATCTGTGAGCAGGGATTGACCCCCAGGCCCCATGCATTAGGAGCATGGATTCTTAAGCACTGGACAACTGGGAAAGTTTCAACACCATTTCTATTTGGAGTAAACGTTCACATGCAAGTGCACAACCAAAGAAGATTGTTGAATCAATATTGTCCAATCCTGTATTTCTGTTCCACAATATATATGAATGAAGAAATTTACAACATGAAACTCTTCTTGCTATCCATTTAACAGAAATAAATAAAAGACAGAAAGACATGAAGACTTACCATAAGTTCAGGATGCCATGATCAAAGAAGGCTTAGGCGACAGGAGCATTTCAAATGGTTTCTTTGTCTGGCATCCCAGAAATCTGCACACTCTGGGGCATCACACAATAATAAGATTCCAGATGGTGAAAGGCAGGTCTTTCTTTATGAAAGAGGGCCAGGGCAATTCTGAAATGGGAGGTGGGAAAGAAGACCAGTATTTAAACCTTCAAATACAAATCTTTTCTCAGAGAGAAAAATTTAGAAAAGAAAACATATGAATGTTGAGAGTCTGAAAATTGTTTCCCTAAAATCTCTCCCTGTGAGCATACACCATGGAAAACTTCATGTACCCCAAAATACCCTGGTTTGTTTACAGTCTTGCTGATCCAGTATTTTAATAATTTTCTTAATTTTGGGTGAAGCTTTCTTTAACTTCCCATGTGACCAATGGTGTTGATAATTGATAAATCAATTGGAATAGGGTTCCTGAAAATGGATTGGACAGATGAGAAATGTAATCTGTAGTCTAAGTGAAGACAGTTTGATACACAGAGGGAGAAAGGAATTTTAACTTTTCTGAGGAATGGTGGTTGGTGAGATGTGGTCCTCAAGGTTCTATGTGAAGGAGCCCCACTCCCCTGCATCAACTGAGGACAGGGAAAAGGATGGAGTCTAAGCTCTGTTGGCAAGACAGAAGTGTTTCAGCCCACAGACCTTCATTATAGACAGAGTGAGCTCTCTGTAAGCAACGGTATCCAAAATAGGATACCTGCAACAGCAATACAAATGACCAAGTGATGGAGGAGCAACACAGACCTGTTCTAATCAACCCAAGGTGTTCTTAGTGTGAAAATATTGATGACCTCCCCACCTCTTACTACTTAGTTCTACTTTTGTCTGAGAGGAAAGTTCCTCCAAGAAGGATGGGAGTTCATACTCCTTTCAGGAAGCCAACTGGGGACTCTAAGCCATGGAATTAACATTTGGATCTAGAGTCACTTTTATAATCATACTGTGTTTCCCACCCCTCAAGTGGTGGACTTGGAAACACCAGTTACAATTGTGATTTTAAAGAAATATTAAATACAGATATTCTTCTATTTTACTGTCTGTAAATTTTAGAAATAGATAATGTGAAATTTAACCTGTAAAACTGCCTTACTCAGAGGATTATTTTACACTGATTAGAAAGTAAATGACCCTTAAATAAATTTGGCCAAAATATTGTCAAAGCTTCATTGTATGTACACTCTGCAAATACTCCATAGCAGTGTTTTTAATAAAACAAGAAAGGCACTGAGTTGATACCAATATAATAGTTGAAAAGTGAAAATCTAAGTTTATTAATCAATTGTACCATTCTTACAGAAAAACCAAATATATTCTGGATGTTGGGGGCATTTGCTTTGATTTGTTGCTGGTTTATCACAGTGGGTTGACATTATCTTGACCATCTGGTTTTAATTTTTTGTTGCCTATGCTACTTAATATGTCACAGTCCTTCAAATTTGTGGATTGCATGGTCAAAAAGCAGCATGGACCTTCTTCTGGTTTTGTTGTATGAGGGTAATTTTTCAAGCTTTTAGTTTAGAGGAGGAAATAGGCACCTCATTTCCATAATTGGAAACTTCCAGCACTAGCAAGTACAGCTCAGATTAAATGGGATATAAACAGAAAAAAAAGGTCGACTCACAGCATGTTCCTTAAAGAAAAGGATGTGTGTCCAGCTTCCTTTTTATTGACACAATTAATACTTGAGTAAGGCACATTTATAGTATCCATGGAGGGGTAAAGTAGGGCAGGTTGGGAGAATACATCTTGCGGTCAAGCATTAAGTCTCTGGGGATGGGAGAGTAAGAAGACTTCAGCTTTAGTTGAAAGAATTTGCCTTTGCTTCCAATTTCATGGCCTCCTTTAGCCATGATATAGCATAAATAGAAGATGGAACTTAAAAAATTAATAAAGAATGCAGAATGGTTTTGTTTCTGCAAATGCCTTGAACAAAGCATGTGTTTCTGTTTAATGCTGGATAAGCTCCAATTGATGTCTAGATCCTTGTCAAAATGGTTACTTTTCTGTGGGATTTTTTTTTTTTCCTAGTGGGCCATTCTGAAGCCATGGCTACAGCTCTGGACTTCAAAGTTGCTGCCAGCTTCATTAGAAAAGCCATTGTGTTACCCTTCCCCTATCTCTGTTCAAATTAAATCTTTATTTTTTATTAATCATTTTGGGCCAGAAAATGATCAATCTTAATACCAAAAAACAGAACAAACTCAACAAAGAGTTGAATGAAACTCACCAAAGCAACTACAAGGACAATAAATATTGAAAAAAATAGGGATACTTTGCTCTTTGGGTATCATGTAAAACAACAACAGCAAAATAACATTTTCTTTTTCAGCAGTTTTGAAGGTCTGATGTGAGTGTGCAAGACCACTGGAGAAGAAGTCTTAAAAATAAAAAATGGTACTTTATACTACTTTGGTTATTTTATTTAACTTCATAGGCCCATAGAAAATAAAATACATTTGCCATGAATTATAATATTATAATATTAATTGGAAAGGTTTCTGCTGAAGTTGAAGCTCCAGTACTTTGCCCACCTGGTGCGAACAGCTGACTCATTGGAAAAGACTCTGATGCTGGTAAAGATTAAGGGCAAAAGGAGAAGCGGGGGACAGAGGATGAGATGGTTGGAAGGCATTACTGACTCAATGGACGTGAGTTTGAGCAAAGTCAGGGAGATAGTGAAGGACAGGGGAGCCTGGCATACTGCAGTTTATGGCGTGGCAAAGAGTTGGACAGGAATTAGTGACTGAACAACAACAATGAATTATAAATATGTCAAGACAATAAATAAATAAACTTGAATGGTTTTTTCTTACATTTTTACTAGAATGTTTAACCCATAATTAAAGGCATACAATATGATGTCAGAGACTACAGAACAACTATAAAAGTAGGAAAGAAAAAAAAAGCTTAGAGATAACACCTATTTAACTGAAAAGATAAATGAATTTTGTCAAAGTAAATGAAAAATGAAGTCTCTCATACCACTGTAGAAGGACTTAATTTCTTCCTTTCTGATTTTTAAAATCCTTTATACCAATTTTTTCAATAACAGTAAAACACTCACTCCTTCCCAGCCTTCCCCAAGGAGTGCTGAAATTGAACCACAAAGATCTGGGTTCTGGTCCTGTGTCCACCTGCTTTTGATGCTAGGTTTATAAGTTAGTCTTTGCTGTTTAACAAATCACCCCCAAAACACAGTGCTTTAAGACAACAATCGCTGATCGGTGCACAATTCTACGGGTTATCTAGTTGGTTCTACCCTCTTGACTGGCTTGCTGGGACTGACTGATATAGAACAACCTCATCACATGTCTCAGGCCTCATCTGGGTTTCTTAGAGGCCAGCCCAGGTCTCATCACCTCCAGGGAGATGAATTTCCAGCAGGAAGAAAGGGCAAATGCAATGCAGAGCACTTAGCGAGGATCTGTGCACCACATTTGCTGCCGTTTGATTGGCCAAAGCAATCATATGAGTAAGCTTAGCCAGAGTACAAGGGGATGTACAGGGGATAACACAGGGAATTGTAGATGGTGAGGGCAAGGGTCTTTATTGTAACAATCTGCCAATTAACCCCTCAAGGACTCATTTTCTTCATCCCTAAACTGAAGAACATAAAAATTTGAATTTCTCTAAAAAATGTTTTGGGAATTAAATGAGAAAATATATATGGAAGCTTTGAAAGATGCAGAGAACTCCATAATTATAAAATACTATCATATTTCCAGTGGTCATGTATGGATGTGAGAGTTGGACTGTGAAGAATGCTGAGCGCTGAAGATTGATGCTTTTGAACGATGGTGTTGGGGAAGACTCTTGAGAGTCCCTTGGACTGCAAGGAGATCCAACCAGTCCATCCTAAAGGAGATCAGTCCTGGGTGTTCATTGGAAGGACTGATGCTGAAGCTGAAACTCCAATACTTTGGCCACCTCATGCAAAGAGTTGACTCATTGGAAAAGTCCCTGATGCTGGGGGGGATTGGGGGCAGGAGGAGAAGGGGATGACAGAGGATGAGATGGCTGGATGGCATCACCGACTCGATGGATATGAGTTTGAGTAAACTCCGGGAGTTGGTGATGGACAGGGAGGCCTGGCGTGCTGCGATTCATGGGATTGCAAAGAGTCGGACACGAATGAGCGACTGAACTGAACTGATCATATTTCTAGAGAAATCCTTGTTCTGAGTTGCTTTTTTCCCTCTAAGTATGACTATTGTTTTTATTTTAGTTTTACATAATATGTCCCAACAAATTAAAACATATTGACCCCTGGGAATTCCTTGTGGTCCAGGGGTTAGAACGTCACTCTTTCACAGTGAGGGCCCAGATTCAATTTCTGGTTGGGGAACTAAGATCCCACAAGCCTTGTGGCTCAACCACACACACACACATACACACAAATACACACACACACACACACACACACACACACACACATGACAATATTGACCCCAACATAAAACATTTATGTTTAATAGCATAGTCACTACTTTTTTAAACTGAAATTTTAATATTTCAGCCAGACATCTAGGTAATATTCATCAATTTAACAGACAAAACTCTAATGTCTTGCCAACTCTTTACAGAATTAAGACTTTTACATATTTGGCCAAAAGAGGAGGCCAGTGTAAAAAAGTTGGCTATTATATGGTATTTGGATATTACATCTATCTAACACTAAAGATTTTGAATCGCTATTGATCCATTAAATTCTTCTATTTCATTTTGTTTTTAAAAGATGGTACAGTTGCCTGCTTTTGAATTACCTTGATTATTATGTGCCCTGAGATTAAAATGTCTCTTTCTGAGAAAAGTGACTTTTTTCCCTACCACACCCAATGTATCATCTTCTTCACTAAATTTCTTGTCGCAATATAAGTTCTAATTTTTAATTTCTCAGTACCCACTGTCCCCAAGAAGTAGAAGCTTTATGGAAAAAGGAATACACTGTCTTAATATAGTGTACCCATATGGCTATTGTTCTTAAAGACCCAACTGAACATTCTCTCCTACTACGCAGAACTTTATCCAGTACACATTTTTACATTTTTTTTGTGGTTCTCTTCTTCTCCAGTTTCAACTTTAACCACCTTGTTTTTGTTTTCATTTTATTCCCCTATTGTGTCATTAGCCACAGGATTTCTTAGCAAACATAGGAGATTCAGTGTAAATTTGAGTCATGCTCTAGGATAAGGAGGAGAAGGCAGTGGCAACCCACTCCAGTACTCTTGTCTGGAGAATCGCATGGCCGGTGGAGACTGGTAGGCTGCAGTTCATGGGGTCACTAAGAGTCGGACATGACTGAGCGACTTCACTTCCACTTTTTACTTTGATGCATTGGAGAAGGAAATGGCGGCCCATTCCAGTGTCCTTGCCTGGAGAATCCCAGGGACGGGAGAGCCTGGTGGCTGCCGTCTATGGGGTCACACAAAGTCGGACACGACTGAAGCAACTTCAGGCAGCGGCAACAGCAGCTATGATAAAGAATACAGCTTTGAGATATAAATCAGAATCATTCAAAGAAACACGGTAATTGGTTAAAAATAAGTTAGAATGTGGTTATCCTAAGGTTATATAATTCTTTAACCATATTTATCTTGATGAAAAGTTTGAGTTAGACATTTGATAGGCCTCAAATGTTTTATTTTCTTGGGATTATTGCAGACGGTGATGCAGGCATGAAATTAAAAGATGTTTGCTCCTTCAAAGAAAAGCTATGAAAAAACTAGACATGTATTAAAAAAGCAGAGACATCACTTTGCCAAAAAATGACTCTATATTCAAAGCTATGGTTTTTCTAGTAGTCATGTATGGATGTGAGTGTTGTACCATAAAGAAGTCTGAGCACTGAAGAACTGATGTCTTCGAACAGTGGTGCTGGAGAGGATTCTTGAGAGTCCCTGAGACTACAAGGAGATTAAACCAGTCAATCCTAAAGGAAATCAACCCTGAATATTCAAAGGAAGGACTAATGCTGAAACTCTAACACCTTGGCCACCTGATACGAAGAGCTGGCTCATTGTAAAAGACCCTGATGCTGGGAAACTTTGAGGGCAGGAGGGGAAGGGGGCGACAGAGAAAGAGATGGTTGGATGGCATCACCGACTCGATGGATGTGAGTTTGAGAAAACTCTGGGAGATAGTGAAGGACCGGGAAGCCTGGTGTGCTGCAGTCCATGGGGTCGCAAGTGTCAGATGTGACTTAATGACTGAACCACAAGAAGAACAAGGCCTCACGTGTAGATATGAAGTTTAATATTTATGAAATATAATCAGTCTTACATTACACATATAGAATAACTTCAGTAATTTGAGTTGTAATAAAGGCTAATCACAGCACAATTAAAAAAAGGTCCAATGTAATCACAATTCCTTGATTTGTTGATACTACCAGTTTCTTTTTTTTTTTTTTCCTTTATTTATTTATTTATTTTTTCAGTGGGTTTTGTCATACATTGATATGAATCAGCCATAGATTTACACGTGTAAATACTACCAGTTTCTAATTGTTGTGGCTGTTTAGTTGCTAAGTCATGTCTGAATCTTTTGGGACCTCCTGGGCTGTAGCCCATCAGACTCTCCTCTGTCCTTGGATTTTCCAGAAAAAAGTATTGGAATAGGTTGCTGTTTCCTTCTACAGGGAATCTTATCTATAGAACCCAGTGCTCTCTCCCAAGGTCATGTGAGGGGGCGTGTCTCCAGGACAGACAGGAGTGGAGGGTTCGCTCCAGACTCATGTGTCCATGTGTCTGCCAAGAAGTCTACTCATAGGAAGGACACAACCGCAGGGAGCAAGTGAGACGTGTGAGTCACAGGCTACGGATTTTTTGCTGTTTCTGTCTGGCCCTCCCAAAGATAGGAGAGAGTCGATAGAATTCATCATCTTTCCCCAAACCTGCGGTGCTCTTTGGATTTTAAATGTCTTTCTTTGTATAAGCTCTTCCCCAACCTTGAGTCCTGCCCTCTTCCACTCCTGGGGAGCTCCTCCAAATCCTATTTTACTTCCTTTTTGAAAATTCTTGTGACTTTCCCAGACAAATCAGCTCGTCTCTCCTTTGGGTTCCTATGTTAGGTTTTACTCACATTCAAAGAAATGACTACAACTGAACTAATTGTTTATTCACATATTTATGTGTTTCTTATGAAAAAATTGGAACCAGTAAGATTAAATTCAAACAATAGACCTTCATAAAATTTAACAAATATATATTTAATAAGTGTATGTTTAACAAATGCTCAAAATATATTATTTATTTAAAAGTTATCAAGGTCATTTCTCATGCCAAAATGCCTTAGGCTATGTTTCAGGATAATATTAAATTTTTATTAATGTAAAGGAGTAAAGTAGTAAACTCAAAATCAGTTAACTATTTTGCAAATATGAATAATTTCAAAAATTTCACCTATAAACACAAATTCTTAAGATAAAGGAATTTTGAAAAATATCAAGAGTTATTATTCTTAACATTCAACTTTTTACTATGGATCCCAACTGTGGCAAGGGGCAGAGGGTTTATTAGGAAAGTCTGAGGAATCTTATTTTCTGTCATTCAAGGTCAAATGCCTGTTGGATAAATATTACAATCTAGACTCTCTGTCTTTCCCCTCCTATGTCAGGAAAATTTCACAAATCATCAAGTTATTCAGATATACATCTTCATAGATTTTTATGCCAGTTAATACAGGTAAAATAAGAATATGAAGGATCATATAAAAACATGTGGTCAGAGTCTCCCTCTACTTTTTTTTCCAAGATGTAGGTTATTTTTTCAATTGACATATAAGATCATACACGTTTTTAAGTATGCAACACAATGGTTTGATATTTGTATATATTGCAAAATTATCATCACAGTTATTCTAGTGTTAATTTTCTAGTGTGATCTATCATCACACACTGTTTCAATTGTTTCTTGTGGTGAGAACTTAAAATCTACTCTCTTAGCAACTTTCAAGTATACAATACACTATTATTAACTATAGTCACCACACTCTGTATTATATCCCTGTGATTTATTTATAACTGGAAATCTGTATCCGCTTTACCCTTTCTGGCTCCCACACCCAAACCCTGCCTCTGGAAACCACCAAACTGTTCTCTGTGTTTATATTTTGTTGTTTGTGGTTATTGGTTTTTGATTCCTCATTTAAGTGAGATCGTATAGCATTTGTCTTTATCTGACTTATTTCACATAGCATAATGCCCTCAAGGTTCATTCATGCTATCACAGAGAGCAAGATTTCTTCCTGGTAAGTCCATAACTAATACATTAAGAGTACTTGCATAATCCTGAGGATAAACTTGGGCCAGCTCCACACTGTACTCATCCCTCATGGTGAACAACTTGTTGATAGTAGTATAATTCATGTAAGTTACCCTTTAATTGTTCCCTGTCTGTTTGCTTGACACCATTTTGCTACCTGCCCCCCTGGACCTGAGTCCCAATGTCCAGTGCAATAGCAAGCATCATTTGCACCTGGCCTGAGAGGTGGGACATGGAACAGCTGCTATGCTTTGGCAAGAACTATTATGATTATATAAAAATAAAACTGGAGTGAAGTAAATATAATTTTTACTAGAGAAACCATATAGCATATTAATTTTTAAATCAAAAGTGCAATGCAGTGACTAAATTTTGTGGAATTTAATGCTTCACAATTGATTGCTATTTCTTTCCTTGGCCATCTCAGTTCATGTGAAAAAATTATTTTAAGAAATGAGTATTTATCACTATTTATAAAAATACAAATCTATCCAAGATGCTATCCAAAATGGAAAAAAAAGAGAGACCATTGTCACTTTATAATTGGCAAAGCAAAGAACATCACACTAATAAAACTTAATTAAATCATTAAATATTTAAAAGGGATTTCTAACTCTTGCTTATTTAATGGTTCCCTTTTATGTAGTTTAATCCCTATTATGAAGTCTATACATAAAGAAAATTCAAATGTAAAACCAATCTATTTAATGTATTCCTCTCAATCAAAAATTCCATTTCCTTTATCCTTCCTAAATTTAAATCACCTCAGAACACTACATCTCAATTTATATTTCACTCATATCAGAAAACACATAATAAAATAGGGTTATAAATACATCACTTACAAAGTAGTTTCATCTTTAAATATAACTCATTCATTTCCCATGTTTTATTTCATTTCACTAATAATGTATAATAATATTGTCCAATTTAGAATGAATGTCATATTTCTGATAGATGAGATAATGGATATTTATGAATTCCATTTTTAACATCAACTATATAGATACATATAAGTCTTCAATATCCTTTAGAAAATATTTCTAACAGTGAGACATAGGAGTTTTACTTTGAATAAAAGGCAGAATTAGATACATAATGATCTTATTTAGTAAAAATACAATATATTGCCATATTACTACATGGATTTGTATACATCTATAAGATAAGCACTTCTCTTATATTATACTACATATATTAAAATTCAAAAAAAATCAATAAATATCGTAAGTAACCAAACACATCACAAAATACACAAGCATATTCCTGGGTTGCTTTACTTGACTAAATAAGAGTGGCAGAGTGAGCATTTCCTCATTTCTTGGCATAGCCCCTTGTGATTCAGCTGGTAAAGAATCTGCCTGCAATGCGGGAGACCTGGGTTTGATCCCTGGGTTGGGAAGATCCCCTAAAAAAGGGAAAGGCTACCCTCTCCAGTATTCTGGCCTGGAGAATTCCGTGGACTGTATAGTCCATGGAGTCACACACAGTCAGACACGACTGAGCAACTTTCCCTTTCACGACACTAAAACTGAACTTCCCAGGGGGCTAGGTGATAAAGAATCTACCTGACGGTTCTGGAGACGTGGGTTCAGTCCCTGGGTCAAGAAGATTCCCCTGCAGCGGGAAATGGCAACCCACTCCAGTATTCTTGCCTGGAGAATTTCATGGACAGAAGGAGCCTAGCAGCCTATAGTCCACACGGTCACAATAGAGTTGGATAGGACCTAGTGACTAAGCAAGCATGCACTACTCTAATGCTAGCATTATTCTGCTTTAGCAGGAAAAAGGAATTATAACACTTACTGGACCCATAGTCTGGGTAAGTGAGGAAATCTTTTCTCCCTTCAAAACTTTCAAATGCCCTTTGAATGACAGAAAGGCTTTGGACTCCTCAGTCTGGAAACACAAACCCAAACTTTCTACTTTTCAAGCCACTGACCTCACTTCTCTTTCATCTGATTAGCTGGCTCCCCTCACCATCCAGTTTGTTGCCTGCATCAAACACTGGAATCAGTTTACAATCGTCCAAATCTGCCGGTTCTCCCTGGCATTCTTTCAATCTCTTCATGTGGCCCCCCGGTACTGGTCCCTCACTCCAACTTCTCCGACCCTCCATGCTGGTCCTGCAAGCAGCCTCCTCATCTCAACCTGGCTTGAGTGGGTATCCATTCCCTTCTCCAGGGATCTTCCTGACCCAAGGGCCAAACCCGGGTCTCCTGAATTGCAGGCAGATTCTTTACTCTCTAGCCACCAGGGAAATCCTGCCTCTCTCCTGGTTGTATTATATTAAGTTGGCCAAAGGGTTCATTCTGGTTTTTCTATATGATCTTACAAAAACCTAAATGACCTTTCTGGCCAATCCAATATTTTAAGGTCACTTAACAGCTTGTTTTAAACAAGCTGTTTTTTCAGTCTTCTCAGTACTCTGCAGAGAAAGCAGTACTGAAGTACTTGGTACAGTACTTGCAGAGAAAGCAACAGAAACCTTTCAGAGCAGGAGAAATGTTTCAGAGCATAATGATCTGCCTCAGTGAAGTTCCTCTCCAAATGTACCACTTCAGTTCAGTCAGTCAGTCAGTCAGTTCAGTTGCTCAGTTGTGTTCACTTCTTTGAGACCCCATGGACTGCATGGACCACTTCAAGCTGCTGCTTTACTTTTAAAATGAACAATTAAAATATGAGAAGAACCATACACAGTTTCTCCTTCTTTCATATGCTTAACAGGCACTGTAGTTATACCTGAGGCTGCAGTAGTTTAGATGTCTGGTTTACAACCAAAAAATTGATGATTTGTGGATAATGTTAGACTGGGCTTACCTGGCAGCTATGTTAGGAACAAAAATCCTGCTTTCATGTTCTCTTCCTCAAATTTTCTCTAACTTCACACCTCGTTCCATGTTCACCATTCCTTAAGAATATAATCCAGATTTGTCAATGTGTCACATGAGTCCCCTGACAATCTGACCCTAAATTATTTTACACACCCCAACTACACAGCCAATGCTCCAGGCAAGATGGACTATTAGGAACATTCAACTCTCAGCCGCTGTCTGGAAGAGCTTACTCATTCAAAGCCATGCTTTTGAAATGACATGCCTACTCCTCTAAAACTGCCCATTATTCAGGCATCGCTCAGATTTCAGCAAATAAGGAGATGTGCTTATGCCTAAGGCACTGGAAGGTAAGGAAGCATTATCATGTAAACAGAAAAAAAGGTCAAAAGGGAAAGTTGTGAAACAGTGAAGTGTTCAAGAGTGTCATTTCATATCTTTAAAGGGACTTCATATGCTCCCCGGGGCTTCCCTGGTGGCTCAGATGGTAAAGTGTTTGCCTGTAATGCAGGAGACCCGGGTTCGATCCCTGGGTTGGTAAGATCTCCTGGAGAAGGAAATGGCAACCCACTACAGTACTCCTGCCTGGGAAATTCCGTGGATGGAGGAGCCTGGAAGGCTACAGTCCATGGGGTCACAAAGAATCGGACATGACTGAGTGACTTCACTTTCTTTCTTTCTTTCTTTCTTTCTTTCTCGTCTGCTCCAGTTTTAGAAAATGAAAACATTGATTTAAAATGTACATTATTATCTGTTCTTTAAACATTATATTGAGTTTTATACAGGGATAATAGCCTTTGAATCTGCTGTTAAAAAAAATGTTTTAGATGTTCATATTTTTCTTGTATTATTCTGTTTCTGTCTCCTGTGAGGAAACTTACCACGGCAAAGGAAAAGGAAAGACTGATATCATGAAATAGTGAGTTTATTGTCCAAGATTAACCATTTCAACATATCACTATTACATTTATTACCTAATAATATCATTTCAATAAAGCATATTCTCATCTTCCCTGATAGCTCAGCTGGTAAAGAATCTACCTGCAATGTAGGAGACGCCGGTTCAATTCCTGGGTCAGGAAGATCTGCTGGAGAAAGGATAGGTTACCCAATCCAGTGTTCTGGCCTGGAGAATTCCATGGACTATATGGTCCATTGACATGCATAATCCGTAAACATGTATATTCCATGGGGCAGCAAAGAGTCGGACACAACTGAGTGACTTTCACTTTCACTGAGGTATCAACATTTGATGCAAGCTTCCTAAATGTATTAGAAGTTTCTATATCATGAGGAGGGATACTAAGAAAGCTTGGTTATAGTGACTGTCATGAAAAATGGTAAATGAATTTGTTAGCATTGTTATTGAGTTGCCAAGTCGTGTCTGACTCTGTGAACCCATGGACGGTTTGTGCTTATTTCCAGAAGGATTCTTCAAGTAACTGACTGGGCTATACTATCATTTAAACAAGAAGGCTGCATCAGCCAAACTTTAAATAATACACTCTCTAGGTCAAAGAAGGCATAAGCTCCTAAGATGTGGAATCAAACAAAAACAAGGATCAGTTTTGTGAAATCTCAAAGATTTTTCAAGATTGAAAAATCTGTTTCAATTTCCTTCCATTCACTTAGATTTTTACGTTTCCAAAATAAATTTAAAGCTCCTGAACTTGTTATCTTGGACTGCTGTAACAGAATACCATAGCCTCAGTGAAATAAACAACAGAAATATATATCTTCACAGTTTTGGGGCTGAATATCCCAGATCAGGGTGCCATAAGATCATGTTCTGGTAAGGGCTCTGTCTTCCCAGCTTGGCTTCTCCCTGTGTCCTCACAGGGTGGGGATGGGGAAAAGAGACAGAGAGACAGAGACACAGATACAAAAGAGAAAACTCTGGTATTTCTCCTCATAAAGACACTAATCCTACTGGATTACTGGTCCACCCTATGAGCTCATTTAACCTTAATTAATCTTCATAAAACCCCTTTTCCAAACACATACTTTGGGAGTTGGGGCTTCAACACATGAATTTGGGGGAGACACATTCAGTCTATAACAATACCTGACATAAAGCACTTTGGGGAAGGGGCTGGGAAAAGGAAGCAAGTTGAATCTTTGGCTCTTCAGTGTCTCTCTGGGCATTCTTCACATGCACACAGTAAACACACAATAAATGAGAACTGCACTACAGTGAACTGGGTGGATGGAAAATGTTAAACAAAGCTAAATCCTTGTCATGAAAACAAATAATGACAGTTTTTTAAATGCTAACAAATTATTGTTATAAGATTTGCGATGAATAAGTTTACTACATTTCTCCAAAGAAGACATACAGATGGCTAACAAACACATGAAAAGATGCTCCACATCACTCATTATCAGAGAAATGCAAATCAAAACCACAATGAGGTACCATTACACACCAGTCAGGATGGCTGCTACCCAAAAGTCTACAAGCAATAAATGCTGGAGAGGGTGTGGAGAAAAGGGAACCCTCTCACACTGTTGGTGGGAATGCAAACTAGTACAGCCACTATGGAGAACAGTGTGGAGATTCCTTAAAAACTGGAAATAGAACTGCCATATGACCCAGCAGCCCCGCTGCTGGGCATACACACTGAGGAAACCAGAATTGAAAGAGACACGTGTACCCCAATGTTCATTGTGGCACTGTTTATAATAGCCAGGACATGGAAGCAACCTAGATGTCCATCAGCAGATGAATGGATAAGGAAGCCATGGTATATATACACAATGGAGTATTACTCAGCCATTAAAAAGAATACATTTGAATCAGTTCTAATGAGGTGGATGAATCTGGAGACCATTATACAGAGTGAAGTAAGCCAGAAAGTAAAACACCATTACAGTATACTAACACATATATATGGAATTTAGAAAAATGGTAACAATAACTCTTTATGTGAGACAGAAAGAGAGACACAGATGTATTGAACAGTCTTTTGAACTCTATGGGAGAGGGCGAGGGCAGGATGATATGAGAGAATGGCATTGAAACATGTAAATTATCATATGTGAGATGAATCTCCAGTCCAGGTTTGATGCATGAGACAGGATGCTCGGGACTGGTGCACTGGGATGACCCAGAGGGATGGGATGGGGAGGGAGATGGGAGGGGGGTTCAGGATGGGGAACTCATGTACACCTATGGTGGATTCAAGTCAAAGTATGGCAAAACCAATACAATGTTATAAAGTAAAATAAATAAATAAATCAATTAAAAAAATCTCATGGAGCACACACACACACACACAAATAATAATAAGTTTAGACCTAAAATAGAAGGTTGTTTTAGAATTGGAAACAGTTATTCTCTTTCTGATGAAGTTACGTTGAAGTAGTGTGTAAACTTGTAGGTCAATCAGGTAGTCCACAGTAGAGCAGACAAATGATATAAAAAAAATGGTGCTCAATGTTTCTATTAAATTCACATAGTTCTTTACATTCACTAGCTTTTCTTTCATCCTCCATTAAATTTTTTTAACTAATTTATTTTTATTGAAGGATAATTGCTTCACAAAATTTTGCTGTCATCCTCCATTTTTGATTGTCATCCTTTTTCCAAATCTTCCAAGTAATCTCTTTAAATGTTCACAATTTCCACTAAAGGTTAGTTTTTCTCTATCCATGTGTTAGCTAGTTTTTCTTGTTCTTATTCTCAGTCCATTGCTTAGCATGTCCTAGAATTTTGTGCCATGTCTTTCTAACTATTTTGTCACCATCACCAACATTGTATTCTGCATCTACAATGAACACGAAGCTATAGGTGTGTGGATTCAGAGGTCAGTCAAAGAAGTTATAACTTTATAACTCCTATTAAGAGAGTGTACTGGTTCCAACCTCAGTAAACGAGAGATTAAGTGTTTATAGATTATCTCTATAAACAAGTGTCTATAGATACAATGGAAAGAAAAAGTAGGAAAAAGAATGACTCAATTTTTATGTGACCCTCAAAAAAATTAGACATCTATCAAATGTGTTAATATTCTGGTAATGGGTTCATTTATTGAATGCCCAAATAACCGTAACTCTGAATTTTCTTGATCACTTTCAGAATAAACAGTATGCCCAGGGCAGAGACTTAAATCTCTTCAACAGTTGCCACACCTCCTCCCTCCACACCACTCAAAACAAATGAGCAACTGAGCTGACAGAGGTGAGTCTTTTTGTCCAGTTTATCACTCAAGCAACTGAGACAGTACACTTGTGTTACAAAGCTTCATATCTTTAGAGGTTACAGCAACCACTCATGCAGAGAAAAGTGGAAGAAAAATAAGGAAAAAAATCAAAGAAAAATTACTTCTGCAGTTGATAAACTATGAATAAAATCAAGTGATGACTAAATATCTATAGCAGCAAAATAAATAACTGATCTATAAATTGCCCGTGAAGTATAAACTAAGAGCTTACATTTTATAATTTTACAGCTTTTACCACCTTCAAAACATTTGGCATACACATAGGAATAACAAAGAGGTTTTTAGGTCAACTGCTCTGAGTAAAAATCACATGTTACCAAGCACACTGAAGTATACTTATTTTAAGAGATTGTTTCTTATGGTTGCATAGGATGAAATCTTTCTGAGGTGGGTGCTCATTTTGTTGGTCTCCTGGAATGACCCTTTGCATCACCTAGTCACAAAGCTGCAGGATATGAAAGGAACCTCAAATGCTCTTCCATCGAAGGCCAAAGAGATTGAGGAAGACAACAAAGTACTTCAGGAAGGCATGGAAACTATAACTGGCAAGGTGAGCAGCCTCCTGAAGGTTTCCTTGCTTTTCTCGTGAATGAAAGAGGTGACCTCTGTAATGAGGAATGTGTCATGAGATTTCTCACTTTGCAAGAACAAGATTCAGGCCTTCTGTATTCTAGATTGCTATTACAGGAAGCAAAAGCCTAGTCATTCATAGTGACAGATTCTCCTTTAAGTGGATTAGGATCCCACTGCAATTTTTGACAGGTGTAGCCTTCCCTGAATTGCACACAATTCCACCAAAAGTGTGCCTCTTCCTGGTTACAGTTGATTGAAATATTTTAGAGGGTAAGAGAACTACAAAATAATGTCCAAGATAAATGCTTTCTTGAAAGTATATCCCAGTACATTCACTAGTGAAATTCTGTTAGTATATTTTCTTTGCCATCCTCAAACCAAAAGAGAGAGAGGGAAACAAGAAGAGAGAAAGTCAAAACTAAACTCATACTTGAGTTCTGTTTCTAGTTTTTAGATCACTAATAGATATCTGATGTGCTGGCTATAAAACACATGTCTAGGGAATTTCATGTCTCTTCCCCTAATCTTAATTTGATAATTAGATGGAACAAAGAGCAAATACTAATAAAACTCACAATTTATTATCTTTTGGTGCTTAGATTCATCCTGGAATCAAGGAGAACATGACTACTGCTTATGGTCAGGACTCCCATCACTGCAGTCAAAAGATGCAGATGCCTACCAAACTGCTTTTAATAACCTTCTCTAGTGCCTGTGCATGGATATGAGTAAGATTAACACTTACCTCAAGCACCTGAATTGCTGAATCATCTACAACAAGAAGTGCTAAGCCCGTATCCCTCACATGAACTTCTGAGATGGTTTTTAATGATCCATCCCATAGCAAATTTCTTTGAGTTTTGCATCTTTTTCATGCATGCTTGAGTGCAGCAGATCTCATCTTAAAAAATTAAAAAATAATCTGTAGAGATGTCAAAATCTAAGAAGGCAATTTTTCAATGTTTATTATTTTCATTTAAGAGAAAAATCAAAAGCAAATCCATCCTTACCATTGAGAGAATGAAGTTCTGATTAAATTTTGTCAGAGGTAGGAGAAGCTGGCATTACAAAGAAGACCATTAACAGCTTACTTTAGAATCCTAGCAAGTTATTCTGGGTTAACTTATTAGATAATTATTTATTATGATGGTTATCTTACCAAGAAGACTGAATTCTCAGGATTCCTTATGAAAGTCAGCCAGGTACTGTCAACCAAGTTTCACAGTGTTACAACAGACAGTAAAAGTGCTTTGTACCTGGGTATCCAAATAGCATGAAATTTACAGAACTGTCTAAAGATTCTTAGGATTTTTGTCTTAGTCCTTCTGGGTTGCTATAACAAAATGACAGATTTATAAGCAATAGAAATGGATTTTCACAGTGTGGTCAGACAGGGCCTTTTCTGGTCCCACGCTACTTACTGTATCCTCACATGGGGGAAGTGTTAGGGAGCTCTGTGAGTCTCTTATACGTAAAAACACTCATCTCATTCAGGAGGCTCTGTCTTCATAACTCCATCACCTCCCAAAGGCCCCACTTAAGAACACCACTTAAGAGATGATGCTGAACAAGGTGCAACAGTGGATTGAAGTACAGCTAGGAGCCATCTGAATGTGAGAGCAAGGAGTTTTTGGATTAACACAACTGCAGTGGCTTTATAATGAAGTGTTGAAAGGTTGATGAGATATTGACATGCAAACATAGGAAGACAGTATATCTGTCAATTCATTTAGGATCATCTTAAGAAATACATATCTCCTACATCCTGGACAAGGCAACTGAGATATTAATACATATAGTATTTAAGGTATCAGTGAATAATCAAGTCTGACCAAAACACAAGTGTTCATTTTTTTTTTAACAGACATGTAATATCTCTCATTATTATGATCCCAAGATACTCTGTGTATATTACTATAATGTTAGAATGGAAAAAATCTTATAAGGATTGCTTGTGTATTAGGGAGCATCATTTATGTCAGTTTGGAGAGTTTGTACTTATTCTACAAAGCAATAGGAAACCAGGACATTTTAGTGCAAGAGTACAGTGTGTCCAGAATTGTAAAAGAGACACATTAACCTGGATTGTGGTCTTGTGGGTAATGGGGCTGGTAGACAAAAACAAGCAGCCAAATAAGCTTGGAATATTATGACACTAAAGGAAAATCAAAAGGGCTCTGCCAAGGGAAAAGAAGCAAAAGTTGTGAAAGATACAGGGAAAGAAAGAGGCCTTGACCATACGGCAGGAATGAGGCAGATATGAGTCAAAAATTCATCCAGGAACATGGGACAAGATGAGTAAATAAATGACAGGAAAGTAAGAGATAAGAGATAAATAAATTAAGGTTTTGTCCAAAAGCATCTGAACTTTATTGTATTTCATCAAATTAGTACCATAAATAAATTTTAAAAAAAGTGAAGTTACTGCAGCAAATCATAGAAATAAGCACTCGAGAGCTTCTTCTAGACAGTATCAAATACCAGAACCAAAGCATCACTACTCAGTGATAACAAGCAGTAAGTAATTGTCACTTTCAACACTCTCATAAGACATACATTGTAAATCATAGAGGATGAATACAAATGTAAACAGTCTATCTCTTTACAAAGCCAGCCTGACCCAAAACCTAAACAAAATGTAAGTAATGCTCTCATTAAACATGTGTCCACTTTCTCCAAGAGTTTCTTATTCCTTTTGCCAGAATCCACTCTTGTTTACTGTTGTCCCCCCTCCAGTCTTACTCTCAGCAGATGGTCAGCTAATCACTAATCAAATAAATAATTAAAAAGTGTTCACTTTTAAGATGTTGAAAGACTCTTGAAACTGGAAAGCTTTATGGTCAAGCAGATGGTCAGGTGAGCAGATGTGACTTCTTTGACTACTGGAACTTTTTATTGCTGCCATGTGGCAATCTTGCATGTGTACTAAGTTGCTTCAGTCAAGTCTGACACTTTGTGACCCCATGGACTGTAGCCTGTCAGGCTCCTCTGTTCGTAGGATTCTCTAGGCAAGAATACTGGAGTGGGTTGCTATGACCTCCTCCAGGGGATCTTCCTGACCTATGGATTGAACCCAAATCTCTTGAGTCTCCTGCTTTGGCAAGCGGGTTCTTTACCACAAGCACCACCTATAGCAATCTTACCTGCATAAAAAGTCAACATTTGTTGGACAGATCCAGAACTTCCAGGGTAAAGGATGTAGAACCCCATGAGAACTATCTAAACCCAGATCTGCCACTTGATGTTTTCAGTCATCCAATAAGTGCCTTATGTTTTTCCCACTTGTGTTTGGGTTTCTGTCAATTGCAACAGAAACTATTCTTTGTAATATACATGAAACGGAAAGAATAGTAAATGACATTTCATTTCATAAGTCATCAGTAGAAAAAATGATAATATCTGATTTAAAGGTTTTTCATAAATTTAAAATCATCATGTATTCCTGTTACAACTCCTAACTTAAGTGGGTTTAAACTTGATTACTGTTAATTACAAATCCTAACATAGAATAAAAACAAATTCCTGTTATATGGTTAAATGTGGTTATTATAGTAACTCTGAAGAGAAGTTACAATCAGCTAACTGCCAGATGTAAAAAAAAAAAAAAAAAATCTGGAGAGGCATGTGTGTATCTTCTAAAAGGAGAAAAGTAAGGTTGAACAAAGAAATTAGTGTATGATACAGTGTGGTGTGCTGTATGCTGTGGTTAGTTACCTCCGACTCTTTGTGACCCCGTGGACCCCACCAGGCTCATCTATCCATGGGGATTCTCCAAACAAGAATACTGGAGTGGTTGCCATGCCCTCCTGCAGAGGATCTTCCCAATCCAGGGATCGAATCCAGGTTTCCTGTATTGTAGGCGGATTCTTTACCAGCTGAGCTAATAATACAGTATGATGTTATTTAGAAAATTCATCTGAAATAGTAAGAAAAAATAAGATATCAGTTGGATTAGTTTCGACAATAGAGATGAACACTCCTGCTTAATTATTTAATTTACTGTGGAGAAATTAGATTTGAGGAAAGGATTAAAATCAGGCCAAGTATTTTTCCAATTTCTTCAAAAATAGTTTAAGAATTATTTCTCTTTCAATTCCATATCTAAGATCAAATTCAGGGAAGAGACATATTTCTTTATTATTTCTGCCACTAAAAATTATTCTTATTAGGCTAGACTTCCATTCTTTGTAGTTCAGACACATTCATCATAGTGAACAGCAGAGAATACTTCTTTAAATACTGTCACATGTGAGTATCATTCAAAGAAATGCCCAAGGTGTCACCAGCTGAATCCCAGGTGAACTGCTAACTCTTTACCTGGAAAAACTATGAAATAATAGCTACCAGAAACTACTGCCTAGGACAATAAAAGTGAATTCTGAACAATTCTGAGCTCATCTCTATTGTATTAGGTAGTTTCCATTTACAAGGGGAAGAAAATAAGTTCTAATGAAAAAGAACAGGATGTGACAGTCCACTTTCTAAAGGAGACTCCAAAAAAAAGGTATTTCTGGATGCACAATACATATAAAAATCTCAACAGCAGTAACGTAGGAATCTTTATTGTACACCATACTGTGCCAACAATATGACATAAATACTCCCCAAAAGCCTATTTTTAATGTCCTATGAAAAAAATCATTTTCTTACCCTTTATTTTTACTTTTCTCTACCTAATTGTTCTGCTTACTCAAAGTTTCTATTACCTCATAATGCAAAGTCCATCATATCTTTCCAGCTGATTTCATTTAACTTTGGTACCTGCTGCTAAATGACTCATTCCCTCAGAATTTCTTAGCTCAAGAGAATCTCACTAACTGAGCTCATCGTTTGTGAGTCAGACCACATCACAGTTTCCTCATCAGCCTTTAGATCGACTGTTCTTCCGTCCAGTTGGGGATGACTAAGAAGGTGGAAACTGTGCAGTATTTTTGTGAGGCAGCTTATCCTGGGAAGGAGTTAAGCTTACCAGGATAAGTTCTCTATGCATCCATGGAGAACAAAGCACTTACATGATATAGATTAGGTCTTGTTAACCAGTAGAGCTGGTTAGCAGAGGCTTCGCATTCTGCAGTCCAGAGTCACAAAAAGTCGGACATGACCAGGCTACTGAACGACAACAGCAACCAGTAGAGCAAACTGTCTACATCCTCCCCAGCACAGCTGCAAAGCTGCCCCCATCTAACCCACTCCATCTATCACATGCATTGTACATAGGCCCGTATCATGCAAATAGAATGTTGTGCTGTGTATCAATTTCATCTCCTGCCTCTGAAGGTGGTGTCTAAAGGACCTATCAAAAGTTCTTGATGGTCTTGGAGTCTACTGGATAATTCTTGATTCTACAGAACCAAGAGTTTGTTCTTTTAAATTCTGATAGTGTCATGCACAGATGGAAGTAAAAATACAAAAAAAACCTTGGTTATATTCTACACGTTTCATACTCAAGGGCTTCCCTGGTGGCTCAGAGGGTAAAGAATCTGCCCTCAAAGTGGGAGACCCAGGTTTGATGCCTAGGTTGGGAAGATCCCCTGGAGAAAGAAATGGCACCCCACTCTAGTACTCTCGCCTGGAAAATACCATGGATGGAGGAGCCTGGTAGGCTGCAGTCCATGGGGTCGTGAAGAGTCAGGCACGATTGAGCAACTTTACTTTCACTTTTTCATGCTCAAATATACCCAAACAAGACCTGGATTTTCCCTAGTCCTTTTATTTACTCTGTCTCAATAAAGATGCCAAGTGTAAAAACAAAGACATTTAGTAGTCATCCAATGCCAATATTTTCTCTTTGACTAGTGGTCAAGACTATTTTATAGGAAAATGGTAGAGATATCCACTATAGTTGTTAATAAAAATTCATTGACATGAAATAGATTGAGAAAAAAATTAAAGCTAGACCCACTCAGTCTGTATTGTGAATACATGACATGAGAATACAGTCTCAATGACCTTTTCACTATCTCTGCTGAATTGACTTCGATATGGTTCCTTTCATCTTCATGTAGGAATGAACAAACCACCTCCCATGGAGGCCGAGACTTACATGAGGTCTGTCCCTTGCTAAGATCCTCGCTCAATAGAAAGGTCATGAAAGCTGCATACTGATCACATTCTATACCTTTTCACCCAAGCCCCAGTGGAAGCCAGGATTAATGAGACTGATAAACTCTGATTTACCCTTTTACTCTTTAGGACAGTTAGAGAAAAACACCCCATTGTGACCATTCAAGGCCAATAGGAAAGGCCATGACAACCCTCATCTCTCTTAACTGGCTATTGTTGCAAAGACAATTTTGAAACCAACAGGCAATGGCAAGTGTGCAAACATTCCTTTCCTTTACTTCCCTGGAATGAGAAGGGGACACCATCAAAGGTCAAAATTTCCAGAATAAAGTGATTGATCAAAGGTTACTGGAATGTTTTTAAACTTATTACCAATAAAGTATTTTTATCCATATTCTCATTAGGACAATTTTATGTTCAAATGACCCATTTATGTTTAATCACATCTCTAATGTTTCTTTTATTTCTTCAAGTTGGCTGAAAATAGGAGTCAGTCAAAATGTTCAAAATACTTGGGACAAAGAAAAACTCCAGTTTGACAGAAACTCAGTAAATGTATGTTGTTTGTTCATAATGAAAAAACATTTGACATAGGAGAAAAATGTCTCCCCCAAAATGTCCATGACCAAATTCCCAGAATCTGTGACTACGCTATCTTCTATGGCAAACGGGACTTTGCAGATGGTGACTAAATTAAAATTCTTCAGAAATTAACCCAGATTTACTGCACAGCATCAATATGATTGCAAACTCAGGCCCCATAAATAAAAAAGGGTGGCATAAGAGTCAAAGGCAGGGAAGGAGTTGTGAAAACAGAAGAAAAGGGAGTGATACAAATACTGGTTTTTAAAATGGAGCCAAGGAAGGAGAGGAGCTTCTAGAAGCTGGAAAAAGGCAAGGAATTCTCCCCTACAACCTCCAGAAAGAATGTAGCCCTGTAAAAGCCTTGACTGTAAACCAATGAGACCCATGTGAACTTTTGACACACAGAACTATAAATTAATAAATACTTCTAGTTTTAATCCACTGAATTTGTGCTGATTTGGTACAGAAGCAATAGAAATCTAATGTGTGTGCTTCGTCGCTCAGTTGTGTCTGAGTCTATGCGACCCCGTGGACTGTTACCTGCTAGGTTCCTCTGTCCATGGGATTTCCCGGGCAAGAATACTGGAGTGGGTTGCCATTTCCTCTGCAGGCGATCTTCCCAACCCAGGGATTGAATCCAGGACTCCCACATTGCAGGTGGGTTTTTTTTTTTTTTTTGCTATCTGAATCACCAGGGAAGCCTAAGAGTACTGTAATGGGTAGCCTATCCCTTCCCCAGGGTATCTTTTTCCTAACCCAGGAATTGAACCTGCATTGCCTGCAATTGCCTGCATTGCAGGCAAATTCTTTACCAGCTGGACTAGTTTATAGCCCATTGTTAAAATGATTATTAAAAAATCTTAATTGACCACTCCTTACTTTTCAAAAAACTAGGCCACCTTTGGACTCAGTGAAGACACATGACTAAAATATCAAAGTATTTCCTTTTTCTACTCCCTGACCCATATTATATGCTTGGAAAAAAGTACCCGTCCCTTTATCATTTTGAAAAAATATCTAGTGATATAAAATTAAGCCCTATTAATAGAAAGCCCAGAGATAAATCCACACACCTATGGACTCCTTGTATTTGACAAAGGAGGCAAGAATATACAATGGAGAAAAGAAAATCTCCTTAACAAGTGGTGCTGGGGAAACTGGTCAATCACTTGTAAAAGAATGAAACTAGAACACTTTCTAACACCATACACAAAAATAAACCCAAAATGGATTAAAGATCTAAATGTAAGACCAGAAACTATAAAACTCCTAGAGGAAAACATAGGCAAAACACTCTCTGACGTAAATCACAGCAGGATCTTCTATGACCACTTCCCAGAGTAACAGAAATAAAAGCAAAAATAAACAAATGAGACCTAAACTTAAAAGCTTTTGCACAATGAAGGAGACTATGAGCAAGGTGAAAATACAGGCTTCAGAATCGGAGAAAATAATAGCAAATGAAGCAACTGACAAACAATTAATCACAACAATATACAAGCAACTCCTGCAGCTCAATACCAGAAAAATAAATAACCCAATCAAAAAATGGGCCAAAGAACTAAACAGACATTTCTCCAAAGAAGACATACACATGGCTAACAAACAGAAGAAAAGATGTTCAACATCACTCATTATCAGAGAAATACAAATCAAAACCACAATGAGGAACCATCTCACATCAGTCAGAATGGCTGCTATCAAAGGGCTACAAAAAATAAATGCTGGAAAGGGTGCAGAGAAAAGGGAACACTCTTACACTGTTGGTTGGAATGCAAATTGGTACAGTCACTATGGAGAACAGTGTGGAATTTCCTTAAAAACTGGAAATAGAACTGTCATATGACCCAGCAATCTCACTTGTGGGCATACACACTGAGAAAAACAGAATTGAAAGAGACACGTATACCCCAGTGTTCATCGCAGCACTGTTTACAATAGCTAAGACTTGGAAGCAGCCTAGATGTCCATCAGCAGATGAATGGATAAGAAAGCTGTGATACATATACACAATGGAATACTACTCAGGTATTAAAAAATGTAGTTGAATCAGTTCTAAGGCGGTGGGTGAAACTGGAGCCTCTTAAACAGAATAAAGTAAGTCAGAAAAAAAAAAAAAAAAAAAACACCAATACAGTAAATTAAAGCAAATATATGGAATTTAGAAAGATGGTAATGATGACCCTATATCAGTTCAGTTGCTCAGTCAAGTCCAACTCTTTGTGACCCCATGAACCACTACACACCAGGCCTTCCTGTCTATCACCAACTCCCGGAGTTTACCCAAACCCATGTCCATTGAGTCGGTGATGCAATATAACCATCAAATCCTCCGTTGTCCCCTCCTCCTCCTGCCCTCAATCTTTCCCAGCATCAGGGTCTTTTCCAATGAGTCAGCTCTTCTCATCAGGTGGCCAAAGTATTGGAGTTTCACCTTCATCATCAGTCCCTCCAATGAACACCCAGGAATGATCTTCTCTAGGATGGACTGGTTGGATCTCCTTGCAGTCCAAGGGACTCTCAAGGGTCTTCTCCAACACTACAGTTCAAAAGCATCAATTCTTCGGTGCTCAGCTTTCATTACAGTCCAAGCCTCACAGCCATACATGGCCACTGGAAAAACCATAACCTTGACTAGACAGACCTTTGTTGGCAAAGTAATGTCTCTGCTTTTTAACATGCTGTCTAGGTTGGTCATAACGTTCCTTAAAAGCAGAAAGTGTCTTAATTTCATGGCTGCGATCACCATCTGCAGTGATTTTGGAGCCCAGAAAAATAGTCAGCCATTGTATCCACTGTTTCCCCATCTATTTGCCATGAAGTGATGGAACCAGATGCCATGATCTTAGTTTTCTGAATGTTGAGCCTTGAGCCAACTTTTTCACTCTCCTCTTTCACTTTCATCAAGAGGCTCTTTAGTTCTTCTTCACTTTCTGCCATAAGGGTGATGACATCTACATATCTGAGATTTTTGATATTTCTCCTGGCAATCTTGATTCCAGCTTGTGCTTCCTCCAGCCCAGCATTTCTCATGATGTACTCTGCATATAAGTTAAATAAGCAGGGTGACAGTTCATGTATTCCTGAATCCTGGCTTGGAGAATTTTGAACATTACTTTACTAGCCTGTGAGATGAGTGCAATTGTGTGGTAGTTTGAGCATTCTTTGGTATTATCTTTCTTTGGGATTGGAATGAAAACTGACCTTTTCCAGTCCTGTGGCCATTGCTGAGTTTCCCAAATTTGCTGGCATATTGAGTGTAGGACTTTCACAACATTATCCTTTAGGATTTGAAATAGCTCAAATGGAATTTCATCACCTCCACTAGCTTTGTTCGTAGTGATTCTTTCTAAGGCCCACTTGACTACACATTCCAGGATGTTTGGCTCTAAGTGAGTGATCACACCATCGTGATTATCTGGGTCATGAAGATCTGTTTTGTATAGTTCTTCTGTGTATTCTTGCCACCTCTTCTTAATATCTTCTGCTTCTGTTGGGTCCCTACCATTTCTGTCCTTTATTGAGCCCATCTTTGCATGAAATGTTCCCTTGTTATCTCTAAATTTCTTGAAGAGATCTCTACTCTTTCTTATTCTATTATTTTTCCTCTATTTCTTTGCATTGATCACTGAGGAAGCCTTTCTTATCTCTCCTTGCTATTCTTTGGAACTCTTATGTAAGACAGCAAAAGAGACACAGAGATAAAGAACAAACCTTTGGACTCTGTGGGAGAAGGCAAGGGTGGGATGATTTGAGAGAATAACATTGAAACATGTATATTACCATATGTGAAATAGATCACCAGTCCAGGTTTGATGCATGAGACAAGGCACTCAATGCTGGTGCACTGGGATGATGTGAGGGATGGAATGGGAAGGGAGGTGGGAGGGTTCAGGATGGGGAACACATGTAGACCCATGGCTGATTCATGTCAATGCATGGCAAGTAGCACTATAATATTGTAAAGTAGTTAGCCTCCAATTAAAATAAATTATTTTAATTAAGCTTTTTTAAATATGTTAGTTAGTCATTGTTAGCAATCAATAAACAATTTTCAAAAATAAAAGATGATGTGAAAAGTCCTGTTTTATTTGGAGATAGGCTATAAAGATCTGCTAAACATTTGTGGTTTCTAAAACTAAAAGGAGTAAATTCACATTTTAGAAAGAGATGATTTTTTTTAATTCTTCAAAATTGAGTGAGTTATTTAAAATATGAAGTGGGGATAAATAAAATTGACCAAATAACCGTGCTTGTAGTTTTATTTTGAAAGACACCACTAAGAATGAAATGTTATATTATTGCATCAAACAGAAAAATTGCAAATATTGCATTTCAACATCACGTACATGAACTCAGAAATGTTATCACTATAATTATCAATAGTTTACATAAAAATATGTTTTGATTTTTTTAATCAGGAAAGACAATGCTTTTACTTTGCTTGCATTTGTCAAAACAGTGTCTAACCTCAGACTACATCTGTGCATTTAGAGATAACAGTAATATTCCTCCTAACATCAAGGACAAAAACAAATATGAGAAAATCCAGATAGATACTGAACCTATTAATTTATACACTTTCATGGGGGATTAATTTGAGCATAAAGCATATTTTTTATATACTAAAATTTCTGATTAAGAGGGTCAGTAAATCTTTGCTAAAACTTGGAATAGTTATTTGGAAAATTTTAGTATGAAACACTTCAGAAAAGCAAATCATTTGGTTGCAACCAGAGTATTTGACCTGGGTCACATTTGTAACTAAGGGAACCTGATGGACATCACATTTTCGAAAGTGGGCAAACTTCCTTCAGGACCACAAGTGTATCCTAGTTGTCTATATAATTCAGGTAAGGTCTGACAATAATAAGTTTTTTAACTTAGGTATATGTGCCTAGATTAAAACATCAGTTACTTCTAGGAAATTTTATTATTTTACAAGTTTCATATTTTTAAAATAAGCATAATTCATAAAAATTATGATCAGAAAGGAGATTTTTTGAAATCTACTTTCTTCCACCTGATTTCATGTGTCAAGCCTCCCTAAGTATATTACTTTTTCCCTGAATGCCTCACTGTTATTTCCAAAAGCTCCCAATGAAAACCTAGCTCTCTTCATTTTATTGGGAAATTTTTGCTGACACAAAAGTATTCTGTCAGCAGCTGAATTTAAGTTATCTAAGTACAAGTTAATCTAAGTAATCAACAATAATTTGGAGGTAGATAAACACACTTTGTACATAAAATATAATACCGTGAGGATTTCTTTTACTTGCTTTAGAGGAAGAGCCCTCCTGGATGATGGTGGATGGTACAGGAGAGAAGTGAGGTGTTAATGTTTCTTTTCTTTTTTTTTTTCATTTATTTTTATTAATTGGAGGCTAATTACTTTACAATATTGTAGTGGTTTTTGTCATACATTGACTTGAATTAGCCATGGATTTACATGTATTCCCCATCCCGATCCCCCCTCCCACCTCCCTCTCTACCCACTCCCTCTGGGACTTCCCATTGCACCAGGCCCGAGCACTTGTCTCATGCATCCAACCTGGGCTGGTGATCTGTTTCACCCTAGATAATATACATGTTTTGATGCTGTTCTCTTGAAACATCCCACCCTCGCCTTCTCCCACAGAGTCCAAAAGTCTGTTCTGTACATTTGTGTCTCTTTTCCTGTTTTGCATATAGGGTTATCATTACCATCTTTCTAAATCCCATATATATGTGTTAGTATACTGTAATGGTCTTTATCTTTCTGGCTTACTTCACTCTGTATAATGGGCTCCAGTTTCATCCATCTCATTAGGACTGATTCAAATGAATTCTTTTTAATGGCTGAGTAATATTCCATGGTGTATATGTACCACAGCTTCCTTATCCATTCATCTGCTGATGGGCATCTAGGTTGCTTCCATGTCCTGGCTATTATAAACAGTGCTATGATGAACATTGGGGTGCACATGTCTCTTTCAGATCTGGCTTCCTCAGTGTGTATGCCCAGAAGTGGGATTGCTGGGTCATATGGCAGTTCTATTTCCAGTTTTTTAAGAAATCTCCACACTGTTTTCCATAGCGGCTGTACTAGTTTGCATTCCCACCAACAGTGTAAGAGGGTTCCCTTTTCTCCACACCCTCTCCAGCATTTATTACTTGTAGATTTTTGGGTAGCAGCCATCCTGACTGGCGTGTAATGGTACCTCATTGTGGTTTTGATTTGCATTTCTCTGATAATGAGTGATGTTGAGCATCTTTTCATGTGTTTGTTAGCCATCTGTATGTCTTCTTTGGAGAAATGTCTGTTTAGTTCTTTGGCCCACTTTTTGATTCGGTCATTTATTTTTCTGGAATTGAGCTTCAGGAGTTGCTTGTATATTTTTGAGATTAATCCTTTGTCTGTTGTTTCATTTGCTATTATTTTCTCCCAAACTGAGGGCTGTCATTTCAACTTGCTTATAGTTTCCTTTGTTCTGCAAAAGCTTTTAAGTTTAATTACGTCCAATTTGTTTATTTTTGCTTTTGTTTCTAATATTCTGGAATGTGGGTCATAGAGGATCCTGGTGTGATTTATGTCGCAGAGTGTTTTGCCTATGTTTTCCTCTAGGAGTTTTATAGTTTCTGGTCTTACATTTAGATCTTTAATCCATTTTGAGTTTATTTTTGTGTATGGTGTTAGAAAGTGTTCTAGTTTCATTCTTTTACAAGTAGTTGGCCAGTTTTCCCAGCACCACTTGTTAAAGAGGTTGTCTTTTTTCCATTGTATATCCTTGCCTCCTTTGTCAAAGATAAGGTGTCCATAGGTTCATGGATTTATCTCTGGGCTTTCTATTCTGTTCCATTGATCTATATTTCTGTCTTTGTGCCAGTACCATACTGTCTTGATGACTGTGGCTTTGTAGTATAGTCTGAAGTCAGGCAGGTTGATTCCTCCAGTTCCATTCTTCTTTCTCAAGATTACTTTGGCTATTCGAGGTTTTTTGTATTTCCATACAAATTGTGAAATTATTTCTTTCAGTTCTGTGAAAAATACCGTTGGTAGCTTGATAGGGATTGCATTGAATCTATAGATTGCTTTGGGTGGTGTAGCCATTTTGACAATATTGATTCTTCCAATCCATGAACACGGTATATTTCTCCATCTGTTTGTGTCCTCTTTGATTTCTTTCATCAGTGTTTTATAATTTTCTATGTATAGGTCTTTTGTTTCTTTAGGAAGATATACTCCTAAGTATTTTATTCTTTTTCTTGCAATGGTGAATGGTATTGTTTCCTTAATTTCTCTTTCTGTTTTCTCATTGTTAGTCTATAGGAATGCAAGGGATTTCTGTGTATTAATTTTATATCCTGCAACTTTACTATATTCATTGATTAGCTCTAGTAATTTTCTGGTAGAGTATTCAGGGTTTTCTATGTAGAGGATCATGTCATCTGCAAACAGCGAGAGTTTCACTTCTTCTTTTCCTATCTGGATTCCTTTTACTTCTTTTTCTGCTCTGATTGCTGTGGCCAAAACTTCCAAAACTATGTTGAATAGTAGTGTTGAGAGTGGGCACCCTTGTCTTGTTCCTGGCTTTAGGGGAAATGCTTTCAATTTTTCACCATTGAGGGTAATGCTTGCTGTGGGTTTGTCATATATAGCTTTTATTATGTTGAGGTATGTTCCTTCTATTCCTGCTTTCTGAAGAGTTTTAATCATAAATGGATGTTGAATTTTGTCAAAGGCTTTTTCTGCATCTATTGAGATAATCATACGGTTTTTATCTTTCAATTTGTTAATGTGGTGTATTACATTGATTGATTTTCAGATATTAAAGAATCCTTGCATTCCTGGGATAAAGCCCACTTGGTCATGGTGTATGATTTTTTTAATATGTTGTTGGATTCTGTTTGCTAGAATTTTGTTAAGGATTTTTGCATCTATGTTCATCAGTGATATTGGCCTGTAGTTTTCTTTTTTTGTGGCATCTTTGTCTGGTTTTGGAATTAGGGTGATGGTGGCCTCATAGAATGAGTTTGGAAGTTTACCTTCATCTGCAATTTTCTGGAAGAGTTTGAGTGAGATAGGTGTTAGCTCTTCTCTAAATTTTTGGTAGAATTCAGCTGTGAAACCATCTGGTCCTGGGCTTTTGTTTGCTGGAAGATTTCTGATTACAGTTTTGATTTCCTTGCTTGTGATGGGTCTGTTAAGATCTTCTATTTCTTCCTGATTCAGTTTTGGAAAGTTATACTTTTCTAAGAACTTGTCCATTTCTTCCAAGTTGTCCATTTTATTGGCATAGAGCAGCTGGTAGTAGTCTCTTATGATCCTTTGTATTTCTGTGTTGTCTGTTGTGATCTCTCCATTTTCATTTCTAATTTGGTTAATTTGGTTCTTCTCCCTTTGTTTCTTAATGAGTCTTGCTAATGGTTTGTCAATTTTGTTTATTTTTTCAAAAAACCAGCTTTTAGCTTTGTTGATTTTTGCTATGGTCTCTTTAGTTTCTTTTGCACTTATTTCTGCTCTAATTTTTAAGATTTCTTTCTTTCTACTAACCCTGGGGTTCTTCATTTCTTCCTTCTCTAGTTGCTTTAGGTGTAGAGTTAGGTTATTTATTTGACTTTTTTCTTGTTTCTTGAGGTAAGCCTGTAATGCTATGAACCTTCCCCTTAGCAGTGCTTTTACAGTGTCCCATAGGTTTTGGGTTGTTGTGTTTTCATTTTCATTCATTTCTACGAACATTTTGATTTCTTTTTTGATTTCTTCTATGATTTGTTGGCTATTCAGAAGCGTGTTATTTAGCCTCCATATGTTTGAATTTTTAATAGTTTTTTTTTCCTGTAATTGAGATCTAATCTTACTGCACTGTGGTCAGAAAAGATGACTGGAATGACTTCAATTTTTTTGAATTTACCAAGACTAGATTTATGGCCCAGGATGTGATCTATTCTGGAGAAGCTTCCGTGTGCACTTGAGAAAAAAGGTGAAGTTGATTGTTTTGGGGTGAAACGTCCTATAGATGTCAATTTAATGTTTCTTTTCTACATTATTTATTCACCATATTTTTAACCCCTTTGGTGCCATGGCTATCTTGCACTCTGACTTACAGATAGAGTTATAGTGCAAAGATGCACCTTGAAGGTGATTACAGTTCCAAAATGAGAGTTCTTCAAAAGTGGAGAAAGTAACCTTGATGTGCAAGGGCCAATTAGGCATACACCTTCCCTTGATCAGGCTTTCAGGCAAAAGAACTTTAAGCAAACTATTGATCTTGAGACTCATCTGAACATGGGGCACAATTTGAATTTGTTCCTTGCAATATTCTTCAACCAGAACCTGTTGTGTCAGGTTAACTGTCTCTGGGACAATTATGTTGAAATATTTCTTTTTATAACATATTTACTTTAGCAAGTTTGGGGATAAATTCTTTATTATTAATAAAAGGGGGGGTTGTCTGAAAAACAGTGAAGCTTTGCCATCACTATTGAGAGAAAATTTTATTAACTTAACAATCTTTATGTGAGATAAGTGTATTGTAAGTGTAATTAGGTAGAGATATTACCAGAGTTGTAGTCATGGTCTCCTCCCTCAGGAGCAATGCAGTTTACAAAGCAAGATGATATTCCGTCTTTGTATAATAGCAACTATGAGAAACGTTATCTATAAGAAACATGAAGGAAATTTTGAAAGGCAATGCAGTCATGAGATTAAAAACACAACATGTTCATAAACTTGGAACTAACTAGTAGTTCTACTTGAGAGAACATATTTTTAAAAGATTAGAAGTTTATGTACATATATGATTATTACTGTGTTCATTGTAATAGTGAAATTTTGCAAACAATCTCTGTGTCTAAACAGTAAGATATTTAAGTAACTAAAGTACATCCATATACTGGGATAATTCAAAACCACTGAAACATGTCTTAAATGATCGTTCACACATGACAGATGCACTTGATATATTGCCAAGTTAAGACAAATCAGATTACAATGCATTCAAATTAACCTCAATTTTGTAAAATATCTATCTGAGTGTTGATTTCTTCTTAGAGAGGTTTAAGCAGAAATAAACCAAATATTAACTGGTTTTCTCTGCTGTGAAATTTTGGGTGACTCTATCTTCTTTGTTTTATTTTTCTATTTTATGTTTTTTTTCAACATGTAGCAATACTTCAAATTTATTTTTAACAAATGAAACATTCAATTGGAAGTAGTTTTTAAGATAGCCTGATGGAAGAGAAGAAAAAACTCAGGTAGGAATTATGTTTTGAAGTAATGTAGGCTTAAATGTATCAGGGTGTTGATTAAGGAATTGGCCATTGAAAAGATTTGGAGAGGGAAATTGCAAAGGGAAAATTTAACCAAATTACTCAATGAAAAGTTAGCCACATGCTTAAAATATTAGTCATTGAACATTTATTTTTAAATAGAGAAGGAAACGGGTGAATTCTGGTTTTGTCCCAAATCATCCACTTGGGTTAGTTGGAAAGTTTTAAAATCTCTGGACTTTCTAATTATCTTAAGATCAAGGACTAAGTACTTTTTTATTGGGAAGTTCTCTGAAGTAGCCATCATGGAGCCTCGCTCAAAGTAATTTGTAATTCCTGTATGAATTTCATCATTGGCAAAACTGTCACATCATCCATGTGTCCATAATTGAAGAGTTCTGATGTTAGCTAAGAACTTGGGTTAATATAAGTGACTGGTTGCTCAAGCCTGTTATGTATTCAGTAGTAAGTACCTTTCATCTTCTTAAATTATGCTTTATGAAAGTGAATACACCAAGTCCCCTACACAGGAATGAGTTCTGTTCCCAGAGTGCATTTGTAGTCAAATTCGTTCACAAGTCCAACGAAATTGTACCCAAGTTGAAGCCTAGGTACTCAACTAACAGAATCCGATATATAACACTGTAATGCAATAGGTTTATAATACTTTTCTCACAAATGATACATAAAAATCAAACACATAAAACAAAGATTTTTAATCTCACAGTACAGTGCTTTGAAAAGTTCAGTAGTACAGTACAAGAGCTGGGATATAGGGGCTGGCATCCAGTCAACAGGCAAGAAGGGTTACTGACTAGGGTAGGGAGAGGGGATGGGAGACGATAGAGCTGAAGGATCATTGCAATAGGAGATGGAGTGCAAGTTGCAATTTTTCTCACACCTGACATGGATGGAGAACACTTTCACATCTTTGAAAACTCACACTTGAACTTTGTAGGGGAACTATATAAAGGACTTATGCTAGATGTAAGACTAATCAAATATTTATAAAACAGTCAGCTATACTAGTTGAAATACACATACTATTTTAATTCAAATCCTTAGGGTATATAAATATGGATCAAAAAAGAGAGCCAACAAGTCAACGAATGTACACTTTATAGATGGCTTTGGTTCAACATTTAATGTACATTAAAATGAATTTAGTGTATTTTAAGGTCTATTTCAAATATTCAGTGCATAGAGGTTTTGTTTTGTTTTGTTTTCATTTATTTATATTAGTTGGAGGCTAATTACTTTACAATATTATAGTGGTTTTTGCCGTACATTGATATGAATCAGTCATGGATTTACATGTGTTCCCCATCCTGAACCCCACTCCCACCTCCCTCCCAATCCCATCCCTCTGGGTCATCCTAGTGCACCAGCCCTGAGCACTTGTCTCATGCATCAAACCTGGGCTGGTGATCTGTTTCACAATATACATGTTTCATAATATACATGTTTCAATGCTATTCAGATCATCCCACCCTCGCCTTCTCCCATAGAGTCCAAAAGTCTGTTCTATACATCTGTGTCTATTTTTCTGTCTTGCATATAGGTTTATTGTTACCATCTTTCTAAATTCCATATATATGCATTAGTATACTGTATTTCTGTTTTTCTTTCTGGCTTACTTCACTCTGTATAATGGTGTCCAGTTGCATCCACCTCATTAGAACTGATTCAAATGCATTCTTTTTAATGGCTGAGTAATATTCCATTGTGTATATGTACCAGAGCTTCCTTATCCATTCATCTGCTGATTGGCATCTAGGTTGTTTCCATGTCCTGGCTATTATAAACAGTGCTGTGATGAACACTGGGGTACACGTGTCTCTTTCAGATCTGGTTTCCTCAGTGTGTATGCCCAGGAGTGGGATTGCTGGGTCATATGGCAGTTCTTGTGTGTGTGTGTGTGTGTGTGTGTGTGTGTGTGTGTGTGTGTGTGTAATAAAGTTTTATTAAAGTATAAAGGAGATAGAGAAAGCTTATGACATAGGCATCAGAAGGGGACAAAAGAGTACCCCCTTTGCTAGTGTTAGCAATGGAGTTATATACTCTCCAATGAATCCAAAGAATGTCTGGAGGTTGTAAAGACCTCACCAGACCTACTCCCATAATTTACATTTTAAGATCACAGAGTTGGCCAGAATGTTTAATCCAAAGATCGTCCTCAGGCAGGATACATCCTTGTAAAGACCAGACCTACTCCCATAATTTATGTTTTAAGATAACAGAATTAGCCAGAGGAGTTAATCCGAAGACTGTCCTCAAGCAGGCTACATTATTGTTATATAATCCTAAGGAATGTAGAGGAAAAAAAGTAAGGAAGTTTGTCCTTTCTTCCTCCTTGAATATCCCAGACCTCTCTCTCCTTGGGGACCCCTAGACTTCTTATCAACCTGCCTAGGAAATTACTCTCTCATTTCCCCCTTTTCTTTTAGGAGAATTATATTGCATATGGCAGTTCTATTTCCAGTTTTTTTAAGGAATCTCCACACTGTTCTCCATAGTGGCTGTACTAGTTTGCATTCCCACCAACAGTGTAAGAGGGTTCCCTTTTCTCCATACCCTCTCCAGCATTTATTGCTTGAGAGGGTATGACTTTTGGATAGTAGCCATTCTGACTGGCATGAGATGGCACCTCATTGTGGTTTTGATTTGCATTTCTCTAATAATGAGTGTTGTTGTGCATCTTTTCATGTGGTTGTTAGCCATCTGTATGTCTTTTTTTGGAGAAATGTCTGTTTAGTTCTTTGGCCCATTTTTTTGATTGGGTCATTTATTTTTCTGGAATTGAGCTGCAGGAGTTGCTTGTATATTTTTGAGATTAATTCTTTGTCTGTTGTTTCGTTTGCTATTATTTTCCCCCTCTGAAGGCTGTCATTTCACCTTGCTTATAGTTTCCTTTGTTCTGCAAAAGCTTTTAAGTTTAATTAGCTCCCATTTGTTTATTCTTAATTTTATTTCCAATATTCTTGGAGGTGGGTCATAGAAGATCTTGCTGTGATTTATGTCGGAGAGTGTTTTGCCTATGTTTTCCTCTAGGAATTCTATAGGTTCTGGTCTTACATATAGATCTTTAATCCATTTTGAGTTTATTTTTGTGTATGGTGTTAGAAAGTGTTCTAGTTTTATTCTTTTACAAGTGGTTGACCAGTTTTCCCAGCACCACTTGTTAAAGAGGTTGTCTTTTTTCCATTGTATGTCCTTGCCTCCTTTGTCGAAGATAAGGTGTCCATAGGTTCGTGGATATATCTCTGGGCTTTCTATTCTGTTCCATTGATCTATATTTCTGTCTTTGTGCCAGTACCGTACTGCCTTGATGACTGTGGCTTTGTAGTATAGTCTGAAGTCAGGCAGGTTGATTCCTCCAGTTCCATTCTTCTTTCTCAAGATTGCTTTGGCTATTCGAGGTTTCTTGCATTTCCATACAAATTTTGAAATTATTTGTTCTAGTTCTGTGAAGAATACCTTTGGTAGCTTGATAGAGATTGCATTGAATCTATAGATTACTTTGGGTAGTATACCCATTTTGACAATATTGATTCTTCCAATCCATGAACACGGTATATTTCTCCATCTGTTTGTGTCCTCTTTGATTTCTTTCATCCGTGTTTTATAATTTTCTATGTATAGGTCTTTTGTTTCTTTAGGAAGATATACTCCTAAGTATTTTATTCTTTTTCTTGCAATGGTGAATGGTATTGTTTCCTTAATTTCTCTTTCTGTTTTCTCATTGTTAGTCTATAGGAATGCAAGGGATTTCTGTGTGTTAATTTTATATCCTGCAACTTTACTATATTCATTGATTAGCTCTAGTAATTATCTGGTAGAGTCTTCAGGGTTTTCTATGTAGAGGATCATGTCATCTGCAAACAGCGAGAGTTTCACTTCTTCTTTTCCTATCTGGATTCCTTTTACTTCTTTTTCTGCTCTGATTGCTGTGGCCAAACTTCCAAAACTATGTCAAATAATAGTGGTGAGAGTGGGCACCCTTTCCTTGTTCCTGACGTTGGGCTAAATGCTTTTAATTTTTCACCACTGAGGATAATATTTGCTGTGGGTTTGTCATATATAGCTTTTATTATGTTGAGGTATGTTCCTTCTATTCCTGCTTTCTGGAGAGTTTTTATCATAAATGGATGTTGAATTTTGTCAAAGGCTTTTTCTGCATCTATTGAGATAATCATATGGTTTTTATTTTTCAATTTGTTAATGAAATGGATCAAATCAAATCAAAGTGATCAAAAAAGAGAGACAACGAGTCAACAAATGTACACTTTATAGATGGCTTTGGTTCAACATTTAATGTACATTAAAATGAATTTAGTGTATTTTAAGATCTATTTCAAATATTCAGTGCATAGAGTTTTGTTTTTTAAAAAACAGGAGTATAATAAATACTGTGCAGAGATTCCAAATGCCCATAGTTTATAATTATCTCAGAGAATCTTTTCACCCCAGGCCACCTGGAGGCTAAATTTTAAAGTAAGCAAAGTTTGCATTTACCATTTCTTTCCTTATTACCTTTCATTTTTAGGAATGAATCTAATACCCCAGTCCTTGAGCTAATCTACTCTCATCCACAGCCTTTCCTTCTTATCTCCAAAACTTTGTCTACTGCACTGGACATGGTACCATGCTTTGCTATAGTCCTAATGTAAGAGTCATTGTTCCACCCTCCTGAGTCCCAGCCGTTGTTCTCTGTTTGAAATGGGATTATTAACGTATTGAGTGATTACTCCTCACCACTAACCATGCTTAAAACATGATGTGTGGTCTTCAGGACTTACACATTTCACAAGGGGTCAGAAGTTGCCTGAAATTAATATGTCATCTTAGCTACTTAGACCAGCTTTGAGTGTAAAAATGAGAAATTTTCTTCTAGTGGTTACAGCTGAATATCCCTGATGGGTTTCCATACATGTGAAGTAGATACTTTAATCAAAATGTCATGGGAGCCGAAACTACTTTGGCTAATTCAACTGATGTTACTTTCCTCTGTCAAAATGAGCTTCAATTGCCCCAGACATCACAGGTGATCCCTTACATAAAATCTGCAAGTTGTGAACTTTCAAAGTGCTTACATGCCCAGAGAAAAAAAAACAAAGAGAGACAAGAGGATGAAGAAGTAACTGAATAACCAAAGAGATTCGTGCCATAAGAAATGGAAGAAGATTTTCTTTATTTGAGTGGGCACTTTTGTTCTTCGAGGCATAGGACTTGAACATAGAATGGTACACGAAAGTTGCAGCAGCTGTTCAAAATGCAATCTAGTGATATGTGTCACCAATGCTAAAAGAAAAAAGAGAACTACTGCCCACTCATCACTGGATCATTTTTTCCAGAGGGTAGAAAGTAAAGAAAGTGAAGTCTCTCAGTCATGTCTGACTCTTTGTGACCCCATGGACTGTAGGCTGCCAGGCTCCTCGATGCATAGGATTTTCCAGGCAAGAGTACTGGAGTGTGCTGCCATTTCCTTCTCCAGGGGATCTTCCTGACCCAGGGATTGAACCCTGGTCTCCCACACTGCATGCAGACTCTTTACTATCTGAGCCACCAGCGAAGCAGATAGAATTGAATCCAGCAAGGAACCAGAACTATGTCATCAATGTCCAGCATGAGTGCAATTGCAGTGTTCCCGCTGTCTCCTATTGCTGACAATCCTTCAACTCTACCATCTCCCACCTCCTTTCCCTCCTCCAGTCAGTAGCTCATCTTGCCTGCTCACTCCATGCCAGCCCTTGTATGCCAGCTGCTGCACTGTATTTTTCAAAGCCCTGTACTGTAAGATTAAACATTTTTTCTTTATTTTTTGTGTTTGTTTCTTTTTATGTATTATTTGCATGAAAAATATAAGCCTATTACAGTACAGTCCTATATAGCCGATTGTGTTAGTTGGATACCTAGGTTAACTTTATCGAACTTATAAACAAGTTGGATTTATGAATGCACTCTTGGATGAAACGTGTTTGTATGTAGGGAACTTACTGTAGTTTCTTACCATTCTTGTCTTCACTGGCTTTTTCTGCAGCAGTTAAGGCAGAGCAAACCCAGGAAATCAAAACATCATTCCATTTATTGTCTTTACCCTCATCATCGTTTCCCTTTCTTAAAATTCATTTGATAGTGTTAGTTCTTTAAAAATAGTCTCAGGTAATCCTGTGTTTTTTTCAAAACCATACGAATCCAAAAATAAACCAACACAAATCATTTACCAAAAAGAGGAAAGCCCAAAATATATTTTAATATGCAATTCAACAAAGATAGAATGATGTCTGGATCCCCTCAGGATAGCATACATCTGCTAACACAGCTGACTATTCAGTTCACCTAGTAACTTAAATTTGACCAATGGGGCATTGGTATAGGTGACTAACAAGAGACCTTTACAGAAATAAAATGACATACTTCCCAAATTTATGACTTTGACTCACAGGTTTCCCTGTGGAAATCTTGAGGTCAAATGGAAACAAAGGGACACTGACCATGTAGAAGGAGAACTGCCTACAAAATTGATCTAGAACAATTCTCCTTGGTTACTTCAGTTCTCACAGCATGTTAACTAATAAGGTGAGGATGAAGACACAAAGTAATCAGCCTGAAATAAATAAACCCCAACTTCTTAAAAATACCCAAAGGTATATTATTGATAATAAAAGTACTCAAGTCCTCTTTTGCTAAAAATTACTATGTTTTTGATTATCCGCCAGGAGAACTTACCATATTCCTGTTTCCTACAATTTATTAGGGGAGGTGAAGACACTGATTTATGGTAAAAATGAGGATTTGGCCAATGTCACCTAACAGCTTAATCAACAGGGAAAGTTCAGTTCAGCTCAGTGGCTCAGTTGTGTCTGACTCTTTGTGACACCATGAACCACAGCACGCCAGGCCTCCCTGTCCATCATCAACTCCCAGAATCTACCCAAACCCATATCCATCAAGTCGGTGATGCCATCCAACCATCTCATCCTCTGTCGTCCCCTTCTCCTCCTGCCCTCAATCTTTCCGAGCATCAGGATCTTTTCCAATGAGTCAGCTCTTTGCATCAGGTGGCCAAAGTATTGGAATTTCAGTTTCAACATCAGTCCTTCCAATGAACACCCAGGACTGATCTCCTTTAGGATGGACTGGTTGGATCTCCTTGCAGTCCAAGTGATTCTCAAGAGTCTTCTCCAATACCACAGTTCAAAAGCATCAATTCTTTGGTGCTCAGCTTACCAAGGGAACATTTCATGCAAAGATGCGCTCAATAAAGGACAGAAATGGTAGGGACCCAACAGAAGCAGAAGATATTAAGAAGAGGTGACAAGAATACACAGAAGAACTGTACAAAAAAAATCTTCACAACCCAGATAACCACGATGGTGTGATCGCTCACCTAGAGGCAAACTTCCTGGAATATGAAGTCAAGTGGCCCTTAGGAAGCATCACTATGAACAAAGGTAGTGGATGTGATGGAATTCCAGTTGAGCTATTTCAAATCCTGAAAGATGATGCTGTGAAAGTGCTGCACTCAATATGCCAGCAAATTTGGAAAACTCAGCAGTGGCCACAGGACTGGAAAAGGCCAGTTTTCATTCCAATCCCAAAGAAAGGCAATACCAAAGAATACTCAAACTACTGCACAATTGCACACATCTCACACACTAGTAAAGTAATGCTTAAAATTCTCCAAGCCAGGCTTCAGCAATACATGAACTGTCAATTTCTGGATGTTTGAGCTGGTTTTAGAAAAGGCAGAGGAGCCAGAGATCAAACTGCCGACACCTGCTGGATCATCAAAAAAGCAAGAGAGTTCCAGAAAAAAAACATCTATTTCTGCTTTATTGACTATGCCAAAGGCTTTGACTGTGTGGATCACAGTAAACTGTGGAAAAATCTGAAAGAGATGGGGATACCAGACCACCTGACCTGCCTCTTGAGAAACCTGTATTTATGCAGGTCAGGAAGCAACAGTTAGAACTGGACATGGAACAACAGACTGGTTCCAAATAGGAAAAGGAGTACATCAAGGCTGTCTATTGTCACCTTGCTTATTTAACATACATCATGAGAAATGCTGGGCTGGAGGAAGCACAAGCTGGAATCAAGATTGCCAGGAGAAATATCAATAACCTCAGATATGCAGATGTCACCACCCATATGGCCGAAAGTGAAGAAGAACTAAAGAGCCTCTTGATGAAAGTGAAAGAGGAGAGTGAAAAAGTTGGCTCAAGGCTCAACATTCAGAAAACTAAGATCATGGCATCTGGTTCCATCACTTCATGGCAAATAGATGGGGAAACAGTGGATACAATGGCTGACTATTTTTCTGGGCTCCAAAATCACTGCAGCTGGTGATCACAGCCATGAAATTAAAAGACACTTACTCCTTGGAAGGAAAGTTATGACCAACCTAGACAGCATGTTAAAAAGCAGAGACATTACTTTGCCAACAAAGGTCTGTCTGGTCAAGGCTATGGTTTTTCCAGTGGTCATGTATGGATGTGAGAGTTGGACAATAAAGAAAGCTGAGTGCTGAAGAATTGATGCTTTTGAACTGTGGTGTTGGAGAAGACTCTTGAGAGTCCCTTGGACTGCAAGGAAATCCAACCAGTCCATCATAGAGGAGATCAGTCCTGGGTGTTCATTGGAAGGACTGATGATGAAGGTGAAACTCCAATACTTTGGCCACCTGATGCGAAGAGCTGACTCATTGGAAAAGACCGTGATGTTGGGAAAGATTGAGGGCAGGAGGAGAAGGGGACAACAGAGGATGAGACGGTTGGATGGCATCACCGACTCGATGGACATGGGTTTTGGTAGACACTGGGAGTTGGTGATGGACAGGGAGGCCTGGTGTGCTGTGGTTCATGGGATCACAAAGAGTCAGACACGATTGAGTACCTGAACTGAACTGAATAGCTTTCTTTATAGTTCAACTCTCACAGAAAAATAGCATGTAAAATATAGTTTCACTTTCAAATCCTTTGCAGATACTCAAACAAGCCATAAATACTGATGTATGGAGTATGCTTATATGCATGACCAATAGCCAAATTATATATCTATAAAGGAAGCAGCTTCTCTTACCTACATGCTTATTTGATATCTTTTTCTAGCAAATGTGCAGAATCCATGTATTGCAGAACTTTTCAGCATTTATGTTGCTTGTAAAGCTTTACTCTAGGACTATTTTCTCCAGAATCCTGTCACTAGACTCACTAATCTTATTAGAGAGGATGATAATATATATACTTTATAAATAAGGCCTACAAATAAACATTTCCCTATTTCTTCAAGATTAAACAATTAAATTCATGCATCTTATAGATTATGGTGCTTGCCAATAAAGTTATAACAAAACAATAGACATAGACTTGCCTTGAAAGTTCCTACAGTTTACTAAGTGACATAGCATTTATTTATAACCTTGAGAATTTCCTCTCCCAAACACCCAGTAACTTCTAGTACCCTTGGTTTCTAACATCACCTAATTTCCTTTATATAGAACAAGATACAACTAGTTATCACATGTTAATTGCCAGATGAGCAACACGGAAAATAAAAACAAAACTGAAATTGAAAAAAAAATCTACAAACACTATTTATAAAAACCCTCACTGCAAAAATGTAAAGGCTTTTAAAGGTTTAAGAAGTAAACTTGTAAAGAGGTCAAGACAGAATGTGGGCCCTGTCTCTGGCACACACTGTCTGAGTTTTGAAGAAATCATCTAACAGCTACCATTGCTTGACAATGGAATCATTATTAGCATTTGGAGCAAGATAATTCTTTGTTGAGTCTGCCTGAAAATCTGCAGGATATGTACCATCTCTTCCTCTTGACATCAAAGGTCATTACAACCTTTCATTTATCTTTATCTTGACAATAACGTCCTCTCCGAAACCCTCATCTTTTGCAATTAATTGGATAGAAGTTAGAGATGAAATGGGTGCTATCACCTTTGTTGAGAACCTCTATTTTTTAACCATTATCCACCTGTTATTCCCTCATTTATGAATGGGATTTTTGTTCACAAGTTAATTTACTTTCCTTTGTTTTCAAGTTCTCAAATTCCCTACAGCTTACAACATAAAGTAAAATCATCATGATAACTATTAGACTCTTTGAGGTGGTGTTAATATTTTATTTTTATTTTTCTTGTCCCACAGGTATGACCATTTTCTGTAAGATATGTTTTGGAGGGTATTGGAGAAGTAGGTGATGCAAAATATAGTACAATAAGAAATAAATGCAACCTTCTATGTGACATTCATTTCTCCAAATCCTTCTTACCCTTCAAAGCCAAATACAAATGTCAAATCTGAAATATTTCACTTCATCCTCTGCTTTTCCCTCCCTCTCTTAGTGAACTTATACTGTGTTTATGCTGTGAAACTGGAAATAACAATACATTTATTGCATCACATAGCAATTGACTTCAATAAAACAAGATCAATTTTAATAAGATAAATATTAAATCTTACCATGAGTCTAAAAATTAACTGTTTAAGTGCAGATATGCCTCAAATATTGATCAGCTCCATATATTAGAAAGACTATAGAAGATTCTCAAAAATTCTGTAACGACACCTGAAAGAAACTAATTGTGACTATATGTGTGGTTAAAGAAAAAAGGAATCAGAGAAGTGTTCTCTACATTTGAAGATAATAAAGCCCTTCTTTCAATAATCAGGTCAATTTCTAACCCGCCATTTACATCTTTTAGAGGATTCTCCTCTGCCTCTACCTCCTTGCCTGGCAGGCTTCTTTCTCTGCCTCAAGTTCTTCTTGTACCAATGGAAATAAATGAGCAGGGACTGTTAAGAACAAAATTCTGACTAAGCTAAAGTTGATCTTGGATAGCTGTCTTCAACCTCTCTCTCCCTCATGAAGTTTCATGATTTTATATCTACTGTCTTTTGTGAAATTTAATTTAGTTGTATTCCAAGACATCCTCATTTATTTCGTGATTGAGTCCCATCTTTGTAAATGGAAAAAGGGTTGAGTTGAATACATTAGGGTAGGTGACCTTTACCCGGTGATGGAATTGTGAGAGAGATTTATGATGGTGAAAGAATCCATGTCTACACAGCCAGCAAATCCCAGCATTGCCAGTCTCTGTCACTGCCTAATTTCCATCTGCCACTTGCTCTGCTGCGATGTTCAGTCAATGTCTTCTTTGGTATGTTTCAATTGACAGCAACATTTACAAATGAAATCCTTACTAAAGGTGAAATAAAAAGATTTTCTCCTTTAAGGTCTGAATTTAGGAACCTGTCTTTTCTCATAACAGCTGATGACATCTCTGGTGTCGAGCAACAGAAGGGAGACTGCATCTGTTGGCAGGAAGAGAAAAAAGAATGTACACAAGGTATGACATATTTGCAATTTTTTTTTTAAAACACTGGAGACAAGAAATGTTTGAGTTAAAGTGCTAATGGAAAATGTCTGGGTGTGTGTTCTTTATTATTACATGCAATGCTTGCATTTAAAAGGAACTTAGAGATGACACTTTAAATAGCCAGTTTTCCCCCAAAATCATTTTTTAAAATATGATCTATACTATTAAAGTTAATGGCATGTTGGAAAATAAGTAAGCTTGGTATACAGTGTTCTTTATAATTATGATCGTCATTTAGTCTGTTACCACTATCATTTTAGGTTCCCTGATGCAGAGAGAAATACATAATGAGATATCCTTATTAAGTTAGAGTTTAGGATATTTATTTTTATACTTTAGGTGCTTTTAAATTTATTAATTTTGTCTTAGGAGAAAACTACATATATAAAAATGCCAGTCCTCTCCAAACCTGACTGAATCAGCAGAATAACTTAACCTGTGTGGCTTCTGTGTATCAGAAATTCATGATCACCTTAAAAATGAGCTCTTGTGAACAGCCTGGTTTGGATCATTTTAATGTTGTGTTACAAAATACAGCTTAACTGCATAAACAATTTCTCCTTTGTTTAAAAGAAAGAAAAAAGACATATATCAAGGACAAGTGAAAATGCTTCCAATTTCAAAGAAATCACTCTTGAAAACAATTCATATACTTCTTACAGCATTCCTCTTTGACTAGCCACCAACAGGTACACACGTCCAGTGTAAAGTGTGTATGATTGTTTGCACTTGTATGGCTGTCTCTTAAAAAATGCTACTGAATTCACTTGCTATATTTCTCTACATGTCTAAAAAAAATGTGATTCTTCTAAACTCTTTCAACTTACTTTAAGACTGGGAAATCACAAATGAACTAAAGACTCATAAAGGGTGGAAACACTTATGTGACCAAATTGGCTGTAGTGAAAATGGCATTGCCTCTTGGTTCTTAGGTTCTTAGCTACTTCAGGAAAACCATTCATCAGCATAAATAAAACCATCACATAGACTTAATGGGATTCATTCAATGCAGACTTTGGCTCCTGGTGTATGCTTTTCTCTTTCCTATTATACACTTCTTCATACATCCTACCTATTAACCCCATTTTTAGTTCTTGCTACCATTGGGCTTCTCACGTGGTGCTAGTGGTAAAGACCACACCTGCCCATGCAGGAGACACAAGAAATGCAGGTTCTATCACTGGATCAGGAAGATCCTTCAGAGGAGGACATGGAAACCCACTCCAGTATCCTGGCCTAGAGAATCCCCATGGACAGAGGAGCCTGGCGGGTACAGTCCATAGGATCGTGCACGACTGAAGTGACTTAGCATGCATGCACTCACAATTTCCCACAACAGCATTTCCAATACTAATTCCTCTCTCTGACTGCTGTAGGACTGGGATTTCTGTTACACTCAAAAAATTACTAGTCTCCCATTACACAGAGAATATCTTGCTTTCCAATCCCATTAATATATCTGCATCCTCTTGCATCTTTTCCTCCTGCTCTAACATCTTACAATGAGAAGGTCCTCCTTCATCCAAAATTCATCTCTGCACCCGAAACCTAGGACCATCAATGCCTGCCTTCATGACTCATTGACTATCTCTTCTCTCACCTAAAATAACAACTTCTCTATCTCTCTCTCTCTCCCCTGGCTCTCTCCTTCAGCATATAATCATACTCAAACCACACCCAAGTTAAAATTTTGCTCTGATTTTTCTTTGTAACGAGCACGCATTTCTCTCCTTCTTTGAATTACAAAGCTACTAGAAAGAGTAATTTTAACTTGATACTTCCAACTCTTAATTCTCACTTAGTTTCTCATCGGATGCAAGGTCATTTTTGCATCCATCATCCTATAGAATCTGACCTTGTCAAAATCATCAAAGATTCTAGCTGCTAAGTGCCATGGACACTTTAAAGTCTTGAACTTTCTGAGGTGTTAATACTGTAAAACACTTCCCCATTTTAGAATCTCTTTCTAATCTTCAGTTCATCACTCTTTCCTGAATTTGCTCTTCTCTCTAACCACCTTGTTATAGTTTACACTTTTTTTTCCCTGAGAAATTCACAATAGGCATTTCAGGCACTCCAGGGCTTCCCTGGTAGTTCAGCTGGTAAAGAATCCACCTGCAATGCAGGAGACCCCAGTTCAATTCCTGGGTTGGGATGATCCTCTGGAGGAGGGATAGGCTACCCACCCCAGTATTCTTGGGCTTTCCTGGTGGTTCAGCTCATAGAGAATCTGCCTGTAATGTGGGAGACCTGGGTCTGATCTCTGGGTCGGGCAGATCCCCTGAAGAAGGGAATGGCTACCCACTCCAGTATTCTGGCCTGGAGAATTTAATGGACTATAGTCCATGGGATCACAAAGAGTCAGACACGACTGAGTGACTTTCACTTTCACTCACTTACAGTGTGATACAAATAGTGATGCTATTCCAGAGATAATGATGCTACAGAATAAGAATCTCCAAGGAGCTGACTCTGGACATGTGCTATATAAACAATTGCTCCTTTTCACTGTAAGACATGTTGAAAAGTTTGGCGATCAGTGATCCAAACTTTAAGAAGCTGCTGGTCATGAGGGCTTGAGTTCAGTCTTCTTTAAGATCTTCTTATTCTGCTAACTCCCTCTCAGTGATCTTCCCACCCTGACATGTGGATGATTTCCATACGTAGTTGTGAGTCACATTCCAGACATGCAGATTCAACTATTTTTTCTTCAAACTAATTTGTTGGTATTTCAGGCATCTCAGATATTTTGAAATGTCCCAAACTGAACTCATTATACTTTTCCACCCAAGTAGATATTCAGCTAAGTTTTGCATATTGCTGCTGCTACTGCTGCTGCTAAGTTGCTTCAGTCGTATCTGACTCTGTGTGACCCCATAGAGAGCAGCCCACCAGGCTCCCCCATCCCTGGGGTTCTCCAGGCAAGAGCACTTTGCATATTGAGCTTGACCCAATTCCCTAACCAGTTGTCCAAAAATTGAGGATTATCCTTTCCACTGTTTCCTTTCTCTCCATCACATCTATTGGTCATTATATCCTAGTCATTTTATTTCCTTAATAACTCTCACATCTAACCCCACACATATTTTTATGCCAATCTCTATATTACAAATCTACCTATAATTTCCTACCATAGGCTAGCAAATATAAATTCTTTTTAATGAGGCACAAGACCCTTCCCAGTTTTATCACCCAAGAGTTCAGTTTTATTTCTCATCACATCTATTCTTCTCTTATCTGTATCCACTTCCTAAATTCTAGTCACACACAACTTCTTGAAAGTTTCCTGGTATATCATGTTCACTCACTCTCACTTTTTGTCTTTTTGTATTATTTTTCACTTGTTAGATCATCTTTATCTTTCATGACTTACCTAGGCATTCTTCAGCTTGTCTTTCTTGACAAATTTTGTACAACCTCCAAAGTATGCTGAACGTCACTTAACCAAAGTTTTTGACACCTTATGGTATAATTTCCATCTATTTTCAAGGGTAATCAATTAATGGTGAGATGCTTAATGGCATGAAAGTTATCCAATTTATCTTTGTATCACTTTCCTTTACCACAATTCCAAGTGTTATGGTTGAATTGCATCTCCACTCCCATCCCCAACTAAAAAACATGTTGATGTCCTCATCACCATACTCCTAACGTGGTGACTTAAAAATATGCACAACGTGAGAGTTGTGAGTCAGGTTTCATTTGGGGCAAAGTGAGGACTATAGCCTGGGAGACAGAATGTCAGATAGCTCTGAGAATCAGAGTTAGGGGGAAGGTCAGTGTATTTGTGATTTTGTTGAAGGGAAAGTACATGCAATTAAGCACATATTTTTTTGCAGAAGTTTCTGATATGCCTCTGAAGGTTACTGCTACACCATGAAGGATTTTAGTGCTTTTCTAGATATGAGGAGATATAAGAATTAGGGTAGATGGCAAATGCCAATGGCAAATGTCAATTTGTAGTTGACATTTGTAAATAAAATCTTTGCATATTTAACCAAGTTAAGATGAGGTCATTAAGGTGGTGCTAATCCAGATATGACTGGATTATATTTCCCTTTAAAAGGGGGGATGGACACAGGCACACAAAGAAAGACTATGTGAAGACACATAGAAAGAATGCCATGTAATGATGAAGACAGATCAGAGTGATGCTTCTGCAAGGCAAAGAGTGTTAAAGGCTGCTGACAACCTAACAGAGCTAGAAGAGATAAGGAAGGAGTCCCTTCAGGTCTGAGAGGGAGTATGGAACTACCTACACTTTGATTTCAGAATCCTGACCTCCAAAGATCTGAGACAGTAGATTTCTGTAGTTTTAAGTCCCCCAGTTAGTGGTACTTCCTAGTCATGCTAGTGCTCAAAAAGTGATAAAGATACAACACCAATATCCTGAATAAATTTGTGGGCAGCCTCTCCCCCAACACACACAAAATATTCAGAAGTACTGAATGTTTGCAACCTCTATTTCTCTAATTGGTCAGAACATGCTATAGCATTTTTTTTTTTTTTTTGTAAAATGCAAGTGAGAACCATCATAATACTTTCCTGAAGAAATTTTGCAATCAAATACATACAAAACACATAAGCAGAATATGAATGCTCAAAAATGTTATTATTATTGCTATTACTATCTTCATTATTTTAGTGTTATTGCTCCGTGTGGCACCTGGGAGGGCATATTTGCATTCAGATATTCAGGTCTGAGACACAGGTCCCCCAGGATCCCAGCCCTTGCACCCTCTGCATGCTTCCCTATGATCTAATCCACCTTGAGACTTTCCTTCTGCCAGAGGCCAGGCACACGCTGTCAGCCACCCCTATGTTTTGCTTTGGATCACATTTTTTCTGTCGAAGAATAAGTCCTGAAATTGTATGTGAGGAATGGAAAACAAAACAAAACAAATAAAGGATTCACTTGATATAAATGTTGGCTTTATAAATAACTCCTCAGGAATGACTTTTTTCATTAAACAAATTTGTCAAGAAAAATCCAAATTTCAGGACAAAAATAAGAGCTAATTATTCACATCATAGACACATATTCATTTTCTAGATTTTTCTTAATAAGATATAGCAGTTAAAATTGTATAAATGTGGATCTATTTAGAATTTCTTTGTCAGATATATCATCTATAGAGAGAGTACAGTGTGAATATTTATTCCAGGACATAAATAACAATGTGGATGATCTTACAGATTTCTCTCTCCTTAGAAGTATTTCTTTCTTCCTTTTAGGATCCTATCTGGAGGTTCCCAACTTCTGGGATCTAATGCCTAATGATCTGAGGTGGAGCTAGTGTATTAATAATAGAAATAGAGTGCACAATAAATATGATGCTCCTGAGTCTTCCCCAAACCATCTCCCACTCCCACCCCACTCCACATATGCTAGCCCTGGAAAAACTTTCTTCCAGAAAACTGGTCCCTGTAGTGAAAAAGGCTGGGGATTGCTGCATAGCCTGATACTCTTCTGGTCTCTAACTCCTCAGTAAATCCTAACTACAGGATTGACTCTAATTATATACAAATTCTAAGTTATGAATGACAAGTAAATTTAACATTTTTGTCACTTCCATGAATGGTTAAGATGGTTGACCATCACATGGTTCTCCAGGTATCTTCATGCATGTGAGAAAGGGACATTAAGGTGACCTTGACATTAAGTTCACTTATATTGATAGCAATGAATGAAATGCTACCAAGGCAAATGACATCACCTTGGCTTGGAGCACTTTATACAGTTCTCCAAGACTCTATCAGACACAAGTGGATAATCCAATTTGCTAATTTCTACATATTCTTGATGATTTGCAAGTGTTGAGAGGAATTTTATTTAGTACCTGATATCTTCATTTTTTCACTTTCAATAAAGCTAGAGAACTGGCAGGGATAAAATGCTTTGTAGACATAATTTAAGAGTCATAAAGAAAAACAAGAGAAAAAATTGAAAGGAAAGCAAAAGAGAAAATCCTCACTGAAAAACAGATTAAAGAGTTGGCTGTAATTTGCTGAAGAAATTCTGTGAGTTGGAATAGCCTGGCTCTGGAACTATTCATGGAGTGTGGTGAAATCTTTTATATCAAACAAATATAGTTTGGTGGGGAAAAAGAGATAAAGAAAATAAGAGAAAACACCTTCCAGCTGGCTGGTTTTATTGGCAGCCTGCAAAGAGTGAATTGGTGGTTTATGTAACCAAGAAAGAGTGTTTGTGAAAGAAAAGAGAAATGAAGTAAGCGATTAGAAATTTCAAGTTGATCTCATACCATTCCCTTTCCTTATATTCTCACCAGCCCTCTTCCTTTTCAAGGTCTGTCTGAAATTATCAATAAGGCTGCCAAATGGGAGGGCACCTGTCCCCATATGCAGGATGATATTCTACTTTCTTTGGGGTTGGATCTATATTATTTTATGGATAATTGAATTATTACATATAACTTCTACCTGCCATTATGCATTGTTTGACTGTTTTCCCACAAAAATAATAAATGAAGATGGTGATTAACAAACTATGCTGTGTATGGGCAAGAAGCTTACCTTTTGGAAGGGTCAGCTGAGCCACAAATTATATCTTTTCTGAAAGAAAGGTAATATCTTCAAGGGAGGAACATTCTGTTTCCTGAAGACTACTCTAATCACTGAGAATATTGGATTTATAGCAGCAGCTATAATAATAGCAGATCCCTGAGGTTATCTGATTCATAGGGGAAGAAAATACCATAAATCCTTTCTATTTTTTAGATATTCATGTTACACTACCACCAATACGATCACAGATATGTGATATTTGCTGTCTCCATGTTAGTAATGTTAAAGCTGTCCCTCCATTTCAATGTTTACATAAAATAAATACCCTGCAATACTGGAGATAAGCATTTCTGACTGAGATGATGGAGTAGAGGTGGTACTGTTGACATGTTGGGTGTACAGTTTGGCACAATACAGGAAAATCAGCATCCCTGACTCCTGCCCGCTAAAAGCCAGGAGCATCCCTACCCTGAAGCATGAGGGAAACCAAGCACAACCTCCCCTCCCAAAACACACACACACACACACACACACACACACACACACACACACACACACATATCTGCAACCATTTCCTGGGTAAACAGTGCTACTCTGGTTTAGGGGCACAGATCTGTTTTTGTTTTTTTTTAAAGTATATTTTCTTAAAAGAGGAAAGAGAAGTATCAAGAAGAGTATGTATCTTCCTTTGCCCACCTCAACAGTCTATCAAGCTAAGAAAAATCCCTGTTTCCTAATATCAACCACTTTATCAGAACCGGAAAATTTTATAATATCAGGCACAGATGAGGTGTTGAATGAACACTGCATTTCTTTCCTCATGTCCCTTTTTCCAAGAGGAGGAATTGAAATAAGGAAACATTTCATGTTGAAGCATTTTGGTTATGACTTTATTGCTCATTTGGAAAGGGTAAGCCATTTTCTTACCCATTTGCTTATCAAAAGAAGGCTGTCCACTCTTGTTTTGTCATCTCGGTGGACAAGGCATAATTTGTTTCATGTTCTTAGCACAGAGCCAGTCTTTTCTAGACAAGTTGCAGGCAAATTTCAACTGCAAGAGTTATCAGTTATTAAAAGAGACCATGTACAGCAAGGCACCAGCTCTTTGCTGACTGATACTGCCTGCTATTTTATTTTTGGAAAGTAGCCTAAAGCTATTATGGCTCTGGGTTTTTGACAGGCGTCATATATTGCTATTTCAGAAGAAAATTTAACTTCAAAAATCAAGTAGCCTGAGGGTTTGGGATCAAATTTAAATTTTTAATAAGTTGTCAAAAAATACTTTGCAGTATTCATTTATAACTGGACTCAACCCTCTGCAAATTAATATGCAAACTTTCCCACTTCGATTACAGTTTGTTATGCAAAAAAAAGGTAAAGGACCAGTTATCACATATATTACTAAGAGAAGTAGGAGGTGCTATTTGTTTATTTTTTTGTGTATTTGACAGGGACATACTAGCCTGAATATATTTCTGTCTAGAACTAAATTGATAATTGATATCAGTTCTTTTGATAGACTTCACTTTGAATATGCAAATAAAGTTCTCAGAATCAGTTCAGTTCAGTTGCTCAATTGTGTCTGACTCTTTGGACTGACCCCATGGACTGCAGCACACCAGGCTTCCCTGTCCATCACCAGCCCCTGGAGCTTGCTCAAACTCATGTCCATTGAGTCAATGATGCCATCCAACCATCTCATCCTTCGTTCAAGGAGGATCATCCCTTCTCCTCCTGCCTTCAATCTTTCCCAGCATCAGGGTCTTTTCCAATGAGGCAGTTCTTCGCATCAGGTTGCTAAAGCATTGCTGTTTCAGCTTCAGCATCAGTCCTTCCAATGAACATTCAGGACTGATTTCCTTTAGGATTGACTACAGTGATCTCCCTGCAGTACACAGAACTCTCAAGAGTCTTCTCCAACACCACAGTTCAAAAGCATCAATTCTTTGGTGCTCAGCTTTCTTTATAGTCTAACTCTCATATCCATACATGACTACTGGAAAAACCATAGCCTTGACTAGATAGACCTTTGTTGGCAGAGTAACGCCTCTGCTTTTTAACATGCTGTCTAGGCTAGTCATAGTTTTTCTTCCAAAGAGCAAGCATCTTTTAATTTCATGGCTGCAGTCACCATTTGCAGTGATTTTGGAGCCCCCCAAAATAAAGTCTGTCACTGTTTCCTTTGTTCCCCCATCTATTTGCCATGAAGTAATGGGACTGGGTGCCATGGTCTTAGCTTTCTGAATGTTGAGCTTTAAGCCAACTTTTTCACTCTCCTCTTTCACGTTCATCAAGAGGCTCTTTAGTTTTTCTTCACTTTCTGCCATAAGGGTGGTGTCATCTGCATATCTGAGGTTATTGATATTTCTCCTGGCCATCTTGGGTCCAGCTTGTGCTTCATTCAGTCAGGTGTTTTGCATGATGTATTCTGCATGTAAGTTAAATAAGCAGGTTGACAATATACAGCCTTGGTGTACTCCTTGCCTGATTTGGAACCAGTCAGTTGTTCCATGTCCAGTTCTAACTGTAACTTCTTGACCTGCATACACATTTCTCAGGAGGCAGGTCAGGTGGTCTGGTATTCCCATCTCTTGAAGAATTTTCCACAGTTTGTTGTGATTCACACAGTCAAAGGCTTTGGCATAGTCAACAAAGCAGAAATAGATGTTTTTCTGGAACTCTTGCTTTTTCGATGATCCAACAGATGTTGGCAATTTAATCTCAGGATGAACCCTGCAGTAAGGATTGTAACCACTCATGAGTCACTGAGAAACCTATTTAGCATCTGGAGAGAGAATCTTATAGTTTAAGTGGTGATATCAATCAGTGACTTAGTCGTCTACAAAGCAGGCATCAGAACTGATTATCTGATCTTTGTTGTCTGGTCATATGGGTGAGCTAATTAAAATACTGATTATTTTGCTATTATTGACCTAGAAAGTAGGTCTGGAATAGAATGAAGGGATTATAGGTGGTTTGGATTAAGTCTAGGAGAAATGTATGGTGTCATCATGGCATCTTTTAAGACTCATTGTGTTAATGAAACAAAGGAGACTTTTTAATTAGATAGAACTGGTTTTAAAGCCTTCATCTTCCTCTTATAAGCTATGTAACTTTGTATAGGACTTTTACTCTGTCAGTCTCTTTATATAAAAATGTCTAACATCAATCATGATAAAAATAATAAAGATAACAAAAATAATACCTGCCTTATTGTATTGTGATGGGATTAACAAAATGTATTGAAAATAAGTTCTGCAATTGTTTCTTCCGTGAATGACCATTAATTTTTTATTCTTTACTCATATTTGGTACCTAAGGCAAATAAGAGGCTCAAGTAAACCTTTAGAACTTATTTGGCATATTCAGGCTAACAAGCATATGGGAAAAATACCCATGGAGTAATATTTGGCTAGTATATGTTAGCCTGTATTCAACTTGCCAGAAAACAGAAAGTGGACATAAAAGCCAACTTCTTTCTGACTTTCTAGAATAAAGCCTTCAAGGGTATTTTCTAAGATGTCTAAAAGACTATCTAAAATGCATATTTAGCCTTTTACAGTTGTACTGTCAGAATGACAAATGTATATGCAGAATATATGAGTATATGAGAACTCCATAGGACTCAGAGCCTTCCCAGCTCTCTGAGATATTTTGGAAAGGCACAATGAGATTTGAGTTATATTTTAAGAAGTGGTTAAATTTAGACAAGAAGCCTAGAATAAAGACATTTTAAGGAGTCCTGGATAGTCCTTGTCCTAAACATGAAAATAATTAAGATCTATTCCAGGGATCACACAAGTTGTTTGGAGAGAAGGTTCTAGAGTATTTTCATGAGAGGAAATGGAAAGATTATTTGGAAATGGCTTTAGAAGTCTCAGATGCTCAATAAGCCTTGTATCTTCAAAGTTTTTGATAGTGATGAGAATGGAGCATTCAGAAAACTCAGCAGTGATGTACTGAATGAAAGGAAGGCAGAGAAGCTAGAGATATGAGCTAAAGAACAATCTATTATGCATTACAAATAGCACATATCATTTTCTTTAAGATACAATACAAAATCAGAAAGTAGTAAGGAATAGAGAGCAAAATAAAATTGACAAAATGTTGATACTTTTAAAGTTAGGTGATAGCTACTTGGGAGTTTCTTCTGGGTATGTTAAAAATTCCTCATAATAAATTAATATAAATGAATATATAGTATTAGTATTTCTTAAACTTATTTGTGCATTGCGACTTTGAATAGTTGAAGAAAGCAGTTGATCATCTGTCCAGAAATATGCATTCATTCAAAAATATTTATATACATACATTTGCAGAAGTTCATAGCTCTCTCTTCTCCCTTAACCTCTCTGTGAAGTCCATCCATGTGCCTCCTGAGTTCAACAGATTTCTTGTGTATATACAGGAAATATCTCCAAGTCAAGACTCTTGGAGACTTTAGACTGGGACTTTGGATCTTTAAGTACAGTTCATGGCTCTCATTCCTGAGACCCCGGCTTTAACTCAGTTCTGTTTTACTTTCCACTCTTCCCAAGCCCCTTCTGTTCTTTGTCACATGGAACTTTTCAAGGGTGACAGGGCTTCTCTCATTCGTATGGTGTTTAAAGAAAGACAGGGAGCCAAGACCAATTCAAAGAAAGAAGTGGTTTATGATACCATACCACAAGGTCACAGAAATGTTTATGATAACAGAGGCATTTTCTAAACTCTGGTGAAAGGAATTCAGCAGATCTCTCAACAGCTAATTGGTATTATACATATCCAAACTGATTACTATTCCATCAAATGGAAGGTATGTTGGTAAAATCTGGGAAAGGAGGCAAAACACCCTATCAGTTAATAACTCATATTTTGGAGTGACAAGAACCAAAACTCAGTTACATACATTTCTTATCTTTGAGAACTCAAGAAAATTACTTATTTCCATGAGCTTTCATTTTTTTTCATCTGCAAACTATGTGATACAAAAGATTAAAGTGTGAAAGTATTGATAATACTTCCAATTAATAGTGACAATGAGCTGGTAAATTCCAACCAAGGCTTAACCAAGTTTTTATGTAGTACTCAAGATTGTATTATTTACCTGAACAAAGCCCTGAAGCATATGATATCAGGCATTTCCAATGTGTTTCTGTAACATCATCTCCTTTTAAGAACTCCATAGGATCACTCATTTCTGTACTTTTTTTTCCACCTTTCTAAACACATAACCTGATTATCATCCTGGATCTTTCCAATCCTCTTACTCTGTAAATGAATCCTCAGGATTCCATGCAATGTTATGGTTTTAATTACTACCCATACAAGGATGATTCCCAATTGAAAAAACAAAAACAAAAAACCAAAACCTTCAACCCTTTATTATCCTCAAGCTCTAGATTTGGAAATGAAAATGTTGAAAAGTCAGAATTTCCAGAACTGAGCTTCTATTCCTTATCTACTCCCATCCCTGTAACTATTATTGCTCTTCAATTTTCCATCTCAGTTAAGGTTACTGCTAACCAATTTAGAGATCCTCTAAATCCTCCTCCCTCACTATCCAAATTCAAACAACTCTTGTTGAATCTTCTAAATTTTTTGTGGTTTCTTCCCGTGTTTACCTCCCTGTTGCTACTTCCTCAATTCAGAAGTCACTGTCTTCCCACTAGATTTCAGAAATAACCTGCTGGCTGGCTTCCCAAACTCTTGTTTTCCCTTTTCCAGTTAGACATAGCTCCTCAAGAACAATGAAAAAATATATACTAGCTATGGCAAGCTGTATTATTTTTCCAGTTGGTGGAATTATTTATAATTATAAAAAAAGAACCAGATAGTTGAAACTAGAATCATCACAGAAAACCTGGAGTATATTGTTGGCTATGATTTTATGTAGAAAAATTTTCTTGGTTTATCTACTAAAACCATTTTACATTTTATTTGTCCTTTTTAATATAATGCAGTCCAACTTTACAGGATTAAACAGGTTTTTAAACAGAAGATAATGGCTTTGTATTTTGAAGTTTAAAAACCAGTGTCAGTGATGAAAATAAGAACATGTGATGACTGATCTTGTCTTGAGCTCTCGGGCCTAGGTGAATTTATAATCAGAAAGTTACTTTTTAAATAATGAATGGCTTTAAGCCAGCTCTTCATATAAAATTACTTCTATTGTTCTTTCCTATCTTCTAAGAGTCAAAAATAGGTTTGACTGAATGTTAAGAAGCCAGAAAATGTCTGCCTAGTGCAAAGTCCAGATAGTTTCTAGGTTTTTCTGAGAAAGTTTATCCACGACTGTTGTTTAGCCATTGTTATTGTTATTTAGTTGCTAAATTGTGTCCAACTGTTTGCAGCATCGCAGACTGTAGCTCTCCAGGTTCCTCTGTCTATGGGATTTCCCAGGCAAGAATACTAGGTTGAGTGGGTTGCCAGTTCCTTCTTTAGGGTAACTTCCCAAGCCAGGGATCAAACGCATGTCTCCGGCTTGTCAGGCGGATTCTTTACTGATGAACCACTAGAGAAGCCCTCCACAACTACAGCATCCATGAAAGCAAACAAATAGTCTATCCTCACTATTGAAATAATTTTGAAATGAAGTATTTTGGAATTGTATGCTTCTTCCTCAGGCCTGCCTTCAACAATTTAGTTAGGAAATGTGATAATAAGAAATAGCTAGTGTCAGGAAAATTTGGAATTGAGAGAGACTTTCTGTTATTTACTTTAAAATATACCAAAATAAACTTAGAGGGGAAAAAAGTTCAATAATAAGAATAAGAGAGGACATAGCTAGAAGAAAAGAAATCAGAAAGACATTAATTATTTTGGGGAATTCAACATTCCCAATGCCCTGCTCTATATTTAGGTGAGATAAATGTTTCCAGAAGAAAAAAAAAAAGGACATCCTGGCCTTTTTTAAGGCTAAATAGAGCTATTTAAGGAACCATTTCATCAATGGGTTAGCTCCCAACCAATCTGGTTCTTCTGAGACAAGCTGCTGGTCAAAACATATCATCAGCAGCACATATTTATTAGAGTCAAGGTCAAGTTTAAGAAATATTATAGCTAAAGAGACTGTTGGATAAATTAGATAACCAAGGTCGTTTCCTAAAGGACACATCCAGAATAGGAAGTTACAAAGTGTGAGTTTAGTTTGTTACTCTGTTTCTGAGTACTGTGAGCTTCATTAAGCCATTTAAACTCTATTTTCTTAATAAATTTGTTGAACGAACTAAGCTGTAAAGTCCATTCAAGCTTGATGATTCTTCAACCAACTATTAAATAGACCCTAATTATGAGTATGCAAATGTTCACATTTCAAGAAATTTGCATCTCTTACCCAAGGGTCAGAACCCAATTTACGTTTGTCAGATATACTTCTGTCTGAGGCAGACCATTTCATACATGTTGGTATTTTTCTGGTTTTCCATTAGGAAAATACAGGATATGTTTAGCCTAACATCAAAACTTAGCTCTAGAACAAAGCTTTTCACAAAGAATACAATAGGCATTAAGATATGCTGTTGAATTAATGAATAAGATATACATGAAGTAACAGCTGTTTTGAATCATTAATATTATTAGTTTAATCCTCCAGCATGTATTATCATTTAAGGTATTCCTAAACTGTATTGGTTAGCAAAACAAGTCCCTTTGTTATAAACAAGTCTTAACTCTAAGTTATCTTTATTCATGTGGATGAGGAGAAAGGTACTTTTTACTTCCCATAATTCCCCTCAAAAAGAGCTGGGTCCAAAATGGGAAGTGTCCATACACTGAAATCTTGATGCTGAAGCTGAAGCTCCAATACTTTGGCCACCTGATGTGAAGAGCTGACTCATTGGAAAAGACCCTGATGCTGGGGAAGACTGAAGGCAAAAGGAGAAGTGGGTAGCAGATGATGAGATGGTAAGATAGCATCGCTTACTCAAGGGACATGAATCTGAGCAAACTCCAGGAGACACTGGAGGACAGAAGAGCCTGGCGTGTGCAGTTCATGGGATGGTAAAGAGTCAGACATGATTTAAGCAACTGAACAACACCAACAAATCTTCACTTCAGGCTTGATGTGACTTTTTGGTTGTCAGTTTACAACATGCTGATGAAAATGAGTTAGGCTGAGGAACCTAGCAGTCTTTATTATTCACAGAAGTTGGAGAAGATAATGCTATTTTATTTACAGTCTTAATAGTCTATTTTTTAAAAATATATTTTATTGAAGATTAGTTGATTTACAATGTTGTGTTAATTTCTGTTGTACAACAAAGTGACTCAGTTATACATATATATGTATATATGTACATATATATGTATATTCTTATGTATATATTCTTTTCCACTATGATTTATTATAAGATATTGAATATAGTTCCTTGTGCTATTCAGTAGGACCTTATTGTTCATCTAGTCTATATTTAGCAGTTTGCATCTGCTAATCCCAAACTCGCAGACAATCCCCCTTTATGCGTCTATGCCACAATGGTATATAGTAATCATTATGTTCAACTGACATAATACTTGGAGTATAATCTTGAAACTATTTTGTTTTTGTTTCTTACCATCCTTTTTTTATTCAGGATCCTAGTTCTTCTCATCTTTGCCGTACAGTAGAAATGAAGACAACATTGTAAGACAACTATACTTTAACAAAAATTAATTTAAAAAAAAAGACTCTAATTCTTCTTTTGTCCTTGGACGGAAACTTGCAGAGGTTCTTGAACCTTACTTATTGCTTCCAGCTGCAAAATAAAACTTTACTTCATGAATATAAAATATCCCATCCATTATCAGAAACAAATTTGCAAACTTGATTTGGTTTGAAAGTGTCTCCCGTGCCCCCAGCTCAGGCCTCCACACATGGGAAAGCTTGCCATGAAGGGAAGAACAGGTGGGCTCCTTCCATCTCTCCACTACCTCCAGAGCTTCCCTGCCTTCAGGTGGTTCTGCAGGGCTTAGCCCTGGGGTTGGGACACAGGAGAAGCAGTGAAAAAAGGATGGCAGGAAGCCCTCAAATCATCAAAAACTCTTCTGAGCTTGTGTTAGTGCTCTAGTGGTAGGGCAGGGGTTAAATTCATTTTGCCCTGAGATTTGTGACTTCTTTGGAGACATTTGTGTGTCTCCTCCATACCCCACTTCCACTCATCTAAGGACGTTTCAAGTCTAGTTCCCTTGAGTATGGTAAATGTCCTAGAAATACAATGACACTTCAATGGTCTTCTGCCAGATGGTCCTCTTGCATTCAAGAGTTTACCTAAGGGAAGTTTTTTTCTATATCCTTCACTTAACAGTCTCTGGGGACACAATTATTTCACAAACAGCTACTGTCTCTCTGCCAGTCCTTTTTACCTTTGGGATGACATGGTCACCAGTTTTCTGCAACTTCCTTTGGTTCAATTGGTGGGTGTGAGGGTGGGGTTTCTGAAGATGCAGGAGCCATTTGGTGATTTCTTTTAAAACCCTGTTCTCATGACTCATGGACACCATGGGGGAAGGAAAGGGTGGGATGAACCGAGAGAGTGACATGGATGTATATACACTAGCATGTGTCAAATAGATAGCTAGTGGGAAGCTGGTGTATAACACAGAGGCTCAGCTCTGTTCTCTGTGATGACTAGAGGGGTGGGACAGCGCGGGTAGGTGGCAGGGAGGCTCAAGAGGGAGCGGATAATATACATACAGCTGATTTGCTTTGTCGTACAGCACAAATTAACGCAGTATTGTAAAGCAATTATACACCGATTTTTTTTTTTTTTTTCTTTTTAAGCCTTGTTCCAGACATGGGATAAGGAGCAGATGAGAGATTTCTTCCCTTCTCTTCGGGAGAGATTCAAAGCCACACTATCTCCTAAGAAAATGTCCTCAAGAGTACTCTCAATTCCCTAGATCCAAATACTTTTCTACCCTCCATGTACAAGAGGAGTTTCAGAATTGTCCAATGTATTCTAACCACTATTTTTTTTAAAAAATTCCCAAAGTGTGTTAGCACTGTCTTTAAAATGTGGTTCACCTGAGACTGAATGAAGCATCTCCTTCCAGAAATAACACTAGGGAATTTTCCTCTCTACCTACCCTCCTTTACCTAGAGGTGACTAGTGTCTCAGAATTGACACAAATAACTCTTTGAAGCATTACTATGTCTGCCAATGTGATTATAACATTGTATATGGTTTATACTTATGTCAAAAGAAAAAGCGAGGGATGTAAAATGATGTATTTATAGATCGCCTTTAGAATTTCAGATTGAAAGGCCCTACATTAGACTTTTCATAGATTATATTTAAAAACTGTTAAAATGTTCTTATCACCCCAATCTGAGGAGAGAGACTTATTATTACTTTTTGCATTTAGCAAAATAAGGATCAGAATTGCTGTTATTTAAATTTACTTTAAGGAGTTCAAGACTAAAAAGTGCATTCTGGGGAATTTTGAAGTGGCATTGTTCACTGTGATAGTCACTAGACACAGGTAGCTATATAAATGTAAATTTAAATTAATTAGCTTATATAAAGTTAAAAATTCTAGTTCTTAGGTGCACTAGCCATGTTTCAAGTATGCGAGAGTTATAATTGGCTAGAGACTACCATGTTAAACAGTGCAAATATTTTAAAAAAATATCACATTGTTGTAGACATTTCAATTGAATAGCAGGACTCTCAAGATGAATACCACAGTTAAACCCATACACAGGGAATCAAATACTCTTCTTGTCAGGGGAGGTAGAGGAATGTTCTAGAGTTGTTCAGGATAGCCTTCTAAGGTAGGATTGAGAGTTTGTACCACACAAATGATGAAATGTTTTTCTTGGGACAGCTAAGCTGGTTTTGGTGATATGATTGAGGGAGCTTCCATGTTGGGCAGGGCATTAAGAATTGATTCTTCTCAATTATGAGGTTATAGCTGTGGGGAAATTGCCTTTGTATTACTAGATATAGACTTCATTACTCAGAAGAGCTGAAAGAGGATCTTAAAAGAGGCCAAGTCCCAGGATTTGACATTGTGCAAATTGAACTCACTGCTGAATGTTAACATTTTTGAGAGAAATTCACTTGGCTTACAGATGTGAGATATTTCCATTTTCTCTTCCTGTGTCTTTAAAATAGTTATAATTTAGACCCATAGTCACTTATTGAGACATCTTCATTCCTGTGTGTAAGATGTCACTGGAACTTTACTAGGAAAATCATAATGCACCTTCTCTTTATACAATTTATTTATTCTTCTTTGCTTTGGAAAATTGATTTATTTTATTTCAAAAGACCAGGAAAGGATGAGATAAAACCTGGAGACAATGAAAAAAATATATCCTGTTTGTTTTCTGTACAAAACAAAAGGTTAAGGCTTTTTTTTTTTTTTTTTTTTCAAAATAAAGCAAATAATTCTTTGGTCATCTATAATAGGACAGAGCTATTTTGAACAGTTTGATGTCATATCTACATCCCTCAAGGAAACAAAGGGGAAAGTCAGAGGAAAGGGAAAAGGCAGCTTTGATAAGTTCTGCCAGCCACTGGGCCCTGAGAGTGAAGCATCCTGTTTTTATCATGTGGCCGAAAACAGTGGAAAAAAATTTACTGCGATCAACGGTACCATTCTTTTGTTATTTCACAATTACCTGCCATAATTCCCTAAATAATCACACCAAGTGAGGGCCTTTGTAGTGACAACTGTGAAACAATGGGCCAGTCTATATAAAGGTCATTGGAAAATTACAGTCTGAGATGGAGAAAGAATGGTGACAAACCAGAGACACTTCGTGATATGAATAGCATTCTGAGTCCTGATTGTCTGTCGCCACTAGGTTTTATGACAGTCCTTTCCATGCCATCAATTAATACTCCCAATTATTGTAAAAGTCAGTGGGATACACTATACAGAAAAAGAAATAGAAAATATAATCCTCATAAAAATAAAGGATTCCTTTCAAACAAAAAATGACTTCTAAATGGACTTTTTGTGGTTCCTAGGATTGCTCTATCTATTAATCAGTCAATCATTTTAAGGGACTATAAGCAAAATTACCTCAGAGATTGCTACCACTTGGAATCCATATCCTTTCAGTTGTCTTATCTCTGGGTATCCAGGTGCAATCCAATAGCATTTATCAGCACAGCATCTATAGGATGTCACTGTAGCACAAGTACACTCCCAGAAATTACAGGAGAAACAGTTCTTCACCCACGTGTATATCAGACTGGCTTTCTAGGGTATCGTTCATGGTGGGGCAGAAAGAAGAGGGAACAGCCTCTCTGCATTTTAGTATGTTTAGGAATAATTTTGGAGCAAAGTTCTAAGGTTTTTTCTTCATGGATATGGTTCTTTAATTAATAGAAGATCATTAAACCTGAAATTATCTGGTAACTGACTTTCATCTTTACTGTCTTTGTCAGGACTTGTAAGAAATATTTAAAAACCTAACCAGTTACCTGAGGGTTTGTTTTACTTGCTGCCAAACAGCTGGGTAATTTAAACATATCCAGATAAAGTGATATTTTTCAATGATTTTATATGAGTTGTATAGACACAGCCTCAGATTGCAGGCGAGATGAACTGATATTCCGAGAGAGCTATTTATACAATTAAGCCTCTATCAAGAAAGAATGTGATTTCAACCTCTGTCCTTTGGAAAACATGATTTATACAAAATTGATTTACTATTTTAGAATGTCTACATATTGTTTTCTTCTAGTATGGCTTCCAGCCTCCCAGTGAATTGAAAATATTCGAGTACTTGGAATCCCAGTGGATTGCCACTGGGAATGAACAGAAGGTCTCGCTCCCTCCCCCTCCCCCCTCCTTTTCCTGTTTTCAAGTTCCAGAGCCAGATATATGGCTATGAGACAACACAGAAGCAGTGTCAAGAAAACCATTTTGCTCAAGGGACCTGGCAGTTGAACTCTCCCCAAAAGCTTTTAAAAAGAAAAAATACATATATATTAAATGCCAATTTTAAACAAATCCAAAGATTTGTGGAGCCCTTGTTCACCTCGTGATGTTGCTGGAGATGTGAATATACACCAAATGAGCTCACAGATTATGAAAAGTCAATGCTTAAAATCTCTTGAGTTTTCTAACAAGAGATCTGGGAAGTTTAAAAGCCTATCAGGTTTCCCAGAGATTATTAACTCTGGCTTGCATTTCAAAGTATATCAAGTGCTGTCTGCTTTATACCAAACAGAAGGGAATGTACTACCAGACGGAGCAGACAGAACTAATAAGAGCTGTAATAAATCAAATTAAGAAATATTTATTGAACATATCTGCATCTCCAGCATTGAGATGTTATGTGTGTGACAAATATAAAATATAAATAAAAAGGTCTGTGGTCTCAAAAAACTTAAATGAATTTGGAGAGATAAGATAATTGCACAGAAAATAAATAATAAAGTAGAATTTGAAAAGCAATTTCAAAGGCATGACCCAAGAAATATCATAAATAATAAAAATGAACCAAACCAGGAACATAAAAAATGTTATCATTTGAATTAGGCTAAACAGGCAACTTCATGAAAATTTTTCTGTGGAGAATAATGTTGCCCTTCAAGGTATATATATTTATACTTCTTCAGAGACCCACTCTTTGGCTGAATCCCAGGATTGTTCTATTTGCAAGGGGGTTGAATGGCCAAAATGGCTATAGCCAATAGACTCATAGAATGGCGTTAAAGTTAAATCATCAAATAAAAAACATTCCATAGTCAAGTCACTGAATTGCACTGTAGGGAAATATGGATCATTATGCTTGAAAATATCATAATATGACAATAATTACAGCTTCTATTTAAATTGCTAGACTTACATGAATGATCTAACAGATCTGCACATCCTTCAAAAATCTCTGAAAAGCCAAGCTTTATAGCAGTTTCATCTTATCTCTTCCTTCTTGTGTGAGTGTGCATGCTAAGTCACTTCAGTTGTGTCCGACTCTTTGCAAACCTATGGGCTGTAGCCTGCAAGCTTTTCTGTCCATGGGATTCTCCAGACAAGAATACCAGAGTGGGTTCCCATGTCCTCCTCCAGGGGACCTTCCTGACCCAAAGATTACACCCAAGTCTCCTGCATTCGTAGGCAGCTTCTTCACCACTAGTGCCACCTGGTTATGCTTATTAAGAAAATCCAAAATTATTTTAACTGAGATAAATTAAGCATGTTCCTATTCTCTTTGACCTGAAAGCACCTAAACACGCTCTGATGTAAATGAACTAGTTCCTATTGACATTCAGACAGTACTACATCATCTGAGTTTTGACAAAGACTTGAAACAAAGAATAATAAATAGCCATGAGACCCAGTATAAAGTAAATAAACAAAGGAAATGTTTTTAAATGAAGAAAGAATTTACAAATCCAGAAAAATTAACTAACACAGAGAAAGAAAGAGAGGTAAGGAAAAGGCTAAATCCCTTATCTTGAAAAAAGAGGAATCAAAATTATTTTTAATAGATTTTGGTCCTTTAACGTGGTTTGAAGAATGGTGTTAATATATTCAGCTAATCTCAAATAGGACTAAAAATAGAATGCTTACCTTGAAAGTCCCTGCTGAAAACAAAGCTGAAAGAGCCCCTACAGCAAAAAGAAAAAACTGAAAAAGCAAAGAAACTAGAATTAAATCATATACTGAGAGGAAAAAGTTTTAAACCATGCACAGTACATCAACAAGGTGGCAGGAGATGGTAAAAGCAGGTAAGTCAATAAAAGTGCTGTTTAAAATGTATGAACAGGAGACTTCCTCCATGATCCAGTGGTTACTATTTTCCCTTCCAATGCAGGAGGTGTGGGTCCAATCCCTAGTCAGGGAACTATGATCCCACATGCCTTGGGGTCAAAAAAACAAAACATGAAACAGAAGCAGTTATTGAATAAATTCAATAAAGACTTAAAAAAATGGTTCACATTAAAAAAAAAATTATTTAAAAAAACGTATGGACAGATTTAGGGACATTAGCAAGATAAAATTAGGTCCTGGAGCTAGCAACATCAGGGATCTTTTCCACTCATAGGCCTAAAAGGCAATGGGAGGAAACAGTTACCAGAGTGAAAGAAATCAGGTCGGCAAAGAGAGACTTTATCAGGCTGTGGCACTTGCTAGAGAGACAGCAATCACTGAGACCCAGCAGGAATGAACTAGGATAATAACTCCTCTGCTGCTGCTGCTAAGTCACTTCAGTCGTGTCCGACTCTGTGAGACCCCATAGACAGCAGCCCACCAGGCTCCCCCGTCCCTGGGATTCTCCAGGCAAGAACACTGGAGTGGGTTGCCATTTCCTTCTCCAATGCATGAAAGTGAAAAGTGAAAGTGAAGTCGCTCAGTCGTGTCCAACTCTTAGCCACCCCATGGACTGCAGCCTACCAGGCTCCTCCGTCCATGGGATTTTCCAGGCAAGAGTACTGGAGTGGGGTGCCATTGCCTTCTCTTAAAAGCTCCTCTACCTCACTCTTTTCCTGTCTGTCAATCTCTGTCAGAGTCTTCCACCAATGGACTCAACAGGCAGCTAGCGGGCAAGGAAGTCCTTGATGCCGTCCGTATAATTCAGCCTCCTGGAGCATAGAGCAGTAGAAATCATGGAGAGTTGATCTTGAGGTGCAAAAAAACCCCTAGATACCCAAAGATACAATGATTACAGAAATAAGCATAACATGATACACAGTGTTTTAGAAAAAAAAGTAAAAAAGTGAAAGTGTGAGTCACTCAGTCATGTCCAACTCTTTGCAAACCAATGGGCTGCATCCCACCAGGCTCTTCTGTCCATGGAATTCTCCAGGCAAGAATATTGGAGTGGGTAGCCATTCCCTTCTCCAGAGGATCTTCCCGACCCAGGGGTCAAACTGGGTCTCCTGCATTGCAGGCGGGTTCTTTACCATCTGAACCACCAGGGAAGCCCAGAAAATACAATTGAGTGTTTAAATTGTGATATATATACAATTGAGTGTTTAAAAAATTGCTTCATTGAGATGTATTTCACATATTATAAAATTCACTCTTTTAAAGTACACTATTAGTATCAGTGCTTAAGACGTCGCCTTTCAATTCCGGAGTGCAGGTTCAATCCCTGGTCAGGAAGCTAAGATACCACAAGCCTCACAGCCAAAAAACAAAAACATAAAAAAGAAACTATATAGTAACAAATTCAATAAAGACTTTAAAACTGGTTCACATTTTTAAAAAAGGACACGATTCTGTTATTATAATACATTCAGAATTATATAACACCACTCTATGTATAATTTTTAAATATTTTCATCACCTGCAAATGAAATTCCATGCTTAATAGCAGTTACTTTTCCATTTCCCTCTCCTCCCAATCCCTGGCAAACACTAACATATTAATATTTTCTTTCTCTATGGCCATGTTCTGGAGATGTTCTATACATGAAATCCTACAATACATGGTCTTTGGTCTGACTTGATGTAACAGAAGAGATCAAGAAGAGATGGAAAGAATACACAGAAGAACTGTACCAAAAAAATATCTTAATGACTGGGATAATCATGATAGTATTATCTCTCACTCAGAGCCAGGCATTCTGGAATGTAAAGTGTAGTGGGCCTTAGGAAGTGCTGCTGCCAATAAAACTAGTGGAAGTGATGAAATTCCAGCAGAGCTATTTAAAATCCTAAAAGATGATGCTATTAAAGTGCTGCAATCCATATGTCCACAAATTTGGAAAACCCAGCAGTTGCCACAAGACTGAAAAATGTCTTTCCTCATCCCAGTTCCCAAGAAGGGCAGTACTAAAGACTGTTCAAGCCGCTGAACAATTGCACTCATCTCCCATGCTAGTAAGGTTATGCTCAAAATCCTCCAGGCTAGGCTTCAGCATTATGTGAGCCAAGAGCTTCCAGATGTTGAAGCTGGGTCTATAAAAGGCCGAGGAACCAGAGATCAAATTGCCAACATTCATTGGACCATAGAGAAAGCAAGGGAATTCCAGGAAAAACATCTACCTCTGTGTCACTGACTATGCTAAACCTTTTGACTGTGCGGATCATAACAAGCTATGGAAAGCTTAAAGACATGGGAATATCAGACCATCTTACCTGTCTCCTGAGAAACCTGTTTGTGGGTCAAGAAGCAACAGTTAGAACCCTGTATGGGGCAACTGACTGGTTCAGGATTGAGAAAGGAGTACAACAAGACTGTTTATTGTCACCTTGTTTATTTAACTTATACACAGAGCACATCATTCAAAATGTTGGGCTGGATGAGTTACAAGCTGGAATCAAGATTGCCAGGAGAAATAGCAGCAACCTCAGATATGTGATGATACCACTCTAATGGCAGAAAGTGAAGAGGAACTAAAGAGCCTTTTGATTAGGTTGAAGGAGGAGAGTAAAAGGCTGGCTTAAAACTCAATATTAAAAAAACTAAGATCATGACATCTAGACCCATCACTTCATGGCAAATAGAAGGGGAAAATGTAGAAGCAATGATAGATTTCCTCTTCTTGGGCTCTAAAATCACTGTGAATGGTGACTGCAGTCATGAAATTAGAAGATGATTGCTCCTTGGCAGGAAAGCTATGACAAGCTTAGATAAAATGTTTAAAAGCAAAGACATCACTTTGTTGACAAAGTTAGTCTAGTCAAGGCTATGGTCTTTCCCTTAGTCCTGTACGGATGTGAGAGTTGGACAACAGAGAAAGCAGAGAGCCAAAGAATTGATGCTTTCAAACTGTGACACTGGAGATGATTCTTTAGAGTCCATAGGGAAGCAAGGAGATCAAACCAATCAGTCTTAAAGGAAATCAACCCTGAATATTCATTGGAAGGACTGATGCTGAAGCTGAAGCTCTAATACTTTGGACACCTGATGTGAACAGCTGACTCAATGGAAAAGATCTTGATGCTGGGAAAGACTGAAGGTTGAAGGAGAAGAGGGTGACAGAGGATGAGATGGTTGGATGGCATCACTGATTCAACGGACAGGAACTTGAGCAAACTCTGGGAGATGGTAAGGGACAGGGAAGCCTGGAGTGCTGTAGTCCATGCGGTTGCAAAAAGTTGAACATGACTTGGCAACTGAACAACAACATACTGTTTACAAGATACATCCATGAGGTAGAAGGAATCATTATCTCATTCTTTCTTATGGATGAATTACACTTCATGATATGAATATATCACATTTTGTTTTACCATTCTTCAGTTGATGAATATTTCATCATTTCTTCTTTTTGACTATTATGAACAACAGGTTGCTATGGACTTTCATGTGCAAGTTTTCTTTTCATGTGGACGTACATTTTCAATTCTCTTGTGTAACTATTTGGAGTGAAATTTCTGGGTCATGTGGTTTAACATTTTGAGGAACCGCCAAAAAGCTTTCCAAAGAGCTATGCCATTTACATTCCTATTAACAATACACGTAGATTCCAGTTTGCCCACATTCTTGCCAATACTTGTTATTATCTGTCTTTTTTTAAACTTTTGCCATCTTAGTGAGTATGAAGATGTATCTCATGTGGTTTTCATTTCCATTAATGACTAAAATTGTGTATTTTTTAATATGTGTCTTGACCATTAGTGTGTCAATGACAAATTGGCACTTTCCAAGGGCATTTGCCATCTGTATCTCCAAGGATTGAATTTTGGATTGCTGCAGCTTTTGACTTTCAACATGCCCTAAAAGGAATTCAGGGAGAGTGAGGCACTTTGTGCTCCAGGGAAACTGGTGAAACAGGTCTTTAGATAGATATTTTCAGGAACTAATTTCATGATCCTAATCCTTGCATCTTCTCATATCTAGAAAATCACTAAATCCCTTCATGGTGACATCAGTTCCTCGGGTTTAGCAGAAAACATTTTGTAAGATAAGTGCTTGATTGTATGAATTCCCCCTTCCCCAAAATCACATATATTGATCTTCCCCCTCCCTATGCCTTTGGAGCAGTTTCTCAGAGCTATCTGAGGTATTGTCCCCCAGGCTACAATCCTCATTTTGCCCCAAATAAAGCTTAACTCACAGCTTTCACGTTGTACATCATTTTTAGTCAACAAATATATATATATATATGTGTATATATATATATATATATTTAATTTTTGGAAACCTCTCTGTTCAAGTTTTTTATCCCTTTTAAAATTGGGTTATTGTCTTTTTATTTTTGTGCTTTCAGACTTCCTGTATTGTGGTTACAAGTCCCTGATTAGATATTTGATGTTCAAGTATTTCCTCCCACACTATGAGTTTTCTTTCCTCCTTCTTGATGGTGTCCTTTAAAGCACACAACATTTTAATTTAGATAAGGTCTAATTTTCCTAAATTTTTCTTTCAAATTTTGTGGTTTAGATGTCCTAGATGTATAACCCAAAGTCATGAAAACTTACTCTTGTGTTTTCTTCTGAGAATTGTATCATTTTATCACTTTAATTTCATTGGATGGTCCAATTTGAGTTAAGTTATGTGTGTGGTATGAAGTAAAAGTCTTAATTTCATTCTTTGCATGTGAACATCTAGGCATCTTAGCACCATCTGTTGAAAGGATTTTCCTCCCTTGAATTGTTCTGGGACTCTTGTCAAAATGAATTAATGATAAATGTGTAACTTTATTTTTAGACTCTCAATTCTATTTCTCTGGTGAATTTATCTATCAATCAATTGATTGATATTTCTATCATGAATCTATCATTTATCCTTTTGTCAGTACTACACTGGCTCAATTACCATAGCTAGTAAGTTTTGAAGTCAAAAAACATGAATCCTCTTTTTCCTTTTCGAGATAGTTTGGTTGTTCTGGGTTTCTGACTTTCCATATGAGTTTTAGAGTCACTTTGTCAATTTCTTAAATAAAAAGAAAAATTGGGATTTTACAAGGAATTGTGTTGAACCTGTATATCAATTTGGAGAGTATTATCTTGTCAGTGTTGTCTTCCAATCTCTGAGCATTGGATATTGTTTCAGTGGTTTATGTTTTCTTTAATTATTTTCAATGATGGTAGGAGAAGTGGGTGGTGGGGTTAAAAGGCATAAACTTCCAGTTTGTTGTTGTGTAGTTAATAAGTCATGTCTGACTCTTTTTGTGACCCCACAGACTGTAGCCCATCAGGCTCCTCTGTCCATGGGATTTTCCAGACAAGAATACTGAAATGGATTGCCATTTCCTTTTCCGGGGATCTTCCCGACCCAGAGATCCAACCTGTATCTCCCATATTGTGAGTGGATTCATTAATATTGAACCATCTGGGAAGTCAAACTTCCAGTTGTGAAATAAGTAAATCATGGGGAAGTAATGTATAATATGGTGACTATAGTTAATAAATACTGTATTGCTTATTTGAAAGTTGCTAAGAGAGTAGATCTTAAAAGTTCTCATCACAAGAAAAGAACTTATTTATAACTATGTGAAGTGTGATGGATATTAACTAGACTTATTATAGTGATGATTTCACAATACATAATTACCAGTGGGACAATGCAGGGGTTGGGGTGCCAACCCCACATCATGTAAAATCCACCTATAACTTTATAGTTGGTTTTCTGAACCCACATTTCTGCACCCTTGGGTTCAAGCAACCATGGATTGTGCAGTATTGTGGTAACTATTTGTTAGGAAAAAAAAAAGCTTGGGTGGGGTTGGCAAACTTCTTGAGCCATGATAGCTTTCAAAAAGCAGAAATATATCAAAACATATAATATATATGCACACACACACACACGTATTAAAAAAAACAAAAAACAAAACAAAACAAAAAACAGCCATGAGGGGGAATAAAGACATAATGGAGTTTACAATGAGGTCAAAATTGCAGTTCAAGTGAGAATGTGCTATTTGGAACTGTATTTTCCAGAGAAAGCAGATCTCATACATTTGTATATATGCTTGCCAGAGAGAAGTGATTTTTTAATACTCTTTCCTGCATTTGCTGCCTGGGAGTGTTTAACTCAAACTCTAAGGAGACCCTGTCTCTTAAGGAGTAGGAATCATTTCTGGAAGTGTACAGAAGATTGATGGTAGCCAAGCTTGGATTAATTCAAAGTTTCTAGTTCCATGAGTGAAACTAGATCCCTGGGGACTTGGAAATTACTATGGGATTTTCAAATAAACAGGTTTTGAAAGCACTGATACAGGCTAATTGCTAACAGAAACTTGAGAGGCTGGCAGAAAGAGCTATGCCAATGACTGGTGAAAAATATTTGGTTTGAGCAAGATTTTTAATGGCAAAAAACCCCCAGAAAGTCTCAGAGACTAGGATGTTCTGTTGATTAACTTATTCTGCAGTCTGCCCCGAGGCCTTATCAGTGGATTAAGCCATCCTTATGTCCAATTCTCTGCTGGGCTTTCCTATGCTTTAAAGAAAATACAAGAACTGATGACTTGCTGAATTTAAAATGATTCTTCACTAAAGAAGAAAAACATTATTCATGTTTACATTAGAGGACAGTTTCTGCTGAAGTGATTTGCCTAGGACCACTGAAGCAAAGCTTAGAGATTCCTACAGAGTTGGACACGATTCATGAAAGAGGGATCTTTGAGCCATGTTTGCTAAACACTCTTGAATTTCACAATAAAACCCAAGGGATTGTTTGAATATTCACCATTGGTTGAATTCATCAAGGTTTAGAAGGAAAAAGCTGTTATTTTAACTGCCCTCTGGAAGCTGGATTGAGCAATGACATTTAGATGTGAGACACTGGGGCAGCTTTGAAACTCAGAAGTTACTTGGGCATTCCTCTGACTCTTAAAGTTGGAGCCTCTCGTTGGACCCTGCTGGTTGTGGAAAGTAGGTCAATTGCTCAATGTAGATTAGTGTGCTCTTTAGAGCTAGGCAAGTGGGTCATGTGGTAAAGAATCTGCCTGCCAAACAGGAGACATGGGTTCGATCTCTAATCTGGAAAGATCCCCTGGAAAAGGAAACAGCAACCCACTCCAGTATGCTTGCCTGGGAAATCCCAAGGACAGAGGAGCATGGTAGGTTATAGTCCATAAGGTCGCAAAATGGTTGGACACAATTTAGCAATTGAACAACAACAGAGCTGGCCCAGGACACAAAGTAGGGCTATGTCTCTTTATTTGAACCTAGTATGAGACATTGACTCATAACTATTTTATGCATACGTAATCATTCAGTCATGTCCTACTCTTTGCGACCTAGGTTGCTTGGACTGTAACCTACCAGGCTCCTCTGTCCATGGGATTTTCCAGGCAAGAGTACTGGAGTGGGTTGCCATTTCCTTCTCCAGAGGATCTTCCCAACCCAGGGATCGAACCTGGGTCTCCTACATTGTAGGCAGACGCTTTACCGTCTGAGCCACCAGGGAAGTTATCTATGTTTGGGACTAAATATAATCAAATAAGTGATGAATTTGTTGTAGAGAATGAGAAAGGAAGATGTTACATTTTTAATGTAAATGTGAATGATTATGAATGGTATGGCCATATTTCAAAATGGAGATGAAAAAACAAAGAAAAGTATTGACAAAGAATATTACCAGCACAACTTTAAATTGACTGGACTTTAGCCATCATTTAACCCAACTTGCTGTCTTTATTGATTAAGAAATCTCTGAAGCCTGTAAATATCAAGTAATCCATAGGCTTAGCAGAAGAGCCAATCTTAGAACCCAGACTTACTAAAACTTAAGTCCCTAGGTAATGTTTCTCAGAGAGGAAATAACTAGGCTCTTGATGAGATGGTCCAAATGGTAAATTAAGATTGTAGAATAACTGTAGGACGAAGGGGAAAGAGGAAAGACTAGAGAGGCATTTGCCCAGTTTTCATTGAGGATGGAGAGCTAACCTAGAACTTAAAAAAAAAACAGAAGGGAGATGTTGATTAGGTGGTGAAGTATGTGGTTATATGTGATGAAATGCAAGTTAAATGCTTTTATCATATGAAATAGGTTTGCTATAGAAATGGCACTGGATATTACACAGAGCCATTCGTATAGAATAGCACTAGTCATCAATTCCTTGTTGTTTAGTCACCAAGTCGTGTCTGACTCTTTGCAACCCTGTGGACTGTAGCCTGCCAGGCTCTTCTGTCCATGGGATTTCCCAGGCAAGAATACTGGAGTGGGTTGCCATTTCCTTCCTCAGGAGTTCTTCCCACCCAGGGATCGAATATTGCAGGCAGATTCTTTACCTCTGAGCCACTATATACTCAACTACCAGTAATCAAAATCTACCTGTGACTACTAGCATGTCCAAAGCTGATAGTCACTACTTCAGCCCATACAAAGAAAAGCAATAGTGAGTGAGAATTTGGACATAATGCAGAAAAAGAGAAGATTGAGGGCAAACATTGAAGCTAACACACGTTACTAATGGAATTTTTTCCTACTGCCTTGATAGATTACCTTCTCTATTTGCACATTTTAATTTATCTCCCATCTTCCTCATGCTTGATCTGCTTTCCCAAAAGAATTTCTTTACTTTGATTTAAAAACTATTTGCTCAAGCCTCTCCTGAAGACCCATAAGCCAATAGAATATGGATTTGTTCTTTTCCCCCCCTTTGAATTGTGTGCCATGTAATCAATACAAATTCAGTATGCAAAGCATACAATACTCGTGGATCTGATTGTTTCTGGCAGTCAGTAGCTAAAACTTCATATTGTAATATGTTTGTGATTGTCAGTATACAGAGGTTGTATTTACTCCAAGGAACATAAGACAGAAAAGCAAGCAACTCTTCTAAGGTCAATATGCACAAAATCAAAAATAGATATAAAACCTTTTGCTTCCTGGTTTAATATTTTAGCAGTATCTTTAATTTTATTTTTGCACATCTGCAGCATTTGGTATGATTCAGATTACCTGAAAAGATAGTCCAAAAATGACTCTCTCCTTTTAAGTTCTGCTAAATATAGTCCTATATGGATAGCAGAAATTGTAAAATAAAATAAGTTGTTCTCTTAAAGAAAGAAATTCAAAACACTGTACATGCTACATATGGAGAGATTTAATAAAAATTTGTCCCAGAACTGAAAAATCAGTAGTGTGTATAACATCTTATGCTTTAATCCTATTACTTTGAGCATTTAATGTAATTTGCAAAAAACTGTTATTCCCAATAAAAATGTAGAAAATAATGGATTTATGTAGTATGAAATAACACATTGAAATAAAACTGTCACCATACTTTCATTTTTCTATGATGTGCTAGTTTTCACTCACATATGGAACTCAAGTACTGTGGCTTTACAAATGGAGAGTCAAAAGAGCCTTTAATGGTGATTAACACTAATTCTAAATATATACATTTTGATGAATGCAAAAATCTATTTAATAAAAAGATTTAAGATGTTCAAAAAGGGTCTTGTACAAAGCTAAAACAAGCTTTCTTTGAAAAACTGAATCTGTTCATTTTTAAAAAATGACATCATCCAAGATGTGTTTTTAATCAATTATCATTGTAGATAATTCTGAGGGCAACATGGTTGGAAAAACAATGGTGTGATTAACTAGGCGTTGACCTGGTGTCATGGCACTGGTCCAGGGAGAGCTTATTAGTTTGCACTAGCAGTAAATATGAAACCCAGGGCATTGTAAATCACAACTGTAGGATTAATCTGAATGTGAATCAGATACCCAGGTAAAACTGAGACATTCCCGGTTAGTTCAAAACAGCTACAGGAGGTCAGTGGAGAGAAAATAACAGTTTCCATTTTATATATAATTTTCGATTGAAAAAATTGATCCTTACACTTAATAATGTTCCAAAAAACAAGGGCACTTAGACTTGCTGGTGATGCTGGTCAGGGCAAGATCTCTTTTTGAGGGGTGGGGGTAGTACTATATTTTGTCTCTCAAAGTGTCTTGTCCAATCATGTGTTCAAAACTTGGCAAATCAGTACACCTTAAGGCCATAATTCCAGCACCATAAACTCATTTTGTTTAGTTCGTCTGTCTCATCATAGAAGATTTCATTCTTAGAAAAACATTCTGACCCTTCTTCCTTGTGGCAGCCAATTAATTGACTGGGCCACATTAAACAGTGATAGAAAATTGATTGGAAGAGTGATGAACCTTGTTTTGATCCATCCCTAATTTACATACATATGCTTAATCAGGAAGTTAAAAAGAGTCTTTAGTAATGATACTCTGAAACTTATATACCACATAAGGAAAGAGTATTCTCAAAGTTCATTGCACTTGGGATTGTCAGGTAGATTCATTTCCTACCTGTCATGCATATGTAAACTTTGTTTGCAATGTTTATTAATTGGTCAAAATCAATAAGGTTGAATTTTTCATTACTCTGTTACTTCTGGATATGCCTCTGATAGTATGACCATCAGAGGGAAATGAGAAGAGGGAAAATATGTGCAAGGTAATTATTTGACATTATGGTAAAACAGCAACAATAAGATTGTTTTAGTAAATGCAATTTCTTTTTAAGAGCAAACTCAATAAACCCAGTTGTGTATGGTGCTGTGTGTGTGCTCAGTTGATCAATCATGTCCGACTCTTTGTAACCCCATCCATGGACGGTAGACCCCCGAGCTCCTCTGTCCATGGGATTTTCCAAGCAAGGGGTTGCCATGTCCTGCTCCAGAGGATCTTCCTGACCCAGGGATTCAACCCATGTCTCTTGCATCTCCTTCACTGGTAGTGAATTCTTTACCACTGTGCCACCTGGGTAGCCCTAACTGTGTATGGAAACATGGCCAAGTCAGTGTACTAAATTAGTAATGTAAGCTAATCAGAAACAAACATGTGCTGCATACTCCTTTGGGATTTCTACATGTGTATTCTTCCATTTATATATATATACTTTTCAACCAGACATACTGAGTGTATGTAAAAAATATATTTCCCTACTGTTGTCTGCTTATAAGCCAGCTGCTGTTGTTGCTCTGATAGTTTCCATTAAGACCTACTTGTTCTTTCCCAGAGGTGCTGAAAATGTTCACTGTGGTATGAGTCATACTGATGGCTGCTTTCTGTCAGAGGATGGATCAGTGTGGGATGCCTAATTCCAGAAGGGTCTAGGACAGCTGAAGAGACAGCTTGTGTCTATCCTCTTAATGCTCAGTCCATTCCAGAAACGTACACACAAAACATAGCCCTTTCAATCTAGACCAAAGACTTCTTTAACACTTTGATTGTCTCAGATCTACTATAGAAGCAAAGCAAGAATAGAGTGGCAGACATAAAATTATATTGCACGTGTGATTATTATCCTGGGATATTAATACACCCTTTTTTTCAACCTGTTTAAGAGAGAGCTAAATTAACCTAGTAAATTAAAAGATGATATGAAAAGACCTTAAAAGAATCTACTTTTATGATTATAGAAAATACAAAAGTATATAGGGGAGGTGAAATTTTTATGTCATTCAATTTTGTTAGCATGCAGAAAGCCAATTATATAAAATTAAATTTCAAGCCTGATTGATTTTTTAAATATTCATTTTAAGCACTGCATTTGGTGTTTATAATATTATAGAGGAAATATAAAAAAATGTCTGCTGCCTTCAGGAATTAAATGAAACCTACACTGTCAATAGCCTAGCTAGGGCTTTTGACAAAGTATTATGACATTTCTATATTATGTGGCACCATAAAATGCTAAACATACACAGAACACAGCACTATAAGTTTCAAAAAGCACATGCTGGAAACTAGAGTGTTTGGCATTTATAGCTGGCTAGCACAGGAAGATAATGAGGAGTTTGATACCTTGGAAATCATAACTATGAAATATAATATAGCAATAGTTTACCATCAAGATGGATCATATATCATACAATATTGGAGGATAATTCAATACAATGCAATACAATCTGCTTTTCATTTCAAGTGGAGGGTGATGTAAGCCATAATTTACCCAGGTAGTACTCATGTGGGAAATAATGACAAATTTAGAGCAACGCATGAAAAAAAAAAAAAAAATAGGAAAAACATGAACGATTTGATGTCCTTTGGCTCCCAACTTTTCCCCCTACTTTTCTTAACCTTCTCCTTCAGTGGAAAATCTTTATGTTAATATGGATTCGTGATGAAATATAAATATTTCTTTAAAAATATAATGGGACATAACACAACGACTGCATAGTATTACCCAATAATTGTTGATTGATATAAAATGAGATAAATCATTTACATGATAGATTACTGTGGGTATCTAGGTCTCCAGGAGAATTTCAATTTAAATAATTGTCTATTAAAATCACTTTCTGTGTTAAGATGTGCAATGACTCTTCTCATACAATTATTTCTTTATCAAAAAATTCATTTATGTCATATACAAATGGAGTTGAGGTGGCATAGGGCCAGCATGTCTGGATTTTAAAAAGAGCTAAGTGTCTGATACTCTGCTTTGATTTTTCTTTTCAGCATTTAATGAACTATCGTGAGACAGTAGGAAGACAGAAGGAATTGCTAGTGAACAATAGAATAATTCTTTGTGTTCTAACAAAATAGTGGAACCCTACGGCTTTTTCTTATTGTCCAAATAGGCTTTGTAGACTGTTGTCACTCAAGTTCTCCATCTTGTACCTACTGCTAGATGAAAATATGTCTAGTAAAGAGAGGGTCAGAGGGAGTTTGTGGTGTGGCTCTGAGTTTTAGCCCCATCTCTGCCCTTACTTCCTTTTTTAAAATATAATAAGATATCCCTCTGCTTTTGCCCTTACTTCCTTTTTTAAAATATAATAAGATATCCCTCTGCTTTTGACTTCCTAAAATCTAAAGACACTGTATAAACAGTGGAGCCATTTTTCTTTTTTTTTTTTTTTCCTATGTAGACTAAAGTTTACATCACCATTACATGCATCTTCCTGAAAACCAAGAAAAAAATCAGTTTCAACCAATAGTCAAGAGATAGGTCTACCTTTTCATATCTGATGACAGTGGAATCATTTTCACACTTTAACTCTGTGTTCCAGTTTTACGACTCATTTGTACTTATATGCTCTGCTAAGTCACTTCAGTTGGGTCTAACTCTGTGATGCTATGGACCGTAGCCCACCAGGCTCCTCTGACATGGGATTCTCCAGGCAAGAACACTGGCGTGAGTTGCCATGCCCTTCTTCAGGGAATCTATTCAGGAATTGAACCCCTTTCTCTTATATCTCTTGCATTGGCAGGTAGGTTCTTTACAACTAGCACCACCTGGGAAGCCATATAGATATGGTGATAATAGTTGCAAAACATACACTTTCCTTTTAATGATCAATGGTAACATGAGAAAAAAACAAACATGAGGTTAATATAAATTTTCTCAATCATTTTAATTTGGTGTTAAAATGTTTGCTTTTGCAAATTTGTATTTTTTTTTTATTCTGGAGGAAGACATTATTTTAATTAATTTGAGTTCCTAGATAACTTTCACAGATAGCACAGAAGGTAACATAAATTCCTGCATAAGTTTCTCAAGTAAGAAAATGAATTTAAGATTAACAAGGGGGAAGGGTAGTGGGGAGGGATAGATTGAGAGTTTAGGACTGACATACACACTTTACTCTCTTTAAAATAGATACTACTATATAGCATAGGGAACTCTGCTCAACGTTCTGTAATAACCTAAATAGGAAATGATTTTGAAAAAGAATAGATACATGTATGTGACTGAATCATTTTGCTGTATACCTGAAGCTAACTCAACATTCTTAATCAACTATACTCTGATATAAAATAAAAATCCTTTAAAATACATTTTTAAGCACACACACCATCTTCTCAGTGTTCTTTTCAAATTTTTAAACCTAATTCCTCTTATTTTTCCTTAGGGATTGTTTTTTAAAGAGGTAAAGAAAAAAATAAAAACAGTTGTCAAGATGGTTATTTTGAATATTGTATTTTAATTTTATTATAGTCATTTCCCCCCTTTAGTCAAGTAAACTTAACTTCTTTTACATTCTTTTTTGCCCACTTTGCCAATTATATAATCATTTTAGATGTTCTAGCTGAGTGTCTTTGTACATATTCAAAACCATTTACTTCATCTTATTCACTTTAAAAAAAATTTTGAATGCAATTAAAAAGCTGTATTGTATACAAGTTATACCAAAATTAAAGGTTCTAGGAAAGTTATTATGTAGCAAACATTCATGGAGAAGGTCTAGGTTAAATAGACTAACACTTCAACAGCAGGGCTTAACTTAGATTTACTTATTTATGTACTGATAAACAACCTGATTTATATCACGAATGAATTGTCAGAGCTTAAAAAAATAAACATTAAAAAAAGAGAAAAACAAATAGTTGAGAGAGAGAAAGACAGAGTAAAGCGAATATAAGGGCCACACTTAAATAAACTCCTAGACATATAGAACCAAAGAGCCTCTGGATGAAAGTGAAAGAGGAGAGTGAAAAAGTTGGCTTAAAACTTGTCAATGTATGACAAAACCCACTGCAATGTTGTGAAGTAATTAGCCTCCAACTAATAAAAATAAATGAAAAAAAAAGAAAAAAAAACTCAACATTCAGAAAACTAAGATCCCGGCATCCAGTCCCATCACTTCATGGCAAATAGATGGGGAAACAATGACAAGAGACAGGCTTTATTTTGGGGAGCTCCAAAATCATTGCAGATGGTGACTGCAGCCATGAAATTAAAAGACGCTTACTCCTTGGAAGGAAAGTTATGACCAACCTAGACAGTATATTAAAAAGCAGAGACATTACTTTGCCAACAAAGGTCCGTCTGGTCAAGGCTTTGGTTTTTCCAGTGGTCATGTATGGATGTGAGAGTTGGACTCTAAAGAAAGCTGAGCACTGAAGAATTGATGCTTTTGAAGTGTGGTATTGGAGAAGACCCTTGAGAGTCCCTTGGACTGCAAGGAGATCCAACCAGTCCATCCTAAAGGAAATCAGTCCTGAATATTCATTGGAAGGACTGAGCTAGATGAAACTCCAATACTTTGGCCACCTGATGCGAAGAACTGACTCATTAGAAAAGACCCTGATGCTGGGAAAGATTGAAGGCTGAAGGAGAAGGGTACGACAAAGATGAGATGTTTGGATGGCATCACCAACTCGATGGACATGAGTTTGAGTAGGTTCTGAGAGCTGGTGATGGACAGGGAAACCTGGTGTGCTGCAGTCCATGGGGCCGCAAAGAGTTGGACATGACTGAGAGACTGAACTGAACTGAACTGGAGACAGATAGAAGTGTAAACATATGTATTAGATATAATGTAGTTTAAAAAGTAGGCCACAAATTTTGCCTCAAAGCTTTTAGCAGGTTAAGTAAAAAGGGAACTAGTATCAAGTATAAGAATCCACAGTGTTTCTAAGATTTCAGAATGAAAATGAAATAGAAAACAGTAATTGAGGAAAAAAATAATCCAAAAGTAGAAATCTGAGGTTTTTCTCTCATCACTTCTCATAAAGTATTGAATAATGTAATAGAAATATGCCTATTGTAAGTATAGTGGTAATTTTATTGGACTGTTTCTGATGGTGCTTCTTAATACAGACAACTGGTATAAAGTTATGGACAATTAAGTGCAAATCAATAAAAATATAAAATATTGTGGTTGAATGCCCAGCTCTTTGGTTTGATACAAATGTGTTAGTCGCTCAGTCGTGTCCAACTCTTTGCGATCCCATGGACTATGGCCCATGAGGTTCCTCTGTCCATGAAATTTTCCAGGCAAGAATACTGGAGTGGGTTGCTATTTCCTTCTGCAGGGGATCTGACCCAAACCAGGAATCGAACCTGGGTCTCCTGCACTGGAGGCAGACTCTTTACCATCTGAACCACTAGGGACATAAAGACAGAGTCAAAATATATAAAAGAATAAATGTTTAGCATGTTCATCAAACCTATTTCTGTTGTTTAGTTCATCAGTCTCTTTTGCAACCCCTTGGACTGTAGTCCACCAGGCTCCACTGTACATGTGATTTCCCAGGCAAGAATACTGGAGTGGGTTGCCATTTCCTTTCTCCAGGGGATCTTTGTGACCCAGGGGTTGAACCCTCATCTCCTGCATTGACTCTCTCAGTCTACATCTAGAAAGAATTCACTATCACTCATGTTTTGATAACTATTAAATAACAAAGACTTAAACATTTTCACCTGCCTGAAAAAACCTGTAGTGAAGCTGTTGGGCACTACAGATTAAATGCTGAATCATATTCATCAAAACTCTATTAACAAAGATAGTGTCTTCGCCTGCCTCTCTTATCAGATCTACAATCGGATCTAATCATAAGAAAAGGTGAAAATCTTAAGAAAAGCTGAAAGTGAAAGTTGCTCAGTTGTGTCCTACTCTCTGCAACCCCATGGACTATACAGTCCATGGAATTCTCCAGGCAAAAATACTAGAGTGGGTTCCCTTCTCCAGAGGATCTTCCCAACTCAGGGATCAAACCCAGGTCTCCAGCATTGCAGGTGTATACTTTACCAGCTGAGCCATCAGGGAAGCCTTAAGAAAAGGTATGGAGAAGAAATAAATCATCAGCCCAAAGGAATAACCAAAATCCCCCTTTTCAATGCAGGGACTATCAAACTTAAAAACATGTAGTTCTACTGTACTTGTTTGGAAATTCTCTCTGGGGTTATACACAGATTTCTTTAGAGAGATAAACTCAAATTCCAGTAGAATCAGTACCACTGATGTTAACAAGAGGTAGACACAGATGCTGATATTCACAGCAAGATATGTTTCAATAGAAATAGCTGTTTTTTAGTATATTTGAGCTCTGAACACCAATCACAATTAATAACAATGAAAGTGATTTGAAACACACACAATGGCCTATAAATACAGTTTTGATTTGTTTGGCCCTTCTCAAAATTAAAAATGAAATGCTACTACTCATTTGCCAAACACTTCAACTATTTGGTCAGATTCATTTTGAGAGAATCTGGAAGATGTTCCATTACTTTAAATGTTGCCTTTTTAGAAGAAAGAGTAAGCTTGCTCCCCACCCCCATGCCCCAAGAGAGAGAGAGTACAGAATAGAATTCTCCTGGAAAAAATTTCAAGGTCTGTATTCTCAAAGAAATGTAATGTCTTATTTGCCCCATCAGCTCCATTCCAGGGCCACACAGCAGTTTTGTTCTATTGCTTATTTTATTCCCCCCTTCTGTAACCTCTCATTCTCACAGCACTGAAAGAGTTTAAACAAAAATGACTTTGTTTGGTTCTGCAGAATTAACACGACACTCAGGCTTATTTATAATTGACTGCAGATGTTCTTTAAGCAGAGAAAAGCCTCAGCCTTGCATGTATAATTCTTCCACAGCCCTAATGGAGAGAAGTGAGTCCAAAATTAGCAACTTTTTAAAGTCAAATCTGGCTATCCGTTGCAAGACTTTGTTTTTTGGTGTTGCTTTGTTTTGTTTTCAATTTTCCAAGGGCATCCAGACAGAAGATCTTTCAAGATCTTTATAGGAAGGGCCATTATGTTTCTAAGAAACTTACAGAAGAAAGAAATCCAAACCAATCATTGTGGCAGTGCATTTATGTCTCCCCTCTTCTCTGAGGTTGTCTTAATAATAAGACACTGTCCTTGAGAGTTGTTGCTGCTAAGAAACAGGACTTTTTAAAAACTCACCAAAAAATGTTGATCTCTATGCAGCAGAGTGGCAAGTTTTGAAGGGAATGAGGTCAACCCAAGGGTTCTGTTTTGACTGTCTTGAGTCTGAGTTGCTGACATGGACAAACTTGTGAAAACCAGCTGAAGAAAGGAACGCTCTGTGTTCTTTCCACTCCTGGCTTCAACAATTTGCCTCACAATATGTTACAACCTCATTGTTTCTTCCAGATCCAAGGCCATGTGTTTATGTGTCCAAACAACAGGTTTTGAGACTGCTTATGTTGCCTTTTAAAAATATCACTTTAAATATTGAGAACCTCAGAACTAAACTGTTAGTGTACCATGTCTCTGCTCCAGAGACCTGACCATGGGACCCACTAGGGAAAAAATGCAAGGCCCAAAGAAATTCATGTTTTAGGTAGAGGAGGTGTGTGTACTATTTTCTTTTTGGTAAAAATTTCAAGACAGTTAAGCAAACTTTCAGAATGTGTGATTACATCTAATGTGAAAATACATAATCCCTCAAAATTACATGTTTGTTTAATTGAGAACAAAATGTTTGAATGTAGTTGTTAAGTCACTAAGTTGTGTCTGACTCTTTGAGACTCCATGACTGCAGCATACCAGGCTTCTCTGTCCATCACCATCTTCCAGAATTTGCTCAAATTCATGTCCATTTAGTCGCTGGTCCCCTCCAAGGATCTCATCTTGTTTCCCCCTTCTCCTCCTTCTCTTAATCTTTCCTAGCATCAGGGTTTGATGATAGAGTTCAGTTCAGTTCAGTGGCTCAGTCGTGTCCAACTCATTGCGACCCCATGGACTGCAGCACGCCAGGCTTTCCTGTCCATCACCAACTCCTGGAGTTTGCTCAAACTCATGTCCATTGAATCAGTGATGTCTTCCAACCATCTCATTCTCTCTTGTCCCCTTCTCCTCCAGCCTTCAATCTTTCCCAGAATCAGGGTCTTTTCCAATGAGTCAGTTCTTCGCATCAGGTGACCAAAGTACTGGAGCTTCAGATTTAGCATCAGTCTTTCCAATGAACATTCAGGACTGATTTCCTTTAAGACTGACTGGTTGGATCTCCTTACTGTCTAAGGGACACTCAAGAGTCTTCTCCACCAGACAGTTCAAAGGCATCAATTCTTCATCGCTAAGCCTTCTTTATGGTTCAACTCTCACATCCATACATGACTACTGGAAAAACCATAGCCTTGACTAGATGGACCTTGTTGGCAAAGTAATGTCTCTGCTTTTTAATATGCTATCTAGGTTGGTCATAACTTTCCTTCCAAGGAGTAAGTGTCTTTTAATTTCATGGCTGCAGTCACCATCTGCAGTGATTTTGGAGCCCCCAAAAATAAAGTCTGCCACTGTTGCCACTATTTCTCCTTCTTTTTGCCGTGAAGTGATGGGACCGGATGCCATGACCTCAGTTTTCTGAGTGTTGAGTTTTAAGCCAGCCTTTTCACCCTCCTCTTTCACTTTCATCAAGAGGCTCTTTAGTTCTTCTTTGCTTTCTGCCATAAGGGTGGTGTCATCTGCATATCTGAGGTTATTGGTATTTCTCCCGGCAATCTTGATTCCAGCTTGTGCTTCATAGAGCCTGGCATTTCGCATAATGTAGTCTGCATATAAGTTAAATAAAGCAGGGTGACAATATGCAGCCTTGATGTATTCCTTTCCCGATTTGGAATCAGTCTGTTGTTCCATGTCCAGTTCTAACTGTTGCATCTTAATCTGCATAGAAATTTTTCAGGAGGCAGGTCACGTGGTCTGGTATTCCCATCTCTTGTAAAATTTTCCACAGTTTGTTGTGATCGACACAGTCAAAAGCTTTGGTGTAATCAATAAAGCAGAAGTAGATGTTTTTCTGGAACTCTCTTGCTTTTTCAATGATCCAACGGATGTTGGCAATTTGATCTCTGGTTCCTTTGTCTTTTCTAAATCCAGCTTGAACATCTGGAAGTTCATGGTTCACGTGCTGTTGAAGCCTGGCTTGGAGAATAGAGGGAGGGGACAATAATGTTAATGAACATAGAAGTCAGCCCTGGGTTTATTTTTTTTTTTTTAATATTTATTTATTTATTTGGCTGCACCAGGTCTTAGCTATGGCATATGAGATTTAGTTGCATGACCGGGAATTGAACCCAGATCTCAAGCACTGGAAGCATGGAGTATCAGTCACTGGATCACCAGGGCAGTCCCCAGTCCCTGTTTTAGCCTTAGGATTAGAGTCAGATAGATATTCCTGTAAAGAAGGGGATTCCTGAATTCACCAGCATCTTCAGCTCCTCACCCAACCTGCTGACAAGAGAATATCTACCCTGGAGTCTCTCTGCTGCCCCCTCAGTCACTGGATTTTTATTGATTTCAACACTATGCTTGCATTTTGCAAAAGTTCACCTGCAAGTATAACATGAACATTAGGTTTTAGTGCCCTAGGAAACAAGGATTTTGCCTCCATGGAATTATTTTCAAGGGTTGAGTTATACAGTCCTTCAGATCTTAATTTAAGTAGAGGAAGCATCCTTTGGCATATGGTTTAAAATAAGACTTCTCAGCAGGGGCTGGGAGGCATAGGTGACCAGCATAGCCAGTGTTTAGGCTGAGGTACCATGGTGCTACAGGCAGTGCTGGTGGGGCTTCAGGAGACAGCACTAAAGGGGAAGGTAACCAGGATTGGAACAAGGAGAGGAAAGAGGCATTGAGCAAGGTGGTATTTGGAGATTACCACCCACTTTGACCAAGGAGCAGCTTCAGGAACATCTTCAGCCTATGCCTGAGCAAGATTATTTTGAGTTTTTTTCTAAAGATACTAGTAGGTATTCGCATATGTATGCAAGAGCATACATCAATTTTTAAAGCCAAGAGGACATTATTTTGTTCAATCATTTCATCATTATTTTGATGGTTGTGATGGTTATTCCTTGACAATAAAAGGTCAGGAATATCCTGCCATTGTAGAATTTGCACCTTTTCAAAAAGCTGCAAAAAAGAAGACCAATAAAAGAGATACTGATCCAGAATATAGAAAATTTTTGGAGAGATATGCCACAGATAATGAGAAAATGACATCTACTCCAGAGATACTGCTAGAGGAAATAGAAGCAAAAAATAGAGAACTAATAGCTAAAAAGGCAACTCCACTTTCGAGCTTCCTGAAAAACGAGCAAAAGATAAGAGAAGAATGGAGGTGGTGAGAAATAGAAAGAAAAAGACAAAGAGAAGGAGAGAGGAGGAAGTGGAAAGAAGAAGAGAAACAAAATCAGAAAGATATAGAAAAGCTAAAGAAGATAGACTGAGTTCCAGTAAGGGGCGAATTAAAGGATGAACCAAAGATCAAGCTGCTCAAGAAGCCAGATAAAGGACATGAAAAAGAATTGGACAAAAAAGCTCAAGAAATTGGCCAAAGAGAATCTGAGTGATGAAAGAGCCTGTGGGCAAAACTGTACCCTGTCCAGGAGTTCTGAGGGTGAATTTAAGGATGAAAAGCCTAAGAGATCTGAAGATGAGAGTGGCAGAGAATACAGGGAGAGAAAGCGGGATTACAAATGAGACCAAGAGCTGATCCTGCGGGAGAGAGAGAGGCTGAAGCGGCAGGAAGAAGAGATCTGCATGCAGAAGGAGCGCTATGAGAAGGAGAAGGCGTGCAAGAGAAAGGAAGAAGAAATGAAGAAGGAGAAAGAAGCACTTTACGATAAAGGAAAGAAGCCTGAAGGCACAGAGCCAGTAGGCAACTCAGAAAAAAACTGAAAAGAAAGAAGTGGTTAAGAGAGATCGCGTAAGAAACAAGGATCGCCCAGTGATGCAGCTTTACCAGCCAGGAGCTAGAAGCCGACATCGACTCTGTCCCCCTGAGACCAGCACCAGGACTGGAGATTCAGCCATATAAATAAAGCAGGAAAGCGTTATTAGCCACAGAAAAGAAGGAAGCGAGGAGTGATAAGTCCAAATGGCCTTAGGTTTCCTGACTGCCTAGGCAGCCAAAGAGCATGGAATTGAGCAATCCGGAAGTGCCTTCTGGGCAAAGGAACAAAGAGAGAGAGAAAAAGGGGGTTGCTGTGCTGGTGGGGTACACTGCAGAAGAGTATGTTTTGCGTCAAAGCAGGAACCTGATTGCAGGTTCAGATAGGAAGTACAATGTTCATTTTTTTATGCAGTTTCTACAAATTAACTTTAAAATGTCAGACAAAGCTGATGGGGAGAAGACATGCATTGCAGTTTGCAGGCAAGAAATGTCACCAGAGGACTTATTTAAGTATGACACGAGAAGAAGATATGAGAACTGGCTTTAAAATCAAAAGGTTTTGTTAATCCTGGATTGAAGTTTCTTAAATTTCAGTGGAGCAGAGTCACTGTGAAGTCTTGTTCAGATCTAGTTATAATCTTTGTTGGTGATAACTGTTGACTTTGTGTAGTGTAGAAGCAAGAAGCATGTAATTGTAATACAAGTACAGTGAAGGATATAACACATTTTCATTTATGCAGAAATAGTCATGTCGATATCTTATGTCCTAAAGTTTTAGGATTAGTTTAGGAATTGCTACCCACTCCAGTATTCTGGCTTGGAGAATTCCATGGGCTGTGTAGTCCCTGCGGTGGCAAAGATTCGGACACGACTGAGTGACTTTCACTTTCACTTTAGTTCTTTGTTTGATTACATGAGATTAGTGTAAAAAATTTTTTTAAAAAAACGTATCCCTTTGCCTTTAGCAATTTTTATATTCATGAAGTTTAACCCATAGTTGGTGCTTGACAATCCAGTCTTTGTTTGACCTTAGGTTTCATGAGCTGAGTGCCTGTCTTCCCCAGGAAGGAAATTATATTTGTTCCTGTTAAATAGCAACTTAACTTGTCTTGCATTGATGTCAATAAATATCAACATCGCTCAAAAATAAAAAGAAAGAAAGAAAGAAAGAAAGACTTCTCAGCAAAACTTAACATTTTGGGGAGAAAGGAGAGAAATATATATTAATCTCCTTTTGTTGGTAATTTATGATAGACCTTCCAGAAAGGCTCTATTACAGAGTCAAAGTAGGTTACAGCTTTGAGAAGCTGGAAGTGGAATCTGACTTCTAGAGAATGAGTTCTTCTCTTGCTCAAATAATGTTATGAAAACAAAAAAGCCACAGAGCATGTTCTACTGCTTTTTTGCCACATTATCTGCTGATGTTATTAATAAACTACTTATCTCATGAAACATTAAACATGTAGAAATGTCTGAATTTGCCAATAATAAGATACTACCCTGGAGAGTTGGAAAGTTTCAAAGGATTTAGCCTTTCTCCATAAATATAAGATTTGGGGCTTTAATGATAAATAATTAGTATGTTATCTGAAAGCAGTTATCTGAAATTAGTATGTTATCAGAAAGTGTTATCTGAAATAATAATATTAAAGTTTAAGAAAAAAGAATTGTTGGTGACAAGAGAAAAGTCTTTATAAATATCATCCACTCAAGATTTCTTACAGATTAAAAGATGTTAAGCTTCAATATGCCAAGTATCATATCTGTCTAACCTATTATTTTACCAAGCAAAGGCCAAGATGAGTTGAATATGTGTGTGTGCATGCTAAGTCTCTTCAGTAGGGTCTGACTCTTTGTGACTCTATGAACTGTAGCCTGCCAGGCAACTCTTGTCCATGGGATTCTCCAGGCAGGAATACTGGAGTGAGTTGCCATGCCTCCTCCAGGGGTTCTTCCTAACCCAGGAAACGAACCTGCATCTCTTATGTCTCCTATATTGGGCACTCCTGTACTAGCGCCACCTGGGAAACCCCTGAGTTGAATATAGGTGCTAACAAATTATAAATCTGTATAATATTTAGAAAGAAAAACACAGCAAAAACACTAGAAAACCAACCAAAACATGCTCCCTTCAAAGCTTGAAGCAAAAGGGGATTATTTTGGATGCATGGTCATCTTCTAATAGCAGTAGAGAAAGACTCGAATTATCCATAATCAAGGAAGACCTTTTAAAACAATTTCAGCCAGGAGGGCCAACTCAAAATATTATAACTAGTGAATCATTTTTGTTTCTTCCATGCAATACCAGAGCTTGAACACACTGACACTCATGGATTTATACCCATGGAACAAAGACTTTCTCCAATGCCTTAGACATTCAATATTAAGCAGTTCCAAATGCACTTAATTTTTTGTTTCTTTTTCTTCAAGTTTCAGTCTCTATTTGTTACCTGCTCTATTTATTTACTTCTAAAACACATAGCTAATAGCTTTTCACTAAATAACATCTGCTTTTAAAGAGAATTCATAGTGTGATATTCTTAGGTTATCTTGTAATTGATTGTTTTTAATGGATGCGTCTTTTTGTTTAACTAAGGATTTCTGACCTTTAAGACTGTTAGTATTTCTAGGTGATATTTACTCTGTTGATCTCTGGCTTTCATTGTTTCTTTGCACTCCTTGCGTGTAGTGTCTATGTTTAAACTGGTGATTTCATGTATTTTGAAACTAAACACTCAATCTCTTTGGTTTGTATACTTTCTGGTCTGGGCCTATGGAAAGACTCTCCCAATGTGTTAGAGAGATGTTGAAATTTTGGTTTCAGATAAACTCTAGTACTCCTTGTTGGAGGAGAGGAGCCCTTTGCTGTGGCTTAGCAACTCTGCTTTATTTTCTATTTTGATTTTTGTTCATTATAGCTAATAATATCAGCCAAATAACTAGTAATATTGGCATTTCAAAAAGGAGAAAACAATTTTTTTGACAAGATCACACTATGGATTATTTGCTACTTTCTGGTAATGCTAAGGCTAAAATGGTACAGTTAAAGTAATGCTATGTATTTCTCTGAGGATAAGATTGGTTTACAAATGATTTACCAGATGGTCTGAGATCAAGTCTCCTAGCTTGGGGATAAGACAGAGGAGATGCCCACAGTTAGCAGTGAAATAAAGTTTAAAAATGCTTAAGGAGGTTCTAAAGGAAAGAATCTAATAAAGGGGTGTGTTAACATAAAAAAGGTCAGTGGAATGAATGCTTTTTATCTTAATAATTTGTTCCACCCATATGGGCTCATAAACCCATAAGCAAGGTTGAACCTCCAGTGTCCATTACCTGGAATTCTGAGATTAATGCCTTCTGCTCTCACCCCCATCTGCCTGAATGCAGGCCTGTCCCATGGCATGGCCCCCAGGGTGAGGAGCCAAAATGGAAGTGGCATCATGACTCTGTCTTAATGCACCCTAAAGTGGATGCCATCCAGTCTTCTGCTATGTTGACTGCTATGTTAGCTATGCAATGCCATTCAAGGAAAACTTGGAAATCTCTCAGGAGGGGTCTTTGAAGAATAAAAGCAGTCATCAAAAGTGAGGTACTTAAACTGTCCCGGCAAGCAAGAAAATGCAACATATACCATTCCATTTCCTGGCTTTCAAAACCTGGGGGGAAAAAAATAAGAGATTTAGCACCAAAGTGCATTTAAGAAAGTAAAATCAAGACAGTATACTTGAAGCTGGGGGAGGAGGGACCACACGGAGGAAAAATTCCCTCAGAGCCCAAAGAAAGCAATAAGAGTTCTCATTTAACCTCAGAAAATGACTTGAGAATCACTTGTACTTTGAAATGATTCTAAATTGCAAACTAATTTCCCAGCGGGGTATGTTGATGGCCTACTGTACACAGCATAAATAATGAGTTTGCAACCAGGACCCCAAATAAAGCAGTGCATGTTTGTGGAATTTATGAACAATTTTTTTCCCCCATCTGACATAGCAATGTTAATGCTTCCAGTTAGGAGTTTTACTGTGTCAGCAGGTGAATTCCCTGGCAGTAAGTCAAGCTTTAATGGAACATGCTGGTAGGAATGATTATGCCCCTGCCGTGTAAAACTCCAGCATCAGTATTAGGCTTCTAGAACACATGGGCACAGCCTGCTACCTACCCTGATTGCAGATGTTCTTGGCTGCTTGACTTTTAATGCTACACTTCAAATTGACCATGAGGAAGTAACATTTCTATCTTATAAAGAATCTTAGAACTGGAAAATATAATATCTGGCCAAATCTTCTTTTCTATATAAGAAAGAAATCTGAGGCTTGAGAAGTTGCATGGCTGATAAGATGATATCCACTGTAAGTGGGAGAACTGGGATGCTAAATTAGACTCCGCTGGTCCTTCATTTCTCTGTTTCTGTCTCTTTCAAGGATACTGCCTTTTGCTGAAAAAGATAAAGGTGAATGTAGTACATTTTATAAATGTGTTAAGAAAAGTAGACAAAAATACGAATTTGAAGTATACCTTCATAATAGAAAATGAAGTGTACAACCCAGTATATATGAGTATTCAGACATCTCTGACTAAAAGGCTGATACACAATGAAAAATGATTGTTTACATGGTTTTTTTTTTTACAAAGCTTCATCCTCAGAGTTAAAAATATTACTAGACCAGATGTCATGAGTTAATATGATTCTGATAAACAACTCGCTGAGGTTAAGACCAAATGGTCCTTACCTGCCTGTAGAAACAGTGGATGTTTCCTAAGAACGACTTGTGTTCCATGTGGCTTAGGAAGGGGTAGCCAGGGTATACTCAGCCATACTTCTGCTGAGATCATTTGAGCATGTCTCTACTGTGGGAGACACATGGTTTCCTCCACAGGAGCAAGGTCCAAATTCTTAACCACTTATCCCAGGGTGTTTCCTCTGCTACATGGGATGGAGTCTGCCCCTCAGAACAGTTCCACGTACACAACCTGTACACACAATGGCATCTTGCCATTCACATAAGTTGGCAAATAGTGTTGCTCTATTACATCTTCATTAGACCCCTCCCCAAATCTACATGTAAGATCTGAGTTCTAGCCTAGCCTGAGGATTTGTGCCACCATTCTAAGGCATCCACGTGGACTTGGGTGTCAATGAGAAGTCCTCTCTTGATCAACTCCTTTTCCTCTTCTTTCCGTCAACTAATCAACCCTCTTTTCAAATCTTCTACTTGACTCCTTCATTGTCATTCTTTATAGATAAATATCCTTTTCCATTTTCATAAAGAAAGTCAAGAACACCTCAAACCGGGGACTTCCCTGGTGGTCCAGTGGTTAAGACTCTGCACTCTCAGTGCAGGGAGTGTGGGTTCAATCTCTGGTCAGTGAAATAAGATCCTACACTCCACATTGTTGTTTACTCACTAAGTCATGTTCGATTCTTTTGTCATCTCATGGACTGTAGCCTACCAGGCTCCTCTCTCCATGGGAGACCCAGAGATAGAACCCGCAACTCCTGTGGCTCCTGCATTGGCAGGCCAATTCTTTACCACTGAGCCACCTGAAAAGCCCTTCAGATACTTTCCCCTTATACATTTTTAGTACACTCTTTAGAACTTAATTTTCACAGATTCAAGCATCAATAATAATACACTTCCCAACTTGAAGATTATGCTTGTTCCCAAGAGCGACCTATTCTTATTTCTAGCAGTCTATAATACGTACATAGGTAGAACTGTTTATATACAAAGTGCAAAGAGAGGATTTAAAAAACAACCATGTATGAATCACAAAAACTATTAAAATCTAAAAAATGCTTAAACATTTCCAAAGGCAGTAAATATATTTAAAATATATTTAGAGCATCTGTCCAAAGACTGCCATAAAAGGTATCTAATGGTGCTGGAGATTCCTTTTGCATTTTTTTTTTTTTTTTGGTATTTGTGGACTGAACTGTGAGTGAGACATTAGCCAGTCAGTGCCCATAATGTGAAGAGTTCTCAATATGTTCATATACCTCCAGGGTCACACGTTCCACAAACCTCCAACTATTATAAAATCCTTAAAAATAAGGTTACTATTATTATTCTAAAATGCATGCTTCCAAGTGCTAAGTTCTTCTTAGAGCATTATGTCTTATGTCAGGGTACTGGTGACAGAAGGAATAAATCTGCTCATTTATGTCCACAGTTGGAAACATAACTTAGCTGACATTATTCTAAAATATCTTCCCCCCACGTGAAGTAAGATTTCATATTTGCAGAAAATATTTATCCTAAGCTGCAAGCAATATTACAATGACTCTTTGTTTCAAACTATTAATCACCATATTTAGATAGGTTTAAATGCCAAGTCAGGAGTCTTTCAACACATTGTACGAATGAGGAAAATGGTGGAAAAGATTATGCATTCTTTAAAAGTGCACTGATTTAATCAATTTGTAAAGGCTATCAGTGGGACAATGGTATACCCTGCACTTACCAATTTTTGACCAAGCAGATGGTCATTTTGTCACTGGTTAACTTGGATGGGTCTGTGTGGATCCATGAGTGTGATCTGGACAATTTTATCAGGAGCTGAGGGAAGCGGGGCATTCAGTCATCTAGTCTCTACATTTGCTTGAATGCCAGGTGGAAAATATGAAGACATTTTATTATCTGAACTGTGACTGTGTCCTGAACTCTATAGTGATATTCAAAGTCAAATTGCTTTCTCTTAACTTTCATCACAGCATGATTTTTAAATTAAAAATTAGCATTTGCTCTTTCCCTTTTAGTTGCTAATTATCCCTTAGGTAAAAGGGATGAAAAGTTAAGCTGCAAAACCCAGTAATACAGACTTTTTTTTTTTCCCAGAAAGCAATGTTTTAAATTAACTCATTTGTTTCTTTTATAAGTCCTATTACTGATACCTATAATGTATCTGTCACAGAACTGGGCAAAAGTAATGCAAATAGAGAGATATCCCCTCTGCTTTCAAGAAGGTTATAAATTCTTGGACAAAAGAACAATGAAATGCTAGTTGCTCAGTTGTGGCTGACTCATTGCAACCCCATGGATTGTAGCCTGCTAGCCTCCTCTGTCCTTGGTATTCTCCAGGCAAGAACATTGGAGTGGGTTGCCATGCCGTTCTCCAGGGATCTTCCTGACTGACTCAGGGATCGAACTTGGGTCTCCTGCATTGCAGACAGATTCTTTACTATCTGAGCCACCAAGTTTCAAGAAGGTATAATTTCTTGGAGAAGACACACAGAATTAGGTAACAGTGGAATATGGTAAGTATTTTAGTGGTAATATGAATAAATACTATGAAAGTGAAAGTGTTAGTTGCTCAGTTGTGTCTGACTCTTTGTGACCCCATGGACTGTATGGCCTGTAGCTTGCCAGGCTTCTCTGTCCATGGAATTCTCCACCCAAGAATACTGAAGTGGGTTGCCATTTCCTTCTCCAAGAAATGCTATGGAAAACACATTTTAAAAATTTATACATTTTGGGGTTTAGCCGATAGCCATATAGAGAAGAAATCTTTTACCTTAATTAGTGAATAGAAATTGACCTGAGAAGGGGGCTTGCTTTATATATGAGAACAAAAGCATTGTTTCAAGATGGTCTGGTCTATCTTTAACTTCTGCAGCTGCAATGGAGGATGACTATGGAATTGGGAAGGAGTGAAGAAGGAAGTGACCATTCTACTGGATCAAAGGAAAAACATGTGATAAATGACCTTGAATTTTCATCTCAGGAGTTATTCTTATTTCATCTTAATTTTAGGAGATTTACAAATCTCTACCCATCACAGACTTGAATTTGTGATGCTTATACAGACATTTCAAAATACAGAAAAGATTTTGTACCTCTCAGTGATTACAGACATTCCTTAGATTTAAGGCAGTATCAATTAGGAATCAAAAGATTTACCACAATGATACTAGTGAGGAATTGTCACTAATAGAGGTATAAAGGGCATAGGAATGAAAGTTGACAAACTGCAGTTGCAGAGATTAAGTTTTCCAGCATTATTGTGGAGGATTTCACAACTTAATAGAGCCAGTGTTTCATTGACAACAAGAGAAGTCCAAGTCATAGAATTATAATGATGAAGAAAGATCAGAATGAAGACCCCTTCATCCCATTGCTTCTAGATAAGGTCAAAAATACCATGGTGAAGAAGCAATCCCATTTAATAGGTTCCAATTGTACCTGCACATTACTTACTTTTCATATGATGTGTGGCCCAAAGGTGAATGTTGTATTGTTTAGTTGCACATTTCTTGGCATGTGGGTGGCTGTCCATAAATATTTACAGAACAAATGGCTACACATTTAATTGTTCATTTCACACAGTAGCTTTCTTTCCCCAATATTAATCCTTTATTGGTTATGGTAAAGTTCATGTTAAAAGAAGCTCTTCTGTTCTCCTTAAATACAAGTCTTAGAAGGAAAAGGATACACCAAACTTGTATAGCTACTGCTAAAGCTATTTCAGTTCGATAGACCATGGAAAGTCATGCTGAAACAGGGGTTCTTCAGTTGAAGAGATCCTCCCTGTGGGATAGCTTCCTTTTTAACCTACAGTGCTTGCTGTTCTATAAATAAGCTTAAATTGACAAAAAACGTAGCAATCTGAGTTTGGTAGATTCTCATGACACGCGTGAGATTGATAACTCTTTTGGTGAGACAGGAATTTATAGGGGACCCAAAAAGCTGTCACGAGTGATATATCTATAATAACTCTTGTGGGAAAAGTTGCTTCATGTGTCTCTGTCTTTATTAATTACTGATAGAGATGTTTCTCAAAGCCCAGATCATGTTTTTTTTAAAAAAGGCATTTTAAAGGAAAATGGAGAAAATTCAAAAAGCTTCTAAGGCTTTTAAAAAACTATCACAAGAAAACTTAAAATTTACAAATACCTATCAAGAATCCAAATAACCAAAAGCCAAAATAATCCAAATCTGGCATTGTAACTACTATTGTTCTCACTGTCAAGGTAGGACTAGAAATAACATCCTAACACTTCCAGAATCATAGAATAAAAATTAAACTTAGAATAATTGTATTTGTATGTATATTTGACAGTGTTCTGTGTGTGTATGAATATTAGTCAATCAAGTAAATATTATGCATTCATTCAAAAAAGCAATTTTCTTTTACTATTTGAGAGACAGTATATTAGATACTGAAGGTACAAATAAAATTGACCGGCCCCTGCCCTCAAGAAGCTTATAAAATGGTATACTAAAAGTTGGACTTTGTTTTGTCATGTCAGTCTGGCCCGTTGGCTGTCACTTTTGACTAAGATGATGGACTTGCAGCCATTGTGCAAAAAGCATATAAAAAAGACATCAGGAAGAATGGAAGAATAATAAAGACCTTGTATCATTTATACTAATGATGGCACCTTATTATTATTTTTTTTTTTTACAAAAACAAACTTTTTCATCAAATTGAAAACCTACTTTTAAGATACTTCAGGACAAAACTCATTCAAGAAGTAACCACAGCCTCATGGTAATAAAGAAAATTCAGGATTCAAGACAACCAGAATTATAAATAGCTCATTGCTCAACTTAATTGTTCTTTCTCCTCTCAATATTGCCTGTTAATATTTTGCAATGGGAATGCTTTCCATCTGTGTCTTTACTTGAACTGTGTGAACATTGTTGATGAAAACTATTACCACTCTGTCTTTTAGTCTTCAAGTTGCTTTGTGGTGACATACTAACAACCTGAAAAATATTAGCTAAGCCACACACTTAAATGTTATATATGCTTTATGTCCCATGTTCAAATGCACATGCAGAAACATTATCCATAGGCAGTTATTGGTAATGTGTTGGGTTCTTTTAAATGTTCAGAATCATACTAAATGTAAAGACTCTAGTGTATTAATAAATAAAAACAATTTAACATATTAATTTAGCAAATGCTGGTTCTTTATATTTATTCTTTTAATTAAGTATTTCACTCAGTCTTCTCTCTCACATGTTAAAACGTTCTTCTCACAAGGCTACCGTGATGGCCAAGGACTGCTCTAGAGGGGGACCCTTCACATAATTATACATTCAGTTATGATATTCTTCATTTCTGAGTGAGACTTCTTTTATCTTTTTTCGAGTTCATTGTTAAAATTCTCAGTGGGTTCATTTATTCTTTCCCCTAATTCAGTTCACATTTTGATTATCAATGCTTTGAGTTCTTTATCTGATAAATTGTTTATTTCATTATTTTTTCCCCCAGAGGTTTTCTCTTGTTCTTTCAACTGAAAACGGTTCTGCCTTTTCATTTTGTTTAACTTTATCTGCCTCTGTGTATTTAGGTGAAGCAGTTACCTAATGTGGTCTTGAAAGGGTGTTCTTATGCAGGAGTGTCCTGACACAGACTGTGTGTGCTCATGCCTCTGGTGGGAAAGCGGCATTGACATGGATGCGAGTCACATCTTTTCGCAGGGTATCCTGGTGGGTATCCCCTTGGCAGGTGGTAGGGCTGGAGATGGAGCAGCTAGAGCAGAGCCAGGTGTAAGGTGGGGCTTCCCCACTGACGCGGCCCTCACTACCCTTCCGGGGTGGGGTCTGATCCCAAGCTGCTGGAGAAGAAGCCCTGAGGGTGGAGCCCACGCACAGTGGCTCTGTTCCCTCTAAGTATATGCCTTCCCCTTTCCTAGCACTGGGACCCTTGCCCCAGATGCAGGAGAGAATCAGCAAGGAGGCCCATGCAGGTTATCTGCTCATATGAGCCACAGACAGAGGCCTGAGCACTTTCTGGTGCAACTGCCCGTGCGGGTGCCCCCAGTTATTTCTCTGCCTTTGCTCAGACAGAGCCTTGGGTGCAAGTTCCCTTTGTTCCTTGCAGCCAGTCTTTGAGCCCATCCTCTACCACCCTTGCCCTGTTGTGGAGCCATGCTCTAAGGCAGGTGGGGTTCCCGTCAACTCTAGGCATATATTGGGGCATCAGTCGTGGTAGAGTTCTGGGCTGCTTCAGATGACTTTTGTGGATAAGCACCAACAATGGTCATAGCTCCTCTACCTGGGCTCAGCCCCAAAGAGATCAGGTTGCCTCTGAGAAAGCCCATGGCCTGGCTTTCTCCCCAGTCTAGCCACCCTAGATCCAGTGCTGTTCTAGGATGCAGAATGAGCAGGGCTGCAGCATTTACTTGGCTTTGGATGGGGCTTCTGTTGAGGTGGTAGGCAGAAACCAGGGTGTCTCTGGAGCAGATCTCTCTCTACCCTTTCTGCTCTGCCTCGGGGGCAAACCAGCCCCCACATACTCCAGCTTCCCACAGCCTCCTGTCAGTCCTCCAGCCAAACAAGGTGACTCCTCTCCCAAGTGTAGGAACCCAGGATGGAAGCACCCAATCTGTGGCTCTCATTGTTCATTCCTACAGGGAGGTGAGGGTAGCAGGGGTGGGAGGCGGGTAAGATGGGGGATCTCCATCCACATACTCTCTCTTTTCATTAGATTTCCTCCCCGGGGCACAGGTCCTGTCTGCATTGCCTTTCTTCTCTTCTTACCTGATTATGTGTGAATCTTTCTTGCAGCCTTGGATGTACAAGAGTCTTTCTGCCAGTTTCTAGTTAGTTTTCAGTGAGAATCGTTCCACATGTAGACGTATTTTTAAAGTTGTTCATGGGAGGAGGCGAATTCCATGTCTTCTTACTCTACCTTGACTGATCTCCTACTGTGCCTTAAAAAAATATTTGCAGCTAATTATATTTATGATGTCCTTTCTTAAAACCTGCCTTTCTAAAACAACTCTCATATACATAAGTGTCTTTATCGTAATTATTGCTCATACGTTCCATTGATGTCTGTAGTCTCCAGGTAAAAAATGAACTATATAAGATACCAAAACTTATAATCAAATGGACTGTTATCTATTTGGTCCTTCCACTGTATAACTCAGGTTTTTAGTTTCTCTCCCTAATTGTTATTTTTTTTTCCAAAGGAGATAACAAAGCATTTTCAGTCGACAACACAGATACTTCTAAACCCAAATGATCTTAATAGTCTGTGTCACTATCCAGTCATTTAGATGGAATATTTGTGCAGCTCAATCAGTGAAATATAAGCCATTTTTATGCTTCGGTAGATTTATTGTCGATTACATTTATAGTAAGCAGTATCTCTTCCTGGCAAATGTTGACTTCATATAGGTATTTTATGATGATGGTGTGTAAGCATGCACAAGTGCGTATTTGTGTGTGTGTGTGTATGTGTGTGTGCGTGTGTGCACTTTCAGCACATGCCTCCTATTTCTCTGGGATTACCCAGGAAAGCATTTCCCAGAGAGCTTTATTTCTAAGCTTCACATGAATCTGGAGTTTTCAGGGTGAAAATGATTCCTTGTGGATTGGTTTTAAAACAAGGTAGGCAGCACAAACTGAAAGGGATTAAGGTGGCCACACAACAATTTCCTTCCTTATAAATCTTTTATATCACTGATTAGAATTTTAATTCCATTTGCTAAGTAAATGCATGTCCCCAGAGCAGAGGTTATTCCTGTAGCCACAGGTTTGAGTCCTCAGCTGCTTTTCCATTACATAGTGCACTATAATTTCTGTGGGCCTCTTTGGTGATGAAGCAAGGAAAATGAGAGTTAGATGGCTAATACTTTTATTTATTTTTTCAATAGGAAAAGAATCCTTGATTTTGAAGACCATTTGCCCATTGCTGGATAAGGACAGCCCTGTAAAACTTAGACCCAAATATTCTTAACTTATCAATTGACACATTTCAGAACAGTCTCGGCTTCTTTCTACTACACTATTTTGGAATGATTTAAGTTAATGTATTTACATATAATTCTTGGAAGAAAGTCGATCTTTTCTCAACAAGGCTGGAGTACGCATTGGCAGGCAGCAAAGATGGGCTGTTTTAATGTCAATTTCTTTATTTTTTATAAATGCCACCTGTGTTACCAGCATTGATTTGAAGGTGATGTAATTTTCTTGCAAATCCATTAGTTTTATAGGTTTTTGGCAAGCCCCGCTGCTGTGTTGATTAGATATAGCAACTGTGTCTATTTAAACAGGGTTTTAAATGCTTGGCTTGACTTTCTGTATTGGCTGGATAACAAGACATACAGTAAATGCTTTAACTTAGGTTGTGTGAAGCAATGATTTGACACATAGCTTAGTGTTTAGCCATTTGTGATAATAAGCACGTTAATTGTGGAGTTAATTGTAGGTACCTGCAAGACATACCTTTAAGTGATCCTGACAAATGAGATACAGACTCTCCGCCCTCTTTACATAGCTTTTTTCTAACAATGTTTCTCAAAGCTCAGTCCTCAGACGAGGAGCAAATCAGTATCATTTGGGAATATGTTCAAAATGCAAATTCTTGGCCCCAGCACAGACCCAGTGAATCAGAAACTCTAGAGATGGAGTCGGGCAATCTATGCTTTAAGAAGTCCTTCTGGTGATTCTTCTCTTGCTAGTTTGAGAATCACTAGTTATAAGAGAATGCCTGGCACACATTCCTGCTATGTTTTGTCACCAAATAATTCATTGTGAGTCACTTTTATAATTATTCTTAATGAATTAACCTTCTATATCCAAATTGGCAAATGCTGGGAAATCATTTAATATTAATGAAAAATGATCACTTATCTCTTAATTTTGAATATTTATCTTTACCCTGATAGATGGTGGCTTATTATAAATGTATTAGAATTGAGGCTCAGGGTGAGGGAAAGCAGCTAATCTTTATTTTCTTTATCTCTCCTTGCCTCCTTGTTTTCATTATCCAAAGAAGTTAACATCACATGCTCCATTACACAAGATGCAGCCTTTATTATCTTTTATCTCTTCCTGAACCCTTTCTATAAATGCTACTTGATTACTCTTGCATGTTGAGATAGACATTTAGAATAATCAAAACATCAGGAAAGTGATGCCTGGTTAATCTAGGGCAGTGCTGCTTCCATGACATAGATAAATGAGTTGAGACTGTTGGAAACATAAGTTCTAGTGAATGGGCTGAGATGATGTTTAATGGAAAATAGAAGGTGAGAGACTTGATGCTAGCAAATAAAAAAAAACAAATGTAATAAGTATATTTTCCAGCAAAAGAGGTATTAAATTCCCTAGGGAAAAGAAGAGTCCTGACAATCCAGATATCTGAAATTCACGGTAGTTAATTCTTAAAGGTGATTAATTTGATTTTTCATTTGTTCACTCATTCATCAAATATTAATTGTCCATTTTCTTTTTGTCTGCTTTAAGCTGAACTGAAACTGTGTTTCCAGAAATCCCTTCCTGGAATAGTTTCCCATGAGTATGGGCCACAAGGCAAGAGGCATTTTGCCATGAGATTTGGAAAATAGAAGTGAAGCATAGCTGGGGCATTTCAAGGCACTGTGTCACTTACACCATGGCTCACTTTATTGAAATGGGACAACAAATAATCCAAAGATTATTTTTAAGTGCTTCAATTGTGTTCATATGTTTCTTCACCAAGAAACTACAGTGTAAACATTTGAGAAAAACTCAGGGTAGTCAGTTTTATTGGACTAAGAATTGCTGTGGAGATTCAGCCAGAGATCCATCAATATATATTTCTGGGTCAAAGGCCAAAGTTTCTGGATTGTTCATGTCTTCTTTTCTGCAGTCTACATTTTAGCCAGGTCCCAGAAATCACTCTAATACTAAAAGTACAGTTTCTTCATCCTTGTGAATACCACTGACTGAGGCTTTTACCGTAATATTGCAGAAGAACATGGATATGTGTGCTCACTTGCCCAGAAATGGGAAGTTAGTATAAAAATCTCAAATAAATGATCAAGAGACCAAGGCTGGCAGACTCTCATGATAGTTTTTAGGAAAACTGTGACTTTGCTCTGGTGAAATTTAGAGGTCAGAAAACACATGAAGATGATCCCATGATGAAGTATTTCATAAGCTTGGGGAGAATAACAAACTTGGTCTGGATTCCACTCAATTTAGAGTGAAAACTAGAACTTGATTCAGAAGGTTACAAGGAAAGACCAAACATATTAATGTGAAAGATCGAACAGAATTTGTTTTGTCATTTCTTGATAAAGATAAAAAAATATTTAACACAAATAACCTTTGCAGTTTTTATATACACAAATATATATGTTTATTTATATATATTATATTTATATATAAAATAGTATACAAAAGTGCATATACAGATTTTCAGAGATTTTCTAAATTTCTCACTTGTGGCAACAGATGGATTCTGAAGATTCCCAAATCTCTGCAATTGAGACTAACATCACGTGATGTTTTCAAATGTACTTTCCTGAAAAGTGATGTCAACCATGGATCAACCCCAGTTGGCAGACACAAAGTCAGTAAACCATAGGTCAGAGTTTATTTGGTGCTTCTAGTCAGAAAAACTGAAGTTGATATGTTTGTCAAAGCTCAAAGCTATTTTGAGTGCATTTTACATCAGAGTCAGGTGGAAATGCCCACACTCTGAAGGAACTGTCTGAGAAAACTGGTGACAGATGGATCTGAGGACTGGAAAGGAGAAGTGAGTGAGTGAAAGGTGACTCTAAAATCTTGAGTCTTTAGCTGTGTATTCACTCAGCTACACTTACAGAGCCCTTTTCTTTTCTACAGCTACAAAAGAGTAGGAAAGAAAACAGTCCAAGTCAGCCTGCTTTCTTATGCCAATCAGTCACGGAGCAGTTCAAGAAGGAACCATTTTAGGGGGTGCAATTTCATTTTGCAAAGAGTTTGGAGCTTCCCCATAGTCTACACTGTTTCTAAAGGGACTAACTAAAAGTAAATTTAAAAGGGACTAACTAAAAGTAAACTTAAAAGAACTTGATCAAAATCTCTGAAGCACTGTTGGAGTTTAAGTAGAAATGAAATGGAAGTCTAGTAACCAAGATTTAGTCACAGATGAGTCAGATCCAGAACCAGTTTAGACAAAGATCAGTGCATCATATCTGCTCAATCTAGGGTATCCCCATTTTCCAAACAAGTAACTGCGTGGTATTATTTAAGATCCACAATTCACTTTTTATCTTAGTCTGTTGTATGAACTTTGACTTGCTAACACTCTTGTAAAAAGGATCCAAGCAAGTAGATTTATCAGAGGATGAGTAGCAAAATAAGAACTACTGTTGCAGAAGGAAAATTATTGCCTTGCCTAACTGCTAACGTAATGTCCAACAGGTTAAGGCAAAGTGAAGGTACAGATCAGATCTCATGATTCAACTTCTGGGTCTTTTGTTTTGAGCTTTACATCCTGAACATGACTTCCATAATATTGTAGTTTACCACCATCATTTCAGGAAAGAACACAAGGAAAAAAAGTGTTGTCAGTTTTTCTATTATTGAGCTACTTGTGTATTTTGAAGATTGATTCTTTGTCAGTAATTCATTTGCTATTATTTTCTCCCATTGTGAAGGCTTCCTTTTCACCTTTCTTATAGTTTCCTTCATTATGCAAAACTTTTCAAGTTGAATTAGGTACCATTTGCTTATTTTTGTTTTTATTTCCATTACTCTGGGAGGTGGATCATAAAGGATCTTGCTGTGATTTATGTCAGAGAGTGTTCAGCCTATGTGTTTCTATAAGAGTTTTATAGTTTCTGGTCTTACATTTAGATCCTTAATCCATTTTGAATTTATTTTGGTGTATGGTGTTAGAAAGTGTTTTAGTTTCATCCTTTTACATGTGGCTGACCAGTTTCTGCAGCACCACTTGTTAAAGAGATTGTCTTTTATCCATTGTATATCTTTGCCTCTTTTGTCAAAGATAAGGTGTCCAGAGTTATGTGGATTTATCTCTGGGCTTTCTATTTTTTTCCATTGATCTGTATTTCTGTCTTTGTGCCAGTACCATACTGTTTTGATGTCTGTGGCTTTGTAGTATATTCTGAAGTAGAGAAGGTTGATTCCTCCAGTTACATTCTTCTTTCTCAAGGTTGTTTTGACTATTTGAGATTTTTTGTGTTTCCATACAAATTGTGAAATTATTTGTTCTAGTTCTGTGAAAAATACCATTGGTGGCTTGATAGGGATTGCATTGAATCTATAGATTGCTTTGGATAGTATACTCATTTTCACTATATTGATACTTCCAATCCATGAACATGGTGTATTTCTCCACCTTTTGTGCTATCTTTGATTTCTTTCATCAGTGTTGATAGTTTTCTATATATAGGTCTTCTGTTTCTTTAGGTAAATTTATTCCTAAGTATTTTATTCTTTTCATTGCAATGATGAATGGGATTGTTTCCGTAATTTCTCTTTCTGCTTTTTCATTGTTAGCATACAGGAATTCAAGGGATTTCTGTGTATTAATTTTATATCCTGAAAATTTATTATAGTCATTGATTAGCTCTAGTAATTTTCTGGTGGTATCTTTAGGGTTTTCTATGTAGAGGATCATGTTATCTACAAACAGTGATAGTTTTACTTCTTCTTTTCTGATTTGGATTCCTTTTATTTATTTATTTTTTTTTTATTCTCTTATTACTGTGGCTAGGACTTCCAAAACTATATTGAGTAGTAGTGGTGAGAGTGGGCACCCTTGTCTTGTTCCTGATTTTAGAGGAAATACTTTCAATTTTTCACCATTTAGAAACAATCCAATCAAAACTTGGGCCAAAGAACTAAACAGACATTTCTCCAAAGAAGACATATAAATGGCTAATAAACACATGAAAAGATGCTCAACATCACTCATTCTCAAAGAAATGTAAATAAAAACCACAATGAGGTATCATCTCATGCTGGTCAGAATGATAGCCATCAAAGTCTACAAACAATAAATGCTGGAGAGGGTGTGGAGAAAAGGGAACCCTCTTATATGATTGGTGGGAATGCAAACTGGTGCAGCCACTATGGAGAACAATGTGGAGCTTCCTTAAAAAACTGGGAATAGAACTGCCATATGACCCAACAATCCCACTGCTGGGCATAAACACTGAGGAAAACAGAATTGAAAAAGACACATGTACCCCAATGTTCTCTGCATCACTGTTTACAATAGCTAGGACTTGGAAGCAAACTAGATGTCCATCAGCAGATGGATAGATAAGGAAGTTGTCATACATATACATGATGGACATATGCCCAGGTTTAAGAAAAGAATGCACTTGAGTCAGTTCTAATGAGGTGGATGAAACTGGAGCCTATTATACAGAGTGAAGTATGTCAGAAAGAGAAACACCAATACAGTATATTAACACATACATATGGAATTTAGAAAGACAGTAATGGCAATACTATATGCAAGGCAGCAAAAGAGACACAGATGTAAAGAAGAGCATTTTGGACTGTGGGAGAAGGTGAGAATGGGATGATTTGAGAGAATAGCTTTGAAATACATATATTACCATATGTAAAATAGATGACCAGTGCAAGTTTGACGCATGAAGCAGGGCACTCAAAGCCATTGCTCTGGAACAACCCAGAGGGATGGGGTGGGGAGGGAGGTGGGAAGGGAATTCAGGATGGGGGACACATGTGTACCCATGGGTGGTTCATGTCGATGTATGGCAAAAACCACCACACTATTGTAAAGTAATAATCCTCCAATTAAAATAAATTAATTAAAATGAAAAGAAAAAAGAAAAAGTGAAACAAACAAGGTAAAAGTTAAAAAAAAAAAAAAGAGTTGTCAGTATAGTTGATTTTATACAATCCTTTTATCACAGTATGATTAATATTTAGTTTCTAGCAAACCAGATAATTTATGATGATGCACATGTCAAGTAAGTATTGATATAACACACTAAATCATTTGCATGCATAGATGTACTCATAAGACTACTTGTTCTAATGTTATCATAAAGCGTATTCAACATGCAAAGAATTCCAGTCTTATCCTTAAAATATTTTACAACCTGAAGATACAATTATATTGTACCTAGGATATTAACAGACATCCATACCATGGGTATTCAACAAATACTGTAACAACAACAGAAAAAATCTTATCAAAACAACCAGTTTTCTGGGAATAAAAAATATAAAGGGCTAATCCACAGTATCTCTGTTTCTCATTTTATATTCTTCCCCGAAATGCTATCCCTCCAATAAAGTGTAAATAATTTGAATTCCAAAATTGTGGGGTGGGTGAAAGTTTGTCACCCTTGTAACTTAAGTGTAAAAGATTATCACAGGTGCAGGCAATTAACAGGCAGATTGCCCTATGCCCAGAATCCCTGGGGACCCATCAAACAGCAATAAAAAGATCATTGAGATCTCAACTCAGTTACAAACAGAATTAAGCAGAGAAAAATTATGCACCCTGTTTTCATTTTCTCCATTTTCTTTTGAAACTGAAAACACAGAGAGGAGTCACTTTGAAGTCCGGGCCGCTTGAATAAGATATTATTGATTTCCATAACATGTTTTTTGCTCTGCAATATGTATGTGCATTTTTCAAACATATTAAGCAAACCTTTGATCTGATTTGCTCTACCAGAACACTCTAGAGAGACTGAAAACCATTTCTATGTAAGGGTTTGCTACTGAGAAGAGGGGATTCCCAGGTGTTGCTCTGGTAAGGAACCCTTCTGCCAAGGCAGGAGATTTAAGGGACAAGGGTTTGATCCCTGGTTTGGGAGGATCTGGTGGGCTGTAGTCCATAGAGTCACAGAAAGTTAGACACGACTGAAGCGACTGAGGGGAAAACTGGTCTAGTTTGGAAGAGGTTGGAAATATCCCATCTGAAAGCTCTTTTCAGTCCTCTTCAGCCTAAACATTTTACTGAGGGGGTCAAAGGTCACCAACAGCCAAAACAAAACCCAAATTACACAGTGTTCCTGCAAGGAAACTAAGTGGAAACCAGAGTTCACCAGCTGGACTCCTTAATGGAGCATGGAGCAAACAGTAAAAATGCCTTTAAAAAGAAACAAGTATATTCTAAATCCTACTGATTTTTACAATTTGTCCAATAAGTTTAAAAGATTAGCTTCTTAGGTATCAATGTAGAAACTAAATCGAACTATTTAATAAGGAGCAGTGGTGATGGTGGTGGTGGTGGCATGCTCGATTCAAATTTTGAACTGTCAGAGCAACCAGCCTGCAAACTCCAAAGTACCAGATGGTTTCATAAACTGGAAGGTTCCTAAATTTTCTCTTAAAGTTTTCAGGGTTTTTTTTTTTTTCCTTTTGTTTTTTTCTTTTCTTTTTTCTTTTTTTTCCAGTTTTTTTGTTAAAGGTTGTTTTCTTAAGACTGGGGAGGGGAGCAAATTTTGCCATTGGGTATCTGACCCACAAAACCCTAACAACCTTTTCAGCTCTCTTGCTCTACATGCAGGAGACAAGCAGAACAGAGGCAAGGAGGACAGGCTCAAAGCACAGATCATCTGGCAGCTGCCTTGCTGGGGAGAGATGGCTGAGCTTCTCTTTCTCAGCCCTGACTGTCTCACTGTAGTCATCACAGCTTAAGGAAGTTCTAAGATTTTAAACATTCAGGGACTGAGTTTATGGACTCCTCCTTCAGTGATAAACTTTATAAACAATTCTGATTTGAATTAGAACCCCAAATATCCAGCTTCTAAATCCTATTCAGCAGTGACCAGAAAAAAGAGCGGGTGATGGGGGAAAGACTTCTCTGATGTTGTTGTTGTTTGGTTGCTAATCTTTTCTGACTCTTTATGACCCCATGGATTGTAGCACACCCCACTCCTCTGTCCATGGTATTTCCCAGGCAAGAATACTGGAGTGGTTGCCATTTCCTTCTCCAGGGGATCTTCCCAACCCAAGGATGGAACCCATGTCTCCTGCTTTGGTAGGTGGTTTCTTTACTGCTGAACTACCAGTGTGACTTTAATTTATAATGGAGCCAATGTTATCCCTAAGCTTTTAATATATGAGTCTGTTTGAGTTCCTCATTTTCCACATCCTACCCAGTAGAACATGCAAGAAGAGTACAGAAAGTTGGAGGGAAAGAGGGGAAGACCAAAAAGCAATTGGTAGCCACAATCAAAATAATTGGTTCATTTCATTTGTTAAGGTCTGTGTGCACACCTGTATTTTGAGCATTTGTATGCCAACGTGGTCAGGATGGGATTCAGACAAGAATCTGCAAAAAATAAGAGGTTTTTATTTTGCTATGAAAATTAGTGAATCAGAAAAGAGAAACTGTTCTCGCAGACCCATCAATCTTACATAGCTTGGCCACTGAACTATGTAAGCATCCCATTAATTCAAGTTCTTACATCCATCTCCTGTTCTACTGACCCTTCACTGCACATTAGCATAACTTCCTCCCCCAGATTTCTTCCTTCCCTATCTAGTGTATTAAACCCTGTCTCTTTGTGTATCACAATGTTCTTGGGAGAACCAAGAAAAAGACAGCTGCATAAAAAGACAGCTGCTTTGTAAACTATGAAACTTTGTAATAATTTCAACTATAATTATTTATTCATATGCTGAATATACAAAAGATAGGGTGGAAAGGAAGACATGAGAAATGGTAAATGCTTAAGAATGCTTACCTTTAAAAATTATGTTCAAGATCATTTAATAATCACATTTAAGTACATTAGGAATTATAAGACCAAGGAGGCTTCAAATTAAATGTAAAATAGGAAAAAAAATTGGAATGACTTCCATTTTTAAGATATATATAATAAGAAATTTCAGTGGCCTGGGTTGTTGAGTCCTGAGATGGATGAATCATTAAAGGAGACTATGGACTGACTTCCCAGTAATTGTATAAGGAGCAAAATGGACACCCTCTAATGCAGTTAACACTTTGTAACCAAGCAAAAGGAATGAGAAAAATTTGGTCACTCCAATCTTGTTTTCCAGCTCCAAAATTTGGTCAAAATATTAATTTTTAACACTCTTATGCAAAGTCTGTATAACTTTAATATAAAATCCACATTTTAAAAAGAAAAATATTCTACAGATTGGAAAATCAGTTTAAAATCCCAACTATTATGCTAACAAATAATAAAAATATTTTTCAAATAAATCATGCACTATACAATACATGGAATTTTCCACAGTGGCCATTTCAGATGAGACTTCTGTTTATAAGACACCCCAAGAGGTTCAAGAATCACAGAGGTGGTAGTAACTGCACAAGAGCAAGTTTTTTGGCTTTTGTTTGTATTCCCAAGAAGTCTTTACGATCTGAAGTGTCCAGGAAAAAAAAAAATTCAGCCATATCAAAAAGTCCAACCTTTCAGTGACTGGTCATCATAAACACTATCAGAGACATTCCACACACAAGTTAATGACATCTTTGTTAGATGATCCTTTAGCTGCCCTTTAGGCACATCTGTATGAATATATTGATGCATATGTATGTGCATTTTATTTATTAATTTTATATTTTTTAATATTCTTACTTTAAGAAAATGAAGGAGGAAAGCTAAGAATCTCTTCTGACTTCAAGGTTTTGTGGTGTGGTATTTTCACTTCATTCAGATTTTACTCTGAAAAGAAGAGAATTAATGTAACCAGACAAGAAATCTAAATTTTTGTTTACTGCTCACTGGAAATTGATATCCTGACTTTTGTTTGCATGCCCATAGATTTATTATGTGGAGTGTGTGTGTGTGAGGAGCATATATATGCATGCATAAGACTACCACTGCTGCTCAAGCAGAATTTCATGTACCACCACTCTAGTCGTGACAGAGTCCAGCTTGGAAAACAAAACCTCTCCTTCAGCGCTAATTCAGCCTTTTGGATCTCCTCAAAAATACAAGTGATACAGGTGTGTGCTTGCTAAGTCCCTTCAGTTGTGTCCCACTCTTTGTGACACTATGGACCATAGCCCACCAGGCTCCTCTGTCCGTGGGATTATCCAGACAAGAACACTGGAGTGGGTTGCCATGTCCTCCTCCAAGGGATTGGGGAGGCTTTCATTCCCCACAAGCTGTTTCAAGTGATAAAGGACTTTGTCACCTCTGGGGACCAAGCACAGAGTTACATTTGTATGGAGGCTGTTGTATTAATTGGTGCTGACTTTTGTTGTTTTGGAAGGAAAAGCTCCTGTGTCTCTCATCTACAGTCTAATTTTAGATTTATCAAAAGAAAGAGTAATCTTTCTATACTCATTCAAAAATTTGGGTTGCTTTTTTGCCATTTAGTTGTATAAGTCTTATATATTTTTGGTTATTGAGTGAAATAAATCAGAGAAAGATAAACACTGTAATGTCTCAATTATTTGGAATCTAAAAAAATTGGAACTCAGAAACAGAGTAGGATGTCAAATATGTGATTTGCAAATATTTTCTCTCATTCCATAGGTTGCCATTTGCTTTTGTTGATGGGTTCCTTTGCTGTTTAGAAGCTTTTGAGTTTGATATTATACCACTTGTTTACTTTTACAAATATTGCCTTTGCTTTTGATGTCAAACCTAAGAACTCAGTGCAAAGATCAGTGCCAAGGATATTATTCTCAATGGTTTCTTCTAGGAGTTTTATGGTTTAAGGTCTTGTGTTCAACTTTTAAATGCATTTTTAGTTGATTTTCATATATAATATAAAAGGGGATACAGTTTCAATTTTTTGCATAGGACTATCTAGTTTTTCCAGTACCACTTTTTGAAGAGACAGTCCTTTCCCAGCTGGATATTCTTGATTTCTTTTGTCATAAGCTAACAGATAATACATGATTATGTGTTTATTTCTGATTTCTCTTTTCTGGTCTGTTGATCTATGTGTCTGTTTTTATGTCAGTACCTTTCTGTTTGATGACTATAACTTTGTAATATAATTTGAAATCAGCAACTGTGATAGCTCGAGCTTTCTTCTTCCTTCTCAAGATGGTCAAGAAGTATATGACAAGATGCTCAGCATCACTAATTATCAGGGAAATGCAAATCAAAAGCACAAGAGATATAACCCCATACCTCTTATGATGGCTATTACCAAAAAGGCAAGAAATAATAAGTGTTGGTGAGGATGTGGAGAAAAATGAACAGTTGTGCACTGTTGGTGGGAATGTGCATAGGTCCAACTCCCATGGAAAACCATGCTGGAAGTTTCTCAAGAAGTTTACAAGAGAACTGTTATGTGACCATTAATCCCTCTTCTGGGTATATATTCAAAGGAAATGAAATCATTATCTCAAAGCGAGATCTGTACTCCCATGTTCATTGTAGCATTATTCACATTAGCCTAGGTATAGGAACAACCTAAGTGTCTGTCAACAGGAGAAAATATTAAAACAATGTGACGTGACATATATATGTGAATGTCATTTAGCCATTACAAACAAAAAGATATAGTGCCATTTGTAGCAACATGGATGAAAATGGAGGGTATTATGCTAAGTGAAATAAGTCAGAGCAAGACAAACAACATATGATCTCAATTATCTGGAATCTTAAAAAAAAAGAACTCAGAAACAGAGTAGGAAAATGATTGCCAAGGCCTGGAGGATGGGGGAAATAGGGAGAGGTTTGTTAAAGGTTACACATTTCCACATACAAAATTAAGGATCTATTATAAAGCAAGGTTACTATAACTAATCTAACTGTGCTGTGTATTTGAAATTGTTGAAGAAAGTGGAACTTACCTGTGTTCTCTTCAAAAAAGTAAAGGTAAACATGTGAGCTGATGACTGCATTACTGAAGTCAACAGAATCTTTTATAATACATACATAAATGGGGTCAGCAAGATGGTGGAGGGATAGCTGGACATGGAGTACTTCAAGAATACATCTACAGATGCATCAATTATCACAGAACACCAGCAGAATACTGGCAGCAGTCCCTGACCAGTGGAAAGGAATATATGGATCCAGGCACAACTCAGTAGGATGAAAGAAAGAAGGAAGAAGGTGGAGGATAGCTAGCTGGAAAGGACTTGTACCTGGTGGAGGGAGAGCTGAAATGGGAGCAATCCATGCCTTAGGGATAGGGTTAGGTGAGAAGGGAGCATTTGAGGCTGTCAGAGAGTGAAGCAGGTAATCTGTGATAGTCTGAATAGAGTGAGAACCACACAGAGAATCCAAGCCTTGGCCATATCTGTCTCAGACAGGGTTGGGAGTCCACTGGTGTGCATGGAGGCTGGGAGCTAGAGCCCTGGGGATTGAAGAGCTATCTCGGGGTAAAGGCTGCTGTTGACTATGGCAAGATGATCTGAGGGAATGGGAGGGTGGAAATCCGTTATGGGGAATGCATTTGGAGGAAACCTGGGTGGCTGTGGAAGCAGGGTGCTACTGCTGAGTCACTCCCAGGTATGGCCTTATCACTGTAGCTTCTTTCTTTCCTTATGCAGGTGCCAGCAGCTGAGCAATAAAGACCCCAGTGAGAGTGTTTCTTTTAATGCCTGATGTGCCGAGCAATAGCGAAGGAGCAACCAGGGAGGCACTTTGAGTACCAGCTGTTAGAAAATAAGCCTAATAGAGCCATATGTCCTGAACCTGTGGTATCTAGCTTCCTCATATTTGATGTGATTGAGGTCTCTGAAATCCCAGCAGAGGCACCACTTCCCATTTGGTACTCATGAAGGCAGACCCAAGTCCTCCAGGGGCAAACTCCTGTTGATGACCCATAGGCTATTGTGGGAATGAAACCACAATTGAGACCCAGAGATGCAGGGACTAAGGAAGAGTATCAAAAATCTTTCCATCAGATGTATAAGCTACAGAAAAAACCCAAATGACACCTAGGTAGACTCTTAGCCCATGGAATATATAAAAGGGCCATGAATGTTCTATTAAAGAAATGCTCTAGCTTTAGCAGTTGTGGACATTGGAGGCAAAAACATATGGAGTAGGGCCAAATTAAAGTATAAGCTCTCCCCACAGCAGGTCCAGAGAACCACAGTTCATGTCCACCGTTCAAAAACATCAATTCTTCAGTGCTCAGACTACTTTATGGTCCAACTCTCACATCATACATGACTACTGGAAAAACTATAGCTTTGACTGCTGCTGCTGCTGCTGCTGCTGCTGCTGCTGCTGCTGCTGCTAAGTCACTTCAGTCGTGTCCGACTCTGTGAGACCCCATAGACAGCAGCCCACCGGGCTCCCCCATCCCTGGGATTCTCCAGGCAAGAACACTGGAGTTGGTTGCTATTTCCTTCTCCAATGCATGAAAGTGAAAAGTGAAAGTGAAGTCGCTCAGTTGTGTCCGACTCCTAGCGACCCCATGGACTGCAGCCTACCAGGCTCCCCTGTCCATGGGATTTTCCAGGCAAGAGTACTGGAATGGGTTGCCATTGCCTTCTCCAATAGCTTTGACTAGATGGACTTTTGTTGGAAAAATAGCATCTTTGTTGGAAAAACAGCATTAATATGCTGTCTAGGATTGTCAAAGCTTTTCTTCCAAGGAGCAAGCGTCTTTTAATTTCATGACTGCAGTCGCCATCTATAGTGATTTTGGAATCCAAGAAAATAAAATCTGTCACTGTTTCCACTGTTTCTCCATTTATTTGCCATGAAATGATGGGACCAGACGCCATGATCTTAGTTTTTTTGAATGTTGAGTTTTAAGTCAGCTTTTTCACTCTTCTCTCTCATCTTCATCAAGAGGCTCTTAATTTCTCTTTGCTTTTTGCCATTAGGGTGATGTCATCTGCGTATCTGAGGTTATTAATATTTCTCCCAGCAATCTTGATTCCAGCTTGAGTTTCATCCAGCCTGACATTTTGCATGCATGTTATACTCTGCATATAAGTTAAACAAGCAGGGTGACAATATACAGCCTCAATGTACTCCTTTTCCAATTTTGAACTAGTCCATTGTTCCATGTCCGGGTCTAACTGTTGCTTCTTGACCTGCATACAGGTTTCTCAAGAAGCAGGTAAGGTGGTCTGGTCTCATCTCTTTCAGAATTTGTTTGTTGTGATCCACACAGTCAAAGGCTTTAGTGTAGTCAATGAAGCAGAAGTAGATTTATTTATTCATTTATTTGAAATCCCCTTGCTTTTTCTGTGATCCAGGGGATGTTGGCAATTTGATGTCTGGCCCCTCTGCCTTTTCTGAATCCAGATGTACATCTGGAAGTTCTCTGGTATGGTAAGATACATAATAATACTGAAATTCTCTATTGCTCAGTTCCTCAAGGGCCACCAATACTGGGGTCTTTCTCCATTGCTCATCCACAGGCACCAGCATTGGCAAGAGAGAAGCTACAGTGATTGTTCCATCCCATGGGTGTGACTCAGCAGTAGTGCTGTATATATCAGGCCAACTTTTCTCCCAAGGTATTACCCACCACAGACTTCCTCCATCTGTCCAATCAGGCCATTTCCTGATAGTCAGAAGCAGTCCTCATCCTGAGATTGCTCTCCAACCCACATAGCTCCAACTCCCAGTCGCCCTGGACACCAGTGGACTTGCCACCCTGTCCAGGGTACATCAGGTTGTGGCATGCTTGTCTGTGTGGTTCTCACTCCATTCAGACTATCACAGATCAGTTTCTTTACTCTCCAACAGCCTCAAAGAGGCATTTGTGTCTGTCCCAACAGATTGCCCCAGATGTGGGGATGTCTCCCCTGCTTCTGCTCCTCCACTCCAAGTGCAGGTCGGTCCCACTCGCTCTCCTCCTCTTTCCCTTCCTTTACTTCACCCTTTCAAGCTGTGGAGTGGATCCATGTATTCCTTTCCAGTGGTCAGAGAATCCTACCCCTATCTAGCTGGTATTCTGTGAGAAATGCTGCATCTATAAATGTATTCGTGAGGCATCCATGGTGAGAGATGGACTCCATGTTCACCTACTCCTCTGCCATCTTGTTGACCCCAATTTAGGTATGTCTTAGAAAAGAATTTCAATTTCTATTGACTTTAGTAACACCTCACATGTTTACCTTTTGTTTTTTGAAAAAAAAAGTTCCACTTTTTTAGACCATTTCAATTTCACAACCCACTCCAGTACTCTCACCTGGAGAATCCCATAGAAGGAGGAGCCTGGTGGGCTGCAGTCCATGGGGTCGCTACGAGTCAGACACGACTGAGCGACTTCACTTTCACTTTTCACTTTCATACATTGGAGAAGGAAATGGCAACCCACTCCAGTGTTCTTGTCTGGAGAATCCCAGGGACGGGGGAGTCTGGTGGGCTGCCGTCTATGGGGTCGCACAGAGTCAGACACGACAGAAGCGACTTAGCAGCAGCAGCAGAGGCAGCAGCAGCAGCAATTTCATAACACAATCTTATCATTTATAGTCACCGAACTATACATTAGATCTTCAGATCTTATTAATTTTATATGAGAAATGTGTAACCTTTTACAAACCTCTTCCTATTTTCCCACCCTCCAGGCTTTGGCCTACAGACTGTCCTACTCTGGTTCTCTTTTTTTTTTAGATTTCAGATAATTGAGATCATATGGAATTTATCTTTCTCTGACATTTCACTTAGCAAAATGCCCTCCAGTTTCATCCATATTGCCAAAAATGGCAGGATATTTTTTAAACTGCTAAATAATATTCACATATACATATATATATATCATATATATACATGTACATATGTATATCTCACATCAAACTGTTTTAATCTGTTCACCTGTTGACAGATACTTAGATTCTTCTTATACATTGACTACTGTGAATAACACTGCAATGAACATGGGAGTACAGATCTCACTTTGAGATAATGATGTCATTTCCTTTGAATATATACCCAGAAGTGGGATTAATGGATCACATAGCAGCACTCTTTTAAATTTCTTGAGAAATCTCCCCAATGGTTTTCCATGGGAGTTACACAAATACACATTCCCATCAACAGTGCACAAGAGCTCTGCTTTCTCCAAATTCCCACCAATACTTGTTGTTTCACACCTTTTGGTAATAGCCATTCAAACAGTATGGGGTGATATCACTTGTGCTTTTGATTTGCATTTCCCTGATAATTAGTGATGTTAAATATCTTGTCATATACTTCTTGACCATCTGTTTGGCTTACTTGGGGGAAAAAAAATGTCTATTCCATAATGCTGTAGAATACATTTTGTATACTGTATTCCAATATACAATACTCAGTTGCTTACCCATATAGGAAAAACAAACTATCAGAAAGAGAAATAAAGAAAACTATTCTGTTTACAATTCCTTTTTTTTAAAAAAGGATAAAATACTTAGGAAAGAATTTGAATGAGGTGTTGAAAGATCACAAAAACTTTGAAGACACTGATAAAGAGATTAAAAAAAAAGACACAAATAAAAGGAAACATGTCCCATACTTAAGGATTAGAAGAAAATGATGATTAGAATATCCTTTATACCCAAAGCTATCTATGGACTCAGGGCAGTCCCTTTTGAAATCCCAAGGAATTTTTCACAGGAACAGAGTAAAACAAATCTAGAACTTGTAAAGAACTACAAAGGACACTAAATAGTCACAAAGATCTTGATCTAGAAGAACAAAGCTTGAGGCATCACAGTTGCTGATTTCAAATTATCTTACAAAGCTAAACTAATCAAAACAAAATGGTCTGTGCATGCTAAGTCGCTTCAGTCATGTCCAATTCTTTGCAAACATGGACAGTAGCCTGCCAGGCTCCTCTGTCCATGAGATTCTCCAGACAAGAATACTGGATTGACATGCAAACAAGCACATAGATCAAAAGAGCATAACAAAGAAATCAGAAATAAACCCACACACATGTATTGTCTGTTAGCTTATGACAAAGAAGCCAAGAATGTCCCCTGGGGAAAAGACGGTCTATTCAATAAATGGTACTGGGAAAATTAGACGGTTCTTTGCAAAAATAAAGAAATGAACTGTACAGAAAATGAACTAAAAACTTGAACATAAGACCATAAACCAAAAAAAAAAAAAAAAGACCACAAACCACAAAACTACAAGAAGAAAGCATTGAGGGTAATCTCCTTTACACTGGTCTTTGCAATGAGGTTTTGGGTTTGACACCAAAAACAAAGGCAACATCTGCAGAATAAACCAGTGGAACTACACCAAACACAAACTTCTGCACAGCAAAGGAACCCATCAACAAAATCAAATGACAACCTATGGAATGAGAGAAAATATTTGCAAATCACATGTTTGAAAGGGTTTTTAATACCCAGGAATATAGGAGACCCCTATGCCTCAATAGCAAAGTCCCTAAATAACCCAAATTTTTAAATGATCATAGAAAGAGTAAGGGTTTAGATAAATCTGAAGATTAGACTGTAGATGAGAGACATCACAAGATTTTCCTTTCAGAACAACAAAAGCCTATGTCTTCTTTGCATTGCTTTCTTTCATCTCCATTCACTTGTTTGGTAATTGCAGTGTACATCGTTCACTCAAAAGTGAAGTGAGCTATAATATGTGGTAAGAAAAGTCCCACTGGACAAAAACTAATATTAACATATTTACTAATGAAACATAGAAAAAGCAGTGCAATTGCCAGAGTTTAATAATCCATTATTCTCTACATTCCAAGCCAGGCTTCAACAGTACGTGAACCGTGAAATTCCAGATGTTCAAGCTGGATTTAGAAAAGGCGGAGGAACCAGAGATCAAATTGCCAACATCCACTGGATCATAGAAAAACCAAGAAAATTCCAGAAAAACATCTGGAACATTTATTGACTATGTCAAAGTATTTGACTGTGTGAATCACAACAAAATGTGGAAAACTCTTAAATAGATGGGAATACCAGGCCACCTAACCTGCCTCTTGAGAAATCTGTATGCTGGTCAAGAAGCAACAGTTAAAACTGGACATGGAATAACAGATTGGTTCCAAATTGGGAAAGGAGTGTGTCAAGACTGTATATTGTCACCCTGCTTATTTAACTTATATGCAGAGTACGTTATACAAAATGCCAGGCTCTATGAAGCACAGGCTGGAATCAAGATGGCCAGGACAAATATCAATAACGTCAGATATGCAGATGACACCACCCTTATGGCAGAAAGAGAAAAAGAACTAAAGAACCTCTTGATGAAAGTGATAGAATAGAGTGAAAAAATTGGCTTAGAACTCAACATTCAGAAAACTAGGATCATGGCATCTGGTCCCATCACTTCATGGGAATAGATGGGGACACAATGGAAACAATGACAGACTTTATTTTTCGGGCTCCAAAATCACTGCAGATGGTGACTGCAGCCATGAAATTAAAAGATGCTTACTCCTTGGAAGAAAAGCTATGACCAACCTAGATGGCATATTAAAATGCAGAGACATTACTTTGCCAACAAATTTCCGTGTAGTCAAAGTTATGGTTTTTCCAGTGGTCATGTATGGATGTGAGAGTGGTACTGTAAAGAAAGCTGAGCATCGAAGAATTGATGTTTTTGAACTGTGGTGTTGGAGAAGACACTTGAGAGTCCCTTGGACTCGAAGGAGATCCAACCAGTCCATCCTAAAGGAAATCAGTCCTGAGTGTTCATTGGAAGGACTGATGCTAAAGCTGAACTTCCAATACTTTGGCCACCTGATGCGAAGAACTGACTCATTGGAAAAGACCCTGATGCTGGGAAAGATTGAGGGCAAGAGGAGAAGGGGATGACAGGGGATGAGATGGTTGGATGGCATCACTGATTCAATGGACATGAGTTAGGAAGCAGCTTAATGTGTATACCAAAAACTACATCAGGAAGAAAATTAAGTTCATAGAAATATGTTGATGCTAAAATTAAAAATTTTAGCAAGAGAATAGAGTAGGGTAGGTTAGATGTAGATATGGAAATTCAGGATTAGAAGTAAATACGAAAGCAAATACACTAATGAACCTCAGGAAAAACAAATGACAAAAAGTTCTGTCAAGTAAATCATCAAGAGGCTTGGTAGTCTGATCAAAATAACAAGAGATTAAAATTTGAAAACCAAAGTAGAAACACTTGTGCAAACGGTGGAGCCAGAGCATGCTCAGGAAACAAAGCTTGGGACTTAGTGGACCAGGGAATGAGAGACCCCAGCATCAAGAACAAAACCTTTGGAGCAGGGCTTCTGTCTATGAGTTTTGGGAACAGCCTCAACTTCAATGCTTGGGCACTACAGAACCTTAATGTTAACGTAAGTAGGTTTTATAGCTTGCCATGACACCGAGTCAAAGAAAACAGTGTTTACTAGTTTACTTTGCTCATTAAACTATAAAGTTAATGGATAGTTATTCAGGGATAATTGATGCCATCAGTTTACAGTGTGAATGACTCACTAAGACCCTCTTTGGTCATATCTTGGATATTTGGATATGTTATATGATCACCAGATTATATTTTAGCAGGGAAAAAACATATAGTTAGCCATCTACCAATAAATGATCAATTACATGAGGACTTAGGATATTCTGCTATCCTTATTACCTCCTATAAAATATAATTTTGATAAGGCCTAAAGTCACATGTAGGAATTAAGTATACACTTATATTTATGCATAACACATGTATACACACACAGAAATATATGTACACCAATATGTCTATGTTATACGAGCTATTATTCTCCTTGATTGTTGCAATAAGCTCCAAAATGTTGAGAGAAATAGCCTCAAATCTCTCCAACATATTTCTTCTCTTTGAGAGCTTTCTTTTATTTTCATCACCTAATTTTAAATAACCATTTTATTCTTAGATACCATGCCCCTTTATAGCTGACTAAGAGCAGAGAAAACCCAGGAAATGCTGATATCTTATCCTTAATGAAATTACCCCTCTTCTGATAAATTGGAAAAACAATATCATGTTCATAGCTCATTCAAAATGATAAAATCTCTCATTTGTCAGTCCTTGTCCAAACTAAAGTTTGCTCACTTCAGTCTTAAATCCTGATTAATCACAAAGGTCAACAGCCATATTATTCTTTTAAAATCAGGTTTTCAATATAATTACATTTTCAGTTTCATGGGCACAAACGCATTTGAGTAAAACTTGATGGCAGCATGAAAGTTAGAGCACATCTGACTATAGTTAATTTTACAGAGATATTTTAAAAATTCCCTTCTCAGAAACATTTTTATGAGATATTCAAAGTAAAATTATTTTAAAAGCAAGAATATTAGCATATTTAGATGAAAAGGATATTTGCTTGTCCTCTGATATTCTTCTCATTCTAAGGCAAATGCATAATCACTTTTGAAAATGCTATTGAGAGTTATTTTTATGCACCTGAAGTAACACTATATAAAATAGATCATGGTTCATCTAATAACCATGGGGTGTTTATATTTTTAGTGCAGGATATCAGAAGATTTGAGTTTTGTTGAATTTCAAAGAAGAATTATCATCCTCAATTTACATATACATGAAGCTTCTACTATGTTATTTCATTCTTCTGGTAATAGTTATATATCACTAAGGAAAGTAGAAAGTGTGTGTGAGAGAGAGAGAGAAAGGAAGATAGGATGAGAGGAAGGAAGATAGGAATGCAGGAAGGAAAGAGGGAGAGATGGGAGAAAAAAAGAGAGGCATGGAGGGAGGACAGAGAAGAACGAGAGGAGAAAGGAAACGAGGACAAAGGAAAGAAAAGAGAAACAAGCAAATCCATACTTAAACATAACTGAAGAGTAACACAAAATGACATTAACTCTAGAGGACAAGTAATATCAAGAAGAAAATGATAAGAATGATAGCTTGTATTGTATGGCTCTTAGTCTAAGAGAAGAGTATAATAATATTCTGTTGGGTGGATAAAACTCTGTTAGGAACTCCACCATCATCCTAGGCAAATCTAGATACTTTAAAGGGAGGGGAGGCTCTCAGAAAGAAAAAACACAGAGAAGAGGAATCCCAAATTCCGTGTAAATTTCTGGCTGACCTCTGTGTGTGTGGCAGACTCTGCACAGCACAGCTAAGGATTAAATAACCGATCCAAAGTTTGAATTGCCATCTAAGAAATGGAGTTGAAAGTGTGAGTCTTGTTAAATTACTCACTAGCTAAAACAAATAAGCAAAAAGCAATTCTTTGCAATAGATTATAGCAAAATCTAAACACAATATGACATTTACAATGATGAGTGGAAATTGTCACTATGAAATTACTTGACATATGAGGAAACAGGAAAATGTCATTGATTATCTTTTTCAAAAGACAATTAGCAGAGTTCAACCTTGAGATGACTCTGTCTGCTGAGATAGAAATTGGTGACTAAATCATCTCTGATAACTGCCAAAGACTTTAAAAGTGAGTGTTTTATAGATAGAGCAGAACAAGTAGATAATGTCAACTTTCTAGGGTCACTGCTGTCATGCAAAGACAAAATATTTTTCTCTCCTAGTAATGGCAATGACCTCTGCAAGCACGGGGGCATCACAGCTACTGACGTGGTCCCTGTTACTCACATGCAGACCAAGAGCCTACATGTTTGTGTGATGTGACATGAGGAATTGAAAAAGGGACAGTATTGGTGCCCAGTCACTTTCATGTGCTAATCATGGGACTTGGGAAAATCACTTATACTCTCTAAGTCTTGTTATTTCATTAATACAGTTTCATGAAAATAATGAAGGTCATTGAAAAGGACCCTGGTGCTGGGAAAGATTGAAAGCAACAGAAGAAGCGGGCAGCAGAAAATGAATGGTTAGATAGCATCACTGACTCAGTGGACATGAATTTGAACACACTTCAGAGTAAATGACAGGGGAGCCTTGCATGCTGCAGTCTATGGAGTGACAGTCAGACAGGACTTAGCTATGTTCAGCAACAACAGCACAATGACAGTCAAGGCTATTTCAAAGGGTTATTGTGAAACACAAATTTTACAAAATGTTTAAAGCTTTTGGCATAGTATCAGGAAATGCATGTGGATTCAAGCTACAGTATCCTTTTATTCTTAGAATTCTATTTGTACTTTGTAGTAGCAATATCAGTCATGTGTTCATTCTTACCCAGCATGATGGTAAAACCACACAGATCAATTGTGCTATTCTTGCCATTTCAGTGTCTAAAATGCAAGCAGTAGTCAATGTAGAGTGAAAAAATTATAAACTCCTAGAGAGCTTCGCTGCTGAGAGTCTGCAGAAAGTCACAAGACATTAAACTCTTTTATGAAAATGACCTAAACACTCTGGCTCAGGATTAATTTAAGCTCCAAAGGTTTGCAGAGCACAAGAGCACTTCTGGGAGCAATACAAAAATGCAGGGAGTAACCGAATTCTCCAACTATATATCTGTGCAAATATCATCATCCATCTAAATTTACAGGAAGGTTCTGCCTCTTCCCCACCCCAGCTACTCCAGCATCAGATCCTGCTCAGAGAAATGGGGAGAGAGAAGTCTTCCCTGAACAGGATGGCTTTTGCTAACCAAGGGTGAATAGATCATCTCAGAGTGGCTCATGTTTTTATTTAAGCAGGGCCGCACCTGCTCCTGTTCCTGGTGATGTCAAATCTGCTCTTGTGCCAGAGTGTGGTCTCCACACTCATCTGTTCCAACTTTGACAACTGTGAGATTCTCCTTCCAAAATGATTTACCTTGCAGTTGCAGTGTCCAACTATATCCATTACCTCTCCAGGGAAATATTCCACGAATTTGTTAGTGCTGTACTTCTTGCTTACTTAAAGAAGGAACCTTTGTGTAAGTGACTGGGCTATATTATCCTTTAAACAAGAAGGCTGCATCAGCCAAATTTCACATAATACAATTTCTAGGTCAAAGAAGACGTCAGCTCCTAAGATAGGGCAATGGAAGAAGGGATCAGTTTTGTGAAATCTCAAAGATTCTTAAAAAGTGAAATGGCTTTTCCAATTTCCTTTCATTCATTTTAATTTTTAAGGTTCCAAAATAAATTTAAAGCACCTGTATTTGTCAGCTTGGACTGCTGTAACAGAATACCATGGACTCAGTGGATTAAACAACAGAAATTAATTTTCTCACAGTTCTGGTGGCTGAAGGTCCCAGATCAAGGTGCCAACAAGCTCAGGCTCTGGTAAGAACTCTCTTCCCAATTTGGCTTCTGCTTGTATCCTCACAGGGTGAGGGGGTGGGAAAGAGAGACAGAGGCAAAGACAGAGACACAGAAATGAAAGAAAAAACTCTCTTGTGTTTCTCTTCATAAAGACACAAGTCCTACTGGATCAGTGTTCCACCCTATGAGCTCATTTAACCTTAATTAATCTTCATAAAGGCCCTTTACAACACACTACATTGGGATTCCGGGCTTTATCACACGAACTTGAGGGAGACACATTCAGTTCATAACAGTAACTGACATAAAGCACTCTTAGGTGGGGCTGGGAAAAGGAAGCATGTTAATTTTTTGGTCCTTCAGTGCCTCTCTGGGCATTCTTCACCCATCACACAGTAAATAGTCAATCAATGAGAACTGCATGGCAGTGAACTGGGTGGATGGAACATGTTAGACAAAGCTGAATTCTTGTCATGAAAACAAATAATAACTGGTTTTTTTAAATACTACAGTATATTGTTGTAAGATTTGCAGTGAATAGGTTTAGAACTAAAATAAGTGGGTGGGTTTAGAATTGTAAATAGTTATTCTCTTCCTGATGAAGTTACCTTGAAGTAGTGTAAACTCTTTAGGTTAATCAAGGAGCCCACAGTAGAGCAGACACCTTTAAAGAAAAAAAAGCGGTGCTCAATGTTTCTATTAAATTCATGTAGTTCTTTTTATTCACTAGTTTTCTTTCATCCTCCATTTTTGACTGCCATCTCTTTTTCCAAATCTTCCAAGTAATCCCTTTAAATGTTCAGAGATTTGTTTAGTTTTTTCTCTATCAGCATGTTAGCTAGTTTTGTATTTTTATTCTCAGTCCATTGCTTAGTACTTTTTAGAACTTTGAGAATTCATGTTTTTCTATCATTCTGTCACCATCAACAACATTGTATTCTGCATCTATAATGAACACTAAGCTATAGGTGTATGGATTCAGAGATTAGTCAAAGAAAGATTATAATTTTATCACTCCTTTTAAAGGAGTATATTGGTTCCAATCAACAGTAATGTAAACAAGAGATTGAATGGCAACATATAGGTATATAGGTACTACATTTGATTCAAATACTAAAAAAAATGGTACTTAATAAAACATTTACTATTTCATATTTGTGGTATTTTTAGTGTTTGCTATCCAAATATTAACTGTGAGAAGGATAAAATTAAACAAGAAGAGTAAAGAAGGGAAAAGTTGAAATTTAGAGAGCTAGATGAAAAATTGTTTATAGAGATAATGGAAAGAAAAAGTAGGAAAAAGAAAGACTTTCAATTTTTAAGCGATCCTCATTAAAAAAAAAATTATACATCTATCAAATGTGTTAGTATTCTAGTAATGGGTTTGTTTATTGAATGCCCATATAACAGTGAAAAGTGAAAGTAAAGTCGCTCTGTCACGTCCAACTCTTGCGACCCCATGGACTTTAGTCTATGGACAGGCTCCTCTGTCCGTTGGATTCTCCATGCAAGAATATTGGAGTAGGTTGCCATTTCCTTCTCCAGGGGATCTTCCCGACCCAGGGAGCGAACTGGGGTCTCCAGCATTGCAGACGCTTTACCGTCTGAGCCACCAGGGAAGCCCCATATAACAGTAACTCTGAATTTGTTCAATCATTTCTAGGATACGGCGTATGCCCAGGGAAAGACTTTGATCTCTTCAATAGCTGCCACACCTCCTTCCTCTCTACCCCTCAAAGCAAACAAGAAGCTACACAAAGTTGAATCTTTTATCCAGGTTTTCACCCAAGCAACTGAGACAGCACACTGGTGTTACCAGGCTTCAGATTATTAGAGTAACGATAACCGCACATGCAGAGAAAGGTAGAAGAAGAATAAGCAATCAAAGAGAAAATTATATTATGCAGTTGATTAAGTTTGAGTAAAATCGAGTGATGACTAAAGATCTGTAGCAGCAAAATAAATAACAGATCTATAAATTGTCCATGCAGACAACTTTATTTCAACCAATGCATTAGACCCAGGATTGCAGCTATTACAGTATGAAAACGTGAACTGACTGAAACTTCCATGTGTAAAATATGAGATTTGCAGAATCCATTGATATGTAAGAAATACAACCCCAGTTTTGAGTATTCCCTGTTACTAGTGACTCCTACCTGGGAGTCACTCTTATACCATACCACTTGAGCCATCACTTCTGACTTTCCAGTCTCTCCTGATTCTGCTTCTGCCTCTCTGACACCTCCTTCATTCTTCATTCTCAGTGACTCTTTTATCATCTTTTATTCTTAATCATAAGTCTCCCCACCAATGGCCTATAAAATTTTGTCTTGCTTCTCATAGCTACAACAATTGCCTCTGTTCTAATGACAACATAATCTATATATCAAGCTTCAATCATTTATTCCAACTTTTTATCATTATAATTTATCCTTTTTGATTCCCTGCACTAATCTCAGTCCTGACATTATTTAAAATATTTTCACATGCATCCCCACTTAAATACAATCTGATCTCTCTCTACAACACTGTATTGATACCAGCATTCTTTCCATCTCTTAAGCTCCTTAATAATGAGGATGATAAAATGAAGGATGAGGAGGAGAAGGAGGAGGAGGACTTTTTAAAATAAATTTAAAATTTTTTGAGAGCTCTTACATTGCCATACAATTTACAAAGTGCTTTATGTTTATTACTGTGTTTAATCCTCACAAAAAATCCTGTAACACGGTGACTGTTATCATACTTCTTCAGATATGGAAACCAAGGCTCAGAAAAGTTATGGAAGTTCTCCCAGTCACACAGGTAGTAGGTAGTGCGTCTGGATTTCATCCAACTCAGAGCTCTCACTCTTCCTCTTTAAGCTACAACGCCCCCAGAAAAACTATGCTGCCACTCACCCTAGAGTCTGAATTTCATTTCGGCTCCTTATACTTACATCCCATCATGTTTCCATTGTAATGTCTTTCTGATTCTTCTTTGCTCTTCATGTATTGTACCACTAAGGTATTTCAAGAAGTCAAGCCTTTTAATTAGAGATACTCAGCCCCTGGGAGTTTCATGCCCAATCCTGATAGTAGTGAACTAGGGGGCAAAATCCTCCATTGTGAATCCCACTGATGCTGTTACTAAAGACAATACTGTGCCATTTTCTGTCCCTACACAGGTCAACAAAACAGACTGCTCTGATATCAGCATGGGGGCTGGTGTTGGGATCATTTGAGGAAAATGTATTTAGGAATGTCATGTCTTCTTCATTGTTACTTTGTTGTAATATCATAAAACAAACTATCAGTCAGATAATTAAGACATGAGTGAATGATTTGATTCATTAACACAAATGGATCATTGGGTGAAAATGATGTGGGCACAGGTAGAATTCGTGTTTTCTGGGTCAGGTACTCCAGGCACATGCTGAGTTTCAACAAAATACTTAGATTTCTCTCCCTGGACAAGCATAGCATTCAAACACAAAAGAACTCACTGAGTGGATGGTAGAATTTCAGAAGTAAAAAGGAAATTCTTCATGTTATAGATTTGAATTTATCAGAAGAATTAGATACCAAAATAAACTAGATTTTTAAAAATATTTCAGCAGAGTAGAAACTAATAGTTTTCATTTTATAATGTTACAACTTTTACCACCTTCAGGAACTTTTGCATACACAGATGAGATAAGAAAGTTTTTTAGTTCAGTTGCTCTGATGAAAAATCACATATTATGAAACCCACTGAATTATGCTTATTTTAATGAGATTCTTTCCTATGGTTGCTTAGGATAAAATCCTTCTGAGGTGGGTGCTTATTTTGCTGTACTCCCAGAATGGCCCTCTGCATCACCTAGTCACAAAGCTGAGAGGTATGAAAGGAGCCCCACATGCTCTCCTACAGAGGGCCGGAAGAATTGAGAATGTACACAAAATATTTCAGAAAGGCATGGAAACTATAACTGACCAGGTGAGCAGACTCCTAAGGCTTCTTTGCTTTTCTCATGAATGAAAGAGGTGACTTCTGTAATGAGGAATGAGCTTTGAAATTTCTCACTTTACAGGAATAAGATTCAGGCCTTCTGTTGTCTAGATTTCTAATACATAAAGCAAGAGCATAGTCATTCATAGCAATAGATTCTAATGTAAGTGAATCAGAATTCCCCTGCAATTTTTGACATGTGCAGCCTTCACTGCAATGCACGCAATTCCACCAGAAACTTGCCTCTTCCTGGGCACAGGAGATTGAGATATTTTAAAGGGTAAGAGAACCAGAGAACAGAATTTCCAAGATAAATGTTTTCTTCAAAGTATATCCTGGGACACTTGCTAGTGAAAATTTGTTCATATATTATCTTTGTTCTCTTCAAACCTAAGGATTAAAGTGGGAAGAAAGAAGAGAGAAAGTTAAAATTGAATTCATACTTGAGTTCTGCTTCTAGTTTTTAGATTACTAGCAGATTTCTGATAGGCTGGCTGTCTAGAGAGTTTCAAATCTCTTTCCCCAATCTTAATTTGATAATTAGATGGAAGAATAGAGAATACTAATAAACTCATAATAACTCATTATCTTCTGAATGCTTAGATTCATCCTGGAGTCAAGGAGAATGTGACTTGTGGTCAGGACTCCCATTCCTACAGACAAATGGTGAAGATGCATGCCAAACTGCTTTTTATAACCTGCTCCAGTGCCTGCACAGTGATTCATGTAAGATTAGCACTTACCTCAATCACCTGAATTGCCCAAATCGTCTACAAAATCAACTGCTAGTCCACATCCATCCCATTCATTTCTGAGATGATTTTTAGTGATGAATCCTATAGTAAGCTCCTTGAGATTTACAGCTGTTTAACGCATGCTTGAGTATAAAGGGTCTTGTCTTAAAAAATAAAAAAGACCACATCTAAGAAGCTAATTTGTCAAAGTTTCTTGTTTTCATTTATTAGAAAAGCAAAAGAAAATCCATCCCTACATTTGGGAGAATGAAGTTCTGATTAAAATTTGTCAAAAATAGCAGAAGCTATCATTACACAGAAGATCATTAAAAGCTTCCTTTAGAATTATAGCAAATTATTCTGGGTCAAGTTATTAGAATCAATGAATTAGATAATTATTCATTGTGCTGGTTATGCTAACAAGAAGACTGAATTCTCATTCTTTATGAAAGCCAGCCATGTATTGTCAGCCAACTTTCATGGTGTTACACCAGGCAATCTAAGTGCTGTGCACCTTCGTACCCAAATAGCATGAGGTTTACTGCAATATCTAGAGATCATTAGACTTCTGTCTTAGTCCTTCTGGGGTGCTAAAAGAAAATATAACAGACTTACAAACAATGGAAATGGATTTCCACAAGGGCATCAGGCAAGGCCCTCCTTCAGTCACACACTTCATACTGTAGCCTCACGTCGGGATACAGCTACAGAGCTCTTCGTGTCTCTTATATATGAAAGTAGGATTGATTTCCTTTAGGACTGACTGGTTGGATCTTCTTGCAGTCCAAGGGACTCTCAAGAGTCTTCTCCAACACCACAGTTCAAAGCATCAATTCTTCAGCACTAAGCCTTCTTTATGGTCCAACTCTCACATCCATACATGACTATTGGAAAAACCATAGCTTTGACTAGACAGATCTTTGTTGGCAAAGTACTGTCTCTGCTTTTTAATATGCTGTCTAAGTTGGTCATAGTTTTTCTTCCAAGGAGCAAGTGTCTTTTAAATTCATGGCAGCAGTCACCATCTGCAGTGATTTTGGAGCCTCCAAAAATAAAGTCTCTCACTGTTTCCCCATCTATTTGCCATGAAGTGGTGTGACCAAATGCCATGATCTTAGTTTTTTGAATGTTGAGTTTCAAGCCAGCTTTTTCACTCTCCTCTTTCACTTTCATTAAGAAGGTCTTTAGTTCCTCTTCACTTTTGCCATAAGGGTGGTGTCATCTGCGTGTCTGAGGTTATTGGCATTTCTCCCTACAGTCTTTGATTCCAGCTTGTGCTTCATCCAGTCTGGCATTTTGCATGATGTACTCTGCATATAAGTTAAATAAGTAAGGTGACAATATACAGCCTTGACATACTCCTTTCCCAATTTGGAATCAGTCTGTTGTTCCATGTCCAGTTCTAACTGCTGCTTCTTGACCTGCATACAGATTTCTCAGGAGGCAAGTAAAGTGGTCTGGCATTCCAATCTCTTTCAGAATTCTCCGCTGTTTGTTGTGACCCACACAAAGGTTTTAGTGTAGTCTATGAAATGGAAGTAGATGTTTTTCTGGAATTTTATTGGTTTTTCTATGATTCAGTGGATGTTGGCAATTTGATCCCTTGTTCCTCTGCCTTTCCTAAATCCAGCTTGAACATTTGGAAGTTCTAGGTTCATGTACTGTTAAAGCTTAACTTGGAGAATTTTGAGCATTAATTTGCTGGCATGTGAAATGAGCACAATTGTGTGGTAGCTTAAACCTTCTTTGACATTGTCTTTACTCAAGATTAGAATGAAAATTTACCTTTTCCACCATACTGCATAGTTTTTTGTTTTTTTTAATCAGGGAAAATGTTGCATTCACACAGCTCACCACCTGCAAGCATTCTCCACAGCCTCTCTGTTTCCCTCACTCTGCAAGTACCCTACAGGAGAAAATTTATTATCTTAAGATCAGCTGCTGACTAGCTGACCCACAGGAAACCCATGTATCATAAACACTCCAAACAATTGAATGGCATATATATTGGTGTGCATCTGACACCCTCTAGAGTCTATGGACATTTCTCCACCTGGTCACATAGACACAGAGTAGATCAGAAAGTTGGATACATAAAGAGACATTTATCATCTCCTCCTTTTATAACCATGAGTAACTATCCTTGTCAGTAGTGATTTGGTCTTACAAACATCCTGGGCTAGGTCCCTGAATTGCAAATCCTCTTCATAGACTTAGTCTCTATTGAGACTGCAAGAATGTGACTGGATTAGGGTTGCTCAGCTTGTTCAACTGCTTCCAACAACCTTTGATGAAGGGCAATCTCTTGATCAGCTCTCCTGAGAAAGCAGTGGTGTTTCTGGACTGGTTTTGCAACATCCTTAGGGCATTAGCAGAAATTTCTAGACAATATACAATACAATATTTCATCCAACATCCTGATAGTGACAAAATAAAGAGGCAAAGGGAAGAGGAACGAAGAGTAAAATAAGAAGACAATATAAGGAAAGAAAAACAGAAGAGAGAAAGTGAGTAAAAGACTGGGATTATGTAGACTGAAATGCTATTAGAACACTATAATAGGTGAAGACCCAAATGCTTATGTTTTAACTTTTATACTCTGAGACCAAATATCATCACTGTTTCCCTGGTAGCTCAGTTGATAAAGAATCTGCCTGCAATGCCGGAGGCCTGGGTTTGATATCTGGGTCAGAAAGATCCCCTGGAGAAGGAAATGGCAACCCACTCCAGTAATCTTGTCTGGGAAATCCCATGGACAGAGGAGTCTGGCTGCCTACAGTCCATGGGATCATAAGAGTTGGACACAACTTAGCAACTAAACCACCAAACGTTCTTTCTCCTTTTACTTTCATTTCCTCTTCTCTTTTTTCTGAAATTTCCCTTTGTTTATAGGTATTCTTTTGTTGCTATTAATTGAGTTGCCATAGTTCTAGAGATGAACAAAACTTGATACCTCTTCAGCTTAGAATTCAAGGAAATCTTCTTCTGTCATGCAAAGGAAGATTCCATACTCACACATGGAACACTGTCCAGCAAAACCAACCTCTTCTCTCTTGTGTTCTTAGTCGCTCAGTTGTATGTGACTCTTTGCGACCCCATGGACTGTACCCCACAAGTTTCCTCTGTCCATGAGGATTCTCCAGACAGGAATACTGGAGTGGGTTGCCAGCCCTCCTCCATGGGATCTGCCCAACCCAGGGACTGAACCCAGGTCCCCCACATTGCAGGTGGATTCTTTACCATCTGAGCCATCGGGGAAGTCCATGAATACAAGTAGCCTATTCCTTCTCCAGGGTAACTTCCCAATGCAGAAATTGAACCAGAATCTCCTGCATTGCAAGTGGATTCTTTACCAACTGAGCTACCAGGGAAGCCCTCTTTCCTCATAGCCAGGGATATTTTTACCTGAGTCCTGCTCCTGCCTCTAGCTGTGATGACCCAAACCTTTCAGAATGTGACAGAACACTCCAAATCAACCTACCAATCTCTTTTTGACTCTTGCGTGCATGCTTTCTTGTATTTGTGCTTTCCTCTTTGAAAGGCAAAAGACTATGGGTAAAATCCATATGCACTTTCTTTCTAAATCATGTATTGCTGAAAACATTTAATTTTATTGTGTTACCCACTTAAGTTTCTTTCCTTCAATGTCTATGTATTTCCAGAAGAGAGGATGATATTTATTAGAAGAGAAATTTGTCAATAAGGGGGACAATGAAACTGTAGGAAACATACACTCACAACTTACCAACACACACCTTCATGCACTCATCTCTTATAAAGTTTATTCAAAGTGTAAAAATAGGACTTTGGATCAGTAACAGAGGTGGCAATTTTGAAAGACCTCTCTGAGCTTGACCATGACATATAAACTGAACACTGTAGATTTCAGACAATATTGAGAAGAGCCATAGGTGTTCTGTAGAGACAGCGAGAAGCAGCTGAAAAGAGGATATTTGGCCAAGATTTAACAGTCACTCCCCTGCTATCTAGAGTGCTTTTGTTTTTTCTTCTTTTACAGATTTGCTTATAAGATTACATTTGAAGAAATAGTCCTGCTATAGCAAGAATAGTAGCAGAAGTTACTGAATGGAAACAAACGAAGAACCTTTGAAGTTCACTGACCATGTAGATTAGTAACTCATGTGTCTTGGAAACAACAAGAATTAAAATTGAGGTTTAAATATATCTCTATATTCCAGATGTTAGCTCTCATGTTTTGGGGAGAGAGGGTGACATAAACATGCAAATTACTATATTATATGGTACAGCAAAGTAAGGATGAGAGGTGATGCCAAATAAGGTGCTACAGTGGATTGAAATACAGCTAGGAGCCATCTGGATGTGAAAACATGGAGTTTTTGGAGTGAGAATAAGGAGGTTTTGGAGTGACACCACTGTGATAGCTTTATGATGGAGTTTTGAAAGGCTTATTGGATATTGATATGCAAAAATAGGAGGACAACATATCTGTCAATTCATTTAGGATCATCTTATGATGTAAGTATCTACTACATCCGGGACGTAGGGAACTGAGATATTAAAACATATAGCATTAAAGGTGGCAGTGAATAATGACGTCTGACCAAAACACAAGAAATATTCATTTTTTCTAATAAACATGTAATATCTCTCATGATTATACTCCCATGATATGCTATATACATTACTGTGGAGTTAGATTGGAGAAAATCTTGTACAGATTACTTGTACATTAAGGAGGATCATTTATGACAATTTGGAGAATTTGTATTTATTCCCAAGGCAACAGGAAACCAGGAAATTTTAGTGCAAGAGAGTAATATGTCCAGAATTAAATAAGAGAAATCCTAACCTGGATTGAAGATTTGTGAGTGTTGGGGCTAGTAGAGAAAAAGAAGCAGCCCAGAAACAGCTAAAGGAAAATCAAAGAGGGCTCTGCCAAGGGAAAAGAAGCAAAGGATGTGAGAGATGCAGGAAAAGAATTAGGCCTTGACCATACAGAGGGAATGAGACAAACATAAGAGTCAAAAAGGCATCCAAGAACATGAGACTAGATGAGTAAATAAATAACTGAGACGTCGAAGAGAAGGGAGGAGATAAAGTTTTGTCCAGAAGCATCTGAAGTTTATTTTCCTGTATTTCATCAATGGTACTGACTTAGAAGCAGAAGTCATCAAAAAATGTTAAGTTACTACTGCAAATCACAGAAATAACTACACTCAAGAGCCTCAGCTAGACTCTATCAAATACCAAAACCAAAGCATCACTTGCAGTGATAACAAGCAGGAAGTCACTAGTCACTTTCAATACTTACATAAGACATACATTGTAAAACATAGAGGATGGATGCAAATAAAATGAAAACAACACATTCCTTTACAGATCCAGCCTGTTCCAAAACCTAAAGAATGCAGAAGTAATGCTCTCCTTAAACATATGTCTACTTCCTCCAAGTGTTTCTCAATCCTTTTGCTATAATCCTCCCTTGTTTACTGTTGTCCCTCATTTGTCTGACTCTCAGCAGATGGTCAGCTAATAATTAATCAAATATATAATTTTAACATGTTCACTCCTAAGATAATATTCAATCTGAAAGATTCTTGAAACTGAAAAACTTTCTAATCCCCTGGTCCAACAGATGGTCAGGTGAGAAGATGTGAATTCTTTTAGTGTTGGAGCTTTTTATTGCTGCCATGTGACAATCTTACCTGCATAAAAAGGCAACATTTGTTGGACAGATCCAGAAATTCCAGAGTAAAGGATGCAGAACCCCATTTGAACTATCTAAAGCCAGAGCTGCCATTGGATGTTTTCAGTAATCTAATAAATGCCTTATGCTTTTCCACTTGTGTTTGGGTTTCTGTCAATTGCAATAGAAATTATTCTTGGTCATGTACCTGAAATGGAAAGCATAATAAATGGCATATCATTTCAAAAGTTATCAGTAGGAAAAAAAAATGATAATATTTGATTTAAAATTTTTTCATAAACTAAAAATCATCATGTATTTATTTTGCAACTCCTAAGTGGGTTTAATCTTGATTTCTGTTGATTATAAACTCTGCAAAAAAATAAAAACTTCCCAGTTATATAGTTAGATGCAATCAGTATGGTAACTCTGAAGAAATGCTACAGACAACCAGCTAACTGCCACATGTTAAAAAAGAAAAAAAAAAATCTGGAAATAATGGGATGAGCATAGTTTCTAAAAAGAGAAATGTTAGGGTGAATTTACTGTATAATACAGTATTATGTTATCTATAAAATTCATCTGAAATAGTAAAAAAAAAAAAAAGATATCAGTTGCATTTGCAGAGATGGGTACTCTTGCCTAATTATTTAATTTACTATGGACTAATTAGAGTTGAGGAAAAGATTAATATCAGTCCAAATATATTTTCTAGTTTCTTCAAAAATAGATTCTGATAAGAATTGTTTCTCTTTCAATTCCACATCTAAAATTGAGTTCAGGCAAGAGACATATTTCTCTTTTTTTGGAGGGAGGGTTTATTTATTTATTTTACTTTACAATATTGTATTGGTTTTGCCATACATTGACTTGAATCTGCCATGAGTATACATATTTCTTTATTATTTCCGCCGCTAAAAATTATTCTAATTTGGCTAGACTTCCATTATTTGAAGTTCAGATACATTCATTGTAGTGAACAGCAGAAAATGCTTCTTTAAATACTGTCACATGCCAGTACTGTTCAAAGAAATGCCCCAGATGTCACCAACTGAATCCCAGGTGAACGGCTAACTCTTTACCTGGAAAAGCTATGAAATAATAACTACCAGAATCTACTGCCTAGGACAATAAAACAGAATTCTGAGCTCATCTTTATTGTATTAAGTAATTTCCATTTATAAGGGGGAAAAAATTATCAGCTTCTATTGAAAGAGAAGAGGAGCTACCGACAAGGCCAGCTTGTAAAGAAGACTCAAAAAGAAAGGTATTACTGGATGCACAATTTGGATAAACATCTCAATAGCAGTAAGGTTGAAATCTTTATTCTACACCCTACTGCTCCAACAATATGACACAAATATACCCCACAAACTTACTTTTAATATCCTATAAAAAATAGTTTTCTTATCCTTTACTTTGTATTTTTCTCTACCAAACTGCTCTGCTTACTCATAGTTTCCATTACCTCATAACTTTGGCAAAGTTCATCATATCTTTCCAGCTGATTTCTATCACATTCAAATTTGCTTCCTGCTGCTAAATGACTCATCCTCCTAGAATTTTCTAGTTCAAGAGAATCTCATATGAACTGAGTTCATATTTTGTGAGTCAGACCACACCACAGCTTCCTCATAAGCTTTTGAATTGACTGCCCTTGAGTCCAGTTGGGGATGACTAAGAAGGTTGCAAAGTTCAGTAAGATTTTTATGAGGCAGCTTATCCTACTAAGGGGATAAGCTTACCAGGATAAGTTCTCCATGAAGCCATGGAGAACAAGATACTTAGATAGTTTAACTCTTGCTAACTAGTAAAGCAAACTGCCTACATCTTCCACAACATAATTGCAAAGTTACCCCTACCTAACACATTCCATCTATCACATGTATTGCATATACATCCATATCATGCAAATTGAATGCTGTTCATCTCATATCAATTCCATCTCCTGCCTCTGGAGGTGTTGTCAAAAGGTTCTTTCAAAAATGACTCAATGAGTTGGAGTGTACTGTGTAATGATCAAGACCATTGATCTGAAACTAGACTGTGAAGTCCAGTTGTGATATTTAATATCTAGGCAACTGAGTTTTCTTTATTTCCTGATCTCCTAGTCTACAAAATGAATATGCTTCTCACCTATACTGTGAGACTTTGGGGGAGATTGAGCAAATCAACAGAAGAGCACTTAAAACATGGAATATTAGCTACTTTTTAAGGGGTGTTATTGAAATACATTCAGTTTTTATCTCCTCTCTACATCTGTAAATTGTACACTTCAGTTCAGTCACTCAGTCGTATCTGACCCTTTGCCACCCCATGGACTGCAGCACGCCAGTTTTCCCTGTCCATAACCAACTCCCAGAGCTTACTCAAACTCATGTCCAATGAACTGGTGAAACCATCCAACCATCTCATCCTCTGTCGTCCTCTTCTCCTCCTGGTCAATGTTTCCCAGCATCAGAGTCTTTTCCAATGAGTCAGTTCTTCGAATCAGGTGGCCAAGGTACTGGAGTTTCAGCTTCAGCATCAGTCCTTCCAGTGAACACCTAGGACTAATTTCCTTCAGGATTAACTAGTTGGATCTCCTTGCAGCCCAAGGGACTCTCATGAGTCTTCTCCAACACCACAGTTCAAAAGCATCAATTCTTCGGTGCTCAGCTATCTTTATAGTCCAACTCTCACATCCATACAGACTACTGGAAAAACCATAGCTTTGACTAGACAGACCTTTGTTGGCAAAGTAATGTCTCTGCTTTTTAATATGCTGTCTAGGTTGGTCATAGCTTTTCTTTGTACACTTAAACATCACTAAAACACTATTATAATATAACAGTAGACTCCTTGAACTATTTTAACAGTTGGGTGTTATAAATGAGAGAAATGGGGAGAAACCTTTACTTCTCAGGACCTGGAACTATGTACCAGTCATTTGTTCTGGTCCTGAAAAAATATTTCTTTTTCTAGGATAGTTCATTAACTTTGAAACATGTGATTCCCAAGATTGGCACTATAAGGTCATTTCTTTTTAGATGGTAAGACATTAATGGACTGAGTAAATAAGAATGACACCCTCTATATTGTATGATCATAATTTAGTATATTTCAGGTGCTAATGGTAAATAGAATAGAGCTCTCAATTTTATAATCACTTAGACACTTCTCTAAATGCTCCAAAATTAGGTTGTGTGTGTGTGTGTGTGTGTGTGTGTGTGTGTGTGTGCATTCAAAGAGAAACACAGTAACATTCAATGGCTTATGCATGTCTACATGGTAAGGCCTCTTGCTTTGTCCCAAATGACATAAAGTCAGATAATCACAGTTCTAGTCAGAGTAGTATAGAAGAATGAACAATACTTGCTTATAGGTCTCCTGTGGATACTAATGCAATTATTAGAAGGTCAACTTGACCATAGATACCATTCCTACTAATTTCCTGAGGAGTAAAACCTACATGCAAAGGTTACAGCAACTTGGCACCTTTCCTTTGCCCCATCTGATGCTAAATGTTGCTAAGATCCACAAAGTTTCCAAGGGTTCAAATGTGATGCAACTGTTTGACTTCACTTGACATGGTTTCATGAAGCATTGAAAGTGCAGACACAAAACAGTTGGCTTACTAGCCCTCCTCGTACTTACAAGAAGCTAATTTTACTGCACCTTATATCTTTGAACTCTCATTCAACAGAATTAAGAATTTATTCTTTTAAGCTCTGATACTGTCAGGGGCAGATGGAATCAAAGATATAAAAAAAACCCTTGATTATAGTCAATACATCTCATGCTCAAAAACCCAAACAAGACCTGAATTATCCCCACTCCTGTTTTTTTTTTTTTTCTTCTTTTTTAAACTACGTGTCTCAAAAAAGATGCCAAGGATAAAAACAAAGACTTATCTAGTGAATTAAAAACATTAAGTAGTCATCCAGTGCCAATACTTCTTTGACTACTGATCAAGACTATTTTATAGGAAAATGGCAAAGACATCCATTATTCTTGCTAATAAAAATTCACTGACATGAAATAGATTAAGAAGAAAAATAAAGCTACATTCACTAGGTCTGTATTGAGAACACATGACATGAGAATACAGTCTCAATGACCTTTTCACTATCTCTGTTGAATTGACTTCAATGTGGTTCCTTTCATCTTCATGTAGGAATGAACAAACCACCTCCCATGGAGGCTGAGACTTACAAGAGGTCTGTCCCTTGCTAAGATCCTTACCCAACAGAAAGTTCATGAAAGCTGCATAGTGATCACATTCTACACCTTTTCACCCAAGCCCCAGTGGAAGCCAGGATTAATGAGACTGATAAACTCTGATTTGGCCTTTTGGGCATTTAGAGAAAAACACCCCATTGTGATCATTCAAGGTCAATAGGAGAGGCCATGACTACCCTCAGCTCTCTTAACTGGCTATTGTTCCAAAGACAATTTTGACTCCAACAGGCAATGGCAAATGTGCAAACATTCCTTTCTTTCACTTTCCTGGAATCAGAAGGGGACACCATCAAAGGTCAAAATTTCCAGAATAAAGTGACAGATCAAAGGTTATTGGAATATTAAGCTTTTTAAACTTATTACCAATAATATATTTTTATCCATATTCTCATTGGGACAATTTCATGTTCAAATGAACCATTTATGTTTCATTGTATCTCTAATGTTTCCTCTTATTTCTTCAAGTTGGCTGACAATGGTAATGTCATAAAATGTTCAAAATATTTGGGGTAAAGAAAAATCCCAGTTTGACAAAAATTCAGTAGATGTATGTTGTTTGTTCATAATGAGAAAAGCATTTGATATGGGAGAAAAAATGGCTCCCCAAAAATGTCCATGATCAAATTCCTAGAATCTGAGTCTATGTTATCTTCTATGGCAAAAGGGACCTTGCAAATTGTAACTAAATTAAAATTCTTCAGAAATTAACCCAGATTTACTGCATGGCACCAATATAATCACAAACTCAGGCCTTATAAATGAAAAATAGCGGCACAAGAGTCAAAGGCAGAGGAGGAGATGTGACAAAAGAAGAAAAGTTGGGAGTCATGCAAATACTGGCTTTTAAGATGGAGCCAAGGAAGGAGAGGAGCTTCTAGAAGCTAGAAAAAGGCAAGTAATTCTCCCCTATAACCTCCAGAAGGAATGCAGCCCTGTCAACACCTTGACTGTAGACCAATGAGACCCACATGGACTTCTGACATCCAAAACTGTAAATTAATACATTTTTCTAGTTTTAATCCACCCAGTTGGTGGTGATTTGGTACAGTGGCAATGGGAATCTAATACATGGTCTAATAACTTTAATATTAAACCATTGTAAAGAATCTATGCAAATAGGTAATGGGCCAGTTTATAGCCCATTGTTAAAATGATTATTAACAAATCTTAACTGACAACCCATTACTTTTCAAAGAACAAGGCTGCCTTTAGACTCAGTGAAGACCCATGACTAAAATATCAAATTATGGCACACTTATAGTCAACATGATCCACGTTATCTGCCTGAAAAAAAGTATTTGCAACTTTATCATTTTGGAAAAAAATCTAGTGATCTAAAATTAAGCTTTCTTTAATATGTTACCTAGTTCATTGTTGGCAATCAAAATAATATTAAAAAATAAAAGGTAATGTCAAAATTCCTTCTTTATTTTGAGATAGGCTATAAAAATATTCTAAACCTTTGTGGTTTCTAAGAACTAAAGCAAGTACATTCACATTTTAAAAAGAGATGATTTTCTAAATTCCTCAAAAGTGAGTGAGTTATTTAAAATAAGCAGTGGGAGTAAACAAAATTGATCAAATAACTTTGCTTGTAGTTTTATTTTGAAGGATAATAAGAATGATATGTTTTATTATTGCATCAAACAGAGAATTGAAAATATTGCTTTTAAGCATCATGTATGTGAACTCAGAAATATTATCACTGTTAATTATTGCTAGTTTACATAAACAAGATTTGGTTTTGTTTCTTTTTTAAATCAGGAGAGACAATGCTTTTAATTCACTTGCATTTGTTCAAAAGAAAGTCTAACCTCAGACTATATCTGTGCTTTTGGAGATAGCAATAATATTCTTCCTAACATCAAGGACAAAACAAATATGGGAAATTTTGGATAGGTACTGAATTCATAAATGTATACACCTTCATGGGGGCTTAACATGGGAAAAAAGTGTGTTTTTTTCTATACTATAAGATTTCTGACTAAGATGGTCAGTAAGTCTTTGCTAAAACTTGGAATAATTATTTGGAAAATTTTAGTTTGAGACACTTTCAAAAAGAAAATCAATTGGGTGCAACCAGAGTATCTGACCTGGGTCAGATTTGTAACTGAAAGGAACCTGATAGACATCACACTTTCCCCAGTGGGCAAACTACCTTCAGGACTACAAGTGTATTCTAGTTGGCTATATAATTCACTCAAAATTAGCAATTATAATTTTAAAAAAACAAAAAAACTAAGGTATATGTGCCTGAGTAAAATGTCAATTACTTCTAGGAAATTTGTGTTTATTTTACAACTTTCAGATCTTAAAAAGCATAATTCATAAAAATTATGATCATAAACCCTTTCATGGATCACAGCCTTGTCCTGGTGAAGGGGATTGTCTAACTTGAAACTTGAAAAGCTATGAGCCATGCCGTTCATGGCCAACCAAGATGGACAGGTCATAGTGGAGAGTTCTGACAAAACATAGCCCATTGAAGGAAGGAATTGATAAACCACTCCAGTGTTCTTGCCATGATAATCCTATGAACAGCATTAAAACGTAAAAAGTTATGATATTGGAATATAAGCCCCCCAGGTTGGAAGGTGTTCAATATGCTACGGGGGAAATGTGGAGGGCATTTACTAATAGCTCCAGAAAGAATGAAGCAATTAGGCCAAAGCAGAAATGATGCCTACCTGTGGATGTGTCTGGTGGTAAAAGTAAATCCAGTGCTGTAAATAACAATATTGCATAGGGACCTGGAATGCAAGGTCCTTGAATCAAGGAAAATCGAAGTGGTCAAACAGGAGATGGCAAGAGTGAATATTGACATCATAGAAATCAATGAACTAAAATGGACAGGAATGAGTGGATTTAACTCAGATGGCCATTGTACCTACTACTGTGGGAAAGAATCCCTTAGAAGAAATGGAGTAGGCCTCATAGTCAACAAAAGAGTCTAAATGCAGTACTTGGACTCTGCAGTACCAAATGCAATCTTAAAACCAATAGAATGATCTGAATTCATTTCCAAGCAAATAACTCAGCATCACAGTAATCCAAGTCTATTTCCAAACACTGAGCCTGAAGAAGCTGAAGTTGAACAGTTCTGTGAAGACCTCCAAGACTTTCTAGAACTAACACCAAAAAAGGATGTCCTCTTCATCATAGGGGATTCGAACGCAAAAATAGGAAATCAAGAGATGCCTGGAGTAACAGGCAAGTTTAGACTTGGAGTACAAAATGAAGCATGGCAAAGACCAACAGAATTTTGTCAAGAGAACACATCAGTTATTGCAAACATCCTTTTCCAATAACATAAGAGACAACTCTCCACATGGATAACCCAAATGGTCAATATTGAAATCAGATTGATTATATTCTTGGCAGCTTAAAGTGACGAAGCTTCTTACATTCAGCAGAAACAAGACCTGGAGCTGACTGTGACTCAGACCATGAACTCCTTATTGCAAAATTCAGGCTTAAATTGAAGAAAGTAGAGAAATCCACTAGGCCATCCAGGTATGACCTAAATCAAATCCCTTATGATTATACAGTGACAGTGACAAATAGATTTGAGGGATTAGACTTAGGTCACCCAGAGTGCCTGAAGAACTATGGACAGAAGTTCATAACACTGTAGAGGAGGCAATGACCAAAACCATCCTAAAGAAAAGAAATGCAGTTAGGCAATGTGGTTATCTGAGGAGGATTTGAAAATAGCTGAGGAAAGAAGAGAAGTGAAAAGCAATGGAGAAAGGGAAAGATATATACAACTGAAGGCAGATTTCCAGAGAATAGCAAGGAGAGGTAAGAAGGTCTTTTTAAATAAACAATGCAAAGAAGTTAAGGGAAACAATAAAATGGGAAAGACTAGAAATCTCTTCAAGAAAATTGGAGGTATCAAGGGGACATTTTCTTCAAGAATGGGCACGATAAATGACAGAAATGGTAAAGACCTAACAGAAGAAGAAGAGAATAAGAAGAGGTGGCAAGAATACACAGAAGAGCTATTCAAAAGATTTCTTAATAACCCAGATAACCATGATGGTGTGGTCACTCACATAGAGCTAGACATCCTGGAGTGAAGTCAATGGGCCTTAGGAAGCATTACTATGAACAAAGCTAGTAGAGGTGATAGAATTTCAGCTGAGTTATTTCAAATCCTAAAAGATGATGTTGTTAAAGTGCTTCACTCAACATGCCAGCAAATTTGGAAAACTCAGCAGTGGTCACAGGACTAGAAAAGGGCAATTTTCCTTCCAATCCCAAAGAAGGGCAATGCCAAAGAATGTTCAGACTATAAAACAATTGTGCTCTTCTCACATGCTAGTAAGTTTAGGCTGAAAATCCATTAAGGTGGTCTTCAGCAGTACCTGAACTGAGAACTTCTAGATGTACAAGTTGGGTTTAGAAAAGGCAGAGGAACCAGAGATCAAATTGCCAGCATCTGCTGGATCATAGAGAAAGCAAAGGAATTCCGGAAAAACATCTACTTCTGCTTGATTGACCACACAAAAGCCTTTGACTGTGTGGATCACAAAATACTGTGGAGAATCTGAAAGAGATGGGGATACCAGACCACCTTACCTGCCTCCTGAGAAATCTGTATGCAGGACAAGAAGCAACAGTTAGAACTGGACATGGAACAATGGCCTGGTTCCAAATTGGGAAAGGTGTAAGACAAGGCTGTATATTGTCACCCTGTTTACTTAACTTACATGAAGACTACGTCATGCAAAATGCTGGGCTGGATGAATCACAAGTTGAACTCAAGATTGCCAGGAAAAATATCAACAACCTTAGGTAATTAGCTGACACCACTCTAATGGCAGAAGAGAGGTGGAACTGAAGAGCCTCTTGATGAGAGTGAATGAGTAGAGTGAAAAAACTGGCTTAAAACTCAGCATTCAAAAAACTAAGATCATGGCATCCAGTCTCATCATTTCATGGTAAATAGATGGGGGAAAAATGGAAACAGTAGCAGACTTTATTTTCTTGGGCTCAAAAATCACTGCAGATGGTGACTGCAGCCATGAAAATAAATGAAGATTGCTCCTTGGAAGGAAAGCTATGAAAAACCTAGAGAGCATACTAAAAAGCAGAGATACCACTTTGCTGACAAAGGTCAGTCTAGAAGAAGCTATGGTTTCCACAGTAGTCATGTATGGATGTGAGAATTGGACCATAAACAAGGCTGAGTGCCAAAGAATTGATGCTTTCGAACAGTGGTGCTGGATAAGACTCTTGAGAGTCCCTTGGACAGGGGAGGAGATCAAACCAGTCAATTCTAAAGGAAATCAACCCTGAATATTCATTGGAAGGACTGATGCTGAAGTTGAAGCTCCAATACTCTGGCCACTTGATGAGAAGAACCGACTCATTGGAAAAGATCCTGATGCTGGGAAAGACTGAGGAGGAGAACAGGGTAACAGAGGATGAGATGGTTGGATGGCATCACCAGCTCAATGGACATGAGTTTGAGCAAACTCTGGGAGATAGTGAAGGACAGGGAAGCCTGGCGTGCTGCAGTCCATGAGGTCACAAAGTGTCAGACACAACTTAGTGACTGAACAAACTAGCAAATGTGTGCTAGGTTATTGTTCTCAGAACTCTTCCTTATCACATTCAGTAACAAGGAAACACAATAAAAAAAATAAAAAAAAAAGAAAGAAAGAAAACAGAATTTCAGGACTTCCCTAGTGACACAGTGGTTAAGAGTCCACCTGCCAATGCAGGGGACATGGGTTTGATCTCTGATCTGGGAAGATCCCAAATGCCACAGAGCAACTAAACCACCACAACAATTGAGTCTTTGCAACAAGAGAAGTCACTGCAATGAGAAGTTTGTGCACTGCAACTAGAGAGTAGACCCAGCTTGCGGCAACTAGAGAAAGTCTGTGCAAAATAATGAAGACCCAGTCCAGCCAAAATAAATAAATAATAGCGCCTGATACGAAGGCAAACTTAACTTTATCCCTATTCTCAGTTGCATCCATATTCTCCTTCTCCTGCAGTTAACAAAGCAATATATACCTCTGATACTCTGCATAAATACAACATTGACTATGTTTTGTTTTAATTATGAACAAATGAAGTCTTTCCCACTTATTATCATATTTTCTGGCATATATTTGTTTTGTGAGAAAAAAACAAATTAAATAATTTCTAGATCTTTTTCCTTATTGGTCATGAGAGCTAAAAACTGATCATTTTCTGGTGATAATTATGAATTAACAACATCTAATAAAGGACAACATGGGCAAACGTGGTATTTGTTTTCCACTGAATGACATGAATGCACATATCTACTTGCACTGTGAGCTTTATTTTCAATTGTTTTATTTCTTACAGTTTAAAAGGTGCACAGTAAAGATGCCCTCATCATACTGTAAATTTAATACACTAGGCACATTCTAATAATTGTCTCCAAGGTCTCCTTGTTAAACAAATGCTACTGACATGTTTATGTTTTTTCTAGTTAAAAGTCATTATTAATGGGTTGTAGCATGCTTTAAAAATGTCTCTGGCATAAATTTCAGAAGTTCGGTTTTGTGATATGTTTTCCACATTATTTTTCATTTAATTAAAAGGATGTGACTCCCACTCCCTCTCTAGTTCAGTGATATTTTAACTATTGAAGATTAAAGTGAAAATGTTCATTTGTTGGATTAGAGTTATTTGGATGAGACTGACGGGGCATTTTCAGAGTTTAAGTATCTAGCGCTTAAGCTTCAGTGAGGTCACATGTGTTTTATGGAGATATTAGAAAGCATGGATTATTCGTATTACTTCCTGAGGTGTTAAGTCAATGCCTTGCACAGTTAGCACCCTATAAATGATTGTTGGATTAGTGAGTCATGATCATAGTCATTAAGAATATCAAACCTTTCCTAGCCTTTGGTTGTCATCCTGTCTCCCATCAGGTCACCAGAAATGGTGTGTTTCTTCTATGCTTAAACATGCAACTCTGCTCACCCAGATGGTTGTACTCTTGCAGATAAATCCATAATCTATTCACTCTTTAAATCCATTTTTAATTAACAATGTGAGTATTTAATTTTCAACAAAGCCTCAGCGATGTTCAAAGCACCCCTCGTTATTGAGAAACTCAGATGGTGCTAAGACTGCTGTATCCATTTTGTTGGAAATTTGTGCATTGATTAGAGGTGTTATTTAAATAAACAATCATTCCGTGGCACAGCCTGGAAGAGCATCAGCTATAGAATCTGCGGTGATTTATTCTCATCAGTGTGTTCTCATGAGACGCTATGGGTCACGCAGGAAGTCGTGAAAAACCGTGTCCATGCAGGCAGACTCCCAAATGATTGCAGCACAGTTACTACAACCAAGGCACCTCATCTGTTTTGAAGACTGAAAAAGCCAGGATGTGGTGGATTTTCAATGAGCCCATCTGTGTGGTGCTTCGTTCTCAGTTGCTGGTCTGCCCAACTAAATCTCCATAACATGTTGGATGGCACAGGCTGGATTACTTGTATTAGAAGTCATCTTCTAGTGACCCCACAGGTGACTGCAGCATAATCAGGAAGCAGTAGGTTGATTCTGAAAGGATTTTAACGGGTTGAATATTAACCATGACTTAAACGTTAAAACTACCCAAGCTGATATGGTTATTGCTGCTGTTGTGATTTTTTTTTTTGGGGGGGGGGTGGGAGGGAGGTCACAATCCATTTCTTCTGTTTCATGTGCATGTCTATATCGTACTGCCAGGCAAATACAAGTGACTCTGGTGGAAACTAGCAATTCTAGACATTGTTAGATTACACAGAATTAAACATTTTGAATTGTATGATTATCAGAACCTTTATTCCCATTCTCCATTTCAGATCCTTAAAGACTATTAAGAAAAAGATATTTTCAGCTCATTCATGGTCTATTACTATGAGGTCAGGAGAAGTCTAATTGCAAAGATTATGGGATTTCAGTTGTAAGAAACTTAATTGCAAAAATAGGCCTCTATCTTCAAAGAATGTAGAAGGGAAAAAGTGCTTGGTATGGTGCTGCAAAGTCACAGGAAATCTTAAAGATTTCTTAAATCTAAATTTCTTAAATTTAAAGAGATCTTAAAGCTTTGCTTAACCCAAGATTTCAAAGAGCTAAGAAACATTAATATTTGATGGTTTAAGGTGAGTTTGTAAGGCATGGTGATCATGTATGCACAGCAGGCATGGAAGAAGCAAGTTCTGGAGTCTGGCCTTTGTCACCTCTTAGATGAAGAGAGAATGTGGTGGAACTGACCAGCTCACAGAGTCTGACTGCCTAGGAGTAAACAGACATACAGACAGAGGGTTCAGAAAAACAGAGCAAGTTCGTTTGCAATCCAGGTAATTGTCAGCAACAAGGGGTCAGAGGACAGGTGGCTGGAAAGGGGGTGAGTGTTTTGAGGATCAATAGAGTTGAGATGACATTACCATGAAAATCTTCACCTTGGTGTCAAAAATCCTGCTGACATGATGATTATTTCATTCATAACATGACAATATTCATTTATGAGAGAGAAAATCAAGAATCACAAGTTCCTGACTCTCTGTTCTGGGGAAGTTTAATTCCAGCAGAGTTGAGATGCAATAGGAAAGCCTGTGGTTTCCTTCTTTATATAAGATCATGGATCTTATAGAACTGCTTTGCAAAGAACCATCTGCATCAGAGCCACTTGTGAGGTCATTTCATATGAAGATTCCCGGGCCCCAGTTCAGGCTTGTCAAAATCAGAAGTATTTGGAAGATGGCCAATAAGGCTCTGGACTTTTTATAAGCTTTCTAGGAGACTGACTAAAACACTCTAGAAAACAGATATCAAACACCAAAGGACTGGGATGGAGGGGAGATATAAGGAGAGGCAGCTGCACTTTCTCTACAATTCCTACTTTTGAATGCATGGTTTGAGAAGCTGGAGATATGTCTGATGCTAGAAGCAAAAAAATTCAGCAGTATTTCTGCAGAGGCGTAAAATGGAAAGGGAGAATGAATATATCAATTGGTGATATGCTACATAATATGTAATATAATATATTAGTTAGTTACTTAAGTCACTCAGTCGTGTCCGACTCTTTGCAACCCCATGGACCGTAGCCCACCAGGCTCCTCTGTCCATGGAATTCTCCAGGCCAAGAACACTGGAGTGGGTTGCCATTCCTTCTTATAGATTGATAAATAGGCAGATGGATAGACGGATAATTTAGGCAAAGTAATTTGTACCAATATGCTTCAGTTAATATGGAAATGATAGAAATATAATAATCAAAACTATTTTAAGTGAAAAATTTTGGGGTTTGTTTTGAATAAAACACTTTATTTCATCATTTAAAGTGGCAGCAATCACCTCTAATGACATATCAGAAATATATTAGGCACTTCACTTGTGTATAATATTTGATTTCAATAACATGAAAATAAAGGCATTTAAGTAGCTGAAACCTGGGAAGTCATTTGATCATAGATGGGCATCTACATTAGTTATTCATCAAAACTCCTAAAGATTATTTCTTGATTTTTCTCTCTTGTTTTAGGTATTATACAGTGTTTATTTATCTCAAGTTGATTTCTAATTCCCTGATTCAGCACATTTAAAATGAATACAATGCAAGTGAAAATTTAGTCTGCAAATATGAATAAAAATAGGAATAGAAGTAGGTCTTGCAGAATAAAACAGCAAGTTACTGTTTAAATGGAAAATTGAAACAAACCATAGATGATTCTCTTGAAAACAGAAAGCCATCAGGCCAGGAAGACTGACTTTTCAGTTGCTTATGTCTATTTCACAAGTGACAAAGAGACCTTTGCCCTTGTGGGCTGTTTTGTTTCTATGTTCCACTCCAGTAACTCACCCAAAATGAAAAGCAGACTTTGGTTCTGTTACAGCATTCTTTAAAAAGAATAAGTCGTATTACTGCATACAAGTGAATTTGGTTTGGTTTGGTTTGGTTGCAGCAGAAGTTAACAAGGTGCCAGATGAGCATCGTGACCCCATTTTTATCTCAAGCAGACTAAATTCATAACAGAGAACGGGGCCTCTGTCTGCAGCTCGGCGAAACCGGATTGTGGAGCATTTCATAAGCTCAGCTGGTTCTGGGGGACAGAACATCTCCTGTATCCTGACTATCATTTGGTAAGTACATTTCCACACTTGGTGACACATGTGAGCCTTGAGCTCACGGGGCTTTCACTCACCACTAATCATATTCCCAACCTCTGCTTCCTCACCAGAGTGTAGAGAATCTACATAAAGAAAGTGCCCTTTCAGCTGTAGCTTTTCTCCACACAGCACTATCCTGAGTTTGGAAAGAACTCAACTCTTCGTCTCCCCTGGGCACACAGAACAGCAGAATAGAAGAGTGAAAGCTGCCAAAATGCTAATCATGTGAAAAAAAAAAAAAAATAACAAGATCCAGATGGGACAAAATGGACATATTTCATTTATCCTGGGAAGCTTTACAGTATATCATTTGTGATGCATAATACACCCAGCCCTGGCCCTTTATAAACAAATACTACAGAGGCATATGCCATGAGATTATAAACAGAGTTGTCCATAAATTTGATGGGACCGTACACTCAATGTTGCACACACAACTGTGGCTTATTCAGCAGGATCTGGGGGCTACAGTCTGTTCTCTTGGCAGCTGATCAACTGTGTAATCTCAGCTCACCCATTAGGACAGAATCCCACTGGACCAATTCACCCGAATGAAACTCAGAGACATTTCACACCAGAGAAACTAGGGCTCCTTTTGACTTGGCCCATGCTTGCGCTGGAAAACCTTGTTTAAGGCAGCCTGGTTTCTGAAGCGCTGGCAAAGCTCTTAACTTTTAGTGGGAAGAAGCAGGTTGTTTAAAAAAAAAAGCAAAGATTTCTAGGGTCCTCCTCCCAATTCTCAAACTCAGCCCACCTCTATTGATTCTAGAATTTTTTTCTTTAAATTGGAGTATAATTGATAAGGGCTTCACACTCACCTTTTAACAAGGTAAAAGGTAGGTCTGAAATAACAGCTCCAGGAAATACACTCAGTGAAAATGCTAAAATAGATATATGGTTAGGTATCTGCATACATGAGCATGAGAGATATTTCTAAGAGTCACTCTTTCAGCTTTATTTAGGAAGGAAACTGCCCTCCTCATTCTAGAGAAATATAATAGGGTTGTGGTTGTTATTCAGTCACTAAGTTGTGTCCGACTCTTTGACACCTCATGGACTGCAGTACACCAGGCTTCCCTGTCCTTTACCAACTCCCGGAGTTTGCTCAGATTCATGTCCATTGAGCCAGTGATGCCATCCAACCATGTCATCCTCTGTTGCCCCCTTCTCCTGCCCCAATCTTTCTCAGCATCAGAGAGAGCATCAGGGTCTTTTCCAATGAGTCAGCTCTTCTCATCAGGTGGCCAAAGTATTGGAGCTTGGGCATCAGTCCTTCCAATGAATATTCAGGGTTGATTTCCTTTAGGATTGACTGGTTTGATCTCCATGCAGTCCAAGGGACTCTCAAGAGTCTTCTCCAACACCACAATTCGAAATGTATTGCTGGAGGAGAAGTGTCATAGGTTGTAACTAACTATTGAGATTGGAACACCCTCAGCAATGTATTGCAAACCACTATATCCACTAAAACAAACAAACAAACAAAAAACTAGGCATGAAAGGTATTTTCAATGACCAATTTCTTTTTTTTCCCCTATATTTATTTCTTTCTTCTGTTTTCTTCTTCTTCTTCTTCTTTGATGAGGACCATCTTTAAAGCCTTGGGAACTTCCCTGTAGCTCATACAGGAAAGAATCTGCTTGCAATGTGGGAGACCTGGGTTCAATCCCTGGGTCAGGAAGATCCTTTGGAGAAGGGAATGGTAACCCACCCCAGTATTCTTGCCTGGAGAATCCCATGAACAAAGGAGCCTGGTGGGCTACAGTCCATGGAGTCACAAAGAGTCGGACATGACTGAGTGATTAAGCACAGCACACATCTTTAAAATCTTAATTGAATGTGTCACAATATTGCTTTTGTCTTTTGTTTTGGTTTTTGGCTGCAAAGCTTGTGAGATCCTAGCTCTCCAGCCAGGGATCAAACCTATATCCCCTACACTGGAAGAAGAAGTCTTAACCACTGGACCACCAGAGAAGTCCCTCAGTGACCAATTTCTTATACTTTATGTGTACCACTTCACCTCTGTACCCCTGACCTGTGGCTTCCATGTAGATAAATCTTGTGTATGTTAATATCCAGGATCACGTCTGTCTGTCTAGACTGATTTAAGAAGCAGAGCTGTTGGACCTTGAAGGAGCCAGACTTGGGGTAAGGGAGTTGGACATCTGACTTCATGTAAATTACTTCAACATACCCTTACAGATCAATCACTCTAAAACTCAAGGTCTATATAAAACTGTTTGTAAGTTGGAATCTAACTTGGGGAAACAGGAGGTATTTGGAAATCCATCAGGCTAGATCAGTGAGTCTGTTGCCCTTGATGGCAAAGAACACAGGGCAGAAAGTATCTGGTAGAAGGTGTTTACCACCTCTTCCCCAAGAAAAATCAGAACTGACGTATTCATGGAAGCAAAACAAAGATGGAATCAAAGCAATATCTTGCATCTCTATACTATTTATGCTTTGATCATGCCTCTGCCACTTTAGTAATTTATGATTCAATTTTTTATTTAAAAATAGTTCTTAATCTTGCAATATCCCTTTATTGTACCTAATGTGTATTGTGTTTTGAGCTAATAGAAGACATTGCCTACTTAGTTGTCTTCTGATTCTCTGCTCTTGAGTCTTCAATCCTATATGTGTGTGCTTGCTAAGTCACTTCAGTCATGTCTGACTTTGTGACTGGAGCCCGCCAGGATCTTCTCTCCATGGGATTCCCTAGGCAAGATTACTGGAGTGGGTTGCCATACCCTCTTCCAGGGAACCTTCCCAACTCAGGGTTTGAACCCACACCTCATATGTCTCCTGCATTAGCAGATGGGTTCTTTACCACTTGCACCACCTGGGAAGTCCATGTGTTTCCCTAGTGATGATGGAGAAGATAGGATGCACTGGATGCCTTGATCTACATCCATATAGAACTATCTGAAACCTCAACAAACAGAGCATAATAATCACATAGCATCATGATGCATCCCTTTAAATTTTCTCAGCTTGGCCTTTTTCTTTTTTTCTGAAAATGTTCTATAAACAGTTATCATAAAACGTCATCAGTTCAGTTCAGTTCAGTCATTCAATTGTGTCCAACTCTTTGCAACCCCATGAATCACAGCACGCCAGGCCTCCCTGTTCATCACCAACTCCCGGAGTCTACCCAAACTCATGTCCATCAAGTCGGTGATGCCATCCAGCCATCTCATCCTCTGTCATCCCCTTCTCCTCCTGCCCCCAATCCCTCCCAGCATCAGGGTCTTTTCCAATGAGTCAGCTCTTCGCATGAGGTGGCCAAAGTATTGGAGTTTCAGCTTCAGCATCAGTCTTTCTAATGAACACCCAGGACTGATCTCCTTTAGGATGGACTGGTTGGATCTCCTTGCAGTCCAAGGGACTCTCACCCCAAAAAATAAAATAGCACATCATAGGAAAATCTAAATGTTAATAAATCTTGATATGCTTGTCTAGATCTACAATGGATATAATGTTTGTGTCCCCCGCCCCCCAAAAAATTCATATGTTGAAACCTTAATCTCAATGTGATGGTATTTGGAGGTGGGGCTTTGAGGAGATGATTATATCTTGAGAGTGGAACTTCAAAAATGAGATAAATGCCCTTTTAAGAAGAGACCAGAAAAAAAAAAAAAAAGAAGAGACCAGAGAGTTTGCTAGCTCTCTTTCCACCATGTGAGGACACTAGGGGAAATCAGTAATCCACAGACTGGAAGAGGGCTCTTGCCACACCCTAGTCCTGCTGGCACCCTGGTCTCCCACTTCCAGGCTCCACATTCTGAGAAATAAATTTTTTGTTGATGTTTGTAAGCCACCTAATCTACAGTGCTTTGTTACAGCAGCCCAGACCGACTGAGATGAGACCAGAGTTTGTAACTGAGGCAAGAATTACTTGATGTCATTCTCTAAAGTCTTTCATTCAATATTCCCAAAGCTCTGAGGCTTAACAAATAAGATATTTTAATTTCTTCTTACATTACCTTAATTCTCACTTTGTGCCTGCTTCCTTGTTGGTGGAAAAAGTGAAGTGGTTGGATTAGGGATGGGAGAGTTTCCCTATCCCTAATTTTCTCTCCATGGCATCTAAACTCCAGAGATTTCATGGTGTCTTGGTTGGGGATGGGGAGCATCTGATTCTTATTATCACTTCAGGCTGACATCTCTTGAGCCATATTCCATCTCACCTACTCCGTACAGTCCAATTCATTCAGAGCTGTAGGGATGTCCCATGCTTCTGACTACAACAACTCTTCAGGTCCAGCTCTCCACCACCTGCCACCATCCACCTATCAGGCCCTGGAAGCATCTATCCAGATACTTTCATTACTGGACTGGGACATGGGGAACTCTGTGAACTTTTGGGGGGCAATGAAAGACTCTAACACTTCTTTGTTCCTCTTAGGTGCACAGAATATTTCTTTCCATAAGATAAAGAACTTGCCAGTTTCCTAGTATGTGACTCTGTGGTTGGAGGGCATACTTCTGTGCTCTTAGATTTCTATATGAAATTCAAGGATTCTAATATTATTCTTACCCCCAAATGAATTGGAGGAAAGAAGTATGGTACAAGGACTTTCTCACAAATTTTTGTTTATTTCTTTTTTTCCTACCAGTTTTTCTCATGTTCTTGTATGTGACAAATTTTATCTAGATCTTAGAGATTAAAAACACTGTTCTTGTTTTGTAGTCTTGTATTTTTTCAAATTTAGTTTTTCCTTGGTGTATGTCAAAAGCCAAGATTTTTACTCTGTTCATTGCAATCTTCAGCAGGCAATTCTGGCAGAATGTCTTGTTCTACTTTGGTTTGGGCTGAGGATAGAGTAAGAATAGAAGTATAGAAATAGTGGGAAAATCATATGGGCTAATTTTCTCACCATATTTATTTGTGATCTCATCTAAACATACCTTTAGATTTAATCACACAAGAGTACAAAGGATAGCAGAGTTGACAGGATAGGGTCAGTGAATGTGTGTGAACCAAATTAATGAATTTGACTTTTAAAATGTGCTTTGAAATTAGGCTTTTATTTAGTTTCCATAAGCCAATTATATTTAATTTCACAGAGGCATAAACTCCATGAAACACTGAGCAGACTAGATAATAAATACAAGTAAAAGTGCAGGTCTCTTTTGTTTTGGAAATTTCAAGGTTTGAAAGTATATAAATGACACTTGAAGATCAGCCATGACTCTTAATCGTGAACATTTGTCTTAATTTGTGGTGTCCTCATTTATTTTGGTCACAGGCATAACAATTTCTTTTTATTTTCTTTAGAAACATTTTCCTCTTTGTACAACTTCTTTTTTGCACTGATAATTAGGGTCATTAATTGCCTTTTACACTGGCTTTATTTAAATCTAGGTCCCCTAGGTCTTAGAAGCCTAGAGTTTCATTTCCTACATGATGAAGCTCTTGGGGTGAGTATACAGGTTGACAATATGTTCAATGTCACAGAAGACACAAGGCTTGGTGTGAGAGGGAAAACTAAAGTTGAGATCTGGGACTGAGTTTCCCCAAAGCTCAGAGGGTCAAAAATAGAAGCTATTATATCAAGAAAATAAGCTTCCCATTCCACAGTCTATTTTTGGCACATTTGAATTAGAGAGAGAAATTCCAAGACTTACTATGTAATTTCAATTTTTGTTCCTTCAACGTTGGATAGCTGAATATCTGGAATTTTGCTGATATGCATTGATTAAAATAAATACATGTGCTATGTCATGCTTGGGGATATGGAAGAGGGGGAAAAGGCAATTAAGATGTCTTGAGTGCTAACTATACAAAAAACATTCACATTCATCCTTTCAGGAAATATTTATTGACTTTAATATGCACCACATACTTTTGAGGGTGTCTGGTATAATTTGATGTGCAAAAGTAAATATAAGGCCTGTCTTCACCGAACTTACAATCTAGTGGTAAAAAGTTCAATTAAATCATTTTACAAATTAAAGTAAAATAATAATTGTGCAAAATGTAATATAGGAGCAGACTCAGGGCTATTTATTCTGTAACAAGATATTCCAGGACTGGAACTGATTGAAAACGCTGTTGAAATCTATAGGTAAGTTCCATGTAAATCTAAATACTGTCATCAACCAATGGTAAGTAATAATAATCATAGGACAATAATTTGGGTTACTTTTAGCAGCCATACTGGTTTTAAAATATTAAAATACTTAGAGTTGATAAACAGTTGATTTTCCAGGTCTCTTAGTGCCTACTTTCTCTGACTACTATATTATCTCCCAAGGAATATCCTAGATAATCCAAACCAAGACCACAACACAATTCAAAAACTAATGAGCTGACACTTTATAGACTAGGGTCCCTAGGATGCTTCTCCAGTAGTTGGCTTGTAGTTTGGTTGATTAATTCCCAAGTCTTACTAATTAAATATTTTTAATGTTAGCTCGGCCATATTGAAAATTTATAAATTTTTCTGAAAGATCATTATAGATTCTAAACAAAAAACTACAGCTTAGCTACAGTTTTTAAGCAGAAAAACTATAATTAGAAGTTAACTTGGAAAATTATATGGTAAAAAAGAGTACATAGAATAGGTATGCACAGACGCTGTGGTATAAAGGATCATTGCTTTTATGCTGAATAGAAAAGTTAGCATGCTCAAGCACACAGAATATGTAAAATGGTGAAATATGGCTTGAAATCAGACAAGAGTTAGAAAACATGAGGCTTTAGAAGTAATGCCAAACTTTTGTACCTTAAGAGGAGGAAATGGTCATAAGGACTTTATGTAATGGACAGTACAATGGCAAATTTTATGCATCAACTGGAATGGATAATGGGGTGCTCATATAACTGGTCAAACATATTTCTGAGTGTATTTTAGATGGAATTAAAATTTGAATTTGAATCCATAGACTGAGTAAAGCAAATTGCCCTCCTCAATACTGGGTAGCCTCATCCTATCTGTTGGAGGCCTGAATAGGACAAAAAAGCTGACTTACCTTGTGACTGCCTGCTTCTGGACTTGGACTTACATCACCAACTCTCCTGGTTCTCAGGCCTTTGGAAACAGACTGGAACTTATACTAGCAGCTCTTTTAGGTCTTTGGCTTTCTAATTGCACATCTTGGGACTTAGTTTCTGTAACTGCATGGTGCAATTATTACAATAAAATTTTATGTATCTCCATACCCTATTGATCTGTTTATCTGAGAGGAAAAAAAAACCAAATACAGGTAAAATAATCAAATTTGGCTTTGCGAATCAACTCTAACTAAGCTAATGCATGCATACATGCTAAATCACTGCAGTTGTGTTCGACTCTTTGTGACCCTACGGACTACAGCCTGCCAGGCTCCTCTGTCCATGGGGGATTCTCCAGGTAATAATACTACAGTGAGTGGTCATGTCCTCCTCCAGGAGATCTTTCCAACCCAGGGATTGAACCCTCATCTCTTATGTCTCCTGCAGTAGCAGGCGGGTTCCTTACCACTAGCGCCACCTGGGAAGCCCCCATAACTAAACTAGATGGAATAGGAATGAAGCTGAAAAGACTATTAGGAGGGTAATGAATGAAGAACAAATGTAACTTAGTCTATAGCATCAGTTCTCAATGGAAGTGCTACGCACTTTCCTAGACAATTTGGAAATTAATGACAGTGCTCTTATTCTGTTTTATTTTTTGGCTACTGGCACTGATTGATTTTAAGTGGGGTCCAGGTTTAATTTAAAGGGACAATTGTCTGGGTCTCACAAAACTTGAGAATGGCCCTGTAAAAAAAGCATATACTTTCATACAAATGAAAAACTCTCTAGAATCTATTTCAGTTTTAGATATAAACACACAGGATTTTTGCATGATTTAAGTATACACTAAAATTTCCAGGAATGAATAAACTATGTAAATGGAAACATAATTGTATTTAGTTTGTTTCAGAAGTTGCTACGTTTTGGCCAGTTTGTAAAATCATCTGGCTGAAGGGAATGCTGTTCCTGGTTTTAGAGTCCAATGCAAGGACCTGTATCTGCCTGCCTTTTTAACTTTCAAATCTGGAATGATTTTTTATGTAGGTGCAAACATCTGACAACATTGTGAGTCTTTTTTGGTCTAGACATGCCTGATTTTTACATGTTGAAAGACATATTGTTATTATGTAATTTCCTCTATTTCAACTTCATATTACAGTTAAAATATTTTTATTTTATTTTGAAATTTTGTGTGTAAGTTTGGTTATATTATATGTGAATTTGTTCTGTATATTAAAGGAAGTACTATAAAATATTTTATAGTATACATTGATCTGAAACAGTTTGGAATCACTGGCCTTGGATTCATGTTCCTATCAGTAGAGATGGAAAAGTGAATAGAATCCAAAGATATTTAGGAGGTGAGTAACAAGAAGTGATAAATGACAGAATATGAGGGTGGGATGGGTTGAGAGAGAAGGAAGACTCAAAGATGAGTCATGAATTATGACTTGCACAAATAAATGAATGAATGGAAGTGTCTTTTACTATGTTAAGGGAAACTGAAAGATGACCTAGTTTAAGAAGATCAACAAAAATTCAGTTTTGGTGCTCATGCCTATGAAGTCAGAAAGAATAGTAGAAACTAAGTACCCAGACCTTTTTTCAGGGCTAGCAAAATAAATTTGTGAGTCACATGTGGTCAAAGTGAGACCTGAGATGAGACTCCATATCCTGTCCATGGAGAATTCCAGCACATTCAGATTAGTTGCTGTTGCTGTTGTTCAGTTGCTAAGTCGTGTCTGACTCTTTGAGACCCCACAGACTGCATCATGCCAGGCTCCTACGCCCTTCACTGTCTCCTGGAGTTTCCTCAACTTCATGCCCTTTGAATCATTGATGTCATCTAACTTGTCCTCTGCTGCCCTCTTCTCCTTCTGTCTTCATTATTTCCCAGCATCAGGGTCTTTTCCAATGAGTTGGTTCCTCACATCAGATGGCCAAATGTTTAGCATTAAATTATTTTTAAAAATTTTATTTATTTGACTGCACTGAGTCTTATTCCAGCATGCAGAATCTTTTAGTTGTGGCATGTTCCCTGACTAGGGATTGAACCAGGACCCATGCATTGGGAGCTTGGAGTCTTATCCACTGGACTACCAGGGAAGTTCTTACCGCATGGTATTAGAGAGGCATTATTTACTATTCTCATTTTATGGCTGAGAAAACGAATGTGGAGATAACTAACTGAAGTCAGAGCAAGCCGGAGATTTGGGGGTTTCAGGTTGAAAAAACAAGATCTAAATTATTTTCATGCCTATTGAGGACATCTGTGAAGAAATAAAATCCCTCAGGGAATTTACATTGGGGGAAACATATAATAAACTATAAATATTATAGTTGAGAAGTCCTTCTTCATGGCTTTCTTTTGTTACTGCATATCTTGCTAATAAGGCTTTGACTGTCTTTTCTCTGGTTGTCATTAATAAGAATATTGATACCCTGAACTACTTTGAAAGATCTACCTCTGGAACAAAGGGTAGACATGCTTATTGCACATGGTTCTCTAAGCTCACAGTTCATCTTTTGTATCCAGTGGGTGTGCAGGCATCCATCTGGTCCCATCCATGTCACCCCCATGGGACTTAGAGCAAAGAGAAATGATGAAGTTATGCTGCTGTTCATGTGACTCATGTCCCATAAGTAATAAAACCCTTTTTCTCTGACCCAGTTTGATGTGTTCTGCCAGCAACCATGCAGTGGCGGTAGGCTGACTTGTGAGCTTGCAAGTAATATAAAAGCTTAAAAATTCTTGAGAATTATATGGTACACTAACTACTCATCCACCTTGCCAGAAGAAGATAAGGGCTATTGAAGAAAAGAAAGCAAACAGTGTAAGGGGGAACAGATGTCCTGAGGTGGGATTGAAGATAAATAGTGTGGCAAAGTATCTCATGTTAAGAGGTGAGCAAGGACTTGCAGGAGTTGCTTTGAAAATGCAGAGCAGGAGAATATACCAAACTGTCCACATGTGTGCACATACACAAAGTCAGTGTAAGTGCTCTAAGGCCAGAGTAGCAGTCAGTAAGGAGTAGGTGGGTGGGGGTTAGAGTTGCAAGGTCAGCGAAATAGTAGGATCAGAGAGTCTTTGTAAGGCATTTGAAGACTTTAGTTTTACTTCTGAGTGAAATAGAGAATCACTGTTGAGCACAGAGTAAGGTGATTTGATTTATATGTTAAAAGACTTGTGTTCACTGCTCTGCTGAGATGACAGTGGAAGGAAGCAATAGTCAAAGCAAAGAGCCAACCTAAAAGACATTTGTACTTTATTATCCAAGGGCTTTATTATAGTGTGTACTGATATATATTTAGATTATGGTAAGGCAATCCTGCTTTTAAAAGTAGGTATTAATGGAGTATTTGTTCCCTACTTTTCAACTGAGTGTACATTTAAAACCGATTAATTCATAAACACATTATTATGAGTATCCAAGGCAAGGACCATTTTTCTGGATTCTTAGACTAATTCATGACATTCAGGAGAACAATAAGGCCATAGGCAACACAAATTAACAGCTTTGTAGAGGTTGATGATGGTAGAGTAAAAAATAAACAGCATTTACCAGCTAAGTTAGTGTTAACTATACCAGGGATCAGTTCTTTATTAAAATACTAATGATTTGGGGATGCTAATAGACCACATTAACTCGGCAGGTGCAATAGATGATTGTGAGCAAGGGAATTGTTTTAATACAATCTACTTTTTGTTTTCTTTTTTTTTTTTGGCCTATTCAGACACAATATGATTGGAATTCCATTTGTGTATGCTGGCACCTGCAACATTATCTTTTCTAAACACCTCAAAATAGATTTTCTACCCTCCTCCAACCAGGAGACTTCATTATGACGCCTCCAAGGAGCTTGAAGAAGAAATGACTTTAGTCACAGCCTCAGCACTCTGACAACCTCTGAATAGTTGGCAAACTGACTAATTTGAACCAGAATTTCATCAGAGTCTCACAGCAGATTTGGATAGAATGGTTATTGTTATTAAATCAGGGCATGTTCTAAATGCAAGTCTGACTTTACCACAGAGACAGAGCAGGTGGCTGCTCCTCCCCTCCCCACACAAAACATTACTGGGAACAAAATGCAAAATGACCGGTGTGTGATTCAACGGATGGGATTTGGAAAGAGTAGGCAATTTCCAGTTTGCCTAAGGTAAGCAAAAATTCCACAGTCAACTGCTGACTAAATGGATTAACAAACTCAAACATTTTCAGGTTAGGGAGAGAGAAGAATTTGCAAATGAACTGACAATGGATTTAACAGGTTTTAGCCCGAGGTAGTTTAAAATTTTGAACAGCACTTACGTAGAACATGGGGCAATCTTGAGGCAAACACTAGTATTGAATCAGCTTTGCTATTACTTACAGATCCCTTGGTTCACTGACTCTCCCAAATTACTGTTGATTATTTCAGCATATTTCTAATTGGGTCACCAGAATAGGCGTACTCCATTTGAGAAAGCAATATACACACATAGCAGGCACACACAAATCAAATATTCTGTTTTCTGCCTTCCGTTATTCAAAATATTGAAATATGCCATATTCATGACACAATGGAAATATTCAAACTGCAAAGTGAAGCATATTAAATATGGCTTGAAATCTGTTTACGCTGCAAGTATATATTTCACAGGGAAATATATATGTTCAAATATTAATAAAGCTAACTGGATTTTCTACATTCTAGCTCAGAAGCTTTTCAAGGTATATTGCTAGGCATAAACTATGCATTGAACACTTTTGCTGTTATATTGTATTATAAGCAAATGTTCCACCTAAGTGATTTGAATAGGGGAGACTCAGGGCAATTTTTTTTCTTGATTAAGCTTGTGTCACCCCCTCAGAACATGGTCTGTGCCTTCCACCCTAAAGCCAGTGCGTAATGTGCCAAGACACACATGGCCAGGGCTACAAGCCTTGAAACTAGTGAAAATAGGCCCTTATGCTACATCTCATTCGATCTCCCACTTTGATATATATCCCTTTTGACAATGAAAAAAGTTACATTTTTTAACTTCAAGTGGAGGAAGTACTTTCTGGCCAGCCAAGGACAAGATGCCTTGTGTTTCATTTGGGCATGGGTGGAATGGCACAGTTTGCAGAGGCAATGAACCTTGCCTGGGCTGAGAGAGCATGAGGAACTTTCTCCAGCAGGAACACTTCTCTTGCTACCTCAGTCACTTACAAAGGTAATAGGAGACAGTGAACATGGTTTGCGGTGAGAAGTCTCTTATATAGTCTCTTAAGGTACCTATCTGGAGGGGCAGTCCTTACGTATATATGTAAGTGTTGACTCTTAATTAAAACAAACAAACAAAAAAACTAGGTTATCACATCTTTTAAAAATGCCCGCTCTGGTAATTACACGGATCTACCTATGTAATGAAATGGCATAGAACAATAAAACGATCACACACACTGCCCCAACAATATCAAATTCCTAGTTTAGATATTGTCCCATACTTATCTGTCAGATGTAAAACATTGGGTGAAACTGAGTGGTACACGTGTTACCTTTGCAACTTCTTTTGAATTTATAATTATTACAAAAATAAAAAGTATTGGCCTGTAGTTTTCTTTTTTTGTGGCATCAAAAGTAAAATTAAAACAAAATAGAAACACCCTCCTCTTCACGGAGCTGGTCACGATTTTTGGTGTTTTATGCAAGAGAACAGGAAACCATGAACTAAAACTAAATGACATCTGTTTCCAAGCTTTCTGTCAACCTTTTAAAAACAAATACTTCAACGACATTGAAAATGAGAACTCTAAGTTCCACGTTAAAAGCATGGTACCATGCTTTTTGCTGACAGCCATCTACATTTGTTCCAGAAGGCAGTACATGGCCCCACACTTTTACCAGAAAAGGTTTGCTTTATTCATCACAAATCATAGAACAAGGGCCTGAAGCCACTTTTAACTGATTAAAAGGGAGTTAGGAATATTATTTCAGTACATAAGGTACAGAAGAACATATAAATTGTTGCCTGAATACCAGGAACAACTGTCGATCACTAACTACAATTTGTGTTTTTGAACATGAGAAAGGCCCAGAAGAATCTAACCAAACAATGAAGAAGTTTCAAGTCGTCTTGTCACAGTTAGTCCCCTCCAATCCTCAAGAAATAAAGTTAAGAAAGCTGAGAAGGTAATGTCACCGAGATTTCATCTTTGTATCATCACGTCTACACATAGAAGCCCAGAATAATACACTAATGAGAACATATGTGTGACTCTTTTAAAATTCAAATGTCCTAGAGTATGATAGAAAAGGTTTCTGTTGTTTATGTTGGATGGTTAACCAAATTCAGCTTTCATTATAATTACTGCTCCAGACCCAAACTGATACACACACTGTTCTGTGTCTATATCTTAGACACATTTCAGACTATGTGATGTTTTCGAAGTGCTGAAGTCTTCTCTGAAGCACAAAATGGTGTCTAAAGTTGCCTCAAAGAGTCTGGTTGAAAGGAATGTTTAATAGTTTAAAAATATGATTCTTTTACATTCTTTTAAATATGTTTTTCTCATTATTCAAAAATCTTTTACAATTAAAAATTATAATTATTTGGACTTCCCTGGTGGTCCAGTGGTTAAGAATCTGCCTGCCAATGCAGGGGACATGGGTTCCATCCCTGGTCTTGGAAGGTTCCGTGTACAGTGAGGCAACTAAGTCATAAGTACTAAGCCTGCACTCTAGAGGCCACGAGCTGCAACTACTGAGCTCATGCACCACAATACTAAAGCCCATGAGCCCTAGAGCCCCTGCTCTGCAACAAGAGGCGCCACCACAACGCACCGTAACCAAGGAGTAGCCCCTGCTTGCTGCAACTAGAGAAAGTCCTCACACAGGAACGAAGACCCAGTCCAGTCAAAAATAAATAAAATCAAGAGATTAATTGCATAAAAAGTTAATTATTAAAATTATAAAAATTAAATTAAAAATTAAAAAAATTTAATACAATTATTTGATGTCATTTCCTTCTGCAGGGGATCTTCCCAACCCAGGGGTCAAATCTGAGTCTCCTGCATTACAGGCAGATTCTTTACCTCTGTGCTACCAGGAAAGCCCCAGGCATGTATGTATGTCTATGAATTAGGGTGTACATGTATGTATGTATAGATAAATACACATGATTTCTTACAGAGATGTGAATTTACCTCATTATGGAAGCAGACTTCAGCAGGCTGGTGCGGGAGCTTGGGGCCCAAGGGCAGGCAGATGAGAAAATGTATTTAAAGTAGGAGGAAGAAAGAACTAGCCAGAAGCATGTCCAGAGCCCCAGAGCGTGGACTGAAACCCATGTCATATTTTTGGTTGCCTTTGACATTGGTATATAGGAGTGCTGCAGAATCCAGGGCTCCTCATCCCAAAAATAACTACACACACTTGACCCAGAAGCTGGAGAAGCTGAAGGAGGGTGGAGGGGGAGCTGGGTCAGGTACAGAACAGGAAGTGAGCCAGCGGTTAGCGACAATGCCTGTGAGCAGTGACATAGCTACCCCTGCACTTCTGCACTCCCCATCTCCCAGGAGGACCTCTCCTGTTCCTCACCCTAATTGAAAACTTAAAAGAAAACGAATCCTGGGATACTAAGGCTAGCAGAAGTAAATTAAAAACACTTTACAAAGTCATACAATGATGTTAGAAAGTAGACTTCTGGTCCTGGCAAGCAAGTGTACTTAGACGCTCAGTTGTGTCTGACTCTTTGCAACCCCATGGACTGTAGCCCGCCAGGCTCCTCTGTCCATGGGGATAGGCAAGACAAGAGAAGATGGTAAATGAAAGAGGACCCAAGGAGGCTTCTTGGATGTGATCATGTCCCGTTTTAAAAATAATCAGGATGCTGGTTTACACCGGTGTGTTCATTTTGTGAGCATTCTTGGAGGAATGCCCTTATGATTTATGACTCTTCCCTGTATAGGTTATATTTTGACTAAAAGTAAATCAAAGACAATACAAAAATCCCAGTAATCACAACCTTGGTGAGCATTAGGCATGAGTTAGGAAGATACTATGAGGACTAATCAATAAACAGGGAAGCCTGGCATGCTGCAGTCCATGGGGTCATAGAGTCGGACACGACTGAGCGACTGAACTAAATCAGTAAACAGAGCTGACCTAAGTAGGGGGCTCAGGAAAGTCTACTTCATATGGTTCATTTTTAAGGTGAGAGTGAAGCTTAAGAATCAGCTATTTGGATGAAGCTGGTGGAGTTACTAGATGAAGACTGACAGTGCATTACAAGCCCAGGTGAGTGGAGAATAGTGGAAGGAGTGGAAGCAATGAGGCTTGAAGAAGATGCAGAGACCAAATAATGGTGTCTCAGTCTGCTCAGGCTGCTGTACAGAATACCACGGCTGAGTGCTTAAGCAACAGAAATGTATTTTCTCATCATCCTCAAAACTTGAAGTCCAACATCAGGATGCTTGCATGGTCAGGGTCTGGTGAAAGCCCTCCTCGTGGCTTGCCAATGGCCATCTGCTCACTATGTGCTCACATGGACTTGGCTTTGTGCCTATTAGGTTATGAGCCACCCTTATGAGCTCTGCTAACTTTAGCATCCTCCTCAAAACCCTATCTCCACATACATTGGGGGTTAGGACTTCAAAATATGATTTGCAGGGCAGGCAATTTAGTCCCTAGCAAGTAGAGAGCTCTGCGTGCCACAAAACAGTTTTTTTTTTCTTTTTTCTTTTTTTAACCCTGTCTTAAGAATGTGCTTAATGCTTTTTTGTGTGGGAGTGATCTCTTGAAGTTTTGAAAGACCACTCTGTTTGCAGACTGGATGGGGTGAAAGGGGAAGACCAAGTTCTATCAGAAGAAATTGAAGTGTTTCAGGACAGAAGGAGGGAAAAGTTGCTTAGATTCAATGGAGCAGTTTGTGTTGTGGAGTGGCTACAAACAATGCAGAAAATCATGGGTGTGAATCCAGGCTGTACGTTTCCTATATGATGCTTTGGGGCAATTATTGCCTAAGGTATGTATTGGGCTTCCCTAGTAGCTCAGCTGGTAAAGAATCTGCCTGCAATACTGGAGATCCCAGTTCAAGAAGATCCCCTGGAGAAGGGAAGGGCTAGCCACTCCAGTATTCTGGCCTGGAGAATTCCATGGACTGTATAGTATTCGTTTTTTCATGTATTATTTCTATTAGTTTTTTCATCTGTAAAATTAAGATCATAATGGAACATCCTCTATAGTACATCACAGGTTTAGGCTCCTTGGGAAACAGAAGCTCCAACTGAACTGTGTGTAGGGAGTTTCTTACAGGGCGTTGTATGGGGGGAGGGGGATGTAAAAAAAAAAAAAAAAAAGCAGAATTGAGCCAGGAGCGGGGGGGTGGGGCAGGTTTAAGTGTAATTAAGTCACAGCAGAGGTCTTGGCCAATTTTAACGAGAGTGCTGGAGGAGTATAGTCCCCTTCCCACTGGAATCCTTTCAAGTTGGGGTGGCAGGGTTTGCAGTTGAACTTGTGCACCGACCACACTTTGGGAAGAGTTGTGACATGGGGTGAGGCCCTTCTGCCAAAGGCAAGTCCTGAAGATGGACTTCACTAAGAAGTGTAGGCTGCCAATGCTACCAGCAGCTGAGCGAATGAGCCCATGAACTACGATGTGGGGAATCTTTGTGACCCAGCTCAGTAAAGCCTCTTTGCAGGGCTCTTGCGAGAATTCACTGAGCTGAGGCTGCAAGCTGCTTAGCATTGTGCATACGGATCCTGCTAGTTTGTGAGGCGATGAAGGTGGTGTCCATGGAATGATGTGGATAGGCTTCCAGGATATACAGTTGGCCCTTGAACAACAGAGATTTGAACCATGCAGGTGCCTTATACACTGACTTTTTTCAATATTTACTACAATACTATAGGATCTGTGTTTGGCTGAACCCATGGAAGCAGAACAGTGGATATTTTCAACTGGATAGAGAGTCAGTGCCCCTAACTGCTTCCACCTCCCTCCCCGACATTGTTTAAGAGTCAACCGTATTCTTAAGGGATAAAAACAAAGGGCACAATAGTATACACTACGCAATATGTATTTAGACATTTTGTGGAAGAAAAGGGAGGAGTGGATTTGTTAGTATTTGCAAAAAGAAATTAAAGAAAAAAGACTAATGAAAGTAATTATATACAGTGAATGTGTATGTTGGGAGTGAGATAGAAGTGTAGCTTCTCACTTCCACAAGGAGTTATGTTTGGATGGATAAGAGCTATGTGGGAAAGATTTAGGAATGGAAGCAAGACTTTGATGTTAGGAACTTTCTAGAGTTTTGAAATTTGAATAATAAAAATACATAGTCTGGTTTTACACTACTGAAAACTGTAAAATGCCTAAAATTAAATACAAAATAAAACCAAACAACTAAAGCTTATATTAAAATGGTAATCTAAGTACATAAAAATATTCAGATCAAATACCATTAGAATAAGTTTTTTAAAACTAATCAGGGGAAGCAAATGAAGAAACAGACAAAGGATTAATCTCAAAAATATACAAGCAACTCCTGCAGCTCAATTCCAGAAAAATAAATGACCCCAATCAAAAAATGGGCCAAAGAACTAAACAGACATTTCTCCAAAGAAGACATACAGATGGCTAACAAACACATGAAAAGATGCTCAACATCACTCATTATTAGAGAAATGCAAATCAAAACCACAATGAGGTACCATTACACGCCAGTCAGGATGGCTGCTATCCAAAAGTCTACAAGCAATAAATGCTGGAGAGGGTGTGGAGAAAAGGGAACCCTCTTACACTGTTGGTGGGAATGCAAACTAGTACAGCCGCTATGGAAAACAGTGTGGAGATTTCTTAAAAAACTGGAAATAGAACTGCCATATGACCCAGCAATCCCACTTCTGGGCATACACACTGAGGAAACCAGATCTGAAAGAGACACGTGCACCCCAATGTTCATCGCAGCACTGTTTATAATAGCCAGGACATGGAAGCAACCTAGATGCCCATCAGCAGACGAATGGATAAGGAAGCTGTGGTACATATACACCATGGAATATTACTCAGCCATTAAAAAGAATTCATTTGAACCAGTCCTAATGAGATGGATGAAGCTGGAGCCCCTTATACAGAGTGAAGTAAGCCAGAAAGATAAAGAACATTACAGCATACTGACACATGTATATGGAATTTAGAAAGGTGATAACGATAACCCTATATGCAGAACAGAAAAAGAGACACAGAAATACAGAACAGACTTTTGAACTTTGTGGGAGGATGTGAGGGTGGGATATTTCAAAAGAACAGCATGTATACTATCTATGGTGAAACAGATCACCAGCCCAGGTCGGATGCACGAGACAAGTGCTCCGGCCTGGTGCACTGGGAAGACCCAGAGGAATCGGGTGGAGAGGGAGGTGGGAGGGGGGATCGGGATTGGGAATACATGTAAATCCATGGCTGATTCATATCAATGTATGACAAAACCCACTGGAAAAAAAAAAATAATAAAAAAAAAAAAAAACTAATCAGGGAATAAAAATATTAAATTCATTTCATCTAAACAGAAAATAAAGTTATTTTATCTAAACAGGAAAAGGAAATCCTTGTGAACTGTTGGTGGGAATATAAATTGGTACAGCCACTATAGGAAACAATATGGTTATCTATTTTATAGATCTCTATTTTATCCACAATATCAATAGTGTATATACATCAATCCCAATCTCCCAATTCATCCCGCCTCCACTTTCCCCTTTGGCTTCCATATGTTTGTTCTCTACATCTGGGTCTCTATTTCTGTTTTGCTGTTTTGAACAAATACTTATGGTCATTAATACCATTTTAAAATGAAGAAACCAAAATAAATGGAAAGAAAAATAAAAAAATAAAATGAAGAAACCAGGGCTTGGGAAAGTTAGACTCTTTCATAATATAACAAAATTCTAAAGCAGTAAAACCAGGACTTGAACTTATCTCTTTTGTTTCAACTTAATCTATTAATCATTAGGCCACTGCTTAGTCCCAATCACCATTTTCCCTCAACCTGTAAATGGCTACTTAAAATAATCAGCTAGACAGTTAACTCTAGCATGTTTCTCCTTAACCTCTAAGAGTGCTCTGTATTATCTGTCAGTGTGAAGCTTAGGAGTAAGAGGACTTTCAAAGGGACAGATCTGAGACAGACTGATATAGAGATAGTAACTGGCTGAGATAATATGAGATAAGGGAAGAAAGCCAAAGTGCAGAGACAAAGAAATGTGAACAATAAAGGACCTGGCAGAGAGAAGACCCCAGCAAAGCATCAGGAAAGCCACAGACTGAGTCTCAAAGAAGAGCAGGTGGTAGGCAGTATAAAGACTGAAGCATGTACTTTTTTTGAATATTTATTTTTATTTTTTATTTACTTGCTTGTGCTGGGTCTTAGTTGAGGCACATGGAATCTTCAAGCATTTGAACTCTTTAGGTGTGGCATGTGGGCTCTAGGTTCCTGACCAGGGATTGAAACCTGCTGTCTGGGGATCGAACCCAGGTCCCTTGAATTGGAATGAGAGTCTTAGCCACTGGACCACCAGGGAAGTCTCACCTGAAAACGTGCACTTGAATCATTTATATCAAGATCACTGTGATGTTGCAGACAGCATTTCTGGTCAAAGTGGTGAAGCAGAAAACAGCTTAGCTTTACCACATCTCCATGACCGCTTTCAATCTCCCAACATAGCAAACCTCAGGTAAACGTATAGCAGATTCTTTAAATGAGTGGATAAAATCATCATAGAGAGCTAGGAGCCTGGTAGGCTGCAGTCCATGGGGTTGCTAAGAGTCGGACACAACTGAGCGACTTCACTTTCACTTTTCACGTTCATGCATTGGAGAAGGAAATGACAATCCACTCCAGTGTTCTTGCCTGGAGAATCCCAGGGATGGGGGAGCCTGGTGGGCTGCGGTCTATGGGATCGCACAGAGTCGGACAGAACTGAAGCGACTTAGCAGCAGCAGCAGCATTTAGATCCCTTATGCACTAAAATTGCAAAGAAATTTATATAAAATATGCACTGCATTAGATAATACCATTAATTACATAACCAGAAAAAACGAAGAGAATGAGAAAAATAAAAGCATTATATTTAGGGATGAGTCAAAACATTTGTGTATAATCATGAAGACTTTGGAGGTATATATGCACAAAACAGTCCTACAGAACTGACAGGTTGATGTTGCCAAAATGAAGATAATAGAAATAAGAACTATAGAATTAGACACCTTAATATATGTGTTCCAAGAAACCACAACATGTTAACATATATATTTTTACTAAAATTTTATAGAGAAGAAAGATAAGGTAATACAAATAAATTTTGTGAGCAAGAAAATATGCAGCATCGCTTTACAATTAGCAGGTATTTCCTGGATGTTTTTACTCTTCCCATCACTGTCAAATTAATAATTTCCAGTTCTCCAAGCTACAATAGAAAGTGAAATTGGCTCTCAGAGACAATTAAAAAAAAGGATAAACACTAATAATAATAAGGGTAATGATAATAGCAAAAATGGTGATTTAAAAGTTTATTTTTATCAATAATATTGAATATTTAGGTAGATCAAAAGAAGTAGGCTTGTATTTACCATACGCCTTCAAGATTTACCTTCCTTGAAATATCTTGCCTCATACTGACTGATAGTAGATAAATGGGTAAATACTCATGGAATAATAAAAGATGAGTGACAGCTAAGTGAAAAATACTTACCGGAAGGTTAGAGAAAACATATTTAGTGTGTCTACTATATACTTACATCATCTATCTAGTATAAAAGTAAATCCAGAATTCTGTTTGCTGAATCTCTCTACCAGACATCTGAATGTTCAATGGTTTCCTTATACTTTCTTCAGTGACTATAGGAAAGATTTGGCAGTAAGGAACAGTTGTCATATTAGAACATGCCATAAAGGACATGGTTTTGCTGGCCATTTCCTACCATTTGCTAGAAATCTCTGAGAGTTACAAAAGGATCTGTGACAGAGTCAGATAAAACTAAGATCCATAAGGTTAGATATTTCAATCAATCTTTACATAGCAATTTACTTGGAGATCCAAACGGCATGACAACAGAGAGAAAATAAGTGAGCTATTACAATAAAAAAATTCCCCATATCCAGTCATTTTCAAATAAGAGCTAAATTTGAGTTCTGGGCATATATGTTTGCAGTAAGATTTCATTTTATCATCTAATCAACCTAAATGGAAATTGTTTAATGCAATAACTCATAGGATAGTTCATGCAAATGGAGGAGGCAGTCAATTTACAGACTAATATCTTCCAGTAACTATAATAAACTGAAATGCAAAACAGACACCTACAGAAGCTCCTAGTCTGCTTCAAATCACTGAACCGTAGACACATCATCTCAGTGAAGGGGAACCAGCATTATAGCACATATTTCTTTTAAGTTTAAGAGATCATCTTGATGTGGAACTCATGATGTGTTTCCCTTCTGTTCAGAAGGCAAATAAGCAACAATACCAAGTAACTGGAAGACCTAATTCACTTCAGAGAAATCTACTTCTGCTAGCAGAAAAATCTGAATAGGTTGCTTCAAAAGAATCCTTATGACTTAGTTCTAACATGTCAATGATTTTTATAATGCATTGGTACCTTTATCTTGTATTTTGTAAAGATTAATATTTCTATTGGTAAAATCCTTTGAAGCCCTTGGATAAAATGCTGTCTAAAGTTCAATGTCTGATTATTTATGTTTCATCTAGCATTGTGGTTTCCCAAACGTAACTCTGCAGATTGTGTACCATATGTTTTCAAGTATAGGACTTTTGTTTCCGAAAGTATTTGTTTCTTATATTCAGTGACAGAATTACTTGTCTGCCAGATACTATGCAATCTTGTTATGTAAATAAAATAAATTTTAAAAGCTGACATTTCTTTCTTTTAGAAAAAATAGTTTCAAAAATGGAGAAAGAGAATCATAAATTCTAGTCCTTAGGACAGAGAACTGTGCACAAAACTATAAACATGACAAAAGATGAAGTGCAGTTTGATAAATTGGATTAATCATGAAATGGGATTAAAAAATGGAGGGTTTCACTACAAAAAGACAACATGAGGAAATTTGGGGAGGGCAATGGAATTGTTCATGATTGTGTTGATGATTATAAGAGTCTATATGAGCTTTTAAACTCAGAAATGTATACACAGAAGAAAACACTGTAATATATATATTAGACATATAGAAGTAGAAGGATTAGGGGAACTCTATGGACAACACATGTAGGTGAATTTATTTGTATATAAATTACATCCAAATTTGACTGAAAAATCTTGTTGTTATCTATACATTAAAACTTTCAAAGCTACAACCATGATTCTGTCATAAATAGAGCAAATAATTATACAACAAATGCAATAAAAATTTGAACACCATCAAATATACTATCCCCTGCTTCAAAGTATATTAGTAATTTTGAGTAAGACATCTAAAATAATTGACTTGTGTTTAAATTTCTAATCTAATTGAAAATAGTAATAACACATTTTCTCTTTGCCAGAGTAAGCTCATAACAGACTGGCTCCAAATCGGGAAAGGAGTATGTCAAGGCTTTATATTGTCACCCTGCTTATTTAATGTATATGCAGAGTACATCATTAGAAATGCTTGGCTGGATGAAGCACAAGCTGGAATCAAGATTGCTGGGAGAAATATCAATAACCTCAGATACGCAGATGATACCACCCTTACGGCAAAAAATGAAGAAGAACTAAAGAGCCTCTTGATGAAAGTGAAAGAGGAGCATGGAAAAAGTTGGCTTAAAACTCAACATTCAGAAAACTAAGATCACAGTATCTGGTCCCATCACTTCATGACAAATAAATGGGGAAACAGTGGAAACAGTGACAGACTTTATTTTGGGGGGCTCCAAAATCACTGCAGATGGTGATTGCAGCCATGAAATAAAAAGACGCTTACTTCTTGGAAGGAAAGTTATGACCAACCTAGACAGTATATTAAAAAGCAGAGACATTATTTTGCCAACAAAATTCCATCTAGTCAAAGCTATGGTTTTTCCAGTAGTCATGTATGGGTGTGAGAGTTGGACTATAAAGAAAGCTGAGCACTGAAGAATTGTTGCTTTGGAACTGTGGTGTTGGAGGAGACTCTTGAGAGTCCCTTGAACTGCAAGGAGATCCAACCAGTCCATCAGGAAATCAGTCCTGAATATTCATTGGAAGGACTGATGCTGAGGCTGAAACTCCAATACTTTTGGCCACCTGATGCGAAGAACTGACTCACTGGAAAAGACCCTGATGATGGGAAAGGTTGAAGGCAGGAGGAGAAGGGGACGACAGAGGATAGGATGGTTGGATGGCATCACTGACTTGATGGACATGAGTTTGAGCAAGCTCCAGGTGTTGGTGATGAACAGGGAAGCCTGGCGTGCTGCAGTCCATGGGATCCAAAGAGATGGACATAACTAAGAAACTGAACTGAAGTTGTAAATTTAGTCTTTTGCTTCTTTTCCTCATATTTCAGATCCTAGGATTTTTATTGAAAAATAATCCTTGTATGCAACTTTAGAACAAGAGTTATATTTATTGGATACAGAACTCAAGCAATGCATCCATTTATATTATGACCATTTGAGATCCCATGGACTATAGCCTACCATAGCCTACTAGAGCCTGCCAGACTCTTCTCCCCATGGAATTCTCCAGGCAAGAATACTGGAGTGGGTTGCCATTCAAGGTCACTAGGTATCATTAATAATATGTCTCATAAGTTCTTTTTCTCATTTGACAGTACCTTTGGCATCTTTTTTCACTACATTAAACCATTTTCCCACTGCACATGAAAATCTAAATTTTTAAAATAATTTTTAAGAAGTACAACAATAAAAATAAAAGTAAGAAATGAACTCTCATCAAAGTGCAAATGAAAAATTGTAGGTTCCTAGAATAATTTAGATGAACTCAATTACAGACAGAAGATAATTGTTAAGCAAGATGAGGTGTCCGTCAAAGGGCAATTCAGTTAAAATTACCAAACCAGTTGGGCCAAGAAGTTCATTTTAGGAAAACTTTTATCTGCATAAATTTCTATTTGGAGAATCATTCATCACTTGACATGCACATTTTGAGTACTCTGTATGTCTGTATGGTCATTACATTCTTGCAATTATCAAATAACTCTTATTTTACTTTTGAATATTCATTGCTTTAATGACCTAAGATTGGCATTTCATTCTTTCTTTATTAGTGAGGCTAAGCATTTCTTTTTCTTGTGTCTGCTGGACATCATATTTCTTCATCAGTGAATTTAAATAACATTTATTGAGCATCTGCTGCAATGAATAAAACATGTCTGCCTTCATGAAACTTAATTTCAATAAGTACTTAATCAAATTATCTGATGTTTTTTGGGACTTCCTTGGTGGTCCAGTGGTTAAGACTCCATGCTTCTAAAGCAGGGGGCATGGATTCTATACATGCTTGGGAACTAAAATCCTACATGCTGCTTGGCCAAAAACAAAAGTTATGTCATAACTTTCTACTAGTACATTGATTATTAATATATTACAAGTGCATATGTGTCATTTATTTTTTACCTTTGTTAAATATATGTATTTTTTAACCCAATTGTCTTTCCCAGGATGGTTTCTGAATTAGGGAGTGATGCTTACTGAGAAAGATAGTTCCCACATATATTTATCTTATGATTTATTTATGTTTTTTAATAGATATTTAAGTTAATTTTACAAGAAATATCTTGATATACATTATAACATTATTAATGACATTTTTATCTCTTCTAATACTGAGCTAATTATTAATTTCTTTTAATTGAATAATCTTCCCTTTCCCTATTGATTCAAAATGACTATTTAATCATATACTACATTTCAAAACATATGTCTATATTGGAGATACCCTTTTATGTGTGTTAGTTTATGTGTTTTTCACTCATTTCCTTCTTATTTAATTGCCCACTATTATTATATATTTAAATATCTGGTGGTACCTCTTTCAGTTCAGTTCAGTTCAGTTCAGTCGCTCAGTCGTGTCCTACTCTTTGCGACCCCATGAATCGCAGCACGCCAGGCCTCCCTGTCTGTCACCAACTCCCGGAGTTTACTCAAACTCATGTCCATCGAGTCGGTGATGCCATCCAGCCATCTTATCCTCTGTCGTCCTCTTCTCCTCCTGCCCCCAGTCCCTTCTAGCATCAGGCTCTTTTCCAGTGAGTCAACTCTTCACATGAGGTGGCCAAAGTATTGGAGTTTCAGCTTCAGCAACAGTCCTTCCAATGTACACCCAGGACTGATTTCCTTTAGGATAGACTGGTTGGATCTCCTTGCAGTCCAAGGGACTCTCAAGAGTCTTCTCCAACACCACAGTTCAAAAGCATCAATTTTCTCATGCATCCCACCTGGGCTGGTGATCTGTTTCATCATAGATAATATACATGCTGTTCTCTCGAAACATCCCACCCTCGCCTTCTCCCACAGAGTCCAAAAGTCTGTTCTGTACATCTGTGTCTCTTTTTCTGTTTTGCATATAGGGTTATCATTACCATCTTTCTAAATTCCATATATATGTGTTAGTGTGCTGTAATGATCTTTATCTTTCTGGCTTACTTCACTCTGTATAATGGGCTCCAGTTTCATCATCCCAGGTGGGATGCATGAGACAAGTGCTCGGGCCTGGTGCACCGGGAAGACCCAGAGGATTCAGGTGGAGAGGGAGGTAGGAGTGGGGATCGGGATGGGGAATACACGTAACTCCATGGCTGATTCATGTCAATGTATGACAAAACCCACTGCAATGTTGTGAAGTAATTAGCCTCCAACTAATAAAAATAATTGGAAAAAAAAAAGAAGTATCAATATTTCGGCGCTCAGCTTTCCTCACAGTCCAACTCTCATATCCATACATGACCACTGGAAAAACCATAGCCTTCACCGGATGGATCTTTGTTGGCAAAGTAATGTCTCTGCTTTTTAACATGCTATCTAGGTTGGTCATAACTTTCCTTCCAAGGAGTAAGCATCTTTTAATTTTGTGGCTGCAATCACCATCTGCAGTGATTTTGGAGTCCCCCAAAAATTAAGTCTGACACTGTTTCTACTGTCTCCCCATCTATTTCCCATGAAGTGATGGGACCAGATGCCATGATCTTAGTTTTCTGAATGTTGAACTTTAAGTCAACTTTTTCACTCTCCTCTTTCACTTTCATCAAGAGACTTTTTAGTTCCTCTTCACTTTCTGCCATAAGGGTGGTGTTATCTGCATATCTGAGGTTACTGATATTTCTCCCCAGCAATCTTGATTCCAGCTTGTGCTTCTTCCAGCCCAGCATTTCTCATGATGTACTCTGAATATAAGTTAAATAAGTACCTCTTTACTTATTTACATATCTTATTTACTTTATTTACTTTACTTATTTACATACCTTATTTACTTTACTTATTTATATACCTCTTTACTCCTCCTTAAAAAATTATCTTAACTAACCTTGTCCACTTATAATGTTCATTAAACTTTGAAAATATTTTGCAATTTCCTAAGAAAAAATTTTTTTAGGATTTTATTTAAAAGTATTTAAAAATCATTTTAAAGGTGAGAATGAATTGTCACATTAAAGTATTTTAACATTCATCTAAGATCATGATATAGTTCTTTTTTAAATTGAGATTTTTAATATATCAATAAATTCTATAGTTTCTTCATATTTATTCTACAGAGTTTTGGTTAATTCCCTGATGTTTTATATTTTTTGGTGATAATACACGTGGAGATATTTCTTCATTTTATTTTCTAATTGATTTTTAAGACTTTTTTTTTGTATTTAATTCACACGAGTTTTCCCCACAATGGAATGAATAATTGGATTTTGTAATCTTGAAATGCTTTCTCATGCTGATGCATTTTGGATTTTTTCTTCAGTAACTCATGATATATTCACTGGCTTCAGAAACTATCCTGGATTATTGTTATTCAAAGATGGCAGTTTTAGTTTAGTTACCGAGAAATGTTCTATTTTTTAATTTAAAAATTTAATATTCCAATGCTTTCACACTGATAAATTTGTGCTTCTGCTCAGCTTACAGATTTTTAGCCAGATAGCACAAGCTATTTATAAATGACAAAGCACTGCAACCAATTAGCCCATGTGATGTATGTTATTACAAAAATTGGGGATAAAGCTTTTAGGCAAACAAACAAAAAGAAACTTTCCCTGGGCTTGACATCTTGAATCCCGCATAAGCTTAATTAAACGTTTGGGGGGAACACAAACACACTTTTCCAACTGTCTCCCTGTTTTTCTCTCATATACGAACACAGTTACTCAAAAGTAAGGTGTTGAAAGTACAGCTAAAGCTGTGCAAAGAATTTCAAACATAACAAGAAATCAAGAAAAACTGGGCTTCTTTTTTCCTTCCCCATGTTTCTGAATGAGTGCCCCCTCTGCAAAATTTGTTCCTTCAGCATTTTAAAAATCTAATGTTGTATTTAAGTATGAATTCCAACTGAAACAGATCTAGACCTATTTTCGTATTGAGTCCCAGCCTACTCAGTTATTTTCTCAAGGATCTTTATAAACAGGTTATAAATTTCCATGTTGAGCACTATCTCAGTAAGTTATCTTTTCAAGGATCTTTATAAATAGGTTATTGAATAAATTAGTCTTATTGGAATAATTATCTTTCATCACACTCAGGCTCCTATTCACAGAATCTAAGGACAAAGTTAGAACAACAAGGGCACATTGAAATGGAACCTGGAATGCAGTTTTTAGTTTATCTCGGAGTAATAACCCTAACCTATGTCTGTTCAACAGCCTAGGCTTTCTGTTAAAGCAAAACATATAATAGTGGGTGCTCTTGGCAATTACCTAATGAATTCAATCACTCAACAGTCAAGCTGGATCATTGGAGGAAATTTTACTATATGTGTAGTTTTTCTTTGTTTTTGTTTGCTTGCTTGTTTTTGTCTTTCATAAAACTATAGCTGGAAGGGAGACTTCATCCACTTAGATCATATAGTCCCTGAACAGTGATCTCTCCAACTGATTCTAAGCTACATGTCTCTTCTACATAATGAAAGAACTATTCAGTAAGAAAAACAAACATAAAGTAATAGATTTTAAAAATACTTTAGTTCAATACTTTTCCTTCTCTGGCTTCTGTAATATACTCTGTCCAATGTCTCTCATGTTGAATTATAAGGTCTTATTTGGTTCACTTGATCATAGATTACCATCTTTAACTCTAAAATTAGCTTCATGATTCCTTTTTTAAAAATACTTTTTGTTTTGTATTAGGATATAGCTGATTAACAATGTTGTGAAAGTTTCAAGTGAACAGCAAAGGAACTCAGCCATACATATGCATGTATCCATTCTCCCCCAAATTCCCCTCCCATCAAGGCTACCGCATAACATTGAGCAGAGTTCCATGTACAGTAGGTTTTTGTGGGTTATCCATTTTAAATATAGCAGTGTGTACATGTCCACCTTAAACTCCCTAAATATCACTTCCCTGTGTTTTTCCCCCAGCAACCATAAGTTCATTCTCTCTATTTCTACTTTGCAAGTAAGTTCATTTTTATCATTTCTTTTTAGATGTTACATATAAGAGATGTCATATGATATTTCTCCTTTTCTGTCTGATTTACTTCACTCAGTATGAAAATCTTTAGGTCCATCCTTGTTGCTGCAAATGGCATTATTTCATTCTTTTTAATGGCTAAGTAATATTCTATGGTATATATTTACCACATCTCCTTTATCCATTTCTCTGTCGATGGACATTTAGGCTGCTTCCATGTCTTGGCTATTGTAAACAGAGCTGCAATGAACACTGGGGTGCATGTATCATTTGTTTTTCTCTGGATATTTGCCCAGGAGTGGGATTGCAGGGTCATACGGTAGCTCTATTTTTAATTTTTAGGGGAAATTCCATACTGTTCTCCATAAATGGCTGTACCTATTTGTATCACCACCAACAATGTAGAGAGTTCCCTTTTCTCCACACCCTCTCCAGAGCTTCATGACTCTTAAGAGCTCATTGCAGGTGGATTCTCTACCATCTGAGCTGCCAGAGAAGCCCTGAACTGGTTAAGCATTCCTTAAATCTCCACAGTTTCAGCACCCTGCACACCACTTCACCAGAGGGTAACCATCCCCTGTCTGTGATTTGCAAACCTTAATAATTTCTAACTTGACTGCTCTGGTCACCTCACTTTGAATGTCTTATAATTACCTAGCATCTTCCAACCCAGACTGCCATCATAAATCTGGCTAAGGAAAGGAAATTTATTATTCCTACCTAAAAAGAATGACTTAATCTATGTGTTGGTTCTAGACAATTTCCTAAATGTGCACACTGAGGCCCCTTTCAAAGTAAACAGTTAAGAAAGAGCTAAAATTAATCCAACATGAATATATTGTATTTGTTTTTGTAAATTATTTTTAAGGATAATGAGAAATGAGTTCACTAGAACAGCTTCTGCAAAAGAAATATTAATTCTGTCTACCCCAAAATTTAAAGACTTGCTACTGCTAAGCAAATCAGTGAAACTCTTTGATCACACTGGGTTGAGCTTCCATCTTATATTTAGCCCCAGGAAAATAAATCCTAAGCATAAAAATGACAAATGAAGATTTGCACTAAAAAAAAAAAATGTTAATAGTGGCCTGAAGATTAGAGTAAAAATTGATGTTTTTGATTTTATGAAGGGCAGTGGTCCCTGTGCAGAGCATTAATGTTGGTACCTACACCAACTAAACTATGAAATAGATTCATTTTGTGTGAAAGCATTCAATAGATGGAGATATGTCAATGTTCAATACATTGGCCCAATAGCTATGCTAAGATGCTTCTTCCTTTGAATGTACCAAGTTAACTAGCTTTAACCTCAGCACAAATGGAAAAGTCAAAGTGTTTAAAATTCAATGAATCTTTGCTCTTTCATCCAGAATTTATACATTTTAAAAAGCACAGGTAAAATACTCACCTCTCATAGCAATTTTGCCTGTGTAAAGCCATATCAAATGGAATCCTTTTCTAGTCAAATTTTCAATTCACAAAGGCTAGCCTGTTTTTTCCTTTCTAGATGATCAGATGTCCTGAGTCATCTTGCATATTAATGATTATGTTTCAAGGATATGAAAGACTAAATATCATAAAAAAAACTATTGATGTAACTGAAATCATTTATTCAAGAAAACTGGAAAGAACAAACACAATCTTTAGATTAAGAATCAAGATAGACAGCAGGTTTCATTTGGATAGATGAACAACACCTGCTCAAAATTGGGACTTAATCTTAGTTTTCTTCTCAGCGGAAAGTTGACCTTAAAATTTGATGTAATATAAAAGAATTTTGCATAATTTATGTTAGCAAAATTTGAGGATTTTTAATCCCAAATTCCAGTAAAAAAATATACTCAGCAGTATTACCTTATTATTCATTTTACTATATAGTTTGCTTTGTAAGAATCCTATGAAATACCCTCAAGATTAAAATGAACACCAAAACATGAACATTAAAAAAAAACTTTATTGCTAGTTTGTGCAACTGATACTGAAAGATGATGTGATGTTTTCTAGTTCTGAAATGTCATATACAATAGTATATTTACTGAAATGCTTTAATGTACTACTCAAAATGCATATTCCTTAAATATAGAGTTCTTCTAATCTGTTAGACTCTGAGCTACTGGAATGTAGGAAAAATAGACTTGAAATTAAATGTCAATTTCTATCTGCTTGTGATATAATACTTGGGAAAGATGAATAAATCTTTTAACTTCCACATTTTTCTTAATTCTTATATTCTCTTTTTCATAATCCATTCTTGTCTACACAATGTATAAGAAAATCTATTTACTTATTGTGTAAGTATTTTATTTATTTTTATTTAAGGAGAGGAGTATTTAAAAGTCTCCTAAAAATAGCATTTTTAAAAATTATCTCAATATAGGCTTTAATTTTTAAAAGCGGCTCATAACAGAATGCAAAATATGCAACTTTGTTTGTGTTTCCAGACACTGTTGATAATCAGATCAACGCTTTTGAGGGGAATGTAACTAGGACATGTAATGTGTCCAGGACCCCAAAGTCAATTTTTATCTCTGGTTCATAAATTGAATAAGCACATAATTGTGGAAAATTTTCTACATATATTATTCATTTTTATGAAAAATACAATGCTTAAGGGAGCAGTATTTCTCCATTTTCTGTGACTTCTGTTAAGAAGCCTATGAGAAGTTGATTTCTTTGAAATAAAATTCACATTAAGAAAAAATAATTACATGCAAATCTACAAATCACTTGAAACAAGAACAACAAAACTTACCAAAATGAACCCAAGCTATAAACAAAATGGCCTCATTTATTAAGCTTTACATTAAATGAAGAAACATTAAACTATCTGAGCTGACAACCCAGCGATCTAAGTGCTCTAAGCTGCAGCACAAAAGAGAAGAAGACATTGAAATGTCAGTAAAAATTCCGTTTTGCAATATTCCTGCAAAATAAGAACAGGTATTTGTCTTTGGCATTGAGTTATGTAAGAGTGAAAGGCAAGGAAGAGAAAATAATTGACTCCATAAAAAATAGTGCAATGTAATTGACCACCCTGGCTACATGGAGAAAGGTCTAGGGGCAGCAGGAATACCTTGTAGAGCCTCTGCACCTGGATGCAGGATGATTCTCACTCAACCAATAAAGTGTGAGTGAAGAATATTACCTCACGTAGAAAAATTCTCATTGATTGGTTAAACAGGGAGGAGGAAAGAAAAATCCTGGCACATTTAGTCTAATTAGTCAGTTCAGTCACTCGGTCATGTCTGACTCTTTGCAATTGCACGGACTGCAGCAGGCCAGGCTTCCCTGTCCATCACCAACTCCCAGAGTTTGCTCAAATGCATGTTCATCAAGTCAGTGATGCCATCCAACCATCTCATTCTCTGTCGTCCCCTTCTCCTTCTGCCTTCAATCTTTCCCAGCATCAGGGTCTTTTCCAATGAGTCAGTTCTTCGCATCAGGTGGCCAAAGTATTGGAATTTCAGCTTCAGCATCAGTCCTTCCAATGTATATTCAGGACTAATTTCCTTTAGGATAGCCTGGTTGGATCTCCTTGCAGTCCAAGGACCTCTCAAGAGTCTTTTCCAACACCACAGTTCCAAAGCAACAATTCTTTGATGCTCAGCTTTCCTTAGAGTCCAACTCTCGCATCCATACATGACTACTGGAAAAACCATAGCTTTGACTAGAGAGATCTTTGTCAGCAAAGGAATGTCTCTGCTTTTTACTATGCTGTCTAGGTTGGTCATAGCTTTTCTTCCAAGGAGCAAGCGTCTTTTAATTTCATACCTGAGTGATTTGGGGCTCAAGAAAATAAAGTCTGTCACTTTTTCCATTGTTTCCCCATCTATGTGCCATGAAGTGATGGGACCAGATGCCACGATCTCAGTTTTCTGAACGTTGAGTTTTAAGCCAGCTTTTTCCACTCTCTTCTTTCACTTTCATCAATAAGCTCTTTAGTTCCTCTTTGTTTTCTGCCAAAAGTGTGGTGTCATCTGCATATCTGAGGTTATTGATATTTCTCCTAGCAATCTTGATTCCAACTTGTGCTTCATCCAGCCTGACATTTCACATGATGTACTCTGCATATAAATTAAATAAGCAGGGTTACAGTATACAGCCTTGATGTACTGCTTTTCCAATTTGGAACCAGTCCATTGTTTCATGTCCAGTTCTAACTGCTGCTTCTTGACCAGCATACAGATTTCTCAGGAGGCAGGTAGGGTGGTCTGGTATCCTCTCTTTAAGAATTTTCCACAGTTTGTTGTGAGTCACACAGTCAAAGGCGTTGGCATAGTCAATAAGGCAGAAGTAGATGTTTTTCTGGAACTCTCTTGCTTTTTCTATGATACAACAGATGTTGACAATTTGATCTCTGGTTCCTCTGCATTTTCTAAATGCAGCTTGAGCATCTGGAAGTTCTTGGTTCACATACTGTTGAAGCCTCACTTGAAGAATTTTGAGCATTACTTTGCTAGCGTGTGAGATGAGTGCAACTGTGCAGTAGTTTGAGCATTCTTTGGCATTGCTTTTGGTTGGGTTGGAATAAAAACTGACATTTTCCAGTCCTGTGGCCACTGATGAGTTTTTCAAATATGCTGGAATATTGAGTGTAGCACTTTAACAGCATCATCTTTTAGGATTTGCAATAGCTCAGCTGGAATTCCATCATTTCCACTAGCTTTGTTCACAGTGATGCTCCCTAAGGCCCACTTGACTTCGCATTCCAGGATGTCTAGTTCTAGGTAAGTGATCACACCATCATGGCTCTCTGGGTCATGAAGATCTTTTTTATATAGTTCTTCTGTATATTCTTGCCACCTCTTCTTAATATCTTCTGCTTCTGTTAGGTCCATGCCGTTTCTGCCCTTTATTGTGTCCATCTTTGCATGAAATGTTCCCTTGGTATCTCTAAATTTTCTTAAGAGATCTTAGTCTTTCTCATTCTATTGTTTTCCTCTATTTCTTTGCAATGATCACTTAGGAAGGCTTTCTTATCTTTCCTTGTTGTTCTTTGGGACTCTGCATACATATAAGTATATCTTTCCATTTTTTCTTTGCCTTTCACTTCTCTTTGTTCTGGCTTCCCTGATAGCTCAGTTGGTAAATAATCTGCCTGCAATGCAGGAGACCCTGGTTTGATTTCTGGGTCAGGAAGATCCACTGGAGAAGGGTTAGACTTACCACTCCAGTATTGTTGGGCTTCCCTGGTGGCTCAGCTGGTGAAGAATCCGCCTGCAATGTGGGAGACCTGTATTCAATCCCTGGGTTGGGAAGATCCCCTGGAGAAGAGAACAGCTACCCACTGCAGTATTCTGGCCTAAAGAATCCCATGGACTGTAAGGAATTCCATGGACTGTAAGAATGTTTGCTATGACCATTGTGTTTTGGCAAAACTCTATTAGCCTTTACCCTGCTTCATTTTGTACTTCAAGGCCAAACTTGCCGGTTACTCCAGGTATCTTCTTGACTCCTTACTTTTGCATTCCAGTCCCCTATGATGAAAAGAACATCTTTTTTTTTGGTATTAGCTCTAGAAGGTCTTGTAGGTCATCAGAGAACCATTCAACTTCAGTTTCTTCTAGTGACTCAGCTGGTGAAGCATCTGCCTGCCATGTGGGAGACCTGGGCTCAATTCCTGGGTTGGGAGGATCCCCTGGAGAAGAGAACAGCTACCCACTCCAGTGTCCTGGCATGGAGAATTCTAGGGACTGTCTAATCCATAGGGTCTCAAAGAGTTGGGCACAACTGAGTGGCCTTCACTTTTCTTAGTCTCATTAGCGTTTACACATATTCCAGTAGTGATGTTTTTGAACTTATTGTAAAGAAAGTCTTGCTAACTCTCTGGTCTGAACAGAGAGAGATTTCTTTGGAATTTCCATTTGATTTAGTCCCATGAGCAAGGGAACTGCCTGTATAAATTTTCTCCTAGTTGGTGTAAGGATAAAAGGAGTCATGAATTTCACTGCACCAAAGTAGTGGTAGAAATAAATCTGTTCTAAGTAATATGCAATGTAATGTATAATTATCATATTGGGATACACAGTTGGTCATTTAAAAGCTCTATGGAATATCTGCAGTATAATCACTATATATATATATATTTGATTTTCAGAAAACTTTGTCATTTCTTGAATTTTAGGTAATTGGAGACAAACATGCAATATTTTTATATTGTATTGTTACCTGTCTTTAATTCTACAAATATAAAGAAAAGGAAGGGTCCTGGAATAAATGTCAGGGTGATTAAGTTTTAGTTGAAAACAGAATCTTATCAAAATAAACAATAGATTTCAAAAATCTTTCAGGAACTTAAATACAGACAGAAAGACAGGGCCCTAGAGGCCTTTGAATTTCAACATCGGCTCTTCTTTAGTCCTTTAGTCAGTTAAATTTTAGGTCACATAAAATTTAAAAATTGATATGATTTATTAGCTAATGAGCATGTTTTTGTTCTAAGTGAATTGGGAGGTTTGGGATTCATAAAACCTAGTGAAAATGTTAGCCGCTCAGTCGTGTCCAACTCTTTGTGACCCTATGGACTGTAGCCTGCCAGTCTCCTCTAGCCACAGAATTCTCCAGACAAAAATATTGCAGTGGGTAGCCATTCCCTTCTCCAGGGAATTTTCCTGACTCAGGGATTGAACCCAGGTCTTCTGCATTGCAGGCAGATTCTTTACCACCCAAGCCACTGGGAAGCCTCCATAAAACCTATGTATTATTTTTAAACGTTTCTATAACCTAAGAACTATCCAGCATAATCACTCTGGGCCTTGTTTCCTTATCTGTAAAGAATTGTTTCTACAGTTGTTACTTTTATCTCTAAAATTCTATCATTTTTCTAACCAGTCTTCTCTTTCCCTTTCACCAATTTTGTTGTTATTATGGTAAAGGTTTCTGATTTCCAAATCTGAACTCAATTCCAATGTTAAAGTATTTCTGGTGCCCATAAATATTGAAATAATTAAGGCTTGACCTTTAAAAGATAGAGTGATAAACTAAAGTTTATTTTTTTCTGCCTATACTTCGCATTGCACTGCTTTCTTTTGTATAGAAGTCCTTCTCTATGTCTGTCTTTATTTCTGATTTGTAAATAGGATTGTCTATAGCAATTTTATATATATACTATTGATAGTATGTATGAAATAATGAGACTAATTGAGAACCTACTATAGAACACAGGAAACACTACTCAATACTCTGTGGTGATCTAAATGGGAAGGAAATCCAAAAATACAGGGGATATATGTATACATATAACTCATTTACCTTACTGTACAGTAAGAAATGAATATAACATTGTAAAGCAGCTATACTCCAATAAAAATTTAGAAAAGAAAAAAAAAATCTTACTCTTCTGCTCCCTTACACAATTGTAACTTATTATTACTTTCATATGCCTCCCATAAAATTGAATTCTGAAAAGATCAGATATTATTAATACTAACATCTATTTATTATCTATGGGTATATTCTCTGCCTTAATCCAGAAACAGCTCAGTTGGACAAATAAAGCAAATCTATGTAAATCAGGGATAGGATATTCTAGGGCTATTTTTTAATTTTAATTCTAATACCTAAGTAAAATAAATGCCTATTTTTCATGGACATTGAATATCAATTGATGATGTAAGAATGCTTTGAGATATTTGGGGAGGGACAGAAATTTCTGGAACAACCCAAGCAGTAGGCTGCTATTTTTTCAATTTACAGAGGAAAACAGTCCTCTGGTTTGCCTTGCACTCTTAATTTCAGCTCACATTAATTACGCCTCTGCAGCAGTCCCTTAATAAAGATCTTCTGTACATGTTTATATGTATGTGTGAGTGTAGGTAGTTTTTTCTCCTCTGCATAATTCTCTGCAAGCTGCAGATTTAGGTTCAATCCTCACTCTATAGGAGGTAAGAAGAGATAATGAATTAGTGCTTTCAACAAAGAAGATTATTCAGTGGGTCTTTGGAATAGGCAGAGAAGTGGGGCAGTAGGCTAGTCTTTTATTAAACACATCATATCTGGGATCTTCTTGAAAAATCATTTCCCCAGTCTCTGTAAATTTAAGAAGAAAATACCTAAAATCTGGAAGTCTGCAAATTATAACATTTTCAGAGAAAGGAACAGATTACAGGAAGCTATGAATAAAACCCATCTTTCTGCCACAAAAATGTCATATGGCTTATTTGCTTAACAACACACAAGAAGGGGTTGTGTGAGGAATTAGGGTGAAATGCAAGGCAAGAGAAAAACCATGCCAGGCAGATAGTTGCCAATGACCTAAAACAGATGCCAAGTTAATTTGGGGGACAATTTGTCAAACATTCCTTTTGAACTGCAAATTTCCAAACTATGAAAATTTCAGATGGAAATATCAGGCTGTCTCCAGGAAACATCTCTCAGATAATCAAGGTTATAATTACAACGGAGGTGATGAAGCATGTTCTGTAATCTACACTTTGGCTGATGCTGTCTAGTTAATTTAGCAAACTTTTTTTTTCTTTTGTCCCACTATCTATCCAAATTTTCTGTGAATTTCTTGGACAACTTGGTTATACCATGTTACCCATACTACTGTATAAAAGAACATCAGAGCCAAGAACTAAAGAAAATTTGTTATCAGGGGACTGGCAGCCCACAAATAACTCTGTCTGGTGGAAGCAGTTCTTGATGCTGTTAAGAAATTGTGTCAAAAGCACATACAATGAAATTCAAATATACTAATGCTACTAATCCAATTTAACATCCTAGAGTAGTTTCAAGCCTGGACCTCAGAACCAGCCACAGGCTATACACAGCTATTTATATGTTATTTTAGTCATTCATTGGCCTAAGACATTTTATTGGAAAGCTACCTATTAAGGCTGGAATGAGAAGATGGGTGTCAGGAAGTGAGGGTGAAGTTCAAATTAAGATGAAACTATTAGTCATCCCTAAAACACTATCTGTAGCTGAAAATATGCTCAGGGTAGTTAAAAACTGCAATGTTTCCATGGCAGAGTTTGATAAACAATTTCAAATTAATCAGAAGACTGACTCCCTGAGCAGACACTCTGTTCCCTGCTATCAATCCCACTCTGAAATAAGAAACAGAATGCTGATCTTTCAAAGCTGGGATAATTCCTCCTAATTCTTCAAGCTAGGATTGTGCATAGATGGTTCTGTTTGTCCTAAATATAGTCTGCATGAGATGAGGATGAAATTGTGGACCTTGTAGCCAAATGATACCATATATGTATAAAGTAATTCATTAATAACATAGACAATATAAAATGCTTGCTGGAAGGAAATAGGCAGGTAGGAGAGAGAGGAAAATTAATATTTATTAAGAACTTGCAGCATTCAAGACATCTTATATGTGAAATGCCTCGCTCAGATTTTAATTTAATCATCCATTCCAATCTCAGACTCTATTCTAAGTGCTTGTGAGATAAACCATCAAAAGGAAAAAAAAAAAAAAAATCTGATCCTAATAGGGTTTATGTCATGAGGAAAACATAGACAAAGTGATAAATATAATAAATAATTAATCTAAATAGTAAGCTAGAAGCATAGGAAAAGAAACAAAAACTAAAATAGCCTAAAGGGAATCAAGGAAGAGAAATCGCAGTTTAAAATAGACTATTAGGGCAGGCAGCCTCAAGAAGGCAGTAACTGACACAGCCGCATTGGCAACTATACTCCAATAAAAAGTAAATAAAAAAGAAAGCAAACTGCAAGGATATATTGTACAACATGGGGAATATAGTCAATGCTTTATAATAACTATGAATGGAGTATACCCTTTAAAAATTGTGAATCACTCTATTTGCACACATGTAACTCATATAATATTGTACACCAACTATACTTCCATAAAAAACAAAAATAAAAAAGAAGGCAGTATTTGAGCAAAGGCATAAAGGAGATGATGGACTCTCCATATGGCTGGTAAAGGGAAGAATATTCCAGAGGTAATGGAGTGTGAAAGTTCTTAGGAGAGACTGTGCCTGGAAAGATTGAGATACTGTAGGGAGAGGTGGATGGATCGATTAAGTGAGGGTAGGGGTTAGGGAGAGGGATTGAAATGAAATAGGGTCCATGTCACATGAGATTTTGTAGGCCACGGTAGGAATGCTGGTGTTTATTCTGAAGAAAATGAAAAACTATTAACAGATTTTCAGTAGAGGAGTCATGTGATTTGGCATGTTTACAAGGGTACTCTGTGAAGCAGAGGATGGAAAGAGGGAGGAATAGGAAGAGCAACATTATTCTGAAGCTTCTGAAAACACATTGAGATGAGAGGTTATCTTGATTTCAACCAGGATATTAGTGGTGGAAATGATATGAAGCGATTGAATTCTGGTTCTGTTTTGCAGAAAGAGAGAGACAGCAGGATTTCCTGGTCAAATGTGCGTGGTGGATGGGTATTAAATGGAGCTATCGAGAACGACTTAAGGTTTTGTCCCAAGAAATTGGAGGGATTAACTTTTTTTTTTTTTTTTCACTATTTACTAAGCTATGGGAACAAATGTGACAAAAACTGAATGCTTATCTTTTGAGTGCATTATATTTGAGATACTTACTAAACATTCTGTTGGAGCTGTCTAGCAACTTGTTGGATATATAAGCCTAGAATGTAGGAGTAAGAGCAGAGCTAAACTTATAAAAATAAATGAAATAAAATGGTACCATGAACATGGGTGAGAGAGCCAAGAAGGGAGGACAGCTCTAAAGGAGGAGAAAGCCATGGATTAAGCCTGAGTCACTCTGAAGATAAGAGATGGAGGAGAAGAGGAGGCTTCAGAAGGAGACTAAAAATAAACTGCTAGGAAGATAAGAGGAAATGCAATAGAACACGATGCCCATAACACCAAGATAAGTATTTCAAGGAGAATAATGTGATGAACTCTATGAAATGGTGCTGGTAGTTTAATAAGATTAGAATTGAGATTTGAACATTGGATGTAAGTGTAGTAGAGAACACCAGTGACCTTTACAAAATAAATTTTACAGGAGAGGAGGGAGAATCTTTGACTGGAGAAGGCTTAAGGAAAAAATGGGAAGAGAAAATTGGTGATAGCAAATAATGACGACCATTTGGAAGAGAATTTTTATGAGATGGTTCAAAATGGAGGCTACACGGTGGGGGGGGGGGGCGTTAAAAAGAGTCAAAGGGGGGATTTTAATTTTTTAAATATAGGAGAAAAAACAACATTTTATATGCCAATGAGACTAATCTAATACACAAGCCAAAAATGACAAGGTAGGAAGGAGAGAATCCCAAAGAGTTCATCTATTTTACCAGAAGGGAACACACCTCATCTGGATGAAGACATTGGTGGGTGGGAGGGATGTTATTTTGAAAGTCTGTGGAAAAGCTTTTACATTTAATTAGGTTCCCTTGGTTTATTTTTGTTTTTATTTTTATTACACTAGGAGGTAGGTCAAAAAAGATCCTGCCATGGTTTATATCAAAGAGTGTTTTTCCTGTGCTTTCCTCTAAGAGTTACATATTAATGCATAAATGTGGAATCTAGAAAAATAGTACAGATGAACCTATTTCTAAGGTAGGCATAGAGACACAGATGTAGTAAACAGACGTGATCACAGACAGGGAAAGGAAGGGTGGGATGAATTGGGAGATTAGGATTGACATATATATATACTACCATGTATAAAATAGATAACGAATGGGAAGTTGCTATATAAAAGGTAGCTCAGCTCGATGCTCTGTGGTAACCTAGGTAGGTGGGATGAGGGTGGGAATGGAAAGGTACAAGAGGGAGGGGATAAGTATGCATATGACTGACTCACTTTGTTCTACAGGGGAAACTAACAAAACATTGTAAAGCAGTTATGTTTGAACTATAACAACAAAAGTCTGGACTTCCTCTTCTGACTGCTTTAGTTTAACAACGAAACAAGAGGCAAGATCATCAGCTGAGAATGAGGATGATGGAGGAGCTTTCAAGCAAAGAGGAGAAAATGTAAAAGGATCGTTTAGAATAGTCCAAGAGTAAACAGAATTGTGAAATATAGAATGCTCACCTGGACCAACAAGGTCCACCTGAGATGGATGAATTTAAAAGGCAACCAGCCAGCAAGGTTTGCCTGTCTATGGCCATATTCAGACACAGAATACACAAAATGTGCTGAGAATTTTGTGATCTTTATTTTCTTAACATTTAATGTGGACTTTTGCCAGAGCTAACTCTCCTTAAAGCAAGAAGCAAGAACAGCTTTTATTTTTGTTCAGTTAAAATGGTCTGTTCCTTTCAGATAGTTAGCAGTCCCTTTAGATGGGAAAGGTTTCATGGGATAAAGTGTCTCTCACATGATATTCTTCCTGCCTTTTCCCCTAAAATGGTCTGGTGTACGAGGTTTATTATTTAAACTCAAGGCAATAGAGAAAACATGTGCTCTTCAGCTGCATTCTCATCTCTTTCCAGCCCCTAGTCTCCTCAGTGGTCACATTACCTGAAGGTAATGATAGCCTTGCTCAATATGTGTATGGAGGTAGGGATCCTGAGAGGGCAGTCTGCACTTAACCTGCATTATGGAATTGGGTTCCCCCCTGGGGGTAAGGGGTGCTCTTTCTCCTCATTTCCCATTTAGAACCCTGGATAGTAGCCATGTCCCAAGTTGTACCACATCTGCCTGGTTTTTTGTTCAGTTGCTCACTTGTGTCCGACTCTTTGCAACCCCATGGACTGCAACACTCCAGGCTTCCCTATCCTTCACTATCTCCCTGAGTTGTTCAAATTCATGTCCCTTGAGTCAGTGATGCTATCTAACCATCTCACTGAGCAAGGACACAAAGTAGCAGGAAGCAGAGGAAAGTCTGGAGGTTTAATTAGTCATCCTGAACCACTGCAGGGTTCCTATTGGGATGACACCTATTTGGGAACAACTGACTCACCCCCAGAAGAGTGTGGCAGTGCAAAGTGATTCTGTAGCCGAGACTGTTGAGCATGGGCCAACAGGCTCAATGAGGGATGAAACAGAGGGTCTGTGGTACAGCCAGCAGGAGCAAGCAAGCAAGCCTAATTCAGCCAGGAGCACTGTTAGTAACTGGCCAAGCATGGGGAGACAGTAGCCTTCTCAAACCTTCAGTTGCAAATACCAACATTCACCTGGTGGACTATAGCCCACCAGGCTCTCTGTCCATGAGGTTCTCCAGGGAAGAATATTGGAGTGGGTTGCCATTTCCTTCTCCAGGGAATCTTTCTAGACCAGGGATCAAATCTGTATCTCCTGCATTGGCAGGCAGATTCTTTACCACTGATCCACTTGGTAAGTACAAAATTTAGGTCTAGTTGAGCAAAATTTGATTAGATAAATGAACAGGTGAATAAATGTTTCAAAGAAGATGTAATGGAAAAGTCAGTACTTTGAGCTAGACTCTGAAGGATAATAAATAGCAATGAATGAAATGTGGCCACAGCAGCAGCAGGATCACTGGAATTAGAAAGTATGGGACAGTTCAGCTCAGTTCAGTTCAGTTGCTCAGTTGTGTCCGACTCTTTGTGACCCCATGGACTGCAGCATGCCAGGCCTCCCTGTCCATCACCAGCTCCCAGAGTTTGCTCAAACTCATGTCCATTGAGTCAGTGATACCATCCAACCATCACATTCTCTGTCATCCCCTTCTCATCCTGCCTTCAATCTTTCCCAGCATCAGGGTCTTTTCCAATGAACTAGTTATTCACATCAGGTGGCCAAAGTACTGGCGTTTCAGCTTCAGCATCAGTCCTTCCAATGAATATTCAGGACTGATTTCCTTTAGGATGGACTGGTTGGATCTCCTTGCAGTCCAAGGACTCTCAATACTCTTTTCCAACACACAGTTCAAAAGTATCTATTCTTTGGTGCTCAGCTTTCTTTATAGTCCAGCTCTCACATCCGTACATGACTAGCTGGAAAAACCATAGCCTTGACTAGATGGACTTTTGTTGGCAAAGTAATGTCTCTGCTTTTTAATGTGCTGCCAAGGTTGGTCATAACTTTTCTTCCAAGGAACAAGCATCTTTTAATTTCATGGCTGCAGTCACCATCTGCAGTGATTCTGGAGCCCAAAGAAATAAAATCTGTCACTGTTTCCACTGTTTCCCCATCTATTTGCCATGAAGTGATGGGACTGGATGCCATGATCTTAGCTTTCTGAATGTTAAGCTTTAAGCCAACTTTTTCACTCTCCTCTTTCACTGGATTCATCAAGAGTCTCTTCAGTTCTTCTTCGCTTTCTGCCATAAGGGTGGTGTCATCTGCATATCTGAGGTTATTGATATCTCTCCCAGCAATTTTGATTCCAGCTTGTGCTTCATGCAGTCTGGTATTTCGCTTGATGTACTCTGCATATAAGTTAAATAAGCAGGGTGACAACATACAGCCTTGGCATACTCCTTTCCCTATTTGGAACCGGTCTGTTGTTCCACGCAGAAATAAAAAGTAGTCTGCCATTGCATAAGGACACAGAACTTGTAAACAGACTTTGGTGGAAGTCTTGCTTCTTTCATATATTATCTGCATGAACCTATAAGAGATAATTAACCTCTCTGCTCCCCAGTTTCCTAAGTAAAAAAAAAAAAATTCTTTTTGTACTTTCTTTCAAGATTGTTGGTAGGACTAAATTAAATCATTTATATGTATATATAATTTAGCACTGAGCAGGTCTTCATAAATCCTATTTGAGAATTAGTTATAGCAATGTGGTTTGATCTAAAGTTTGGAATGAAAGCAGGACAGGACTTCAAAATCATGATAAATATCCAGACAGGATATTATACCATGGGTGGTGGTGATGTGGTGAAAGTTTATAAGATGAGAATATGACCTTGATCTCAGCCATATACCACCAGGAATGTAGCTTTTGTTTATTGTTCTTTGCAGCAAGTGACTACGAGTGTTTCAGTACCAGAATGTTTGAACTTAGAGGATTCGAGTTTGGGTTAGGTAATTTAAAGGAGGAATTTGGGCTTTTCTCTGGATTAAATGCTATCAGGAAATGGGGGTGAGATTGGGTATCTTTACAAATCTAATCCAGAGGGAGAAGAAACTAGAGCAAGAATAAAACCATAATAGGCAAAGATACAATAGTCACACATATTAGCCAGTATATGGGCCGCTTGATCATTTTTTGTGGTTTGGGCGATGTTAATATTTTTCTATGTTGAAACAAGATTGTCAAGTGGTCTTGATTTTGTGTTGATCCTCGAGTCCAAGAGTAGCCTTGTCTGATACCGATGTTTTGTGAAGTTGTGTATGTTCAACTGTAGACCAGTAAGTTCTAACTGGGAATGCAAGATCAGCATTCCCAGTACTGGAGTGGGTTGCTGTGCCTTCCCCCAGGGGATCTTCCCAATCCAGGAATTGAACCCATGTTTCTTAGTTTACCTGATACCAGCCATGAAATATCTCTCTTTATTTCTATCACATATCAATTTTTTTGTAAGATCTTATTTTAAAAAAAAACAAACTAAGGGACCACCTCCTGACTTTTCATGGCATGCGTGATCTAAAAATCTCCATTCTGGGCAGAGATCACTGTAGGCAGGTTTGGCTGTTGCTTCCTAGCAGGTTGTTTCAAATGTAAATGTTGGTCCCGACTCAGACTTTGCCTATGGTTATGGCAATACTTTGTTGAAAAGTGAACAATTTTTCAATCTCAGTGCTCACAGCAACCATCAGGTTGATAGCTTTTTGCCCCATTATGCTCCCAGTATGCTCCATTATTAAGCTGAATGGTTTAAATGAAGAAATGATTACAGCAGGGAATATGGCTTTCCAGTCATATTTGCTTTGTGAATCCACTGGTCTTCTAGTATCTTCCAGATTCTAATATTTTATCTACTAAGAGATATATCCTGGCAAGAGGACTTCTGGAGCTGTGAAGAAATGGAACTAGGATGCTAGTTTTCAAGCTTTCACATTTGAGCTCATCGTGCTCAGTCACTCAGTCATGTCCAACTCTTTGTGACTCTGTGGACGATAGCCTGCCCAGCTCCTCTCTCCATGGGATTATCCTGGCAAGAATACTGGACTGGGTTGCCATTTACTTCTCCAGGGGAGTCTTCCTGACCCAGGGATCGAACTTGCCTCTTCTGCATTAGCGGGCAGATTCTTTACCTCTGAGCCGCTTGGGAAGCTTTCACATTTCACATTACTAACACTGAAAATACACTTTTATAAATTTTGTGTAAACAGAAGGCAGTCTCTCTACAGCTGATTCAAAGTGCTAGTTGTGCCTAGCTTGTTTTTTGGCCACACCATGGCACTCAGGATCTTAGTTTCCTGACCAGAAATATAACCCTTGCCACTGCAGTGGAAATGTGGAGGCCTAACCACTGAACTGCCAGGGAATTCCCTTGTATGTAGCTTGTCTATTCTGGGTCATTCACCAACATTATCTTGTGTGTGTGTGCATGCCAAGTCTCTACAGCCATGTCCAACTCTGCATCCCCATGGATGTAGCCTTCCAAGCTCCTCTGTCCGTGGGATGCTCCAGGCAAGAATACTGGAGTGGGTTGCCATGCCCTCCTCCCAGGGACCTTCCCAACTCGGGGATCAAACCTGCATCTCTTGTGTCTCCTGCCTTGGCAGGCAGGTTCTTTACATTAGTGCCACCTGAGAAGCCCAACATAATCTTAAATTCAGGTTATACATATTTTATTGCTTTGGGATATTTACTCCCTGGTGTTTATTCTCAAGTACCTACATTATTATAAAGAATTTGACAATAGGACCATAGTCTCCTTTCATCTAAAATCAGTTTTGCTTATATGTACATGCTGGTCAATATCTATATAGTAACTTCGGTGCAGTTTCTGGCAACAAATTTTGTTTTAAAAGGTACTCAAGTTCCCATATTAAATTCTTTCAAGGATTTGTCACATGTTCTAGAAATTGAACTTATTAATAATACCTATGAAGTTATCTATGATCTGGGTCCCAGATGTGTTTTATAAGCCTCACACCCTTGACACTCTTGATCACCATCTAAAAGGTAAGCTTAGTATTAGGTCACCCATGTTCCCTTCTCTTATTACCATGGTGACCTAAGCCAAGTCTCCCTTGACTTTACTTTTCATCTCATCCTTTATCCTTAATGACTTTCCACTAGAACTCTTATTTCCTCATAAATGAGTACCAGTGCATTATTAATCTATTCAAAATATGTATGTTGTATCTCCTAGCTTTAATTGACATATCATGGTAGAAAGCAATTTCTCTCCTGAGTAGAGGTACTTGCTTTCTGAAGTGAAAGTGAGAGTTGCTCAGTCGTGTCTGACTCTTTGTGACCCCATGAACTGTAGCCTGCCAGGCTCCTCTGTCCATGGAATTCTCTAGGCAAGAATATTGGAGTGGGTAGCCATTCCCGTCTCCAGGGGATCTTCCCGACCCAGGGATTGAACCTGGGTCTTCTGCATTGCAGGCAGATTCTTTACTGTCTAAGCCACCGGGAAGCTTTCTATACACCCATAAACACCTGGTTACAGAGGTTGGTTCAGTGTCCACCTGGACCAAAACCCCATTTAGATTTTCCCTTCTTCAAACTAGAACACCCGTTAGTGTCTTCCAGCTGCCAAACTCTGCTTAGAAAATTGTGATTCCTACTTTTTTTTTTTTTTTTTTAACAGTAAAGCAGCAACTTTATTTAAAATCCTTGTGCTTCCTTTTCACATCTGATTAAGGGAGGCCATCAGCTCCAAGAGTGGCCAATTTATGAGTAGACCAGAGACAGAAGATATAGATAAAACTTAACAAAATAAAAGGCCAAGCAATGCCCTCTCTGAATATTTGAATGATTCACAGAAATCACTGGAAATCCAGGGGCTAAGAAAGCAATTTAAAAATGCCTAGCTTTGGAAATCCTCATCTCTAAGAATCAGGAAATCGAGGAGAAATTGGTGACATTTGAAAATTATGCCTTTTTTTGAGGTATGTTATTTTTCTTTGAAAAAACTTTTTGGTGCGGTAAAAGTCACATAACATAAAACATACTATTTTAACCGTATTTAACTGTACATTTCAGTGACACTAAGTACGTCCACATGGTTATGCAACACTCACCATCATTCATCTCCTAAATTTTTCACCTTCCTAAACTGAAACTCTGTCTCTATTAAACTCTTAACTCCCTATCCTCCATCCCCACCCCTACCTTCTGGCCCCTGACATCTACCAATGTACTTTCTGACTATTAATTTGACTATTCTAGGTACCTCATTATCCAAAGTGGAATCAAACATTTTGCACCTAATTGTGTTACCCTCAGGAGCAGGGTGGGAAATGAAAGCTAGACAGATTGATGAAGGCAGAGGAAGGGTTATGTCTATAGAAAAAATTTGAGATTTGGGAAGATTTGCAAAACAGATGTGTAGAGAGAAAAAGAGTCCTTGAATACAAAACTGGACAGGAATAAAAGCAGAGCAGAGATGCATGCAGGCAGTTCTAATTCCTCTTGAAGAGAGTATCAGAAAGGGGTGAGCTGATTTAGTGGACATTAAATTAGGAAACTGATCAAGAGAAAAACAAGAAATCTCCAGTAATGACCTGGAATTACTCCTCAAATACATGAAACAACTGAGAGCCATTCTCTCAAAGCAGTGCAAAATAAGAGCTCTCAGGAAGGAAACCACCCCTTTAAGACGGGATCTATTCCAAGTGGTTACATAATATCTGGGGTGGTTTGAGAGGTAAAGACAAACCAGCCTGGGATTATTAAAGCATTAATGTGCAAGCTTCAAATATTGTATATGGGGAAGTAGCTATTGCCCTTGATGAATACACTGTAGAAATATATGGAATCAGTGTTACAAGGGCATAGAGAAGATTAGACGTATTTTTTTAAGCTGATGAGTATGGTCAATGCTAGATTGAGCCTAGCGCTTTTTGGATGTTAGTCTAATGGCTAGGCTTCCAGGGTGGCTCAGTGATAAAGAATCTGCCTGCAATGCAGGAGTCACAGCAGACACAGGTTCAATCCCTAGGTCAGGAAGATCCCCTGGAGGAGGACATGGCAACTCATTCCGGTATTCCTGCCTGGAGAATCCCATGATCAGAGGAGCCTGGTGGACTACAGTCCATGGGGTCACAAAGAGTCAGACATGACTGAAGCAACTTAATGGCTACTGGATTTATGGGATGTTGGTTCTACACATTGGTCCCTGTGTGGTGGTAGATACAAAAGGCTGAACAAGATTAATGCTGCATATGTAGAACTGAGTCTACATTTCAGGAAGGCAAATGGTGAGTGGTGGGAAAAGTAAAAATAGAAAGGCCTTTCATGACGGTTTTCTTTTAAAACCTCTTTGAATCCATTACCTTATAATATCCACATACATCTTTTTAGCCAGAACTGGGTCTTATGGTCAGTCTTGCACGAAAGTGTCTGAGAATTAAGTAGTTTAGCAAAATTGAGGTTCTATATAATACATATCAGGGGAATAATGGATATTGCTGTACTCAGTCGCTTCAGGAATGTCTGACTCTGCAACCCTACTGAGTGTAGCTCGTAAGGCTCCTCTGTCCATGGGATTTCCCAGGCAAGAATACTGGAGTGGGTTGCCATGTCCTCCTCCAGGGGATCTTCCCGACCCAGGGATTGGACCCAAGAATCTCTTGTGTCTCCTGCATTGCAGGTGGATTCTTTCCTGCTGGGCTACCAGTTAAGCCCATAATTTATGTTGTAGTGAAAATTGTGAACAAAGACTGAGGTTAGCAAAATTAGGACTCATCCATTCCAAATCTCTCACTATGAATGATCACACAAAACAGTCATAAGAGTGTATTAGCAAAAGAATTTCAGATCCAGAAGACAAGGAGAAAGAAAAAAAATAAGGAGATCTAGTAAAAATAAAAAGGTAATAATAATAATGCCAGTCCTATATGAGGTCAAAAAGTCAGTTTAAATATCTAAAATCCAGCTGAGTTTTGCTCATACAAGTAAGGACCTTATGAGGGAATTAGACCATTGGCAACATTGTTCACTACTGCATAAAAATGTGTACCCAAAAAGAAACCCTTCTCAAAACTCAAGACATGAAAGAAAATTAAGCAAAGATAGTGCCTTGAAGAGCAGATAGCTGAGTTATTGGTAGTTATCAGGGCTCAGGGGCATGGGTTTCATAACCATCAACAACAGCTTCCTATAAGAGATTTGCTGAGGATGCAGCTCGGGCTGTGGGACTGGAGGAACTCTGCCTTGGAGGCTCAAAGCAATTATATTGCAAGAGTCAGTGGTTGCAAAATGATGATGAAACTGGAGTAAAAATGCATTCTAATCAAGGACGTGTTGGGGGAGGTGGTAGGGAGGTTGTCACCACATAGATTCCATACCCAGTACAGCACCAGGTCACTAGCTAATCCATGTTCAAAGGAAAACTACAAATTAAGATATTTTGAATGTGCAAGACAAAAATAAACCCTGAAGAATGGGCCCACTGCCCCTGCAAATTTGAACTCCCTGAGATAGCAGGATTATTCTAATGCTACACACTGAGGAGAATGTTTCTTCAAGTGGGAGAATATAAATAGTACCATAATTAATTCCACGGTGAGATATTTCTTCTCATTGAATTTTAATCCACGAGTCTTGAAGGCTGGACCCCTGGGATAGAATAATTGGCAAAGGGGTGAACCTGAAATAAAGAATTTTCTTGATTTTATCTCTCCTCCATTGCTCAGATATTAAGTCTTAGGCAAGAGTAATGTGGGTCTAGATTAACTGTGTTTTCGGAAGCTTCCTTTTGCTTGGGGTAACTGCTATCAGACCTGGGGATTAGCTTATTGTCTTCATTTTGTGTGTGTGGCTTCATGCTAAGACATTCCTTTGTTCCCAATGTATGCTTCAGACATTTTACAAATGGAGGCACATAAGAGACTTGGCAGGAGAAATTCAATCTCAGAGGCACTGCACAGCTACATCCTTTCCAGGGAGAGACAGACAGGTTGAAGCTGTTGAAATTCTTCAACTTCACTCAGGTGTCTGATTTAGAATTCTGCTCTCCGGCTGAGAATTAGCAGGGTTTAAAAAAAAAAAATGGCAACAATGATTTCTGAGCTAAAATGAAGATTTTGGACTTTTTTGAACTTAATATTTAAAGGCAAGATCATTTTGTTTGGGAATTGGTTTTATTTACATATTAACCTAAGGATTTTGATCTTTGATTTCTATGGACTTAGATTGGTAGGATCTTATTCTTGGCATCTTAGGTTCTCCCATGCATACGATAAGGAGGAGTGTTTATATTTAAATTTGGGATATCTCTGTATTGCTGACATCTTGGTATTAGAGTGTTTTAATAGTGTCATTTGATTTAACAGAATGACTTATGGAGAAGTCATCATATAATGTGGCTGGGCATACTTTGAGAATAGGTAAAAATGAGAGTAAAGATTACTTTTCTGCTCCAGGGGACAGCAGTGTGTGCATTTAACATATGGTGCTGATGGTTTAGTCGCGAAGTCTTGTCCAACTCTTGTGACCCCATGGACTGTAGCCCACCAGGTTCCTCTGTCCATAGCATTTCCCAGCAAGAATACTGGAGTGGGTTGCCATTTCCTTCTCAAGGGGATCTTAATACTGAATCATTTTAGACTCCTGTGGGGAGAAAAGCTAAACTTCTGGAAGCAGAAAGAAACTCAAATAGCAGCAATGGGTATTTGAGGCATGAACTCAGAAAAGATCAATGAAATGGTCTTCATGGAGTGTTGCTTGCCTCTTCTGGGAGGACTGTCCACAGTCAGTGGAATACAGGCCAAAGAATGAAGTATGATCAGTTAAGGAAACAACTGTAATGCAATTGGGAGGATTTTTAGTTTTCTGACCTACTTTTTCAATATGGGAGAGCTTCCTCTACAGTAACATACCTGCTCTATCTCTCCACCTCTTCTTATTCTCCTTTATAAGAGAAATAAATTTCATATTGTAGTGGAAAGTGAAAGTTGCTCAATAGTGTCTGACTCTGCAACCCCATGGGATACAGTCCATGGGATTGTCCAGGCCAGAATACTGGAGTGGGTAGCCTTTCCCTTCTCCAGGGAATCTTCCCAACCCAGGGATTGAATCCAGGTCTCCTGCATTGTGGGTGAATTCTTTACTAGTTGAGCCAGAAGGGAAGCCCATATTGTAGGGGTGGGGGATTAAAAGAAACATTTGGACACAAACAGCCCAGCTTGTAGTGGATTGGATAAAATGAGGTCATGCTGGATTAGGGTGAGCCTTAAATCTAATGATGGTATCCTTTTAAGGAGAAGAGAGGGCAAACAGAGACATCAGGGAAGGAAGTCCACATGTTGATGGAGGCATAGCTTAGAAGGATGCAGCTACAAGCCAAGGAACACCAAGCATCGCTGGAGACACCAGAAACCTGGGTGGAGGCAAGAGGGAGCCTTCTCTAATATCTTCAGAGTGAGCGTGGCCCTTCTGACATATTGATTTCAGGCTTCTAACCTCCAGAGCTGTGTTTATAGTGATTTGTTGCAAAATTAATGAGGTCAGCAACTCTATTTCCAAATATCTTAATTGCTTCCAGGCCTGTTGATATGAAATAGCTTTAAAATTTTGAAATAGAATCTGATATTCCCCTCCACTCTCCACTAACTCTTCAAAATTTGAATAATAACTAGTGACAGTATAAGACAGTCACCATTTCAATGACACTTAGAGACAATATCTATTTCTTTAGCTTACAAATTTGACCTCATAGTCACTAAGATTATACTGTAAGGTGAGTCACTGAATCCTGAATATCAGGAAGAAGGATTACAAAAGTTATTTCCCCAGGAATATTTTTGCTTGTCTGTTTGCTTTGACCTAAAATGTTTTCATTTACAAGTGACAAATGGGGAAAGTTAAAACTGAAATAATACCTTCATAGATATTCCTATTGAAAGCAAAGAAGTTATTGCTTATAAATTTCATAGGACACAATTGAGGGAAAATAATCTCTGTAAAGAAAATCCATTTTCAAAACAGATGTACATTTAAATATGAGTATTATATGCTAAAAGGAGGTATCACTATGAGTATGTGCCAGGTTTATTGTTACTAATGCCTATAACAAACAAGGATGGACTGCCAGGTAATCTAACAGGGATTGACTGGTTCGTGTCTACTAAGCAAAGTTCCAGAAATGTGCACTAGGAGAATGACAGGGATAATGAGATAAGGAAATTGCTTGGAGATCTGAAAGTAGGATAATCTTATCAGGACTGGAATAGGATGGTTACAGAGGATATCAAAATGAAGAATATTAACTGACCAGGGGCAAATCAGCTAGGAAAACCAGGAAATGAGAACATCAGAATTGCTGATCAGAAACCAGACACAGAGAATTAAAGGGGATTTTGATGAGCGACGACTGAAAATAGTATAAAATGGTGGCTAAGCAACCTGCACAAATATGAATAGGGCTAATATGACCAGGTTAAAATAAGGTTGAGAGTCTCATAGGTTATATCCACCACTTCCAGGTCCTGTAGAAATGTCACAACTGCTTATTGTCTCAGTCAGCAGACTGACCTCCATGCCAACATTATATAAAACAGGCCATTCACTCCCTTTGTTCTTAGTTTCATACTGACCCAACTCTCCAAATCTCTGTACTATTTCTATTGTTTCTGAGTTCTGATCTTGTGACTCCTTTTCCAATTAGAGTTTCATTTTTTTCCCGGATTTTATTTCAGCATCACTGCCCATGCTCTCTTGTTTTGTCCCTTACCATGAGGTGGATTTCTTCCTTGCCTCAGCCGCTATGAGTTACCCAAGAAACAACCTGGGAGATCCAGCCAGGATTTGAGCCCTTATACATCACCACACACCCGCACCCTTGAAGACAAGTGTGCAGGACATTTTCAGAGGAGCCAGGTCATGAGAGAACCCTCAAATCAGAACCAATTTCTGGGGAGAACTTCTAAACTCAAACCTGAGCCCCACATTTAGTAGAGGAATAATGATATGATGAAAACTCTTTTTAATATTCTTACTTTATCTTTTGGTAAAAGCCCCACGTTTCTGCTCTCACAAAATGATCCAAAGCCCATTTGACTTTTCAAGTTAATGCATAATTCACAATCATTTTGCTGCCTTTATGCAGGGTTTCCCAGGTGGTTCAGTGGTAAAGAATCTGCCTGTCAGTGCAGGAGACGCAGGTCCAATCCCTGGGTGGGCAAGATCTCCTGGAGGAGGACGTGGCATCCCACTCCAGTATTTTTGCCTGGAAAATCCCATGGACAGAGGAGCCTGTGGGACTATAGTCCATGGGGTCGCAGAGAGTGGGCCATGACTGAGCATGCATGCATTCAAGCTATAACCTAACATTCTCTTCCCTGTCTTAACTAGATGGGAAAGATATTTAGCAGATAAGTAAGAATGTTTCTGTGGTTTGTCGGTCTCTTTCTAGACCGTAGGAAAGGGTGCACTTTTACTACTTTTCAATCTCTTCTTGTAATGATTTTCTAACACTTTTGGATCCCTTAACTTTATATCCTTGAAACTTCTAAAAGCACCTCCCTGAGAATTTGAGGTGAGAGGTAAAATTTAAATGTGGGGAAACCAAGTCATATCTCAGACCAAGTGGCAGTGTCAATAGCATGATCATGACTTTTTAGATCATTTGATTTCATACCTTCCAGAAAAGCCATTGTTTCTGTTCCAATTTCCACTCCTCAGTTTTTCAGCCTCTGCTTGCATTTACAACTATCATTTTCCTAGTTTAAAATTAGTTTTCCACATTCACTGTGGAATCAGTGGTAGAGCAAAGAGAAGGGGATAGCTATATGCTTCAGTTCTAAAACAAGATCAACAATAGACGATGAAGAGGATTATTGATTTAATATTAGTTTGGGGACAGGGGTTACTTTATCAGGCACATTTTTTAACACAGATACTTTGGGCACTCCACACAGCATGAGGGATCTTAGTTCTTAGAGCAGGAATCAAACCCATGCCTTCTGCAGTGGACGTGCAGAGTCCTAACCACTAGACCACCAGAGAATACCCCCACACAAATATTTTAAGTGTGAAAAAAAAATCTTTGAATAGACACAATATAATATCTGTAAATTATTATATTTTACTGGGTCAAGCACTGTGCTAGTCACACACATTACATGCATTAACTCATTTTTTCTTCTCAATAGTCCTGTGTTGCATTCAATTTTATCAGTTTTGCAAAAGAGAATATTGAGTGTTTTATACATAATGAACTTGCTCAAGATTACTGAGCTAGAAAGTGAAAGTCTTGTGTTCTTTAAACTCAACCCCAAGTTCATGTTTTCTCTCCTGGAGCTGCGGTAGATGAAACATGCTACTTACTAACCTCAGGAGCACTGATAGAACAGGAGTTTAGATGACTTTCTAATTCAACCATCTTCCAACCATCTTGTCCAATGGCATCTAAGTAATTCACAGCCAAGATTAATTCCTTTGCCTGAAATCATTTAGTATTCAAAATTTGAATCTGAAGTTCCTTTGCCTGAAATCATTTAATCTTCAAAATTTGAATCTGAAGTTCCACCCAAACCACAGCATCTTATTTGTTTACTTCTCATGTCTTCCTCATCTTATTACACAGTTCTATGATCTCCCAGTCCCTTGAAATCCCTTATTTCCTTTCCATCTATGCGCATGTCTTCACTTTCTTTTCTACTGAACCTGAATCAACTCACCCATCTCTGTACTGCTTTTTCATTACAAACTTTTCTCCATTATCTTTCTGTCCCTCTATTTCACCAATTCAATATTCCCAATTTGGAACCAGTTTAATCATGTCTTGCTCTGTCAAGCACTGCGTTCAGAAAACCATTCCAGTTGTATCCATTACAAAAGTTTAGTCTCCACCAACCAAACTCAGCCTCCAACACTGCTGAGGATTTTTTTTTTTTTTTTTTTTTTTGTATTCCCCCTAGTTACCTTCCTCTCACACATTTCACAGTGTTTCTTCCAAACTCTAATTATCCTCATTAGTTTCTTACTCCAAGCCTGCTTGATTTTCAGTGGATGAGCTTGTGTCCTACTTTCCAGAGAAAACAGAAGGCTGAAGTCCCTCCATTTCAATACTCATCCTCATTCACGTATTTATGCCAGTCCACCCAGGTTATCTACAAGACTCTTTCACTTCCTTCAAGACTTGGCTTACATGTCCTTTTTATTTTTTATTTTTTCATTTCCAACCACCTTATTTAATTAAAAACATATTTTTCCTCTGCTGACTTAGTCCTCAGGATTCTTCTTAAAACAATTGCTTTCTAACATACTCTCTCATTTATTTGCAAAGTTTATTTTTATTGCTTATCTCCCTCAAGTACAGCATAAGCTCCACTAAGAGCTCTATCTATTTTGTACACCAATGTATTTTAAGCACCTAAAATGGTACCTGGCTCATGGGAAAAGTAAAGTGAAGGTGTTAGTCATTCAGCCTACTAGTAGTCACTGTAGCCTACAAGGCTCCTCTGTCCATGAGATTCTGCAGGCAAGAATACTGGAGTGGGTAGCCATTCCCTTCTCCAGGGGATCTTCCCAAAAGAATTGACCCAGGATTGAAATCGGGTCTCCACCATGGTAGGTACCAGTAATTATTTGTTGGATGAATAAGCAAATATGCACAAGTCTTTTGGTTGTTTGCTTTCTTCCCTATCCTCCCAAAGGAAGGTGTTACTTAACCCATAGCTAATTAAGACTGATAACAATAATTGCTGGGCTTCCCTTGTGGCTTGGCTGGTAAAGAATCCACCTGCAATGCGGGAGTCCTGGGTTTGATCCCCAGGTTGGGAAGATCTCCTGGAGAAGGAAAAGGCTACCCACTCTAGTATTCTGGCCTGGAGAATTCCATGGCCTGTATAGTCCATGGGGTCACAGAGTTGGACGCAACTGAGCAACTTTCACTTTCAAAATAGCTGCTACTGCAGAAGAGATCAGGAAGATGACATAATTTGTTTGTTTACATCGGAGTTATGACTTTGTAAGATAGTGCTAAGGTTGCATATTTGGTATCCAGTACGAGAAAGCTTTCCTTATCATTCTGTCTTCTACCTAACCAGTTCAAGGGCAGAGAATACATTTGCTGACTCCCTAACCTCTGATTATCTTTCAGTAAATCTGGACAGGACACATATCACTGCTGCACTGAATCTCTGTCATTAAATCCACTCCCGAAACAACTGGCCTGCAGGTGGACCCAAAGGGACTGACTTCTGCTGTATTTCATTTCTTTTGATAGCTTTGGCCAATGATTTTTGTCACTGCAACTGGATTTTGTGCCGATTATAGTCTACTAGAGACTTCACTGACACCAGCAAGTGTATTTCTCCTTGGAACACAAGTCTATCTTGAGTTACAGTCCCCAGTGAACAAGAGAATTAGAGCAGTAATATAATCGACTGTCCCTTTGGGTAAAAGTTGTTTGCCTGGAATCCACAACCTACTGGAAAATGCAATGCAAACACCTGCTATTTGCCAATTTCTTGGGATAAAATATGATTGCAAAAAATCCTTCATCAGATAGATAATATTTCCGAATGCTGACCTTCCAGGCTTGATCAAAGAAACCCCTCTTAGAATATCCATTGAATTTACCCTGAGTGCCTAAATTCCACAAAATAAATACATCTTTTCTTAATGTTTGAAAATGTTATTATGACCTGCCCTCTCATTCTTCTTAAAAGAAAAGAAAATCCATAATAGTTTTGTTCAATTTACTCTCATGAATGTTTTTAATTTTTGCCTGATTCTTACCCTATCCTGATGTTGGCTTTCTTTTGCCTGTGTCAAAGGATCTTTTTGATTTTTAAGTAGATATTGCAGGAAGTAGAAACTTGTGGGGGTTTTGTGATATATTCTTTTTTTTCTTTTAAAGAATGATGATTCAATCTGCAACCTTTATGTATTGCTTAAAAGGAATGAGTGCCATCTGTTTGTCTGCTGTGAGGGTAAGGGATTAAAACAACTTGTGTTTAAATAAATTAGGTATGGAATTGCTTTCTTCATTGTCTCCACTGAAGAGTCTTTTATAGCTCTTTTTTTCCCTCTTTAAAATAAACTATTGGATTAGAGATCCCAGTTCACTTAGGTTGTGATAAGGCTGAACAGTCAGACTCCAAAATGCAAATCGATTATGTTGTTTAAATGATTCTGTGACTCTCTAATAAATTTTTACATTGAAATGATATTCCTACACTAGCTAATGAATGTCATTTCTGTGATTTTTTTAATATGAGAAATGTATACAGTCAAATATTGCGGAGTTTTTGTTTTCATATCTCTTATTATTTCAGTTTCATTTTCCTTATACTTTCTCTTTCTCTCTGATCTGTCTGAGACTTTTTGCCTTTTGACTCCTCCAGTTTACTCTTAATCTCAGCTGTCTTGAATAGTTTCACTGCCTTCCCAACCAAGTGTTGACCCACTCTCCATAAATTACACACTCATTGACAATTTCAGCTTCTTTGCCTTCTGCTACAAATGTCTATCAAGTCACTCTTCCTATATTATCTGTTCTGACATATTTATGATCTGGATTTTCACCTCAATATGCAACATTTGGTAATCCTCTTTGAAATTTTCACAATTTTCTTTAGTTCTTTTGCCTTATTCTCACTCCCATTCTTTTACTCTCAGCAGGAAATTTCTCTGTGTTCCTTACAGAGAAATTAGAAACCACTCAGTATGCATTCCCTAAACTTGCCACTAATATAAACTTTTGTTTATATTATCTTATTTCATCTTACCTTATTTCATCTCTTTTAAAGGACACGTTGTGCTTCCTCTAACTAAGTTTAACCTTTCCATCTATTCTTTTATGTTTTTTCCTTCATCCTTCTTAAATATCTTTCTCTATCACTAATGGATGAAGCTTATAACTTTTATCCACCTTGATTTTTCCGGTAATCATGTACAGATGTGAGATGTCAAAGAATTGTTGCCTTCAATTTGTGGTGTTATAGAAGACTCTTGAGAGTCCATTGGATAGCAAGGAAATCAAACCAGTCAATCCTAAAGGAAATCAATCCTGAATATTCATTGGAAGGACTGATGCTGAAACTGAAGCTCCAATACTTGGCCACCTGATGCGAAGAACTGACTCACTGGAAAAGACCCTGATGTTGAGAAAGATTGAGGGCAGAAGGATAAGGGGGCAACAGGGGATGAGATGGTTGGATGGCATCACCGACTCAGTGGACAAACCCTTGAGTAAACTCCAAGAGATAGTGCAGGATAGGGAAGACTGGCATGTTGCAGTCCATGGGGTTGCAAAGAGTAGGACACAACTTCGTGACTGAACGACGACAACATTCTTCATGAAACCATTTTTTAATTGTATTTAAAGGTATTCTTTGTAAAAAAGAAATAAAACAATTCCTAAACACTTCTTTACATTTTCCCTTACATCCATCTCAACCAGTCTTCTGAAAAATTAGCCCAGTGGTAGAACATTTTCAGGAGATTGTGAGTTCTGGGATGTGACCAGGGGTATAAGAATGTACAGTAGAGATGAAAAGAACAGGACAAGAAAATTAAAGAAACTGAAAGCCTATTATGTTAGATGGGTTGTCAAAGTGAAGTTTAAAGTCATCTATAATAAAGATCCAACTTAGCCAAGAAAAAAGGATTATGACCCAGCACTAATTGTATCTAGTATATCTTAGTAAGTGAGCAAGATTGATCAGAAAGTCTGTGGATAATTTATGTGGTGAATGAATAAAGGTTGGCATAAGCCTCCGAAGAGCAGGATTTTTACTCCATGGAGAAGGAAAAATAGTGTAAACTCCAGAATGGAAGTCAGAAGGATGCCAGCTTCAATTCCCAGATGTGAGGTCCATGAGACGTTGGTGAAAGAGCAGAATCTTAATGGAAGAGCTGCAGGTGAAAATGGCTTTCTTGGCAGAGTCATGACGAGTGTGGAATTTCAGTGAGGAACTCACAAATGAAGGAGAAATTTGTAACTGTGAATCAGGGTCTCCCAAAGGCATATGGTGGGTAAATGCTCAGCAATGAGGTAAGATCAAGGAAAAAGGAGCCTGGAGCAGTCATATGTTTAAGAATCTAGATTATAGATGAATAGAAAGGCTCAGATCTTGGGCAATGAGCAAGGATAACAAATTTGAGTAGAAGCAGAATAAACTAGTCAAGAACTCACAGATTTGCCATAACAGTTTTTTATTCATTTGGGAGAGATCAGCCATGGCTTGGGGTAAATATAATTCTGAAAGAAGGGATAATTGATGAGGAAGTTCTGACTTGAGTTGACGACACTGACTCTAATGACAGGCTCTGGGTGTAAGGTTCCTACACAGAAACTCTCCATGGCAGTGTGTGTGCTGAGTGAAGATGGAGATCTAATGATCAGAGGTGTAGTCATAGAAACTGAGAAGTTCATCATTAGTCCAAGCTGTATAAACCCACAGGAGCCTTTGACCATCAGCATCTCCAGTAATGGTCCCCAATTTTGGATTAATTGACATGTCACACATTGAACTGCATCACCCAGTGTTCTATGCAGAAGTTCAGGAGATGTGATTGCCTCACATGCAATTATAGAAATGCTGATCATTATCCCCCCCCCACCCACCCAGTGGATATATATTTTTGTTTAAAATACAACCATTCCAAAAGTTACTTGAATCTGTTCCTGATGTATTTACTGATGGAAAACAGAATTGGGCCAACTTTTTTCCTGGGTTTGATGTACTTTCCAGACCTGTTAAGTTTAGCTGAAAGTAAACCTACTCCTTATAGTGTGAGATGCCTTAAAGTGCTTTGCTGCACCTACGGAACAAAATTTTTCACCATGGCTAATCGGAAAGAGAAGATGGCATCAGAGGATGAGATGGCTGGATGGCATCTCTAATGCAATGGTCATGAACTTGGGCAAACTTTGGGAGATGATGAGGGACAGGGAGGCCTGGTGCTCTGCAGTCTATGGGGTCACAAAGAGTTGAACATGACTGGGTGACTGAACAACAACAATCAGAAATAAACAAAGTGACAGATAAAAAGTTGGCAAAATGGAGACTATAAATGAAAGAGCTCTACTTAGCTAATGTGAATATAGAAATCAAATAAAACCAGGATGCAAGGTAGGAATAGCCATGTTAGAATTTCCAGTTTTCATCTAGATATTGTACTTCAAGAAGACCTAGTGACTAGTATCCAACATGCTAAAAGCATATTACAGTCTCTCTCTTCTGCAAATTTTGTTCATGCAAATGCTACATGTGTTATGAGGGAAAGACTTCCAAAAGGGGAAAGTGGTTTTCTTCATGTCAAATGTAATAAACCCAAACCAGGTAAGTCGGCTTTGCAGCCTGGAATCCTATTTGTTTGCATTAAGTTGACTTCTCTCATATATCTTTCACCAGTAATATCAGACTGTATATCCATTCTGATGATGTATACATGGAAAATTTTCAGCACAAAATCACATGGGAAACTCCATAAGATTGCTCTGACATGCTTTTTCTCTTATTTTTTTCCTGCTGCAATTTTGGAAGGCTGAACTTTTCTCCTGTTAAAATGATTAGTGCTTTAAGTGAATGAGATCACTTACTGAAATAGAAGTCCAGCCAAGCCACTCTCTCATATCGTGATCTCATATGGGCTCAGCCTCAAGAGAGGCCCCTAGAGAGATTTCACAAAATTGTTCATCCAATTGTTGTATGCGGCCTCTGTTCAGAAAGGAAACATGGTTGACAAAATCTAGTAAAAAGGGCCCCGGGATGCCAAAAACAATATAAACCCATGTGTGCCTTAATATAGGCTGCTATCTTGCAAAAACAATCTTCCTCTGTTGTACATATAAAACCCCTGGTGCATAAAACACCTGAATACTTATGTAATTCTCACTCTCTGTGGAGTGAGAGACCCAAAATGCTGAGCTCCGCATGTAGCCCTGTGCCCGCAAATGGTCCATGCAGCAATTGGGGATCCTGAGACTTAGCCTGCAAGCTTCACATGGCTTCAGAGCTTTTGAGTTGCTGTCCATCTGACACTGATATCTTTTTTTAAAAAAATAAAAAGTACTTATTTGTTTTTGACTGCACTTGGTTTTGATTGCTGCATGTCAGTTTTTCCCTAATTGTGGTGTGCAGGCTTCTCATTGTGGGCCTTCTCTTGTCAGGGAGCATGGGCTTCAGTAGTACCCGTGCGTGGGCTCAGTAGTTGTGGCACATGGGCTTAGTTGCTCTGCGGCATGTGGAATCGTCCCTGACCAGGAATAGAGCCTGTGTCCCCTGCATTGGCAGGTTCATTCTTCACCACTGGACCACCAAGGAAGTGCTGTTATGTATATCTTCTGATTTTCCACTGACTAAACATTCACAGCTAAGGACGCTGGTCATTGAATATGTCTCAGATTCTAAGCAGATTCAAACTGATTATGAAAATGTGAGATAAAGTAGTAATTGTCTTACCCACAGGCTCTATCTAGAAAACACTTCAAAGTACCACTTACCACTTCACTAAGCTCTCAGTTCTCCCCATTTTCTTTCCTCATCAGAGACTTTCTCTTCCCTCTCCAGCTACTTTTCTTTCTCCTCACTAGCTCTCTCAAAACCTCTTCCAAAAAACAAACAAACAAACAAACAAACAAAATGCACATCACTTTGCTTGATGATCTATATTTTTTGTACTAAGGCAGATTCCTTGAAAGACACATACTATTAAAATTCATTCAGGGTGAAATGGATAATCTTATATAGCCCAACCCCAATATTTATTAGAGAAATTAAATGCATAGTTACAAAGAATCCCCCAATAGAATATCCAGGCTCAGATGACATCAGTGATAATTTTTTCAAATTTAAAAATGAACCAATACAAATTCCACATGAAATTTTCTAGAAAAATAAATGAGAAAATCCTGTACCTTTCCAAAATTTAATAAAACCTGCATATTGATAATTCAAAGACCAGAAAGATATAACAAGAAAAGAAAATTACAAGTTCATATCACTGATGGAAGTAGATATAAATACCCCACATAGTATTAGGCAAATTGAGTTAGACAGCATATAAACAGAATAGTTTGTCATGTGTAATTGTAGTTTATCCAAGAGACATAGAATTAAATTTTTAAAAATCAGTGCAATTCATTGTATTGACAAGCATGAAAAAGTAAAAACATTTGACAAAATTAACTATTATTCATAATAAAAACTCTCACTAGACTAAGAATAAAGCAGAACTGCTTCAACCTTAAAGTTCACATAATACTAAATGGTGAAAAAGCACATGCTTTTCCCTCAATAACAGGAACAAGGCATAGATGTCAACTCTTACCACTTCTATTTAACATTATAATTAAGGTTCTGGAAAATGTAATAAGGAAAGAAAAAAGGTATACAGAATTCAATGGAAGAAAAACAAAATATTCACAAATAACATGATGGTCTATGTAAAAATTCCTAAGAAATCTACAAAAAAAAATTGAGAAATAATATTGAGTTTAGTGAGGTCTCGGGATACAAGATGAATGTGCAAAAATTGATTGGAATCTCTTAGAAGAAATGGAGTAGCCATCATAGTCAACAAAAGAGTCCAAAATACAGTACGTGAATGCAATCTCAAAAATGACAGAATGATCTCTGTTCATTTCCAAAGTAAACCATTCAATATCACAGTAATCCAAGTCTATGTCCCAACAAGTAATGCTGAAGAAGCTGGAATTGAATGGTTCTATGAAGACCTAGAAGACCTTCTAGAACTAACACCCAAAAAAGATGTCCTTTTCTTTTTCTTTTCTTTTTTTTTTCCCCCAGTGGGTTTTATCATACATTGATACGAATCAGCCATAGAGTTACACGTATTCCCCATCCTGATCCCCCCTCCCACCTCCCTCTCCACCTGATTCCTCTGGGTCTTCCCAGTGCACCAGGCCCGAGCACTTGTCTCATGCATCCCACCTGGGCTGGTGATCTGTTTCACCACAGATAATATATAGCCTGAATGGATAAGGAAGCTGTCCTTTTCATTATAAGGGTCTGGAATGCAAAAGTAGGAAGTCAAGAAACACCTGGAGTAACAGGCAAATTTGACCTGGGAGTACAGAATGAAGCAGGGCAAAGACTAATAGAGTTCTGCCAAGAGAATGACATCACCAGATGGTCAACTCCAAAATCAGACTGATTATATTCTTTGCAGCCAAAGATGGAGAAGCTGTATACAGTCAGCAAAAACAAGACCGGGAGCTGACTGTGGCTCAGATCATGAACTCCTTATTGTCAAATTCAGACTTAAATTGAAGAAGGTGGAGAAAACAACTAGACCATTCAAGTATCACCTAAATCAAATCCCTTATGACTATACAGTGGAAGTGAGAAATAGATGTAAGGGACTAGATCTGATAGACAGAGTGCCTGATGAACTATGGATGGAGGTTTGTGACATTGTACAGGAGACAGGAATCAAGACCATCCCCAAGAAAAAGAAATGCAAAAAAAGGAAGGTGGCTGTCTGAGGAGGCCTTACAAATAGCTGTGAAAACAAGGGAAGTGAAAAGCAAAGGAGAAAAGGAAAGATATACCCATTTGAATGCAGAGTTCTAAAGAATAGCAAGGAGAGATAAGAAAACCTTCCTCAGTGATCAATGCAAAGAAATAGAGGAAAATAATAGAATGGGAAAGACTAGAGGTCTCTTCAAAAAAATTAGAGATACCAAGGGAACTTTTCATGCATAGATGGGTTCAATAAAGAACAGAAATGGTATGGACATAACAGAAGCAGAAGATATTAAGAAGAGGTGGCAAGAATACACAGAAGAACTGTACAAAAAAGATCTGCATGACCCAGATAAACATGATGGTATGATCACTCACAGTCACCTAGAGCCAGACATCCTGGAATATGAAGTCAAGCGGGAAGCATCACTTGACTTGATCACTTAGGAAGCATCACTACGATCAAAGCTAGTGGAGGTGATGGAATTCCAGTTGAGCTATTTCAAATCCTGAAAGATGATGCTGTGAAAGTGCTGCACTCAATATGTCAGCAAATTTGGAAAACTCAACATTGGCCACAGGACTGGAAAAGGTCAGTTTTCATTCCAATCCCAAAAAAAGGCATTGCCAAAGAATGCTCAAACTACCACACAATTGCACTCATCTCACATACTAGTAAAGTAATGCTCAAAATTCTCCAAACAAGGCTTCAGCAATACGTGAACCATGAACTTCCCAATGTTAAAGCTGGTTTTAGAAAAGGCAGAGGAACCAGAGATCAAATTGCCAACATCTACTGGATCATTGAAAAAGCAAGAGAGTTCCAGAAAAACATCTATTTCTGCTTTATTGACTATGCCAAAGCCTTTGACTGGGTGGATCACAATAAACTGTGGAAAATTCTGAAGGAGATGGGAATATCAGACCACCTGACCTGCCTCTTGAGAAACCTGTATGCAGGTCAGGAAGCAACAGTTAGAACTGGACATGGAACAACAGACTGGTTCCAAATAGGAAAAGGAGTACCTCAAGGCTGTATATTGTCACCCTGCTTAGTTAACTTATACGCAGAGTACATCATGAGAAATGCTGGGCTGGAAGAAGCACGAGCTGGAATCAAGATTGCCGGGAGAAATATCAATAACCTCAGATATGCAGATGACACCATCCTTATGGCCGAAAGTGAAGAACTAAAGAGCCTCTTGATGAAAGTGAAAGAGGAGAGTGAAAGTGTTGGCTTAAAGCTTAACATTCAGAAAACTAAGATCATGGCATCTGGTCCCATCACTTCATGGCAAATAGATGGGGAAACAGTGGAAACAGTGTCAGACTTTATGTTTGGGGGGCTCCAAAATCACTGCAGATGGTGACTACAGCCATGAAATTAAAGACTCTTACTCCTTTGAAGGAAAGTTATAACTAAACTAGACAGCATATTAAAAAGTAGAGACATTACTTTGTCAACAAAGGTCCGTCTCTTCAAGGCTATGGTTTTCCAGTAGTCATGTATGTATCTGAGAGTTGGACTATAAAGAAAGCTGAGCACCGAAGAATTGATGCTTTTGAACTGTGGTGTTAGAGAAGACTCTCGAGAGTCCCTTGGACTGCAAGGAAATCCAACCAGTCCATCCGAAAGCAGATCAGTTTGGGGTGTTCATTGGAAAGACTGATGTTGAAACTGAAACTCCAATACCTTGGCCACCTGAAGTAAAGAGCTGACTCATTTGAAAAGACCCTGATGCTGGTAAAGATTGAGGGCAGGAGGAGAAGGGGACGACAGCGGATGAGATGGTTGGATGGCATCACCGACTCAATGGACATGGGTTTGGGTAGACTCTGGGAGTTGGTGATGGACCAGGAGGCCTGCGTGCTGCAGTTCATGAGGTCGCAATGAGTCCGACACGACTGAGCTACTGAACTGAACTGTGTCTATTACAAATGAACCACTGGAAATTGAGACAAATATCCAAATGACTTGAAATAATGTAAAAAATGTAAAATATTTGAGGGTATGTTTTTTAAATAAGTGTAAGATCTGTTCCTAGAGCCTAATGTTGCTGATAAAAATCAAGACAAATATACAGATATGCCATATTTATGGATCACAAGGTAAAGATTGATGCAATAGAAATTCTCTAAATTAACCTATAGATTCTATGCAATCCCCTTCAAATGCTGGCTTCCTTTTTTTGGTAGAAATTGATAAGCTGATACTAAAAATTTTGAAAAAAAATAAAGGACTTTCGAATAAGAATATATCTAGAAGACTTGCATTATGACAAGAGTGATTATACTGATACAATCAGCATTAGAGTGCGGTGTTAGTTTGAGTATAGACATATAGATTAATAGAACAAAATAGAGAGTTTAGAAAGAGACTCCCACATATGTAGTAATTGGTATTCAAGAAAATGCCAAGATAGTTTAATCAGGAACATATAGTCTTTCCAATACATGGTGCTGGAATAACTAGACATTCAAATGCAAAAAAGAAAAGAAATAAACAAAACAAACAAAAACTCAAAACTTACATTTTACATATATATATATATATATATATATACACACACACACACACACACACACACACACACATTACTTCTAATTGGATCATAGATCTAAATGTAAGAGCCAAAACTATAAAACTTATAAACATTAACTTAGAAGAAAAATCTTCACAGAGTAATATTAATAAATAGAACAAAGAAAACATTAACCAAAAAAGTAAATGAGTGATAGATTAGACTTTATTGAACTTAAAACTGTTAAGAATATAAAAAGACAAACCACAGACTGGAAGAAAGTACTGGCAAAACATTTTTCTGATCAAGGACTCATTTACAAAATATAGAAAGAATACTTAGAAATCAATAAGAAGAAAAAAAGCACGCACAATTTATGAAATGGGAAAAAGATTTGAAGAGAGATTTCCCGCCAAAAGATACAGAATGGGCAATGAGCACATAAAAATATATGCAGCATCCTTAGGCATTAGGAAAATGCAAATTAAAACCACAATGAGATACCAATACAAATCTCTCAGAATGCTTCAGATGGTAAAGAGTCTGCCTGCAATGCAGGAAATCTGAGTTTGATATCAGGGTCATGAAGATCCCCTGGAGAAGAAAGTGGCAACCCACTCCAGTATTCTTGCCTGGAGAATCCCATGGATGGAGGAGACTGATGGGCTCCAGTCCATGGGGTCACAAAGAGTCAGACACAACTGAACGACTAACATTTTTACACACATCAAGAATTATACAGAGTAATTAGAATTGCATATTGCCAGTAGAAATACAAAATGCACAAATTACTTTGGAAAACACTTCGTGGGTTTCTTATAAAGTAACATACACACTTACTGTGCGTGAATGTTCTGTCGCTCAGTCATGTCTGACTCTTTGCAACCCCATGGGCTGTAATCAACCAAGCTTCTCTGTCTGTGGGGTTTTCCAGGCAAGAATACTGGAGTGAGCTGCCATTTCCTTCTCCAGGGGATCATTCCAAAACCAGGCCTTGAACCTGCATCTCCTGTGTCTCCTACATTGACAGGTGGGTTCTTTAGCACTGAGCCACCACTAAACATAGGACCCAAGTAAGCATATATTTCATTTTTCTTGGGTAAACATCTAAGAGTGGAATTGTTGGGCCCTACACAGTTACGACTGAGCAACTGAACTGAACTGAGCTGAACTGACACAGTTACCATAGGGTCCAACAATCCTACTCTCAGATATTTACCCAAGAGAAATGAAATATATGCTTACATAAAGATTTGCAATCTAATTTTCATAGTAGCCTTATTCATAATGGCCAAAAAGTGGAAACAACCTAGCCTTCAAATGGTGAATGGGCAAATAAACTATGGTATGTACAAATAGGACTTGCTGGGTGGGGCTAGTGGTAAAGAACCTACCAATGCAGGAGACATAAGAGACATGGGTTCAGTCCCTGGGTTGGGAAGATCCCCTGCAGGAGAGCATGGCAACCCACTCCAGTGTTCTTGCCTGGAAAATCCCATGGGCAGAGGAGCCTGATGGGCTACAGTCCCTGGGGTCACAAAGAGTCAGACATGGCTGAAGTGACTGAGTGCAGCATGTACAAATAATGAGATGCTCCTCAACTACTGAATAGTATAGAGAGACACACGCCACTGAGGTCATGCAACCAAGTGGATGCACGTTGAAAGCACTATGCTAAGAGAAATAAGCCAGACATAAGCAATTATACAGCCAACAATTCTATTGAACAAATTTCTGGAAAATGTAAAACTACAGTGACAGAAAGTATATATATTTGCAAGTGGCTGAGGATGGGAGTAGCAGGTTGACTCCAAAGGGGCACAGGATACCATTTGGGGTGATGGAAACGTTCCGTATCATTCATTATTCTGATGATTATATGCATTTGTCCAAACATTTTATTATACTCTTAAAATTGGTGCATTTTATTATATATGAATCATAGCTCAATAAGGCTGATTCAAAATAATACAGCTCCAAAACTGTAGAAGAAATATTTTGAGGTCTTAATTGGCAGCACAAAAATGCAAAGAAAAATGAAAAGACAATTTCTCTACAGCAGATGCAAAACTGGAAGAGTCTCTGCAGAGATCAGGGACTTAGAATGGCCTCAAGAGCTCCCTGTTTTCTTAAAACTATTAACTATTTAATTAACTTATTTATGTTTGGCTGTGCTGAGTCTCTTGTGTGGACTTTTCTCCAGTTGCGGCCATCAAGGACTATTCTCTAGTTGAGGCACACAGACTTCTCACTGTGATGGCTTCTCTTGCTGCAGAGCATCGGCTCTAGGGCAGTTGGTCTCAGGAGTTGTGACTCCTGGGCTCCAGAGCACAAGCTCAATAGATATGCATGCCAGCTCAGTCGTTCCATGGCATGTGGGCCCCTCTCAGACCAGACGTGGGACCTGTGTCTCTTGCATTGGCAGGTGGACTCTTTACCACTGAACCGCCAGGGAAACCCCCAAAATTCCCTGATCTAAAGATCCATGAATTTTAGGGACTCTGGTGTTTCAGTGGCTAAGACTCCGCACTCCCAAAGCAGGGGATCTGAGTTCGTTCCCTGGTCAGGAAACTAGATCTCACATGCCACAGCTAAAATCGCATGCCACAATAAAAGATTCCATGTGCCATAGCTATTACCCAGAGCAGCTAAACAAATAAATAAAATAAATGTTAACAAGAAAGGTGCATGCATTTTATTGGGACATTTCTATTTGAAATTCAGGTAAGGTGTGTGTGTGTGTGTGTGTGTGAGATTGTGTGCATGATTGTAGGCTAAAGGACTGGGGATGGAAAAACTGAGATCTCAAGGGAGCCAATGGAGAAAGGATGAACTGGACTCTTGCCCTAAAGGGGGCAGTGCCAAGGGGCTGGCCAGGTAGGCTACTGGAGATGCTGGCCAGCCTGGCTTTGAAAGCTCTTTGCTTACAAGTGCTCATTGTTTCCATGTGGTAATCCATCACCACGTGTTATATAGTCTGTGTGTAAGCACCTTTCCTCAGGAATAGAGGGGCTCCAGTTTTCCTGCTAATATGCAAAATATTTCATTTAGTAATGGCTTTCAGTAGGCTCATTTAAAGCTCTGCAACGGCTGTAGTAATAGATCAATTCTATAAATGGCTAATAGTCCATGTTTGCACTAAATATAATCAAATGGCAACCTATCTCTAAATTAAACAAATAAGTTTTTATTCTGTTCAATTTTCTCAAACAAAATTAATCTTACTACTGCTCCTTGCTGCACATTATCTGGAAATGACATTCCCCCACAATCTGCTTGGAGGCACTCTGAGAACACCAGTGGCCCCTGTATTCTCTCTGTTTCTTGCCTCTTCAGCAGGCAGGAAATATTCATAGACGAGACAATTGCATGAAAAAGCCCTGGTCTCCACACTTCACCTTACAGCAGCAGCCCATGCTGCTTCTGTGATTCAGTATATCTCTTTGCTCTCGGAAACAATTTTTCATTATTTTACTTCAAAACTCTGGACTCAGAGGATAAATGGAAGAGGAAAAGGCATGGTGATGAAATAATAGAGCTGGTTTATGGAATATTTATTTGTTTTCCCAGAGGCAAAAGGTGGAATGATTTAAGTACAACCTATGTATAAAATAAGCAAGATAATTTCTGTGTCCCACAAACATGCCCCAATGTCTCCAGACTAGATGTTGTATTCCATCAACGTCTATTTTCTTCCACCACAAAATTGAACAAATAAAAATAAAAACATCCCTTCTTCACAAAATGAATAAAATACATTTCTTTCAATGTTTGAATCAGTATATTTCACATGCAAATGAATATAGTTAATTGTACCAGAGAGAATTAGAGTGGGGCATGGTAGAATTTGGCTTTCCCGGTGGCTCAGATGGTAAAGAATCTGCCTGCAATGCAAGAGACCCAGGTTTGATCCCTGAGTTGGGAAGATCCTCTGGAGAAGGGAGTGGCTACCCACTCCAGTATTCTTTTTTTTTTTTTTAATTGAAGGATAACTACTTTACAATATTGTAATGGTTCTTGCCATACATCAACATGAATCAGCCATAGGTATACATGTCCCCCCATCCTGAACCCCCTCCCACCTCCCTCCACATCCTATCTCTCCAGGTTGCCACAGAGCACTGGCTTGGGGTGCCCTGTTTCATTCATCGAACTCTCACTGGTCATCAATTTTACATACAGTAATATATATGTTTCAATGCTATTCTCTCAAATCATCCCACACTCTCCTTCTCCCACTGAGCCCAAAAGTCTGTTCTTTATATCTGCCTCTCCCTTGCTGCCCTGCACTTAGGATCATTGGTACCATCCTTCTAGATTCCATAAAAATATGGAACGCTTCATAGATGTGTGTGCCATCCTTGGGCAGGCGCCATGCTAGTCATATCTGTATTGTTCTAGTATATGTGCTGACAAAGCAAGCACCCACTCTGGTATTCTTGCCTGGAGAATCCCATGGACAGAGGAGCCTGATGGGCTGCAGTCCATGAGGCTGCAAAGAGTCAGACATGACTAAAGCAACTGAGCATGCAGGCATGCTGGAATTTATATTAGTGTGACAGAGTGTTTGCCTAATTATCTCTAGGTAGCTATTGCCTTCTTCTGCCACTTATGTAGCCCCATGATATACATATGCAAAGTGAAATTTAAAGCAAGCAAATTTTAAAAAATGTATTGTGATCTAAACATGATTAATACAAATATTTGTCTTCAAACCTAGAAAGCCCTACAGAGCAGGTGGGAGGTTCTTGATCTGTGTCAACTCAGAGTGACATTTGAAAACTCCTGAAAGTTTCCAGGCTAAATAATCAGTGTTGGGGGAAATTTTATTTGTTATTAATGTATTCGTTATATACAATTCACAATAAGTTTGGGGGAGGCATTCTGTATGGAGTTTAGTCTTTTTAAGATTTTTCCTGCATATCTACTCAATGCTTTTGGTAGTCCAGAAGGTTTTTTGAGGCAAAATGGGACAGTAAAAATATCTCTAATTAAACATTTTTGCCTTTAGTCTTTACCTAGGTAACAATGGGCAGGTTATTAGATATTTCTTGGGCCTTAATACTGATTGCTAGCAGGGTTTTTGTGAAAGTTAGACATAATGTATTTAAAGCTTTAATGATACATATTAGAAGGCCTTTGATAATGGACTGGCTTATCATCCCACTCCAAATGCTCTTTGGTGGTTAGGATGGGTCCCTGCAGTCTTTCACCATCATAATCTCATTTCACCTTCTTGTTATAGAATTTACTTGTGGTCCAGATTTAATAAATATTTCATAAGCACCTCCCACGTAACCTGTGTCTTGCTAGGAGCTGGGTGCAGAGCACTGAGCAAACCAGAGTTTGTCCCTACCCTCCTATTCTTATAATCAAGCTCCTCATTAGCAGTGGTGGGTGATACAGTGGTAAGTTCTGAAACCCTCATCTCCAGAGATTCTGATTGAATAAAGCGAGTCAGGCCCAGGCATCTGCATTTTCGCAAGTATCCCAGGTGATTCTAAAATAAGTTTTCCAAAGGCTTTGCCTGAAGATGCGTGTTCTGCCACCTGCTCAGGCAGCTTAGGGCTACGAACCTTGAGAGCCATGGTATCCACTAGGATTGCTTGACAAAATACCATAGATGGTTTGCTTAAACAATAGAAATGTATTTCCCACAGTTCTGGAGACTAGAAGTTCAAGGTCAACAAGTCAGCATGGTCTGTTTTGTTCTTTTCCTAGCTGGCAGAGGAATACCTCTTCACTATGGACTCATGACTTTCCCTGGGTTCAAATGCACTTCTTGAACACTTCTTGCTCTTCTTGAGCAAGCAAACTCTCTGGCTTCTCTTCTCATAGGAGCACTAATTCCACTGGACCAGGACTCTACCTCCATAACCTCTTCTTATCCTAATTACCTCCCAGAGGCCCTTGACTCCAAATTCTATCACCTTGGGCCTTAGGAGTTCAGTATATGAATTTAGGGGGACATAATTCAGTCCATTGAGACATCTTGAGCACATTCACCCTTCGTCCCATTTACCCTCATTATCACAGAACTTGGGGAACCCACCCCTGGTACTCAAAACAACAGAATTAGAATCCGCAGGCACGTTAAACGTGCTCCCAGAGACTGCAGACACATTTTTTAATAAAATAATGATTAATTGAAAAACAAATTTAGAGTCTCAAATCATTTAGCTTAGAGTAAAAGTAACTATCAGATGGCATTAATGAATGTCTATATATAATATATATTTTTTATATATACACCCCAGGTTTCCCAGGGGTGCTAGTGGCAAAACATCTGCCTGCCAATGCAGGATACCTAAGAGATGTGGGTTAGATCCCTAGGTCAGGAGGAGGAGGATTAAATGACAACACTCCAGTATTCTTGCTAAGAAATCCCATAGACAGAGGAGGCTGGCCGGCTACAGTCCATAGTGTTGCAAAGAGTCTGACACGACTAAAGCGACTCAGCACGGAGACATGCATATATTCACCCCATCACTAATTTGATGTTTTCATTTATGAACTCTACACAGTGAATTTCCTAAGGGGATTAGTAGGGAAGACTGTGATTTCTAACAGTATTTTGCATTTCATAGAAATATCTAAAATCTCTACAAAAAAATATTCTTCAAACTCATATAGACAGTCAAAATAAAAGAGAAGGATATCCTGCTACTAATATGTTATACCCTTCCCCAGGCCTTTTCCTTTCCTGAGAATTACAGTTAAAATCCTCTGCCCAGTGTTGAATCTTTACAGGTACAGTGCAGCATCATATGCACAAAAAGAGTAGAAAGGTATTACACTTGTTTAGGAGTAGGAGTTGGCAGAGAGCTGTATTTTTGGACACTATACATTTCAGATCTCTCTTCCAATGGCCTGGGATTTTAACAGCTTTATTTAGGTATAATAGATACACACAAAAAATCTGGACATATTTAATGCATACCATTTAATAAATTTGGATATATGCATTTATCTGTGAAGCCATCACAACAACCAAGATGATAAATATACCTATTACCTCTAAAAGTTTTCCCCAGACCCTTTGTGTATGTGTGTGTGTATGTATGCATGTGTGAAGAATACTTAATATGCTATCTACTGCTTTAACAAAAATTTAAGTGTACAGTGCTGAATGATTAACTATAGGCATTTTGTTACCCAGAAGGTTCCTAGAATTTGTTCATGTTGCATAACTGACACTTGCCTAGGATATTGTAAAAAAAAAAAATATTATAGATGAAAACAAAAGTTTTGACACATTTATACTGAGACATCACACTTGTGGTGCAAAAAGTGATTGTCTTAGTGGTCTCTAAGCTCAGTCTGGATGAAGATCTCTATTCATACTGATATCTGATTTCTCCCTCTGAAGTTTTCTATTCTGTCCCCTTATCCCAATCACATGGTTTAAGTCAATGCCACCTGTTTATTCTCCATTATCTCCCTGAGATAGCAGTTTCCACAATTTGGTGTTTACTTTTTGGTTGATTCTCATACAAAGTCTCTAGTGTCAGCTTTGCAACGTAAGCTTGTACTACTGGCACACAGCAGGTACTCAAAATATATTTTTTGAAAGCATGAATTTACTGCATTGATAGGCAATCTTGACAGATGCCTAGGGCATGGGTGAACAGAGTGATATGCATTTTTGCTTAGCTGTATATTTTTCTTCCTTAGTAATAGAATACAAGAAATTAAATTAATCCTTCCCATTAAGAACATCTGACATTATGTCACACTTCAGCATATGTGCTATGTCGTGTTTAGTAAAATTAATTTGTTTTTAAATTATATTTTTACTCTTGCATACTTTCCAGTGTTTATGAGAGAGACAGAAACCAATGGACTTGATCTTCCAAGGAGTGTGTTTTATTTCCTATATGTTTCTCTATGCTAAATGAAAGCAGGATGCATGAGTAATTACAGGCTATTTCTATATGATCTTTCAAGAAATCACTGTGTAAGAGAATCAGATATTTTTCATTCCTTTAAAGTACAACATTCAAAAAAAAAATAAAGTACAACATTCATTTCAAGCCAAACTCTCTGGTGTAAATATAAAATATTTTTAAATATACTCGTTCAAAATTCAGGACAAGTTGCTTCTCATTCCTCCCAAGTTATCCCACCCTATTCTATTAAGGAAAGTTGGATTTACATAATTTCACCTCAGAGGAAAACAAAATGGAAAGCAGAAAATATAACAGAACCAATCCCAAATAACATGATGAGTCTTTACAGACAGGCACATAAGGACCTAAAGGTAGATAATTATTTCTAGGAAGCATACAAACAAACAAGAATGTTGTCAATGCCCCTTACAACTGGGGTGAATGTATCCCAGTCTGTTCTGGTAGCATTATTAATAATGCCTCATTTTACTTTCAAAAATGTTCTGGTTTGGACAATAAATTTTATGAGCATTTAAAAATTTGTATGAGACTTCTTTTTTGATGGAGATCATTTTTAAAGTTTTTATTGAGTTTGTTACAATATTGCTTCTGTTTTATGTTTTGGATTTTTGGTCGCAAAGCATGTGGGATCTGAGTTCCCCAACCAAGGATCAAACCCAAACTTTCTCCTTTAGAAGTCAAAGTCTTAATGACTAGGCCGCCAGGGAAGTCCCATGAGCATCTTCTGTTTGTGATTTTGGAGAACTAAAGCTTAGAAAACTAAGAATTTTGAAATATATCTAACTGAATAGTAACATATACTCCCTAGTATTGATTTTTTCCTCTTTCAAATATATTTTGGAAGAAAAATTGTCCTGAAATTCAGAATAGCAAACTCAATTCTTTCCCCTCACATCTGACTGTGATAAACTCTTTGTGAGAATCACACTTTGAAAATGTGTGCCAAGTCAAATATAGGACATTGAAACAGTGATAAGTCACACAATAGCTATGGAACACACACTGGATTTCTGCTCATAGAACCTGAATTCTGGTCTATACCATAAACCAACTTCGTGGCCTTGCTCCATTCATTCAAACTTTCCAAACACAAATACTATGAGATGTAAAAAGAGACTAACTTAACAGGGTTGACAGGATCAAAGAAGAAGATATGTACATGTTACTATTATCATCCTATTCCATTTAAGGCAGGCCTGAAAGGCACCTTAACTGAGAAAAGAAAAAACTGTACAGGGCATGAAATTTGGAATATGGTTGGTTTGCTACAGGTTCTGGCTTAGCAAGTATCTTACCTTGGGAAGCTATTTAACCTTCTTAGTTTGTTCACATGCAAAATGGGGATAATCAGTCTGAGTTCTCAGGCTTATAAGAGAACTCAAAACATTTCACAAATAAATAGTAACTTTGGTACTTCAGTGCAGCGCTGCAGTGATGATGGTTTCCTGTGACATAAAGCAGCACGGTAGAATCCCCCAAACTTGCACAAGTCTGAAATGTGTCTACACACGTACAGCAGATGACAAGTGGTAGAGGGAGGTGAATCCAAATTATTTTGGAAAATAAAAAGTAGCAAATTCCATAGGTTAAATGTATTTTCAGGCTGGGCGACCCATCTAGTTCCCTGAATGCTTCTATATCTTTTTGTAGCCTGCGTACATGATAAGTTGCTTCGCCCATGCCTGATTGTCTGCCACCCCATGGACTGTAGCCCACCAGGCTCCCCTGTCCATGGGATTCTCCAGGCAAGAATACTGGAGTGGGTAGACAATTCCTTTTCCAGGGGATCTTCCTGACCCAGGGATCAAATCCAGGTATCCTGGCAGATTCTTTACCATTTGAGCCACCAAGGAAGCACCATTGTAGTTTACAGTCTATTAAACTGAAAATTCAGTTCAGTCGGTCAGTCGTGTCTGACTCTTTGCGACCCCATAAATCGCAGCATGCCAGGCCTCCCTGTTCATCACCAACTCCCGGAGTTTACTCAAACTCATGTCCATCGAGTCGCTGATGCCATCCAGCCATCTCATCCTCTATCGTCCCCTTCTCCTCCTGTCCCCAATCCCTCCCAGCATCAGGGTGTTTTCCAATGAGTCAGCTCTTTGCATCAGGTGGCCAAAGTATTGGAGTTTCAGCTTCAGCATCAGTCCTTCCAATGAACACCCAGGACTGATCTGCTTTAGGACAGACTGGTTGGATCTCCTTGCAGTCCAAGGGACTCTCAAGAATCTTCTCCAACACCACAGTTCAAAAGCATCAATTCTTCAGCACTCAGCTTTCTTCACAGTCCAACTCTCACATCCATACATGACCACTGGAAAAACCATAGTCTTGAGTAGACAGACTTTTGTTGGCAAAGTAATGTCTCTGCTTTTTAATATGCTATCTAGGTTGGTCATAACTTTCCTTTCAAGGAGTAAGCATCTTTTAATTTCATGGCTGTAATAACCATGTGCAGTGATTTTGGAGCCCAAAAAAATAAAGTCTGACACTGTTTCCACTGTTTCCCCATCTATTTCCCATGAAGTGATGGGACCAGATGCCATGATCTTAGTTTTCTGAATGTTGAGCCTTAAGCCAATTTTTTCACTCTCCTCTTTCACTTTCATCAAGAGGCTTTTAGTTTGTAACATTTAAACAAAATTGTTAACTATGAGGAAAAGCTGATAAAAATAGTCACCAAAATGCAGAAAGGAGAATGTTAATGATTATAGAACTTAATTGGCTAGATTGATAGATGAAAAGACAGGATATTGATCTGCAGAGATTTAGTGTGATCGGGAGAAAAATGAAGAAAGTAGCAGGTGGATTGCCAGCAGTAAGATATTCAAAAAAATGTCACTGTGGGAGAGATTGATAACTATAGTTGAAAACCGTAATAAAACTCAGCCACATTTATCTGGTTTAGCCTGTTTCATGCCTTAGAACACAGAAGTTTCATGACATTTTTCATAGACAGGCAGTGATTGCAGATTTTCACACTTTTCAGATTAATTGTGGAAGAATTGAAGAAAGCGAGGACAGAACACAAAGGAGCATTGCTCACCCAAAATTTTTCTAAAAATCTAACTTGTTTTGTAGCTTCTTTTTTAAAACTTTGTTTCAGCTCTTCATTAAACAAGCTGTGAAAAGTTTTGTATACTGTATGATAAACAGTAGATCTTTGATCATTTGCTATTTATCATCTAAGAATGGAGAGGAGAAAAATACTAGAGTTAAAGAGGTAAATAACTCAGTTTTTACCTGTGTGAATTGAGAATTTTTGGAATATATTCCTAAATTAAAAGTTTGTTAATCCATTGATTATCAAATTTTGATTGAGGTTCTCTCACCATTTTGCCTTCTCGAATAGTACCTATTACCAGTATACCCTCCAGAATGGGAGGTATAAAAATGAGAGAAAAACTCAACTTGGCAAAAAAAAACAAGTAATTAAAGGGGGAAACTTAAGTATAAAACTTTATAAACTATAAAAAGCTCACTAGTAATCAAAGTGTCTGACTTTCCCTTTATGCAAATATTATTGAAAATCTTACATATGCAAATAAAGTTACTTCTTTATGACAGAGATTAAAGACATACAGTATAGTGATTAGTATTCCTTGTATGCATTCAAATACAGCAAGATTGATATGCAAGCAAAATGAGTTACAGTCAGGAATAATACTCTGTTACTATCATATCACTCAAAACCAGTATCAGGTAGGTAATATAGCATTTGGGGAAATGTGGGAATCTGTCAAGGCATTAGCAAGAGACAGGAAATTTTCTCATCCAGGAATATGATTGTATATCACTCATGATTAAGAATTTCTCATGATTAAGTGATCCTTAGGTCACTGGTTCGATTAAGGCTCGAAGGAGGAGTTGACAATTGAGCTTCCCCAGTGGCTCAGACGGTAAAGAATTTGCCCGCAATTTGGGACACCTGGGTTTGATCCTTGGCTCAGGAAGATCCTCTGGAGAAGGGAATAGCTACTCATTCCAGTATTCTTGCCGGAAGAATTCTTCAGACAGGGCAGTCTGGCAGGATACAGTCCATGGGATTGCAAAGAGTCAGACACGACTGAATGACTAACATGATTATGAAATCTATATGCCACAAATGAAATAAAATACAATTGAAAGTATATAGTAGTATAATTATTTATGAACAAAAACTGTCTTGCATATGTTCACAGACATTGGACAAGATTGATCTGTTAGGTCTTAGATCGTGAAGATCAATGCTCAACTATCCATACAAATTTTCATTATGGAGGAAAGCTGTAACTGAATACATTATTTTAGGGGGAAAGGGGATATTAAATCCAAGCTGGGTATTCAGTTTGGAAGTTGTTTGGGGGAATCAATCCCTTCATTAGGTTAATGAAGCTTTTCTTTTTTTAATTATGCCCGTTAAGAAACAACATCTACCCAGAAGCTTTGAGTCACATTTTTATCACGTGCCAAGGTTAACTTTAAATGTAGTCATGTATTATTTCCTTTTAAAGATTGGACCACAATAGCAACTAAGGTAATAATAATCTATAACTATGGATGGATAGGCCTTCCTGGGTGGCTCAGATAGTAAAGAATCTGCCTTGGATGCAGGAGACCTGGGTTCGATCCCTGGGTCAGGAAGATCTCCTGGAAAAGGGAATGGCTACCCACTCCAGTATTCTTGCCTGGAGAATTCCCTGGATGGAGTAGCCTGGCAAGCTACAGTCCATGGGATTGCAAAGAGTTGAACACAACTGAGTGACTAACACTTTCACTTCCACTACGTGGCTTAATAAGGACTCCGTTTCCTAGATGGTTAATTTAGAATTTTGCTGAAAAGAATAAATATGGTATTTCTGAAATTCACTCCCTTAGAAAGGAACACTGTGAATCATAGAATTAGTTTAATTCATATCTATCAAATAGCTTAAAATTGCCAAGATTCCCCATAACTTCATATAAATGGTGTTGAGTTATTGCACCTACTTTTGTCAACTAAAAATATGCACTATGTGAGAATTGCAAGTTAAGTTTTATTTGGGGCAAAATGGGGACTGGAACCAGGGAGACAGCACCTTAGGTAGCTCTGAGAAACTGCTCCAAAGAGGTAGGAGGATGGTCAGTATACAAGTGATTTTGGTGCAGGAGGAGTACATGCATCAGGCACAGATTTTTTTGTAGGTTTTTGCTGGAATTATGAAGCTTCTGCTAGTCAAGAGAAACAATCGTCACCATGAAGGATTTTAGTGTGTTTCTAGATATGAGACAATATAAGAATTTGGCTCATAAATCAGCTCCTGAGAATATCTAGCTATCTAAAGACCTGTCCTGCCAGTTTTCCCTGAGCACAGAGCGCCTCATTTCTGCTCTTCACCCTGAACTCCTTCAAGGGGTGTTGAAGGTCAGCAGCCGCAGCAGCACATGATTTAATCCTTGTAAAGGTAGATGGCAAGCATCCATGACAAGTGCCAATTTATAGTTGACACTTTTAAGAAGGTGACAGATCCGTGCTACTTGAAGAATCTCTAGTTCGCCTCTGCTTGGAAATTTGGAAATGTTGAAAGTGTCACGTGCAAAGGTGGGAGTTGAAATAAGAATTACGACCTTCATAATTGACCCCCACCTAGAGCTGTCAAAAACAACAACAACAACAAAATAATAATACATTAGCTCAGGAGCCAGATGGTAAAGAGAGAAATAGGGAAGAGTATAAAGGTTTAATATAGTAAAACAGTTAAGCATCTTAAAACAAAAGTGTACTGCTGAGCACTGATATTTTAAATTCTGCATTGTCTCTGGAACAATTTCACTTTAAGAACTGTCCAATCTGGTGAAAAGGATTGATTATTGCCATTTGTATCTTGATATCTATTCAAAAAGGAAATATATTTCCTTTCCAGATACTAGGAATAATTAGTACTTAACTTCATACTTGGATGATGGTGGTGATCTTAACAACAACAAGAACAGAACAATTACAAGACAATAACAATAACAACAACAACAATCGCCATACAGAGTTACATAATCTTTATGAATTACTTTACTTGATCGCAACAACACTGAAAGGGACAAGGTTAGATTTTTAACATTAACCTTAGTTATCTAGAGAGAAAACTGAGATAAGTGACCCACCAAAGCTACAAAACTCTTATGTTTATAACACACAATATCAGCTAATATTCCCTATATTATGTTTTAGTTTGGTATCTATATCAAAATTGAAGTTTACATGCACTTAAAAGATTGCATTTTTATGAGAACCATTTGCAAATGATTGTTTTTTGTTTGGTTGGGTATTTTCCCCCACATCAATGTTGTTCAAGCAAAATCCAGAAGATAGTGAAGGACAGGGAAGCCTGGTGTGCTGTAGTCCACAGGGTTGAAAAGAGTTGGACACTGAACAACAATGTTGTTTGCATTTCACACAAAAGGCAAAAAAAGTATCAGTCATCTGCTTTGTGTGGAAATCAAGGTACACATCTTTACAAAAGTATTTTTATGGTTAATTTATTCTTGTTTTGCCTAGTTTTACTGAGATATATAGGAGACTCCTGAACTCGTATTGTCCCACAGGCAAACTGAATAGGTAGCTGCACATGGATAAGTTTCCTCTGAAAGACATTCAGGAACTAGTTGAGTGATTCCGGAAGAGATGAATGAGGAAAAATCCCCACCAAAATGTGGTTCAGTGCAGAAAGCAGAACAGAAATAGCCATCTCCAAGTTTTTTTCCTGAAAGGGGTTGACTTGCAAACCTTAAAAATGCTGCCTAAATGTCCAGCTTCTAATCAGTCTACACATAAGTGTTAACTGAGGTTCTCCCCATTGGGTTCCTGAAAGGCCATGACACACCTTCATATACTCAGAGATACTAAGACCAAAGAAGGAGGCTTAGATAATCACAAAGGTTTGAGAGATGACCAAGAGGTTGTGATGGGCTCAGTGATAAGGTTTCTTTTCTCTCTGAGACCACTCTGTCAAGACTGGGAGATACGGCTGTTTTATCCATACCTCTGCAGAAATCAACACAGAGAATAAGGAAAATGGAGAAACAGAAGCAAATGTTCCCAAAAAAGAGAGCAAGGTAAAACTCCTTGCTTTAAATGGAAAGGAGATAAGTGATTAACCTGCTACATTCTCTCATCCAAGGTTAAGAGATAAATCACAAGCTGGAATCAAGATAACCAGGAGAAATATCAACAACCTCAAGTATGCAGATGATACCACTCTAATGGCAGAAAATGAAGAGGAACTAAAGAGCCTCTTGATGAGGGTGAAAGAGGAGAGTGAAAAAGCTGGCTTAAACCTCAGCTTTCAAAAAAATGAGGATCATGGCATCCATTCATCATCAGTTCATGGCAAAGAGACAGGAAAAAAAGTGGAAACAGTGGTAGATTTCATTTCCTTGGGCTCCAAAATAATGTGGATGGTAACTGTCACCACAAAATTAAAATTAAAAATTTTAGAATTTCTTTAAAAATTAGAATTAAAAATCAAAAAGATGTATCTTCCTCGGAAGGTAAGCTATGACAAACATAGACATCATATTAAAAAGCAGAGACATCACTTTGCCAACAAAGGTCCATATGGTCCAAACTATAGTTTTTCCAGTAGTCGTGTACAGATGTAAGAGTTGGACCATAAAGAAGAATGAGCACCAAAGAATTGATGCTTTTGAAGTGTGGTGCTGGAGAAAATCCTTGAGAGTCTCTTAGACAGCAAGGAGTTCAAACCAGTCAATCCTAAAGGAAATCAACCCTGAATATTCATTGGAAGGACTGGTGCTAAGGCTGAAGCTCCAATCCTTTGCATCCTGATGCTAGAGCCAACTCACTGGAATAGATCTTGATGCTGGGAAAGATTGAGGGCAGGAGGAGAAGGAGGCAACAGAGGATGAGATGGTTGGATGGCATCACCGACTCAATGGACATGAACTTGAGCAAACTCTGAGAGATAGTGGAGGACAGGGAAGCCTGGTGTGCTGCAGGCCACGGGGTCACAAAGAGTCGGACATGACTTAGTGGTTGAATAACAGCAAAAGGTCAGGAGAATAAAGTGAACATTTCAACAAAGAGATAGAAAATTTTTAAAGTACCAGACAGAAATCACAGAGCTGATAAATGCCAGGTCTATATGCATTGATACTAGGATGAACAAGGAAAAAGTATTATAGAAAAGTAAAAATATGGAAAAACTAATGGAAGATAAAAGTTATTTTGATTAAGATCTGTTTGTACAGAATCCTCTCCACTTCAACTCACATCTCCATTACTGAGAATGTGCCTTTCCTCTTGATACAGGGAGGGTATCTTTCCCATGTGAGTTTTATCTTCTGCTTTCAGGAAGACAAAGAAGAGGTCAGAACACTCTTCTTGCTTTTGCTATTTTTCAAGGGCTTTTGGCTCAAAATAATCCTTATGTCAAAATGGCATATTTGGGGGTGGTATATTCTTCCACCCTCCACACAGCACACAATGAAAACGTCAGTTTATCAACTTGTGGATAAAGTTGAATATCAGTAGGAGATGTGGAGGCTGTATTTATAGTTAAGTTGTAAAAGATATGTTAAATTACTTAACTGGTAAAGAATCTGCCTGCAATGCCAGAGACCCAGCTTTGATCCCTGGGTCAGAAAGGTCCCCTGGAAAAGGAAATGGCAACCCACTCCAGTATTCTTGTCTAGAGAATTTCACGGACAGAGGAGCATGGTGGGCTACAGTCCATGGGGTTGCAAAGAGTCAGACATGACTGAGCGACTGACTTTCACTTTCAACCTATATTTTAATAGTCTGATTTTGCTTTCATAGTGAATCATTGATTCAGAAGGAAAGGGAAGAAAGTAATGAAAAATCCTGATGTAGAGATTGTAACCACAGGCAGAATTAGGCTACAAAATCAGAAGAGTGCAATTTCTTTTGAGAAAAAAGAAACGGAAACAGGCATTTTTTTGTTGTTGTTACTGTTCAGTTGCTAAGTCGTGTCTGACTCTCTGCGACCCCCCAACTGCAGCACAGCAGGCTTCCCTGTCCTCCACTCTCTCCTAGAGTCTGCTCAAATTCATGTCCTTTGAGTCAGTGCTACTACCTATCCATTTCATCCTCTGTGGCCCCCGTCTTCTTTTGCCCTCAATCTTTCCCAGCATATGTGGGAGTAATTTGAGTCCACACAACTACAGAAGCTGTTTTGTGGATCTGTGTACCTGAACTTATGTTTTTAGAATCACCTACATGAACGAGCAGTGGATAAAACAGAAGCTGAGAAATGTAGTCATGTCAATATTTTAGTTCAGTTCAGTTGCTCAGTGATATCCGACTCTTTGCGACCCCATGAATCACAGCACGCCAGGCCTCCCTGTCCATCACCAACTCCCGGAGTTTACTCAAACTCATATCCATCGAGTCGCTGATGCCATCCAGCCATCTCATCCTCTGTCATCCCCTTCTCTTCCTGCCCCCAATCCCTCTCAGCATCAGGGTCTTTTCCAATGAGTCAACTCTTCGCATGAGGTGGCCAAAGTAATGAAGTTTCAGTTTCAGCATCGGTCCTTCCAATGAACACTCAGGACTGATCTCCTTTAGGATGGACTGGTTGGATCTCCTTGCAGTCCAAGGGACTCTCAAGAGTCTTCTCCAACACCACAGTTCAAAAGCATCAGTTTCTTGGCGCTTAGCTTTCTTCACGGTCCAAATCTCACATCCATACATGACCACTGGAAAAACCATAGCCTTGCCTAGAAGGACCTTTGTTGGCAAAGTAATGTCTCTGCTTTTTAATGTGCTGTCCCTGTTGGTCATAACTTTCTTTCCAAGGAGTAAGCGTCTTTTAATTTCATGGTCGCAGTCACCATCTGCAGTGATTTTGGAGCCCCCCAAACATAAAGTCTGACACTGTTTCCACTGTCTCCCCATCTATTTCCCATGAAGTGATGGGACCAGATACCATGATCTTAGTTTTCTGAATGTTGAGCTTTAAGCCAACTTTTTCACTCTCCTCTTTCACTTTCATCAAGAGGTGTTTTAGTTCCTATTCACTGTCTGCCATAAGGGTGGTGTCATCGGCATATCTGAGGTTATTGATATCTCTCCTGGCAATCTTGATTCCAGCTTGTGCTTCTTCCAGCCCAGCGTTTCTCATGATGTACTCTGCATATAAGTTAAATAAGCAGGGTGACAATATACAGCCTTGATGTACTCCTTTTCCTATTTGGAACCAGTCTGTTGTTCCATGTCCAGTTCTCAGTGTGGCTTCCTGACCTGCATACAGGTTTCTCAAGAGGCAGGTCAGGTGATCTCTTTCATAATTTTCCACAGTTTATTGTGATCCACACAGTCAAAGGCTTTGGCATAGTCAATAAAGCAGAAATAGATGTTTTTTATGGAACTCTCTTGCTTTTTTGATGATCCAGAGGATGTTGGCAATTTGATCTCTGGTTCCTCTGCCTTTTCTAAAACCGGCTTGAATATCTGGAAGTTCACAGTTCACATATTGCTGAAGCCTGGCTTGGAGAATTTTGAGCATTACTTTACTAGCGTGTAAGATGAGTGCAATTGTGCAGTAGCTTGAGCATTCTTTGGCATTGCCTTTCTTTGGGATTGGAATGAAAACTGACCTTTTCCAGTCCTGTGGCCACTGCTGAATTTTCCAAATTTGCTGGCATATTGAGTGCAGAACTTTCACAGTGTCATCTTTTAGGATTTGAAATAGCTCACCTGGAATTCCATCACCTCCACTGGCTTTGTTCATAGTGATGCTTTCTAAGGTCCACCTGACTTCACATTCCAGGATATCTGGCTCTAGGTAAGTCAATATTTAGCTTGTCTTAAAATGTTGAAATGGGTTGCTCAAATAATGAAAAGGTTTTATTGTTGTTTTGACTGTATTTCTTTTTTTTGTTTTTGCTTGTTTCACTTAACTAATTTTGTTGTTAGGTCTCTATATGTTTACTAGAAAAGTATTGACTTACATTTTTACTTGACTAAAACACAGACAACTTTTGATGAAACAGCAAATAGGTAGCTTGTTTCTTGGTTTTGGGTTTTTTTTGTGGATTTTTTTGTTTGTTTTGAGTTTTTTTTCTAATTTGTTGTTGTTAGCTTGTTTTTTAGTAATGTTCTAATTTCAAAGTTTTCAGCTCTTTGGAAAACTTAAGATATTTAAACACTATATCATACAACAAATTAACGCTGATTACATAGCAGCAACAACTTAAGAAGCAAGGGAAGAGTAATAGAAAGAATTGAACAAGCACTTCGTGATTTGTGTGAAAATCTTGCCTCTATATTGGTAAGTAAAACATCCCAAGGGAAAGAGATTATTAAGCAAATGGAAGACAATGACAAATATTAAATGTCTGATGTTAGAACCTAAATTTGGGTGCATTATAGCATATTATAAAATCTGCCCTCAAAAAACAAACAAGCAAATACTCCATAAAAATATTAACCACTCCTATTACTATTCAAAGGATTGGAGTGTTAAAAAATCTATAAAAATTTGAGGGAGTTTTATGAATCTCATAGTAATAAATATAACTGAATTAAGAGCTAGATATGGTATTTCAGCAACATGGGAATTACTCTTGTGATTACCAGGTATATCACTTTTACAAGTGTATTTTTATTTAGTTGTATTTCCTGGCCTTATCTTTTAAATTTATTGAAATAGATTATTATTTTTAAGAGCTCTGCAAAGAGAGAAATCAAGTAGAGTTTTATGATTTGCAAAGTGTTTTGCTCAAGCAGCTTTATATCTATAAGAAAATGAAATTTCTGAAATCCAATAATGAAAATGAGCTTGCTGACACTGTTGATTTAATGTAAGGAAAATCTATATATTATCAACATAATTTGAATAATCATTAGCTTCACTTTTCTCAAACTTTAAAATGGGAATGATGATAATTTCTGTACCCACTTCTCGGGACATGGTAAAGATTAATTCAATCTTTCAAATAAAAATATTAATGATTTTAAGAGTTGGAATATCAGAGAAATATGTATAATATTTTAGGTAAAAATATATTATTCACTGGGATGCAGTAGGATTTTATTCTATAAATTACTTTATTACTATAGGTAGCAATAATCTGAGTATAGACTTTGACTTTTAAGCCCCTTGACAAAGATTTCAACCATGTGTCAAACTCTCTCTTTTTTAATGAATTCTCTTTAATTTCAAAAATTTATAGAACATTCATCTTCAGTTTGATTGATGATAGAACCTTAGAAGACTTTCATTTCTGTGTATGAATTTATAGTTCATATGCAGTGTTGGTCTTCCATCTGTATTTATGGAAAATTAATTTCTGAGATGGACAGATTCAAGGTAACTTTGTATACTCAACTAAAGGAATTAATAAAATGTCTTAGCTACATTATTTTGCATTATTTAACCTTATCAAGTACCAAACAAATATCCCTGAGACATTCAAAATCACAATTGGTTTCTATTAAATTCTGGTATTTCACATTTATTGGGATTAGTATTGATTCTGTCTCCTCAAAGTAGCTTTTATATAAACTGATGACCTTTCTTTGAGGGAGAAAAGCAGTGATCACACAGCTAATTCTTAGAAGTCCTTGATGTGAAGGTGTGGTAACAGAGCTACCTATAAAACAGCCCATACAGTTTCTAAATATTCATAGTTAAAAGAGTCAAGATCATAAAATAAATCATTTAAATCAATGTGTTGTTAAATTACAGAGAAAATGAGGGATTAAAGAATGATAAGCAATATATACAAAAAATATTTTAAAACACTTGAATGAACATAAAGACCAGTTTGAATGTTTTAGATGATAGAAAGCATCAAGAAATAAAAGAGGTATTTTTTAGTGTGCTACAATGAAGAGAGTCATTCAATCATAGACTGAAAAAAAAAGTTAAAAACTCTCAGCAGACCATATATCAAAACAAAGAAACAAACAAAAAAATCCACACAAAAAGAAGAAAAATGCAACAGAAAGAAATACCTGGAGTTAAAAGGAAAAAAGAAAAAAAAATAAGAGGTAGTTTGTAAAGTGAATTAAATAAGATAAGGTTTAGAATGGTGCAGACTGAAAATGAGAAATTGATACAAAGAAAGAAATTCAATAAAAAAAAATAGAGGTAATTGAGGCAGGAAAAAAAAATCTACTTTAAAAAGACATACTATTAATAATAAACACATGTACCTTGACTTACAATAACTATGAGACTAGTGGTGAAATTTTTACCTCTTACGGTTTTACGTACTGAGTTGGACAGGAAGCTTGTTTCATTTGAATGATCTATGTGAAGTGAACACTTAGATGCTTAATTTATTATTCTTTAATGAAGACTAGGTCACAGATCCATAACAAGTCAATAACCCGATCCTAACTCTTATTTTAATTTAGCCATTGTCAATGCAACTTAATTGATTTACTCATTAGCCAGAGTTCCTGTATAGCTATCAGCAAGGAAACATGTAAATACTTTTCTATCATAATATTGTGAGGCCAGAGAAAATAGCAAAGGTGTTACTGAAGATTCTTCAAAGGAAAATGTGCACTGATGATGCATTAATATTTTTAGTGTTTACTTCTTACTCAGAATTTGAGGGGATAGCTTACCATGAAAGCTATAAATACAGAACAAACAAACAAGGATTTAAAAAAATAATAAAACACAGTAAAGATAAATAGGTTTCCTAAATCCTGAAGCTATCTATAGCTTTAAGCGCAAAATTTATCTCTGTGAATTTATAACACTAATGTTTGAAAACCCACTGGCATCCATGCTAAAGACTTCCCCACTAGGCAAGGCTTTCCCAGTGGCATCTTCATTGATAGCACTGTATCTTTTGGAATACCTTCTTCTGTAACCACATCTATATCTAGACGGCAGGTATCAGCCCCCTGGCCTCTGACCTTGTACTTGCATATCTATTTTGCCCTTGACCAGACTGATTCCTCTGCATAAAGACAGTAACCCTTTTACTTTTAATCAGCTAAGGAATTTCTGGGTTGCAGAATTCTGGGCTAAGGGTCTTTTCTCTCTTAAACTTTTTCTAATCATTCTTGATAGTAATAGTTTTCTTATCTGCCTCTCTGTGGCTCATTACCTATGTGCACAGTCTTAGATTTCTTGGAACTTATATCATATTACAAAGTTCTTGGTTGCTAATTTTCCCCACAAGTTTTTAGTATCTTAATAATTGAAATTTTAATTGTCAAGAAATATTTGAAAAGAATTGCTAAGAATGTGTAAAAACTGTCAGAGTTGATAACTAAAATCCAAGTTTCCTGATAACTACTTATTTTAATTTTGCATATGATTCCTTAAAGTTATTTGCTAAAGAGATGCCCCACACAATTTACATTTTGACAAGTGATTTGCATTCACATGGAATGAATGACTAAATAAACATCTAAATAATTCTTAGTGCTATTATCACCACCTGTTTACTTGCTGAATAGAAGATCAGACATGGAAATCTATTATACTAAATCAGAGACATCTAAGAGAAGAAGGTGAAAATAAGTAAATAAAACAAGTAGAAGTAAATATAATGCTATACAACACAGTAAAATACAGTACAATTATGGCACATATGGTAAAACTTTAAAACACAAAAACATATTCCACATGACTTTTTATATCCTGTAGAACATCAAATGGGTTAATTAAATAAAACAAACAACAAGCAAAAAATGAAGAACATGTCCTGAAGAACAAGAAGAGCTTCCCAGATGAAAGCCAGTAATTTTTGCTTAAAAATACTGTAAACACCTCCCTCCCAAAATATAGCAGGATGCTTGTATTACAGTCCCCAAGCCTTTTGTTCTCATAAGAGGTTTCTTTTAGTTTAGCTGGGGCCCAGGAGACATTTTAACATACCAAATATTTGATAGAGCATTTTTTCAAAATTTTATTTCAGGTCCATATATATATACATTGAAGTCTGAGGATCAGTTTTAATGTTCTTATGACCTACTAGATTTTATATAAAGTCAGAACATCTAACTAGTTGTATAAAATCTAAACAAATAAGTAGCTGTATAAAATCTGAAGGTCTAGCTTTCCAGCCTACAATAAGATTATATGATTTACACCCCTTGATTTCCTTTCTCCCCTTATTCTCCACTCCAGATTTCTCACTAGGGCCGTGTATTTGAATCTTATTAATTCCCTTCTTCTTTGTTATCCCTAATTATAGAGCTGTCAATCTCAAAAGCCACAAAAGAGGGAAATTTGAAAACATTCTGGATTTGTATTATACTATTGAATGCATTGTGAGTTTTTTCATATAGCTGGAGGGAGACAGCTTTAAATGAACTTTTCACAGGGGAAAAAAATAGGTGTGTGTTTAACAGGAAAAAAAAAAAAGGAATTGACAGATATATAATTATTTTAGTATCTCCACTTTGTTTTTTTCTTCCCCTTTGTCAGCTGCCTTCTTGCTTGACTCACCAGCAGACCCCCTAAAAGTTATTTTGTTCAGTGTTCTTTTACTATATGTACAACGCACACTGAACAGGAATCTGCTTGGGGTTTTCTTCTTCAGGTAAATCATGCAGAGTTGAGCTCCAGGAGCTTAGGGATTGAAATCTTCAGATTCCCAGGGGACTTGACCCAGCTCAAGGGCAATAAACTTTAAAGTTGTATGTATACAGAAAAACTGCCCTGTAATCACCAGTTTTCAACATTAAAAGTATTCATATTGGTGTAATTCAGGAAGACCCTTAAGAAAAACCCAATGGGATACTTTTAATTAGAAAAGAGCCCCAAAATGTACATCAGTTAAATGGCAGAAAGGAGTTTCACTATGTACACATTACATTTCTGTAACCCTACTGGATTCAACAATAATCACACGATTCAGGTGTAGGAAACAAAAAAAGTCAGAGATGATTTGCAAAAAAAGAAAAAAAAAATGTTTTATAAAATTAAAAGGAAAAGACAGTAGAAAAAGTCAACTAGGGAATCACTCTAATTTTATGAATTATAACCTCTCATCTCTATGTATGGTGGCTGTTTCTATGGTTTAAATCTACACAGTATCATTAAAATCCAATAGGTCTTATAAAAATATGTATGCTTATAACCTTTAGAAAGTTGCCATTGTTTCAGGGTGATGTCTCGATGTATGTTTTGATATCTAATTGTTGAAAATACAGTCATTCTTTTCCCAAAGTTTCTAAAGCAAAATACCAAAGCAAACCCAAAACTTGTTATATATTAGTATATTTTTTAAATTGACTATTTATAAATTTAATATAAATAAAAGGATATAAAGTCAATTACATATAATGTTAAATTATGACTTACTTGGAAAACTGAATTATATTATCACAGATGTTAGAAACTACAGTTTGGATCCATTGCACAAAAAAAGGGAGGCATGATGGGTTAGAAAATTCCTTTAAGAACATTATCATCTTTATTTAAATAACTCTTACCTGGCATTATCCTTTGACATTTCATATGCATCTTATGAATATGTATTGATACAAGCTCAGATGAGATTATTCCATATAATCCTGTCTGGTGGATTGTTGAATGGATTTTAGTTATATGTTGGTTGAAACTGGCCAAATATTTCCTTATTAGTAGGTTGTCTAAAATAGTATATCATGACACATTATTAAATTCATTATAATGACTGCAACTGTGAAAAGTCTGTCGAAAATCAGAGATGAACTAATTCTTTTGGCATAAACATAGTTATAAAATCAGCTATTCTGAGCACAGATAACCTCAATTCTCTGGAAGCCAGAATTTGTGAACTGAACTGAACTGAAGGAAAATATTCCCTTTTCTTTCATAGGTGTTGTGATCATTTATTTTATCTCATACCTCTTTTAAAGGCTGCTTAATTCCCTTATCCTGTTGTGCTTGAATTATTCTTAAAGTATGAAAAGTGGAGTTTAAAGTTCAAGACTGATTCTTGCAACTTTAATACCATCTCAAGTTTCTTTTATGACATGGAAGGTAACACATTGCAATATGTGAAACGTATTTTTATTTTAAAAGGAACTGAAATGCATGTCAGATTTATCTAAAGGAAAAATATTACTGGTAGTTCCTACAAATCTCTCCTTCTCACCCCAAAATGCAAATTAGCTTAATATTTGATAGCAACTAACAATGATGATGAATGAATCATGACTGCTGGTCTAGCAATAATGCCAAAGTATATTCTTTATTCTGTGACAAACAGCTCAATTAATCAAACTACAACAAATATATTTGATTAATAAAACCGTATTTTTCTCTTCTAGCTTCAAAATCCCAAATCTTATGAGACTATGGGTAATAGTTAACGGTAGGTGCTCTATGGTTTCAAAGTTCTTTTTGTAAAGCACAATGAGGGAAAAAAAGAGAGAGAGAGAGAGAAACAAAAACAAGAATTTAGTTTAAAGATGTATATGATCATTAAAGCTGTGTGGACTTCGCAGGTGGTACTAGTGGTAAAGAATCTTCCAGCTAAAGCAAGAGACACCAGGGGTGCATGTTCAATCCCTGCATGGGGAAGAGCCCCTGGAGGAGGAAAATGGCAACCCATTTCAGTATTATTGCCTGGAAAATTCCATGGACAGAGGAGCCTGGAGGGCTGCAGTCCATGGGGTCACAAAGAGCTGGACACAACTGAGAGACTGAACACACAACACACACACAGTTTCAATTATTGTTCAGAATTCCTCATACCCTTCCTCCCCTTCACTTGCATGAAGAGATACATTTGTCTCCTTGAAGTAGTCATAATACAAGTAGGGACTTCAAATATTTATTGTTTGGTTGTACTTGCCCTCTTGTACCTCTTCCAATCACTATCTGAAGAACATGTTCTAGGTAGCCCACTACCAAGGAAGATGAATTCATATCTAGGAAGATGAATAACAAACGAAGATCAGGACCTTGCCAATTTAGAGGCCTGCAGTTTGAAGCAGAGTTTCCCAGACACACCAACCCAGACCAGGCAGGCATTGGCTACTGCACAGACAACTTAGTGAACCCAGCTGAGATTAACAGAGCTCCTCCCAATAACCCTCAGACATGTGAGAAGTAAAAACTTCTTATTGCATGTAATATTTTACAGTTTTTTATACAGAGATATGGGCTAAGATGAAAGCTAATGTTTATTGATGTCTTACCATGTGCCAGAGGCCATTCAAGAACTTTACATTTATCAGTGTATTTAATCACCACTATATGTGATTGTTGCCATCAGTATTCCTGTTTTACTGCAAAGAAGATTGAGGCACAGAGGATTTGTCCAACACGGCACAGGTAGTGAACTGTAGAGTTGAGGTTTGCAATCCTTCTGTATGGTTCCAGAGTCATTCAAGCTCCTGTCAGCAAATACAAATTCAGCTTAAGCTAGTGTGCAACATGGGTAGTCATACAAAACTTATGGACATTGTCAAAATGAGAAATCATTTTTACCTAGACCTAGAGTAGGTGAGGGGCTGGCCTCGTGGCTCTGTGGTAAAGAATCCACCTGCTAATGCAGGAGACGCAGGTTTGATCCCTGTGTCAGGAAGATCCCCTGGAGAAGGAAATGACAACCCACTCCAGTATTCTTGCCCGGGATGGCCCATGGACAGAGGAACCTAGCAGGCTACAGTCCATGGGGTCTCAAAGGGTTGGACATGACTTAGTGTCTAAACCACAGCAAAAACAAGAGTAGGTGAGAGCTATATGAAGAGGCAAAAGCAATTAAATCTGTGCAAGGCAGCCGCACACTTAAGCAACCAACCACAATCATAGCAGATAAACTTATCCTTTAAAAACATTCAGAAAGGTGGGGACTGAAAGCAGAGGAATGAAAGGAGAAAAATATTTCTAGGCTTTTCACACTACTACTTGCTAGATCTTGCTTAAGGAAGAAGCTGCCAGATTTGTTAGTCAGGAAACAAGGCAATTCACTAGGCCACTGTTCTTGATGAGATGGTTTATCCATTTTGAAAGGCATTTCTTCAGACCCACCATTCTCCCTTTTTCTCTCTTTCTTCTACTCCATGTAGGTCAGGAGTAAGTGGACTCAAAACTTCAGGGACATTTTCTCTCTACCATATTTTCTCTGTATCTGTGTGATGATTCCTTCTTTATTTCATTTCTGATCTCTTTCCTTAAACTTTTAAAGCTTTTAGAATCTCCAGCTATGGTTTCCTGTCAGTCAGATAAGCCTGTTGCTTTCCATGGCTTCTCTGGTAGCTCAGCTGCTAAAGAATCCACCTGCAATGCAGGAGACTCCAGTTCAATTCCTGTATCGGCAAGATCCTCTAGGGAAGGGATTGGCTACCTACTCCAGTATTCTTGGGTTTCCCTCCTCGCTCAGATGGTAAAGAATCCACCTGCACTGTGGGAGACCTGGGTTCAATCCCTGGGTTGGGAAGGTCCCCTGGAGAAGGGAAAGTTTACCCACTCCAGTATTCTGGCCTGGAGAATTCCATGGACAGAGGATCCTGGGAGGCTACAGTCCATTGGGTCACAAAGAGTTGGACACAACTAAGCAACTTTCACTTTCAACATAAAGAAATCAAGTTTACTTCTACTTATTCATGTGTGTGTGTGTATGTGTGCATGCTCAATTGCTTCAGTTGTATGCGACTCTTTGTACCCTATGGACTCTAGCCCACCAGGCTCCCTTGACCATGAGATTCTCCAGGCAAGAATACTAGAGTGGGTTGCCATGCCTTTCTCCAGGGGATCTTCCCAACTCAGCAATCGAACCAGTGTCTCTTATAACTCCTGCATTGGCAGGTGCGTTCTTTACCACTAGTGTCACCTGGGAAGCCCTACTTATTAATAGTTCATGGAAAAATAAAAACCCAAGGGAAACTTCACAGCTACCCAAACATAATGCCAAGAGCACCTAAAATAAATTTTGACTTCCACAAGTAATAAGTTAAAGAGCAGCTTGAATAGTTAAGTCTGTAGTTTTACAAGAATATAGATGAGGAATGACTACAGGAAGCTTTTTCAGTACAAACTGGATTATACTTCTGAATGAGGTGGTCTGACACGCTGTGTCTTTTCTTCCATCTATTCGCCAGCTGACTGGTGCCCCCTTCCATCCAACCACTCTGTGAAGTGGGCTGGAAGGCGTGATGAGAGGGTGGATGTGCTCTTGCCTGGCAAAGACAACAGAAACTGACATCTCCTCTGAATTCTGGCTTATAAAGAGGGTGATTATTTTTGCAGCTGCCTGCTGTCTTTACTGAAAAAAGTGTGTATGACTTCCAATGCCCACTTTCTTTTTTTTCTTTTTTTTTTTTTATTTATTTTTATTAGTTGGAGGCTAATTACTATATGCAATACCCACTTTCAAATCGTGTGGTGGTTTCCAACCAGAGCAAAGGTTATGTTTTTCTTCAGTAATTTCTCTGTTCCTATTTTTCATGGTCTTCAGATGGTTATAGTCAGACTTGTTTAATTATACTTTTTTTGTATATCTTAAGTGTTTGTTAAATATTTAATTATTCTTTGCTGCTGCTGCTAAGTTGCTTCAGTCATGTCCGACTCTGTGAGACCCTATAGATGGCAGCCCACCAGGCTCCTCTGTCCCTGGGATTCTCCAGGCAAGAACACTGGAATGGGTGATTCTTACCTAGGAGTTGCCAAATACAGTCCTGTGTGTCTCCAGACCATTCAAAACTAACAGTTCGATTGCTTTGCTTTTTTCTAACAAAACAACAACAAAAAGAATTATTACAAACAGTATACATAATCCTGAGTACTTTTGAGGAAATAATTTTTTTAGAGTGCTGAGTTTATTATAATGTGAATAAAGAAATTATGGGGAATACATGTAAATCCATGGCTGATTCATGTCAATGTATGACAAAAACCACTACGATATTGTAAAGTAATTAGCCTCCAACTAATAAAAATAAATGAAAAAAAAAGAAATTATGAGTAACATTCTTAATATTTAACATGAAATTTACTGAGTGCTATCTGTCATTCAGTGGTTGGACATTTCAAGACCTCTGCTTGCCTCACCACGAAGTACAGCTAAATCAGCCAAATCTATTTTGGTCAGTAGTAAAGAGAATTTTAGAAAAGGTTAAAATCTTAGGTTGTTGAGAGCTAGGTGGACCTGGAGAGTAATCAAATTGCATCCTCCTTATTTTGCTTAAAACCTATGTAAATATTGATAACATCATAAATAATAATGAATAAGCTACAAGGATATATTGGACAACACAGGAAATATAGCCAATATTTTATAATAACTACACATGGAGTATGGGCTTCCCAGATGGCACTAGTGGTGAAGAACCCACATGACAATGCAGGAGATGGGAGAGATGCGGGTTCAATCCCTGGGTCCAGAAGATCCCATGGAGGAGAGCATGCCGACCCACTCCAGTATTCTTGCCTGGAGAATCCCATGGACAGACAGAGCCCGGCAGGCTACAGCTCATGGGGTCGCAAAGACTCAGACATGACTGAAGTGACTTAGCACATACATGGAGTATAGCCTTTAAAAATTATGAATAACCATGTTGTATACCTCTAAATTTTTATAATTTGGTTCATCAACTATATCTCAATTTTTATAAAAGTTAAAAAAAGAAAAGAAAATTCAAAGAAATTTCAGAAAAAGTTCTCAAACTTTAGTGTGCTTCAGAATCACCTGGAGGCCAGAACCCCAACAGTGTTTATTTTAGTAAATCTAGATGGCTTCGAGAGCATCTAACAAGTTCTCAGGTGGTTCTGACACTGCTGCTTACTAGACCACTGTGGTGAACCAATGGCCTAAAGAACTGGCCCAAGGAACCAGGTTAGAAATGCATACCTCTCACTTCTAAAGCAAACTTTGAGCAGTCTACCAGATGCCCTTTGTTGAGATTTTAATTCCAAGGATGGCAAATGAGGGCCTTAAAAGCCTCAACTGCATACATTCCATCTTCTGAACTAAATGACCATGATAAGGAGGTCCTGGGGCATTGGGTTGAAACAGTATTAATTTTAGATGAAAACAAAGGAGGAAAAGAGGAGGGAGCTCTTCATCCAAATTAAACAATGTCTATTTTTTTTTCTTTATGAAGAAGGGAGATTTGAATTTCATATTGGAGCTTCTTTTTGTTATATCATGAAGCCATAGGTTCAGTAAGCATATATGAATATTATTACTAGAAACAGTATATTACAGATTGTTTTTCTGAGATTTTTTTTTTTCCTAGACAGAGTGAGGATTTAAATAGCAGATAAGCAGCCATGTTTAGTCTTTTCCAATTAGATCGCTGTCTGAAACCCATCCTAGGTCTAGCTTTATCTCCAAGTTGCAGGTGTAACTACCCCACAGGCATCCCTCCTTCTGTCTGCTGGGCTGAGCAGGTCATCAGTACCCCTCCATAGGCAATCTGGCTTCCCACAGCTGCCAGTCTTGTGAAACTGAAATAGCTAATGAAGGCAACCTGCTTTCATTAAAGGAGGCCCTACAAGCAGTGGTCTATTCATCCATTTGAAGGCTTTGCACATTTCATCAGCTCTCTAGTCCTTATTTCCCTACTTCAACTCCACCAAATATAAAAACATTTCCATTGAAGAAAACCTGTCAACACTAGTGCCATCAAATGATTGGGGAGGGGGAAAGCATAAAGGGAAAAAAAAAGCCTAGGGTACCTTCATTATAAATGAATTCTAAATAGATTTATGAAGTTTAATAGACAATGTAGAAAAGTCAGGGGACACAAGATTTAGGAAAAAATTTTGGAAAAAAATATCCCCTTAGAAAGGGGTATACAGTCTTGCGTTGAGAACACCTTCTAGGGTTTCTAGCTGTGCCCTCTGACTTTTGAAGGACTATGAGTAATGCTAGCTAGATACGTACTTCTCAAGCTCTACATTTGTTACAATTGCCTATCTATACAAAAGAAAACTCTGCATTTTTACAATAAGGGATTGCCACTTTGAGGTTTCATTTTGTATCTTCTCTGGTTGTCTTATACATACTCATCTTTATTTCTGTCTCCTGCTCAGCACCAAAGCTGTGGGTATCCTTGCAACCCAGGGGTAATAGGCTCACAACACTGTTGACTGTTGGCGTTTATCTTTTTGAAATGCTCTCTCCCTTTCTCCTTTGCCTATTTCAATCCTTCTAACATTTCAAAGCCTGACCAAACAGCTACCTCTTCTATTCAGCTGCCCTTTATTGATTTGCACTCCCATGGCATTCTCTGCTTATGATCATAGCAATAGTGTTTTTTCATATTTTTTTTTTTTACATCAAAGTTGAGCACCAGGGCATTGGCCTTGTAGCTTTGTTCTCAAATTCCAGGGAGCTTCTCTCTTCTATTGGCATAGTAGGACTATATGATAGTGGCTCAAGAAGAACTTAATTACAGGTAGTGTTTACTTCAAGATAAATTTGATTTTTCAAACATTGAATACGGTTTCTAGCTGAGAGTTTCCAATCCTACACATTAATCATGACCTCAATGTGGAGGACACAGGCTTGAGAGTCAGACTGCCTGGGTTTGAGTTCCAATTCTACCACTTCAAACTTGACATGTCAACATTGTTGTACTTCAGGTTCTGTATGTACAAAATGAGGATGATAGTAATATCCACTCGATAGAGTTACAGTGAATGTTAAATGAATTCATAAGGCAATTAGAGTCAGGACCATGCATATACCCAATAAATATTAATTATTGTTATGATCACTATTCATGAAAACATTTATCATCACCCTCAAATTGCTCTTTAGCATGCAGATAATGAAATTACCGCAACAATAGCGCATCAGAGTGCAGGATTCTGAATTATAAACTGATGTAGAAAGTAATGATAAATATGAACCAAATCTTTTCATTGAACTAGGCATTTTTTTTTTTAATTAGTTGGAGGCTAATTACTTCACAACATTTCAGTGGGTTTTTTCATACATTGATATGAATCAGCCATGGATTTACACGTCTTCCCCATCCCGATCCCCGCTCCCACCTCCCTCTCCACCCGATTCCTCTGGGTCTTCCCAGTGCACCAGGCCCGAGCACTTGTCTCATGCATCCAACCTGGGCTGGTGATCTGTTTCACCATAGATAGTATACATGCTGTTCTTTTGAAATATCCCACTCTCACCTTCTCCCACAGAGTCCAAAAGTCTGTTCTGTACATCTGTGTCTCTTTTTCTGTTTTGCATATAGGGTTGTCGTTACCATCTTTCTAAATTCCATATATATGTGTTAGTATGCTGTAATGTTCTTTATCTTTCTGGCTTACTTCACTCTGTATAATGGGCTCCAGTTTCATCCATCTCATTAGGACTGATTCAAATGAATTTTTTTTAACGGCTGAGTAATATTCCATGGTGTATATGTACCACAGCTTCCTTATCCATTCATCTGCTGATGGGCATCTAGGTTGCTTCCATGTCCTGGCTATTATAAACAGTGCTGCGATGAACATTGGGGTGCACGTGTCTCTTTCAAATCTGGTTTCCTCAGTGTGTATGCCCAGAAGTGGGATTGCTGGGTCATATGGCAGTTCTATTTCCAGTTTCTTAAGAAATCTCCACACTGTTTTCCATAGTGGCTGTACTAGTTTGCATTCCCACCAACAGTGTAATAGGGTTCCCTTTTCTCCACACCCTCTCCAGCATTTATTGCTTGTAGACTTTTGGATAGCAGCCATCCTGACTGGCGTGTAATGGTACCTCATTGTGGTTTTGATTTGCATTTCTCTAATAATGAGCTAGGCATTTTTAAATGAGATAAACATCATCTCCATTTTCTTGGCTAAATACAATATATTATAAAGCAAGGTGCTCAGTTGCTAAGTCATGTCAGATTCTTTGCAACCCCATTGACTATAGCCTGCCAGGCTACTATGTCCCTGGAATTATCCTTGCAAGAATACTGGAGGGGGTTGCCATTTCTATTTCCATGGGATCTTCCTGACCCAGGGATCGAACCCGCATCTCCTGAGGCTCTTTCATTAGCAGGCAGATTCTTTACCACTGAGCCACCTGGAAAGCCCATAAAGCAATATGGAACTTTTAATATGCATTTTTCCATAGCCAAGATCAGTGTTCAGAATACACATAGAAACCACTCAGTTGTTTAAGGAAGAAAGAGAAAGGATTTCAAGGGGCTTGCAAAGTCTGAAGTATATGATGGTCTATTGCTTCTAGTATTCACTAACACCAGTAAATATGATGGGAAAGTGTACCATAGAAAAGGAAAACAAAAGCCCTGAGTAAAATGTAAGCATCACAAATATAAATGAAACAAGGAAAATAGGATTAATGTTATGTCTTAGAAAAACACAGGCTTATTATACATTTCTAGGAATTTTTTTCCTTTTCAAAGTAATTTATTTTGGCTCATTTCTTAGTTGACTGAATTTTACCTTCTAGTAAATTTTTTTTTACATGGTTGCTAAATGTTTTTTTTTTTCCCCTTTAATGTTGAAAATTTTTAAGATGCACCCTCCTAGCAACTTTCAAATATGAAATACTGTGTTATCAACTATGGTCACTATGTTGTACATTATACCCCACGACTTATTCATCTTATAATTGGAAATTGATACCTTTTGACCCTTTAACCCATTTCTCCCAGCCCTCAGCCCCCAGCCTCTGGCAACCCCAATCTCTTCTCTGTATCAATGAGCTTGGCTTTTTTTTTTAATCTATTTCTTTGGTTTTACTGTTTAAATTCAACCTATAAATGAAATCATACTATATTTGTCTTTCTCTGACTAAAATTTCACTTAGTTCAATGCCATTAAGCTCCATCTATGTTCTCACAAATGGCAAGATTTCATTCTTTTTTAATAACTGAACAATATTCTATTTTACAATATTGTATATGAATAGCACTCTCTTTATCAATTCTTCCACCAACTGATGGAGTCTTAGGTTGCTTCCTTAGTTCCATATCTTGGCTATTGTACATGGAATGAACATAAGGGGCAGATATATTTTCAAAATAGTGATTACCTTTTCATTGGATACATACCCAGAAGTGGAATTGCTACATCACATACATGTTCTGGAATTCCATCACTGCCACTAGCTTTGTTCATAGTGATGCTTCCTAAGGCCCACTTGACTTCGCATTCCAGGATGTCTGGAATTCCAGTTGAACTATTTAAGATCCTAAAAGATGATGCTCTTAAAGTGCTATACTCAATATGCCAGCAAATTTGGAAAACTAAGCAGTGGCCACAGGACTGGAAAAGGTCAGTTTTCATTCCAATCTCAAAGAAAGGCAATGCCAGAGACTGTTCAAACTACTACACAATTGCACTCATCTCAAATGCTAGCAAAGTAACGCTCAAAATTCTCCAAGTCAGGCTTCAACAGTATGTGAACCATGAACTTCCAAATGTTCAAGCTGGATTTAGAAAAGGCAGAGGAACCAGAGATCAAATTGCCAACAGCTGTTGGATCATTGAAAGAGCAAGAGAGTTCCAGAAAAACATCTACTTCTGTTTTATTGACTACTCCAAAGCCTTTGACTGTGTGGATCACAAAAAACTTCAGAAAATTCTGAGAGATGGGAATACGAGACCACCTGACCTGCCTCCTGAGATATCTGTATGCAGGTCAAGAAGCAACAGTTAGAACCAGACATGGAACAACAGGCTGTTTCCAAATAGGGAAAGGAGTATGTCAAGGCTGTATATTGTCACCCTGTTTATTTAATTTATATGCCGAGTACCTCATGTGAAATGCAGGGTTGGATGAAGCACAAGCTGGAATCAAAGATTGCATGGAGAAATATCAATAACCTCAGATATGCTGATGACACCATCCTTATGGCTAAAAGGGAAGAACTAAAGAGCCTCTTGGTGAAAATGAAAGAGGAGAGTGAAAAAGTTGGCTTAAAACTCAACATTCAGAAAACTAAGATCATGACATCTGGTCCCATCATTTCATGGCAAATAGATGGGGAAACAATGGAAACAGTGAGAGAGTTTATTTTCTTGGGCTCCAAAATCACTGCAGATGGTGACTGCAGTCATGAAATTAAAAGACATTTACTCCTTGGAAGGAAAGTTATAACCAACTTAGCATATTAAAAAGCAGAGACATTACTTTGCCAACAAAGTTCTGTCTAGTCAAAGCTATGGTTTTTCCAGTGGTCATGTATGGATGTGAGAGTTGGACTATAAAGAAAGCTGAGAGCCAAAGAATTGATGCTTTTGAACTGTGGTGTTGGAGAAGACTCTTGAGAGTCCCTTGGACTGCAAGGAGATCCAACCAGTCCATCCTAAAGGAGATCAGTCCTGGGTGTTCATTGGCAGGACTGATGCTGAAGCTGAAACTCCAATACTTTGGCCACCTGATATGAAGAACTGACTCATTTGAAAAGACCCTGATGCTGGGAAAGAATGAAGGCGGGAGGAGAAGGGGATGACAGGGGATGAGATGGTTGGATGGCATCACTGACTCAGTGGACAAGAGTTTGAGTAAACTCTGAGAGTTGGTGATGGATAGAGAGGTCTGGCATGCTGCAGTCCATGGGGTCGCAAAGAGTCGAACAAGAGTGAGCAACTAAACAGAACTGAACTAATACATGTTCTATCTTTTCCATAATGGCTTTACCAACTTACATTCCCACCAATAGGGCACATGGGTTCCCTTTTCTCTACATCATCACCAACAATTGTCATTTCTTGTCTTACTGTCAATAATCATTCTAAGAGATGTGAGGTGATGTTCACTGTGGTTTTGATTTGCATTTCCCTGATGAGTAGTGAAGTTGAGCATCTTTTCATGTACCTGTTGTCCATCTGTACATTTTCTTTGGAAAAATATGTATGCAGAACTTCCACTCATTTTTTAATCAAATTGCTCCTTGTTTTGTTTTGTTTCTGCTTTGTAGGAGCTTTGTAGTTTGGTCTGGTTTCACTTGTTTGGGTTTGCTTCTGTTGTCTTTGATTTTGGTGTCATTGAAAAATCATCGCCAAGACCTATGTGAAGGAGCTTATCGCTTATGTTTTTTTAGGAGCTTTTAGTCTTACATTCAGCATTCATTTTGAGTTAATTCTTGTGTATACAGGAAGATAGTAGTTCAGTTTTATGAAAATAACTTTTAAATGTTCTGTAACTATGACTTTCATCAGATACATGCATGGACACAGACACATCATACTGAGATTTTTGCTGTAACCTTAGTTGATCATTTATACTTTTCTATATGAAGCTATCACATAATTGAAAATATTAATATTAAAGCACTCTCTTGGGCCTGCAATTTACTTAATTCTTTAAAAATCAGTTTAAATTCAAAAACTATCAGGGCAATTCCTTGGTGGTCCAGTGGTTAAGACTCAGTGCTTTCCCTGCTGAGGGCCCACGTTCAATCCTTGGTGGAACTAAGATTCCACAAGTCACACAGAGTGACCAAAAAAAAAAAATTGTCAATTTAAACTGCAGCCCTGAACTGTGAGAACTTACAATCTAAGATGAGAAGTGACGATATTATAAAATAAATACAATATATCTAGGAAACAAACAGAGGATAGAGAGGGAAACTTATTACTTCAATTCCATTCCAAGAGAAAAGTTCCCAGGGAAGAAAAGAGCATGGATGAAGCAGAGAACTAACTAAGAATAAGTACCTCAACCCTCCAAATATAAGGAGAGACCCGGAGCAGGCACAGAACTGGGATGCAGCCTTTGGATGAATCGGGCTTCTGACTCTCATACCTGTTTTCAGGCTAGTATCTATGCTTGGAATTCCCCACTCTTTTCTCTTTTTTTCATACCTGCCTAGTGCCTCAGTACCCTTGCCTGGAAAATCCCAGGGATGGAGGAGCCTGGTAGGCTGCAGTTCATAGGGTCGCTAAGAGTCAGACACGACTGAGCAACTTCAAGTTCACTTTTCACTTTCATGCATTGGAGAAGGAAATGGCAACCCACTCCAGTGTTCTTCCCTAGAGAACCCCAGGGATGGGGGAGCCTGGTGGGCTTCCATCTATGGGGTCACACAGAGTCGGACACAACTGAAGCGACTTAGCAGCAGCAGCAGCAGTGCCTGTTGCTAAGTCATTTCAGTCGTGTTCAACTTTTTGCAATGCTATGAACTGTAGCCCATCACTTTTCTCTGTCCGTGGAATTTCCAGGCAAGAATACTGGAGTGGGTTGCCATTTCCTTGTCTATGGTATCTTCCCCAGTCAGGGATTGAGCCTGAGTCTCCTGCCTGTGTTTCCCACATTGGCAGGTTGGTTCTTTATTGCTTGAGCCACCTGGGAAGCATCACCTTAAAAAAAAAAATTCTATGATTTCTTTTACATAAATTTCAAAATAGAAACAACAAACCTATGGTAATAGAAATCAGGATAATGGTAAATTTAGGAGGGTAGTGATTGAAAAGGACAGATTTGGGGAGAGTTATAGTTATATTTTGCTTTTTAACTCTGTATGTGTATACATTTGTTATGATATTTTCCATTTCCTGATGCATATTCACTGAGTTGTGCAAATATTATTTGTGCACTTTTCTGTACATGTGTTTAATTCATACAACTATCACATTCTTCAGAATGTCAACTCACATCACCTCATCTATGAAACTTTTCCTGCAACACCTTTTCCATCTTAGGTGGTTCTTTTTTTCCAGCCTTCCTGTGCTACATATATTAAGGTTAGTTAAAAACAAAAGACCATATATTTTTTCTTGTTTTATCACCAACAACTAAAAGAGAATTGTTATTAATCTATGCTTAATCAATTACCAATGACAGACAATGCGTAAATGAGAAATACATGAGATCTGCACAATCAAAATATGAGTATGAAGAAAAGTAAGACAAAGAAAGACTGCTGACAAGCAAGATCTTGAAGAAGACGGTAAGGTGATTCCCCAGCTTATATGAAAATGCCTGCTGAGCATGTAGGTGCTGACCATTTCCTCATACCCCACAAATTTTAAATTAATATCGAAGTTGAAAATTATGAAACCTTCTTGCCTGCAGTTGTCTTATTCCCATATTTTCATCAAAAAAGGCTCTATGAGGGAATTCCCTGACAGTCCAGTGGTTAGGATTCAACACTTTCACTGCTAGGGCCTAGAGTCGTTCCCTGGTCAGAGAACTAAGATCCCACAAGCTGCACAGTGCAGCCAAAATAAATATATAAAAATTTTAAAAATAAAACTAAAATGGCTCTCTGGCAAGGAGATGTGGTCAAATCATATTTAGTAATTTACAGACAGAAACTTCCTGATAATAGTAACTTGGATTTATTTATTTATTAAATACTTACTGATCTTCCTCTAATTGATAGAATTTTCCATATTCTGGAGATACAAATCTAAGTAAAATGAGTTCCTCTTCTTAAGGCACTTACTGATTAGTGCTGATTATAGGAAGACAGAAATGTATATGTAATTAACGCTACAGTAAGGATTAACACAGAGTGCTGGAAAAACTCTTATAAGGAGCTACACTTCAGATAAAAAAAGGAGCCCAGACTTGAATCTTTTCTAGAGTTTCAAACTAAGTAGATCTCTTACCCTTGTAGATTTTCCTTAACGTGAGTTGAGATATTATATATTTCAAGGTTATGAGACCAGAGCGTTGGGGAGGAAAGGACAATTTAGACCTGAGGATATAGGATAGTCATAGCTATTTGAGGGTGCTGGGTGTCTCATATTTGTGAGATGCTGACAGCAGAGATTAGGGTCCTTAGTTCTTTACTCTATCCCTTAGAGTAACTTTTTCTTGTAGCTACTGAATCCATATTTGTTGATTTTTGAAATCAGAGATGTTGGCTATGACTTTTGGTTTCAACTCCAGCACGTTAAGATCCTAGAAATCATCACTCTCATCCTCACAACAAGAAAAAGCTAAACATAGTGCAAAGTGCACATCAATGATTTTCTTAAACCTGTTAGAGAACCAATGTCTTATTATCTAGAAAGAGATAGTAGTGCTTCCAGAGGTAAAGCTGAGAGTTTACCTGGAGCAGATGCAGCTGAAGCCATAAACTGGTAGGAACCCTTCCATGGTGATTTCAATGAATTGCTGAAGGCTGAGTTATGACTGAAGACCTCCTCCTCTGAGGGAGTCTGTTGTTTCCACTTCACTGGTGTTCTCAAAGCTTTTATGTTGCAATAGTTTCAGCCTCTTTCTCCTGTTCCCTAGCCCAAGAGATGGAGGCTACTACCCGAAATAGTATTTCTGTTATACCCAGTGTTGTTTTCTTACCTTTTGAATTATCTATTAAACCACTTTACACTCAGTTAACAATTATATTGTCAGCAAGCAAGCATGGTTTCTATTTCTTGATTGGGCCTTGATGGATAGGATGGGAGATATTAGACAACAGATAATCCCATATATCTGATACCTAACGTCAGATTATATCTGAGTTAGAATTATAAGCAAGTTGAGATATTTTCAAGTCAAGCAAAAGCAAGTATTAGGTAGAATCTAAGGAATAGTCATATTCACAAATATTCAGACTATGTCTTTTGAATGTGTGTGCATTACAAGGCTGATGGAAAAAGTCCACTTAGTAGTGAGTAAGCAAACTTTGTTGACCACCAGTGACCCACTTCTCAGGGTTAACTCTTTATTCTCATTTTAAGTAATCTTCTAGTTAACTGATTATCGGTGATTCTCAGTGAAGTTGAGAGAAATATAATAGAATGTTGGTTTAGATTCCGTAGTTTGAAAATGTGCATAGAGTTGAGATTTACTTTTCAAGTTTTCTCCATGCATAAATCATCTGATAAGAGGCCTGGTTAGCCCGAGTTACTGTTTTGCTGAAATGACATCATTAGATAGAGAGATGTGACCTCAGAAAGAAGATTATGACCTTGAGCTATTTACCATGAAATGTTGTTGAGGATAGGATTTTTTGTCTGTTTTTTGGTAAGGATAGGCTAGCTTTGAACTTAGTAAGAAACACAAAAGTTTGTTAATCATGCATACAATGTTTATTGTGAGATTAGTTAGTATCTCCATAAGGAAGCTATTTTCAGCGACTCAGGGGGTCTAGGCAATTTTCCTCCTGCCAGTTCTGTGATCTTTTTCTCAGACAGTGAAAGAGAAAGGAGAATTTCAATGTAAGTCTTAAATTGTCTTGCCCATTAGAGAAACATATCAGTTCCAATTATGGCCCATTGGCCAGATACAATATTCACATCATCTTAACTTTAAGGTGGTTAAAAAATGTGAAGGAAGCACATAGATATTCGATAACTAGGAAGTGTCTGACACATAAGCATCATTGATTCAGGGTAATACTTGCAGGATTCTGCCATTAATATATTGGGTTGACCAAAATGTTTGTTAGGTTTTTCTGTATGATTGTTAGGAAACTTTTTGACCAACCCCAAACTTCTGAATTTGGGGATTTGTAAAAATCTTGGGGGATGCATCTCTTAAATGTCAAGGGTCCACCACAAAATGAGAAAGAAAGTCAGCCCAGATGTTTATCATGAATAGATTTGTTATTGAGAAAGTTTTTCTCACAAACCCATTTTGCTATGTTCTATTTCGACAATCTTAGAATGACAGATTTTTTTCCCCACATCTAAATTATTGGAACTCAGGCAAATATTACCATTAGAACACAAGGTTTAACTTAAATCTATAAAATTCAACTATAGCCTTGCTTTAGATGTGGCAATTAAAACACATCTGGGTGAGGGAATGAAATATACACAGTGATCTGCACGATAGCTGAGGTCAGGCATGAAGCTTGATTTCTCATGTGTGGTATAATCTTACAAAAGTGCTATACAAAACAAAAAGAAAAGAAAAAAAAATTCCTAGATGTGGCAGTTGTTAATATGAGACACTTATGATACTCCAGACATTTTACCAAAACAAAACACCTCACTTAGCAGGCAGTGTCAGTTGAGTCTTTTTTTTTTTTTTTTTTTTTTCTGCTAATGTTTGCTTGTTGTACCTGAAAGATCATTCTTTTCAATAGTGTACTGATACTTAACATTCACTAGAGAACATGTATGAAAAATTTAGGTCGATTACCTTCAGAAGAAGCACTCTTTCAAATAAGGATCTAATGGATGGGAGCTATGATTGACTAAAATAGTCAACTGCCCATCTATTTATAAAATTAAGGAGGCTTTATTTTCTGAAGGGCTCACCTTTATGCTGACTTTTGTCATTGTTTGGGTTTCATAGGACCCCTGTGTTCCAAGGTTTCTTTTACTACTCCTAAGGCAGAAGAACTCTATGTGCCCATAGCAAACAGGCATTTTCTTAATTCATAACAAATTGTCATTGAGATTCAAATGCAATTAATTTCCTATCCAGCTCTCTCCTTACTGAGCTATAAAGTTACCTAAACAAAGGAGTTGCAATTGTTAAAGCTGGAATGAATGTAAAATTCCCCTTCTTTAGCCCAGTTTCTTCATTTAAACGGTGAGAAAACTAAGTCCTGGGGGAGGAGAGGACTTACAATGGGGCATGTCACTTAGGCTACGCTTCCCAATCCTAACAGTAAAGTGGAGATTAGAATTACTTCCCCACCTACTTTTCAGAATCACTGTAAGAATGAAATTAGATGATGTATGTGACATTTTTGAGGATAGTCATAAAAATAATAATAGTAATGACCATAAAGATAATATTTATTGAACACCTGTTCTGAACCGTGCACTGAGATTACCTAAATGGTCTTGCAAATCATCAGAGCCCTATCACAGAGGTATATTTATTTATTATCCCAGCTTAAAATGTGGCACAAAATATTGTATTCTAGTACAATAGAATATTACTCAGCCACAAAAAGGAATGTAAGCCATTTGCAGAGATGTGGATGGACCTAGAGTCTGCCATACACAATGAAGTAAGTCAGAAAGAGAAAAACAAATATTGTGTATTAACACATGTATGCAGAATCTGAAAAACGGTACAGATTAACCTATTTGCAAACAGAAATAGAGACAGAGGGGAAAGCAGGGGTGGGATGAATTGGGAAACTGGGACTGACATATATATATACCACTATGTATAAAATAGATAACCAATGAGAACCTATTTTATAGCACAAGGAACTCTACTCCGTGTCCTGTGCTGACCTAATTGGGAAGGATATCCAGAAAAGATGGGATATGTGTATACATATAGCTGATTCACTTTGCTGTAGGAATTAACACATTGTAAAGTAACTATACTTCAATAAAATTTTTAAAAATAAATAAATAATAAATACAAATGAAGAAACTAAGGCTTAGGAATATGCCTTAGGTCATAAGCTAGCTTCAATAAGCTAGCTGAATCCACCTGCAATGCAGGAGACCCTGGCTCGAATCCTGGGTCGGGAAGATTCCCTGGAGAAGGGATAGGCTACCCACTCCAGTATTCTTGGGCTTCCCATGTGGCTCAGCTGGTAAAGAATCTGCCTGCAATGTGGGAGACCTGGGTTTGATCCCTGGGTTGGGAAGATCCCCTGGAGAAGGGAAAGGCTACCTACTCCAATATTCTAGCCTGGAGAATTCCATGGACTACACAGTCCATGGGGCCACAAAGAGTCGGACACGACTGAGCGACTTTCACTTTCACTTTTTCATAAGCTAGCTAGTAGTGAAGCTAGGAGTTAACCTTGAGAGTCAAATATTAAATATAAGCTTTTTGGCTTGCTTATAACCTAAAAATTCACATTGGAATCCATACTGGACCACAATTTTCTTATTCTCGGGGTTTTTCTCATCATTCTAAGTTAGTTCCATAAAGTTCTCTTAGAAGCAGAGAAAATGGAAACTGCCTATCCCTTTCTAGGCTTAATTTGATGTATTATTTACCTTTTTACACTGGAGTTTTCACTAAGAATGAAAAATAAGCAACTTTCTGACACTACTTACTATAAACATTTTCAGCCCAATGTCATGGTTTCTTATTTGCTGTATATTTTGCCAGTTGAGCCTCTAAGTGTCCAGTGCTATCACTCCAAACAAATCTCACTTTGTTCTGCTTCCTTGTGATGATAAGTGTGAAGCTGAAAACCACCTATCGGGAATGTAGAGAAGAGCCCAAGGATCAATGGCAATGGCTTGTGTGTGTGCTGCGCATGGGCCTGATGGTGTTAAAATGCTGCCACCTCCTGTTTAGCCCAAGTGTTGCTGACGCAATTCTTTCCCACAGCTTCCTGGAGTCCTCTAAGCTGATTTATACTGATCCCGAATTGCACTTCTGCAATATATAACATGACAAGTTAAACTCAAAGCCTGCCAAAAAATCTTGATAGTCTCAGCTTTCGTGCAGCAGCACTTGAAAAGACCATTACGACTGCCATCCCGCTAAAGTGTGCTCAATATTTTTGACAGTGAATTATCTAAGCCGCAGTTTATCTCAGCATTCATGGGGTGGGGGTGGGGGGTTGCCCTTTAAAGATTCAGAAGAGGGAAGATAAAGAGGATGGGGGTAGGGATATTTTCCATCCCTCAAGTGGTAATGGTTACTCCAAGGTTTTCCAGCTGTTGCAAGGGCTCTAGGTTTATACTCGGGTGCATTTTCTGCTGAGACACTCACAAAAAAATGAAACACAGCGTGGAGGAGCCTAGATTTATAAACGAGGGAACAGCACCAGCATCTGAACGCTTCTCCAACTGAGAGGTTGTATGAAAGAGATAGCTAGTGCATGATCCCCTTAAGCTAAGCCCGCAGCAGCTGGCTTATCAAGGACAATCACCTCTTGCTTTATCAGCACTAAGCTATTATTTACTCCAGGACAAGAACCCTGAAGCAATCACAGGACACCCGATAGTGATTCCTTCAATCTGGATGGAGCTCTGCCAGCCTGAAATCCCATCCCTAACTTCTCCCTGCAAAGTGAGGGCGGGGCTTGGTTTTATCTCAGTCACACAGCCCAGCAAAATTAGCTTTGCCCAGGATGGTTTTAATAACTGGCACATGATCACCTCCATCCATGTGTGTACACTTAGGTCTGGGTGAGTTGGGTCTCTTTATATCATTAAAATACCAGAATTGTTTAATAAAGCTGGAAAGTCAGGAATGGAAAATAGCTCTGGAGGCCAGAACTGTCTAGTTAAGTGCTTACTGACCAAATTTGTATTCACTAAGAACCCTGTGCTTAATACATCTTTGGTTACACTCAAATCTTCTCTTCAGTCTGAAATTATCTATCTACCATCAGTCTTTCTAGTTTTATGTCTCTTGTTACAGGACATACAAAACAAGCATGTATGCATACATGTGTGTGCATGCTAAGTCACTTCAGCTGTGTCCCACTCTGCGACCGTATGGGCTATAGCTCGCCAGGCTCCTCTGTCCATGGGATTCTCCAGGCAAGAATACTGGAGGGGGTTGCCATGCCCTCCTCCAGGGGATCTTCCCAACCCAGGGATCAAACCTGTGTTTTTTTACGTCTCTTGCATTGGCAGGCATGTTCTTTACCACTAGCGCCACCTGGGAAGCCTGTGTGTGTGTGTGTGTGTGTGTGTGTGTGTGTGTGTGTGTGTGTGTGTATGCCTTATAAGAAAAAAATTCACCTCCCTTCCCAATTTTTCCTTGTAAAGTAAATAATATTTTTATGTCCTTACTTTTTGTTAAACCTCACTTATGCATCATTTTTCTTGACATACTTTTCTATATGTTAGGGGTCTAATGTATAATACTAAATGCTTAACCTTAGTTGGAGATAAGCCTACTGATCTTGGATCTTGCAAATTTCTAAACTAATAATAACTTAATTGCAAATATTTTCCCATATAATGCAGTAAAACAAGGTTTTTATATTTTTAGGGGCAAATTCTGCGCCCAAGACAAATGAATCTCAGTGCAAGGATGCTATGTAATCCTACAGTGAACATGCATACAGATAGTAATCTCCCTCCAGCCTTGGCTGAAATGATATCAGCAGAGCAATTCCTTGAGGGTAGAATCCCTGTACTTTTCAAGGGTTAATGCCCTTGGAGTCAAGCACCTATACTGGGCAAGGACTTAGAAAATCTCAGATGGACATAAGTGACAACAACTCAGGCAAATGCAATTTTCCCACCCACTTGTATATCTGGACCCTCATGCCTTTTAGTAAAATGTTTTTTATCTTCAATTTCTTCAAGTTGAGTGAATAAAAGCACTACTTCGTGGTGCTCTGGAGTTTATTCAAATATTGTTTAACAACAATCTGTCTTCTCTCAATAATTGAGCTTTGATCATTTCCACTCAATTTTACTGACTAGTCCAGAAAGAAGATCACACAGCAACTGTGCCCAGAACCATACAGCCTGCAACTCTAGATCCTTCTTAGCCATCCTGCACAGCATCTAAATCATAGGACTTAAAGGGAGCCAGGAAGACATGCAGATCCCAAGGCAGAAAGGAACTCTCAGAAAATTAGATCAAGAGAAAGAACATGTTTCAAAGCTAGATTGGGCAGGGGAGCTCTTGAACCAGTGTCCTCATTACAGATAAAGACGAATAAGTCAGCCATGATGTCAGAACTAGTTTAGTTACAAATACACCTAGAACCAAGCTACTAGCTGAATCTTATCTTTTTCACCATGACATCAATTCTCAGATATTAGTGTTAATAGAAAATGCAGAGATCTTATCTGATATGAATGTTGTATAGAGACTTGCCAACAGAGGACTTCACACTGAGAGTGGTAAGCAGCTCATCTCAGAAATAAAACAGTAAGGTTTACAATCCTAAAAGGGGACATTCAAAGAGCTTATTCTCATTGGTTAGGGTCAGCAGCAGGTTACTTAGGCCTGTGCTGATTGGCTACAATGTGCTGAGGTAATAAAACTGGAGCTCCTTTAAGTGGGTGCCTGGGGGGACTGGTCCTTATCCAGTTTTGTGAGCTGCCTGTGGGCTATTTCCTCAGAGGCAGATGTGGGTCCCAGCATGTATTCTATTTCTACTTCACGTTTGTGTCCAAAAAAATCATCCAGGGAATGTGGCGATGAAGTAGACAGGCTCACACTAAAAACATTGGAGGTCGTAGGTCCCACTGTTTCAGAAGAAGGGGGAGCTCTAGAAAGGTCACATCCTAGATCTTGAGGGAGTGTCTGGGACAGGTTGACAAGTGGAAATCCTTGATTTTTTCAGGAAACAATTCAAGAGCAGCCTAAGTAACGTGAAAGCAAGTTTATTTAGAGAGAGACACACTCTTTAGGAGCTTCGTTGGTAGCTCAATGGTAAAGAATCTAACTGCCAATGCAGAAGTGGGTTTGATCCCTGGGTTGGGAAGATTTCCTGGAGAAGGAAATGGCAACCCACTCCAGTATTCTTGCCTGGGAAATCCCATGGACAGAGGAGCCTGGCAGGCTGGGATAGTCCATGGAGTCGCAAAAGTCGGACACGACTGACTGAGCAACCAACACATACACACACACTGAGTGGGAAGATCTATTTGGGAGAAGAGTTTCTCGGAATTGGACCATTAGCACATTTTCTGGCCTTTTGCAGTCATCCTCAGAACTTTCAAGGCTCTGGTGGGCGTGTCTTTTCCTCCGGCCCAGGTGGCTCTAACCAGTTTTTGTTGTATCCTTAGGGGCTGTGTCATTCTTTTAAAGGTTATGCCTCTGCTCTTCCCTCCTGTCTCACTATGAAGTCAAACAATCTGTATTTCTGATGGATTCTCATGACACAAATAGTCTGAGTGTGCTGTTTTCAGAAAAGCTGTATTACATCATGCAGTAGTTCCTCATTAATTGTTAGAGAAAAACTTGTGATATCAAAACTGAGAAAGTGTCCAGGTGTCTAACAGGTCACCAAGGTCAAAACAACTGATATGAATTATCCTGCTCCCTGCTTCTGCAGTATTTGGGCTGGTTTCTGGGTAAAGAACTGTGAGGAACACAGACATGTTTAAATGCCCTGGGGACGGGCTTAGTCACTTCAGTCTTGTCTGACTCTTTGTGACCCTATGGACTGTAGTCCACTGGGCTCCTCTGTCCAAGGCATGCTCCAGGCAAGAATACTGGAATAGGTTGACATGCCCTCCTCCAGGGGATCTTCCCAACCCAGGGATCGAACCCATGACTGCTGCGCCTTCTACAGTACAGGTGGATTCTTTACCACTGAGCCACGGGAGAAGCCCCATTTAAATGTCAACTATGCTCAGTTCTAAGCTCCATGCTCTCCCACAGCCCCTTCCCAGTAAGAAAAGATATGGCCAAAGGCTTCCTTTCTTTCACTGGTCTCACAAACCTTAAAGGTTTTGAAAAGAATGACAAACATTTCTTTTTTACAGAGGGCTTTCATTTCTAAACTGATCTAGGCATCTGTGTGAATATCCTTATAGGGACAAATTGGAGGTTTCTCTTATCAGGGTCACAAAATAATTCAGATGTGGAAATTTAGATAAATTGGATTAAATTATAGGAATGAACAGATGGTAAAGAATCTGTCTGCAGTGCAGGAGACCCAGGTTCAATCCCTGGGTCGGGAAGATCCCCTGGAGAAGGGAATGGCAACCCACTCCAGTATTCTTGCCTGGAGAATCCCATGGACAGAGGAGACTGGCGGGCTATACAGTCCATGGGGTTGCAAACAGTCAGACACAACTGAACAACTAACAGTACAACAACTCCTAGATGGAATCAAGAGTTGAGACTTTGTGATTCTGGAAGCCCCGTGAATTTCCTGCAGACTTAGTATTTCTCTCATAAAGTACCAGGGGAGGAGGAACAAATTCATGAAGACCATTATGATCTTGAGTCCCTGGCGAGCCTTCTCCCTCTAGAAGGAACAGCCAAACCTCAGGCAATAAGCAACAGAAGAGGAGCTACCTGCTTCTCTGTCCCTCTCTCCACCCACCGCGAGCTGCTGGCACCAGAGGACAAGAAGAGAAGTAAAATGGATGCGCTTGGCTTTTTTCTTTCTGCCACAGACAGGGAGCCACAGCCAGCCTCTCCATTAAGAGTGGGAGAAAAGGTAGACCCGTCCTATTTGATTAGGACGGTCACCATCACACAGCGGTTGCAATTAGTCCGTGCCGGGCTTCTTCAGGCCCGGCTTCTTTTCAGAAGTGGAAAAGGGAATACTCAGGGTCTATTGAATTGGAGCGTGGCATCTGCTGCACACCGAGGGGAGAGGTCGGGGGTCAGTGCTTGATTTTGATAAAGCGTGCCAGATTAATTGTCTTCGGTAATCCTGTTTGTCATGCTAGATACGCAGAGGCGTCTTTGTGGTACAGGCTGACATATGGGCCAGCCTGCTGCTTGCCTATTCACCACCCCGCTCCCCCCGCCCCACTCCCGCACATGCTCTCCACAGTTGGATGGGTTCCCAAGGCCTTGTTTGCCAGGGGAGTGGGGCCTCCTGCTTCCATTCAGCCAGCCGCCATCTCCACAAACAGGCTTCCTAATCTTCAAGCCTGCCAGAGCTATTGAAAAAGCCTAAATTATTCAAAGAGGCCTAAAGAGAGAAAGGGAGAGAGAAAGGGGTGGGGGCCTGGTGGGGAGAGAAAGAAGGGGATGAGAAGGGAAGGGAGGCATCCAAACACCAAAGATGGGAGTGAAAGACTCTCCAGACTGGGGATGGGGGCGGGGAGAGGGGGGAGAGGGGGACCGAGAAATATAATTACAAAAAATAGCAGCCATGTACTTCAGGCAGAGCCCTTCAGGAGGCTGATTATAGCTCCTCTCCAAATCTGAATCTATCACCAAATTATACCCTGCCTCTTTTGTAAAATAAATGTTAATAAGAGGTAATTTGGGCCCTGCTGATTGTTAAGCTCAATGGAGATAGAAAAAAAATTTTTTTCTGCCTCTGTGTGTGTGTGTTTATTGTAATATCTGGAGGGCTTTTTTTTCTCTTCCAACCAAAATTTATATTCAGCCACAAAAGATGAAGCAAACGTTCGATGGCCTGACACAAACGCCAGAGAATCGAGAAGAGGTTGAGTTTTACAATAAAGAGTGAATGGACAGATTGGCAAGTGGTCCTTGGTCCACTAAAGGGTGCAGTGGGTGTGCTCTGGAGAGAATGTCCCCTGGATTTCAGAAGAGAGAAGCTAGAGGAGGGAGGAGGGCTGCTCTGCCTGCCTGGTGAAGAGAGGAGGGTTCTTGCTCTAAATAGCTTTGCCTTTCTTTGGTTTAAAAGCAGGATTTTTTTTTTTTTTTCATTTACATAATCATTATTTTGAGTTGCTGACAATTCTTTGGGGGGCTTTTACATGTAAAAGCACAAAAAATAGACAATCCTGTGACAGAGCTTTTGAAACTGTTCCTATGATGTGTATTTATGAGCGGATCCAGAGATGGAGCAATTAGAAACAGTGAATAATAATCTTCTGATCAGACAAAAGTGTGGAAATGTTAAAATATGAATCCTTGATCATAATTTCCCTGAAGTAGCCCTGCCTGTGCTTTGCTCTTCTGTTCTTCTCATTCACACCGTAGAGATGGGGGCAATTCAATGGATAGTGTCTTTGACCAGAAAATGCTTGGTCTCCAGTCATGATTTCTTAGTTAAATACTCTGAATACTATTTTTATTTTGGGTGGGGAATGATGGTTATTTGACAATGTCACTATCTGTCATTGATTTCAAGGGGAACATAACAAATTTTCAAAATTTCAGAAATTTAACTAAGAAGAAATCATTTAACCATCCCCTTATTGTAGATATTCAAATAAAAAGATTTTTGTCTCCCTCCCCAAATGCTTGATTACAGTCCTTACTGCTTTGGGGGCTATGTATTTCAACATGTATTTGTTCTACTTCCTGTTATAAAGCAGACATTGGACTCAGGAACACATGGCTGGGTGTGTAGTGGAAAGAGAAACAAAGTAATCAAGTTTCTGTTTTCATAGAGCTTATGGCATATGAGGATTTTTGGTTGTTTGGCCGGTGCAAAGAACAGTGCCAGCACATCCATTGAACTCATTAAATTTTATTTATTTAAAAAAAAATTATTGAGTAGACCAGTAGCAAAATTTTCGACATGGCCAAGGTGGAATGCTTGCTTTAACTTATACATTATGTTATAAAGCAGGAGGAAGAAAAGAAGAGGAAGAAGAGGGGAAAAACACAACATATTTGAGCACATAGTCTATGCTGGGTATATACCAAGTACTTTATAAACACTATCCCTTGTAATCTTTTAACAGAACCTGAAGATGGGAGGAGCTGAGAGCTTGTGCGCACAGGTGCCTCCATATTAGTTGTATAATTGAAATTACCTGATAACTCTGTAAAATGAGTTATAGCTGATGCCATGTCCAAATGTCATCACTAAGAGTCTCTGGGGGTGCAGCCCAAAAATCAATGTCAAAAACAAACAAAAAATAAAGTTCCCAGGTGATTCTAATGAGAATCCAGAAAGGTGAATCACTAATTTTAAGTTACATTTTTCAAACTTTGATGTGCACATCAGTCTCCTGGGTGTCTGGCTAAAATGAAGTTTCCCAGTAGGTTGGTTTGTGGTGAAGCCTGAAATTCTAGAGCTCTAATAAGCCCTTGGGTGATGGGTGTAGTACTGCTGGTCTCTCAACTTCTTTGGAAGAAGCAAGGCTTCAAGATGAAGCAGCTCATACAATGGCTGACCTGGATTTCACACCTTGGTTTTTCCAACTGAAGAACCTGAGTTCCTGAGCCCTGTGATCCTCTGCTACCTGCACAATGAATTCCAGCATTTAGGGAAGAGTAGTGCAGTACAAAGTGTGTCTGGTGATCTGGGGCTTATTTATAGTACTTTCACTGCCCTTGACTTTGGGTCTTGCCTCCTAGGGTCTGAGTTTTCTTCTCTGTAATTTGCAGAGTTTGGAATTAATTATAGTTGTGGTCCTTGGATTCTCAAAGTGTCACCTATTTAAATGTCATCCATGAGACTGGACATTTCTGATAGGGAAAATTCTACTTTAGGAAGAACTTTTTTTTTTTTTAATGAGTATAGGGATTTCATTATTTGCTTGCTGGTATGATAAAGAAGTATTGGTATTATTGTGATGGGTCCTTGGTTCAACTACGTCCCCGGAACAAACCCATGTGATGTCTTTTTTCGTTGTTGTTTAGTCGCTAAGTCATGTCTTTGCAACCCCATGGACTGTAGCCTACCAGGCTCCTTTGCCCATGAAATTTTCCAGGCAAGAATACTAGAGTGGGTTTCCATTTCCTTCTCCAAGGAATCTTCCAGACCCAGGGATCGACTCTGCATTTCCTGCTTTGACAGGTAGATTCTTTACCGCTGAGTCAGGGGGGAAGCCCTGTGTTGTCCTTTCCTTTTCCCCACTTTGTTTACCACCAGTTGGGCATTCATTCAGTAAAGAACATTGATTAAAATGGAAATCTGTGAAGAGATATTAATTATTTCCATCTTAACAGGACCTGGTGCTTTCAGAATGAATGCCCTCAGGTGACTTGGACGGGAGCTGGGTACAGGTAATAATGAGGTTTATCAGTCAGACATACACTACCTGTGCCTGGATGGCTGAGACACAGATATAAAAAACATTCAGAAAGGGATAAATTCCATATCTTCCTTTCCTTTTTGGCTGGATTCCTGGGCAGATCTGTCTCAGGGTCTTCTAGCCTTTGCAGAGATTGGCACAGGGAGAATCCCCCTGAAGAGAATGGAAAATGACCAGCACTTAACTAGCCTCTCCCTCCCTCACCTTGGCATTGTCTGAGCCAAACCCTTTAAACCTGAATGATTGGGCTCAGTGGGAGCCAGCTCCCCATCTCTGTTCATGAGGCCAACAGAGGCAAATGCTGTTCATCTTCCTCTCATGATCTATATGCAATTTTAACACAAAATTATGGTTCTGGGTCCTAAGGTAAGCTTATATAGAACCTGTGTCTCCTATACCCAGGCAGTGAGACTGAGGTAGAAATGAGGCTTTGTGTATTTCAAGAGAACCATGACATTCTTGTGCGCATGCTAAGTCACTTCAGTCGTCTCCGACTCTGCGACCCCATGGGCTCCCGCCAGGCTCCTCTGTCCATGAGATTCTCCAGGCAAGAATACTGGAGTGGGTTGCCATGCTATCCTCCAGGGGATCTTCCCCATCCAGGGACCAAACCTGTGTCTCTTTACATCTCTTGCTTTGGCAGGCAGATTCTTTACCACTAACACCACCTGGGAAGCCCACGACATTCAAGCAGATCCAAATATATAAGGAACAACACTATTCTCATTTTTTCTTCTTAATTGACTTTTTTTCAACATATTTGTGTCTTATCTTTTTTTTTTACATAAGTTATCCATAAAAGACTTCTTTGTGGGTTTTCAAGTCAGTGTGAATTTTGAGCCTCAGAAGATGGCTAAGAAACAAGTTATGGAAAGAAATAGCCCCCCATCCTAGAGCTGCCCTGCCAAAAAGACCATGACTTAGAACTAGCTTTCACATCTACATTTCTACTCCATAACAAGCAATAACCTTGCTCACAAAGCTTTTGCCAAATTTTACAAGGTCAAAAATTAGGTGATGGAGGAAAATAGCTCGAGGGAAACAGGAGGAGTAAATCATGTTTTATTCAAAGGGTGGCTTCCTTTGAGGATAGCATTATTCCTTTCAGGGCTGCTTTTAATGTTGAAGTTTAAGGAGTCTTGAAGCTGAGAGTGAAAACTTTGCTCATCTTCTCAGCTCTCCCTAGTGAGCTAAGGACTCTTATGCTGGTTTTAATGCTTTTTACCAATTCAATAATGCTCAGGCTCCTAATGACCACTCATGCTGCAGGTTGTCAACAAGAACAGGTCAGAATGTCAGAGGACTGTGTGATTCAGTCAGGTTACTTATATAAGACCTTTTTCACATCCTGAGATAATACTGATGAATAATGATTGCCTTCCCCCTCCAAAAGTAGCATAAATAGAGGCATTGCCTGGTTTTTTTCCATGGGATTATTTAAAACCAGGTTACGGAAAGAAGTGCTTCTTCTCTCTGTGCTCTGTATCTCTCTCTAGAGGAAGGGAAATATATCATCGTAGTTCTTCTAAAATCTCCTAGTTGTTATCCCACCCACTAGCAGTTTTCCAACGTTCTTTAACAGTAATCTAGCATCTTGAAAGTGAAAGGACTCTGGGGCCATAAAAGGTGATGGCTTGCTTAATCCACTGCTGGATTTACTCTATCAGGCCTGGAGACTTGGGCATTCTTGAGTTATTTAATTCCAGTATCAACTCTTTTCCTCCTGTCTATTTTTATTTGGGGGGCTTCCCTGGTGGCTCAGATAGTAAAGAATCCGCCTGCAATGTGGGAGACCTGGGTTCAATCCCTGGGTTGGGAAGATCCCCTGGAGGAGAGCAGGGCAACCCACTCCAGTATTCTTGCCTGGAGAATCCCCATGGACAGAAGAGCCTGGCGGGCTACAGTCCTTGGGGTGGCAAAGAGTCGGACATAGCTGTCAGCAAAGCACATTTGTATTCTTTACCCTACTTATTTCAAGAATCCTATGCCATTTACTAGTAGTAGTAGTAAAAAGGAGGAGGAGGAGCAGGAGAAGATGATGAGGGAGAAGGGTGGAGAGAAGGAGAAGGAAAAGGATAAATATTATGATAGTTATTACCTGCTCAGTTTTAATCTCACTATATGCTTACCCCCAAATTCACAGGTAGGTACCACTATTTTCTCCACTCACAGGGGGAGAGATTAAGGTTTAGAAAATGTAACTTGCCCAGGGTCCCACAGGCTACTATAACATGGAGTTTTCCAAGCAAGAATACTGGAGTGGGTTGCCATTTCCTTCTCCAGGGGATCTTCTGGGTCCAGGGATTGAATCTGCGCTTCTTGCATCTCGTACATTGGCAGGCAGATTGTTTACCACTGTGCCAGCTAGGAAGCCCCCAAATAACATAATAAGAATTAATAAAAAAAAAGTGGAAGGGGCAATAAAAATATCCCCCAATGCTGAAGAGACACTGAAGAGAGACATATCTAATTTAAGTGCTATCAATTAAGAGAAATAATTTAGGATCTAAGAGCAGAGGTAACAGGAGCAATGGAGACTCCATTCTGTTGGGTTGAAAGGCTCACATTACTCTGGCTATTTTTTCATATAAATATTTAAATATGTGGTATCTTCTTTGAATTGATCTGGGTGTATAGGTCTCCCTAAAACACTAAAAGCTAAGTTGCTGAATGAATACCTTGTTAATTGAGTTTCCAATGACGCACGCTTCTTGATCTCCTGAGTAGTAACTCACTGGCCATCTTGTTTGTAGAATTCTCAAGTTTTAGAATTGATTATGAAAGTTAACACCAGAGATTATGAAAAAGTAGTACTAAACAGTGCAAAAAGTGATTCAGATTTGTGTTTCAAGGCATAATTCCAAAGATTTCACATGTTTTAAACTATTTAACTTTCATAAAACCCTCGAAGTACAGAATCCTGGAAATGCTGCTAGACGTGTACCCAAGCCTGGTTTCTTATTTTCTGACTACATTTTGTTGTCTATCTTGTAGTTACCTATGCTTTGTGATGACTTTCAACCAATGTAATGTGAACAGCTGTGAAAATTCCCTGCTTCTAGTCCAGGACCATGTACACACCTTCCGTGAACAATCCTCCATGTTCTTTTCTATTTCCAGCTGGATGAAAAGGTGATGCTCCTTCCTCTTTACCCAACATACACACATGTGCACGGGCATACACACAAACACACGAAGTGGTGTCTTTGAAATCTACATACTAAAGAATATAACAGCACAAAATAAAGAAGCCCATTTGCAGAAGAGCCATCCAACCAGGGATATACATTAGACTGTATTGGGAACAAGAGACATGGTTTTAATTGGTTAGAGCACTAACATTTAAAATTTACTCATTAGGGCACCAAGTCTACCAAAAAATATACGCTACTATTTCTCCCATTTTACTGCTGAGACACTGAGGCTCAGAGAGTTTAAGTCGCTTGCCTTTTAAGGAACCAAGATTTTTCAGCCAGATCTGATTCCAGAGCCCAAACATTTATCTACAATGCTAAGCTGGAATTTAACTCATTTCTTTCTTCTTAGATGTGACATTAGTTATTCTTCTGGTTAAAACTAAGTGAATAATGATATAGGGCAAAGTAGTCACTGCTAAGAATTTGAAAAAGATGTGAATTTTCCTTTGTTTTCCTTTATTTCTGTAGAGTCTTGTGCTTATTGTTGCTGCTGGTTTTAAGTTTGGGAGCATATTCAGTCTTTCCAACTAAAAGTTGGATCTTGGGATAAGGATAGATAGATACAAAGTTAGTGTTCCCCAAGAAGTGTCAATTCTGCCACTGAAAGGCTGTGTGCATTTTGTGAGATGTCCGTTGTCTTCATATATAACCAATATGGAGAAGTTAAGGAGGCTATGCATGGTCTTTGAGTTATTCATGGTCTTTGAGAGTATCAGAAAAAAATATGAGGAACTCTGAAATGGATGAAAATAATTACTGATATCTTGTACTGATAGCACAACAGAGAACTATGTGCTGAGGTTCAACTGTTTTCCAACTCTGTAAGTTGCAGATAACTCTTAGCAATGCAAATCACTATTTTCCATTTGCAAATGAATGCTGTCCATAGCAAGAATAATTGATTTCCCTGCTTATGGGAAAACCTTTATATCTCTTTGCAAGTTTATTTCAGCATTCCTGCTAGATCTCTGTAAGTGTGATCCATCCAATTATCTTTCAAACTGGTTGTAACATTTGACTGGCTCTCTCATTGATAAGATGATTACATCTAAAACAAGACATTAGGTTTACTATGCCCCTTTAAGTACATTCTTCTAAAAGTAGAGACTGCTGCTACACAAAATGAGACTCTCTGTCCATTCAAAGTCACATGGTCAATTATGATTTGTTATAACTTCATAATCTCCACTGCAGTTACCAGTAGAGTACTTGACAGGTCGCGAGCATGAGAGAAGGAGATACAGAGACCCAGAGGCAGATACACACCCATTAATACCACACACACAGAGAGAGTTGGCTTCAAGATCACCTTATAGGTTTTTTGGCAGGGTCAGTGCAAATGTAGGAGTTAGTCTTTAATTTTATAGATTTAGAAATATTTTACCAATAAATCATAGGGATTTTGGAAAGAGATTCATGTGAATGAATCACATTTAATTCCAGACTGGATCATGTAAACTGGAATTTTAAAATTTTGGCCTTGAAGCTGAATGTAACAAAGTAACCAGTTATGGTTATTTGAAGAGCCCAAAATGTGCTATATAGTGGGCATAAAATTTGAGTATTTTTAAGAGGCTATCTGAATGAAGCTAACATTATTTGATGAATTAGTGTATTCAACTGTATTTCAATCTAAGTAAGCAGTACACATCATTTGGCTAAAATCTCTGAATAGCATCTTGGGACAGTTTTGAAGGGATCCTGAAAAATTCTGTGTACACAATCCTCTTTTTCTATCCTCTTTAACAGACACCATTATCCTCTATTGTAAAAATGTCTTCATCATGTACAATTCCCTTTATTTTTTTTTATTATCTTCATTTTATGTTGGCATGATCCATTTAAGGAGGCATGATCCATTTAAGGAGGCATCCTCGGCCAGTCCCATGATTTAGGAAACATTTTAGTCTTATCTACAACATATTTTCAGAACATCTATTACCTAATTTTTGTTTTGATAGCATTTACAATCAATAGTCAATCTAATTTTGCATGATTTTTTTAAGGACTGACTGTTTTAGAGTAATCTTTCTGTTCTTTTCCTTGTTAGAGGAATTATATTTTATTTGAGCAATTTACCTTTGCTAGCATTCATCAGAAATAAATATTATTTTTATTAAACTAAGAAATGTAGGGGGAGCTTAGTGGTTACTGTATCTTCTAGACATTAAATACTCGACCAGGATTTCACAAAGATGATTTCGAAGTTAAAACCAAACAGTAGATCTATGGAGCACATAATAAAGGTAGGTGTATGGCATTCAGCCTTTGTGAAGGTAAATTAACGTCACAATCTCCAAAATTAACAGGTGGAGTTATTGTAAGAGGTTTCATTTGCCCTTGCATCTATAAAAACTCTATAATATGTCAAATAAATGAAATCTTTAGCAAGGGTAAGAAGCTAGAAACAGTTTAAACAGAGAGAAGCCATATCCATTTTTATTGGGAAACAGCTCATTTAACACAGGGAATATTTTTGGTGTTTTCTGGTGGAGGGTCACTTCGTTAAAGGACAACGGTGTCACATGGAGAATACGTGTATTATTGTTGATGTATTACTATTTCTAGAAGTTGCATATTGCTCATCACCCAACTGAAAGAAACATACAAATTTATTGTAAGAATGCGAAAATTTGCTACATGGTTATACACATAAGGTCTTAAATCATTTGGAAACATCACACACAGGTAAAGGAGTATATGCAGATATGCTGTGAACCACAAATGGTACGTTGTGATGATTTTTGCCTTAAAATCATCTTTTAAAGAAACTATATTTTTTAAAGTCTTTTAAAGAAATTATATTTTTACTCACACATACACACTGCTGTTTAACATGTGTAGTAAAAACATATCAATGCTATTTTATGAGATATTTATCCTTCTGGTATCCACCATTTATGCTTAAAGGGTTAGGGCCCCACCTGTATTTATTTTCCTCCAGTCCAAAGAACTGCTTTTGTAATAAATTGTCATTTGAGTCTATTGGACACCATTTTTCATCTTTGACTGCCAAAGAAAGCATTCATTTCACTGTCATTTAAGAAGAATATCTTTGATCGATAAAAATATCAAAGCTGCTTTTTTTTTTTTACTTTTAGTACTTTAAAAATGTAAATCAATTGTCTTTCTAACCTCCATTTCCCCCCTGGAGTGATCAACAAACATCCACATTGTTGCTTCTCTGTCTTTAATCTTTTACTTTGGCTGCTTTTAATATTTTAGCTGTTTTATATTTGATTTTCTACAATTTGACCTGATACTTTTATCTCATATTATGTTTATTGAACTTCTTGATATATGGCTTCATATTTGGAATGTTCTCAGTCATAGTCTCTTTAACTATTTCTGTCCCATTCTTCTCTTGTGGTCTCCTTCTTGGATGCCAATTATGCATTATGATGCACTGAAATTTTTCCAGAAATTGGATACTCTGTTTCTCTCCTCCTCCTCCCCCTTCCTCTTCTTAAATCTTTTTCTCTTTTGGTTTCACATTGGATATTTTCTTTAGAGCTTTCCTTGTTTCCCTATCCTTTGCTATGTGCAGTCTGCTCTTAAACTCATAAACTAAATTTTTTATTTCTCATTTTTATTTTTCATTTCTTTGGATTCATAGTTTCCATGTCTTTGCTAATATTATCATCCTTTTATGCTATTTTCATTTTCTACCTTAATAGTCAATTTAAAACTCTGATGGCTCTCAGATCTATGCCTTTTCTTATGCTCTTCCTATTGACCATTTCTTTTCTTGTGTAGCTTGATTATTTTTTCTTTCTCTCTTATGAATATTTTGATTTTTAATTGTTGGCTGAATGTGTTTTTATAAAGATCTGGTAAATAATATCTATCTCCAGAAAGGATACACCCTTTCTCTGTCAGTTTGCTAGAGTAGGAACTGAGTCAATATGCTTGGTTGTTGAGGTCTGGGCTTTACTAAAATGCCAGTTTTAGTTCAACACCAATGTTTTAAGAGGAGACTTGGCCAAGGGTTTAAGACTCACTGAAGTTACAGCGAGCTGCCTGTGTCTTTCTTTCCTTAGAATCTTGTATTTTTCAGTGAACAGATCTTTGATGCACTTGTTTTAATGTATCCCTGAGCATTTTATTGTTTTTGAAACTGATGTGAAGGATATCTTTTCTTTATTCCCTTTTAAGATATTTTGTTATTTATATAAAGAAACACAACTGATCTCTGTATGTTGATTTTTATATCCTGTAATTTTCTTCAGTTTATTAGTTTTAACAGTTTAAAAAAATTTTTTTTGGTTGAGTCTTTAGAATTTTCTATGTATAAGATCACTACACTACGTAAAAGTCGGACAGAGAAAGTGAAATAGTACATGATAGCATATATATGTGAAATTTTAAACAGACAAACTCAGAGAAGCAGTCATAACAGTGGTTTTATGCTTGTGTTGTTCTTACGTTTTTCTGATGTGTTTTAAAGCTACACATATGTAAACTATCTGGCTTGCTTTAATTTTAAAGATGAGAACAATGACCTTTTGAGCTAGCAGCATCTGAACCAGAAGCACCAATAAAAAATGTAAGTCTTTTAGCGACCTCCAGCACCTAATATGCAGTGTTATAAAATAGGCACTAGATAAATGTTTGCTGAATAAATATGGATAAGAAAGCAGGCAAATTTATTTTACTTTGCACTAGAGAACAGCAGAAATAGAAGCAAGGAATGAAGTTATAGAAAGGCAGATTTGGGGTCAATTTTTAAATGTGCTATTTAGGAAATATAGGTAACCAAAAGCCAAGCAAGCTTTCTTGTGGAGGTATATGTACTATCTGACTGAATGCTTATCTTTAGATGATTGGTTAGACCTTTGTAATTTAATAGTTCTATATAAGTTATTGCAGAAAGAGCAAGTTTTATCTTTGTAAACCACGTAAAAGAGACAAACATTTATACACTACACAGATGTGCTTACAAAATGTGGTTTCTAAGTTTTTTTCAATAATATTTTTTTCACCAGTGTCATTTTCTGTTGTCAGAAACAAATCAATGATTAATAAATTTATGAATATTTATTTTGAGCCTGCTTAGTGTCTGACACTATACTGGGTAAGTAAATTACAACTGTGAACTAGAATGTTTTTTAACTCTTGTTTTATGACCTTTAAACAGTGCTAATACTTACACAAATGTTCCCCAGTTACATAGATGATCCGCTTAATTGAACTGATAACCTTAAACTTTCTAAATATCACAATATGCTCTTAAAAGGATATTAGACACGGTATTGTTTCTCAAGGGGCTTATAAAATAGTATATTTATTCTTTCATTCATCTATACTGAAGAATATAATCAGGCACTGCATATATTATTCTTTTAAAAAAAATCCTTATTTGACTTCTGAATGGATTCTTAGGCTAGACAGTGTTGAAGGGGTAGGGATCTGGTATACTCCTATAGAAGGGTCAATTCTTACATTTTTTTTAAACATGCAAAATCTTAGCACAGCATGGATAATACACATAGGACTTTATGACAGATAGTCATCTTTTACGTAGTTACCTTCTAGCTAAGAAGGTCTCTCTTTTTCATTGCATATGCAAATTTGGGGAAGGAGAAAGTGGTGTTTAAGAAGTCAATCAATTTACCTGCCAAAAGAAAAAGAAAAAAATCAAAAAAAGAAGAAAGGAAGGAAAAGACAGGAAAAAAAAATACGTGTCTGAGTAAACGCATTATATATAGCCAGCTGGAATGCATGAAGTACTAGAAATGGCCATATCCCACCATAGAAAACATCTGATTAATACTGAGTGGTAATATTCAACTCTATGCCACGTGGGCAAATTTGGATAAATTCTTAGTCACTGTTTCCAGGCTACAATGTTGACTCTCTTGCTTCTGGTTTTATGTGCTATAATTCTTTTTACATTAATGTATTCATCGTAAGCCACAATTTTCCATTTATAGATTATTTCCATGAAGTTCAATGGTTGTAAGTCTCCTAATGATATATATTGTGGTGTTTCAATCTTTTCAAATAAGTGGTTTCAAACCGCAGCACTCTTATGTAGTTATCGTCTATAAACTTCATCAATACATGATGAAAACAGACCAATCAAATGGTGTCCAGTCTTTAGATCGCTTGGTTTTGTCTGCTTTCAAAAGCTACCCTGTTGTTCCTTCTGGGTTCCTTGAAATGCCAGTTGATTAAGAAAGTCTGCTATGCTTGAATATATTATATGGTGGTGTAGGAACTGTTTCTGCTACTGCATTAGAAGTCTATTCTGTGTCTTACTCTTTTTAATAACCTTAAACAATGCTGATACTCACAGAGATGGTCTACAGTTACATAAACGATCTACTGAATTGAATACATTAAATGTTGCTAAATACCACAATTTGCTCTTAAAGGGGCCAAAGTGATAAGTAAGTAACTGATGTTCAACACATTCATGAATAGAAAAGATAAGCAGCCATTGACAAGTTAGATACCTTCCGAACATATTATTTCACCTCCAAAATGATAACGGGACACTTTTCCTAATAGTTTCTGGTTCAGTAGGCTTGACTTGCAATCCAAAAAGAGTATGGAACACAAAGTAATTTAGAAGCCAGTTAAATATAAGAAGGTGTTTTAGCAATTTCTACCCTCTCTGCGATAATACCCAGGCAGAATGCAGCATTCAATATTTATGCCCATTTTTTATAATTACTGTGAATTCATACCGTGATCCCAAAGTGAGTCTGGGAGTTATGGGACACAAGGTCTGTGTGCATGTAAATCCTGTTTTAAGCCAGGGGTACTGGGATTGCTTATATATGCCAAGAAAATCTCCACATGTAAGCACAGGAAGCTCTTGGCTGTTATAAAATGTAAATCCTCTCCTAAGAAAACAACTGACTTGAAGTGCTTTTGTATCTGTGGATCATGCTGTCAGGATTTTAGTATTCTAATAACCCAGTTCTAATGAGTTCTTATGATTTATTCAATAAGCATGAAAGGTCTTTTATATAATCGTTACCTTGATGGCTAATACAGTAGGATAAGTATTCTGGTTAGTTATGCAGTTCTCCATAGAGATATCATTTAGCTCTCATCTTTGAATAATAAAAAAAAAAATGTTGTAATTGTAATTCCGTATTAAATAAATCAGTTGTCAAAATTATTTCTATTTCTTACTTTGGCAATCTCTGTTTAAAATTTGCCAGAAAAATCTGAGAAATGTAATCTTTCTTCAGCTAGATAAAAGTCATTTTAGCTATAAGACATGGTCATGCAGATGAAGTAATAGTTGTGGATTCCACTTTTTTTTTTCCAAGGAATTAAGTTAATACGTTTAAATCTACCTAAAAACCTGCCACTGGATTTATAATTAGAACATTCATTATATAGAGAACTGTTTCTGATATTACATTTTGCTTTATATTCCATAGTTATGCCACCAGGCCTCTATTGACAGATAGGTAGGTAATTTCCTACCTTTGCCATTTCAAATGGTATGGCAATGTGCAAGTATTTAAATTTTTTTATAATTTCTTCTTTGATGGAATAGTTGTATTTAATAGTATGTAAGCTGTATCTTAATAAAGTTAAGAAAGAAGACAATAAACAAACAAAAAAAGTTAAATCAAGGTTATTAATAGTGTTGCAATATTTTCGATATCTTTATCAAACTTTGAAATGCTAGACAGACCTATGAATAGCTGACAGAATATTTTTTAATTTATCTCTATAAATCTGTACATTATATTTTATATTTTTAAAGCTATTTTTAAGTGCATATACTATCCTGATGTGTGGAACATTTTGTCATTTGGTGATTTTCTCTGCCCTGAAAATAATTTTGTTTTAAAGGCTATCTTTTCTTTTAAAAATCCTTTCATATTTTCTTTTGGCTAGTGTTTTTCATATTTTTTTCCATATTTTTAATCAGACTATGGTCATATTTTAAATGTTAACATTTAAATGCTAAAATATTTATACATATCATATAAACAGCAGGGAAACACTAAGTTGACTAAAACAAGATACACTTTTTTTTTTTTTTTTTTAGTTGGGGGCTAATTACTTCACAACATTTCAGTGGGTTTTGTCATACATTGATATGAATCAGCCATAGATTTACACGTATTCCCCATCCCGATCCCCCCTCACACCTCTCTCTCCACCCGATTCCTCTGGGTCTTCCCAGTGCACCAGGCCCGAGCACTTGTCTCATGCATCCCACCTGGGCTGGTGATCTGTTTCACCATAGATAGTATACATGCTGTTCTTTTAAAACATCCCACTCTCACCTTCTCCCACAGAGTTCAAAAGTCTGTTCTGTGTTTCTGTGTCTCTTTTTCTGTTTTGCATATAGGGTTATCATTACCATCTTTCTAAATTCCATATATATGTGTTAGTATGCTATAATGTTCTTTATCTTTCTGGCTTACTTCACTCTGTATAATGGGCTCCAGTTTCATCCATCTCATTAGGACTGATTCAAAAGAATTCTTTTTAACGGCTGAGTAATATTCCATGGTGTATATGTACCAGAGCTTCCTTATCCATTCATCTGCTGATGGGCATCTAGGTTGCTTCCATGTCCTGGCTATTATAAACAGTGCTGCAATGAACATTGGGGTGCACGTGTCTCTTTCAGATCTGGTTTCCTCAGTGTGTATGCCCAGAAGTGGGATTGCTGGGTCATATGGCAGTTCTATTTCCAGTTTTTTAAGAAATCTCCACACTGTTTTCCATAGCGGCTGTACTAGTTTTCATTCCCACCCACAGTGTAAGAGGGTTCCCTTTTCTCCACACCCTCTCCAGCATTTATTGCTTGTAGACTTTTGGATAGCAGCCATCCTGACTGGCATGTAATGGTACCTCATTGTGGTTTTGATTTGCATTTCTCTAATAATGAGTGATGTTGAGCATCTTTTCATGTGTTTGTTAGCCATCTGTATGTCTTCTTTGGAGAAATATCTGTTTAGTTCTTTGGCCCATTTTTTGATTGGGTCATTTATTTTTCTGGAATTGAGCTGCAGGAGTTGCTTGTATATTTTTGAGATTAATCCTTTGTCTGTTTCTTCATTTGCTATTATTTTCTCCCAATCTGAGGGCTGTCTTTTCACCTTGCGTATAGTTTCCTTTGTTGTGCAAAAGCCTTTAAGTTTCATTAGGTCCCATTTGTTTATTTTTGCTTTTATTTCCAATATTCTGGGAGGTGGCTCATAGAGGATCTTGCTGTGATTTATGTCGGAGAGTGTTTTGCCTATGTTCTCCTCTAGGAGTTTTATAGTTTCTGGTCTTACATTTAGATCTTTAATCCATTTTGAGTTTATTTTTGTGTATGGTGTTAGAAAGTGTTCTAGTTTCATTCTTTTACAAGTGGTTGACCAGTTTTCCCAGCACCACTTGTTAAAGAGGTTGTCTTTTTTCCATTGTATATCCTTGCCTCCTTTGTCGAAGATAAGGTGTCCATAGGTTCATGGATTTATCTCTGGGCTTTCTATTCTGTTCCATTGATCTATATTTCTGTCTTTGTGCCAGTACCATACTGTCTTGATGACTGTGGCTTTGTAGTAGAGTCTGAAGTCAGGCAGGTTGATTCCTCCAGTTCCATTCTTCTTTCTCAAGATTACTTTGGCTATTCGAGGTTTTTGGTATTTCCATACAAATTGTGAAATTCTTTGGTCTAGTTCTGTGAAAAATACCGTTGGTAGCTTGATAGGGATTGCATTGAATCTATAGATTGCTTTGGGTAGAATAGCCATTTTGACAATATTGATTCTTCCAATCCATTAATACGGTATGTTTCTCCATCTGTTTATGTCCTCTTTGATTTCTTTCATCAGTGTTTTATAGTTTTCTATGTATAGGTCTTTTGTAAAACAAGATACATTTTTAAAATATCATACATATAAACATGTGATAATTCAAAAAGTAAACTTATTTTAACCAATTTTCTTTTAGTTTTTCTTCTGTTGTACTTTTTTTCCCTATGTCTTCTTTTCTAGTCTCTCCTTTTGTTTAGATTTTTAAAAGTTTACCTCTTGACTAGTTTGATTCCTTTTCCTCCTCTACACACAAATAAATCAGATTAAAAATCTATTTCTAGTCATTTGCGATTTATACCTGAAAATTTCTATAATTAGTTAGCTATACATACTTATCAGAGGCTATAATTATCCAGTCTTAAAATGTCCCACATCACTATTCTCACCATGAAAGAAAAAAAAAAAAAAAAGGACTCTTCAACACATGATTATCACTTATCAATTTATATATCATTTTCATCTATTTAATTCTCTCATTTGGGTGGAATTCATTGAGTATTCTTATATAGACAGTTTAACATGCATTTCTACTTATTTGCTCATCATGATTCTTGTATTTTATTATTTCTGCCTTAATTCATTTTTTAAATTCCTATTAAAATACTTTCTTAAAAACTGCTTTTGTAATGGCATTTCAGTGGTAACCCATCAGTTTTGGTTTCATCTTAAAATGTCTTTATTTTGCTCTCCTGTAAAAGACAATACAGAAAACATTTGTTTGTTAACATAAAGTCACTATTAAAATCACTAGTCCATTACTCATTAGTGAAATAGCTGTGGGATTTTGTTTTTACCGTCTTCTCTCCTAGCTGCTTATAACTTTACTACATTAAGCTTGTGTGCATTTTGAATATTAATGGATTTCCCAAAATTATTCCATTGCCACAGAATATATGTTTCATAATACAGGGAGTTAATTTTAGAGGTCAATTCTTAGTTTTAAAATAAAATTAGTAGTTTGACGGCCTAATAGGCATGTATAGCTACTGTCATCTACCCTGAATTTCTGTTATAATATTTATATTTTATCATCTTATTTAAGAGAATTAACTGGCCACATGATATAAGCAGTGTGTCTCTTGGAAAGAAAAGTCTGCCATAATTATATTCTTAACTCTAAAACCTTGAGATAATTCCTCGTCTAACACATAGTTTCATTTATTTTATATTCCTTATATGCACTAATGCTCTGGTAGTTCATCAAAAAACACTTATGAATTCCTTTGAGGCCAAAATGGAAATAATCAGTTCCAAAGAATAGAAGCAAGTGTGTGCTAAGAATGGTCAGTGTGGTTTCTTTCTGAGTTTGAAATCAATTGATATTTTTCATAGAATACTTTTTTTCTTTACTATTAGGTTTATTATTGACAAATGAAAGTAAAAAATTTCATGATATAGTCATAAGAATTTTTAAACTCTCCTTTCCAAGTCCAAAAATCCAGTCAAATCAAACCAAGAAAACCTTTAGTCAAATGATTAGTTTATTTTGCTCTTTCTCTGGCAGGAATAAATGGCACCTATCACCTTACCTCTCATAATAAAAAGTATAAGACTGGAAGGAATTTTAGAAATCATATAGTTTAAACTCCTCACTCTTCAAGATGGAAAACTAACTCCAGAGGAGTGATGCATATGAGTGAGAGATAGCAAAGCCCATTAACTTTTGGTGGGTCAAGAATGTATACAGTGGAGTATTGCTCAACCATAAAAAGAAATGAAATGGGGTTATTTGCAGTTATGTAGATAAACCTAGGGTCTGTCATACAGACTGAAGTAAGTCAGAAAGAGAAAAACAAATATCAAAATATTGTATATTATCAAACATATATGAAATCTAGAAAAATGGTACTGAGGAACCTATTTGCAGGGCAGGAATGCTGCTGCTGCTGCTGCTAAGTCGCTTCAGTCGTGTCCGACTCTGTGCGACCCCATAGACGGCAGCCCACCAGGCTCCTCCATCCCTGGGATTCTCCAGGCAAGAACACTGGAGTGGGTTGCCATTTCCTTCTCCAATGCATGAAAGTGAAAAGCAAAAGTGAAGTCTCTCATTCGTGTCCGACTCTTAGCGACCCCAGGGACTGCAGCCTACCAGGCTCCTCGTCCAGGGATTTTCCAGGCAAGAGTACTGGAGTGGAGTGCCATTGCCTTCTCTGAGGGCAGGAATAGAGACACAGAAATACAGAACTAGACGTGTGGACACAGCAGGGGAAGGAGAAAGTGAAAGTGAAGTTGCTCAGTCGTGTCTGATTCTGTGACCCCATGGACTGTAGCCTACCAGGCTCCTCCATCCATGGGATTTTCCAGGCAAGGGGAAGGAGAGGGTGGGACAAATTGAGAGAGTAGCATTGACATATACATATACATACATGCATATATACACATACACACTACTGTGTGTAAAATAGCTAGCTAGTAGGAAGCTGCTATAGAGCACACGGAGCTCAGCTCAGCGCTCTGTGATGACCCAGAGAAGTGGGATGGAGGGGGCATGAGAGGAAGGCTCAAGAGGGAGGAGATAGATGCATACATACAGTTTATTCATTCTGCTGTCAGGCAGAAACTAACAGTATTGTACAGCAATTATACTATCCAATATTATTACAGCAATTATTATCCAATAATAATAAAAAAAAAAGAACAGAATTCATTTCTTTCATGACACAAGCCTGCTTCTGTTCTTCCAGGAGCCACAAACCAACCAATACTCTTAGCTTGTTGATGGATGAAAAGTAGCTAATTTACCATGTCATTGAATTCTTGGAAGACTCATATGAGATACATACTATTATTCTCCCATTTCTACAGGTAAGTAAGTTGAGGCATAGAAACATTAACTCCTCCAAAGCTGCACAGTGGGTGGATGGTGTGATTGCAAACCCATTATTCAGATTCAGGAAACTGAACCTTCACCTGATACTTAATACTGCCACTTTATGTACTGATCATAGCAGCAGTTAATTTTGAGGGAAAATTCTTGGTTTTAAATCCACTTAGGATGGGTTTTATCTTGACTTTTTCTTTTCCTGGTGTTTAATGAAGAAGCAAGCCTTAAAAATAAGCTTTAGATCCCCTCCTGTTTTGGAAAGGTCCTAGGAGAGAATTAAGTAGATGAAAGCTGAGATTTCATTCGGTTGGCTGGAATGAATAAAAACCTAACTGTTCTATAATACATCCCAGGGATGAGAGTCAGCCGGAAATGCACAAATGTGAGTCAAAAAATAATGACAGCAAACAAAGAAGGAGAAAAAGGACACTTTCCACTCAAAAACCCTAGAGAGATTGATTAAATAATGAAACATTTATGGGTGCCTTTGACTTTGAGAGTCAGCACACTTGCCCCTTGAATCTAAGCTGATCCTGACTGGGGAATTTTACTTATACTTGCTTCCAAGTCACTAAGAGCAGGCACTACAAGTTTCAGTGATCTTTTAAAAAAGTCCATTGAGTGCTAGATTCTTATCAAAGAAGATGTTAAAATATCTTGGAATTCAAGAGGTGATGAGTCTTGGATGTCTCAGTTTTCACTATACTTGTGAAAGGCATACAGTAAACTTCACTACATTTTAATAAAGTATCAATACTTATGAAAAATCACAGTTTTGGATACAAACAAGTGAATTCTACCATTATGTCTGCCAAGAAACACCACTGTAGGCAAATTAGGGTACAGTAAAATAAGGTACTTAGCTTGATCAAGGTCTCATGAGTGAAGTGAGTGAGTGAAGTCTCTCAGTCGTGTCAGACTCTTTGTGACCCCGTGGACTGTAGCCCACCAGGCTCCTCCGTTCATGGGATTCTCCAGGCAAGAATACTGGAGTGGGTTGCCATTTCCTTCTCCAGGGGATCTTCCCAACCCAGGGATCGAACCTGGGTCTCCCACATTGCAGGCAGATGCTTTAACCTCTGAGCCACCAGGGAAGCCCAAGGTCTCATACTAGGGACCAAATCAAATCCATCCACAGAGATGTTTAATTTGGGCAGCATTGAGTTTATTAAAATTCAGATCGATTTGTCCTCAGGCAGACTTGTCATTGACAGTTGACTGTGGGCACTACTGCTTCCAAAATGCTTTATAGTTTCTGCCACTTTTTTTTTTTAATTTAATTTTCTTCAAATTTATTTTTGGCTGCACTGGGTCTTTGTTGCTGCTCATGGGCTTTCTCTAGTTGCAGCAAGCTGGGGCAACTCTCTAGTTGTGGTGTGTGGGCTTCTCATTATGGTGGCTTCTCTCGTTTTGGAGCTCTAGGGTGAAGGGGCTTCAGCAGTTGCAGCTCAAGGGCTCTAGAGCGTGGATTCAGCAGTTGTGGTGCACACAGGCTGAGCTGCTTTGCAGCATGTGGGATCTTCGCGGACCAGGGATTGAACTCCTGTCCCCTGCATTGACTGGCAGGTGGATTCTTAACTACAGTGCCACCAGGGAAGTCTGTTTCTGTCACTTCTGGCCCCTGATGATATGCAGATTTCCTACTTTCTGTGTCGATGTGGAAGCTGTTCAAAGAAAAAGTGATAAGTACACCAAAATCCCATGAATCATAACTAACCAGTATAATTAATGAGGTGGATGAGATTGTTAACTCTACTTCTTTCCCAGTAACCATGTCCTCTGCCAAGAAATGTCTTGATGACATCCCTCTGTGAGTAGACTGTGAATTTGGGCATGCGACATTCCCTCCCAAATAAAATGACACAGTGTGATGGTGTGCTAAGGCTCAGCCTGGACTCCAGAAGCCTTGAGTGTTTTTCTCGCTCTTTTGTGCCTCTGTTACGACTATAACACTCTGACAGGGTTCATTACTAGTCTTAGGAGAGGTAACATTCAAATGAATATGTGTTATGAAGGTGTATTTAAAAAGTACTTACATGTTCAAATTCACCAGAAGTCAAACATTGCAAGTTAAATCTCCACAAGTCTACATGTTACATATCAAACCGGAAATTGAAAAAGAAAAAAAAAAATGCTGTATGCCCAGTGTGCTTAGGTTTTGGAGATGAAAGTGAAGATATGATGCTAATCCATGTTTTTGGAGGAGTGTAGATTACTTTCACTCTTCTGAAAAATAATTTGGAATACAGTATCAAAAATAGTTTTAAAAATTCAAAATTCTTCTAACTGGAAGAATTTTTCCTAACATAGGATTGTACAAACCTCAAGTACACAAATGTTCATCACAGCTTTGTTTGTAGCAGCAAAACATTGAAAACAACAGTAGATAATTGAATTTAAATGATGACATAAAAACATAATTGAATTCTATAAAGCTATTAGGAATATTGTTATAGAAGTACATGGACTGACTTAGAAAGAAGTAGAGAAAGAAGTAGTTTAATTACAAGTAAAAGAAAATTAAAAAAAAAAACCCACAATATCCAGAGTATTATCTTATTTTTGTGCAAAAATACTCAAATACATTTTGTAGACAAGAAGTCTATACTGCAAAATGTGAAACAGGTAATACCAATTTTCTGATTTATGTTCACTTGTTCTTTCTATTTTTTTAAGTATGGATTGTTTGTGTAATTAAAAATTAAGTGACAAATGTACCACCTGCCCTCCTCCTTTAAAACAGTTGTTTCAGTATTTTAAAGATTCAAAAGCACAGATCAGCTTCTCAAGTGGCTCAGTGGTAAAGAATCTGCCTGCCAATGCAGGAGATACGAGAGACACAGTTTTGATCCCTGGTCACGAAGATCCCCTGGAGAAGGAAATGGCAACCCACTGCAATATTCTTGCCTGGAAAATCCCATGGACAGAGGAGCCCAGCAGGCTACACTCCACGGGATCGGTTTACCTGGGTCTTGGTTTTCCCTACTGCCATCATGGCTGAAACACAAAAGTAAAACAGGCAATGTGGGCCTTTAAAATTCACCATTATAATCACAAAAGCTTTTCACTTATCATATTCTTTTTATAAATACTCATATTTCAACTTTTACTAAATTGTCCATGTTATCCTTCTAATAATTTCATTATCTACAAAGAAGAGGTCATAAATTTAGAAAGGTCATAAATTCAGCGCTAAGCTTTTGGCAGTTTTAATCATTTAACTTAATCGTTAAATACTATTCACACTTCTTATTGACTATTGTTACATTAAGGATGAAGATAGGCAAACTAACAACCTTGAAAATAAGGAAATTTATTTCACAATTATATTTGGATTTCTAATAAGAGGTATCGAGTCAAAAGTTTTTAGAATTATCTGCATTATCTGGTCCAACCACTACAAAGACTCTCAGATTAGAATACAAGGGAAAATCAAATCTGAGTTCAGTAATTGTCTCATTACTCTTCCATGCTGTGAAATATCAATGTCCAATCTTCTACAATAACTAAAACAGTAAGCCAGTTCCACTCAGTGCTTTGCTAAGCAGAGAAGTTTGTTTTGATTAGCTTTTTTGTAATAATATTTATCAGTTTTATACATTTTTTAAAAAGGTATTTTATTTACTTCAATTGTTCAACCAACAAAATAATTTAACAAATTCATAGTCCCTGAGCTTAGAAAATTTTCCCTCTTGTTCCTTTAAAGAACCAAAGTACAGATTGAATCTGGACTTTCTCTGATGGTTGTAGTTTGTCTTAATTTTTTAAGTCGTTCTCAAAAGAAAGTAAACTCTAAATGTATAAAGTAATTATAGATAGCTGGGGAAATAATAATTTCTGAGTTTCTAAAAATATCATTGTTTCCTGCTTTTAAATTACCAAAATAAATAAAAACAAAATCTTTGATACATACAAATAATAATCATTTAGAAACGTCAGGCTCTTCTATAATAATTAAAAATAGAAACAAATGTAAAAACTCATCTAAAAAATAAAATTTGACATTTCTTTAAGGAATCTAAGTTGAAGCTAACAGCATTCAAGTATTTAATATTTTTCCAAGAAGATTTTAGGAAGTATGAAACAGAGAGCTGAAGAATGAATCAGGTGTACCTAGATTTTAATAAGTTTTTTCACAGAAAGGGACTTTTTCCTCTCAAAGTTTAATTGATATTATAAATGAAATAATTTTATTTTGCCAATGGAAAGTAATTATAGACTCTTGTCAGATGACTATCACCACTGAACTATGACTTTCAAGTTACTAACATCTGCAATTCTACATTTTCAAATAGAAAGGACTGATGCTGAAGCTGAAGCTCTGATAACTTTGGCCACCTGATGCAAAGAGCTGACTCGTTGAAAAAGACTCTCATGCTGGGAAAGATTGAAGGCAGGAGGAGAAGGGGATGACAGAGGATGTTTGGATGGCATCACCGACTCAATGGACATGAGTTTGAGCAAGCTCCGGGAGATGGAGAAGGACAGGAAAGCCTAGAGTGCTGCAGTCTGTGGGGTCACAAAGAGTTGGACACGACTGAGCAACTGAACAAGTGTTCATTCATCTAGATATTCATTTATTCTGTCCTTCATTGCACAGTCATTTTAGAGACTGTTCAAGACAGACCCCGGAGATAAAAGATGGACAAGAGATGCATAGTGTCTGCCTTTTCAAAACTCTTCTACTGATAGGAAAATCCAACCCTGAAAACAATTGTAAGACAGTATAAATGATAGGGTAATCCAGAGTGACATGAGAGCATTGAGGAGGGGCAACGGGCCTACTCTCTAGGGGTTTCCCAGAACTCCCTTGGTTAAGACATGAAGAAGGCATGGTTATGGCTGGTGCAGAGAAATGAATGGTAAGCTTTACCTTACCATCACGTCTCGAGACTTCCCTAGTGGCTCAGACGGTAAAGCGGTAAAGCCTACCATGCGGGAGAGCCGGCTTCAATCCCTGGGTTGGGAAGATCTCCTGGGGAAGGAAATGGCAACCCACTCCAGTATTCTTGCCTGGAGAATCCCATGGACGGAGGAGACTGGCTGGCTACAGTTCACAGGGTCACAAAGAGTCGGACACGACTGAGCCACTTCACTTTACTTGACTCTGAAGGTCTGTGTCTGAACTTGAAAGATACACAGTTTGAGGTTAGAAGGGGGAAATATCGGCAGTTATCTGAAAAGCAAATTTATCTTTACCCATTAATCTGTTGATGGATATGGAAATTTTAGTTATTTTTAAAACACATATATACTATTTGTATCAGATTATTCTGAATATGTGGGAGCTATACTCACTTCCCTAACATTCTATCATAAGACCAGTACTGCCAGCACATACATGCTCAGTCATGTCAACTCTTTGTGACCCCTGGATTGCAACCCATCAGGCTCCTCTGTCCACGGGATTTTCCAGGCAAGAATACTGGATGTCTCCTGAGTCTCCTGCATTGGCAGGCAGATTCTTTACCACTGAGCCACCTGGGAAGTCCAATATTCTAATCAATCAATGTAATTTACAGTATCTCATTGAGTCCACTTCACAAGCTTGAGGAAATATTGGCTATATTGGTAGCTTCTAGAGTGGTACAAATATGGAGAATTAGAGAGAAAATGGATGTTGAACATTTATTGAGTATTTAAGTATCTGGAAGATATAAAGCTCAGCAATTTACATCTATTATTTTCTTTATTTCCTTGCAACAACAGCCTTGTGAACAAGGTGCTATTGATGCTCTTTTTACACTGAACAGCCTGAAACTCAGAGATATCGAGACACTCCTAAGGTGAGGCAGCCTGTCTATGACAGGGCTGGAAGTTGAAAGCAGAAGGCATGTATCTATAACCCAAACTGTTATATGAAGTACAGGCATATCTCATTTTATTGCACTTCACTTTATTTGGCTTCACAAACAATGCGGGGTTTTTTTGTTTTTAGCAAATTGAAAGTTTATGGCAAGTCTGCACCAAGCAAGTCTAATAATGCCATTTTCCTAGCATCATTTGCTCACTTTGTGCCATCTGTCTCATTTTGCTAATATTCATAATATGTCAAAGTTTTTCATTATTATCACATTTGTCTTGGTGATCAGCATTCTTTGATATTACTTTTGCAAAAAAATTATGACCTAGTGAAGGCCCAGATGATGGTTGGCATTTTAATTAAGTTGTGTACATTGTTTTTTTAGACATAATCCAATTACACCCATAATAGACTATAGTGTAAGCAGGGTTTCCCTGGTGTCTCAGTGGGAAAGCATACACCTGCCAATGCAGGCGACGTGGGTTCTATCCCTGGGTTGGGAAGATCTGGAGATAATGGCAATCCACTCCAATATTCCCACCTGGAGAATTCCAAGGACAGAGGAACCTGGCAAGCTATAGTCCATGGAGTCACAGAAGAGTCGGACACAGCTTAGTGACTAAACAATAACAAGATATTATTAGCATAACTTTAAAATTGGGGAAGACTGTTACAATACTCATTTTATTGTGGTGGTCTGGACCCAAACCCTATTATCTCCTAGATGTGTTATGCTTAGTGTTATGATGATACCCATCTTAATTATGAAGAAATCAAAATTCTTAATCATGAAGAAACTGAGTAATCACATCCTACATATAATAGCTGATTTCCAAACTACGTATTCTGATGCTAAGCTTCATGCTTTCCTCCACTATATTATGCCTGTATGCCTGTGATATAATGTCCTTTCAGTTAACAACAATAGATGGATTTTCAGCCTAAGTGTGAGGGAAGAGTTAGGGGGAAACAAAGATCCTGGTGATTTCCCTTCCAGCCTTCCTAACTCCATAACTTTAACAAGTAAATATGCTTATGGTTGGTTTCTCCTGAGGCTGTGAAAGCCTGATCTTACCCTTTTAGGTTTAGTGCAAGAACTCTTGAAAGTCCCTTGGACAGCAAGGAGATCAAACTAGTCAATCCTAAAGAAATCAACCCTAAATATCCATTCGAAGGACTGAGGCTGAAACTGAAGTTCCAAGATCTTGGCCACCTGATGGGAAGAGCTGACTCATTGGAAAAGACCCTGATACTGGGAAAGATTGAAAGCAAGAGGAGGAGGGGACGACAGAAGATGAGATGGTTGGATAGCATCATCAACTCAACGGACATGAGTTTGTGCAAACACCAGGAGAGAGTGAAGGACAGGGAAGCCTGGCATGCTTCAGTTCATGGGGTTGCAAAGAGGTGTACAAGACTTAGTGACTGAACAACAACAGCTACCTGCTTTCTTCTCTAGACCCCACTTCTGTCTTATCTCCAGAGCTACAGGGTAGTGCCATTTTGGGTTTTGGATCTTTATCACCTTTAAATTCTTAGGGCAAATGTCAGCAATATTAAAAATATATCTGGCCTTATTTTATACCACACAAGTTGAAATAGATTTTTGAACAATCCAAAAGCAAAGAACAAAAACTCAAGCAGTATCTTATCTTGTTAGTTAGAAATGAAACAACAGCAGTAGCAACAACAAAAAAAAGCCATTAGCTGTCATTTCTCAATTGTCTTCTTATGCAGCTCATCTGGAAAGCAGAGCTTTTGCATAGAAAGGTGACAACAACTCACGATATCTGATAAATAAAGATAATGAGTTTCCTCCGCTTGTTGAAACTGGGCCATCCACAACTCTATCATCACTGAAGTGGAAACCGATCATCATTCAGCCTGCATTAGTGTCATGATATTATGATTGTGATTTACTCAATAGCCTGCTGCAGACAGCATTTCTTATAAATAAGCCCCCTCATTCCGAATGCCACAGAATGTGCTCAGGCGACTGGCAGAGGCAACATAAATATTGATCATCACCATAATTGTAATTTATATTGGCATAATGTCCTCCTTATAATGCATTTAAGTGGCTCTAGATATTTTCCTCAAATTTGTCCTAATTCAAATATAGATGTGACCTGTGTTTCTCTATGCCTCGATCTAAAAAATAAACAAACACATAAACACAATTTGTGTTTGGAGAGGAAGATGATGTCTAGCTTACTTAGAAAAACAAATTGATTTTACAGTACTTTAAAGAATTACTTGGCAGGTAATATAAAGCGGCAGTATGTGTTACGTTAATAAAAAATTATTTTTACTTTCTCATTCAAGCTTGTACAGTTGTTATTCTCTTGGTTAGTGCTCCATTAGCCCATGGTTTGAAACTTAATAGTATTTATTTAAATTCTTTGTGCAGATCGAACTTTTTTTCATTCTGATTCTTCTTTCTTTCACTTATCCCAAGATTTTAAATATAAACTTCAAAATACAATATTTCAATTTTTTTTTCAAAAATAGCTTAAAAAAAAAGAAATGTATGCTGTATTCTAAATGCAGCTTATTTTATATTTATGCCATACCATTATTTATACATAGTCTCTGCCCTGGAATTCACTCACTGACATCATTAATTTTTCTTTTCTCTACTGGATCATTCTTATCATCCTACACACGTGCTTGTGTTTCCCATTGTAAAGTAACCAAACCAACCTTGACCACTGCATCCTCCTTTCAAATGCCAATTCCCTGTTTACAGAGAATTTCTGAATTCACTTCCTTATCTTCCATTCTCTCTCCCATACTTTCCAATGTCCACTATACCAATGTTCTTCTCAAGGTTATCAAAGACCATTAAAGTTAGTCATTGAAGTTTATATTTCATTATGTTACCAGGTGGCTCAGTGGTAAAGAATCCACCTGCCAGTGAATGAAATGCAAGAGACACAGGCTCAATCCCTGGGTTGGGAAGATGCCATGGAGTAGGAAATGGCAACCCATACCACAGTATTCTTGCCTGGAAAATTCCACAGACAGAGGAGCCTGGCGGGCTGCAGTCCATGGGGTTACAGAGTCTGATACAACTGAGCGTCTGAGCACCCACACACAAGCTTGTTGGGCACAGACTCTTAGCAGCCTTTGCCATAGAGGCTGATGTGTTTTTTTATGACACGCTTTTGTCATCGTTTTCCATGAAAGCATTTTTTCTTAGCTTTCCTCTTCTCTCTGCAGCAACTCTGCAGCCCCATGGACTGTAGCCCACCAGTCTCCTCTCTACATGGGATTTCCCAGGCAAGAATAACTGGAGTGGGTTGCTGTGCCCTCCTCCAGGGGGTCCTTCCCACCCAGGGATGGAATCCACATCTCTGTCTCCTGCACTGGCAGGTGGGATCTTTGCCACTAGCGCCACCTGGGGCTCTGACGGTTAGGGTTCTGTAGAGCTCAGAATTGCAAGTTCTTCACCCCCGCACCCCTCCATCCCCATCCCCAAGCCCCACCTCCAGAGCCAGGTCAAGATTCCTTCTCTGTCTTGATCTCTATATATTTACAGTCCTGAATTTCCTGCCAGATTTTAGGTGAGATGGTAGCTCTGAGGAGGCAAGGGCAGGAGCCAGGTTAAACATAAGTTTTGCAACAGAGGACAGGTAGACTGAACATCAAAAAAGATTATTATTAATTAAAGAAAATCAGATATTCCAAGTTAAGAAATTTAGTGCTTTTCTATGTATGGGAAGATGCAAGAATATAGGCTCACTGAAATTATTCCTTTCATATGCATCTCAGCTACCTGGGTCCAACATCCTGTGTTTTTCACATCCTCGGCTCCCTTGAGGCTCACCATAGGGACTGGCTAGATCCTGATGCCTGTTAGATCACAGGTATTCTTCTCCTTCCTGACTGCAGCTGCTCCCTCCAAGGATGACTTATTTACTGATACAGCAGAAAATGTTTCATTTCTCAGCTCTTTCTGATGGTTTCTTATGTAAGAGCACTTTTCTAACATTCCCTCCTCTTTCTGTTTCACTTCTGAGGAAGATTCTTTAGAATAGAGGTTATAAATAGGAATTGTGAAATTGGACTGTTTGGACTTGAATTCCAATTAAAGCACATAAGAGTTTATTTTATTATTTTTTTTATTGAGGTATAGTTGACATGTAACATTGCACTGGTTTAAGGTACACAACATATTGATTTAATATTTTTATATTGCAGAATGATTGCTACTGTAACATTAGCTAACACTTCTATTGCATCAATAACTATTATTTCTTCTACTGGTAGGCACAATGAAGATTTAGTGTCTTGGCAAGTTTAATGTTTATAATAAAGTTTTATTGTCACTACACTGTGTATTATTCACCAGTTACAAACTTTGGTAACTTTTTTGTAAACCTCCTCAAGTCTCAAAGTCTCATTAACAAAATAAGAAAATAAGAGTTAATGTTCTTAACAAGGTTACTGTGAGTCAGGTGGTGCTTTAAGCGCTTTATACAAGTCAGGGTTATCATTGTTATTCTATTTTATAGGAAACATAATCAAGGCACTGAGAAGTTAAGTAAACTTCTTAAGTAAGTTAATTAAACTTCTTAAGTAAGTTAAGTAAACATCTAAGATTACTTACCCCACATAAGTAAAAGCTGAGATTTGAAACCAGTCCTTGGGCTTAGCCTCTTATAGCATCCGATTCTTGTTAGGATTAAATAAGGAAAATGATGACAAGTTCTTGATGAATTAGAAAGCATGTCATAAGTGTTAGTTATTATTTTATCCAACCTTCTATAGTTGTCTACTCTGTTGGAAGAAATGGCCCACTCTATTTTTTCAGAATTACTTCAATTATTTGTAGATAAATTTAAATGAATGTATTTAGTTGATTCATTTGCATACCATCTAAACAGCAGCATATCTCACCTTTTAACTGTGTGTGTGTGTGTGTGTGTGTGTGTGTGTGTGTGTGTAGGAAAAAAGAGCATGCTCCCTCTTCTTCTTCTAACAAGACCACTAATACTATCAGAATAGGACCTCACACTTATGACCTCACTTAACCTTGATTGCTTCCTAAAAAAGCCTTATCTCCAAATACAGTGACATTGGAGATTAAGCTGCAACATACGAATTATGGGGTGGGGGTGGGGCATGTAAGGGGACACAATTCAGTCCCTAGCAATACCCTTCAACAATATTGAGGATACCAAAGAGCTCTTGTTTATTTGGGTTATATCCATTTATAAATGGATATAACATATCAATATCCATTATATCAATATTCATTGATATTTACTATATTAGAAATTAAAATCAAGGAATTTTTAAAACAGAATATACAGTGAACATTTATTAGGTCTCTAGAAAACCCCTCTTTTTGCTCCTGGGAAATTAGAGTGACAAGACTAACAGCAGTTTAGTGTTGTTATGCAAATAATTTTGACCTCACAGACACCCTCAAAGGATCTCTGAGATTCCCAGGAGTCCCAAACAAACCTTGAGAACTATTCACAGAGAAAAAAGTTGAACAGTCTAGATATGTTTAAATATGTTATTTTTCTTGAAAGAAGGCATTATATAATCCTTTGTGGGGAGGGCAGTTATCTCAGAGTCAAAGAATCTCCTTTCTTCCTCTGAATTTGGATAACGCACAAAATTATGGGGCCAGATTCCTTTCCCCACCCTGCCACCAACCAACATTTTCACACAGGAACCCAGAAGCAATTATAAATTTTCATTCTTACCTTTTGACAGACTACTCTTCCTTTAGAACAAAGCAATCTCAGAACTGTGCTCACAGATAGTGATTTTACCAGAAATGTCAGAAAGGGTATGTCCTCGTTTTCTCTTTTGACATCAAACCGTTGTCATTCTTATAATCTGATGTAAACAATACACACACACACCCCATCTTGGTCTTCAAACATAATAATGCATTCGTTGAAACTATTTTAGTATGAGAACTGTGGTATTGAATTCCAAACTTTTAAATCATACTGGTTTCTATAATTGCTCATTTTGTCTAGTACTGGATGTGATTCTTTTTATTGTGTCATTGAATGTTTTGTCACCAAAGATTTGGCCCTATTTTCTTATAATTTTATAGTATCTCTTCATATTTCTTCTAATATCAGCAATTTAAATACTTGGGGGCAGAGCTCCATTCTAAAATACTCTGTTCTTAGAAAGATATTTATGTTTTAAACAATAATAGAACCACTGCACAGTTAGTACCAAGTCACTGAAAATGTCCTTCAGCAACTTGATACGAGGGGAAAATATATACTTCTTTTGCACATCAGAATTTCAATATTACATTGACTTTTAAAGACTTAATATAAAATAAAGCTTGCATTTTGATAACTTGAGTAAAAATTAATCTAAATAAAATGCTTTAGTGAAGTTGATTTAATAAATTAATAGCAGGACTTGGGTTACAGAAGACATTCATTCTCAATCTAAAAGAATTCAATATAAAATCACTAATACTTTTGTCTCCATTTTTAAGCAGATATTAACATAAAAGGTCTATTGTTGTGCTCATATCTTTAATGAATCATTCCTTCCATGTACTCAATATTTGAGCAATAATAAGAAGCATTTACCACTTTAGGAAAGTCATTAGAAATAGAAATTGTATAAATTCAGTAAAAAAGACAAACCATATTGTTTGAGGCTGAATTTTCCTAGATTTGTGTATCTTGTTTTAGAAATTTGGAAATAAAATGGCTATAGTCAGAGAGTGACAAAGTTAGTAACTGCATAATCAAAGTTACACATTTTTTAAAGTTTTGAGTACAATTAATAGTATGTATTAATATGCTGATTTAAGTTATTATTTAAAAAAGAGTAATCTTTCATTAAGAAAACAGTTAAGTTCACTACAATCTTTGTCGTTGGAGAATGGAAAAAAGATTATAATTGGTATTAATCAGATTATAATTGGTATTATTTTTATTTTTCTTGAGTCAATCTTGATTTATGTTTTATGCCTAATTACTCTAAAGAGAAATTTTTTTTTCTTTCTAATTTCCACTCTGGTTGGCAGAGAATAAAAAAAAAAAACATATAAGAGTGAATGAATAGCTCACTAGTTCTTCTGGCTCACTTCAAAACATTTAGGAAATTAGAGACCTCTTTCAAAATCTAAGTCACTTAGATTCCTTCCACTTGGAGAAACCAATTAACTTACTGCATTCTGTTATGCTTCATTGGGTCATGTCCTATACTCTGAAATATCATTCCAAAGCATTATTTTTAATGACAGAATAAGAGAAATAAACACAAAATTATGTACCCCATGTTTGCAAAAGGATATCGAGTTCAGAGAGATAGGATCTATCAATAGGAGAAGGCAGTTCTGAATGCTAAGTCAAATTACACCTTTTCCTGCTGGGATTTCAACATCTGCCTCCATGTAGATTGATTAGAATAAAGCAGGCCATCAGAGACCCTTTGTCTGTGTTTGACTGGGTGAAACAGCTGACAAGTGGCCATCAAATTACCCACAGAGGGGCAGCTGCAAGATAGGAGTTTGACAGCTGACTTCATTATAATTCCTACACTGCAGACTGCAATGGATTTGTCCTTTAATTGAGCTGGGCCAGCAGACTGCCCAGAGAGGAAATGGGAGGGAAGATGGTTGGATACTGATAAAAGAAAAGTAGAAGGTAAATCCTACTCTAAGACAGAACAGATAGTATATAGGATCAGGACAACCCTGGAAAAAAAGGCTTTGGTATTTGGGACATTTCAATCACTTTAATTGAAATTGAACTTGGCTATTGGAATGTCTTTGAAAGTTCTTTTATTAATCAGGGACTTCCTCCAACCTTAACAAGCAATTTCCAAAACATTTGCCTATCCCTTATTTTGGCACATGCTTTTGAATGCTATGTAGCAGAAGTTGCTTTAAAGGTGTATGAACAATTACGTACAAAAAACAAAGAAGGTTTGCCATGGTTAATAAGATTCTGGAGGGGTTTATGTCAGAAGATAAAAATTACAGGTTGCAAACTTATATTTTACCATGATTCAGTATGTTTAAATACATATATATTTATGTATAAATATAAATATAGTATTATAAATACTATAAATATATAGTATATACTATATTCTATATACTATAAATATAGGAATATAAAATAGTATTAGGTCAAATAGTCCTAAGTGAAATCCTGCAAATCTGAAATATCAAAGGCAATTGGATTTAGTAAAACACATAGGTCAAAACAATCCATGATTTCATATTAAAACAAAGACAATTTAAAATTGTATACATTGTGAAGGTGTTATAGATTTTCACTTTGGGAAAATGACGTTGTAGTAGGCTTTGGCATTTAAATACATGTGCTGCTGTAATTTGTCTTCATTTGCTTCTGGTAGACTTTTCTCTGTTTATAGTAAGAACCAGTGTGAAATAATCACTAGAAAAATTCACACTGGTCATGAATAAAATAATGCATATTGTTCAATGTCACTATTACAAATGAGTCTTGTGTTTCCATTTACATTATCATTATACTTTATACATTGAAGCCTGTGTTTAGAACTATAATAGTAACTGAATAAATTAACCAATGGCATTACTGTGATAATTTTTGTGTAATATTTTCAACTTCCCTTTCCACAAATGTTTTTTGAGTACATTACAAGCAGACTCTTTACATTTATATGACCATGGGTCACTCTTCTGTGTCTGAATGCAAAATCAAAAATGCAAAGTAGTTAAATAACAAGAAATCAAAAGCTAGATAAACGAGACATTGATAATTGTTTTTAGAACTATAGAATTTTATGCACTCAAATATTTAATAATCATGTACTTAAATAACTCGATTGTTTTTGGTGGAAAAGAAGTCAATGTAGAGAATAGGGTGATTCATCCTAGGATTTATAAGCTGTTAACAGAGATTTTCTAAACAGAGGAGTTTGAGGTCTGTTTATTGAGGCTAATAAATGAACGTTACTGTCATGATCTTCATAGAATGTCAAAACTTATGAAGGTCACTCTTCTAATATTAGTACAATATTATGGTGGTTAAGAATATGGCCTCTGAAACTAAACTACCAAAGAGCATATTTCAGTGGTGCTATCCAATATGTATGTATTCTTGGGCAAGTCACATTTTTTGTGGGGGGGGGGTCACTTTACACAATGGAATATTACTCAGCCATTAAAAAGAATTCATTTGAATCAGTTCTAATGAGGTGGATGAAACTGGAGCTCATTATACAGAGTGAAGTAAGCCAGAAAGAAAAACACCAATACAGTATACTAACGCATATGTATGGAATTTAGAAAGATGGTAATGATAACCCTATATGTAAGACAGAACAAGAGACACAGATGTATAGAACAGACTTTTGGACTCTATGGGAGAAGGCGAGGGTGAGATGATCTGAGAGAACAGCATCAAAACATATATATTATAAAGTGTGAAACAGATCACCAGTCCAGGTTGGATGCATGAGACAGGGTGCTTGGGGCTGGTGCACTGGGATGACCCAGAGGGATGGGATGGGGAGGGAGGTGGGAGGGGGTTTCAGGATGGGGAATACATGTAAATCCATGGCTGATTCATGTCAGTGTATGGCAAAAACCACTACAATATTATAAAGTAATTAGCCTCCAACTAATAAAAATAATTGGGGGAAAAAAGAAAAAATAAAAAATAAAATAAATAAATAAATCTCTCCCTCAATTTCCTCATGTGTAAAATAAGAAGGCTTATATTACCTGTGGTTTAGTCTCTAAGCCGTGTCCAACTTTTTGCGACTTGTAGCACGCCTGGCTTCCCTGTCCTTCACTGTCTCCTGGAATTTGCTCAAACTCAAGTCCATTGAGTCAGTGATGCCATCCAGCCATCTCATCCTCTATCGTCCCCTTCTCCTCCTGCCCTCCATGTTTCCCAGCATCAGGGTCTTTTCCAATGAGTCGGCTCGTTGCAGCAGGTGGCCAAAGTGCTGGAACTTCAACTTCAGCATCAGTCTTTCCAATGAATATTCAGGGTTGATTTCTTTGGGATCGATTGGTTTGATCTCCCTGGTACCCAAAGGATTCTCAAGAGCCTTCTCCAGCACCACAATTCAAAAGCACCAATTCTTCGGCGCTAAGCCTTCTTATGGTCTAACTCTCACACCCAGACACAACAACTGGAAAAACCATAGCTTTGAATCTATGGACATTTTCCAGCAAAGTGATATCTCTGTTTTGTAATATGTTGTTTAGGTTTGTCAAAGCTTTTCTTCCAAGGAGCAAGCATCTTTTAATTTCATAAGAGCAGTCACCATCTTCAGTGATTTTGGATCCCAAGAAAATAAAATCTGTCAGTGTTTCCACTTTTCCCCCATCTATTTTACCTACTTTTATAGTAATATAGGTTTTCTCTGTGTGTGTAGTGATTAACTAATACAGGTAAAGCATTTAGAACAAATATAAAATAAGCCTACCATTAAAGGAAATGTTCACTTTGACCCACCTTCCCCTCTGCCAGTTAGCCGTATTTTGTTTTTTCATATGTTAAAATTTCTTAGAATATAAGCAAATGAGTAATATAAAAAATACTTATTTGTAACAATAGCATCAGTAATAAAATTTACAAAAGTATCTACATGTATTACTTGAGCAAATAAGTATTACAGAAATAAGATTTCCAAGTCAGAAAAATAGAATCTAAAAGCAGTTTCTGATTTACTCTTCTTGAGAGTTTGTTTCATTGCAGTGGTTCCTAGGGTCACTAACACTGTCACATCCAAATGAGAAAAAAAAAATGGAAAAAGAAAGAGAAATGATACTAAAATCAGTCAAGCTTATAAAGCTATATCTCTATGACCATGGCAAATAGGCTGCAGATAAAAGAGGCCTGGATCAATTGTATATCCCTTGAATCTTGGCCACAGGATTCAGATGCTATCTTGTTTTCCACCTGGAATCTAGTCTTTCTAGATTTCTTACTTCAATCAAATGTTGGTTTTAAATAATCCTTTTTTTTTCTCCCTAACATTCCCTAGACTCCTAAATTAAGTATAACTTGGCATTATGAAAGACACCTAAGGAGAAGACTGTTTTGTAAGACAGCAGTAATTAATATACTTAAATCCAAGAAATAATTTCACTGTAAATCTTTTTGTTCTTTTCCCTGAAACACACAGTGAAATACTCTCATAAAAGATCTTCACTAATAGGTCATAGGATCATAATATCCTACTCCCTTAATATCATAATTTTCATGCAATAAAATTTAGCATGCACCTAATAAGCCTAGGTGTATATCCTCCAAATTTTGGTAAAAATGACATTTTTGAAAAGTAAATGTGTCCATTAAATACACAACGGCCATCAAGCTACATTGTGTATGTGCCATACATGATATTTCTATACCAAATAAAATGGGGAAAAAGAATATATTGACTACCAGCTCTGCATTGTGCTTCCCTCGTGGCTCAGACAGTAGAGAATTTATCTGCAATGTAAAAGACATGGGTTCAATCCCTGGGTCAGGAAGATTCCCTGGAGAAGGGAATGGCTATCCACTCTAGTATTCTTGCCTGGAGAATTCCATAGACAGAGGATCCTGGCTGGCTACAGTCAATGGGGTCACAAAGAGTCAGACACAAGTAAGTGACTAATACTTTCAACTTCTTTTGACTGCATTATGTATATTACATCTCGTAAAGATAGAGGACCATCTTAGATGTTATGTGATTTATGTTTATATGGCAGAAAAAGATAAAGGTTAAAATCAGTATTTTGTGTATTCTAGGCTTTATGTCTCTCATCACTACTCAAAATTTACAGACTTGCCTGACAGTCCAGTGGTTAAGACTCCAAGCTTCCAATGCAGGGGGTGCTAGTTCCATCCCTGATCTGCCGCCTGGTGTGACCAAAAGAAAAAAAAAGTTTGTATAAAATTTGCATAATGAAATAAGATAAACTGATTATTAGCTTGTCAAAATTTAAAAGGTGAAAAATGCTAGTCCAATTTTCATCTCTGTGAGTTTGCCTAGTGTCTGTAATTTGGAAATGATGCTTCCTTGATCACGGCTGGGCTAGTTCTCCTGACTCAGACATCAACACTGGTTGTGAGGACCATACCGTTTCTCTTCCTCATCCTGAATCCAGGTATTCAAATAAGTAATTTACAAGGTTAAGTTCTGAACTTAACGATTAACTTCAGTTGAAGGACATCTTTGAGTCAGATTTGTTTTCACCGTTGGCTTTGGAAAAGAATCCCTGTAGGAATAGCCTACTTTAGTCATTCAGAGTGGTTAATCTTTAAGAAAATTTGCAGGACTGATATGTCCATCAACCACAGTACTAGTATTGATACCAGAACCAGAAGACCGCTGAATCTGAGGACTAATTCAGCTTGATTTATTTATGAACCATCAATCAAGGACCTGAGATAGGAGATGAGGAGTAAAGAAGTAAGAAAAAAGACTTCCCTGGGAGTCCAGTGGTTAAGGCTTTGTGCTATCAATGCATAGGTGGAGGGTTTGATCCTTGGTGGAGGGACTAAGATCCTGCAAGCCACATGGTGAGGCCAAATAGATCAATCAATAAATACAATTTTAAAAAGTGGCTGTTCAATAAGAAAAGGAAGTAGAAAGAAATGGAAGAAGGAGGTACACTCAATCCAAATTTAGCTGCTTAACTAAGTATTGGGACTTTCTTGGGCTGAGAGAAAAGAGATATTGAAAGGATAAGAAGTCCAATTTAAAAGGCTAAACTTTTCTCCAAAATATCAAGTAACCTGTCTTAGTCTTGGGGGAATTTAAAATTCATCTCATTCTGTTGCATTTCTCCTTTATCTCTGATATAGAGTGATTATTATTTCATCTCTAATATAAGCACTTTAAATTGTAATTTCCTTTAGCACTGATTAAGCTGTATACCACAAAATTCTAATCTGCTTCATCAGTATTATTCATTTTTGAAACATTGTTCAATTTCATTTATCATTTCCTCTCTGACCCATGGGTTATTCAGAAGTGTCATGATTAATTTGAAAATATGTGTGGTTCTCCTAGATATTTTATGGTTTTTGATTGATAAATATACCCCTTGTAGCCAGAGAACGTACTCTGCATGATTTAATTATATTAAATTAATCTGATTTGCTTTATATTCTTGCATAATTTCTGTCTTGGTGAACATACTAAGTGCTCATGAAAAGAATGTCTTTCCCAGTTGTTGGGTACAGTGTTCTATAAATAAGTTAGGGCAAGGCAGGTGACACAGTTACTAAAACAACCTATTGATTTTGCTTATTTGTTTAGGTGTTCTATTAGTTCCTGAGAGAGAGGTGTTAAAATCTCCAATGGCAAGTGTGAAGTTGTCTCTATAATTCTGTCAGTTTCTTCATATAATTTTGAAGTTCTGTATAAACCACATAAACAGCTATCTGTTACCTATGAGAATTTCTCTGTTAACCTCTGGAAATACTTTTCTCTTAAAGATTAGGTCATCTGATGTTAGCATAGTCACTCCAACCTTCTTAGGCATACTGGAAGCATGGCATACCCCTTTCCCATCCATTTGCTTGCAACTTCTCCGTGTCTTTATATTTAAAGGGAAACACTTGTAGATAACAGATAGTTGAATTGTATTCATTTCTTTACCTATTCTGATAAATTCAATTGGAGTGCTTAGTCCATAATATATAATGTAATTATTGACACAGTTGTGATTTATATATATCCAAATGGCAACCCACTCCAGTATTCTTGTCTGGAAAATCCCATGGATGGAGGAGCCTGGTAGGCTACAGTCCATGGGGTTGCAAAAGAGTCAGACATGACTGAGAACTTCACTTTCTTTGCTATTTGTTACTTCTTTTTTTTTTTGGTTATTCTTTTTCTTCATTCTTTTGGATTAAGTATCATTAGAATTTCAATTTAATGTATCTATTGGCTTTTTTGGCTTGACCTTTTACATTATTTTTAGTGGTTGCTCTAATGATTGCAATAAACATTATTTTTCATTTCACTTACTGAATGCTAATATTATACCATTTTATGTAAAATGGAGAAATTTTGCAACCATTTTTTAAAGCTCTAGTTGTCATATATATTACACATGCATGAAAATATAAGCCCTGCAGGACAATGTAGTAATGTTTTCTCTAAACAGTTCTGAAGATTTCTTTAGCATTTCTTGTAGAGCTCGTCTGCTGGATATAAATTATCTTAATTTTTCTCCTTTATTTGAAAATTGTTTCATTTCATATCTATTCTTAAAAGATAATTTTTTTAGAATATACAATTCATTGTTTTCTTTAATAACTTTGAAGATATCGGTTCATTGCTTCCTCACTTTTATATTTTCTGAGGAGAAATTCATTCCATTGCTTCTCTGTAGGTAATGTGCTGTTTTATTTGTCTCCTTTCAAGACTTTTTCTATCTTTAGCATTTAGTGTTTTGACTATGATGTGCCTTGGGCATGGTTTTCTTCATATTTATCCCACTTGATGCTTGCAAAACTTCATGCCTGTTTAAATTTATGTATGTCACCAAATGAAGACAATGATGGACATTATTTCTTCAAATACATTGTCTGCTCAATTATCTGTCTTGTCTTCTGTGGGACTCCAAGTACATGTATGTGAGTTCTTTTGATATACTTCCACATTTTCTTGAGGTTCTGTTTGTTTGTTTGTTTTCCAAATTTTCTCTATTTTTTCTCTCCATGTTCATTGACTTTCTCTCTTCCATATAATTTTTTTAATTTCAGATACTATATTTTTCACGTAATGTCCATTTGTTTCTTTCTGTAGTTTCTATTTCTTACCCGTTCATTGTGAGCATAATTCCCTTTATATTCTTGAATATTTTTATAATTGTTATTTCCTGCTAATTGTAAAATATGGATTATTTCAGGATTGCCTTTTCTACTCAAACTGGGTCAGATCTTTTTGGTTCTTCATATGCAGAGTAATTTTGGATTGTATTTTGAATACTGATATGCTGTGAAGTTGGAGGACTGTTTTATTCATTTGAAAAATTATATAAATTTTGTTATTTTAGCAGGAAATTTACTTGTAGGAATTCAACTCCAAATTCTGTATCTCAGATCTCAGCTTAGTTTTGTCTCTTTATTTTTTTCTGGAGACTATCAGAAGCATGTGTGGTTCAGGAGTGAAATGATCTAGGCAAACTTTATACACAGGTTATACAAAGTTTATTTCTATCACTAGTTCTCACCTTTATTGAATCCCTCTCACTTTTAAACAGCTGTTAGTTGCTCAAATTCTGTTCTCTCATTCTTCAAAGCAAAAAGTTCCTATGTTTTCTATCAAAATTTTAGTTGCTTTATATGCAGCTAACTTTGACAAAAAGCTTTAGAAATAGAAAATCATAGGAGTTTCCCTTTTTCTCAAAAATTTTACTCCTGAAAGACTGTCTGCTGTTCACTTTTAGCATCATAATTTACTTTAAAAAATTGTCCAGAGTTCATAGTTCTTATCTGCAGCAGGATTAGATCCTGTAGAAGATTTCTTGGTTATACCAGAAGTGAGTCACTGGTTGTTATTTCTTAAAACACAGAAAACCCCAGCAATCCAAGAATATTTGAACTTTGGGGACCAATTACCTAATTCTCTTAATGATTATAAGTTGCCTAATTATCTTTTTCCCAGATTTCTATCAATAAATGGAAACTAAGAAACAAAATTCCTCTGGGGCAATAGGAATGCTACAGCCATGTATAAATATTCAAGGAATCAAAGAAGTTGCAAATGCGTATACTTGTTTTAATTCTAATAATAATGAACCCTTTAGAAAGATGAGAAATGAAATGGGAGAATTTACCTACTTATGGGTATTTCTCAGTTAAACTCCTTCTCATCCATCCCACCTAAATAAATATTTTTGATAAATATTTCAAAGTCCTGTATCATAGAAGATATGATACAACCTTTCTTACCTAAAGATCAGTCTGTCCAGAATATAATTAGAGCTAAGCATTCTGATTGTAGCAATATTTCTGATACTTTTGAGCCAATCATCCATAGCACCTTATTTAGCAATTTCACTGATAATAGAAATGTCAGAATGGATGAGTAAAACTACTCACTGGAGAAAACTCGACATCACAGAAAGAAAAGGGTAGCTGGAGCAAAAGGAATGATTTCAAAAATCACATTTAGTTAGATACATGGGAGAATAAATGTTATGGACATACAGAAATATTTAAGCCATCCCTTTCTAGAATGCTTATCAAGTACATAAAATACCTAAGACTTAATACACAACTGAAAAAAGGTTGATAAGTGTTTTGTCCAACAAAAGATAAAAAACTTAGGCAGATGATATTTGGAGTTTTGAGATAGTATATGTGTCTATGCATGTGTGTTCAGTTCATTTCAGTTCAGTTGCTCGAGTCCAGCTCCTTCAACCCCATGGACTGCAGCACTCCAGGCCTCCCTGTCCATCCTCAACTCCCGGAGTTTACTCAAACTCATGTCCATTGAGTCAGTGATACGATCCAACCATCTCATTCACTGTCATTCCCTTCTCCTCCTGCCCTCAATCTTTCCCAGCATCAGGGTCTTTTCCAATAAGTCAGTTCTTCACATCAGGTAGCCAAAGTATTGGAGTTTCAGCTTCAACATGAGTTCTTCCAATGAACATCCGGGACTGATCTTCTTTAGGATGGACTGGTTGGATCTCCTAGCAGTCCAAGGCACTCTCAAGAGTCTTCTCCAACACCACAGTTCAAAAGCATCAATTTTTCAGTGCTTAGCTTTCTTTGGAGTCCAACTCTCACATCCATACATGACTACTGGAAAAACCATAGCTTTGACTAGATGGACCTTTGTTGACAAAGTAATGTCTCTGCTTTTTAATATGCTGTCTAGGGTGGTCATAACTTTCCTTCCAAGGAGAAAGCTTCTTTTAATTTCATAGCTGCAGTAACCATCTGCAGTGATTTTGGAGCCCCAAAAAATAAAGTCTGTCACTGTTTGCTGTATTTCCCCATCTATTTGCCATGAAGTGATGGGACCAGATGCCATGATCTTAGTTTTCTGAATGTTGAGCTTTAAGCCAACTTTTCCACTCTCCTCTTTCACTTTCATCAAAAGGCTCTTTAATCCTTCACTTTCTGCCATAAGGATGGTGTCATCTGCATATCTGAGGTTATTGATATTTTGCCCGGCAATCTTGATTCCAGCTTGTGCTTCATCCAGTCCAGCATTTCTCATGATGTACTCTGCATGTAAGTTAACTAAGCAGGGTGACAATATACAGCCTTGACATACTCCTTTCCCAATTTGCAACTAGTCTGTTGTTCCATGTCCAGTTCTAACTGACACTTCTTGACCTGCATACAGATATCTCAGAAGGCAGGTCAGGTGGTTTGGTATTCCCATCTATTGAAGAATTTTTCACAGTTTGTTCTGATCCACAGAGTCAAAGGCTTTGGCATAGTCAATAAAGCAGAAGTAGATGTTTTTCTGGAACTTCCTTATTTTTTTGATGATCCAGCGAGTATTGGCAATTTGATCTCTGGTTCCTCTGCCTTTTCTAAACCCAGCTTGAACATCTGGAAGTTCATGGTTCATGTACTGCTGAAGCCTGGCTTGGAGAATTTTGAGCATTGCTTGGTAGCGTGTGAGATGGGTGTAATTGTGTAATAGTTTGAACACTCTTTGGCATTGCCTTTCTTTGGGACTGGAATGAAAACTGACCTTTTCCAGCTCTGTGGCTAGTGCTGATTTTTCCAAATGTGCTGGCATATTGAGTGCAGCACTTTCACAGCATCATCTATTATGATTTGATTTAGCTCAACTGGAATTCCATCACCTCCATTAGCTTTCTTCATAGTCATGCTTCCTCAGGTTCACTTGACCTCACCTTCCAGGATGTCTGACTCTAGGTGAGTGATCACACCACTGTGATTATCTGGGTAATGAGGATCTTTTTTATACACACAGTTCTTCTGTGTATTCTTGCCCCCTCTTCTTCATATCTTCTGCTTCTGTTAGGTCCATACCATTTCTTTCCTTTATTGTGCCCATCTTTGCATGAAAATTTCCCTTGGTATCTCTAATTTTCTTGATGAGATCTCTAGTCTTTCCCATTCTATTATTTTCCTCTATTTTTTTGCATTGATCACTGAGGAAGGCTTTCTTATCTCTCCCGCTATTCTTTGGAACTCTGCATTCAAATGGGTATATCTTTCTTTTTCTCCTTGCCTTTCACTTCTCTTCTTTTCATAGCTGTTTGTTAGGCTTTCTCAGACAACTGTTTTGCCTTTTTGCATTTCTTTTTCTTGGGGATGGTCTTGATCACTGCCTCCCGTACTATGTCACGAAACTTTGTCCATAGTTTTTCAGGCACTCTATCAGATCTAATCCCTTGAATCTATTTCCCACTTCCACACATGCAAATATCCTTTTGTACATGTGCATGAATATTTCACTGATTATTATTTAACTAAAAATTCTAGCAGAAAGGGAATTTAACTAATGTCATTATTTTCTGTGACTTCTTCCATACTCATATCATTGCAATTTATCAATCTTGAGAATATTAAAGACTAAGGTTTGGTTTCTTACTGAATACTATTTTCATTTTTATTATTTAATCCAATATGAATTTTTATTAGACTTACTGAATTTTGACACCAGTTTCTCTGCAATATCCTGATGAGTTTTCATCACTGTGGGGCACTGTATGTTGCTATCAGATAATAGGTGGAGCACATGTTGGTTATTAGACTTATAAATAATGCATATTCACTTACACTGTATCAGTCAACACTAAAAACTATTTCTTAAGGAAAGTAGAAATTATCATGTTAAAGAATAAGAGATATCAAGTTGACAAATAGAGAAAGGATCTGAATTCTTGATCTCCTAAACTAAGAATTTCTGCCAAGTGCTAGAAAACTCTGGGTAAATATTTCCATTACACTTTGATATATAAATACCAAACTTCATATTCAAGTGCTAGTCAATCAGAGAGTTTTTCATGTTAACTGTTGTAGTAGAAGACACATGACCAAGCTACCTAATAACTTAAGTCTCTGGGTTTTATTATCTGTAAATTAAATAGAAGTGGCAAAAATGACAAGGCTCAGTGCTAGTTAGAGTTGAAGACCGATTTTTCATTTACCATCAATGAGGTATAATTTTTCCAATGGGCAATTACGAAAAACTAATGACATGAAAACTACGAATTTCATTATATATAGTAATTCTGCCTCTAGAAATAAGCATTTCCTTGCTTAACCCAGTGAAATAATTAAAAATAAGGTGAGCATTAGACTTATAGATGATATCAAGTATGGCACAAGGCCAGTTGTATTAGAGGAGACTGTATCTGCTCCACTAATTATTTTCTGTGTCTTCTGTAATGATCACGGCATGATCATTCCATGAAGCAGGCCATCTGATAGACAAGATATACATGGTACAAGGAAGGAGCAGGCAAGGTTGGACTGAAAAACCTCTTGTGCCCCATCTCAGAACTCTGTTCTCAGCTGCTGAGGTTTTGTATTTTTATTTTGCTTGTTTTGGAAAACATAGGTTAAATCACTTATTATTTGAAAAATGGTGGGAAGAAATGACAATACTGATGGATATAATATGACGATTTATTTCCATGATTTCTTGTGCAAGATTTTGAGTATTTTCAAAATTAAGAACAGTAAGTTATGTGTTCAATACTTGTTAGGAAATCATTTTGCCGATTCATTTTACTAAAAATACCAATTACAAGGATTCATAAAATCAGAAAGTTTATGTAATGATCTCCTGACTAACGACCAATAAATTTTACACCTAGAGAATAAGATTTAGTAATCAACATAAACTGACTTCCAATATAGCTTAAGCTTTTCTCTAACAGTCAAAGGCTGAATGGTTTAAAACTCCAGGGTCATCTTCCAAATTGTATTCTACGTGAATTTCTGCCTGGATTTGTGCAATAATAGGAGACCTCCACCAACATCTGTTTTGAAGAGTTCATAGCTATTAGTTGAGTTTATTATCTTTCTAGCAAAACCTGAGCATTTCAGGACTATTAAAGTCATAGCTTTAAATACATTACCAAACCATGATTTAAGGTCTGCTACAAGCCATATATTAGAGGAGAAAAATCAACGGGGGAATATTTGGCTCAAGTCCCCTGGTTGAGATCATGGGGGAGATCATGGAAAGAGGTGTGATACTGGCCAGAAACCTCAGAAAAATATCTCACATCCGCATTTCACTCCACCCTTTACCACCAGAAAAAAATAAGGAAATACAAGGCTAATATCTTTCCACCTTTTCCAAAGTTGGGGTATTAAAAGCCATTCTTCGCAGATGAGATTGTTAAGTTTCATGTCTGAATGCACAAAGAAATGAAACTTAACAATAGGTCATGGGTGAGCAACATCATCCTGCAACCCATTTTAAAAAGCGATTTTTCATGTGGCATTCTCCTTGTACTAGACTTGACCATTATTAAACACAGAAATATTCAGGAGTATAACTGCCAAAATACTTAAAAATATATCTTTGAGGAAACTGAGTGCAGTTTTTACTATTTCCCTCCAGATCAAAATTTGAAGTAGAACTCAAAATAATCATCTACTCCAAGATAATGTAAAACTTAATTTGTTGCTGTAATTTACTGTGAAGGTTTAACAACTTCTGACTAGGTTCTGGAAATTATTATTATCTTTTAAGAGGAAATGTAGAGAATCAGATTAACATTACAACCATTGCTTTAAAATATAATCTCATCACTGAATCATTCTGTCCTGCTATTTTCTAATCATTATATTATTTTTAATAATATAAAAACACCTGTGAACATGCCACTTAACACAAAAGCTAGAATCTTAATGATAAAGTGCAATTAACCATAAGGTCTTCTCACAATGTATATATCCAGCTCTCTCTACTGGAGTCAGCATCCTCCCAAATATATATTTATCTTTTCTTTCATTTTTTTTCACAGCTTTATTGAGATGCAATTGACATAAAATAAGCTGCATGTTTTTTCCCCTGAGTTTTATTTAGAGGCAATTGACATGTAACATTGTATAACTTTAATGTGTACAAAATAATGATCTAATATACCTGTAAGTTATAAAATGATTATCATACTAAGTTTGGTTAATATCCATCACCTCAGATAATTACAGTTTTTTTCTTGTGATAACTTTAAGACTGACTACTATCTTAGCAACTTTCAAATGCACAATACAGTTTTGTTATCTATAGTCACCAGACTGTGCATTACAGCCTGAGAACATATTTATATTATAACTAGAAATTTGTATCTTTTTACCACCTTCACCCATTACCCCCCCACTCCAACTTTTAGCAGCCACCAATCTGTTCTCTTTTTCTATGAGTCTTATTTTTTTATTAATAGATGCCACATGTGACATCATATAATATTTACCTTTAATTGTCTATTTTATTTCACTTAGCATAATGTTCTCAATTCATGTTGTCACAAATGGCAAGAATTCCTTCTTGCTGAAGAATATTTGATTATATAGGTGGCTCAGATGGTAAAGAATCTGCCTGCAATGCAGAACACCAGGTCTGATACCTAGGTTGGGAAGATTTCCTAGAGAAGAAGATGGCAACCCACTCCAGTATTCTTGCTTGGAGAATCTCATGGACAGAGGAGCCTGGTGGGCTACAGTCCATGGGGTCACAAAGAGTTGGATGTGACTGAACTACTGACACATAATGGCTAAGTAATATTTCATTATATATCTAGACCCTATTTTCTTGATCCATTTATCCTTTGATGGGCACTTAAGTTGTTTCCATGTATTAGCTATTGTAAATAATGCTGCTGTGAACATGGGGAAGTAGATATCTCTTTATTTATAGTGACTTTATTTCTTTGGATATATACCCAGAAGTAGATTGTTGGATTATACGGTAGTTCTATTACTTTTTTGAGGCCCCTCCATACTTTTTTCCATAGTGGTTGCATCAATTTATTTTAGCACCAACAAGTACAAGGGTTCCCTCTACCCCACATCCTCACTAACATTTGTTATTTGCAGACTTTTTGATGATAGCCATTCTGACAGGTATGAAGTGATATCTCATTGTGGTTATGATTTGCATTTCTCTGATGAAGAGCAATACTGAGTATCTTTTCATGTGACTGTTGGCCACCTGTATGTCTTCTTTGGAAAAATATCTATTCAGTTCTTCAGAAAAACTTTCAACTGTTTTGTATGAGTTGTATTGTCACAGTTTTTAATTTTTACCCAAGGGATTGGTATAAAATGGCATTGCATTTTGGTCTTGATTTGCATTTCACTCACTTTCAGAAGGACTAAATTATTAAACATATTATCTTCTTCTTAAACATGACTTATCTCTCCAATTATTTTGAATATATCTTAATATATTTTATTATTTTATTTGTAGAAGCACATTTGTATTTTATTTCAAAATGCTTGTCAGATTCTTAGATATTTGTTATCCTTGAATGCTGTTATACATAGATATAATTTCTTTAAAAACAAAAAAACTAAAACAGAATTTCTTTAATCAAATTTTCCATTTGTTTGTTTCAGTTATATATATTATTCATATGAAATACATATGACATATGTAATACATATTTGATACATAAGATAAAAATTAGATCTAAATATTTATCTTTTGTATAAAGTATAATTGATGTGAAGTGTTAAAGAAACCATATTTTTTAAATTTTATGTATGGTTTATATCCAATTTCTTCATAGATAAAGCTTTAATTTACTTTTACACATTTCTGTCACTTGATTCTTGGTTTTCTAATAATTGCAACTATTAGGGCATAACTTTTCTGAAAGATTCTCTTTTTCAGACCTATTTCTGAGCCTGTTAGTGCTCAGTTATTTGCTGGAAAATGATAGCTATATCACTGTTAATGGCTATTAATCCTTCAATATATTTTGGTGTTTTGTGGTTCTGAATATAGCACATTGGTATATATGTATTTGGACATAAGGAAAGAGTAATTATATATGTATTTCATCAGGCATTCTTTCATTAATTCATATTCTCATTCTATTCCATAAAGATCGATTGAGTACCTCCTCTTTGCCTAGAAGTGTAGTAGGAAGTGAAATGTATGAAAGACACTTAATGAATCAATGCTGTTTTCTCAATGGGCCTACATAGTTTATTTCTGGGCAACAAAGCAGATTCAGAAGAGATGGCTTGTGTTTTAATAATTAGTCAAAGACATATTTACCCTATAAATTCTAAACTCATCCATTTGAAAACCAATATATATTATGAATGGAGAAGGAAATGGCTACAGTGCTTGGGATCACACGAATCAGATATGATTTAGTAACGAAACCAACATCACCACCATATATTATGAGTGTGATAGTGATATAGATTTTTTAAACCAAAGATAGCTTAAAAATCATCTTGTTCAATTGTTTTATTTTTTTGGTTTTATGACCTGCTAAGGTTCAGATGGACTAAGAAAAATAGGCTGTCTGGGTATAATCTCAGATGCTATCATTTATTTTCTGTATTTCCTTAGACAACTGACCTAGACATTAAGACTTGAAGGCTCAGTGTCCTCACCAAAAAATAGAGGTGTCATAATACTAGTTCTGAATGGAATGCACTAGCCCTATTCCCAGCATGGAGTCAACAAATATTACTCACTAATAATGAGCTAAATATTACCAGCAATACCACTAGTTGAACCCACTTGTTTTATTCATTCTGTAAGGAAAAAATTGACTTTAAAATTTTTTGTGAACATGAAGTAATAACCATAATCTTGTACATTGCATGATGTGTGGCAAATTTTATTACTATTCACCATCACATTCTTCCCCTTCTTGTGAGAGAATTATACCTCCCTGAGACATGCAAGTCAGACAGGCTTTGCCCAGTGAAATGTGAATGAACCTGAAATATATCACTTTCCACCAAAAGTCTTAAAAGAAATTGTGTAGTTTCTTCTTTTTTCCTTTTCTTTTTCCACAAGGCCAAAATAACCCAATAGGGGCTGAGCTCTATGGATTTAGAATGAAGAATTTTGGAATAGAACCTCAGCCTACGCATGATGAATACATATTGCGGTCAAGAAGTAAATTATGGTTGTTGTAAGGTATTGAATTTTACAGGGTTTTGTTACCATGGAAATAACTTTTTTTTTTTTTTTTTTTACTATAGAATAACCTGGGAAAAGCTGATTATAACAGGGAATTACATGTATTTTTCCTGCATTGTCTTGCTATTTATTTCCATGGCAGCAATGTCTGCAAAGCTTGCCAAATACATGGTTGAATATTGTCAATTTTATTTGGCAATTTTATGTTTAAAGTGTTAATCTTCTTTCTGGAAGCGAGGGGGAAAATATGAATGAGTTCCCCTCCTCCCTCCAGGTTTCATCACAGATGTTTGGCAACATACAGAAGGAAGAGAATTTTAATAGTTTTGAAATGAAATTAAGCTAGAATGTTAGTCTCATCGGAGAAAACTGTATTTTAAAACAGAAGGGATTATAATTGTCTTCCTGAGGGCAGCACCTCATTTATTTATTGAGAGGCTTCTTATTTGTCATCGAGTTTGAAGACAGGTTCATTCAGCTCAGCTCAAGCAAGTTAACTGGATAGACTTATTTTGAAATACTGGTCACATAATAACAGTCAATAAAAGCATATATTTTGAGGTTTCTGCAACACTAAGTATTATTAAATTCAAATTCAAAAAAAGTAGGATAAATATATTTTTGAAACAATTAGCTTAAAACAAGAACACTTCCAGATGTACAAGCTGGGTTTAGAAAAGGCAGATAAACCAGAGATCCAATTGCCAACACCTGCCGTGTCATAGAGAAAGCAAGGGAATTTCAGAAAAACACCTACTTCTGCTTCATTGATTATGCTAAAGACTCTGTGTGGATCACAACAAACTGTGGAAAATTCTTAAAGACATAGGAATACCAGACCACATTGTCTGTCTCCTGAGACGCCTGTATGCATATTAAGAAGAAACAGCTAGAACCAGATATGGAACAATGGACTGGTTCCAAATTGGGAAAGGAATATGACAAGGCTGTCATTTTTAACTTCTTATTTAACTCCCCTGCTTATTTAACAGAGTGTATCATGAGAAATGCTAAACTGGATAAAGCACAAGCTGGAATCAAGATTGTCAGAAGTAACAAACTCATATACGTAGATGATATCACTCTAAAGGCAGAAAGTGAAGAGGGACTAAAGAGCCTCTTGATGAAGGTGAAAGAGTGAGTTCGGTCACTCAGTCATGTCTGCCTCTTTGCGACCCCATGAACCACAGCACACCAGGCCTCCCTGTCCACCACCAACTCCCGGAGTTTACCCAAACTCATGTCCATTGAGTCGGTGATGCCATCTAACTATCTCATCCTCTGTCGTCCCCTTCTCTTCCTGTCTCCAATCTTTCCCAATATCAGGGTCTTTTCAAAGGAGTCAGCTTTTCGCATCAGGTGGCCAAAATATTGGAGTTTCAGCTTCAACATCAGTCCTTCCAATGAACACCCAGGACTGATCTCCTTTAGGATGAACTGGTTGGATCTTCTACAGTCCAAGCGACTCTCAAGAGTCTTCTCCAACACCACAGTTCAAAAGCATCAATTCTTCTGCACTCAGTTTTCTTTATAGTCCAGCATTCACATCCATACATGACCACTGGAAAAACCATAGCCTTGACTAGACGGACCTTTGTTGGCAAAGTAATGTCTCTGCTTTTTAATATGCTATCTAGGTTGTTCATAACTTTCCTTCCAAGGAGTAAGCTTCTTTTAATTTCATGGCTGCAATCACCATCTGCAGGGATTTTGGAACCCCAAAATATAAAGTCAGCCACTGTTTCCACTGTTTCCCCATCTATGTGCCATGCAGTGATGGGACCAGATGCCATAATCTTAGTTTTCTGACTGTTGAGTTTTAAGCCAACTTAAAGGAATTTGTTAAGTACCTACTATATGCATAATACTGTTTTAAACACCTAGGACAAGTAAATGAGGGTTTCCTCAATGGCTCACCCAGTAAAGAATCTGCCTGCAATGCAGAAAACACAGGAGATACTGGTTCGATCCCTGGGTGGGGAAGATCCCCTGGAGCAGGAAATGGCAACCCATTCCAGTATTCTTGCATGAAAAATCCCATAGACAGAGGAACCTGGCGGGCTACAGTCCAAAGGGTCGCAGAGTCAGACACAACTGAGTGACTAAGCACGCAAGGAAACGAAGCTCTTCCAAACTGTGGGGAAAAAAACAAACAAACAGAAAAACTGAGCCTTTAAGAGGCTTATGTTCTAATAAGAAGAAAAACCTAATGAGCAATAAACATAATAAGTAAATGATAAATTAATGAGGATAGTATGTTCAAAAGTGGTAATTATTTTTCAAAGAAAAAAAGAGCAATTAATGGGAGGTCTGACATGACAATGAGCAGTTATACTGTAATTAAAATGTGATTATCAGCATGGACCACATTAAGGAGGTAACAGCTGAGCAAAGATTGAGGGGTTGAACCATTTAGACAGCTGAGGAAAAAGAGAACAGCTAGTGCAAAATGCCAGAGAGTACGTGACATAGAACAAGAATACCAAGGTGTCTGGATCAGAGGGACCAGGCAAGAGGAGATGACAAGGATGGAGGGATAGAGAGGTGACAGTTCATTGACTGCTTCTTCCGAGTGTAATGGGGAGTCACTGGGGAAATTTAAACAGAGACGACAAACGAGCTGACTTGAGCTTTATAAAGATCACTTTGTCTATTGTGTTGAAAGGGTTACTCTATATGTGGGTGAAGGAGGAGGGCGAGGAGTCTAAAAAGAAAGCCATGCGAGGTAAGGTTAGAGATGATGGAGGCTGAACCGAGGGGGTATAGCACATTAGGATGCTGCTTTAAATATGAAACAGGATTTGATGACCCATCAATGTGTGTGTGATGGGGGAAAAGCAAAGTCAAGAATAACTTCAGGATATTTGGCCTGAGCAACTAGAAAGATGAAACTGCCATCAGCTAAGATGGGAAGGCTGTGGGTGGTGTAGGTGTCCAAGAGTGTATGCAGATCAGGAAGTCAGCTCTAAATGATTTAAGTCTGAGATGTCAGGTAGACACTCTAGAGAGTTGCCAGCATGGAGTGCATTGTCAATCTTCCACCTAACAACACAACTTATCCCATTAGTATGTGAATGAATGACTCAGTGTAGTGTATCTGAGCTGAACATATTACATATTTAATGATCGGTTCATATTCAAATTCTTGAGATTCTACCAAATGTGTTTTTGTTTGTATGTCCTATGATGGAATAGAAATACCTTAGGATATTCAAAAAGTTAAGTTGGATGGAATATAAATAGACCAGAATATCCAAAAGCCCACTTAGCCAGTTCTTTCAAAATGTTTAAAGTGTTTGATTTTTGTTAGAAAAAACTCTCCATGTTTCTTTTTTTTTTTTTTTTTTAGTGTAATTTGGACTGTAATATTGCTCTGAAATCTCTATCATTATTTCATATCCCAAGATTATTTGCTTTCTATATTGCAAATTTCTAAAATAATTATTCGGTCATTTTGTGGTCAAGAAGAACATTTCAGTATGTCATAAAAGAATCATAAACGAGCTAAAGACTCAGCCTACCCATATTTCTCTTTTCTTCTAAGTAGATTTAGGTTATTGCTGATGAGGAGGTTAATTTCGCATATTCAAGTCGACAATGATTACCAGACAGGGTTATGGGATGGAAATGCTTACAGACCATCCAGGAACCTTGGCAGCAGAGTGATATGAAGTATATTTGTAATATTTTCTCTTAGTTATTTTTATCTGCTCAGCTTACAGACCTGTAAATAAAAGTGGCAGATTTCCCCAAAGAATTAAATTTCAGCTTATGAGTTTACCTGTACAAGTACTTCAAGTGGTAATTCAGGCAAATATAAAGCAACATCCTATTTTGTTTTATTAGTGCATTTTACAACAATTCTGCAGATACACAAGCTTCAGAGATCGTAAACACCCACGGCCTTGAAGACTTTACCTTCCGATAAAGTGCTTTTTGAAAAGTGGTGCTGCCTTCCAACCCATAAATACACTGTTACCCTTGAGGGAGCAAAGATTTATCTCTTCTCAATTTACAAGTAAATCCATTGTTAACCCACCTCACCTCTTCACCAATAAAAGGCTGATTTATGATCAACGGTCAATAAGTCCATCTGAAGTGGTTTCTACTAAGGCTAAGAAAAGAGAGGATAAGGAAACCTAGTAAATTGTGCACTATTTAATGTAGATTAAATTAAGTGAGCTATAGTATACAGTTCAGCATCAATCCTAAGGAAGGACTTGTCTGTTTTGTATTATACCTCCATGATGAGAACCAAAATGCCAGCCAATAATACGTCCTTCAATAGAACATTGCTTACTAGGCTTGGGGGTTCTGACTGTGCTTCAGTTGTCTCTTAGATAATCCTGATGAACTCCTATTTATAGTCACTTGTCCATTGTTTCCTGCATTTCCTTCCAAATAATTTTGGAGTCCATTTCATTGTTTATATAAACAAGTATTCTATGCAAAGAATAACATCAAAACAAATAGCATATTATATATTTATAAAGAGGAAATGTTAAGATTAATAAACTGAAATAGGGATGGTTCTCTCAACTAACAGAAAAGTCTCTTGATAATGGAAAGAATGGTCTCTGGAGTTAAGAGCTACAGTGTAAAACCTTCACCAAATCTTCCTTAAATCACATATTCTCTGGGGTGTACAGCTTAATTGTATTTTCTTAAGACATATTTTTTGGGGTGTCAACCTCTTAGAGGATCCTTCATGATTCCTCTTTCTTAGAGGGTGAGCAGCCAGAGAACCACAAGGAGGCTTTTTATGTGACTCTAATCATGGCTTCCCTGGTGGCTCAGAGGTTAAAGCATCTGCCTCCAATGTGGGAGACCTGGGTTCTATCCATGGGTCGGGAAGATCCCCTGGAGAAGAAAACGGTAACCCACTCTAATATTCTTGCCTGGAGAATACCATAGATGGAGGAGCCTGGAAGGCTACTGTCCACGGGGTCACAAAGAGTTGGACACGACTGAGCAACTTAACTTTCTTTCACTTTCAATCATGGTCAAGGGCTTCCCTGGTGGCTCAGTGGTAAAGAATCTGCCTAAGAATGCCAGAGACATGGATTCGACACCTTAGTTGGGAAGATCCCCTGGAGAAGGAAACAGCAACCCACTCTAGTACTCTTACCTGGGAAATTCTATGGGCAGAGGAGCCTGGCAGGTTACAGTTCATGGGGTCACAAAAGACTCAGACACAACTAAGCAACTAAACAACAACATCATGGTCAAAGGATATTATGATTTTGAGACCCAGGGTGGATCCTAGTGAGCATTTGCCAATGTTGTTTGAGAAAGGATGCTGAGGAATACGGCATCCAATATCTTCTTGGATGTACATTAGCATTTAAATGCTCCAAGAAGTACTATAACTGATAATTGTATTCAATTTTACATGGCCCATCCTTCCTCAAATATACCACATTACAGTTTTCTGTTGTGGTCAAGCTGAAATAAAATTCATTCACATGTTAGTAATGTTAATCTAATCCAACCCCCTTAAAAATGAGGAAACCAAGGCCAAAGAAGATAATCTATACCTTCGTCCATGAGTTCTCCAATTCTGTCGTGGGCTTAACTAGACCGGAGATCTGTGGATTACCAATATACTGCATGTTATTTATAGGGCTCTATTAAAAACTTTGTGAAAAGATTGAGCTGTGTATAAGATCAGGAAAAACTATAAAAAAAACAGAAAAATTTCTTTGCTCAATATTGTGAGAAAGCTCACTTGCTCCAATATTTTATTTATTTCTACTTCTACATAAAGAGGTTTGAAATCCATTACCTCATTTACTTACCATCACCTGACAATGTGGTGACTGCAGACATGAAATTAAAAGGCACTTGCTCCTTGGAAGAAAAGTTATGACCAACCTAGACAGTATATTAAAAAGCAGAGATGTTACTTTGCCAACAAAGATCTGTCTAGTCAAAGTTATAGTTTTTCCAGTAGTCGTGTATGGATGTGAGAGTTGGACTATAAAGAAAGCTGAGTGCCAAAGAACTGATGTTTTTGAACTGTGGTGTTGGAAAAGACTCTTGAGAGTTGCTTGCATTGCAAGGAGATCCAACCAGTCCATCCTAAAGGAAATCAGTCCAGAATATTCATTGGAAGGACTGATGCTGAAGCTGAAATTCCAATACTTTCCCCACCTGATGTGAAGAACTAACTCATTTGAAAAGACCCTGATGTTGGGAAAGATTGAAGGCAGGAGGAGAAGGGGACGACAGAGGATGAGATGGTTGGATGGCATCACCAACTCAACGGACATGAGTTTGAGTAAGCTCTGGGAGCTGGTGATGGACAGGGAAGCCTGGTGTGCTGCAGTCCACGGGATCGCAAAGAGTCGGACATGACTGAACTGATCTGAACCTGACAATAGAGTGCTATTCTTAGTGAATTATCCAGAAACATGAATTCTTCATTTTTAAGCCTAGAAAAATTAAATTGTCTTTTTCTGTACTAGTCTATTTCAGCTGCCATAACAAAATACCAAGGACTGGGTGGCTTAAACAAGAGAAATGTATTTTCTCAACATTCTGGAAGCTAGAAGTCCAAGATAATGACTGGCAGGGTTGGTTTCTGGTGAAGCCTCTCTTCCTGGCTTCTGAACAACTGCCTTCTTGCTGTGTCCTCACAGTCTTTCATCTGTATGTCACATGCTGCTGTCTTTTCCTTTCCTTATAAGGATATCAATCCTCTTGGATTAGAGCCCTATCTTTATGATCTCACTTAACCTAAACCTTAAAGGTTTTATTTCCAAGTACAGTCACACTGGGTGTCTGGGCTTCAACATACAAATTTTAAGGGGGACAAAATTCAGAGCAAATCATTTCCATTCCTGGTTATTGTTTTCTGCTGTCATTTGTTGTTTCATAGAACATTCCTTTTTCATCCCTCTTCTTTCAGGTTAGCTCTTTCTTTCTTGTCCCTAAACTTTCCAAATGTATTTTATAACTGAAAAACTGAAGTCTGGAGGATAGACTCAACAACAGTCAAAGATTTTCATTACCTTCAACTTTCATAGACTTTGTTTTCCTGCACAGAACAGTCCCTCTCCAGGTTGTCAGTTGGGAAGCCTGCTTCAAGCCCTTGTTAGTAATTGGCTCATCAATTGTAGTCTTGCAGAGTGAGCTATGGGGCTTCCCTAATAGCTCAGCTGGAAAAGAATCCAGCATCAATGCAGGAGACCCCGGTTTGATTCCTGGGTTGGGGAAGATCCCCAAGAGAAGGGATAGGCTACCCACTCCAGTATTGTTGGGCTTCCCTGGTGGCTCAGATGGTAAGGAATCCACCTTCAATGCAGGAGACCTGGGTTCAATCCCTGGGATGGGAAGATCCCCTGGAGGAGGACATGGCAACCCACTCCAGTATTCTTTCTTGCTTGAAGAATCCCCATGGACAGAGGAGCCTGGCAGCTACAGTCCATGGGGTCACAAAGAGTCAGACATGACTGAGCAACTGGGCACATCGGACAGCACAGAGTGAGCTGTTGGGCAGTATCCGAACACGGAGATGAAACTAGGAGATACTACCAAGTATCAATTTGTTGAATCTTTTCTTTAAAACAGTCTCATATACATGAAAGAAATAAGTATGGTTGCACTGATGTTAACCTGACCATTTCTAACATTGTGTTACTAATGCAGAGCTAAAAACACATGTGTTCCAGGAATGCTGATTCTGTTTCAAATTCACTGCAGCAAAAGGAAGGAAAATGTGTAACAAACAGACCAACCAAAAATAAGTAAGTTGCATTTGATCACTTTCATAACAACCTTTACATTGTGTGTTATTGCTATGTTAATTAAAGTGGCTAACATCTCCATATTATTTTCAGTTGCACATTTTTTATTGCTCTCATAGTCATTTGCAAAGCAATAAACAGACATTAAGTAGTTAAATGACTGAACTAGCATCACACTATTAATATTAACTGCTTGAACCAAACAAACATAATTGATTTAAACTGAGATTCAGTAGTTAATTCAACCGACATTGACTGCATGCCAGGCTCTGGTAATATAATGGTGAGCAAAAAGAGTCAGAGCTTGGATTTAACCCTGCCTACCAGATGCTGGTGGAAAAACAGACACATTTTTTAACCTGACCAGAAGGGGTATCGATCAGGCTTTGATTAGTCACAGAAATTAAGAAAAGGTGCAGAGGGGACTTCCCTGGTGGTCAAGTGGTTAAGAGTCCACTTTCCAAAGGAGGGGATGCAGGTTCAATCCCTGTTCAGGAAACTAAGATCCCACGTGTCATGGGGCAAGTAACCCACACTCTGTAACTACTAAGCCCATGTGCCTCAATAGGAGAATCCATGTGCCCGCAGCTAAGACTTGATGCAGCCAAAAATAAATTAATTTTTTTTTTAAAGGAAAGGGTGCAGAAATAAGGTCATATGGAGGGCCAAAGTAGCCAAGTCAGAGAAAAGCATTCCAGTCACAGAGGAGGACCAGAGAATGATGTAAGAGGCAAAATAAATGAATGAATGAGTGAATGAATGAATAAGAAATTTAGTTTGAGACACAACAAGGATACATCTGTGATTGCTGGAAATAACGTCTTATCCTTTTTAGGAAGTGTCATTACCAAGAGAGTTAATCATAACACACACCCAATTTCCAGCAAAAATATTATGATTTGAAACATACTTTCATTTTTTATTAACTCTTTTGTCTCCTTCTAAGAATCTAAGGAATATTGCACTAAATCCAGACAATGAACTTCAATAGCCAGACTTTGATGTCTGATTTAAGGCTATAGAATGTGTGTGGGTGTGTGTACTCCAAGCCACCAGCCTTAAAGAGTGAAGGACACACCCTAAACTTGCCCTTAGTAGCTAATTATTGAAAGTTAGATCTAAAAATTACATCCATGTTGAATATATTCACTACACTTGGGGTGTAATATTTTTCAATTTATCACTCATTTAATATTGTACTGCTTTTTGTTTATTTCTTGTCATAACTGTTTTCTTTAAATATCAAGAGTTACTTTAATTCCTGTGCAGTTCTAATGTTTGAAATCTAAGTATTTATTGTATCTATATCATTTGTGTTTCTTAGACATATCTTTGGGCTTCCCTGGTGGCTCAGATGGTAAAGAATTCACCTGCAATGCGGGAGACCTAGGTTTGATCCCTGGGTTTGGAAGAGCCCCTGGAGGAGGGCATGGCAACCCACTCCAGTATTCTGGCTTCCCTAGTAGCTCACTCAGTAAACAGTTTGCCTGCAATGCAGGAGGCCCAGGTTCAATCCCTGGGTGAGGAAATTCCCCTGGAGAAGGAAATGGCAACCCACTCCAGTATTCTTGCCTGAAGAATACCATGGAAGGAAATGGCAACCCACTCCAGTGTTCTTGCCTGGAGAATTCCATGGAAGGAAATGGCAACCCACTCCAGTATTCTTGCCTGGAGAATTCCATGGACAGAGGAGCCTGGTGGGCTACAGTCCACGGGGTCACAAAGAGTCGGACATGATTGAGTGACTAACACTTTCACTTTCAGACATATCATTAACATTAGTTTCCATTTTTACCAGAAAAGTCTTAGCCTATTTGATAATCTCACAACTTACCTAGGAACATATTTATTATTTTCTTTCAGATTCAGTTCTATGTCCAATAATATTTTTATGATTATCTTGTAGAAGAAAGATCAGCATATTTCTTCATAATTACTTTATACATACTTTGTTATTACTTTAAAGTTACCTTTCAAATCATCCATTCAATATTATGTTAAATACCTATTGTATCCCATCTATTAGTCATATAATTCAGCAACATGTTGATTTTTTCCTCTCTTTTAAAGATTCATCTTGTCTTGCCATAGAAGAATCCAGAGAGATGAAAAGCCCATGTATGCTAGCAAGTAGTTACCAGGAAAGCTTTTTGTGATACATGATTCTAACATGCCAGAAGAAAGCCGAATTGAAAACGATGTAGTCTAACTAATAAGAAATACGTTTGCAATTGAAAATTAAATATACTTTTGCATATCCTGATATGCTACTGCACTTGCCTCATTTACATGCAAATAAGGGTTCAATAACTATTTTAATTGCTATATTCTACCAAAAGCAAGGAAAGATGATTCAAAATATATGTATTATTTTGTATGGGAAAGATTGTTAATATTCACCAAATAATTACCTAATTTACATAGTGATTAGACTCATCTGCAATAAAGTATTTTTATAAATATACAGAAGAAACATTAGACGTTGTGAAATTTGACAAGTGAAATAACAAGCAAATCTAATAAGCAAAATTGTATGCAGGTGAAAGACTCCTAGTACATTATTTTTAATATAACTTTATTACTAATGTCAGAATAATAAGTCAAATCCTTAAGCATTCTATGCATCATATTTGGTAGGTGAGAGAGGAAAAGCAAATATAATATAGTTAAAAAAATATTGAACATGATCAAACACATCTGAAAGAGATAAATTCCTCAGGGAAGAATTTCCACCTACATAATTTCAAGTGAAGTAATCTATTTTCTAATTAGCAAGGAAAAAATCTCCTGTATATGACCTTGAATTCTAAAATATTAGCTCAGAGGGAATATTTACAATCCAGAGGCTCAGATGCATAATGAAAATACGGACATGACTTTTACTGTTGTTAAGGTTCTTTTTAAATCATTCTTAGGCATAATCAGCCCATGTTGACTGACATTTATAGTATGGAAATTGGCTGGAATACAAATGCAATGGCGTTTGAAATTAAAAAACACATTACTGAGAAGGAAGGTTAAATATTTGTGGTATTTAAAGCCATTTTTCTTGGTAGAACCAATATCTTTGTTCGTTTTGATCAAGCATATATTCTAAATGAGCTTTACATATTGAAATTGCTTTAGTTCTCTAATGCTACTTCTTTTGTCATTTTATATGCAGTTGTTTTTCATTTCAGAGAAATATATTTTTCAGCTTTCAACATTTTAAGTATGATAAAGGACAGAAGACTGTAGGATTTAAACATGGAGAATTTGTCAGCTAGAAACGTGTGTGAAATGAACAAACAAGAACTTGAACTAGTGAATGAGCAAATTGTCCTGATTTTAAGCAATCTGTTCACTTATTTGTGGGTTTTAAGTGATCAAGAAACAATAATTGTAAGAGGAACAGTGAGGCTGAGCATATGGATACGAGGAATGAGGAAACTTGATGAAAAATTCTAGTTAATGACCCTTTCCCCCTGAATCTGGGACAAAATAGAGATTCCTGTGCTTCTGGGAGAATCTCGAAACTATCTGAACTGAATTGAAAACTAAAACTAAAAGGGAGAAAATTCCACTGTGCAACGTATCTGAATTTTGGTGTCAACCATATTTGAGCTGGAAATTCCTTCATTTATACGTTAGGAAATTACCACTCAGAAGCTCAAGCTTATGTAGGATGAGAAAGATAGTCATTTTTTTCAGGATTATTGTGAAGAATAAATGAGACCATAACAAGAATCAAGCCTGTAGGACATGGCCAATTTAATAAACAATGCCAAGTGTGTTATAAAAGACCCGAGAACTTAGGATCCTGGAATTCTTCTTCCTTCAGAAAATGACTTCCCTTGTCCTTTTGAGATAGGAGGATTCTGCATCTGTGATGATTTCTCTGGTATATTTAAGAGATCAGACGTAAGGTCTACAAGGGCACAGATCAATCACGCATGTATTAAAATTAACGTAATAATGAGAAATAAAACTCTATGCTATGCCAAGTCACTTCAGTCGTGTCCGACTCTGTGCGACCCCATAGACGGCAGCCCACCAGGCTCCCCCGTCCCTGGGATTCTCCAGGCAAGAACACTGGAGTGGGTTGCCATTTCCTTCTCAATGCATGAAAGTGAAAAGTGAAAGTGAAGTCGCTCAGTCGTGCCTCTTAGCGACCTCATGGACTGCAGCCTGCCAGGCTCCTCTGTCCATGGGATTTTCCAGGCAAGAGTACTGGAGTGGGGTGCCATTGCCTTCTCGGGAGAAATAAAACTCTATATGGTTATAATTTACTAATTACAAAATGTATATTTATCTAAATGTTCATTCGTATGTGTTCATTGTCCATGAGATTATGCTAACTCTTGGTATTAAATTTTATTGTATCTGATACACACTGGTAACTAAAATGTATTAGAAATGTAGACTTTCTATAAGTAAAGAATTCAACAAAAGTCTCTGAACTTCCAGGTATTCTAGGACACTGAAGAAATTCCTATGATGGGAAAAGGACAAGAAAGGTGACCATCAGTAGAGTAATCCTGTACAGATTCATGCAGAGTGAAAAATGAGGGAATACCTCCAAGTAATTTAATTATCTTGACATTGAAACCAAAAAAGTACCTTGCAGATCAAACAAAATACTGGCAAGGTAAATCCACAGTATAAATGTTGTGACCAAGTTGAGTTTTTCCAAAGAATTCTAGGGAGGGTAGGCATTAGAAAAACCCATAAATCTAACTATCCATATTAAAAGATTAAAAGAGAAAGTATGTGTCTGATATTATCTCATACTCATTTGTAATTTGAATTATTTGCACACTACCATTAAAAGGGAATTTTCTTAACCAAATAACTGGTACCTATTAAAACCTCCGTTAAGAAGGAACTATTCAAAATGTAGTGTTAGGACAATTGTCTAGAAATCTACACTTTGAAAGACCTGTTTATTCTTTATGATGTATTTGTCATGAAACCCAGAGCAAATGTCATAAATTGTCTGTACTATAGAATCATAATCTCTATAAAGGGGTTGCTGCCTGACCCTTTTCTAACTTAATGAGAGGAATTCAATTAAATGGAAAGAAGCTAATCTAGCCCTGTGCTCATAGTCAATGTAAAAACAAAAAGGATTGTTTTTTCATGCACTTATGTTGATATTGGTTCTGTGATCTTGCACCTCAATTACTCCCGCTGTCAAAGCAGATAATATCGCTTTAGCCCCTGTTATTCTGAATGTAGTGGGAGAAGAGGCAGCCTCAGCATCACATGGGAGCTGATTAAATATGCAGAACCTCAATCAGACTCCACCCCAGACCTACTGAATCGGAGTCTGCATTCTAACAAGGTCCCAGGGCATTTATCTGCACAGTGTGAAACATGAAAAATACTGCTCTAGGCTACTGATCTTCCTGCCTTCAGAAACACTATGAAGATCACTAACCCCCAAGAAGAATTTTCCTTTTGGCATAGAGTATATGATATTTGCAGTACTGTCTGATTTTTCGTTTGTTTTATCTGAAGATATGGGACTTTATTGGCAACTTTCCCCATCATGGGGATAATAACAGATAACAATTATTAAACTATTTAATCGTCCAAGGGCTCCCCTGGTTGCTCAGATGGTAAAGAATCTGCCTGCAATGCAGGAAACCCAGGTTCAATCCCTGGGTGGGGAGGATCCCCTGGAGAGGGAATGGCTACCCATGCTAGTATTCTTGTCTGGAGAATTCGTGGACAGAGAAGCCTGGCGGGTTACAATCCACAGGGTTGCAAAGAGTCCGACATGACTGAGCAACTAACACTTTCACACTTACCAGCATTTTAAGTGCTGGCAAAATTCGTTTTATTTTTCCACCTCCCCTTGAGTTTCATTATTCCATGATCCAGAAGAGAAAACATGCAGATTCAACATAACTTGCTCAAGATGTATGCTGTTAAGATTCAGAATTGGTGTTGGAGCCAAGGAATCTGAGTCCCTGGCCTGTAACTGTTAATGTCTCTTAGGCTATCTTCCCAGCTGGCACTAATGGTAAAGAGTCTCCCTGCCTAATGCAGGAGACACAAGAGATACAGGTTCCATCTCTGGGTTGGGAAGATCCCCTAGCATAGAAAGTGGCAAGCCAGGGTCACAAAGAGTCAGACATGACTGAGAGAGAGACTTATTTACTTGTTTACTGATATGGCAAATGTATTCTCAACTTTTGATCAGTTTATTTAATATGTTCATCTTGTTCCCAATGTACATCAGCATATTTAATAAAGTTTAAGAAGTAGCACATAATAAATTTTTTAATATATACTAGTCATTCTTTTAAGCATCCATATTCATTTGCTCATTTAGTTTTCACAGCAACCTTGTGAGTTTTGGATTCCAAGTTGGCTCAGTGGCAAAGAATCTGCCTGCCAATGCAGGAGATGGAGGTTCGATCCCTGATTTGAGCAGATCCTCTAGAGAAGGAAATGGCAACCCACTCCAGTATTCTTGCCTGGGAAATCCTGTGGAAAGAGGAGTCTGGCAGGCTCCAGTCTGTGGGATCACGAAGAGTCAGACGTGACTGAACAAGCAACAAGTGAATTTCATTGTTGTTTTTACAAATGAAGAGATCTTTTTTTTTTTAATTCCTCTTAGCGATGGGGAGAAAAAACTCTGAGTTCAAGAGGCATATGACTTGCCCAGTCTCAGACAAGTTAGATATTAAAAAGTAATTAATAAAATAACACCCCCCTCCCCCCGTCACGGTCACTGTGGAGGTAAATTCAGAGTGATGCTTCTGTTCCAGGATTTTCTACTTGACCTTCTCTTGAGCAACTTTGTGAAACAATGTTTCCTAGTGCTGAGGTCAGGGGTAACAATGTCTCAAAAATGATTTTAATTTTAAAATCCTTGCCTCTCCAGCTCACTGTGTCTATCTCCTTAGCTGCAGACCCTGCTGGGAGGCAAAAGCTACTTTAACAGAGAATGCCAACATGCTGGAGATAGAGGAGACAGGATAGAGGTGGAAGGTCAGCAGAAAACACCATCAAATTCTCTAACAGTGCTGTCCACTAGAATTATAATGCATGCCACACTGGTAATTGTACATTTTTAGATAGCCAAATGGAAAGAAGAAACAAGAATCATATTCATTGTAATCATATTTTCATATATGATTCATTGTAATCATATATTTTACATAAACTGTTGTATTAAAAAAACAGGTTATGTTAATATTGTCAATATCAACTTTTATTAAAGTTCAGAAACTTTGCATTTTTTTATGCTTTGTTGTTAGAATTGGTGTGTATTTTTAAGTCACAGCATATGTCCTTCTGACTAGTCACCATTCCAATGTTCAGTGACTACCTGTGATTCATGGACACATTGCTGCACTGTTCATATTTTTCTTTAAAACATTGATGTAAAATGCATGATGTTTTTACTCTGATTTATTTCAGTATTTGAGAATAATTTAATTCCATCCAAACTTGTGTTAAGAAATGATCTTAATAATTAAATATTCTGTATGGATTTTTTACCAATGTTTAGAAAATCTCTGACCATAAGCATTCTGGTATAAATTTTCTGTATATAAACAATGTCTCGGTGGGGTCTTGCTACAGAAAATTTTGTGCCCCTACCTGATTAGATGGACACAATTGTAATGACCTCCATTATAGGATCAAATTTTTTTTCCAAAAAATAGTAGCAATGGTCCCCATCAGAAGTTCTCTTTCACCATTCTGTCCAAACTTATGACATTTAGGAAATGACTTTTGCCACCATATATTTGACAATATATTGTTTTTACCTCTCGTTTGTGTTTCTTTAATTACATGTTAGGAGAATGAATGTGTGGTGTGTGTGTTTAAAGGCCATTAGTATTTTTTCTCATGCGTTTCCTGTTTTTCATCTTGGACAAGTTTTTTATATATTGAAGGAATAGATTATTTTTTCTTCAGTTATGAGCAAATGTTTCCTAGTTTGAAGACACTTAGATGATTTATGTTTTTATGATCATGTAGTTATGTCTACCAGTATTTTCCAATTGTTCTACCCATTCACTTTCATATTTACAAAGGGTTTTTTCTTTCCCTAAATTAAACTTTAATCTGCATTTTCCCCTGCTATTTTTTTTTTCCTGTATTTAATGTATCAACCCATATGGAAATTTTTTGAGAAAGGATGTAAGTGAAATGTAAGTTTAATTTTTTTTTAATTATTGACTGATTCAAAGTACCTTAATATTTCATTGCAGAAGGTTTTAAATGCATCGAATTAGGTACTTAGTCAACTTCAACCACAATTATTTTCTTACACAGTTTTAAGCTAGGTTTTACATAAAGCCTAAATCAGTCCCAAATGATGTGAGAAGTGTGAGGTTTAGAATTAACACAGTGTTTCCTGTACCTGGTCAGTGATCCAGCAAGTGGGAAGGCAGGGAGAGAGGGAGAGAGCTAATGAAAAGCACATGCTGCCAATTTTTATTTCTTGTGCGGAAACATTTCTACTCTGGACTGGTGCCATGTCTTTTTTTTTTTTTTCCTTTTCTTTCTTCCCCTGGCATAGCTTCCTTCATCTGCAGCCAGCCCTGGTAAAATCATTGTTTGCCTGGAGTAAAAAGCCACGGCAGGTGTAAACATGTGATAAGTACCTCCATAGCCTCCAGGCTTGATATATCTAGAACCAGAATTAGTTTCCAGAGTCCCTGAGGGGACCCAGGTATTATTCCTCAGAACGTCTACCTCCTCATGTCCCCTAGGCCCAGGCTTCTCCTGACATCATCTCACACACACACACACACACACACACACACACACACACACACCCCTACTCCTCAAGCTGTCAAATACCATTGTTCAGAAATATCAGCAGCATTCTGCCAAGTGCCCACTTCTCCATTCCACACTCTCACACAAAGTGGATCCTGCTGAAATGTTTTAAAGTTCTTGGTAATTGGGCTTCTCTTTTTTCTTTTGAAAGTTTTTTTTTTTTTTTTTTTTCCCTCTCTCTCTCTCCATTGTTAGAGTCAATTGGTATATTTATTTGGGAATCTGGAGGTGAGCAAGTTAAATGCCTGTTACATAGTTGTCTTAAGAGAAAGACCGCATCACTGGCATCCTAACCCTGTTGGTAATGTATAACTATTCAGCGTTCGCTTGTGCTACACACGCGTGTGCCAGAAAAACAGTACAGAGTGTGTCCCAAGGGCACATCGTCATTACATTGACAGGTGATCTTTCAATAGCACTGAAGGGCCAGTACATTTTAGTAGCACTGCCCTTGCTGGCAGCAATCTCTTCAGCCTCGGGAAGAATAGAGTCGTGTGTGGAATATCGTGCCTGCATACATGGAAGGCACAGACTTGCTCTGTCAGCGGCCACGCATTTTGCACAACTTTTCTATGAAGTGATATAAACCATTTCAAAAGCTCTTTGATGGAGTCCTATCTGATTTTATTGAGACTATAATGATGGGGAAAAAAAGCCATTTCTTTTGGTGCCATCCCTGGGGTGATGCTGCACACAGCTCTTCCAATAATTGTGGACAGCAAGAACAAGTCTGCGGCTGTGAGGGGTAATTGGCTCCTCCTCACTGCCTTTATGGGGAGTCAATCTGAGAATTACTGAGATCGAACAGAACCCACGGTGACTGCAAGACTGAGGCCCATATTGATCTAGAGAGAAAAGGATGGATCTGTCAGGTCCGGGCAGAATACATCATGTTCTTGGTGGGAGAATTCTTTCTGCAGAAAAGGAAAATGATTATCCCCTCCAATGAAACACTTGAGATGAAAGTACACATACTCACAAAGGAATCTAATAGAATCTTGAACATAAAAAAGAAATTACTTTTTTTGGTTTTGTTTTCATTATTATTATTAGCAGCAGTAATAGTTTCTGCTCAGGAAAACATTACAGTGAGGGTCCCTATGTCTTTTTTTCCCCCCTAGGTCTTTCTGAGTTTCCTTCAGTTTATCTGGGCATTTTTATTTTCTCATCACAGTATTCCCTTTTTAAACTCTAGTTTAAAAGACTTTAGTTGAAACAGAAAAAGGCAGACACATTTGGTATATATAAAGTTGGCAGTAATTGCATTGGAAAACCCCAAAACACCCAAATCAGAACCAGCTGTAACCAAACATATATGGAAAGCAGTGCACAGAATTTTCCATGGCCTGCAGCAACGATGTTATTCAAACAATCCCCGAGGTGTCTCAGCAGCGCCATACACGGTGGAAAGAAATTAGATAATGCTAAAGGCTTACCAGATGGATATTCAATCAGTACTTTGCAAAATTTCATGTAAAATTCTCTCCCTAAATTGAATATTGGAGAAATAGCTACACTGAGCTTATAAAATTAACGTCTTTGTTTTCCTGCACTCTTCCCTGACATGAATGTTTAGGGCTAAGAATCTAAGGAAAAAATGTGTGCTATATCACTTAACAGAACACATAAAATAAGCAACAAGGATAACCCTCAAATAATTGGCCAGAAACAAATTGAAAGTAGATTATGAGAAAATGCACAAAAGAAGAGTAATTTTCAATGCCCTTGATTCCAGATTTGAAGTAACAAGATGACTTTTTAATAAGAATCAGACATTTTGTTTCAACCATTGTCTTTCTGTAGAGTATTGCAGCTTTCTAGAATATAGTCATTATGTAGTTCTCCAGATCGAAACACCTAAAATATAGATTCCTTGTTTCAGTAAATCCCAAATTTTCTGTTTCATTTAGTCCCTTTTTAATCTAACTTCACTTTACCTGGAAAAACATACCCCCTGCAAACAATAGCCTACTCTTTAATTATATAATGTGCTCTGTTATCAGTACATACTCTTGGGCATTGTTTCCCTAGAAATGCCCTCTTTTTCCTTCAATAGGTTCAAATTCTGTCCAGTCTTTGAGGCCCTGACTATGCCCAGTCTTTTCCATTGCTATTTTAAACCTCTGTGATCTCCTGTCTGAAGTTTCTCATAATAGGAATGATATGGTTTCATTAAGTAGCAGGTGACTATGTTTTGGCAAGCAAGTCAGAAGGACTACCATTCATGGACATTTGTACTGGGAAAGAAAATAGATACTTGACAGATTCAAACAAGTCCAGTTGGGAGTGCTGAATCATAAATGCTACATTGAAGGACGTGATTTTTAGATATTATAGAAAATAAAAAGGATGACCATACAACCCCATTTGCTCTCTGTGGATCTTTTTTGTATCCTCTGCCATGGTATGTTATGAATTGTGTCCCCTGAATCTCAAAGATATTGTTTCCATATGGGTGCTAAATAATATGCTTTATCAGTCCTTATTGAGCACTTATTACATGACTGGTAATATTCTGAATTCTCTATGAATTAACTTCTTTGAACTATACAACAGCCTTAGAGTTAGTAAAATTATTTGTACTTTCTAAATGAAGAAACAGAAGCCCAAGGGTTATCTTTCAAACCATCACACAACTATGGAGGTTAAAGCACCTGTATAGAGCACAAGCTGGAAAATTTACACTAGGTTTTTCTGAATTCTAACCTGGAATTTTTGATACTAGAGGTAAAATTAATGTGAAATATTTATGAAGGGGGTTAGAAGTGCCTAGAGAATTTTCTGTAGAGTTAAGCAGATCTAAATGTTGAAATAAATGACACCCAATGTTTTCTAAACAAAGGCATCTATGATACTCTCACAGGATGACCACAAATACTTGAGAAGAGAAGGGTTCAAAGCAGGAGCAGGCATAAATCCAGCTATTAATGAGATGGTCTCTGAGTCTCTCAGCACCAACTTGCTCGGATCCTGAATATAGAGAGTTCTTATAGCTTTCCAGCATCATGCAGGCACTTGGATTTATGGAAGTGTTCAGAATAGGGGAGAGATAATTAAAAACATAAGTATTTTAGAAAACTTTGTCTTATGAAAAGAAATGTTAATATCCATTCCCTTCTCTGTGGCTTTTAACCTAAATGAGCCTAGCAGGTACTTGTAAGATATTAGCAGTGGTAGTCCTATTTTAGGATGCAGTAATTGACTCCACTAAATGTACTCATGAGATGTGTGCTCAAAGGTGTTCAACAAATTCATTGTGGATGATTTTGCAATGGATTTCATACTCATTGGAAGGACTGATGCTGAAGCTGAAGCTCCAATACTTTGGCCACCATATGTGAAAAGACAGTTCATTGGAAAAGATCCTGATGCTGGAAAAGACTGAAGGCAAGAAGAGAAAGGGGCAACAGAGGATGAGATGGTTGGATGACATCATTGACTCAATGGACATGAGTTTCAGCAAACTCCCGGAAACAGTGAAGGACAGAGAAGCCTGGCATGCTGCGGTTCTTTGGGTGACAAAGAGTCAGACAGGACTGAGAAACTGAACAACAAGAAAATATGCCCACATCTATGGACAATCTTGCCATATCAAATGTAACTTAGAAAATTATACAAATTCAGTTTCATTTTAATGAGTAGCACATTGAGAATGAAATCATTTGTTCAAACAACAGTCTATAATACTTGATCCTTTGAGGTCCCAAAACCATGACTATTTTATCTAAGTTTGTTCTTATCCTTGGGGCCTGTAATTTTCCAGGTCATAATCCTTACTCTGTTTACATAAAACTCTTAGTCCTTGATAATGAGTATGTTCAAAGTTTACTTTATGTGTCATCATTGCAATTCTCAGGAAGTTATGTTTTCTCTCTAGAATGGCATGTAATTTTTTGGCTGCCAGCTTTGCCTTGTGCTTTAGAAATAATCTCCATGTCTCTTTTGTTGATTTCTTGATGCTGCAAATCTTATCTTCCTACCTCCATCAGTTCAGTTCAGTCTCTCAGTCATGTCCGATTCTTTGAGACCCCATGAATCACAGCACACCAGACCTCCCTGTCCATCACCAACTCCTGGAGTTTGCTCAAACTCATGTCCAGCGAGTCGGTGATGCCATCCAGCCATCTCATCCTCTGTCGTCCTCTTCTCCTCCTGCCCCCAATCTTTCCCAGCATCAGGGTCTTTTCCAATGAGTCAACTCTTTGCATGAGGTGGCCAAATTGGAGTTTCAGTTTCAGCATCAGTCCTTCCAATGAACACCCAGGATTGATTTCCTTTAGGATGGACTGGTTGGATCTCCTTGCAGTCCAAGGGACTCTCAAGAGTCTTCTCCAACATTCAGTTCACAAGCATCAATTCTTTGGCGCTCAGTTTTCTTCACAGTCCAACTCTCACATCCATACATGACCACTGGAAAAACCATAACCTTGACCAGACGGACCTTTGTTAGCAAAGTAATGTCTCTGCTTTGTAATATACTATCTAGGTTGGTCATAACTTTCCTTCCAAGGAGTAAGCATCTTTTAATTTCATGGCTGCAATTACCATCTGCAGTGATTTTGGAACCCAAAAAATAAAGCCTGACACTGTTTCCACTGTTTCCCTATCTATTTCCCATGAAGTGATGGAACCAGATGCCATGATCTTAGTTTTCTGACTGTTGAGCTTTAAGCCAACTTTTTCACTCTCCTCTTTCACTTTCATCAAGAGGCTTTTTAGTCCTCTTCACTTTCTGCCATAAGGTTGGTGTCATCTGCATATCTGAGGTTACTGATATTTCTCCCAGCAATCTTGATTCCAGCTTGTGCTTCTTCCAGCCCAGCATTTCTCATGATGTACTCTGCGTATAAGTTAAATAAACAAGGTGATACAGCCTTGATGTACTCCTTTTCCTATTTGGAACCAGTCTGTTGTTCCATGTCCAGTTCTAATCTTACCTCCATAACCTATGTCTATTTCTGATAAATTTGTGTTTTACTTCTAGATTTAAAATGGAAGTAGATTTCACAATTTGGGGCAGTAATTTACTGAAGAAGAAAAAAGTTGAAAATGAATTTCCTAATGAGAAGAACATAAATGCCATTATATCGTCTGTGTAATAACATAAACATTAAACATGTTTGCAGGAATTCAGGAACACCTATAACAATGTCATCTTAATTGACAATTACTTTCTCTTCTCTAATTCATAGTAGTTGTAAATGGGCATTTATATATGTCAACTGAAGCATTCAATTTAATGGCACTTGACATTTACTGTTAAGTATCATTATGCTTACTTTTTAATACATAAAGTAACAATAATGTGCTTGCTCCTTCATCTCTAGATCAGGAAAACACTTCCTACTTATTCAGTGTGAAGATGTACACACTACTTTATATTAAACATTATTGCCAAGCCAACATCCAGTACCTCAACTGTCCTTCAGATATCACCTCTCTTTCATGGAGTATGCATATTTCAGAGAGACTGCCCCCACCCCCAACTCAGCCTCTGAGGTTTGTCCTGGTTAACCCAAGTCATTGTGGGTAATCTGATATCCTGGGCCAACACAGTTTAGCTTGATTATATCATATAGCAATTAGCATTTTTGTTTTATGCTAAGGAAGGCCATACCTTTGAGATAATTCAAGATATCCTAACCAAAATAGTTGTGTCATCCTAATTTACTAATAATTCACAAATGGAATATTACAGTTTATATATTTGATATATACATACATAAATATATATTGAGATAGTGAAAGTGTTAGTCACTCAGTCTTGTCCAATTCTTTGCCACCCGGTGAACTATACCTTACCAGGATCTTCTGTCCATGGGATTCTCCAGGCAAGATTCTGAAGTGGGCAACAATTTCCTTCTCCAGGGGATCTTGCCAACCCAGGGATTGAATTCAGGTCTCCTTCATTTAGGAAGACTCTTTACCATCTGAGCCACCAGGGAAGCCTATACTGAGATATCTGAGATATAAAATCTATCTATCCATATGTATATCTGATATACATATAGCTGTTGTTGTTCAGTTGCTAAGTTGTGTCCAACTCTTCACGACCCCATGAACTGCAGCATGCCAGGTTTCCCTGTCCTTCACTAACTAGAGTTCATCGAACTCAAGTCCATTGAATCAGTGATGCCATCCAACCATCTCATCTTCTGTCACCCCCTTCTACTCCTGCCCTCAATTTTTCTCAGCATCAGGATCTTTTTCAACGAGTTGGCTCTTCACATAAGATGGCCAAAAGTACTGGAGCTTCAGCATCAGTCCTTCCAGTGTGTATTCAGAGTTGACTATATATATATATCTCCATCCTCAAAATGGTAGCAAGATTTTTCCTTAAACCCTACTGCTAAAGAAAGCAAAATCCATTGTATTTACAGAAAGTTTTACACCTCATGGTAGCTGCTATGGCAGTACATCTTTCTTCAAAAGCACAGTTAACTAATACAGGACTTTCTGCCTTGGGGAACTCTCTCAACATGGCACAGGAAGAGGGAGCACACATGAAAATGAGGAGTCTAAGATAACTAAACTAAGTCCATCTAACCTAAGCAGGCAGAAATCTGAGTTCAGGACTGTGGAGGTCCATGCAATTTGTGGAGCCTGGACCCAGAGAAAAAGCAGCTGTGGGTGAGGCAGGAGACAGATGAGCCTCAGGCTGAACAAGTGGAGTTTTTCGCCTGAGGACAGATACTCCAAGACAAAGACAATAGCAAGAGGGAGGAGAAACTGAGCCTTGCCCAGATAAAAGATAAAGAGACTCCTCATTCTTGGAATCAAGGAGACCTTCCTGACTATCAGTTCAGTTCAGTTCAGTCTCTCAGTCCTGTCCAACTCTTTGCGACCCCCAGGAACCACAGCACGCCGGCCTCCCTGTTCATCACCAACTCCTGGAGTTCACCCAAACCCATGTCCATTGTGGAGAAGGCAATGGCACCCCACTCCAGTACTCTTGCCTGGAAAATCCCATGGACAAAGGAGCCTGGTAGGCTGCAGTCCATGGGGTCACAAAGAGTCGGACACGACTAAGCGACTTTACTTTCACATTTCACTTTCATGCATCGGAGAAGGAAATGGCAACCCACTCCAGTGTTCTTGCCTGGAGAATCCCAGGGATGGCGGAGCCTGGTGGGCTGCCGTCTATGGGGTCGCACAGAGTCGGACACGACTGAAGTGACTTAGCAACAGTAGCAGCATGTCCATAGAGTCGGTGATGCCATCCAACCATCTCATCCTCTGTCGTCCCCTTCTCCTCCTGCCCTCAATCTTTCCCAGCATCAGGGTCTTAAGGTCTCTTCCTGACTATCCTTGAGAAGAAAGACTCTTAAAAGTTCAACCGGGAGCAGGCGCCACCCCATTGTCAGTAATGTTGACCTATCCATAGGCTTCTTCACTAGAATCCACTTTGGCTAAGAGATGCATGTATACACAGGGAGGACCTTGTTAGGTGCTTAGTCACTCAGTTGTGCTTGACTCTTTCTGACCCTGTGGGCTGTAGCCCACCAGGCTCCTCTGTCCATGGATTCTCCAGGCAAGAATACTTGAGTGGGTTGCCATTTCCTTTGAACATGTGTCTCCTGCACTGCAGGCGGTCTCCTACATTGCAGATAGATTCTTTATCATCTGAGCCACAAGGCAGGACCTTGAGATAAGCCAATTATGACTCAGAACCAGGCAAAGCAAGATGACTGGCCAAAGAAAATCCAAAAGAAATGCCCTATATGTGTTTTAAACTATCTCGAGGACTTAACTCTCTCTGAGTCTGCCTGTGTGAGTCTATTACGGGTACCATTTTGTCTACTAGTAAACGTGTCTATTTCACTGCTTTCCGTCACTTTGTGGGAATTCATTTCTACAAAGCAGACAAGCTTTGTCATGGTCTAGTGGCTAGGATACAGTACTCTCACTTCAATCTCTGGCTGGAGATCCAAAATCCTGCCTCAAGCCACTGCAGGCCAAAGTGACCTGAGATTTTGGGAGCAGGGTAATGTCTATGCAGAGGTACCTTTTGGGTCTTCAGCTGAGGACTAGATTAGTTTGCAAAGTCTAACAGAAATCCGAGGCTTCAGGGCTGGAATTGAGAGTTGTCAAGATTAGGAACATCTTTAATGGCAAATAACTAAATGGGAGTTAATTGAAACAAAAGGAAAACTTGGTAAGCACCTAGAAGGGATTATGCAAGGTTTCGTAAAAGGGAGAAACAGCCAAAATGGGAATGCAGGAAAATACCCAAGACACAAGCTTCATAAGTTTTCCTAGGGCTAATTATGAATGAGAGCATGATTAAACCTAGAGCCATTAGAATTTTATTGAAACAACTACACGCCTTTCCCCCTCAATCCTTAAAACTACTGTATCATGCAATGACAGTTTCTTAAAATGAAAAAAGATCAATCCCACAAATTTTTTAAAAAATCAATTATCCAATAGGAAAGAGATGGATTACCATTGATTGCATCCTGCCTGAGTTAGAGATGATGGATGACTGCAGTCATGGCATTGATCTCTGGGAGCCGGCTTACTCAGGTCTTGCATGGTTTATCATGGGGCCACCCACCCCGAAAATGCATACTTACAGGATAAATTCTACACTTTACATTCTATCAGGGCCCTCCAGCTATTCTTTTGTTCATATAACTTTGATGATGTACCTAAGTTCAAGCACTGCTACCCACTGTAAATATTCTGTTCAGATACAATGACTCAAAAGGAGAGGGCAGCCATATAAACGATCTTCAGTCACTGTGGTTTGTTCCTAAGTGAAGATCCTGAGAGCTCAACTTGTGACTCATACAAATCTTTCACATTTTCAAATAACAAGGGAACATGTGAAATATTAGGGGTTTATCTCAACCTGCAGCATTTCAGGATGATAAATATTTCCAGTTCAGTTTCAATTTATATACTCTATGAAATACGACATATATACATTTTTTTGGATCAATAGTGACTTGATGGTTAAGTAGAATGCATTGTGACTTCAAGAAGACCATTTTTATTTAAATTTATTTAAATCAGACATTCTTCTTGAAAGGCATCTCAACTTCAGCTTCATCTACTGTTCCAAGAATCACATGAACACAGGACTGGTAACAAGAGCCATTTCAGATTCCACAATGCACGTACTGTTCCTCTAATCATTTACCAAATGCAGCAGTTAAGCTTCACTGCCCGCTCCTTGACTCACTGACTTACTGGCTGCTGAACAAAATTGCCAAATGCACACTTACAGGGGTGCTTGTTAGAACTGGGTTAACTATTGTGATGCCAGTTAAAAAGGACAACTGCTAACTTATCTTCATCACCATAATATGTGCACTGCTCATTACACAAAACAAGCAGGGAACACTGTTGATGAATGAGCAAAGCAAAAGAAGTAGGAAATTTATCTTTGTCTCTCTTATGCATTAACCTAAACTAAGTCAATTTGACTGTTCAGCCAATGTCAATTTTTTTTTTTTAATTTTGTGTTATGGTGTTGGTAGATGTTGGTAAACTTCATGGTTAAAGGAAGGAGGGCAGTACCTTTTTTAAAAAAATGAGCTCTTCTGATAAATTTTACCAAATGTGGTAACATTTATTATTACACAGATATTGAAGAGTCATACAAACGGCTCTGTCCTTTAGAGCAGCCTTTGTCCTTGGTGAAAGGCACTTCACCTTGAGGAAATGGTCATTCCTCAGACACAACACTGACAGCTAAGAATAATGTTAATTAGCAATATGTTTAATACATACATTTAATATATTTTGATAGTTGCATATTTAGTAACATATATAAAATAATACTTAATTATTTTCACATAAGTTATCAGACATAATAGTTCCAAGTTGAAATTTTTCATGTGGGGGGCTTAGTTTGATAATATCACTGGGAGTTACCATCTAACTTGTGAGAAGCATACTAAGAAGAAAATAAATAGAAACAAACTTCCTCAAGACTTCATATTTTCTCTGTGTGGCAGTGGGAATACATATTACTGTTTCCTGAGACTTAACAAAATCAACCCTGAATTACAACACGAGGAGTACACAAGTCTAGTGTCGGCCATTATTTGGAACTGGAGCCTAAAACTAGATGAATTAGATTATTATTATTTATCACCATTTTATTATTAACATGAGACTTTTTATATCTGAATTGGTCATGGCTGGTCCAATATTATATAGAGAAGTCCAGAAAATTGAGAAAGAATTCGCTGAGTTATCATATCAGTATAAGTTGACATGCTAGATTTTTGGCAATTAGAGGGCAAGCTAGTAAATAATTTATGTAACGATTTTTATAGAAAAATAGTTGTGAAAAACTAGCCATCCAAGCAAGCAGATCTGTGCTAAGGAAAGGAGGACACGGCATAAACAAACATTCATCGAACACCTAGGTTTCAGACACAGGACTAGTTGTGATCACATACAATCTCCTTTATTATGGAGACTATCTCTGTGAGGTATGGGATGTTATTCTCATGTTTTTAGATGACGATACACTATGACTCATGCTAGATAGACCTACTTATATTAACCTAACAATTATGTTATAAAAGTAAACTGAAAAACTGCTGACATGTAGAGTATGAAACATCTGGATTTTGCCCTTAAAATACAAGTTTTTATTGACTTTCTATCATATAAATGCAGTTGTACTCTAACTCTGAAATGTAATACCATCAAAGTTCTTTTCTGGATGGTTATGCTGTACTTTTTTTTCCTTTTCTGGGCACTCTCTGGTCATTTCATCCTGTTTATATTATTTTTATATCCTTGGAGGATGTAAAGATGGTGTTTTCATGAAAATGAATATTGATTTTCTTTGATTCAGGAGGCTGACTACAATGTGGTCATCATGTGAGCGTGCTAAGTCACTTCAGTCACATCTGATTCTTTGCTACCCCATGGACTGTAGCCTGCCCAGCTCCTCTGTCTATGGGATTCTCCAGGAAAGAATACTGGAGTGCTGGAATACTGGAATACTGGATTCCCTCCTCCAGGGAATCTTCTTGACCCAGGGTTAAACCTACATCTCTTACATCTCCTGCATTGGCAGGCAGGTTCTTCACCACGGGCACCACCTGGAAAGCCCCTGTGGTCATCATACCTATGTCTAAAACTCTGGTTCATCTGGGCACTGAGTACCTGATGGAACCCATAAAAAGTATAACACTTGCCTACAATGGGCTTATCTTTGCCTGGAAATTAAGCCCTTTTTTCTTTGCGAGGAGCTACTCTACATACTGTAGCACTGAAATTGATTGGTCTCATCTCAGATGGTATTTTCTTTTTGTACTTTACTCAAAAGACCACCTGAAAACCAGGAGAGTTTATACATAAGTTATATTTTAATTGACACTACCAAAGGGCTTCCCTGATGGCTCAGATGGTAAAGATTCCGCCTGCAATTCAGGAGACTGGGGTTCAATTCCTGGGTCAGGAAGATCCCCTGGAGAAGGGAATAGCTACCCACTCCAATATTCTTGCCTGGAGAATCCCGTGGACAGAGGAGCCTGGTGAGCTATGGTCCGTGGGGTCGCAAAGAGGTGGACATGATTGAGCAACTAACACTTTCACCACCAAAAGTTTGTTAATAGTTCAGAAGATTAGTGAGTGTTAATGCTTACCAGCAAACGATATCTTCTGTAATGGGTTTATAGGGAGAAATAAAGATTTGTGACCTCACTGCTCTGACCTGCTCTTCCCTTTTAAAATATTGATACTCATTCTGTAGTCACTTATAACCCTCTGTTGTGCCTAATTGGAGGCGCTTGGTCCCACTGCTAGCTTCTGCCTGTGATAAATATTTAATCACTGACCGGGGAGCTCCTTTTTGAGAACTTTTTGGTCTATGACTCTTGAAAACAGAGCAAAGGGCATGGTTACCTGGAAGGCGCCTTCACTCCCTGGTCCAGGGTTGAGAAAGGTCCATCCAATTACCTCTGCTGAGAAACAGCAGTCTCCTTCTCACTGACTGACTGACATTTAGACGTTTCTCTCCTTACCTCTTCCGGTTGGTAAAAAGGAACTGAATACAAAACGCACGTCCACTTTGCTAGCGTATTTCCTCCTCATCACAAAGTTAGGCTGTGGATATGTGGTGTGTCACTCTGTGTCATTTTTCTCTCCAATTAAAAATAATGGATGCTCTTGGCCTGTCAGACTGTACAATTTTCCTGTAGGGAGGAAATTAGCTGGTATCTCCACAGAGCCATTGTCCACTAATTTGAAGTTCAAGGTCTGACTGTGATCCATCTCATGTGCCCCCACATATCTGAGTGTCACTGAGAATCCACACTTCCCATGGGAAGACTCTGACAGGCTCGATAACAGCTGAACCCATTTTTCCTGGAATAATTTTCATGCAAACTGGGAATGAGAAAAAATTATCACATCTTTCAATTACTCAACTGTATTTCCTGGAAGAAAGTCTCCTGAATTTGTCAGTAGTTGTTTCATCACATGGATGTTAATATATTTCATTGGCCAATTTTCTGTGACAAATGCACTTTGAGCAAACACACAGAAAAAGAGGTCTTAATGTATTAGGGAAAAGGATGTACAGACACCATTGGTGAAAGGAAGCTGTGTGTGTGTGTTCTCTCTTTGTATTGCAATTCTCCAACATGGAGAAGAATATATATGTTTTCTGCCTGTCTACCTTAGGACAGTTGGGCTGCCAATTGCTAGTAGAATAAGTGCTGACAATCTGAATGTTGAAAACCAATTATTGAAGAAGTGCAAAAACATTTAATTAAATCTTGTAAGCCAGAAGTAAATTTTAATAGTTAAAAACATTTCATTTCCCTTCAATTACACCTACTCAGCCTTCAGGGTAGAGACAACTTTCCTTGAAGGGATTTCTGTTCCAGTTTATAATTGGAGGCAAAATTAGCTATTGTTTGTAAACTACCACTCTATTCTCATCTCTAAAGATTGCCAAATACATGTAAAAGGAATATAACAGGAAGAAAAAATATAATCAAAAACACTAAAGGGATAGCACTTAAATTATTTCATGACATCATCTTTAAGCTCAAGCTTAGAAGTATTCTAGTAACTAGAATACAGCAAAGAGGGTGTTTTGAAGGGGAAAAAGTTTATAAGCTTCGCTAAATTTACTGAGATTTATTTTCATATCATACAATATTTTCTAATTATACTTCTTCAGAAATTTGTTTAGGTATCTCCAGGATATGAGCTACAATAATTTCAAGTATATAGCATGAATAAAGACAAAATTGCAAGTAAAGAACTGTTATTTTTTCACTTTAATTCATTAGTTCTTTGTTCTTTTTATATATTCACCAGATATATTTAGTATGCTTAATACATTTACAGTTAAAATAGATACTTCTATCCTTCTATCCTTCTATCACTTTAGTTCATTTTAAGAGCATATCTTAAATATATATTTTTTATTCCTAAGATAAAAGTTGGATTTTAAATTTAATTGCTCAAAATAATTTTAAGGAGTACCTGGCCCAGTATTTCACTTTGTACAACAGTAAGTTGATTTCCTTTTTTTTTCATAAGTATAGATAATTTTGAAATTAGGACATTTATACATATGCATTCCATATCTTTTTGAGCAACTCTGGAACTTCAGATAAATATCCCCATGTAAGAACTAATACATTTGAAAACCATCTCTTTCAAATTATTTTCCCATTTAGGTTATTACAAAGTAGTGAGCAGAGTTCCCTGTGAAAAAGAATAGATACATGTATAACTGAATCAGTTTGCTATGCACCTGAATCTAACACAGAATTATTAATCAACTCTACTAATATAAAATAAAATTTTAAATCAAATATATCTCTAAGTTACTTGAACAACAGTCTTGGAAATTAGGGGCCTCCTATCTTAAGTACTGCCCCTAAAAACATACTGGAAAAATTTGTCAATCAGAAGGTAAAAGTAAGAAGGACACAATTGATTTTTGAAGTCTTTCACTAGTTTCACTAGTTTTAACCAACAAGAGAAATTTCCTGTGTGAGAAAAATATCAAGTAGCACTCCACAGCAAGCCATGGGATATTTTTGTTCTATGAGTTCATTAAGTGTACATCAATTAATCTAAAAATAGCTAACGGGTAGAAGCTGGAGAAAGCCTGCGTGCAGCAACAAAGACTCAGAGCAACCAAAAAAAAAAAAAAAAAAGGCCTGGAGAGGGCAAAACTACTGTTGGAGGATGGTGATTACTTAAAAATATTTCATGTGAAGAAGGATGATTCAGAAGATGTTGAGATGTAGCATATACCATTAAGACTAGAATAGGAAGTGAATTTGAATTTGAATTGAAATTAATCAAGAGATTAAGGTTAGACAGAGTAAAAATACAATGCTATATATGTGAAACACAATTTCATCTTATTTTAATGTGCTATAAAAATGTCTTCCCAGGAGAATTGGAAAAGGCAACAGGGATAAAAGACACTATCAATCTAGAACACTAATGTGGATGTCTACATAAAGAGAAGATAGTGAATTCTGAATTTTCTTCCATTCCTAGAATTCAGATTACCAGTGACTTAAAATGCAAAATCATCGAGGCTAAACCATCTCTCTTACGACTTCACATATTTAAACTAAAAGCAATAAATCATATGCAGAATCCAATTCAAAGTCACTTAACTCGAAAATAGAAACAGAGTGATCTCTACTTTTTCAGAAATTGGTTAAAACAAAAATGGAAAGGAATTTATGTGAGAGTTCCAAGAAAAATGACTTATAGCATATAAATGCAGATTTGTAGGGTACACACACATACACACATTCAGTAGATGGATTTATAACAAAGAGTTTGGGATGGTTTTCAATCTTATTTTAGTTACAAGGGATATTGAAGTACATTCTCCTGTTTTGCAAAAAGAAAATCTTATTAAAATAAGACCTTTGAAATGATACTTTATTTTTTTCTTTAGAGTGTACTAAAGTTACATTATATTTTTATATGATATCAGTCTGTTGCAATAGTTCTCACTGCAAAGAGGCATAGAAGTAGAAAATTTTCAAGGAGGGAATTTGTTTGTTTGTTTGTTTTCTGGCTTAAACAGAAATTTTTTCTACAGTTCTGGAGACTGGGAAGTTTCTGATCAGGGTGTCAGCCTGGAAAGTTCTGATAAAGGCTTTCTTCTTGGCTTACAGACAGCTGCCTTCTTGCTGTATTCTCACGTGGCTAGAGAGAGCAAGTGTCCCCTCTTCCCTTATCCATGGGATCTTCTTGACCCAGGAATTGAATCGGGGTCTCCCTCACTGCAGGCAGATTCTTTACCATTTGAGACACCAGGGAAGCCCAACTGAAGTATAGTGATTACAATGTCGTGTTAGTTTCAGATACACAGCACAGTGATATACGAAGAGGACACGGCAGTCCACTCCAGTATTCTTGCCTGGGAAACCCCATGGACAGAGGAGCCTGGCAGGCTATAGTCCATCAGGTTGCACAGAGTTGGACATGACTGACGTGACTTAGCATGCGTATATATATATTATTTTTCAGATTATTTTCCTTTATTGTTGTTGTTTAGTAGCTAAGTCATGTCCGACTCTATGCAACCCCATGAACTGCAGCACGCCAGGTTTGTATGTCCATCATTATCTCCCTGATTTTGCTCAAACTCATGTCAATTGACTCAGTGATGTCATTCAACCATCTCATTCTTTGTCCCCCACTTCTCCTCTTGCCCTCAACTTTTCCCAGCATCTGGGTCTTTTCCAATGTTCACATCAGGTGGCCAAAGTTTTGAGTATAGCTTTGAGTATAGTATGCTATACAATAATCTATTTTATATATAATAGGGTGTATATGTTAATCCCACCTTTCTAATTTATCCTTCCCTTCCTTTCCCCTTCAGTAAGCACAGGCTTGTTTTCTATATCTTTGGGTCTATTTCTTTTGTGTAAATAAGTTCATTTACACCTTTTTTTAAAATTCCACATATAAGTGATATCATATGATATTTGTCTTTGCCTAACTTAGCTCATTTAATATGATAATCTCTAGGTTCATCCATGTTGCTGAAAATGGCATTATATTATTCTTTTTATGGTTGAGTAATAGTTCATTGTATATACATAAATACCTCACATCTTTATCCATTCCTCTGTTGATGGATGTTTAGATTGCTTCCATGTCTTGGTTATTGTAAATAGTGTTGCAATGAACATTGGTGTGTGTATTTTTTTAATCAGCGTTTAAGGGGACAGTTCTTTGATGACATGAAACTTTTCTGGGCTAATTTAGGATTTGCTTTCTCTCTCTCCACTATTACCCAAATATCACTCCACAGTGTGTTTGAAACCCCCTGCTCCACTAAAGTAGGGCACAATTATATGACAACGTTTTAGTATGAGATGACCAGAAATCTGTATTATTTTCCTGTTGCTGCTGTAAGGGATCATAACCTTAGTGCCTTAAAACAATATGAATTTATTATTTTATTGTTCTGGAAGTCAGAAGTTTGAAATCAGTTTCATGGGGTTAAAATTAAGATATCATCAAGGCTGTATGCCTTTCTGGAGGTTCTAGAGAAGAATCCATTTCCTGGCTTTTACTACCTTCTGGAGTCTGCCTATATTACCAGTAATGATGGGCTGGGTTCATCTCACATTGTATTAGTCTGACTTCTTCTATCTCTCTCTTCCACTGTTAAATATTTTTGTGACTATCTTGGGTCCACCTAGATAATGTAGGGTTATCTCCCATCTCAACGTCAGTAATTAGAAATCTTAATTATACTTGAGACCTTAAAAGTCCACTGTAATATAGCCTAACACATTCTCAGATTCTGGGAAATAGAACATAGGCATCTTTGGTGGGGATAAGTGCATTCTTCTACATACTACAGAGTCAAATGGCATACATGCAGTGAGAGAGAGAGAAAATTGAATTTCAGTATCTATAGATAAATTTGGAGACTTTGCCTCAACTTTAGATAAAATAGAGTTCCATTTTGCAGTACTCTGTGTCAAAATGAGGACAGCTAAGTTGCATTTTAGCTGACCTTCCATCTCGTCACTTGCTAAGTGACATCCCCAAACTGAAAGAATAGAGGAAGTTTATATACATCCTGAGGACAACCCTTTTATGAACATTTATTTTCCCTTTTGTTTACTGACTTTAAAATGTGCTGGAAAGAAAAATGATACTGTGGGCAAGGAGGGTATGGAAGATATTCCAAACAAGTAGCACCACTGTAAAAGTGAAAAATTTCTATCTTGTTCAATGTGCTGTGAAATTTTTTATACATGAAGTTAAAGGACAGGAGTCTCACAGAATTAATTATGGAACAATGCAAAAAAAAAAAAAAGAACAAAAAGAAAGAAAAATTGAACATCTGTGTTCAATTAAAGGGCTAGACAATGCTACCTAGAGAGGTCATCTTTGTGTGAGCCAACATGAACGACCTATAACTTGATTCATGGGAAGAGAGCTATAAAGAAAAAAATATTTTTGGTGGAGATAAAAATAGCTGACCCACTTTCACATTGTGGTTTTCTTGTTTGTTTCACTGGTGATTCCCCAGGAGTCCCATCCAGATTACCACTGGGATTAAAAAGAACTGCTCTTTAAGTATCTTTGAAAAAAGTATTAAAGTATTTGTAGTTGCATATCAGTTGACCAACAAGTCATGTTACATGAAATTTGGACCTTTTATGATTGAGGGAAATTCATTAAATTATCTAGCAAACTCTATGTTCCTGATTCTCTAAACAGAAAGGGTTTAACCAAATATTAAGACATGGAGGGTTCTTAATTTATTAAAACTGGCTTTAATGGGTAAGATAGAATGTCATGCTAAATAGTGAGTAATCCTTCTATTTCCACATAAGGACATCCTAGATGGCATCACTCTTTAGCCTTCTAGGATAATACCTGTTTCAGCATTCTTACATCTAAATGCAGACCCATTGTCAATTTCCTTTGAAAATTCTACAGCAATCAAGACATTCTTGAATGTTCTATAAAATCAAATAGATTCATGATCAGGGATTTTTTTCTCCCTCTATATCCAAGGAAAGATATAATTATGCCCAATGGCTTAGACTATGTTCTTTGCTTTTATAATCTCCAGAGGAGCTGATATATCTAAAACTATTTACAGATACTATGTAGTATACACTTCTTCCATTCTGCTGATTTTAAACTTTTTATTTTGTATTGGGGTATAGCCGATTAACAATGTTGTGATATTTTCAGGTGAATAGCAAAAGGACTCAGCCATACATATGTATGTGTCCATTCTCTCCCAATCCCCCCTCCCATCCTGGCAGCCACATAATATTGAGCAGAGTTCCACGTGCTATACAGTAGGACCTTGTTGGTTATCCATTTTAAATATACCAGGGTGTATATACAGGTCCATCCCAAACTCCCTAACTATCCCTTGCCCCCAGCAACCATAGTTTGTTCCCTAAGTCTGTGATCTCCCATTCTGTTATTGACCTATATTCAGTGAGTGTGAGACACAGCTTATCTTTTTTTTTTTTTTTTTGCAGATTATCTTTTAAATGTGTGATGCTCTTTAAGAAGGACACCCCAAAACTAATGTTTAAAGTGGCAGTGATGTACAATCTAAGAAATAGTGGGAATTACAAAGTTGGGGCAAGAGCCTCATATTTGTACTCTGAATAGTAATTTTTATACAAGATCTTCATTTCCATTTGTAAATTTTGATTCTAGAATAACCAATAAAATCTGGTGAAGAATATACTTTCATTAATTCCAAAAATTCATCCAATGATGTGTTCTCAGGTGAAAGATGTCAGTGCATTTTTCATGTGGAAAATATTTAGGGGCATAGACCATCAGGAACATAGCAAAACATAACAAACTTGTGTTCATATAATTTCATTTTGCTTTAACATATAATGAAATTGTCTTGGCATTTAAATCTAAGGAAGATAGATAAAATAAAAGTGACTTAAAGCAGTTATTTAAGATTTATTATAGCGTAAGCTACAGAGTAAAGCCTGTGCTCAGAAGCTTTTATGTTTCCTGGTGGGGTGGGGGGGAAGGCTTGCCTTTCCTGACTGTAACCCATCAGCTAAACAAAAATCCACCTTGTTTTTAGAAAAGATGTATTGAACACTAGTGAAAATTTGTGAAGGGCCAAGATAAATTCTGGATGCCCTTTCTTTTCATTGCAAATTACTCATTACTTTCCTCCCTTGCAGTAAATTCAGGATATAGTTAAAGAAACTGGGTGGATTTTGGTCTTATCCACCACACTCACCATTTTGTGTTGGGAATTCCCACATCTTAAGCACATTAGACACTTATTACCCAGGTAGGCTCTAGTTACCTGGTGACTCAGAGGGTAAAGAGTCTTCCTGCAAACCAGGAGACCTGGGTTTGATCCGTGAGTCAGGAAGGTCCCCTGGACAAGGGACTGACAGCCCAGTCTAACATTCTTGGCTGGAAAATTCCAGGGACAGAACCTGGCAAGCTATAGCCCATGGGGTCGCATAGAGTTGGATGTGACTAAGCAATACACACACACACATGCGTGCGCACACACAAGGTCAAGTCCATGAGTGTGGGCCCGTACAATCTAAAGAGACAAGACTTTGGAGTTATGCCCTGCCACTGGACAGAAAATGAAATGGTGAAATGCAAGTAAAGACTGCACTCTTGCTCAAGAGACCATTTGATCGTCTTGAGGATGGGAGTAACTTGGTCCAAGCATCACAGGTCACTTAGTTGGTAAATTTCACTTACTGAATTTGGGCTGAGTCCCTGCCGCCCGAATGTGTTGACTGGATGTCCCTCAGATAAGTAGTAAGGGACAGCATTGCCATGTTTTGGCTTTGAGATATTGGGGAGCAGGGAAGGTTAATGAAATAAAGGGAAAGGAACACAGAGTGAAAACACTGATGCAAATGTCAGTTTTTAAGGTATTTAAAGTGTAAATAATGAATATGGATAATTTGGCTGTTTGCACAGCCTGAGAAGATGCCATAAAACTTACTGACATTCAGCTAGTCTCTATCAATATACAGTCATACAAAAAAAAAAAAATCTTAAGGTGTTAACTGCACAAATGCCTGCAAACTGTAAGTCATACCTTTCACTGAACAGCTTTGTCCATTAATCCTCAGGTTTTGAACAGGGTTATGACTAGCTAAAAATTATTCTCTCATTGAAACATAAGGAGGGCTGTCTTTAATACCTCCTATTGTTCTTAAAATATATGAGTACTTTCCCAGAAGGCTATTTCACATATGCAAACCTGGGTTGAAAAAGTTAGGCAATTTGAGATAGAAAAATATTGTGTGTACATTAATAAAGTAATAGCCTTTAGTTGAGTGTGTAAGCTATGGATAAACTTCCAAGTTGAATTAAGTATTTTAAATATTGATAACAAAAATGCTACAGCCTCTGGATTCTACTGCTTTATTTATTTATTTCATTGGAAAAGACCCTAATGCTGGGAAAGATTGAAGGCAGGAGGAGAAGGGGATGACAGAGTATGAGATGGTTGGATAGTATCACCGATTCACTGGATATGAGTTTGAGCAAGCTCTGGGAGGCCTGGCATGATACAGTCCATGGGGTTGCAAAGATTCAGAAGACACAACTGAGTAACTGAACAACAACAACAATTTATTCATCTATCATCTATATCTATTTCATCTCTCTCATTCTTGCTACCAGATCTAAGTATTCTCTGCTTTTAATAAATCAATGTATATATTAATATCACAAGTTATGTCTGAGCTTCACAACAATCTTGTAAGATAGTTATTTTCTCATTCGTGAGGAAACTGAGTCTCAGAGAAGATGACTAACTCCTCGAAGGCCACACAGATAATCAGCCCCATGATGCTAATGTTCGCTCCAAGACACATTGAAAGCTGTCTTCCTTCCATAAGGGACTGCTTGGCCTGAACCAGAGGAAAAGAAAGATGACTCTCTTCATAAACTTACCTCAACTTCAGTTTTCTTAGGGCAAAGTCACTTTTTTATAATCTTGATTAATCCAGATCAGCATTTTGTGAAATCAAAATTCACAAGATAGTTGCCAACAAATTCCTATTTGTGCTGTGCTAGGACAATCTGGCCTAAGAGGCTTATGATATAAAATTACTATATTGTTAAAATGCATTTATGAAATAGATTTTTCCCCTCCTCCCACACTGAGTATAGAAAAATGACGTGCCATCCGTATTGACATGCTCTTCCTATATGCTATTATTCCTGGGCCATCTTGAAGGGAGGATACAATAAAGGTTCATTTGTTATATGGCCACAACAATAGATGGGTTTAAGTGGCTTTTCTCTGTTATTGCATTCACAGCAGATTCCTTATTGTGTGATATAACATGATATACACAAGCAAGGAGCAAAATTCCCAACGTGGCTTATCTTTTTCTGAAAGTGACACTAAGCAGTATTATGTTTTACTACTTGTCTCGGTTTCTTATTGTTTTGATACACTTCATGGAAAATGGTGAGCCATTGTTCATTCCCAGCTAGTTTTTAATCTTAACCCAAAGAAAAAATTCTGGCAGTTCTTTGTGTGCCTTATCAGAATCACTCAGCCAATTCAAATGGATTTTTAAGACACTTGTCTCTTTCTATATTGTGTATTATATTAGTTCATTTTTCTGAATTTTTATCACATATAGATTTAGCTCTAGGAAAAAAAAATACTCTGGAAACAAATCATTTCCCAAAGAATCAATTGGGAAATCTTTATGACTATTTCATTAAAATTATTACTATTCTTAAAACCAAAACAACAAAAATTAGCAAATACCATGATTTAAGTCTTCATACAATCATTTTCTCACGCTGTCAATTTTCTTTTTAGAACCTGTGATTGGTAAATATTGTTAAACACACATTTAAATCAGGATAGGCAAAGTAGAGCTTGACAAACATTTAGATGATGGTGATTCATGACACTACTTGTGTATAATTTAGGTAAAAATTCTTAATGATATATCCTTCCTTTTTTTCTTATAGTTGATTTACAATGTGTTAGTTTCAGGTGTACAACAAAGTGATGCAGTTACACACATATGTATTTGTAATGATATACTCTTGAACTTCAGTTATTATCTAAAGTTTCTGCCCACTTTTGATTGTGTAGAGATGGCAGAAGTAATTGTATTAGCAAAACAGTAGGCTACATCTACTGCCTCAATCCTCTTACAATGGCTTTGCTTATAATAAATACACAGGCTGCACTCAGGGGAATCACCACCCATAAGTGATCAGTCTTCAAGTGGAGAGAACTGACAAAAATGCCAGCCTCTCTCTCCCTTTGTGAAATCAATATTCTTGAGTAGAAAGTTAAAACTCTACCGATCTGCCTAGGAAAAAACCTCTGCAGCAAAAGCTTAACAGTTGAAAATGATGAAGTATGGGTTTGGCACATTCACACACCCATGCATTTTTCATTTTCAAGGAATCGTAAAATGCAGTTTGTGATTTTCAGCAACTGGCATTGGGAATTTATTCTAGTGCACTGCATACACGTGTATCTAGGAAGTAAAAAAGAGTTAGAAGAAGAACGCTGATCAAAATACAGTGTTACAATACTTCTTATACCCCAAACTAAATGTCTTCAGCCATCAGATTAACCATCAGCTTCAAAGGAGGATAAAATCAAAGCTATTCACATTGGCATAAAAATGACTATATATTTGCTTGATTGGTGTCTCTCTAGTCAAACAGATGACTCAGCCTAGTGTTCCAGGCACCCGACTGGGAGGACTGATCAAAAATTGTGTTTTGGATCAGTTAGCTGGTGGTGGTGGTAAAATCAGTTAGCTGGTGGAGGGAGAGTGATCAAAAGTGAAGTAAAGATCTAACAGGCAGGAAATCAAGACAATTATCAAAGAGCCAAAACAAAGGGAGACTTAGCCCAGAAAGTAGACAAGGAAAGAGACCAGAGTTAAGTCCAGGCCACAATATATGGGTGTTCCTGTGTCTACTGCACCAGAGAGAGAGCCCTTTACATTGTAGACATTGAATGATTTGTGTGACAAGGTTTTTGAGCCTCCCAACCAAGGCCTGAAAAATGGAAGGAGAGGAGCTTCTTTTGCATCAACCCACCCTAACACTCATGGTCATGCACACACATGAGAGAGGATGCTCAAACACACTCACTAGTGCTTGCAGGGACATAGCTGTGCCCTGACCAGTCATACTGTCAGTGTTTCCTGTTGTCATCTGTCTGCCACTTTCGAGGGGCCAATCTCCATTGGATAAAGGGAGCATATAGCCAGAACCATCCTATTACCCATGGCTTGTCCACCTCGATAATCAAGGAAAGCTATCAGGCAAAATGAGCAGGTAAGATCATTTGTGAGAACCTATGATGGCTGTCCCCAGGTTTGAAAGTGACCCCAGCACAGAGCTATTGAGGGTAATCCATAATATACTAACTTAAAACTATTTTATTTGAGGAAAGGGGCCTCTTATGACTGTATAAGCTAGCAGAGACTTGGGTCAAGTTCATTGTCACTGTATCTGGTCAGAGGTGCAGATAGCAATAAAAAAAGATGGTGGTGATGCAGTATTAGGCATTCATTGTCAGTAACAACTTAGATGTGAAAATTCTTCCCTCAAGGGCCTTGTGCCTGAGTTCTGCACACTGTACAAATCTTTATTTATTTTTGTTTTATTTTCCATTCTTTAGATGTGATTTCTATTACCCCCAGGGCTTTGACACATAGACTTTCTTCTACTTGGAGAAAGAATCACAAGCTCAAACATACTATTCTTGGGGTGAATATCCCTGTCAAGTCATGAAGGTCTAGGACATTTCTTGTAAGCACATACAGTCCTGCTGCTTTCTTTCTCATCAGCTTGTCATCACATGTGCACTGAAGGGGATGTTCATGATTGAAATTATAGAGGAGTTTCAATTATTAATAATGACAAAGTCAAGGCATGATCATAAGACTACATGGATGGGGGTGGGTAAAGGACAAAAAGAGATCAAGGAATGAAAGGTCACCTAAAGAGTCACCTCTGTGGATATTTAAATCACCAAGAATGATGGCAATACTCTAGACATAAAGACAGTGAGAAACGAGCTCAGCTTTTCAAGGACTGAAGTGTAAAACTTGAGAGGGAGTATATGTCTGCATAATAAGAGAATGGTGGGTACTGCCCAAAGGCAGGAGAGTCCAAAATGAGTGACTGCATGGAAGAGAGAGGGAAGACAGTCTGAAAGTGGCAGCAAGCCACAAGGAAGACACCTGTCCACCAACAGACCCCACGGGTCTGAAGGGTGTGGGACACAAACCATGAGAAGCCTTGGAAAGGTTGTAGAGAAAACGACTTTGTAAAGAGACAGTCTGATTTCAGTTAGAGCAAAGCGATATAATGAATGTTTAGTGAAGAGGTAGAAGATACATGGGATTTTTACTCATGATTGACTTAGGGTCCCAGAAGCTTGATGAATTGATCAAGTTCATCGATCAGGGCATAGTGGAAGAAGGGTTCAGAAAAGGCTAAGTCTGGAGTAATTGGATTAGATTTCAGAGGATGAGGGGTGATCTGCACTCCTGAGCTTCTTTTGGTGACTACTGCGAGAAGGACAAGAAGTGTGATGAGATGAATCCTGGTGCGCCCTGAGGTGCTCCTTCCTCTGTACACTGGTTACATCTTTTACAATCCCCGCTTTAATCCTTATACCACTGTGATTAAAACATGCTTTCTGCCTCTCCATAACACTGTGGTAACATGAAGACCTTCCTTATCCTTTATATCTCAAGCATCTACATATATATATATATACATAATATTCCCCTACAAATAAAATAATCAGATAAAATAATACAGAATACAATTGAATAGACCACTTGATTCTTTTTTTTTTTTTTTTGGCTGCACTATGGCATGTGGCAACCCCTGCAGTGGAAACACGGAGTCTTAACCACTGGACCACCAAGGAAGCCTCTTTTGCCTTTGAGTTGACAAATATCTCATGTTTCTAGCAGGTAGAAGATTATTTTTTGAAAAGAAGGAATATTGGATAACTCTTGACTATTTAATGACATTTAACTGTGAAGAAAGCTGAGTGCTGAAGAATTGATGCTTTTGAACTGTGGTGCTGGAGAAGACTCTTGAGAGTCCCTTGGACTGCAAGGAGACCAAACCAGTCCATCCTAAAGGAAATCAGTCCTGGGTGTTCATTGGAAGGACTGATGCTGAAGCTGAAACTCCAATACTTTGGCCACCTCATGTGAAGAGTTGACTCATTGGGAAAGACCCTGATGCTGGGAGGGATTGGGGGCAGGAGGAGAAGGGGACGACAGAGGATGAGATGGCTGGATGGCATCACCGACTCGAAGGACATGAGTTTGAGTAAACTCCGGAAGTTGGTGATGGACAGGGACGCCTGGTGTGCTGCGATTCATGGGGTCGCAAAGAGTCGGACACGACTGAGTGACTGAACTGAAGTGTGGAAATGAAAATAATCATTCGTTCCATAAATATAAAGGGTTTACTATGTGCCAGGCATTGTTCTAGGTTCTAAAAAAGGCAATTTGTTTTTAAAACAAGGAAGAAAAATATGTTTTTTTACCTTCATGGGCTATAGCGAGGAAAACATGAATCTATGACATAATCATACAAATAATTGTTAAATTGTAACTATGATAAGAGCAGTATAGGATAGTTATGGAAAATTACTGGGTGTTTGAAAGTTCTTACCAGAAGTCACAGGCCCATTCGAGGATAGCAGGGAAGCATCCACAAGGAGGTGGTAATATAATGAGTGCTAGAGGAAGAATAGGAGTCAAGAAGATGGAGCAGATGGATGAAGAACAAGCCCAGTGAGGACCACAGAGGACAGGCACCCACCAGGCAGGCCTTTGTATAATAGTGAGACTTGGTCTTTTATCCTAAGGGTGGTGGCAGTCTGTTAAAGCCACATCTTCATAAAACTATGATCACAAGAGTTAAAATTTATCCCCACTAAAGATGTAATTAATATGTTAAGATGCTAAAATTTTTATTCTATCAAATACTGTGTTGTTCACGAGAGGTGAACATGTGGACAAACATGGTCTCTGACTTACAGAATCTCACAGTCACGTACAAGAAAAGGTATGGGAATATTTATAGCGATAATACTTGTGAGCATTTGTAATAACAGCAACATATGTAAAATTCACAATTAACAAGAAAGATTACAGCTGAGACTGTGAGGTTCGCAAAAAACAACTCTGAGTGCTTGCTCTCTCAGGAGGGCTTTGAAAAATCAACAGGGCTTCTTCCAGACAGACATGCAGACAAGGGGACAGCATGAGGAAACGCAGGAGTGTACAGAACAGCATGGTGTGTATGTGCATGGGAGTTGGGAGGGGGTGACTGGTAGTAACTCAGCATTTCAAGAGCGAGGAGTACACAGGGGATGCTAGCAGATGAGGCCAAGGGGTTGTCTCTGGGCAGGCAGTGATGGGTGTTATTTGCCACAGCATGAAGCTTTTCCTAAAACAAACTAACACATAAAAACAAAAAACTGTTGAAGAAACACAGTGGAAGAAAGAGGCAGGGCAAGAAAAGTGACTGGTTGTAACAGAGAAAAACAGGGACAGTATAGTTTTCCTTCCCCTTAGGCAAAGTCACTGCACAGAGGACAAATGTTGACCTTGTTCTGGGAGCGCCAGAGCCTCTCTGTGTCTCATTCTGACTTCTTTAGCTTCCTCTCTAAATTTTTCCCCACTCCATTGTCTCTGCTTAATTAACTCCTATTCTTCTTTCAAAATCCAGAACTCTCTGGGGCTTTGGAAAGAGGTGTGGGGGTGAGAGAGGACTCAACATCTCTTTTGTGTTTCTTTTTCCCCTCTGAATGCTAATTTCACATTTCTAATTTGTTCACATAACAGCTGAAATTCTTCCACTGTACTTCCAAATACTCCTATAAACAACCACCCATGGGAACTTTATTGGCTATAGATCACGGACACCAAGACTCTTTCTTGTCCATCACATGAGTGTAGGGGATGTCTGTGATCAAACAATTTCCCAAAGGTTATAGTGGCATGCCTTCACAAGCAAACAATGGGAAACAGAGGTATATGAGGGAACTCCTGCAATTTCTAAAGGAATACAAGTTACATTAAAAAAATAAAATACAAGCTTTCCATCTTGAGATGTATAACTTCCTTAACTTTCAGTTAGCCTCATACCTTCAGGCAGGAAGGAAGAAATGCAATATTGGCAAAAAAAAAAATTCACTAGAATTGGCTGGGAATGATGTGTTTCTGGCACTCTGAGATACTTAACACCTTTCAGAATAGAGGAAAAAATTGCTTTGAAACGTTTCAGCAAGGCACACATGGAGAATATTCTTGATCAAGACAAGCTGTCAGCACTGTATTTTACCATCGCTGCTCCCCCACCCAATTCCATCACTAAATATGCTGTTTTATTCTCTCATGTGGGGTCAAAAGTCTAAGAGTCGGCTTTGGTTTCTGCCCAGTCTCAAGTAAATTTATTGTAGGAAAAGTGTTGCTTTTTCCTTTTTTTTCCCTCAAAGAAACAAACAAAGATACGCCTGGCTGGTATCAGTATTTATTAAGCAGGTAAAGACAGTACTACATGGGCACGACTCCAAGGACATACACATGAGCTTTAAAAAAAAAAGATTCAAATAAAATAAAATGCTTCTCTTACCTCAGTCAGGCTCACAGTATCTCTCTCTTGTGGAGAACTATCCTGAAACATTTTACTGTAGTAATATTCTGATGTCTTGGGTGTATTGTGATTTATTTTCAACAGGTGTACATGTTAACCTAGTCAGAACTGAAATGTAGTGTGTTGGAGTCCATTCATTGAACTGGATCACATTTGTTAGCATGATCTGTCCAGAGAGTAGTAAGCAGCACTTCAAATCTGAGCTGATAGATTTAGTCCAAATCTTTAATGCCAAACTTTTGGAAAATGATAAACAGATGGGACTGATCAAATCAGACTGGACACAACTTGATCTGTTTTGATGTGCACTCATGATTTAAAGTGAAAAAAATGTTGGACATGGTATCAGCAGATTTAGATGTGAGTTTAAAGTTGGGTCCCTTATTAGATGCTTAATTTTGAGCAACTCATAGGACCTCTCTGAACTCCAGTATTCATTGATATAAAATGGTATAATAATACCTATCTCAGAGTGGTTTTGTGAAGATTAAACTGCTTTATTTGATTTTATTTTTAAATTTATTTTGTTGAAGTAGAGCTGATTTACAGTGTGTTAATTTCTACTGCACAGCAAAGTGATTCAGTTACATATATAATATATATATATATATATGTATATATTTCATATTCTTTTCCATTATGGTTTATCATGGGACACTGAATATAGTTCCCTGTTCTATACAGGAGGACCTCATTGCTTACCCATTCTATATATAATAGCTTGCATCTGCTAATCTCATTAAATTGCTTTAGCCCAGTGAAGTGCTTGGCAAGAGCTTGGGGTACAGTAAGCTTTTAATAAATGACTGTTGAATCAAAACTGAATGAATTCAACCTGAATATTGGGAAGCATGCTTTTTTTCTGGACAAAACTTTGAGACAAAAGTGACGGGTAATCACTGAAGAGGGTGACCAGCCTGCACCAGACAGTGTGTTGAAGTCTTGATACAGTGTTTACTGAGTGTCTACTTTATCTCAAGGTAAGAAGAGTCTTTTCCAGATCTGACCTTGAGTTCTCAGCATAGTACTGGGCCACTCAGAGCCTAAGGTGCCTTCCCAGACTTGTGAAATTTTTTATTTCAATAACCAAGAGATGACTTTGCATAGAAAAAAGAATTACTGCTTCAAAGCTTAACCAAATGCAATTCAGTGTTACTAACAATGACTGAATGCTTGTTATGAACAAGGAATATAAGTCTTCCTAGGTTGCTCTAGAGGTAAAAAATCTGCCTACCAATGCAGGAGACACAAGAGTGCACATTTGACCCCTGGGTCAGAAAGATTCCCTGGAGCAGGACATGGCAACCCACTATACTAAAATTGAATATATATGTCAAAACATGTTTAATGTAATGCTGTACAATACAAAGAAAGTTTATGGTGAAACAGAATAATAAAGTTTTATTTGTTCACTGAGATAAAGATTAAAGAGAAAGGTTGAGTTTTTCTTGGATGCTATTATGTGTGAAGAGAAGAGGTCCACATAGATGGAGATGTTCAAGAGTATTTAGAATTAAGAGTTTAGAGCAAGTGAGTGGATGCACAAAATCACAGAAAAGGGCTTGTCCTAAGAGTCATTTCCAATGTGTCCTTGGTGCTCCCAGCCTCCCATTTTTACTCCCTTTATCATCTCTTTTATTTTTTGTCTTTTTCACCTAGAATTCCTAGACAACTAATACCTGCATTTGTCTTCTGCCCTGGTCTCTCCAATCAGAAGTAAACCTATTCCATAAGCTCAATTAGATTAAAATTAACCCCAGGGAGAATCTGCACTATAAGAAGAACCACTGGAATGGAAAATGAAATGAAATGATAATTCATAAAATGTCCCCAAACCCAGTAGTTCTGACAAAGGACAGGTTGGGACAGAACACTTCCGCCATGGACCACTGGTAACTGGCTTCTTCTCCAGCCCTATGCCTTCTTGTAAGGGAGGTTGCTAAAAGGGACCAGCTTTCTTGAAAGGAGGGTAAGGGTCAAGGATGGAAAGGAAGCCACTGTATGCTCAACAGAACTTACTTCTACCATTTTTAAGCAGCAAGACTCCAGATTAACTTGGAAACCATCACTGTGAAGAGGTTACCAGAAGAAGGGGAACATGGTGGGTATCTGTGGCCTCCGAGGTGTACAGTGGGTGTCTGTGGCCTCCGAGGTGTCCCTGAAAGGCTGCGGGTTGGGAGTTGGGAGGGCAGAAGGGATCCAGGTAGACAATCCCTTCTGAATGCTCGTCTCACTTTCCAAATTTGTTCACCTAATACCTAACAACAACAACAACAAAACCCTCTTACATTTCTATGATGACAGGTTGAGATTTAAACAGGCTTTCACTTCCTGCCCATCATTGCAGTATTCATGTTTTCATTAAACACTGGCACTTTTTCTCCAGAGATTTCTGGGTGAAGTGACAGCTAAATATAATGGAGCATACATCAATCAGCAAACATCAGCTCCAGGGGCATCTGGAAGGAAAGGTGAGGAAGTTTTCATATATGTGTAGACTCTCTGTAGCGAGACTGAATTTATCGCCATGCTCCCCACAACCTTTCAAGAGCCCAGGATGTGAAATGGGAGAGGGGAAACCTGCTTCTTCAGCATCAGACCTTCAAATCTTTGCAGCAGGAAGCATTTTATTAAAATTATTCATGGTTTTTTAGCAGAAAAAGCAATTTTGAGTTTGGGGTAAAAGAAGATAAGCTAAAGCATAAGTAAAGGATCCTATGTAACATAAGAATAAACTATTAAATATCCATTTGAACATAATCAAGGTTCTACAAAGGAAATATATTACAGGAGATTGTATGACTACAGACCAAGTTTAAAACTCATATCTCCAAGCTTATGTTTTCTTTCTTTTTCCTTATTTCCCTGTCTCTCTGCTCCTCTCCCCCTTCTCACTCTTTCTTTTCCCTCTCCTAGAAAAGAACACAATGCAAGTTTTGAAACTACAATCCTCACAAAGCGCTTATGATTATTTTTCAGTGATATTTCTAAAAATATTGGACATTTAACTTTTATTTCATCAGCACACTAAAAACTCACTTTGTAAGCATTAGAGATTTTATCTCTGAATTATTGAAAATAAAAGCTAATCCAATGAAAAATTGCAAATATGACACAAGGTAAAGGCAATACATCTTTAACACATGTTGCTCTGCTGTGCTGAAACATCTGAGTTAGACTCACAGTTTTTTATACTGTGGGTATAAAAGTCTTCTGTATGTTTGCTAGGAAATATGGAGGCAATTCAAGAGGGTTCTTCCCTACAGAGGATGTATTTTATGTTTTTTCTCCCTAAATCTTGCCAATAGTTATTGGTTATAAACCACAGGATGAATTTGCAATAGAATTTTCTGTCTTTACTAGAAAATCAAATTGGCAAAGCTCCTGGCTGGTAAATAGTGTTTGGGGATTACCCAATGGTAGGGTTGGAAATAACTTTGGAGTATACAACTGGGATTATTTACTTTAAAATCAGGAGTATGCCAGTATTATAAAGGAGGGAAAATAAAAGTCTTGCATGCTACATATCATGAGCCAGGAGCAAAGATTTGTTTCACATTCTCAACTTGAGTGATGCACACCATTTTTACTATTATAACCACCTTGACTCTCACAACCATCAGATATACTCTTTGGTGGAAGCTCAGATTTAGGGGGTACACCTTGGTTTGAATCTGATGTTGTCAAATCCCAAGGAAGTTATTATTATCTGATTCATGATGTATAAAACTTTTCAGCAGGATTTTTATGGTTATATGTGAAATAATATGTGATTTCCTGATCCACTGTGGACCATCAGTAACTGTTAGTTCTTATACCCTGATTGGAAATTATAATTATGTGAGTTGATGGATGTGTTAACTAACCTTATTGTGCCGATCACTTCACAATATATATGTTCATCAAATCATTACATGTATACCTTAAACATACATGATGCTATATGTCAGTCAGATCTCAATATGCTTGGGGGAAAAAAATAAAAACACTGATTTCACATTAAAAAAAGAAATTAGTCACACTTGGTCTCAAGGCACAAAAAGGAAGCAGTTCAACAAGCAAATATTGAGGACACACTTTGTGCTAGAAAATGTGCAAGGTGCTAGGGATATAACCATAAAAAGAATAAGAATTAACATTTATTTAAGAGTGCTAGACAGTAATCTAGACACTCTACATGTAGTAAGTCCTTGGCCTCTGGGAACTTAAAATTTGGTGGGGATACAGAAGAGAAAATTAGCTGATGCAGCACAGTATGATGAGGGCTAAAGGAAAGTTTGCTGAAGGGCCAAGGGGCAAGTTATTAGAACCTGGGAGGAGCAGGAAGATTTCTTAGAGAAGACGGCATCAGAGTACTCTACTTAAGGGAAACAGATGTCCTTACCTTCTGAACTTCTGAATAGTAAAATGAAAAGTCTTAACATTAAAAGCAGACTGTGCACTCTGCCCAGACAAACAGTCACTGAATGGTGGGATTCATTCACCATTCATTCATCACCAAGTAATGGATGAATTACTTGACTTCTGCAGACTTATCTTTTTTTCCCTCATTTTCACATAACTATAGTATTTTCTTCATAGGATGCTGCAGATTCTGATAATGTAAATAAAGTGTTTAGTGCAGTTCCTGGGAAATTGTATACTATTTACAAATTAGATAATCAGTACTTGATTATAATAATTCTTCTACCTCTACTTCAAGGGAAATTTTCAGTATATTTCATCTACATTTCTTCTCAAGTCATGAAATATAATTTCTTGGGATATTTTTGTGCCACTATAACTTCCAGTACTCTTGGGATGGGGGCATGCTGAGGAAGTGCCTGGATCTCCACCTTTTAATTTTGGCTAGCCTGTAAGAGCCTGGAAATCCTTGTCAATTTAAACTTATTCAATAAACAATGCTAAAATCAAATAATAGTTAGATGGACTCTTGAGAAGACTATAGTTTTTGAGGTTCATTTTGGACTGCTGCTGCTTTAGAAACTCTGCAAAGGAGAAAAAAAAGTGGCTATTGCTTTCTCTAATGGAACATTTTCCTCTGGCAAATATACTCTGGGATTGCATAGCACCATTTAATTTCACAAAATGTCAGAGAGAAGTAGTGTTAGCTCATTTGGCCCTCCACAAGAAACTATTTTGTCTAAGATCAGGTGTCTTAATGATTAAAGCTTTTTATGAATGTATATTCCTAGGCAGCCTTATGTAGCCACTACGAAGTCAGATTGTGTTTCAGAAACATGGGTGTCTTATAATAAAGCTGTTTTCTTCATGAGGTAATGTTCCCAAAATATGTGCTGGGTAATCCATGATCCACTAAATCCATGAGCTAATGGGTCTGAAATACATGCCATAAACCACAGAAACTTCTTGATGGGAAAACTGGGCATGGATTATTATATTTCTCTGCATATTAGGGTAGTCAGGATGACCAAAAGTGACTGTTTTTCCCTCTTTCTCCATTTTGTTTCACAAAGATAGACAAAATTTACACTGCCAATTATTTCAGAAGAAAAAGACACTTATGAAACTCTTCCTGCAAAGAAAGGAGAAACAACAATTTGACAGTTTGAAATGTGGCACAAAATATGTTTTGACAATCCCCCCGACCCTCCATGCACACATTAAACCATTAATATGAGTTCTTGTCTGTCAATACAATTACAGAAATGAGAAAAAAATTCTTTGCTTTGAAGGAAAAAGCATTATTATAAACTCAAGACAATTGATTTAAAAATACATATATTTTTCCTTAGAAAGAGTCAGTCCCTTACCAATGTATATTATTTCTGGAGGCACAAGAATGAAGCTACTTTACTCTCAAATCTATAAACATATGTACACATATACTTCAAGAATCTTAGTAACCAACTGGTTTAAACCCTTCATTTTGTAAATGATGAGACAAAGAGCTAAAAGTGTTAAGTGCCATCTGTGGTGGTTTTAAAATACATCCATAATTTATTTTTTGTTAGCTCCCCTCAAGAGATGGAGCCTAATTGTTCTGTTACTGAGAGTAAGAAAACTTAGTGTCTTATTTCTAAAAGAATAGAATGTTCCTGAAGTAACAATACAGGAAATTTGAGAGCAGGTCGTAAATGGCAGTGAAACTTCCTTGGTTCTTGCTGTCCTGAACCACTTGCTCTGGGAGAAGTCAGCCACTGAGTCTGTGTCAGTGAAAAGTCAATGGAATGTGATGAGCAGGATTCTGAGATGGTCCCCGAGCTCCCCACCTCCAAGTGATCACATCCACATCCACAGGGTGGCCCCCTCCACTGAGTATGGGCAGGACAAAGAAATACCTTTGGATATTACTCTCATGACTAAACATAACATGGAAAAGGTGAAAAGATAGTCTCATGATTACATTATGCTATTTAAGCCTGTCATAGTAGACAGCAGAGATATTTTTCTGATATTCTTCTGCTGCCTTTGAAGAAATAAGTTGCTGTGTTATGAGAAGACCGTGTGGCTAGCACCTGAGTACAGATTTTAGGAGCTCAGAGAGGTTTCTGACCAACATTCAGCAAGAAGAAGAACCTCATTCCTATAGCCATAGGAGCTGGATTTAGCAAAAAAAAACCCGGACAAGCTTGGAGATGAACCTAGAGCTCTAGATTAGAACACAGCCCAGCCAACATCTTAATTTTCAACCTCAGAAGAGACCTTGAGCAGAGGACCTGATCTAACCTGTATCCTGAATTCTGACCCATGGAAGCTATGAGATAGTAAATTTATGTTGATCCAAGCCATTAAGTTTGTAGTAATTTGTTACACAGCAATGGAAAACTAATGCAGAAGGGAAATAGGTCTCCTGCCCAGAACTGTACCATATGAATGTGCCATTCTGGAAATACACCCTGTAAGCTCAGTCAAGATTGCAACCCTGGCTGAACCTCATGAGAGATCTTAGGCTAGAACCAAGAACTTAAGCTAAGCTGCTTAAGAAGCAACTTAAACTAAGCTGCTATATTAATCATGCTTTTCCTATTTTATGATGTTTAGGCATCCTGAGGACCTTAGTTGGCTGCAGAGAGACTAATTCCTAGAGATCTTAAACAACATGCCTGCAAAATACAAACACATTTCATATGCAAACCAAGCAACCCTGTGTCCACACCTCTAACTACCTCTCTGTTAACCATCTTCTTAACATAACTCTCAAACCCCAAACCAACATTTGTCTGCCCCAAATCAAGCCAGGGTTAGGTCCCATACATCTAGAGACTACCTCTGCAGCCCAGAGCTCACTGACTGTATTCTCCTAGTCAATTCTGAACTGTACCCCCTGCCTTTCCCACAGGTAACACAGTAGCCTTTGTGCTTGCTATACTTTCTCCTTGACCTGCTTCTGCCTCCTGATCAACTCTGGAGATTCTCCACATGGCCTTCTGTCCAACAGGACAATCGATTTTCTGCAGTTCTATGAAAAGGTCATCAGCTCTATGTTTACACCCATCAAAATTTAATTTGATTATGGAATAGTATGCTTTCTGTTATTACTGTTTTAATACATATTGGGCTATTTAGTGCCTATACTTTTGATTCCCCTTACCCATCCTGTATCCCCTAACATGTACGCATATTCCTAGGTGGTACTAGTGGTAAAGAATATGCTTGCTAATGCGGGAGACTCAAGAGACATGAGTCTGATCCCTGGGTCAGGAAGATCCCCAGAGAAGGGAATGACAACCCACTCCAGTATCCTTGCCTGGAAAATCCCATGGACAGAGGAGCCTGGTGGGCTACATTCCATGGGGTCACAAAGAGTCGGACATGACTGAGCAACTGAGCACACACCCGTCCCATATCCCCAAACACATGTATGCATATTTAGAAACAAATACACTTAATAAATGCAATTGTTTTCAGATTTGAATTGTTAAGGAAAACCAGATACTTTAATAATCACAGTGTTGAAAGGACATTGTGAGGACACAGTGTAAGTTGAATTCCTATAGTTTTACACTATAGAAAATTAAAGGCTACATGTTTAAAAGCTAATGAGTTGCCAATGATCCTTGTTTTGTAAGCTTATTGAGACATGCGGTGCATTGAAAGGAGCAAAAGTTTGAAAACTATTTGTAAAAACTCAACCAATTGCAATTAAAATTAATAGAGAACCTATGTTGCATTTTCTACTATACTCTTTACTAGAGCTTCTAAGTACACACAGTAAAACGAATATAAAATGATTTCATCAAATTTTCATCAAACAAGAAATGTTTGCCATAATTTCAGTTCATTTAAACAGCTGGTTAGTGTCTCTGTGTTGAGGAAATACCATCAGAACTCAGGAATGCAACACACTGGTGTTTGTAAAATGGTTTTGAAAGATGGATCACATGTCTTAATATAGAAGCATACATGAAAACAATTGCACAGAGTTTAAATCAATAAGAAACAAGGGCGAAATATAAACAATAAATGTGGGGAGGATAAACTGCTGAGAGCCATCTCCAGAGGGCAATATAAATAAAACAACTGAAAATTTCCCTGAAAATTGACAGAATAAGGACAAAACACAGATTTTTGAAATTTGTAAGATGATTTGGTAAAAAATAATTCAGTGGAATGTGTAGACACACAAACACAGGAAGAGTGTGACTATAAAGTAATGAGACTTATTTAATCAATCTCACATACAAATGCTTTTCCTTTCAGATGCCATAAATTGCAAACTGTAAATTTTCCTATGGACCATTATGGCATCTACCTATAAACAGGCACTTTTTATATTGACTTGGCTACAAAAGATGTTGACTTGCTCTACTTCCTGGTTTCAAATGGAACAATTATGTATTTTCCAGTCAAGTTTAAAATAGGTCACACTGAAAGTTTAATGAGATTTCTTCTCAAGAAGAACTTCTCCCTCAAGATATCAAGGCTACTTTCTAACTAAAGAGCAGGAACTATTCTTTATACCCAGACATTCTGAGCCTTGTATGGTTTTAAAAAACCTTTGAATTTTCTTTCCTTAGGCAAAGCTTTAACATTTCTGAAATTCAGTTAATTTGAATGTTGTAACAACCTTTGAAACTTGACTTGTATCTAAAGAGAATCATGTGAGCCTCTATTTTGAGTCATTTACTTCTGAGTAAATGACAAGACAATATCCTTGGCAAATCTAACACAAGAAAGTCATATTCAACCACCTATGATTATATTCAGGAAGTCTGGTATTTAACCAGTTTGAAAACTAATATCCACAAACAAACAATCAGGTAATTTAGCAAATTAACAATATCCTCTAAATTACCTCCTAAAGCAATTATAATATTTATTATCAATTAAATTTGCAGAAGAGATGTTCCTAGATATGCTCTTTGATGTTTATTCCAAAATCCCAGGTCATTTTCATTATTAAGTGAAATTTCTCATAATTTCTTAGTTCTTCTCAACTGTTTGGCTTGAGTATAAGTACCAAATGTTTAACATTCCATTTATTACTGTATATTTTTAAACTTTATTGATTTTATTGCCTCAAGCCTTTCTGTATGTTTCTTTACTAAAAGCTTAGATATTATATATTAAAATCAATGCAGGAGAGAACTAAGAAGATTTACTTCAGTGGGAAATCATCACTGAAAATCATTGACCATCCAATGATGGTATTTGCTATTATTTAGTTTGATCATTTTTCCCCTAAATTTTGCTTTGGAAAAATACTGGGTGTTTTAGAAGGGTGGAGCTATTATCAAGAAACTGGGAAGACACATACTCAGCAAGTATCAGGAACCCAACAAGGGATGTACTTCTTCAGTGATACAGGAATCCTCAGGAAAGGTGCAAAGCAATCTGCAGGTGCATCTGTGAAAACAAACAGGGAACACTTTCTTCTTTAAATAGGAAACACGTTGAGAAGTTATTAAAAGGCTAGCAATTTTGGTTAAAGCTTTCAATCACATCAATCGGACATGCTCTGAAAATCAGTTCACGCAGTAACGAGCAAAAGTCCATGAATTGCTTCCTGACACACATTAATAACCCCAAGTATTATACAAATAAACCAAAATCAATATTGGTGTAAGGCTTGGGTAATACACATGATTGCTTGCTTCATGGCTGAAATCTTAGATCCATCATTGACTCCCATGTGGCCTTATTCAACTACTACACTTCTCTGTACTTCACTTTCCTCATCTATAAAATGGGTAAGAACACTCAATTTGCTAAAAGGATTCAATGAAATAATGTGTTTTTCAGTGCTTTAGTGACTATGATCTAATACAATCTTCCCACAGATTCTTCTTAACATGACAAGCACACAGTTACTGTAAAAACCTAAGTCATTTCATCTCACACCACTCAAGATTCCTCCATGTTTCCACATTACTTTTATTTTATTTTTTTTATTTATTTTCTTTATTATTATTATTATTTCCAGTGGGTTTTGTCATACATTGATATGAATCAGCCATGGATTTACATGTATTCCCAATCCCGATCCCCCCTCCCACCTCCCTCTCCACCCGATTCCTCTGGGTCTTCCCAGTGCACCAGGCCGGAGCACTTGTCTCATGCATCCCACCTGGGCTGGTGATCTGTTTCACCATAGATAGTATACATGCTGTTCTTTTGAAATATCCCACCCTCACATTCTCCCACAGAGTTCAAAAGTCTGTTCTGTATTTCTGTGTCTCTTTTTCTGTTTTGCATATAGGGTTATCGTTATCACCTTTCTAAATTCCATATATATGTGTTAGTATGCTGTAATGTTCAGCCGCTATGGAAAACAGTGTGGAGATTTCTTAAAAAACTGGAAATAGAACTGCCATATGACCCAGCAATCCTGCTTCTGGGCATACACACTGAGGAAACCAGATCTGAAAGAGACACGTGCACCCCAATGTTCATCGCAGCACTGTTTATAATAGCCAGGACATGGAAGCAACCTAGATGCCCATCAGCAGATGAATGGATAAGGAAGCTGTGGTACATATACACCATGGAATATTACTCAGCCATTAAAAAGAATTCATTTGAACCAGTCCTAATGAGATGGATGAAGCTGGAGCCCCTTATACAGAGTGAAGTAAGCCAGAAAGATAAAGAACATTACAGCTTACTCCACATTACTTTTAGAATGAAAGCTGAAGTCCTTAAAAGAGCCCATAAGATCCTATACTATCTGTCCTCGTTCGGTCTGCCATTTCTTTATCTTAATTTCCTACAACCCTCTTCTGGCTCAAACTACTCCAGACACTCTCTCTTCTCCTTGAATTTTCACAAACATGACAGCCATGTTTCTGCCTCAGGACCCTTGCATCCACTCTCCCCTTCCAAGGGATCATCTTCCTCCTAACAGCCATGTGGTTCACTTCTCCTCCTTCAACATTTGGCTCAGTGGTTACCTTCTTGATGCAGCTCCATTTAAAAGGACAAACTCATCTATACCCCTCTTGAGTTCCTTCATCCTGTTCTATTTGCTTCTGTAATACCTGATACTCTCTAATATACTATATATATTATTGAAGCACTGTGCTTATAATCTGATCTTCCCTGATGGCTCAGTTGGTAAAGAATCTGCTAATCTGTTGTATTTTCCCCCACTTGAATGTTACATCATGAAAGTAGATTTTTTTGGTTAACTTTGTTTACTAATTCATCTCTCACAATGCTAGAACAATGGTCAGCATAAAGTAAGTACTCCAAAAAAATTAATGAATGAATAATGAATAAGTGGTAGTGAATTTTTGTATTATTATTATTTGGCTTTTTTTACCTTCTTATGACTTGGTCCATTGCCAAATCCTCTGCCATTTTTTTCCAGGCTGTGGCATATGGCAGGTTAATCACTCTCCCCAGGTTGGAGTAGGCTGGTCAGGAGTCCAGGCAGCCTCCAGCTACCCTGGAACATAATCAGTCCCCATTTATCTGCATTTACAAAATAGCTGCGCAGCAGTGTGCCTTTGAGTGAGCATTCATGAGGCTTCCAAAGAACACTCCTTTCTTTGTCTCACTACAGGGAAAAAAAAAAAAAAATCTCATCAAAACTCGGTCTTTCCCCCCCTTTGCATGCCCTGCAATGTAAAGTCAGATCAAGATACACTTCAGCCATAGCTGACAGTGCCTAGGTCCCTGTGTCTCCTCCAGAGACTGTGATCTTTGCCTGTTGAGCAGAGCTTCTGATGGACTAAGCTCAGCTTAACTGCTAACAAGAACAATCACATCATACTTGCAAAAAAAAGAAAGAAAGAAAGTATCCCAAACGTATCTGGACATGCAAAACATGTTGAAACATGGGGTAAATACTGGAGACTTTAAAAATACTTTCTCTGAAATAAAATTCTATAATTTCCCTCTCTCTCCTTCTCTTTCTCTATCCTATAAATACAAAGAGTATAAATTAGGTTGAGGGAGATGACAGATGGTCTCAGAGAGAAAATGTGAACAACGGTTGCTTTGTTTTTGTTTGGGCAAACAAGATGAGAGACACTCACACCACAGCGTGAGAAAGGCAGGTACGGTTGCTGAAGAATGATTTACAGTATTCTAATAAGCTTCTTTGGGATTAAAAATAGATGGCTGTGCATGGAATCACCATATCTCTGCTCTTAAGTAATACTGAAGAATGAGCAAAAGCACCTTCCCCAGCAACTGGCTTGGAGAGCATACCTGCCTAAGTTACCACTTTACCATGTTTAAAATCACAGAAGAGAATACTACTGTGTGTGTATGAATAACAATATATGAAATTAGTCCAATAGGATAATTCTCATAAGTAGGTGAGACAATAAGTCTAATATAGGTACAGTTCAGTGACAGACATGTCAAATTTGGAACTAACATACTGAACACAACACAATCATTATTGAAAACTTTTATCAAAAGTTTCCTCTATGGGTGACACTGGGTTAAACTTGGGGGGAAATAAGAAAACAGTCTTTGCCATTAAGGAAGTCACAGTTGAATGTGGGAGAAAGACAAAGATTGTGATGATTTACCAAATCCAGTTGGTCTTTGAGCAACATGAGCGTGAACGTGCATATCCACTTTTATGCCGATTTTTTTTTAAATAACAAATACTACAGTACTACACAATTTGTGGTTGGTTTAATCCCTCGATGCTGAACCCTACATCCAGAGGAACCATGAATATGAAGGCCAACTTTAAGCTATACTCTAATTTTCAACTGTGTGGAGTGTAGGTGCCTCAACCCTTTCTCTCTCCCCACCCCCTGCAGATGTTCTAGGACAGCTGTAGTGTGGTTATTGTCAATGACAAGGTAAGTCTCTGAATGTTCAGAGGAACTAAAGAGACACTGGGGACGCCAATCTGAAGCAGGAAGGCAAGCAAGAGGTTGTTATTTCCAAATATTTCCAAGAGGTTGTTACAGGTCAGCAAAATCTTGAGAAATACCTTAGCTGGAGTTACGTAGATGGAGAAGGGATTCAATGGGAGTGAATATTATTAGCAAAAGGAGCTAGAGCAAAGGGATGAAGGCAGAAAGAGTAGGCTAGAAGGTACACAGACGGGACCAGAGACAGGCAGAAGATGGTGCAAGATTTTCTCTGCTGTCCTAAAAAGTTTGGAACCTTATGGAGAACTACTCAGAGAATTTACACAAGGGATGGATGCAACTATTACTGTTTCAGAAAACAATACCACTGATGATTCCAAAAATTCAAACTGGCTAGATGATGGTTTAATTCACTGAGAAAGAAAACTAAAAAGAGACTACTTCCCAGGGGATGAGGAAGTGGAGGCAAACTGATGCCAAATTCAGTTTGGGTTTATGTTGAGTTTAAGTACTCCGAGGACTGTTTAGTAGAGTTGGAAAGATAGAGTTTGAGCATAAAAGAGAGATTAAAATGTGAGAAAGAGTTGAGGTCATGAAGCACTTCATCACAGCATGTACGGTCTTATTTCCAGTCTTCTCCTACTAGAAGTGAAATCCATGAGGACAAGGAGTTTGCTTATTTATTTCTGGATTCTCAGCATCTAGAACCATGCCTGAATCATGGTGGGTACTCAGGGAATGATTCTGAATTGTAGTTGAAGGAGATGGATCTGGCTAAGGTCATATCTTATGTGGAGTGGAAATAAATGAGGTCACAGAATGGAACTCTAAATCAAACACTGGGTGAGCACCAAGAGTTAGGAGATGATGTTATAAAGACCAATGAAAGAGATTGTGGAAAACTATTTTAAATGTCATGCAGCATCAAGAAGGAATTTATTAATGACTTTCTAAAGAGGCCCAGTGTGGCGCTCGTGCATAGATAGAGTCAGAGTGCCAAAGATTGAGGAATTAAATGAAGTGAGAGTATCATTACTATTTTCAGGCACATGATATGGAGTAGGGGTGAGCAATGACTGTCAGATGTCTTGGGTCAAGGAAGAATTTCATGTCTACCTATTTACATTTATATTGGGAGCTGTTTGGTTATGGTTGGGAAGATCCCCTGGAGAAGGAAATGGCAACCCACTCCAGTATTCTTGCCTGGATAATCCCATGGAGGGAGGAGCCTGGTAGGCTACAGTCCACAGGGTCGCAAAGAGTCAGACACGACTGAGGTACTTCACTACTTCACTAAGGGCTTAGTAGTGAAAAAGAGATTGAAGATAGGATGGAGTGGTCCCTAGAGGAAGAAGATCCTTAGGGGATTTAAGAACAGGTCTGTCTCATTGCTGGCTGTATCCTGAGTTCTTTGCAAGCACTGGCTACATAGAGAACACTCTATTAATCTTTATTAATTAAGTGGGATATACTACCGAATGAGATAATGATTAAAGAAGAGAATGTATGAGGGTCAGGATCAGGAAGTAGAATAGTAGCTTTTGAATAAGTAGGGGCTCATCTGTCTCTCTGTCTTACTTCTTCCAGATGATCATGATTGGACCACTGCATACATTTGTTCTTTTTTTCTGGATATTAAGGGCTTCCTTGGTAACTCAGTTAGCAAAGAATCCACCTGCAATGCAGGAGACCCCAGGTTGATTCCTGGGTCGGGAAGATCCCCTGGAGAAGGGCTAGGCTACCCACTCCAGCATTCCTGGGCTTCCCTAGTGGATCAACTGGTAAAGAATCTGCCTGCAATGCAAGAGACCTGGATTCGATCCTTGGGTTGGGAAAATCTCCTGGAGCAGGGAACGGCTACCCACTATCTGGCCAGAATACTGGCCACCCAGTATTCTGACCTAGACAATTCCATGGACTCTATAGTCCATGGGGTCACAAAGAGTCAGATACAACTGCATGACTTTCATATCATAAGGGGTTAATTGCTTTTTGAGCCTTGATTTCTCCTTCTTCTCCTAAACTCATGCCTTTGATGTTCTTTCTTTTCATAAAATCAGATATGATGTGGATACACGTTTGTTTCTACTTTCCCTCTCCTCCAGTTTAGTTTCTTCAATTCCACTTGGCCCCAGCAGGTTTTGTATCACTCATTCTATTTTACTTACATGTGAATATCCTCAGCTCCCGCAAGCCAAACTCACCCAGAGTTTTCTGGCTTCCCTATCCCACTTCTGAACATTGAATGGATTATCTGAGATTTCTAGGCAACCTTTCACGTTGTTTTGCAATCAGACCTGCTCCTTGTCTCTTGTAAACACATGTGAAAGCCTCACCCTCCTTTATGAAGTTATCAAAGACTCCTCACACAACACTCACTCAATGGCATAACTCATCTGCTGTTTTTATGAGTGGATTAACTTCAAATTGTTTTTCCATGGAGACGCACAGGACTATGACATTTATTAGCAGACATACTCTTCAAGGGCACACCTGGGAATACTGATCCTTTTTTTGAACATGTGCTGTAACTTCTCCTTTTCTCTCCCACTCATAATGGATGTGAATAAGAACTATGCTAGGGAGATAACCCTAAATTATCTCTAATTAAGTAAGTTCATAATAAGCTTCAACACATTAGTAACAAATACTTTTGAAAATTCATACCAGCATCCCAGGCTCTATGAGTAGATTGGAGCACAACTAAGGCAGACTTAAGTATTTTAAAGGGTAGACAACTTTATTGGGCATGGCTGTAGACTATACCCTAAACCCTACCCAACTCTCTTGCCTATTTCAATTTCTAGCAATGAGAGAATTTTGAATTAATTCATCACTAATCTCATAAGTAAGTCAAAGCTTATGCCTTGTTTCTGACTGAAGTACAGTGTGCATAATGTTGATTTACATTACAGACATTGTACTAGTTATTTATTATTGTGTAATAAATTACACAAAGACATAAACATTTAAATCAATTTTTTTTTCAATTGTCTTGCTCAGTTTTTGTGTACCAGGAGGAATACATCCAGAAACAGCTCAGGGTTTTAGCTAAGATGAGTTTTAGTTCAGCTGTCAACTGGGGCTGTGGTCACCTAAAGGGTCAACAGGTACTGAAGGTGTGCTTCCAAGTGGCTCACTCACTCCCAGAACTGATGAATTGGTGCTTGTCAGTAGTAAGAGGTCTCAGTTCCTCACAGGCTGGACCTCCCCATCAGATGGCTGGTGTTCCTAAGGTGAGTGGTACATGAGGGAAAGGCAGAAGCCTTAATGTTTATTTTTTTATTTTATTTTTTTATGTTTAGCCTGAGGTCACATCTCATTGCTTCTGCAGTATCTTATTAGTTACCCAGACTGGCCTCACTTGATATGGAAAAGGGTTACACAAAGGCATCAATACCAGGACCTGAAAATTGTCGGAGGTCCTCTTGACCATCAGGAAAATTCAGAGTTTTATAGCATTGATATAAGAGAGAATATATATATAGAGAAGTATCCCTATGTTTCAGTATTTTTAGACTCAGTGTTCATTTATCTACTTTTCTTACTGGGATTTCCCTCCTAATAAAGATGCCTTTCTTTTTAAACTGTTTCACTTTCATAATACTTACCTTAGTGCATTTACTATAATTAAACTCAGTAAAGACTTAGTGATAATAAGAAAACTATATGTACTGGAGTGGGTAGCCTATCCCTTTTCCAGGGGATCTTCTCAACCCAGAAATTGAACCGGGGTCTCCTTTCCTGAAGGCAGATTCTTTACCAGCTGAGCTACCAGGAAGCCATGTGTATATATCTGTATCTATCTATCTCGAGAGAGAGAGAGATACACTTGTTTTTTAGGTTTAATTTTAAGTATTTTAGAGAGAGCTCAAAGTCCAGGTTGGTTTTCATTTCAGCCAAGTCAGCAGGCTGTATTTACTCCAAATGCCCACGCATGAATTCAAGGGCATAATGGATATTGCAGAGACTTTTAGTCCTCCTCCAAAACCCCTGCTGGGATGCGGAGAGCAGATGTGTAGTCCTGACACGAGGGACTGTGTGGTATTTCTGGATTAGATGTTCATTAAGGGAAAGTGGTGTAGATGAGCTGTATCCTCAGGAGTTACCACTAATGTTTTCCAGACCCACAGGAATCTCCACTTGTTTTTTTCCACTAACCTTAAGAAACTTCAAAACAGTCCTGGGAAGTCTGAGATCAGTTCTGAATCTCTTCGATGGAGAGATTTTGGTCATCTGATTTTCTAAGTGACTTGAAGCAGAAGAATGGCCTCACAAAACCTTGTTCAAACAGCAAAACCTTGTTCGAATAGCAAAGCCTTGTCCTAACACCTTTCTACGTGTGTTCATGTGCCCTGAACACAGACAAGTAACACAGAAGAATGGCTGCAAGCACACCGAGCTCAGCATTACCCTCACTCCCTTCCCGCTCCAGGGACTTTGTACTTGAACAGGCCAGCAAGGACTTGGAGTCCAGGGGAAAGTGATTCAATGCATCCATGTCTCTGTTGCCTCTTTGCCTTGTAAAAGTAGAAAGATGATGGCTCACGTGTCTTACAGAACTCTGGGGACAAATGGCTAATAAAAATCCAAGCAAAAGCACTCTAAATACAAAACAGTTCTATATGAAACATGCTATGACATGATGATACAGTCTAAGGAGCTTAAATGCTTTCAAGACAATTAGTAGATTTTGGCAATGTCCTTGATATCATTAAGCCCTGAGTAACCATGTTTTCAAGAAATATATTACGTAGTTGACTCAGGTGGAAGACTCTTCCAACATATCAGGATCCACCTTATCGCTTTTTCTATGGCAGGAAAAATGTTGCTTGATTGGGTTGGGTTGCATGGCACCAACACCAAGGAAACATGGTGAGTCAGGTAAAAAAAAAAAACAACAAACCCAGACCAGTGTAAGTACACTGATAGACTTTGGTCCTAATATCACTGTACTCTGTCCACTTGATTTCTTCTAAATTCTGTTTTGTGAATTTGGATTTACCTAGTAGAGAAGACTACTGGCTCTCAACTAGAATGTTTTCTAAAGTCTTCTGTCTACAAGGTGACTCTTGGGTGACTTACTCAGGCACCTTTATCTTCCAGGGAGATTTATTGAGTGAAGCTATCAAGACAATTTCTATTGAGGAAGTAGGATGGAAGTGGGAGTCTATAATCATATTTGATTCTGTAACCTTGTATCCTTTTCCTATAAATACAGTTTTTGACAAAACATTTTTCCCAAATTGAAATTTATTTCATTCCGAAAGGTTGGAAGAATATTAGGAAAATGGGAAAGAATTGTGTTAAATCTTCTACAATAAAAGGAAACTGTTTGAGAAGTAGCCCAGTAACGTAGAAGGACATCAGAACTGGAATCCCTATTTTATTAACTATTAACTGTGCAAAATGGACAAGTGGCTTATCATTTTATTTCCATCAGTAAGAAAAATGAGACATAAATATTAACACCTACCTGGGTACAAGGATTAAGTGAGATAACTTTGGGTCTCTGTTTTGAGCATTTTGAGGTCAGCAATGGATTAGAGCTGTTCAAAAAATACACAGGCCTACCTAAAAGTGTTGTTGAAATTTCTCAGAGTTATATTGTGTGGTATTTATAGCTAGATAAGAATATATTTTAAATTGATCCCTGATCATATTTTCATTCTTTCAGACTTGTTCTACCTCATTGTCTCTGTGATAATAACTATAATTATATTCATTCCTCATTATAAAGCTGCTCCTTTTTCTTTCCTGACATTCTGCCTTCATTGACTAATAACAGTGAAACTATCCTCGAGGTTATTTATAAAATTCAGGAGAATGCAAAGGAATGTCATATGCAGTCTGCATTATATGCTTTACTGTAGTTTTCTTATCCACAGAATAAATTTCCAAAAATTAAGAGTTGTAACACAAGCTAAGTCCCTGTTTTTACATGTGTTCGCTTCTAAGGCTCAAGTCAAAGCTCTCCTAATTTTGACCAATGCTTCATCATCATCTGTCTTTAAAACATCCAGGGAAATTTTACCATTCCTCTTCTCTCTTCCCTCCCCTTAATATTTTCAGCTCTTACTGGTATAGAGTTTTAATCCCTTCCCTGTCATTTTCTTCTCATGCCTGGAGTCCTTAGTAGAGGTTTTAGGTGAAAAACATCCCATTCACAGTCTAACTTTGCACAGTTAAAATTACATTTTTCTTTAAAGGGAGAAGTGTTGAATGTTATTCAGACTTTTAGGGCTTTGGGGAGTGAATTTTTAGAAAAAGCGATTTTTCATATTTGCTTATAGATAAATAACCATGTGTCAATAGCGATCCTCTATATGTCATTTATCTTTTTCTAACGTATTGTCTGTGAAAGATGATTTTATGTTTCCTGACAGGTTTTCAAGTGAATGATTTTATAAGAATCCTCCTGTATTCCTCCATTATTTTTACCAAATTGCACATCAGTTTGGCATTTTCTCTTAACCTTTTCTTTATTTGAGGTAATTCTTCAGTTCAGGTAAAACTATTAACTTTGGTTACTTTAATTACTTCAAAAGGAAAGAAATTCTAATGTACCATAGTTTTTTCTATATCTCTTACAGACTTTGCCTAGCTAACATCACCTACCCGCTCTGACTCCACGGTCCCTAGCTTGTCGAATGTACTTATAGCATTCCTTCTTAGTCTGTATTGTAATTTCCAGTCCATATTGTATTCTTTTTCTAACCTGTTTTCCATAGCAACCATGAATTCTTTGAGGAACTGAACTCTTATCTTATTCAACTCTATTTCTAGCACACAGCATTGTGAGTGGCTCTATTTAGTGCAATGGTTTTCCATATTTGGCTAAAACCAGTCCCATGGGGCAGCCAGACCCTACCCTACGAACTCATCCGTTCAAGTCAAACCACACATAAACACATTATAGTCCTGTGTACATAGCAGCCTGACCTCTCTCCAAGGAGCCAACACAAATACCATCCAGTCTCTTCATCCAGTTCAAAGAGAGGGGCCTCTATGTAGCACAGGGAACTCTATACTTAATGCACCTTGGTGCAAAGTGGTGACCTTGAATGGGAAGGAAGCCCAAAATGGAGGGGACATATGTACAGGTCTGGCTGATTCATTTTCCTGTAAGGCAGGGCTTCCCAGATGGCTCAGTGATAAAGAAACTGCCTGACAATGCAGGAGATGCAGGTTCAATCCCTGGGCTGGGAAGATCCCCTGGAGAAGGAAATGGCAACTCACTCCAGTAATCTTGCTTGGGAAATTCCATGGACAGAGGAACCTGGCAGGCTACAGTCCACGGAGCTGCAAAGAGTCAGACATGACTTAGCAACTGAGCATGCAGCACACACAGCAGCAAGAGCACGCAGAAACCATTACAACACCGTAAAGCACCTATACTCAATAAAAATTAATTTTAAAAAAAGAGCAGGGTCACTAATTGTGCCAGTAAGGAGAAAGGGGCCAGAAATGGGAATTCACTGGTAGTCTTTACTACAGTCTACTCTGATCATGTATGCTACATTGAAGGCCTTTTGTGCTCAAAACACTATACTAGCTGCTGAACCAGAATTTTATATATGGCAATTCAATTATCTGTAGAGACTAGGAACAAGTGAGCAAACAAAACTAACCATGGCATTGCTTTTTAAATCAGTTCTCAAAAGAAATGCCAGGGTTATTGGTCTTTACCCTCAGGAACTAGATATAGTCAATCAAGTTTCAATTATCTGTTGAGTTAGGATGATTGGCTTGCTCAACTGTTTTATTTTTAATTTTTTTCAATAAAAAATAAGTGTGCATCTTTATGAAGTAAGAAAAGGGTGAGGTCATTTCACTAACCATGAAATGATTACTGCATCACCCATTAACTGCTGCTGTCTAAAATATAGGAATTAAAGAAGCAACATTAAAATTAATACCTTTTTATGAAGACTTTCGGAGAAGGCAATGGCAACCCACTCCAGTACTCTTGTCTGGAAAATCCCATGGATGGAGGAGCCTGGCAGACTGCAGTCCATGGGGTCAGGAAGAGTCTGACACGACTGAGCGATTTCACTTTCACTTTCCACTTTCATGCATTGGAGAAGGAAATGGCAACCCACTCCAGTGTTCTTGCCTGGAGAATCCCAGGGACGGCACAGCCTGGTGGGCTGCCATCTATGGGGTCGCACAGAGTCAGACACAACTGAAGCAACTTAGCAGCAGCAGCAGCAGCATGAAGACTTTGAAATAACACAATTATACGAAGTAGCCTAAAGATAATTTGCTATGTGGTTTTTGCTTCCCTTCTCTTTCCACTGGCTCCTCATAATATCTGTATAAAAACCAAAGTTTGCAAAATGTATCAAAAGATGGCCCCAGCAGTGAATATTTTAAGGTTTATCTTCTCTGAGCTCTTTGAGGCTAAATAAACATGGTTAGCAATGAAACAATTCTAAGCTTACATTTGACTCAAACCTAGGCTTAAACCAAATAGCAAAATCAGCTAAACAATAGCAGGGTCAGAAAAAATGATTATAGAGTCATTTGATACCTCTCTAGGAAAACAATGGCTATTAGCCCAAGTCCATCACTTAGGACTTTTCTAAGGATAACATGAAACACCAAACAGCTCAATCTGAATTTTCAGTCTGTTTTTCATTTAAGGCATAAATGTAAAAAGACTCCAATACTGACTCAAAGCTATGATTTTTCCAGTAGTCATGTACAGATGTGAGAGTTGGACCATAAAAAAGGCTGAGTGCTGAAGAACTGATGTTTTCAAACTGTGGTGCTGGAGAAGACTCTCAAGAGTCCCTTGGACAGCAAGGAAATCAAACCAGTCAGTCCTAAAGGAAATCAACTCTGAATATTCATTGGAAAGACTGATGCTGAAACTGAAGCTCCAATACTTTGGCCACCTGATGTGAAGAACTGACTCATAAAGACCCTGATGCTGGGAAAGATTGAAGGCAAGAGAAGGGGGCAGTAGAGGATGAGATGGTTAGATAAGAGATCACTGACTCAATGGACATGAGTTTGAGCAAACTCTGGGAGATAGTGAAGGACAGAGGAGCCTGGCATGCTGCAGTTTCTGAAGTCACAAAGAGTCAAACACAGCTTAGTGACTGAACAACAACAATTGACTCGAGAAACTGCTTAGTTAATTTGGATGATGATGTTGGCCTTTTATACAAACCAAAAAATATTTTTGTCACTGCCTTTGTTTACTTAGATGTAAAAAAGAATTCTTTTCATATAATTTTGTAATTTTTCGGATAGCATAATTGGGGAAAATATATAGGACCTAATTTTCACTAACACAAAGTTCTAACAACTTTGAAAATGAAAATAAATTAATCTAGTAATCAATGCTTTATCTCATTCTACAAAAAAATCAAATGAAAATGGAAATGGAGGGAGCCTATGACAGAAACATTCTGAAGAAATATTCAGAATCAAAAAGATGAGAAATGAAGATAAAAGTAGGGGTGGTCCTAAGATGGCAGAGGAATAGGACAGGGAGACCACTTTCTCCCCCACAAATTCATCAAAAGACCATTTGGATGCTGAACAACTTCCAGAAAACAACTTCTGAATGCTGGCAGAGATCACCAGGTACCCAGAAAGGCAGCACATTCTCTTCAAAAGGAGGCAGAACAAAACATAAAAGACAAAAAGAGAGACAAAAGAGTTAGGGATGGAGACCCATCCCAGGGAGGGAATCGTGAAGAAGAAGAAGTTTGCAAACACCAGGAAACCCTCTCACTGGCCAATCTGTGGGGAGTTTTGGAATCTCAGAGGGCAACATAACTGGGAGAAAAAAAAAAAAAACAAACACAGAATACGTGCCTAAACCACAACTCCCAATGGAGAAGTAGCCCAGATGCTCGCCACCAGCAAGTGGGGGCTGAACAGGGAGGTACGGGTTGCATGCTTAGGGTAAGGACCAGGCCTGAATGCCCCAAGAGCAATCTGAGGGAACTAATGAGATAGAAACACCAACTGTGGTATAGCCAAAGGAAAAAAAGAGAGAGAGAGAACTTCCCCGTGAAAAGCTCTTACCTAAGGCACAGCCTGACCTGCTCACAGAACAAAGGATTGGGTGAATACCAGAGGAGAATTAGCCAGCTGCAAACCAGCCCATCCCCCCACTGGAGGCAGAGAGGCAGGCGGGCGGCAGCCAGAGCTGGAAGGCAAGGGGCAATCTTGGCCCCAGAGATGGCATCCTCCACCAAACTGGGAGCAGGCTCCCAGTTGCTAACCAAGTCTTCCTGGGATCCTGGACAGTTGACATCTGCCAGGAGGGTTGCAGCCAGAGATTAACTCCCCAGAGGAGACACACGGCACACCTGAGACAGTGCTCTCACAGCGCACCCAGGAAACCGAGCTGCTGGGATTGGGGAGGTGATTAAGATGCGCCGCCCACCTGTGATAGTGCACTCTCTAAGCACCTGGTCACCTGAGCTGCTCGGACCTGGGAAGGGAAAAAAATACAGGCCCAGTTGAGTCTGTGCCTTTGTGGAGTACCCGAGAACCCAAACTTGAGCAGCTTGGAACTGGGAAGTGCACAAAACCCAGGGCCTACTTTTGAGAGTTCCCCAGCAGAGCAACCTGGAGCCTGAGCAGTGTAGACCAGGAAAACACACACGCCATGAGCTGGGGCAAACCCAGTGTGGTCCATACACTGCAAGCACTCCCCACACACACCAATGATATTTTTTTTTTGCAGTGTTCCTCCCTTCCCACAGCACAACTGAACAGGTAAGCCTAAATAAGTGACCACCTTTGCCCCCTTGTGTCAGGGTGGAAACTAGACACTGAAGAGACTTTCAAACAGAGTAAGCCAAAATAAACAAAGAAGAGGGAACCACTGTGGAAGTGGCAGGTGCAACAGTTTAAAACCCTGTAGTTAGCATTGACTAAGCATTGAAAAGGGCCTATAGACCTTGAGAAGAAGTGTAAGCTGGAATAAGGAACTATCTGAAACTGAACTGAACTGACGCTGCCCTCAACAGCTCCGGAGAAATTCCTAGATATATTTTACTATTATCATATTTTACTTAATTTTTTTATTTTTAAGTTCTTTATTACTCCTTTAATTTTCATTTTTATAACCTACTATTGCCTTGCAAAAGATACCCTATTTTAAAACAAATTTCATATGTATATGTTTTATAATTTTTGTGATTTTGTTTTGCATTTTTAATATTGTATTTTTGAGAGTCTAACCTCGACTTTAGATTTTTAATCTTTGCTTTTTGGTATTTGCTATCAATTTTATACCTTTAAGAATCTAATCTTCAGTACCCATTTTTCAGTTAGGGGTGTGATTACTGGCTTGATTGCTCTCTCCCCTTTTGACTCTCCTTTTTCTTCCCCAGGTCACCTCTATCTCCTCCCTTCCCCTTATCTTCTCTACTTAACTCTGTGAATCTCTTTGGGTGTTCCAGGCTGTGCAGAACACTTAGGAAACTGATTACTGGATAGGCTGGTCTTTCTCCTTTTGACTCCCCCTCCTCTCTTCCTGGTAACCTCTATCTCCTTTCTCCCTCTTCTCTTCTCTATGTAACTCCATGGGCCTCTCTGGGTGTTCCAGACTGTGGAGAGCACATAGGGAATAGATTACTGGCTAGATTGCTCTCTCCCCTTTTGACTCCCCCTCTTCTCCTCCTGGTCACCTCTATCTCCCTCCTCCACCTTCTCTTCTCCATTTACTCTGTGAACCTTTCTGGGTGTCCCTCACTGTGGGGAATCTTTTCACCATTAACCTATATGTTTTATCATCGGTGTTGTATGGATGGAGAAGTCTTGAGACTATTGTAAGAATAAGACTGAAAGCCAGAGGCAGGAGGCTTAAATCCAAAACCTGAGAACACCAGAAAACTCCTGACTCCAGGGAACATTAATTGACAAGAGCTCACCAAAAAACCTCCATACCTACAATGAAACCAAGCTCCACCCAAGAGCCAACATGTTTCAGAGTAAGACATACCATGCTAATTTTCCAGCAATGCAAGAACATAACCTTGAGTATTAACATACACGTGGCCAAAAGTCACACCAAACCCACAGACACCTCAAAACTCACTACTGGACACTTCATTGCACTCCAGAGCAAAGAGATCCAGCACCACCCACCAGAACACTGATGCAAGCTTCCCTAACTGGGATACCTTGACAAGCCCCTAGTCACCCCACCCACAGGGAGAAACCTCCACAATAAAGAGGAGCCACAAACTACCAGAATACAGAAAGGCCACCCCAAACACAGCAATCTAAATAAAATGAAAAGGCAGAGAAATGTTCAGCAGGTAAAGGAACATGATAAATGCGCACCAAACCAAACAAAAGTGGAGGAGATAGGGAGTCTACCTGAAAAAGAATTCAGAATAATGATTGTAAAGATGATCCAAAATCTTGAAAACAAAGTGGACATACAGATAAATAGACTGGAGACAAGGATTGAGAATATGCAAGAAAAGTTTAACAAGGACCTAGAAGAAATAAAAAAGAATCAATCAATAATGAATAGCACAATAACTGAGATCAAAAGCACTCTGGAGGAAACCAACAGCAGAATAACTGAGGCAGAAGATAAAATAAGTGAGGTGGAAGATAGAATGGTGGAAATAAATGAAGCAGAGAGGAAAAAAGAAAAAAGAATTAAAAGAAATGAGGACACCCTCAGAGACCTCTGGGACAATGTGAAATGCCCCAACATTCAAATCATAGGAGTCCCAGAAGAAGACAAAAAGAAAGGCCATAAGAAAATAGAGAAAAAAGGCCAGGAGATAATAGTTGAAAACTTCCCTAAAATGGGGAAGGAAATAGCCACCCAAGTCCAAGAAACCCAGAGAATCCCAAACAGGATAAACCCAAAGAGAAACACACCAAGACACATATTAATCAAATTAATGAAGATCAAACACAAAGACCAAATATTAAAAGCAGCAAGGGAAAAGCAACAAATAACACACAAGGAGATTCCCATAAGGATAACAGCTGATCTTTCAATAGAAACTCTTCAGACCAGAAGGGAATGGCAGGACATATTTAAAGTGATGGAAGAGAAAATCCTACAACTCAGATTACTATACCCAACAAGGATCTCATTCAAATATGAAGGAGAAATCAAAAGCTTTACAGACAAGTAAAAGCTGAGAGAATTCAGCACCACCAACCCAGCTCTTCAACAAATGCTAAAGGATCTTCTCTAGACAGGAAACACAGAAAAGGTTTATAAACTCAAACTCAAAACAACAAAGTAAATGGCAACGGGATCATACTTATCAATAATTACCTTAAATGTAAATGGGTTGAATGCCCCAACCAAAAGACAAACACTGGCTGAATGGATACAAAAACAAGACCCCTATGTATGCTGTCTACAAGAAACCCACCTGAAAGCAAGGGACACATACAGACTGAAAGTCAAGGACTGGAAAAAGATATTTCATGCAAATGGAGACCAAAAGAAAGCAGGAGTCACAATACTCATATCAGGTAAAATAGACTTTGAAATAAAGGCTGTGTAAAAAGACAAAGAAGGATACTACATAATGATCACAGGATCAATCCAAGAAGAAGATATAATAATTATAAATATATATGCACCCAACATAAGAGCACCACAATAAGTAAGGCAAATGCTAACAAGTATGAAAGGGGGAATTAACAGTAACACAATAATAGTGGGAGACTTTAATACCCCACTCACATCTATGGATAGATCAACTAAACAGAAAATTAGCAAGGAAGCACAAGCTCTAAATCATACAATGGACCAATTAGACCTGATTGATATCTACAGGACATTTCAACCCAAAACAATGAATTTCACTTTTTTTCTCAAGTGCACATGGAATCTTCTCCAGGATAGATCACATCCTGGGTCATAAATCTAGCCTTGGTAAATTCAAAAAAATTGAAATCATTTCAAACATCTTTTCCGATCACAATGTAGTAAGATTAGATGTCAATTATGGGGGGGAAACTATTAAAAATACAAACACATGGAGGCTAAACAACATGCTTCTGAATAACCAACAAATCACAGAAGAAATCAAAATAGCATAGAAATGAATGAAAATGAAAACACGACAACCCAAAAGCTATGGGATTCAGTAAAAGCAGTGCTAAGGTGAAGGTTCATAGCAGTACAAGCTTACCTCAAGAAACAAGATAAAAATCAAATAAATAACCCAACTTTACACCTAAAGCAACTAGAAAAAGAAGAAATGAAGAACCCCATGGTTAGTAGAAGGAAAGAAATCATAAAAATTAGGGAAGAAATAAATAAAAAAAGAAACAAAGGAGACTATAGCAAAAATCAACAAAACTAAAAGCTGGTTCTTTGAGAAGATAAATCAAATACCAAACCATTAGCCAGACTCATCAAGAAAAAAAAGGGAGAAGAATCAAATCAACAAAATTAGAAATGAAAATGAAGAAATCACAACAGACAACACAGAAATACAAAGGGTCATAAGAAACTACTATCAGCAACTATATGCCAATAAAATGGACAACTTGGAAGAAATGGACAAATTCTTAGAAAAGTATAACCTTCCAAAACTGAATCAGGAAGAAATAGAAAATCTTAACAGACCCATCACAAGCACAGATATCGAAACTGTAATAAAAAATCTTCCAACAAACAAAAGCCCAGGACCAGATGGCTTCACAGGTGAATTCGACCAAAAATTTAGAGAAGAGCGAACACCTATCCTACTCAAATTCTTCCAGAAAATTGCAGAGGAAGGAAAACTTCCAAACTCATTCTATGAGGCCACCATCACCCTAATACCAAAACCAGACAAAGACACCACCAAAAAAGAAAACTACAGGCCAATATCACTGATGAACATAGAAGCAAAAATCCCTAACAAAATTCTAGCAAACAGAATCCAAGAACATATTAAAAAGATCATACATCATGACCAAGTGTGCTTTATCCCAGGGATGCAAGGATTCTTCAATATTCACAAATCAATCAATGTGATATACCACATAAACAAATTGAAAGATAAAAACCATACGATTATCTCAATAGATGCAGAGAAAGCCTTTGACAAAATTCAACATCCATTTATGATAAAAACCCTCCAGAAAGCAGGCGTAGAAGGAACATACCTCAGCATAATAAAAGCCATATATGGTAAACTCACAGCAAATATCATTATCCTCAATGGTGAAAAATTGAAAGCATTTCCCCTAAAGTCAGGAACAAGACAAGGGTGCCCACTCTCACCACTACTATTCAACATAGTTTTGTTAGTTTTAGCCACAGCAATCAGAGCAGAAAAATAAATAAAAGGAATCCAGATTGGAAAAGAAGAAGTAAAAATCTCACTGTTTGCCGATGACATGATCCTCTACATAGAAGACCCTAAAGACACCAGCAGAACATTACTAGAGCTAATCAATGAATATAGTAAAGTTGCAGGATATAAAATTAACACACAGAAATCCCTTGCATTCCTATACACTAACAATGAGAAAACAGAAACTAAGGAAACAATTCCATTCACCCTTGCAATGAAAAGAATAAAATACTTAGGAATAAATCCACCTAAAGAAGTAAAAGACCTATATATAGAAAACTATAAAACACTGATGGAAGAAATCAAAGATGACACAAATAGATGGAGAATTATAACATGTTCATGGATTGGAAGAATCAATATAGTGAAAATGAGTATACGATCCAAAGCAATATATATAGATTCAAAGCAATCCCTATCAAGCTACCAATGGTATTTTTAAGAACTAGAACAAATAATTTCACAATTTGTATGGAAACACAACAAACCTCGAAAAGTCAAAGCAATCTTGGGACAGAAGAATGGGACTGGAGGAATCAACCTGCCTGACTTCAGACTATACTACAAAGCCACAGTCATCAAGACAGTATGCTACTGGCACAAAGACAGAAATATAGATCAATGGAACAAAATAGAAAGTCCAGAGATAAATCCATGCATCTATGGGCACCTTATTTTCTACAAAGGAAGCAAGAATATACAATGGAGAAAAGCAAAACTCTTTAACAAGTGGTGCTGGGGAAACTGGTCAACCACTTGTAAATAATGAAACTAGAACACTTTCTAACACCATACCAAAAATAAACTCAAAATGGATTAAAGATCTAAATGTAAGACCAGAAACTATAAAACTCTTAGAGGAAAACTTAGGCAAAACACTCTCTGACATAAATCACATTAGGATCCTCTATGACCACCTCCCAGAGTAATGGAAATAAAGGCTAAATAAACAAATGGGACCTAATTAAATTTAAAAGTTTTTCACAACGAAGGAAACTCAAAGCAAGGTGAAAAGACAGCCTTCAGAATGTGAGAAAATAATAGCAAGTGAAGTAACTGACAAGGAATTAATCTCAAAAATATACAAGCAGCTCAATTCCAGAAAAATAAACTACAGAATAAGAAAATGGGCCAAAGAACTAAACAGAAATTTCTCCAAAGAAGACATATAGATGGCTAACAAACACATGAAAAGATACTCAACATCACTCATTATCAGAGAAATGCAAATTAAAAACAACAATGAGGTACCATCTCATGCCAGTCAGAATAGCTGCTATCAAAAAGTCTTCAAACAATAAATATTGGATAGGGTGCAGAGAAAAAGGATCCCTCTCACACTGTTAGTGGGAATGCAAACTAGTGCAGCCACTATGGAGAACAGTGTGGAGATTCCTTTAAAAACTGGAAATAGAACTGCCATACAACCCAGCAATCCCACTGCTAGGCATACACATGGAAGAATCCAGAATTGAAAGAGACACGTGTACCCCAATGTTCATTGCAGCACTGTTTACAACAGCTTGGACATGGAAGTAACCTAGAGGCCCATCAGCAGATGAATGGATAAGAAAGCTGTCGTACATATACACAATGGAATATTACTCAGCTAATAAGAAGAATGCATTTGAATCAGTTCTAATAAGGTGGATGAAACTGGAGCCTATTACACAGAGTGCAGTAAGTCAGAAAGAAAAATACCTATATAGTATATTAACACTCGTATTTGGAATTTAGAAAGATGCTAAGCATCACAGCATCAAATTTGGGTCTGCACTTTGCAGCAGCCAGTGAAAAGAAATGTATTCAATTGGTGCACTTAAGTGAATTATTTCATTCAAAATGAAAGAAAGAAAAAAAATCAGTTTTTTCAGTCCTAAAGTATGTGGATTCTTTACCAGCTGAGGGAAGCCCAAGAATACTGGAGTGGGTAGCCTATCTTCCTGACCCAGAAATCTAACAGAGGTCTCCTGCATTGCAGTTGGATTCTTTACCAACTGAGTTATCAGGGAAGCCCACTCTAGAACTGACAACTGGAAGAAATTTCTCCCATGGATGTACATGTAGGGAGGTTGGAGTAGGTCTTTTGAAACTTCTTTTGAAATATGTCATCTTAAATTTTCCATGACATTTCCTTTTAATGTTTCATGATTATGTTTATAATGTCTATAATGTCCTGTGCAGTCTGTGCTTGGTCGCTCAGTCATGTCTGACTCTTTGTGACCCCATGGACTGTAGCCCACCAGGGTCCTCTGTCCAGGGGATTCTCCAGGTTAAGAATACTGGAGTGGGTAGCCTATCCCTCCTCCAGAGGATCTTCCCAACCCACGTTTCCCACATTGCAGGTGGATTCTTTACCTTCTGAGTCACCAGGGAAGCCCTTATAGTGCTCTATAATCCATTTATTTAACAACCAGTAGTTGCATGTTTGTGATGGACAGGGAGGCCTGGCGTGCTGCGATCCATGGGGTCACAAAGAGTCAGACACGACTGAGTGACTGAACTAACTAAGTTGCATATATAATAAGTGCTCAGTGTCAAGGGAGAAACAATGAATGACACACTGTCCCTGCCCTCATGGTGCTCACAGACTAGCAGAGACATGGAAATATAGGCAATTAAGTCTGATGATGAGAGAAGCCAATCAAAGAGGGCAAAGCAAGAAAATGTGAGAGGAAGCATCTTCTAAGCCACTGAGCAAAACCTGCAACGGGCCTGAGAGGACAAAGTCATGGCCATTCCAGGAATTGCAAGTTTGCAGAGGTGAGCATGGAGAATAGATAGCGAGAAGACAACAGATGTAGCCAGGTAATATGATTATGAAAGACCTTGTAAACTATGTTTAGGAATCTGGCTTTAGTCATCAGGACAGTAGGCCAAAGTGAAATTCAGTGAAAGTGAATGTGATTTATGAGAACATTAAAACAAAAAACCAATCAAGCCAAACTGAAACATCATCATAACAACACTGAACTCCAGTCATGCCATTATGATGACTTTTAATAAAAACAAAAATGCTTCTAAAGTGCTGAGGGACAGGAGAATTTAAAGTCTGTTCCATGCGATAAGATATCCCATCATCAACCTTAACTTAGCCATTGGTTCTTACTCTAGGAGAGACTGGATTGCAAGGGACATGGCCAGTTCCCTTGCAGTCTTGAGTCCCTGACAACAGATACAAACTCTACCATCCTTGCAAAGGTCACATGTCTGGCATGGCTGCTTATATCAGCAATATCAGTAAAAATACCCCATGAGCCAAGAGCATCTGTTTGTCTTCAGGACTTGTGGTGAAGTCAGATGCTTCATGTTCTCTGCCTTCCAGTGGAGGAAGACAGTTCTCTTCTATCAACATTAAAACAACAGCTTTACAAACACTCTGCAAGTTCCTTGTCACAGCTATGTTCTCAATGAATTAAAGCGAGAGCTTTGTTTCCCTCAGAAGACGTGGACTGAGAAACCACTCTGTGTGGCAGGAGAAAGCGAAATGCATATCTTCTAAATGTAAACCCTCACCTTTTCCAACAAGGCACCCAGGTCTCCTTGACATGGCAGCCTCACCCCAGCCCAGACACATCCACCCATGAGAGAAAATTCTATCTTGGAGGGTTGGAATTTAATTTCTTTGCCCTTTGAAAAATTAAAATAAGGACTAACACTCAATAACATTGTCAGAAATGGCAATTAAGCTTTGCCTTGAGTGGCTGATGAGGCCACTTCCAATATCAGGCATGAACTAGTAATATCCTTGCCTGTATCTAAGCACATTGTTATAATTATTAACCATAAAGCAAATGGGGTGTATTAAGGGGGAAACGCTTTTAATGATTTAATATGGTAGAACAATACAGCCTTGCTTTTGTCATTTCTGCAAATTTATATCTAGCATCAAATAGACTGTATGTACATAACTTGCTACCTCTCTGCACGGACTGTAATTTTAAAGTCTGGAAAACCATATAATTATCACTTCAAGTGAAGAGGGCTTCAGAGTGTAACTGCTATCGAGGATGTGTTCAAATGAAAGTAAATACATACTGAGGGACCAGAGAGAGGACTGTGAAGTGTCGGGCAATGGAACTACATCAGGGATTTCAACACTTGAATCATTCACTGATGATCTATTTTGGTAGCTTTCTTTTCTTTTATAGACACTGTTTCAGAAGAGTCTTAATTCCTATTTTGGCTGATAGAGTTTGGGAAAAGAGTCATCTTTAATAAGATGGCTATATATACTAAAGAGAACAGGGAATAGAATAGAAACACAACTTTTAAACCAGAAAGCATAATTCAAATCCAACCACAGTCTTCTTGATTACCATATACGTCACCAAGCTTGAGAATCTCTCTCCAGGTCAGTGGACTTACAAAATACAGTCTGTCCCACAGACATGTGACTTTAAACTATTTGGCTCATGTAAAAGAGCTGCAAATAGCAAAGCTATGCATATCCATCTTAGAAAAGGCAAACCTAGAGGATGTCATTGTCCTCCATCCTCTGCCAGGTATGTCAAAAAAAATTAGGATTTGATTTATTGGTCTTCATTACTCCAGTGAGCAAACTATCTCCAAGATGTAAAAGATGCTGAGAAGCAAAATTTGCCTCAGAATAAGAATGTTTTTGTTTTGAGTCTGGGATAACCATTTGTCATAAATGTTTTATAGAGAACTTTTCTGTGGGAAGTTGCATAGAATACCTGGAAGGCTGTTTCTAATTCTATAAAATCCAAAATTGTGTAGAATGGAGAGTGGACAAAGAGAAGGGCTTAGTGTTCAAAGTCTATTAGTAGGTTGAAGTTTGTTTCATTGCAATGGGTCTTTGAAGGATAATAGCCTGACTTTCACCCTTTGTACCTCTGCTCCCTCCTCCCAATACACACCCTGCTAATGGTTTCCAGTGGCAGAAATCCAAGATACAGTAATCCTGTTTGTTTGATGACTAAACATCCTTTTGTGCCTGGAGGATCAACTCTAAGAGTCAAACAAACTGAATTAGTGCCTAATGCTGAAACCAGAGCACTCTCTGGACTTAAAAGAGTAGCCCAGATCACCATTATTCCCAGCTTGATTGGTGTCTCCCTGGAGGAAAAAATCACTTTGTTTCATTTTAGTTCATTATGAAAAACTTTGGGGGATGTAATTGACCAAAAGGGCACTGAATTTAAAATGCATGTTGAGGTTCTTGGGTAGCATGAATCCACAACGAGTGTCCTTAGAGGCCATGAACTGACATATGTTTCTGGCTTCCTGAAAGCAAATATTTTGATTTGACTTGCTTTACATTTGGAGTAAGTGAAGTTGAAACAAAGATGAAAGTGTGCGCTGTTTGGAAAGAAAGAACTAAGTCAGATCTAATTTTACTTAATGTAAATTAGCTCTCTAGGGAGAACAGTTCAGTGTTATTTATTTGTCCTGCTTATGGCCTAGAGAGAACTTGTGCTGGCCAAGACAACATTGCATGAACTCTCCTTTATACTATAGGAAAATCTTTGATTCATTCAGATTGCTGTCCCTCCAGACCTAGATGAGACAACCTTCTTTCTAGAAAGGTAACTTTGCAGGGAGAGACTGACCTTAAAAGAGATTCCATTGCTGCTATTTATTATGGAAATAATACCAGACTCATTGGTTGTCTGTGGGTCTAGTAGATGAAAAACAAAATGTACACTAGAATCAAAGAAGAAGGGATGAAAGGAAGCCAAAGAAAGATAATTTCTGCTTCAGTATCTGCTTCACAATACAGTTTCAGGCAGACTTTCATGATGCAATCCTAATACAGAGAGTAATGATTTAAAAAGTGGCAGCATGTGCAGTATAATCACTTTACCTACTCTTAGAAAGAAAGCGACATTGCTCAGTCATGTCCAACTCTTTGAGACCCCATGGACTGTAGCCTGCCAGGTTCCTCCATCTGTGGGATTTTCAGGCAAAAATACTAGAGTGAGTTTCTGTTTCCTCCTCTAGGGGATCTCGCTGACCCAGGAATCTCAGGGTCTCCTGCACTGCAGGCAGACTCTTTACCAGCTGAGCCACCAGAGAAGCCCTGACCTACTTTTAGGTGCTTTGCAAATTCTAGAAATTGTAACACCAACTGACTTTTTAAATAATAAAGACCATGTAGACAGGAATAAAAGTATCACAGCTATTAGTATAGTAAGACCAATATTCAAGAAACACTTGTATTTCAGATATCAGACTTTGTTATTCTTGTTAATATGGAATCAACAATATTTAGAAAATATCCTAGATCATTTCTTTCTACATTCTCAGAACTTCATCACTATTAAACATGGGGACTCCAATGGAACCAACCGCTCTAAACTAATTGAAATTTGTATTGAAATGGTGCTTAATAATCAACTTCTGAGTCTCTTGCCAAGAATAAAGCATGACCAGGAAGTCCCATTTTTTATCACAGGTAGCCCCAAATATCACATCCTGCCAATATTATGTCATATATTATGCATGGAATATATTTTCTTTCAATAACCTAAACTCTTACTCTGCTATGAACCATATTTACCACTCTAGAAATTCACATAGCATCCAAAACAAAAAAGGTCTGTTCTGTTTGTCTCCTTTAATGCTGAATAATTTGTTCATTTTATAAAAGAGAGGAGAGGTAAAAATTAAATCAGAATAATTTATCTAAGCATCATATTCACCCATAATACATGGCTTCTCAATTTACAACCCAATATTTGTCTTTAATTGAGAAGAAAGAATACATATGTCATATTGCCAGATCCAGTTACTCATTCTGTTGTTTTCTCTATCCCCATCCATTTTAGAAAAAACACTATTCTCTACTCATTCTAATATTAGATTAATTGGACAAAGGTGAAAAACTTGCTAAATATTCTGCTCTGACTTGGGAGATTGAGATAGGGAAGTTACAGAAGGATGGAGTGCAAAAGAGAAGAACTGAAATTCTGAGGAATGTTTTTCTCTCTAAACTAGCAAATATTTATTCTAAGTATGTAAGATCATTAAATAATTACAAATATTATTTGACTATGCCAAACTTTGAATTGCATCTGTCTCTTTCTCTGTTTAGGTATCTTCTCTCCTATCTTACAGGCAGCTTGGGCAAATATGGTTATGTCTGGTTGAAAAAGACCACATATCCATTCAAATTCAGAAGTTAACGTAACCATAAACTACCATTTTCCTTTATTTTAAAGACACTTTAAAATAACTTATTTTTTAAAATGTAATGTTTCTCCTAGTGTAGCCTTCTTGATTCTCCTTTTTAAGAAGTAATATAGAAATCTGAACCTGTTAAGTACATGTTAGTTAATTTTAACCACCAGTTGGGATTCAGATATCAAGTTTCCAATAAGTGATTCCTTATGTTCATAAGCAACCTGCAATGCTGTTTCAATTTTGGTTATTGCACAACCCTGTCATTGTGTATTTGGATAGCTGAAAAGTCCAAAAGTCTTTTAGATGATCAACCAAATTAGGAGAGGGTTTTAAAACTATGACCTGACATTTCAAACTGTAATGTAGGAACACAATAATCATAACCATTCAAATTATCATCAATAATGAATACTGAATATAAACAGAATTTTAGAAATTCAAGAACATGTATAGCAAAGACATGATGCCTAAAAAACAATCTATTCATTTTTAGAGATTTTTGTGGTATGTGGGATCTTAGTTCACCAACCAGGGACTGAACTGCACCTGCTCGGTGGAAATGAGGAGTCTTAGCCACTGGACCACCAGGAAATTCCCTGCTTTGTTTTTTAAAAGAAGGACACCCAGAAAGGGCAGATATTTTCACTGATTTCCTATTCATGTGCTATGCTGTTGAGCCCCATTACCCTTCCTGTCTCCTGTCCAGGCCAGACATTTCCTGACCCTACTAGAGGAGGGAAGAAGAGAGGAGTAGAGGTGGAAAGAAAAAGTCTTCTGCATAGACAGACAGATGCTTTTGAGAAAAGGCAGAAAAAAAGTGCATGAATTTCATTTTCCAGAGCAGGTCCTAAGAGATGGCATGTACTTCTAGCCAGTAAATAAATGACTGATGGTAAAAAATCACAAGGCAGTTGTCATTTGTAAGGGAAATAGAAGAAAAGGGGAAAGAAACCTTCAATACTGTCATAGTCTGAACATTCAAGAATTTCAAAAACTTCTTTATTTTGAAATTACCTTTTAAACCATTGAACTGTGTTTCTTGAATGTGGCACAGAGATTAAAATAACAGAATATCATTTATTAGCATTACAATTGTAAAAGAAGACCCTGATAATGTCTATATTTTAGTAAATTCAAAGCTCATTTGTTACATGGCCCAGCACTTATTTTTAGAAGAATGCTTTGTATTGTGCATTATATAACTGCTTGATTTTCTTTCAAAATTTTGTTCTGTTTTTTAATACCTTGAACAACACCTTGTACATTATGCTCAATAATTACATATAATGCTACTCCATATTTTAACATTTTTTACCAGAAAGCTAAAAAAAAGTATAGACCTTAGTAAGTCTTCTTTATTTCTACTAAAAACACCAAAAATAACTTAAATCAGCTTCATCCATTTATATAAAATAAAAAATAAAGACATTTCTTGTTTTTTTTTTTGTTCCTCATCCAAGGATTTGTATTTTGTCAGAACAATTTTAAGAAACACACACACACACAATAATGTATCTTTCATCATTTTACAAAATATATATCAGTTCAAATTAAATCTACTAAGCAGGCATATATTGTATGTATCAAATATGTATGCAACAATGTTCTGGATATTGTTGTGGTTATACAAAATAAGTGCTTTCAACAAATATTATATTTTTACAAAAGGAGACCACTTAAAAGAAGTTATATGATACCTTACATTTTATATAAGCTCTATTACTTGTGGTTTGTTAAAAGTGTTAAGACTATAAACTGAATAACAGTATGAATACATATATATAAACAGACATATTCACTTATGTATATTTATTACATATGTGCAAGATATATAGTCTTGTGTATATATATATCTTCATATAAGATAAATATATATATGATTTTAACATAATATTAAAAATAATACTTTCAAAAAGCCTTTAAATAAAATATTTGTAAAAATCTGCACTGCAAAACTGTTATTAGTTTACCAGGTGCTCATCTACATAAATTAGGATAAAACAAATGTCTTGATCTGACATGTTTATTTCATTCAAACAGGTCTAATAATTGAGCTATGAAAACTTAAAGCTTAGAACCATTTGGTTTATTTTCTGTTCCTTAAAGTTTGACACTGTCCTTCATCTGAATGAAAGTTCTATTGAAATTACATTTCTTTTAAAATGTCCTGGCATCTTAGAAGGGTGTTTCACAAGAAAGTTTTTGATTGCTGTACTTTTCTAGTATCGGCAACTACATAAACAGTACTCTCTGTGACTGAAATGAATTAAGCCATAATTGTCCTTCAGTTTTCATGTTTTGGTAAAGTCACAGAAAAAAATACCTTGGAGATTTCCTTAGACCTGAGTTTGTGTTTCTCGCCATTTAAGTATCTGAAGTTAAAAGAACAAAATACAAAGGAAATCAAGGGTGACTGCAGAAGTAAACTAAAAAAGCAATAAAAAGTGAGTTTAAAGGATACCTGAATTTGCTGATAAATAGTGAAAATATCGATCATCTATATTTTTGTGTAATGCTGCAAATTGGTAAGTCTGTTTCAAAGTAGAGTGACAATTAAATTATTAAGCATTAAGTGATCACTGAGTCTTCTTAAATATGTGGATGTTTGATATTATATGAATATGTGCTTTCCACCTAAGTAGATCAGAGTTTAGCAATTATTCATTTTATTGTTACACTTTCTACTAATTTCACTGCATTAAATGCAAAGTACTTTAGTGCTATTTCTCTAAGAGGGCCTCAGTTAAAAACTAGACTTCTAAATTAATTTGAGAGGACTTGAAAAGTCATTTTTCAAACTGCATGTCTAAACATCTTACCTCTTGGTCCGTCTCATTACTACACTCTGACACCTGGATTAAACTTGCAGATTTATAATACCCAAAAACACAAGACTCTGAAAAGAGGTCATTATTCCAGCTTTTTTTTTTTTTTAGTATTCTATGAACATATCAATATAAATTAATTATGATTTCAATATACCATTTAATTATGACCTCTGTTGTTCAATGCTAAATAATAATTTTGAACAAATTTTGTACATTTTAATCCATTATTTTTGTATCTGGTAAATAATTTTAAGAGGGATGAAAATTTATTTATGCAGCATGAAGATTACTTTGTAAACTAAATAATGATAAAAGAATACTTGGAATAGATAGCATATTGACTAAATTAGTAAAAGTTAACCTCTATTTTTAATAATAGCACAAATGTCAAGGCTGTATGTTCATAATGTCCGTGCAAATAGCTCTAGATATTGAAAGGAGGATGTCAGTGTGTGAGAGAGGAGGTGAATGGAAAGAGGGTCAAACCACTTGTATACCACGTAATGGGAAAAGTTTAAAACTAAAGTTTTTGTTTATTCACCAGGGTTTTGATACATGTTGTTATAATAAGTATGCATTTCTATTTTCTATACGTTTACCTTTCATCAGGGCAGGTCCAAAAGGTGAATCTGAAATTCATCTGAGATTGTGGCTTTCTAGCAAAATGTCTCTGTGATCCCTTCTGGGCCACATAGAATGCTCTCTAAGGAACATTGTATCTGTTATGGGCTAAACTGCACGCCCAGCCCCGAATTCATATGTTGAAGTTCGAACCGCCAGTACCTCAGTAAGTGACTCGATTTGGAGATAGGTATTTGCAGTGGTAATTAAATTAAATGAGTTCTCTAGGGTGGGACCCAGGACTGCCTTGGTGGCTCAGCAGTAAAGAATCTGCCTGCAATGCAGGAGATGCGGGTTTGATTCCTCTTTCAGGAAGATCCCCTGGAGAAGGAAATGGCAAACCACTTCAGTATTCTTGCCTGGGAAATCCCATGGACAGAGGAGCCTGGCCAGCTACAGTCCACGGGGTTGCAAAGAGTCGGATATGACTGAGCAACTAAACAACAAGGGCACTGAAAGGGTGGGACCCGATTTAATATGACTAGTGCCTTTATAAGAAGAGGATTTTAGGAAACAGATACACAGAGGGGAGACCTTGTAAAGACACAGGGAGGGGAAAATGGCTGCCTATAAGCCTAGGAGAAAGGGCTCTGGAGAAACCAACCCTGATTACACTTTGGTCTTTGGACTTCTAATCTCCCAAACCGTGAGAAAACAAATTTCTGTTGTTTAAACCACTCAGTCTGGTACCTAGAAAGATAACACAGTACCAATTCTGAATATAAACCAAGGCAGGCAGATTAATGCAGAAAAAGAAGAATAGAACCCCAGTAAAAATCATCCCTATGACTTAACGTTTTTCTGAGAGTTATGAATAATTATCTTTCTTGGTTTTTGCTACATCTTCTCTCTGCTCTTATACTGAAATCATAAGCCTCACCAAAGCTCTCTGATTATTGCTTCTAAATTATTCTTCTACTTGAATATTAAGGTTTTAGTATTTTCTGTAGAGTTAGAAATGACCGGGTATTGATTACTTTGCATCACCATAGCTTCAAAGCCTAGAATGATGTTTAATATAATGATTTTTTTTTTCCTGACTCTACTGTAATGCAAAAGAAATAGGAATACCTGCCATGAAATCAAAGGAAGACATTGATTTATGCTCTGGGAAGAATGAATTGAAAATTGAATAAAGACAGGAGAAAATAAAATTCCCTAGACCAAGAACAAATGGAAATTGATTTAATTTACTGAAAAGAAATCACCTCTTTGAGTAGTCAAGCAAAGCATTAGGATCTTGCTGACTACCAGGAAAGGACAAATTAGAATTAGAAGAACCTATGAGTATGTAACCTCCAAATCACCATAGTACTTTTCTGGTAAATTAGGTTGTTTTACACAAAACATTATGCAACATTTCAGGGAATTGTGATTTGTCCATCAGTAAACTATAATGATGTTAAAATATTTTCTTTGCTTTGCCTTTTGAAGAGAGATTAAATTATATTCTATCTTGCAGGAATACATCCCAAGCATTTTTTATAGTGGTGCTTGAAACATACAGACATTTCAACTGTCTATGGTTTTCCTCATATCTTTTGACTTCCCTGAAATAAACTTCATTCTTACAGCCATGGAATGAAATCTTCAGACAGTGAGAACAGGAAATAGTCATTGGTAGGGAATAGATTTCTTACTAGTAAAGGACTGACACCATGCAACTTTTAGATTGACAAGAAAGGGTCAGAACTGTAAGAAAGTGACAACACTGGAGGCTAAAGAAGAAATTTACATTTAAGTACTCTCTGTTCAGAAGAATTATGTGGCAGAATTGGGAGGAACGTGTTGTAGGTAAAATCCTGATGACTTGAACTTTTTAAATCTCATCTTGCAGAAAAATTGCAAAATGAAATTCTTTGGGACTTAGCACTGCACAAAATTTATTGAAGGGTTGGCAGCAGATGTGTGGTGTAATTTCAAACAGAATAGGGCAGACATTTGAAAATATGCATGTGTTTCTATTTGAAAGCCACCTCCCAGTTCCTTGTTTTGGGGTAATTCCTCCTGAGGGGAATAACTGTCTCACATTTATCATTTTAGGCAGGACAGAAGGGAGGGAGGTTTGAATTGGTGGCTAGAAGGATTGCCTCCTGACCTAGCTAGACCCAGAAGGCACATGCCAACAGTTGAAGTCACTCTTTATATTTTACTTTTGTTATTCTCCAGCCATCTTTAGAGTGAAGTATAAATATATAAACCATCTTTATAAATAGCTTAGTGGAAGCTATTTGGGGAATTAAGGGAATAGTTATGTTCATACCTGGGGTAAAGCAATTTCTGTCAGAGCAAATGAAAGAAATATAGAAAAGTTAATGTGTAAGGTTTAAAATTAATTGCTTTTGCATATTAGAAGACTAAAGTGACAAGTGACCATCATCATAGACTTTGAGACTTTGACCATCATAGTAGTCACTTCTCAAGAGGTGTCATTAAAAGAATGGGCTTCCAAAATCTATGGGACAGAAGCTTATTTCATTACCCTTTGGATATTGCAGGGACAACCTCCTAAAGATCTCAGAGAGACCAAAGTTTATAAGCTTAAACTTTTTGTCCATACATGAAGATCATCCAGTTCCACAAGAACTTAGAAAACAGAAAACAATTTACCCTCCATTAAAATGTGAAAGCAAAGCACAATCATTTTGAGCCAAGTGTCTTAGAACAATGAGATATCATAATAGCTTTAGTAGAGCTATTGTCTGTAAATGAAGAAACTGTTAATCAAAACAGGGATTGTTATCCTGATGTAAGCAGGGAAAAGATGCTGGAAATGAACTGATGATAGTGCCCATCTGAGGACTATCTCAGTTACAGAAAATCTAGGTCAAGATTCATCTTATTCTGGTGTCATTGATAAGATTATTTCTATTGTGAAATGAATATATGGTTATGTTAGCCTGATCTACTCAGGCTGCATATAAGATATTTAATACACTCAGATTTCTTAGTTTCAAATCTATGCTTACCAAGCAATGTTTTTTATTATATTTTGGCTTCTTATACACACCCACTTCAGCATCAGCTTCAAAATTTCTTTATACGGGAAGATATCAGGGGTAGTGAAACAGTTGAAAGTATGGAATTGAGAGAAGAATCAGGCTGAGCTTATATAATGGGCACATCTGTAAGAAATTTATCCTATTGCTAATTGGGGAAGTATGAGGAAGGACCAATAGAAACTTTTCTGGCTAAAGCTGTCCTTCCAGCCCTTATTCATGGCATTTTTTGGCACTGAATTTATTTACTGCCAAATTATTTATTATTATTATTATTAATAATAATAAATTATTAGTAGTGCCAATTATTTAGTGAAATTATTTAGGAGAGAATGGTTGGTCCTATCCCCTGACACTGCATATCCTAGTTCTTTTTACTTTTTCCACCTCAGTTCTTATACTTTCCAGCATACTATTCACTTTACTTAATAATCTGGCATTGTTGATCTCTTGTATTAGAACATTGGCTCTATTAAGTCAAGGACTTTTGTCTATGCTTTCACTATTTCCCAAGTACTCAGAAAAATGTCATGGACATAGTAAGTATTCATAAATATCATTTTCAGTTAATTGTGTAATCATATACCTATGAGCAATAGAGGTCATCCTTGATGGGGCTTTCCAGGTGACCTGCTAATGTAGAAGACGCAGGAGACATGGGTTCAATCCCTGAGTTGGGAAGATCCTCTGGAGAAGAGAACGGCAACCCATTCCAGTATTCTTGCCTGGGAAATCCCAGGGACAGAAGAGCCTGGCAGGCTACAGTCCACGGGGTGGCAAAGAGTTGGACAAGACTGAGTGACTGAGCACGCATGCTCATCATCTTTGATAGGGGCAGCTGTTGTCCGAAATTAACTTAAAGCCTTTGCTATCCAATGACCTTAACACCCTGCGCTATTACAACCCATCTTCTGGTTATTATAGACATGTGTTTAATTTTATAACTCCAGATACCACATTTTTTTTTTACTGATATGTCTTAATTTCTCCAAGCCAAAGATCTTTCCTACTTTCTCTCTTTCTTTTGTTCTTCTTACTCTTATTTCCTTTAGATTGAAGGCATTATTAGCCCATGTTATATTTGGAAGAATATCTCTAGTCAATCAAATCTCATTTTTTCTAATAATTTTGAGGGGGTAATGCTTCTGTTTTAATTTCTCAGACATTTCTTATTCTTTTTGCCTTTTGTTTTTTGTCTTCTAATTACCTGAGCATTTACTTTGTCTAATCTCATTGGAGGGTCTCAGAATCTATATATCTCAATCTTAATCTATAATGGCTAATTGAGTATTTAAGGAATAAGAAATTCTGATGGAAATGTATTGAAATATAAACATAATTCCCAAGTCTTCTCTAGTTCACATAATGTGGATGTTTCTTCAAAGAATTCAGATATTAAAAATAGCATCTCCTTTCTCACCTCCCCACAGGAGCTTAAATACATGTTAGAACAGACTTGAAAACCAAAAATCTCCTTGAACATTTCCATTGATTGGAAACACATTATCTCCTAAATTGTCCATTTCATTGTCAGTTCTGAAAGATAGGAAGTTCTCAATATCGAAACCGACTTTGTCTCTTCATTTTTCAAGCAACTCTGGTCTGGCTCTTATCCTCACCATGACTTTTACAATAGTAAATCCAGCGGACCTATGCCAGGATTATCTTATTCTCTCAGCATCATTTGACCCACTTGGCATTCTCGACTTCTGGAAGCCTCTCTCTATTTTTCACTCTCATTATGCCACTTTCTCCTGGATATTTGCCTATATCTCTGGGCATTGCTTCTCAGTCTTCTTTGCTAATGTAGCTACCTTAATTCTCCCAAAAATAATTTCCAGAAATGCTTTGTACTGCCCCAAATATGTACCTAAATATTAGAATTTTCTTTTGGATTGGATGCAATTTACTTAATAAAGCACCTAGTATAGAGCCTAAGACATACAAAGCAATAAATGAATTAAAATGACTCACTTTTCCACTTTAAGGGTAACATTAGTTAGAATACATATTCTTTTTTAATAAAAATGATATGTAAGCAAAAAAAATTAACTGATGGTTTCACTTTCTATGTTTGCTTTTGGACTTGATTGAATGATATTTAATATCTGCAAAATTCTGAAGTATCTTTTTGGCTAACTGATGCTTAAAGAAGGATATCATTGATGGTTAATGACTGAAACAGATTCAAGATACACATACTTAATATTTTCTCAATTTTCAATTATACTTTAACCTAAAGTATATTAATTAAGAAAAAAACAAATCCTTTTGTAATGAATAAAAACTATGCAAGCTTTGTAATCCACAATCGTAACCAGATTTGCTTTAATGGGTAAAATATTTCGTGGTTTAGTCACTAAGACATGTCCACCTCTTGTGACTCCATGGACTTTCACCTACCAGGCTCCTCTGTCCATGGGATTCTCCAGGCAAGACTACTGGAGTGGGTTGCCATTTCTTTCTCCAGGGGGATCTTCCCAATCCAGGGATTGAACCCAGCTCTCCTGCATTGCAGGCAGATTCTTACTGACTAAGCTACAAAAGAGGCCTTTCAACCTATAGTATAATAACTAAAAAGAAAACAAATCCTTTTGTAATGAAGAAAAATTATGCAAGCTTTGTAAGCCACAATTGTAACCAGATTTGCTTTAATGGGTAATGCATCTTGAGAAGATACCTTAATGCAAAGTATGTGAAAGATTTAAAGGTGAAGCAAATTCCCTTTTCCTTTTCTTTAATAAACACCATCACAACTGACCTTTAATGCTGATAAAGCTATAAGGAAAGACTGGGCAGATGCAATATTCTGCCAGACCTGTTTGAATATATTTAACAGACAGACAAGGCAATGATCCTTTATCCAAAGAAATTTCAAGTTGATTTTAATTTCTGTGTCGATATTTTGTATATCAAAGTTTTTCTTATAAAATGAATTGAAACAGGGAATGAACTGGAAAATAAAAGAACCATCTATTTTGCTGATCCCAGAGAGAGTTTGAGGTGAAGAGGACAGGCATTTCCTGGGACATAAAGAGGTGAAATATGCAAGTGAGCATCCATTTTGCTGGTTCTATGACATGCCTGAGAAATGATCTCAACACCGCTCACAAAGGCGTGGGAATTAGGGTTGCCTTTTATTTGACCTCAACGTATTTGATTTGTGATATTGTCATTTAGTCTGTGAAACGTTCAAGCTAATCTTTCCAAACCCTTATAATCAGCTAGAGTGGTATTGATCTTCCTATCATCCCCCTGCCTTTGGAAATCACGGGTACAAATGTGTACCCTCTTATAGATGATCTAACACTATTCAATATGCTCTTAATTATAAATAGCTCTTTCTAAATTTACTACAGCTATAAACATCATATACTGATATATACATATATATTTTCTCTCTTATCCATCCATGCACATTTATATTCATAGTTTTATAGTCACATATGCCACAAATTTCACTCCCAGATGTCTCACTGCCATATCCATTCGGTGCTTACCCTCTAAACAATCTGAAGCCATTAATAGACACCTGGTTGTGAATGAATTGCACATACAGCTCCCTGAGAAACCCTGAAAGGACATAAGTGTCCCTAAGCTGGCTTCAGCTCATCTGTTTTCAAATCTTTCAGCTATGTGGAGGAAATATCGCTCAGTATCTACTAAATGCAAAGTTGAAATACAGCACAAAGAACATTCATCTGCCCTTTACTATTCTCACTGCTGCCATTGTTGCTTTCTTTCTATCTGTATGCTTTAATACCTTGCTGTTAATCGTGGTGGGCAACCATTTGGAAGTAATTTGCAGTCATGATGATGCATGATGATAATTCACCTCTAAATACTTTATCGCGCATTTCTTAAGAATAAGAACATTTTCCTACAAACCCATAATACAAAGAAAACACCATTAAAATTAATTTAATTATATGTATGCTATTCCACTGTGTTAAGAGACATGACATGAATTTTTTTTAATATTTCAGGGCAATTTTCATGCAGATTTTCCCTTATTCCAGCTCTGTTTGTTTTCTCATGACTGACCACATTTATACCAACATTTTCTTTGGACAAAAACATCACATAGGGGATTTTGTTTTGTTTTTTGTATTGTCTTCAGCAGATCATACTTTTTAAGTTTTATTTCCCTATTGATGAAAATAAATTTGATCACTTGGTTAAGGTAGCACTACAAGGTCTATCCTTTGTAAAGGTATCCATTCAATTTATAATAAACCTCCCAATAATTGGTTTTGTTTGATGCACCTAAGTCTAAAGTTTCTCAATAAAGAAAAAGATCTCCATAAAAAATTGTGAGTTATATTTTTAAGCCCAGTGAATACACAGTAGTCTAACATCATTTACTCAATAGTTTAAGCATCAACTGGTTGTCTTTATCAAAAGAGAGTTTGCCAGAGGCTCAGGCAGTAAAGAATTTGCCTGCAATGCAGAACACCCAGGTTCAATCCCTGGGTTGGAAAGGTCTCCTGGAGAAGGGAATGGCAACCCACTTCAGTATTCTCGTCTGGAGAACTCCATGGACAGAGCAGCCTGGAAGGCTACAGTCCCTGGGGTTGCAAAGAGGCAGACAGGACTAAGTAACTAACACTTTCACAAATTAATTCATTTGCTACAGTTTAGCAACTACTGTATTTATATTATTAATATATATAATATCAATATCAATATAATATATAATATATATTAATTATATATATATAACTATATATATATAGACAGAGGCTTTCCAGGTGGCACTAGTGGTAAAGAATCATCTGCCAATGCAGGAGATGCAACAGACTCAGCTTCAATCCCTGGATTAGAAAGATTCCCTGGAGTAGGAAATGGCATCCCACACTAGTACTCTTGCCTGGAAAATTCCATGGATGGAGGACCCTGGCAGGCTATGGTCCATGGGGCTGCAAAGAGTTGGATATGACTGAGCATGCATCTGTGTGTGTGTGTGTGTGTGTGTGTGTGGAGAAAGAGAGAGAGATATCAAGTAAAATTATCTACTCCAGGATAAGTTAAATATTGAGGCCAAGGAACACATTTAGCTGTTTTGGTCATAGAGACTACAATGAGTTGAGTAAAGCTTTGAGGACCAGAGTTATGTTGTTCATGGACCAGTGCTAATTAGAAATTAAGCATCTGCAAAATACGAATCTATCAATGGGAAGTAACTGTTAACATTTTGAAATTGCTCAAAAATCACCTGAGTTTAAGAAAAAAGTAACACCAGGGAGCAATATAAAAACTTTCTTATTTTTGAGAGCTGTATTATTTATACTTTCAAAACTCCACAATAAAGAAAAACCTCAGTTGTCCTCTTGTGTGTTGATTTCCAAATTATTAAAAAAAATTTTAATTATAAAAAGAATACACATTAATTTTGAGAGTAATAATAAAGAGGATCAATGGATTATCTCAACAACTAAGAGAGAACTACTAAGATTTTTTTTTCCATTTTCTTTTTCAATTATTTACTTTTATATTTGGATCACACTGTATTTGTAATTGTATACCTTATCTTATACATTGATTTTCTTTTTAAATTTATGAAGTTGGACTGTGTAAGAAGAGGAACATCTGTCTGTATCATATATTTGAGCTCAACAGTAAAATAAAACAATGAAACAAAAACTTTACTAGGCCAATAAAACAGGTCTCCTGGCAAGGTGATCTTTCAAAATCCCACAAGTGCATCTCTATTTAGCCTCACAGATAAAAGATCAGCTGTGTGCAAAACATTTTTTGACTCTAAACCTCCTGAATGATCTTTTTTAATTAACACAAATCTGGAAGCTGTCCTTTGCCCTCACAAAAATTTTCTGTAGCTTAGCCAATGTTACGATTCCTCACTGTCCTCAGTGTGCATAGCTCTTGGCAGGTACATGGTAATTTATTTTGGGATTCAGGGGACCTTCTGGGAAGGAAGTTTCAAAACTCACTCTGAGATTTGGTGACTGGGTTGGGGTGGCCATAACTGAAACACGGGGGCAGGAAAGAACAGTGACGCTCCCAAGGAAGAACTCACTGTGAGGCAAGCAGAGCCATCTAGGATTTCCAGGCTCTGGCATTTCAGGGAGAAGGCTTGGAAAAAGAATGTGTCTGAAGCTGGTTCCAACTCAGGACTCATTTGGTACCAACTGCAGTACCACATTTGGGAGATACCAGCCAAGACTGAGTGTGAACCAAAAGACCTACTTCTCCCACACTCAATTCTGCAGCACCACTGGGGCCTGTGTAGAGATCTGGGTCACCACGGGCATCGTAGTACATGCTGCCTCGCACAGAGCACCCGGAGGGAGCTGTGTGAGCAAGACCATCATCACTGATTCTAATTTCATTTCCTCCTTCTCTTCTGTTTTGAAAACAGGCCTTTAAACTGAATATGACTCCACGAGTATTTGGACATTTCAGATGAGTGATGTGAGAGGGGCATATGTCACCAATAAGTTAATTATTAAAGGTGGAAAAATAAAAGCCAACACTTCAAACAGTATCACTGAAATAGCCAATGATGCAGGCATGAAGAAGAGCCAAGAAGGCCAATGGCCATAAAGAGTTGCCTTTGTTCTCATTACTGTTGTTCCCAGCATGGAGGAAACTAACCAGGTAGAACCACCTGACCTCATGAAAGATGAATCCATTCTGCAGCTGATATTTACCATATTTAAATTTTGATTTTTTTAAACAATAGTTAAATGCACAGAAAATAAGGCTGTCCTTTAATCCTGTTTTGTTAGCATTGTTAACTATGAGGAGGAAGTTTTATATTTTCATTTTTGAGGACATAAGCAATTATTGCTACTGTGCTCTTTTCAATACCACTATTCTCTTCAGATCTGCCTTCTGCTTGAATGAGAATACATATTTGCCAAAATCTGTAGCCTGTTCGTTTTCAATCTTCGTTTGCCTTATTCACACATTTATTGATCATAACTTGACCACTGATCTGTTTATTTTTATTTATTGATAATACTCCAACCCACCAAATAGCTCATTTTAAGGTTTGTTTAATGAATGATTTCCTTGGTAAGAGCAACCCTCACTTTTCAGACAATTAAACGAAGAGTTTTAGAAATATAGAGTTTCCTCAATCAATAAGACTTTAAATGTTAACTACAATTTAACTGTGACAAGTAAAAGACTAATATGTTCCCAGACCCACCGCCCCACTAGTCTATATGAATAATTATCTTCTAAGGAAAAAGAAAAGAAACTCCCTATGCACTTAATCAGGCTAGACTAGCCTATTTGGAAGCTGTCGCTTGAAACAGATGTGGTGTCAGCTTTCTCAAATGGATGAAAATGTACCCCTTAAATAAATGATAAAAAGGAACCAGCAGCCACAGACTGTAATGAAGAGGGTGATGGGTTGGGATAGGCATAAGATAAATAAATTAATTAATTAATTTCAAAGGGGTTTTATTAATACCAAGTGCAATGATAAATCTCTCTGGGCTATTGTTGTGTTTATTTGGAAGACAGGAGACACCTTTTGGGTGCTCCTTGAACCATGTTATCTTTACCTGGACCAAGTTTGGCAGTTGCCTTTTTACTTCAGGGACAGGAAAAAGGATGGGAAAAAGTTGAAACTAAAGAGGGCAATATAAAAAAGAGACAGTGCTCACAAACTTGAGTTACTGCTACCACCATAACAACATCCTTTTCAGCTAACCTTTTCACCAGGCTAGCATCCAAGAACTGAGAATCTTGTGGGAATTTGAATCCATTGCTTCTTCAACTTGTAAAGATGGAACAGTCAGGCTGAGTTACTACCTAGATAGAAAGGAAAGTGAAATATTTAGAGTTGCAGAAAATGGCAAAGCTAATAAATTACCTTATATCCCTGTCAGCTCTTTTCTTACTAGAAACTCTAGGATTGAAGTAGATGTGTTTAAAGGAGAAGGGAACAAAAAAAGACTTTAAAGGGATGAAAATGCTTATTGGAAATGTGGTAGAATCACATATGGGGAGAGATCTCTTTACATTTGTGAAAACCTCCAAAATATATGTTCATTTTTTCCAAAATAAGGATTATTTTAGAGCACTACTACCATTTTTCCTGTCTTTGTTGAACACTATAACTCAGTACCAAAAGTAGACAAGTCAGAAAACAGCAGATGGGAACTGTATTCAAGGGGGAACTTAGCACTAATGCTGTCAGTGAGAAAGCTATGGTCCCAGTAACCATTATATAACACGTGAACTTCCATCTTCCTGTCTCCCATCTAATCAGGAAGCACCTCAAGACATGACCACAATCAGGACTTTCATGAGTTCTTGGTTACTTTTCTGAGATGTGAGTTGGAAAAGACAGGGCAGACTCTTTTAAGGGCCTTTCAACTTCGGGACTTCACTTGGTTCCCAAACCAAATTGGCCATATTTTTTGGTTTTGCAAAGGCAGGCCTCTTGGTATTTCCATATGCCAAAATCTCTTCCATTTCTTATGCTTATGGATTGTGAGGTTCAGGGGGTCAGACAAGATGCATCAGAGATAACTTCCTCTTCCTCTGTGTGCTGGGACCTCAGTGGAAGATCCAGGGCTGGAATTAAAATCATCATCGGAGGACTTGGGAATTCCCTGGCAATGTCCAGAGGTTAGGACTCATTGCTTTCACTGTGGTGGCCCAGGTTCAGTCTCTGGTTGTGGAACTTAAGATCCTGCAAACGGCGCAGTGCAGCAAAAAAAAAAAAAAAAAAATCATCAGAAGCTTCATTCACTCCATGTCTGGCTGTGAGTGCTGACTGCGGGCTAGGAGCCTGGGTTCTTCTCCCTGTGGGCTTGTCCATTTAATATCTCTAACTGAACTAGTCTGGGCTTCCTATCAGCACATTGGCTGGATTACAAGGGCAAATATTCCAAGAGAAACAGAGGGAACCAAGAGGAAGCTGTGGTGTCCTTTCTAATCTAGCTGTGGAAGTCATGCATTGTTATTTGCACCTTGCTGTTGTTTTTGTTGTTCGGTAGTTCAGTCAACTCAATGGACTGCAACACACCAGGCCTCCCTGTCCTTCACCATCTCCCAGAGTTCACCCAAACTCATGTCCATTGAATCAGTGATGCCATCCAACCATCTCATCCTCTGCTGTCCCCTTCCACTCCTGACTTCAATCTTTCCCAGCATCAGGGTCTTTTCCAATGTGTCGGCTCTTTGTATCAGGTGGCCAAAGTATTGCAGCTTCAGCTTCAGCATTAGTCCTTCCAATGAATATTTAAGGTTGATTTCCTTTAGAACTGACTGATTTGATCTCCTTGCTGTCCAAGAGACTCTCAGGAGTCTTCTTCAGCACTATGCTGTGCTGAATGAGAAAGTGAAAAACCAACATGGGTTCAAGAAAGAGAAGGGGATGGAGAGAGGGCTCTCCACCTCAAAGTTTAAGAAGAGCATGAGGAAGCAGAAATATTGCTGTGACATTTTGGAGAAATAAAATCTGCCCCAGTGAGAAAACTAAAGTGCAGAGGAATCAAGAGATTTACTCCACAAATCTGTATCTGGCAGGTGGTGAGGAAGAGAACCAATTACTCTTTCTTAGACCCCAAAACTTTTCTTCTTTCAGTTACACAGCAGTGAGTAACTATTAACCCCAGCTGAATGGGAGTTATCCTCAATGGGGAGTTGACTTCTTTAGGAAAATAAATGTTCATAAAAAGACAAAAACGAAAACACACTGAGCTACTTCACAGAATCAGCATCATACTAGCCTGGCCTGAAGGAACGAATTATTTTGTATGTGTTTTTGTGAATTTTGGCTATGATGAAGTTCTCAACTTTAAAACTCAAGTTTTAAATTGATAGATACTATAACTAAGAACTCTTAAGATATAAACTGTATTAATTTTAATATGTAAGTATGAAAGGAATACACAAGGCATATATAATAACTAATCAGGATCAGAACAATATAATGTGATATTTGCCAGTATCAAAAGAATGCCGTTCAGTTCAGTTCAGTCGCTCAGTTGTGTCCGATTCTTTGTGACCCCATGGACTGCAGCATGCCAGGCTCCTCTGTCCATGGAATTCTCCAGGCAAGAATACTGGACTGGGTTGCCATTTCTTTCTCCAACGGGATCTTCCTGACCCAGGGATTGAACCCCGGTCTCCTCCAAACAGATTCTTTAGCAACTGAGATACGAGGGAAGCCCAAAGAATGTTTAGAGGGATACAACATCCCTGACTCTGAACATAGAGGAAGGGCTGTGAGTCAGGGAACAGGAGCAGACTCTAGAAGCTGGAACAGCGAAGAAAAGGATTCATTCCTGGAGCCTCCAGAATGGAACAGGTAACATACAGGTTCCAGAAATTAGGATGTGGATATCTTCCAGGGAACTCATTATTCTGCCTGCCATAAGTCACTAGTTTTCTTATAGGCCTGTAGGAGGTTTTTTGTTTTCTGTGGGTTTTTTTTTTCCTGCATACAAACACACACAATTTTTCCTCATTTGTAGTCTCTTCTGGTAACTAGACAATTTTGATTTTGATGAAGTCCAATTAACCAATTTTCCTTCTACGTCCTTTTCTCTTTTTTTACTATTTGCATCTTTTAAAAAAGATTTACTTACTGCAATATTGTAAGGATATTCTCTTAAGTTTCCATCTAGAAGCTTTATTATTCCAGCTCTTAGGTTTACAATCCTCCTTGAATTAGTGTATGAAGTGATATAGCGGTCATAGTTCTTGTCTTTAATAAGAATATCTAGTTGTCCCAAAACTGTTTGTTAAGAGATATCCCTCTAAATTGAACTGGTGCTATGGCCATAATTTAGTTTTGTAGGTCTGTTTGTGATCTGTAGGTCTGTTACAGCTATCTCTTTGTCTAGGCTACTCCATCACCACACTCTCAGATTATTGTAGCATTACAGTAAGCTTTGAAATCAGGTATGAAAAGCCCTCAGTTTTGCTCTTCTCTTAAAAATTATTCTAGTTATTCTAGGTTGTTTACATTTTGTTGCAATTTTAGAATTAGCTTGTCCGTTTATACCAAAATAACATTGAAATTTTGATTGGGCTTGCTTGGTTCTCTAAGAAAATGTGGAGAGAAAGAAGATATTGAAAATACTGAGTCTACAAATCAATCAGTTCAGTTCAGTTTAGTCACTCAGTCATGCCCAACTCTTTGTGACCCCATGGACAGCAGCACACAAGTTTCCCCTGTCCATCACTAACTCCCAGAGCTTGCTCAAACTCACATCTTTCGTGTCAGTGATGCCATCCAACCATCTCATCCTATGTCATCCCCTTCTCCTCCTGCCTTCAATCTTTCCCAGCATCAGGATCTTTTCTGATGAGTTAGTTCTTCTCCAAAGTATTAGAGTTTCAGCTTCAGCATCAGTCCTTCCAATGAACACCCAGGGTTGATCTCCTTTAGGATGGACTGGTTGGGTCTGCTTGCAATCCAAGGGACTCTCAAGAGTCTTCTCCAACACCACAGTTCAAAAGCATCAATTCTTCGGTGCTCAGCTTTCTTTGTAGTCCAACTCTCATATCCATATTTGACTACTGGTAAACCTTAGCTCTGATTAAACAGACCTTTGTTGGCAAAGTAATGTCTCTGCTTTTTAACATGCTGTCTAGGTTGGTCATAACTTTTCTTCCGAGGTAAAAGAGTCTTTTAATTCCATGGCTGCAGTCACCATCTGCAGTGATTATGGAGCCCAAAAAAGTAAAGTCTGTCACTGTTTCCACTGTTTCCCCATCTATTTGTCATGAAGTGATGAGACCGGATGCCAACATCTTTGTTTTTCAAATGTTGAATTTTAAGCCAGCTTTTTCACTCTCCTCTTTCACTTTCATCAAGAGGCTCTTTCGTTCCTCCTCACTTTCTACCATAAAGATGGTGTCATCTGCGTATCTGAGATTATTGATATTTCTCCCATCACTTTTGATTCCAGCTTGTGCTTCATCCAGCCCAGCATTTCGCATGATGTACTCTGCATATAAGTTAAATAATCAAGGTGACATTATACAGCTTTGACATACTCCTTTCCCTATTTGGAACCAGTCTGTTGTCCCATATCCAGTTCTAACTGTTGCTTCTTGACCTGCATACAGCTTTCTCAAGAGGCAAGTAAGGTTGTCTGGTATTCCCATCTCTTGAAATTTTCCATAGTTTGTTGTGATCTACACAGTCAAAGGCTTTGGTGTAATCAATAAAGCAGAAGTAGATGTTTTTCTGGAAGATTTGGTGTTTCTCTCCATGATGTAAGTCTAAGAGCAAACATTGATTCTTTTTACCAAATTTGAAAAAGCACTTTTGATATTTCACTATAATAAAGTTAGCTATAGGTTTTTCATAGATGTCCTTCATATTAGGGAAGTTTTCCTAATTTTGTAATCTGCTGAGAGGTTGGGTTTTTTGAAGAATTGATTGAGACAATAATAGGTTTTTCTGTCTTCTGTCTGTTCACAGGATGAATACATCTATTTTTCTAATGTTAAACAAACTATGCATTTCTGGGGTAGACTCCCTTGGTAATAATACAGTATCCTTTTCTTCTGTATTGGTGGATTTGATTTGCTATTATTTCCTACCGTATTTTGCATCTGTCTCTTGAGAATTTCTTATCTGAATGTCTGTACTTCTTTTCTTTGCCTGAATTGTCATTATCAGGCTTTGTTTCACAGTTACCCAAATCTCATAAATACGAATTGGGAAGTTCTTCTATCTCCTAAAATTGGTATCATTTCTCATTTCTTAAAGTAGAAACTGAGATAGTTGCTTTTACATTTTTCTTCTTTTCTAGTAGATATACTTGTAGCTATAAATTTCCTTCCAAGAACTGTTTAAATATCATCCTACAGATTTTGATATGTTGTATTCTAATATTCATTACTTTTGAAATAGTTGTGAATAACTCTTGCAATTTTTTCTTGACCATAAATTATTTAGAACTAATTATGCTTAAATTCTAAGTATTTGGGAATTATCTGAATCAGTATTTATACAGTGGAAATATGTTGTGATCCACAGTTATAACTTTTAATTTTCAAATATTCATATAGAAAAGTTTAAACAAAACAAGTATTAATATAATTAAATTTCAATTCAGTTCAGTTCAGTTGCTCAGTTGCGTTCGACTCTTTGCAACCCGATGGACTGCAGCACACCAGGCCTCCCTGTCCAGCACCAACTCCCAGCATCCAACCATCTCAACTTCTGTTGTCACCTTTTCTTCTGCCTTCAATCTTTCCTAACATCAGGGTCTTTTCCAATGAGTCAGTTCTTCGCATCAGGTGGCCAAAATATTGGAGTTTCAGCTTCAGCATCAGTCCTTTCAATGAATATTCAGGACTGATTTCCTTTAGGATAGATAGGTTGGATCTCCTTGCAGTCCAGGGGACTCTCAAGAGTCTTCTCCAACACCATAGTTCAAAAGCATCAATTCTTCAGTGCTCAGCTTTCTTTAGAGTCCAACTCTCACATCCGTATATGACTACTGGAAAACCCATAGCTTTGAGTGGATGGACCTTTGTTGGGAAAGTAATGTCTCTGCTTTTTAATATGCTGTCTAGGTTGGTCATAACTTTTCTTCCAAGGAGCAAGAGTCTTTTAATTTCATGGCTGCAGTCACCATCTGCAGTGATTTTGGAGCCCAAAAAAATAAAGTCAGCCAATGTTTCCACTGTTTCCCCACCTACTTGCCATGCAGTTATGGGACCAAATGCTGTGATCTTAGTTTTCTGAATGTTGAGTTTTAAGCTAACTTTTTCACTCTCCTCTTTCACTTTCATCAAGAGGTTCTTTAGTTCTTCTTTGCTTTCTGTCATAAGGGTGGTGTCATCTGCACATCTGAGGCTATTGATATTTCTCCTGGCAATCTGGATTCCAGCTTGTGCTTCATCCAGCCTGGAATTTCACATGATGTACTCTGCATATAAGTTAAATAATCAGGGTGACAATATACAGCCTTGACGTGCTACTTTCCCGATTTGGAATCAGTCTGTTGTCCCATGTCCAGTTCTAATTGTTGCTTCTTGACCTGCATACGGATTTCTCAGGAGGCAGGTCAGGTGGTCTGGTATTCCCATCTCTTGAAGAATTTTCCACAGTCTGTGTGATCCACACAGTCAAAGGCTTTGACATAGTCAATAAAGCAGAGGTAGATGATTTTTCTGGAACTCTCTTGCTTTTTCGATGATCCAGCAGATGTTGGCAATTTGATCTCTGGTTCCTCTGCCTTTTCTAAACCCAGCTTGAACATCTGGAAGTTCATGGTTCATGTATTGCTGAAGCCTGGCTTGGAGAATTTTGAGCATTACTTTACTAGTGAGTTAGATGAGTGCAATTGTGCAGTAGTTTGGACATTCTTTGGCATTGCCTTTGTTTGACATTGGAATGAAAACAATTAAATTTAGTGATATGTTTTAAGTCAATCGGTATAACAAATCATTTCAACATTCAATGAATGTTAAATTATTAAAAATATATGTTACATGATTTTTGTACCAAGTCTTTGATATTTAATATGCATTTTACCCTTAAAACAGATTTGATTTGAGTTTAGTCACATTTTAAGTGCTCAAGAGGCACATGTGGCCACAGGCTATCATATTAGGAAGCACCACCCTATTAAGGTAGAATTCTGTTTTTTCCTAAGAGTCCCTGTCTTAGGTCTCTATCTCTGTTAACATAGGTGACTTAGAAATATGAGAAGAGAAATTTAGGTCTGTGTAGATCCAATTTCCCATTACAACATCTGCACAAAACACAGTTTAATAGTCTTAGTCTGGGTTCTAGTTGTGACTGTGGCTAATTGAGCAGTAACTTCAAGTGGTCATGCAATGTTTTTTTGTTCTGTTCTTTTTAGCCGCCTTATTATGTTTCAAGGCATTATTGGACCGATTAAACAGAACAGCAGATGTGAAATCAAATTTGAAATGCATATCTTATATTCCACAACATGCATTATTAATCTATTTTCAAGTTCTTAGAAGATGAATGCTTGATGTACAAAAATATCAGTCTCCCATGCAAATGCTCTTTGGATAAAGTCTGTATCAGTGTATGGGTAATAAAGTGGGAAAGCACTGACATAACATGTATACCACATTTCACGGATAAAGGACATTTTGTGGTTTTTTTCTCTTTGTGCAACTGAGCTCAATATTCATTATGCATTTCTATTTGATCTTCTTGCCTCTATCTATCTATGTATATGTATGTATGTATAATACACATTCTCAAGAAATACCCACAATTTAAAACAACTGACTCTTGGCTTATAATTTCTTTGAGGAGATTCCTAAATGAATATTTGAAATGAGCTACTTTCTGACTGTATAAGGAAAAAAGAAATGGGAAGCTTCATATACATTGTTTGCACACAATTAAAACAAATTATTCTTCTCTAAGGCTTCATGACTTTCAACCCATCACTTTTCAGTCCCCTGAATTCCATTTTTATGTGTCTTTATATTAGAAGAAGAAACAGTGATTCCAGTAGTTTAATATCACTTTCTGCCTTCTTTCATCTTGGTAGAGGGCAAAAGCATTTGGAGGACTTGTCTATCGAGTTATCCTACATAAGATATTAGAGGCTCACACAAGTCATATTTGCAAGTAACATGTATATAGTTCTGGGGCAGCATTCATTGTTTCAATCCCCTCACCTTCCACTCTTTAGTCCTCACCACACGCATACAGCCCTTGGCATCTATTGAGTTTAATGAATGTTCCTAAATGTTATGGAAAGAGAGCAGAGTCAGGAAAAAATAGGTGCCATAAAAAATATGCAAGCGAAGAGCGTTGTCACTGGTACTGCTGGAGTGCAGATCACAGCGCGATGGCCTCAGTGTAAGTCCTTCTCATGCCCAGTAAAAAATGAAACAACATTGTAATAAATTAGCTGGAACTGCACTTCCCTAGGGTTCAGTGACAGCATGATAAATAACCCTACGCACATACGATCTGGCTCTCCCTCTGCCAAGGCTTTCTACCACAATATTTTCAGGCCTTAAGTCATGGTCATCAACACTTGATTAATACAAGGAGGAAATGTTAAGATAACACTAGGGTGTATTTCCTTGAACAATACAAGATATTAACAGTATAATATTATATCTGTGTTAAGTTTTTATTGATAAGGATAATTATTTTTATATATAATCAGTAGTTGAAAGGTTCCACTCCTTTTCATAAAGCAAATACTTTGAATAATCCCACAGGAACCTCTTAGGTTTGTTTATCTCTGACTTTTGAGGTAGATTTCCTGATCCTTATTTTCCAGTGTTGTGAGGAAGGTGCTTAAACCTTGCAGCATGATTTGTGTGCAAAATGTATTCCTTGGCTCATTTTCCATTATATATATATGTGTGTGTGTGGAATATATATATGTGTGTGTATAAATACATAAATTATGTATATAATACAATTGTGTTTTATAAATATGTATATCACATTCATTTAACCTGAATCCATCAAACAAATTCAGTTATATTTATATAACTTTCACAGTAAAGGAATAACTTAGCATATAACTTTTCTAGCTAAACTACTATTGTCAGAAATAAATCTGTATTTACTCTTTCTAGTCCAGTCATCTTTTTTCTCTGACAAATAGAAGGTAAGCCATAAACATTTCTTTGCCATTAATTATTGCACTAGAGAAAATGAATGCTCAAGTAAATAACAATAAAACCGATTTTTACTGAATGCAAAGCTGGATAAAGGAAGAATACAAATTTTGTTTTCATTTTTTGAGAGATGGCTTGAATAATTAACTACAAGATACTGAACACAGAATTACGGATTTAATTACTATGTGTATGTATAATTTTTGTCATATTTGGTCTCCTCTTTTAGACCATAAAGAATATAATGAAATCAGAGTCTCATGATTGTGTATGCACAACTGGGTTATGTGCTTCTGTTTAAAGAGAGTAACAAAGGCATCTATTATGTTTTCAATACCCAATATATAGAATATGTAGCAGGTACTGTTTTAAGATTTCTGTGTTTTTCTTTTTAAATCTTATTTAATTTTCAAAATGATTATATGGGTTGATACTACTACATCCTCTTTTTAAAAATAAGGAAATGGAAGCAAGTAATAGATTAACTCAAGCCATTCCGCTAGCTGGAGAAAATGGTAAGACCAGAATTCGAAACCTGTAAGTCTGTCTCAGGAGCTTCAGCTCCTACCCAGTGTGTTATCCTTCAAAAAAGAAAGCAAAGGAAGAGAAAACAGCATAATTGCATCAAATGGCCTTTCCCCCCAAATACATGTTCTTTATTTCTCAAAGCTAGGTATAACTGGATTTCATGGAACTCTTGTATATCGTCCTCAAGGAGAAATCCCTCTAATTAAATTCACTACATTTCCATCACTCCTTTACAAGGCCCATTCCGCTTTATTTAAATAAAAAAATCAAAATAAAGTTGGACAGATCTGAATGATCATAAAAATTGCTGCAGTACACCCAAGCCTTATTAACATGGAAACATACTGCATACTTGTTCAGTATAAGAAATGATAAGTACAGGGAAGTTTCTTTTGTCTCATCCAAAGCAATGTCTGTATTTATTCATCAGAAAAAAAAAATACTTCACTGGATAGGAACTGCATCTTATTCATCTTTACAGCTCCAGGACCCAGTTCTGAGTATGACTTTTAATAGGCACTACATTAGATATTTGTTACATGCCTAATTGGTTCCAATATATTTGTCAAAATATTTTATTCCATAATTTGGATAATAAGCAATATCATATGGAGTAAGTAGTCTTTGAAAGACTTTGGACTGCAAATAAAGAAAAAAAAAAATTCTTGCTCTATCTCACATAGGAATTTATTAGAAAGGACACATAGAACTCAAGCTCAGAATATCCGGGGCCTTACCAGGCACCAGAGAGGCCCCAGGAGCCAGGCAGGTTACAGTCCATGGGGTTGCAAAAGAGTCAGACATGACTTAGCAACTAAACAACAACAATATTCTTTGTATGGCATTCTTATTTCATTTATTAATAGCAATATTTTTACTTTATTATTTTTAACAGTAGCTTTTTAGTAAAAATTTAAAAACAACATAGTAGGAAGAAAGAGACATGGTTCATAGATGAGAATATTTAGGAGCAAATAGTTGACATATTGGCTTCCCTGATAGCTCAGTTGGTAAAGAAGCTGCCTGCAATGCAGAAGACCCCCATTCGATTCCTGGGTTGGGAAGATCTGCTGGAGAAGGGATAGGCTACCCACTCCAGTATTCTTGGGCTTCCCTTGTGGCTCAGTTGGTAAAGAATTCACCTGCAATGTGAGAGACCTGGGTTCAGTCCCTGGGTTGGGAAGATTCCCTGGAGAAGGGAAAGGTGCTACCCACTCCAGTATCCTGGCCTGGAGAATTCCACAGGGATGAACTCTACAGTCCATGAGGTCTCAAAGATTCAGACACGACTGAGTGACTTTCACTTTCACTTTTCAGTTGACATATATCTAACTGCAAAAAAAAAAAAAAGAAGAAAGGAGAAAATTAAAAAAACTACATAGTGAAATACCATTCATTTGTTACAATAAAAATAGCCAACAAATCACAGAAGCACTATACTCTCCATCAGGATCATGATTTTGGCATCTGGATGGTGACTGGCTTGATTTGAATTCCATGGAACATCAATTACAAAGAACACATTTACAAAATGGCTTCAAAATGAAGCATACTCAGATTTGTATCAGCCGATGTGCCACTAAATACATGTGACACTCAGATACAGGAAGCGTTGTAAATACCTCAATCTAAGAGACTGATCTGACAGAACTACAACTTTTCTATTTTTTAAATTTTTAAATGCAGACAGCCCCCGTTTTGCGCATGAACGCTGTACTGCATAAATGGCTGCAATGCTGGAACCATGTGGTGTACAATGGGGAAAAATACAATTGTCCTGTTGGCTCTAAAAACTGTATCAAAACACTAAAAACCCAATGTCCGTTATAAATGTTTAGAGGCATAAAAAACAGTAAAAGCTCATATTTACTTAGTACATAATAATTTCACTGGAAACACTGAAAATTAGTGCTTTGGTTCTTTGTAAAAAGTTCAACAAGAGTCATTTGAACAGGCATTTGCTTTCTTCTCATAGTAGGAATTATAGTAAGGGATAAGGAGGGAGCAATTTTTTCTATGCTTTAGCAAGTTATCATATTCATTTCTATGTTTTCATCAACTTTCAACATTATATCTTTTGCTGTTACAGCAACACGAAATATCTCTGAGTTCCTTTTATGTGAAGTTTTATGTTGGTGTCATTTGCTCTGGGGCATTTTTATCCTTTTCATCATAGGCACTTTTCTTATGTTGTCAGTGAGTTTGCCTCCATGGAGTTTTTCTGGTTGCATATCTAGAGTCTAGGCAGCTTATTCAGTCTAGAGTCTTAAGGCAGCCAGGTCAACCTCCCTTGCATCAGCTGTGTCTTCAAGTACTTCATATGTGTTCAATTACAATTTCACTCCCAATGCTATCATGTTTTGTCTCTTTACCAAATTTTCATTTTTGCTGACAAATTTCCAACTTCAAGGATCAATTTCTATACAATGTATCTTGGTTTTAGCACTGAGTGATAAGGAAGAAACACCACTACATGCTTTGCTGTCTGTGTTTGAACCGAACAACAGCTGTGCGGGGACCAGTTGTCAACAGACTTTGAGAGAAGTAATGTAATCAGCCATTATTAATGATGCTCATCTCTTGTTTATGTGAATGATCTGTGGGCTGAAGAGCTATCGGCAAAGCTGGTACTTCATGCAATTGCTTACAGTTAATATACATCGGCAGTTGATATTTGAATATGCCATTCAAGTACTGGTGTTATTTAACTAAACCTAGATAGCTGAAATCCATGCATATCACAACCAGGCAAAACAAGGAGTGTTTGTATTGGGATTTGAGGACACAAAGAAGCTGAACAATGAAAACTGTTGATTTTAAAAAGATGTGAGGAAGAGAAGATATGATTTAACAAAAAAAAAAAAGAAATGAAGTTAAAAAGACATTTTAAAAAGTAAACGTGTCATTGAACTCACATAGACAATTCCATTTAATATGAGATTAAGAAGTACTAGAAAATAGGAGATAATGTAAAAGAAACATTTCTTTCTTGACAAAAGTAACAAAAGGAGATCTTCAAAGAGATTAATACAGTAGGATGCAAAGAAAGGAATTGGGGGAAAATCCAGCCAACAGATGCACAAGGAACATAAAGATAGTCTTATAAAGACTATGCTAGAATTTTTTTTCATAAAGCCCTAGAATTAAGATAAATGTGAGTGTTATGTATGTATATTTGGAAAACCAACTGTGCCTTCTGCTTTAGTTGCCTTTTTTGCACCGATAATTTCTTAAACAATATTCTATTTCTATAGCATAGCTCTGTCACTGTAGTGTAGCCAAGCTTTTCTTTGACAAATCGAGTAGTAAATAATTCATCGGTGCTCTGAGGGGAAAAATATCCCCGGCACACTGCTGCTGAAAGTTGTCCCTCCTCGTAAGCAGAAGAGCTTAACACACATATGGAGAAGCACATCCTCTCCCTGTTCAAGCACCTTCAGAATGAACCAGAACAGGGTGTTACAGCAGGGAGGAGCTGGGCCTACCAGGCAGCAGTCTGCTCATCTTATTAAAATATTTGGCAGCTGTTGTCATTTAACTGAGGTTAATGGTATTTTATTGGCTTAATAGGCCAAAGTAAAAATGTAACAGTTTTTCTAAGAACCAATAGTAATTCATAGGGATTACTTGATATATTTCCAACCCTTTTATTTCAGATGTGTGCTGAGAAGTTGCTTCAGTCTGTCTGACTCTTTGCGACCCTGTATACTATAGCCCACCAGGTGCTTCTGGCCATGGGATTCTCCAGGCAAGAATACTGGAGGGGGTTGCCATGCCCTCCTCCGGGGCATCTTCCTGACCCAGGAATCTAATCTACATCTCTGGTGTCGCCTGCATTGGTAGGCAGATTCTTTACCACTACCGCCACCTGGAAATAGTTTTCTTATATGTGTGTGTGTGTGTATATATATATACACACTTATATGTATATATATATATATACATACTTAATTCAAGTATGGTTGATTTATGTTGTGTTAGTTTTAGGTATACAGCACATTATTCAGTTTAACATTTTTTTCAGATTCTTTTCCCTTATAGGTTATCAGTAAATATTGAGTATAGTTCCTTGTGCTATGTAGTAGGTCTTTGTTGGTTATCTATTTTATTTATAGCAGTGTGTACATGTTAATCCCAAACTCCTTTTTTTTTGTTTTGTTTTTTTTTTTTTTTTGTCATGTTGCATGGCATGCAGGATCTTAGTTTCCAGACCAGGGACTAAACTCCTATTCCCTATAGTAGAAGTGCAGAGTCCTAACCATTGCACCACCAGAGAAGTCCCCCAAACTCCTAGTTTATCTCTCCCTTCTCGTTCCCCTTTGGTAACCGCAAGTTTGCTTTCTATGTCTGTGAGTCTGTTTGTTTTATATATAAGTTCATTTGTATCATTATTATATGTTCTTAAAAGAGATGGAAGACTAGAGGATGGCAGGGAGACAACATGTGCTTGAATCAAATAATAAGATTGAGACAATATTTGTGATGGCTCTTTCTACAGATGAAATACATTAGCTATGGGAATAGATAGTAAAAAATACAGATATCATACAAAGCACTGATGAGGACATGAAAAAAGTAAAAGCCTCTTTAAAATATATATATATATATATATATATATATTTTTTTTTTCTCAAAATCTGAAGAATGGAGTCAATAAAATCTGATTTTATTTTAAAGGAAATATCAATGTGTGCTAGACAAGTGCATCTATCTTCCTCTTCCATAACCAGGTACAAAACAAGTGGAAGGAATAGTATAAACAATAATAAGATATTTATATTGCTTATCTCTAGGAACCCTGGCATGCTTGACAAAATTCATACCGTTAATTTCTCCTCTATCCCTATGAGATAGGAAGCAGGTAGATATTGTTAGACAGTAATACAACTAACATGTATATGTGGAAGCAGGAAAGGTGGTGAGTCTTGAGAGGAGCCTGGATTGGCTGGTTTTCTGCCCTTAAGGGGAGGAGAATGGCTGCAGGGGAGCTGCTCTTTCTGGAACCCACAAGCCCCTTCCTCTGCACTGGGAACTCTTTTGCCTCGAGTTCTTCAATAACTAAATTTATCTGCCTGACTCCCTAATGAATACAGAGTCTTCAAGTAAATAAACTTTCTTGTTCTTTTCTGCTCACTTTCTTCCACTTCCTAATATCAGTTTGCCCTACAGTTTCGAATCCCTTTATCTGTAACCAATTTCCAAGCTGTGTTGTTGTTCACTTGCTAAGTAGTATCCAACTCTTTGTGACCCCCATGGACTGCAGTCTGCAGCACGCCAGGCTTCCCTGTCCTCCGCTATCTCCCAGAGTTTGCTCAAATTCATGCCCATTGAGTTGGTGATGCTATCTAACCACCTCATCCTCTGCCACCCTCTTTTCCTTTTGCCTTCAATCTTTCCCAGCATCAGGGGCTTTTCCAATGAATTGGCTCCTTGTATCAGGTGGCCAAAGCATTGGAGCTTCAGCTTCAGCATCAGTCCTTCCCATGAACATGCAGGGTTGATCTCCTTTAGGATTGAATGGTTTGCTCTCCTTGCTGTCCAAGGGACTCCTGAGAGTCCTCTCCAGTACCACAGTTTGAAAGCATCCATTCTTCAGTGCTCAACCTTCTTTACAACCCAACTCTCACATCTGTATATTAAACTGTTATTAAATTGCCCATCTCGAACTGTCGCCACAGGCTCAGAAGGAAATCCAGACCCTCTTAATTTTATTGATATCTACACTATTTCTGCAAACCCACAGCACTTGTCCCTCTCTTATTGATTCCTTGCAAATTCCAGTCTTTTTGATATGCTGTTGAAAAACTTTTTAAAGTCTCTATACATGCATATTGTTATGCCCTTACCAATGGACCGTGGAAATTTGGCCATAACAAAGGAAGGAACATCTGCGTATACAACATGATGTTATATTCAGAATCATCTCTGCCTTGACTTTGGCCTTGAAAGAATGGTGGTATTAATTATCTTAACAGCTGAATCTCTCTGGTAATAATATGTAATCTAGAGCTCACATTACATTTACCACATGTTTTGCAATGTACTAAACATTTACATTCACTACCATATGAAATACTTATGAGGTCAGTATTTTTATTGCATGCATTTCCAGCTAAAAGAGACTTCGAGTTCAGATTGCAAATTGTCCACAGTCCCACAAAAGCAGGTGTGGAATAGAACTCAAACCCATCATTCTTTCACTGTGAGTCATGTGTTCTGAACCACTAAATTTTAATGCTACTAAAATTGTGGACTAAGTAATACTAAGCTATATAGTTTTATTACTAATAAACAATCTCAAGGGTACAAGAGAAAGAGATTCAAAAATTTGAGGTGTTGGGATTAGCTGAGTTATATGCCAAATTTCTCATATTTTTCTTCTTTCTTATTCATGGCAATGTTATATTTTTACACTGTAGCAGAATGAACTTAAGTTTCACAGTTTATGTAGCTGCTTGCCTATATTTTCAATAGCCCTATCATATTTCCAACATTTGCTCCCTACCCCATCTGCAACTTGAGACCTTGAAATATAAGAAATAGGTTTCACATCATTGCAATGTGTATGAGACGATGGAGGGACAGAGGACACATGAAGATTAAGTAGAAAATGTAGGAACATGACCTCAGGTTCCTGTCATTTTGAAGAGGACACTGTAAGTTCCTAATATTCTCCTATCAAGAAAAGCACATCAGATCTTATGGCAGTTTTGCTTTGCTCTTTCTTTCAATATTGAAGTTGAAACTTTAGGTAAAATATGAGAATACTATTATCATTATGTCAAGAAAAAGACTGTAGTTGATATCAAGGCTTCTCTCACCACTTAAATAATGAAGATAATATAAGTCAAGTGAATTTTGATGGTGCCCCATAATTTATTTAAATATACTTTCACTCTTCTGGAAGTTTTGGGGGTTTATTTGCAGAATTATTGTTTTGTAACATACAAGAAATGCTGGGGTATTAGGAACTCTGTTTAGAGCTTTACACCGGTTTAATTTTCTATAACAAGAATATGAAGGCTCAAAGACCTGCTGGGTCCCAGCTTTCAAGTGTCCATTACAATAAATCAAACCAAGGATGAGGAGAGTAGAACTGCAGGATGTTCGTCAAAATACCCATGGCCATTTTTCAAACACTATGAGTTCAACCAAACAGAAAATTGTTGACCAATTTCCCTTTGGTTCTAACTTTTATGCCCTTTTGAACTTTATTGAAAAATGAGTCTGTGTGTTTCTGGTTCTTTTTTACTTTATTCAACTTAATTCTATTGATTTATTTATAATTTTTAATTCATTTATACTTTTAATTTATTTTATAATTTTTATTTCAATTTTGTTTGGAGTAATAACAAGTCATCGTGTGTCTCAAAGCACAATTTTACATATTCAAATCCATAATTTTCATAGTGTTTCCTTTAACAAGATTTTTAAGTTGCAGGACCCTCTTCTTTTTAAGGCTAAATAGTATCCCATTATTTATATAGACCACATTTTGTGTCCATTCATCTATTGATGGACATTTAGGTTGTCCTCACAATTTGGCTTTGTGAATAGTGCTGGAATCAACATGGAAATGTTAGTACTTATTTGAGATCCTGTTTCAAAAAATAAATCCTGCAATATGCCACAACATGGGTGAACCAGGAGGACATTATGCTAAATGAAATAAGCCTGTATCCAAAGGACAAATACTGCATGATTCTTCTAATGTGAGGAATCTAAAAGAATCAAACTCATGGAGAAAAAGAACGTTGTGTTTCCAGGAGCTGAGAGGAGGGGGGCACAGGGAATTGCCAACTGATGGGTATAAAATTTCAATTCTACAATGAATAAGTTTTAGCAGTCTTCTGTATGATATCGTACCTATATATAATAATACTGAGCAGTAGGTTTCATGTTCTTAATCAAATCAAATGTTCTTAGAAGTTTTGTAACACAATAAAGATGAGCAGGTCAAGGAAGTCAAACTAACCTATTAATTATTAATTAATACAAATTACTAATGAGGAATCATACATGAAAATCATAATAAGACACAACTGATACTATAATATAAATTGTTTTTAAATTTATCCAAATAACATTTATTTTTCAGTTGCTCTGTGTCCTTTGTAAGAGAGCAGAAATATGAAGATGAAAAATTACAGTCATTGGTTCTAAGAAGTTTAAGGTGATACACAAATCACAGAAGATCTTCAAGGAATGAAACCATCTATTATGCTTGGCTTGGAGTCAGGGCAAGATAACAGAGTTGTTGACAGTTGAGTCTTAAAAACCGAAGATTAGCTTATCAGATGAAAGAGGGGTTGGCAAGTAAAGAGATTTCTAGACTAACTAAAAATACTTTTATAGGAATAAAGATAAGACATAAGTAGGGGTACCATATGTATGATTAGAACTGCTGTAACTGAGACAGCAGGAAGTGAGGTTGAGGGAACTAAAAGCCCTGATTTCTAAAAGAGAATGTGCTAGATCTTAATTTTTCAAGACAAAAAAGTAATTTAATATTTATTCTGTGTCATAAAAAGTCACTGAAAGATTATAACAGGAGCATATTATATCTTTTTGTATAGCAGCAATATGAAGGGTAGATTGCTGGCAAAAAGACAGATCTAGGGGTACCCCCTCAATTAACCTTTGAAATAGTCTAGACCAGGGATCATATAGGCTTGCGTGAAAGTAGCAGGAGTCCAAACAGAGAGAAAAAGTAAGAAATAAAAATTATTTAGTAATATAATTTAAGAGGAATTAGTAACCAATTATATATAGATTATGAAAAAGAGAGAAAGACTGATAATGGCTGAATTAACTGCTTTAGAACACTGTATTGTTAGTAAGACTCATTGAAAAGGGACATGACGTTTTAGAATGTAAACAGATTCCAGGGAAAACAACGAATTCAGCTTTGGAAAATGTATAATTTGTGACTCATAATTTAGAAGTAAAGCAAGTCATCAGAGTTGGATTTATAAATCATTAGCATTTCTGTGGCAAGCAAATTACTGAAATAAATAAGACTGTCAAGCGGGCACATAGAAAAAAGCAATAAAGAGCCAAGGACAAACACTAGAAAGCACTATCATTTTAAAAAACATATAAGAGGATGAATAATGATCAGAAAGACAGAGGTAAAGCCAGAGAGACAAGAATCATGAAAGGAAGTGTGTTTAAAAATCCAGGAAAAAGTAAACAAAATTTGAAGACGTAAAGAAACTAAAGATTAGAATTGAAAAGTGTCCACAGGACAGGCTTTAGCAATTAAGAGATCATAGATCATCGATTTGACAGCATCGATGAGGATAGGAAACAGATAAAACAAGGGAAGAATTATATGAGATTTAAACCTGTGGACAGTGTAAGGATAAAGGTAGGAGAATCTTACCATGGAGAAGGAAAGGGAAACTGATACCAGAAGGAGAAATATAATTTAGACTTTATCATGTGCAGCTTTTGAGAAAAATGCCAGAAGAAAGATAATAGATTAAGATTGGGAGATAGAATGCTTTATGAGAAAAAGTCCAGGAGAAGATGGATAAGAATGAAATAAAGAGTGTAGTTGGACATATCAGCCTTGAAGAGGGTGACAGAGAGAACAAAGACCACATTACAGTGCTTATTTGATGTGTGGAGGCAAGAAGGTGAGAGAGCTCCTGCCTAAAGGCTCTGTCCTCTCTGAAGGTGCTTTCCAGGTTATCAGCTGGAAGGAGGTGAAGGAGGAAGAAGGTTTGATCAGAATGGTTGAGGTTTAGAGCAACCACTGAGAGAGAAAGCATGGAAAATTAATGAAGGAAGCACTGGAGGCCTGACAGAGATTTGGTTTAATGAAAGTTTAGTAATATTTGTTTATTCATGTATATATTAACTCAACATGCCAGCAAATCTGCACTCAATATGCCAGCAAATCTGGAAAACTCAGCAGTGGCTACAGGACTGGAAAAGGTCGGTTTTCACTTCAATCTCAAAGAAAGGCAATGCCAAAGAATGCTCAAACTACCACACAATTGCACTCATTTCACAGGCTAGCAAAGTAATGCTCAAAATTCTCCAAGCCAGGTTTCAACAGTACGTGAACCATGAACTTCCAGATGTTCAAGCTGGATTTAGAAAAGGCAGAGGAACCAGAGATCAAATTGCCAACATCTGCTGGATCATTGAAAAAGTGAAAGAGTTCCAGAAAAACATCTACTACTGCTTTATTGACTATGCCAAAGCCTTTGACTATGTGGATCACAACAAACTGGAAAATTTTTAGAGATGGGAATACCAGACCACCTGACCTGCCTCCTGAGAAATGTGTATGCAGGTCAAGAAGCAACAGTTAGAACCAGACTTGGAACAACAGACTGTTTCCAAATAGTGAAAGGAGTACGTCAAGGCTGTATACTGTCATCTTGATCATTTAACTTATATGCAGAGTACATCATGTGAAATTCCAGGATGGATGAAGCACAAACTGGAATCAAAATGGCCAGGAGAAATATCAATAACCTCAGATAGGCAGATAACATCACCCTTATGGCAGACAGTGAAGAAGAACTAAAGAGTCTCTTGATGAAAGGGAAGGAGGAGAGTGAAAATTTGGCTTAAAACTCAACATTCAGAAAACTAAGATCATCATCTGGTCCCATCACTTCATGGCAAATAAATGGGGAAACAATGGAAACAGTGAGAGATTTTTTTTTGGGGGGGGGGGGCTCCAAAATTACTGCAAATGGTTACAGTAGCCATGAAATTAAAAGACTCTTGCTCCTTGGAAGAAAAGCTATGACCGACCTAGACAGCATATTATAAAGCAGAGACATTACTTTGCTGACAAAGGTCTGTCTAAAAGCTATGGCTTTTCCAGTAGTCCTGTGTGGATGTGAGAGCTGGATCTAAAGAAAACTGAGTGCCAAAGAATTGGTGCTTTTGAACTGTGAGGTTGGAGAAGACTCTTCAGAGTCCCTTGGACTGCAAGGAGATCCAACCTTTCTATCCTAAAGGAAATCAGTCCATAATGTTCATTGGAAAGACTGATCCTGAAGCTGAAAATCCAATACTTGGGACACCTGATGCTAAGAACCAACTCATTGGAAAAGACCCTGATGCTGGGAAAGATTGAAGGTGGGAGGAGAAGGGGACAACAGAGGATGAGATGGTTGGATGGTACCACCAAGGCAATGGACTTGAGTTTGAGTAGGCTCTAAAGTTGGTGATGGACAGGGAAGCCTGACGTGCTACACTCCATGGGGTCACAAAGAGTCAGACAGGACTGAGCAACTGAACTGAACTGAACTGAAATTAACATATTCAATAAAAATTGATTGAGCATCTACTAGGCCCAAGGATTATCTGGCTGTTAAAGAATTAGCAATGTATAAAAACAGAAATTTTCTATCTCATGGAATTGGAAGGGTAAATGAGAAAGGCAATATAGAAGTAAACTATATACTATACTCTGGGTTTTACTTAATGAGGATCACAGTTTTTGTCTTCACAGGTTGATGTCAGCTGTAAGTAAATGCAGTCAGTGAATGTTAATGTATTGTGAACGTCCATTTTAAATGATAAAGGGTTCCATAAATGATGACCCTATGACCCAGATCTTGAAAACAAGTGCTGTGGTTGATGAGTGGGACATATGGAAGAAAAACAACAGAAGAGGAAAAAACTGCATTTTCATCGCAAGATAAAAATGTATGAAATTATGAAAGTGAAAGGATTAGTTGCTCAGTCATGTCCGACTCTTTGCCACCCCATGGACTGGCCCACCAGGCTCTCTATTCATAGAATTCTCCAGGCAAGAATACTGGAGTGGGTTGCCATTTCCTTCTCTAGGGGATCTTCGCAACCCAGGGACCAAGCCCATATCTTCTGCATTGCAGGCAGATTCTTTACCATTTGAGCCACCTGGGAAACCCATTAAATTATGAATGTGTATTAATATCAATGGGCTTCCCTGGTTTCTCAGCTTTAAAGAATCAGCCTGCCAATGCGGAAGATGTGGGTTCTCCCCAGGTCAGGAAGATCCCCTGGAGAAGGAATATGACCACCCACTCCAGTATTCTTGCCTAGGAATTCCCATGGATGGAGGAGCCTGGAGGGCTACAGTCCATGGGGTCACAAGAGTCAGATAGGACTTAGAGACTAAACAACAACAATTAATGTCAACACGGTGCTTTTTTTCGTGTGTACTAAGCTTTGTATGTGCCTGAAAGAGATATGACTCTAGTTCAGCTATCGTCGAATAGACAGACCAGAGTCTAGTCACAGATACAAACACTTGAACAGATAACTCGAACACAATGTAGTGTTATGGGCCACAGAGAGGTGACCTGTTCTCCCTGGAGTAGCCAGTGAAAGGCCTTCTATCTAATAATACAAAGACTGAAGCATGAATAATGAAAGGAGTTTCACAGAGAAGTAAGCAAAGAGATACAGGAATAACAATTCATATTTCCATGATAATATTATGCAAAGATATGACATTAAAGCCCTTGGTGATAAAACTGACATTTCTTGTATCAGTCTTGGCCCCAAAGAAAATGCAATTCAGTGGTGAATGTCAGTTTCATCAACATGCCTCAGGCCCCGTGGGTGTGAGTCTCCTACTCAACTACATAAAAGGGAGGGGACCGAATAAAACAGTATGAACATCCATCCATCAAAAACACAGTTCTGTTAGGAGACAAATTTTGATTGAATTTCCTCAGCAGAGTATTCAGGTCTCCATGTTCATCAAAGGATTTCATTTAAGTTACCATTAAAGTAAAATTAAGTTGGTATTAACCTTGTCTATTCAAAGGATGCTACTGCAAGGTAAACACACCATTCTGATGTGAATGAAAATGAAATGATAAATTGATTCACCTACAGCCTGGAATGGATGGAGTCCTTCTAATGAGTGATTACCTGTGGTATAACTATATTGATTGTGTTTGTACATGTCAAATGAGGCTGGCAAGGATGAACTTGAGGAAATCAATCTTGGAACCTGCTAGGATAGCAGCCTCCTACTTTCACAGATACTAAATCATGAACTTAAAAAAAACAAGATTAAAAAAAAAAACTGCAAAAGTTTGTAAGGTACCAATCTCTTCCCAAAACTATTTGAATTGGTGAGGGATTCCTTACCAATATAAAAGACAAACGCGCACTCAAATAATGACTTACAGAGGACAAATACTGATAAGTGTTCATTTGGAGACTGTTCCAATTCCTGTCTGCTTGATACTATGAGGAGGAATTATTTATTTCTATTTCTGTTTATTTTCTTAAGACTCAGTTCAGTTCAGTCCCTCAGTCGTGTCCAACTCTTTGCGACCCCATGAACTGCAGCACACCAGGCCTCCCTGTCCATCACCAACTCCCGGAGTTTACCCAAACCCATGTCCATCAAGTCAATGATGCCATCCAACCATTTGATCCTCTGTTGTCCCCTTCTCCTCCTGCCCTCTATCTTTCCCAGCATCAGGGTCTTTTCAAATGAGTCAGCTCTTCGCATCAGGTGGCCAAAGTATTGGAGTTTCAGCTTCAACATCAGTCCTTCCAGTGAACACCCAGGACTGATCTCCTTTAGGATGGACTGGTTGGATCTCCTTGCAGTCCAAGGGACTCTCAAGAGTCTTCTCCAACACCATAGCTCAAAAGCATCAATTCTTCAGCACTCAGCTTTCTTTATAGTCCAACTCTCACATCCATACATGACCACTGGAAAAACCATAGCCTTGACTAGACTACAGAAATACATGTGGGGACCCACCTTCATCTGTCCTCTCTTCTCCCAGGATAATGATGAATTATTTCCATGCTTCTTTCTATATGTTGGACTTAATATTTATGAAAAGAAATGTGTGAAAGCAAAGGCAGCAAAGTTTTTATTTTTCTATTTTATTGAGAACCACTCGAGTAGGTGAGGCTAGGTGTGCATGTGTACACCTGAGTCTCCACACATACACACACAAACCAAATCCACACACATACATTCATGTGTGGTAAAATGTGTCACTCAGTAATAGTCCTCTGGTGGAATAAAGTGTCACTCCCTTCCAGCGCACTTGTACAAAGGTGGAATTCACATTAAGAGAGTCTGCGGATCTGTGGAATTCCCATCGTGTGACGTGCTATTGGTATCTATTCTGGAGGAGAACTTCCTAAGGGGGATGTGGAGGAAGCATTGCCATCACAGCAGATGCAAAACACAAGGCCCCACTTCTGAACACACTCCACCACTACTGAAATGTGCCACCCCCCTGCTTTCTGAAGAAAGGCTTATGAAACCTGGGGCTACAGTGCCCAGACAGGAACTTACTGACCCAAATCTCTCCCTTATGCTAAGGAAAGAGGTTTTTTGTTTCCTTTTTAAAAAGGAAAGACATGCATAATGTCTAGATCATCCTGACATAGTCGCCTGGCAGAACAATTCATTTTCAAGCTTGCCTGGTGATTTTTCTTCCCAATGGTAGTAAAACAATGGGCCAGTTCAAGGACTAGAAGGACTTCACAGTAGCAACAGTATTTCGCCTATTGGCATGTCACTTTCATTGCTTTCAACTCATACTTTTAGATGCCTCCAAAAAATAAATAAAATAAAAAGAACCTTATCTTTTGAATCTCTGGCTAAAAAAAAAGACTTTACCCCTTTTATCTTCCTTTACCAATTATTAGTATAACTGTAGCAGTAGTATAAAAAAAATGCAGAGAAGAACAGGATGTTTTGTATAATGAATTTGCCAGTGATTCCTGTTTGTCAACATCCTGTCATCTTATGCAACGTTAGCTTAAAAAGTGAAATCATAGAATAGTCACTCTTCTGCCAACCATCCAGTGAGAAAGTTAACACACAGACTTTGTTGTTGCCTTAAGTATGCAATAGATGTTAGGGACCGTAATGTGAATACAAGAGATTAGCATGTTCATCTCCTTAGCCATATATCTTAATTCCTACCAGGATTTTATAATCATCTCTTTCTCAACCTTAGGAGCTTCAAAGGTTAAAATGTCTACTCATGGTGGGAGAAGACATTTTTCTTAGCAGTGGTACAGTCTGAGATACGTGTATTCTGATTCTATAACTTAACACAGAGCTTTTAGCCAAAGACATCCTAAAGGAAAATTACATGAGGTGCATCTTCTCATTAATCGCTCAAATACTATATGTATGAAATTCAGCTGAAATGAAATTTGAGAGCTTCCGTAAACAGGAAAATTTAACAAAAAGACACTGCTTCATGTGTGAGGACAGAGGGAAGATGAATCTTTCGCCATGATAATGTCTTGCAACATTCTCTCTTAACTTAGAAAAAAAGAAAGAAACAGATGTATATTACTTGATTTTACCAACTTGCAGGCCTATTTGTTGTTGTTTAGTCACTAAGTTGTGTCCAACTCTTTTTAACCCTATGGACTGTAGCCTGCAAGGCTCCTCTGGTCATCGGATTTCCCAGGCAAGAATATTGGAGTGTGTTGTCATTTCCTTCTTCAGGGGGATCTTCCCGATCCAGGGATTGAACCTGTGTCTCTTGCACTGGCAGGCAGATTCTTTACCACTGAGCCATGGGGGAAATCTCACAAGCCTACTAATTAATCTTAAAATAATTGTTTGAACTCTTGGATGCTTAAAAACTTTTCTCTCTCTTCTTTTCCCTTTCACCTTATTGAATATTATAAATATTTTAAAAGATGACAGATTCCTAAATGAAGCAATGTTCATACAGGCTAGATATCCCGCATGTTTTTATCATTTTAAAATTCAGTCAAACAGCTGAACCATGATTTTCCATTTTCAATTTCTGAATCAATTAGAATGTGACACTTTCTTTTATTTTTTAGGAAGAAATATATGTAAGGAAATTATCATAACTATGGATTTTTAATTTGGTCCAGTTGGTATACTTAAAATGGGGTTGGTTTATTTTTAAAAGTACAGTAGAATGGTAGTTTTAAGAGAATAGTAGGTGTGCCTGAATTTGTAAACATTTTGTAAGTGAAGTTAGTACTGAAGCCTAACCTTCTTGAAGGCTACTAGACAGTACTGATCAGTCTTGGAGGCATTGGTGATTCATCTCTAGGATAAAGTCTTGGCCTGAGCGAAAACAAAATAAAATAAAAATTAGGAACCCACATGGAGCAAAGTGTCAAAAAGCCCTAAGAAGTAGTCACTGTGGCATGAAATGCAGGTTTCACTTTCATTTCCACTTGGGTAAGAATAACAACATCGGCACTATATTCTCATTAAATAATGACACAAAGACAATTTCCAAATTGTGGAAAATTTGCAAAATGCATAGAAGCATTAAGAAAAAAAATGAAAATCACCTCTAATCCATCGTTTACTAGACAAGCAATGTGAATACTATGCATTCTACATCTGTTTCCAGTGTTTCTCTATGCTTAATTTCCACAGAATTGTAAAAACTATGGAGGGTCATTCTCTGCTCTTTCACTAAAATTATTATGGAAGCATTTTCCATGCCATTGAAAATTATATTATTGAACTTTGAATCTCAAAAATAAAAATAGAGATAATTAAGGGCACTGCTTTATAAAGTAATGAATTTTGCATATGTGTGTGTGTCTGTGTGATGTTTAAGTACAGTGTCATATTTAAGGCATTCATGTGAATTGTCTATTTCATTTTAGTAGAATCTCAGAATTAACTCAAAAATAGATTTAGGACCATAGAGGTTAGTCTTTTGGGGAATAGAATAATTCTTTTATAAACAGAGATCCCATAATAATCCATTTCACTATTATAACATAATGCATCTAAATAAGAAATAGTATGCCAAACACTCTGGTATTGTTACATCTATTAAATTCTTTCTGCAATGAGTACATGTCTTTTTTCCCCACTTGGTCATCCCCACTTCCTTGTCCTGTATTCCCCCATGTTACATTTTAACATATAGAAAATAAATTCTGGATTGTCCTTACACACTGAAGTTCAAATTGCTTATCCTAAAACTCAAAATTGACCACTAATATTAATTTCATAGCCATATATTTCCCAATAATCACATCTATTTTGATGAGTAACTGAAAAACTAATTTTAGTGTTGAAGGCTTGAATTCCACAACTCAGTGTCATTATAGCTGAATCTGCCAGAGGTTCAATGACTTCCATTGAAAACCCACTGCTTCCACCCTCTTAGTTTTCCTCTGGATTACTTCCTCATATTTTTTCTGCCATCATTATTCCTTCTACCGTTTTCATTCCTGCTGACTTTCTTCTTACTTTTATTTGTTTGCTTATTCCTTTTCTTTCCTTTTTTTTTTTTTTTTTTGCACCATTAGTCCACTAACTTAGTTGCACTTTTGAATTTATTGAGATGCATTGAATGCTAACTCTACATGCACAGCTGTGTCTTCCTCTGCCACCTGGAGGCAGACACTTATTTCACCAGTTATAGACATGACTCCCATATCAGGAATGAGCAGATCAGTGAACCAAAGTTTCTATTACAAACTCAACTTCTCTTATCCAGACAGAACAGCATATAAACTGAAAACTCCACCAACCTTGGAGAGCCCTCAAGGTGCTAATGTTTGACAGCAATAAAAGCTTTAAATGGTTTGGGGACCATTGGTCCCTGATTTGTAAAGTATTCATGAAGTGGAATTACGATGACCTTCTACCTTGATATGATTTCCAGTCGCCTCAAGCTCTCTGCGTTTGGTTTGACCTCCTTTGCTACCTTTGCCATTGATCTGTTCCTGAGATTGTAGCTATAGGCTTTATGTTTGAATCTGAGATTAAAGCTAAAGAGAAAAATCACCATAATGTTGCTGCCTATAAGTTTAGAACCGGTATTGCAGTCCTCTCTAATGATCAGGATAGCCGCTGAAGAGTCCATTTGGAAAACAGGATCTTCAGGGACTAGAGTTGTGGTGAAACTACTGTAGATGGTTGCAGGGAGAGAAGGAAGAAAAGAAATGGTTATGACACTAAGACTGCTCCTGAATTTTAGAAGGAAATCACAGGGAGATGCTAAAAGTGGCCACAAGCACTTTGTGTTTAATATTGGCTTATCTAATATGTTCAACTTGAAATGATCAGATTCATTTTTTTTTCCCTTCTCTTTTTGGGACTTGCTAAGATGTTTCTGAGTGTCATTTCCATGACTCTGTCCAGTCTACTTGGTTTAGTTTTTTTATTTTTTTCTCCCCCTCTATGCCCCATGCACAATATAGTCTGGAGTACTTTTATCTCTGTGCTTCATCATAATTTACTACAATCTCTTGTGCCATCTGTATGTGTGTGTGTTTTTTAACCATGATTAGCAGTTTGCAAAAGGTAGTAAGTTTTTCTTTTTTTTTCTCTCTTGCTTTTTCCATCTTTCACCTTTGCCTCCTCTTCCTCTTTTTCTGAGACTACCCTTCAGCTTCTCAGAATAAAGGGAAACTGCATAATTAAAAATGTAATGCCAATAGGAAAACACAATTATACCTTCCAGATACTGAAAGGAGGAGAGAGGAAGGCAGAACAGCAAGTCTGATAGATAACATGGGAGCCCTGTGCTGGGCTAAGTCACCCAAGCAGCTCCTTTCTCTAGCTAATTTCTACTTAGAAACAAAAGATTTTTCAGAGAATGGAGAGAAAAAGGCAACTGAGTGATGCTCCAATTTGCATTTCTGTTCACATACTATTCTTGTTCAATTGACTAGAGAAAGATTCTTTTTTTCGTTTTACAAATGGAAGCACCTGTTTAAAAATAGTTGAATCAAATTTTATTCACAATTACTATTTTTCTCAAACTTTTCTCTGATAACCAAAAAATACATTCTAAAACCTACTAGTTTGTTTTTTTTTTTTTTTTTTTTTTCTTTCTCTCCAAATCTGCACTAAATAGCTTGAGGTAAAAAATAGCTTCATGGTAAGAAAGACCATTCTTTCCAATGTCAGAAGATGGAGGAAATAATCTAAATTCTGTCATGAACTGTGTGGTTTTAAGTAAATCGCTTAAACGTCTAAGTCTCCTTTTCTTTTCTTACAAAATTCAGAGTTTGTATTAGATAATCTGTAATATCACTTTCAGTTTAAAAAAAATGTTCGTGTTTCTTACATTTACAATTCAAAAACCTTATCTCAGGAGCAGAAAGAGACTGGACTCCACCCGTCATAGGAAAGCCGCCCCCAATCCCCCTGCAACAAAAGTGCCTACAGAAGCTTCATCACAGGGATTTTTTGATGTGCTTGCTGATCTGAACAAACTGGAACAGAGACACTCTGATTTTGCCACAGAAATTGTAAGAGATTTCTATAACTTATCTATAGCCCTTGTAGGCACCATTATCTAAGAACTACATCTTCAAAGACTTATATTTCTCACAGTCTTTGACTTGCCATCTGCAGTGACTGAGGCAAGTCTAGAACATCACTGGTGCTTTGAAAATGTTCTGGATCTTTACTGGTGAATTCTGTTGCATCATCCTGTAAGATGTCACCAGTAAGGCAAGAGACTGGAAAGGAGGATTATGTTAGGAATGACTTTAAAACTAGGAAGTGTTTTGTTTTGTCTTATTTGGATATCCACTTAAAGTAGTGATTCCTCATGAAAGTAGACAACAGGCTTCTTGAAGGCATGAAAATAATTCTGTTATCTGTATCTCCTGATGGGTAAATTCAGTGTCAGGCACTCAGAGATCATCATAGCGATGACTGAGAAATGCTGACCATGCTGATACTTTAAAAAGTAATTTCAAAATAATGGTGTCCTGAAAGTGGTATTCTTTTGTTTTGAAATATTCAATAGACCATTCCTTCTGTGGAAAGGAACGTATAGTCTACTAGTGAAAGTGAATGTTGCTCATTCATGTCTGACTCTTTCCAACCCCATGGCCTATACAGTCCACAGAATTATCCAGGCCAGAATACTGGAGTAGGTAGCCTTTCGCTTATCCAGGGGATCTTTCCCAACCCAGGGATCAAACCCAGGTCTCCCACATTGCAGGCAGATTTTTTACCAGCTGAGCCAGAAGGGAAGCTTATTAAGTCTACTAAGCATTTGCTTATTACTTTGAACTTCTCTTCTTTGCTTCCTCTCTCCCTTCACCCTTTCTAGTTGTTCCTTCTTTCTCCTTCATGATGAAAGGATTCAGGACAGACCTAAGTGAAATGGTCTGTGCTGAAATTTCCTCTCTTTGAGACTTGTACTTATTGCCCACTGCTTGCTCCTTGTTCTTCCTCTTCCCCCTCCTCCCCCTTCCAGTTTTCTCTGTTACTCAGTTCCGGCTTTGCCTCTTCCTGGAAACCTTCATTGACAGCCCCAGCCTGCTAAGATGCCGTTCTGTGTGTAAACACAGCATCCCAAGCTTACCTTTTCCAGTAGCACTAGTCAGACTCACAACTAATATGATGGCTTCATTTGTAAAAATTAGAGAACTCTATGCCCATATAAAAATGGCTTCTGCAATCTACTTGATGACAATATTGATAGCATTCCAGTAGAAAGTCTTCAGCCTGGTCCATTCATTTTCCCCAGTTTTCTCCTCTATTGAGAACACCATTTTCCATTCTCCACAGTGTGTTTGTAAATGCTTAATCTTGTTAGTATTCAGAAATTATTATAGCAGAACACAACTTTCACATTTCTGCCCCCACCCCAACTCCTGTATTCAATTCTCCTTTGCCACCTGACTCCTAGAAGATAGTGAAGATGCCGCAGAGCTGTCTGCCCTTTTAACCTTTATGCAAGAAGCTGTTGTGGCCACTAATTGTCCTGAAGATGAAATACAAATTCCTACACATGGAGTTTTGAGGGTGTATTATTTAAGGCCATGCTACTGACTTATCCTGCTATAAATGACTGCTCTTTCCTTCTGAGGTACGTAAGCATTCAAGATTCCCTCTCCCATGTCAAGATGGTTACCTTTTGTTTCTTGTCGTCCCTTAAAATTCAAGTCCTAGTTCATTCTTTTTAGTGGCCAAATAACATTCCATTGTATTAATGCACCACATCATTAGCCATTCATCTGTGGTTGGACATTTAGGTCATTTCCATGTTCTGACGAGTGTAAATAGTGCTGCAATGCAACTGGGTTACATGTGTGCTTTTGAATTATGAGTTTCTCAAGGTATATGCCCAGGAGTGGGATTGCTGGGTCAGAAACTAACACAATATTGTAAAGCAATTATATTCCAATAAGAAAATGAAAAAAAACAAAAAAAAACTCAAGTCCAGAGAAACTCTCAGCAGTCTATTCAAGGAAGTAATTATATAGAAACACACACACACACACCAAAGACTCTCTGATGGCTTTGGCTTCTGACATACTGGAAAACAGCATTGAAAACTTACTGAAGCCTATTCAGAAGAAAATAAAATAACAATAGCCAAAAGGAAATTATCTTGTTGGGGTGGTTTAGGCATATACCTAGCCAAAGGACGAGATAAAACAGGTTTTTGAAAAATGTTCTTTTACATTTATTTTTGTACTCTAATGTGGCTCGTATATTCCTTTTGAATTCACTGATAATTGTGAAATATATTCTCACATCAAATCCTGCCATGGTAAAAAACACAGCTGGGAGAAAACATTTATACAAGCTACTAGAAGGAGCCTGCTAATTCAAGTCATGTGGGATTGCATAATGAATTCATTTCTAAGTATTCTAATATTGCATAATAAAATGCACCTGTAATACAAATTAAAACATTTATAATAAGATATACATTGCAAAAAACCCCTTGACATTTCAAGTAAACAAAAGATACATATTTGTCACATTTTTAACAAATGGATGTTCAAACAATATATTTTCACATATATGTTAATTATTGTACTCTAAATAGCCAATAATTGATTGAAAGGTACTTTACAAATGTTAAATCTGTGAAAATACATGATCATTCGAAGAATTTTAGAAACAATAGCCAAAGGCAGAGAGAGGAAAAAGCATCACACTCTAATTACTTTAATAGATAAACTAAAGACACATATTTTCTATGAAACACTAAAACAAATGTGTTTTTTATTACATCTCATGAGCCTATGACTGATATTATTGCATCTAATGTAGGCAAAGTGCCTTTAATTCACAAATGTGTGGGTCTTTCTGTTTACTGAAATGCTGTCCAGAAAGGTAAGTAGGTGAATGTATGTGGTACCAAAAGTGAGATAGTCTTAAAATTGACAAAGCAGCTATAAAATATGAAGTAGTGTTAAAAACGAGCATCTGTATCATCCATGGGAAAATATTACTGAGTACTTTTTTTCTTTTACAGGTTGAAGTATTTTATGTTAACTCAACTGTAGGATTAGGTGAAGGAGAGAAGAAACACTTCTTTATGGAGCACTCACAATGCCCAATGTTATCATAAAGAAGATCTATTTATCTGTCATCCACCTATTTATCGTCTACCTAGTAATCTGTTTATTCACCCATCCACACATTTATCTATATCTATTCATTCTCTCCTACCTGTAAGGTTGGTGTTATTTCCCCAGTAATACAGATGAAGACAAACAGAGAAAGTCCCTCATACCTGCCCCAGTGCCACCATAGCAAATGGAAACCTGAACCTACATCATCTGGCCCTATGGCTAAAACCATCTAAGAGAGCCTCTTCGGTGATAATGGCTTTATTTGCAGCGATGGGCACAAAGCATCACAATGGGACTCCTGGGTACTGTCATCACCAACAGTCTCTAGGCTCTTAATTGCAGGGGTTGTAACATTTTTATTAAATTCATATTCACAAGAAACATGCCTGGCACATAGAAGGCCTTCAACAAATATGTGTTGAATTGAACTGAAAACATGCTCCCTGGGCTGATTTAAGTACATTATCATCCCAGATATTCCAACAGTCTCCATCTTGTGTAAAACAGTCAAATGGAAATGAGGACTGGTATGAACTGACCTAATACTATTCGGCCAGTTCTTTTCCAATGTCCTTTTCATTGAACTAAACATCACCTGATGTTAACTCAATTCATATGAGAACAAAGGGAACTTTCGCCTCGTGACTTTCATCTTGGCAAATGAAATTTCCATATCCTTTTTTTCCACCCCAACATTTATTTCCCAAACACTCAGGAAAATTTCACTTCTCCTATTTTCAAAACAATGGCAGTCACTGGTTTGGCTTGTAACAATTTTATATCTTCGTTGTGTGCTAGTGTGCTTGAAATACAACACAAAATAAATAAATTCTGTTAGCATGAGGTTGTCATTTTTATCATCCTAGTCATACGTGCAAGGAAATGTTACAATTCACAGTGAATGTTGCTGGCATGAATACAGACACCATGAGTAAAGAGATAGATATTTAAAGTGACAGGTGGTTTATGCCATAAGCTTTATCAGGATATACTGGGGAAAGTCCCCTTTTAATTGAGTTCATTGTCCTGATTTGCACAATAATTATTTTCCCTACAGCTACCCCTGCCGACCATTAAAGTAAAACTTTATTTCAAGTGAAAAAGATCACCAAGGGCTGCCGTGTGTGTGTGCTGAGTTGGTTCAGTCGTGTCCAATTCTTTATGACCCTACGGACCATAGTATACCAGACTCCTCTGTTTACAGGATTCTCCAGGCAAGAATACTGGAGTGGGTTGCCATACCCTTCTCCAGGGGCTCTTTCTGATTCAGGAATTGAACTTGTGTTTCTTACATCTCCTGCTTTGGCAGGCAGGTTCCTTACCAGTAGTGCCACCTAGTAAGTCCCTGGGGACCTTCAAATACTACAATTCTTGGGTCTCATGAGTCACTGGCCTACAACTGGACAGCTCAGCAGTCAGAAATAGAGAATAAATACCATTCTCTTCTTCCTCTTAACTAACAATCCCTCTCTTTTAATATACGTGAGGATATTAGATGGTTTTCACACCTGCCAATAAAAAAAAATTTCACTATGTTGCAATTGAAGTCTAGAAAATGACTTCATCTCCAAAGTGAGCGAATAGCCAAGAAAAGGCATAAGCAAACTATGGTTTGGGGAGAAATCCATTCCTCCATCTTCTTAGGTATGGCTCACAGACTAGGATTTTTTTTTTTTCTTTTCATTTTTAAAGGGTTTAGTAAAAAAAAAAAAAATGAAAACAAAAACAAAAAATATGCAAATTTAAATTTTCAGATGATTACACTTAATTTGGCTCTCATCTATGGAATGGACCCTTGACTAGGCATGATTACATTTTACTTTTTCATGTAAAAGGCTAGCTGTTGAATATTTTGGGTTTTATAGGCCATGTACCTTTGTGATTTTTTTTTTTTTTTAGCCACAACCCCTTAAATTGTAAAAATAACAGAAAGTTTTACTAGGAGGCCACACTAAAGTAGAAATTACATTTGTGGACCAGATTTGGCCACCAGGCAGGCAGGCCCTAATAGATGTTTGACCCAAAAAACAGTATGGAAACTGAACAACTACATAGAGAAAAGTACTCCCTCAGCCAAGAATTCTTACCACCAGGATCACCTGCCTTGGAAAATTGAAAGAAATAAATATCTACTATCATTGAGTAAGGATACATGCTTAGGTCTATGTGTGACAATAGCTATCTTACCCTAACTGATTTGGACAGGACAGCTGAGGCAACACTTCCTAAAAGGCGACAGTTGACATAGATCTGAAGGAGAGAGCACAATGGAGATATTTGGGAGAAGACTTGCAGGACACTTTTTCCTCTCCAAAATGTTCATAAGACATTTGATTCATGCCAGAAAGTTCTTGATAGTTGCTCCTGTCAAAAACCATTTTGCATGGACCAGACATGCTCATGAACTTTTTGGATCATACCAAATGACTTTTTCTGTGATCCAAGTGTCTTATAGACATTTTGGACAGGCCCAAATGCCTGCTAATCAGAAGTGCACCCAAAGCAGAGGCCTTGAGTCAAGAACACAACTTAGAGTTTGAGAAACAGAAAGGGGGTAAGTAAGTTTGCATGCAAATGACCAGAGGGAAAATATTGATATGAGGTCACAGAAGAAAGAGGCAACTAGATTTCATAGGTCCTCATGTGTCAGTTTGGTTTTTACTCAGAGAAAAATGGGAAGCCACTGGAGAGTTTCAAGTTGAACTGTGACATTAAAAAGTTCTCATTTTAACAGCTTCAATCCGGCTGCTGTACCGAAAACACATAAAGGGGATCAGTGGGGGAAATGGGAGACTAGTTAGGAGACTGCTGCGATCATTCAAGTGAAAGATGATGAAGAGTTGGAATAAAATTGTAGCAGTGGATAAAGTAGAGCTCATAGGACTTGCTGAAGGATTGATGGGGTACATGAGAGAAAGAGAGAAGTTTAAGATGACTTCATATATTTTGTACTGGGTGAAGCTGATACTTACTGAACTGAAGATAAGAGGAGTAGGTTTGAAAAATATTAGGGGCTGAGTTTTCTGCATGTTGAGTGAGATGACTGTTGGACATCCAGTGGAGATGTCACATTAGCAGCTGTATATAAAACTCTGGAGCTCAGAGGAGACGTTAATGGGATCCCTGTCTAATCTAGAGACTTTCCCGGTGGCTCATCGCAAAGAAATCTGCCTGCAATGCAGGAGCCACAGGAGATGTGGGTTCAATCCCTGGGTCTGGAAGATCCCCTGGAGGAGGGCATGCAACCCACTCCAGTATTCTTGCCTGGAGACTCCCATTACAGAGGAACCTGGTGGTCTACACCCCATTGGGTCGCAAAGAGTCAGACATGGCTGAAGCGACTTAGCACGTACACACATGCTAATCTAGAGCTTGTCTTGCAGTATTCTTTTTTTTTTTTTTTTAACCTTGCAATATTCTTATGACAGCTTTTATTGCAGAGGAATATAACATTTTGTTTGCATTATTTTTCTCTCCTTCTAGTTTGTATACTCATTGACAAAAAAACTGATTTACTTTTAAATAAAGTGTAGGTTGGCTATATCTCAGCTTCTCTTGCCTGGGCAGGAAGTAAAGAGTTTGCTCTAGGTAACTCTTAATTTTCTGAACAGGCTTTCTGTTTTGGAGGGACCAGGCACTACCCGTGGCCTGTCCTATGGATTAGCTCTTCTGCCTGGGATGGCACAAGAATCCTCCACACCAGTTCCTAGCTTTGCTCTGGGGATAATCAACTCTGCTGCCTGTCTCTTGGCTCAAGCATTGCTGAACTACACAGCTTCCATGAGCTCTGCCAACACCTCTGGTCTGATGTATCCAAGAGACACTTTCCACAGCAGTCAGGGCTATGACTCAGCTTTTTGCCTGGGCGTGGGCAAAGCAGGCTCTATGACTGGCAAAACTCCTTCTTTGATGATCCAAATTAAGCAGATCTGCACCCCACCAAGTTCTCTAGTCAAGGCGCACCAGGGGCTAGGTTCTGTAGATGAGCAAAGCTGCTGGCTGAGACTCCTACTTGGGCACCACAGGTATGAAGTCAGCCGGCCAAAATGTGTGCCGGTTGTTATAAATCCCTACCCTCTTCTTTGTCACAGTCAGATTCCCAGTGATCAAGCCCTGCAAATGGCCCTGAAATCCCCACGGGATGAGATCAGAGTAGGGGATCCCACAAAGAGATCCACAATGTTGGTGGGGGGACCTGCTTGTCCCCACTGGGTTATCTTTGCCCACAGGAGGAACAGGAGTTTTAGCAAAGACCTCACAGTGGTGCTGAGCTGGTCTTGGGGAGAAGCAAGGTGGTCAACACATAGCTGCTTCCCTGACCCACTAATGCAGACTGTCTGGGTCTTTGTTCTGGAGGGCGGTAGTGCTTCAGCCTCACACCCACATTCTAGGATTCTCTCAGGGGTATCTCCTTCTTGAGGAGTTTCAATTGCTCTTCTTGTGAGGGTAGCAGAGTCAAGAATGACCTATGTTGCTATCTTGGTCAGAGTTAAAGTTTTTAAGGATTGAGATAAATGACATTTGAAGGGCAGGAAGTCTCACTGCCCACACAGCTCTTCGAAGCTGAAACTGCTGGAAGATGTGCAGGTGTCTCTGAAACATGTTTTCACATCTAAGAAATGACTAAATGATTAAATGAATAAATGATTAAAGTTAGATCAGTTTTGCCTCTTAAGCTACCAATAAGCTCATTTTTTTTTCAAACACACAAATTTTATCCATGATAACTGAATTACTGGGATCCTTCTTAGTTTACATTCTAAATGTAAAAAGCATTAAGAGTGAGAATGATCTCTGAAAAATGAACAGAATCCATGGACATTGGTTCTGTTGAAACAATATTCATAAACTCTGGATATGATACAACTCTATTTTCCATAAGCATCATGTTGATAGATGTGGACCCAAAATTCACTTATAGTAAAGCACATGGTATATTTAAATGTATGAATGAAGGCTTTAGTTAATAATCATTTTTCTTCATTCATATTACAAATTAATCCAGGGATTTAGAAAATAGTCTTTTAACTCATTCCCTTCTAGAATATAAGGGCTAGGAAAAAGGAGACACAAATTGGTTACATGATCGAGACTGAACCACAATTATTTTGGTCCTGATTCTTAGCTTCTTTTTAAAATGCTGTCATTCAATCTGAAAGTAATTTTAAAAGCCATGTCTAGAATAACAACTGAAATTTGCCAAGGTAAATCAGTGGCAGGAAAACTAGAAATTGTTTTCAGCTCAGTTCATCAAAGCATATAAAAGTATTTTTCAAATATTAATCAACAAAAAGTGACTTTGATTCACAAAAAGACATGAAAAATGCAAAATATAATCAACACAGACCATGAATAACATAGGGCTTTCTCCTTTCTTTTCATAATTAATTATACAATGACTTAATTTTATAGCAATCTATGTCATAGCACTTGGCTCAATATGACTATTTCACAATGTAGATAATTCACAGGCCCTAAAGCACTCTGCAACATTTTCCATGTCTTTGGTCTACCCATGGATCTAAGAAAGACAATATCATCCCAAGGGGTGTGATCCTGATGGAAATATTTCTCTGAAGCTGAAGCAGTCAGCATACATTGCCAGCCAATGCAGTGGAACCTCGAGTCCTTCCTTAAAGGGAATCTGCATGTCATAGCTCCATGCCTTTTACTAGCAATTTATTATTTCATCACCGACTCAATGGACATGAGTTTGAGCAAACTCTGGGAGATGGTTAAGGACAGGGAAGCCTGGCATGCTGCAGTCCATAGCGTCACAAAGAGTAGGACACAACTTAGTGACTGAACAACAACCATTATTTCATTATTCAAAAAAATTATTGAATGACAATAATGAGCTAGATACTCTAATATGTGATCTACATGCATTATCTCATTTAACACATAAAAACTCTATGCTCTACAAAAGCTTTTTATGCTCCACTTTACAGATAAGGAAATCTGAATACAACATTAGATTTCTAAAAGACACAAGAATGGAATTTGGACCTAGGGTCTCTGGCTGCAGTTGGGGAACTTTTTAACCCTCCCATACAATTGCTTTCCAAAAAGAATGTAAAACAACATGTAAGGCAATAAATCATCTTGAATGTCCCAAATTTATTTTGGTTCAGTGTACTTGTTTCCATTTAGAACTTATTAAGGTGAGTTGCATTTGTATGAAAAAGAAAATTTTCCCTAATTGTGCTATTTAACACAAGAGGGTGACCCTTGTAGTGATTAATGTTTGATGTCAAAGATAGGACAAATAGAAATAAATACATAGAACTTCATGTGAAAAAAAAGAAGCCAATATCTCCATCCAAAAGTGCTACACATGTAATGAGAGATTAAGAAGGCAGAATGATGGAGGGTCCCTGAAGTAATCTTTCATACTTTACCTCACCAGGTGATAGACAGGAGATATGATATTCTGAGTGGAAAAAAAAAAAAAAATATATATATATATATATATAATAAAATTGAGCTTTAAGGATCTAATTCTCAATGAGACATCATCTTAATGTAATAATTTAAAGCACATTGCCATGGATTTTGCAGGCACTCAGAAATAGGTTACAAATTCAAAAATATACTGTACTTCCATTCCCATAGAGAATATTTTGTACAAACTTCAGCCAATGTATTTTTGTTATAAATATTAAGGGCTAATTTTTAATATTATTAGAAAAGAAATTATCTAGACACTGAGCACAAACACTGTGAGGAACCCTTTCCCACAGAATATGATAAACACTAAAGCTATTGAAATGAAGAATGGACAAAGCATATGTATTAGGTATAGAGAAAGCAGACAGGTCACCTTAATTGTTCATTTCTATTTCTGAATTTCTAGAATAAATGGTTAAAAATGATATTAATGAGAGAAAGCATGAAATAGATACAGCTTATTAAATCACTGCCACCCATCAACAAGTACTAAAATGTAGTTATTTAATTATAAATGGTTTTACAAATTTACCTAAAGAATTGAGTATAACAGGAAGTCTTTAAGAATAAAGTGAATGCATTTGAAAAGACTTGATATGTTATAACTACCATATGCCCAAAGAAATTATTTCCAAGATTTTTACCTACAACTCTGTTCACACTATTCTTATAAATATATTATTAAATCTTCATAACTCAATTCATATACAATAAAGTAAGTAACACAGCTACTCCAAAGAAAATTAGAAATAAAAGTTGACAGAGGCATAGACTTAAATGAACTTTAAACAAACTCCTAGACTTTAGATTGTATATTTATGTGTGTCTCATGTGTACGTCCTTGGATGCCCAGAAATAGTGTTCTTCTGGAAAGATTTGTGATGTTGTAATGTTCTAATGCTAAGTGTATTGAGAAATCAAAAGCATCCAAGAGGTAACAATGGATGTGCTTTGCAAAACGTACTTTTCCTTCCAAGTGCTTGTAATGAAAGCATGAAAGTTTTACTTCTAACCTTCGCATTAGGACTTGTTCCTAAACTTTTTAGCATGCACCTATGACCACCTTGTACTTCTTCTTAGAACATTTATTAAACACATAATATGAGCATTATTTTAAGAGAGAGAGTGAAGAAGGTTATTTTTGTCTTTTATGTGCACATCCATTCTCTTCCTTTTACTCATTTTCCAGTCCTTAAAATACATCTTCCAAGCTTATTTTCTGTTTCTACCATCATCCTGCCATGCCTCACTCTCCTCTGTGCATTAAATTCCTATCCTCATACATCTAGGTATCACCTGAATTACTTCAAAATCAAATCTTATCAAAGGGATATTTGGCGATTTCTCAGGAAACTTTCAGTCTAAACACATTATTGCATCTTGCTCTCTCCTTGAGTATCTACCTAACAAGTGACATCCTATCCTCTGTGTTTCTTTCTGCATCAGTGTCCTTCATGACAAGTTACAAAAGGAGAGAGGCTTTTTTATTTAATTCATTTTGCATTACATTTAATCCAGTGGTGCTAATTCTTACTGTGAATAATAGAAAGTCTACTGAAATTCTGTTTCCTAAGGGAGCTGAATTTGGGTCTGTCTCCTCAGTTACACATTTTCAAAAATAATAATTGAATAGTGAGCCAAAGAATTCTTTTGAGATCAGAAACATCCTATTTGTCAATTTAGAATAAAATACCTAAGCTCCTTTCTCCCCATGAGCTTATATTTTCTGCTGCATGGTAAGCCTCCAGTTTGCAGCCTGGCCTATGAAAATGCCACATTCATATTTCTAAACACACCCAAAGATTAGAATAGAAGATATTTGTGGATGACAAAACACTGCTGTCTGGATTAAGCTCTGTGGGCATGACTCCATGGAAGCCTGCACAGCTGATAAGGGTGGAAATTTAATTTCTGCCTAAATGGAGCCTTCATGGGAGAGTATATCTCTGAAAACTTCAGAAGTAAAAAGCTGTGATTATAATTTTACCAAAATTGCCTTTTTATTTTGTATCTCAACTAATATAGAGTAAAATGTCTTTAAGTGGGTTACTTTCATTGCAGGTGTTCCATCCAGAAAGTATTGCGCTTCTCCAATAGTGATCAGTATTGTTGAACAAAACTCCAAACTTTCTCAGGAATATTCTCTTTGTAATTCGGCAACAGGAGAACACAGTAAAGTAGGTTGTAAACAGAAGGATGAAAGTCAGTTAAATTTTCCTTCTCAGAGTATGATCTATCCCATCACCACCAGGACTATTTCATTCTCTTAATACTGGGTGGCCTGTTTCTTATTCTTCACATCAAGAATAAGATATAGAAATATATAAGAATATGAAACAGATAAAGAGAGTGAGGATGCTACATTTTCTTTTCTCCCTTTTTAATAACAATTCTCCTCCAGCTTAAATGTAAGCAATTTCATGTAATAAAAAACAATTTTATCTCTTACATGCACTGGTTCATGTACCAAAAAGGTGGTCGTGTAAGCGGTTCCAACATCACAGTAAATGAAGCTAAAAGAATAGGTAAATGGATGGGTTTGAAAGACTTAGAAAGTCTGCCCTGAGCTTAGGTACTTATTTATATGAGCACAGTGTGAAATTAATGAAGATACGTTTGATGGCCAAGATTCCTATTACTTTGAAATACTGTAATGTAGGTAAGTACACAAGAGTGTTTTAAAACACTATTACTGGAATCCATATCTTGTCTTTTCAGGAAATAAATTCAGATTTATTTGCTTCATTAATGAGAAACCTAATTCCATTTAAGATTGTGCAAAGCATACTCCAATGATAAGGCGTATACAGCAGTTTTGCTCCAAGCAGTTTAATTCCACCCCTTAAATGGAACAATACTTAAAATGCAATTGTTCTAAAATTTCTTGGCAAATGGTCTTTCTAAGCATTGGCCCAATTTCTTCATCACTGCCTTTAAGTAAGTTCCCAACTTTATTAAGACTTCAGGCTCTTTGTTGCCAAGAAGAAAACCCACTGAAATGGCAAACAATGAAAGTGGGGTTTTAAAATAAATTTTGGTTTGTTTAGACTATTTAAAATTTTGTTTGGAAAAAATCAAACATTATTCAATCGTTAAGACAGATGTGTTTGTCAGAGGATCCCTTTTTATGAGCTTTTCAATTGAATTATTACCTTTGGATTGGAAAATTTTATTTTCATAATCATTGCATTAACTATTCCTTTTATTTTGACAAGTACTTAAGAAGAAAACAAGTGAAATTTAGCCCAATTACTTCAAGTTTTTTTCTAAAAAAAAAAACTTTTTAGAGACACTAAATGTAGAGTAAGTTGTTATCCCAGAAGTCATTTTTATTACCAATCTGGTTTCATATGCCAAAAGACTATACATCATCTACCAGTGAACTGTGAAATACTTCCTAAGGAAAACAAACAGTGCATTCCCTTGTGATAGTTTGGTGTGCCTCATTGTGAGTGAATACAAAATACCAAGCACTTAAAATTTCACTCTGTAGAGATAATTAGTGCTATATAAAAATTAAAGATGAGAGGAAAAAGTGCAGGATTTTCTGTTGAAAATTGTTGTTAAACCTATTGCAAAACTCAGCAAATGCTGATTAAGTCCAAGGGTCACATACATGTAAGGTGTTTTGAGAAGTCATCCAGTGTTATAGCCTTTAAAAATGATTCACTTTCACTCTCTGCCTTTGCATGCTAGCTATATGAATCTCTTCTCTATTTTTAAAAATTAAATAAACCAAAAAGAAATCATAGTATCATATTCTGACCATCCATTCTATCCTTAAGTCTTTGAAACTCCTCCTTTACTCTATGTTTAACCCATCTCTCAGGTGGTGTATTTTGTCCATTTCTTATCATGCTGGAGAACAGTCACACCATCATCAGTTAGCTAACACTGTGTGTTATTTAAAGCTATTATGAAATCACTTGCTAAATAATCTTGTTTCCAAACTAAATAATCCCAATTCTTTTAACCTATCCTCAAAGGTCCCATTTTACACTCTTTAATCATCTCTGTGGCTCTTCTCTGAATTCCCTGCAAGTTCCCAATGTCCCTAAGAGGCTTTGGAACTCAGTAATATTTTGTCTCTCTTTCATCTGTTGTCATGTGGTGGGAGTTGTGGGTTTGGCTTCTCCTATGACCTAGATTGTAGACAACTTAAGGGTAAACATTGTGTTTCTTTGCTTAAAAAGCATTTTTGCTGATAATATTTCCTACAGAATTAGGTATATCACAAATGGTAACACATTTGTTTTTTGCTTTGTCTTATTTTGTTTACTGTAGTAGCCTCATTATCATTAAGAAGAGAAGAAACATGGCTCTTATATAAACTTATTTAGGCACTCTGAGCTCTTTTTTATTTTGATCTGCCCTATAAAAGTCAAAGTCTCTCCTGTCTGTTTATAAACCTCTAGAAACAAGTTATTCATAACAAATGTCAGTTTTGACCTTAACTTTTATATTTATCTTTGAATGTATTAAAAAGAAAATAGGTATTTGGAGTAAATATTTGGCAACTTCTTTTTAAAAATAAAAATGCATGATCTTGTCAATCCAAGCTACACAAAAGACATACGAATAGGAAAAAAAAATCCAAAACATTGACTTCTCCTTGAATTATGTATGCTTGTCTTAAAACTGGCTACTTGGAACACATGGCCAAAGCCAGCACACACACACACAGAAGTAGCATTTAATAATTTTGAAAAAAGACTTAAGAAAGAGATAGATGGCCTATTGAGCATGGAATCTAGACTCTAGTGTAATAATGATAAGTTGTAGAAGATATGATGATGACCAGTGCCTCATGGAGTTTCACAGAGAATTCACTCTAGAAAGAACTTTGGAGGAATGGACAAAAGATATTGGTTTGTGTTGAAAGGAATGAAATGAATAATAATAGCAGTACTTTATGCAGCCTATATTATTTATTAAAATTACTTTCAAAATTTATATTCACAGAAATCAGAGCTTTGTTGCTTATTGAGTATATTTATAGATTCTGAGTTATACATCAAGGCTATACAGTTTATTCATTAAACATTTACATATTGAGTACCCATGATATGGCAGTAGCTGTACTAGATTTTGGAGACAGCAATAAACAAAACAGACAAAATCTCTGCCATTTTGCAATCTAAGTTCTACTTATGGAATAGTTTAATAAAGTAGAAAATATAGAATTCATTTGCAATTGTATGTAGCAAAAAGAAAGGAAAAAATAAAGCATGTAGAAGCCAGGAATGCCAGGGATGGGCAGGTTCATTTTTTTATATAAGGTGGTTAGGAAAGTTCTTTCTTCTATGATACCATTTCAGCAGAAACCTAAAGGAAGTCAGGGAATAATTTTTTTTGAACTCTAGGAAAATACAGTTTCTAGCAACAGAAACAGCAAGTGCAACAACTGTGGGGCTAGAATATAGTTGGCATGTTCAAGAAACATCAAAAAAGACAATGGGACTGGAGAAGAGTCAATGAGAGAGAAAGAAAGGAGGATTTGACAGCAGAGAGTGGAGGCCAGAGCAGATCATGCAGGATCTTTTAACCTCATGGTAATAATTTTGGCTTACAGTCTTACAGAGATGAGAAGTCATTTGAAAACTTTGAGTCAAGGATTTATACAATGTCCTAATTGTCAAAATAACTCCTTTGGCAATTTTATGGATTATAGACTATAAAGCAAGAAAGGACGCCTTAATTAGGGTGTGAGGTTGGGAAGTCTGGGGTTTCTCAAGGTCACTCCTTAAGAGTTAATATGGAGCATAAGAGAATGAATTATGGTGTGAGAGAGTGGAGGCAGGGTCACTTGATACCCGGCATTTTAGGACACCCAGCATTTTCTGAAAGAACTTGATGGGTAGGGGCAGTCTAGTCTCTTATTTCATTGTTTCGTTAGTAGCTATGTCATACAGATGGCAATATGTTTATTCAAGATGGATGGACATCTTTTGAAACGGGTGCTTTGATAATCAAAAACTTAATATCAAGCTCTTATACTATGATCAACTTAAAGGACAAAGATTCAACGCACTGTCATAGGGAAGACTGGGTAAAGATCAATCCTTCCTTCTACGTGTCTAACTTTCTGATAGTTTTGGTTACTACAGCCAAACAATGTCTTAACATTGTGTTTTGTGATTTTGGCAACATTATTTTCCTTTTCCAAAATTGTTTTGGCTTCTCTATTTCATTTGCCTTTCCATATTTATCTTAGAATCAGTTTATATATGTCTTCAAAAAGATGCTGTTGGGATTTGTGTTAACAATTGCATTAAACCTACAGACCCATTTGAGAAGTAATATCATCTATATTATATTGAGTCTTCCAATCCCTAACTATATTACATTTCTCAATTTAAGTCTTTGATTTTCTTTCATCATTGTTGTGTAGTTTTTACTAAACAGATCCTATAAATATTTTATTAGATTTATACCTACATGTTTCACTTTCTTAAAAACTATTCTGAATAATATTTTAATATCAGTTTACAACTGTGAATTGCTGGAATATGTAAATACAATTGTCATCTTCAAATAGTGACAGAAAACATTTCATTTCTGATCAATATGCATTTCATTTTATTTTAGTTTATTACCTTGTTGTATTGGCTATGATTCCAGTAATATGATCAATATGAATGAGGAAAATAGACATCCTTAGATTGTTATCTATCTAAGGGAAAAAGCATTCAGTCTTCCACCATTAAGTATGGTGTTAGCTGTATCGTTCTTGTAGATGCTTTTTATTGGATTGAAGATGCTCTCTTCCAGTCCAAATTTATGGAAAGATTGTATAATGAATGAGTGTTAAGTTCTGTAAAATGTTATTTCTGCATTAACTGATATGATAATGTATTTTTGCTTCTTTTGAGTCTTAACTTGTAGATTACTTTGTATAATTTTAAAAATACTGATATATCTTTGCATTCTCAGAATAAGTTCCACTTAATATTAGTGCATTATTTTTGCTATATATTATTAAATTTCATTTGCTAATATTTTGTTGATAATATTTATGTCTATGCTGATGAGGGATATTGTTCTGTAGTTTTCCTATGTTTACTGTCTTTGTCTGATTGTGATATCAGAATAATGTGCATCTTATAACATGAATTGGGCACTAACCCCTTCCCTCTTCTGTCTTCTGGAAGAGATTGTATAGAATTAGTGTTATTCTTTCTTTAAATATCTGGCATAAAAATCACTTCAATAACCTTGTCCTTGATTCACTTTGCCTGTACACCTCCTCAGTTCACCCTGACAGAATGATTTTTTATGTTCAACATTAGTAGAAAAATTCTGGTACGATTATGTTTTTGAAAACCAATCTGGCAGAATGAATTGATGAGGTATACAAGCACAGCAGAATTAGGGAAAAGGATATTGAAGTTATTTTCCTAAGAGATAAAACTGTCTTGGATAAGTCGCTAGTAATAGGGTTGGGAATAGTTAACTGTGTGTATATATATAATGCCTAGGACACATTCTGGTGCATAATAATCAATGTTAGTTTCTTCTACATGTCCCCTTAGCTTAATTTTACTGGAAGAAATATAAAGAAATCTGACTAGCCATGTAGATTGCAGATTAGCAAACTATAGCCAGTGCACTGCTTGCCTGCTTTTGTAAAGTTTCATTAGGACACAGATACTCTCATTTTATAAGTATGGCCTATGGCTGCGTTTTGTTTTACTACAATAGTAGAGTTGAGTTGCAGCAGATACCATATGGCCCATGAGGTCAAAATATTTATTATCTAGCTCTTTATGAAAAGAAGTATCATCTCTGCTGTAGGTTTAAGTCTAAGGATGTGAATGATATAATATTGCTAACTTATTTGCAGCAGCTTGTAGCAGAACATTTCCTTGAAAATAAAAGTCAACGTTCTTGCAATTTCCTACAATGACATACCCCAACCACCATCTCATTCCTACCAATGCCATAATAGCTCTTTGACCTCTTTGCAGCTCTTTGACCTCTTCACTTATTGCTCTGGCATCATTTCTCTACGTCAGCTTCCTTGTCCATCTTTAAACATCTAGACATAGTCCCTTTGGGGGACTTTACACTGGGGATATACTCTGGCTGGAATTTTCTTTCTCCAAATGTTCCCATGACTCATTCCTCATTTTCCTCAATTCTCTGCTCAAATCACTGTCATCATTTCTTCTTGAGGTTCATCCAGACCAACCTATTTCCATTACATTGAAGAAACTAGCCTAATCACTAACACTTTGAAAATCCTCAAATCTCCAGAATACTTAAGTTTCATAACTTAGCATATTTGTAATTAGCAAATTACAATAAAAAGCTATGTATGTGGCTCTCTAGATTTGATTATATTCCAGAAAAAATCTAGCCACTTCAAATTGTTTAAACTTCCCCCTTTGCTTTACAAAACACAAATTCTGCAAGAAGTATGATACTGTTCAAATACAAATTGATACTAAAGAGAGAACAAATAAGAAGTAGTCTTGAATTTTCCATAGCTGTACTTTCTAACTCTTCTATTGGTTGTTCTAAAATATGAATTGGACTTGTAGCGAAGGAAAAATCTAGGATAAAAAGGCTACAGGTATCTGTGATATATTTTCTATACTAAGAACTATTCTTTCACATGACTCCTGACACATATTTGGCTCATTATAACAATTAGCTTTCTTCCTCAAAAATCACCACATGAGGAAAAAACATCATTCTCACCCCTACATTATCCCTGAATTCTGAGCATGTACTATCTTCTTCAGTTAAAGGTCAGTCTCATTCTGTAAATGGTAGCAATGACCATGATGTTCCTATCTGAGAATGTCAGTTGAGGAAGAACAAAAGAGAATGGAAGATTTGAACAAAAATAAATCATGATTTCATTGTCTCACTTTTGGATTTAAAATTCAGGAGTGCATTGTTAATATTTCTTGATTTCACCAAACCATCTATTACAATGTCAGCCTCAAAAAATGATACAGTGAAATGCTTTTCCTTTTATGAGGACATTGCTTTGCCTACAACCTAGTCTATTTTGTTCAAATGGTGACTTAAAACAGGGTAACCATGTCTTGATTGGAAAAGAGACAGTCATGGAGTTTGATATCATTGAAGCAAGTTAGTCTGTAACTGGATTTTCTTTTTCCTTTGCTTGAAAACAAGAGGAAGACAAAGTGGAAGAAGGGCTGGAAGGATATTATTTAAGGTGGATTGTATAGCAGAGGATAATGTGTACCAGGAAGTCAAGTATGCTTTTTGAAGAATTGCACAGATGGGTAAAATAATATAATAAGATCTCACATCAAAAACCACATTGCAGTTTTCAAACATTTCATTACTCCTCTTATTCATATAGCTTCCCAAGTTATTAAATTTACAAACATCTTCCAATGTGTCTTCTCAAATATCCCTTCTATCTGGTGGTCTCTTTCAAAGCAATACTGTGTCTCCTTTTCTGATATTTTTCCTTCTTCCTTTCCTTTCCTACTTCTATTTACCATACTCCAGAGCTTCATCAAGTCAAGTTTGGATTTTAGTGACAGATTGTTTCCTGGTTTCCTTGATCCCAGTCTCCTTTCCATCCCAACTATAAACTCTTTTCCATTTCCATTAGATTTAAATTAAATCAGGTAAAATACATGAAGTATTAAGCACAGTGCTTGAACTTAATAAATGCTAGTAATTTTTATCATTCACTTTAGCAAACAAATAGCTATAATAGGGTCAGTCACTTGCTTTGACTCTATGGATATGTGTATATATATTGTATTCATATGTTTATATTTATATATACACATATACACGTAAATCACATGCCAACAAAGGTCCACATAGTCAAAGCTATGGTTTTTCCAGTAGTCATGTACAGATGTGAGAGTTGGACCATAAAGAAGGCTGAGTGCCGAAGAATTGATACTTTTGAACTATGGTGCTAGAGAAGACTCTTGAGAGTTGCTTGAACAGCAAGGAGATAAATCAATCTTAAAGGAAATCAACCCTGAATATTCACTGGAAGGACTGATGCTGAGGCTGAAGTTCCAATACTTTGGCCACCTGATGCGAAGAGCCAACTCATTGGAAAAGACCCTGATGCTGGGAAAGACTGAGAGCAGGATGAGAAGGGGACAACAGAGGTTGAGATGGTTGGATGGCATCACCAACTCAATGGACATGAATTTGAGCAAACTCAAGGAGATAGGATGCCTGGTGTGCTGTAGTCCATGGGGCTGCAAAGAGTCAGAGTTAGCAACTTAACAACTCATAAATACACACACACACACACACACACACACACACACACACACAGTGGGGGTGGGGGCTCTTAAACAAAAATCCACTGATTAGTTTCAAGGGCTTTTTGTCCTCTGAAATGTACACATCCATCCACATACATATTTCCGCTGTGATGCATGAGTGGCCCTCAAACCTAATCCTAGCCACAGCTGCAGTTGCAAACCCCAACTAGAACTTTTAACTCCAGTTCTAGTCTCAGCTCCCACCTTGCATCTCAGCCCCAACTGTGAATCTCAAATCCAAAACTGTTTCCTGCTTTAAGTCCATAGAGTCCCGTCCAGCATTAAAGGGTCTATGTGATATGCCTTGCCTCTCTATCCACCTTGATTTACTCATGACATGTCTCCCCACACCAAGAATAGCTGGTTCCCTCCTCATTAGGTACATAAGCTCTCCCTCCTTCCATTCCGTTGTGCACGTTCTTCCTCCAACCACGAGTAGAACCATCTTTCTACTCCCCTCTCTTCAAACCCAAACTATTATGTGAGACTGACTACTGGGTGCTCCCCTCTCATAGAAACTTCTCTTACTTTAGTCCATGCTGATCTTATTTTCTGCTAAAAACTCACCACCCATCTTAGGAGTATAATACTAATATTTATACACTGGTAAGCACGGGATGGTGAAGGCAACGGCAAACCACTCCAGTACTCTTGCCTGGAAAATCCCATGGACGGAGGAGCCTGGTAGGCTACAGTCCATGGGGTTGGAAAGAGTCAGACATGGCTTACTGATGAAACAACAAGCATGGGACACCTTCTAAATAACCTGAGATGGACTAAATAATTGGGACTGATGTATGGGAAAGTAAGTAAATACAGAAAGATAAGATAAGGAGCTAGAGTGATAATTTGGTTAAAGCTTTATGAACCCATTAATGACTTTACTGGTAGCTAATCTAGGCCAAGGGCTTCCCTGATGGCTCAGTGGGTAAAGATTCTGCCTGAAATCCAGGAGACACCGGAGATGTGGGTTCAGTCTCTGGGTTGGGAAGATGCCCTGGAGGTGGAAAATGACAACCCACTCCAGTATTCTTGCCTGAAAAATCCCATGGACAGAGGAGCCTGGCAAGCTACAGTCCAAAGGGTCACAAAGAATCAGACACTACTGAGTGACTAAGCACAGCATTCTAGAAATATTATTTTATTACCTACTATGCATATAAAACTCTATATGGAATCAAATAGCTGAGATGAACAGAAAGTTTTCTCTGTGCCAGGAATGAAGGTAAGCGTTTTATTTATATCATATCATTTAAACTTAATGACAGAATAATGAAAGTGCAAGTCGTTCAGTCATGTCATACTCTTTGCGACCCCATGGGCTAAACAGTCCATGGAATTCTCCAGGCCAGAATACTAGAATACTGGAGTGAGTAGCAGTTCCCTTCTTCAGGGGACCTTCTTAACCCAAAGATTGAACCCCGGTCTCCCACATTGCAGGTGTATTCTTTACCAGATGAGTCAGCAGGGAAGCATTCCCAAAGTATATTATCATTATACTATTTTATATCAATTTAGCAGATGAGAAAAATCAAGTCTTAAGGAGAAACATAAGCAATGTCATACATTTAGTAAGTGGCAGGGCCAGGACTAAAGCTAGATTTTCTGACTTCCAAATCTATGCTTCCAATTGTGGATCCCCTCCATACACTTTTCCAGAATGTAGAAACGATTGCAACACTGCTTTCCTTTCATACATTAGTCTCACTATAAATTCAATCATTGATCTTTTTAATTGGCCTGGCTCTCAGTGTAGAAGTGTTTAATCAGAACAGAAATGCTTGCTGAGATGCTTACTTAGAATCATTCTGATTCACTTGGGCTTTGGTGATAAGTTCTTGCCAGTTGCCCTTGTACAGGAGGCTCTTTGCCACTTTCTGTTATCCTGAGTTCTATTTCCTATTAAACAGGAACACTTTCTCCTGAATGTTTCGATTTTGTAGCATTTTATTAATATAGAGGATTTCTGTTATTTTGACTGATTTCTGATCTACTCTACTGCTCCTGGGTACAGGGAAAGAGAAAGAAGTGAAGTTTTCGAGGAAAGCTCAGATCAATCGAAAAATGTTCGGTATTCATGGCAAGTAAGCATTGCCACAAAATCCCCATTTTCACAAGAATAATTAACATGTGAAATGTTCAAGTCAAAACTGAAAGAAATAGAGGAGACTAGAACAGGGAAACATTATTAGAAAGAAGAATGAGAGAACATTTTTGCTTTGGTTTTGTTTTACATTTATGCTTTAGTAGAAAATACAGCACCTTTGAGCTTACATGATGGAATCAAGACATTTCTCTTTTTCAGCATCCTTCAAGAGGAGACGGGGAGAAGGAAGGATCTGCTTGGCATGAAGGACTATTATATTCCTGGCATTGTTTAGAATTGCTGGTGCATAATGATAGTAAAAACAGACCTGTTTTTAGTAAGGTTTCCTATTGTTTTTAAATTCTCTACAGACAATGTTACCCCCTCATTGCCTGCTCGGGAGTGGCTCACTCCCCATAATCTTTCCACCATATGCCACTGCCTGTTTAATGCTAGAAGAGGTCAGGACCTCAATATCATGTCCTAAGATTACTTGAACAAGCAGTTCTACATTCTCGGTATAATACAGGAGAACCCAAGGGAGACACATATAACAAAAATGTCCAGTATAGGCAAACACTTAATGGTATGGAATTCTCCAATATTTATATATATACATGTATATATAAATAATATACTTACTTATTTCTAATATCTTTAAATGCTTTTCAAGATTATATATAATACATTTAATATATATATAAATTATATTTATTATATAACATATAAATGCATATTTACATATATTAAATGTATAATATAAAAATATAAATATGTAAATCTTGAAAAGCATTTAGAAATAATTTTCTGTTGGAAATCTAAAAGTAAATTCCCCAGGATTCCAGTATTTTCTTATCAGTCACTTTATCATTGAGTCTGCTTTACTCCAGACGCTAGAATAAATGGAAACATCTTTGGTAAACCACAGAAGGCAAGGTTAATTGCATATTTCTTTTAGTGGAAAGATTCGGAGAATTTAGGGAGAGAGAATGTGAACATAGCAACACCCCCCATCCCAACCCCATGCACTGTTTCTGATCAAAATTAATGAGTTGCGATCAAGTTGGATAAATGAGTATCTAGCTAATTAAAAAAAAAAAAAAAAAGTTTTCACTGTTCCTTCCAAGTTGGAAAATAGTTCTACTTAAAGTTCACTAACTCTATCCAAGAAACTGTCAGCCGGGATTATCAGAATGGCCTCAAGACTTGACCCATTGCCCAGGAGTCCAAAGCATGACCTTGATCTCTGTGGTAAAACAACATCTATAAATAATGCATTAAGCATTTTCACATGCAGCCTGAGTAACACTCTTCGTATTTGCTCATGGATTCTTGCTGCTTTTTATGGTGTTGTGTAGCTTTCTGGGTAGTAACCTTTAAGAGGTGATTACATGCGATTTTAAAAATGAGACCATAGTACCTATGCATTCCGCAGCCTGGGGCTGTGCACTGTGAGAAGGAAGAAATAACATTTAACATTCCTGAACATCAAGTTAAATGTTTGACAAGTTTGTTTTGATAAAAACATTTTACCTTTTTACAGCTTTATGTGCAAAATGAATTAGTGGAATCAGAGAAGAACCATATCTCGCATCATTTTTCTCAGATGGATCCCACTCAGTAGGGTACTCTGGGGCTCTGGATTAGCTGACCAAGAATATTTTACAAAAATTGAATGTGTCTCCCTCCAGAGCCTCGGCAGATCTCCAGATTCACACAAGCACAATGAAAAGAGGTCCTGATTGTATTAGGAGCTTTTGCTTTGGTGTCTTTTCTCTTCCAATCATTCTACTCACTATTAATGGGCAATACACAGAGGACTCTGAGCTGGCATCTGATGGTCTCCGTCTAGAAAATCCAGGTTAATGTTGCATAAAAGCATAGCCAATCTGCTGGAAGAAGCATAGGATTTGAGAAGACATAAGCAACTGGCATGGCTGAATTTTTTTCTTTTCTCAAAAATACACTTTTACCTTCCCACATAAGCTTAGATTTTTGGCCCAATAAATTCCCTTTTGTAATTAAACTAGATCTGAAAACAGTAACAAAGAAACAAACCAGAGGATCCCCACCCCCGGGGGCGGGGGGTGGGGGAGAAACACAGCACGTGGGTTTTCAATACCGTTTAACATGGTTTTTTTTCCTCCCCCCTCACCATTTCTAATTGTACATCAGCTTTTCTGAATGAACCTTGTACAAAATGAACGGATTTTACTTGCGTGTTTTATTCCCTATTATTTTGGACAAGAAAAGGTTGTGCGTGGGGGGAGGGGAGATGTACAATGGACTCCCAAACTGAGATATGACTGCCATCTAGCGTGATGTGCTGTAACTCAGAAGTCAGGAGAAAGGGTGTCGGAGACAATCTTGTGTGAAATTGCAGAGGCTGGAGGAGGGACAAGACCACTGCTTGAAAGAAATATCCCCCACACCAGTACATTCACCATATAATGAATTCCTTTGCTACAAAAGCATTAGTATGTGGTCAAACAATACAAAGTAGTCTATTTTCTCCCAGCAAAATGGAAAAAAACTCTGGTCAAATTTTAAAAGCAAGTCCTTTATGAGAAGGCACGTCCCAACTGTAAAGGTTGTTAAGCAGCAGGAATGATTTATTCAAGGGAGAAACAGCCCCATGCTTTGAAAACAGTCCAGACACTCATACGTCCACAGCTTTCTGAAAGGATGGTCACGTTTGCACACAGCGAGGCAGATGGTTTTGAAGGCACCTGAGTTTCCCTTCAAGCCCTCTGATTATATAGAAAGAAAATAATGTTTGTCATTCATGCCCAGAAGCAATTCATAACATATCTGTTGCTGACAGATGTATGACGCTGGTGAAGGCTCGCTGTACAGGATTCCAAAAGTTAAACCTAACCACAAAACAGAGGACAAGATACATGAAAATCTGGCTGAATATTTTTATTTATTTTTGCTTCACATGGCTCAAGAATATATATAAAAAGAGAGATGAGAGAATAAACATTATTCTCCTATAACCTTTTTATAATTCTCTTTTCAAAAAGCTGTCCTGTTCTGATACAGATTCAGAACAGTATTATCTAGTGCTTTTGTAGCTGATACTCAGCACCATTTCTTCTCATCACAGGACAATTCTTCAAGCCTTTATTTCATAAACTGTAACTTTCCCAATATCACTACCCCCTCCCACACACACACACACACCCTATCCCACCCTATTTTACGGCAGTTTGTGACCTTATAAACTAAAGACTTAGGTGTCCTGGCTATATCAGAAACTCATGACTCTAAAAGCTCAAAAGGCAGAAATCTTCAGGGACACAAGAGCTAATTTGGAGAAGAGTAAGTATAAAATCTGAGCTCAGAGGATCTTTAAGTCATTACCTATGTCGAAGCAACCAGAACTGCAGGGTATTTTTTTCTGGTTAAAAAAGTGACCTGTAGTTCTGAGTATCTTGAGCTAAAAATACTAAGCCCAGAAAGGCTGAGGAGGAAATAATATTGCAATCCATGTTCTTGGTAAATTAAATGTACCCAGGAGGACACGCTGACATCATAGCCTAAGACTGGCAGAATCTCCAACTTCTCAGCCCATTTTTTTAGAGAGAAAAATGTAGAGGGGATTGTGCTTACGACATTCTCAAGTTTTTGTAGCTACCTATGTGTGAGAGGGGAATTCAGGTAAATTTCCTATTGATGTTCTCCTGCCTATGAAACAGGAAACCAGTAGAGGGTGAGGGTAAAATCTAAGGAAAGGGGACATGGTTCCTGGGGAGTGAGTTTAATGCATATCTGATAACATACAGAAAAATCAGGGAGCAGATTTAACCGGTCTGAATATTATTTATAGGAGTAGTATAAAGGTTAAGCTCCTTTTTATCGGGCAAGTAAGAGAGAAGTGCAAATAGAACTGTGTGACTTGGGTCCCTATAACCTAATGACCTGTCCCTTCTTTAGATTCAACATAATATTTGTTAATTTATCATTAATCATAGATCAGAAAAAAATTAACATTGTAATCCTAACTACCACAGCATTAAAATCTACCTGTTTCCTCAGAGACCCTCAAGTTGAAATTGAACTCCCCTGAAAAAAATCTACCCCTTGTCTTCTAGCGCCAAAGCTCAGGCTCGCTGTTTCCTTGCCTCATTTTTCCCTGCTGCTCTATTTGTCCATTTGCATCTGACATGAATCATGCTACAACCTGGAGAATACACAGCCCCCTGGTAAGGCACTCACCCAGCTTTTCTAGGATTAATCACAGGCTAAAACCCTAAATAACATTCTGATATATTAACTCCATTAAAATCTAATTCAGTGGCAATAACTTTTAGAAAACCAACAACAGGCTTATGAAGAACAAAGTGAGAAAATACTAAGAAAAGGTAAATCAATGCTCTAACTGGAAGTAAATCAGAATTCGAGACAAGAATATGAATTAAAAGAAATCAGGCTAGTCTCAGCCCTTGCTACAAGCTCATATATTCTCACAAGCTTTACCTTTGAATTTATCTATCTATAGCAAGTAATACTGATGAGTTCTTAGACGATGACAGGCTTTCAAATGTTCCTGCTCATGCTCAGTTGCGTAGTTGCGTTCAAACTCTTTTGTGACACCATGGACTATACTCCACCAAGCTCTTCCATCCATGAAATTTTCCAGGCAAGAATACCAGAGTGGGTTGCCATTTGCTACTCCAAGGAATTTTCCTGACCCAGGGATCGAACCTGAGTCTCCTGTGTCTCCTGCATTGGCAGGCGGATTCTTTACCACCAAGCCACTTGGGAAAGACAAATGTTAGCATGTCCAGTTCAATATGGAGGAGCTGCCAAAACACCAAAGAGTTTCCATTTGAACTTTCAATTCATTGTAGGTATTTACTAATCCATTCTTTTGAACCCTTCTCCATGGAGGGCACGCTTCTAGATTGGGACAGGAAAGAATGAAGAAAATAGACTATCTCCCCGCTTTCATAAATGTTTTGGGGATAAAGAATCCATGGAATAGCACTGGAAGAACAAACTGGGGTAGCTGAAACAAAGGCATTTCTTTAAGAAGGTATGAAGGGAAGATGATGTGCAAACAGAGGGAGAAGACAGCCATCTCCTAGGCAAGAAGAGAGGACTGGAGAAGATTCTTCCCTTGCAGCCCTCAGAAGGGATCAACACTGCTGCTAGCCTGATCTCGAACTCCCAGCTTCCAGAGCTGTGAGACAATACATTTATGTCTGAGTCACTCATTTTGTAGAACTCCATGACAGCAACCCTAGACTGGATCTGGCATCTGATATATAAAATACAGACCAACACTCTACCACTAACCTAGGGAAAGACATTCCAGAAGGCTGAGATAAGATGAGCAAGGGCACTGGACGGGGAGTCATGAAGGACCTGTGAGGGCTGACTCAAGAGGGCCAGAAATTCTACTGTCATCATCCCCATATCCCAGCATTCCCATTCCTCTGGCCTTAGTCTTGATTTTATACATGATAGAAAACCTTCAATCCTAAACTCTTTCTACTGGAAACCGACTCCCCCCCCCACACACATGTATGCTTAGTCACTCATACATGTTCAACTCTTTGTGACCTCATGGACTGAAGCCCGCCAGGCTCCTCTGTCCTTGGGATTCTCCAGGCAAGAAAACTGGAGGGGGTTGCCATGCCCTCCTCCAGGGCATCTTCCCAACCCAGGGATTGAACCCAGGTCTCCCACATTGCAGGCAGATTCTTTACCCACTGAACCACTAGGGAAGCGCACATTTTGTATTTAAAAGAGTTTTTGACATGGACAAAAATGAACATGAAAAAAATGGGGTGAGATATATATTTTTGAAACCTGTTTTTTTTTTTTCTCATTATATATGACATTTGGCAGGATATAGCTAATGCCAATGGGGGCTTCCTTGATGGGTCAGCAGTAAAGAATTCACCTGCCGATGCAGGAGATGCAGATGTGGGTTTGATCCCTGGGTCAGGAAGATCCTCTGGAATAGGAAATGGCAACCCACTCCAGTATTCTTGCCTGGGAAATCCCATGAACAGAGGAGCCTGGTGGACTGTAGTCCATGGGGTCAGAATGAGTCAGACACAACTTAGCAACTAAACAACAACAGTTAATGCCAATGGCCTAGATTTTAAAAATGAGAAACGTTGTAACATAGGCAGCATTTGATTTCATTTAGCTGTTGCCTCTGTTTTGGCATTTCATCAGAAAACAAAAATTAACATAAGTAGCTAATGTAGCAAAGTTGAAAAACTGGAAGAAGAATATTGCACTTTCCTGATCCCACAAATTGTCTATATGTGTGCACATGTGTGTGTGTGTATAAAACTGCACTAACTTTTCCTGGTCTGATTTAGTTTGTGATACTACCAATCATAAGTATGCAAATTTGCTGCACAGACATTGAAAGAGAATTTGTGTAAGGCTCACACATGTTCAAGGTCCCACTGCACCATCCACTGATATTATGACTTTGGGCCACTGCTTTCTCCAAGCCTCAGTTACTTCATCTGTACAAGTATGAATTTAAAATACCCATCCTGCTTATCTCAAAAGTTGATTATGAGATCCAGATGGTATTCTGTAATTGAAAGTGTTTGGTAATAGCAATAATGTGATATTGATAGCAAGTCACTGGGTCACTATCCTTTTGAAGCATATTAAAAAGTGCTGCCAGTTTCAATTTTCAAGGAGCAGTGCATTTCAATATCCTTCACGTTGATGGTATCAGAACCATTGTTTATGCTGAGCTCTGCGTTCCTCAAGAAATGCCATGATGTAAAATTGAAAAAAAAAAAAAAAAACATTATCTCCATACATATAGTGCTCCATGCTATTCCAAAGTGGATCAGCAGCTTTGGGTAAGTATCAGAAAGCTCTGTAGTCATCGAAAAACAAAACAAAACCAACCCACACGTGTTTTGTACATTTAAGAGCACTATTATTTGATATTACATCTCCCCCAGGAGAGGTGTGAGTGAAGAGCAGACAGAAGATGATAGTACCAGCCTGACTGGAAGTCCCTCCCCAGAAACACAGGAAAGTTGAGGTGTTTCCCCTCCTCCCAGATAGAAACTATAATATGTATTTGGAATGGATGCAATGTAAAGAAAATGACCAAAAACAAATTGTTCGTTACCGCTCAAACCTGTTCCTCTTCTAGCTCTCCCCATCTCGGTCATTGTCAGCTCTATGTCATCAACTACTCAAGCCAGGGCTCTGGAAGTGGTTCTCAGCATGCTTTCCTCCTTGACCTGATGGGTTCAATCTATCTCCCCAAACTGTTGATTTAATCTCAAAATCATATCTTGATCTGTCTTCCTTTGTTCATCTCCATGCCACTGTTATGGTTCACTGTGATGGGCCCCCTATCATGTCTGAATTACTGAAGGAGCCCTAACCGCCCTTTGGTTCCTATTCTTACTTCTCTACAATCTATCACGGATAGATCACACGACAGCAAGGATGAGTTTTAAAAATATAAATCGGATTATGTTATCTCCTGATTAAAATCCTCCAAAGGCATCATCCAAATCCTAACCACAGCTTGCCAAGCCCTCAGTCACTCATGACAAAGCCTCACGTATCTGTAATTTTGTCTCCTACCTGTTATTCATAGTGACACAGCTACACTGGTCTCCTTTCTCTTCTCGGAGCCAGGCTCCTCCTGGCCTTCTGGGTCTGCCACTTCCTGCTTCCTTTAAGTGCTCTTTCGTTCATGCATCTTTATGAGATGGAATCTTTTTGGTAATTTCTAGTTTCAGTCCAAACTCTGTGTTCTCAAAAAGACCTCCTCATGATCTCAAGTAGTCCCCTCCCCACCTGTCACTCACTCTTCTATCACCTGATTTTATTGTCTTTAAAGGACTTACAATGTGAAAGTTTCTTGTTTATGAACAGGCTAATTATTGGTCATTCTCCCCCCGGAATCCCTCCCCTCCCCTTGCAGCATACTGGAAATTAAATTGTACCAGAGCAAGGATATTTGCTGTCTTGTCCCATGTCTGGTACTTGAACATGTTGGTGCATAACTTAAAAGAATAATGTAAGATGGAACAATCTGGGTAGAGCTACCTGGGTAAAGGTGAGGCCCAGGAACCCGAGGGGAGACATCCTGTGCAGAAGAGACTAGTAGACGTGAATTACAGGATGGGGCTTCATACATTTAAGGAGGTAAAGGACAGAATAGGAGTCAGGATTTAGCCTGAGAAGACAAGATCTGATCCTCTCAGACAGAAGACATGGCCCTAGAAATCTGCTTTCCATAAGAAGAAGTGATCAAATTTTGCTACGTTTAAAAACAACTTTAACCAAAAGGAAGTTTTTTATTGATTGGGATGTTTGATGTCCCTAGGATCAGGATGTCCCTGATGTTGGCCCGTGTGGTTAAGAATGAATCATAGCAAAGAAGATAACTTTATCTCTTTTTTGATGACACCTTTAAACAGGACCCTTGCACAGAGAACAGCTGGATCAGGGTGAGCTCACTAGCATGGTCCAGCTGTTAAGAGCAGGGATGTGCATTCAATAAGAGAATTACAGGATTTTTTTTTTAAAGAAGGAACTTTAACAATCATACAGGCCAACCACTACCCATACTATAAATAAATCAACCAACCCATAATTCAAAATGAGGAACAAAAGCCCAAGAAATTGACTAAAACTCTTTCTGCTTCCTAATTTAAGACTGTTCCCATACTTCATTCCATGAAGAAAAAGCCAAAAACCTTGCTCATCTTCCTTCTCCACCTAAGATGGTCCCAAAGTGTGACATAAGCTGGCATATGACATGGTGGAAGTCACTTCTGTGGAGGTCTGCCAAATGACTTGAGTGTTTCACTCTAAATTCAGCCAAACCCAGGGAAATTCTTAGCCAAGTTTCTCAGGCCCCAGCCCCTATTTTGCTGCAGATTCATACCCTTTCCAAGGCTGCTCAGGATGCATCCCCCAGTGAAGGTGCAAAACACTGGCAGGATGGTGTAGCCAATCTTTCCATACATGAAGTGCAGTAATAACTCTCTCTGCTTCATTTTTCATGCTTAATCCAGCTTTAAGGGTTTTCAGAAACAACAATTTCTCTTTGTTCTCAGCAGTTGAGGTTGTGCATATGATAGATCCAACATTAAAAAGTATCACTCAGACATTTCCTGTGTCACCTGCACAGACTCTTTGGGAGATCAAGGCTTCTGCCTGAGCCCTGGGGAGTACCTCTTCTCCCCAGGAAAACACATCAAAGAGAAAAGCCCCCTCCTCCACAAATAATCAAAGAAATCCAACATAAGCAGAAAGCGAAATGGGAAAGTGAGATGCGGCTAAATGCATTAGTCACATGTGTGCATTCAGGGCATCCCATCTCCTGCTCTCTTCTCTCCCGTGGCTGCGGCCCACAAGTGACTAATACTGAATAGTGACATTGGCGTGTGATGTACTGGGCTGTCCTATTCGTCAGCTTTCAACTGCCCGGTGGAAAAGCTGAGTCGTTCATCCCTTCCTCCATCCCCCTCCCTCTTTCCCTTTCCACTCTTCTCAGAATACAAGAATTTCTTCTTTTCTTAGGGATCCTTGTTGCCTCTTTCTTATGGTGTTTTGTCCACTAGAATCTGCTTGAAAAGTGCTCTGTTCCTCCCCTCATTGGAGCCCCCATAAAACTGGCAGTCTTGATACTTCTCTGACATTTCTAAACAAGTCAGGCTCTTCCTGCCAACTCCCAGTTGCTCTCTGAACCTTTTTAATCCTGTAGAATGCGAACTAATCTACAGACAGAAAGGTGCCAGGCCTGGTCTGGCAGCTGGAGCTAGGAATGTCAGAGGGGGGAAAATGATAAATACACCTGCCACAGAGAAAGGGAGAGACGTAGCCAGACTCAGCACCACAAAGAGGTTATTTAATGTACGGAGATAGGCAGGACACTCTCCAGTACCTTCGACTGCAAACTGCATGAAGGTGATCTGTTCAGAAAGAAAAATGACAGCTATTAATAATGTGCACAGTCTGGAAGTGACTGTGTTTAGGAAGACGGGGAGATAAGGAGCAAAAGTCCTGTGTCCCCTGAGATCACTCTCAGCTTTTCTCTGTTTGATCTGAGACTACGGAAACTACGAGTACCTCGTGATCTACACCTCCAGGCTGGGGAAGAAGAGGCATGGTTGCCTCCTACACAGAAGCAACTGGATTCGGTTACTATTAGGCTGGTCCAGAAGCAAAAAGTTAACATTGGGGAAGAAGGTGTCTTTTTGTGTTCTCAACTTCTCTCTGGGTCTGGAGTGGTATGCTGGGCAAATCCTTGAGTTTAGTTAGATTTGAATTGAAAAATTGTGGAATTGTTTCTACCGTCTTTTTTCTTAAGTCAATCAAGCATGTCAGGTCTCTGGACTAATAAAATATCTCCCTTTAATTAAGATATGGATCCGACACCTTATGTACACGTGTGTGTGCATGTGTGTGTGCATGCACAAATACACACACACACACTGCTACTAACCTTCTGCTCTTTCATTTAAAGGCAAATCTGGAGATAGAAACTTGGAAAAGTTCTCAAAAAATCACAAATGAACGTCTGAAGTTTTCCTTAACCAATTTTTTCCAAGATTGTAGTCTCCTAGAGGGCAAAGACCATATCATTTTACTTAATATCAACCCTCCAAATATGGAACCATATACAGTTAAATAGTTGGAAAATTATTTGGATGACCATGACACTAGTAACAAGGTAGCTTTAACAGTTAAACTCAAATGAAATTATGACACAGGCAATTTAATCAGTTTCTTAGAGCAAAGTGAGATTGGTTGACATGTAAATAGATAATGACAAACAGAATATTGGGAGATAGACTCTTAGGCACCACAGAAATACTGAACTTAAATAAAAAATCAGTCTTTCCTTTCCCTTAACACAGACAAACCAACTAACAGCTAGATCTTCCTAAGGAATCAGATTCTGGGTCTTTTTCCTTCATTTCTTCTAAAGGACTATGGCCTCAACTCTATTTACCTAGGTTGACAAAAAGGTAGCCTGATGAATAATATGCATCCATTTTCTTTCAAAATGTTGGCCTTGTAAGAAGCTACTTTAAAAAGTCACCTGATTTCCTATAATACTTTTGTTCATGGAAAAATCACAAGTATTTCCTAAGGTGCAAAAAGCATAATTGCAAGTTATTCTGAAGCTTACACTGTACTCTTAAAGTAGTAGATTTTATAGAACATATTGTAACAATGTAAATAATTGGACACTGACAAAATTTTCATTTAATATTATTTTTTTTGACACTGAGGTCAATATTTGTCACTGTTACAGCCACAAACCTCAAAGGAATTATGTGTGATATTTTATATTTCTCAGATAAGCAGTCAGTGGAACAGCCAACTGGCCACTGAGTTCAACAGTCAAACTCAATTTAGAGTTTATTAAACACCCAAATTAAATACCCAGAACACCTACATTAAGCCTTGAAAATAAAATTACACCAAAATGCTTTAGAATCATCTTGATACCTCAGATAAATGTCTGGTGGGTCAATATTTAAATATCCAAGCAATATATACTAACCTTACACAAACCTATCTCAATAATACTATTTGGAAATTAACTTGAAAAAAATTGCACTTTAGGTTATCTAAATAGCTCAGTGGCCTTCTGTCTACTGAGACAAAATTTTTAAAGTCATTAATAAAATTTTTATCCAAGTGAGAGATATATGACTTTTACTGCAGAAATGATAGTGGTCTAGGAACTCAGACAATTAGCAGAATCAAATACTTAGTTTTGATTTATGAGTAATAACTATTCTTTCTCTACTTGTTTCTTTAGTTTTATATCTCCTGCAGACTCCATAAATTTCCACTGTACTTTTATTGAAGTGATTCTGATTAGTGAAATCTTATGAAAAAGAGCAGGGCAAATAATCATAAGACAAAGTAGTACTTTAATTGAGTCAATGCTTCTTTCTAACTACACATGAATTTGAGTATAAATTTATTTATTCATATTAAAAATAAATCATCCCTTGTGTAAGATACAAAAGTTGAAGTAGAGGCAACAACAATCCATGTAAACTGTTTGAAACTTACAGAATGTTTGATCTTGAAATGTCCAATACAATGAGCAAGTATTACATGGTTTTATTTGAAATTCATTACATTCATAACATACGGTTCTATGAAACCTGAGATTATACTGAAATAGCCTATTCAATTCACCCTAGCACAGTCATTAAGAAAACATATTATTCTTAGTAATATATTATAGGAAGCAACAATAACCATCTATATGAAATTCATTATTTTATTTTATAAGACCAGGAACATAATTATAATCATTTTCTATTAAAGGCATGGGTCAATAATTCAAAGACATTTTCCATATCTAGATAATACTACAATAGCAGCAATTATTTACCTTGCCCAAAACATAAGAACCAAATGGTAAAAATGAAAATATCTAAATATGTTCCTGAAACCAGAGGACAAGGTGATAAAGAAAGAAGATGAACATTTCAATGGAATCATCAGACCTTGAGAGAGACAGTCCACTTTGCATAGAAACAACTGCAGAATAAATAAGCAATCAGAGCAGCATTATGGAGAGTCAGTTCTGCATTTTAAAATCATGGTGTGATAATGCTAATTCAATATGAAAATCTTCCCAATTAGCCATTTCAGTAAAATAGCAAATTAACCAATCTCTTGTTATAGAAAGTGCCATTTTCACAATTTAATAAAACACAAATCTATTATGGCAAATAAGGTTAATGTGGGAAAATGCCATAGACATTTTAAAAATGAGACTTTGTAATGTGCTAATGAGCCCTTCTAAAAAAGTAGGTCATTTTGGCTCTGCTGTGCCATTGTTCTGAAACTAGTGTAGGAAGAAATATAGAGTAATAACATTGAAAACATAGAAATAAACTCTAATTTGTAATTTCACTTAGATTCACAAACCTCTCTGTGTATTCTTATAAAATATTTCTTTCAAGAATAAAAATTTGCTCCCAGCCTAGGACTTGGAGAGAGAATGGAAAAAGTGTCTTGTCACCTCTGTATTGAGGTGACTCCATAGTAAGTGTCCTTCTCCCATGACCCCAGCTCTCTTGTTATCTTGTCACTGAAAAAAATGTTTGTCCTTTTCTCCTCCCCGAGAGCCCCCAGATCCCTTTCTCCTCCTCTGGGACCCCAGACTTCTATCAACCTACATGAGAATTAACACTCTCAATCTTAAAATCCACCCATTTTCTATGCCCTAACAAGTCTCCAAGGGGAAGGGAGCCACCAGAGGTCAAATTCAAAGCCCAGTCCAGACAAGGGAATACTGGGACTTCCCTGATAGTCCAGCCATTGAGAATTTGTCTTGCAATGCAGGAGACATGGGTTTGATCTCTAGCTGGGGAAGTCAGAGATCCCACATGCCACGGATCAACTAAGCCCATGCACCACAATGAAAGATCCCTCATGATAATTAAGACCTGACACAGTCAAATAAATAAATAAAAATATTTAAAAAAAGAAAAGAGAATCCTGCCCCAACTCCAGCTGTCTCACTCGGGAAAATATGTCAACAGGGTACCACATGTCAAGTAAGTAGATTAGAAACTCTGCAGTCAGAGAAGGGAGTAGGAGAATGGGATGGGGCTACATTCCTGGAGGAGAATTAGAAGCATTTGTGAAGGCTTCAACTCTGAGACACAGGCTTACAAAAAGGCTGACACTTCGTAAGATTATAGAATGCCCCTCCCCCTCCACATTTTACAACATCAAAAGTTTCCAATAGAATAACAGTGGATTATAGCTGGAAAACACATAGTTATAGTTGGAGCTTTCAACATCCCTCTGTCAGTAATTGAAAGATCAAGCAGGCAGAAAATCAGTAAGATTATTGATAATCTGAAAAACACTATCAATCAACTTGATCTAATTGACATTTATGAAATATGCTAAGCAACAACAGAATACACATTCTTCTCAAGCCCACATGGCATATTCATCAAGACAGACCACATTCTGGTCCATAAAGTGCAACTTCATACAGAATATGTTTCAGACCAAAACAGAGATAAAGAGAAAGGCTTCAAGGACCTACAGTAGTTTCTTCTAGGTCTTTTCCTCTGAAAGACAATAAAATTGAAGGATTCACATTGCCCAATTTTACAACTTATTAAGCTACCAGAAACTAGATAGCATGGTCCTGGCAAAATAAAAGGCATATTGGTAATTGGAACAGAATGGAGAGCCCAGAGATAGACCCAAACAAATATAGTCAACTGATTTTTGACAGAGACACAAAGTCAATGCAATGAAGAAAGGATAGTCTTTTCAACAAATCTGCAATACAGAAAAAGTCCAGAGAGTTTTGGTAAGTGCTGACCCCTCAAAGTGTTGGCACATAACTAACTCTGCATCTGTTAGTATGCTCTGCCATATGGCACCTTCCTTCCAAAGAGTACATTATGGGAAGGGGTCAAGAGGGACTTTATTTATTTGTTTTTTAATTTATTTATTTTAATTGGAGGCTAATTACTTTACAATATTGTGGTGGTTTTTGCCATACATTGACATGAATCCGCCATGGGTGTACATGTGTCCCCATCCTGAACCCCCCTCCCACCTCCCTCCCCATCCCATCCCTCAGGGTCATCTCAGCGCACCAGCCCCGAGCACCATGTCTCATGCATGGAACCTAGACTGGTGATCTGTTTCACATGTGATAATATACATGTTTCAATGCTATTCTCTCAAATCATCCCACCCTTGCCTTCTCCCAGAGTCCAAAAGTCTGTTCTTTACATCTGTGTCTCTTTTGTGTCGCACATATAGGGTCATAGTTATTATCTTTCTAAATTCCATATATATGCATTAATATACTGTATTGGTGTTTTTCTTTCTGACTTACTTCAGTCTGTATAATAGGCTCCAGTTTCATCCACCTCATTAGAAGTGATTCAAATGCATTCTTTTTAGTAGCTGAGTAATATTCCATCGTGTATATGCACCACAGCTTTCTTATCCATTCATCTGCTGATGGACACCTAGGTTGCTTCCATGTCCTGGCTATTATAAACAGTGCTGCGATGAATTATCAGGGTACACGTGTCTCTTTCAATTCTGGTTTCCTCAGTGTGTATGCCCAGCAGTGGGATTGCTGGGTCATATGGCAATTCTATTTCCAGTTTTTTAAGGAATCTCCACACTGTTCTCCATAGTGGCTGTACTGGTTTGCATTCCCACCAACAGTGTAAGAAGGTTTCTTTTTCTCCACACCCCAAGAGGGACTTTATAGTGGCAGAACAGGACAAGCACTACCTTAGCCAATGATAAAAGTAACAGTAACAGTGATAAGTCCTGCTGAGAACAATTACCACTGATACGCTGAGAGAAGGACAACCTTCCTCTGTGATCTTTCCCTCTCCTGTTTAACCAAGAGAAATATCAGGAAAAAAAAATGAGGAATATTCCACAAAATACCTGACCAGTAATCCCCAGAACTGTAAAAGGAAGTCTGACAAACTTTCACAGTCTATTGGAGCTTAAGAAATATGACTAAATGTAATCTGATATCCTGGAACAGAAAAGGGACAATCAAGAAAAAATAGTGATGTTGGAATAAATTGTGGATTTTAGTTGTTAATAGTATAACAAAATTGGTGCATTAGCTGCAACAAATGTACCATAGTAATATTAACAACCGAGGAAACTGGCATCTGGGAATACAGAAACTCTGTAATATTTTTGCAACTTTACTAAAAAGCAAAAAATATAGCAAATTGCCTATTTCAGTTCATCTGTTTTCTGGAAAATACTAGCCTGACTCACACTGGCCTGTTCAACTCAGCCAGGTTTTTCCTTTTTCTCCTAATGTGTCAATGTAGCAATCTATATTTGCGTGATATTACATTTTATTCTTCCCTGAATGTTGGGTACCAGTAGTCACTCAATAAATATTTCCTGAATGGTAACATATCATCCTTCCTTAAGTTCCCAGACAAAAATATTATTTTAAGGAAAAAGAAAAGCTTCAGGCATCAATAAAATGAAATCTCTTTATCACTGAGTCCACTTAAAAGCATTTTTAAAAAAGATTCCTCTTATTTGAAAAAAGAACAAAATTAATCTCTATTAAAGAAAAACTCCATAGAGGACAGAAACCATGTTCTTTCATAAAACTTTTCTGTCTTTTCAGAACCAAAAAATAAAAAGGTCATTGGACATTTTAAAAGAGAAGAAAGGCAAAAAACAACAACAACAACAATGTGAATTTTCAAATCTGCTGAGTTATAGGCTTCATGAAGACTTTTTCATTACAAGATAAATCTAGGGGCAGAAAAGAATTCCAAACTCTTGGAGACCATGTCTGAGAAACTTATTTTTTCCTGGAGCTTAATTCTTAAGTGGTCTCAAAGAATTAGGAGTTCAGGGCATACAAACACAGAATCACTGAATAATTCAAGTTGTGAAGCTCAATATGCAGATATTATACATTCCAGGAATATTTGTCCCCAAATTTCATATGGACAACACAAATAATAATCTATTGTTAAGTATTACTTAACAACAATTAGCTCCTGAAGACTCTATTTTGCCAACACGGAAAAAATAGAAAACAAAAAGAAAAATGACCTTCACTATCTTTCATCTGCAATAAAATGTGGGCATACTGCCCTTTGGATGAGACAAGAGTAAGAGAGAAGTTACAATTCTCTGTATCACTAATGATATCAGAACAGCTTGTTTCTATTTTAACCTCAGCAATCTCACTGGGATCATTTTCCTCCACAGCTTGCTTCCTTTTATCACCATTTTCTTTATGAGAAGAGGATATATACTGAATGGACCCAGGTATGAAAGGTAGTTCTCAGAATGGATTGAAAATTCCCAGTTTATATTATACATTGTATTTTTATTTCCTAGTTATATACTTAAGATGCTATATTTAAACATTTTATAGCTTCCTCTTTGAAAGCCCTCTCTTTTTCAATGGTTAAATACCTTGAAGCCAAGATCTTACATTAAAGGAGAATCTAATTAGAACTTTCAATTCAGATAGGCTGCTGAACTCTCTTAGCTCGACTATTGAAATGTACAGTAAAACTTTTTTTTTTTTTGTCTCCATGGTGAAAATAGCAGTTATCTTCAAGGAAAAGACATGAATTATCCCACTTCAATTTAAGCACAAGACACAAGCAGGTGACCCTGTCTCTTTGTGCTTCTACATAAGAAGGAAGGTGGTTTTCAAATTTTGAGACTGCTACTGGGAGTCGGGATGCGGAGAAGGGTGTTGTTGCTGCTTTTAAACCCTTAAATACATCACGTCTAAAATGCCTTCACATTGAAAGCATGAAAATTGCAGTAACTACTTCAATAAGCAAGTAGCTTAAATATAATTTCTGGCACCATGTATATGTTCACAGAGAAAATGAGTTAAGAAAGACAGAATGCAGTTTTACAAAAATGAAAGCATAAAATTCTAAATATGCTTGCAAGTGTGTACCCATGAAAGTAATGTCATTAAAAAAAAAAGAATTAGCTACTGACAAGAAAGCATATTTCTTCCTAACTGACATTTGGCATTAAACTAGCTTTGAGAAAGAGGATAGAAAAACCTTATAACAGAAATTGCTATCATCAATATCAAATGAAGCATGTCAAGCTACAACCAGGAACTAAAAAGGATTTGGGATGCAAAGAGAATGGGGGTGGGGAAGAAGACAACCTCTATAAGGTTAAATCAGAATAACTTACATCACTTCTGAATGAAATACACTTGAAGATGATGCTCAGACAGCTGATCCAGTGGATAAAGACGAGTAGGACAGGATGCCCCACTCACACATTAACAGACCACCAGCGCTACCATACAAATTTTGCACCTTAGCCTGTGACCATTTGCACTGTTTGGGGGAAAGACAAATTCAAAAGCCGGATTCTGTCTTTACTTGGGGTGACTAATGTAGAATGTTAATAGACTAAGGTCTCATAAAACCACTCTGTACTCATTCCCTCCATTACTGTGTTGGGCAGTAAATTCCTTGCAGAGTGTTGACAAGTTATGTTTCTCTTCATTGTATACTTGAATGCTGGAAAACCATGCTTCTAAAAGTTATTCATCATTGTTTCAAAGCAGTAATGTACTTTTAAAGGGCAGAACCACCCTTCATTATCTAGGCCAGATACTTACAAAATTCTCAGAATCAAATCACTCTCAGTGCTGGATGATCACCCTTTGAAAAATAGTTATGTGCCTTTGGGTTAAAAGTTCTCACTTTGGCAAATTATTTCTGTATTTTCTCACCTGCCTAGAAATTAGAGGATGAGCTAAAGAGATAAGAAGGAATCTAGTATCAGAATGTAGATCTATCATGGGCAACAGGAAAAGCCCAAATCAGGAAGATACCAGGAATTCTTTAATGATCACTCAACCCTTTCCTTAATCCTCTCAAGATTTGCAAGCTTTCATTTAGCCAGAGACCTTGTTAAAAATAAATCTCACTGGAAGTTTGCCATATAGAACAGATAAATAAGAAATTCATTTGATTAAGGTGAAATGGAATGTTTAGAGGGCAGGGTGCTATGCTGAGGTGAAGAGATGCTTCTTAAGATCTGGAGATGAGTCTAGGAGTATATAGCAATGTGAAATGAAATATGAAATATAAGCAATATGAAAACTTCTTCCAGTTCCACCCTAGCAGCACACCCCCACCTTTCCATTTCCTGTAGGAATTAGCACCTACGTTGGTGCCACAGGTTCCTTGTTTTAGAATGGTCTATGGAAAAAGGCTCAGCGATAAGCTCCAAATACTGATACATCCCAAACTATTTCGTTCTGGTCCCAAATATTTTGTTTGGATGTTAAAAGATGCTGAAGTCCTAAAATAAATGCTTCAAGCAGCAGAGTACCAATATAGACAATCAGATATGTCCATTGTCTACAGCCAGGTTCTCTCCTGGATCTCTGACATCTGTGATTAACATACGACTGTAATTCAGAAGTGAATAGTTGGATCAGGAAATTCAGACAAAACAGAAGAGGAGAAGACAATAGTTATTTGCAGTGGGGGCTAAAAAGACGCCAAATTTTTAAGCTGCCTTGATGCAATAGAAAGAGCACAGGCTTTAGTTAAAACACCTTGGTGACCAGATGCGAAGAACCAAATCATTGGAAAAGACCTGCATGATAGGAAAGATTGAAGGCAGGAGGAGAAGGGGCCAACAAAGGATGAGATGGTTGGATGGCATCACCAACTCAATGGCCGTGAGTTTGAGCAAACTCTGGAAGATGGTGAAAGACAGGGAAGCCTGGTGTGCTGCAGCCCATGGGGTGGCAAAGAGTTGGACATGACTGAGCGACTGAACAATGAAAGCAACCTTGGTTCATGTCCTGATCTCAACATACAGTGGCCGAATGGTTATTTACAAGTCATTTATTTACTCTGAAATTCAAAGTTCTTACAAGATGAAAACAAGAGTAGCACGAATCTTTTAGCATTGTTTCAAAGACTGGGGAGATACAGTAGCCAAGGTCTAGGATTCTGTGCAAAGTATACATTCTTAAGGACCTCATATCCTTTATTGCTCACATAATATAAGACTAATACTGACAAAGATGATCTCTGTTTTGAGTTGTCTCCTAGTGTGCTGAGCTGATGTGGCAATAGTACGAAACAGTTGAAAATGCACTTGATCCAAATATTTGGAACTTCCTGATACTTAATGGATTTTCAAGATGGAAAGATTTGCACAGTTTCAAAATTTTTGTATGACTTAATTAGGAGTAATTAATTATTAATGTTATAACAATATGTCAGTTTTTCACAAAATTTAATCACACTGAACCTAAGCATGCTTTTTAATTATGGCTGCCATTATCACTATCATTACAGGTATGAATTCAGGTGAGTGAATGCTATTTTCACTTGCTTTCTTTCCTTTAGACGCAACATGCTGTGGTTTCTTAGATTACGGGGAAAGAGGATTAGGCTACGTAGTTGTAGTTTCCTGATAAACATTAATGATTGTGGATATAGTATTTCTTATATTCGTTCAATCCATGTAAAAAATTCTTTCCAAAGGCAGAATTTCCCTGTGCAAATCCCAAAGTGGGCAAACTAGTGCTCCTGGAGATGTAAGCAGAGTAAGACAAAGAGCATGTAAGCCTGAATATTCCCCTTGATGTACTACAGAAGTGTCTTGTGTCCATGCGTCTCTTTCAGCTGTTAGTTTGGCAGACCACCTGTGGAAGACCTTGCCTTAAGCATGGAATCTTTAAAAAACCAGAAGAAGGTTGCTTGTTTTTCCATGTGTTTGTCTTTGTTGTCATGGTTATTTCTCCTTCGTGGCATTAGAAGACTCTTCCAGAATGGAAGTGGGCATATAGAAGAATAAACTAAAAAGGACACTCAGTTCTCAGAAGCAAGAAGTTGAACAACTTTGTCACATGACAGTAATTAAGGCACCACAAAGCCTGTCCTGTTTAGCAACTTATTTGGCAATGATTGGAGATTCTGGAAAAGGTCTAGACCCTATAAAAGAGAAAGTACTAGAAAGACAGTGCTCAAGTGTACCAGGAAATTATTTTTAAACGTGTCGTCTAATTTTATGAGGTCGATGACAAAAATCTTTACATTCTTTCAGAAAACACAATTTATTGCTTCAAAAATGTTGATGTGATTCCCGAAAAGAAATTGTTAATGCATTAATCCAAATACCAACTGTGCATTTCATCCCATGGGGGGAAAAATATACGTATATTTCAGCAGAATCTGGGCAAATTTTTTTTTTAAGTAAGGAAGAAATTATTTACCCTGGAAAGCTAAATCATAATACCACATGAAGGTTATAATTCAGTCAGAAGGGATAGTAAAAATGAGAGGAGATAGGTTGAGTGGTAAAATAATAAATATGTTGTGGTTAATATCACTAGACATATGTGGCTTTTTTTTTTTTCAATTTTACAACATAAATCCATTTTCCTCCCATTTTAGATTTGTATGACAAGGTCAGCTCTAAAGAAAATGATTTATATCTTTCAAAGGTTTATCCTAAAAGTGATTATAGTGGAACCAGTTAGAATATTATTACGGAGAAAATACATGCTCTGTTCCCTAAGAGGACTCTTCTCATTCACCCTCTGACTCTCCTACTCTTCTGGTTCCTCCAGCCTTATTGGCCTCTTTGCTCTTAGTCAAACACTCATGTTATGTGTCATTTTAGAACTTTTGCATTGGTTCTTCCATTTTCCTGCAAATGTCTTTCCCCAGAAAAGCTCAGGCTTAACTCTCTAATTCTTGTACTTCTCTGAAGTCATCTTTCAGTGATGTCTAAACTGAGCACCCTGTTGAAAATTTAGTCCCCATCCCAAGGACAATGCTCTCAGTCAATTCTAACCATCCTCAGTATTGCTTTATTTTCTATAGCTTTTCTAACCTTCTGACATACTATATAATTTATTATGTGTTGTGTTTATTGTATCTGGTTCTCTCATCTAGAGTGAAGTTCTATGAAAAGGGTAAAGGACACTGTAATTTACCATAGTAACAAACTAAACAAGAAAAAACATACAATCACTTAAATAGATGCAAAAATCATTTGACAAAATCCAACATCAATTATGATTTTTAAAAAACGTCTCAGAAAACTTGAAATAGAAAGGAATATTCTCAATATGAAAAAGGACAATTATGGAAAACCTATCAGTTCAGGTCAGTTCAGTCGCTCAGTCATGCCCGACTCTTTGCAACCCTATGAACCGCAGCACGCCAGGCCTCCCTATCCATCACCAACTCCCAGAGTTTACTCAAACTCATGTCCATTGAGTCGGTGATGCCATCCAACCATCTCATCCTCTGTCGTCCCCTTCTCCTGCCTTCAATCTTTCCCAGCATCAGAGCCTTTTCAGATGAGTCAGCTTTTCGCATCAGGTGGCCAAAATATTGTAGTTTCAGCTTCAACATCAGTCCTTCCAATGAACACCCAGGACTGATTTCCGAGATGGACTGGTTGGATCTCCTTGCAGTCCAAGGGACTCTCAAGAGTCTTCTACAATACTACAGTTCAAAAGCATCAATTCTTTGGTGCTCAGCTTTCTTTATAGTGCAACTCTCACATTCATATATAACCACTGGAAAAACCATAGCCTTGACTAGATGGATCTTTGTTGGCAAAGTAATGTCTCTGCTTTTTAATATGCTATCTAGGTTGGTCATAACTTTCCTTGCAAGGAGTAAGAGTCTTTTAATTTCATGGCTGCAATCACCATCTGCAGTGATTTTGGAGCCCCAAAATATAAAGTCAGCCACTGTTTCCACTGTTTCCCCATCTATTTGCCGTGAAGTGATGGGACTGGATGCCATGATTTTAGTTTTCTGAATGTTGAGCTTTAAGCCAACTTTTTCACTCTCCTCTTTCACTTTCATCAAGAGGCCCTTTAGTTCTTCTTCACTTTCTTCCATAAGGGTGGTGTCATCTGCATATCTGAGGTTATTGATATTTCTCCCAGCAATCTTGATTTCAGATTGTGCTTCATCCAGCCTGGCATTTCTTATGATGTACTCTGCATATAATTTAAATAAGCAGGGTGACAATATACAGCTTTGAGGTACTCCTTTTCCTATTTGAAACCAGTCTGTTGTTCCATGTCCAGTTCTAACTGTTGCTTCCTGACCTGCATACAGGTTTCTCAAGAGGCAGGTCAACTGGTCTGGTATTCCCATCTCTTTCAGAATCTTCCAGTTTATTGTGATCCACACAGTCAAAGGGTTTGGCATAGTCAATAAAGCAGAAATAAATGTTTTTCTGGGACTCTCTTGCTTTTTTGATGATCTAGTGAATGTTGGCAATTTGATCTCTTGTTCCTCTGCCTTTTCTAAAACCAGCTTGAACATCTGGAAGTTCATGGTTCATGTATTACTGAAGCCTGGCTTGGAGAATTTTGAGCATTACTTTACTAGCGTGTGGTAGTTTGAGCATTTTTTGGCATTGCCTTTCTTTGAGATTGGAATGAAAAGTGACCTTTTCCAGTCCTGTGGCCACTGCTGCTTTCTCCAAATTTGCTGACATATTGAGTGCAGCACTTTCACAGCATCATCTTTTATGATTTGATTTAGCTCAATTGGAATTCTATCATCTCGGCTAGCTTTGTTCGTAGTGATGCTTTCTAAGGCCTACTTGACTTCACATTCCAGGATGTCTGACTCTACGTGAGTGATCACACCATTGTGATTATCTGGGTTGTGAAGATCTTTTTTGTATAGTTTTTCTGTGTATTCTTGCCACCTCTTCTTAATATCTTCTGCTTCTGTTAGGTCCCTACCATTTCTGTCCTTTATTGAGCACATCTTTGCATGAAATGTTCCCTTGGTATCTCTAATTTTCTTGAAGGGATCTCTAGTCTTTCCTATTCTACTGTTTTCCTTTATTTCTGTGCATTGATCACTGAGGAAGGCTTGCTTATCTCTCCTTGCTATTCTTTGGAACTCTGCATTCAAATGGGTATATCTTTCCTTTTCTCCTTTGCTTTTCACTTCCCTTCTTTTCACAGCTATTTGTAAGGCCTCCTTAGACAGCCATTTTGCTTTTTTGAATTTCTTTTTCTTGAGGAATGGCTTGAACCCTGCCTCCTGTACAATGTCACGAACTTCCGTCCATAGCTCATCAGGCTCTCATCTATCAGATCTAGTCCTTTATATCTATTTCTCACTTCCACTGTATAATCATAAGTGATTTGATTTAGGTCAATTTGTCATATTGAATGACAAAAGATCTAATTTTCCCATCATCAGGAAAAAGACAAGAATATCCTCTTCTATTTAACATTGTACTGAAGGTTCCAGCCAGTTCAATAATGCAAGAAAAAGAAACAAAAAGAAACAAACCTCCTTTGAAAGGAGGTTGGAAAAAATTTTTTAAAAGAATAAAACATTAGGACCTATAGAATAATAGCAAAACATTGAATGGCTGAGTGAACGGAATCCTAAGAAGAAAGAAGAGAAAGGGGCAGTAAAATATTCAAAGCAACAGTGGCCTTATTTGGGGAGAGACATAGATTTACAGACTTAAGATGGCCACCAAATTACAAAAAGAACAGATATAATGAAAACCACACTTAGATATATTATCCCCAAACTACTACACACAAAATAAAAGGAAGATGTTAAAGTTGCCTGGCACACATACTAACAGGTGACCAATGATGCAAATATTCACAATCTTCTTAACCAAAACACTGAAGAACAGGCATCTTGAAAGAGCAGAAAGACAGGGAAAAAAGAAAAGAAAAATCCCTGATAATGCAGAATTCTATACCCCCAAAATGTTCAAATGTTAAAATAAAGACATTTTCGGATATTGAAACTAAAATCATTTATTGCCAATAGATTTGCAAAAACAAGATGTGATAAAGAGACTTCTTCAGGCTGATAACAGAGCTCCTGAAAAGACTAAAGAGCACTGGAAATAACAAATGTATGGCTAAATATAAGGTACTATTGTTTTCATCTTAATTTAAAATATGTATTTGTCACAGTTTATTCATATTTTTACTATGAATACACTTTCATTTTACAAGATGGTCTTTCTGCTTATCTGTACAGCCCACACAGCCAGGAGTAGCCATATGCACTGTAAAAATCTTTTCATATTTTTTTATAAAAAGCCCACTCCTAGACTAGTTGAGGAATGATTAATAATTCCCATCAGACGAACAAACAAAGAAGCAAACAAATAGCATCCCTATTCAAAGTTATTCATGTTTATTTGTTTAAATCTCTTTAGCAATATAGTTTTCCCAGAAATTCTTAAAGGCTTTTCTTTATGGACTTCAAAAGAAAGAATAGATTAGAAAATTACAGAGGTACAGGTCTCTAGTATCTAATGGTTTGTAATGCTGGCTGCTATAATAAATAAGGCCTTAAATCTCCATGCCTTAACACAACACAACTTTATCACTCAGTCACTTAAAGTCCAACTGTTTGGGACAGGGAAGATCTACCCAATTATTAAGGAAAGCAGGCTGACAAGGGCTTTTTCAACTTCAGCTGGAAGCTTCTAAGGTCACCTTTGCCTTCACATTCAGCTGGAAAATAATATGATGAAATCCAGGTTGTTCTTCCTTTAAAGTCTCCACAAAGTCATGATTTTTTTTTCTAAGAAACTAAGGAAAAGTAAATAAAAAATGAAATGAAAGCACAAGGAAGGTTTGTTATAAATGATGGAAGATGTCAAGCTTTATAAACTGCTCTAGGCCAGAATTTCCCTAATAACCCGTCTCATTCACATTCTTTTTTAATACCAACAATGCTTTCCCAATCCAATTAGTCTGCATAATTGAAAGTGCTCACATATATGAGGTAAGCAAATAGTTGATGGACAGTGAGGAAGCCAGAATGATTAAAATGAAGGGCATAACATGAACTAAGCAATAAGTAAAAGACAAATTGGACCAGGTCTTGGATATGAAGACAAATAATGAAAGTGATAAAGAAGAAAATAAAGCATGAATATATTAAATAACGGTGAGATTTTAGAGAAAGGAGACTTTCATTAGGGTAAAGATCAGCTAAGTCTTTGAAACTTAGGATTCAATAGATTTTTTTTTTTTTAACGTAAAATAGTTGACCTGTATCAGCTCTGTTCAGTCTTCAAACTCTTGTTTTTTTAAATCTCTCTTCCCTTTTGACAAAGTCTTTTTAGTAGCTTCTAACTCCTTAGAGGAAATGTAAGATTTCAAGGGCTCTGTTTAAAAAACACTGACTGATATATAACCTGAGGTCATCTCTGTAAATAATGCCCTTATCAGAATGCCTATATCCACCACTAATCATTTCCTTTTTCATAAAACCCACTCACAAGGATCCACTCTAAATATACTCCCTCTCTGATGCAACCCCAAAACCCAGGGAGAATTCACCACTCTCCCTGTGTCATCCTGTCACACCAGGTGTGACTCACCACTATGACAACATTGCTTTGTGTATCTGTCGGTTGCCTAATAGACTTTTAGCTCCTTTATCAACTTTATTTCCTTCGTGACAAGCACACCATGCGGTCTCTATAGCTCTGTAAGTGGGAACTGAAATGTCTGAAACTCACCTGAATTGATTTGAATCGACTTGAGTTGCATTGAGTAGAACTGAGTTGACTAACTGGAACAGAATATAAAGAAGAACTAGAAAAAGAAAACTGATTTGCCTAAAAAAAGGCATAAGCTCAGCAGGAGAAGCAGTGCAGAACTGCAGTGACAGAGATTTCTGAATTTCCTCCATAGTCCAGTAATGAAGGATTTAGATGACGAGAAAATGGACAGAATTTTTAAAATTATTTTTTAATTGAAGAATAAATGCTTTACAGAATTTTGTTGTTTTCTGTCAAACCTCAAGATGAATCAGCCGTAGGTATACATATGCCTCCTCCCTTTTGAACAGAAATTTAACTGGTAGAAATCTCAACCTGTGCCTAACTTGTTTTAGTATTAATTGTTTGAGCTGATGAATGGATATTTGTATGTAATTTTTATGCTATAAAAACCTCACAATGAGAACTGAAGTTCATTCTTCGCATTGAGAATTACAGATCTCAGAATAGGGTAAGATTGCTGACTTAATATTTGGTAGAGTAGGAGGGTGATGAGAAATTTGTGTCAAAAGTAGGGAAAGACCACATTTCCAACACAGATATGTAAGGGGAAAAGAGGGAATACTCCAGATAATGTATTATAGTAACAAAAAAATGCAGGGAAGGAAAAAGAAAATGATAAATTATAGAACACTTTTGAACACCCTCTACACAAGGCATTCTTGCTAGATACTTTGAATACAAGATTTGATTATTTGTCCCAACAACATGGACATTTTAGAAAAGAAGAAAATGAAACTTGGAACAGTTAGGAAACTTCTTTGGGATTCCGCATCTGGCAGTTTGAACAGAGAAATGTTCAACTTCAAATCCCATGCCCTAGCTAGAAAATTAAACATCAATCTGCATATCTCTCCATTGTTCTGTTACAGGGAAATGGTACCTGTGCTGCCCAGTTCCAGACACCAGGATCCTAGCTACATTTTTCAGTTAGCTTTAGCTGTTTCAGGTAAAAATTCTGGATAGTTTTTTGAAGCTATTTAATAATTTGTTTGCATATCACTTGGGAACATATTCTATTATAAAGGATTATAATATAATCCAGGTAGTTTCAAGCCATAGTCAATGCATAATAACTTCCTAAAATCTCCTTCCCAACAATAAGAAATAATTACACGTATATGAAAATTTAAAACAAAACTACACTCAAAATTATTTGAATGTAGAAACAGAAAAATAATTACACATAAGAAGAGAAAAATAAAGACAAGTTCCATTTCTCTGCCCTCTTTATGGCCAGCAACACAGATTGAGGGAAAAAAAAACTAACCAAGATCAGAGGAGAAACACCAGTTATGGGGCCTGGGTGTGAGCTGCTGTGATCACCAGAAATAAATAAATGCACTCTAAATCTTGGGGATAAAAGTAACTGGGAAGATCAGAGCAAAACCTGCACAGAAGGAATTTCAAAAACAAGAATATTAAAGGGGTAGAGACCAGAAACCTGAATAAAAGTTACCATTTATGAAGCAAATATTTAAGGAAGTGTAGAGACATTAGAAAACCTAGCTAGACTAGGATGAAGCATGTGAGAATGCAGTAGAATTCAATAAATGTCTATATGGTCTACACTAATATAATCAAAATGAGTTTAAAAAAACCATGATGACTAAATATAAAATGTTAAAGACAAGACCTGACTCTTCACTTATACAGCCTTGCCTCACTCACATCATAATCCTGGCTGAGATTCCAATAAAACTTTATTCGTAAAAACACAAGGCTGTCCCATAGGTTTTAGTTTGCTGATTTGATCTTTTAAAATACTGCCTTAGAAAGAAAGAAAGAGAGTGAAGTCGCTCAGTCATGTCCGACTCTGCGACCCCGTGGACTGTAGCCTACCAGGCTTCTCTCTCCATGGAATTCTCCAGGCAAGAACACTGGAGTGGGTTGCCATTTCCTTCTCCAGGGGATCTTCCTGACCCAGGGATCGAACCTGGGTCTCCTGCATTGCAGGCAGACGCTTTAACCTCTGAGCACCAGGGAAGCCCCAAAATACTGCCTTAGATATTATTAATATTTATCTTGATCACATAGGGCTTCTTGGTGCACAGATGGTCAAGAATCCTCCTTCCATGCAGGAGATCCATGCTCCATCCCTGGGGCAGAAGATTCCCTGGAGAAGGGAATGTCAACCCACTCCAGTATTCTTACCTGGAGAAGTCCATGGACAGAGGAGCCTGACCAGCTACAGTCCATGGGGTTGAAAAGAGTTGGACATGACTGAGCGACTACACTTTCATCTTGATTACTAAGCTTTTGGTGTTCCATGAAACTTTGTGTCTAAGGTACCTCAGTCACCTCCCCTTTGTCTGTCTGCTAATAGAAGATTGTAATACATCCTTCTCAATACAAAACACATAAAATTCACAGAAAATAAGTAAAAAGACAAAAAGGAAAAAAGGGGAAATATCCAAGTAAAAAAATTTTTTGAAAGAAGAATAAATCTGGCACCTAAACTATAGCAAGACAGTAAAAAGACAGAAAACTGCAGATGGATATTACACCTTAACATTAATTCAAACGCTCTAAAGAAAATATTAGCAAACAGAATCAAATATTAATTCAGTAGTTCGAAAGAAAATATTAGCAAACACTCTCAATACCACATTAAAAATAATAATAATACACATGATCAAATGTCATTTATGCTAAGAATACAAAATAGGTTCAATATTTCAGACTTCTGGCTTTCAGAACTATGAAAGAATAAAGCTCTGTTATTTTAAACCACTAGATTTAGGGTAATTTATTGCAGCAACCCTCAGAACCTAGTACAATTAGTATGCGGGTATGTATTTCTTAGCTGGGCTTGCTATAAGGACCTAAAACGCTCGCACTGCAATTAGCACTGAGTTCTAGGTTTCCAAGTACCACTCTCCCAATAAAGGAACTAGGATTCTTTGGAGAAATGGTTGACTCCAAAGCTAAGACATATAGCAATAAGGCTAAGATATACAAGATGAGTCGGGGACATCTGACAGTATCAAGCAGTAAGGATGTCCTCAAACAAGATGAGGACTTCTTTAAGGAAAAGGAGCCAGCCTGCAGGAACTCTCAATAGACAAACCTGGAATAATTTGGGTAACAAAATAAATTATAGTAGTGTTAGAACTTAATCCACAGACTAAATTTAAGTACAAAATTATTTATCTTTATAAAAAATAAGCAGAGCAGAAGGGATAGTTATCACTTATAGTAGAACTCCAATTAATAAACACAGAAGCAAAGAGGAAACATAAGCCATGAGGCAAACACCGCAAAGGCAGCTGTTGCAGAGAAGGTCCGGGAATGAGTGCTAGATTCTATGGGTAAAAGTCTGAGGAGAAACAGAATGTGTATAATTTCAAAGGATCTTCCCCAAGTTACCTATTAACTACAAAATGTAGAAGAGTAACTTTGCAATGGGAAAATCAGCAGAAAATATCTTAAACAAGTAATCAAAATCACTGTCACCAGTAATAAGACATCTGAACATCAGGAACCTCGTGATAGGGTGCACTGAGAAAGGACATAACATCATTCCTGTGATATTCTTGCCAAAGAAGTGTAACCTCAGCCCAGTGATTAGAAAACATTGAACAAATACAAATAAGTAAAAAGGGGAAAGGATACATTTCAGTTATGAATTAGGCAATGTGTTTCAGTTAGTTTAAATTATCTTAACCCCAAATTAAAGAACATTTAAAAAAATAAGTGCTCAATAGTGTTTAAAGGTACCAAGGTCATGAAAGACAAGGGGAAACTGAGGAACTCTACAGGCGGCAGGAAACAGGCAAAATCACTAATCATGAGATTAAATCCTGGATAGGACCTTGAAACAGAAAACAGAATATTTAAAGAAAGACTGGTAAGATTCAAACACAGTAGTTAGTAGTTATACAGCCTGCTGAACACACTTTAAAACGCACTTACCAAATCAAATCAGTAATGCTAGATGGTGAAGGTTCAATCCCTCCCACATGCCTTTCTTTTCATTCTTCCTTTCTCCCTGCCTATCTTCCTTGCTTCCATAGTTCCCTCTCTGTCTTTCTTTTTTCTTTTATGCTTGATGAAGAAATACATCCCATAGCAAAACATTTGTTCACCCTTGTTGTGGTTTAAGAACCTTTTTAATGGCCTCATTACAAGGGTTCTAGAAAGAACTGTCCAATTAAAATCAAGCTTGGAAGTAATCTGTTTGCTTAGGGTGAACAATTTTTTTTCTTTCCCTCTGAACTTGGTTTAGCTCTGTAGCTCAGAGTGTTTGGGGAAATCGTAATCAATAGCTATCGACTTCCACTATGCAGAGGAAAATAGGAAGGGGACAGAAAACAGAATGTTGAAATGGGGACAGGTTTTCAAGAAAAACGGGAAAGAAAGAAAGCCGGTAAAATTTATTTTCAGAAGCATTTCTGTTCTGGTGTTGGCACTTTGCAAAATGGGTAATTTGCAATAATTCGCGTAGTTTGGCTTTCTTATTGCGAAGGGTCTTAAAAATGTACTATCACTGAAATGAATGTGACTACCACATCTTGTCTTACTTAGCTTACAAGATTTTTTAAATGGTTGTTTATTTTGTCTGTGCTGGGTCTTCTTTGCCATGCGGTCTTTTCTCCAGTCCAGGTGAGCGGCAACTGCTCTCTAGTTCTGGAGTAGAGGCTTCTCCTTGCAGTGACTTTTCTTGTTGCGGAGCACCAGCTCTAGGGCACTCAGGTTCCATAGCTGTGGCATGTGGGGTTAATAGTTGCAGCTCCCGGGATCTGGAACACAGGCTCACTAGTTGTGGCCTGCAGGCTTCTTCACTGCTCCAGAGCATGTGGAATCTTCCCAGGCCAGCGATCAAATCCGTGTCTTCTGAACTGGCAGGCAGATTCTTTACCACTGAACCACCAGGGAGACCTGCCAGTGTTGGAGGGTCTCCTGCAGGGGAGTGGGGTGGCAGGGACAGGGGACCTGGCAGCAGCAGGTCTGGGACGTGCCCATTGATTAACTTGCAAGATTTAGAACAACACCCACTATTCCTTTTTATCTGTGTGTGTATTTGTGTTTTGTGGGAAATACTGAGGTCAATTATCAGTGTATTCCTACCCTTCTAAAACTGCTCAACCACCTCACCATCACCACTATCACACACATAAAAAATTCTATATGTCATTAACCCATCACCCACACCACTCCACACCACACCACAATCACATAACCAGGACAAGGCCATGGTCATTAAAAAGAAGAAAAAAAAAGAGGAGACTGTTCTTTGTCTTGAAGAAAAGAATCTATGTCAAATGGAATATTAAAAACTAATCCATCATATCATGTAATTATAGGGTAATGTCAGGCATTTTTCATGAAAGGGAGCAAACTGGATAAAAGAATTAACGGAAAATGATTTGAAGGCCATGTGCCATGTAGTGAAGGGAAGCATTGTACAAATAACCAGAACAAGGTAGTGGGTCCTTAGACAAGTTAACTTTTTCAAATTTCATTTTCCCCTCTAAAATTAGGAAGTGTAATTGTATTGCTAAATTTTGTCCAGACCTGTACATTTACGTAATTTCAATGTCTATTGAATTTGATTTTATTTTTTGTGATCATTTACTCACTCAATTCTTCCCTACCTCAAAGCTTTTTTTATGTCTATGATTCAATGCACATACATATACATTTTTTTTCTAATCATCATACTGTAGTTGAGAAATTCTGTTTCTAAATATAGAGCGAGCATCTATTATATATAATGCACTTACCTAGAGTTCTCAAGAGTACAAATTATATGGGTAAAGTTCTTCAGAATCAGAAATCATAGCTTTTGATGAATTTTACTAGGGAAAGAAATGATCGGCCGGGAAAACTGATATCCATAAATAATCTCTCACCTGGATTTGAATTCTACCATATCTGTGAAACATTTGTTAATGTCATTAGCAATAACTTCATTTTGCAAATCTGTGGATATCTTTTCAGTCCATGTTTTAACGGATGCGGTTCAGTATCTTTATATGAAAATGATGGTGCTAATCAGGCCGAGCTCTCCTGATCCTTCTCTTGTTAACTCTATACCCTGATGTTCTGATGCCATTGTTCCCAGGCTTCTATGTTGACCCACGCTTGCTTCTCACCTTCTTATGGACTGCTTGTTTCAAGATTTATACCTGGGATTTGTTTTAATCAGTTAAATGACAAACACAAAGACAATTGCCTCTGAAGTAAAAATGTTTTACTTACATTTTCCAGTAGAAAGGGGCCTGTCACCCTTTGCAGGGCCAACAGTGAAGCCCCAGGTTTTACAAGGAGGGAGAGAGAGGAGTGTGGAGAGTAGAGTTTTATTTGGGTTATTCATGCAATAAATGACTTAGGGCTGGGTAGTTTCAGGAATTCTGGTGGGCTTTTTGGGCATGAGGAGTTGTCTCCTGCGAAGAAGGAAATGGCAACCCACTCCAGTGTTCTTGCCTGGAGAATCCCAGGGACGGGGGAGCCTGGTGGGCTGCCGTCTATGGGGTCGCACAGAGTCGGACACGACTGAAGCGACTTAGCAGCAGTTGTCTCCTGCTGTCTGTATATGGCCCTGGGTTTATTCAGGGCAAGGGAAATACTGCCTTGGCATGTAAGTTAGATAAGGAAGAGGTGCAGAGTGTGGGCTACAGAATACAGGAGATGTAAACATCTTTAGCTATTAGCTTGCACTTGGAGGTAATTAAAGGATACAAAATAGATAAACATAGCATCTAAGAAAGCACAGTTAGAACACTGTTATCCTGTCTACTCCAACTCTTTAAAACAATTTTAACACTTAGATTTATCTCTTAAATCTAGACCTTATTAGATTCTGCATGCCCCTTCTCTTTCTCCCCCTGTATATATGTATATGTGTGTGTGTGTATACATATATATATATATATATATGCCAATTAGATATCTGTTTCTGAATATAAATGAACACTTAAAGAATTCAAAATGTAGTTTCTATCCATGCCCTCCAAACCAGAGCTTTGTCCTTCATTTCTTACTTTGTCCTCTATTCCTTGCTTTGTCCTCTATTCCTTGCTTTGTCCTCTATTCCTTGCTTTTTCCTCTATTCCTTACTTTGGTTGTTGCCATCATTATGCATCCAATCACCCAAATCATAAATCTGAAAGACAGCATTGCCTTTTCAATCTTCCTTGTATGTGCGGGCAATCATCAATCCCTTCTGTCTTTATCTCTTAAATATTTTTGGATTCTGTCCATTGCTCCTAATTCATGATCCTCTAATTTATCAGCCTGACTATTATTGTGTAACATTGGCAAAGGTCTCTCTCTTGGTTCCAGAGGCTATGGACTCTGTTATGTCCCTATTTACCATTTTTAGTGGATCCTCATTACCTCCAGGGCAAATCCAAGCTGCTTAGCATAACACCCATAGCCTTTCGTGGTAACACATGTAATTATTTTTCTGTCTTATTTTTGACGAACTTTCCCTTTATAGTTTATACTCAATATTTAGATACTTCTAGTTTCTTTAAAAACAAAACAAAAAAACACTATACCACTCTAGTGCTAGTCATTCTGTCTCTCCTTGTTTTAAATGTCTCCTACTCCATCCCATCAGTTTGGCATGTTCTTTTATTTAACTGTCCTTCAAACCCAGCTCAGGTGTTAATTTCTATTGAGAAGCATCCCTAACTCAGTTTTCCTCTGTAGTACTTCATCGTTTTGTGCTTTTTATTGCAATTCTCCTAATGAGTGGTGAACATGCTTACTGCTTTGTACTCCTAACCCACTTACATGAATCTTCTTAAGAGCAAGACTGTTAAACATTTATATCTTAATGACTCCTGTCCATAGATAGTTTCCTGAACTAAACTGAAAGGAATTTGAAAAATTCCAGAGCTTCTTTTTTGAGGGGCTTTCAGAAACAAAAGTTATGAAGCTGTTTTGGCCTCATAGAGAAGCAATTTTTCCTGGTAAGTACATAGATAGCTGCTGCTGCTGCTAAGTCGTTTCAGTCGAATCCGACTCTGCGCGACCCCATGGACCGCAGCCTACCAGGCTCCCCCGTCCATGGGAGTTTCCAGGCAAGAGTACTGGAGTGGGTTGCCATTGCCTTCTCCAACATAGATGGCAGTCAAGTTCAAATATTTTCTACTTTATATGTGTTTTTTCTTTCTTTTCTGGTTCTACTCTTAGACAATGGTGGGATGATGAACAGTTTTTGCAGAGTAAAGCTATGCTTATTAATATGCAGTACATTTTATGCAAAACCAACCCAAATATCTCCCTCTTAGTGATTGTATACAGAATGAGAAAAAATTGCTGAGAAAACAGTTTATGTGAATAAGGATTGAAGAATAGAGTATCATAATGGACTCTAAAATCCCCTCAAAGCATAATTTTATGCTTTAAGAACCCCCTTTAGGAAAAAAAAATAGGAAAAATTCTACATATAAAAAGTAATCAGGTTTGAAAAAAAAAATCCCACGATAGTGTGGAGTTTATTTATTTATACATTAAATGTATTTAACAATGTATTTTAAACTACAAGCAGCGGTTATATATACTTACTTCTTTGGAGTAAAACTAAATTTGCTTTTTGTCCTAAGCTATATTGGGTTTCCCTGGTGGCTCAGCTGGTAAAGAATCTGCCTGCAATGCAGGAGACGTGGGTTTGATCTCTGGGTCGGGAAAATCCCATGGAGAAAGGAATGGCTACCCACTCCAGTATTCTTGCCTGGAGGATTCCTTAAGCTCTATTATAAAATTAATATTAGGTAAACAATAAATTCCTTGTCCCAGTATTCCAAAAGTTGCCTTTCTTATTTATTCTCTTGTTAAGTAATTTGTTATCCCCTCAAGATGGATATTTCTTAAAAAGATTCACTGTAGGGAGCAAAGTGTTTTTAAAAATGTATATAAGACAAAGTCAAGAGAGATAAATTGACATCTGATAGTAAAAATAAAGTTGTATAGTCTTAATATTAAGATTTCTTAATATTACACAGAAAACATGGTCATAAATCATGTTTCCTAGATTTTTCATTCCACTAGTTATTTAAAATAAGAGAATCACTGTTAAGTATTTATAATATAAAAACAAATGGAGATAAAATATTTCTAACTTTTATTTAAAGATATTTCTCCCTGTGTATCATAATACTGATTCTGGAAAAAGGCAGCCTAATTATGCTAACTAAAATGTTATTTTAAAATACATTCATTTCACTAAAAAACAAATGACCAAATAAAATTGTTTTAAAATTTAACAGACTTCTTAAGAATAAGAAAATGAAGTGATTATTGATACAGCTATGCACAGCCTTACATTCTGTAAAATTAGGGGAAAAAAGAAGTCACTGGATTTTGGTAATAACAAGCCAATTCCAAATGTCTAATATCTTAATGGTAACAGTTCCGTAAGAGAGAACAACAGAAAAAAAGAGAAAAAAAAATGAAGTGGAAAAATCATTTAAGAACTTTTCTCACAGGAAGCATATCATCGAAATTTTAGAATTCCAGGAATAGTGGGAATAGATTTCATCAAGTTTTAAAACAAAGTCATGACCTAATTATCAAAAATCAGAAAGACCAGATTTTACTGACACCACTGAAATCAAGAAAACTCTACGAAAATGAGACTGTAAACCAAGACTAAATATATAATGGAACAATAATAACAAAAAGAAAGAGATGCAACCAAGAAAAAAAGGAAGAGAAGATCCAGTACAGGAAAGATAGGAGAGTCTAGGATGGGTCCTGAACACTAGGGGCAGAGGACAGCCAGTTGAAATTGGAGCAGTATAACCCAAAGATTAGGCATCATGATGTCCTCTGGTTGTCCTAGTCTTTTTAACCTGATAATACTACTGCAGAATGGGCTTGGCTAATATACGAAACTAGACCAGTAAAGAGGACGCTATGAAAGTCCTTCATTAAAGACACCAACAGAGCAGGGTGAAGGATGGCAGCAAAAGATGTCTTCAGACATTGCTACACAGTAGCCCTGAAGAGCAACCAGCCAAAATATGAAAAAGATAATTGATGTTTCCAGGAAAGACATTTTCAGTAAAAATATAAAACAATAACCTAGCCAGTATAATTAATATTGTGGTAAGTTATAATGAGAGGCTAAGCCGTGGCAAAATATACAACACTTAATATCAAAAGACAATGGCTTAGTGTCTAAAAAGCAATGATCCAGGAATACTCATCACTTTAAGTGTAGAAAGTGAAGTGAAGTGAAAGTGAAAGTCGCTCAGTTGTGTCTGACTCTTTGTGACCCCCATGGACTATACAGTCCATGGAATTCTCCAGGCCAGAATACTGGAGTGGATAGCCTATCTCTTCTCCAGCAGACTTCCCCACCCAGGAATCGAACTGAAGTCTTCTGCATTGCAGGCGGATTCTTTACCAACTGAACTGTGAGGGAAGCCAAATGCAGAAAAGTGATAGGCAAACTTTCTCAAGGAAGAAAAGCTCTCAGGGAACAGAGCATATGGAAGCACTTTGCAGAAAACTGTGAATAGGAGATGATGAAATTCATGCAAGCAATGTGTGTGTGAAAATCGCTCCGTCGTTTCCGACTCTTTGTGACCCCATGGACTATACAGTCCATGGAATTCTCCAGGCCAGAATACTGGAATGGGTAGCCGTTCCCTGCCCCAGGGGATCTTCCCAACCCAGGGATCAAACCCAGATCTCCCACACTGCAGGCAGATTCCTTACTAGCTGAGCCACCAGGCAAGCCTACATAAAAATATAAAGAACATATAGGAATTGAGAAACTGGGAGGGAACATTAAATATTTTAGCTGTGCAATTGTGTTAGGTAAGTGTGAATTGTAATCACAGAATAGACTGTTACAGATACAAGTAGAAAAGCAATTTAAAAATACTAATGTCAGAGTGCTGATATCCCAGACCCTACTTTCATTTCATTTCTACTAATTAAAACTAAATAATGTGTAAAAAATACCATGATTTCAATGTATTGATATTTTCATAGATCTTTACTTTTATAGAAATAATATCTCTTGCAGCACAAAGAAAAGGAAAAAAAAAAATGTTAATCAGAATTTGAAGATCCTAGCCCTTTTATATAGGGCTTCCCTGTTGGCTCAGTGGTAAAGAATCTGCCTGCTAAGCAGGAGATGTGGGTTCAGTCCTTGGGTTGGGAAGATACCCTGGAGAAGGAAAAGGTAACCCGCTCCAGTATTCTTACTTGGGAAATCCCACAGACAGAGAAGCCTGGTGAGCCCCAGTCTATGGAGTTGCAAAACAGTTGAACACAACTTAAGTGACTAACGAACAAAAGTCCTTTTATTATATCTTTATTTTTCTTCTGTTAAATGCAAGCAAACTGATATATACCACATTTTATTTTTGTATAGTATGTGTATTATCACTTGTTTCTATGAAGTTATTTCTATCTCTCTCTTCATCCATCTGTTTAGCTAAACTCTCTTCATGGAATTATGTGTTAACAGTGATTACTTCTAGGAACTTGGGGAAATATATTGCTTTCTTTGTGTCTTTCCATATTGCTTAATACAGGGATCATGGGTCATTGTCATAAAAACTTAAGCCACTACTTAAAAGTTTTATTTTACAAGTCTTAGCTTGTAGAATGTAGTGTAAAAAGTGAACTCTTAAAACGGAAAGAAAGAAAACTCATATACTCCATTTTTTTTGAAGAGTGATAAAAGCTGATTGATATATGACAAGGAACAGGCAATACAAATTTCAATGAAATCAATCACTTTAGAAAGGAAGTCTCAGTAATTAGGTAGGACTTGAAAATAAGTATACAGCATTGGTTAGGATATTAGTTTTTCTCCACGCATGCTTCTCTGGAGTATATGTGGGGCGCCCACCTTGAGCTATGTTTTGAAATATTCAGAGTTTGATGGAAGCTAATTTAATAGGTCCCCACTGCCATCAGGAGCTGTCAACACAAAACCTATCCACTAGTGAGGGAGAATATTTTTGACCTTCTCTACAGAGAATGAAATGTTTCTGGAATGGCAAAAGGGCACCTATTCTTAGAGAAGCCCTGTCAATTAGAGTCCTCCTCTGACAGTGTTGAGAATATGTGAATTCAACAAAGTTCCCCAAGACTTTATTCTGAGTAAGTGTGTCCATATGGTGAGGTCATATCAGTCACACAGATAAGAGACACAGCTCCTTATTTCCATATGTTCTCTCTGGGAGAGAAAAAAAGTTGACCAATAACCACTGAAATCTCTACATGTCATTAATTTGAAACAAATTCCACTTGTGTTGACAAGGACTGAAAGAAATTTAACAGAATCACACATACCTAAGCAGAAATGTATTATCAATGTGTCCCACAGGGCCCTGTTTCCAGTTATCACTGCATCATTTATACAGCTGAGATATTACACTGTAGTTTATTTGCCTTGCCCAGAGCCTGTTTGATAAACTCAGCTACTGCATTCTCTTTCCTACCTGTGTATATATTCTCTTTTCTACCTCAGATAGCACCATTCTATTGCGCCCCAACATGGAATAGACTCTTCCTCTCTGCTGCCTAATTCAATCTGTCCACTTTCCAGGCTCTGCTTAAGTCTCAGAAAATTATTCTATTTTCCAATTCCAGCTTAGACTGATTCCTTCCACTTTCTGATTCCACATTATAACATTTGTCAAGAGACAGTATGGATTCTGTGTTTGGGCTCTGCAGTTTGATGGCCTGGATTTAAAGGCCAGCATCATATTTACCATCGTGGTGACTTCATCAAGTTATTTCATGTATTGGTGGTTGTTTCTTCATCTGTAAAATGTAGCCCAGAACTGTCATGATTAAATGAGATTATATCTGTGAAGCACTGCTGTTGTTACCACCATTTTTAAATTGACATACAATTGACATAAACATTGTCTAAGTTTAATGTGTACAGCATATTGATCTGATATATTGCAATATGATTAGGTAACACGTCTATCATATCACATAACTATCATTTCATTTTGGGGGGAAGAACAATGAAATGAGCATCCAATATTTGGCTTTCTCTATCTGACTTAGCATAATAACCACAAAACCTATCCATACTGCAAATGCAGGATTATCTTATTTCTCATGGCTAAATAATATTCATATATATATCTATCTCACATCTTACTTATTAATTCATCCACTGATGGACACTTAGGACCCTTCTATATCTTGGCTATTGTGAAAAATACTGCAATAAACATGGAAGTTGGGGATGCCATCACTGGCATCACAGGATGGCATCACTGACAATGGACATGAGTTTCAGCAAACTCCGGGAGATGGTGAAGGACAGGGGAGCCTGGCGTGCTGCAGTCCATGGGGTTGCAAAGAGTCAGACACGACTTAGCAGCAAAACATGGGAATGCAGACATCTTTCTGATATCTTGTTTTTACTTCCTTTGAATATATACTCCAAAATGGGATTGCTGGATCATATGGCAGTTTTATTTTTCATTTATGAGGAATATCCACACTGTTTTTCATAGTAGTTTTACCAATGTACATTGCTAACAACAGTGTCCAAGTATTCCTTTTTCCCCATATCCTTGCCAAAACTTATCTCTTGCCTTTTTTTTTTTTTTTTGGCCGCATTGCACAACTTGTGGGATCTTGGTTCCCTGACCAAGGATCAAACCTGTGCCCCCTACAGTGGAATCATGGAATCCTAACTACTGGACCTCCAGGGAATTCCCTCTCTTGTCTTCTTGATAACAACCATTCTAAAAGGTGCGAGGTGATGACTTTTGGTTTCAATTTGCATTTCTCAGATGATCAGCGATGTTGAGCATAATTTGATATGTGCCAGCTTAGTTTTCCATAAAGGACTGCAAAGTTCCTGGTGCCAAAGCCATTTCTCATGTCTAACACAATGATAGGCACTAAGTAGGTATTAAATAAATACTGATTCATTTATTTTGGCATGTTGTTTCAAAAGACTACAAAAGAAAAGAGAAAAACAAGGCTTATTTTTCACTTAGGTTGCCATCAGAATCAATGATTTTGAAAGAGTATCTGCTTTTCTGGACTCAATGCCCTTGTTGACAAAAATAAAGGAAGTCTAAATTTTTTAAGATTTTATACATAGCGAGTCCTCCTCTATGGATTATATTTTATATACAGAAGAAGGCTACCAGAGAGAAGTCTTTTTGGTACCTCTTTTGTCTAAATTTAAAACTGTACCTTCTTTTTTACATTAAAAAAAAAAAAAGTAAACAGTTTAGGTAATAAATAACAAAGGAATACCTACCCTCCAAAGACAACTCTTTCTCATCAAGTAGAGCTGAATGCAAAAAAAAATTTAACATATGTCAAAACATGTCTTGGAGACTGTCCAGAGCAGCCTATAAAATTCTGTGAGCTCTCAGACTCTAGGCAGCAGCTTCCACCATGGTATGTTCTGGCTATGTGCATCTCATGCATTTTTTAAAGCTCTGCTTTAAATGCAGGTTTATCAATAAAAATGCCACCAGAAAACAGCTTTGAAATTTTAATCTCTTCCTGAAATAAAAGGTTTCCTCAAGGCAGGCCTGGAATTGATTGTGTCTGAACACCATCCACTTTCATCATACAAGAGATTGTCTTACAGCTGCTAAATTCTAATTTTGCAAAAGTTTAAAAAAATGCAGCTCTGCATCTCTCATCATCAAAAGCAGCATAATTTAAGCCTTTATTGTGTCAGTCATGAATTGTCTCTCCTGTAAGCTCACAATGTCAAAATATTCTTTCACATTAATGAGGATCCCTACAATTACAGAGTAGAAACCGTCATGGTGCACGGTAGAATTCTGTCTAATGGCAGAAATTACCCTGAATGTTAACGCATTAGTCAAGAACTACAAGAGGAATTACTGCTGCCACCAAATCCAAATGGGCCCACAACTGGAGGATGGACAGCTCTGCCACTTGTTTTTCTGGCTAGAAGATGAATCCTGCCAGGGGATCTTTTTATTTCTTTTTTACACATTGTATTCTAGTATCTTAGCCTGCCTAGGGAATTAGCACAGATATTTTTTTAAGAGACCTTAGTCTTCTAGAGAATGCAATGTTTTTACTAACTAGTTTGCACACACAGAATTGAAACCTGTACCTGATTCTCTTCCATAAACTCGGCACAGTTTCCTCATCTCTCATATTCAGGTATTTGTAGTATCTGGCACATGTCATATGGATTCTTAGTGGGGGACTAGAACAAGAAACTGTTCTGGGCTTTCCCTGTTTCAACTCATCCTCTGTTCTGTTTCCAAGTCAAGCTAGCTTTTAAAAATAAGTATGATTTCACTTATATGTGGGATCTAAAATGGTCATACTCATTAAAGCAGAAAGTAGAATAGTGGTTGCCAGGGGCTGGGAGCAGGGGAAGTAGGGAGATATTGGTCAAAGTCACAGTTTCAATTATACAGGATGAATGAGGAGGGACTTCCTTGGAGGTCCCGTGGTTAAGAATCTGTGCTTCCAATGCAGGGGATGTGGGTTCAATCCCTGGTCAGGGAACTAAGATTCCACATGCCACAGGGCATAACCAAAAGAATAAATAAATAAAACAGATTGTGGAGATCAATTTTACGGCATGATGACTGTAACTAATAATACTGTATTGCATATATGAATTTCTCTAAGAGAGTATATGTTAAGCTCTCACCACACACAAAAAAGTGGTAAGTATGTGAAGTGATGGATATGTTAATAATTAATAGTTTGACGGTGGTAATCACTTCACAGTGGATACTATTATTAAACCATCATGTTGTACACCTTTAACATATACCACTTTTACTTATTAATTATACCTCAATTAAGCTGGAAAGAAATAATATGAATTTTTCACTTTCCTGTTTGACACCATGGGTCAAGTTCAAATTCTCCAGCACAATAACTAACTTATCTATACGTCACCTCTGCAGCCTCCCTTCTTCTAGGACCATGTGCGCTAGATGTTGTGACATTTCCTTCTATCCTGTGCCTTCATGCATGCTATTTTGAAAGGTGAAAGCCCCTCTTTAACCTGTCAAAGCCCCCGTCCTCTGTCAATGCTTTTGTGCCTCTGTGTCTGACTGTGTGGTCAGTCGCTCAGTCGTGTCCAACTCTTTTGTGACCCCCTGGACTGTAGCCTGCTAGGCTTCCTCTGTCCATGCGATTTCCTAGGCAAGAATACTGGAGTGGGTTGCTATTTCCTCCTCCAGGGGATTTGCCCAACCCAGGGATCGAACTGCATCTCCTGTGTGTCCTGTGTTTCCAACTATGTCTGACTATTTTCCCCCAAATTCTTATAACACACTACACTGAATTAATGTGATTGGTGTCTGTCAATTTTTCCTGTAGAACTGTTCTGCCCAATACAATAGCTTCCAGACACATGTAACTATTTAAATTTAAATTAAGATAAAAAAATTAAAAATTTGGTTGCACTAACCATATTTCAAGTACTCAGTAGGGGCACATGCCTAATGATTACAAAATTGGATGGTGCAGACAGAAAAGATTTTCATCATCATAGAAAGTTCTACTGGAAAAAGCCGTTTTAGAATGAGAGAATGGGGGCCATTCTGTGTTTCTTACTGTGCAAACAGAAGAACAGGAGAAAGCCTGTAGTGAGTTGATAGTGACTCTAAAGTGATATATCCAAGTCCTAACTCCTGGTTTCTGAAGATGTAACCTTATTTGAAATTAGGGTCTTTGCAGATATAATTAAGGATTTCAAGAGGAGCTCATCCTGGATTTATGAAAGGCCCTTAATCCAATGACTATTGTCTTTACAGAAAACAGAAGACGAGTTAAGACAGAGAAACATGGAGGGTAAGGCCTTGTGAAGATGGAGGCAGAGAGAGACTGGAAGAGGCATTTCTGAGTCAAAGAATGCCAAGGATTGTGGGCAGTCACTAGAAGCTAGGAGAGAAGCATGGAACAGAGTCTGAGGCACACAGAGCCGCCAGAAGAAATCAACTCTGCTGATGCCCTGGTTTCAGACTTGCGATGTCTTAAAGTGTCAGAGAATAAACATCTATTGTCTAAAAACACCCAGTTTGTGGTGGTTTGTTCCAGCTGCCCTAGAAAACTAATGCATCTGAAGATGGCGGAGGAGTAGGACGGGGAGACCACTTTCTCTCCTACAAATTCATCAAAAGAATAACTGAACGCAGAGCAAACTTCACAAAACAACTTCTGATCGCTAGCTGAGGTCATCAGGCGCCCAGAAAAGCAGCCCATTGTCTTCGAAAGGAGGTAGGACAAAATATAAAAGATAAAAAGTGAGACAAAAGAGCTAAGGACGGAGATCCGATCAGGGAAAGGAGTCTTAGGCGGCATTGCTTGGGGTAGGGTCCGGGCCTGAGTGCCCTGAGGACAATCGGAGGGAGCTTCTGTGAGTTGCCAACTTGAACTGTGGGAGACCAAAAGAGAGTGAGAAAATTAACCGGCCCGAACACACTGCCAGCCGTTCGCAGAACAAAGAGACCGAGAAAGTCCAGAGAAGAGCTCGCAGGCTGCGGACCGGCCCAGCCCCGCCGGAGGCAGGAGGCAGGGGGGAGGGGAAGGTCGCGGCGAGACACAGGGCGCAGGCACCCGACCGGCGCGGGCGGGGACTGGGGCTGGGGACGCGGAGGGCAGAAGGCGCGCGCACCCGACTGGCGCCAGCGGAAACTGAGACTGGGTCCGCGGAAGGGAGTGGGCGCGCCACACCTGGGGAGAGTGCGCCCACCAAGCCCCTGGCTGCCTGGACCGCTCTGACGGGGAAGGCACAGAGAGCAGGCGCAGCTTTTCGTTCCGCGCTTTTGTGGAACACCCGAGGGCTGGAACCTCGCGCAGCGCGGGGCGTGCTGCATATAGAACAGCCGGGAGCCTGAGCAGCGCAGAGAAAGCAGCGTCAGCCCCTCCCCGCAGCGCCAGCCTCTCCCGGCAGCGCCAGCCCCTCCCCGCGGAGCGACGGAACTAGCTACCTGAATAAGAGTCCACCTCCGCCCGCCTGTGTCAGGGCGGAAATGGGGCTCTGAAGAGACCGGCAAACAGAAGCCAAATAAACAAAGGGAACCGCTTCAGAAGGGACTGGTGCAACAGATTAAAATCCCTGTAGAAAACACTGACTACACCGGAAGGGGCCTCTAGATATCGAGAAGTGTAAGCTGGAGCGAGGAGCTATCTGAAACTGAGCCGAACCCACACTGACCGCAACAGCTCCAGAGAAACTCCTAGATATATTTTTACTTTTTTTTTCTTTCTTTTTTCTTTTTTATTTTTTCTCTTTTATTTTCCTTTAAAATTCCCTATTATTCCCCATTACTCCTTAACTTTCATTTTCATAGATTTTCACAATTTTTTTTAATTAGGGGGAAAAAAATTTCTTTTCTCTTTTTTTTTCTTTTTTTTCTTTTTCTTTTTTCTTCTTTTCTTTTCCTTTCCTTTTTCTCTTCTATTTTCTATTTTTCTTTTTCTCTTATTTCTTTTGAAGTCCTCTAGTACTCCTCTACTACTCCTTAATTTTCATTTTCAATACACTATAACCTTACAAAAAAAAAAAGAAGAGAAGCCCTATTTTTAAACCAAAGATTATTCTCTCCCAATCTTGACTTTCTGTTTTCTACCTCAGAACACCTCTATTTCCTCCTTTCCCGTTCTCTTCCCAATCCAATTCTGTGAATCTCTGTAGGTGACTGAGCTACGGAGAACACTCTGGGAGCAGACAGCTGTGTAGATCTGTCTCTCTCCTCTTGAGTCCCCCTTTTTCTCCTCCTGCTCATCTCTATGTCCCTCCTCCCTCTCCTCTCCTTCATGTAACTCTGTGAACCTCTCTGGGTGTCCCTAACGGGGGAGAATCTTTTCGCCATTAACCTAGAAGTTTTATTATCAGTGCTGTATAGTTGGAGAAGTCCTGAGACTACAGGAAGAATAAAACTGAAATCCAGAGGCAGGAGACTTAAGCCCAAAACCTGAGAACACCAGAAAACTCCTGACTACATGGAACTTTAAGTAATAAGTGACCGTCCAAGAGCCTCCATACCTACACTGAAACCAACCACCACCCAAGAGCCAATAGGTTTTAGAGCAAGACATACCATGCAAATTCTCCAGCAACGCAGGAACATAGCCCTGAACGTCAACATACAGGCTGCCCAAGGTCACACCTAACACATAGACCCATCTCAAAACTCATTACTGGGCACTCCATTGCTCTCCAAAGAGAAGAAATCAAGTTCCACGCACCAGAACACTGATGCAAGCTTCCCTAACCAGGAAACCTTGACAAGCCAATCGTCTAACCCCACCCACTGGGTAAATCCTCCACAATAAAAAGGAACCACAGACCTCCAGAATACAGAAAGCCCACTCCAGACACAGCAATCTAAACAAGATGAAAAGGCAAAGAAATACCCAACAGGTAAAGGAACATGAAAAATGCCCACCAACTCAAACAAAAGAGGAGGAGATAGGGAATCTACCTGAAAAAGAATTTAGAATAATGATAATAAAAATGATCCAAAATCTTGAAAACAAAATGGAGTTACAGATAAATAGCCTGGAAACAAAGATTGAAAAGATACAAGAAATGTTTAATAAAGACCTAGAAGAAATAAAAAAGAGTCAATTAAAAATGAATAATGCAATGAATGAGATCAAAAACACTTTGGAGGGAACCAAGAGTAGAATAACGGAGGCAGAAGATAGGATAAGTGAGGTAGAAGATAAAATGGTGGAAATAAATGAAGCAGAGAGGAAAAAAGAAAAAAGGATCAAAAGAAATGAGGACAACCTCAGAGACCTCTGGGACAATGTGAAACGCCCCAACATTCGCATCATAGGAGTTCCAGAAGAAGAAGACAAAAAGAAAGGCCATGAGAAAATACTCGAGGAGATAATAGCTGAAAACTTCCCTAAAATGGGGAAGGAAATAGCCACCCAAATCCAAGAAACCCAGAGAGTCCCAAACAGGATAAACCCAAGGCGAAACACCCCAAGACACATATTAATCAAATTAACAAAGATCAAACACAAAGAACAAATACTAAAACCAGCAAGGGAGAAACAACAAATAACACACAAAGGGATTCCCATAAGGATAACAGCTGATCTATCAATAGAAACCCTCCAGGCCAGAAGGGAATGGCAGGACGTATTGAAAGTAATGAAAGAGAATAACCTACAACCTAGATTACTGTATCCAGCAAGGATCTCATTCAGATATGAAGGAGAATTCAAAAGCTTTACAGGTAAGCAAAAGCTGAGAGAATTCAGCACCACCAAACCAGCTCTTCAACAAATGCTAAAGGATCTTCTCTAGACAGGAAATGCAGAAAGGTTGTATAAACGTGAACCCAAAACAACAAAGTAAATGGCAACGGGACCACACCTATCAATAATTACCCTAAATGTAAAGGGGTTGAATGCCCCAACCAAAAGACAAAGATTGGCTGAATGGATACAAAAACAAGACCCCTATATATGCTGTCTACAAGAGACCCACCTCAAAACAAGAGACACATACAGACTAAAAGTGAAGGGCTGGAAAAAAATATTTCATGCAAACGGAGACCAAAAGAAAGCAGGAGTCGCAATACTCATATCAGATAAAATAGACTTTAAAATAAAGGATGTGAAAAGAGACAAAGAAGGACACTACATAATGATCAAAGGATCAATCCAAGAAGAAGATATAACAATTATAAATATATATGCACCCAACATAGGAGCACCGCAATATGTACGGCAAACACTAACGAGTATGAAAGAGGAAATTAATAGTAACACAATAATAGTGGGAGACTTTAATACCCCACTCACAACTATGGATAGATCAACTAAACAGAAAATTAACAAGGAAACACAAACCTTAAATGACACAATGGACCAGCTAGACCTAATTGATATCTATAGGACATTTCACCCCAAAACAATCAACTTCACCTTTTTCTCAAGTGCACACAGAACCTTCTCCAGAATAGATCACATCCTGGGCCATAAATCTGGTCTTGGAAAATTCAAAAAAACTGAAATCATTCCAGTCATCTTTTCTGACCACAGTGCAGTAAGATTAGATCTCAATTACAGGAAAAAAATTGTTAAAAATTCAAACATATGGAGGCTAAATAACATGCTTCTGAATAACCAACAAATCATAGAAGAAATCAAAAAAGAAATCAAAATATGTATAGAAATGAATGAAAATGAAAACACAACAACCCAAATCCTATGGGACACTGCAAAAGCAGTGCTGAGGGGAAGGTTCATAGCATTACAGGCTTACATCAAGAAACAAGAAAAAAGCCAAATAAATAACCTAACTCTACACCTAAAGCAATTAGAGAAGGAAGAAATGAAGAACCCCAGGGTTAGCAGAAGGAAAGAAATCTTAAAAATCAGGGCAGAAATAAATGCAAAAGAAACTAAAGAGACCATAGCAAAAATCAACAAAGCTAAAAGCTGGTTTTTTGAAAAAATAAACAAAATTGACAAACCATTAGCAAGACTCATTAAGAAACAAAGAGAGAAGAACCAAATTAACAAAATGAGAAATGAAAATGGAGAGATCACAACAGACAACACTGAAATACAAAGGATCATAAGAGACTACTACCAGCAGCTCTATGCCAATAAAATGGACAACTTGGATGAAATGGACAAATTCTTAGAAAAGTATAACCTTCCAAAACTGAACCAGGAAGAAATAGAAGATCTTAACAGACCCATCACAAGCAAGGAAATCGAAACTGTCATCAAAAATCTTCCAGCAAACAAAAGCCCAGGACCAGATGGCTTCACAGCTGAATTCTACCAAAAATTTAGAGAAGAGCTAACACCTATCTTACTCAAACTCTTCCAGAAAATTGCAGATGAAGGTAAGCTTCCAAACTCATTCTATGAGGCCACCATCACCCTAATTCCAAAACCAGACAAAGATGCCACAAAAAAAGAAAACTACAGGCCAATATCGCTGATGAACATAGATGCAAAAATCCTTAACAAATTCTAGCAAACAGAATCCAACAACATATTAAAAAAATCATACACCATGACCAAGTGGGCTTTATCCCAGGAATGCAAGGATTCTTTAATACCCGCAAATCAATCAATGTAATACACCACATTAACAAATTGAAAGATAAAAACCATATGATTATCTCAATAGATGCAGAGAAAGCCTTTGACAAAATTCAACACTCATTTATGATTAAAACTCTCCAGAAAGCAGGAATAGAAGGAACATACCTCAACATAATAAAAGCTATATATGACAAACCCACAGCAAGCATCACCCTCAATGGTGAAAAATTGAAAGCATTTCCCCTGAAATCAGGAACAAGACAAGGGTGCCCACTCTCACCACTACTATTCAACATAGTGTTGGAAGTTCTGGCCACAGCAATCAGAGCAGAAAAAGAAGTAAAAGGAATCCAGATAGGAAAAGAAGAAGTGAAACTCTCACTGTTTGCAGATGACATGATCCTCTACATAGAAAACCCTAAAGACTCTACCAGAAAATTACTAGAGCTAATCAATGAATATAGTAAAGTTGCAGGATATAAAATTAACACACAGAAATCCCTTGCATTCCTATATACTAACAATGAAAAAACAGAAAGAGAAATTAAGGAAACAATACCATTCACCATTGCAACAAAAAGAATAAAATACTTAGGAGTATATCTACCTAAAGAAACAAAAGACCTATACATAGAAAACTATAAAACACTGATGAAAGAAATCAAAGAGGACACAAACAGATGGAGAAACATACCGTGTTCATGGATTGTAAGAATCAATATTGTCAAAATGGCTATTCTACCCAAAGCAGTCTATAGATTCAATGCAATCCCTATCAAGCTACCAATGGCATTTTTCACAGAACTAGACCAAAGAATTTCACCATTTGTATGGAAATACAAAAAACCTCGAATAGCCAAAGTAATCTTGAGAAAGAAGAATGGAACTGGAGGAATCAACCTGCCTGACTTCAGACTCTACTACAAAGCCACAGTCATCAAGACAGTATGGTACTGGCACAAAGACAGAAATATAGATCAATGGAACAGAATAGAAAGCCCAGAGATCAATCCACGAACCTATGGACACCTTATCTTTGACAAAGGAGGCAAGGATATACAATGGAAAAAAGACAACCTCTTTAACAAGTGGTGCTGGGAAAGCTGGTCAACCACTTGTAAAAGAATGAAACTAGAACACTTTCTAACACCATACACAAAAATAAACTCAAAATGGATTAAAGATCTAAATGTAAGACCAGAAACTATAAAACTCCTAGAGGAAAACATAGGCAAAACACTCTCCGACATAAATCACAGCAGGATCCTCTATGACCCACCTCCCAGAATATTGGAAATAAAAGCAAAACTAAACAAATGGGACCTAATGAAACTTAAAAGCTTTTGCACTACAAAGGAAACTATAAGTAAGGTGAAAAGACAGCCCTCAGATTGGGAGAAAATAATAGCAAATGAAGAAACAGACAAAGGATTAATCTCAAAAATATACAAGCAACTCCTGAAGCTCAATTCCAGAAAAATAAATGACCCAATCAAAAAATGGGTCAAAGAACTAAACAGACATTTCTCCAAAGAAGACATACAGATGGCTAACAAACACATGAAAAGATGCTCAACATCACTCATTATTAGAGAAATGCAAATCAAAACCACAATGAGGTACCATTACACGCCAGTCAGGATGGCTGCTATCCAAAAGTCTACAAGCAATAAATGCTGGAGAGGGTGTGGAGAAAAGGGAACCCTCTTACACTGTTGGTGGGAATGCAAACTAGTACAGCCTCTATGGAAAACAGTATGGAGATTTCTTAAAAAACTGGAAATAGAACTGCCATATGACCCAGCAATCCCACTTCTGGGCATACACACTGAGGAAACCAGATCCGAAAGAGACACGTGCACCCCAATGTTCATCGCAGCACTGTTTATAATAGCCAGGACATGGAAGCAACCTAGATGCCCATCAGCAGATGAATGGATAAGGAAGCTGTGGTACATATACACCATGGAATATTACTCAGCCATTAAAAAGAATTCATTTGAATCAGTCCTAATGAGATGGATGAAACTGGAGCCCCTTATACAGAGTGAAGTAAGCCAGAAAGATAAAGAACATTACAGCATACTAACACATATATATGGAATTTAGAAAGATGGTAACGATAACCCTATATGCAAAACAGAAAAAGAGACACAGAAATACAGAACAGACTTTTGAACTCTGTGGGAGAATGTGAGGGTGGGATATTTCAAAAGAACAGCATGTATACTATCTATGGTGAAAAAGATCACCAGCCCAGGTGGGATGCATGAGACAAGTGCTCGGGCCTGGTGCACTGGGAAGACCCAGAGGAATCGGGTGGAGAGGGAGGTGGGAGGGGGGATCGGGATGGGGAAGACGTGTAAATCCATGGCTGATTCATATCAATGTATGACAAAACCCACTGAAGTAATTAGCCTCCAACTAATGAAAAAAAAAAAAAAAGAAAACTAATGCATCTACCTTCCATAAAAGAAAGGAATCCTTCAGGACACTGAAGTTGTCACAGAGGGGGAAAAATGTAGGAAATTGGAAATCATTTACACAGATGATAAGAGTGGCTGAGAGTCGACAGACAGCAGTGAGGAACTATAGATTAGCAGGAAGCCACCTCCACACCAGACTGGAGAGATGAAGAGGAGAGAAAATTACTAAGAAGTTTCTGGAGCCTAGGCAGAGAGCAATCCTGAAACCATGGAGGAGACGTGCTGGCCTTACTAAAATATGACCAACTCTAGGGAAACATGTAGTTACACATCATTTCAACTGACTTGATACAGAATAGATTTTCATAATAACAATTTTCAAATACAGTTGTTCTTTTCTTTGCCCTTCTTCTTAATATCCCTGTAATTTAGGATGAAATATATTTTTTTTTAATCCTGATTTCTCCAGGTGCTCTCCAAAGTTCAGCTCAAGGACATTCCCCCCACTTTAGAACATTCAGAGCATTCAGAGTGTGGCATAGTTCTGGTATTTTTTTTTTAATTCCTCTAAAAACAAATAAGCAAACATTCTCATCCTCCACACTCAATCCCTAGCCAGTTCTTGTGTGGCCTGACTTCGTGGCTTTGGAATTTGATGCCCATTGACCATTGCTGCCTTTCTGTTCCCCACACAGACCCTTCAGTCTGTATGAAATCACCTTACTTTTCCACCACTCTGGTCCACTTAATATCACTATATTCACACACTGAAAATGTTTCTTATGCTTTTTTGTCAGGGATCTTTGCCTTTGCTCTGAGATACTCTTCTAATTATGGACCTTGCTTTGCAACTTTAAATTCCCCAAAGCTCTTATTTCCATTTAAAATCATTTATATGATCATGGACCAGGGCTTATTTAGGTAAGTGGGGCTATAGGGGAGAGAATGATTTTTTTCCAACCTTCTATCAGCCAATCTATTTTGATGGTCAAACTTTGAAGATCATTTGCAATGTGTAAGTGTAAGAATTTTAAAGTCATGAGATTTTGTGAGATCCTCGAGCTATCCTTGAGTAGTAACACAGAAGTAACACCATTATGAAGGATATAGGGTCTGTGGAAAGATTACCCTGGATTCCATTTCAGCTCTGCCATTTACTACCCATAGACTCACAGACAACTCTTTAGGCTCTCTCTGTCCTAGTTTTCCATCTCTAAACATGGATAATTAAAGTACTTGTCTCTTATAGATTGCTTAGATGAAACCAGATAATATTTGAATAATAGTTCAGTTCAGTTCAGCTCAGTCACTCAGTCGTGTCCGACTCTTTGCGACCCCATGAACCGCAGCATGCCAGGCCTCCCTGTCTATCACCAACTCCCAGAGTTTACTCAAACCCACGTCCATCGAGTCAGTGATGCCATCCAGCCATCTCAGCCTCTGTCGTCCCCTTCTCCTCCTGCCCCCAATCCCTCCCAGCATCAGGGCTTTTTCCAATGAGTCAACTCTTTGCATGAGATGGCCAAAGTACTGGAGTTTCAGCTTCAACATCAGTCCTTCCAATGAACACCCAGGACTGATCTTTAAGATGGACTGGTTGGATCTAGAACATAGTAAATGTTTAACTAATGTCATCTATGGTACTATTCTTGCAATTTCCATTATCATTACTATTATTATTAAGACAAGAATCACTAGTGGTGAAGGGAAGAGGTGAATTGTAGAAACACAATGAGGGCTACAATTTGAAAGATGCAAAACTCACAAAAGGTATGAAGGAAAATACCCCATAATACCTTGATTCTGAGATTTATACCTTAAAGAAGTTGAGGAGATCTAACTGAATCATGTATAACGCCCTACCCTAGGATTTTTTATGGAAAAAAATATGTTATCACACATGATCTTCACTACAAGCCCATGAGGTAGAGCTTCACACTCTCATTTCACACATGAATACCCTGAGGTTCATAACAAGTAAATATCACACAACAGAAAACATGGGACTTTCTATCCAGGCAAACAAAAGTTTTTATCCTAGATTCACTATTCACCAGTCATGCTGTGTTGAGGGGATCGAGATAACTTTCAGTCATACATTCCTCATGTGTAAGTTGTCAGTAATATTAATACTACCTATACCAGAGTGTTCTGTAAGAATTCAAGGTGCTTATGTGGGTCTTTGAACAGTGCCTTTTCACATATTATGGCCTCTCAATAAATGAGAGTGATTTTTATTGTCATATTATTACAATCATTAACACACAAGCTAGTTTACCTGGTGTCCTGGCTAAGAGGAATCAATTACATACTGCCACAGAATTCTGAACTTCTCCTGCATAGGATTATATTTAGAATCACATTTTTTCCTCACCAGAAGAAAAGCTCCAAGTGAGCAAGAGTCATATTTATCCTACTCACTATGCCCATCTTTTACATTCATGGGCTGAAAAATAGCGCATATCTGATTGGCTGGCTTTCAGAGCCAGGACCTGATCAGAGAAGAATGCCAGCTGCCTGATGGCCATAAAATAAGCCACAGAAGGGAGCAGTGCTCACCATGAGTGTCCGTGTCATTGGGAATTGCTGTCCATCTTCCACCGTGAGCAAAATGCAGAGATTTCAGAGGAAGAAACTCAGTACATAAATGTCAAGGAAACTGAAGTGAAGAGATCCATCTGGAAGTGTCAGTGTATATTTTAAGACTTTTTTTTAGAATTGTTTACAGTTCTTGATTTCTTCCATCTTTCTTCTCTGTGTGTCTGTCTAACTCAATAGTTTATCACTTTTACCACATCATGTTTCTACTCTCAGGGAGGTCTTCTGTTCCCTTAGGTATAACTAGCAATCCCACAAAGGAAATATCTGCTCCATAACAAATGCCATATCGTATGTTTGTCTCTGTAGGGAGTTGACCATGAGAGAACTAAAATTTAGAGCAGACCTTACCCAAGCAAGCTCCACTTTCACAACCCAAATAAAGGCTTTGCAACATCAACCTATGCATTCGTTAATTTTGGCATTTACAAGAAAAATATATGCACTCCTTATAAGCAGGTGAGCATATCCCCTGGTTTAACTGGGATAGCCCATGTTTTCTGAAATAGTTTCAGTTAAACCTACTGTTCGAGAGTAGTTATTAATGGTGCCACTTTTTGCTCTTAAAAGTATCCCAGTTAGGATGATAAAATTTATGGTTCCCTATTTATAAGGAAATTCATAACTAAGTTCTCTGAAATCCATTCTAATTTATCTCCTCCACATCGTGATAGAAAACCCTGTGATCATTCCTTTTCTGATCTCCATCCCAGTTTGTGTCATTCTTAAGTCTGCACCTGATTTGCACACACTGGAACATCCCTTTATTTCCTTCATGGCTGCTCATCTTTTGTTCATCTTCATTGTCCTTCTTTTCCCCTCATCTTTTCCCACATCTTCCCTATTTCTGGCCCACTGACTCTCTTGGACACTGTGTAATAGTAATTTTTGTTGGTACCATGCAATTTGCATTTGATTACACATGGTTTTTCACTGTTCTCTACTTTAGTCTCTCCAATCAGTTTGCAAATTTCTCAGCACCTTAGAATGATCCATATATTTTGACTCAATTTCTTTTTTTTTTTTTCCTTATAGAGTAAGGAAAATTCTGATTTCTGAAATAGCATAGGTTAAGAATCAGAAATATGAGAAGGGCATTCGAGATTATTTGATTTAGCTCCTCCAGTTGAAGAATGAGGAAATGAATTCAGAGACGCTGAAAGATTAGCTCACAGTCAAGAGTTTACCACAGAAAGAGTTTAGCTTAGAACATTATTCTCCCAATTTTCATTCCAATATTTTTTTCCATTTTACAGTCCTCTTCTATTTACTATTGTTAACTGATTAAATTATCTCATACATGTTTTTAAATATAATAGTATGTTTGTCTTTCAGTTTCTCAGGAAGAGACTCAAATTTTCATCTCCAGGGCAAATAGGACAATCAAGCCAGTCTCACAAGTAAATTAAAAAAGTACACGGTGTGAGGTCAATAGTTTCAGCTCCCTCCTCATAGTCCAAGCAATCCTCAATGGCTTCCTAGCACTTAGAGATATGCTAGCCAACAAAATGCCCATGAGAAAGATAGCAAATTAAACCTTACTCTGCATTCATATGTGGCGGCTCTGATTACTGTATTTAATTCTTTACTGAAATTTGGAAAGATCAATGAAAGAAGAGATCAGAATAACATTAGGGCTCCATGAAAGTAGGATCCCTTTCTGAGGAATCAAAGGGCATTAAAAGGGGAAATCTGGGCACATGGATAACAACTTAATACATTTATTACAGGGTCCAACTCTGAAGATAATGATCCATGTTATCTAAAGAGCCACTGTCCTTTTTCTGCACTGATTTCTAGGTTAAGCATATTTCTCTTTTGTGAATACAGATTTTCTATTAGTATAACTCTCTTCCTAAAAAGGAAGAATGCATTAACTTTGAAGTATCTTTTAGACCAATTTAGAATTAGCAAAGCATGACCCAGTAACGAAATGCCTGAAGTTAAGCAAATAAACAAACATTTTGCAGTCCCAGATTTAGAAAGCCCTACAAACCAAATGACTTGGGAAAGATTAATAACTTTGGGAACAGCAGATTTCTGAGATGCTTAATAGCCGTGGAAGACTATACAAAGCCACAGAATCAGGATGTGGGAAAAAGAGAAGGGAGAAAGGGCTTAAGTAATAGGCAACATTTCATGGTAGCCTTCTCCTTTTATGGAATGCACTGGTGCTTTTTTTTCTCTTTTCTCCATCTATTCAGTAGCTACTGATCTCCCTTTAGAGATGTGACAGATACTGCTGTTTGCCTATTCAAAACCTTTTCTTTACCAAGAGAATTCAAATTTTGTTCAATTATTAGAAAGTCAGGAAGGCCCTGTGTTCAAGAAAGGTAGGCTCAGGAGATGAGCACATTTAATCAAAGTCAGTCACGTGACTCCTGTTTCCTTTTTCCAGTTATGGGTTTGCAGTGAGCACATGGCTGGTTTTGAGCAATATGACCTCAGGCTATATGCTGTGAAGATGCTCTGGGAAAGATTTTCCTCCCCAGTCAAAAGAGAAAAGTCAGTCTCTCTCCCCTTCCATCTCTTCCCCTCATCTTCCCCCATCCTCTGCTGACTGCACCAGCAGAACACTGATCTCCACTTGCCTTCAGAGCTCAGGCCTGTGAACTAAGCCACTGCCCTCCTGGGGGTCTGGTATGTACAGAGGACACTGTGGGACTTCTCAGCCTCCATAGTCCCATGAGCCACTTCCCTTTAATAAATCTCTTTCTAGGTATGTGTGTGTATGCGTGTTTGTATATATACACATACAGATAAATATATAAAGATGGGGATGGAGACAGAGAGAGATGTCCTAAGAATTCTGTGTCTTGGAGAATCCTTATACAGATGTTGGTATCAGGATTGGTTGCAGAGAAACAGAATTTTAAGGATGAGTTTTCTGAATTGCTTCTGGGGTTTCTAGAACAAACTCTCTCATCTCATGAGATTTAAAGGTGCTAATGACTCTATTTCTAGCAGTAGAGAGAGCACTGAAAGAAAAAGAGAGAGAGAAAGAGAGAAAAGAAGTCACTCTTGCCTTCAGCATTTGGACTTTGAAATGTGATGATGTGCTGCTTGGTGCTCTGGTGACCATCTTGTAATTGTGAAGAGAAAACCAAGAGAATGACTTCTTCTAAAAAACAAAATCTGACTTGGTATAAAGTAATTCTAGTTCAGCAAGACTAGTCTTTAGTTGACAAAATGTGAACCCTGGAACTGCTGGATACATTAGGCAAATGCCACTCTTCTGCCTAAAATATGCTTTCCTAACTTGTCTGAGTAAAAACCAAATGACCTGAAAGACCTTACATGACATGGTCACAGAAAAGAGTCAGACACAACTTCGTGACTAAACAACAACAATCCATTTAATCTCAGCTCTCATTTGCCTTCCCCTTGCTTACACTGGTTCAATCATACAGAATTCCTTGAAGTTCCAGAAAGCAAAGCCCAATGCTTCTATATTTACTATTACAGATACCTGCATGGCTTGTTTCTTCACTTACTGATGTAGAGACCTTTCCCTTAATGATGGTAAATAAATCATCTTTTATATTCTCTTATCCTGATGCATACAGTTTTCTTCTTAAAACTCATAATCAATTGACATCATATATGTAGATATATTTATTTCTGTACTATTTTTCTTCTCACACTGTTATAAAATTCATACAGTTGGGACCTTAGTACATAGCTACATTTTTGCCAGGCTTCCCAGATGCCGCATCAGTGAAGAATCCACCTGCCAAGGCAGGAGATGCAAGAGATGTGGGTTTGATCCCTGGGTCAGGAAGATCCCCTGGAGGAGGAAATGGCAACCTATTCCAGTATTCTTGCCTGGGAAATCCATGGACAGAGAAGCCTGGAGGGCTACAGTCCAGGAGATGCAAAGAGTCGGACACAACTGTGCACTGAGCACATTTTTGCTAGTGCCTAGAAGAATGCACACCTAAGAGTGTCTACTGATATATCTGTTGAATGAATGAATACATGATTGAATCAATGAAAACTTCTCTGCCACTCACTTGATGACTTGAGGCCAGAGTTGCCAAAGTCCATCCTCCAGCCACTGAGACTCCTTTAGCCAGCTGTAGACAGATCAATAAAAAACTGTCTCCCATTCCTCCCTTCCTTCTTTTCTGTTTGTCAGATAAAATGAGTAGGAGGGAGAGAAAGGAACAATAAAGCCACTTAACCAGCCTCAAGTCTCTGCATAATTTTACTTCTGATTCTATTTGCAACTAGCCTCTGGGTCAAAGCATTAACTACAAAGAAAATCCAAAGAAATTTAATTGGCACTTCGAAACTTTTTTTTCCTGAAGCCATCCACTTACTATTTCTCCGGAGCATGTGGAAACCCCTTTGAATCACCACTTAGGCTGCTGTATCCATCCATGGTCTATTACATGGACCCCAAATCCCAAGTGAGGATAAAACTCATCAGCCATCCTTGGTATAAGCCCTCATGTTTGTCTTCAGTTTTGTAGAGAAAATTCAATGAAACAATTACTGAAGATTTTACTTACAATATAGTGCTTTCCTTTGATGCTTGGTACCTCCTGAATGTTTGTATCCCTTCAGAATTTATGTGTTGAAAAATCTAATGCCCAAAGTGATGGTATCAGGAGGTGAGGACTCTCTGAGGTGGGTAGGTCATGAATGAAGAACCTTCATGAATGGGATTAGTGCCTCATAAAAAAGGCTCCAGAGAGATCCAAGGTCTCCTTAGCCCCTTCTGCAGGGTGAGGATACAAAAAGTCTGCAACCAAAAGAGGATCCCCACCTGACCATGCTGGTACCTCCAAAACTGTGAGAAATAGATTTCTGTTGTTTATAAGCCAATTAGTCTATGGTATCTATAATACCAGCCTGAATGGACTAAGACAGCAGTCCTTTAAACTCAGGCAAGATTTCTTATAGGCTGGGTTGGAAGAAATGAGTGAAAGATTCTGGGCTCAATAACATCAAAATCACCATTACCTTCTGATTCTGACCCTTTTATAGCTGAACCATGCCTGATCAGTCTTAGGCCATACATTTGATGATCTCTCTGTCTAGCTAATCAAGCTTATTTCCAAGCCGTACCTACATAGTTTTGAATCTTGAAATGAGAACAGCAGTGACTTTCAAGCAAGAATCCTTTCTATATAGTTATGGCAAAGTCTTTTGAATCCGCAATCATTTGCTAGGAAAACATTAGAAACATTTAGAAGTCATTTTGGCTAGTCAACAGGGTTTGACGAAAGGGGAAATCTACCTTGGAAAACTTAATTAGCATACTCAAGAAATGTTTGGTTTGGGTTAGAAGTTCCACATAACCAAGGAATTCAAGCTCTGAGAATTTCTAAAGATAAAATAAATCTCTATCTTGTTTTAACCCATGTCTCCCAAACATGCTTGACCACAAAACCCTGTTTTCTTGTCACACGTGGGAAATACTGAGTTTGTCCACTTCATTGCTTCTGTAAGGACACTAAAAATAATTTAATCTTTCTTTGACAACTAAGGAAAATATGTCTAAAGAGTCATCACTTGTGAATATTGATAATTATACTACTCAAGAACTATATATTTTCAAGTTTTGGAGAATGAGTCAAATTCATACTTCAGGGCATGTTATGAAAGTTGCTTCTTAAAAAAATGTACTTGCATTTTAAGATCTTGATCATTCTATTTAAATTAAATAACAAATAATCATTAGGTTAATGCTTGTGTACTAAGTCACTTCAGTTGTGTCCTGACTCTTTGTGACCCTATGGACTGTAGCCCACCAGACTCCTCTGTCCCTGGCATTCTCCAGGCAAGTATACTGGAGTGGGTTGCCATACCCCCCTCCAGGGGATCTTCCTGACCCAAGAATCCAACCCTACTCTCTTTAAGACTCCTGCACTGGCAGCCGCATTCTTTAGCACCAGCACTACCTGGGTTAATAATTAGATTTCAATTAAATTAAGATTGTTATTCAAATGATATCAGCATACTGTCACATTTTACACCAAGAAAAGAAGTATGTTAATACATGTGCAAAATAAAACTTTTAGTTTGAAGGAATGCCTGTAGAAGTAAAGTACATTTATAGATCTCCAAGGAAGGATTGCCATCATGGAAGGAAAAATTATGAGACAAGTACTCATGAAGGAAGCAAGGACATAACCCTGTAGACATTGTATCAAAACTTGTTTCAAAAATAGCAGATAAGACTAGTAACAATTGGACATTGCAGGTTTTTCTCTAGCATATTCTGGCAGAAAGTTAAGTTGTCTCCTTCTAAAACTGCCTATCTTCACACAGTTAAGTCCCTATCCACAATGTTCAGAAATTCTATTTCAGAAATTTTGATATACAGCTACTTTCATTGAAACTTTGTACAGTTGAATACTACTGACTGATCTAATCTTGTGAAGTAGAGCAGATAGATAAAACTTCAGAGGGACATAATAGATGTTTCTCATCACCCATAGCTAGGCCTGGACAGAAATCATTGATTTTGAAATACCAAGAATTTTTTTTCCTGGTACTGCAAGGAAATCTTCCAAACCAATAGAAAACTTGTAGGTAGAAATAAAGGTAAAAGAGTCTACTCATTTCTATGAGGAGGATTGAAGCCAAATTTTTAAAATCTACCTTTAATAATTATATAGGATTTCCTGGTATTCATTTTGATGATGAAGTTTATTATTTCATTATTATCCTTCTTGCCTTTACAACATCCTTACCTCTGTTGTTCTATCACATTATATCAAGATTGTTATCAAGTATCTTCCATCATTTTTTATATAATTAGGGAAATAAGTACTCTTATTCACATAAGACTTCACTCTATTTGGTTGTTCTATTTTCAAATAGATTTTATCTAATTGACAAGTATTTTAATACAATTATTTACTTAAATGCTTATGATATATTCAAAAGCTATACTTAGTAGTAAAAACATAAAAAGAGTCATCCTTGTTATAAATGACATATGCTCTTTGAAAGGGATAAAACATCTCTATACATATTCAGTTCAACAGATATTTTTACAGATTCCTGTAGCAGGGAATAGGGAGAAATAAACATTCCCTGAGCTTGGAATGTATACCAGGTACTTGACATGTTTATTTCATTTAGAATTCAGAGTAACCCTTGGAGATATAATATGGTTTCCATTTTAAAAATTAGGAAACAGAATCAGAAAAGTTAAATAGCTTTCCAAAATCACTTAGCTCATTTCCTAGTTAAAAAAAATAAGTTGGATGGGCACTAGGTATGTGAACTACACAGCTCAAGCTCTTTCCCTTACATTTGCTGATAACGACACAAGGTATTCTTTTGTTAGGTATGACATTATTTTGTATAACAAAAACAATAGTTTTTCGCTAAAAACAACCAATGTGGAGAGACTTTATGGGTAGAGGTGGGATTTGAACTTTTGAATTTAAAGGATAGATGGGATTTGAGTAGGCAGAAGAAAGCCAAAGACCTCAAGGTAATTGTATCGTCATAGGCAGACACAGAGATACGGGAATGAGCATAGTATGTTCAGGGGTCAGTGAGGGGTCCATCTTTGTGAAAGGAGTCAATATAATGGGGACCTATGATTCTAGGATTATTTCAGGGCTATGTTAATGTACCATCAGTTGTGAATGATGAGATGAATAAAAACAATAATAGCAATAATAGCTGCAATGCATTCTTTGCAAATTAGTACTCTAAGCAGATGCAACATTTCATATAATCTTCACAACAGAAGTGAAAGACAATCCTATTACATGTGTTTAATAGTTGAGGAGACCAAGCGTCACAAATCTTAACTAAGATCAAGCAGAGAGCAAGTTGCCATGCTTACCCGACCTATGGTACTACCTCACGATGAGAGCTGACTTGAGAGCTAGATCAAAGAGATGGAGTCAGACACAGTTGTCAAAACACACCAGAGTTTACAGATTTATAAAATAAAACTAATAAAGAGAATTTTAAAAAATCTTTGGTAATCACATAATAAAATATTAGCCTCTGTAATAAACGAGAAGTTCAATTTAGTCACTCAGTTGTATCCAACTCTTTGTGACCCCATGGGCTGCAGCACGCCAGGCTTCCCTGTCCATCACCAACTCCCAGAACTATAAATAAGAAGACTGAGGTCCAAAAACATTAATTGCCCATATCATAGGGCAAGCCAAGAATATACTAACCTCTGGGCTTCCAACCTAATATTCTTTTCATTTTTATATGCTGAATCAAAATAATATTTTAGAAATACTTTTTCTCTCTACTTATTATTATTTTTATTGCTGTTTTTCCAGTCAAAAATTACAGAGTACAACAATGTTGTTAAGTTCCCTTTTATCAAAATCACCCTTATGTTCCAACAAAGACAAGTTGTCTCTCTCCATACAATTAATACTTGTGATTATCTGTATTAATTAAGTAAATCACACTAAGATCTGATGCCTTTTCCCAAAACAGATAAATTACACAGATTATAAAATTAAGTACTATTTTCCTAGTTTAGTGTTTAATAATTTTAATTAAAAATAGTGAGAACTGCCTTGTGAATTTGCCTTAAGTGAGAAAACTAAATTATGACTGGATGATGTGATTAATAACATCTGGACCAGGGAAGGAATGTGTGAGAGTCACAACACCTCTTCCTTTTGAAACAGGAGAAAGTCTTAGTCTGTTTCCCCAAAAGTAGGGATCCAGACAGCTATGTGGGAGAAAATAAAATACAAACTAATAAAAAAAGGTAACTCACAAGTAGATGGGTAAAACTGGTATGGATTGATATTTGAATTTTTAAATATTGTTTAGGGACAAGCAAAAGAAAGCAAGGAGAAGCAGAAAGAGTTAGGAGAAATAAAAGAGAAAAAAAAGAAAATGTTGACTAAATTAAATTCCATTTTACCCCATGAACTCTTAACATGTTATTTCTTTTTAGGTGAACTGTATTTTCTTTGTCCCAGGAAAGTACCTTTTACATATATTATCTTGTAGTAGTTATTAATAACATCCCACTTAACTCAGTGTATTTGTTTGGTCAATGAATTATGTGGTTACCCTTCTTATTCTGAGAGAACTCCACTTAAGCATATAATACATAAAGCAACCACCTTCACTTTCCCTGTGCCCCAGGGAGTAAAGAAAAGAAGGATAAAGATGTTAAGTCCCTAAGCCTCACTTCTCAGTTCATTTCAGATCATATTAACCCTGAGGAAGAGTCCACCTATTTCTACAGTTACATCATCAATACTTTATTGCTATTTTTATCTGAGATGAAGGGCTTTGTTTTGGGTCCACAAGGCTGGCAGTAAGTAGTTCTCATACCTCTATTTTAAGAACAAGAAAAATGTCATCAAGCTCTGGTCACTGTAATAGGCCAGGGGAAATTTTTCATTAAAGTGGCAACTGAGTCCTCTCCACACTTTCTGAGGGGAAGGAAAGTGACTGAGGAAAGTGGACATGGATTTAGGAAGTGATGAAATTCTGGAGGAGAAAGTTAGGATATGAGAACAGAATAAGCAGATGAAGACCTAGATGAAGGAATTGAATAAACGATTTAAGGTCTGAACCAGAGGGATTACTATTTTCAATATTTAATAAACCAGAGTAACCTGAAGCCATATAATACTGTGAATGGATGGTCTAGAATGAGATCTGTACCGTATGCAAAAAACAGTTGTGCTCTTGGACAAGCAGAATATAAGTGGAGAATACGGAGGAAGGTTGCTGATAAAGAAGGAAAAAGGCATGAGGAGTCATTTTTACATTCACCTACCTCTCTCCCTTTTGTTTCCCTGAAATCTGGGGAGGAGAAACAGAGGCTGTGAAAAATGACCCCAAACAAGCTAACAAGCTGAGAACCAGCTGGGGCAGCCCCATTTCAGGGTGGCCCTAGAGGTGCCATTTAATTACAGCTCATTACACAAATAAATTCTAACTGGAGGGAGCTTAACATTTCAGTTTTTTTTTTTTCCTCATGCTAACCAAACCAATACTGGGCACAGCTGGAAGGTGACTGCCATCTAGGAGGGATCCTCTTCCTTAGTCTTTAAACACTACCACATAAGATTGCTTAAGTAACGCTCAGTAGCAACTACTCCAGAAAATTCCTAGACTGAAGTAGATAGTGCCTGATTCTTCCACCTCCTGAGATATATATACTAGTGGCCTAATGAAATACTTTAGAAATCAATTAGTAGGATGGCTAAGAGTGTGAGCTTTAGCAATAGACCTAAATTTTAATTTCAGCCCTGCCAGTTTCTGGCAATCTTATATCAGTAAAAATAGCATAAGTTCTCAGATTCACTTTTTCCACACAGGAAGTGCACTTTAGGGGTATTGTGAATATGAATTTCATACATAATAAGGATAGAATACTTAGCCCAAAGCCTGATCATGCACTCAAGAAATGATAGCTATCACTATAAAAATTAAATTATTATACTTCATTACATGAGTCACCTCAGTGATTTCCTACTATACATGAGAAAAATCCATGTAAGTCCAAATCCCTAGTAAGTCCCTTCATGCGTGGTATCCCACATATCTCACTCAATGAGCCGCATTATTTTTTCTGTTTCTTTTTTTTTTTTTTCATTTATTTTTATTTGTTGGAGGCTAATTACTTTACAATATTGTAGTGGTTTTTGCCATACATTGACATGAATCAGCCATGGATTTACAAGTATTCCCCATCCCGATCCCCCCTCCCCCCTCCCTCTCCACCTGATTCCTCTGGGTCTTCCCAGTGCACCAGGCCCGAGCACTTGTATCATGCATCCAGCCTGGGTTGGTGATCTGTTTCACCCTAGATAATACATGTTTCAATGCTGTTCTCTCGAAACACCCCACCCTTGCCTTCTCCCACAGAGTCCAGAAGTCTGTTCTGTACATCTGTGTCTCTTTTTCTGTTCTGCATATAGGGTTATCATTACCATCTTTCTAAATTCCCTATATATGCGTTAGTATACTGTATTGGTCTTTATCTTTCTGGCTTACTTCACTCTGTATAAGGGGCTCCAGTTTCATCCATTTCATTAGGACTGATTCAAATGAATTCTTTTTAACGGCTGAGTAATATTCCATGGTGTATATGTACCACAGCTTCCTTATCCATTCGTCTGCTGATGGGCATCTAGGTTGCTTCCATGTCCTGGCTATTATAAACAGTGCTGCGATGAACATTGGGGTGCACGTGTCTCTTTCAGATCTGGTTTCCTCAGTGTGTATGCCCAGAAGTGGGATTGCTGGGTCATATGGCAGTTCTATTTCCAGTTTTTTAAGAAATCTCCACACTGTTCTCCATAGCAGCTGTACTAGTTTGCATTCCCACCAACAGTGTAAGAGGGTTCCCTTTTCTCCACACCCTCTCCAGCATTTATTGCTTGTAGACTTTTGGATAGCAGCCATTCTGACTGGTGTGTAATTTTTTTCTGTTTCTTTAGTGTAACAACTTCTTTTCCCATGTGAGGGTCTTTGCATAGTTCTGTTCTTATTTCCAGATCAGTTTCTGCCTTTTTTTTTTTTTTTTCTGGAGAGCTAATTCTTCACCTTTAATTCCCATTTAAATGTTACTTCTCCACAGAGGTCTTGATTATCCAAGTCACAGTCTCATATCACCCATCACACCATTTATCATGTATAAAAATACATGTAATATCTGTAGTCTTTAAAAAATATATACACCTATCATGTCAGTCTGTAAGTTCTGAGAAATCCAGAACTTTCTTCCCCAGACACCAGTGCAGTTCAGTTAGTTCAGTTCAGTTGCTCAGTCGTGTCCAACTCTTTGCAACCCCATGGACTACAGCACACCAGGCCTCCCTGTCCATCACCGACTCCTGGAGATTACTCAAATTCATGTCCATTGCATCAGTGATGCCATCCAACGATCTCATTCTCTGTCGTTCCCTTCTCCTCCCACCTTCAATCTTTCCCAGCATCAGGGTCTTTTCCAATGAGTTGGTTCTTCGCATCAAATGGCCAAAGTATTGGAGTTTCAGCTTCAGCATCAGTCCTTCTAATGAATATTCAGGGCTGACTTCCCTTAGGATTGACAGGTTAGATCTCCTTACAGTCCAAGGGACTCTCAAGAGTCTTCTCTAACACCACAGTTCAAAAGCATCAATTCTTCAGCATCAATTCTTTCTTTATAGTCCAACTCTCACATCCATAGATGACTACTGGAAAAACCATAGCTTTAATTAGACGGACATTGTCAGCAAAGTAATGTCTCTGCTTTTTAATATACTGTCTAGGTTGGTCATAACTTTTCTTCCAAGGAGCAAGTGTCTTTTAATTTCATGGCTGCAGTCACTATCTGCAGTGATTTTGGAGCCCAAGAAAATAAAGTCTGCGACTGTTTCCATTGTTTCCCCATCCCTTTGCCATGAAGTGATGGAACTGAATGCCATGATCTTCATTTTTTGAAAGTTGAGTTTGAAGCCAGCTTTTTCACTCTCCTCTTTTACTTTCATCAAGAGGCTCTTTAGTTCCTCTTCATTTTCTGCCATGAGGGTGGTGTCATCTGCATATCTGAGGTTATTGATATTTCTCCTGGCAATCTTGATTCCAGCTTGTGCTTCATCCAGGCTGGCATTTTGCATGATGTACTCTGCATATAAGTTAAATAAGCAGGGTGACAATATACAGCCTTGACGTACTCCTTTTCCAATTTGGAACCCGTCTGTTGCTCCATGTCTGGTTCTAACTGTTGCTTCTTGACCTGCATACAGATTTCTCAGAGGCAGGTCAAGTGGTCTGGTATTCCTATCTCTTGAAGAAGAAATACAGCTCCTGGCATCCAGCAGTCACTCCACAAATGTGTGCTGACTCAACAAGCTCACTGACCTAGGTCACTGGAATATAATTCAGGGAAACACTTAGCTATAAGTTTCATGGTCTGAAGGCTTACTACAGTGTCTGAGTACATGAGTATGGTATATTATAGGTCAGTTCAGGGAAAAAAATGCATTTTATTATGCTTTGGACAAGGCACATCCCAAGCATCCATTGATTAAAATGTTGGTCACTGTTGCTTTTTGTGTATTTAATATTATCCTACAATTCAAAATCTACTAAAATACTTTATATACTTTTCACAGTAATTTCCTTGTCAAATATGTATATATACCATTTTTGCATATGTGTAGGCAGCAGAGAGAAAGAGAAAGGGAGAGAATGTATGTATATGTAAAACTCTCAAAAGCCACAAAAATAAACAAGAAAGTTAGTGGTTCCCATCACATTTATTTTTATTTTAAAAGGTATGGAATATCTCCTTTCTCTCTATTCTATTCAAAACATACTGTGGCTCTCTGTAAACACTCTTTATTTTGTCAGCATTAGAATCTTATGACACATACCAGGCTGTAATGCACTTTCATATAGCTTCATTTTCTAGACTTTATATGAATGACCCATGTGGGAGGGGGATGTTATTTTCCATTACTAAATGCCACATGCACTGTAATAAAGAACACAGTTTTGAACACATCTCCAGAGAGACCCTCTCATCTCCTATTTTATTCCCCCTAGCTTAGTCAAACAAAATTGAACACCCAGTAGGAAGGTGTGGCTGATTCTCATTCTCATCCATTAACAATAGTATATTAAAAAAAAAAAAAAAAAAAAAAAAAACAAGATGCTATTCCTTTAACACAGAGCAGAGTCATTTCCCAAAGCTAGAAAAGGAGGGCAGACAAGGGAGTAGTAATGCTAATCCAAAGGCATATTTGACATGAAGCAGAAATCGTACATAGATGGTGAATAATAATGGGACAAAGTAGCAGTTAGTTCAGAGAAGGGAATCAAAGGATTACACCAGTTCAACATACTGGCACAGAATTAATCACTGAAGATTGTCAAAGATGCTGGCCAAGAACCTAAAAGGGCTTCCCAGGTGGCATAGTGGTAAAGAACCTGCCTGCCAATGCAGGAGACAGACATGGGTTTGATCCCTGGGTCAGTAAGGTCCCCTAGAGTAGGAAATGGCAACCCACTCCAGCATTTTCGCCTGGAAAATTCCATGGACAGAGGATCCTGGCAGGCTATCGTCCATGGGGTTGCAAAAGAATGGTACATGACTGAGCAACTGATCACATAGCACATAAGAACCCAAAGCCCCCAGTCCACTGGGTTACTTAAAATCCGTGTCTAAATTGAGAAGCAAGAGAAGACTCTGATTGGTGATTTAGCAGCTTAAATGTTACTAAATATTACTACTTTCATCAGTACTATATTACTAGACTATATTACTATTGTTACCACTACTACGGCATTATAGCCATCATGCAGGGCCACGCACACAAAGGGAGCTCAGTTCATGAAGAGGATACACACACACACAGGTGTATTTGTGTGTATACAGCTAACAATAGTTCCCATGCCCACTTGCTAAAAAGGCATTTGTAAGATAATCACGATAGCTTAGGTTAGCATAATGGTTTACAGAGCATAATGATTACCTTCCATAAAACAGGAAATGCTGATTTTATGCATCTTTGGTAATGAGGGAAACAGAAGGGACATCCAAAAATAAGACCAGGATATTCTGGCTCCAAGTTCTGTTTTCCTGTTGTAACTGATTCTCTCCTCTTGAAGAGACTTCCTTTATGAAGAAGGGAGGAATTGAGGCTGCAACGTATTATTTTCCCTCTTCCAAATACTTATGAAAGTATAAACACAAATACTTTCAAATTTGCTTTTTATCCTCTACTCTAAAATTGCAAAAATAAATGTCAGCCTGAGAATTGTGTTTCCTGACATACTTTCAACTCCAGTCAGATAACAAGATTGGTAGATGTAATAAATAAGAAATTAAGTGCAGAGAGAGAAAAGAGCAAGTGAAACAAAACATGAAGCAAAGAAACATACCCATATGTTATGTGAAAACTTGAAATATAGTGGAGGTGAAATTTGAAAGTAATAGGAAAAAGATATATGTTGCCAAGATAATTGGTCCCATAGATGGAACAATTAAAAATTGATTCCTACCTCAACCATACAAAAATTATAATTTAGGTGGCACTAAAACTAAATGTGAAAAGCAAAGTCACTCAGCTTTTATCAGAAAATTGAAAAAAATATTGTATCTATGTGGCCAGGAAATGATACCTATGTATGTATCTTTCAGAAGCATGTATATATTCACAGGGAGACATGTATAAGAAAACCTATAGCAGTATAGCCTGTAACAGGAAAAGTAATGAAAGTATTCTTTGTAACACCATGGACTGTAGCCCACCAGGCTCCTCTCTCCATGGGATTCTCCAGGCAAGAATACTGGAGTGGGTTGCCATTTCCTTCTCCAGGGGATCTTCCCAACCCAGGGATCAAACCTGGGTCTCCTGCATTACAGGTAGATTCTTTACCATCTGAGCCACCAGGGAAGCCCAATTTAAAGTAATCAATGATAATTTTAAAACCTCTGATGCAAATAGATATCTTAAAATACAAAATTGTGGCTCAGTTATGTTACATGACTTACTGAAGGAATTACAGAGTTTTGATTCATATGCAGATCTCATAATATTCAGTTATCCAGAGATTCCTAGACCACTCATATTAAAGGATAACAAGCTGTTATCAATCTCTTTAGGCTTTTAGGAGACTCACAGGCCAAACGTATGCAATATTATACACAATGAGAACAACAGAAATCGTGTATTTTAATCATCTAGCATTTTATCTTTTTTTATATTTTTATTTTCAGCTTGCAAATATTACACAAAGTTTAAATACAAGTGCTACATAAATATAATTTGAAAACAAAAGCCTCTGAAAATTTCTCTGATCAGAAATAACCACTCTAAGTAATTGGATGCACATAATTACAAAGCTTTTCATGAGTATTAGCATATTTATCATTACTATTAGTTATCTTTACATAAGAATCAAAAATACTATTTTGCAAGTTCAAATTTTTCAGGTAATATAACTTGGGCATATTTCACCTGTCCATACATTATCTAACTTTCTTTTATTTACAAGGACTGTATAGGTTTTCATTATTTAACCAGTTTCAAATTGATGTGTATTTAGCTTCCTCTCATTGGTTCCTTTACAAAGGAAACTATAACAAACTTTCTTGTAGGTGTCTTATCAAACACTTGGGGGAATATTTATATAGAATAAAATCCAAAAAGTAGAAATGCTAAGTATGAAGGTATAGACATTTTAAATTTTTATAAATATTACTAAATCACCCTAAGAAAAGACTAGTCAGTCCCATTAATATTATACTACTAAGTAAGTTTTGACACACTTCATCTTATGAACTTGAACACCAAAAAATTTTGCAGCTCACAATCCTCTATTAAAAAAAGACAATAAAAGTGTCTGACAAATCAATGTCACATTATTATAAAGACCAGATAGAATACTATGCATGAAAGCATTTGATACAAGTCTTTATTTCAAAACTCAATCTTTTAATTAAAATAGAGTTACTGCCTATGATAAAAAGTACCTGCATATGTGTAAACAATACAAATGAGTTTTATAATCAAAAGTAAATATTCCTTCCACACCAGATGCCCCATCCGTTTCTGTGAAGGCATAGAAATGTTCTGTTTAAACACAACATAATCATGTATATGTTTATGTATATATGTATCTCTCTGTGTATATGTGCATATAGAGAGGGGACAAATTAGATGATGTTTTTGATGAGTGTGGCAGATTGTTCAACATCCATTTTAAACTCGTGATGTGCAGATGTGCAGAAGCTAGAAAGTGAAAGCTTATATCCCCTAGAATTCCATACAACTAGCCTTCCAGATCTGGTTTATTCCCCATGAGAATGATGGAGTGGGGTGAGATTTCTAAGGAGAAAACAGGTCAGAGGTGAAGCTTTTATGCTTTTGTGTTTGCTGCTACGGAGCAGGGTCATAGAGGCCTTTGGTTTTTCTTGGCAGTGTTAGTAGAGATGTCAGTATTAAGTCACTGTTTCATAATCATCAAGAGTCAAGGCATGGGCCAGCTGTCTTATTGATGTGGCCTGGTTTTGGAACTGGTAATAAAAATGGAATGCCATTCTCATTGCCTTATCCTGATCTCAGGAGGGATAGAGTTATATGGGTGCACCACTGATTTCCAGGCTAACAAGCCAATGGAACTTTTCAAGTCCTTATCATTTTTTCTTCATGTGCATCACACATAACCTCCCTCAATGTTCAATACTACTCACAGTGCTACGTGACATTTTTTTCATGATTTTAATAGCCTAATCTGCTTTAATTTAATCTGCACTGATATAACTCTCTCCATTCTTTCATTTTCATAGTTACTGAGTCATTTGATTGTTAAGGATGCATTTCTTTAAATACGCTATAGTTCCTGATGGTTTGTTTGAATTATACCTAGTATTAATTTTCTGTTACTTCTGATACTCTTCTATTCAGTCCGTGTACTGATTTTACAAATCAACAATTACCATTTCTATTTTCAGATCTCTAACAACTGCTTGTTCTTTTTGATAGTCATTTTAAACTAAATATTACTCATTTATTTATATATTACATTGTATTTGCAAGTTTCTCCCTATATCCTTAAGGTTTGTTGTTTGTCTTGTTTTTTATTAAAATATAATTTACATTTGAGTCAGTTCTAATGAGGTGGATGAACCTACAGCCTATTATACAGGATGCAGTTGGGGGAAGGATAGAGTGGGAGGAACTGATAGAGTTGCATGGAAACACACATTATCATATGTAAAGTAGATAGCCAGCGGGAATTTGCTTTATGACTCAGTAAGCACAAACCGGTGCTCTGTGACAACCTAGAGGTGTGGGATGCGCTGGAAGGTTGAAGAGAGAGGGGACATACGTATACCTATGGCTGATTCATGCTGATGTATGGCAGAAACCAAGACACTATTGCAGAGCAATTACCCTCCAATTAAAAATAAATATGTCAATGTATGACAAAAACCACTACAATATTGTAAAGTAATTAGCCTCCAACTAATAAAAAAATTTTTAAAAATAAATAAAAATAAATACATTAAAATAAAATATAATTTACATTTAGTAAAATTGTTCACTTCTATAATGAAATTCTATAAGTTTTGACAAAAACTTAGTCATATAAGATGTCCATCACCTCAGTTAAGACACTCATTACCTAAAAAAATTCCTTCTTCTCTTTTTAAAGCTAATTCTTATCCTCATTCCTGTTCCCCAACAGTTTTGCCTTTGCAAGAACATCATATAAGTGAAATCAGACAATATGTACCTTTGAGTATGGTTTCACACTTAGCATAACGAATTTGAGACCCATTTATGTTTTTTAATGCATCAGAGATTTGTTGCTATTTATTGTATCAGAGATTTACTGTATCAGAGATGTATTGGTATTTATTGCTGAGTAGCAGTTCATTGTATACCACATAGTTCATTGTATATCACAGCACAGTCTGTCTCCTTAGTCTCCAGTTAAGGTTAATCAAGCAAGAAAATGTGATTGCTTTCCATAAGATTATGATGTTTATACATATTAAAATAATTAAACGCTAAAAAAAAGTTAACACTTAGATATTTTATTTCTACAGAAGAACAGACATTTAGCTAAAAGAAAAATATCTGAATACTTGATTTTTGCAGCTTTTATTTAAAAGAATGGAGAGAAAACTTCTCTGGATTATCATTTAATAGTTCTGTGTAGCAAAAGGAATTTTCTCTACATTAGAGCACCCAAAAGAAGTTTTGAGATCTCAGAACAGGCCTAAATAAGTTTGCCAACATAAGCAAACCCATGCATTATATCCTAAGGAGAGATAACAGGTGAACACTTCACATTTGCTGGGATGGTTAAGAAATCCTGCAGAACATATACACCAAGTTTCAAAATTTTTACTTTTTCAGGAAAATTCCAATCACTTGAATTAAGAAACCAAAGTGAAAAGTGTTAGTCCCTCAGTCGTGTCTGACTCTTTGCGACCCCATGAACTGTATGTAGCCCATCAGGTTCCTCTGTCCCTGGAATTCTCCAGGCAGGAACACTGGAGTGGGTTGTCATTCCCTTCTCCAAGGGTTCTTCCCCACCCAGGGATCGAACCTGGGTGTCCCACATTGCCGGCAGATGCTTTATTTTCTGAGCCACCAGGGAAGCCCATAAGAAACCAAAATGGAGAGCAATTAAGATTTCTTCCCGAAAGAGCTCAAACATTCACAAGTGCAAATAAAGCGGAAGTCAGAGAGATTATGACAGCAATACGCTGAGATGATGATCTCCCTTTTTTGGCCTGAGGGTCTGTCCCATAAAGCCACATATCAACGACCTCATATTCTGAGTGAGAGATGAGAGAATTCCTCCATCACACCACAAAGAATAGACCTGAATTAGCTTCCCCCAGCAAAGAATACAAGCGTGAGATTTGGAAAAATATATTCCTAGTCCTGAACTGCAAGAACTTAGAAATGCTCTTACTGGTGATGGAAATATCCCAGACCTCCTAACTTGATTAATTCCATGTCAGCCCTATGTATAAATGTCTTTCACTTACTTAAAAAAAAAATCTGCTCTTTGATGTCAAAGCAAATTTTATTTCAGAAAAAATACTGAAGGAACTGGTTCTGATGTTTGCCAATTACTTGAGATAGCTCCATTTTTAGTAGAAATGGCATTTAAAATTATGAATTAAACACTTCAAAAATGTGTCACCCTGAATCTCAACCCCTCCCTTTTAATTTCTTTTTCCATGCTTTCTACAAACAGCAGTAGTTACGAGTGTTGTTTGTATGTAGTTTCAGATGGTGATTATTACTATTGCTTAACACCAATAACTAATCTCTCAGCAACTACCTCATCCTTCAGCAAAGTTCCCTTGCTTACATCTACATTTAGGTTTACATTTTACAAAATTAATAAAATTCCATGAAAATTTCCATGAAAAGTTTTTGACCCTATATTATTATTATTCTTTCACAACAGCCTGATTACTCATTCAAGTTCATCGGAAGATGAATACTAAAGATATATTTGTTCCATAGTTAGAAAAAAATGTGTTTTCTCTGCATTTCTATGAAATGAGGATTAAAATACAAATTCTTCAAATAAAAGCAATAAAAATGACTTTGAATTAACAGAAAGATGGAACTTTGTTTTGTAAGATTTAACCTCCAATTACTGTTATGGTCATGCACTGCTAAATAGACAAAGAAGTAAGATTCACAGTGACAGATTGGGGAAAGAGGAATAATCTTACAAATTCAGAAGACATCTGGGCTTATTCAGACAATAGCAGTCAACATTTAGAAAATATATATGAAATTCTTACAGATTTGTCCAGCTCCATCAGAGTGCTTGTTTTTACTGAAGACATTTTAGACTTTAAACTGTAGAGTAAGCTTCTTAAGAGTCAAATTCTATGTAATTGGCAAAATCTATTCATCTAGATTGCATTTTTAAAAGTAAATAAACAATTATGGTACAAAGATCAACTGATACTTGAACAGCAATCAAGTTCCTCAAAATATTGTTAAATGTGTATGAATTAAAATCAAGTACTAATTCTCTTTCAAGTTAAATTTAAAGTTAATCTTTTTTTTTCTCAACAATAAATTTGGATATTTTGTTATCATTTGGAACCTGATTACTTGAAAATTACAGATAAATGATGACTAGTTTGACAAATTCTAAAAGAACATTCCCTCATATCTCATGCAGTAGTCACTGAAAAACTCATCACTGATCATACACTATTGTACCCATCCTCTCCAAGCCAGAGTGAAGGAAGGAAGGGCTCTGAGAGGAAAGGGGGCAGTTCTAACATTCTATTTAGGTCCTAGGCTTGACCAAAGTATTTCATCCCATGCCAGGAATTCACAAAGCTTGCCAGTCTCTTTACTCTCTTCCCTTTTCTTTTTTCTTTCTTTTTTTTTAGGTCCAGTTTATTCTTAACATCTCCTAGTTAGGTTAATTTGGTTGTCCTGAGTGATTAATCACTGTAGTCAGAAGTAAATATCCTGTGCCACATCAAATTTCCTTCTATGTACTGTGTGTGGTCCTCCTGCATTTCTCTACGGATATGTATGTGTGGTGATTGAGCAAAACCATACTCTCTTCCACCCCCTCATTTTTTTTTTAATCACAAAAACAATTCCAAGTGAGGATGTATTCCTGGAACAGTATAGCTGCAAAGAGAGATTCAATGTGTTACAAAAGCATCACAATTAATGGCATGTTATACTCCCCAAAAGTGTTTTTATCTGAAAACGTTCCTTTTGTGTGTTGTCAAAATACCTTAATTAGAAGTTGAAAATAAGAGAATAATCTGGCAGCCTTTCTTCTCCTTTCACATTTTTAGCCTGCCTTTTGAACACTCAGTAACTGCTGAAAAAGTATTTTAAACTAATGGACGGAGTTAGACCATTGCTTGCTAATTATTGCCACCATTGGCAATAACAATAACAAATATTATTAATTATATCATCAAGTTAATGTTATCAATTATTATCCATACATCTCAGGGGACTATAACAGATTGAGAAGGGTAGGGTTGTCTTAATAATTCTGCATTGACTCGGTGGGAAAGGAAATCCAAGCTGGTGTCTTGACTATAAATTATTATTCATCACAGAATAGAATAAATTAAAGGCATACAGAAGTAATTCCCCCTATATCTAGTTACAGGTGTGAATCTTATCTGTTTACAAAGAAATGCACCTGTTTCTTTGCACAGAAAAAGCTTCTTCCTGCACAACAAGTAATGTGACAGTAGCAAGAAATAAATCTAACTACTGTTGGACAAAGAAGCATCATTTTGGAAAAATAGCAAGTCCAAATTCATCAGAGAAATTTAATCTTCAGTTAAAAATACAGAAAAGGTAGGTAGTTAGGAAAATTACATTGGTAAACATTTTTTTACCAAGTCTACCAAAATGTGTGTGTGTGTGTGTGTGTGTGTATGTGTGGGTGTGTGTGTAGTCTTCAGTTAAAAAAGATTTGCCATTGGGAAATGTGAGTCTATATTTGAAATGAAAGATTAGTAAAATATTAATTTAAGCATTTCACAGACTGTATCATCCTATCAAAATGGAGAGATGGAGAATTTATCCTGGGCCTGGAGAATTTTAAGGGCACAAAATATCTCTATTAGCTGTTCACAAAGATTGCATGCAGCATTTAAAAACTTGAGGCGCTACTTCGTTGGTCTGTAGAGATGATTTTTCTATCAACATCCTAGAGACTGCTCAGTTGCTCAGTTGTGTCCAACTCTTTGCAACCCCATGGACTGTAGCCCGCAAGGCACCTCTGTGGAATTTTCCAGGCAAGAATACTGGAGTGGGTTGCCATTTCCTACTCCAGGGGATCTTCCTGACCTAGGGATCAAACTCTTGTCTTCTGCATCTCCTGCATTACAGGCAGATTCTTTATCACTGTTCCACCTAGGAAGCCCCCAGAGACTATATTCAGCAAATGAACTGTAGTAGTAAATTATGCCATCAGATACAAGTTCCATGGGAAGGGGGAGATTTTTTTGCAATAACTTTGAGTAAAGGAATTTACAAAAGTATAAATCTTATATCAAATGAGTATCTTATATATTGAGATTGCTATAAATGCAGAATCCACCTTAGACTGTTAATGATCAATTAACTTGAAAAAGCTGAAAAAAATATAAAGAACCAACAAAACCAGATCTTTTATGAGAGTGGGAAAAGGCAGTAGCAATCTGCCTCTGATAGCAGGGCTATCAGTTTAAGACATATGCTTTAGTTTATTGGTTTGCTTTTGTTTTCATTTGTTTTTCTCCTTGATGATATAAACTAGCCCAAGTAATCCCATTCTCGTAGGATTAACTAGCCACGAAAACTAAACCACAGTTATTACTTCCTAGTTGATATATGCATAGCAATCTCTCTCACAGAATGGGGTGAGCAGCAGGAATAGGAATAAAATACAGGACCACGGTTTTGCAGTGGTGCATTGGAAGTGTCCAACCAAATCTCAGTTGAGTTGAGAGAAGTTGGCATCTAAGCAAAAAACAAAGGAGGGGAAAAAGCAGATTTAAAACTATATTTCAAAAAGAACTCTGTGTATACTCACTGGCCCATAAAACAGACTGGATGCAAATAGGCAGAAACCTACTAAGTTTCTAGGGGAGAAATAAACTATTTTGCCAAAGAAATCACAAGCCAAAATATACATTCATCATACATATTCATAGGCACACAATCCCTTTGACACTTTGAGAATGGAAACAATCCATAAGCTCTTAATATTTCATGTGGGAGAAGCAGGCTGAGAAATTTTGTAATTTGCAAAGTGGTCATATCCCCCAACATCTATTTCACATTTTGCCAAAGAAGATAATGGAAAAATAAAAACAGCTGAGAAGATACAGCCTGGGTTCCTGGAAAGAAAGGGACCAGGGAGGGAGCTCTTCCAAGAGAGAAGAGTAGGACATAATCAAGACCCCTCTCAAGCTCACAGGGAAGGAGGGGTCTTTAGAGTTTCTGCCCGGGGTGATTTCATAACCTCTACGGGGCACTGACACCTCCATATCATTCCTCCTCCCTCCCAATGGGATTTGTGTCTTTTGTTGCCTCTATCTCATCCCCACTTAAAAAATATATACATCTTACAAGGAGAAGCACAGACATTTTGCTATATTTCATTCACAGGCTTCAGGAGCCAAAGTAGTAACATCTGGACAAGATGAAGATGATATGGGACCACCCAGAGATCTGGGACTTGAGGCAATCACAGTTACTGAACAAGACTGGGTTATCTCCTTTCAGGGTGGGGAGCATATGGACTGTGTGTGGGGGGGGAGAAAGTGAAGAAGTACTGAATGACCAATGGACAGACTGCCAGAGAGGGTTACGGCTGACCAAGTATCTCTGTGCTTCCCTATATTCCCAGCCCTTCTGGAAGTTAGGTTGGAAATATGAAGTAAGTCATTTCTGATCTCAGAGTTCAGATATAGTTTGTCCCTTCTTCCCCATCCTCCCCTGAGACAGTTAATGGCTTTGGAGGCCATCTGTTCTGCTGATATGGCCCAAGTCCCCTCTTGGATGAGAACTACCCTAGGGAGGGGCTGCACCAGAATCAGATTCTGACATGACTGAGAATTAAACTTCTATTGTGTTAAATTGCTGAGATTTGATTGCATGCATTAATTGGCCTAATATAATAAGCGGGCACAAATGCAAGTTTTTAGTTTGAAATCCTCTAAATTTTCAGGCATAGCAAAGCATCACAATTCACAATGGAGATTAGATACCTCTTTGACATCTATTATCCTTCAAAGAGCCTGATGCTGGGACAGACTGAAGGCAAAAGGAGAAGGGGTGACAGAGGATGAGATGGTTGGACGGCATCACTGACCCAGTGGACATGAGTCTGAGCAAACTCGGGGAGATAGCGAAGGACAGGGGAGCCTGGTGTGCTGCACTCTATGGCATTGCAAAGAATCGGACACAACTTAAGGACTGAACAGCAACAAAATCCATTTTTCTGTGTATTCACATTTCAAACATATCTTTTTCAAAGACCAAATTTCTACTCTGTCCATGCAACCTTGGCCAAAGTGCACTTGAGCCTCAGTTAGGGTTAGCAAGAGTGGCTTCATACATAATTCTATTCCTGACACCCTTCTTCTCTCAGGAGCAATGACCTCTCTTGTGTTCTTCATTGACCATTTAATCTCAAGTAAGAGAAACCAAAGAGAAGGGGACAATAGAGGACGAGATGGTTGGATGGCATCACTGACTCAGTGGACGTGAGTTTGAGCAAGCTCCGGGAGATGGTGATGGACAGGGAAGCCTGGTGTGCTGCAGTCCATGGGTTTGCAAAGAGTCGGACACGACTGAGCAACTGAACAACAGCAACAAGAGAAACCAACTGTAGCTCGTTTATTCAGAAAAATAATATGTTAAAGTGTACTGGGCTTCTACTGGGTCCTTTGGGGATCCTTTGGGGACCAATGCCCAAATCACATGCTGGAACTAGATCCATAGAGAGACCGCTGCTGCACGCTTGAGCACAGACCTTTCCTCTTCTACCAACACTGAGAATGGTGAGCATGCAGAGCTCCTTACTCAACAACCTCTGCTGCTCTGGAGCTGAGAGCTGCCACCACGCACACGGTGCTTGATTCTTTGCTCCACTGGCTTTGTCAGCAAAATCTAGCCTGTATCACCCCTGAAATGTGAGGCTGGAAAAGTGAATGAACGCCTTCCCCAGAGAGCAGCAAGGTGCAGACATGGGTTTGGGAAATTCCCCAAACCCATGAAGATTTGTTCAGGGGCAAAAGAAACGGCCAATTTCTACTATAGCCACATACACACCACTACTGTGGACTGTAACATGATATAATAGACACTTAATAAATATCTGTAAATGGATGAAATAACAAAGAGTGACCAGGATGGAAGCATTCGGTTATTACGATTCACACAGCATCATCTGAAATGACACAAGAGGGATTGGATAGTATAGCATGACCACATAGCTCCCCTGAGTTCAACAGAATTATCTTTCAGTCCCATCCAGTTCAATAGCAATCAAAGCCAGAGCTCCAGAGAACGGGCTCCAACTGACACACTCAGCCACGTCCTATAGACAGAGAAGAGAAGCGCAGAGTTTAATAGGATGCTGAAGAAAACTGACTAGGCCTCCACTAGTGAAGTGGGGAATTAGAGCAATTTTGCTGACACTCCAGGCAAAAGTGGGCAGTTTGCCTGGATTATCTAGGTCACTGCCTCAAACTCTCAGATTCATTTTGCCCGTGGAGAACTGTCTATTAGTTCCACTTACCACAGAGTAACTAATTGAGAAGCGTGCTCAGGGTAAAAACAGCCTGGTTCCTAACAATCTCCTTTAAACTCTGCTTAAATGTCCACCATTTTTGATTCTATTGATCCAGGCTGGATTTAAAAGAGCAACTCTTTGGAGATGGATTGCAAATGCCACACGCTCTTAACTTGCTATTATATGTAAGGCAGAATGTGCCAAATCAAACGATAAAAAATGAGGAGCCGATTCTCTTTCAGGCTTCCTTGTAGGTTTCCCCCATGAGTATGATAGGAATGAATCATCTGAAATGATATTTAGGTTAGTAATGCCATTATAATAAAGTGTGTAATTTAGGTTAGTCTCCATTATGTCAAGAGAATTGCCACATCTTCACCTCCTTTCTCTGACTTCTCAGCTTTGCCCCTGTGGCTTACTCGGGGCACTGCTAATTGACACAATTAAGAGGGAAGCCTGATTGAAAGGACTCAGAGGAGCCCTGGGAGAGAGAGCTTTATGTACTCAGAAAAAGGTTTTATATACTTTGTAATGACTTCCTTCCGGATACCCCAATTCTTCTGTCAATCAGTGAAGAAACCAGGGTGGGGTGTGTGTGGGGGGAGGGTGTGTCAACCACAATGCCAGTGTTACAACTTGGTTTCATTCATTTTATTTAAATCAACACCATTTTAGGTCTGGCTCCCTTTAGAGGTAGGGATGTGACTCTAGCTTCCTTCTCATCCTCTTTCCCATTAGTTTTTTTCCTCATTATTTTTTGATACTGTAATAAATTGTAATCAAGTGTCACCCCAAACCAAAGTATTTTCAGAAAGAGTTTTCCCATGCTGAGCAAGGAAAAAGATAGTATGAACTAAATAACGTTTCTTCATTAGGTAAGGAAAATTCATGTCCATTCCCATTAAGAGAATTTAGCTCACTGTTGAAATTTTTATTTACCACGCAACCACTTGATCCATCTAGCTTAACATCTTAACTAGAGAAATGAAAAGAGCCTGGAATTAAGTGGTTGTTTTTCACATGCAGAGTCAGAGAACAAAAACAGGGACCCACATCTGTACTTATTTTAGTTCTGTAAGTCTTGCATCTCTTCTTAGGAGATCAGCACTAGCAAATTGCTGTTAACTGGGATAATTATACAGTTCTCTGAGCAGCGAGCATAATAACACTGTGAGTGTCCAAGGGTTTGAACAATTTGGACTGATTTTGTATGGTGTATAATTTACAGTAAAGATTCAGAACGTCTTTTTTTTTTAAGAACAGCTTTCATCCTTTTGCTCTGGATCATTATACATGGAGACACATATTCACAGTCAAATTTGATACAGATAAAATCTAAACATCTGCAAAACTAGGATAATTTTATTGGCATTTACACAGTGCTGTCTCGGGCCACTTCTGGTTGTGATTGGCAGAGCCCTAGAAGTTAGCTGAAGCTCACCCATGTCTAAAATGGGTAAACTGACATCAAGGCCTCAATATAATTGTTAAGAAATTAGTCAGTTGGGAAATGTGAATGAGAAAGACGAACTGAAAATGTTATAAAGAAATGCTCAAGTGTGTAAAGCAATTAAATGTATAACATACTGAGCTATACGTAAGATGTGATTATAGGGTGTAGTGGTGCCCGCTATAGTCCCAGCTACTCTAGAGGATGAGGCAGAAGGAAACTGGAGCCCAGGAGTTCTGGGCTGCAGTGCTCTCTGCCAATCAGGTGTCCCCACTAAGTTCAGTATCAACCTGTGGCCTCCCTGGAGAATGGGACCACTCTGTTGCCTAGAGATGGGTGAACTGGCCCAGGTCAAGCAGGTCAAGATGTGATTGTAGTTATGGTTAAAAACAAGGCAAAGAAGTTTTTAAAAAGCATGCTTCAATAAGCTTTTTTTCACTTGCTTATTTGTTGAGCATTTAAACAACAACAACAACAAAACATTTACTTTGAGGAAAGGTGATGGTGTTAGTCACTCAGTTGTGACTGACTCTTTGCGACCCCATGGACTGCAGCCCACTGCAGTGGGCTCCACTGTCCATGAGATTTTACAGACAAGGATACTGGAGTGGGTTGCCATTTCCTTCTCCTGAGCATCTTCCTAACCCCAGGATTGAACCCATGTCTCTTACATCTCCTGCATTGGCAGGCAGGTTCTTTACCACTAGCACCACGGAAGAATGCTGGAGACTACATAGCTGAACCACACATTCTGTCCTCAGGAAGCTCAAAAATTATCTTCTTGGTAAATATACATAAAAGGCAAACATAATAGCAATATTTCTAGGATAAATTAGAATTTCACCCCTTTCATAACTAATCAATTTATATTATTTTTCTATTAGGTAATGAAGCTCAAAGAAATCCAAGTCACATAGAAAATATAGTATATAGATAAAGCAAATGACAAGAATATTATATTGCCTGTAATTAATTCTATTAATTACACTCTACCTTTGTGTTAAATCATAGCAACTGTTTTAATGGTCTAGCCCACTTACTGAAAAAGAACTAGATGTTAATTTCTGATTCAATTTCTTTAACAGATGCAGTGTTATTCAGATCATCTATTTCTTCTTGTGTGAGTGTTTGCAGGCTGTGTCTTTCAAAGAATTGGTCCATTTCATCTAGACTATCAAATATGTGGGCATATTTGCATAGAGGTGATCACATATTCCTTCGTGTGTCCAACTCTTTGCTGCCCTCTGGACTGTAGCTCCCCAGGCGTGTTCTTTACCACTGAGCCACGTGGGAAGCCCAGATATTCCTTTACAACCCTTTTAAAGTTAATGAGATCTGTAGTGATATTCCTCTCTCAATTCTGATATTCGTAATCTGTGTCTTCTTTTTTTCTTACTTGGCCTGGCTAGGCACTTAGTGATTTTACTGATTTTTTTCAAAGAGGCAGCTTTTGGTTTTATTTATTTTCTCTATTGATTTCCTATTTTCCATTTCATGGATTTTTATTCTAATTTTCATAATATTTTTCTGCTTATTTTGGATTTAGTTTGTTCTTCTTTTTCTAGGTTCCTAAAGTGAAAGCTTAGATTAATGATCATAGATCTTTCTTCTTCTTCAGTACATGCATTCAATGCTGCTGTGTCCCACAAATTTTGATAAGTAGTATTTTCATTTTGTCCAAAAGTATTTTTAAGAACTCTTGAGAGTTCTTCCTTGAACCTGTTAGAGGTGCTTGTTAATGTCCAAGTATATTAGGATTTCCCGTCTATTTCCCTATTATTAATTTCTAGTATAAATCTGTTATGTCATGAGAGCAGGCACTGTATGATTTCTGTTTCTTTATTATTATTTATTTTTTTTGGTGTGTGTGGGGGGGGGGGTAATTTTTGTTTCTTTAAGTGTGTTAAGGTGTGTTTCCCAGTTAAAAGTGTGGTCTATCTTGGTGAAGGTTCCATGTGATCTTGAGAAGAAATGTGAACTCTAGCTGTTGGAGGAAGTAGTCTATAGATGTCAATTACATTCAGCTCATTGATAGCATTATGTGGTTCGGCTGTGTCCTTACAGATTTTCTGCCTCCAGATATGTCCATTTCTGATAAATAAGTGTTGAAGTATTCCACTATAATAGCAGATTCATCTATTTTTCCTCGCAGTTCTATTGTGGGTTTTTTGGCCTCACATTGGCTGACTCTCATGTAGGTGCATAAATGTTAAGGATTGTTATGTCTTCTTGGAGTAGCAACTACTTGAGTTAGTTAGTTAAGTCACTCAGTCGTGTCCAACTCTTTGCGACCCCATGGACTGTAGCCCACCAGGCTCCTCCGTCCATGGGATTCTCCAGGCAAGAATACTGGAGTGGGTTGCAATTTTCTTCTCCAGGGGATCTTCCTGATCCAGGGATCGATCCCAGGTCTCCCGCATTGCAGACAGACTCTTTAACCTCTGAGCCACCAGGGAACTTTACCATCATGCTATACACATCTTAAACTTCCCTCATAGCTCAGTTGGTAAAGAATCCACCTGCAATGCAGGAGACCCCAGTTTCATTCCTGGGTCAGGAAGATCCCCTGAAGAACGGATAGGCTATCCACTCCAGTGTTCTTGGGTTTCCCTTGTGGCTCAGCTGGTAAAGAATCCACCTGCAATGCGGGAGACCTGGATTCGATCCCTGGGTTGGGAAGATCCCCTGGAGAAGGGAAAGGCTACCCACTCCAGTATCCTGGCCTGGAGAATTCCATGGATTGTATAGCCCATGTGGTCGCAAAGAGTCAGACATGACTGAGCGACTTTCTCTTTCACTTTCATACACCTCTTATCCCTGGTAACATTCCTTGCTCTGAAGTCCACTCTATCTGAAATTAACATAGCTTTTCCTCTTTACTGTCGACTCATGTTAGCATAGTATAGTTTGTTGCATTTATTTCCTTTTAATCTATTTGTATCTTTAGATTTACATGGGTTTCTTGCAGACAACATATAGTTGGGTCTTGTTTTTGGATCCATTCCGACAATCTTTCTTTAGTGGTATATTTAGACTGTTGATATTTAAAGCAATCATTGATATAACTGGAGTAACATCTACTTTATTCATTACTGTTTTCTATTTGTTGTCCTTGTTCCTATGTTTGTCTTAACACATTTTTCCTGTCATTTGTGGTTTTGAGATTTTTATATGGTTTCATTTTCCTCCTTTCTTAATATAATTAAATTATATATATTATACATATTATTATATCAATTATAATGCTTTTAAAACTTTTTTAGTAGTTGCTTTAGAGTTTGCAATATGCATTTATAAATGGTCTCTGATTTATGATGGTATGGCTTACAATTATTCAACTTTATAATCGTGCAAAAGTGATATGCATTCAGTAGAAACTGTACTTCATATTTTGAATTGTGATATTTTCCTGGGCTAGCGATATGTGGGTGCAATACTTTCTCACAATGCTGGGCAGTGGCAGCAAGCCACAGGTCTCAGTCAGCCATGCGATCACGAAGGTAAACAACCTATATGCTTAACAACCATTCTGTACCCATACAATCATTCTGTTTTTCACCTTCAGCCATTACAGTATTTATAATATTCAGGTTATTTCTAGCTTTTGCTATTATAGTACTGCAATCATCTTTTCTGTCCAACTATCTTTATACAGAAAAATAAGCATTTTTCTATGAATAGCTCTTTAGACTTTGGTGAAGATACCCTTAGGGTTATATACAATGTCTCCATGAGGCATGTGAGCATAATTACTTTGAATTAAAGTAATTCATTTCAACTTCCACATTATTTTTTTCTTAAAGTGACCTGCCTGAGAAGGTATATACAGCGGAGGTATTGCGCTGCTTCTCCTTTCCCATCTCCACTTTCAAAATCACCCTTTTCTCACTTTACACAAGCCAGTTAGAACAAGTAAGATAAACCACACAATGTCAAGTGGTAGTGAGACTGGAACAACAGGAACTCTCATAAATTGCTCCTAAAAGTGAAATTGTACCGTCACTCTCAAAAATGGTTTGGCAGTTTGTTAAAACATCAAACATATACTTCACATGAGACCCAGCAATCCTATTCCTATGTATTACCTGATAAAAAAATATATGTTCACACAAAAACCTACACACAAGAATTTATAACAGATTTACTTATTATTGCACCAAAGTGAAAACAACCCAATGCCCTTCAGTGGATGAATGGATAAACAACGGTGGTACATCACACAATTGAATACTACTCAGTAACAAATTATATAAATCCCAAAGGCAGTGTGCTGTGTCAAAATATCTCAAAAGTTTACATATTATATAGAATCCATTTATATAACATTCTGTCTGGCAAATAACTAGTGATGGAGACCAGATCACTGTTTGCCAAAGGTGAGGTCAGGTATGGGAGAGAGTGTGTGATTGCAAGGCATCAGGGTGACACAGGGATGTTTTCGAGGGGGAACGTGCTGAGGCAACTATTCTTTCTCACTGCCATGGTGTTTACATAAATTCATACCTGTGTTAAAACTTACAGAGCTGTACCCATAGATAAGCAAAAGCATCTGCATGTTAATTTAAGGCAAAAATAAAATAAATACCTGTGTATTCATTCAGAATCTCCTGTGGAACATTGCTCAAAAATATAAAAGTCCCTTGAGTATCAAAAGGATAGTTTGAGCCATTGTAGTTCTTTAGAATAAGTCAATAATTCTAAAGACTATTACATGACTTTAGGCAGATTATGTGGTTCATGATACTTTCAAGAAAATTTTAGTGGAGTCTAATCCTTTTGTCAGCTAGTTTATATCTAAGAAAATTCAGTGGTAGATCTCTATGTGGTTTTTGATATGTAATAGATGGAGTTTCAGTAATTAAGAACTACAAGGACATTTTTTTTCCATTCTCATCTAGTTATTTATGTGAGGAAAGTTTCTTAGCTCTTAGATCTATAAAAATGAAAATGAAAAAAAACAACTCATAAGAATAGAACTGACGCTAAAGCTTGGCTTAATTGAACACCTGCTCTTGTTTGCTGACGTCTTTTCATACCTGTCTGAGATCTGTTCCTTGATTTCCTTCATCTTTTATGTTCATGGAGCATTAATAAGAAGACCAGAAACTTTGTGTATATTCATGGGTCGTGGCGATTTTATTAGCGTAATGAGTTGTATCATGTTTACTCCAGCCTAAGTACGTTGTTATGTTTCACTTATGTGTTTAAGTATGTTTCACTTATGGCAGAAAGTGAAGAGGAACTAAAACGCCTCTTGATGAAAGTGAAAGAGGAGAGTGAAAAAGTTGGCTTAAAGCTGAACATTCAGAAAACTAAGATCATGGCATCTGGTCCCATCACTTCATGGGAAATAGATAGGGAGACAATGAAAACAGTGTCAGACTTTATTTTGGGGGGCTCCAAAATCACTGCATATAGTGATTGCAGCCATGAAATTAAAAGACACTTATTCCTTGGAAGGAAAGTTATGACCAACCTAGATAGCATATTAAAAAGCAGAGACATTACTTTGCCAACAAAAGTCTGTCTGGTCAAGGCTATGGTTTTTCCAGTGGTCATGTATGGATGTGAAAGTTGGACTGTGAAGAATGCTGAGCACCGAGAAATTGATGGTTTTGAACTGTGGTGTTGGATAAGACTCTTGAGAGTTCCTTGGACTGCAAGGAGATCCAACCAGTCCATCCTAAAGGAGATCAGTCCTGGGTGTTCATTGGAAGGACTGATGCTGAAGCTGAAACTCCAGTACTTTGGCCAGCTCATGCAAAGGGTTGACTCATTGGAAAAGACCCTGATGCTGGGAGGGACTGGGGGCAGAAGGAGAAGGGGATGACAGAGGATGAGATGGCTGGATGGCATCACCGACTCGATGGGCATGAGTTTGAGTAAACTCTGGGAGTTGGTGATGGACAGGGAGGCCTGGCGTGCTGCGATTCATGGGGTTCGAAAGAGTCAGACATGACTGAGTGACTGAACTAAACTGAACTGACTGAAGTATGTTGTAGCCTTAACTCCCAGTCCTTCACAACGTGACCTCATTTGAAGATAGGATCTTTATAGAGGTAATCAAGTTAAAATGAGATCATTAGGGTGGAGCTGACCCAGGTTGACTGCCTTCCTTATAAAACAGGAAAATATGGACCCAGAAACATGTCTAGAAGCTGTACAGACACAGGGCTATCCCTAAGTCACGGAGAGAAGCTTGAACCAGATCCTCCTCTCATAGACCTCAGAAGAAACCAACCTTGCCAGCACCTTGAGTGCAGACTCCTAGACTCCAGAAATGTGAGACAATAAATGCTTTTTGTCTAAACCACCCAGTCTGCGGTACTCTGTGGTCCTCCTGCCTACTGCCAAAGTGTGGGAAGAAGTCTAGGGCTTCTAACTGCTTCTCATGCAGATTTCAATACTCCATATACATTTATTTCCTGATTTATCCCAATTACTATGTACCTGGTACTGTTAAGCCCTGAGCCTTTTGCAGGCAGGACTCTTGTGGTGTAAATAAAGTGATTTCTTGGCTTTCCTCACTGCCAGCTTCAAATTCAGCTTTTTTAGGGCTGCTAATTCCATTATCACAAGTGTAATGTTCCCTGGCTTTCAAAATGTTAATGCTGTTTTTCCCTTTCCTATTTTCCTCATCCTAGTAGGCTTGTGCCTTCTTTTAAAATACAGTTTTAATTAGAAGTATTGAGTTCCATGATTTCATATGACCTCAGCTACACATTAGATAAGATATTTGATATATTTTGGTGTATGTTTTGAATCAGGAGATATTTTTACAATGACTACTTAGGCATATGGCTGGAAAAGGCATATTGTAACCATAATACTTGCTTATGTTGATTAGAAGATATTAAATCACCTCTGTTCTAGAATCTGTTCTGTTTTAAGGGGCTAGGGTTGATCTAATGATAATTATATTAACCAGGGTTTGCAATCAGCTGTGCTTATTTTACTCCAATACAGGTTGAATTACTAGATAGTAACATATCTAGACATCCACATGGAGATACACTGATTTTGTAGAATAGTTTATACTTATATCTTTACCAATAGATGGAAAAAATGTGTCAAAACGTGACTTCTATTGCAGGTTCTGCCATTTACTAGATGTGTACTGTTATTACATTCAATTTATCTAAAGTCTGCTTCTTCTTCCATAAGCTATGTATATTAGTTACCAAAAATTCTATAATTCTGTACTTTTAACTAAGTCATCCTTCTTCATGCTTAAATTATTATCTAGCATCTAAAATAGAAATACTGTGTATCTATATCAATTAGAAAGCAGCTTCTCATATAATTCGGGCTAAATAGTTCTTTTTTATTTTATGTTAGAAAAAATAGAACACTCTACCTGAAAATCCCTCCACTAACAAAGAAATCTTCTTAAGTTTCTTTCTCTTTCACAAAGAACTCTTTAATTGTGCTAACACACAGATTTTTAAATGGTGATTTTTAACAACTCCAAAGTATTATGATTCAGTGATTTGAGGCACATTCACCATGTGGTACAACAATCATGAAATGGGCCCATAGGCTGGGAACCTACATTAGACAGAAATGTCGATCAGTTCTCTTGGACCACAAGGTTACCAGCTTGGCTCTGCAGGGCCAAGTGCTGTTGTTGACCATAGCAGATTCTTTCAGTGAACACCACCAATCTTGAACACAGTGGGTTCTCCAAGAAGCATCCTTCAATGATGAGAAAGCATGTGTCCACTCTGGATACTCTTTCCCACTGGAGAACCCACAGGTCTAGAGAGTGGGGTTCTTAGTGCCAGGCTGAGCCAGCCTGGTGGAGGGGCATTGCAGGCAAAGTCCTTCTTGGTCTCTGTGGTCCAGGGAACTGCTTCAGGATCACCCCCAGAGTTCTGGGATTTTCTCAGTAGGGTCATGTCTATGGAGAGTTGGTCACTGGTCTTCTTGTGAGGGACTGAAGCCAAGAACAAACTATGCACTGTCTTTATGACATCACCTCCACCTTAGTCAATTTCTACCACCCTTGCACAGCTATATACTTGCTCTGACACAGACTCCCCTTGTTCCACTATGCCTATCCTTTCACATAGCTCCATTTACATTATATTAAAGAAAAATCATGTCACTTCCTGCTAAAAATCCTGAATGACCCCACATATTACCCTGAGAATAAAACCAAGACCCTTGTTTCAGCTTGTAGGGCCATATGTGATTTAACCCATTCAGTTTCACTGATCTCACTTCCTACACTTGATTCCTTGGTCACCATGCTCCAGGCACACCTGCCTTTTTGATTTTTCCAAAACACTCCAGCTCAGCTTCTGTCGCTGTAGTGCTTGACCTCCAGATATCCACATGGCTTATTGCTACACTTCCTTCATATCAGTTCAGTTCAATCATTCAGTCATGTCCGACTCTTTGCAACTCCATGGACTGCAGCACACCAGGCTTCCCTGTCCAACACCAACTCCTAGAGTTTACTCAAACTCATGTCCATTGAGTCGGTGATGCCATGCAACCATCTTATTCTCTGTCATCCCCTTCTCCTTCCATCTTCAATCTTTCCCGGCACCAGGGTCTTTTCCAATGAGTCAGTTCTTCACATCAGTTGGTCAAAATATTGGAGTTTCAGCTTTATTATCAGTCCTTCCAATGAATATTTAGGACTGATTTCCTTTAGGATTGGCAGGTTGGATCTCCCTGCAGTCCACGGGGCTCTCAAGAGTGTACTCTAACACCACAGTTCAAAAGCATCAATTCTTTGGTGCTCAGCTTTCTTTTCCTTCATATATCATATATATCTTTTCCTTCATATATCAACCTAGATATCACCACATAGAGGACTTAGCACTCTCTTCATTCTCTGTTCCCTGATTAATCTTTTGCATAGAACTTAACATCTTATGTAATATTTCTTTGTTATCCATTTACCTCCATGAATTGGACTAATTCATGAGAGTAATTCTCAATACATATTTTGGAAATCATTAATATAGATATAGAAAAATTGGAAAGGAGTGATATGCTTAGTTTTAATTATACTGAACTGGACATGAGCATTGCATATAGCTTTTTTTTCTGAACTCAGGATAAGACTAGCTGGATACAGATTTAGAAGACATTAAGGTAGGTGACAGTGAAGCCATAAATGTGGGTGCTAAGTACATAGTTTGTCATTAATAAAACCATTAGCTCAAAGTTAAACAATTGTAGACGTTGGCATTGACCCTAAGATTCCTTTTATGGACATGCCTGATTAACTTGGCAATTGAGAGCATTGAGGCTATAGGACCTGTAGTCAAGAGCTCTTGAGATTATTGAGATTGAAATGCGTTTAGATTGATACCCATCTCAAAATGCATATCCTGTTAATGTTTGCTAGCAGTGACAAAACACACAGAAATTTAGAATTTCCAAGAATGCTAAACAAGTTGTCTTTTATTTTATTCTATCTTACAAACAAGAAAAAAAGATTTAAAACAGAAGAATTGGATCTTGTATCTAAGAGATTTTGATGTGTACACTTGCAACAGAATGCTGAGTTCTGTTTCCTGTTGCCTCAGAATTAGAGAATGGGGTCCAAAGATGAATACAGAGAGCTGATACTTACTTCTACATTTTAAAGCAGTCAACATTAAAAGGTTCAGAAAGGTTCCCTAGGACTTAAATACAGGCAGTCAAAAGTATTGTTTTGCAGTCATTTACCCATTAATGACTGCCTTTGCAGTCATTTACCTATTAATCTCTTCCAGACAAAGTTCTAAAGGAGGAGGAAACTCAAGGATATATATTCAGTGGTAAGACAATGACTCAGAGGGACAGTCCCACAGCTTTTCTCTCTGTTCCTGCATGGTATTAAGATGGAGACATATTTTTATCCCCTCCTTACAGCCAACTAAGAAGGCTTAAAAAAAGACTAGCAGCTCATTCCTGATTGTTCATCCACTTAGGAGGAGACTTCTGATCTGTCTTGTCCTTTTCAATGGAAGAAGAGTTAAGGGGTGAGGATGAATGTCTGAGCAGAGAAAAGAGGCCACAGTGAAATAACCTGCAGCTTGACAAGTTTTGAGTAGTCAGGTTGAGAGATATTTTGTGTGTGGTTTAAATAGACATAGAAGAAAGAAGACAGTCTTGAGCAGCCTAGTGAAGTCTAAAGATGTGCAGTCCTATATTTTATAAAACCTGGGCAAAGAGGTTTTCCCAGAAGTATGTAGTTTTTAGAATATCCAGCTGGAAAAGGTCGCTGAGGAGGTATCGATGAATGTCCAAAATGAAGTTTTCTTGAAAACCCATCACAGACCCAGTCCATGAGATGCACTGTGAGATAGTTCAAAGGCCCCAGGGAATGACCAGGCTCTGAATTCTTGACCAGAGTCTGCAGAGTCTTGACCTGTGTCAGAAGCCACCAAAAAAGATAATCACAGCACTTGCTAATCAAAAGATCTTGTATGCTTAAAAAAATTTTTCCCTTTCTTTTGAAACATAAGAGAAAGGGCAGAGGAAAGAGAAAGAAGAAGAATGATAGAACAGGCCACTCCTAGTTGTCAGCTAAAATGTCATTGGCAGGAGTGGAAGGGGAAGACTGAGTGTTAACTAGATATGAGATTAAGAAGTTAAGCATATTGAAAGAACTTTTTTTTTTTTTTTTAACTGCAAAAGACTGACTGAGAAGTCTTAGGGTTAATAGGGTAGACATTTTTCAAGCATAGTTGAAGACAGTGATGTAGAAACAAATTAAAACATTCAATTTTGTATTTGGTTGTACAGATTTTTCAAATATTGCATTATTGTGGATTGTAAAAAACATTTGGGGGGCTCTTTATTCCTTCCTGAGAATCGGAGCTTTGAATCGGAGCTTCCATCTGGCATCCTTTTGCTTAAATCTGAAAAACTTTCTTTATAATTTCACGTAGTGCAAATCTTTTGGCAACAAATTCTTGTAGTTTTCTTTTATATGCAAGTGTGTTTATTTTTGCCTTCATTCTTCAGAGGTGTTCTCACCCGAGATGGCATTTCCACTTAGCTTCAGGACTCCATTTTTCTTGAAGATAAATTTGAGATCATTTGACTCATTGCTTCCTTTCATGTGATGTTTTTTTAATCTTTTAAGACTTTAGTGTTCAGCACTTGACTGAGATTGCCTAGGTACTGTTTTCTTTGTATTTATCCTACTTGGGCTTTGCTGAATTCCTTGTATACTTAAATTTATGTCTTTCAACATACCAATATCAACAATACCAATACACTTTCCTGTCAAGTATTGAGTTTTAAATATTTATTCTTTGGATTACTGTTAAAAATATCTGTGAGAGAACTGGACTAATAAAAGTTATCTGGCCATTTCCAAAAGGATACTTTATTGATTTTTACATCATGTAAATATTGTAATATAATGCCAAAGAACAAATATTTAAAACTCAATACTTGACAACGCTGTATAAGGAAGTATACTGGTATTGTACCTAATAAAGATTATTTCAAAGCTTTCCTTTCAAAATAATGATAATTATAGAAATAATCAGTCAGTCAGTTCAGTTGCTCAGTTGGGTCTGACTCTTTGTGACCCCATGGACTGTAGCACACCAGGCTTCCCTGTCCATCACCAACTCCCAGAGCCTACTCAAATTCATGTCCATCGCATTGGTGATGCCATCCAACCATCTCATCCTCTGTCGTCCCCTTCTCCTCTCGCTTTCAATCTTTCCCAGCATCAGGGCCTTATCAAATAAGTTGGTTCTTTGCATCAGGTGGCCAAAGTATTGGAGTTTCAGCTTCAGGATCAGTCCCCCAGTGAATATTCGGGACTGATTTCCTTTAGGATTGACAGGTTGGATCTCCTTGCAGTCCAAGGGACTCTCAAGAGTCTAATTATTATAGCAATAATAATAATCATAAAATAATAATAGCAGTTAATTTCCACTGTATACTTTGTCACGTAGTATTCTAAATACTTTATATGTATCAATTTACTGAATACACAAATATATCACAAACAAGCATATACCATTATTGACTCAGTTTAAAAGATGAGCCCAGACCCAAGATCATCAGGTATTTAAGGAGGAGAAATTCACACTCAGGTGGTCTATGTTAACAGGGTCTATATTTAACCAATAGCTTTCATTGCCCTGATATTTTCCCAGCAAATAATTAAACATCTAATCTCAGTCAAAGGAATTTTAGCTCATATTGTTTTCAGCATAATTTGGCAGTTTTAAAGATATCCCCCCTCAACTTCACTGAGGACACTAGTCTAAGACAAAGAGAAGTGGGGAAACAGAGGCTGTCTGCATGTGTATATTTTCCAAATGGTGGGATAAATGGCTTGTCAAGAGTTAAAATGAATATTAGAACATTCTTACTTTAAAGATCACCTTCATCATTAGATCTTACTTTATACGAACACTAATTCACTGATATATTCGCTTAAACCAAAAGAATTGTTTCAACCTTGACCGATATTGTTGTAAAAGAACTGTTACAGTGTGCTCCTAGGGTGGGGAGACGATGACTGTGATTTTGAATGGTGATGTTGTTTTGGCAACTAACCTTGAAACATGTTTGGTGGTGGTAAGGAAACAAGATAGTAGAACTTTATTGAAACAGAAACACCATCTTGTGAGCTATGTTTCACAAATAAGAAATTCAGTCTAGAGGGCAACACAAATATAAGGACTCTGATCTTCCTATTATTCAACCCTTTTCCAACCTGAAAATAGTTTTTCGAGAAAATGCCTTTATCATTAAGAATGTAGAAAATACAAGTCATGTATAAACCCTCATTTCTCCAAGATTAATAGCCACTGGTGAAAGGTGAATATATACTTTTAATAACAACAAAAAAAAGTAGCCCACTTTGCTCTACCCCGAAATACTCTGAGATTTATATTTGTAGCAACTTGGAAAAGGGCTTAATTCAGAATCATAGAACAAGAAAGAAACTTGACCATCATGATATTTAATTTTAGAGATGAGTAAATCTTGATCAAAGTCTTATTAAGCATTAATTAATCTACTCAACAAACATTGGCTAAGCTTCAACTATGTGCTGGACACATATAGTCATACATGTTAGACTGTGAAATTCATGAACAAAGCAAACAATTGATTCAGAGAATAACACAGAGATAGGCTAAGAATTCAGATCTGCAGCTTCTGCATCACAGACAGATTCCTTCTTTACTGCTCAGCCCCTGGGGAAGTCCTGTAGGTGTCTAGTCCAGCACTTTATCCAGAATAAAAGTGGCTTAGAGCTTCCCAGGTGGCTCTAGTGATAAAGAACCTTCCTGCCAATGCAGGAGACACAAGAGACTCAGGTTTGATCTCTGGGTCAGAAAGACCCCCTGGAAGAGGGCATGGCAACCCACTCCAGTATTCTTGGCTGGAGAATCCCACAGACAGAGGAGCCTGGTAGGCTATGGTCCATGGGGTCACAGAGAGTCAGACATGACTGAAACAACTTGGCATGTGTGCAAGTTGAACAAATTGGTATCAAGAACTTTCCAGAGAAAGATAGGTAGGACTTGATTTTCTTTTACTATCTGAATTAAGCATTGTTATTACCTTCTCAAAGCAGTAGAGAATAAGTCAACCATTTGGCTTTTAGTAAATATTTCTGCGGTTTCAGATATCCTTGATTCAGTAAAAGCAGTTACTTTTTACCATAAAATCATGTCTTATCATTTCCATTAATTCTGAAGGCTTGGGTCGTTTATTTTTCTGGAATTGAGCTTCAGGAGTTGCTTGTATATTTTTGAGATTAATCCATTGTCTGTTTCTTCATTTGCTATTATTTTCTCCCAATCTGAGGGCTGTCTTTTCACCTTACTTATAGTTTCCTTTGTTGTGCAAAAGCTTTTAAGTTTCATTAGGTCCCATTTGTTTAGTTTTGCTTTTATTTCCAATATTCTGGGACGTGGATCATAGAGGATCTTGCTGTGATTTATGTCGGAGAGTGTTTTGCCTATGTTCTCCTCTAGGAGTTTTATAGTTTCTGGTCTTACATTTAGATCTTTAATCCATTTTGAGTTTATTTTTGTGTATGGTGTTAGAAAGTGTTCTAGTTTCATTCTTTTACAAGTGGTTGACCAGCTTTCCCAGCACCACTTGTTAAAGAGGTTGTCTTTTTTCCATTGTATATCCTTGCCTCCTTTGTCAAAGATAAGGTGTCCATAGGTTCGTGGATTTATCTCTGGGCTTTCTATTCTGTTCCATTGATCTATATTTCTGTCTTTGTGCCAGTACCATACTGTCTTGATGACTGTGGCTTTGTAGTAGAGTCTGAAGTCAGGCAGGTTGATTCCTCCAGTTCCATTCTTCTTTCTCAAGATTACTTTGGCTATTTGAGGTTTTTTGTATTTCCATACAAATGGTGAAATTCTTTGGTCTAGTTCTGTGAAAAATACCTTTGGTAGCTTGATAGGGATTGCATTGAATCTATAGACTGCTTTGGGTAGAATAGCCATTTTGACAATATTGATTCTTCCAATCCATGAACACGGTATGTTTCTCCATCTGTTTGTGTCCTCTTTGATTTCTTTCATCAGTGTTTTATAGTTTTCTATGTATAGGTCTTTTGTTTCTTTAGGTAGATATACTCCTAAGTATTTTATTCTTTTTGTTGCAATGGTGAATGGTATTGTTTCCTTAATTTCTCTCTGTTTTCTCATTGTTAGTGTATAGGAATGCAAGGGATTTCTGTGTGTTAATTTTATATCCTGCAACTTTACTATATTCATTGATTAGCTCTAGTAATTTTCTGGTAGAGTCTTTAGGGTTTTCTATGTAGAGGATCATGTCATCTGCAAACAGTGAGAGTTTCACTTCTTCTTTTCCTATCTGGATTCCTTTTACTTCTTTTTCTGCTCTGATTGCTGTGGCCAAAACTTCCAACACTATGTTGAATAGTAGTGGTGAGAGTGGGCACCCTTGTCTTGTTCCTGATTTCAGGGGAAATGCTTTCAATTTTTCACCATTGAGGGTGATGCTTGCTGTGGGTTTGTCATATATAGCTTTTATTATGTTGAGGTATGTTCCTTCTATTCCTGCTTTCTGGAGAGTTTTAATCATAAATGAGTGTTGAATTTTGTCAAAGGCTTTCTCTGCATCTATTGAGATAATCGTCTAAACAGACATTTCTCCAAAGAAGACATACAGATGGCTAACAAACACATGAAAAAATGCTCAACATCACTCATTATTAGAGAAATGCAAATCAAAACCACAGTGAGGTACCATTACACGCCAGTCAGGATGGCTGCTATCCAAAAGTCTACAAGCAATAAATGCTAGAGAGGGTGTGGAGAAAAGGGAACCCTCTTACACTGTTGGTGGGAATGCAAACTAGTACAGCCGCTATGGAAAACAGTGTGGAGATTTCTTAAAAAACTGGAAATAGAACTGCCATATGACCCAGCAATCCCACTTCTGGGCATACACACTGAGGAAACCAGATCTGAAAGAGACACGTGCACCCCAATGTTCATCGCAGTACTGTTTATAATAGCCAGGACATGGAAGCAACCTAGATGCCCATCAGCAGATGAATGGATAAGGAAGCTGTGGTACATATACACCATGGAATATTACTCAGCCATTAAAAATAATTCATTTGAACCAGTCCTAATGAGATGGATGAAGCTGGAGCCCCTTATACAGAGTGAAGTAAGCCAGAAAGATAAAGAACATTTCAGCATACTAACACATATATATGGAATTTAGAAAGATGGTAATGATAACCCTATATGCAAAACAGAAAAAGAGACACAGAAATACAGAACAGAGTTTTGAACTCTGTGGGAGAATGTGAGGGTGGGATATTTCAAAAGAACAGCATGTATACTATCTATGGTGAAACAGATCACCAGCCCAGGTGGGATGCATGAGACAAGTGCTCGGGCCTGGTGCACTGGGAGGACCCGGGGGAATCGGGTGGAGAGGGAGGTGGGAGCGGGGATTGGGATGGGGAAGACGTGTAAATCCATGGCTGATTCATATCAGTGTATGACAAAACCCACTGAAAAAAAAAGAAAAAAAAAAATTCTGAAGGCTTGCATTATTTAGGTTCTAGAAAACAGTTTAAGATGCTAGTCATTGTTTTTTAAATGTTAGATAAATGGCAAATGCTCTATATATTCTATACAATAAGAAATAACATTTTTCCACAGAGCAAATAAAAGGTATTATTTGAATTAAATGATCAAACCACAAAAGACAATAGAGGTTAACTTTGCACAGTGTATTTCCAATACCATTTGAAAGCTAATGCAAGTTCAAAGGACCAACTTGAACCTGAAAATGTTCCCAAATACTCCATTTCCCAAATATATACACAAAGTTATTGAAATCAAAATAATGATGAATGCTGAAACTTTTTAACAGTAAGGATATTGATTCTTTAATAATAAGCAATTAATAATAGGATATATCTTAGTAATATTTGCTCAATAGAACCAAAGATTATTTCATTATTCTGCTACAGTTTATGGCTATAAACAAGTAAAAAATTAGCATTTTTCTCAAAGTTGATGGACTGATGAGACTCACAGGGAGTTTTACTACAGAAAGAAGCTTCAGAAAGTCACACTGTACTCACCATTTTCTAAAGTCATGAATATGAAACTTATTTCATTGGATCAGTAACTTAACCCATATTTATTTATCTCTATCTGAAAAATATAGTGCAACGTGCTGTGGAGGGTAAATTGATGACTCAAATATAAATATTTCCTTCAAGATACTTAGAGATTAATAGTAAAGATAGAAAATATATGTAAATTAAAATACCAGTATACTGGGGGTCCCACTGCTATGTAAACAGCAACAAATCATTGGGAACAGCTATGTTAGAATTCTCCCAGGAGCTATTAGTTACTGAGTACAGAATTGATTTCCTAATTGCTGGTAAGGGAAGAGAAAGTTTTTAGGGAAGAGGAAATGGTTACCTGGTTTTTTTTTAAAAGAAACTTTCATAGGGGAATAAAATTGAGAGTGAATGTAATAAAACTTACTTGACAGCAGTACATTAGGGTAAGAAAGAGTGTGTCTCTTGAGAATAACTATGGGTCAACTCTGATATAGGTGGTCTGAGGTAAGCCACCAGAGGTGTTTATTAAAACCCAGCATGTGGTAATGGAAGAGGACACTCTTCACTGAGGGTTTCATGCTATGCTCAAGAATTATTCTGAGCTCTTGGTTAGGAATTGTCGAGAAGGCTTTCTTCTCTAGTTACCAAGTATTCTTTTTTTTTTTTTTTTTTCATTTATTTTTATTAGTTGGAGGCTAATTACACAGAGTGAAGTAAGCCAGAAAGATAAAGACCAATACAGTATACTAACCAAGTATTCTTGATTTGATTGAGTGCTCTATCTTTGTAATGATTCTTCTCTACTTGGTGAAGGTATGCATGTTATTGAGGCAAGAACAGGACACAGATTCTTGATTAAGCAAGAATTCCAGGATACCTCAAAGCAAGCCTGATATGGGTTGCTCTGGATTAGCAGATTACTTGAGTTTGAGAAAGACCATCATCTTCACTGCCCTAAAGAGAAAACAAAAACACACATGTCTCTTGGCATTCCAGGAACTGACCAAATTAATGACAGAATATAAACTACTGATACTATGTATAAAATAGATTGGAAGGACTGATGCTGATGCTAAAGGTCCAATACTTTGGCCACCTGATATGAAGAGCCAACTCATTGGAAAAGACCTTGATGCTGGGAAAGATGGAAGGCGAAAAGGAGAGGGGCAGCAGAGGATGAGATGGTTGGATGGCATCACTGACTCAGTGGACACGAATTTGAGTAAACTCTGGGAGATAGTGAGAGACAAGGAAGCCTGGCATGCTGCAGTCCATGGGGTCACAAAGAGTCAGACATGACTTAGTGACTAAACAATAAATAAAATAGATAACTAATGAGAATCTACTGTATAGCACATGGACCTCTACTCAGTGCTCTGTGGTGACCTAAATGGGAAGAAAATCCAAAAAAAGGAGGGTATGTATGTATACATATAGCTGTTGTCTTTTCTGTACAGTGGAAATTAACACACCATTGTAAAGCTACTATACTCCTTTTTTTTTTTTTTTTAAAGAAAAGAAACCAGAAGTTTCAATAGACCATTCTATCTGCCATTATTGCTCTAGACACTCACCTCAGGATCAAAGTCTCTTAAAAGCCCTTCGGATTAGATCAGAAACCAAATCAGGATTTCATTCATTACTGTTATTTTATTTTATAAGCACTTGAGTGAGTAAGTGAGTGAGTGAAAGTCACTCAGTCATGTCCGACACTTTGCTACCCCATGGACTGTAGCCCACTAGGCTCCTCTGTCCATGGAACTCTCCAGGCCAGAATACTGGAGTGGGTAGCCATTCCCTTCTCCAGGAGATCTTCCCAACCCAGGGATTGAACCCAGGTCTCCTGCATTGCAGGTGGATTCTTTACCGTCTGAGCCCACCGTCTGGGCCACCAGAGAAAGTGGCCCTTCAGCTGACTTTTAAAGAATGTGCAAAAGGCAGCTGGATTTTGTGATGAAGAATTTCATATGGAGTAGGGTCATGGGAAATGCATGATAAGTTTAGGAGACCACAGGTATTCTGATAGGTTTTGAACCACAGCCATATTGTATGTATGTATATTGGTTTCAGTAACACCATGCCATGATGGGCCTTACTGCTAAGTTAAAGCTGGGTTTTCTCTTGAAAATTAGAGACTCAATGACAGAGATTAACAAGTGAGAGGCAGGAACAACCTTCCATTTTAGAAAGAATTTCTCTAGAAAAACCTGAACAATAATTGGTGTGTGTTTGCATGCTCAGTCGTGACCAACTCTTTGCCACCCCATGAACAATGGCCCACCAGGCTCCTCAGTCCATGGAATTTTCCATGCAAGAAATACTGGAGTGGGTTGCCATTTCCTCCTCCAGGGGATCTTCCCAACCCAGGGGTCAAACCTGCGTTTCCTGCCCTGGCAGGCAAATTCTTTACCTACCACATGCACCACTTGGGAATCCCAGTAACTGGTGCTCAATAAATAATAGTTGAATGAATTAATAGATGATGAGGGTCATAACTAATTAAATGACAAAGAGATTAAAAGGACAATTACAAAGATAACAAAACAATACATTTTTTAAAACTTGAAAAAAGACTGAATTGTGGCTTGAAAAAAAAGAAAGAAATAAAGTATGTCTGTATGAAAACAAACAAACCAACCCTGGACTTATCGTTTAGGACTTTTCAACCATACACACCCTTATGGACAAGCCTGTATTTTTGGATATACAAATGTTAATGCCATAAATTAATGTATAAATTAATCCATAAATAGCATTTATTGAAGCTACAGGGGGATCCTGGGTACTATAGGACTTATTTAATTTGGCCTAGATAGCCCTTATACAATATCTTAGAAGGATTTGCCATTTAAATCATGTCCTCAAAATTTCTAGCAAAATTGGCATATTGTCTCAGCAAAAACAGCTGCTTTGATTCAAACAGTTCATATAAAAAGCAACAACACAAACTTAGTTATAGCACTGAAAAAAAAAAAAAAAAGCCACAAACAACCCACAAGTGGTAAGCAAGGCTCTTTGTCTATTTTTAACATTTGCTTTAATATCAATGGCAACGCATTTTTAAACAAATAATATTCTTTTTTTCCTACGTTATTTTCAAATGCAAATCTCTAAAAACACTCTGAGGCAAGCCTTTGGAATCTTTCAACTTAATAAACTCCAGCTGCCTTTAAAAAAGCGATTTAATCTTACACTATTTGCCTGAACCTTTTCTGATTTTAAGATGTAATTGAATTGGTCCAGAGTCATATTACAAAAGAAAAACTCTATGAGGATTCTGGGAAAGGCAGATGAAATGTTTAAAATTATTTTTTTAGTTCATTTGGAGGACAGCCATATAGACTTGAAATTGTCATAGCATTAAACTCTGAACAAGTAATCTCAGAATATATAAGCAAACTTGGGGAAAAAAAATCCTACTGTAATCCATTTTTAATTCTGGAGGAGATGGGAATGGAATACATTTAGTTATTTATCAAACTGTTTTTTAAGCATTTTACCAAGAGCTATCAAATGCTGTATTCTTATATTTTGTAAGGCCAGGTTTTATCTGGTGTAGTGGAGAATGTTAAACATCTATACAGAGAAACTTCAACCAACATTTGGCTAGACAGAAATTTATTACTCATTGATAGGTTATCAGGCCCCACAATCACCTTCCTTGTACATGTTGCTAATATTTTGCACTGATTAAAACTTTTTATTTTGAAATAATTTTAGATTTATAGGAAAACTGCATAGTACAAGAAGATCTTGGATACCCTTCAATCTGTTTCATCTTATGTTAAAATCTTATATAACCATATCACAATTAATAAGAAAAGAAAATTAATGCTAAAACAACACTATTAATTAAATTACAAACCTTATTAAAAATTTTACTAATTTTCCACTAATGTTCTTTTACTGTTCCAGTATCCCATACTGTGTTTAGTTGAAGCCATCATCAGTAATATCAGTAGACAGCATAGTCCCTTGATGTGATGTACAACAAAAGACACATATCATTTTTGTGGATGATTTTTTTTTTTTTTTTTGAGAAAAATACATAAACTCAATCCAGGCAGAAGAAAACATCATTCTAACCCAAGCTGAGGGACATTTGAAAAAAAAAACAACTCTTCAGTGCTTTTCAATAGCATCAAGTCATGAAATACAGACTTCTATTCCAGTTGCATTCTCTCTCTTAACATTCTCTCTCCTAACATCCCTGAAAGTCTGAGAATTATAGCGATCTCCATGTTGCAGTTTGAAACACTGAGGTCCAAAGATGTTCATTTCATTCCTGCACGCAAAGCTAATAAAAGGTAAGGCCACAACTAGCATCCTGGTCTATAAGATTCCTAAACCATTAACCACTTTAAAATATAATTCATTTTATTTTTCCATTTTGACTGTGCTGGGTCTCGTTGCTAAGTGGGCTTTTCTCCAGTTGCGGTGAGCAGGGTTACTCACTAGTTGCAGTATGCAGTGGCTTCCCTTGCTGCGGAGCACGGGCTCGAGGGTGCAAGGGCCTCAGTAGTTGAAGCTCCCTAGCCCTAGAGCACAGACTCAGTAGTTGTGGCACACAGTCTCAATTGCTCTGTGGCATGTGGGATCTTCCTGGATCAGGGATAGAACCTGTGTCTCCTGAATTGGCAAGCAGACTCCACCATTGAGCCACCAGGGAAGCCCCTAAACCATTAAACTTTTAAATTATACCATACCATTCATAGAGAAAATATTTTATTGAAATTATATTTTAATAAAAAGAAAACAAATGCATCCTACTTTATACTATAAAAGTTTTACTTTTCAATGATTTTAGATTTGGAGAAGTTTTCTAATTGCCTCGTAGCTGTGAATAAAACAAATATATTTCAACAGCCAGCCTTGAAGGAAACTGATCAGTTTTCATGGTTATAAATTTTCCAGCTTCCTCATCTGAAACAATGATACAATCCTTCTTTATTCAAATGTCTCTGTTGTAAAAATTCTACTGATGTAACTACTTGAGATCAGCTACTAATCTGCTTAGGGACAGGCTGATCAATTGTCAATAGGACTGAGGCCCTGGGTGTTCTTTCCTCTAAGAAGTGCTGTGTTCCTGAATTCAAATAAACTCTTCTACTGCATCATTCTGAAGTTTTATTTACAGTGAATTATCTTAAAATTTACATTCTATATGTAAATTTGGAAAGAAAATATTTAAATGGTAGATACACAGAAAGAGATTTGGAAATAAGAGTATTTACAATCAATTCTTATCCCTAAATCAAGTAATTACCCATTTTCCCTAATCTAGGGTTAGGCCCATACTCATGCTTTTTTTTAATTAATAAACTTTATTTTTAGAGTAGTTTTAAGTTCACAGCAAAACTGAATGGAATGTATAGAGATTTCCCACACACATGCAAACCTTCCCAGCTACAGACATCCTACACCATGGTGGTACATTTCTTATAATCAATGAACCTACATCAATACATCACTATTACCTAAAAGTCCACACTTTCTTTACTTTAGGGTTCATTTTTAGTGTTGAAACTGTATGAGTTTGAAACAGTGCTTAATGGAAAGTATCCATCACTGTAGTATAGGACAGAATAGTTTCACTCCCCTAAAAACTGTGTTATACCCATTCACTCCTCCCCCAATCATTACCTGATCACAAATCTTTTTACTATTTCTACTCTTTTGCCCTTTGGAATGCAATATAGTTGAAATTATATACTAGGTAGCCTTTTCAGCTTGCCTTCTTTCAACTAGTAATAATGCTCTCAGGGTTTCTTTAGATGAAAAGAAAAAGTCATCTTTTCATGGCTTGATAGCTCATTTCTTTTTAGCACTGAAAAATATTATATTGTTTGGATTTACCCACTCTCCTCCTGTAGGATACCTTGTTTACTTCTAAGTTTTGGCAATTATGAATAAAGCTGCTATAAATGTCTGTATGCAGGCTTTTGTGTGGACATAAGTTTTCAATTCATTTTGGTTAAATACTGGCGAGCACTATTACCTGAATCGTATGATAAGAGCATGTTTGGTTTTGTAGTAAATTGCTAAAATGTCTTCCAGAGTGTCTGTACCAATCATGATCACATTTTAAAATAACAAATATTCTCTGTGATAATTATTTTCTCATTTTTAAAATAGTCCAAAAACTCACCATAAATGTATGGATTGTTTTCATTTAAAACACATAAACACCGAACCTCACTCAAAATCCATTGGATCAGAATGGTGACATCCAGGCGCTGATACATGTCTTTGGGGTTCCTTGATTCTGTTAGGCAGCTAGGATTGAGAATCCTCGGTATTAATCATCTGGGCAGCTACCTAACTATCCCACAGCACTATGTGAATAAAGTGCTATCATTGCATTTGTATTTATACTTATATTTGTGACTAATGCTCTATTAACATCATGATATTTAACTTTGCATGCCTTGCTAAGTGTAACTGGCTATCATTAAGCTGCTCTGTTCTGTTACAAAACTGACAATTGCATAAAGGCAGCCATTTATTCATGTTGAATTACTTTCCCAGTTGTAAAAATAAAACTTCTTTTGTGCTAGTCATTCATAGTTTAAAAATATTTGCATGCAAACCACACTGCAGTTTAACAAATGACTTTTTTAAAAAAAATTAGGCTTGTAATCACAAGAACAACATGAAGTGAATATATTGCTCTTTAATTGTTCCTGGCAATGGAGAAAGAAATGGAGAAAGATTTAATATGAAAATGAAGAAATTTTGGCAAGTGAAGTCCAAATGACCTTTTGAACATGCTGTACCAACAAGATTTCACAATATATGAAAGTGGAGGAGAACTGAATCATTGAACATCTCTTTGTTATACAAGCATCTCTACCTAAAAAAGATCCTGTTTGTTAGTAGCTAGTATTATTGAACTGAATGTAACCTATTTATACATTGATGTATAATAATCTGTACTAGTAAGTGCAAGAGTAGACCACAAAGATACTAGGAGGAATACCAAGAGGGACACTAGAGCAGGTTCCTTTCTGAGACATCAGGAATTTTCTAATGTCCACCTTTAGCTCACAGACTTCCCAGTAGCTTTGGAAACACTTCCTTAAGCTCCCAGCAGTCTAGAATATTCAACCAGCCTTCCTCCCATCCTTCCATCACAAAAGGTCAAACTGCTCTCACACTTCCTGGCTCTCCTCCCATTCTTTCTCCAATGTCTTTCTTCTCCTAGTAAAATTATTTCATGTCCATCTTGTCTTCTGCTCCTCAGAGGACCCAGACTAACACATGGGTAAATATATATATATATATATATATATAGCTTGAAAATGTGATTTTTCTTTTCCCTTCAGCAGACATCATTTATCATATTAATTGGATAACAATTTTAACATCAGACAGTTGATTTTCTTTACTTAGAAGTAAAAATGTTTTTCAACTATTTTATGTCGCTACTAAAAATAAGGAAGGGTTTTACATTTCTTTAAAAACTGGTGTGTATGTCATTTGAGTTTGCAAAGCTGCAAACATTAAATCATTACAATTCTCTGTAGCTGAGGGGTCTAAGGGGAACAAACTTCCATAAGTTAATCAAACTGACTTCAAGCAAATTGTTTTCTAGTTCAGCTATGTTACCTCCAGAGACAAAGCCGTGGAGCGTGCTGAATTCTCCCTGAGCATTATTCTGAGCTGTGCGTGCATACCCCTACTAGGAAACAAAACCACCATTACGGCTAATGTGTGTTTTTACTAACTGCATCAGCTCCACCCAGTCTTGCTCATTCACCACAACCCAGTTTTTTTAAACACTGCTCAGATTCCTGCTTCAACCACTTGTGCTCCTTGTTGGCTGCCTTCTCCAACAATTTAGGAAAGCCTAGAGGCCAATAAACAAGTAAACTTGGACAGCCACAAACCACAGTGCCCCAGCTGTAAACTACTGAGTTTGCTTACTTAGCATACCTCAAGCTGGGGCACATCCATTGCCAGCCTTAGCTGAAGGCCTCCGGACAACCTCCTGAGAATGCTGGGGCAGGGAACACATGAACATATGTAAAAATCCTAGCCTCCCTTGTTTAAGGATCCTGCAGTGAACATTAGGGAGAGCTTCTTTTATTGCTCCAGAACTCTGTTATCATTGCCACCATCCTTAAAATGTCTTCTATACCTCTGAGATCTAACCTACTTCATTTTCTAGGACAACTGCAGGTGGGGAAATGGATAAAAGGAAGCATAAGATTCTTGGCATTTCTCTCCCTGTTACTTACTTTTAAAGTGAGGCTTTCAACAAACAAGTGAACTGAAGCAGAAATGCAGGCACGGTTTGGGTCTTCTCCATCACTGAATAACTCTGAACAGTGTTCAAAGTGCCGTTGGGGAACTGGGCTCTTGAAATCTTTACATGCTACAGAATCACTTGAGAGGAATGCACCATCAGGGACCAGGCTGTTTCAACATTTACAGGCTATAGAATCACCTAGGGAGCAGAGGGTGGCAATTTGCGAAACTAGAGGGCAGTATCACAACCAGAAGACTGGTGTTAGTTCAACCCACTACCCAGGTCAATTAAAAGAATCTCTGGCAGTAATATGAGCATTTGTCACCCAAAGATGACTCCTATTTTCAACCAGATTTAAGGTCCATTACTCTAGGTCTAAGACATTTGTTCTCAAACTTTATCAAGCATCAGCATCATCTGGACACTTGTTGATACAAATATAAAGATTGCTGAGACCTGTATCATATTTCTGATTAACTATCTCCTAGATAATTAATCCTGAAGGAAATCAACCCTAAATAGTCATAGGAAGGACTGTTGTTGAAGCTCCAATACTTTGGCCACCTGATGCAAAGAACTGACTCATTGGAAAAGAGCCTGATGCTGGGAAAGATTGAAGGCAGAAGAAGGGGATGACAGAGGATGAGATGGTTGGATGGCATCACCAACTCAATGGACATGAGTTTGAGCAAGCTCCAGGAGATAGTGGAGGACAGAGAAACCTGGTGTGCTGTAGTCCATGGGGTCACAAAGAGATGGACGTGACTTAGTGACTGAACAACAATAAAAACAAAGAATTTTGCATTTCTAACATGTACTCGGGGTATATTAATGCTGATGGTCCAGGCATTTTGAAACCCATTACTCTAGGAAATTTTGCTCCCCAGAAAGTCCACCGAGCACACTTGTGCTACATTTTATTGGCAATGACTCTGTCACTGGGACCATCACTAGCAGCAACTAGTATAGTAAATATTTTCATTGAGCACAGTACTTCCCCAAACAATATCAGAATTAAGAAAGAAGGGGAGAAGAGATATCTGGAAGGTCAGTACTTTCTAAAAATTAATGTCATGTGAACATAAAAGGGATTTTTTTGTATGTATTTGAGGCACATAGAATAACTTAACATTTATGGAGCCTAGACAGCAGCCAGCATCTTCTGGTACAGGCTCTGCAGCCATCCAGGCTCTATCTATCCACCAGGGGATGAAAGTTCTGTCCATGCAGATGATGAAACTCTGGACTGACCGCTGGAAATGTCTGCTACAAAAATGTACCAAGGTGAACCACTATTCCCAAATTTGTATGATAAACTATTCTTTAAAGGAAAAAAAGGTTCAGAGTCAGCAACTTTAGCAAGTCAATTTACATGGCAGCAGGTATGATAAAGAATTAACTTCTAATGGCTAAGATGTCTCCTCAGCAGGTTACACTCAGAGAGTCACTAGTGAATTTACAAACATATAGGATATGTTAGCACTTTAATCTGCTCTGGTTTCAATCATTCTTTCTTATATACCATTCCCTTCAGATTTTTTTTTTTTCCTGTGAAGAGATCTCACACAATTCCTGGCTCAAATCATGTAGTTTTAGCATTTTAGCATCATTTCAGAATCTTAGCTGAGTGACTGACCACTGGAAGACGTACCCGTATAAAGAGTTCTAATACCTCTAATTCTCCTCTTACCTTCTGCACACTGTGCCCATTTGTCATGATTGCAATGCTTCCCATTTTTGTAATAGCTGAATCTGAAAGGGAAGTGGGCCCTGGGATGCCTTAATGCAAAGCCATTTTCAAAGATTTGAAAGCTTTTCCCTTAAAGTCACAAAATGTTCTGAAAGCTTCTGACCACTTGACTCTCTTCTATCCGACATAGATCTGACCAAGTTACCATCTCATCAGCCCCACAGACATTGAAAAATATCTGTCTTTAATCATTAAGAAGTTCCCTATTGCTTTAAATGACTCTACTGCTCCTATAAAAGCTAAAATTATTTTCACTTGAGAAGGTCCAAGATGGTGAGTTCCCTTGCCAAAAGGATAGAGTCCATCAGTAAAAATTACATAAAAGCAATGGTTTGCATTCAAAATATATCTTAGTGTGTATAAATAAAATGTAAGAAACTCCTGTGTACATTGGTCTCCTTTGCTGGGGAAAGTTGCCACAATCTTGATGACATTACAGCTGTTAGACTCTGGGTGAGAGTAGAAAGCTCAGCTCATTGCTGGGATGACAGAGTCACAAGGCCAAACACTCAAACCCTTTGGTCTGTGGCTACCACTGTAATTTCCAAAACCTATCATAGGGTAAAGTGCTTTTTTGTTTCTCAGACTGCTTAAATCTTTGCTCAAAATTGGCTACACTGGGTACAATTACCATCTACTGAGAGGGCTCCTCTAACTGCTCTGGGCATTTATAGGGTAGCAGGGGCTTTTTGGTAAATGTATTCATAAGCAAGGATTAGCAGATTCTGTAGGACTATAGATCTTCATGACCACATAAAGTTTAAGGCAGTTTTCTAGCTGTGATGGGGAAAAGTAAGCAAAAGAAAATAATCTTTCCCTCACATACTGAGTGTCCTCTTCTTTTGCATCATCTTTACTTTCTAATCTTTGGTCCTCAACTCAATAGCAAGAAGTTAGTCAACTCATCCCTTACTTCTGTCTACCCCCTCACTAGATGGTAAGATCCTTTCTTGAGCACAGAGGAATGACTTTTCATGCATAGTTCCTTCCCATCCCTGATATTCTTCCCCTCTCACCCAGCAAATACAGGATTCCCATCACTGTGAGAGCTTAAGACATGCTGGACAAATGGACAGATAGATAGATGGGTCTCTGGATGCCCAGTTCTGCCCTTGAGAGTGTCTATTGGACTGGTACTTTACTGAAATGACTACCACAAATTATTTAGTCCACACAGCTCCCTCATAAGTCCAAACTTACTTCTTCAGATTTTAAAGGATTCTGTCAAAGCAGGTCCTACGCCATGTTACAGAAAAAAAAGCAAAAAAAGAAAAAAGTGAAGTCACTCAGGTGTGTCTGACTCTCTGCGACCCCGTGGACTGTAGCCTACAAGGCTCAACAGCCCATGGGATTCTCCAGGCAAGAATACTGGAGTGAGTTGCCATTTCCTTCTCCAGGGGATCTTCCGGACCCTGGCATCAACCATAGCAGGCAGACACTTTACCCTCTGAGCCACCAGGGAAGGCAGATCATATTTTGCCACGAAGAAAAAACTCTTTACAGAATCTGGAAGGTATCACAAAGAACATGATTTTCCTGTTTCCCATGATTTATAGATGAGAAAAGGAACCATGAAAGGTGAAATGGTCTACTAGAGCTTATTTTGCTGGTCAGACCCAAAGCAATGACTAGAACCCAGGCTTCTTTACTTCCAGCCCGGGGATCTTCCCAGTGTACAATATGGACCACACTTGTGAACAAGACAAAACAAGGCCGCATCGTGAATGTCTTCAGCAACCCACTACAGTCTTGAATGGACAGATGGTTGACCATGACTCCTGGATGCCAGCCAAAGGTCTGGGTGGGAGGACGGGGCACCTTGAATTTATATTTGCTTAAGAGGCTACAGGATGCTTACCCAGAATGTGTAGCAGATGCTGCATCTTTCTGTCAGCTGGTTACGATGCTGAGACTGAAATTCTGTGCGGCCACATTCTATGTGGCACTTCAGTTGTGTCTACTGCCCACTCGATGAAAAATTTCAAAAACAAAACAAAATAATAATCTTAAGAAAAACTTGAGCTTTGGGAAAATCAAGATATTACTGAAACCATGCTAGATATTCCTTAATTATAACATAAGCGCAAGTTTTAACACAGTGGGGTGTTTGAAATAAAGAGAGCAATGGTACAGAAAGGCATTAAGAAGAATTACTGCCTATGCTAATGAAAGGCATTCCCTTTATTATCTAAATTAATAGTGAGATTGTATTGGTTTATGTTGTTGTTCACTCAACATTATCACCCACAGATGGAGTAGTGTGTATAATCTGAGAGGCAAATAGGGAACTCTGCCAGCCTACAAGCTAACTTATTGCAGTGTAAGTAGTAACTCCCTTGCGTTTCAAAGGCTGACCTTAAAAGTGCAAATAATTTGGAAGTTATGCCATAAAATTACATAATTATACCATCAGAGTTTATAACTTAGTGAACACACCTTTAATGAGATGGCACACATACACACACACAAAAAAACCCTGCCAATTCTCTCATTGGTAGAGTGGGCTTCTTGCTGCTCTGGGCCTGCCTGACATCTACAGCTAAGTGAATTCCACACTGGGTAATATAGAACAACACATTCTTTCTTTTCCCAGATAACTCTTAAGATGCTTCCAGTTATAAGTGAAAGGATGATATCTAACTCAAACAGCTTTTTGCCTTTGTGATAATCTCAGATTTTGGTCTTTGTAACCAAAAGGTGAAAAGGGTATGCAAGCATCTTGTCCCCTGTTCTATCCCTGAGTAAAGCCAAGAGTTGACTCTTACTAGGCCAAACTCCAATACATGACCTTCCCTAAACAGATTATTGTGGCCCTGGACTGTTCTGATTGGCTAGAACTAATTGGGGCCACACCTAGAACCAAGGTGATATTACAACAGGAAGGCAGAGATAGATGTTTGCTGCCATGACCACCACAGAGTGCACTTTATTCCATGTTGTTAAGAGACAGGAGATTTCATGGTAGATGGGGGAATAGGAGAAAAGATAGTCAGTTTAGAACCTGGGGCAGTGCCTGAAGAGGATGGCTATCCTTGGACTTGAAAATGGGAATTCTATAGTGCTGGGTTAATGCATCTCTCAGTGGCAGAAGAAGGGTAGGTAGTTGAAAAGGGTTCAAAGCACAAATGCAATAATCTATAGATATGTTCAGTAAATCTCTTGCTCGAAGTTATCAGGAGGGGATGAAAAGTAACAAAACATTCACATTTCTCATTTCTTTTCTCTTTCCATATGAATGCAGATCAAATTCAATAACCATAGGATTCTATAAGCTATTCACAGCCTTCTGGGTGGGAAAAAAGCATATAGAAAGAGAAATAAGTTCCTTTCAACCTACTGACACCACTCTGATGCTTATTTTACTCTTCAGATATAACTGTTTAAGATCACAGTCATAATTTTCTTTAAAATTAGAGGTTCATTTGTTTGTTTTGTGTAAAAAGTCTTTAGAGTGTAAATGCTGAGTCTTAAAATTATTCTTCCTTTCTTTTTGTCCTGTAAGGTCATCATGTATTCTTTCTCAAGTCTTTCAACAGTGAATCTCTTAATATACCATAATGTGATAGCGTTTTTATGAGGTTAATTCAGTGTAATAAATGCTGCTGACAGAAATTAGCAGCACAGAATACTAACAAGTGCACTGCATTTGGAAAATGCAAAATCTAGAATTCTACTATTAACTGTGAACTTTGGTCAAGTCATTCATTTCTCGGGGCTTTGGTAGTGATTTTTGTCCAAGATGAGGTAAGAATTAAGACCTTACCTGTCTAAAAACAGAAAGGTGAACAAGATGATCTCTTGATTCCCTCTCAGAATGAAAATATCTATTATTCTTGGGGAAAAGTCAACAAATGACACTTGCGAATGACATGGTAATAATCCTATGATATTTTGAAATGTTAGTATTAACATAAGTGGGCTATTGCTATATTCATTGACGGTAAACAAATACGACCGCAATGTAAGTTAGTAAAAGGGCAGCTTTCATTTTGAGATTTTGTGTCCTGTGTCTCAATCAATCATTCTTCAATTTAGAGATCAGGTTTAGTTGTAAGCTTTTTGTGATATGTCAGCCTATGAGATAAAAAAGGCAGTTGTTACCAGGACCCAAAACTTACACCAAACTGATGACTTCTCCACTATTCTATAAATGCACTGAATATTTAAAATTAATATGTTAGAGGACATTACTATTAGCTTGATCACTCTTTCTAGAAACCTGCTTTTGTATTTAACTGTTTCCTTCATAGTCCCAAAACAAGTATTAGGACCTATTGTAGCAGGCAGTTTCAAGCAGATTATTTTTTTTTAATTAATAACAAATTTGAATAGAAAGTCTTTTACTGGAGAGGGCTGAGGGCAATGGACCTAAACAAGTGTGTTTCAGAAAGTTGTAGGGATTCACTAGTGAGACTTGTGGATTGCTTTAAAAGGCCACCAAAAATGTCTGCACTAAAAGCTAATTTATAACACATGTAGTGGTGGTGGTGCTCAGTCGCTCAGTCGTGTCTGACTCTTAACCCCACAGAGGCTCCTCTGTCCCTGGAATTTTCCAGACAAGAATACTGGAGTGGTTTGGAATTTCCTCCTCCAGAAGATTTTACAGACCCAGGGACTGAACCTGCGTTTTTTGCATCTCCTACACTGGCAGGCAGATTCTTTATCACTTTGCCACCTGGGAAGCCCATAACACGTGTACATGTAGGTAAACATTCATTCATACATGCATGCATTATTCATAGCCACTGAATACTCATTATGTGCCAGTCGCCATGTTAGGAACTGGTTACAGAAGAATGAATGAATGGAGGCTTCCCCTGGCTTCATGGAGCTATGAGCAAATGTCAATGACAGCACAAAGGAGGACATGAGCATTCTACCCAGAGGAGCCTGAAAGGACTTCACAGACTTGGGTGGGCATCTACCCTGTATCTATGACGGCTCAGTGGGTGACATTTCCCAGCAAACAGTGCAGAGCTGGAAGATAAGAAAACAGAGTACATAATATAGGGGATACCCTAATTTTAAGGAGCTAGTGGAAAAAGAGAGCTAAGAAAAAAATAGTGAACAGTATGGAAATGACAGAGAATATCACATGACAAATATGTAACATTTTATTTACAGAATAAATCCCTGGTCTATAGAAAGCATGGCACAAATGAGATCAAATGAGATTGAAAAGCTAAGGGACGCTATAGCACCTATAACTTTATAATCAGGCAATTAAGATAATCTATCCATGGCATTCTCCAGGAAAGAATACTGGAGTGAGCAGCCATTCCCTTCTCCAGGGGATCTTTCCGATCCATGGATCGAATCCAGGTCTCCTGCATTACAGGCAGATTCTTTACCATCTGAGCCACCAGGGAAGCCCAAAAACTATGGGAGATATATAAAGGCCAAACAGCCTCTATCTTGAAAGGAAGGAACACAGTTTCTTTCTTTTACCTCCACACTGTAATATCAATCTTTGGGTCTCCTACCTTTCATTAGCCTCAGGTCACACTGCACACAGGTAAATCATCTTATGCTCATTTGGCCCATAAGAGAGGAAATCTGCATATTTTCTCATTTATAACTCTACACTCCCCCCTGCAAAAGAAGAACCCATGTAATTTTATTCCAAACAGGGAAAGAAATAAATCCACTTCTGCTGAAACTTCACTTTGAATGATAATGATTATATAATATCTCAGTAAAGTGTATTCCTTTTGTTACATTCATGTAAAGTTGATATTCATAATCTGAGTAGTAAGCATCCTTTGTAAATACCCTTGCTTCTAGCTGCATCCTCATAAAGCCATTTTAATGCATTTCCCCAGGGCTATAGGCAAACAATACAACTCATGCTTTTGATAGGGCTATGAAAACGGGAACAAATTATGCTGTATAAAACCAGAGGGCAAAGTGAAAAGCAGGAGAATGAAAATAAATACTCAGTTGTATAACCATCAAGGTGTTTGTGTTTTGTTATCTTTTAATCTTTGACTTATCTATTTAGAGACAAGGGCTGCCTATCAGATTGATTTATTCTTTCATTATGTTTATTAAAGCACAATGTATTTTCCATTTTTATCCTTCTGCTACAGGGAATGTTGAAGGTAACCTTGAATTGTGTTCTGTCCTTTAAGGAGAGATAGGGAACTTCCTGTGAAGGTTTTGCAAGGCAAAATAACCAAGCTTGTTCTGGTGGCTTGAGCAGTCTTAAAAAAATCCTCATGTACGCAATGCTAGACCTTACTATACCTAACTCACCTAAGCCCCTCACACATCTCATTCTCGGTCCGCCCCTTCCTTCCCTCTGCTTGCTGCTTGGGCTTCTGTCGCATCAGGCAGCACTCTTTTGAGCTGTAAGTCACTCCTTGGAGCTTCCTGACTGTGTACTTTCCTTCCTCTCTCCTGAACCTAGTTCAGCTCCAGAGTGAGGTCTTTGGTCTCCCCGGGTACCCTAAACTCAACATCTGCAGAACAGACCATATCCTTCCATCCACCACTTCCACCAAGCAACCAATTCTGCGCCTCACTGGCTGCTGTTACTGCTGCTGCTAAGTCACTTCAGTCGTGTCCGACTCTGTGCGACCCCATAGACGGCAGCCCACCAGGCTCCCCCGTCCCTGGGATTCTCCAGGCAAGAACACTGGAGTGGGCTGCCATTTCCTTCTCCAATGCATGAAAGTGAAAAGTGAAAAGTTAAAGTGAAGTCACTCAGTCGTGTCCGACTCTTCGCAACCCCATGGACTGCAGCCTACAAGGCTCCTCTGCCCATGGGATTTTCCATGGAGTGGGTTGCCATTGCCTTCTCCGATCTCATTGGCTACCATATTTCAAATCTAAGATATCCAACTTTCTTATTGAAAAAATTCTGAAGCCTGCCTAATAATGGATGGCATCTTAAAAATACTGTTGCAGGGCAGAAGTCTTTAAAAATGATCTTTGAATAGAAGAATTTAGTCCTAAATGGTCATATAGCTGAAGAGGCTTACCTTGCATATTATCTCTGTATATGAAGTAGATATATTCCTCAAAAACTGACTCTAAACTACAGGATAAAATACTCCCATTCTCCTGTTAACTTACTTGAAAAAAGAAAGTCACATCCAATGGCACATCAAAGTCATTCTAAGAACATTTCTAATGCAAAACCAATTTTAAAATTAAATGTTAACATCCCAGGAAAAGTCAGAAGATAAAAATACTTAAACTAAAAATACGATGATCAGCAGATGAGGAAGGGGAAGTAACACATCCTAAGCTTTCATGATTTGACTTCAATTTTTCACCTGCTTACAAACCACATTTCACTTCCAATTTTAGTAATTATTTTGTGCTCCGATTTGCACTGTCTGCTATCATTGCCATTTGGCCTTCCTCAGACTATTTTGACCTCAGTTAGTCGATCAATCTATCAATCATTCAATGTCTTTAAAAAATCTCAACAGCTAAACAGGGCATTATACAAGAGGCCCAAATCAATCCAAGAAACTCTAACTACTCCCACGCTCAAGATGTATTTTAGATTCTTTAAGAGATAAGTTATAAACACATTCACATCTAGCATCCCAGCCCACACATGCAGACGCTCAATAAATGTCTATTGCATAATAGACATTTTATTGACATAATGACAGCAATAAACTAATGCTAACAATAAAATACATCATGTGACAATGTCACATGAGCAGTGCAGATCTCAAGAACTGTTGGCTTTCGTAAGAGGGAGACATGTCTATAGGCTGAACTTATCTGTGGGTACCTGGGTTCAAAGGTGAAGTCTATGATAGCCCATACATAAAGTTTGTTTTTGCTCATTTGGAGAAAGCATCCTTTCCTGTAGGCAGATGCACCCCTAGACTGTGCTGCTTACCAAACAATGCATACGCTGCATTGTAGCCCCTTGTTCACACACGTCCAGATGGTCTTGTTCACTAAGCATCCTGAACAACTAACTATTCACGGCAGCACTGAGAAGAGGACAATATGTACCTGAGAAACAATACTTCTCCTCGATTAAATTTGCTTTTCCAAATTCCTCTTCCCTTCTTGCAACGGACATAATCCTTATGTACTTAAAAATGCTAGTGTTAGTCTCTTCATACCTGGGTCTGTCTCACTCATGATGTAGCAACATCATGAAGGTTATTTCATGATGAGTGAAATTAAAAGTTATTTCCACTTTGAAGTCATGTTTTGCTCCCCACTTTCTTCCTGATCGACTTTAAAAATCATTGCTGTCTCTCCAAGGAGAATATAAAATCTTAGTAAAATATGGATTAAAACAGGCACTTCATATCCAATAATTCACCATCTGTGTAAGTATTCGTTACTATCTCCTTTAATCTTGTCAGCCAACTAAGAGGTAAGTATGATCAGGAGCCCCATTTTATAAAACAGAAAATTGAGACCTGAGAATTTCTGTGACTATTCAGGTTCTTGAAGGGGCTAATGGGGACTGGACATGAATCTTAGGATTCTGAACCTGAATTCCTGAAGGCACAGTCCGTGAGAATAGACCCTATGTATGTCTCCTCTACTTTTGAAATCCTACGTCCTGAAATATTTATCAAATTCATATTTATTAAAAAGGCAATACATTCAATGCTTATTTTTTAGCCCCTACTATCTGGCAGTTATCATTTTAGACACTAGAGATATAGCTGTAAGCAAAATCAATAAAAATTCTTAACCCTCCAGAAGGGAAGATAATAAATAAATTAGCAAGTAAATTATCTGGCCTGCTGGATGTTGACAGATGTTATGGAGATAGATCAGAAAAGAAGGAAAGAGAATATGGGATGGGAGGAGGAAGGAGGAGGTAGTAGGAGACTTGCCACTTAAATAAGGTGGTCAAGAAATGTTGTAACAGTTGCCTGTTACTTGAAGGAAGACCTGAAGGAGGAGAGAAGTAAAATACATCAGGTCAGAGCTTGTCCTGCAGAAGGAACAACCAGATCTAAAACCCTGATGAAAACACCTCATTGAGGATTTCACTTTGTATGTCTGAGTAACAACAAAGGAATTAATTTTGCTAGAAAGAAATTAATAGCAAGAAAGAAAGATAGGAGTCTAAAAGGAAAGGGTGAGGCACACATTAGACCACTGTTAGGACTTTGCCTTCCACCTCCAGCGCGATGTGAAGCCACTAGAGAATTCAGCAGAACAGTGACAGAATCCATTGAAACGTTCCATTGAAACGGGGTCAATCTAGACACATACTTACAATAGACTCTTAAGCAAGGATGAAAGTAGAGAGATTAGTGTGGAAGAGTAATAATGACAACAGCTTTGACACATTTGGAGACAGAGTTGAGAGAGTTTGCGGATAAATTGGATGCGGAGTGGGAGCAGAGGTAGAGAGAGAGAGAGGAATCAAGGATGACCATGGAACAAATATTCAGCCTTGCTCTTTACTATACTTTACCTCCTCTTAATAATGACAACACTTCTATAGTGTAGTTTATAAAATAATTTTCTATACATTATTTTGTTGAACTATGAGCCGGGTTCTCAACAAGTGTCACCTCCTCCCAATTGAAGTTTATAAGTTTCAGGGATTTTTTGTAATTAATTAAGTTGGTTTCCTTAAATAATTATTTTAAATGAATAAAAAGAATAAAAATTAAAATAGGGAAACCTCAGGAGACTGATCTACATTGAAACATATGATTCAGATATTCCAAAGTTGAATAAAAGATTCAAAAATTTATAGATATAAAACTACCTAATGTTTTGTTAATAACCTGTCTTATATTTTTCTGAAAGTTTTTCATATCATAAAGAGCTCACATATTTTAATTTCTTTCCACAGAAAGACTGAATAGTGTTTTTTGAGGATTGTAATCAAGAGTATTCTTATGTTTTTGAGAAGTTGGATACTTGGGTTTCACATTATGGTTTTACATTTATTTTTATTGTCTAAATGATTTACTTAGCTTATTTATTTCAATCAATGCTTACAAGCAAAAGTTAATGTATTGTTTTAGACTATTACCTAATTTATGTCCATAAGACTTTGAAAATATTCCTGGAATCACTGACCTAGAAAGAACTTTAGTGCATACTTGATTCAGCCCTTCTCAATTATTCCTCAATTACTTTTAATCCACAATATTTTTAACATTGTGATACTTTTTAGTATTACAAGACTGAGTCATGATAATGTGTCCTTGAATATGTGGATTTTTCAGGAATAGGCCTAATAGGAACATATTTTCTAAATTCTGAAGAACTAGAAGAGGGTTGACCATGAAAATTAAATGAGTTCATACACATTTACTGTCTTAAACACCAACTAGCCATACTCAGAACTGAGTCTTTCTATAATTTGGGGAGTGATCAACTAATCCCTGTTTCTTGGAATTTTCCCCTTTTGCACTGAAAATCCCAAATCCTGGAAACTCCCTCAGTTTCAGACAAACTGGGACACTTGATCATCCTCTTCCAGAGACTTCTCCTCCCATCCCCATGATCACTGCTCTAACCAGACTTCTTTGTTTCTCAAAATCACAGAGTTTGCCCTAGATCCTGGGTCCTCTTACTCAAAAAGAAACCCACAGACTATGAGAGTTTAATGATAGGGAATGTTCAGTGAATAAACACTTTGTGTCACCTCTCCTACTTTCAAACTGTATATGTATGGGTGGTTTGTATGTTTGTGAGCATGTAAATTGCATTTCAATCAAATATACGCTCTTAAAAACAGTAAAGTCAAAATCGAATTATATCATAGGTCAGCAATACCATTCTGTCTTCACTACTGTAGCCTCACAATATTAAAATTGGATGATATGATTCCACCAACTATGATTTCCTTTTTCAAAATTGTTTACCTTTTCTTATGAATTTTAGAATCAGCTTACCTATATTTATGAGAAGTCTTTCCACATTTAATTCACTATTCCTTTCCTGGTTCCCTAAATCAGAAGTTTAGAATGTGGACTTAAGACAGCGTTTTTCTCTATTATAAGCGCTTAATATCGTAAATTTCCCTTTCAGTACTACTTTAGCTGCATCCTACAAAATATTAGTATTTTCATTTTAATTCAGTTTGTAATATTTTATAATTTCCCTCAAGATTTCTTTCACCCTTGGATTACTCGGAAATGTATTATTTAAGTTTCATGTGTTTGCAGATATCCTTGTAACCTATTATTGTTTTAATTACATTAAAATCTGAGAACATAGTTGGTTTGAGTTAAATTTCTTTTGCATTTCTTAAGTTTTATTTTATGATCCAAGTTATGGTCTATGTTGGTGGATGCTCCACATATGAACTTAAAATATGCACTCTGATATTTTTGAGTAGTGTCTGTAAATGTCGATTATATAAAATAGGTTGACGGTGTTACTCAGTTCCTCTACATTCTTGCTGATTTTTCTTTTGTATACTGATTCTATTACTGAGAAAGGAGTGTTGAAATCCAACCATAGTTGTGGGTTTGTTTATTCCTTCTTTCAGTTTTGTCAGTTTTCCTCTCTTGCATATTTGACTATCTCCTAGGGGCAAACAGGTTTGGAATTGTCTTACTAGATAATTGCTTATTTATTATGCATTATCTCCCTTTGTTTGGAGGACAGGATGAGATAACAGTTGTAACCAGTGAAGACCTCACCAGTGTTCTTAAAGTCACAGTTCTCTCTACTTATCAAAAAGGAAAGTTAATTCTCCATGGAGTTTTAGCTCCTAGCATTTCCTGTAACTAGCAATGCCATTTCTGACACACATGATGGAGGGGGGAAAAAAAGAGAGAGAGAGATGGATTTCTTCAATATGAAAGGAATTTTCTTTCCATTTCTTAAGCCACACCTGGGGGGCTTTCCTAGCCCTCTCTGTCTGTACCATTGTTAACTTCTGGTTTCCCAGTTGCTTTATCTTTAGGACAGAAATTAACAGAGTGAGAAAAACTAGTTAATTCACCAATCTGATGGTCCTTCAAATTCTGATGTTCTTCCCAATCTGCCTGTTGGGATGTTCTTCCTGTTTTCCTGTAAAGGAAACCTGCCCTATAGGTTTTCTTTACAATTATATAATGTACTCCTGGAAGTCAAGGCCAATATGTTAGTCCCCTCTTAATCATTCTGGTATCTAGACAAGCACCTGGAATGTAATATGTGTTGAATTTTAAAAAATAACATTTCATTAACAGTAAATGATGTAGAGTCTAGAATATCAGGCAAATGCCAATTCAAATTAAATTTTCTTGGTAAAATTATTATTTAAAAAAACAAACCAAACTGACTAACACAGTGGCCAATAAATGTGGCCACAATAAATGTGGCTAATACATTTATTTATTCAAAATGTAAAGTAACTCCTCTTACCTAATGAAAAGAAGAACAGACAGACTTCCCACAGTCTTGGAAGACCACATAGGGGTCTAAATATGGAAGACTGACTCTAAGAACTCACTAGCATGATTTCGAATGCATAGGGCAATGGTTTTGTCAGAAAGGGGAAAATATCATATCAGAAAAGAAACAGACATTAATGGCTGATATCACTGGTTAGAGGGCTTCCCCAGTGGCTCAGCTGTAAAGAATCCACCTGCAATGCAGGAGCCACAGGAGATGAAGGTTTGATCTCTGGGTCAGGAGGATCCCATGCAGGAGGGAATGGCCATCCACTCCAGAATTCTTAACTGGAGAATCCTATGGACAGAAGAGTCTGGCAGGCTACAGTCCATAGGGTCGCAAAGATCGGACTTAGCACACATGCACGCACGCATCACTGGTTAGAAGAGTCATGTTAAATTGGCTTACCATAAAGCTGAAAATACATTCTTATTAAGTGTTATAGAAGAGCACGTCATCTTAAATGTGGGTTAACTATTGCCTAACCAAGTCAATCCAGTTGGAACCTTTCTGATTATATAAGAGGCTACATCATGAAAAGCTGACCAATTCTGTATGATTACTTCTATTATGGTGTCATTCAGAAAAAAGTTTTTATAGTTAATCATTTAGAAGTAAACTAAAGTTTACTAAACATGACAATCATTGGGACATTTTAAAGTGTCTAAAACTAAAGTACTGACATAGCTTCATAAATTCCTATTTACCTGGTACATATTATTATTTATGTCTCTGATGACATTATTTATCTGAATATATATACTGAGCTTACAGAATAATTCAGAAGTGGTTTCTTTTAAATTGAATAATCAATAATTATTCATTTGTATGCTTACTCAAAGTTCCAGATCATACTATGAAGAAACACTAATATATAAAATGAATTAAACATACTGTTCCTGAAATTGTCTATTCATGTATTCATTTTTCAATAATTTTAAGTACCAACACATGTAACAAGAAAAGTTTGAGATAAATATATAGTTCCTTTTAGGATAATAATAAAACCAAACTATGTTCTTGAACCCCTCTTTAGGAGTATATGTCACCTTCCCACAAGGGAGGTGTACAGAATGCAAAATACTCTCACCCTTCTCCTCAAGGATGATCATCTTGTAAAGAAGGTCCACATATCAGTCATACCAGCTCATCCAACAAGGTTTTGCAATTCACTCTCCCTCAGGTTAAATAGGAAAGTAAGATTACACAGACATGTGTGTGCACGTGTATAGGCATGGGTGTCCAAGTATGCATATCTCCCAACCCTTCCACTGAATAACAGACGCCACATCAAAGATTCAACTTTGTTATATAGCTCTCATTACCAGGCACTTTCATATATATATGTGTGTGTGTGTGTGTGTGTGTGTGTGTGTGTGTATTTTGGTCAGACCAAATGCAAGGAAGATTACATAGAGGGGAGATAAAATTAGGGGCGAGGTTTGGTGGTTTGGAGGCCCAGTATCATTATTTTTTCATGCTTGTTGCCTGAGAGATTTAACTGCAATTTCAAGTTTAAAGTACAGTAGTATAAATTACATAACAGAAGTTTGATATATTAAATGAAACCACATAGAGAAAGACACTGTTATAGCTCAAACTCCTTACCTTACAAGTGACAAAAAGAAAACCCTCACCTTATCTAGAAATTAATTAAAATAACCTTAAAATAACCTAACAAAATTAGAAGAAAAAAAAAGTGTGCTGAATCTAAGTGGATTTGTTGAGTGATGGAAGAATAGCATTAGAAGCAGGTTGGGTTTAAATTCCTACTGTGTTACCTCACCAGCATCTCTTTTTCTTCACAGAGAAATTAAGGATAATTATACCTCCATCAACTCTTCTAAGGTCTTTGCAAGGTTTAAATGAGAAAGGCAGATAAAGCTATTTTCAACATATATGTCACATAAAAGCACTCAGTAATGCTAATTGCCAAGACAGTGTCTAAGAAAAGAAAGGAAAGGAAGCTGTTGGTAAAAAACAAAACAAACAAACAAACAAACAACCCATTTACAAGAGGAAGGCGTGTTAGCACCCTAGTCTCTGACATGTAAGGTGGCTTAGTCCCTTCTGTTTAGAAATAAATATGAGTTCAAACTCTATGAAATGCACTGGGAAGCTCAAAAAGAAGTTCCAACCACAAAAATTAAAAAAAAAAAAACATTCCCTTAAAGTTAGGGGAATAAGTGGGCTGGCCCTGGTAAACACATATTTTTAGAGTCAGCTTTAAGGTTTAGCTGTGGGATTAGCATTCCTATATGGTGGCAGATGCAAATAAGAAAATAATAGCACAAATCTCTAGAGTTGGGATGGGTGACAGTTCTATTTTTTTCAATCTCTAAACAGAAGTATGAACAGCATCTAAATTATTCCACTTTAAATTACTAATTTCAGAGTTCAAGTCATCAAACTAAGATCTGAACTAAATCCACACACCCCTCTAGAAAGAGATTTCAATTTCAGAAGGGACTATATAACAAGGCACTACCCCAGGAAGTCTCCCTTCCCTGAAACGTCTAGTATTCATCTTTCACAACCACAAAGTATTAGAGAAGTTGCTAGCTTATTCTCTGCAAGACTCTTGGAAGAGTTTGCTGGCACATCGTGTCCTATCTTGAGGTTTACAAAAGGGAAAGGACAGTTTGACAAAGCCATGTCAGGGAAATATCGTTTTTACCAGCAAGTCAAAGGTCAGATTGTAATTTAAGCAGCAGTTGGCTTGTCAAGGCTTAGAATACGCCCTGGTTTCATCTCACAGACAGGGAGAAAAGCAATCCGTTAGCAGTCTTCAAATGGAAAGTTTAAGTCAGGACAAAAAAGAAGTCAACTTGTTTTGCCATTTTTTTTTTTTTCCTGATTGGTCAGCAGACAGCTTTGTAATTGTTCTGTTGATGACACAGGGTTTTTTCATGTTAGTTTTTTTTCCTTTTTTTTTTTTTTAATGTTAGAAACATTAGATATCTGATTTTGTTTGATGTCCTTTTTTCTCTCTCTCTGGTCTCAAAATACATGGAAACCTAGGCAACTGAAGGTACACCTGGACACCAGGAAACGAGCAATCACTACCCAGATGTTGATTTAAACGAGTCCAAAGTTCAAAAACAACCTAAATGATTTGCATACAAAAAAGCCCATAACTGCTTACACAAAGACAGCATTACAGCTGACCTTGATTTGATTAAGAAGCCATGATTTGTGATGCAGGTTCTTTGGAAGCACAGCCATAATTTCAGGGTAACACTTTGGGAAGATTTGAGGGAAAAGAGTTTAGAACTCTGAGACCCACCTCTGCTTCCTAGAATTTGAGTTGACTCCACTTTCAACTTTAACCCCACTGAAGAGAGCTGCACCTCTGCCTATTGGTTTATTGCTAGAATTATCTTTCGGCCTACATGTTTTTGCTGTTGTTGTTCCTGCTGTTATTTCATATACTATTAACCGGATTTCGCTTGTCAGCTTAGTATTTAGCAATGTTAAAATATTGCTTAAGTTTGTTGACCTAAATTGTAAAAATACTACATTTCCATTGCAAAGGAAAGAATCTAACCATCCAAAAAAGCCTACTCCCCAAACAGCAAATCTTAGTTATGTTGAACTCAATCTCATTTTTAACACCTGGTCCTTGTGGAGTGCCACGTTTCTCCCATGGACTGCACCAACAGCGTTGTACCCGCCTCCCTGGGGCCTCTCAGACCCGGGGCTTTTCACTTTCCAATTAGCAGCCAGAGTGATCTGTTCAAACCTAAGTCAGATCGTGCTACTGTCTGTGCTCAAACATTCCCATAGCTTCCCACTGCGTTGGGCTGGAATCTAAACAATCCTGAGATGAACAGCCCCTTCCAACTCTCTCTTTGCTCTCTTTCCTCCAGTCACACTCACCTTCTTGCATTTCCCTGATCTCACCCACACTTTCCTGGCCCAGGCTCATTGCCCTTGCTAAACCCCTCACTGGGAACACCTTCTCATTCAGGTGTCTGCTCAAAGAGGCCCACTTATCCAAAATAGCAATCCCTGACACCCTCTCTTCTCTTATCTTGCTTAATGTTTTCCTAACACCATTCATTATGGAGACTGTATTTCATAGTTGTTTGTTCTCTGCCTCCTTCCTGAATATGAATTCTGCAAGAGCCAGGACTTGTTTGTTCCCTGCACTGGGTTATCCAGCTGAGGAGGGGGCATTAATTATTGACTGAAACTCACTCCACTAAAGTAACCACTGTTAACACCTTTGTGTAGACCCTTCTAGATATTTTCTACCTACTCACAAGCAGGTTTTCAGAAACAATTGTTTTTAATGACATTGCTTTGAAAATGTCTATGTATATGCACGTGCATTTTCAAACACTCTGTTTACCTAGATTTCCCAGAGCAGAGGTCACCAAGTCCCTCTCTGGCCATTTCACATTAAGTTGTCTCTCCTTGCCATGATCCAACCTTTCATCTGCCATCTTCCTTAGGGCTTGCTCCATCTCCTTTAGATGTTAACTTTGTCAATATTCATTGTCTCTTTTCTATTTTCTGTTGATATGCTTAGATCTTGGCTTTTGTTTAAGAAAAAACAATGTATTTTTCCTCAAATCATTTCTCTCTGCTATTTTATCATTTTTCCCCTGTAACTACAAGTGTATCCTACATTTTCGGTCTCCTCTTTTCCACAACTCAATTGCTCCATAAGTCCCCCCTACACTCTGCTTTCTGCTCATAGGATTCTAATAAAACTGTTTTCCAAGTGCACCAATTACTTTCTATTTGCTAAACCCAAAAGCTTTTCTTTGTATAATTTTCTAGATATCTGATGAGCACCTAAAAATAATTACTATGACAATTTTTTTCTCATGACAGGCACTGTACTCTAAGATGGCCATGATTGAGGGAGTCTTACCACACCTCACTTCTTCAAAATGAATATTCAATTGCCTACAGGTCAGTTCACGCTTTTCCTGGAAAAGTAGTAGAATCTAACTAATCATATATCAGAACCACTTGACCCACAATTCCCTAGAACTTGGAAATAGTTCTAGTGCGTCTTATACCCAAAAGGACCAGTAACAAGTTATTGAACTAAACTATAAAAACAGCAACTTCCCTACTTCTAATTAAATAGCCTTGTGATAAAGACTGATCTAACTGATCCCTCTAGTTCAAGTCTTTAGGAGTTTTGTCCAATAGCAAGCCCTAACTTATATCCTAGCTACTTGGGCCCAGCTTCCTATTTTGTTTTATTGGCCCCGGTCTGCTGTAGAACTGGGTTTTGATCCCTTTCTGGCTTTTTCATTTAAGTGGATTCCACTGTTACATGAAGTATGCAACTGTCTGGGCTGCCCTGGTGGCTCAGGAGTAAAGAACTCACCTGGCAATGCAGGAGACAGGTTCAATCCCTGGGTCGGGGAGGTCCCCTGGAGAAGGAAATGGCAACTCACTCTAGTTTCTTGTCTGGGAATTCCCATGGACAGAGAAGCCTGGCGGGGTCACAAAAGAGTGGGACACGGCTTAGTGACTAAATAGCAACAATAACATTCTCAGCTTCACTAAGCTTCTGCTGGCCTCTGGCTTATTCTCCTTTCTTTGTTTCATTTCTACTTTTGTTGCTCATGTTCAGCATGGATATCTTCATCCTGTGAGGTCCTCTAAATCCCCTTCAATGCTGATTCTCTGTCAAAAAGACTGAAAACAATTAGAAAGAGTCACATCTATTGTTACTAAGGATGGTTTCTTGTATTTTGATGGAAATATGCACTGTTACTGGAGAAGACAATGGCAACCCACTCCAGTATTCTTGCCTGGGAAATCCCATGGACGGAGGAGCCTGGTGGGCTACAGTCCATGGGGTCGCAAAGAGTCCGACCGACATGACTGAGCAACTTCACTTTCACTTTTCACTTTCAGGCACTGGAGAAGGAAATGGCAACCCACTCCAGTATTCTTGCCTGGAGAATCCCAGGGATGGGAGTCTGGTGGGTGTCCAAACCAGCGGTTCCAATGTGGGAATCTCTGCCATAGCAATAAAAGTAGCAATATATAAGATGTCTACATAAAGGGGTATTTATTGAAACACTGCTTATAATGGCTTAGAAAACTGGAAATAAATGCCCATATCCTAGGACAAATGTCTTAATACTGGATCATATATGCATATCACAGGATGACCATGAATTAGTGCTACTGAAGATTACTTTAAGGGACTGTTGCATGAGATAAACAAGTGGTAGAAAAGGTTTTTCTTAGGATGATATCACTTCTGTAAAAGGAAACTATTACCAACTCTTCCTTATACATACATACATAAATATATATATGCATATTTTATGCAATTATGTAAGTACAGAGAAAATACATTTAAATTCCTATTAAATGAGCACACCGAAGCATGGGCTATCTGGGGTATGAATGGGCTTGGGAACAGTGGCCTTGATGTGAGTGGAGGAGAAAAGTGAGAGGAAGAAGGGAACAGAGTCCTCTCCACAAAAAAAGACCGCTTTTTAAAAAGCACAAATGTTCACATTCATCCATTTCTATAAAAATAATAGCAAATATTTTGATAGCTCCTACTCTATTCCAGGCATTGCCTTAGTGCCAAATATGTTAAATGTACTTAATCTTCCACCAACTCCGTGAGGGAGATACTATTATAAACCTCGGTTTTACAGACGATAAAACTGAAATACAGGAAAATTAAGAGACAAGCTAAAGTCACACAGTGAGAAAGAGGAGCTTTGAATCTAAATCCAGACAGTCTGGCTCCAGAGATCACATTCTTAACCATATGTGATGATGCCTCTCAGGGTATATGCAGTGTATAAAGAAAAGAAAATTAAAGGTAATTCTTAAAGATGCACACACGAAGAGGTAATTAAAGGAATAATATTTCTTTTAAATTGTGCATTTTACTAAACTAGATGAATCTTTTCCTTTATTTGGACCTGACTGCATTTTTGTAAGTTTTATATTTAACTATATTTAATATGAGCTACTATTACTTTGCAGCTTGTGACTTCTGTTCTGAAAGGATTACCTTCTCTTGGATGGTATCAATTACACCTATAATGATTTTGGTCCCAATAGTCATCAAAAATCTAAGTATCAAGGATCTCATTTCAAGAGCTGTTGATAGAAGTGATTAACTGCTTGTTACAAGTGCTTTTTTAGATATGATTCTCTTCCGCAGTGAAATATGGATTAGCTAAAAGGTGTTTTTTGGTCAGAATGAAAGAAACTTCTTGTGGTTAATGCAAGAGTCTACAATATATTACCCTCTATTTGGTGGGGAAGGACCAACGTGAAGGCAACATTATTCTCTGAAATTGAAATTAGTAAAAATCAATTCCCATCACAAGAAAAGACTTTCTTACTACAAGAAAAGAACTTGGGGCTGGAGGTACAGGTTCAAACTTGACTCTGGTTTACCAGGCAGAGTCTGAGTTCTTCCCAGGAGGACCTGCGTGCTTAGTGATACTCTTCAAGTTCTCATTCAATCAAGCAAGCTTCAAGCTCTGGTTTTATTTTTGTTTGTTTTGTTCTTATGTTTTTCCTACTGAACTCATTTAAGCAGCAGTTTCTTCCTGACCGGAGGAAATTAACTGATTCGGCTTATCTTGTGCAAACTATCTTCCACTTCAAATTTATACTCTGACATCCTGGTTTCCAGATCAGTGTTTGTGTGTGTGTTCTTGTTTGGTCTGAATTTGTGCTCCAAAGTTTAGTCACCTCTGAGGAAGCTGATTAATGGAGACTCTGGACTTGCAGCAAGAAGCAAACTTCATTCCCATGTCACCTCCCAGGCCTTGTCCTGTATCCAGGCTTCTTCCCACAATTTGACATCTGTGAGCTGCAATGCCTCACAGCGAAAGGCCTCTGACCATGAAACCGTCTGTCTTTAAAGATACATCTTGATCTTGACATGCATCAAAATGCATATTCAGGCTTTAGAAGAGTGATGCCTAAGGTGATTCTAAATGATGGAATGGAAGAGGGACAAAATGAAAGATTCTTTCATTCTTAAATAGATTGAGTATGCATCTGAATGCCTGGAGGCAAACTCTGATTGACAGAAAAGATATATATTGGGACAGAGGTTAAAGGTGGACAGAGAGGTTTCAGAATTGTCAATGTAGTCATTGTCACTAAAGCATTCAGCCAAAAGAGGCCACTGAGATATGTGGAGAAAGGGAAGGAAGCTAGTGGGTCAAGGACAGACTTTTCTGAAAAAAGAAGAAAGATGTGGCAAAAGAAAGAAAGATGAATAGAAAGAAATAGCATTTATAATGAATGCTCTTGCTAAATAGGAAGGACTGGGATTTGTAGGATAATTGGAAGAATGGGAGGGTTGACATTAGGTGAAAATCAATGGTTCTTAATTAACACCACCCCAAAAAGAAAGGATGATGGAGGTAGAGAAATGGATGATTTATACAAAGTAAGGTCAATCTCAGTTAGAATAAATTACAGAATTTGTAGATGGTCACAGACACTGTGCATTTTTTTTTTTAATTCTAAGTATTGAGTTTATGAGTAGAGAAGCATACGAGTATAGAACAGAAGCTATTCACATCCAATCAATAGCCTGCTTTTACAAATAAAGCAAGCTGCCATTACTAAAACATGGAACAATGAATAGGTGGCCTTATGTCCATGATCCAGAGGTCAACTCACTGAAAGGTTCTTCACTTTACAAACACTCATTGTAGCCTGACCCTGTTTCATCTGTCATGACTTCACTCTGTACACTTGGTTTTCTCCTACAAGTCGAAACAACAAACCTGAAAATCTGAATCTATAAATCCATGTATAGAAACATATCAAAAATATAAAAAGAGAAAGGTTTAGCCTGTTTAAGAGGAGAACTAGATGTTAAAAAAAAAAAAAACTTCACACATGTAATGGAAAGAATATGAACCAGCTTTTTATGAAAGGACAGAGTAGTGAGGGACATAAGAAATAAAAAAGAAAAGGAGTTTTCACCACTACATTAAGCTGGCACTCAGTTCAACTCAATTTAGGCACTCAGACAGCAGTATGGAGACGGAACAATGAAGTCATCAGAGGGGCAACAACCAGATAGGACAAAGAGGGAAGGAAAAAATGTAAGGCTGTCTGCAGAATACATGGTTTTCCTTTTCTGATCATTAGGAAAGGAAAAAGAGATGCTGAATATTGAACGTCCTAGGAAAGATAGTATAAAGTAGAAAAGACCCAATCTCAATGTATTTAATAAACTTTGAGTGTTTTATCAATTTCAAGGCAAAATCTTGAAGACATTTAAAAAGGTCAAAGTTTAAAATCACAGAGCTACTAAATTGACTTACATGAATTGTCCTAGCTATGAAAGCTTAGAGACATTTAGATGTGAAAAATCACAATTAGATTAACTCACATGGTATTGGTAACAAGGGAAATGGTATTTATCTTGTGCCTTGTTAGTATATTATTTTATATCTCACTCTTTGTTAGCAGTGAGCTAACCAGTATTTCTCCAGTGCAACAAACAACTCAAAGAAGTGTTCAGATATCTTTATTTGCATCATTTGCATATTGTTTTAAAAAGGGCCTTTGGTGTGTAGAAGGAGGTTGATATTATTTTCCGTGATTTTCCTGGTTTGGGTTTTGTTGATTTTTGTTTGTTTGTTTTTAATCTCCCTGACCTCATTTATTTACTTCTGGATTAAGTCCCTACTTTGCTCAAGCACCTTGCAATCATTCCACCCTTAACACCAGTACGCCTGGTGACAGCTTCCAAATTTTATACACAGATTTTCAGCAAGAAGGAACCAAGTAACAAGAACCAGACCTAGGAATTCATTCTTTGAGGGTTATGCACTAATACACAACCAAAAAATAGAAATTAATATTAGAACTATTTCCTGGAAAAAGGCCTTGAAAACATAACGGTGCCTTTACCCACCCAGAGTGAACTCCTGTTGCAGGAAAATCACAGTGTAAGATTAAAAAAGAAATTCAAAAAAATAAATCATCAGTGGCCAATGTAGAGCCAACATTTATTTTAAGTTGGTTTCCGCAAGAAATAATAGACTTGGAAATGGCATAATAGGCCTATTGGGCTGTGCAGTCAGGAATAACCACCACAAGGGAGTGAGAAGAGAAGAATGAGGCCCCTTCCCATCCCAACTCTCAGCTGATGCCTCTGCCCGGTCAGAGCTCCCACTTAGCAGAGCAAACCTCTTGGGATTAACTTTCTCTAGGACACTGTTACCCTTATAATTGTGTCCTGGATCTGATCTTCAGATTTTCCTGCCTCTTTCTCCAGAATATTAGACTCTTTTTGTATACCACTAATGAGCTCCTCTAGCTATCACTCTTTGCTTTAAGTTGATTCATCTTCTTCATCCTTATTTCTTCAATGCATTCAACCCCCCAAAACAGCCATCTAACCTTGTAAGCACGGGCTCCCTGGAACCTGTCAAGTGCCTGGGATCTTTTTTACACACCCATGCATCACTTTCTCTGGTCTCTCATCTGAGTTCATCAGTTCAGCACTAGTGACAGTTTGTATAAAATATCAGTACTTTCTGGGAGTGATCAATATTCTATTTACCTGGAATAAGAGAGTCCCTGTTGTCAGCAGGCTGGCAGACAACCCAGCTCCAAAATCTCGTTTAAAAGAGTCTGTTTCCTAGGACCACACCTGGCAGTCTGTGTCTCTAGTTGGTTTCTGGAGAAACAAATATTGAGATGCAGATTTGCATTCAGAGGGTTTCTTGGGCTGTGCTTTCAGAAACATGTGAAACAGGAGGAGGGAACCCTCCTACCCAGAGAGAGGATGTAATTGCCACAGAGGACTCAGGTGCTCTCATAAGAGGCTCTGAAGCCGCACCGTCCTACTGAGATGTTTCTAATCGAGGCAATGGGTCCCAGAATTATACTCCTATGTTGACCACTGAATGTGGCCTGCTCTTGAAGGAGGCTGCAGTACTAGGCAAAACCATTTCCTTTGGCTGAGGCCAACTCCCAGGGCAGGAGCTAGCTGTGAACTGACACCTTCACCATTCTTTAGCCGCAGGGAAATGAGTGTCTCATACCTCAAGAGTGGCTCTCGGAAGAACAGCGGATCATCCACTATGGCATCGAAGCTACAGGTGGCGTCCTGCAGTGGAGGAAGCCAGGTAATCTGTGCACACTGGGTCCCAGACTGACGCTGCAGCCCGAAAGAATTTTCCCATTCAAATCCTGTATGACCTCCCTCTTAGTCAATCAGTCAGGCTGAGGTGCCTTGACCGACACCTTTTCACAGAAGAGAGTTGTCAATAATTTGCCTGATCAGGGTATATTTCCTCCTGTGGTAAGGTTCTTCCACAATCATTAGAGTCAGCATGGCATAAATTACCTCCGAACCGTGGTTCTGAACACATTTTGACAGATTATGAGTAACTACCCGGTATATCGCAGGACTAGTTAACATCCTTGCTTCCTCTGATCCAGGAGACATAATGAATTCCAGGGGGTTCTGGTAGAGTTGAAAGCCTTTAGCAAGCCAAATGCTCCACATAATTAAATGTAGATTGGGGAGAGTTCTGCTTGAAAATCAGAGTGAAACAGCATAACATATGGCCCGGGTGTCAAATTTAAAAGGATATTTGGAGAAAGAAGTGTGCCTATCTGGAGGCAAATGGCCATGAAGCCCAGGAAAAGAAAATCCTGGAATCATTTCAAGGTTAAAACTCAGTGCGGCAAAGGTGATCCACAGTATTAATGTTGAAATTTCTCTCTTCCTTTTCGATCACCTTTAATGCTTCCTCTGTGAGTCCACATAAGCTTCATATGTCGATTCCATGAAATTTGGAATGAGTACCCCCATAAGGAAATAGGAAGAAAAGCCAAGTTTTCAACTCAAGGTTGAGTATGTGCTTATTTGCAATGCAAAGTAACTGATAACAGAAGATGGAGAAGTGAAAAAAAGCATCTCACTCAGATTTAATGCAGATATTTTTACTCCTGTGAATGTGTGCTTACCACACATTTCATTAATAAACACACAAACAAACAAACCAAACAAAAACATTCAGAATTTTAAGTAAAAACTCTCAACTACACATGGATTTTTCTCATTCATTGCAAACAGGGTTAACCCTCTTGTACAATGTAAAATGGAAGGCCACTGTCTATCCACTCCTGAAGCTTCTGAATTCAGTGCTTCCTTACTTGCTTTCAGAAGATGACATCAAGTTTATACAGCAACTTTTAAGGGAAAAAGAAAAATAGAAGTTACTGACTGGAATTTCCTCAACTTTTGGTTACTAAACCTCTTTTCCACCTGTTATAACAAGGGAGAGTTCCTCCAGCTATATACCACCAATCTTTCAGCCTGTGGTCCTATTCCATCCCCCATAAAATTCTCAGAAACTTTCTGCTCATGATTCTGCTTTTTCTTTCCTGTGCTCATGTTTTTTTTCTCTTTTCCCACTGGAACATTTCAGTAAGCCAGGTAACATGTGTAACTTGCACTATGCTAGCTGCTTCTATATCTTCCTCTTAAGTAAGACTTTCCAGCTTACACTCATATAGTTTCCATTCTCACCACTGCAAAGGCTCTTGCTGATATTACCAATAATTTCAATGTGGCTAAAGCATCTTTTCTGAATTTACAGTAGAATTTTTTCCCCATTGAATAATCCCTGCTGTATGTTCAGGCAACCCGAGATGTCTGTTCTCTTGCTCTCTGTACATCCCCACTTGACCAGTACCTGCTTCATCTACATCTTACTCACATAAGTGACTTTCTCTTAATCACAGAGCCCTGCCCAGACTAGTGATTGTTCTCAGTTCAGTTCAGTTCAGTCGCTCAGTCGTGTCCAACTCTTTGCGATCCCATGGAATGCAGCACACCAGGCTTCCCTGTCCATCACCAAATTCATGTCCATTGAGTCAGTGATGCCATCCAACCATCTCATCCTCTGTTGTCCCCTTCTCCTCCTGCCCTCAATCTTTCCCAGCATCAGGGCCTTTTCCAATGAGTCAGTTCTTCACATCAGGTGGCCAAAGCATTGGAGCTTCAGCTTCAGCATCAATCCTTCCAATGAATATTCAGGACTGAGTTCCTTTAGGATGGACTGGTTGGATCTCCTTTAAGTCCAAGAGACTCTCAAGAGTCTTCTCCAACACCAAAATTCAAAAGCATCAATTCTTCAGCACTCAGCTTTCTTTATGGTCCAACTCCCAAACCCACACATGACTACTGGAAAAACCATAGCTTTGACTAGATGGACCTTTGTCAGCAAAGTCATGTCTCTGCTTTTTAATATGCTGTCTAGGTTGGTCATAGCTTTTCTTCCAAGGAGCAAGCGTCTTTTAATTTCATAGCTGCAGTCACCATCTGCAGTGATTTTGGAGCCCAAGAAAATAAAGTCTGTCACTGTTTCCATTGTTTCTCCATCTATTTGCCATGAAGTAATGGAACCAGATGCCATGAACTTCATTTTTTGAATGTTGAGTTTTAAGCTAGCTTTTTCCCTCTCCTTTTTCACTTTCTGTAAGAACTATCTCTACTATAACAGTTTATCAAAGGGACAGGCCCCTCTGCTGGTTTTCCTCACAATCAATGAACCAACCTGACTATTTCCTCACCCTCTTCGTAGCAAAGAATGACTCCATGTCCTGTTTGCCCTCTGCCACATACGGTAGGGTGTCACTCCAAGACCTTGCTTCAGATGTGTAAGATCCCCAATATCCATTAAACTGATGTCTCTGTCCCTGACTCACAGCTCTTTCTTCAGTCTTGAGGATGAGCAAGTACAGGGCTTGCAGGCCTGTAGGGTGCAAGCACTTACTTACTTCTTTGATTATCATGAACTTCCAAACTCTTGATCCTTCCTTTTCTCCTCTAGCTACTTCTCATCTCCCCAGACTTTAAGTGTTGACATTCTCCAAGATTTGTCACTAGTCTCTTTTCCTATCTTGCCTTTTATTTTCTCCTTAAAGTGAGCTCATTGTCCTAGAAAACTATTGCTGCATAATATATAACAATAAAATATCAGTGGCATACATCTTGCCAGTGAATCTATGAGTTGGATTCTTGTTAATCTGGACTGGATTTGACTTGGTTTGTCTTCAAGAGACAAGTTAGGTCCAGGTCGGCTCACTTCTTTCCTACTCCTTGTACCAGCAGCTCACCAAGGCTGGTGAAAGGCTATCACACAATAGGGAAAGCCCAATTGCATAAGCACAAGTTGACTATGTCACATTTGCTAACATGTTATTGGCCAAAACAAGTCACATGGTAAGCCCTAAGTCTGGGAATGGGGAAGTAAATTATTTTCATGGTGGGGGGTAGGGGAGGAAGTAGATGTTTTGTGAACAGCGATTTAATCTCCTATATTAATTATATATTTAGGACAATGATTCTCTCTCTATATATATATATATATATATCCAGTTCAGAATTTCCTCTTAACATTTGACCTGTATATGGAGTTGTCTACTTGACATCTTCAACTGGTTAGTCACAGATACTTCCACATTAACATATTCAAAATTCATTCTCTCTCTTGTCAGATTTTATCTTCCTTCATGATTCCCTAATTCAATACATAGTATCATCATTCACCAAGTTGTATGATCCAAGTATCTTTAATATCTTCTTCTTAACTACTCCCAGGAAAATAGAATTAATCAATAATGGACATTTACTTAAAATCCAAAATATCTCTTAAAAAAGTCTCTAGACCCACATACAACCTAAAGATACTATCATCTCTTGCCTAGACTATAGCAATAGCTTTCTGACTATTCAACCCTACATCCACTTTGTCCCACTAAACTCAAATCCATTCTCGACAACGTACTCTGATATTTTTTCAAACAGGACTTATTTTCAGTGATCCTGCCACTGACTATACACACTCATGTACATACACACACAGTGACATCCCTTCAATAATTTCAACAGCCTTCTCTTGTGCCTCTTCCTTTGTTTTACTCTTTGTTCCAGCCATACTAATCTTTCTTCTATTTCTCAAAAAGTTAATGTTCCTTCTCATTCAGGGCCTTCAACCATACTATTTCATCTTTCAGAATGACTGTTTTTCCCAGCTACTTGTTCATCTTTCACAAGTCACCTCATAAGTCATTCTATTTACTGTATAACTTCATAGCATTCTGTACTTCTTCAAGACTCTTAGGAAAATTATGACTAAATTACCAATTGTGGTGTCTATTCCACCCCTACCCATCTGCATTCTTCTCCCAGAAATAGAGTATAAGCCTCATGTGAGCAAAGACCATTTATTATTTATTCATTTCTGTAAATTTAGCACCCAGTTCCTGGTACTTAATATATAATTAATAAATATCTGTTGAGTTATTGAATAAGTAAATAAGTCCTAGATTATCACTGAACATTAGTGTTAAAATAACCCTTAAGAAGACCTTAAAATAATCTTCTTTAACCCTCAGTCTTACACCTGAATTCTCTGTGAATTCATCCGCCACATAACTCCAACAAGATTAAAGAAAGTTTCCAATATCATTGAATCAGTGTTCGCACATTTAGAGTTTAGAACCACTACTCTTCTTTAATGTTTTTGTCCATACTACCTACAAAAAATTAAAACTCATATGCCCTTAGAATATAAAAATTAAAATCAAAGTTGTAAGCATAAATCCTTATGTCCATGATATTCTTAGAGTATCTGCATATATTAGTGCTGCATATATTAAGTGAAAAAAATAATATCACTATGAGAGTCAGAAGACAAGCCACAGACTGGAAGAAAAATAACTGATAAAGGACTGGTATTCACCATATACAACGAACCCTTAAAAACTCGATAATAAAGGAACTCCCTGATGGTCCAGGGATAAGGACTCAGTGTTTGGTGCTTTCACAGCCATGGCTCAGGTTCAGTCCCTGGTCAGGGAACTAAGATCCTCCAAGCCACGCTGTGCAGCAAAAGAAGAAAAACTCAGTAATAAGAAAATGAACAAACCAATTAAAAATGGGTAGAAGACATGACCAAACACCTCACCAAAGAAGATAAACAGATGGAAAATAAGCATAAAAAGAGATGCTCAACAGCATATGTCATCAGTGTATTTCTAAATAAAACAACGATACCACTACATACCTATGATAACAGTCAAAATTCAAAACACTGACAGTAGCAAATGTAGGCAAATATGCGGAGAAAAAGGATTCCCATCTACTGCTGGTGGGAATGTAAAATGCCACAGCCACTGTGGATGATAATGGCAATTTTTTAATGAAACAAAATATTATATTAACCATACAATCCAACAATCATGTTACTTACTATTTACCCAAATGACTTGAAAACATGTCCACACAAAAACCTGCACACAAATGTTTATAGTAGGCTTACTCATAATTGCCAAAAATGGAAGCCTTCAATCAGCAAATGGAGAAACAAACTGGGGTATTAATACATCCATAAAATGGAATATTATTCAGTGATAAAAAAAATATATGCTATCAATATATGCCACAGAAAGAAATGGATATAACAAGTGCATGTTGCTAAGTGAAAGAAGTCAATCTTAAAAGGTTATGTCTTATATGATTCCAACTATATGACATCTAGAAAAGGCAAGTCTATGGAAACAGTCAAAAGAACAGTGGTTGCCAAGTTTTTTCAGAAGGGGGAAAAGAATGACTAGGTGAAGCATAGAATATTTCCAAGGTGGTGAATTTCTTCTTTCTAATACTGTAATGGTGGATATATACCACTATACATTTGTAGAAACCACAGAATGTACAACACTGGGTAACTGCTGTTTATTATAAACTTTAGTTAATAATAATGCATCTGTTTTGGCTCAATCAGTTGTAATAAGTGTACCACATTCTATATTAATAATACAGAAAACTGTGTCAGTGTGGTAATTGAGAAGGTATATGGGAATTCTGTGTTGTCAGCTCAATTTTTCTGTAAACCTAAAGTGGTTCTAAAAAATTACCTATTAATTCTTAAAGGAAAAGGGATACAGGAAACAGTCATATGGTAAATAGTCTGTGGTTAACATAGAAAAAAAAGAAATAAATTCTTTATCATCTAGCACCATGATTGTTGTGGACCAACTGGGCTTAATAAGTTAGTAGCATACTAACTTATGAACAGTGGATGTGGGAAAACAGGGCAATACAAAACTGGTTAAAAATAAAAGTAATAACCTTCATTTTTTACTGTTGATAAATAAATTAAAGATAGGATACTGAGAATTTGGTCATGAATTTACTTTTCAGATGATTTCTTAGTTTCCTAGTAGCAGTCTTCAACCAATTTTTTCTTGCTCCTATTAAATTCTTTCATAAGACAGTGGACAGATGCTTAGCAGCTGTTGCTGCATGTCAGGAAGCAGCTTTATAACCCTGTCTCCCAGTGAAATAAATACAAAGTGTAGGTTATAGAAGTTCCAGTTCTCACATCAGTGGTATGTACTGGGAATGCTATAATGGCTACCACCTGATACATGCAGAAGGAAAGCAAGTAAAAAAATGTTCCATGCACCTCATGCCTTTCTGAAAAATGATAGCTTTCCCCCCAAGACATATGGAAACAACTGCTTTCCTGAATGTGTAATGTCTCAGGGTACAGACGAAGCCAGTCGGCTTGACAGATAACAGCAAGGAGAGAAATATATGAACATTTCTCTTTGGGCCAAGAAGCAATAATGTGTCTTACTAGAGTTACTGCCTCTATTAAAACGAGATACAAGATATTAATTGTACCACTACAGGAGATAGAAACAAGGGCTGGAGCAAAGCTCCAAAACAGCATGGAAACTGTCACTTCCCCAGTTCCGCCTTCTCTAATTAAGTCCCAACGGGGGCTCCTGTTCATTTCAGTAATGGGCACTTCTCAGGATAAATGATATTTAAACACACAGAAAAATTCCTGCATCCAAATTGGTCACCAATTCAAATTCTTTAGCGGGCAGTGACGGCAAATTGGTACACACTCCTCCAATGTCTGTTTGTTTACCAGCAAGCAATTGTGAGTTAATGAGCAATTGTGAGTTAATGCCTCTTCGGAGCAGACCATGGCTATAGTTAAGTCTCAAGTCATCAAAGGACAAGAGAGACCCAAACACCAACAATATGGGGCAATATAGACAATTCAGTTTGGCAGGAACCAATACCAGAACCAGAATGGCAGCTGTTTGCAAATCTGTAGTTTTCAATTTAGCTGATTTGAGGGAGGGGTTTTCTCTTTTCCTAGAAAACCTCCAGCCACGACGAATGTTTTGTGTGAGCGCTCATAGGCGAGCCAGAGGGAATACGCATGCGCACACTGTACTGGCTCCTGATGACTCTGCCTCTTTGCTCATTCCCCTCCGTTTCCTATGCTTGCGTTTCTCTGCCTGCTTCTGGGCTGACTCTAGTCTTTCTCCACACCGGTGCTCAGGCACCTTTTAATGTTCATTTCGCTTTGCCTGGACTTTCTCTAATCTTATTAAACTTTCCAAAGACAGGAAACAAAACTATGTCTCAAATTGAAAATCACAAAAACTGGCAAAACCTATCATAATGGATATTTATTTGTCCCTTTTTTTCAAATCTTGAATTCCTAAAGGTAGAAATTATTTTTTTTTCCAAATGAAAAGTCCATGAACATGTAGATACAGAGTTAAAAGTAGCTAATGAGATGATTAAGCAAGTTGCCAGTACCAGCAGCAAACAGGCTCTGAGGACTGATTCAATAACTGTGATGTACACTTGGGGCCCCATCTGACTAAAGCCAGAGGTGAGTTGCTGATCTAGAAGGAAAACCAGCACACCCCATTCACCTGGTCATTTTCATTCCCTAGAGCCTTGCATACTTCCCTGCTGCACTATTAATATAATGAGTGAGTCCCAGGAGGACATCTATTTTACTACCCTATTATTCCATAGGGTGTGTCCTAGGTTAATAAAGCCTCATTAGCAACTGCCAGCAGAGCCCCTCAAGCTTTTCAAGAATTCATTTTTACAATAATGGAAAGAACATCACAATTTCCCCCATATCCAATTTCAAATGCCCTGCAGCAAAGAATAAGAAGTTACAAAACACCAAAAGGTGTACGCTATCTTTTGCAATGTCAAAAACAATCATTCTAGGGGTCACTGTTAGTTACTGAAGAACCAGAGTGGGATTAAAAGTGCTGCTATTTTTAAAGTGCATATTATGTTTTTCTCAGTCCTGCATAGCACACGGCTATGTCAGACAGCCTATGGGAAGAATCTACAGCTTTTGTCTCGGATTTTCTAAATTTCCACAAAGGTAACAAGACCTTTTTTTTTTCTTGAAGCCTCCTAATATAAGCAAAATGGGGTTGTTGTGCTGTATTATAGTGTTGTCATTTTTTTTTAATGTCGTTACCATGTTTGTTAGGGTGAATAAAATGCACGTTTGAAACTTTCATTGAGAGACTTATGATTATTAACACATGTTGTCTCAGTAATTAAGAGGTAACTAGGTCATTAAGAACTCATTAATTTCAGTTTTTTTATCCTACAGGATTATGTGAGAGGGTGAAACAGGAGAAAAAAATGTGCTTTGCCTTTCCATTGGAAATGAAAGGCCTTTATGATGAAGAGCCTAGATTGTGGATCTCTCTTTCATTCACTTTATATTTCAACTGCAGAAACTACTTATTATTTTAGAGTATGTATTTTGATTTTCCTTTAAAAGATATATTTTCTAAAAGATATATCTTCTAGTGGTCCAGATAGAAATGTTATGTATGTGTCCGATTCAGCAAAAATAGTTATAATTTTTCTTGGTTTTATCTGTGCTGGAGTAATAAAAACATGATTCCTTGTCAGCTCCTGGTCATTCTTCAGAAGCTCTTCACCCTTGCATGTTTTTGCCTTCTTTCCCTCTTTATGGAATCCCTTTCCTTCCAATCTCTCGCTCTCTTTTTAATTCCTGACTACCTCCAACTTCTCCAAGATGCAAGGCCATTGTATTGCTTTAAAGTATAAAACCGCATTTCCTGGAGCATTGCACAACTAAGTCAAAGATTTTTTAGTGTCAAGAACAAAAACTCTCATTTTGTAAAACAGTCCTGAATGATCCTCTTTCTTAACAGAGAGTTTCAGCATTTTGCTGAAGGCTCAAAGCCATTGAAGCCAGGCAGTGCGATAGAAAGAAAAACTCACAGTATTTTCCCCTAGAATGTCTTTTAATGAAATAATGATCTTGGAAGATGGGAGCCTGACAGCTCAAGAGACAGAGATATTCTGATTAGCCAAAGGGTGAGCATCACATGGGTCAGCGGCAGGACACCAGGCTTACTTCTCTGGCTTGAGGCACATCGGGCCGAGTCAAAGTGCAGGCTGTCTCTTCACCCGACTGCTGAGCCCAGCCACGATTAGTACCAGCTGTGAAGGCGAGCTTTCTGATGGAGCGAGAGCTCAACTCAAAAGCTGCATCAGCTCCCTAGCCTGCTGCCACAAAGCACCATTAGCCTATAAAATCACTGCACGCCTACTGTCCTAATCAAGCCCCAATCAAAGATACACCCAGCAGCACATTACTTCTTTGGCATCTCTTTTGTCCAACATCAATAATGAACTTGTGAATCAAATCTGCCCAGTGTGCTGTTTTGATCAAGCCAAAAAATAAAATAAAATCCTTTGTGCTCTTATACTTCATAGTTCAAATTTGATTTCTGAAAGAGACAGTGTCCTCTAATAAACAAGCATGACTTTACAAAGATTATTGAGAAATCAGTGCCCAGTGATTCCTTAGTTCATACATTAGACCATAGTCTATGGAAATTAATTTTTACAGAAAATGTATTAAAACCCCTGTATCTCCCACCTCCATCTGAACTTCCAAGGAATGCCAATGAAAAGACATGTAAGGACAAATACAAGGTCTCTGTTTAAATGCAATTTGTCTCACACCACCTACAAACTATATGCAGTAGTAGTAGCCACCTTTCCAAAATAAGACCAAGCTTGGCATCACCATTGGTTTCTTAGGGTGAGAAGTATACTGGCATTAGCATTAAATAACCAATGAGTATATCTTACTTGGAAGAAAACCTGAGGCTGTGTCAGATGGCAAGCAGTAACTTCAGTGTACATGAAAATGATTGTAAAACATAAATACAGCCCAAAAGTCCACCACAGCAGTATCCCTAAATGAATTCCCTCTAAGCTAGCTCTTCCCAAGATGTATACAGCCATCCCAACACTAGACAACACGATGGGAAATGTGGTGGAAGGGGATTCAGAAAAAAACATCAACTTCTATGTGAATATATGACCATGTTAAATTTCCAGCACCCTTCTCAAGGCTATAGAAAGGTGTGATGTAACAGAAGGCCTTGAAGCTTAACTTCTTAATTTTATCACAGATTTGCTTCCAGTTTTATGATATGTTGGGAAGTTCTATATGAGGTCATTCCAGAAATTCAATCCAAATGTGACAAATCTGTTGACTTTTCAGTTGTGCCAAAAATGCTCATTATGCCAGGCTCTGGTCTAGCTACAAAACCCTAACACTTACAGTTTATAATCTAGTGAAAAGGCATACAAATATGAATAAGCAAAATCGATCATTTCAGGCAGTGGTAAGTGCCATGAAGAAAACAACAGCAAAAATACAGGATGCGTTCTCAGTGGGTAGGGGGTGGGGGTTACTTTCTCTAGGGTGATGGTGAGGAAAGATGTCTATAAGGAGAAAAGTGTGGAAAAGGAGGTGTGGCATCTCATTGGCCTTGGAGTCCAGTTGTCTCTGATTTGGATTTTGTCCTGTTGGGAACCAGGCTCAATCTGACACTGCAGAGGAATTCCTGGGTGGCCAAAGAACCAGTAGATCAAGGACTTTGAAAGGTACAACGCTGACTGGCATCTGTTCCCCATCAAGAATTCTGGCAAACCCAAATTTGTTTGGAGGGAGAAAGGAGTGATTTCTGTTTGGACTTCCAGACAAGTGTGACATATCCAAAGATCCTTACCTAATGCCAGAGGAGGGGTCAGTGGCTCCCACATATAAATTGTCTATTAAAAAACCAAAGTGTAAGAAAGTCCACAGAACAATGCAACTACAATACACGTCAATTCATATTCTTTATTTCAAAATATGTCTCAGAATCTTGCAATAGCACATTGTTCATTTCTCTTCAGTTGCTAAGTTGTGTCCAGTTTTTTGCGATCCCATGGACTGCAGTACACCAGGTTTCCCTATCCTTCACTGTTTCCTGGAGTTTGCTCAAACTCATGTCCATTGAGTTGGCGATGCTATCTATTTAATCCTCTGCTGCCCCCTTCTCCTTTTGCCTTCAATCTTTCTCAGCATCAGAGTCTTTTCCAGTGAATCAGCTCTTTGCATCAGGTAGCCAAAATATTGGAGCTTCAGCATCAGTCCTTCCAATGAATATTCAGGGTTGATTTTCTTTAGCATTGATTATTGGATCTCCTTTCTGTTCAAGGGAATCTCAAGAGTCTTCTCCATCACCACAATTAGAAAGCATCAATTCTTTAGCACTCAGCCTTCTTTATGGTCCAACTCTCACATTTGTACATGACTACTGGAAAAACCATAGCTTTTGACTATATGGACTTTTGTTGGCAAAATGATGTCTCTGCTTTGTAATATACTGTCTACGTTTCTCATAGCTTTCCTTCCAAAGAGCAAGCATCTTTTAATTTCATGGCTAGAGTATCACTGTCCACAGTGATTTTGGAGGACATGAATATAAAATCTGTTGTGAACCAGGCCCAGTTCACAAATTTTTCTCCTTCTATTCACCATAAAGTAATGGGACTGGATGGCATGATCTTAATTGTTTGACTGTTAAGTTTTAAGCCAGCTTTTTCATTCTCCTCTTTCACCCTCATTAAGAAGCTCTTTAGTTACTCTTCACTTTCTGCCATTGGAGTGGCATCATCTGCATATCTGAGGTTGTTGATACTCTTCCTGGCAATCTTGATTCCAGCCTGTGGTTCATCCAGCATGACATTTCATATGATGTAGTTTGCATATAAGTTAAATAAGCAGGGTGACAATATACAGCCTTTTATACTCTATGTAGCACATGGCTTTCAATATAAACTTTAGTGTCAACTAAAATGCTGGGTTCCTGGAAATGAATAGTGGTGTGGAGTTCACATGCATGTATGTTTAGTTGTTCAGTTGTGTCCAACTCTTTGCAACCCTGTGGACTGTAGCCCACCAGGTTCCTCCGTCCATGGGATTTTTCAGGCAAGAATACTGGAGAGGGTGGCAGTTTCCTTCTCCAGTGGAGTTCACATGACAACCAACCAACCAATTAGATATTTGTACAAATAAACTGTACTTTTTCAAAACAACTCCTCTGGAATTCACAGAAAATCAAAAGTTCTGCTGATGACTGCAAGGGAAAGAAAATGAAAAGTTTTTATCCACAAATTTCATATGGAAATAAAATATATTGTGAAACCTTAAAAAATACCTAGATTTGGGGGTTCTGGTTGTGGAGCATGATTTAGTCTTAACAAATTACACACTTAATAATATGACTGGAAAAATCACATTGAATATATATCAGTAAGATGTAAACTTTGTTCAGAGATCGACTATTCAGCTCCAACCAACAAAAACCAAAAGCCAGATTAGAGCTGAAGGGCAAAAAGGCAAAATGCAGGCTCCCTAAAGCCAGAGTAGAGAATTGGGTTGAACAGTATGTATAAAGAATTGATGTTTTATACTCTCTGTACAGCAAGTTAATCCTATCAGGAATAAGTATTGATTTACATTTCACATCTAACTTTCCTAGCTTCTGTCAAATTTAATGAATGTTGATGCAGATATTGATTTCTCCAGCAAAAGGAAATTAACAGGACAATGTCCAATTTTGACCTTTACTTAATGAGCCATGTATACATCAAAAGCCTTTTAGAACATGTTGTTGATCAGCCACAGACCTGCAAAAGCAGTATTCTGTACCCCCCCAAAAAAAGAGAGAAAATATTTCAGACTTTTAATGATTCCTCAAACTCATAATTACTGTTGAGACAGGGCTCAACAGAAATACAAAAGAGGGCAGTTCCCTTGCCACAATCTAGGCAATGAGAAATCTTTAGTGGCTTGCAGAAAGTGGAAAATGGGATATGTCTACTTATAATTCAAATACCATCTTTTACAAGGCCCTGAGGGGAGTTTATTTAATAGCAATCCTGAATAAAACCTCTGGCTGTGTACCTTGATGTCTAAAAATAAGTCCCAGTGCATGTTTGTTTAAATCAGTGCTACTCGAAAAACTTGACTCTAGTTTTGATGTTCTTTCGGACAAAAATTCAATTCCAGATCACTGAAAAGAAAATCATGTTGGGGGGGTGGGGGTGGGCGGGGGGCATAGTCTGTTGATCTGATGCTTCTAATTATTTCTTTTTCTTTTCTCTAATGTGTGCTTTGTCTAAAGGATTGGGATGCATGTAAATAATCAAATCAATGTCTAGATCCTCTGAATAAATGTTCCTAAATAGGTATAGAAAGTAGAGTTTTGATCAAATGTTCCAAGTAAGGTCATATCTTGTTAATGGAGACTCTAAGAAACTTCTATATTTTATAGTATATTGCAACACTGTAGTATTTTGTCAAATTGCACAAAAGCAATAGCTGCTACTTAGTCTTGAATATAAATAGTTTATTAGGTAAATATGTGTGATAATGGTGTTTCTTGTAACAAGATTCTGATAGCCCCAAGTGTAAGTTATTGATATAAGACTGTAAGAAGGTCTGTACTTTTTGCTGAATCAATAAATTTTGAAGCTCCCTGCAACTGTCTGCTTAACAACCTTCCTTATTTAAATTAAGGATTTCTCAAATTCAACAGGTTCTAGGAAGGGCAAATGGAGCTCAGAGGCATTATGAAACTGGCCAAAAAGAAGAGAAAAAGGAAGTAAAAAGAAGACCAGATCCAAGTGAACTGGTCACATACAATGCAGGAACACACTAAGCATCTTATAAAGGAATGGGGGGCATTGTTACATGCTTTATGGAAGTGTTCAGATGAATTCCTTGACTACTGAACAACTGTAGTTTATTTAAAAGTCATGAAGAAAAATACTCATATTGTATATGGTTTACAGATATATATCCTTAAATTATAATATGGTAAATTAAACTGTGCATAAACATGCTCTGTCTTTAAATCAATCCATTTGACGAGTGTTTATATATTATTCTAAATCCCAAGCCACAATAGAAAGTGGCCTAGTGAGCCTTTTTTATCAATAAATATTCCTGATTACACTATAAGCCTGATTATATTAAAGAAATTATTCAGGAAATATCTGCTTTATTAGGTTCTCGCAAGTATTTCTCCCTAATATTTTAGCTCAAGTCCAATCACAACTCTTTTAAGTCTGATTTTTAGACTATAATCCATAAAATACATGTAGATACAATGAAAAACAGAATGGAGGAGAAGGACATCTTTTGCAATTTCACATAGTAAATAGACTTTTTAAATCTTATAATAAAATTCCCTTAAATAAAAGATTTATAGTCAACACATTGACCTGATTTCAGGGTCAAATCCCATCTCTGCCCACTTGGTATCCACTACTTACTGCAGCTGTGTAAAATAGTTAAGGTCAATAATTCTTGGGGCTTAAAAAAACAATAATAATAATTCTTGGGGCTTCCCAGATGGCACTAGTGGTAAAGAACCTGCCTGCCAATGCAGGAGATTTAAGAGGGATTGTCCCTGAATCGGGATTGTCCCTCAATTCAGGGACAATCCCTTGGAGGACAGCATGACAACCCACTCCAGTATTCTTGCCTGGAGGATCCCATGGACAGAGAAGCCTAGCAGGCTACAGTCCACAAGGTTGAAAGAGCAGGACAAAACTGAAGTGATTTAGCACACACCCACACAATGATTATTGACTAAGAAATTCCAGTCTCCATCTTGAATCATGTTCTTTTCTATTAGATTCTATTACATTTCCTAATAAAAGAATATTTTTGTGTAGGTGAGAGATAGTAAGCAGTTGAAACAAATTATCAAATGAAGTTGTGGAATGTTTCTTCTTAATCACATAAAAAAAAAAAATGTAGGGAAGTCATAGGGATGATGGGACTGTGGTCTCTCCTGAATCAGAGAGTGGGCCACATGACTTCTTAAGATTCTTTCCAGCTCACTGAGTCTATAATTTTATTTCTTAAATGCACTAACAATGTGTAAAGACCCTTTTAGAGCTATGGGATTGGGAATGATTTTATTTTTATACTAATGATAAATTGTAGTCACCTGATGTTCTTTCCTCTAAGGATCTGGGAGAGCTTTTTTGACATGTTCTAATTACCTTTTTTGCATTTCTCAAAAGCATGCATAAGGCTTATGTTATCCATTTTGTAGGCACAGAAAAGATGAATGCCTAGGATTAAAATATACAATGAATCTATACTTGTAAAGTGCTTGAATACTCAAATTAAAAAAGGATTCGCTGTACTTCTACTAAGGTAGAATTTACAGAGAAGGTGCAGATGCTCATAATCTTATATTTTTGAGAGAAAAATAAAAAACCCATCTTTGAAGAGAGCTATGTAGATCGTACGCATGACATTGGCTCACTGTATGTAGAACAAGGATCTGAGACTGGTTCTGATGGCAGTTTTCAGGAGAAAAACCCAACTCAAAATTGATGGATGGTCCAAGTTTTATGTAGTACGGATTCCATTTATCTTAACTAGCCATTTTGATGTATATATAAATGTAGCTATATTTTTTAAAGCCCTATCAAAATGTATTAAGGAGAAATGAAAGCTAGAAAAAGGTAAAGAAGGATCCTTCCCAGGAACCTTCAGAAAGAGCAAGACCCTACTAATACCTAGATTTTGGACTTCTGGCTTCCAAAATTAGTTTCTTTTTTAACATACCATGGATAAAGTAATTTGTGTGGCAATATTAAGAAACTGGACTTTCCAGGTGGTGCTAGAGGTAAAAATCTACCTGCCAATGAAGACATAAGAGACATGTGTTCAGTCCTTGGGTTGGGAAGATCCCGTGGAGGAGGGCATGGCAACCCACTCCATTATTCTTGCCTGGAGAATTCTATGGACAGAGGAGCCTGGCGGGCTATGGTCCACAGGGTCACAAAGAGTCAGACACTACTGAAGTGACTTTGCATGCATGCAGTGGGAAACTAATGGGGGAATGATCTTTATATATCTTCTTTTACATCTTTCATTCTGAGAGTAATCTCCAGGACTAGATATTGGATAACTCTAATTCCAGTAGAAAAACCTCAACATTGCTGGATTAATGAATCAGAATAGAGTCTGAATCAACCATATCCCTCAAAAGGGAAGTCATTAAATGCTAGAAAGGAAAAAGTCAGAGAAAGGGAGCCTCAAGTTCTATATATACACTCTATGTTTCTAGCTGACCCTTGTGTTATTCAAATATATGCACTGCGCAAGCAACAAGCAGCCCTAGCAAGACTAAATAAACAACTGCAAGGAAAAAAAAAAAAAAAAGCTTCAGTTTGAGTTAAGCCAAGTTAACAGTCTGTAAAGAAAAACATGGAACTCTTTGGCAGAACATATAATAGGCACAGTCTCAATGACATGTCATTCATAATGTACAGGATACAATCCAAAATGACCTAACATAAGAAGAAACAGGAAAACCTAAGCCATTCTGTACAGAAAAGACAATGAATAGAAATCAATTCTATTAGTAGATGTTGGAATAGCACAAAAGCAGCTATTATTAGTATGTTCAAGACTATAAAAGAAAACCTGCTCCTATTGACAGAGGATCTCAGCAGAAATATAGAAACTATAAAAAAGAATCTAAAGTAAATTATAGAACTGCAGAATATAATATTTAAAACTAAAAGTTCACCAGATGTGATTAACAGCAAAATGAAGATTTTATAGGAAAGATTTCATGAATTTGAAGTCAGTTCAATAGAAATAAAGAACAAAGTGGGGGGTGGGGGTGGGGTGGGGACCAAACATGAGCAGCACTTAAGGGACTTGTGAGATGATTCAAAAGAAAAGAGAGAAATAATGGAGCAAAAATTATCTATGTATATGTATATATGTCAGAAGAAATAATGGCTGAAAACTCACCAACTCAATGAAACACATAAAGTTACAGATTCAAAAAGCTTAGCGAACACAAAGCAAAATCACCAAAAGGAAAACCTCATTTAGACACATCCTAGTCAAACTGCTGTATCTATTTTCATACAAATGTTAAATAAATATTTCAATTTCTATTTAAAAATATACCTGGATTTTGATTGTGGTCATTTTAAGTTTTTAGAGATAATTGAGGAGTTAAATAATAACAATTTTGAGACTTACATAAACAAAACACACAACTTCATTTATTTGGATTTTATTTAATTTTGGAATTTTCAGTTTAAAAGTTTTTTATGTGCTTTGTTAAATTTAATCTTAATTATTTTCTGTTTTGATATATTTCAAAGTCCTTATTTTCACTTCAATTTCCAGGATATTGGACACTGTTAGCATATTGAAATGTAATTGATATTTATATGCTGAACTGGTATCCTGTCACCTTGCTAAAATCACATATTATCTCCAGGAAGTTTTTTGTAGATATTTGATGATTTTTCTAATTAGAGAATAATATTGCTGCAAATAAAATTTCTCTTTGGAAGAAAAGCTATGACCAACCTAAGCAGCATATTAAAAAGCAGAGACATTACTTTGCCAATAAAGGTCCATCTAGTCAAAGCTATGATTTTTCCAGTAGTCATGTATGGATGTGAGAGTTGGACTATAAGAAAAGCTGAGCACTAAAGAATTGATGCTTTTGAGCTGTGGTGTTGGAGAAGACTCTTGAGAGTCCCTTGGATTGCAAGGAGATCCAGCCAGTCAATCCTACAGGAAATCGGTCCTGAATATTGACTAGGACTGATGCTGAAGCTGAAACTCCAATACTTTGGCCACCTGATGCTAAGAACTGACTCATTGGAAAAGACCCCGATGCTGGGAAAGATTGAAGGCAGAAGGAGAAGGGGACGACAGAGGATGAGATGGTTGGATGGCATCACCAACTCAACGGACATGAGTTTGAGTAAGCTCCGAGAGTTGGCGATAGACAGGGAGGCCTGGCGTGCTGCAGTGCATGGGGTTGCAGAGAGTCGGACATGACACTGATCACTGCAAATAAAATGTTTTCCAAATTGGTTGCCTTTTCTTTTCTTGTTTTATAGAACTAGGTAGGACCTCCAACAAAATATTGAATACTAGTGGTGAGATATCCTTGATTGTTCCTGAAATAAGGATGGAAACAGTCTGTCCTTCCCTATTAAATATAATGTTAGCTCAGTTTTCATACATACACTATCAGGTTAAAGAATTTCCCTTTATTTCTTGTCTGCTGGGAGTTTTTTTTTTTTTAATCACAAATGTATATTGAATTTTGTTAAATACTGTTGCTGTCTCTACTAATAAAAGTATTTTTTTTCTTTTTTAGACTCTGAATGTGATGAATTAAATTGATGAATTTTCACATTTAAATTTGCATTTCTGGAATAAATCCTACTTGAACATAAAGAGTTATAATGTTTATATATAGCTGATTATGATTTAACAATTTTTAAAGAATTCTGATTTAAAATCATTCTACTTGTGGGATAGTCGTCTGTAGTTTTCTTTTCTTTCTTTCTTTTTTTTTTTTTTGTAGCTTTCTTTTCCAATAATATCTTGGTCTCATTTTGTTTTCTGTGTAATTCTAGACTCATAAAATGAGTTGCAAAATTTGCCATTATCTTTTACATTTTGGAGAAATTTGTATAAAATTATATTTTTTATTTTAAAATATGAGATAGTACTTAACAGTGAAATTATATAAGCCTGAAAATTTTTTTGAAAAAGTTTTAAATTATTAATTCAGTTTACTTGGTATAGAGATATTAGTACTATTTATTTTTTTTAATTTTGTATAAATTTATGAGCTATGTATTTCTTCTTGAGTAAACTCTTTTGGTTTGTTTCTTTTAATTATGTATGTGTATGGTGATGTATGATGTGTATGGTCTCTCAGTCATGTCTGACTTGTTGCAACCCCATGAACTGCAGCCCACCAGGATCCACTCTCCATGGAATTCTCCAGGCAAGAATACTGGAGTGAGTGACTATTCTGTTGTTCTGATGGCCCTGGCCATGCTCAATAAATTCTTAATCCAATTTTCTGCTGATGGGTGGGGCTGTGTTCCCTCTCTATTGTTTGGCCTGAGGCCAAACTATGGTAGGGGTAATGAAGGCAATGGTGACCTCCTTAAAAAGGATTTGTGCACACACTGTCGTATTCAGTGTCCCTGACCCTGCTGCAAGCCACTGTTGACCCACACCTCTGCTGGAGACTCCTGGACACTCACAAGACCCAGTATCCCCCCACAGTCAGTCTCTCCTATCAGGAAGCTTCCAAAAGTCTCTTATCTTTATCCATCAGAAGGCAGACAGAATGAAAACCACAATCACAGAAAACTAATCAAACTGATCACATGGACCACAGCCTTGTCTAACTCAATGAAACTATGAGCCATGCCGTGTAGGGCCACCAAAGACAGATGGGTCATGGTGGAGTTTTCTGACAGTGTGGTCCCTGGAGAAAGAATGGCAAACCATTTCAGCATTCTTGCCGTGAGAACCCCATAAACAGTATGAAAAGGATACTGAAAGATGAACTCCCTAGGTCAGTAGTTGCCCGATATGCTACTGGAGAAGAGTGGAGAACCAACTCCAGAAAGAATGAAGAGGTGGGACCTAAGTGAAAATAACGCCCAGTTGTGGATGTGATTGGGGATGGAAGTAAAGTTGGATGCTGTAAAGAACAATATTGCATAGGAACCTGGAATGTTAGGGCTGTGAAGCAAAGTAAATTGACAGTGGTCAAACAAAAGATGGCAAGAGCGAACATCGACATTTTAGGAATTGGTGCACTAAGATGGACTGGAATGGGTGAATTTAATTCTGATGAACATTATATCTACTATTGTGGGTAAGAATCTGTTAGAAGAAATGGAATAGCCCCCATAGTCAACAAAAGAGTCCAAAATGAAGTACTTGAGCGACTGAACTGATTAAGCCATTCCCTTCTCAAGAGGAATCTACCTGACCCAGGGTCAAACCTGGGTCTCCTGCATTGCAAGCAGATTCTTTATCATCTGAGCCACCAGGGAAGCCCTGTCTCTCAATTAATTCATCCTTCTCATCTTAATTATGCAATTTATTGGCAAAAGATTCCTTAATTCTCCAATATCAGCCTTTTAATATTTATATTTTCTATAATTATTCCTCTCATTCCTCATATTGGTTATTTATGTTTCTCTCTTTTTTCCCTCTTCATTAATTCAGGCAAAAGTTTTCCAATTGTATTGATATCTTCTCATAACCAACGTGGCTTGCTTTAATTTTTCTCTATTGTTCATTATGTTTCATTTGTTTGCTGTTACCTTTATTATCTTCCTTCTGTTTGATGTGAACTTAAGCAATTTGCAAATTTCTAAAGGTATTACCTTAAGTAATGTTGTGAAATATTTTTTGTTTTCTTATACATTTAAGCTTATAAATTTTCCTCTAATCACTGCTTTCCCCTAATCATAATTCACATTTGAATACTTTAATTTTTATTTAGCTCAAAGTACATTTTCTTTAGTGTGTTGTGTGTTTGTGCAGCTCATGTATCATTTTAACATTTTTATGGTTTTTCCTTTTAGTTTTATTTCTCTGGAGTCAGAAAACAAATGTTGCATGATTTCAATTTGTTTCAGTTTATTGAATTTTATTTTATAGTGCAGCTTGGACTCCATTGCATTTAAATTGAATTTGTATTCATCTACTGTTGGGTAAAGTGTTTTATAAATGTTAAAAAGGTCAAGTTCATTGATAGTGTTTTTAAAGTTTATATTCTTGCTGATTTTTTACATACTGACCCTATCAATTACTGAAATGTATTTCTTGAAATCTCTATACTTATGGATTTCTCTATCTTATTTCATTTTTGTTCAATTTTGTTCTGTGTATTTTAATGCCGTTTTTATTAGATTCATACACATTTTGGAGTATGATTACTCTTGATATAAACTTTCTATATAATAATTGTGTAATATCCCTAATTAACTTTAGCGATTTTCCTTCTTATCAAATTTTCTTTTTAAATATTCATATAGCCACTTAAGTTTTCTTTTGATTAGCAATTACATGGTGCCCTAAACTAAACCTCCAGAGATATTATGAACTAGTCTCTGGAACCAGCAAATGTCAACTTTACATGGCAAAGACTTTGCAGATGTAATTAAGAGAAAGAGAGAGAGATTATCCTGGATTGTCTGGATGAGTCCCAATCACAATTGTCCTTATGAGAGGTCCAGCAAGCTTATATAAAGACAGAAGAGATGAATGCAATATGACATGGAGGCAGTGACTAGAGTGATGCAGCCAAAAATCAATAAATGCTGGAAATCACCAGAATCTGAAAAAGGCAAAAACCAAAATTATTATTTCACTTAGTAAAGAAAAAAAACTGACGAAAAACTTAGTAAAAGTCACTTCAGGATCAGAAAGGTCTTTACTCAACTGTTGTCCCATTTCTAGTGAGGAAATTTTACTTTGTGGAAAGATAAAATAAGCTCCTAAGAAAAGATCAGAAATTTAGGTTAGAAGTAAGAAAAATCTGTCAGCAATGGCTTTTAATCCTGGCAGTGAGTTTACAAAGAAACTTTTGAATTCCATTCCTGAAGTTTTTAATACTAGGATATTATCTGTCTGAATTCATTAAGTATTATCTGGAAGGGATTCTAGCCTTATAAGACAAGATGCTTTTTTATTCAAATATTTGATTTGCTTACAGAAAAAATAATAATGCACAGCTTGCTTTTTAATAATGCTTTAAGATTTTTTAAAAATTTATTACAAACTTTAGACAATGGGTCTTCTCTTCTTTTGCAAATAAGTAAAAAATAAATAAAGTTTCTTCTCCCCTTTTACAAATAAGGAGACATAAGCACAGAGTTTATACAGCCAGTAAGGACATAAATGGGACCAGATATGTTCTCTTTCAAAACAACAACCCTGACTCAGTCCTTCATTGTAGTACATTTACAGTCTGCTGTTAAAACTGGGAAACTAAAGAGAATGATATCTATATAAAAAAATTCTAGTAGTAGTACTATGTTTTTTGACCAAAAGAAATACTGGATCTGTACACTGTTATCCCAAATACCTTTCCATATCACAGGCTCCACTGAAAAATGTATCTCTGATTCTGTATTCAAGTGTCTTCCATTCCAGCCTCAAAGATTTCCATCCCACACATTTGAACAATGACCAAGAGGGTAAGCTTGGAAGAAATATTTACACCACTATTGCTAATATTTTTCTCAGGACTTAATCAGACAGTTTAGTGGATCAGGCAGGCCCTGAAAGCTCATCACCTCTTAAACATCCATTATTTTAAACCCATACTGTATTTATATATTTGCAACCTCCTAAACCTACATATCATTGAATTAAACCACAGGAGAGCAAGATATTCAGTATGGTAAGTTAAGAGTATTTTCCTCTTTTCCACAGGGTTTACAACCTTAAAATAACATCTCCCCTCATTTTTTTTTCTTTGCTTTACCTAAAAGCAAGAAACTTACACCAAAAAAAAAAAAAAAAAATCTGAATATAAGACTTTGTATCCTAGCAGTGATTGAGTGTGGTTGGACTGGAAATACTGCCTTTGCTCTTATAGTGCTTGTGTATTGAGTTCCTGGCAGGATAATCCTGGCATTAGAAAAAAAGAATTCCATCTACAGAGTATTTTTTTTCAGGAATTATCAGTGCCAGCTATGGTTTTAAGTTACATTTTAACAGTGAAGTGGGGAGACATTGCCCCAGATGGTGGATGTAAAATGTGCCATAAATTTTAATGAAGCAAATAAGTCACTAATAACCCTACTGCTAACACTGCTATGTTTGAGGCCGACCTTAATAAAGGAAAATTAAAAAGGCACATGCAGCCCTTAAACAAGTGCCTAAGAAGCCTAATATGATTTACTGATTCGGCTATTCACACTCTGATTGCACAGCCCCTGGTCATCTGCTCAAATACAGCTGCTTCATGTAAAATAAATAAATAAATAAGTTTATTGACCACCAGATGTCCCAGCCTGTAATGTGTGCTAGTAGATTTCAGGTCACTCAAAGTTCAAGCAGATATCCTAAATATGCATATGCTTTTGGTAGCGACACTACCTTGGAAACCATACATGTATAATTTTGTTTCTGGCCAGAGCCTGGAGATAACTTCATGCTTCTTTTAAGTCATGAGATCTCAACCAATAGATTTCTTTTTGTGAAGCAAAGTGTAACAGGCTATTGGTTAAGGATTCTGGGAAAGGGCATATGGGACTTTTTCACTTTTCATTAAAACCCTGGCAGAAGATTCCTGAAGCTAAGCATCATTAAGTCTTTACCAACTCAAACAATTAACTTGGACATGGTAACTGAGCATCATTTTCTAGTTGAGGTAAGTGATGCCCAGGGAGGTTTATATGATTCAGCCAAAAACACATGGAGCATGGAGGAGAACTAACAATCAAATGCAAATCTCTTAGACCAAATAATGCTATAATGTACATATGTAGGATGCAGATTTAATAACATACTAATCCATCTAGGCATTATTATCTGCATGCAAAAATAGGGAAAATAAAGCATGAGATAAAATGAAATAATAATATTTTAAAGTAGCTTGCTAAGTATTATAGTTTCACTATTCTTAACTAAAATCTTGAGGCAAAATATATAGTTAAGACAAGTTTCATCATTAACTATGGTGGATAAATATATTCTAAATAATCTTCTTTGTAATATTAATTCTAAGGTACCAATTTCTTGTCAGATATAATTATCTCATCCTTTCCTCCTTCTGAAGTGGTTGATGAAGTGCTCATAGGAAATGGACAATTGTCAGCTCTACATCTCATTATTTGCTGCAATTACATGATCTATGTTATTTTTGACCCATACTTACTTCTCAGGACTTTTTTCAAAGCCACTTGCCCATTTCATGAGGAATTAGGTCAGTTAAAAGAGGATAATATCATTTAAAATCCCACTTAACTAAAGGCATGCAAGTTGCAACATGTCACACAATTTTGAAAGCCAATCCCTGCACAAAGAAATAACTGTTGGTCCCCCTCTAGGGGTGCACACTTCCTCCTAAAACCACACCAACTCTGAAACACACAAGACACTCAGCAGATGGATGGAATGGAGACCCAGAGTAAATAAGTTCATATATTGTATACATTTCCCTTATTGCACTGTATTTCTTTCTTATTTTTAAATAAAAATATACATTGAAGCTCTATTTTTCTCACATTCAACATTAAATATTATTACTTCAGATTATTAACTATATCAAGGCATCATTATAATCATCAAGACATTCACAGTCCTTAATGAAATGCCTGGTATCTAATGTTCTGCCTCTTCTAGTAAAATATTCTTGTTTGCCAACATGCTCCAGTTATTCTCCTGAACTATCCCAAAATGTCATGCGATGTTTAACGACATATTCCTGAACTATTTAACAGAGATGAGAAATAACACACCCAGAAAAACCTGAGCATTATTATGGCAGATTTATATAGAGTTTGGTCATTTATATAATTTATGTAGATTTATGTAGACCAAAATTTTAGACAAATATAATGAAAAGGAAAGTTCAAATGCATAAATGTGTATGTTTATATGCCTGAACTTCAGTTTATATACTAGGAAACTCCAATAGAATATTTATTAAGGAGAATTTTTTTTTTTACCCATATGACTTTGTATTTTGACTGTAAACTTATTTATTAAGATTGATTTTCCTTCACCTTTGGACCCGAACAGGAGACAAAGTCATTTTACCCACACAAGAGAATGATCCAAACTGAGGCCCTACTCTACCCACATCTATCCACAGACTATGAGACTAAAGAAAGACTGCTTCTCAATAAAACTTTCAACAAAATTCAGAACCATGTCCTACAGAACTTAGTGTCACGCTTAAGACTTCTGTCAGGGTTTCTATGGACTACATTAACTCTCAGTGTGGAAAGGGAAAGGCAGTTTCTACCATTTGATAATTATTTTGTATATTAAAATACTACTTTCAATTATTTGCAATCTTTTCAAATTCTCCAACCAGTCTCTACAAAAATTTTTTCCCTAAAATATTTCAGTTAAATTTCACCACAGCACAAAAGTCCCAAGATCCTTCATCACTGCTTAAATAAAGATAAAAATATTATTTGTTTCTGTAGTATGCCAATGAATATTCAGAACAAACTATGCAGTTTTCTAAAATGTTTCACTTCAAACACAGATATTTCAAGGATGATGGAGATTTATACTATAGTTTCAAAGTAAAAGTAATTTGTAATTCAAAAGTTATTTTTAAATAATTTTAATAAAATTAATTTTAAATCTGGGTGATGGGGGACATGAAAAACAAAAAGAAAACTCTGCCAGTTTGAGTATGAAATTTTCAGGTTAATGTTTCAATAACAATTATCTAGTCTGTTACTTGCTTTATGCGCAGTCAAGAAAGTGAGGAATACAATGCATTGCAAATAAAACTGTACTGAAAATCCAAACATCGCCGATCTAAATAGAGCCGCTATCAGAAGCTGCAGGGATGCGAAGTTTTAAACATCATTTAGAAATTTTTCTGAATTTGGAGCCGGGTGAAGATGACCCCAAAGAACCGGAGGAGAGTATGCACTCAGGCTTATTCATGGGGGTTTCTCACACCTTCCCCTTAGACATGTTTAATTAGCCAGGGCCTGTTGTGTTTATTTGGTAGATTTGGATACAAATGGAAAAAAAGGTCTTTTCATCTCTTTTTATCAGTAGTCCCCCAAAGCCAAGGCAGGTGTCTGTGGGATTAAACATAATTACAAAGGGAGAGGGTGAGAGAAGAAGGGAGCTAGATAATAATTCCCAACAGAGCTGGAATTTGAGAATGGGAGCAGGTGCTGCAAGAGGCCCCATGTATCCAACTAATTTAAGCCACGATGTTGTGTGGAGGCCCACATATTCATCCTTTCAACGGGGAGGGCGCTGGCAGCCTGTGAGTACAAAGGCAACCCAGTCGGAGCGATGCCAAGATGGCCAGCTTCAGTACCACGGCTCCCAGGGTAACCAGAGCCTGCTTCTCACTGCCGCCTTTGTTGGGTGGCAGCCACAGGAACAAAGTGCCACTTCTTACCATTGTACAGGCACATGCATAATCATCCTCCTTCTGGCTTATCATCATGAATTAGCAATTACTCTATTATTAAGTGGAAGAGCAGCAGCAGGTGACAAAGCACCCCAACTTCTAGTTTATATTTCTGAGCTCCTTCATTTAGTTTCTTTTTTTTTTTCCTTCAGTTTTGGATTGACCTCTTCAGCTAGTGTATTCCTATTGTGCAGAAAATTCTATGATCCCATAGAAAAGCTGTTTTCTTTCTCAATTTGGAGAGTCTGACCCATGATTCTACTGGAGGGGGGAAAGAAAGCCCTGAAAGAAATATAGACAAAAAGGTCCTTCTTCAACTAAGAGAACACCTGGACCATATAAAGGAGACACAAACCTTAGAGCTCCCACCCCCCGCACTGTGCCAAGGCAGCTTCCCATCAGGCTGACTCATCCAATCCCCTGTGCCTCTGTCTGGACTCTTCATTTAAGATCCATTATTCACTGAAACTTTTGAGATAATGCCACTTTTTATTGGGTTGTACCCACAGTTCTCTAACATTTATAGAACTAGCGGGGAACTGGGAGATTTTAGTTCTTATGATGCTGAGCTTTCCAAACCCAATGACTGGAGAAGAATTTTAATAGTAACTGATAAATTATTTCAATGAGTCTTGAGAGAAGGGCAGTTTTTTTGTAGACTTCAAAAAGAAGAAGAAAGACCTATTTTTAAAGCTGGGTACAATTTTTTTCAGGCCTTGGGGGAATTCTTGAATGCCAGTATTCCAGATTGTAATAATAAAGCAGAGGGAATAAAGTTATTTTTCCAACATGTCACTGGGTACCATTTATTTTATAGTGGTATATGTAATAGGTATTCTCATGTAATAGGAATATTTTACTTACACAAAAAAATAACTGTTTTGGTATTTTCTTTCCTGTCAGCTAGGAAAAGTGAAGTCAAAAGATTGATATTTTCAATGTAAAAAATTATAAAATGACTTTATTGTCTAATTGAACATTTCATATAGGCACCCAAGTACAGTCTTTTTCTTTTTGTATGTCATCTACTACATTGTAAATTGCCTGAAAACACAATTCTTGGCTGCTTTAAGCCCAATGGTATTGTCAGAACATTAATATGTTTGATGAACATATATATTTAGAACACCAGGAGGAAGTCTTAATCTGGGCCTATTATTAGCATTTTGGCATCTCATATATGTCAGGGACTGCTAGGGAAAATGACGATAAATCTCTAAAGAGTTAAAAAACACGTTTGAGGGTACTGAGAAAGGTAGACTTTTTGGAAAGCAGGTGCTGAGAATAGAGAGTAAATTAAGGATATCTGTGCACTTCTAACAAACTGAATGGAGAAAATATTCACTCTGAGAAAACTGTTAGGATGTACTGATTCTATTCAGGGATACTAATCGGATATTGGTGGGAGGAGAGGGAGACAGAGAAGAGATTATCAAGAAGGAAACTGTTTTTCAAACTAGCCCCTGGCAGATTTTGTACCAAGATTCTAAGAAGTATTCTATGAAATAAAATTAAAATGAGTCAAATGACAGAGTGCATCAGCTACTTGGAGATCTAAAAGAAATAAAGTGAAAGTCATCTATGTTTGGGGCCTGATAAAACACTGTAATAATGTTGGGAGAGGGTCTCTCTCTTATTTTAATGATGCCATCACTGGGGGCTGGATCAGGCCATCTGTGATAAGGTTAGCAGCAGCGATGAAGAGAAGAGTGAAATCTTACCTCAGCCATGGGAGCAGCAGCCAAGACTCTGAAAGGTCAATTAACACAAAGCTTGGAGAATCCCCATGAGAAAAGTAGCAACAGGATGAAAATATCAGAAACCTGGTACAAAGGCGCTGGCCACAATGAGTTTTGTTTGTTTGCTTGTTTGTTTGTTTTTTTTCTTTTTTTTTAGGAAGGGTTAGTTTAAGTTCCAGAAATCAATCTAGAGGGGCTTAAAGACAGGGCAATTTTTGTTAATTTTACTCTAATTGTACCTATGAGGCTTCCCTGGTGGCCAGCAATAAATAATCTGCCTGCAGTGCAGGAGATGTGGTTTTGATCACTGCGTCAGAAAAATCCCCTGGAGAAGAGAATGGCAACTCACTCCAGTAGATGCCTGGAAAATCCGTGGACAAAGGTGCCTGACAGGCTACAGTCCATGGGGCGGCAGAGTGAGACAGAACTTAATGACTAAACAACAGTAACAATTGTACCTACAGCTTACTCAGCTCTGAGAAAAGTCTGGTACCTAAAACTTCAATACTCATGTCTTAAATAAATATGCTTAAATAAAGTATAAATTATTTATGAATGCTTTCAAAAAGAAAAGGAAAGAATTGGGCCTTGTCTTATTCTAGAATAATTTGATAGGTTTAATATTTAAATATCATGATCATTTTATTTAGATTCTTTGCAAAGCATTTATTTCAACTCTGGGACTAGAGTAAGCAGTGTTCAGAGGGCTTCCTACAGAAAGAGATAGCATTGTTAAATTATTTCAACCGTTATCACTGAGGTGAACTGGACCTGGGAGTGAGCATCAGACTTGACCAGCTGGCAGGGAGCTAAAGAGAAGGCTGGACTTTGAAACAAGAGGGATGAGGATTTTCAGAGATATTTAGCCACCCTCAATTTACGCACTTAAATCAGAAACTTGAATTCAGTGACAGTTGCAAGCTTCTTGGCTAAGTGGCTATCAGGCCTAGGTCTGGAAGGCAGAAGCAATGTTGAGAAGTAGAGGAAAAGAACTACTTGGGGCCAAGGCTGTAGGAGTCGGCTCTAGGAACACTCTAAAATAACTCTGTTCACTTGAAACACTTTGGAGTCGGGGGATCTGGTACACACGTGTGCACCGTGAGGTCAGATAGCTCCTGCAGGGAAAGCAAGGGAACGACATATATCTAGTCACCATGGAATCATGAAGGTGAATTCAGGGAGTGGTATATGTAAAGCTTTTGCCCCTGAGTAGCTCCACCTGTGTGGATCAGCAGCCACCATCTGAGGGTGGGCCTAGGGCTCTGTTACAACAGAGCCTGCGAGCGGGAGAAGACCCAGACCTGAGGCAGAGGAGACTGAAGGCAGGCTGGGATTTGCTGGCTACCGCCTACCTGCTCACCACTGTATCTCAATGAAAGAACCTTGCCTGAGTGATAACTCCTTCCAGAGCTGGAGTAACATCCCTTGATTTGTTTTTACTTTTTACTTCTAAAGTAGAACCGTGCAAAGGATTCTAGAAAATGTAGTTCACAGTTTAACCACACAGATATATACCACAACCTAGCAGAGTTCATCCCCTGCCAGCATAACAATGCACACCTTTTTTTTTTTTTTTTTTTTTTTTTGCACACCTCTTTTTAATCATAGCATCTTGCCTTGTAGCTCAGTCAGTAAAGAATCTGCCTGCAATGCCAAAGACCTAGGTTTGATTTCTGGGTTGGGAAGATCCCCTGGAGAAGGAAATGACAACCCACTCTAGTATTCTTGCCTGGAGAATTCCATGGACAGAGAAGCCTAGTAGGCTACAGTCCATGGAGTCGCAAGAGTCAGACATGACTTAGTGACTAAACCACCAAACTCCAAATAAAGAGAATAGCAAAATCCAACTAACATAGCATCATTCCTATTACAACCAAAACACATTTACCTTCTACCCAAAAGCACAAACTCAATTTATCCATATTTGGATAATACTCTTCTAGCTGAGTCACGTACTAGTTTTGCTATCTTGTAAATTAAATCTGAAATATATGTTAATTGCTAACACACCTTGATTAGATCTTTTCTACAACTGACATGTGGTCATATTTGGTATTTATGATGTTCTTCTTCCAAAACCCATTCCTTATTCTCTTCGGCCTCAGAAAACAGGAGCTAGACATGCTCTATTTGCTGGGTGGGATGACCTAAATAAACCTTCATTGCTAACGTATCTGGCCATTTACAGTGCTGCCTGCCTTGGGTTGTAGTTTGCAATGAACTTTTATCACAAAGCATGGTAATCATAAGAGGTGTTTAAAAAACATCACTTTATTGCAAACATATCCCTCCTCATGTTTATTGTATAGCAGCAACTGAATCCCCCTTAACAAGATCCATCATCCCAGCCTCATTCCTCATAATTTAGTGGTGTGGAGAGCCCAAAATAGCCAGGTGGTACACTCAGCTTTCAGTCTAACGGAAACAGTACATATGCCCTCTGGTGAAGGCATTTCTTCCTTAAAAACTAAGAGTTTTAAATCAGCATAGCCCAAAATTGTGGGAACAGGAGGCAAAAACTTTGCTAGTGGTTGATTATCAGTAAGAGTGAGAAGGAATCACTCACATTCCAGTTGATTCCCAGACCAAGGGTTCTGGCTATGGGAGAAACAGCACCACAAATAGGTTCCCGATTCAGAACATGCTCTGCAGCCTTGAGGACATTACCCAAAAGAGATGGCACTGTAACCTAGTCTTTAAAAAGCTATTTCATAATTCCAACTATTCAGCTGATCCAGGTGATGGAAGACATGGAAAAATCGATGGCTTCCATCAGCAGAAACCCACTGCTGCACTTTAGTCTTGTCGCTGGTCAGAATCAATCTTCGTGGAATATCATGACAAGTGAGGTATCCTGTAAGTCCACAGACAGTTTCCTTGGAGGCAGGATTTGAACATGAACAGGAAAGGCAAATCCATATCGACGGTAAGAATCTATTCTAGTGAGAACAAATGCTGCTCCTTCCAGGATAGAAATCATCTGATGTAATCAACCTGCCAAGAGATGGCTGGCTCATACTGTGTGCCATATTGGGGGCTCAGGGCTGATCTTTGCTGTTGGCTGTTTGGAAACTCACCAGTGCCTGTAGCCAGAATAGCATAGTTGACTAGATTCTTTATGTTGCTGAGTTTATACAGTCTCCACCCCTGCTTCCTTGGCCACTTTTTTCCACAAGCTCCTTGTACAAGGATAGGGTGAGTGAGGAAAGATGCTGACATGCACAGAATGAGTTGCCTTGTCCAGGATGCTCAAACATCTTCTGTTGATGTTCCTCTTGATAAGCAAATACAAGGGAACAAATACCTTCAGAGTCTGTGCCCATTTGAGGAGACCTAGTCGTATACTTCTTCCCAAAACCATGCTCCTCCCTAATTTTTTAAACTATTCAGCATATGGTTAACTATTACCTATGAATTAACATGGGTCTGGACAGCTAGATAATTCTGCTTCCAAGTAAAGTGAGAAACCATGTGAAATGCTAGAAACTTGGACTATTGGAAGAAATTACCTTCTTTACTATCTTTTAAGACCTCCCTAGTAAATGGCTAACTTGCTTCAAATACTGACTTCGTGATAGATATACATCACTTCGTGATGATATACTTCAGTATATCATGCAAAATCACATGTAAATCAGACCCAACTTTCTCATCTTCAGTCAACTCATCCCAGGGAACTATCCATGAAGCCATGGGTTATTGTTGAGAGCCACAGGGCAAAGCGGCAAGGGTAGGGACCTTGGGAATCTGAAGCACTTTGGTGCCTTCATTGACTGTTCAAGCCCAGTCTCACTATCCATGTGAGAGCAGGGCACGGCTCTGTCCACACCCAACTCTAACCCTTTGAATTTCACTGGGATTTATTTCTCTGTCTCAGACACATGCTTCTTTCTTTCCAAAATATCCAAGATAGTGGCTACTTCCTAATTTTGATTCCTATCAACCAGATATTGATGGAGTGTCTGGTAGGAAGTCTTGTTCTATGGAGAGGTGATCAATGCTCTTAAGGGTGAGATTAAAACAGAGGATTGGAGTATTGATGTAACTCTAAGGTAAAACAGTGAAAGTGTATTTCTAGCTTTGTAAGTGAAAAAATAATATGCATTTTGTGATCTTTTACTAATACAAAAAAAAAATCCAATGATTTAGTAATTGGCTCCCATATATCAGGAAGTCTGTTCCTTTGCTTCAGTAAAGAAGCCACCTATGCCTTATAAATCTAAAAATATCATTGAACTATCCCATTCCTGGGCATATAGCCAGAGAAAACTCTAACTTGAAAAGATGCACATACCCCAATGTTCACAGAAGCACTATTTACAGTAGTCAAGACATAGAAGCTACCTGAAAGCCCATAAACAGATAAAATGAATAAAGATGCGGAATGGAAAATTACTCAGTCATAAAAAAGAATGAAATAATGTCATTTGCAGCAAAATTAATGGTGCTAAAGACTATCATACTAAGTAAAATAAGTCAGACAAAGACAAATATTGTATGATATCACTTATATGTGGGATCTTAAAAAAATGATACAAATGAACTACTTCACAGAAACAGACTCACAGACATTGGAAAAAAAAAAAAAAAAAAACTTATGGTTACCAAAGGGGAAAGAGCAGAGTGGGTGACAGTTAATTTAGGAGTTTAGGATTAACAGATACAGACTACTATATATAAAATAGATAAAAAACAAAGACAGACTGTATAGCACAGGGAATTATATTCAGTATAATAACATATAGAGGAAAATAATCTGAAAAAGATCAGATATCCTCTCAATTACCTCCTCCAGCAGTTCAATAGGAAAGGAGGACCTGTATTATTACTTTCCAGGTTTACCACCATCTGTTGTATATGTAACTTGAATTTTTTTTGTGTTTTCTTTAAAAAGAACTATGCTATCAAGACCTCAGCACTCTACCTGCAGCATAATGAGTTCAATAAATTTTTTATGAAATTAACTTAAGACATTTGAAGAGGAAGGATGAAGTGTGTCTATACTGGGGCAAATTCAGAGAGTATATCACAATGCACTGATGAGTGCTTACTTTTTAAAATACAGTGAGGCATGGTCAGTTCCAGAGTCAGGGTAGATGGCAAAAGAGCCAAGGAGAGATAAAGCAATTGCGGATTTACAAGTTCAAGCGTTATTTCTACCTAAGCTATTCCTACATAGGAGTCACAGAAACAGAAGAAATGAAGTAAGATTAAGTAATAAGATAAACAGAATTTTCAGGACTACATTAAGAATATTTGACTGCTTCCTCTTTATACACACAAACACACACACTGAACAATGTAAAAAGCAATGAAGTATGCAGAGCCTAATCACATAATTCCTTATGTAGACACTTTTAGAGTGGCAGGGTATGCCATTAACAATTATGTTGGGACAGCATGCATAAACACAGGCTGCCCCAGGCCACCAGGACATAAGATCCTGAGGTACCAATCACCTGTGATAACACCTACCATGCTCAGACTTATCAGGTTATATTTGCAGGATGGGCCCTGAGGACTCAAAGCCAGGAAATCTATTATGTGTGATTCACATATTTATCCACATCCCTCAAGGTGCACTACTTATATTGTGTTTGAGAACTGCAGCCCTTTTCCTCCTTACTTTCCCCAACACTTTTATGTGTATCTCTCTTAATTTACTTCTTATTAATTTTCCTTTATTCACCATTGTTTCATTTTGCTCCTATGCTACCACAAACTCAATTTACTACTCCATCCCCCCAGGTATTCTTTAGAGCTAAGACTGAGACTCTTTGGGAAAAATTCTTATCATCTGAAGTATAAATTTGCATCTTAAAAAGCAGACATAAATTTAGAATCTTTAATTTCCCAGGTATAAGACTATGAAGAAGTGATGTATATTTTCCAATTACACAAAAAAGAAAACTACTAGACTTTCTGATATCTTGAGTTAGCTGGATTTGTAAATAAAAAATACTTTTGGAGCTAACATGAAACTTAGAAGTTACTGTGTGCAGCTTTTTAAATAAAATTTCACCCACTTCTGGGTTATTACCTTAGAAATGTCATTCAAAATGGAACCACAGTTTAAAAGAGCAGCTTTTTCAACTGACAAAGCATGTTTGGAGGAATTTCAAAGCATGGACTGTTTGCTTAGGGATTGCCTTGGTGTCTCATTACCAGCGGACTGAAATTCAGATTAGACTTGGGGCACAGAAAATACAGAATTATACTGTTATGGGGAGGCAACCAATCACTTACGGGAATGTGCAAAGGTAAAATTTAGTTCAGGGATTTTCTGCATATCAAGCATATTCACCTGTCATTCTTATGTTTAGCCTGGGATGACTGCTTAATCTCCAAACTGCAAGCTAGTGGTGACACGGCAGTGGCAGAGCTAAAAGGCAAAATGAACATGCAAAATTTCATGATGCAAAATGCATCATTTCCTCTTCTTTATTACTGAAAGTTTTCATTGCAAGGGATTTTAACAGCCCTATCATATGTGACCCTCAATGTTTGAAAGATGCCTTTTTTAATTAAAGTCACCGCCAAAGACAAGCTACAATTAGTAAATTTTCCTCTTAAAGTAAAAAATATTAGAGATTTTTTTTTCCTCTTATGATTTGGTGGATGCCTTTTTTTTTTTTTCTAGTTTCTGTTCAATTTTCTTTATATATATTGTTTAAGGAGTTCCATGAATAAGCAAATTTTTGCTATATATTAAATACCTCTTTTCTTCTGAGTCACTCAAAGTGATTACACTTGAATCATTGTCTACAAATGTAAGATACCAAAAATGACTTCTGTTTTTCTTGACATGTTAGATTTTTTCCTACACTTAATGGTAATTAAACTGTAAAATTTTGCGAACCATTACAGCATATTAATTGGGTTAGATTCTCTAAGAGATAAATGGATCTTTCTATTATTATAGATGTCCATTGAAAACCCTAGCAAATATTTTCATTAGTATGCCCCACTGTTTCCTAGCTAAAAATACAGATAATGCAGCTCAAACTCATTCATGATACTGAAAAATCAACTCATAATACATATTCTACTAATACTGGATTATTGGCATTTTAGTCTATAAATAATAGTCTCGTTTTTAACAGTTTAGTCTGTTTTTAGACTCTATTCTACCAATGTAGTCCTACACTGAAATCATAACCATTTTGATATAAAATATCTTTACAAGTTATAAAAACTATACAATAAATTAAGTATATTATTAAGTTCCATAATTGCTTTAAGGTACATGTATTCATGTATTCTTCCATACCTGAAGAAAATTCTTAAGCATCTACAACTTAACTGACTACTGTATATAAAGATATCAAAGGATTTGATTTTTGGAGTATAGATAAGCAACTGTTCTCTCTCTTTCTCTCAAATAGATTTTTCCCCCTCAAAGGGAAACTCTTAATATGAAAACCTGTATTTAAGTATAACATGAATTGGTTATACTTTTTAATTGGTTTTAATTATAAAGCTAAACCAAATAAACCATTGGAACATTTAATCATTTCTCTGAAATAAGAATTTTTCATTAAAATAATATTATTTTAAGAATGTTTCATTACTGAAAATTTAAATATATACCAAAGTAAATAGAATAGTATGAAGAATTTTCTGGCGTACTAAATATTCCATGCCTATATTGTACCATTTCTGCCCTAGCCCTGGAATAAGCCTTTTTTTGAAGGAGCACGGTTCTTTTTATTCCTTTCATTGTAGACTATAACCTAGAAATCAAAATACTAAATTTCATATGGAAATGGGTCCAATTTTAGATTTTCTGTCCTGATCTGATAGTTTCTCTGACTATTCCCACACTGATATAATACCAAACTGATATAACCATAGAGGCTTTATTGTATGTTTTAATTTCTGGTCGGTCTAGATGGACCCTTCTTTCTGGTAGGTCTAGATGAATCTCTTCCTTTTAAAGGTTTTCCCAGATATTTTTGCATGTTTGCTTTCTCAAGTAAATTTTAAAATTAACTTTTCTGTCTCTAGAAAATGAGTGTCATTTTTATTCAGATTACATGCAACTAGTTCATTAATTTATGCAAACATGCATCTTTATGATGATGTTTTGTCTTCCTATATTCTTCCTAGACTCCACAGACTACTATGAACTATATGCCATTTTCCTATACTCTTTCTTATTCTGTCATTCATGTGGCAAAGGTTATATGTTGTCCATAGTATCCTGTTTTATGGCTATGTCTTTTTAACTAAATTCTTATTCATATTTTATGGATATGTCTTAACTAAATTCTTATTTATATTACCTACCCCAAGAAACAAAAATCAATGTTTTGCTAAATTTGTAGGCAATTTAACCTTGTTTAGCCTATCTTCATTTTTCTAAACATGTATTTTCTTTCTATTGCTAGAAATAAAGTTTGCCTTTCCATATTAAAAAAAAAATACAAATGAGGCAGGGTATTGATATTTTTTATGCTTGTATTACACCAATAATCAATCTTGGCTTATTTCCTAGAAGCCTGATTATTTAAGTTGTGCAGTTATTTTCTCCTTAATAAGAAAAATGCATTTTGGTAATAACAATGGTAAGTACCATCGAAAGGTAATTAAAACTAAAAATATATATATTTTTATTTATTAAGTTTAATAAAATTTAAGAATGAATCAACTTTCACTTCCACTTTTTACTTCATAGTAAATAGTATCAAAGAACTCTTTAAATTGAATATTTCAACTGCATTTTTTCTAATTGTTACCATAAACACAAAGCTTTTTGTTGTTGATTACTTGCCCTGTTTCCATGAAATTATCATGGCCTTCTCTATTCCAGTGTACTACACACTATTTTGTGCCTAGTAAAATCAATATGGTCACTACATATTTTTTAAACTCATGTTTTGTGCCTATCTCCATATACAGGAAGGAGGAATCAAGGTGACCTACAATATGTTTACTATATGAAATTGCCAATACTTTACCACAAGAATTTACTATTAGACCATATTTTACCTACAAACATGAAAATATAGGCTTTGGACTAATACACACATATAGATGCATTCATTAAAATACCTGAAAGGAAAATATGAGTTTATTTTTTTTTTTTATTAGTTGGAGGCTAATTACTTCACAACATTTCAGTGGGTTTTGTCATACATTGATATGAATCAGCCATAGATTTACACGTATTTCCCATCCGGATCCCCCCTCCCACCTCCCTCTCCACGTGATTCCCCTGGGTCTTCCCAGTGCACCAGGCCCGAGCACTTGTCTCATGCATCCCACCTGGGCTGGTGATCTGTTTCACCATAGATAGTATACATGCTGTTCTTTTGAAATATCCCACCCTCACATTCTCCCACAGAGTTCAAAAGTCTATTCTGTATTTCTGTGTCTCTTTTTCTGTTTTGCATATAGGGTTATCATTGCCATCTTTCTAAATTCCATATATATGTGTTAGTATGCTGTAATGTTCTTTATCTTTCTGGCTTACTTCACTCTGTATAAGGGGCTCCAGTTTCATCCATCTCATTAGAACTGATTCAAATGAATTCTTTTTAATGGCTGAGTAATATTCCATGGTGTATATGTACCACAGCTTCCTTATCCATTCATCTGCTGATGGGCATCTAGGTTGCTTCCATGTCCTGGCTATTATAAACAGTGCCAAAATATGAGTTTAAATGGAAAACAAGGGAGATGGTTACTCTAGGAACCAGAGCCAAGAGATTAATATTTATTGAAATAGAGTATCCAACTTGACTCTGAGCTTCCATGAAGGAAAAAAAAAAAAGATAAGCCATTCCCAAAAACCTCTCACTGTTAGAATTCTCAACTATACATTTTCAGATGCCCTTTGTACCCTAATCAGCACAAATATTTTCCATTAATCAGTGTTCAGTAAGATTATTTATCCCATTTAGTTCTATTTCTAATAGAAGGGTGAAAGAGGTAAAAATAATATTAGTTATTATTATTGAAAATATTTCTAAATTATTTTAGTCCTTTGTCCTAAAATTAATGAAATACTTTGAAAATTTTAAATCTTTGACACATTACTGATAATCCTATACAAACACCAGTTCTCTTTGTAGAGTAAGAGTTTTAAGGGAAGACAGGTCAAAATGCTTTTTCATCTTTATTGTTAAAAAGTATAATTACCTCTTATAGACCTGTTACATTAAAACTGCACTTTAAGTTGAATTTTTGGAACCACTAAAATGAAACAAAATATAGCCTGTGTCCAAAAGGTGCATATCACTGCAGCTCTCTGGCTTCCTAAGAGTTTATAGAAAGCAGGTGAACTTATAGCAACAGCTTCTTGGACAGTCCACATTGCTGGTTTCATTTACATTTTCTTTTTTTTTTTTTCATTTATTTTTATTAGTTGGAGGCTAATTACTTTACAATATTGCTTCCATATCTCAAAATACCTCTGTAATGGAGTTTTTTGATTAATTCATTCTAGTTATTTGATGTCTCAGATGATATTTCATCAAGCTAGGATAATGAACTGTCTTCTTCTAAGTATGATCCAGTGATTCTTGAAAATTTTATGGTAATATAGAAACTTCATGTACATTCCACCATATATAATAAACTCATATTAACTTTAATGTATGCCAAATGCATTTAACTTTTATGTATGTATCTATTCTGCACAATGAAAACATGCTGATGAGAAGGCTGCAGTTCCTGTCAAAAAAAGAACTTCTGTTCTACTGGGACAAACAGTAACAAAAACATTAGTCACAATCAAAGTGCTTGGTAGTTTCGTAAAAACAATAACAGCCTTACCTCTAGTAGTGAAGAAAACTTCCCAGAGAAGGGGACATTTAAGCTGTTTTTTAACAAGTGGGAAAACATGGGGAAAGATATTTGAATTAGAAGTCTTTAAAAATAAAAAGAAATAATAAGAAAGAATATGAGTTGGAGCAAGCTGCAATCAATATGGTGAATTTTCCAATATGGAGTTTAAGGCAAGGTGGAAATTGACTCTCAAAGCATCATCACTGCTTGTGTTGATTTCATACTGTGTCAGCTGAACTAGACTGGAATAGTATTAGCTATAGTTCTGCTGTCTGATAGCTGTGGGTTAAGACTGCTCACTAAAGCAAGGTGCGTGAGATTTGGAATGCAGAGCCAGGGGGCGAGCACTAGATTCTACGGTTGAGTTGGAGGGAAAGCTGCTGCTACAGGTCAAGAACAGAGCAATTGATCATTTATTTGTCATGGGGCACATCCACCTCTGTAACTCCTGCAGCTCCCACGTGATCTCCTCCTTTAAGACCTCAAGCCCTAAATCAGGCACATGTGTAAAACGCTGTGGCCTCTTTTGACCTTTGCTGTTGGGACTGGATGTGGTAGGAAACACCTGCAGGATTCAGTTTCACTTCGTGAGTTCCAGTTCACCTTTTATCTACCCCAGTTTTTTTCCTGCACTGCTAGCTCCACTGACCCACAGACTCTTCAGCTCCACCACCACATATGGAGGCAACAGCTTTTCATAAACTATTTCACAGGCTCCCAATATTACATAACATCTAAAATAAAGTCTTTATACCATATGACTCATGCTGATGTTTCTCTGGTTGAACCCAAGGGGATGCACAGCATTTTCTATTATTTAAAATTAACAAATAAGTAAATAAAAAATTAAATTTAAAAAAAGTATTAAAATACCACTTTTCTTTCTGAAAAAGTCCATAAATCAGGGTGGGTTTTTGTGTATATTTACCAATCTGTGGTGGAAGTAGAGAAGAAACATCAGAACTCATTCTAGTTAGGGAAATAAAGTGCTTGATTTAACTGGAAGAACATCTCCATAAAAAAAAAAAAAAAAAAAAAACCTTTCTTGCAAAGAAAACAAAGGGGAACAGCTTGGAATCAGATTTGTTCACATAGATCAGGGCTGGAAATGCTATCTTTATTCTGGGTTAGAATGGAACTGGGGTTTTTTAATTGAGGACTAATCCTCTTTTCATGAGTATTTCCCTTCACATGTATAAAATAATAAGTTATGCTATTAGTAGTGCTGTTAAAAAGTCATTTTTGAATCCTATCTACTGTGAGGTCCCAGAATATTCTGCCAATTTTTTTGTCTCAATCCAAGACTAACTAGCAAACTGTGCTGTGCAAATGTTTGATAAATTTGATAAACTAGTTTATCTAAGGTGACAATTGAGTATTGAGGATTGGATATTTTTGATACTGGATTGAAACATGTGCCTTTCTGGTATACAAACTTAGGAAATAGCCAACATCCAAACCTACCTTTCTGTTTCAGAGGTTTACTTAACCAAAGAGTGAAAAATGAGAAGACTACTTTAAGACATCTGTTTCAGATTTAGAACAATATTTACCCACACTTGCTTTATACCTTGAGAAATAAATAGCTATTTGAATTTAAAAAAGACCAAAAAAACAGTTAAGCACTCTTGATAAGGCCATAGCAAGATGGAGCTTGGTCAGGGGGAAGGAGGGTAGTGGATGACAGTCTTTGGAGTTTTAATTATTTGTCCTTGGCCTTCAAACTGGAAAGAAAGAAACTGCTTGTAGTGACAGTAAACATACTGACAACCTAGCTAAAATGATTCCAATCAAATTTGCTGCCCTATTTTGCCAAGAAAAAATCAAGAACACAATTAAGAAATCAATGATGATTATTGTATGACAAAACACAGTGTCTCAGGAAAAAAAAAAATCTGAGAATAGAAAAACTTAATTTAGCAATGGCCATAACTCCCCTAAAACTAAATAACTTAACAAAATACAATTTTAAGGCCTCTCTTATAAATAATTAGACAATTTCACCCATTCTCAGCAGAATAATGTCTCTGCGGTAGAGGTAATAATGTCTAGCTTCTTTTAAGATAAACATTTCCAAACAGAGTATGGGGAATTTCAAAATTAAATGATGTGCCTGAGACTTTCTTCATTAGCAGTCCATAATTTACCCCTGAAGAATGGGATCCACTGAACTAATAATCATGAAACAATGGAATCAGAGGTGGAAATATACGTTGACTACATGAATATATTCCAGCATAAGCACAAGAAGGCACTTTCTTTTTTGTACTCTGTGCAAAATAGTTTAAGGATAGGTTGATGAAGTTGCATTAGGACTAATAGGGTGTAAAACAGCTCTGCTCATCCAGTGTAGTCTCTGTGAAGAACATGAGGTTGGATGCTTTTCAAAAGGGATATATATGAAAAAGAAATGGCTTCCCTAGATCACAATAAATATCAAAATATTTTGAAATGTACACTGTCTTTTACTTTAAGAATTCTACTTCAATTCCTTTGCCATAAAAATTTGGAATGTAGCTGCAAAGATTTCTACTCCAATGTTATCTAAAAAAATTTGACATTCACAAAGCTCAATTACAGGGGATTGTTGAAATAAATTATGATATACACATGTAAAATTATAGCCATATATTAATTAATATTTGTGACTAGTACAATATGTTCAAAACATACGTTAAAGAAAATATGTCATTGACTCAGTAAACTGTATTGTGTGTATATATGTGTGTGTGAGAAGGAGAGAAAACCTTGAATTATGCACCCCCAAATTGTAGGGTTTTTTTCTTTTCTTTTGTTGTCAGTTTCTAAAAACGTTTTACAATAGACATGTTGTTTTTGTAATTAGAAATAAGTCATGTAGATTTTTTTTTAAGTGAGTAACAAGAAGAGAGGATGACCCATGCAGAATTTTAGATTTGGAAGGAATTTCACACCAAGAGGTAATGTCTTTAACATTCCCTCTTTTAAAAAGAATGTCTCTCAATTAAGCCTTGCCAGTTTATTTCCCCCATTCTCCTCTCTGGAACATTCTTCAGTTTGTTTTTGCCCAAGTACTTTGTTTCAAATTACATATGATTCTTATCTCACGGTACCACGAAGGGGCTCTGGGATCAAGGCTGGCTGAGCCTGCTGACATCTTTTGAAAAGGTATCACAGACTGACCAGGTGGGAAGAGGCAGCTCTTTGGGGTAACGGACTGGAGGAGGAAAGTGAAGAGGGAACTTTTGAGGGCTTGGAGGGAAGCTAGTCAAGAATAAAAACACAAGTGAAAATAAAACATTTCAAAGAATGAAGGATAAAGGAAACCTGATTTAAAATAATATTGTCCCTGAGCTCAGCCAGTTCTGGGTGGCATTCTCATCCAAACACCAGGGAACTGGGGTTCAAGGAGCAATCAAATTGAAGACAATTGGCATTCAGCCTTGGCGAGGAGCAGGCACAGAAGGCTCTTTGTTGAATCAGGCAGCCAGAGAGTACCTTGTGCTGAGCAAGATCTGGATTAAGGGCATGCATGCTCGCTTGTCACAAATGTTTTATTGTGTGTCTGGGCAAGTCATTCTCACTTGTTAAGGAACAGCAAGGGTTTTGTTCTGCATGGGCTTAAAATAAACCAGAAAAATCAGAGGGGCTTAGGGAAAGGGGGAAGGAGGAAGAAGAGTTCATGTTTATGGTTTATTTTTGTTTGGTTAGCTCTTTAAGCTCCTGGAATAGGCAACTTCCTGGGGACTTTAAGTCTTCACTAACTCTAAATTTAAAGTAACTTTTATGCTGATAATTTAAACAGACTACACTAGAATAAGAACTGTACTTATCTCAGTATAAATGTCATCTTGGTAAAGTGCATTGTATACTATCAACGTATCTTAACCCTGACAGACTGTATGAGCTCAATGAAGACAATGGGACTAGTGAGAAAGACTATTTTGAGTACATTTTTCCCTAGGTTTTTTTTTGCTCATACTCTCTTTCGAAAAATATAAAAATCTCACAGACTGCTTTATTTGCAACACCAAGAATGCAATGAAAAGCAAATCAAAATACTAGAAAACTGTTTTTTTTCAACCCTCCTATTTCCCTTCCTCCATTCTATTATATCCCCACATCCACCATCTCTTCTCAGAGCTGTGTGATCCCTATTGAAAACCATTCATTGTTTGTACATAATCAGAAAACCGAGTTTCTAGTCCCATCCCTGTTTTCACTTAACTGCCATCTGTATTTGTGAAAGTGACTTACTCTCTCTGGGCCCTGATATCCTTATCTGTCAAGTGTGAATACTCTAACCTGTCTTCCTGTTTAAAAGAGTTATTGAGATTCAAAACTGATAACCAATTTTAAGACACTTTATGAATAAAGAATAAGTAATAGTAGTATTATGAAAAGCCTTCAGCTTTGCTATTGAAGTATAGCTAATATACACAAAAGCACACATATAAAAAGATGTCAGAGGGAAAAACTGTGAAGATAATTACTTCTGAAGAAGCTTTTGCTTTGCTGTGAATCCACCTCCCACCCCAGGAAGGAACAGGGGGTTTCCTAATCTCCTTTCCCTCTGGACAGGTAAGAAGAGAATCCCGGGGACAACTCGGAACAGCTTAAATGTGTTCACTGCTTCTGGGAGAATCACAGGATATGATGCCTGGCTTAAGCCTAAAAAAACCAAAGTAGGCTGTGGAAGAGGAAAGAGATGTCTGCATTAAGTTTGGCAGAGTTGTGCATGTGATTGCAATGAACAGACATAGGGAGTGGTGAAGAAGAGAAAAAGTGGGCTGCTTTTGCTTCCAATAATAAGACTACTTAGAAGGATGGTATGCAGGAAGTGTATGCTACTTAACTGGAGGTTTGTATATGTTACATTTCTAAGAGCTGAAGAAAGAAACAAAGGATCCACTGGAATAGAGATGTACTTTCCAAATCAAGGCTCTCCTTGACTTACAAGGCTCCCAGGAATGACCATCACCAACAACCAATGAAAGTAGGAGGTAAGAGGTCAGTTTTCATCATGTACGAGACCCAGAGGAAAGAAAATCATCTAGCCCAGTAACACTGCCCTGTCTACATCCCAGTGCTCTCTTTCCAAATTTGACACTGGGGGGATCTGTTACGTCAAATAGCCAGAGTCAGTGGGAGAGGGAACACAAGGCTGAAATCTACCCCAGCATCTTCCCGGAAGCCAAGCAACCACCAACCAAATGTTAACAGAGGGAGAATTCCTTTCTTAAAAAATAAGCACTGAAGCACTCGTTAATATTAAAAATTTGGCCTGGGGAGATCCGTACATGGAGACGCACAGTTAGGAAGATGGGAATCATTCTGCTGCGAAACAAGAAATTACCAGAAGCTATGAGAAAGATCCAGAACAGATGCTTTCCTAGAACCCAGAGGCAGCATGACCTTTCTGTTGTCTCGATTTTAGACTTCCAGCCTCCAGAGCAATAACACAATAAATTTCTGTTGTTTAAGCCACCCGCTGTGTGGTACTTTGTTACAGCATCCCTGACAAACTAATACACCCTTTCTTAGCATGAGTTCAACATATAGGCTACAAGGGTATACTTTAACACAATAATAGAATCTAATCCTTAAGGAAAAGGCAGGAATATTTAACCTGTATCAATACTTCAACTTCATGTCAGTAGAAGCTAAAATAAAAAGGATGTCTTCAGATCTGAAGTGTTATGTGCTTATGACATCACATTCAAATGTTCCACTCACTCATCTGTCTTCCCCACTAGTCTGAACATGCCTTAATAGGAATTCTGCCTAGTTTATCTTTATAATCCTTGCACCTTGCACAGAACCCAAAACAGTTCAGTCAGAATTGAACTAAAGAGAATAATCATTATCAGGAGGCTGACCACTAACAAGGAAGCATTATTTCAGTTAATCTGACCTTAAACCATGTCTATATACACATTTCCTTGTGGTCATTTAAATTCTAAACAAGTGAAATGGGTATGGATTTTAATCTGCCATACTCGGGTGCAAAATAATTTCGCACGTCATACTTTATTTTCTAAGTAAACTTACTTCTGACTCTGAAATCCTGTCTCAGTGATGGAGAGAGATTCAATCACATTCAGGTTTGAAGCACAGTACTGAATCACATGCAATCACATTCAGGCTTAGCAAAGTCACCACTGGGTATTGTCATTCCATGAGCAAGAGGCCCTGACATCTGTCTGCCATGGTTGCCTTTGCATTGCTCCTGGCCCAAGCCCTCAAGTGGCCTCTAAAGCGGCTTCTCATAAATCAGTTTCTCATTAATTCACCCTGTTACACACTTTGTGTATATATAGTGCTTTCACCACTAAGCAAATCAACATTTTCACAATGACACAGTCTGGACTATTCTCCTGGATGGTGAGACAGATTGACCTTAAGAAGCAGTAGAGACCTCCAGTCCCCCTCCTCAGTCATTCTAGTCTGCAGCTTCCCTGAACCAGGCCCATGTATGTATTTCCTTGTTGTTGTCACATTCTTTGAAGGAGTATGGGAGCATGGCCTTGGGGACACACATTGGGAATACCTTTCATGGTCCAGACCAAAAGCTGCCCTCCAGATGTCTGCAGCCCATGAGCACACCCCATATAAACTGCAGCTGCCTTGGATTCACATGAAGTAGGAAAATCAATTAAAGGAGAGTCAAAGCATAGCTTGGAGAAACCCCTCCAGTCTCTATTTACTATTTCTACCCTTTTCGTTCTAATGTAACCAAATTTTGATGAATCTGGCTCGTGTTTCCATACCCTTTTCCTGTCCCGGCCCATGTGGTCAAGCCAGGGAGAAAGAAAAGTATAAAACCTCTCAGTTGCTTAATATCTCAAAGGAGTCCAGAATCACAGCAATGTTCATTATACCTTGACAACTGACCTTCCTATACATCTATGACCTATTTAATAGTTTTCAAGAATGACCGCCAGACTATTTTCAAAATCTGTAAAATCATGTGTGTGTATGTGTGCATACAATAAGCATTCATACAAATATGCCCAGGCACACAGGCTCCATTTCAAGAGTGGTGTGCAAAGAATCGGCCCCCATTGACCATTTTATTACTGTTTGCACATTTGGTACAGAACAGCAATGAAGGCCCCAGCGTCTGCAGCAGCTCCGGCAATTAGCTACGAATGAAACAGTCATAAATAGTAATTAGCCATTCCCTCAGTCATGTCCCAAAGCCTTTAAAAAAAATCCGCAGAGAAATCAATGCATTCTTTTCTAAAGACCTATTATAGGCACACCACCCACTCACTCTACCATCATTTCTCAGAAGCTGAGAGGAAGAACAGGCTTCCTGCCACTCCCAAGATGTCCATGGGTCCTATAGGGATCAGTGAGGAAAAGAAAGCAAAATCGGGCAGAGAAACAAGGTGGTACAGAATCAAAGGTCTGTAGAATATTGATCAATGCAGGGAGATGTGGTTCTGCAGGAACCTAGAATATTCAACACAGGACACTGAGACAGAACCCTGGTAACACAGAATTACGTCCTATGTGGCTCAATCTCTGCTTCCACTGTGAATCTGCAGGAGAGCTTCATGAATTCTCCCTTCACTCTGCAGTGAAATCTCTCGGCCCTAGGATGAAGCTGGTGGCACACATTTTTCCTTCAGTGGGGATACTAGATCAGAGAACCTAGGACAAGGTCTCATATTGGTGAGCCTCCATCCCCTGTTCTAAAAGCGTGGATTCTGAGACCTGAATCCTTGTGTTGCTAGGGAGTTTACGATCATGAAAATTAAAGCTTGCCATCCAATAAGCAGACACAGCCTATTCTGTGATGTGCTGAGTAGCCTTGATCGGATCATTCCAATTCTCATAATTGGACATCTGGAATGTGCCTTGAAAGCTTACCTGGCTTATTACCTTGGCTTCAGTTGTGTCTCTTCCATTCCAAACAGATCTCTGTATAGCAAAACCGTGATCTCAGCCTTTTGGTTCCAGCCATCAAAGACCCCTGACTAACCATTCATGGAGGACCTAACTATAGTGGAGAACCTTGGTTCAGGCATTACCAGTGGCCTGAACAAACACTTGCGTGTTCCTTCCATTTCCGAGATGCTACAATGTTACCTGGCATGAAGACTGAAGCATCTTTTCCAACCTTATTTCACACCTTATGCTGTTGGTTCTGACAGTTAACCACGCTGGAGTACTCAGTGCAGGGAGTCCCTCACAAGGCACATATCCCTTGCTCACAGTGCTCTGGGAGCACTTCACAGAACTACTCCACCCGTCTAGGGGCAGCCTGATGGAATTACAGAGGTTCCAGACTGACCTAGGTGCTGCTTATTAAATGCAGGAACTTGGAACTGTTTTTTGGTTCCTCTAACCCAGGAATTCTTACCCCTGGCTGCGTATTAATATAACACGGGAGGTTTAAATAACCATAACCATAATCACAACCACACTGCCATACTCAGACCTTGCTGCAGGCTCCTAAAGTCAGAAGGGGTATAGGGGAGGGTCGTGGTGCAGATACTTTTTAAAAGGTATTTTATGTGACTCTCTTCTTAAAGGCACTTAAGGTCCTAACTATAGTTTGAAACCTCAATTTTGCTCTACTGTACATCACTGGTAATACTGATCTATTTCTGAGGGTGATTATGAATTTTTAATTCTGCAACATGGGTAAAATGCCTGGAAAATATTAAATATATGATCAGTGAACTGCGATTATATTACTATTATCCACTTTGCTTCTAATGCATTTTATCTGGAACCTCTGACAGTTCTGTTACAGTACAGCATAAGTTTCGCACCCGACTCTGAACTCAAGGGCATATCTATCTGCCTGCCTAGTGCTTGGCCCATATTCAGCCCAGGAGAGCATAGGCATCATGAATGAACTGTTCTTTCACCTCGAATGTTTTCTACCTTTGGTCCAAATCCCTCAAGGCCTATGTGAAATTCCACTTCTCTCCTCAACAACTTTTTCCCATCAAAACTCAGAGCTCTGATAGTGTAGATCATTCACATGGCAACTAGTTATAACAACCCTTCCTTCATGATCTTGTTTTAATTTGCTTGGCTGTTTTTTGTTTATATCTTGTCTCTCCAAATAGACGTTCTATTTATACCTTTTTCATATCCCTCATAGGGCCTAATATGGCATATGTTATACATGGCACATATTAAGAAAAAGAAAATATCTTCTGACTACGGGGGAAAGAATTTTAATTTTAGTACAAACTGAAATGGGGCAGAAATGGTAATATTTAAAAAAAAGATTTGAGCAAACATTTTAATTTCATGCTAACTAATTACGCTTTCTGGGTTGGTAAACACATATGGATGCCAGTTGCCAAAAATGATACTAAAATCACACAGCAAAAGCTACAGAGTTTGAGACATGGATTCTGGTTCCAATGTTATTAATATATAACTTGAGACCTTGAGCAAGTCAAGTCACTATTATAGTTTTCAGATTCTGTAAGAATCAGGGTTATTCACCAAACTGTAATGTAGCTTTCAGCCCTCACATTCTACCTTTGTCACTAAGATTTTTAAATACAAGTGTGCTGAGTTACAGACGATGAGGACCTCCCAATAGATAACATTATTCCCCTGGGAATGGAGGACAGAATTTTGAGAAAGTAAGAATTCAGGGGAAGAATGAAAACCCAGCCTGAATAAAGAAGGAAACAAAGAGCTTGGAATGAAGTGTGATTTGTGGGTCTCTACTGCCCTCCTCAGAGAGAAGGGGCTGTCTGCAGTGGGGCTGCAGACACTTCAGACCTGGGGAGGGAGAAAGAAGCTTTTCTGCAGTCAAGACACAATGAGCAAGACTTTCTTAGCAAAACAGTATGCAGGGTGGATTAAACTATTTCTGAGATAACAATATGCCTGAGAGTCAGATGTACTAATTTGAAAGCTAGTCAAATCATCTTGATAATTATTCAAACCAACATTGATGAAGAAATTGCTATGCTTCTGTCAAAAGTGAAAGAGCTTCTATTTAGGGACACTATAAAACCTTTTTTCTCCCCCTCAGATAAGCTCTCGCATTTCCCTATCTGGTGACTCTTGCAATAAGTGATTTAATTTTTTTTTAATGAAGCCACCACTGGCTCCTCACATTTTTTTAAGTGTGTGTACAATTTAATGGTTTGAAGTCCCATCCACAGATACGTGTAACCGTCACCACTGTACTGGATCATTAAGGGTCCTCCTGGTGGAACTCAGCCCACAGATGCATCCGCATCTCCCTGCGTCTATCTCCTCCACGGGAGGAGGGGAGGCCAGACTCTTTGCTGCATCTTGTGCTTTGCAACTGTCACACTCTTTGAGTGAATTTTCTTCTTATCTCACCTCTCTGTACAAAGGTAAGATAGTTGCTGGGTTGGTTAAAAGTCCATGTGAGTTTTTCCATAGGATGTTCCCAAAAAAAACCCACTTTTTGACCAACCCAGTACAAAGAACTACCTCTAAAGTCACTGGTCTATGAGATCATCTCCAAACCTTCCTGTTGAAATCAGCTCTGGAGATACTCAGTTCAACTGTTAAATGTTGAGGACCAAATAAAAATATTCACCACCTTTTCAGCACTATCCTCAAACCATACTAAAATGAAAGTAAAGGAATAAAAAGTCAAAAGAAGAAAGAGGACAGAATATAGTATCATCAGAGAAATTCTGACTTCAATAAAAGAAGAGACAGCTCTGTCAGAAAGTTTAGCAGAAAAAACAGTGATAAGGAAAACATATAAAGTGGGGGAAATATATATATATATTTTCCTGTTCTCTGCAGGAAAAAATAATATAAAGAAACTAAACTAAATATAAGGAAACTAAAATGGTAAAGAAACTAAGTATAAGAAAATATAAAGTAACCAAAGAGTAATAAACAATGATAGTATATAAAAAGGCAAGAAAAATAAATCCAAAAATATCATAATAGGTGGCTTAAAATTTTTAAAGTAAATCAAGAAATAACTGTTATGCATTTATCTTTAGAGATACAAAATAAATGCCAGAGAATAAGTAGCTAACAAAACAAAGAGATTGCCTTGGGGGAGCCAAATGTTGATATTGCTTTTGCTGTATGACTTTATATGAGATTGAATTAAACTAGCTGCCTGTAACATTTAAGTTCAAAAATTTATTTTAAAGGTAGATTGAACATCGACTCATCACTCCCTTCTATCCTCTTAGATTCAACCAGACCTTGTTGCTACCTTCCTTGTATATTATGAGCGTCTACTTTGTCTCACTAACTGATAATAAGTTCTTTAAAGGGAAATGTCATGCTTTTGTCCTGTGGTCCTTCCACGCCTCCACCCGGTGGCTATTGGAAAAGCAAGCATACATTTGGGGAGTTGCCATATAGGGAACATACCTGTTACTGAAGGTGTTGCTACTCTAGACACCCTGCAGTTGTGTTCCTACACCACAAAGAATCATCCCGCTGCAAACACTTTCAGAAATACCAGATAGTGTGATATTGGACATGGTTTCCAGTCAACATACCAAGATGCTGAAAGGATTAAGATTTTCAAGCCAATGGCATCATCTATAACTTACTGTGAATGAGCTGAATCGGTCTTTCAGATAAGGTAATGCACATATTTTATTAGAACTCAAGGTAACAAGAAAATAAGGAAAGTAATGTGCAATATTTCACTCCTACCCCCAGAAGACTCTGAGTCAGTAGCTTTGAGTTACAGCCACCGAATCTGTGTAAAGCTCATTAGAATATTCTAGTGCTGTCAGGTCTGGAAATCCCAAGTTTAGAGGAGGATGAGAGTAGGAAATGAGATAAAGAAGAGAATTTTGAGTTTCTAAAAGAAAATTTTCCATCCTATTCCGTTTGTCCAGATATAATACTTGCTGTCATCTCAATTTGCCAATAGGCACTTTTTTTTTTTTTTTTTTCCTCCCCAGCATTGGAGTTTGCCTCAGTCAAACTCAGAACAGTTGTATTCACGTAGGGTCTATAGCAAGTTTCACAGCTGAACTTAGCTATAGCAATATTTGACATCAACATAGCTTATCTATTGAGACAATAAATTTAGCTTCAAATTGCTAAGAAAACATGAATTTTGCCATTAGCCTACAGATTGTATAGCTATCTGGGGACATGGACACTGTTAATCCATGAGTAATGATGTTTGTCTTTTAAATAAGCTGTTTCTTAGAGTTCCATAATAAAGTCTGTAACTTTCAGCCCTAAAGAATAATAATAAATTATAATAATTATAAATAAAATATTAAAAAATAAAATATAGTAATAAAATATAGCTCAAAATGAACTCCAGCCTCAGATGTGAGAACCTATGTGGTATTATTAAATATTATGCTGTCTAGTCACCAAACAATGACCCCATGGCCAAATAAACATTTGAAGAACTGCTCAGTTGCTCTATCAATCAAACTAGCTAAAGTTAAAACAGCAACCTAATATTTTTACTTGGCAAAATAGCCAATATCATTGAAATCAGAATACCTTGTGTCAATTACATGCACACAAAAAAGATTATACAAAAGGATTTTTTTCCCATTAAAAAGCAATCTAAATATTCCACAATAGGAGGATAACTAAATGAATGAACGGATAAATGGGAGAGGATGTGAGTAAACCTATGGCTGATTCACGCTGATGTTTGGTAGAAACCAACACAATACTGCAAAGCAATTATCCTTCAACTAAAAATGAATACATTTGAAAAAATGAGTAAATAGCCAATTATTTAGCAATTAAAATCATGTCTTCAAAGACTGTATATAGACTTGCAGAAATAGTTATCATAAAATAATTTTATAAGATAAGGTATCAAAATCCATGTATAGTATCAGTTTCATAACTCATACATAAACATTCACATATATATACAGATGTGTGTATGTATATACACACACACACAGATATATATACAATGTACCAATCAAGTAGTGTTTCTGGATGCTTGAGGTTATGAGCATTTTTTATTTTCTTTATACCTTCTCACTGCTTTCAAATTTTGCACGATGAAAATGTGTTTCTCATATATATATATACATATATATATGTATGTGCATATATGTATAGTTGACTTACATATATGTTAGTTTCAGATGTACAACAACATGATTTAGTTATAAATATATATGTGTATAACTATATTCTTTTTTTGTTTGCTTCTTTTCCGTTACAGTTTATTACAAGATATTAGAATTCCCTATGTTATACAGTAAATGCTTGTTATTTCCCTATTCTATACATGGTAATGTGCATCTGTTAATCTCATATTCCTAATTTATCCCTCCCCCTCCTTTTGTTTTGGTAACTATAGGTTTGTTTCCTATGTCTGTGAATCTGTTTCTGTTTTGTAAATAAGTTCATTTATACCGTTTTTTAGATTCCACATGTAAGGGATATCATATATTTGTTTTTAGCTGATTTATTTCACTTAGTAAGATAATCTCTAGGTCCATCCATGTTGCTGCAAATGGCATTATTTCATTTTTTGTTATGTATCTTTTTAATCAGAAAAAATAAACAGAGTTGTGTTATTTGCTCAGCAACACCTGCAACCCCATGGATAATACTCACCAAGTGGGGGAGGTTAGTTGCTCAGGGCAAAAGGCTGCAATTCCAGAGAGACCTGAAGGACTGATTCAATTAGAGAAGAAAAAAAATCATTACTTTTTTTTACCCCATCTAAGATGTTTTTAATACATTTTCAGAGTTGGAAGTAGAATAAAATATACCACATGGAATACTAAATCAAGAAGAAATAGATCCCTTTTGCAAGGGTGTGTTTTGAAATTATTATTATAAGTGAATTTATTCACAGTGCATTGAGCTTTGTAATAAAACAGCACCCTTCTCTCTCCATGTCTCATGGTTCCTCTGCTATCTCGCCACACTTCTGAACTGTAAAATAAATCAAATTACCCCAACAAAAAGCAGAGTATTCTCCAAAGAGGGGCCTTGTGTCCCTCCCTTTATTCTATATTGTGCTTGAATAAAACACGAGACCCTCTCATTGAATCCGTTTAAATATAAAGCCTTTAGAAAAACCAGGCATCCTGTTCTTTCCAAATGCACGTACAATTTCCATTAATGTTAATAAGAGCTATGTGAAGGGATGAGGAAAACCATTCCCATTATGTTTTATTACATTTTTATTTTATGAACTGGTCTCTTGGATGATAAATCAGCGCTACTGCAAAACCATAATTCTTTGGGGGAAACCTCCATGAAATTTCCCTTCTTTGTGCTATTCTGCTGCTGTCAAAAAGAAAAATCCCAAAAACTGAACACAAGCTGAATGCTTTTGACCTGTGATGACTAGTATACTATAGATGACACCCCAATAAAATGCCAACTGCATTGTTCATAATTAGCAGCAACTGCAGTTTTGCTAAAAAGAAAAAGAAAAAAAAACTGCCTGAGATAATTATTGCATTTTACAAATATCCACTCAGCAGCTGGCAATTAGATAACCCAGAATCAAATTATGCCCACCATTAGATAAGTCTCAGGCATCTAAATGCTTCAGAGTTCCATTTGGCAGAAGTCTAATTATGGTGACAGGGCTCAGCCCTGTGGCTGGCCACATTGAAATGGCCTTATTTGCCTTTGCTCCAAGAGGTGTGGCTACAAGGATTCAACCTCAGTTCACTAATCTTTACCATTTCCATGCGGCGGATCCAGTAGATCCATCCATTTCAGTATATTCCTTTGTGTTTCGTGCTCAGCCTTACCTCTGCTCAAAGAGCTCCCTGAACTTAAAAAAAAAAAAAAAAAGACCTTCCTTTCCTTCTTTCTCACTTGGGCCCTTTTCTCTCCATAAACACTTTTTCCCAAAATTCTGGTCCATGTGGTTCTCTTGTCTTTTGAAAAAAAAAAAAAAAATTACTTTTTAGAGCAGTTTGAGATTCACAGCAAAATTGAGCAGAAAGTAGAGTTTCCATATGGCTACTGCCCCATGCAGGACAGCCTCTTCCACACCACAGTACAATTGCTACAATCGACGAACCTATATTGACACATTATTATGACCCAAAGTCTGTAGTTTACAGTAGAGTTTATGCTTTGTGTACCTTCCATGGATTCTGGCAAATGTATAATGATTTGTATCCACTATTATAGAGTCATACAGAATAGTGTCACTGCCTTAAAAATTCTCTCTGCTCTGCCTATTTATCCCACTCTTTCACTTAAGCCCTGGCAGACGTGGATCTTTTAACTGTCTCCATAAGTTTTGCCTTTGCCAGAAAGTCATATAATTGGAATCATAGTGTTTAGCCTTTACAGATTGACTTCTTTCAATTAATAAAATGCATTTAAGTTTTCTCCACATCTATTCATGGATTGATAGCTCATTTCTTTTTAGCGCTGAATAATATTCCATTGCCTGGGTGCTATGAGGTTTTTTTTTTTTAATTATTATTTTATCACTAATAATTTTTCCAGATTTATTGAAATATAACTGACATATAACATTTTGTAAGCTTAAGGTGTACAACACAGTGATTCAATACACTTATATACTGAAAAATGATGATCACGATGGAGTTAGTTAACACATACATCACCCCATATGACTATTGTGTGCGGGTGGAGGCAAAAAAATTTAAGATCTACTCTCATAGCAACTTTCAAGTGTATAATACAGTATTGTAACAATAGTCTCTATGCTATATATTACATTCTCCAGGGCACCACAGTTTATTTATCTATTTACCTACTGAAAAACGGTTGCTAGCAAGTTTTGGCAATTATAAAGTATATATAAACATCCACGTGCAGATTTTTGTGTAGACATAAATTTTCAGTTCATTTGAGTAAATACCAAGAAGCACGGCTGCTGAATTGTTCAGTATGTCTAGTTTCCTATGAAACTGCTGAATTGTCTTTCAAAATGGCAGTAGCATTTCTGCATTTCCTCTCTTTGACTAAGAGTTCTTGATGCTCCATACTCTCCCCAACATTTTGTGGCTATTCTAACAGGTGTGTGGTCATTTCTCATTGTTTTAATTTGCAATTCCTTAGTGGCTTATAATGAGGTATCTGCTCAGATCTTTTCCCCATTTTAAACTTTATGGTACATAATTATTTCCTCTCCTTCCCGTAATTCACCTAAGACCAGTGAAGCCCAAATCATGACTTACTGGTGAGGGGAATTAGTAGGTGTTGAGGGAGAGTAACTAGCAATTAATTTAACCTTTCTGAGACTTAGTTCTTCATGTCTACAACCATAATTATACTTGCCTTATAGGGTGTTTATGAACATTAACTGAGGTGGCATAATAGAGTAGCTAATACAATCCATGGAAGATAGCAAGTGCTCTGAAAATTTTTTTTTCACTCTTCTTATATCTTGAACTTTGAATTCACTTTCAAGAAAACAAATTGTCTCCTTCAATGAACGTATAGGTTCTCTGTTGTCAGAAACCAGACAACACTGTAATTCAATGTAGTTTCCATCTCAGGTTTAACTGCTGATGAACTGGGAGCCAAATGCATTGCCCAAGTGTTTCTTTTTTTTCTTTTTTCTAGTCAATTCTTATTACTGCAGGACTCCACTTTTGCATTTTTATATGATGAGAAATAATTTTCAATTAAATAATCTCAATTATCTCAAAATGTTAAATACAAAAATGCACATGTCAATTTAGTTACAAATCGTACATAATGGAAAAAGCATTGCATTAAAACATATGAAAATTTGAGGGTCACTCCTAGCTTGGGCTTCCAGGTGGCACTAGTGGTAAAGAATCTTCCTGCCAATGCAGGAGACATAAGAGACACACGTTCAATCCCTGGGTCAGGAAGGTCCCCTGGAGGAGGGCATGGCAACCCACTCCAATATTCTTGCCTGGAGAATCCCATGGACAGAGGAGCCTGGTGGGCTACGGTCCAGGGGGTGGTAAAGAGTCAGACATGACTGAAGCACACACATGCACACAATCCTAGCTCTAAAACTAACTAGCTTATATGCTTAGGCAGGTAATTTAATATTAATAAGTCTTAGTAAAACTAAATGATTTGTGAGTCCATTTAAAATTATAATATGCAGTTATTCTGATCTTTAAATAGAGACATACTCAGAATAGACATTATGCTGTATATAATTTTCTTACTGTGTCAAATTTTTAGGACAAAAATTTAATGTACATCTCAAGAAAATGTCTACTAATATCTCTCTCTTTAGCAAGCTTTTACACACATGAATCTAGGGTAGAAAAGACATTTAAGCCTCCACAACTAATAGAACTTAATCTTTAAATGAAGAGAAAGCTTTCTTAAAAATCTTTTGAGAAGATCTGAATTTCCATTTAACTCGTCCAATATCTGCATTTTGGCAAGAACATTGTACAGTGGAAGGAACAGAGGATTAAGTAGCAAATAAGAAAGTACACTTGTAGTCAGAACAAAAAAAAAATGGTCTCTAAGTAAACTGCTAAATATTTTTGCATACTTAAATAACTTCTTATTTTAAAACCTAAGCTATTTAAATTTTAAATTTTAATACTATTTAAATTATTTTGTGAAAATAAGTAATAACTATGCTTCATAAAAATGGATAGTAAAATGAAACCATTTTAGCATTAACTGATATATGTTTCTAATGCAGTGATAATTCAAGAAAACTTATCCATATTCTTCCATATTAATGTATAACATATTTTCATGTAACCCATCTTGTTAATATAGCTTTGTGTGACTTGCTATTCTGTCCTGTAGTCATTTTCCTTTGCTATTGCTATTGTTAGTTATGTAGGCAAAAATGAAATAAACTTATCAGGGCAAAAATGCATTTATTTATTCAGTTCCCTATGTCAGCTCACCTAACTTAGTAAGGAAAGCAAACATTTCCAAATAGTGTACCTTAAGCTCTAGATTTTTATTTGTTATAATCTGCTAAGTGTCTTCCATGACCAGTGTAATACTAAGTGCCCACATATCATTTCTTCCCTTTAAACTGAGACCAGTACCTAGTAGTCCTTTAAACAGACCATCCGTCTGATAACCTCTCATGACCCTTTCTAGTATACATTTTTCTGGCTATAAAAGCAAAGGGTAACCATTCATACCTACAATATATTTTCTCTTAATAGAATTTATTTACTCATTAGGTGGCTATTTACTGGGATTAAAATATATTAATAGCCAGAGAGCCCTCATAAATACTCAAGGACAATGGCTTTTCTAACATGCTACCTTAATTTCATAACTTTGGTCTTTTTAAATCATTATACTTGTCTCATCTTCTCAAAACGTCCTCTAATAATTTTTTAAAAACTTCAGCAGGTTAACTAGTATTAAAAGCACAGAGAACACCAGACAGCACATCATGTTTTATCAGAATCGGCTGATTTCAAATCTGACTTTCTGAGGGGAAAAAAAAAAAAATAGATAAAAAATATTTTAAAAGAATGATCCTTTTTCTTTGATATGTATTATGCTAACAATATTTCAAGACACTCGAATTGTTCCAAATATAAATGAAATGCTGGCAACATTGAAGTATGTAAATGCAGAAAAAGGAAACCCAGGGTTAATTCATAATCCAACCCAAAATAATGTTTTTAAGGAGTCCATATGCTACTTCCTATGCTAAATGTCTTCCTTTCACATGTGCTAACATCCTGTTTTCATTGCAGGATATCAAATGCAGGAAGTGAGTTGTATCCATTTTCTTCCTCATTTGATATTAAGAAGTTAGGAAAAGCATATTGGAGAACACTGGCTTAGAGAGTCAGAAATTTGGCTCTACCAAGACTCTGCATTAACACTTTATAATGTTAACACTTCACTTTTCTAAACAATTATAATTTACTCAGTGCTTTATGTCTGTAAAATATAAGCAGTGCTTGAAAGAAGTAAAGAACAAACAGGATAGTGTCTCCCGGTTGAGAAACAGAAGCTCTAATGAAAAACGACTTTGGTTATATAATTTGGGGGGAAGTCAAAGGCCCCCACCAGAAGGAAAGGCAACCCTAAAAAACATCCTTAGGATTCTCAGCACAGATGGCAAACCACAAGAACCTAGCCTGACATAGGTTTTGCATGAGAACATCAGATCTGATTCCCTCAAGCTGATGTTCCCAAATCAAAATGTATGACTGATGGTCTTTGTTTTTCACAAAATCAGGGAACTCTAAAATGGAGATTTTCAGGAAGTTATTGAAAAGTGGGTTGTGAGAAAAGTTAACAACGTTTCAATGTGCCCGATGACTTTCCCATGTTTGGACTGAATGCCCCGACGTTTCAGGAAATCTAATTTCCTGTTTTGTTTTTGTTTTTATTTATTTATTTATATTTTGTATTTTATCATGTAACCCAGAAGAGTAAGGACCTAGATCATTCAAATGTTACTGTTATTTTGCTTACCAACACCCAATTCCTATGTGCTATTGTCACGTGGCTCCTCTCAAGCTCAACATCTAATTTTTGGCCATTAAAAATATTCTGCCCCATTCCGTCTGCCCCCCAGCCTCACATATACACATCACAACCCTGTGCCTGCATTTCTAGTTGACCATGAATATACAAAATGACCAGGAATCTTAACTGAGGAGGCAACTAGTGTCTTGGCTGAACACACTGAACCTAATTTTCAGGATTAGATAATAATGGAGCTAGGAACAACATTGAGAGGCAATATCCATTATTTTAACTTCTTAAAGCCTATTCTAGTCCATTTTGAAATTACAAAATATTATATCTGAAAACAGGACCAAACAGGTGACTCCACATAAGATGAAAAGGGGAAATGAAGGTATCATTATCAGTTTTTACTACTACAACTTTGAGCCTTCTGACAGTGGCTTTGCTATCTTGTTAGCAAATCAAACTGAAAGGATGGCTACAAACTATGATGGCAGAGGAAAGAACTGAAACAATTGGTATGGTAGGATGAAAAATGGTGCCCCCAAGATATTCAGCTCCTAAGCCCTGGAAGGGCTTCTGACATAGCTCAAAGGTAAAGAATCCACCTACCAATGCAGGAGATGCGGGTTTGATCCCCCGGTCAGGAAGATCCCCTGGAGGAGGAAATGGCAACAAACTCCAGTATTCTTGCCTGGAAAATTCCATGGACAGAGGAGCCTGGCAGGCTACAGTTCATGGGGTCACAAAGAGTCAGATATGGCTGAAGCGACTATTGTTGTTCAGTCACTAACATGGACCCAGCACGCCAGGCTTCCCTTGTTGTTGTTGTTATTCAGGTGCTCAGACATGTCTGACTCTTTGCAATCACATGGACTGCAGCAAGCCAGGCTTCCCCTGTCCTTCACTATCTCCCAGAGTGTGCTCAAACTCATGTCTGTTTAGTCAGTGATGCAATCCAACCATCTCGTCCTCTGTCATCCGCTTCTCCTCCTGCCCTCACTATTTCCCAGCATCGGGGTCTTTTCTAACGAGTCTCCACTTTGCATCAGGTGGCCAAAGTATTGGAGCTTCAGTTTCAGCCATCAGTCCTTCCAATGACTATTCAAGGTTTATTTTCTTTAGGATTAACTAGTTTGATCTCCTCGCAGTCCAAGCGACTCTCAAGAGTCTTCTCCAACACCACAGTTCAAAAACATCAATTCTTTGGTGCTCAGCCTTCTTTATGGTCCAACTCTCACATTCATACATGACTACTGGAAAAACCATAGCTTTGACTAGATGGACTTTTGTCAGGAAAGTCACGTCTCCGCTTTTCAATATGCTGCCTAGGTTGTGCATAGCTTCTCTTCCAAGGAGCAAGCATCTTTTAACTTCATGGCTACAGTCACCATCTGCAGTGATTTTGGAGCCCAAGAAAATAAAGTCTCTCACTGTTTCCATTGTTTCCCCATGTGTTTGCCATGAAGTGATGGGACCAGATGCCATGATCTTACTACTTTTAGTGTTGAGTTTTAAGTCAGCTTTTTCACTCTCCTCTTTCACCTTCATCAAGAGGCTCTTTAGTTCCTCTTCGATTTCTGCCTTAAGAGTGATGTCATCTGCATATCTGAGGTTATTGATATTTCTCCTGGCAATCTTGATTCCAACTTGTGCTCTATCCAGCCTGGCATTTCACATGATGTACTCTGCATATAAGTTAAATAAGCAGGGTGACAATATACAGCCCTGACATACTCCTTTCCCAGGAGTATGAAACAACCAGTCTGTTGTTTCATATCCAGTTTTAACTGTTGCTTCTTGACCTTCATAGAGGTTTCTCAGGAGGCAGGTCAGGTGGTCTGGTATTCCCATCTCTCTAAGAATTTACCAGTTTGCTGTGATCCACACAGTCAAAGGCTTTAACATAGTCAATGAAGCATAAGTAGATGTTTCTCTGGAATTCTCTTGCTTTTTCTGTGATCCAATAGATGTTGGCAATTTGATCTCTAGTTCCTCTGTCTTTTCTAAATCCAGCTTGAATATATGGAAGTTCTTGATTCACATAGTGTTGAAGCCTAGTTTGGAGAATTTTTAGCATTACTTTGCTAGCATGAGAAATCAGTGCAATTGTGTGGTAGTTTGAACATTCTTTGGCATTGCCCTTCTTTGGGATTGTAATGAAAACTGAACTTTTTCAGTCTTGTGACCACTGCTGAGTCTTCCAAATTTGCTGGCATATTGAATGTAACACTTTAATAGCAACATCTTTTAGTATTTGAAATAGCTCAGCTGAAACTCCAGCTACTCCACTAGCTTTGTTCACAGTGATGCTTTCTAAGTCCATGTGACTTCGCACTCAAGGATGTCTGCCTCTAGGTGAGTGCTCACACCATTGTGGTTATCTGGCTTCCAAGCTTCCCTGTCCTTCATTATCTCCTGGAATCTGCTCAGACTCATGTCTGTTGAGTCAATGATGTCATCCAACCATCTCATCCTCTACTGTCCCCTTCTCCTTTGCCCTCAATCTTTCCCAGCATCAGGGTCTTTTCCAATGAGGTAGCTGTTTGCATCAAGAGGCCAAAGTACTGGAGCTTCAGTTTCAGCATCTGTCCTCCCAATGTATACTCAGCATTGATTTCCTTTAGGACTGACTGGTTTGATCTCCTTGCTGTCCAAGGGATGCTCAAGAGTCCAGCATAATTCAAAAGCATCAGTTCTTGGGCTCTCCACCTTCTTTATGGTCCAGCTCTCACATCTGTACATGACTACTGGAAAAAGCTCATCTTTGACTCTACAGATCTTTGTCAGCAAAGTGATGTCTCTGATCTTTAATATGCTGTCTAGGTTTGGCATAACTTCTCTTCCAAAAAGCGAGTGTCTTTTAATTTTATGACTGCTGTCACCATCCGCAGTGATTTTGGAGCCCAAGAAAATAAAATCTATCACTGTTTCCATTTTTTTCCCGGCTGCCATGATCTTAGTTTTTTATCAATGTTGAGTTTTAAGCCAGCTTTTTCACTCTCCTCTTTCTTCTTCATCAAGAGTTTCTTCCTCTTTGCTTTCTATCATTAGAGTGGTATCATCTGCATATCTGGGCTTCCCTGATGGCTCAGATGATAAAGAATCTGCCTGCCAATGCAGGAGATGCAAAAAACACAGGTTCAGTCCCTTGGTTGGGAAGATCTCTTGGAGGAGGAAATGGCAACCCACTCCAGTATTCTTATCTAGGAAATTTCATGGACAGGGAAACCTGGCGGGCTACAGTCCATGAAGCTGCAGAGTTGGACAGGACTGAGTGACTGAGCACATCTTCACACATTGGCATTTCTGAGGTTACTGATATTTCTCCTGGCAATCTTGATTCCAACTTGTGACTCATCCAGCCTGGCAAGGCATAAGCCCTGGAAACTGTAAATGTTACTTTAAACAGCAAAATGGACTTCCCAAATTGCAAATAATCTAAGGATTTTTGGATGGGAGCATTATTCTGGATTATTCGGGTGGTGCTTAAGTGCAATAACAGATGTCTTTATAAGAGAGAAGCAGTAGGATATGTGACACAAAGAAAGCAATGTAACCCTTCAGGCTTTGAAGACAAAGGGCCCAGGGGAAAGGGATGCAAAAATGTGGCTTTAGAAGATGGAAAAAGAAAGAGAACAGAAATTCAACAAGAACTACCGAGGGAATACCTTGATTTTTAGCTCAGGAAAACTGATTTCAGTCTTCCAGAGCTGTAAACACACAATAAATAGATGTTATCTTAAGCAACCAACTTTATGGCAATTTGTTACAGCAGCAATAAAAAAAAATAAAATAAAACAGGACATGCAGATAAAGAAGGTTATAATGTGACAGAGCTTGGGAGAAGGCAAATGAAACAGGCCAAGAGTTTTCAGACTGAATAAAATAAGACACCAAAATCTATTCCCTGGACAATGCCGAATTGAATACAATAGTAAAGTGAATAAATCAACTTCCAGTTGATTTGTTTGGACGAAGAAATTAACAGAAAAGCAATGGTCTATGCCACAGAGATATTGACAGTTAGACTTTATTTGGAAATATCTAAAATGTCTAGACCACCAAAATAAATGAATCACAGTCATTCATGATACAGAAAATATATATCACAATTGTAATGAGTAATTTTGCATAAGATCATTAAAGATAAGGAAAAATCATCTTTTTCATAGATTCTGGGCAGATCCTTTGTAAAAATAAACCAACAAAGAAACAAATAGCAGAACTCTTTTCCACTGAAGTACTCACCGAAAACACAGCACATATGTAAAATATTAACAACCACAAAAACAACCAACACGATGGCAATAGAATTCTCTTTATTGGCAATATCATACTATATTGACTGGAAATCTTGCCCCTTTCAAGGTTTGTGTTTTTTTGATAAATGGATCAAAGGCAAACATGAGGAAGGATAAAAGTATACTTGGGCTATGTGCTTTGCTCCGTCATGTCTGACTCCTTGCAGTCACATGAACTATAGCCTGCCAGACTCCCCTGTCCATGGAATTTTCCAGGCAAGGATACAGGAGTAGGGTGCCATTTCCTACTCCAGGGCATCTTCCCGACACAGGGATTGAACCTGCGCCTCCTGAAATGTCAGGCGGATTTTTTACCATCAGAGACACCTGGGAAGCCCTAAACTTGGGCTGCATGTGTGCTTAACAGAAAGAAACACATTTGAGTAAGAAATTTAAGAAAATACTTCCTTATTGCTGACCAATTTGGATGAAGGACACGTTTGTCTAGGGTTCATTCTATGCCAATAATAATGCTTTAATTCTCTATTATATATGATAACAGATTAAGAAAACATCTGAAATCTCCAATAAAATATAAATTTCTATTTCAGTAAAATGATACTTTTTCATCTTCTACCTTCCTCTTTCCCAGTCTTGTCTGTTTCAATATGACTGGTTAGATACATCCTTCTGCTAAAGACAATGAAAATCCCAGGTTTTCAAATAAAAAAATAAAGAATTTACTAACCAAATATAAGCAAAGCTGAACATTCAGGGAAATAAACAGATTTTTGAAGTCAGATATAGTATAAAAGCAATTTTCAAATCTAGATAAATTCAGGTTGTATTTCTATAGGCCTTCATAGTACTTGAAGGAGAAGACAAAGCTTAGTGTCCTCCAAATGGTGGTTCTAACAAGAGATACCCCATTATAAAGCTGAAATCACAAGAGCTATATACTCTGTAAGTGTGATGCAGAAGTAAACCTAGATGGAAGTCCATTTTCAAGAAACAACAAAGAAAACTGCCCTGGAACTAAAACATGGAGTGGAGTCTAGCAGACAAGTTTCAACATGAAGGGTCATAATTACAAGCTGGCCCTCGAAAGGATTTGCAGTTTTAAATTACATAGCCTGTATCATCCAAGATAATCTCAAGTCATTAAGTAAGTCGAGGATATACTATGACTTTAACCACCCCAAAGTACCAGGCAGAAACAAGTGCAGTAACATCTGCAGAAAATATATCACAATAGCTGTCAAAGAGACTCAGAAATATTTTTCCAAGAGGAATGAGTGGCTTCTTAATTAAAAATCAGTAAGCAAAGGAAAAAAGTGTTGCCTTGACTGAGAGTCCACAGAAACAGTAGACAAAAGGAGGCCCTGTAAAGATTTTAAATACTGGAATAATCAAGGATAAAACACAAAATTATTTTAATTTAAATCTCTAAAGAAGTAAAAGACAGTTTAAAACAATTTTAATGAATTAAAAGTATGCAAAACATAACAAAATACATCCTCTAGAAAGAAACAGTGTAATAACTGAAATTTAAAAGTGAATGGATAAATGTATAGCCGTTAGATAGATATGAAGAGACAATAAATTGGAATGTTGGTTTAGTAAGAAGTTATCTAATGAGCAACATTAAAAGAACAGAAAGATAAACAAGAGAACAGAAGTTAAAACACGAAAGTTGAAGGACAAATGTGTAGTATACACTTAATTGAAGTCTAGATGGGAATAAATAGTAAGTATAGCAGAGGCAATATTTGAATCCTGGTTACTAATTTATGAAAGACATGAACCCATGATTATAGAGAAACTGGTGAATCTCAACTAGGATATTTAAAAAGAAATCTACATCAAAACGTATTATAATAGAGTTTAAGAACAATAAAGAAAATGAGAAAATCTGAAAAGCTCCCAAGTGAAAGGTTACCTTAAAAAAAAGTGACAGATATACATCTATAATTCCAATAGTCATACTACAAACTAGAGACAGTATATTGATCTTCAATGAAAGATAAAGTTACTGCAAACCTTAAATTTTATACCCAGAAATACTGATTTCATGAATGGAGCAAACATGATTACCAAAATAGAAAAACAAAAAATTTACCACCAATAAACTTTCACTAAAGGAAATTCTGAAAGATGTATATCAACAATCTATAAACAACTCAGGGAGCTTAATACCATCAAAACAAAGAACCCAATCAAAAGATGGGCAGAAGACCTAAAGACATTTCACTAAAGATGACATATAGATGACCAAGAGGCACATGAAAAGATGTTCAAAATTACTGATTAGCATTGCTGCTGCTGCTGCTGCTGCTAAGTCACCTCAGTCGTGTCCGACCCTGTGCAACCCCATAGATGGCAGCCCACCAGGCTCCCCCGTCCCTGGGATTCTCCAGGCAAGAATACTGGAGTGGGTTGCCATTTCCTTCTCCAATGCGTGAAAGTGAAAAATGAAAGTGAAGTCACTCAGTCATGTCTGACTCTTAGTGACCCCATGGACTGCAGCCTACCAGGCTCCTCCATCCGTGGGATTTTCCAGGCAAGAATACTGGAGTGGGGTGCCTTAGAGACATGCAAATCAAAACTACAATGAGATATCACCTCATACTAATCAGAAATGCTATCAACAAAAAATTCACAAAAAATAAATGCCCAAGAGAGTGTGGAGAGAAGGAAACCCTCCTAACTCTATTGGTGAGAATGTAAATTGTACAGACACTGTGGAGAACAGTATAGAGATTTCTCAAAAACTAAAAATAGAGCTACCATATGATCCTGCAATCCCACTCCTGGGAAAAGATGGTCAGAAAGGAGCAATGCATCCCAATGTTAATTTCACCACTGTTTACAACAGTCAAGACATGGAAGCAACCTAAATGTCCATCAACAGAGGAATGGATAAAGATGTAGCCCATACATACGATGAAATATTACTCAGCCATTAAAAAACAATGAAATAATGCCATTTGCAGCAACATAGATGGATCTAGAGATTGTCGTACTGAGTGAAGGGAGTCAGACAGAGAAAAAGAAGCATTATATCACTTACATGTGGTATCTGGCACTGGGTAAGCTGGGTTTCAGCATCTCAGACAAGAAGCACAGGAGCTGCACTGGGGCTAAAGAATCAGCAAAGAGGAGGTCATGTGCTGACTCCAGCAGAAGTATGATGGGATCATCCTTCCTGGCAAATAAATTTCCATGTCTATCCAAAAGGCCAATAAAACATTGTCAGTGAAATGTGTGGGGGGGGGGGGGGGGAGGATACAAATGAACTTACTTACAAGACAGAAACAGATTCACAGACTTAGAAAATGAACTTATGGTTACCAGGGGAGAAGGCGGGGGGCAGGGGGAGGTGGAAGGGATAGTTAGGGAGTTTGGGATTGACATCTACACACTGCTATATTTAAAATGGATAACCAACCAACAAGGACCTACTGTATAGCACAGAGAACTCTGCTCAATATTATGTAACAATTTAAATGGAAAAAATGCATAAATGAATCACTTGCAGTATACCTGAAACTGTCACAATATTGTTAATCAACTATACTCCAATATAAAATAAAAAGTTTATATATATATATATATATACATATATATATATATATATATATATATATCAAGTAGATGTTAAGTCATACCAGATACATACAAACATGAATAAGAAACAAAGAAAATCTAAAGTAACACTACATTTAAAAAAATCTAATGTGAGCTTGAAAGCAACAGGACAGATTTAAAATACAAAAAATGCAGCAGCATACAATATGGGAAGAAATAAACGGGTTCAAAGTGTAATAAGGTCCTTGATATTATTAACTTTAGACTTTGATATGTTAAATGTGTGTGTTCAATTTTAGGATAACAACTGAATGAAGAAAAAGTGTGTGAAACCTCCAAACAAGTAGAGAAGGGAAATGAAACAGGAATGATTAATACAAAGCTTAGGCACCCCTGACTCTAAGCTGATGAAGGTATGAGTTTTATCTTCAAGTTTTATGACCACCTGCTGATACCCACCTTGCTGTCCCCTTTCCAAGTGCCAGCAGGTACCAGTTCCATTGTTTCATTATTTTGTCTGGTTTGACTCTCTTCTTGTCACCCTTTTAAACCTAGTGCTCCAGTTTCTCTAGCATGCCAACAAACTGAGAATTAAGTCCATCACAAGTTACTTTGTGAAGACATTAACCCTTGTTCAAGATTGTATTTTCTAAATTAACTCATTCTGCCCAGATATGATGGAGAAGGCAATGGCACCCCACTCCAGTACTCTTGCCTGGAAAATCCCATGGAAGGAGGAGCCTGGTAGGCTGCAGTCTATCAGATCGCTACCAGTCGGACATGACTGAGAGACTTCACTTTCACTTTTCACCTTCACACATTGGAGAAGGAAATGGCGACCCACTCAAGTGTTCTTGCCTGGAGAATCCCAGGGACGGGGGAACCTGGTGGGCTGCCGTCTATGGGGTCGCACAGTGTCGGACACGACTGAAGTGACTTAGCAGTATCAGCCCAGATATGAACTTGATCTTTCTACCCAAAAATCCATGTCTCCCAGAAATACTATGATCTTACATAGAAATACATAGTTTCCCAGAAATACTACAATTGGCTATAACACTAGAATGTTTTTCCTAAAAATTCCATGCTCTACACTATGGCCTTACCTATTCTGTTCAACCCAGAAAGCCCACGATCTTACCTACAATTAAATCTCATTGACTACTGACACTAACTGTTCTCTAAAAATGATGAAATGATAGTTTATACATTGTAGTCAAGTTGACATACTAGAGTAAGCAATCTTCCCTGGTGGTTCAGACGGTAAAGAATCCACCAGGAATACAGGAGACCCAGGTTCAATCCCTGGGTAGGGAAGATCCCCTGGAGAAGGGAATGGCAACCCACTCCAGTATTCTTGCCTGGCAAATCCCGTAGACCGAGGAGCCTGGCAGGCTATACAGTCCCTGGGGTTGCAAAGAGTTGACACGACTGAGTGACTAACACACACAAAGAGTAAGCAGGTCCTCATTAAAGAGTGAGATTCTGTCTACTTTTATTTAGGCAGAACTAAATTCATATACGACAAGCCCTTCAATCTGTGACATCTTTCCTACCTCCAAGGCTATAGAGGCACTCACATTTACAACCACATAAAGTCCTGTGCCAGCCTCCTTCCATTCCTCTTCCATCAAGCGTATGAACCCTGCTCCTGATTCCTTCAGAGCTGCCCTAATTGCTGTCAGCTAATTCAAATCACAGTATGTGCATTTAACTCTCTACTACCTATATGACATTCACTCTGAAAGCTTCAAAGTTGAGCAAGATGCAGCTTCTGTGTAATCTCTATTCTATGCTGAGAAAATTCTCTGGCAGACTCAGTTCTGCCAGACGAAAGCAGGTTGTCATTTACCTCCAGTCCTGAATCAAGTGAGTGAACAGAAAGCCTGCTTCATCAGCTCAGCTGTCTTTCTAGGTATAGATATTGGTTAGCAGACAAGATGAAGCAATATGGCCTCATAGGTATTAGTGTTAGTCGCTCAGTAGTGTCCGACTCTTTGCGACTTTATGGACCATATAGCCAGCCAAACTTCTCTGTCCATGGGATTCTCCAGCCAAGAATACTGGAGTGGGTTGCCATTTCCTTCTCCTAGGGATCTTCTCGACCCAGGGATCAAACCCATGTCTCCCACACTGCAGACAGATTCTCTACTGTCTGAGCCACCAGAGTCTGTGAGGGACAACTCATCTTCACGTAGACTCAAGTTACACTCCTTGGGCACACGTTTGAATTATATTCGTACTTGAATTCTTTCCTTTCTGCCTGCGCCCTTTGTCTGTGGCACAAATCCTTTCCAAACACCAGTTTGTACCTCTGCCCAGCTAGGTTTCAGAAGACCATTTGGATTCCACCTCTAAACTTTGCATATGGTTTTCCTCATTATAATGGCATTACTATTAGGAAGACTCATGTTGCCATGGGTTTTTTTGTTTGCTTGTTTTTTGCTTTTGTTTTTTTAATTTTTATGGGGTATAGTTGATTTACAATGCTAGGTAAGTTTCTGTTGAATAGCAAAGTGAGTCACTTATACACATACACATATCTACTCTTTTTTAGATTCTTTTCCCATGTGGTCATTACAGAATATTAAATAGAGTTCCTTATGCCATACAGTAGGTCTTCCTGTTTTTGGTCCTGCAGATTCTGCCCAGTGCAGTCACGACTGAAACTTTCATCTTACTAAACTGTCCCTTTGTTTTTAAATTCATAAAATGCTGTGATTAAAAGAATGGAAACATTCTACCCTTGGTAGGTGGTTTCTCTCTTGTTTTGTTGCTATTATTATTGTTCTTGAGGCATTTTTGTTATTATTTTGAGATTTCGCTTTTCTATTTCTTCTTAAGGTGGGGCTGAACAGTATGTTCTCTTGAATTTATTAATTGTTTCCACCAGATAACCTTTATGCCTTTCATTCTCCCTTAAAATATTATTTCCCTTCTGAGTTCACTTCTGAATATGCTCAATTCAATAAGCCTCAATCTCTTAAAGCATCTTTTTATTCTTTATCGTCTCTCCATAAGAAAAGAGTATATGGTGTTTTCTCTGCATGTCCTTGCCTCATTACTTTTTTCACAATATTATTTTGATACAATACTTTAGTGCTAGTAGAAAAAAATATATCTTATCATTGTAATCCACTTATTAAACTACATAAACTATTAATCCCACAGTTTATTCTTCCAATATATAGTATACTCTTAACAAGCCCCATGTGTTTCATTGGGACAAAATACTTTTTAAACCCCACATATTTGACCTACTGTTTCCGGTTTCTATATGGTTTTTCAGGGTTTTACACTGTCTTTTCCATTGCAGAATAAATTCAAGCTTTCTTGTTATTTGGGGGCCGAAATGTAGTTTCTACTTGGAAGTGTCCTCTGAGTATGGACAAAAATATCCTGCAGATTAAATACTTTGACTTCTTCTTTAATTAGGATTTTACTGGTTTTTTTTAAACATATATGTTACAATCTGCTGGGCCCCAAAAAATAGCAGCCATTTTTTCCCCACCCAGGATCTGAACAAATTATGAAATAAGACAAAGAAACAGTGGATGAAAGAACAAAGCATTGTATTTCTTCAAATCGAATATCTCATGGATTGTAAGGCATTTTGGAATTCCAAGAATAACAAGTATGAGAAGTACATCACAGTTGTTGAAATACACTGGCACCTGCATTCCCGATAAAGGACAGGCTGTAGAATGTGATTTCTGTCTTTGGGCAGGTGTTCCTACGAATCAGGCTGCTATGCAGTCACAGCCAAGGCTGGCCCCAGAGCAGGCATGCCCCCACGGGGATGTCACAGCCCGGGGAAGACTTGTGTGCTAAGGAGCAGATACCGCCCATACCTTACTGGTAATCTACTCCTTAGAGTGGAATGCAGGCAGAAGAGACTGGGCTACACATGCCCATTTCTCCTTTCAATCTCAGCAATCTAATTTATACCTTCCCCCGCCCCAGGCAAAGAATGATTGAAGGGCAAGCGAGGCCAGGGATGTTTCAGCAAGAATCGCTCCCTTTCCTATGCAAGAAAATATCATGAGTGAGGAAAAAACATTTCCTCCTTGTCCCACCACACTCCTCTCCCTCCCCCAAGAAAAAACTCCTGTAATTTTCCATACAAGCTGCCCCCAAAGAGGCTCAGCAGCAAGGCAGACACAAACCAAACCAGTCCCTAAAAGAAGTCTTGAGGTTGAAGTGACCAAAGTTTGTTATTTAGAGGCACAACTCCATCTCCCCATAGACATGTATGAAAAGCAGTTACTCTTTCCCCAAAAAGGGGGCATATACTATAACTACCTTCCCTGATTATTATGTCCTTGCCACACCACAATCTTGGGCTCAGTTCTCTATATAAACTTTCATTTCCAGACAACCACATGACATTTCACAACACTATTAAATTTTGTCTCATGGAGGACAACCACAATTTTACAGGCTGAGTAACAAAAGTATAAGTTATTATACTAGTCCAAAAAAAGAGCTATGATGATTTCGTTACAAGAAACACTGAATGAGGCAAACACTTAATGCAAACTTCTTTCATATTTTACATGCCTTTCTGCATTTCCATTTTCCGTTTAAAAAAATCCATCTATGTATTTTATAATCTTTTGATTGACTACAGTCAAAACTATAGTGCCTAATATTAGTCATTTGATTATACCATAAACAGCATCTCCTATAGATAACATTGAGCTTCCCAGGTGTCACGGCGGTAATGAATCTGCCTGCCAATGCAGGAGATGCAGGAATCGCAGGTTTCTGGGTGGGAAAGATCCCCTGGAGTTGGAAATGGCAATTCACTCCAGTATTCTTGCCTGAATAATTCTGTGGACAGAGAAGCATGGCGGGCTACAATCCAGAGAGTCGCAAAGAGTCAGACATGATTGAGCAACTGAGCACGCAGGCACACGCATAGATAACATTAGAAACTCAAGTACATTACAATTACTTTTTGTCACTTTGTTTTAGTTTCCCCATTTTAGTGTAATCATAGCCATGTGACAGTCACTCAGTCATGCCCAGCTCTTTGCAAGCCCGTGGACTATACAGTTCATAAAATTCTCCAGGCCAGAATACTGGAGTGGGTAGCCTTTCCCTTTTTCAGGGGATCTTCCCAACCCAGGGATCGAACCCAGGTCTCCCACATTACAGGCAGATTCTTTACCAGCTGAGCCACAAGGGAAGCCCAAGAATACTGGAGCAGGTAGCCTATCCCTTCTCCAGAGGATCTTCCCGAACAGGAATTGAACCAGGGTCTCCTGCATTGCAGGCGGATTCTTTACCAACTGAGCTATCAGGGAAGCTCCCTAAGCCACCTAATCATAGCCACAGAGCTTCTTTAAATCCTTGTCTGTTCCAGTTAGCTATAAGTTTTATCTTGCTGATGCTCAAATTTTGGGTTTGGCCACTAATAGACTTCTTTTGTGCTAGCCTCTTAGTCCTTTTCAACACAACACGCACCAAACATTTCTGAAAATATCTTTGCTTTCTTGCAAGAAATTATTTCAGATCCACGTGTATTCATTCTACCTTAAGATATAGTATTAGCTATTCCCCCAGAAGTTTTAGTTGCCTTAGTAAGTTAGTGCTCAATAGAAATTAGTGCTCATTAACTAAGGATCAAGTGTGGCATGAAGTTGAGGTTCCTCAAAAGACTAAAAACAGAACTACCATAAGATCCAAAAATTCTACTCCTGGGTAGATACCTGGAAAAAACAAAAACACTAATTTCAATAGCTACATGCACCCCAATGTTCACAGTAGCACTATTTATGATAGCCAAGATATGGAAGTATTGTAAGTGTCTGTCAAGAGATGAATGCATAAAGAAGATATGGGATATATCTGCATGCGTGCTAATTCATTTCAGTTGTGTCCAACCCTATGGCAGCCCACCAGGTTCCTCCATCCATGAGATTCTTCAGGCGAGAACCCTGGAGTGGGTTACCATGTCCTCCTCCAGGAGCTTTTCCCAACCCAGGGGTCAAACCCACGTCTCTTACATCTACCTGCACTCGCAGGTGGGTTAATTACCTCTAGTGCCACCTGGGAAGCCCATGGGATCTATCTATCTATCTATCTATCTATCTATCTATATATGCAGTGGAATATTAGTCACAAAAATAAAAAAATTTTGCCCTATGTAGCAACATGGGTGGACCTAGTCCTTAGTGAGCTAAGTCAGACAAAGAAATACTGTATGATATCACTTATGTGGAAAATTTAAAAATAAAGCAGACAAATGTCTATAATAGTAAAACAAACAACAAACAAACAGGTATAGAAAACAAAGAGAGGGAAGGGCAAGATAGGGGTCTGAGACTAAAAGATACAAACTACTAAAACATTTCTTCTGACTTGGAACGGAAATGGACCCAGGGAACAAGAACTAATTTGAAAGCAAAAGTACCTAATGATGTGCATGGAGTTCCGCTACTCACTTAATGAACAATGAAAGGGAACCACAAAATGCAGAGCAATACCAGCAATACCAGCTCTGCAAGTTTTCTCCTTGAAGCTCCACTCTTTCCCTTCCTTTTTTTCCTCTTTCATTATTATACTTGGTCAACAGTATTTTGATTATTGAGGTCAGTCCAGTTATAATTCCATATTTGCCTTTTATTTAGATATCTGCCATTTCCACTGGAGTTATTTCAGGCATTTTTAATGCATCTGCAAAGTTTTCTTTCTTTATACGTACAAGCAAGAGGAACTTAGAACATTACAGAAGTAGATTATCATGTAAACATAAATATTTTAATGATTAAAACATGCCAGGTCTAGGGTTACTGCATACTTGCAGCAGAAATAAAACATACAGACATCTCAGAAAAGTTAAAATTATGGAAATACAACCCAATTTATCAGGAAGGATACATTGGAAAGACTCTGAATTGTAGCATCAGATAAAGAAGCATGATGTTCCCTCTTGAGTAAACACTGACATCTCTGAAAGCTAATTATTTTTGCACCAAGTAACTAGAATATATTTGGAAAGATCATAGCCCTTCAAGGTCAGAACATATTACTGTAAGGAAAACTATTTGTCATGTATGCTTCAAAGCAGAGATACTTGGCCCAAGTCTCTCCTTAGTGAGGAAATGTGCCAAAGTTAGGAGTTTGGGCTGAAAGAAGGGTGCCTCCTGTCGGGTATGTGTTTTCACATGTGCATATTATTCAGGGGCCTCTGGAGAGGGTATTAACTCAGGTCATCATATTCTCCATGTGGCCACAGATGTGGTAACCTGGACACGCTCCTGAGTTATATATGGTGAGTATGGGTGGTGATTAGCACTTAAAAGTATTTCTCTTCAGCCTCTGCTCAGCAGTGCAGAGTGATTGGCTCATATGGTTTCTCTTTACTGCAGGCAGCCCTGTATTTGGGGGGATGGCATGCCCTTCCATTATGCAGCTCCACCACTCCTTACATTTTCTGTATGTAGGAAATCTCAATATACTCCAGGAGTTACTCTAAATGTCTATGCCTTGCCATTTTGAGTAAAAGATTATGTATTAGACTCCTGACACATCATGAAAACTGCTTGCTGCACATGTAGGCATGCATCCATGCTCATCATACTTCTGAGTGAGTGGTGTCTCTGCCTAAGCAAGTTACATATTAAAATCAGTAGATCAGGCAAAAATTGGATATAATCTAAATCATCCTTCAAAAACCCCCATTAGCATCCTTAAGCTTTCAGGATAATGAAGCCTTGGGTTCTTAAAAGGAGCATGTTTGACTGTGTTTCTCTCTGAATTTTGAACTTGTCCTCCTTTCCCCTTGGGAAGTGGAAACCAGTGGGTTCGATCCCTGAAACCAAGAGATGTAGCTTAAAGGAAGGAAAAGCAAAGGAATATAAAAGGATTTTTCTCCTACTTGAGTGCAATTAAAAGAGCATGTGATGCTACTAAAAATAATAGTCCGTTTATTTGACAAATGGTGATCACTCTCTAGGTTCTGGGGATACACTGGTAAACCAAACAAATGAAAATCTCCTTCCTTATAAATGTTACATCCCATAATGGCAACAATGGATCCCTAGTTATATTAAGGGAGGTTTTGTATTTTTTGTTTTTTTTTAGCTTGTTTTAAAAAGGAAATGGGATAGAAATATATGTGTGTATGTGTGTGTGTATATATATATATCGCTGACTCTAGTAAGTCACTTGTGATGTTTGTTTTCCTGTCTTCTTTTAATGTAAAGCTATGTTGAGTGGACTATAAAACAGCCCAGTTTATCTGGGTTATACTTGCAGACTGAACACTGTGGGTATCCTTGGGTGCTCAAAATTCAGAGTACTCAGCCCCCAACTTTACACACATGGACACCTCCACATACTGTTGTTGTTGATGTTCAGTCTCTCAGTTGTGTCCGACTCTCTGTGACCCCAAGGACTGCAGCACTCCAGGCTTCCCTGTCCTTCACCATCTCCTGGAGCTTGCTCAGACTCATGTCCATTGAGCTGATGATGCCATCCAACCATCTCGTCCTGTCGTCCCCTTCTCCTCCTGCCTTCAATCTTTCCCAGCATCAGAGTCTTTTCTAATGAGTCAGTTCTTTGCATCAGGTAGCCAAAGTATTGGAGTTTCAGCTTCAACATCAATCCTTTCAAAGACTATTCAGGGTTGATTTCCTTTAGGATTTACTGGTTTGATCTCCTTGCACTCTAAGGGACCCTCAAGAGTCTTCTCCAACCCCAAAGTTCAAAAGCATCAATTCTTTAGCACTCAGCTTTCTTTATGGTCTAACTCTCACATCCATACATGACTATTGGAAAAACCATAGCTTCGACTAGATGGACCTTTGTCAGGAAAGTCATGTCTCTGCTTTTTAATATGCTATCTAGGTTGGTCATAGCTTTTCTTCCAAGCAGCAAGCGTCTTTTAATTTCATGGCTACAGTCACCATCTGCAGGGATTTTGGAGCCCAAGAAAATAAAGTCTCTCACTGTTTCCATTGTTTCCCCATGTGTTTGCCATGAAGTGATGGGACCAGATGCCATGATCTTACCATTTTTAATGTTGAGTTTAAAGTCAGCTTTTTCACTCTCCTCTTTTACCTTCATCAAGAGGCTCTTTAGTTCCTCTTCAATTTTTGCCATGAGTGATGTCATCTGCATAGCTGAGGTTATTGATATTTTTCCTGGCAATCTTGATTCCAGCTTGTGCTTCATCCAGCCCAGCATTTCACATGGTGTATTCTGCATATAAGTTAAGTAAGTAGGGTGACAATATACAGCCTTGACATACTCCTCTCCCAAATTGGAACCAGTCTCTTGTTTCATATCCAGTTCTAACTGTTGCTTCTTGACCTTCATAGAGGTTTCTCAGGAGGCAGGTAAGGTGGTCTAGTATTCCCAACTCTTGAAGAATTTCTCACAGTTTGTTTTGACCCACATAGCCAAAGCCTTTAGTAGTCAATAAAGAAGAAGAAGACTATAAAGAAAGCTGAGCACCAAAGAATTAATGCTTTTGAACTGGGATGTTGGAGAAGACTCTTGAGAGTCCCCTGGACTGCAAGGAGATCAAACCAACCAACCAATCCTAAAGAAAATCAGTCCTGAATATTCATTGGAAGGACTGATGCTGAAGCTGAAACTCCAAATACTTTGACCACCTGATGCAAACAACTGATTCATTTGAAAAGACCCTGATGCTAGGAAAGATTGAAGGCAGGAGGAGAAGGGGATGACAGAGAATGAGATGGTTGGATGGCATCACCAACTCTATGGACATGAGTTTGAGTAAGCTCCAAGGGTTGGTGATGGACAGGGAAGCCTGGTGTACTGCAGTCCATGGGGTCGCAGTGAATTGGACATGACTGAGCGACCAAACTGAACTGAACTGAAAGCTGAAGCAGATGTTTTTCTGAAACTCTCTTGCTTTTTCTATGATCCTACAAATGTTGGCAATTTGATCTCTGGTTCCTCTACTTTTTCTAAATCCAGCTTCTACATCTGGAAATTCACAGTTCATGTACTGTTGAAGCCTGGCATGGAGAATTTTGAGCATTACTTTGCTAACATGTGAAATTAGTGCAATAGTGCAGTTGTTTGAACATTCTTTGGCATTGTCCTTCTTTGGGATTGGAATGAAAACTGACCTTTCCTGTCCTGTGTCCACTACTGAGTTTTCCAAATTTGCTGGAATATTGAGTGAAGCACTTTCACAGCATCATCTTTTAGGATTTTAAATAGTTTAGCTGGACTTCCATCACTTCCACTAGCTTTGTTCGTAGTGATGCTTCTGGAGGCCCACTTGACTTTGCACTCCAAGATGTCTGACTCTAAATGAGTGATCACACCATTGTGATTATCTGGGTTGTGAAGATCTATTTTGTACAGTTCTTCTGTGTATTCTTGCCACCTCTTCTTTTATCTTCTGCTTCTGTTAGGTCCATACTGTTTCTGTCCTTTATTGTGCCCATCTTTGCATGAAATGTTCCCTTGGTATCTCTAATTTTCTTGAAGAGATCTCTAGTCTTGCCCACTCTATTGCTTTCCTCTATTTCTTTGCATTGTTCACTTAGGAAGACTTTCTTATATCTTCTGGCTATTCTTTGCAACTCTGCATTCAAATGCATTCAAATGCATTCAATCTTTCCTTTCCTCCCTTTCCTTTTGCTTCTCTTCTTTTCTCAACTATCTATGGCCCCCTCAGACAACCATTTTGCATTTGCACTTCTTTTTCTTGGGATGGTTTTGATCACCACCTCCTGTTCAATGTCATAAACCTCTGTCCATAGTTCTTCAGGCACTCTATCAGATCTAATCCCTTGAATCTCTTTGTCATTTCCATTTAGGTCATACCTAAATGTCCCAGGGGTTTTCTCAACTTTCTCCAATTTATGTCTGAATTTGGCAATAAGGAGTTCATGATCTGAGCCACAGTCAGCTCCCATTCTTGTTTTTACTGACTGTATAGACTGTGGACAATACCTAGGATTTATCTGGGAAAATAATAGAAGTACAATGTAAACTCCTGGGCTTGATAAAAAATTATCTCTACAGTAAATTTTTGTATTGCCTACAATCCTTTTCCATGATTTCTGATGTCTATCCAGGTTGCCAAATCACAGGAAAGAGTGACTATCAGGATGTTTATTAATAGACTAGCAGTCTTCATCATCTCTGTTCTCTCTCCCATATTCAAAAATATTTTTGTAATTGATATTATATTTTTACCATCAGAATTCCTCTAATTCAGCACCCATTTCTAAAATTGCTCTGAGACCTGATTTCCAGGCAGAGAAGCTAGTAGCTCACTGTGAATAACACAGCAACTGTCATTTATTATAGTCTCTGAGGTTAACTACGCATGCCTCTTCTTTATCAGAACAGTGCCCATTTCTGCTATAAAATTCCATTTCTGCCCAGACTGTTTCCGACAGCAATATGTGCTTTGCTTCCGCCACCATCTCCTATGACTTTGCCACACCCAAAGTTTGAATTATCATGCTGAACAAGCACAAGACTATATTTCTTTCATAATTGCCTTTCAATCAGAAAGCGGTGGGATAGGTAAGACCACCATAGGTCATAAAGAATATCTAGGACTCCTACTGAGATAAAACATTTCTGAGAAGAACATATTTTGCATTCTTTCCACTTAGACCACGAATACTACTGAATACATTCCTGTTACTAAAGTAATTGATTTACAAAATAGCTTTTATGTAGCACATACAAAACTCACTCTTTTGCCAAATATGAAAGGTTTTCAAATGCTACAATTTGGTGGAACAGAGAGCCTGCTGAGCTGAAAAGCAAATACATCTATCTGATTAATTGATTCTGACCTCATAAATATTATACTTTGGGGGCTCTAATGGAACTTCCTGAGGGTAAATCGTATGGTTCACCTCATTCATTTATATCTCTGGCTGACAGATGTACATTATAAAATGTCACTGAATATGCTGGCAATAAATGAGGTATAACATTAGCATCTTGATTCTGTGGTGGGATTTTTATGGAACACTTCTGTTAAATGATTCCAACAGTAGTAAAAATATTACAGTATTATTCACTATACATCGTCCTTTCTATTTTAATCACTCTCCCAACAATTCATATTGATCTCCTTTGCTTATAAGTAAAATTTCAGCATTTAGAAAGTAGGTTTCTCTTTTATGGTTTGCTATCTCTCCTGCATAATTAACAACTGTTGACTGGTGGTAGCAAGAAGTTTTAGGCATACTGGTTGCTGTACTTGTAGTAGTCTTCATTAATAAATAATAAATTACATAAATAAAGAATAAGTAAATAAGTAAAATAAAATTTCAAGCTTCAATATGAGGCAAAAACTTGAGAAGTATATCGCAAATTAATAATCTTTCTTAGAGTTTAAAATTTCAATCTCATAATAATCATGTTATTTCATTTAAGAAACATTTATAAATGCAAAAATATAGATAATAAAAGCAAAAATGAGGTAATTTTACACAAAAATATGACCTTTTTTGTTTTATTGAGAAATAGCTGGCATACATCACTGTGTAAGTTTAAAGCATAGAGCATGATGGTTTGATTTACATGTAGTCTGTAACGATTACCACAACCGAGGCAGCTAACATCCAAATTCTCCCCAAGGGATGAAAACTCTTAGGATTTACTCAACACCTTTCTGCACCAACCTGGGGAAGGAGCAGCATGGTCAGTGAGTAGCTGTTTCTCTTACTCTCAAAGTCTCAGTCTCTGTGGCCCATAGCATTGCTTCAGCCTCACCCCCATGTTCTAGGATTCTTTCAGAGTAACTTGTTATCAAATAGCTATTAGATGTTATCTTTATGAATGGGAGCAAAGTCAGGAATGACCTATTTTGACACCTTGATGATGTCACTGCAATAATACATCTCAATGTAACAGTATATTTGCTGTCATTGTACTAATATCTCCCTGAGAAAAATGTATGTTACATATACTGTGAACCTACAAAATATGCAAATTTTAGTGAACATTAAACTTGCCAATGAAAGGATCATTATTTTAAAGACAACTCAGCTTCAGGAAAAGGCTAAAAAGAGACCTAGCATATCAATCAAATGGAACAATTTAATAATATACTCGAGGTGTCATTATTCTTTTTTGTTTTGGGTTCCTGAAACCCAAGAAAATAAAAGAAAATTCATTTCCCAAAAGCAAAATAGAAAAAACATTCAGATCTTCTCATGAATAAAAGATTTATAGATTTAAATATTATAAAGAAAATTTCTAATTGTTAACATGGTTATCACCACTCTTAAAAAACCTCAATTTTCTTTGTTTTGTTATAGTTGCCTATATATTGTTATTTCATTACTTTTACAAATCTGGGAACAAACATATTTAACCCAATTCTTCAAGTGAGAGATAGGAATAAAGGAAAGTTACAAAGTTTGACTATGGTGTAAAGAAACCAGTGATTGTACTGGTTATTATCAAAATTCAGGGTCTAATTCAGATAAATGAATGTGTTCAGTCCACTCTTTTATGTTAACTGAAGTGCAGCTAACCAAGTTAGTACAATCCTCTGAAAAACTTACAAGTTGAAATGCAAATAATTTCTAACAATATCATTAATAAATTTACATTTTAGGATCCCTTGATAAACAGAAAATGGAAAACCATGTCGTGTTGGCCACAGTAGGAAGAGCTACATTCATTAAAAATCCAAATAAATGTGGCAATGAAGTGCCCAGATCTTGCTAATACAAGGATTTAAAACTAACTAAAATTTATGCTAGGTATGTATTTCCAGACTTCCTCAATTAACTTTTATACATTCTTCAGATATTTATTTCTGTCCCTTCTGCAGGGAAACCTTCCTTGATCCTCTCTTCTCTTTATGTGTTACTTCCTTTCTTTTTCACTTATGCTTTTACATTCATGAGTGTGACTATTTGGTTAAAATCTACCTTTCCCACTGGACTTTTAGGCACTGAAAGCAGGGACTAGGCCTGTTTATTGTATATCCAGAGTGCTGGGCTAATCAGTAGAAAAATTCATAAATTTACATTACATTTAAGTAAAAATTTACTTTTTCAGATATTTGCAAATATAAATACTGTGCACCATAATTATACTAGGTTTTAATTTTTAAAAATAGCTCAAATATTTTCACTCCTTAAGGTTTCCAGATGGAAAAAAAAATTGTATTCCATGTAGGAATTTTTTATTTTTTATGAAATTCTGCTACACCAGTATGTTCATGCTTTTTATAGCTCTTTGACTAATTTCTCTCATGACATATATAGTTTTTGTTAATATTTTTTTAAATGTATATTTTGATGTCAATCCTTTTAAAGCTTTTAGGTAAAACATATAATTGACATACTTGATAAAAATCAGCAAATTGATCATTGGGCAAATTGGCTTTCAATGAATTTATTTGAGAGAAATTAACCTACTTCTTATTTCTAGTATGTAGCACAAATCCTAGCAAAATAAGTGTATTTCATTTTCTTTTGACTTGTAAAGTTATATATAAACAATAGCTTTTATGACCTAGAGAGATCTAGGTAGGTACTAGTTGAGTCACTTTGTGAAAGTGAAAGTCACTCAATCATGTCTGACTCTTTGCGACTCCATGGACTATACAGTCCATCAAATTCTGCAGGCCAGAATACTGGACTGGGCAGCCTTACCCTTCTTCAGGGGATCTTCCCAACCCAGGGATCGAACCCAGGTCTCCCGCATTGCAGGCGGATTCTTCACCAACTGAGCTATTATCCACTTTAGAAAGATTTATTAACCTCCCTCAATCTCTCTTTGTTTGAAAACATATACTAATAAATCCCTTCATCTCTCTCAAGAATTTGGGGGGGATTAAATAATGTATATGCAGGACTTTATAAACTGTAGAATACTATAAAAATATAAAGGAGTCACAAAGCAGCTGAATCCAAAAGGTCATTTTTATGACCCATCTATCTTTGTAAAAATGTCCCACACTTATCTGCAAGTCTGATTGGTACATTCACTCTTGAGGACTTTGGGAGCTAATCCACCAGAGGTCCAAGATTATAATGGTTTCATGGGTATTTTCAAGGCATTTGTCACACCCCTATTTTCAAGAAAAGCAAGCATATTATTTCTTTCTAGAATTCCTCTAGGATTGTAGTCTACAGAGGGTAACCACTGCAAATTAGGCCCAGCCAATTTGCAATCAGGAGGAATCAATTTGTCAAGCATCAGGAGGGATGTCGAGAGCCAAGTTCACTAGAGAAGCAGAGACCAAGGGGCAAAAAAAAAAAAAAAAGTTTTTTTTTTTGTTGTTGTTGTTTTTTCTTTTCTTATACAGTCCCATTTTTTAAACACTTAGAAGGAGGAAAATGGCATCTGAGGATTCCTCTCCTTCAGAATGTTGCAGACACCCTGCTTGCCTTCTGTTAGCCCTCTTAGAAATTGGTCTAGAGATCTGAGCTTAAACAGGAAGATAATAGTTATTTTCTTATCTCTAAATATGGCAATGAAATAAAGGATGTCCTAATTTCTCGATCTTCTTTGTGAGTGGATATCACTGGTAGCCTTATGGTATAAGTACTAGAAAAAGGTCAATTCAGTCCATTTAATCTTCATTTTACAGATGAAGTTAGTGAGTTTAAGTAGCTGATCAATGGCTGAACTCTGGAGTAAACTCTCCAGTAAACTCTGGAGATGGGATTCAGCCCCAGGACTGTGTGGCTTGGGAGGCTGTGCCCTAGCTCACTGTAAGAAGTATTCTGTTGGTGCACGTGTGCATGCTGTCTTTTCAGCCACGTCCAACTCTTTGCAACCCTATGGACTATAGCCTGCCAGGCTCCTCTGTCCATGGGATTCTCCAGGCAAGAATACTGGAGTGGGTTGCCATTTCCTTCCCCAGGGTCTCTTCCTGACCCAGAGATTGAACCTGTTCTCCCACACCACAGGCAGATGCTTTACCGTCTGGGCCACCAGGGAAGACTGCTGTAGGGTAAAACTGACTCCTGGTTGATGAAAACCATAATTCATCCCAGCACCATGTTTTGATTTCCACTGTGACATTAGGTCAGAAAGAAAGAAAAGCACAGGAGATCGGAGAATGGTTTTGATCCCAATGGCAAGACAAGGTATAATGCCACGCCAGCTACCCTCCACAGCTCTTCATTTACTGAGGCCACTTTGTCTAATTTCTGAGACTCTACACTGGAGTCCCCTAACATGTAGATCTCCTCAGTCAGTTCTCTCAATACTTCTATTCAGTCTGTGTCCTGGGGCTTCTGGTTTCTCCTACATAAGATAAGAATAATAATATTACATACTGTTAGGATTTCTGTGAGGATTAAATGTGTTGAGATAATAGTGACTGGCACAGGGGGAAAAAATGAGAGCAAATGAAGAGAGAGAACTCTCTGTTTTTATAGATAAGTAAGAGACAGAAGTAGATGTTTTTCTGGTGAAAATATCTTTATTGACATGCCAAAGCCTTTGACTGTGTGGATCACAACAAACTGTAGAAAATTCTTCAAGAGATGGGAATACCAGACCACCTGATGTGCCTCTTGAGAAATCTGTATGCAGGTCAAGAAGCAACAGTTAGAACTGGACATGGAACAACAGACTGTTTCCAAATAAGGAAAGGAGTACATCAAGGCTGTATATTGTCATCCTACTTATTTAACTTATATGCAGAGTACATCATGAAAAATGCCAGGCTGGATGAAGCACAAGCTGGAATCAAGATTGCTGGGATAAATATCAATAACTTCAGATATGTAGATGACACCACCCTTATGGCAGAAAGTGAAGAACTAAAGAGCCTCTTGATGAAACTGAAAAAGGAAAGTGAAAAAGTTGGCTTATAACTCAACATGCAGAAAACAAAGATCATGGCATCCAGTCCCATCACTTCATGGCAAACAGATGGGGAAACAATGGAAACAGTGACAGACTTTATTTTCTTGGGCCCCAAAATCACTGCAGATGGTGACTGCAGCCATGAGATTAAAAGACACTTGCTCCTTGAAAGAAAAGCTATAACCAACCTAGACAGCATATTAAAAAGCAGAGACATTACTTTGCCAACCAAGGTCCATCCAGTCAAGGCTATGGTTTTTCCAGTAGCCATGTATGGATGTGAGACTTGGACTATAAAGAAAGCCAAGAGCTGAAGAATTGATGCTTGTGAACTGTGATGTTGGAGAAGACTCTTGAGAGTCCCTTGGACTGCAAGGAGATCCAACCTGTCCATCCTAAAAGAAATCAGTCCTGAATATTCACTGGAAGGACTGATGCTGAAGGTGAAACTCCAAATACTTTGACCACCTGATGCTAAGAACTGACTCACTGGAAAAGACCCTGAGGCTGGAAAAGATTGAAGGTGGGAGGAGAAGGGGGCAACAGAGGATGAGATGGTTGGATGGCATCACCAACTCAATGGATATGAGTTTGAGTAAGCTCCAGAAGTTGGCGATGGACAAGGAAGCCTGGCGTGCTGCAGTCCACGGGGTCGCAAAGAGTCGGACACAACTGAGCGACTGAACTGAACTGAACTGAAGAGACAAAAGGCAATACTTGGTCTTCTAGGTGTTGCCCCTTTCCAAGCTCATCTCCTGCCATTCTCTTCTCAGATCCCTATACTCTAGCCATACTGACCTGTTTTTTCCCATTTACACCTTGCTTTCTAATATTATTAGTCCATTCCTTCTCCTTGAAACAATGTAATTGTAATTTTATAATTCATGCAACAATTACTTTATAAACTTTGACAGGTTTGGCAAAGTTTATACAGAAGTGTTTTTATTTATGTGTTACACTTTATCTACTCTACTAGATTTTAATCCCTTAGAGATTCTTACTGTTTTTTGAATCCTGTATGGCACCTACAAATGTTTATTAAATTGAATCAAATTTCCATAATCTTTCTTTATTTCTTTTTATGGGGAAGCAATTAACCAATATCATGGTTTTTTCAAACTTTTTCTTAGAGTTTTTAAAGAAATACAATCTTCTTTTCATTCTTTTATCCAATATTTATTTGCCAATATAGTTGTTTTGGAATAAGACATGGCATTTACTTATGTAATGGAAAACTCAGTTCACAGCCCTGGCTGCACTTTAGAATCATGTAGGAAGCTTAACAAAATCCTGATGCCTAGTATACACTTCAGAATAAATAAATCAGAATCTGTCTTTGTGTTTGTTTGGAGGAAGTGGTCAATGTAGAGACATGGATTTTTTTTTTCAAGTTTTACAGGTCATTTTAATGTTAAGTCAGAGTTGAATTACTGGCTTAAATCTAAAATCTTATAATTTGAAGAGAAACAGGTAACCAAGCATTGCCAGCCTGTATTCAGAATATCAACTTCTTTAACCTCACACAGAGAATTACTTGGAGCCTATCCCATCAGCAGAACAAAGTGGTAGCTGCCAGTAGGCCAAACTCTGACGTGATTAACAATCTGTGGGAGTTGTGGTCAATGACACATTTCCCCAGACACAGAGATCACCATCGAAACCGGAGTAAGCAACCTGAGGGACAAATCCCTTTTAGTCAAACGATGATTAACAGTGTGGAATAAAGAGTTTGGCTTTAAGGTCAGGCACAATAGAATTTGAATTCTAGGCCTGCCACTTATTTTATGGGCAACCTCTGTCTATACGAACCTTAATTTTCTCCCATATAAAAAGAGAACAATAATTCTAACTTTAAAGAGTTGGTATATTTTTAATAAATATATATATAATTTCTTAAAACTGTGGTCATGGCCTCTGAGAATCAGCTTCCTTCAAATCCTAAAGCACAGAAGACGATTCTTAACAAATACACTTACTCGGGGCTACAGAGAAATCATGCTGACCTTATTCTACACAGGCAACAAATCATGGCTTGCTATTAGTCAGTTTTATCCTTGAATTCTAGTTCTGTTAGCCAGAAACTCCTATGTTTATAGGTTGGCCTATAAAAGACACAGAATTACTCATGTCCTTAAAAATCCTGGACTTGCATCAGCCAGAAACTTTGAGATTCATTTCTTCCCACATGCACACCCATCTTCATTTTCAGTCTTTCATCCCCTATTCCCTTATCCATGACACCTCTGGCAGGATGCCTGGAAGGAAACTCATGACCCATTAAGTTAACTTACCTCAGGGGTAGTAGACAAACAGGCTTAATTTAACCCAGAAGACACCAAGAAAGAATAACTTGGAAACGGAGACCAGGCTGAGCTAATACACAGGCAGCCTTGAGAACTATCATTTATAGTAGGGTGTAGAGCGTTCAAGCACAGATAAGCTCACTCTGAAGGCAGTGAGCCAGGAGCCAAGTTTCAATGTTAATTAGAAGATAACTGGTAAGTCTCTGCTCCACATATTGCAGGGAATTCGATCAGCTGAAAGAATGTATATCCGTTCTGCTCCCCCACAAGCCACCAGGAGCAAATTTGTGACTCAAAGGTAATGAACATGTGCAGCTATACATCCAACACCTCCCCACCAACTTCCCCCCCAAAGAGAAAGTCATAAAATGTTATCACCTTTATGGAAGTTTGAATCCTTAATTACCTCCAATCTTGATGAGTTATTTTGGTGTGTGTGAGTATCTGCAAAAATCTTTTTAAGAAAATAGGGAGGAACTCCCAGATTCTTTCTCAAATATGTTGTTCCAATGACATTTCTGCCACCCCATTTAACACAAAAACAGAAAATGAGAAAATTAAGAACAGTGAGTGAAGTGGAAACTAAAAGAAACCACAGAATCTACTAACAGGCTGTCTTTTCCAAGTCTTTCCATGTCACATATCTACATCCATCACTCCAGTGCTGGATGGGAATTACTGTGAGAAAGAACTACTTGGGAATCTTATTTTGTTCATGTAATACCCAAAACCACTGTCTAGTAATAAGCATGGTCATACTTGACCTATTGCTTTCTTTCTCTTCAAACATCCTTGTACTGTAATTAAGCTTTCTTTGATTCCTTCTTGCTCTTAGGTGGTGCCTACATAAGCAGGAAAGCAGTCTTGGAGGCACAACCACTTTGAAAGGAAAAATGTCCTTTCCTGAATCAAAACAGGCTTCCATAGGGCTAGAGAAAGACAGGACTCGGAAAAGGAAGACACAATTTCCTTTTTCTACTGTTAACTTACAATTAACTATTATTTTTCAGAAAACAGTCTTTTCAGTAATGTCCATGGGTCTCACATGAATCATTGCCCATAAATACATGACAGTTTTCAATTGTGAGTTGTAATTGTAAAAAGTGGTGGATAGTCACTCATTCTTTCATTTAACAAGTATTTTTTCAGTCCCTGTTATGTGTCAAGGACTCTGTTGGATGGTATCAGTATGAAGACATAGAACATGTAGACCCCCAAAGAGCTCACAGTTCAGAACAGAACACACAGATGCATAAAAATCATTCCAACACCATGTGATATTTTTATAGCAATGTGGTGTTATGTACAATTTTTATCGAGACCACACTAAAGTAGAAGAGAATGTAAATCTACCCACAGGCATGAAGGAATTCATATATAAAAGTTAAATATATCGAGCTCTTGAATTGAGATTTGAAACAGAATAGGAGTTTGCCAGACAGCACAGGGGAAGGTGTTATAGGCCAACAAAGAGTATGGAAATGAGTAGATGGGTAGCAGCAGCAAGATAAACTTTGAGGGTTAAACGATGAGGCTACAGCAGGACAGGGGCCAGGATTTAGATTTGGATTTTCTTCTCTGGATGATGGACAATCACCAAAGAATTTGAAGCAGAGAAACAGGAAAGGCAGATTCACTGTAGTCAAGCTTAAGCTGGAAGCAGAGGAGAATGTTGACTGGAGGAGAAAGAAATGGAGACTGGCAGTGGTCCAGATGGGAGGATGCTGGTAGTGCCACTGGAGATGGAAAGGGGGATAAGACTAAGAAAGGATGCAGGAACACAGGAAACATTTGGGCATTAGGGCAAAGCTTTTTAACTTGGGCAAACCTAAGAGAAGCACATTAATACGAGAAAATTCAATAAGTAGTTTCCAGCAGCATGTGGTCCAACTATGGACCAACTGAAATAGGACACAATAGCCTGCATATCTCATGATAGTATTATGAGATATACCTATATACCCAAATATACAAATTTAAATATTAAATGTTCTTATAATTTAAATTCCAAATCATAAGAGAATTCCAGAGGGCATTTGGGTTGAGAGCAATGGAGTAAAGAGGGGTGCAAAAAAGTCAGGAGAGTTTGACTCTCTCCTTTTCTCCCCTATAGCCTCTGATATCCCTTTTAAGAGAAAGTGTTTGTGTAGGGGGAGGTTACCATCAGAAAACCCGAGTCAAGGGCACTACTTTGGACAAATTAGCTCTCTTCTCCCCACACATACTTTATAAAGTTTATGATGAAGTGAATAAGTCTTCCTTTCAAGGAAGAAATTATCAGCAACTTGTCAAATATTATAAATTATACTCAAAATGTAACCCACATGTGTTTAAACTAGGCCTTGTGGAAAGAAATATAAAGATATTATGACTAGTATTAAAAATATAAAGTAAAGGCACTGGACTTCAAAGTAAAACATACCACTTGATAGATCTTAAAGACTACTTGTATCACATGGAGAATTTCCCCAGGTACTGATATGCATGCTAATATTTCCCACCATCAGGACTGTGTTTCATCAAACCATGATGCCTTCTCATAGCCTACACATAGGACACATGTTTCTGTTCTTAAGACATTCCTCATGCTTCCTGGAAACTAAAATAATCTCCATTTCTATATCTTTATGGCATCTGCATATGATGATGAATTTTGTGTCATTCCAGTCATTCAAGGGAGTTTTCAGATGAGATTAACATATAAAATGATAAACTCTGAGTAAAGCAGATTGCCTTCCATAATGTGTTTGGGCTATATACTCAATCAGCTGAAGTCCTGATAGAACAAAAAGACTTGTCTCCCTAAGCAATAGGCAATTCTCCAGAAAGCTGTCTTTAGACATCATCTGCACCTTTGGCTTTCCTGGGTCTCTAGGCTCTAGTCTTCCAACTAGATCTTCACCACTGGCTCTGAGCCTGCTGGCCCACTCTGCAAATTTTGGGATTGCCAACCTCCATCATTGCATGAGCCAGTCCTTAGAAAATATCTCTTTCTATACACGGATATGTCCTGTTTGTTCTGTTTCTTTGGAGAAAGCTACCATACCACCCCAAATTCATTATTCTTCCTAAAACACCCATTTTCTCTTGTTTGGTAGTTAGCAAGATATACCTACATCACAAGAATGGCAAACAATATGTAAAAAAGTTGTCACAAACACAAACATACACAAACAACATTTATACATGACAAACATCTGATCAACTTAATTTGCCATCAGATTACTGATTTACATATGAGAGACAGAGTCATTCATAGTCAGAGTTATAGCCATTCCTAGTCACAGTGCAAAATAAAGTTCTTTTTCAGCTTTTTTTCCATTTTTCTCCTTCAACCAACCTCTACTAACTAACCATTACTCTTCCTGTCCATAACTTCCTGATAGCCCCTGTGAAACTTCAGCCTGTTGTCCCCTATAGCAAGAACTCTTAATCATGTCTTCATGTCTTCCTACTCCATAACCTTGAATCATCTTTTCCTCCCCACTCTATATATCCAAACAGTCATCAGATCACATTGATTTCTCCTACTCTTCTGTTTGTCATTCTTTTGTACAGCATTGGAAGTCCAGAAGTATTTAATCCCAGGCTCTGAGTCCACCACTAGAGATGACACTAGCTGTGATAAAATTGAAGACCCATTGTGGCCTGGGTTTGGTTGAACTGAGTAGTGTATACATAGGTGGATCTATATGAATGCAAATATGTATTTGTATATATGCTACATATATGGTGAACTTGAATTGCATATCATGAGTGGGTGAAGAAGGAGCATTATAAAATGGTTTGTTCAGATAAAGCAAATATGAAAGCATTTATATAATTATGTTAGGGACTGTTCATACAGAAGAAGAAGAACCCATTAAGGATTCATGCAAAAGTGAGAACAGCTTTGATCAGGATCATGGATGTTCTTTCAAATGTTGTAATTGTGTCTGAAAGGAGAGCATTTTAGATCCTGAGAAACTTCCTCAGGTTAACACAGAAAAAACTCTACAAAAAACCCCTTGGTATCTTTTCATAACACAGAAATGGTGGCATATGAGTCCCATGCTTTGCTTTAGGCACCACCATAAATCAGTGTCAGCTTCAGGCAAACAAAACCAAAGAAGCATCTTGCCTCCCTGTCCCCAGACTGTTTTCTTAACAATGCCACCTGCATTGCTTCCTTAACTTCAACTGACCTCTGGGATCCAAGTCACACAGAAAAATATATTACATAATGTGGAGCAAATGGAGGGAGGGAGACCCAACTAAATCTCTGGAAAATAAATCAGGCAGCAGTTTTTGTACTGTGAAACACAGAACATTGCTTTTCCCAGAGACCTCAGGAGTCCTACTTGTGTTTGGGGAGGGCTGCAAGGAGCCCCCAGACCCTTCACCCCAACCCAACCATAGAGATTCCACTTTTTCTGGTTTTAAACATTGTGAAGATAATGGCAACCTCCTTCTAAAGGTCCCATGCATGCAATGCTACACTCAGTGGCCCCAACCCTGCAACAGGCCACCACCAACCCACGCCTCTGCCAGAGACTCCTGGACTCTCCTGGGCAAGTCTGGATCAGTCTCTTATGGGGGTCACTGCTCCTTTCTCCTGGGTCCTAGTGTGCACAGGGTTCTGTTTGTGCCCTCCAAGAGTCTGTTTCCCTAGTCCTGTGTAAGTTCTAGTCTCTCTCTGCTGAGTTAATGGTGACCTCCTCCAAGAGGCCTTATGCCATACCCAGGTCTACTGCACCCAGAGCCCCTGCCCCCACAGCAGTCCCCTGCTGGCCCGTACCTCCTCAGGAGACACCCGAACACAGTTCTGTGTCAGTCTCTATGGAGTCTCTGGGTCCTGGTGTGCACAAGGTTTGTTTGAGCCCTCTGAGCATCTCTGGTGGGTATGGGTTTGATTCTAAATGCGATTTTCCCCTCCTACTATCTTGCTGGGGCCTCTCTGCCCTTGGTGGGGGATCTCCTCACAGCCACTCCAGCACCATGCAGCTCCAGCAGCCTTTAGAAGGAGGTCACCATTATCTTCATTACCTCCATCATAGTTTGGCCTCAGGTCAAATAACAGGGAGGGAACACAGCCCTGCCCATCAACAGAAAATTGGATTAAAGATTTACTTAGCATGGCCCCACCCATGAGAACAAGACCCAGTTTCCCCAACAATCAGTCCCTCCCATCAGGAAGCTTCCATAAGCCTCTTGTCCTTATCTATCAGAAGGCAGAAAGAATGAAAAGCACAGTCACGGAAAAATAACCAAACTGATCACCTGGATCACAGCCTTGTCTAACTCAATGAAACTATGAGCCATGCCCTGTAGGGCCACCCAAGACAGACAGGTCATGGTGGAGAGTTCTGACAAAACGTGATCCACTGGAAAAGGGAATGGCAAACCACTTTGGCATGCTTGCTTTGAGAACCCCATGAACAGTATGAAAAAGCAAAAAGATAGGACACTGAAAGATGAACTCCCCAGGTCAGTAGGTGCCCAATATGCTACTGGAGATCAGTGGAGAAATAACTCCAGAAAGAATGAAGGGATGGAGCCAAAGCAAAAACAACACCAGTTGTGGATGTGACCCGTGACAGAAGTAAAGTCTGATGCTACAAAGAGCAATATTGCATAGGAACCTGGAATGTTAGGTCTATGAATCAAGGCAAATTGGAAGTGGTCAAACAAGAGATGGCAAGAGTGAACATTGAGATCTTAGGAATCAGCAAACTAAAATGGACTGGAATGGGTGAATTTAACTCAGATGAACATTATATTTACTACTGGGGGCAGGAATCCCTTAGAAGAAATGGAGTAGCCATCATAGTCAACAAGAGAGTCTGAAATGCAGTACTTGGTTGCAATCTCAAAAATGACAAAATGATCTCTGTTCGTTTCCAAGGCAAACCATTCAATATCACAGTAATCCAAGGCTATGCCCTGACTAATAATTCTGAAGAAGCTGAAGTTGAACAGTTCTTTGAAGACTTACAGGATCTTCTAGAACTAACACCCAAGAAAGATGTCCTTTTCATTATAGGGGACTGGAATGCAAAAGTAGGAAGTCAAGAAATACCTGCAGTAATGGGCAAATTTGCCCTTGGAATACAGAAAGAAGCAGGGCAAAGGCTAACAGAGTTTTGCCAAGAGAACGCCCTGGTCATAATAAACACCCTTTCCCAAAAACACAAAAGAAGACTCTACACATGGACATAACCAGATGGTCAATACCAAAATCAGATTGATTATATTCTATGCAGCCAAAGATGGAGAAGCTTTATACAGTCAGCAAAATTAGACCAGGAGCTGACTGTGGCTCAGATCATGAACTCCTTATTGACAAATTCAGACTTAAATTGAAGAAAGTAGGGAAGACCACTAGACCATTCAGGTATGACCTAAATCAAATCCCTTATGACTATGCAGTGGAAGTGACAAATAGATTCAAGGGATTAGATCTGATAGAGTTCCTGAAGAACTATGGGTGGAGGTTCATGACATTGTACAGGAGGCAGTGATCAAGACTATCCCCAAGAAAAAGAAATGCAAAAAGGTAAAATGGTTGTCTGAGGAGGCCTTACAAACAGCTATAAAAAGAAGAGAAGTGAAAGGCAAAGGAGAAAAGGAAAGATATACCCACTTGAATCCAGTGTTCCAAAGAATAACAAGGAGAGATAAGAAAGCCTTCCTCAGTGATCAATGCAAAGAAATAGAGGAAAAAGTAGAATGGGAAAACAACAGAATGGGAAAGACGAGATCTCTTCAAGAAAATTAGAGATACCAAGGGAACACTTCATGCAAAGATGGACAAAATAAAGGACAGAAATGGTATGGACCTAACAGAAGCAGAAGATAGTAAGAAGAGTTGGCAAGAATACACAGAAGAACCATACAAAAAAAGACCTAGAGCCAGACATCCTGGAATGCAAAGTCAAGTGGGCCTTAGGAAGCATCAGGAAAGACTGAAGGTGGGAGGGGAAGGGGATGACAGAGGATCAGATGGTTGGTTGGGATCACCAACTCAATGGACATGAGTTTGAGTAAACTCTGGGAGTTGGTGATGGACAGGGAGGCCTGGCATGCTGTAGTCCATGGGGTCGTGCGGAGTCGGACATGACTGAGTAAACTGAACTGAACTGAACTGAAACATTGTGATTCCACCTAATTTTTATCTGGGGAAAGAATTCACCCATTTTTAATTGAAAATATTGATATAACATGAAAACACTGAGTCAGGACAGTTGGGTGCTAGTTTTGCCATTGAGACTTCATATTTCGGCACCTTAGATTCTCATTTATATGTGGGGATAACACTAGGTTCTTTGCTTTCTATAAAGATCAAATGAGTTGATGCCTATTAAAAGTCTTTGAAAAACTAGCAGATACAATGCCAACACAAATGTGGTATTTGTAGCATGATGCTGACTATATGTTACCTATTTAACAAAAACGATTCAGTGGCTCCGTGGTTAAGAATCCACCTGCCAATGCAGGAGACACAGGTTTGAGTCCTACGTCAGGAAGATGCCCTGGAGAAGGAAATGGCAACCCACTCTAGTATTCTTGCCTGGGAAATCCCATGAACAGAGGAGTTTGGCAGGCTACAGTCCACGGGGTCACAAAAGAGTCGGACACACCTTACAAACTGCTGCTGCTGCTGCTAAGTCGCTTTAGCCGTGTCCAACTCTGTGCGACCCCATAGACGGCAGCCCACCAGGCTCCCCCGTCCCTGGAATTCTCCAGGCAAGAACACTGGAGTGGGTTGCCATTTCCTTCTCCAGTGCATGAAAGTGAAAGTGAAGTCGCTCAGTCGTGTCCAACTCCTTGCGACCCCACAGACTGCAGCCTACCAGCCTCCTCCGTCCATGGGATGTTCCAGGCAAGAGTACTGGAGTGGGGTGCCATTGCCTTCTCCGCCTTACAAACTAAGCGCCAACAAATTCCATAGTGATGCTGCAAGCTAACCCTTAGCCTATTTTCCTTCACAATATCAAGGACAGTGTAGACTATGCAGACTCTGTGACTAGCATGTTATTTCTTTGTTCTGTAGTTTTGAAAAATCTCTGTTCTTATTTTTCCAATACATTTGTTTTAGCAGCTTCCCAGGTGGCACAAGTGGTAAGAATCTGCCTACCGATACAGGAGACACAGGAAGCACAGGCTCAGACCCTGGGTTGAGAAGGTCCCCTGGAGGAGGAAATGGCAACCCACTCCAGCATTCCTACCTGCAAAATTCCTTAGGCAGAGGCGTTTGGAGGGCTACAGTCCAGGTGACCCCAAAGAGTAGACATGGCTGAACACAACAACCAACAGCAGTAAAACTCTTTTTTTTTTAAAGTGAAACTCATGTGGAATAACATTATATTTAAAAACAAAAGAGAGAATAAAAGATATTGAACCACTTAAAATAGGAGGGGAGGCTCACTGATACAAGCTGACCTTCCTACCCAAGCCAACCCGGGTACACCTCTGTAGAAACCACGGCTCAGCTAGTCAGAGTTCAATGACTCCCTTATTTGTGATCACAAATAATAAGTATTTTTATTATTTTTTAGATTATTCTAAATATAATTATATTCAAGGCTTTTCCCTTTTTTCCAAGAGGCAGTGTGGGTCACTTGGAAATTTTTAGTGACATTTTAATTTTAATTAAGTATTTACTTGTCAATAATTGATTTCAATTTCGCCCTTCTTAGCAGCCTGAACTTTGATATGAGGAATCACTTTCTCTCCTTTGCAAGAAATATTGACAGGTCCAAAAACAGAGGTGACTGACTGCTTCAGATAAAAGATGTTCAGGTAACTCAAGCTAAGTCAATCAGACTTTTTCTTTTAAATCTCAAAAAATTTTGACAAAAATAATGATAAAGTACATTCATCTGGGCAATGAATCCAAATAGGTCTCTGGAATCAGGCTGTTGAGGCCAGAAATTTTGGGCCAAATTGGCTCCTATTGTGTCTGACTTATTTCCTAGCCTTTTATCCAGCATTCATAACCATTCTATAAGCTCCTTTTTATCCCCCTAAGTAAATCTCTTTTGTTTAACTTAACCAGACATTTCGCTTGCAAAACAAAAACAAAAGCTCTAGCTAAATTTATATCCTCAATAACCTTCCAATTATACTAGACTACATTTAACTAGATAAACTCTTATCAAAGAACCATGTAACTATAATATATTCTGACCTGTGCTTATCTTAATGCTGATGTTGGGCAGGGTATTTGACATATATTTTCTAATTTAGTTGCCACAAAATATAATGAACAGATATTATTTTCTCAGTTTTATGGATGAACAAAGTCAGGCTTATACAAGTCATATAACTTTTTTAAGCTCATGTAGCTAGAGAACAGCCTAGAAGTTCAAAGACTGATTAATTTGATTTCTCAACTCTGGTTCTTTCATCTTATATACTTCATCATGAGTTGAATTATTTGGCTGACGAACTATTTCACTCAGTGTCTTGATTTTACTTTGGAATTGTTGCAGAATTCATTCTAGTTATGGCAATAATAAAATATTATATTAGTTAGAGGATAAGTTTATTTGCATTTCTATGTTGAGAAGGATGTATGAATGTAAATACATATTTAAAACATTAGTGCTGTTGAAAGAGTAAGAAGGACAGCTAGAAGACATCACATTTTACATTACCTCCTATATATATTCTTAGGCAAAATGTACTTCAGCTATACATTTATTAAGCATCATTCACCTCTCCTGGAGTTCAGGAAGTACCTTGGTGCTTTATTAGTAATTCTGCTGATGTAAATGAAATCATGTTTGGTCTCAGCCTTCAGACAGGAATATTTCATTTATTTCCTTTGAAGTTTTGGCAAATATCTGGCATTTCAGGTCTAGTCTAATTTTAACTCTTGATCTTTACTTATTGTGATTTAGGAAACATAATACTATGGACTGAAAGAAGTCATCAAAAATGTTAGGGAATGTTTCTTCCCTCTGACCTTTGAAAGCTGAAATGATATGTTTAAATTTGATTTGAAATTTCTCTAACCTACTGTCTTACCTCATGCACAAATCAAGACATATAGTGTTCATCTTCCAAATATATATATAAAAAAAATTATGTTGTGAAAAATGCACCTGCATGTAACACATTTGTTAAACTAAACCTAGCAGAATTACTTACATACACACAAAATAAAATAGAATATTTGTATGCATCTGTGTATATACATGGGGTTTCCTAGATGGCTCAGTGGTAAAGAGTCCACCTGCCAATGCAGGAGACACAGAAGTACACTGAAATTAACTAGTGAAGGGTGCAAAAAGGAGCATTCCAGGAGAAATTTTTAAAAATTTCCATTAGTCACTACGACTGAATAGTGAGCAAATGGAGAGGGCATCATGAGAGGAGTTAGACAGGGGCCAAATCATCCAGGGCCTTGATCGGGTGTTGGGTTTTATTCTAAGTGCAAGGGGAGGCTAATCAGGAAAGTGAGAAGGTATAATTTATGTTTTTATGTTTACTCTAACTGTTGGGAAGAGAATGGACTGGGAAAAAAAAAAATACCAGGTTATTGCAACAGCACTGACAAAAACAGTGCTTCTTTAGATGAGGTGGGAGTGATAGAGATGGAGAAAAATGGCAGGAGAAATGGAGAGAGGAAGGGAGAGAAGAGGAAAAGAAAGGTTTTTCTTGCATTTAACAAGTAAAATAACTTTTGTGCAACTTTATATTAATAATTCATTTTTACATGCATGCATATCAGACAAAAGAATAAGGAAGTAAAAACATAAACTAAATTCTACCTCCCTGAATCAGGTACCTTTCTCCACACTCAAACAATCACAAAGAAACATTTGCAAACACTCAGGAAGACACACAAGATAATATTAGATACACATTTCCCCACTTTGCTTTGTTCATCCCGATTACCTTATATACATTTGACTCATTTGTAATTAGGTACATAGTTGTATCATCTGGATGTATTGCAATTGACTCATTCCTTCCCCATAGATAGCTTTTAGCTTTATTGATAGTTTTTTATCACTAAACATAATGCTATTTAAAATATCTTTATTATATATTGGTGTGTTAATTTCTATGGATTCTCAGGAGTAGAACTGATGAACAAACAGTTCCATATTGCTTTCCAAAAAGCCTATTAAAATTCCCATTTCTGCTAGCAATATATGAGAATAAACTCCCCACAAATCCACCAACCATCACTATTATTTGTTATTCTTTCTGGCCATCTACATCTTCCTTCTTTGTAGAAAAACTCTGTATAACAGTCTCTGTGCACCAAATACTGCAAAGCCAGACATTCAATCAGAACCTAGTGACATAAAGACTGGATAATGTAAAGATTCCATTCTGGCAAGGGTGGGAAGAATTCTGTCTAATTTGGAGAGACAACAATGGGAATAAAATTCAGGGAAACTCAACTGTGAGTTTGGACATGATAAATTTAAGAGCCCTTTATCACTTCAAAAGAATAGCAACGAGAAATAAGAAATCCTCCCCCAGCAATCAAAGCAAAGAAATAGAGGAAAACAACAAATGGGAAAGACTAGAGATCTCTTCAAGAAAATTAGAGATACCAAGGGAACATTTCATGCAAAGATGGGCTCAATAAAGGACAGAAATGGTATGGACCTAACAGAAGCAGAAGATATTAAGAAGAGGTGGCAAGAATACACAGAAGAACTGTACAAAAAAGATCTTCACGACCCAGATAATCACGATGGTGTGATCACTCACCTAGAGTCAGCCATCCTGGAATGTGAAGTCAAGTGGGCCTTAGAAAGCATCACTACGAACAAAGCTAGGGGAGGTGATGGAATTCCAGTTGAGCTATTTTAAATCCTGAAAGATGATGCTGTGAAAGTGCTGCACTCAATATGCCAGCAAATTTGGAAAACTCAGCAGTGACCACAGGAAAGGAAAAGGTCAGTTTTCATTCCAATCCCAAAGAATGCTCAAACTACCACACAATTGTACTCATCTCACACGCTAGTAAAGTAATGCTCAAAATTCTCCAAGCCAGGCTTCAGCAACATGTGAACTGAGAACTTCCAGATGTTCAAGCTGGTTTTAGAAAAGGCAGAGGAACCAGAGATCAAATTGCCAACATCTGCTGGATCATCAAAAAAGCAAGAGAGTTCCAGAAAAACATCTATTTCTGCTTTATTGACTATGCCAAAGCCTTTGACTGTGAGGATCACAATAAACTGTGGAAAATCCTGAAAGAGATGGGAATACCAGACCACCTGACCTGCCTCTTGAGAAGCTTATATGTAGGTCAGGAAGCAACAGTTAGAACTGGACATGGAACAACAGACTGATTGCAAATAGGAAAAGGAGTATGTCAAGGCTGTATATTGTCACCCTGCTTATTTAACTTATATGCAGGGTACATCATGAGAACACTGGGCTAGAAGAAGCACAAGCTGGAATCAAGATTGCTGGGAGAAATATCAATAACCTCAGATATGCAGATGACACCACCCTTATGGTACAAAGTGAAGAGGAACTAAAAGGCCTCTTGATACAAGTGAAGGTGGAGAGTGAAAAAGTTGGCTTAAAGCTCAACATTCAGAAAACTAAGATCATGGCATCTGGTCCCATCACTTCATGGGAAATAGATGGGGAAACAGTGGAAACCATGTCAGACTTTATTTTCTTGGGCTCCAAAATCACTGCAGATGGTGATTGCAGCCATGAAATTAAAAGACACTTACTCCTTGGAAGGAAAGTTATGACCAACCTAGATCCACATTAAAAAACAGAGACATTACTTTGCCAACAAAGGTCTGTCTGATCAAGGCTACGGTTTTTCCAGTGGCCATGTATGGATGTGAGAGTTGGACTGTGAAGAAGGCTGAGTGCCGAGGAATTGATGCTTTTGAACTGTGGTGTTGGAGAAGACTCTTGAGAGTCCCTTGGACTGCAAGGAGATCCAACCAGTCCTTCCTAAAGGAAATCAGTCCTGGGTGTTCATTAGAAGGACTGATGCTGAAGCTGAAACTCCAATACTTTGGCCACCTCATGTGAAGAGTTGACTCATTTGGAAAAGACCCTGATGCTGGGAGGGATTGGGGGCAGGAGGAGAAGGGGATGACAGAGGATGAGATGGCTGGATGGCATCACCATTCGATAGACATGAGTTTGAGTAAACTCCAGGAGTTGGGGATGGACAGGGAGGCCTGGCATGCTGTGATTCATGGGGTTGCAAAAAGTCAGACACGACTGAGCGACTGAACTGAACTATCACTTCCAAGTAGAGATTTCGAGCAGGCACTTGAATATATGTCTAGAGTTGAGAGGAAAAGTGTGAACTAGAGGTGAGAAAACCAACAGATGGATGATATCTAAAGCTAAGGTAACAGAGGAAAGGAATATGTTCAGGACAGAGAAGAGGCAGATATCAAGCCTGCACCATGAGGAAACCCAAATTTAGAAGTTAATCTGGAGGAGAATCTGAGAAGCAATCACCAGGGAGAGGAGAGGTTAAGAAGGCCACTTTGAATTTAGGAAAGATAACCACCACACGTTCTTTTAGCAGACCCCATCCAATAAAGTTGGAACAGTGCTCACTGCCTGTGACCAAGAGAAGGTCTTGGAGAAATTGGCAGAGAGCGGTTTCAGGTAAAATTTGGAGGAGAAAATAGACTGAAGTATATCAAGCAGGGGCTAGTGAAGGGCAGAAAGTGAACCATTAAAGGAAGGATTTGTTGAAGGCATGTGCCTTTATCTCATCATCGCAAATCTTTAAAGTCCAGGAGGGAGGATGTACAGAGAACAAGTTTAGAGGAAAGTTCAGGTTAAAAGGATTCTTATTCTACCCAGTCTGGGGTTTTGGAGAAGACTACTGTGACAGGCGACCATGTGGCGCCTACATGAGCATGGTTAATGGCATCATGATACAGTTGGCCTCCTGGGCCTTTTTCAGCCCCACTTTGTCAGGCAAGATTAATCTGGGGTTTGCAAAACTGCCATGGGGTCAGTGAAGTTGAAAGAACAGGGAAGAGTGGAAGGTTCCTGTCAGGTCAAACATCTAGATCAGGATTTGGGTTAAAAATAAGGCAGAAGCTTTAAGAGATCTGTAATCTCAATGAGAGCTGAAGAAAAGGCAGGTTTGAAGGAAAGGTAAGCTGGACCCTGGCTGGCCTAAATAGTTTATATAGTCAGCTTTGCTCTAGAAGACATATGTGTTCCTAATAATCACCATGCTTGGCAAAATAGCACAATAAAAACCTCAGGGCTTACTGGGAAAATGAGGTTTGCAATAACGCTCAAAAAATTTTATCAATGACACATAAAAATAAGTACTGGGACCCAGTGAAAATGAAAGCTTTATTTTATAAATGTTAAATAGTTAAGAAATATATAAATACGACAGTTTACCTTGAAAATGACCTGAAATTTGTCTTTGGAAGTGGACACTGGAAGAGTTACAGCTGAGAGTTACTGGGAAGTGGTGCAAAAAGAAGCAGTTACAAACCCAGATGAAGATAAGAGTAATTCACAACACATGGAATAAAACGAGGCAGCTGAGAGCTGTTTGAGGCACTGCATGAATGTGTTCAGATGCTCCTCCAAGGGCTCAGTTCTGCTTGGTGGAAGTTTTCAGCATTCCCCTAGTGTTTCCTGCTCAAGAAATTGAGCATAAGCAAATGGAGGTAGGATTCATGCTCCAATTATTCCCTAATATATCAATCATGTTTTTAAAACAAGCACTATAGCAGAAACTGACTACACCATGAATTCATCAGCTATAAACAGTAGCAGACATCAGCAAAACAATTAGAGACAGGAACAGCTTAACCGTGCATCAGCAGTTGTCAAGTGGGCATATATATTCACAGACCAGCAGTAGAGAATGGGAGCCTTTTCCCCCCAAGGCCATGTAGACTAACTTATTGGATATTTTGCCTTGTTTTTGTTTGTTTTGGGGGGATAAGATTTATTTCTATGTTTTTTAAATTTTTGTAGAATGATCCTGGTATACAGAATAAAATCGAGATGTACTTGACATATAACATCGCTTTATTGAGACGTAATTGATGTATCAGTTCAGTTCAGTTCAGTCACTCGGTCGTGTCTGACTCTTTGCCACCCCATGGCCTGCAGTATACCAGGCTTCCCTGTCCATCACCAACTCCTGGATCTTGCTCAAAGTCATGTCCATTGAGTCACTGATGCCATCCAACATTTTTGTCCTCTGTCGTCCCCTTCTCCTCCAGCCTTCAATCTTTCCCAGCACCAGGGTCTTTCCCAGTGAGTCGGCTCTTCATATCAGCTGGCCAAAGTATTGGAGTTTCAGCTTCAACATCAGTCCTTCTAATGAATATTCAGGACTGATTTCCTTTAGGAAGGACTGGTTGGATCTCCTTGCAGTCCAAGGGACTCTCAAGAGTCTTCTCCAACTCCACAGTTCAAAAGAGTCAATTCTTTGGCGCTCAGCTTTCTTTATAGTCCAACTCTCACATCAATATGTGACTACTGGGAGAACCATAGCTTTGACTAGACAGACCTCTGTTGGCAAAGTAATGTCTCTGCTTTTTAATAAGCTGTCTAGGTTGATCATAGCTTTTCTTCCAAGGAGCAAGCGTCTTTTAATTTCACGGCTGCAGTCACCGTCCACAGTGATTTTGGAGCCCAAAAAAATAGTCTCTCGCTGTTTCCATTGTTTCCCTATCTATTTGCTATGAACTGATGGGATTGGATGCCATGATCTTAGTTTTCTGAATGTTGAGCTTTAAGCCAGCATTTTCACTTTCCTCCTTCACTTTCATGAAGAGGCTCTTTAGTTCCTCTCACTTTCGGCCATAAGGATGGTGTCATCTGCATATCTGAGGTTATTGATATTTCTACTGGCAATCTTGATTCCAGCTTGTGCTTCTTCCAGCCCAGTGTTTCTCATGATGTACTCTGCATATAAGTTAAATAAGCAGGGTGACAGTATACAGTCTTGACTTACTCCTTTTCCTGTTTGGAACCAGTCTGTTATTCCACGTCCAGTTCTAACTGTTGCTTCTTGACCTGCACACAGATTTTTCAGGAGTCAGGTAAGATGGTCTGGTATTCCCATCTCTTTAAGAATTTTCCACAGTGTGTTATGATGATCCACACAGTCAAAGGCTTTGGCATAGTCAATAAAGCAGAAGTAGATGTTTTTCTGGAACTCTCTTGCTTTATCGATCATCCAACGGATGTTGACAATTTGATCTCTGGATCTAAATCCAGCTTGAACATCTGGAAGTTCACAATTCACGTAATGTTGAAACCTGACTTGGAGAATTTTGAGCATTACTTTGCTAGCATGTGAGATGAATGCAATTGTGCGGGAGTGTGAACATTCTTTGGCATTGCCCTTCTTGGGAATTGGAATGAAAACTGACCTTTCCCAGTCATGTGGCCACTGCTGAGTTTTCCAAATTTGCTGGCATACTGAGTGCAGCACTTTCACAGCATCATCTTTTAGGATTTGAAATAGCTCAGCTGGAATTTCATTACCTCCACTAGGTTTGTTAGTAGTGATGCTTCCTAAGGCCCACTTGACTTCGCATTCCAGGATGTCTGCCTCTAGGTAGGTGATCACACGATTGTGTTTATCTGGGTCATGAGGATCTTTTTTGTATAGTTCTTCTGTGTGGTCTTGTTCAAGGTGTACAACATAAAGATTTGATATATGTATATATTGCAAAATGATTATATCACAATAAGGTTAGTTAATATAGTTAATATAATTAACTACATAATTATAATTAAATTAATTAATAATCAATTAAAGTGTGTGTGTGTGTGTGTGTGTGCAGTAAGAAATTTTAAGACCTACCTTTTAGCAACTTTCAAGTGTATAATGCAGTATTCAAGCAACAGAGGTCTCAACCAGTGGCACTAGAGCAGATCATACAGGTAATTTTTTCCAAGGTTGTACAGAAAGTCAAAGATAAAACAAAAACTGTACTTTAACCCTCCTTAGCACAATCTAATTTTATATCCTTCTACATGCATTACCAAGTTCATGTTCTCCAGAGAGGTTTTGGGTTATTTCTATCCTGCAATCCTGTTTTTAGCTTTCAGTTTTGCTAGAATTCTATAACCAGTGCACAAAAGTAGGACATGTTGTGCCAAAAAAAAAGGAAGAATAGTTCTGTTCTTATATCACCTAAAGGCACAAAAAACACAGGCAAAGAAAAATGAAATAGCTATGTAGTAGCAAGTAGTATAAATGTAATTATCTTTAGACTGGGCACTTGAAAGACAATGTCTCAGGAGAGAAAGTAAATGATTAGCAAATACTAACTGGAGACTTGGGTTGTGTCCAGAGGAACCTTCTTGCATACAGAAAAATGACGGTAGCAGCACAAGAATCAATAATCCCTTTCTCTCTCTCCTTTCCTCCAGCTTTGGAATACTCAGGCTGGATCTGGTTCTAGCCACTTCCAGGTACTACTATTGATGGCCAGCCCAAGATCATTTAAGGTCTGTGCCCTCCCATGATTATGGACCTACTGACAGAGGACTGAATACTAAGAAGATTCAATAGAATTATCAGTATTGGTTTGGAAACCAGAGAGAATGATGATAATCTATAATATTTACATCATGCTTTACAGTTTCAAGATTTTCTTGCCTCTATTTTTAATGTAAACATCACAAAACATGTGAGTAAGATATGGTATACTATGCATCTTGCCCAAAAAGATATTGAGACTTGCCTCTGGGTATTGAACTCTGAGTTGCAAAGTTAGATGTTAATTCAAGGAGTCCTCATGGATCCCTTCTCACTTTCTAAACCACACTACCCACTGTAACTACTCATAAAGCTCATCTTGCATACTTACCTACTCAGCATCCATCTGAATTTATAAACACTCTGGACTACAAAACTATTAACTTTTACATGGCCTTCTAGTATATTTAATTATTTTATGTAGTTGTAATTTTATAGTATACATCTGTTGATATAGTGTGCGTGTGTATATATATATAATTTTATGTAATATATAGTATTCATTTTATGTGTTCTACATAGTATTCATAGTTATTTTTCTAATGCCTCCATCATATTGAAGCTAGCATGTTTTCTTGCAATTTCTCTACTGTTAGACACTATGGCTAATTCTATTCATTATAGCTTTTTTAATTTTCTCATTTTCAAAAGCTTCTGTGAATAGTTTCACAAACAACACTCTTTCCTTCCTTTTTATTATCTCCTTAGGATAGATGTCTAGTTATTTTAATAATTTAAAACAGCACATATAATTTTGATAGTTTTTAAGGGTGTGCATACTAAGTAGCTTCAGTAGTGTCCAATTCTCTGCAACCCTATGGACTGTAGCCTGCCATGCTTCTTTGTCCATGGGATTCTCCAGACAAGAATACTGGAGTGGGTTGCTAGGCCCTTCTCCAGAGGATCTTCCCAACCCAAGGACTGAACTCACGTCTCTTACGTCTCCTGAATTGGCAGGCAGGTTCTTTATACCTAGCACCACCTGGGAAGTCCTGTATCATTAGAGTGAAAAATGAAAGTGAAGCCGCTCAGTCGTGTCCAACTCTTTGCGACCCCATGGACTGTAGCCTATCAGGCTCCTCCGTCCGTGGGATTTTCCAGGCAAGACTACTGGAGTGGGTTGCTATTTCCTTCTCCAGGGGATCTTCCTGACCCAGGGATCGAACCCGGTTTCCGGCATTGTAGGCAGACGTTTTTACCGTCTGAGCCACCAGGGAAGTCCTGTATCACTAAATATCTTCCCAAAAGCATTGAACTAATTTACATTATAAACAGCAATATAGAAAAACTGCAAGTATATTGTTCATTGTGCATGCCTCCCTTCCATAATCCAATAGATAAAAATTAATTTAACTCACCCAACTTATATTCAAAACCAACTATTAGCCAAGTATTTTGCTAGACCCTGGAAAGGCAAAGGTGAGTAATAAAAGTACACAGCTTATTCTCAAGGCGTTCTAGATAATTTGCCACAAGTAATTTCAGAGACTCAGAAGGCAGGAATTATGTCCAACCAGAACACATGTGTTTAGTGAACAAATTATTTTAATAGGATTTGAGTGGTGATGTATCTTCCAGTTTTGTGTGATTCCATCTTGAGTATGTCATTCTTACTCAGCTGTCAACACTGTCATGAAGAGGCCATAATCATTTGTTTATGTTCCACATCAAACTTAAGAAAAAACAGATTCATCAGCTCTTCATATATTTCCCAGATGAGTCCATTGATTTGGAGCACAGACAGTATATCTTCAAATTTCCAGGTAAGAGAAGTAATAAATCTTCTATGGCTCTTTCTTTACACCAGAAAAAGCATGTCTATGAGGAAGAAACACTGGAGCAGAATTAGAGAACTTTTTATTAGTCCTATATCTGCCACTAAGTATGTGACCTATGGTTAGATATCTAATTAGTTTGTCTTCCGAATAAAGTGTTGAAAATGTATTTTTTCTGTCTACTTGATGACTATCCTAATTTGACGGATTCTCATCACAAGCTATCAGTAGCTCCATATTGAAGGCAGCTCCACTTTAAGATTTCCCTAATACTACATCTTAATTCAGGCTTAATCACAATTGTGGAGCTCCAGTTCTTCAGTCAAGATTTAGGTCCGCTAGCATCATCTTCAAAAGTCTTTCCTCTATAATTCCAGTCTGCACTGGTTTTTCCTCCTTCCACTCCACCCTAAGTATCTGATCATGTCAAATTCAGCATTTCAGGTGAACTACTTTAAATCATTCTTAAATTGCTTACTAATTTTATTTCTTCTCTTCCTTGTTCTTATATACTCCTTCTATCCCAAAGACCTCATCAGGCAATAAAGTTTTGCTCAATTATATAGGATATGCCCTCATACCGGAAACATATTAGGTACTCAAACAACGCTTGTTTAAAAGTGATTGAAAGTAATCAAAGGACTCAAAATTTAAAGGAACTCAACGCTGAAGGAGAATGAACTGAAGGACAGGGAGGCTACCATTCTGCCTCCAATCCCCCCTCTTGGCATTCTAGGGTTCTCAAGCTATGCGTCCATGAGAGGAGCATACAGAATCAAGCAGAAAGCATCACAAGGAAAATTAAGAAGTGAGCAGCAACCTTGGCAGTGCTGCACATATCAGGTTGGAATTGTGGGTCAGCCCAGGGGAAGGATAAACACTTAACGCTCTAAATCAAAATATCCCAAAGGGCAACAAAGTAGAAGTAAGGGTTATGTTTTAGAAGAAAGGGCAGACTATAGAAAAAACAGCCATGACAAATCCTGAAACTCACTGTTGGTTGGATTAGGTGATTTTGCATTAGAACTAGAATGCTGAGAGAGAGACTTAAAAAAATATATATTATAATACCTCTTAAGAAGGAAAATATTATCCACAGAAACCAACGCTTTTTTCCTTAAATCAAATCATAGATGTGTGCATGCTCAGTCTCTAAGTCATGTCCAACTCTTTGAGACCCTATGGACAGCTGTCCATGGGATTTTCCAGGCAAGAAAATAATTAATAATTATTAGTTATTAATCATACATCAAATTTCCAATATCTGTTGGATCATAGAAAAAGCAAGAGAATTCTAGGAATACATCTCCTTCTGCTTCATTGACTAGACGAAAGCCTTTAACTGTGTCAATCACCACAAACTGGAAAATTTGTCAGTCACGACTAACTGGAAAGTTTGTTGATCATGACAAACTGGAAAAGAGACGGGAATACCAGACCACCTTACCTGACTCTAGAGAAACCTCTATGCATGTCAAGAAGCAACAGTTAGAACTGGACATGGAACAACGGACTGGTTCAAAATTGGGAAAGAAGTACATCAAGGCTGTATATTGTCACCCTGCTTAGTTAACTTATATGCAGAGTACATCATACAAAATGCCAGACTGGATGAAGCACAAGTGGTAATCAAGATTGCCAGGAGAAATATCAGTAACCTCAGATATGCAGATGACACCACCCTTGTGCAAGAAACCAAAGAGGAACTAAAGAACCTCTTAATGAAAGGGAAAAATGACAGTGAAAATGCTGGTTTAAAACTCAACATTCAAAAAAACAAAGATCATGGCATCCAGTCCCATTACTTAATGGCAAATAGATGGGGAAATAACGAAAACAGTGGCACACTTTATTTTCTTGGGCTCCAAAATCACTGCAGCTGGAGACTGCAGCCAGGAAATTAAAAGATGCTTGCTCCTTGGATGAAAAGTTATGACCAAACTAGACAGAATATTAAAAAGCAGAGACATTACTTTGTTGACAAAGTTCCATCTAGTCAAAGCTATGGTTTTTCTAGTAGTCATGTATGGATATGAGAGTGGACCATAAAGAAAGCTGAGCACTGAAGAATTGAAGCTTTTGAACTGTGGTGTGGACTCCTGAGAGTCCCCTGGACTGCAAGGAGATCAAGCCAGTCAAATCTAAAGGAAATCAGTCCTGAATATTCATTGGAAGGACTGATGCTGAAGCTGAAACTCCAAATAGTTTGGCCACTTGATGCAAAGAACTGACTCATTGGAAAATACCCTGATGCTGGGAAAGATTGAAGGCAAGAGGAGAAGGGGACGACAGAGGATCAGATGGTTGTGTGGGATCACCAACTCAATGGACATGAGTTTCAGCAAGTTCTGGGATTTGGTGATGGACAGGGAAGCCTGGCATGCTGCATTCCATGGGGTTGCAAAGAGTCGGACATGACTGAGTGAGTGAACTGAACTGAACTGAACTGAATTTATATAACAACAAATACACAATTTAAGTTATACCACTTGATGAGTTCATAAATGCATGAAAAGTAAGTGTTAATCTCTCAGTCATGTCTGACTCTTTGTACCTCATGGGCTGTAGGCCCTCCAGGCTACTCTGTCCATGGAATTCTCTAGGCAAGGATACTGCAGTGGGTTACCATTCCCTTCTCCAAGGGATCTTTCCAACCCAGGCATCAATCCTGGGTCTCCTGCATTGCAGGCAGATTCTTTACTATCTGAGCCACCAGGGAAGCATACTCCTATATAAATATCATGGTGATCATGAAAGAGAAACATTTCTGTTTCTTCATAAAGTTCCTTCATGATGCTTTCCGGTAAATTCCACCCTCCTCCACTTCCAGGCAACCACTGAAACACTTCCCTCCATTACGGTTTAGTTTGACCTGTTCTAGAATTTCATATACAGAATAATACAATATGTACTGTTTTGTGTCCTTTCTTTGTTCTCATATTCCTTTTCATAGCATTTATCATCTGAGTATTGCACAATTTGTTTTCCTATTCAGTCACTGTTGGACATTTTGGCTGTTTCCAGTTTGGAGCTATTATAAGTAAAGCCACTGTGAACATTCACATACAAGTATTTTTATGATATTTTTTAATTCCCTTGGGTAAACACCTGAGAGTGGAACTACATCTGCATTCCCCTAGTGACTGATAATATTCAACACTTTGTCTGGGACTAATCAACCATTCACAGAGCTTCAACTCCCTTTCCCATTTTTATTGGATTGTTTGACGACTCATTGAATTGGAGAGATATATGTATTTTTGAGATACATGTACTTGGGATGTTTGCTTATTTATTTTTTTCATTTCTTTAAGGGTATCTTTTGAAGAGCAAAATTTTTAATCATCAGGAAAATGCAGACCAAAACCACAACATGTAATCAACTCACACATGTTAGAATGAGCATTGTCAAAAAACCAAAACACACATACACACAAACAAGAAATAGCAAGTGTTGGTGAGGATGTGGAGAAAAGGAAACCCTTGTGCAATGTTAATGGGATTGTAAATTCATGCAGTCATTATGGAAACGGTATAGAGTTTTCTCAAAAAATTAAAAATTAAACTACCATATGATCCAGCAATCCCACTTCACAGTATTTATCCAAAGAAAATGAAAATGTTAATCTTAAAAGATATATGCACCCCCATGCTTACTGCATGGAGAAGGAAATGGCAACTCACCCCAGTATTTTTGTTTGGAAAATCCCATGGGCAGAGGAGCCTGGTGGGCTACAGTTCATGGGGTTGCAAAGAGTCAGACGCGACTAAGCAATTGAGCACAAGGGTTCACAAGGGCTTCCCTGGTGGCTCAGAAGGTAAAGAATCCACCTGCAGTGCGGAAGACCTGGGTTCGATTCCTGGGTTAGGAGGATATCCTGGAGGAGGGCGTAGCAACCCACTCCAGTGTTCTTGCCTGGAGAATCCCCATGATAGAAGAGCTTGGCGGGCTACACTCCATGAGGTCGCAAAGAGTCAGACACAACTGAACAACTAAGCACATGCTTGTTGCAACACTGTTTATAATATCCCAGACACAGGTGGAAATTAAGTGTTCACATCTAAGGATGAATGGATAAAGAAAATGTGGTATATAGACATACAATAGAATATTATTCAGGCATAAAAATAGAAAAAAATTATGTCACTTGCAACAACACAGATAGACCTTGAGGGCATTATGCTAACGAAATGTGAAAAAGATAAAGACTGGATAATTTCACTAATATGTAGACTCTCAAAACTCTCTGAACTCACAGATACAGAGAAGAGATTGGTGGCTAACAGATGGGATTGAAGGAGTGGGCAAAATAGGCAAAGGTGGTCAAAAAACACAAAATTATAGTTGTAAACACATTCTGGGGGTGTAATGTTCAGCATGGTGACTATAGGTGACAATACTGTATTGCATATTCTAAAATCGCGTAAAAGCTATCACAAGAAACAAATTTGTAGCTGTGTGAGGTAAAATAGGATAACTAATTTGTCATGTTACTCATTTTTCAAGATACTAAAATATCAAATCATGCTGTACACCTTAAACTAATACACTGTTATACAATCAATATATCTTAATAAAACTGAGTAATTTTTATTACTGAGTAAAACATCCAGTAATTTTAAAATAGAGTTCCAGATAATATAGATACAGGTTTAGATGTAAATATAGATTGAGTGAGTGAGTGAAGTCACTCAGTCATGTCCAACTTTTTGCGACCCTATGGACTGTGGCCTACAAGGCTCCTCCGTCCATGGGATTTTCCAAGCAAGAATACTAGAGTGGGTTGCCATTTCCTTCTACAGGGGATCTTCCTGACCCAGGGATTGAACCCGAGTCTCCTGCATTGTAGGCAGATGCTTTACCATCTGAGCCACAAACAGACTATATAGATTATAGAAAGAAAGTGAACGTGAAGTTGCTCAGTCATGTCCGACACTTTCCGACTCCATGGACTATAGCCTGCCAGGCTCCTCCAGCCATGGGATTTTCCAGGCAAGAATACTGGAGTGGGTTGCCAGTTCCTTCCCCAGGGGTTCTTCCCAATCCAGGGATCGAATCCTGGTCCCCTGCACTGCAGGCAGACTCTTTACCATCTGAGCCATGAGGAACAGAGGAAAATATGTTTAATTGAAAAGGTAAAAAAGGGAGCAATGTATGAAAAGACAGTAGCTGACAATTTTTCTAAACCATCTAAAGGCCTTGAGTCACAATTTCAAAGACCTTTATAAATCTCCAACAGGAAAAATACAAGGGGAATCATATCAAGGCATATCATACTCAGACTAATGAAAAAGAAAAAGTTAAAGCACAAGCAGAGAAAAAGGAAACATTTCCTTCAGAGGAGTACTTATCAGACAAAGTCAGACAGGACTTAGCAACTGAGCACACACCCACACATACCTAACATGTATGTTTTGTTTTATTAATAATAAAAATTGCAAAAAAAAAGTGTAAAATATCCAATTTTAATGTATTGTAATCCAACAAAGTCATGCAACAGGGAAAGATTAAAGCAAGTAAAAGGAATTTGTCAAACACACATTCATTTCCTCTCTGAAGATAAAATGAAGGAAATATGTCACAATAATAGAGGAGAATGTGGTGAGAGTACTTTGGAAAATATTTCATATTATTTGTGAACACCATCTATTAACACTGTTTTCACAAAAGCAAATGTTATATCTATGAGATAATTCTTCATCCTCATAAGCACTGACTGTCTAACTTTTCTGAAACTAATATTGATCTATTGAGTGCTTAGAATACATCAGACTCTACAAGAATTTTGAATGTACTACCCCAATTTATAGTCTCAAAAACCCCATGAAACAGGTAAAAGTAATATTATTAGTGCCACTTAACATATGAGGAAACTGAAATTTAAACAGGTTAGTAATTTAAGCAAAATCATACATTAATATGCAGCAGAACTAAGTTCTTAGGGCAGTGCATGTCAATGACTATATTGGAAGCACTTAGCCAATAGTTGTGAAAACATGAAAAGGTTTCTAGGTCTCATCTATGCCATGTATTTATAACAAACCATCTTGCTTCTCAAAGGGAACCCTTAAAAATCTAATGCAAAGTTGGGATGAACTTGAATTTAGGATGATTATTACACAGTTCATTATTTTATATATATTCAATAATACAGTGTATGTTAGCATATTAGTATCAGTAACAGTTTTGATTTCTTAATCTGTTGACTGCAACTATTTACTGAGAATCTGTCATGTACTAGAACAAGAAATATGATGGCAAAAAACAGACAAAATTTCTCCTCTCACAGAGCTAACAATTAAGAGGAGAAGACAAGTAAGTCAGTAAATAAATAGATGAGTTTAGAAAGTGATAAATGCTATTAGCAGATTGAAGGGTTAGAGGTTACAGGCTATTTTAATGAGGATGCCTAAGGAAAAACTCCCCAGTGAGGCAACACAAATGACAATATGGAGCCAGCCAGGCAAAGACCTGGAAAAATGCACCCCAAGAAGAGGAAGCAGCAGGTGTAAAGTGTCCTGCTGTGCAGGTTACATCTGAAGAACCCCAAGAAAGCCAGGGTGCCTAATCCATAATGACTGTAATGTCCTTTAATATTCACATTTTTAAAATATTTGAATTGCATATAGATTATTGTTTGTCTTCATTCTGACTTAACTTCATTCAAGTTTGCCAGTATTATTAGCAATATTCCGCCTCTGCTATATTAAGAGCAACTTAGCTCTGGCCCTAAACTTGTATACAACTAAGCAAAGCAAAAGTCCTGAAATTTGCTAAACTCATGGGTCCAAAGAGTCAGTTTAGTGGGCAACTATTTTTATTGGAGCCTGTCTCTTGGAGTATAACTCCACCTAAGTAGTTTATAAAAATAATATCTCTAACCACACAAATACTATCCCTGAAACTATTTTTCAAACTTCAGTGTGATATTTGGCATCGTGTTAAAATGCAAATAAATTCTGGTTCAGCGGGTTTGGGTAGAATCTGAGATTTGACATTTCTGACAAACTCCTAGGTGATCTTGTTCTGCTGGCTCTTGAAACACAGTTTAAGTAAGAAGACCTTGTGCATCTTAAGTCCATTCAGTCATGTTCGACTCTTTGCAAGCCTATGGGTTGTAGCCTGCCAGGCTCCTCTGTCCATGGGATTCTCCAGGCAAGAACACTAGAGAAGGATTCAGAGAAGGATTTTCCCCACCTAGGGATCAAACCTGCATCTCTTTTGTCTCCTGAGTTGGCAGCTGGGTTCTTTATCACTAGCGCCACCTGGGAAGCCCCAAGAAGACCTTAGAAGACTAATAAATAAAAACTCCTTTGTCTTCCAGCAATATTTAAGTGCCATAGATTTTTAGTGCCTGCCAGAATGGCACTCTGGGCAACGACACAGATGATCTGCTGCTTAATCTGTCTCTGGTTGTGATAATTAAGTTAAATCACATATGTGAAAACATTCTCCACATAATAAGTGCACAGTTACTGTTATTTTTATCTAGTGGAAATTTAACTGCTTCAAATAAAAACCAAAACAATGATGATGGAACTATTAAAATCATGTCTTAGTTAAAATACACTCTTAAATGCACTGGACCTCTCTTATCTTTATGTACAAAAATGGGATGTGTTAACATACGGTGCACTTTCGTTGTGTTCAGCGTTATGTTAAACACTGAGAGTATATAAACAGTTCTGCAGAACAGTCTCTGCCCTGAAGGATCTCCAATACAGCTGAAAGAGTGAGAAAAATAAAGAGAGAATATAATTAGGTGCTAATTAGGTTAATAACATTAATTACTATAGGGGATCCAAGGCAAGTGAGATCAATGAGGTCTGGTGCTAACTCCCTGTTCTGCATCCCACTATGGGTAGACCTGATGAGGGTAAGGAGACTATGCCAAACCCCTGGCCACCTTGATTTCTTTATTCAAGCCCAACCCACAGAGCACAAGGACTCTGAGCATCCATCTTTCCCCACTGTGTTGTTTCCTACTTGCAGCAATGTCTGGGGAAAAGATGGGGCAACGTAGATGTGCAGCTACACAATTCATTGACCATATTGATCTGTCAGAAGGCAGTGGAAAAAGCTACAGGGTTGCAGAATACACACACACACAAACAGACACATAGTATTAAGACTTCATTATTTTGTTCCATTGCTGTCTCCAACCAGATTTCCACTCTGTACTCATCTTGGGGCATATTCAATGTTTCATATTTCTCATCTTCTTTTAGTAAAAAAAAAAAAGAAAGATGTTTGGTAGTATACCTAGTTCAGCATCCCAATAGTCCTTCTTTGATGATAATGCAAATACTAAATATTTTCCTTCTGAGGGTCAGCAAACTGGAATATTGTCAAAATTAGGCAAAAAGTCTTATATTTAATTTTCATTTATTTCTTGGTTTAAACTGGCCTTTCCAATGTTCTTTTATGATTTGAGTGTGCAAATGTGTATGCACATATATGTACACACACATTTTTCTGCTTGGACTTTTTAAGCGGATCTACTTATTTCTAAAATACTATTTGAATCTTAATAAAATCATATATTTTTTCAGCAATACTATTGCTTATCATTTTATCTTCCACTACCTGGAATAATCAAGAAAGTCTTCATGAAAGATATAGACCTTGGAAAAAGACTCATAAAATAGGTAAGACTTCAAAGAGCCAAACTAGAGAAGGGAAGTGTGACAACATCTTAGCTAAGTAGAACAGCAGGTGTTCAGGTACAAAAAGGATATTTAATAAAACAGATAATATATATTGAGATCAAATAAAGTATAGGGTTTAATAAAAACATATGACATTGGAAGGGGAAGATTTTAATTGTTGACAATGATTTTGACTTGAGTCAGGAAAAAAAATAATCCTGGGTGTTTAATTTCAGGGAGTGACATGACATAGAAGAAGACTCCACACGTGGACATCACCAGATGGTCAAAACCGACATCAGATAGATTATATTTTTTGCAGCCAAAGATGGAGAAGCTCTACAGTCAGCAAAAACAAGACTGTGAGCTGACTGTGGCTCAGATCATGAACTCCTTATTGCAAAATTCAGACTTAAATTGAAGAACATAGGGAAAACCACTAGACCATTCAGGTATGACCTAAATCAAATCCCTTATGACTATACAGTGGAAGTGACAAATAGATTCAAGGGATTAGATCTGATAGACAGAGTGCCTGAAGAACTATGGGCGGAGGTTCATGACATTGGACAGGAGGCAGTGATCAAGACCATCACAAGGAAAAGAAATGCTAAAAGGCAAAATGATTGTCTGAGGAAACCTTACAAATAGCTGAGAAAAGAAGAGAAGCAAAAGGGAAAGGACAAAAGGAAAGATATACCCATTTGAATGCAGAGTTCCAAAGAATAGCAAGGAGAGATAAGAAAGGCTTCCTCAGTGACCAATGCAAAGAAATAGAAGAAAACAACAGAATGGGAAAGACTAGAGATCTCTTCAAAGAAAATTAGAGACACCCAGGGAGCATTTCATGCAAAGATGGACAAAATAAAGGACAGAAATGGTATGGACCTAACAGAAGCAGAAGATATTAAGAAGAGGTGGCAAGAATACACAGAAGAACTGTACAAAAAACATTTTCATGACCCAGATAACCATGATGGTATGATCACTCACCTAGAGTCAGATATCCTGGAATAAGAAGTCGGGTGGGCCTTAGGAAGCATCACTACGAACAAAGCTAGGGGAGGTGATGGAATTACAGCTGAGCTATTTCAAATCATAAAAGATGATGCTGTGAAAGTGCTGCACTCAATATGCCAGCACATTTGAAAAACTCAGCAGTGGCCCCAGAACTGGAAAATGTCAGTTTTCATTCTAATCCCCAAGAAGGGCAATGCCAAAGAATGTTCATACTCCCACACGATTGCATTCATCTCACATGCTAGCCAAGTAATGTTCAAAATTCTCCAAGTCAGGCTTCAAAGCATTAGCCTTCAAAGTGAACCACGAACTTCCAGATGTTCAAGCTGGATTTAGAAAAGGCAGAGGAACCAGAGATCAAATTGCCAACATCCAATGGATCATCGAAAAAGCAAGAGAGTTCCAGAAAAACATCTACTTCTGCTTTATTGACTACGCCAAAGCCTTTGACTGTGTGGATCATAACACACTGTGGAAAATTCTTAAAGAGATGGGAATACCAGATCACCTGACCTGCTTCCTGAGAAGTCTGTATGCAGGTAGAGAAGCAACAGTTAGAACCAGACATGGAACAACAGACTGGTTCCAAATTGGGAAAGGAGTGCATTACAGCTGTATATTGTCACCCTGCTTATTTAACTTATATGAAGAGTATATCAGGTGAAATATCAGGCTGGATGAAGCACAAGTTGGAATCAAGACTGCCAGGAGGAATATCAGTTACCTCAGGTAACGCAAATGACACCATCCTTATGGCAGAAAGCAAAGAAGAACTAAAGAGCCTCTTGATGAAAGTGAAAGAGGAGAGTGAAAAAGTTGGCTTAAAACTCAACTTTCAGGAAACGAAGATCATGGCATCCAGTCCCATCAGTTCATGGCAAATAGATAGGGAAACAATGGAAACAGTGAGAGACTATTTTCTAGGGCTCCAAAATCACTGCAGATGGTGACTGCAGTCATGAAAGACACTTGCTCCTTGGAAGAAAAGCTATGACCAACCTAGACAGCAGATTAAAAAGCAGAGACATTACTTTGCCAACAAAGGTCTATCTCGTCAAAGCTATGGTTTTTCCAGTGGTCATGTATGGATATGAGAGTTGGACTATAAAGAAAGCTGAGTGCCAAAGAATTGATGCTTTTGAACTGTGGTGTTTGAGAAGACTCTTGAGAGTCCCTTGTATGGCAAGGAGATCCAACCAGTCAATCCTAAAGGAAATCAGTCTTGAATATTCAGTGGAAGGACTGATGCTGAAGCTGAAATTCTAATACTTTGGCCACCAGATGCAAAGAAACGACTCATTTGAAAAGACCCTGATGCTGGAAAAGATTGGAGAAAGGAGGAGAAGGGGACCATAGAGGATGAGATGGTTGCATGTCATCACCAACTCGATGGACATGAGTTTGAGCAAGCTCTGGGAGTTAGTGAAGGACAGGTAAGCCTGGCATGCTGTAGTCCATGGGGTCGCAAATCGTCAGATATGACTGAGTGACAGAACTGAACTGACATGACATAAATGTACATATAAGAAATGGAACCTGAATTATGAAAACTTGAATTTGGGGAGTTAATTTAGATATGACATAACTTGGACCCAGAGTAAAGTTTCAAATTAGATACAGGGACAAAAAATCAGAACAAAATGAATTAATATACATCCTGATCTATTTCATACAGCTGGTAAACAAGGTTACCATGTGGTTGACAAATGCCACTTGAGATAATCTAGAAACTTCTTGAGTACTTCCAGGATACTTTATCTTCCATAATTTTAGGATTACATACGTCAAAGGTATGAAATACCCAAGTCTTCAACAGAAAACCCATGGGTGCATGCATACCTTTGGGACTGTAGCCCAATCAAACATCTCAGTTCTGAAGAATCAAAGACAAATCTGCCGTTTGGGATAGTTACTGAGTCAGATTCCTTGAAACACTAAATGCAGAATTTGGACATAATGGATTCTCAGTACCTCCTGGTGATGCTTTATTTTATTTCCCATTGCTAGAAGACCCTCTGCAAGAATGTTGCTTTTTTTGTGCATTAGGTTTGTAAACAAGAAGAGTCAATGTTATCTATGCCTGCATATACATCCGTGAAAGCATGTAACCACAGTAATTGCAATTAGTTACTCTTTGTGAATCTCCTCCATTGTGAACTCCTTAAGAGAAAAGTTTCTCTGTATTCCCAACATATAATGGGGTATTAAGCAAATAGTGCCCAATGAAGATTTGCTGATTAAATGCCTGAATGAATATGTTCATCGTATTAGTAAAAATCATCACCACTGTAAATATGACTAGCAGTTGATTTAGCCTCATGAGTCAAAATTTGGAACTTCAATCTCATAGTGAAATTGTTTTAATTCTGATCTCGCCTACATAGACAAGCTATATAGGTCTGGAAGAAGTTCCATCTTCTGGGATTTTGAACAAGTATGTGAAATAGGGTGATCTAAGTATGAACTTCTCCCCAGAAGTATTTTCTAGTAATCTTTGAACATTTATCAATCCCCAAGAATAATTTCAGAAACTAACAACTTTAGATAGATATACAGATTAGTGCATACATTTCTGCAGATATCAGAGAGGCAATACATTGCAGTGGCTAAGATTCTTTCAGTCTTAGATTCATGACTGTCTGGATTAGAACTGTCATTCTGAAAATCACTATATATGTTATATGATCACTATATAAAATAGTCAACAACAAGTAACCTAATTTTTCTGTCTCAGTTTTTGTCTCTCCAAAATGGAAATAGTAATAATACCTAACCCCTGGGATTGTTATGATTCAATGTGATAATACCATTTCACAGCATTTAGAATATCTTCTCATCAAGTAATCATTCAGTCAGTATTTTGGGGAGAGAGATTAGTGGTAGTTACAGTAGCATTATTCTTTATGTGGGAAAGTATATTGAAAATCCAGCAATTTGGAAAGCAGAGTTTACCTGTGGGCCCAGGGTCCATTTCTCAAAGAAAGAATGAAGTTAAATACACTGACATTTAACTATCTTCAGACCCTTGAGACTATATATTGACAGGTTATCATTATCTCATCATAGATGAGCGTGAAACAAGAAAGAATAAGCATTCTGCCTAATAGGAACATATTTTTAATGTATCAGAAAGCTATCAAATATCACAAAAATATATAAATACAGTCTTAAATGCTGAGTCATTTTCAAAGTTTGAAGCCAGAAGAATAGCAATATCATCAGTGAGCTTTCACAATAAACAAAGTATTGTAATAAGTTGTGAGTGAGATCTTTGAAACAATTTCGATAGGACAACAGTCAGATTAGAGATTATGAACAAAGTATAGAACCACCAAGTATCTTTAGGACTTGCCTTTCTGATCTTTCTTCACTTCAGCAAAGACCTATTCTCCACCCGACCTTGGTATGCTGAAAATTGCTTATAATTTGTCCAGCATTTTCCAGATTCTTCATGTTCACATTCCTCTCCTCTACTTGAAGCATGTAAACTGGGACCACACTGACTTTGCTGAATTCTTATACCAAATGTTGATCTCTCTGAGGTCAAGGACTTTGTTTTATTTACTTTGCATCCTCAACTACTATAAAGATTTTAAAAACTGTGTATTTGTACTTAGAGTTTTCCTCCTTAAGGCTACATTTCACACTACTTTTTACACATTTTAATCAACTTGGTTTAGCTTTATGGGGCTATCATCTAGCATTTACTATTTGATCTTTGTGCAATATTTCATGGTTTCTTCCCTTGAAGCTTTTAAAATAATTGAGAAGACAGAATGTATACAGAAAAATAACTTTGAGTGTTCCTATAAAAGTTCTAATTATATGATGATCATTTAGTAAGTTATTGATATATCCAATAAAAAGTTAGAAAAGACTAACTTTTCCAGGCACTATGAGATTTGAGAATAAAAAACAACAATCAGAATTTTTGTCTTCATAGAATTTATATCCTAGCAAGGAGGAAACCAGTAAAATGAGAACCTCCCACAAAACATCACAAGTGCCACAATAGGAAAAATACAGTATGGTAAGAGGAAACATAGAAGGCACAGCTAACCAAACCTACAAACAATCACGTGAACAGTCCAGTCAGTGGGAAGGATAAAGGAAACAGAAGTGATATAACACTTCCAGTTACACCCCACTGGGCAGTAACATGACCCCATCGAGCTCCAAGAGAGATTACAAGTATCAGTTCAGTTTTGACCAGTTAATATTAAAAGTTTCTATCACAAAGATGCAGTCAAGTTAAGTGTGACTTGAAGGGTATTTAAAATACATTTGATGGTCATATAAATATAATATCACAGAACACAATCTGTAATATTATCCTTTTTAGTTTAAAAATGTAAATATTAAAATTCAACAACCCAATTTAGAAAAAGGTAAAAAATTGAACATACATGTTACCAAAGAAGGTATGCAGATGGCAAATAAGCATATTAATATATGTTGAATTATTTGTAATTGGGGAAATGCAAATTAAAACAATGAAAGACCACTACACATCTATTAGAATGGCCAAAATCCAAAAATATAGCAATATTAATTGTTGACAAAAGCACAGAGCATAACTTTCATTTATCGCTGGTAGGAATGAAAAATGATATAGCCATTTTGGAAGACAGCTTGGCGATTTCTTATAAAGCTACACAGTTTTACAGTATGACCCCACATTCATACTTCTGGACTGACTGAAAATTCATATAACAGAAATATTCATGTAAAAGTTTAAAGCCACTTTATTCATAATCACCAGAAACAAGAAGCAAGTAAATGTTCTTCAACAAGTGAATTAATAAACAAAGTGTGCTACATCCATGCAGTGAAATCCTACTTAATGATACAAAGGATCGAACTGTTGCTTAGTCACTAAGTTGTGTCCGACTCTTTGAGACATGGATGAATCTTAAACGTGTGTTTCTATGTGAAACAAGTCAGTCCAGAGAACCTATATACTTCATGAGTTTATTTATATGACATTCTGGAAAAGATAAAACCACAGAGATAGTAAAGAGGCCAGTCTCCTTTGTTGACCATCTCAATTATGCCAGTTGGATAGACCTCACCCTTTATACCCCTTCCTCCATGATCTCGATCGCTCCTTGGTACTCAATCTGTGTTCGGTCAGCACTCCTTGAGAGTAATTGACTTTACTGAAGTAGACAGCAGGTCCAGCTTTCTCAGTAATGCCATAAACTGAGTGTGTTTTGTTCACTTTTTCTGTGCTTACTTTGTTGTCTTTGCCTTTGGAGAAGCTGCACTCAACTATGTGTCCCAGTTCCAGGCTAATAGCATCACCAGAGAATTCACTGTGTTGAAAAAGATTTCCTTGTCATGATTGGCTGGCTATTTCAATAAATCCAGTTATCCTTCCTAGTTGCCACATAAGCCTCTTGGAGTTAGAATAATGACCTAAAAGTCACACACAATTTCAATTTCCTATTCAACCTCTGCTAGAATATATATGTGTGTGTGTGTGTGTATACACACATAAATATGTATATATATTTACATAAATAAATATATATATATATATATTTATATAATGCCTGTTGATGTGTTTCATTGCTAAGTCATGTCCAACTCTTTGCAACTGCAAGTACTGTAGCCCACCAGGCTCCTCTGTCCATGGGATTTCCCAGGCAAGAATACTGGAGTGGGTTGCCATTTCCTTCTCCAAGGGATCTTCCAGACCCAGGGGCTAAACCCACATCTCCTGCATTGACTGGAGAATTCTTTACCATTAATCTACCAGGGGAAGTGTTAGTTGCTCAGTCATGTCTGATTCTTTGTGACCCCATGGACTATAGCCTGCCAAGTTTCTCTGTCCATGGAATTCTCCAGGGGATCTTCCAGAGCCAGGAATCAAGCCTGGGTCTTCTGCACTGCAGGCAGATTCTTTACCATCTGAGACACCAGGGAAGCCCCAAATATATATATATAAAATAACATAATATGAAAAAAAATGCAATATATGCTTACATATTACAATATGACATATTTATAACACATATATAATTGCATGCATATACTAACATAAATAAATGAATGAATAATTAAATAAATGGGAGAAGACAGACAAAGTTCCCATGCACAAGAATTCTAAACTATTTATTCAAATACTCTGCCCTCAAGAAGATGGAGATAAATATCCCATTCTTTAAATGTTGCTGTGCATAGTGACTTTCTTCCAAAGAATACCATATGGAAAAAGAGGGAAAAGAAGTAATTTTACAATGGAGAAATTTGACAAACATGACCTCACCCAAATAATCAAGGTTAATATCAACATTGTGAAGGATGTTGATAGCATATACACTTGGTCTGATGTGGTATGAATGCCACTGCATCTCTGTTTTCTTTCTCCTGGAAACCCATGAATATCACCCACTCTAATCATGAGAAAAGCAACAGACAAATTCCAGTTGAGAGACATTCTGCAAAAATACCTGACCAGTACTCCTCAAAACTGTCTACGTCATCAAAAATAAGGAAAAACAGAAAAACCACAGCAAAGAGTTTACCAAGGATACATGAGGACTAAGTATATCATGGTATTTTGGATGGGTTCCTGAAATAGAAAAGGGACATTAGGTGAAAACTAAAGAAATCTGAATAGAATATGGACTTTGTTTAATAACAAAGTGTCATTATAGTTTCATTAATTGTAACAAATGTGTCATATAGGTAAGATTAATAAAAAGGGAAAGAGTATGGAATGCAAAAGAACCCTTGGTACAATCTTTGCAATTTTTTATGCAAATTTAAAATAATTTTTAAATTAAAAGTTTATTTTTTAAAAAGATAACTAGCAACCTTAAATAAACTACTATTTTAAAATAATTTAAATATTTAAACCACTTAAAGTGAAATGGCTAATCCCTGATGGCTCAATCAGTGAAGAATCCACCCGCAATGCAGAATACCTGGACTCAATACCTGGGTTGGGAAGATCCCCTGGAGAAGGACATGGCAACCCTCCAGTATTTTTGTCTGGAGAATCCCCATGGACAGAGGAGCCTGGCGGGCTACCTACAGGCCACAGGGTCACAAAGAGACAGACACGGCTGAGCACACAAAGTGAAATAATTCTGAATTCTCTGTGTCTTTGACTCCTATTAAAAAGTCAAAAATGTTTATGAAGTTTTCATAATAGTTATGCATTATTTCATTAAATTCTATTTAGGAAACTATTACATTAATAAATATAGTTAACAATGGCAGCAGGGACATAACCTTGAAGATAATTAGAGAAATTTGGCCAAATTAGCCAAAGGTTTCATATTAGCTTCTTGAATGGTTATGTCTGAAGCTTATCACACGGTGTGCAATGGGTTCTGTCATTATTGGTTGAGGTGTGAGTACTCATATAACCACAATGTAATATCTTATTAGTCTGTAATGGAAACATATTTATTATAATTGAACATTTGTGTGTGTGTGTGATAATCTGATACAGCAGAGGAACTGACTATTTCAAGAATACTATGAAAGTTCTATGTAAGATTTTACAAGGGACCGCACTTTGAAATGCAGAAAGGGAAGCATGCTAACTGGGAAATGAATTGCCAATTGATTTTCTCCCCTGCGGGTCTCATAGGAGAAACAGCAAGCTGAGAAAACCCAGTTATACTCTTGCCAAAGAATCTCATACGTCAGAGAAAAGATGCTCTGTAGGATTCTGTTTCAGTGAAAGAGGTCAAAATATACCTTCATTATAAGCATGTATGTATACATACAGTATAAGGAGGGAAATGTTAAAATGAAAGCATAAACTCAGAACTCTTTCATCTCAGGATATTTTTCTATATTGTACCCTACAAATAAAATGCTTCCATATAAAACTGAAATCGAGACTTTAGTACATCTGCTCTAACAAGATTTAAGCTGTTGTTGTTTTTATTGTTGTTGTTGAGTTAGTCACTCAGTTAATGTGCGACTGTTTGTGACCCCACCAGGGGTCTATAGCCCACCAGGTTCCTCTGTCCCTGGGATTTCCCAGGCATGAATACTGGAATTGGTTGCCATTTCCTTCTCCAGGGGATCTTCCTGACTCAGAGGTTGAACCCACATCTCCTGCTTGGCAGATTCTTTACCACTGAGCCACCTGGGAAGCAACAAGATTTATATCTGCTATTAACTGTATGCCACACAAATATCCTAACTTTCATACAAGTCTGAATATAAGCCCATTTTAAATATGAGTATTACTACTGGATAGTTTACTTACCCACTGGGATAAAGATTTAAAGTTTTTCAAGTTTTTCAAAGTGACTTAAATACTTAAGTAACTTTTTTGTAAAATTAAATTTGAATTCAATTAGGACCTGACATATTGGTGATGATGGAAAGGGCATAGATACAAAGGAATCATCTATGCAGAAGTATTAAGGGAAAACCTAGAATTGGATGGCATCATATTGTGAGAAATCATTGCTAGAAGAAAGCCAAGTACAGATCCTTAGCAAAATTCATCTCTAAATGACAGGAGAAAAAGTAAAGCCAGAAAAGTTAAAAGAAGCATACCTTTGAGAGTAGGAAGAACAGCCAAAGTTTAAAATTCACTTTCATGATTTCCTGAGTGTGAACCCAGACCCCTTGACTCTGTTTGTTCACCTGAAAATAAGGCGTTAGTGTTAGTTGCTCAGTCGTGTCCAACTCTGTGACCCAATGGACTGTAGCCCACCAGGCTCTCTGTCCATGGAATTCTCCAGGCAAGAATACTGAAGTGGATTGCCATTCCCTTCTCCAGGGGATCTTCCCAACTCAGGGATTGAACCCAGGTCTCCAGCATTGCAGGCAGATTCTTTACCCTCTGAGCTTTCACCAGCTCAAATATAATATTAATATAATGCATGTAAAGTGTTTAGCTCAATTCATTTGTTAATTTCCTTACTCACGAACACTTACTTTTTTGGGGAAAAAAAGTGAATCATGGAAACCAATACAAACTAATAAAAAGTGTGTTTTTTTGTTTGTTTGTTTGAAGCCATTGAATAACAGAACTCAGGCGAAAAGCATTGATTCTTCAAGAAAGGCATGGTGTTTCATTGGTGCATTTTATGCAGGCCAAGTTTATTCACAACCCACAAATTTTGACTGTATCCCAGTTTTCTCAAGGCTAGCTTTGATCTCACTGCATGAGAGTCACATTTAATGAGGAAGGTGTGGTTGTAAACGGGGTAGAACATATTATACTTTAAATCCAGAAACTCCTTGGAGTAGCATCTCTGTTGGCAATGACTTCTGGTCATACTGTTGGTCCTACTTGAAAATATACATCCCAAACTAAAACCAACTGGACAAAGTTTAGAAAATCCCAATATATTAAAAGAATCAAACTAAAGGAACTGGAAAAGAAGTTAAGTAACACAATATGTCTGTATAAAGGATGTAAAAATTCAGCTGCTCTTGGATTTGCTAAATGCCTATTTTCCTTTTAAAATGCTTCTGGGAATAGGCAAAACCCAAAAGGTGTTTTACTAAGCACTTTTTCCGTTCATGTAGAAATGTCCCAGAGGAAATTTAATCTCCATGTTTCTGATGCTTTCACACTTAACATCAAAGAATTGTTTTGTAAGAGTTATTTGATATATTAAGAGGATTTTTTGAGCTTTTTTCCAAGACTTTCAAATTGTTTTTCTTGGAAAAAAATGTAGTCACATTTAAGCAAGGGGAAGCTAATTCATACACCACTAAGTTCAAATTCAGTTCAAAACTCTGATTCCAAATTATCCAAAGAAGAGACTTTCCTAGTTAAAAAAATAATAATAACAATTCCAGCTCAATGCTCCAACTTTATAGCAGATATATTTTCTTTATTAATTACTGTACTAATTTCATACATATCATTACAAAAAGAGCTAACTCCTAGTATAATACAAGTGGGAATATCACATGTTATGCTATGTTGCTCTCATGAATTGAAGATGCATGAATGACTTCACACAAATTTGCAGAAAGTTCAAAGGGTGAATGAAAAAGAATGGGAACTTTATTAGCAACACCTTGTTAAATATATGAAAGTTAATAAAGTTCTCTTCACTAGGAGCAAAGAGATTTAACCTTTATTCTTAAAAATCATTATGACCTTAGACTTTTCTAATCTTTAACCCCAGAAATATCCAAACACCATCATCTGTTACTGAGATTACAGATATAACCTATTAGTTAGTCTCTATAATTTTTATTCCCTCTGTTCAGTTCATTTTTCATAAAGCTACCAGCTGTCTTATCCACTGCAATCTTCAGTCCATTCTTCATAAAAAAGTCACCACTATTTCCTTAAAATTAAAATCCAATCATATCTGTGATCCACTTGAAGACTATCAGTGACCACTACAGACTGACACTTGTGTTCCCCCAAAATTAATTTGTTTAAACCTAATTCCTATGTGACAGTATTTGGAAATGGGGCTTTGGAGAGGTGATTAGGTCATGAGGATGAAATCCTCATGAATGGGATTAGTGCCCTTATAAAAGAAAGCCCAGAGAGTTCTCTCACCCCTTCCTTAATGTGGGGACAAAGTGAAACTTCACAGACACCAAATCTTCAGGTATCTAGATATCGAACTTTGCGGCCTCCAGAATTGTGACAAATGAAGTCCTTCGTTAATAAACCATCTTGTATGTGGTATTCTGTTATAGGAATCCAAATAGATTAAGACACTGACTATCCAATTTTCCCAACAAAAACCTAATACAAACACTCTCTTCCTTGGTGTAGCCTACCCTTCTACTACAAATCCTAAGGCTTGCTGACCTTCTCTGGGACGAGGCAGAGGGAAAGCCATTTCCCAGACTGATGCCTTTGCATACACTTTTCCTTCTGCCCAGACTGTGCCTCCCTACCCTTTTGCCCCAGTCAAACTCACAATTTGAGCTCTCTTACCAATTCCTGCTAAAGAGCAGTCTTCTCTTATCATCATGCATCCTGTTTCACATTCACTGAGTATGTTTTTCCCAGAAAGAGAGACAATTTCAATTAAATTTTTGATTAAATTTCTTGAGCCAACCACTGTGATGCTCTGCTATCTTGGAACTCTCCTCATCCACATTCAAAATTTCACATATTTCTAAGATAAAACTAATATTGGTTAGTTTATTTATTCACTAACATTTACCTCAGGGTCTCAGCTTCTATCTCAAAGCTTTATTTACATGGTTTCTTAAATAATGATGGTTTCTTCATTCAAAAGGAAAATGCTTAGGAAAACTGAGTTAACTTTTTGAAGAGCATATTATCTTATTAATTTCTTTAAATTTTAATCTCTTTAAAAACAGTTTCCTTGACTTTTTTTAACCATTCTACTCACACACACTAGTACAGTGTCTTGCACTCAGTAGATGCTCAAATATTAAACACAAGAATTGGAGCAGTAAACTATTTGGTGGAAAATAGCCTTCACAGACCCTTCAAATCAGACTGCTAGAGTGGATAACTGCTTCTTGCCATAGGACTATTGGCCATTCTTTTCTCTTTAAGGAAGACACTCATGAGCTTTCTCCTCTCAACATCACAGTCCCCACCTTAATACCTCTTCTTTCTGTTTTGTTAATTTTGAATGGTCAGCCATCATGACCCCCGTTTCCATCCACCAACTGCAGATATATGAAGACCTTAGGTCTCCACGAGAATGGGTTGAAGTGTACATGTACATATGCATGAAAAGAAAGTGAAAGTGTCAGTTGCTCAGACTTGTCCGACTCTTTTTGACCCTATGGACTATAGCCCGCTAGGTTCCTCTGTCCATAGGATTCTCCAGGCAAGAATATTGGAGTGGGTTGCCATTTCCTTCTCCAGGGGATCTTCCTGACCCAGGGATCGAACTCAGGTCTTCTGCATTGCAGGCAGACTCTTGGCCATCTGAACCACCAGAGAAGCTGTACATATGCATACACTCATGCATATACACACACCATACAGATATACATAGTATTATATATACATTATATTATTTATATCATATACTTTATGTTATTTTACACAGAGGCATATAAAAGGGGCATTCTGAACCTGAGTTCTGGCTCAACTTTTTCAAGGCACCAGAACAGGAGTTCTAAGAGATGGGTCCAGTTAGTAAAAAAATAATTCTAAACAAGCAACACAATGCTTAAAAGATCAGTTTCAAGTCACAGATAACAGGGGACCACAGTACTGTTTAGAATACTAAAAAGAAGGGCCATGGTTTGACAGCAGATGCTCTATTAACATTTAATAAATATTTAGATTACAATAAAAAAATAGTCATTTTAAAGTATTTGCAGATCCTTTCAGTGTTACATAATCTAAGCTAATACACAAATTAAAGTTTGCCCAATAGTATTTCTTCAAATTCTAATTAAATTGTCAGTGAAATAAATGATAGGTGGGCCCTTCTCAGCTTTGTTGATCTTATAAGCACTAAATTAAAATTCCACTATCATTTTTTGCCTTATTCTTATTAATGCCATTACAAATTCATGATCATAAAGTAGAATTTAATTAAAGATAATGAGACAAAATATTTGAACAAATCACATTTTGTTCAATCAAACATAATAGACTGGTGAAATTAAACTTGTAAATTGAAATTTCTTTTTACCTAAAACGTATGTACTATCCATCAAATCTGAAAAAATAATCATAACCAATGGGATGATTTCCTTCAGCCACCTGTGAGATATCTTTTCCAATTGCTAAATATATTTTGGCAAATTACGAATCATGCATAAATCCTACAATGACTGGTTTTTAACAGAAGCTAAATCTGACTGAATTATCAATATCCATGTAATTTTGATATCATTAGAGTGGGAACTAGGAGGAAAACATTATGAAAATAAATATTTTAGATATTCTTCTCTCCCTGGGTGCAGTATATATTTACCAAAACACTTTATTCAAAATATAGGAGGGTTAATATACCATTCAATCCCAAGGAGTATTATAATATTGTTCCTTTCAGAGGCTCATAAGTATTTTTCAAAGCTTATAACACATTTAGAAATTCACCCTGTTTTTAAAAAATAAATCAATTTATTTTGGCACTTTTTGGTAATATTTATATAGTTATATAGTCTATATATCATGTTACTGTTGTATATTCTAATAAATTAAAACACTTATTTGTTGTATTCTTAAGACATCCTATTGTTTTTGATTGGTAAGGAGTATCAAGGTATAGAGTCACAGTGAAGTAAAATGAAGTGAAAGTTGTCCAGTTATGTCCACCTCTTTGGGACCCCGTAGACTATATAGTCCATGGATTTCTCCAGGCCAGAATACTGGAGTGGGTAGCCTTTCACTGGGTAAAATGAAAGAATTCTACCTAGATGATTTCTAGAGAAGTCATTCATACAAATCCCTTCCTACTTCACCTAATAAAACATAATAAAGTAATAAAATAAGCCTCAATTCTCGGAAATTTCAGGAGAATTAGATATGGATGAATTTTCCAGCTATCTGAGCTTATTCTGAAGTCAAATAAATCAAATGTCTCTTTTCGGTAAAACACTGTGTTAAACACACAAAAAAAGAAAAAGATAAGATATAGACCCTGCCCTTAGCAATCAGAGATGTATAAACAAAGATTCACAGTAAAAAGCAGACAAAATTTAGTCTTGAAGTTCTACTATACAATAGGAGGTAAAGAGGTTGAATAGTAAATTATAACTCTGGGGAATAATTTGAAAGTTTATTTTATTTTTTTATTCGTGTTGGTGGTTTTTGTTTTTGTAAGGACCTTTGGAAATGTATTATAATGTATTCTGGAAACAAATGTTTCAGCGGAATCATTATGAATGTCAATGACTGTAATGTGTATTGGAAGAATTCTTAAGGACCACAGGCAGTTATCGAAATAATTGCCCATACACTAAATGGCCCCCAATTGTATAACTTACGAACTATCACATCTGCTTTTGCAATCTCTTTCTTGTCTCTCATCAGGTTGGAAGTATCTTTCTTTTGCTACTAAACAATTCTACTTCCTCCTTGAAACCCTTTTCCAGGGGATCTTCTTGACCCAGGGATTGAATCCAGGTCTTCTGCATTGCAGGCAGATTCTTAACCATCTGAGCCACCAGGGAAGCCCTGTAACAGGCAAAAGTTTAATAAATTTAATAATATATTCTACTAGTTTAGAGTCTCAATTCTAGCTGAGACAGAGAATCAGGAGAGACAGTTTGGGTTGTTTTCTTGTTTTTCACTATGGATCCCCCTTCTTATTCCAAGTATTTCTGATTCAGAATGTCCAAGGTAAGGCAAAAGGACCTGTGTTGTTATTTTTTTTTTTTTTTTTTTTCAAATTTTTGGCTAATTCAGCTCTGAACCACACTGGAGAGCTACTGCTCTATTATTTTTAAAGGCATCTGCTTTAAAATAATCATATAATATTTAACTGAAAAAAGGAAGCTGATATTTTTTGATAAATCTGTATTAATATTTTCTACCTATTCCTAAATTAGTTCACCATAACCAGAAATGCAGCAGGGGTATTTTCTTTTTAGAAGTCCTTGTTCATAGAATAGCAACCCCATCATGTGGTATTTTGCTGAAATTGCTTCCAGAGGCACATTAGGTTTAAGCATACTTTTGCATTCAAAAGCAAATTTTAAAAAACTTTTTATTTACTCATTCAACATTTATTGAGCAGACATTATACTTTAAGCATAAAACTAGGTGCTCAAAGAAAAAAAAATTCAAAAATCAATACTGTAATCTACTCACATGTGTTGAAATTTATAGTGTCAAAAATAAAGCTGGTTGACCCCAAGATATTGATTAATATAACCCTATTCAAATTACCAATCAGATTCTTTTCATAAAGATCGATATAGTCTGTGGCAATTTGAAGTCCTTAAAAAGTTTGCTTAATCAGAGCTAGGACAAGGCTAGTTGGCAGCTTATCAAGACAACTTACCACCCTAATTATGAGGCCTCTCCCACTCCTCTCTCAGAAGATACCAACTTCCAGAGAACCCATCAGAACAACTACTTTCAAAACTGCATTTACTGACACTGAAGCCCAGACTAACACTGAGTTTGATTTCTTTTTAACTGAGCTTTTCTCCAGTGTGTGCAAACATTTCAAAATAAATATTTTTTTTTAGATAAATTGACTTTACAACTACCCAAATCCAGACATGCAATGAGATTTCATTCTGATGTATAGGTCATAAATGCAAAAGGGTTACTCTTTAAAATTAGGCATTTGTGCCCTTCACTCATGCGACATTACCATGGTCTTTCATGCATAATGCCTACTGAGCACAGGGCTCTTTATTAAAGAGATCCAAAGCTCATAGACAAGATCATTGTTCTAGGAAAGAATTTTTGTACATTTTTGTAAATTCACTCCTTGGTTTTCTTGCTAAAACAAGACCATTCCATAACAATTTATATTCTGAGCAATTACTTTAATAATTTTAAGGGGGTAAAATTAGAAAACTGAAGACGGCAATTTTAAAATTCCCTTTTGTTGGTAACCACAATTATAAATTCCCAATAACACTGTTGAATTCATGGTGCTATATATCTTCTTCTTAGCCATTATTTTTAGTGTTTAAAGCAAGACTGTCAAAAAAGTTGTCTGTAAATTACCTTTTACAGTCATAAAAACTCAGAAAATGTAAATAAGCATCATGTCATTTTTATTTAAATTTTTCAGGGGTAAATTTAGCAGATACATAATAAATGATTGAACACTAGAGATTTTAGCTATAGTGATATGCTACCCAAATGTTTACTAAATAACTGGTATTGAGGCCCAAGAATTCTTCCAAGAGAATTACATATTCTAAAAGTGAAAATATATGAATAGACCTTCCCTCTCCGATGCAATAACCACTAGCCACAGATAGACACTGTGTATTTGAAATGTGGCCACTGTGCTGAAAACCTGCATTTTTACCTTTATTTAATTTCAATTAATATCAACTTTTATAGCCACACGTGACTAGCTGCTGCCATATTGGAGACTGCAGGTCTCCATACATATGCATGTATAAATACATACTGCCATTTTATCTTTAATGTCTTCTAATGTAAACCTTTCTCAGCCTTCTTCTCTTTATGATATTCATATTTTTGGAGAGTATATTTGGTGGACCATGCTTATAACTCTTAATCCTGACCTGAAAATTCTTTTATAGGACTTGTCTTTACAACAGATTTGTAGGAAAATTTTCCATCTATGAATTCTGAGACTTTTAGTACCAGTCAAGTGGGCAATCAGTCCATAATGGGTGTCACAAGAGATACAAGCAGAAATTAAAAGGATGTCTCTGAATACAGAGAACTTCTGAAGTCAAGGAAGGGCAGAAAGAGTATGAACTTGAAGTGTACACTCCAAGGTCAAGGGAGAAGTAGCTGTTGATGTAGGAGACGGGCAAAGAAAGGAGCTGTGAGATCTACTAAGGTCTCGTCATATGGGTAGGTGATATGGGTAGCCTTGGTGGAAGAAAACAAAAGTAAGGAAATGATACAGTGCTTAATCTCAACAGTTTATAACCTTATAATGAAGCTGTAAGATCACAACTCTGTTATATGACTTGCTAAGACAGGGAGATAAAACAGATATATAAACATCATCAAAGAAAATGATATCATTAATCATTTTAACAGTACAGAAAAGGCAATTGATATTTCTGTAAAAAACTAGAAAGATGAAAAATCAGGATATGTTACATAAACTAGCACTAGGTATGATTTCAAACAAAATATATCGCATATATTGCTATACCTGATTCAACTACTGTTGAAGAGGACAGATTACGTTTTTTAAAAAAAGCAGAAGGTTACTTGTACAACTGTGAATAAACTAAAAAAGACTGAATTGTACATTTTAGGAGAGTGAATTTTGTGGTATTATAAGTAATATCTTAAGTTGCAATTAGATAATATATAAAAGTAAAAAATCTGGAGAGGAAAAGAAGCCTCTCTTCACAAGGGAGGATAGCTTGACAAGCACAGGTTGAAGTAGATATTTGGAAGAACGACATTTTTTCTGATCAATGAATAAAGAAGAAATAGAGAAGTTAGCTGGAAGAGTCATCATGAAGATGAATTTGAAGAAAGAGGTGAGAGAGATGGGTGAGACAAGGTCCTGCACAGCCTCAAGGGTGGGAAGCAACAGCCCACAAAGACAGAGTATCTGAAAAGGATTTTGCTGCATAAGAAATACAAAGAGGGGATTTTTAAGTCGTTTACCATGATGTTTTCTATGCACCTATCGCTTATCTTTCTCAGTCGTATAGTGCTTTAATAAATGTTACATTTGTCACTAAGCTTTTTCCATCAATGCGGATTCTTTCGGGGAAAATAAAAAGGGAACTGTGTCTGGGTTGATTTAAGGCAAAAACATGCACTGTGGGAAAGCCTGGAGTTGAGAACAAAGGATATGCTGGTATAAATATCTGGGAATCATCAGAAATTCTAGGGAGAATTAAGACTTTCAAAAGTTGTAGAATTGGTGAGGTTCAAGTTGAGATCCCCAAGTGGAAAAGGGGAACCAGGATCATATCTGGGATACAGATGGAATGAACAGAAAATTGCATTAAGCTACATATATGATACAATGAAAGGATGAAGTTGTAAAATAGGAAAGCCCAGAATTGATCTAGACCCAAGCGGAGTATATAGAGTTGCTTGACTGCCTGGCAGATGGAGAGACTAGAGACTCACTGCCCCCTTGTCCTCCCCCAATCCTCTGTGAGTGTCCTACAGCTCAGAGATGAGGACCTAGAACTTCTGACTAGAGTGCATGAGGTGCTTCATAGATGGAGGGCGTAATCAGGTAAGGAAATCTAGGCTCATATCCATTTAAAATTGACTCTGTTCTCCTACTCCTCTTTTGACTCTTCTAAATCAGTTTTGTTGTCTCAGAAATATATCTGAGATAAGAACAAGCACAGCTAATGTGATCAATTAAATTGAGATGTGTTGTGTCAAGTAGAGAAGATTTCAAAGACTTAGTATGAAAAATGTTTTAATTTCTCATTAATAACTTTTATATTGATTATATGTTGAAATGGTAACTGGGCTAAGTAGACTAAATTACCTAAATTAATTTTCCATACTGCTTTATAATTTTTAATGTGACTGCTGAAAAAATTTTAAATTAAATTTGTAGCTCTGTTTTTATTTTCATAGAAGAGCACTGGAATAGATGATTGATGAAGTAAAAACTACAAACAGTATGACAAAAAATTTATCTTCACAGCTAATCTAATTAGTGAAAACTTAACATAACCTTTAGTTTTTAAGATAACAAGATACTAAAAAATGTTAGTGCATATTATTAACAAGGACATAGTAAGATAAGCACGCTTACATATTAGTAATGAGGTTATAAATTGTTAAAATCTTTCTGGAAAAAACTGGAAGTAACATTGAAAACCCTTTAAAATACTGGTTCCTTTTTAATAAACAACTATTGATACCTACGGGCTTCCCTGGTGGCTCAGAGGTTGAAGCGTCTGCCTGCAATGTGGGAGATCTGGATTCGATCCCTGGGTCGGGAAGATCCCCTGGAGAAGGAAATGGCAATCCACTCCAGTATTCTTGCCTGGAGAATCCCATGGATGGAGGAGCCTGGTGGGCTACAAGTCCATGGGGTCGCAGAGTTGGACACGACTGAGCAACTTCACTTTCACTTTCATTGATACCTACAAATTTCTGTACAATGATGTTGACTGCGACATTATTACCTAGGAATGTATTACAATAACCTGAAAAGTGAAGGTAAGGAAATACTTAAATGAAATGACTTCAGTCACATGATAGAAATATTGTCCATATTCTGGTCACAGCCCCTTTCTAATACTAACTTAATAGTAGATGTTTGTGCACTGAAATACAAAGATATAATCATGTTTTATGTTAGTGTAATTAAGATTTGGTTTTTTCTAGAAATTTTTTGGCGTTACAGATTTTCTAAAATAAAAATTAGCATTAATTACAGGAAATAAAGAAGAAAAGAGAACAAGATGGGTTCAATATCTGCTAGTTTCAGTTATCCTCCATATTTTCACTTGCACATGCCCTAAACTTAGAAATGTCTTAAATAGGTACATAGATGATTTCCATTATTTCCCTTCAACTCATTTCCTTTTTTCCTCTCACTTCTTACCTACCAAACCAAATTATTACTGAATAACATTTTAGCCACAGATAAGCTGTCAAGTGTTTCTTTGAAAAGATTAATGTTAAGATAAATGTTTTTCACCTGTCTTATCTAAATGTTAACATTTTCTGTGTTTTTTCTGATTCATACCAAAAAAAAAATCAGCTCACTAAATTTACATACTTATCTCCAACTTTCCTTTTAATCCATATTCATTTTATCTATCAGTATCTGATAAAATTTAACTAACATATTTTGAAATCTTTCACTAAAAGAAAACAAAAATCCTGTGGCTTTAGATAAGCATTTAAATATAAAAATAGTAATTTAATTGACTATAAAAACTCAATATTAGCATTGAAAAATAGGTCAGGATTTTTCTGACATGTCTCTGGTGTTGATCATGAATAAGCTCACAATCTTGGTTCTTATTTTTCAATTGATCATAGTTTGGCAGTGGAAAGAAATGTTTACAATCATCTGGTTTATCCCTCCCATTCTGCCTGTGTTGGTTCTAGCAGAGTTTATCATCATGGCCACACCACACAAGCCTAGACTTAGAATCAACAGATGACTTATGAACTCAAAGTGTTATTTCAAAATGACTAAGATTCCCTTTTGCCCTACCGCAGGCTCCAGCGTGTGTGCAATCGAGAAGTCGGCGACGATCAGGACCCCAGTGAGATGGGCCTGCTCACTACCTAAAAAGTCCCTTTCAGGGTCTGAACAACCAGCAACATGGCAACGAGTGCAGCCCCCATGACAACCTCCCCACGTACAAGCTGGTGGTGGGGGCATGTGGGCAAGAGCGCCCTCACCATTCAGCTTTTCCAGAAGATCTTTGTGCCTGACTACAACCCCGCCATCCAAGACTCTTCCCTATAACATACAAAGATTGACAGTCAATGGGCCATCTTGGACGTTCTGGACCCAGCCGGGCGGGAGGTGAAGGTCAGCGCCTTCCGGAACCAGTACATGCGCACAGGGGACAGCTTCCCCATCTTCTCGGTCACGGACAAGACCACCTTCGAGCACGTGGACTGCTTCCACCAGCTCATCCTGCGCGTCAAGGATAGGGAGTCATTCCCGATGATCCTCTTGGTCAAAAGGTCGATCTGATGCACTTGAGGAAAATCACCAGGGAGCAAGGAAAAGAAATGGCGACCAAACACAATATTCCATACATAGAAACCAGTGCCAAGGACCCACCTCTCAACGTTGATGAAGCCTTCCATGACCTGGTTAGAGTAATTAGGCAACAGATTCCAGGGAAACAAGCCAGAAGAAGAAGAAGAAAACCAAATGCTGGGGAGACCAGGTCACGGGCACCCACAAACGGCAGTGTGTGATACTGTGATGGCCCAAGGCCCTGGGCACAGTGACCAGGAACTGGCCAGGCCTCGGGACCCCTCCACTGCCTAACTGCACCAAAGACTATCCTAACCATGACCCTTGGCTCCAGGACTTGGCACAGGAAGGGAGAGATGAAGGGTGGGCAGGGAGGGGTAGGGTCTGGCTTTTCCCGAGGGGCACGGGAGGCAGGGTGCCTCACCAGAGATGAGGAGGCGATGGTAAACAGAACAGCATCCGAGCCCCTGTGCTGATGCAACCCGTCCCTCCCTCTCAGTGGCTGTGTTATTTCTCTGAACTCAGTGTAGGTTTGATGTGGGAGTGTCTCTCCACGTACAAATACAAGCCATGATTAAGCTCCACCCCAACTCCACCTGCAGTCCACAGTGTCTGAGTTTAGGTGTCTTCTGTAGATGTTTAAATTATTTTAAGGATTATCGTTTTATTAAAGGGGTCTGTATGCCCCCCCACCAAAAAAACAAATGACTAAGATTCAAATTTTCTACACGAGATGACCAAAGGAGGGGTATGAGTTTGTTCTCAAGACCCCCAAAGAAGCTTAGAAGTAACAAAAATTGGAAAAGCACAGATCAACATGTATTTACAGACTTTGTTGATTGTGGTGATGACAAGGGCTCACCTACCACTTTGTGCACAATTTTGTTTATGAATGACATTGCTAATGAGGAATACACAGTGTGGGCTTTGGTACCATCTGGCACTGTATGGCCAAGGACAGGTCTAGCCCTGAAAGGCACTATGTCAACAGCAGAGCCTGATGTTAATCATACGGCATCCCTGACAGTTGGCAGCATGTTTATAAAGTAATAGACACTCAATAAACACTATTATTATTCATTAACACATAATGAACAGTCCTATACATAGTCAACGAAAGTGTGATATTCAGGAAAGTATTATTGAGCCCTCAAGTTGGTGGAATGTTTCTCCCAATACTTAGTAGCTATATTTCTTAATTAATTGAGGCACTCATTTTAAGAGTATAGTTCAATGAGATTTGACAATTTAATATGCCTATGCTATACATTTTCTTCTAAGCACCAACTGAATTTCACTCCAGTTATTTTGTCAGGTTGAGATTTTAATTTCATTCAGTTCAAACTATTTTCTAATTTGTCTTGTCATTTTCTCTTTAACCCATGGGTTATTTAGAAGAGTGTTTTTTGCTTTCCAAATAGTTTGTGTTTTTCCAGATAGCTTTCTGTCTTTCATTTCTAACTGAATTTTCCTGTGGACAGAGTATTAACTCTGTGTGATTTAAGTTCTTAGAAGTTTACTGATTTTTTTATTGCCCTAAACAAAGCCTAGTTTCCCTAATGTTCCATATTACTTGAAAAAACTGTGTTTTCTGCTCTTGAACTTTTCTATAAATATCAGTTAGGTCATGTTGGTAGTGTTGTTTAAGTTTTCTATACCTTACAGATTTTTCTGTTGGCTCAAACTTCAGTTACTGAGAAGGAGCATTTAAATCTCCAAATATAATTGTGGTTTCATCTATGTTTCCTTCCAGCCCTCTTAGTACTACTTTCACACATTTAGAGGCTCTGTTGTGGGTCCTACAGACTTAGGAATGTTACATTTTCTTAATGAGTTGTTCTTCTTTATCATTTTATACTATATACTTTATCCTCAATAATATTTTTGTCATGGGGTATAATTTACTCTCCAGTCAAACTTTACTGCAGTTATTATTTCAAGATTGTGTAATTTTCCACCCTCTTGCTTTTTATATATAATTTCCCATCCTCTTGCTTTTAACCTGTTTGTGTTTTCATGTTTTAAGAACGTTTCTTATGACAGTATCAGGTGAACTTTGTGTTTGTTTTTCTATCCATTTTGATCATTTCTGCTTTTTTATTGGCGGGTTTAGTTGCCTCCTCATGTATAAAGTAAAAACAACACACTTCAATTTACCCCCTTCCAGATTTTGTGCTCTTGTGGTATGTTTTGCCTCTGCATAATCTACAAACTTCATAGTATATTATCTCCATTTTAGTCAATACTTTTTTATTTTTTTAAGTTATATAGTAAAATTGACTTCATTTTAATTCTTGTGTATCATTCTTTGCATTGTAATACATATGCATTTGTGTAACTACCACCATAATCAGAATATAGAAAACCTCCAAATTCCCACCAAATTCCTTGTGATACCAATCTGTAGATATGTACATCCTGTGATGATTAATTTTATACATCAACGTGACTGGACCGTAGGCTGCCCAGATATTTGGTCAAATATTATCTTAGGTGTTTCTATGAGGGTATTTGTGGATGAGTTTAACATCTAAATCAATAAATTAAGTAAAGAAGATTACCCTCCTTAATGTGGGTGGGCCTCACCCTATGAGCTGAAGGCCTGATTAGGACAAAAAGACTGATCTTCTACTTTTAAGAGAGCTCTTCCTGTCAAATGGTCTTCTAACTGGGACATCATCTTTTTCCTCCCTTCAGACTTAAACTGAAAACATCTGCTTTTCTGGGGCTCAATCCTGCTCTACAGTTTTCAGGCTGAAACTAATCCCTGGAAACCCCTTATCTATTCTCCATCACTATAGTTTTGTCTTTTTGAGAATATCATATTAATTAAATAATAGCACATATAATCTTTTGAGATTGACTTCTTTCACATAAAATAAAATATTTAGAATTTAACCAAGTTGTTGTGCATAAACAGTTTATACTTTTATATTGCTCACAATACATTATTTTCTGGATATTAAACAGTTTGTTTATCCATTCATTAGGCTAACAGCATTTGAGGGTTTTTTCCCAGTTTTTGGCGATCATGAATGTAGAGACTATGAACTTTTGTGTATACGTTTTTGTGTAAGCATAAGTTTTCAGTTCTCTAGGGCAGACACCCAGACGTGGGACTGCTGGGTCACATGGTATGTGTATGTTTAACCTTGAAAGAAGTTGTCAAATGATTTTCCAGTGACTCTACCATCTTTGTTCCCATTGGCAATGTATGAGAGTTACAGATGTTCTCTATCCTTGTCAGCACCTGTTATTGTCAGGATTGTTTATTTTACCCACTTTAATACACGTATGGTATTACTTCAACTTGGATTTCCAGAATGGCCAGTGTTATTGAATATATTTTTATGTGCTTATTTGCCATCTTTGTATCCTCTTTAGTGAAGTGCTATTCATGTTTTCTGCCTGTTTTTAAAGTTAAGTTGTATATTTTCTTATTACTGAGTTTTGAGAATGCTTTAAATATTCTGGATCCAAACTCTTTGTCACATACAAGATTTAAAATAATTTTCTCCCAGTCTGTAGCTTGTCTTTTCACTTTCTTAACAGCGTTTATCAAGAGCAAAAGATATTAAATACTGATGAAGTATAATTAATTGGATTTTATGATCATGCTTTTGATGTCATGATGGGATAAAATTACTTTTTAAAATACAAATGTATAATGATAAAAGAAAGAAAGGAAAGAAGTTCCATATTTACTTATCATGACCCACGACATTATTATACATAGTTAAAGGTTTAGTATCATTTTCCTTCAACCAGAAGAATTCCCTCTGACATTTTTTGTAATGTACATCTACTGGTGACAAATTCTCCAAGTTTATATTTTTCTGAAAAGTTTTTACTTAAACTTCACTCTTTAAGACTATTTTCACTGAAATAGAAAATTTTAGATAGGCCTTTTTGTTCCCCTTCAGAATTCTAATGATACTTTTCTACTACTTTCTAGCTTGAATTTTAAAATAAAATGTTTACAGTGATTCTTATCTATTTTCCCTTGTATGTAATGTGTGTTTCTTTTCTCTGATTGCTATTAAGAGTATCATCTTATTACTGATTTTAAACTATTGCTGTGTTCCTTTGGTTTCCTCTGTGTTTATGCTGCTTAGCTGTGTTGAGTCCCTCAGATGTATGGCTTGGTAATTTACATTAAATTTAGAATGATTTTAAGTCAATATTTTAAAATTTTTGACCCTATTCTCTTTCTGCAATTTCAATTCCAACTATATGTTATTTTGGCCTACTTCACAATTCCTCATACAGCACTGGGCTCTCATTTGTCATCCTATTCTCAATTACACTGTTTTCAAACTCACTGATCTTTTCTTTTGTCTTTAGTGTCTAAGTTTTTCTTAAAACCATCCAGTGAATTAAGCATTTCACACATTGCATTTTTCATTTCCAGAAACTGCAACTGAGTTTAACGCTAATTCCACTATTTGTGTCATTTCAGGTCTGCGTCTATTGACTCATTTTCCCCCAGCTTTATGGATACTTCTTGCATCTTCGAGTCCCTGTTATATCATTTCCGTTAGATAGTAGAAATTCTGAATGCTATGTTTTTGAGTGTTTGGATTTTCTTTCTTTCTTTTAAAGAGTGTGGCACTTTGTCCCGGTAGTCAGGTTTTAAAGTCTGTTTTCATGATTTGTTCTGGCAGTGAGTCAGTTTTAAGGTTGGTTAGAGAAAGGAAAGAGGAACTGTTAGTCTGGCCCGGCCCCATGACCAGGATGTAACCCGCTGTGGCCTCTACTGGATGCCCCCATGTGTTCGGTGAGGTGTCTCCATTCTGGCTAGTTGGAACTCAAGTCTCTTCTAGCCTCGTGTAAGGCTTAGGAATGTTTCAACTGATTCTTTTCTAGGACTTTGGTTTTTGCCTGGTTCTGTGAAGTTTGAGTGTGCAGATGTGTAGTGAGGTATCCCAAAACATGTTCTCTGCAAATCTCCCTCTTCTTCAACACTCTGCCCCATCTCAACCTCCTCAAACATACTGCCTGGTATCTGGTATCTGCGAACAGCTGGTTCAGATATTTTCCTCTATTTTCTAGCAGTTAATGGCAGAAAGACAAGCCTGAGTGACAACAATTACTCCAAGCTGGCTGCAAGTAGCTGCCACAGATAGTTCTTTGTGGTGCAAGAAAAATATAAGGCTTTGAGGAGTCTTTCTGGGATTCCTCAAAGCACAATACACCTTGTAAGATATATAACCTCATAATCAGACCAAATGAGTCAGTCTCTTAAAAAATTAAAACTGGAAAAACCTAGTTAATTCCTCTGCCTATTCAGATTAAAAAAAATAATAAAACAGCAATTTGGAAGTTGTTTTCCAGAGTTTACCCTTGAAACATGGTATTCCAGCTGGTATTAGAGAAAAGAGGGTCTTTGTTAAGCAGTATCAAAGCCCAGGAACAAAATTTACTTCACCCTGAAGGCACATAATTTCAGACTCCTCTGCAAAGTGATTACTGGGCTTATGTGGTAACTGTCTAAAAGCATTTACACAGTCAAGGTTTGCAAAAATCCTGCACACAGCGTGGCAGTCTGTCTCTCTCCACCCCCGGCAAGAATGGGGCTCTGAGTGATCACAGATACGCGGCATGGCTGCATTTCAGCTAACAAAATGGACACCATATTTATTTGTTTATGAAGCATTTGAGTGTCCTTCTTACTCTGCTATGTGCTCTGTCTAGGAAAATAAACACATCTGTGGTCACATTTCAGTGTCCTTGGAATGAAGACTCAAGAGAGGACAGAGGTAATGTGCAGACCCTCTAGGCTTTTAAAATGAATGCCATTTACTGCCACAAATATAAAGGTATTTTCCTTTACCAAATTATTTCATTTTTTAAATACCCTGTACAAACTGCCTCTAAAAACAAATAAAATAAAACTTTCAAATAAAACTGCAAGGTTCTGACAGGCTATTTACAAATCACCAGCATATTTAAGATGTTTGCTTCAAAGTATTTGCAATGATTTTTCATTTCACCTTTCCTTAATGGTAAATTATTAATATTTTTTATAAAAATGGTTAATGCTTTCTGGGCTCATAATATAGCTTTCTGTATGGTTATCCTTTCCTCATATTTCAAAAATGCATTAAAATTTAATTTCACATTTGCTATGTCATTGTTCAAGCTGACATGCCATTAAACGGTTTTTATTTATTTGTATTTTGGGACTTAATCTGGCTTTCCATTGTGAACATGAAGAAAAAAATAAATGAGATGATTTTCTTACTCCTTCAAGAAAATAAATTTTCACACAGTATAGTATTTAAGTAAAATAAGCATTTTGCTTCTCTCAAATATACCAATTGAATAAGAATAAATACTTTATCCTCAATATAATCTACAATAACTTTGAACCATTTTCCATCGCCTAAATACTAAAAATGGATTAGTTATGGCTTGGAACTTGGCTAAGTATAACTCAGTTAAGTGTCACAGCATGAAGCAGTGGAAGACAAGCCAGCACCTGGGACTGGCCCAGACCATTGGAGAGGAAAAATTACAAAATTATAAAACGGTATTCTCACTAGAGATGCTGAGAGGGAGCTCACTCTGGCAGGAAGTCCTATGTTCACCAGAGGCTATGGAACACAGTAAGCATCAGGAACTCACATAAAGCCACGTAGCTACCAATGCAGGAGGCGTGCACACGGAGAGGCATCAAAGCTAAGGAATACAAGGGCAGTCTGAACAAATGCCAGCACAGATGCCATTAACACTGACTTCCTTTTGGAAATTGGATTTGCTATTATCACCAAGAGAAGCACAGAGGTAGAGCTGGAAAGATAAAAACCCAGTTATGTGACCCAGGGCAGAGAGTGAGCCTGGAGTTCAAGCTGGAACTGCAGCAGCTATAAAAGTACCTTTAAGTTGCACCTTACAGTAGAGTTTAATAAAGTCATTAAAATTATTGGCATATAATGTGGCAGTTAATTGTAAAGACTGGGACAATTTAAGGTGGTGTGGCTCTGCTGAGTGCATCCGGGCAAGTATAGTCAGTGTTCTATCCTTGACCTGAAATAAACAGACGGCCAGCTATTTCCCCAGCAAACATGGGCTTATTGAGAATTGACAGAGAACTGCAAGGCCGGGTCTGCAACCATATGATCCATGTGCAAATTCCCACACTACAAACAAGGAAAAACACTTTACAGAAAAGCAAAGGAAGTCAAGAGAGCTATAATAAACAGAGAGCCATGGCTTTTCATTGGCTGAGTCCTTGAAAGAATAGTCTGTTAGAGACTCTGCTAACATCAGGATTTGAGAGCTCTCCCAGCTCTATTTAACTGACATTTCTGTGTATAAACTTTTTACACTATTACTTATTAATATGTATTGCCCAGGCCTGGAACATATAGTATCTTTCATTCAGATGCATACAATCAATGGCAAAAGTAACTTACTGGAAAACGAGAGGGCTGGTCATCCATAAGTAAGGTTTGCATGCTACAGAGACATAGCCTCCTAGCTGAGGTAGTTGTTATCAGTGAACTGTGCTTCTAGTTCTGCTGCACAGACAAATAGTGGGATTTTTCCCAGAAATAGAAACTATATAAAAACAACATCGACTTTCATATATGGAGCACCAACTTGAAAAGCCACACACAATGCCACAGAATTTACATTTTTTCAAGATAACTTCAATCCTCATGGCTACTTTGGAAATACAGAGTACTAAAGTCAAAGCATGCAAATAAGACCTAGGGAAGTTAAAATTCTTTCAACTAGGAAAGTTAAAATTATCTGATGGTGATAAAACCATCAAAAGTAGACCCAGGATTCAAAGTTTATGTTTAAAATCCAAAGTTGATTCTTTTAGAAATCTATGTTCCTCAATCACTCAAAATGAATGAAAAAGAGAATGAATGGTAGTTCCTATCACATAGCAAATTCTATTGAATGTCTTGTCTCTAACACAATCTAAATGAATTTTATACTAAGCCAGAGCAAATAAATTGTGCCTTGAGTATAACTATTAAAATAATAAATATTACCTGGTCAGTAATTTAAAACACTTAAAATATTATAAGGCATGAATGACTCAACCCAGGAATAGCACTATTTCCATTCTCACGTTTCTAAGTAGAGCTAAGAGTCAACTCTATGAATTCTGGATTAACTGCCACTAAATTCGAAGTTTCAGAAACTGTATTTAAAGGTCAATGAAGGCAGCATCCATGCTATGTCACCACAAATAGAAAAAGCCAGTGCATCTGAAAGTACACAGAAACAACTCTTCATCACGCTCTTAAGAAGGTACCCACCAAAACATTAAACTCTGTCCCTAAAATACATAACTGTTATTTTTTGTGGCAGCCAGAGTAGAATTGTTCCATCATGGATCCCTCTCTTCATTGATTTGGAAACATCAATGCTCAGAAAAACAATTAAGGAAGAAATTTGGGAGGTCAACAGTGGTGTATTTCATTCTGAAAAGTGTCAACTTCCAAGACAAAGTGCTCTAATGGGAGTAGAACAGGAAGAGTTGAAGAAGCACAGTACACTAAGAATTATTATTGTATTACAATCCTTTATTGCAGCAATGTCAGAAATCCCAACAATGGGATGAAATAATCAAATTCAGAGAACCTCACTTGATAGAAACCTTCTGGAAACTAATGATTAGATGAAGCTATACAAGTTAATCTATTGTACACATCTGACCAACCCAGGGTGGGACAAAGCGTAACTACATACTTCTTACTGGCATACAGTGTACTAGTGTACTGGCATACACTAGGTCTAGAAAGCTATTTTCTTATGCATGTTTAAGTTGACTAAAAAAGAATAATAACAAGTAGTCAGTGAAAGATTGAAGAAGAGCAAAAAATGGAATTATGAAAAAAATAAGAGAAAGCATAACACTGCATGCTATTTCTTTAGAAAAAAACAATTTTCCATTCTTAGTAAAATGGAAAAAGCAAAGGCAGATGATGAGGAAAATAAATAGCATGAAATTATGATGTATAAAAACAAATATATATTTGGTCTTCATCTCCATTCCTGGCACAGAGCCCCTAAAGCTCTTGGAATTTCCTAAGTGAACAGGGCAGAAAAGTATAAACTGTTATGTCAACAGGTGATTTTGGAAAGCTTCTCAGGATAGGGACTGGTTATTGGGGGAACCAATATGCAACTAGAGGGTTAAAACTTTCAGTCCTACAGCCCTCCCCTACCACCACAACCAGACCTCCTTGAAAGGGAGAGAGGATGGAGATTGAATTCAACTTTCAATGACAGTGATTCAATCACGCCTCTGTAATGAAGACTCCATACAGACACAAGAACAGGATCCATAGAACCTCTGAATTGATGGACACTTGGAGATCTGGGAAGAGCATCACTCTCAGAGAGCACAGATGCTGTGGGCCCTTTGCCCATACCTTGCCCTGTGTATCTCCTCCACCTGACTATTTCTGAATTATACCCTTCTATAATAAACTGGCCTCTTTGTAAGAAACTGGTAAGTAAAATGTTTCTGTTTTGTGAGTCACCCTAGCAAATTAATTGAACCCAAAGAAAGAGTCACTGGAATTTCTGGTCTATAGAAAGCCAATCCTCAAGAGCACAGTGATAACCTGGACTTTCAACCAGCATCTGAGGTGGTGGGATGGGGGACACTCTTAGGGAACGGAACCCACAACCTTTGGGATCTGACAATATCTCAAGGCACACAGTATCAGAACTGAGATGAATTGCAGGACACTCAGCTGGTATTGAAGCATTGCTTCCTGTTTGGAAATCCCCCTCCATATACACATATATTTAATTTAAATAAATAGATGACAGATAGAAATACACACACACACTTGTGCATGCACACACACACACACACATGTACAAGGAGGGGGAGAAGAACAATAAGAACCGATGAATGTGAGTACCTGACATTCAGGGGCTCCTTGTATTATTGTCTTAGCAAATTTTCTGAAAGGATGAAGTTACTTTCAATAACAATTTTTTTTGGCTTGCTTTTTAATTATAAATGAAATTATAGAAACATGCTTGACAAACATTTATGGAAACAAATTATTAAAAATACCTCCCCAAAGTGAACAAAATTTTTAAATGTCTAAAAATAAAACAAGAAAGGGAACCAAAAGATTAAAATATCAGATGTTGTTCTAGTAAAAGCAATCCTGATTCAGCGCAAGAAAATATTTTAAGAGATGCGGACTGATGACTGTTTCTTGTAAAAGTGTGTTCAGAATGTTTATCCCATCCAACACAAATTTTTAAATAATACATTGAATTGTTTGTGAGACAAATAACAGAGGTTCATATAAAACAAATGAATTATGAAGGAAGATTTACAGAAAGCTTATAAGGTTGAAAGAAAGAGATCCCCAAATTAAATTGTACAGCAAGAACTTAAAGTGGGTAGATAATGTCATCCCAGGTCAGACTGCAGATCTGAGTATATATGAGACATTGGAACAAACAGAAGCATATTGAAAACAGCCGTCAAAGAACAGTGTTCTCACTGAAAGAATAGCAATTATTTGGAATAAGTAGATATAAAAAAGAAAACTTCATACTGTGGGTCATCTGAGATCCAAAGTTGATGTTAGAATGGAATTTTCTTCATCAGCATTCTGCATCCATTCAGAATGTTAACTTGTATTTGTTGAAACAAGCAAGGGTTGATCTATCACAAACTTTGTTACAATCAAAATAAGAACTTATCACTACCCAAAGTATTCTACAACACACATCAAGTGGAGAACCACAGAATATTATATGTTTACTAAGTACCTTAATCTTGAATAATCACTTCTGTATTTGCTTTCTGATCCTGTAACACTGATAGCACCTTTCACTATTAAAGAGAATTAAAGATTAATGGAGCTAAGACTGGACATTGGGATTTTATTTTCTGAATCTTTATCTATCTTTATTTACTGTTTTCTCATTTTCCCTTAACATGAAGAATACAAATCCTCTATGAAAACTTAAAGATTAAATCTCAATACAGAACTCTGAGAATCAAATCATGAAAACATTTACATACAGTTCCATTCAGTCACTCAGTCACATCTGACTCTTTGCAACCCCATGAACCGCAGCACGCCAGGCCTCCCTGTCCATCACCAACTCCCAAAGTTTACCCAAACTCATATCCATTGAGTTGGTGATGCCATCCAACCATCTCATCCTCTGTCGTCCCCTTCTCTTCCTGCCCTCAATCTTTCGCAGCATCAGAGTCTTTTCAAATGAGTCAACTCTTCGCATCAGGTGGCCAAAGTATTAGAGTTTCAACTTCAACACAGTCCTTCCAATGAACACTCAGGACTGATGTCTTTTAGGATGGACTGGTTGGATCTCCTTTCAGTCCAAGGGACTCTCAAGAGTCTTCTCCAACACCACAGTTCACAAGCATCAATTCTTCAGTGTTCAGCTTTCTTTATAGTCCAACTCTCACATCCATACATGACCACTGGAAAAACCATAGCCTTGACTAGACAACTTTGTTGGCAAAGTAGTGTCTCTGCTTTTTAATATGCTATCTAGGTTGGTCATGACTTTCCTTCCAAGGAGTAAGCATCTTTTAATTTCATGGCTGCAGTCACCATCTGCAGTGATTTTGAAGCCCAAAAAAATAGAGTCTGCCACTGTTTCCACTGTTTCTCCATCTATTTGACATGAAGTGATAGGACTGGATACCATGATCTTAGTTTTCTGAATGTTGAGTTTTAAGCCAACTTTTTCACTCTTCTCTTTCACTTTCATCAAGACGCTCTTTAGTTCTTCTTCACTTTCTGCCATAAGGGTAGAGTCATCTGCATATCTGAGGTTATTGATATTTCTCCCAGCAATCTTGACTCCAGCTTGTGCTTCCTCCAGCCCAGCATTTCTCACGATGTTTCTCTCTCTGCATATAAGTTAAATAAGCAAAGTGACAATATACAGGCTTCACGTACTCCTTTTCCAATTTGGAACCAGTCTGTTGTTCCATGTCCAGTTCTGACTGTTGCTTCCTGACCTGCATACAGATTTCTCAAGAGGCAGGTCAGGTGGTCTGGTATACCCATCTCTTTCAGAATTTTCCATGGTTTATTGTGATCCACACAGTCAAAGGCTTTGGCATAGTCAATAAAGCAGAAATAGATATTTTTCTGGAACTCTCTTGCTTTTTTGGTGATCCAGCAGATGTTGGCAGTTTGATCTCTGGTTCCTCTGCCTTTTCTAAAACCAGCTTGAACATAAAAGAGAGGATCTAATCAAGGATTCTGTATGGAGATTGCTTTGTCCAGATGAAGGGCAAAGACTTAACGGTCAGTTTCTCAAGCATCATTTAAGGGGAGTTGTGATGACTTGTTATATCTTGAATTTGTAATGCATCCATTCTTTCTCTTAGGAATTCTTAACAGTAACATCAACTTGAAAGAATGAACCAAAATGGTTTTATTCAGGGAAGCAGAGTTCTGGTTGATATTTTAGGTGCATTTGTTTTAGAATTTTGTTAGCCCCTTTGAAATGAATGGAAATACTCTTGAAATCAGCATGGGGTAGGAAAAAGTGAGTAGACATTGGAATCAGACACATCTGGGCTTCAAAATTCCAGCAGCAACTTTACTAATAGAACATTAACACATGCTACCTGAGCCTCAGTTTTCTTATCTGTAATGGAGTGACACAGTGTTTTGTCCCCCAGAGGAGTGATATTAGCATTAAAATAAGTAAGATTTTAAGTGTCTAGTATAGTGCCTAAGGTTGTCAAATAAACAATGAATATTTTTAAATATGTTTATCCATTACAGTATTTATATTAAGTTCAAATTTAACTAGATTTCCTGTGCTTCCATTTGCTAAATCTAGCAACACTACCCCTGGTGCAAATAGATACCTAAGAAAATTGCTCCTTTCCCTTTAATGGCCCTTCTAACACATAGGTCTATGAATTTCTCTTCTACAGAGCATTTGAAGACAGTAAAATAAAAAGAATCCTTAGCCAATATGCCTGGAAATGGGCATAAAATAACAAGAGAATCTGTCACACTGATGAACAGTGATAGATTCCAACATTACAGAGACCCAAAGTTCAGATGAAAGCACAGCCCCATCTTACACTCTCAACTTTCCCAAAGTAAAATGTAAGCAAATGTTCTGAAACAGTGAAATGATGAAATAAAAAAGATATAAATATAAAATATTTCCATTTTAATTCATTACACTGGTATTGTAGAGCACGTATGCCTATTTGCCCAAAATAACTTCAAGATTAAAAGTAGCCAAAATGTACAATAAATTTCATAAGACACATTCAGTCACATCCCTAAGGTAGATATTCACTTCTTTTTTTTTTTTTTTCCTTTAGATATTCACTTCTGAAGGTAAACCAATAATAATTTTTCTCTTTTTCCTTCAGGTGATCAGTATAATTGGAAAATCACATTCCTCATTCTTTTTCACCCTTGAAAATTCTGCCAAATCCCAAGAAAGCAGTGTCTCCAAGATATAAAATGCTTAACAACATATCTTAGACAACTGAGCAAAAACTTCAGGTCGTGAAACTCTTTTCAACCAACACTTGACCACAATGTTTTGCAACTTGCAAAAGCAGACTTTGTTCTCAGCTTTAAACTGTTGAAAACATCTTCCTTACAAAGATAATTATCAGTATTAACTAGCATACCTTAAGTAAAATACATAGCCCAGAGATGGCCCCCAAAAAACTTTGGTTCTCTCTTCACTTCATCTATCTTATTAAGTTCCACCAAGATGCTGGATATAAAGTGATAAATAGGACATAATACCTTAGCTAGTAATTTGTATATGATATGTTATTTTTGGGTTTTTTTTTTTTTTTTTTTTGGCTGATAAGCCATGGAAAAGCATTATTGGACTTATCTTGCAGAAGAGAGAACAAAGTTTTCAACCATGAAAGACATTTAGGTATGACTTCCTTAAGAATTGTGCAGAAGTGTAATAATTCCCTGAGTTAGTATACTAAAACTGGAAAGAAAATATATTCTTGAGACTTGGAAAATAATGCATCAGAAGAGAATATAATCTTATGAGAGAATAAGCTTACAAAGATAGCCAAATAGCCATCTAATCCAACTTGTCAACCCCTTCCTTTTTGTCCTAGCCTGAAACCCTAAGTTCACTCACACCTTCTCCCCAAGGCCACATCACTACTGCCAAAGAAACAGACAAACAACAACAAGAAAATCCAACAACAATAACCACCAAAAAATCTGCAGCTACAGATTAACAGAAGATGATTTTGGCTCATGTGATAATTAATGATGTCTTGAATGAATTCCACATAAGACCAACTATACTGAAGAGTGCTCTGAAGATATAACTAAAGTTTATGACTTGTTAAGAGCCCTTGACATTAGCAAATATGACTGAGAATGTTCTTCTCTGGAATAGGAACCAAAAAAGCAGAATAGCATCAAGATAAGAGGAAAGGAAAGAACACATATGAACTAGATTTCTATCCTAGTTTACACAAAAAGATTTCTGATACGAATAGACTACTAAAATAACAAATTGTTTTGCCTGGATCACTGTCTGTATATTTTCTTTGACTAATCTGTTTTAATGAAATCCTTATTCCCACAATAATAGCAAGACATAACAACTTCTTGGAAATCTTCCCTCTATTGTCTCAAGCAAGATTCCAAGACAGCTAAAATAAAAATCCATAGATGTAAGCAGAAAAAGCCCTGTGTCAGTGTGGTCTCTGTGATCAGTCTGCTTCTCATAAAGGAGCTCCTGAATTCTGCCACGTTGTTTGGAAAAAATAATATACACAGGCTATGTCTGCAAGCTAAACTGATGAGCCCATTAAGAAGGCCAAGTTCAGTAAAAATAAGTCAAGCCAAAAGAGAAAAACTGACTATTGTTAAGGCTGAACCAGATGTTTATATAGATCCAGTCCAATCACACAACATAGTTTAGAAATAAGCTTATATGAAGCAGATGGCCAAAATCCTGTCCTCATGTGCTCTGGGTTTTCTGCTTATATTTCTAGGTCTGACTGTTCCATATTTTATTTTTAGTTTGTTTTGGGGTTCTTGCCGTTGTTGTTGAACTGACAATCATTCTAAAAGTCAAACCAGTTGTGTTTATTAATCTAGCCTTCAGAGAAGACAAAGATGTGAGCTTTGCTCGAAATAGGCATGGTTTGGATTTCTTCTCAGCTTCAGTTCCAGGAACTTAAGGACTATAAGTGACGATAGAGAAAATGTTTGGGAACACCTCCTAAGATGGATGAAGGAGTTTTGTGGCAACCCACTCTCAGCATCCTCACAACTATTAAATATTCACCTGGAAGGAAGGAAGGAAGAAGGACGAAGGAAAGAGACCTGGATATCAGCCTAGACTTTATGTCTTATTTTCCCTAGGCCCGACATACCCTACCCTCGTTCCTTTCCTGAGCCACAGGAAAATTCTTAATTACTCTAAATCTCAACTCAAGGGTTACTTTCTGGTTGACTTACCAAGCACTCTTTCCGATATCTTCCATTTATGCCATACTGTCTGACAAGAAAACACCTTTTCTTTTGTAATTCTCAGGCTGACACACCACACAGAGTTAATTATTGCTTCCTCAGGCCATTGCCAGCCCTCATCCTTACCTCTATTACAGCCCTAATAGCAAGGTGATGTAAGATTTTGGTTTGTCTCTCCTAGAACAGTGAGAGTTGCTTGAGGGCAGCAATTGTTTCTTATTAAACTTTGTGTCTGCAACTTCTTACACAGAGCCTGCATTTTAAAAAAGCACTCAAGGAGTTGGGTTTCTGGCAAAGGCAGGCTAATCTGCTTTAGTCCTAACGTCCCTCAGAGAGCAACTAGATGAAGAAACACAAAACCTGTTTTCATGTTCAAATGCACTGGAGGACTAAACAATGAGAATTTTCAGGTCTAGGATATATAAAAATAGAAAATGCAGTGAGGCAAGCCCAGCATTTTGAAGAGCATTTGCCTGGGTAGGGGGTGGGTTGGGAGTGATGACTGATTTCCAAAGTAGGTGAGTGTCTGGGAATCTACCAGAGTTGTTGCCACCTCTGGAGAGACTAGAAACACACATTTGAAATCATGGCCTCCCAAGGACAAGAAGGCCAGGTAAACCTCCCCAGTTTGGGGTTGAAAAGCAGCAAGACTTTAGCCCAGGAATGAGTGAACTGAAAACAAATAGCTTACATAAGGTCTGAAGCCCAGTTACAAGCCATCTGATTCTGATTGAGTTACTATGATGTATCAAGAGAAGAACAGCCTATCGAAAGCAAAAGTAAATCATCTCTGGAGAAAGACAGCCTCAAATTGTTTCTATACATTTCCATATACAATGTTTAGTTCTCAATTAAAAATAATCAGGCACATGAGAATATAAGAATTTATAGAAAAGTTGAGAGAACAGAAAATAGACTCTTAGAAGGTGAATAAAACAGAATCAGGGCTTCCCTGACAGCTCAGTTTGTAAAGAATCTGCCTGCAATGCAGGAGACCCCAGTTCAATTCCTGGGTCAGGAAGATCTGCTGAAGGGATAGGCTACCCACTCCAGTATTCTTGGCTTCCCTGGTGGCCCAGCTGGTAAAGAATCTGTCTGCAATGTGGGAGAACTGGGTTCAATCCCTGGGTTGGGAAGATCCCCTGGATTTATCACACCAGGACTTTAACAGCACTATTAATAATATGTTTAAGGAATTATGAGAAGGATAATCATGGTAGACAACTAGAAATTATTTGAAAGAGTCTAAGTATATGGAAAGATCCTGGGGAATTTTCTGAGAGTCATCTTGATCTTGGTGGTAATTATATAAGAATAAGCATGGATAAAAATTCAATGGGTTGTTTGCTTAAGATGTCTATTTTATAATACACATTGCAGGTATAAACTCTAAAGAAATGCACAGATATGTGCACCAAGTAAACATAAGTAAGAATGTTCAAAGTAACATTATTCTCAGTATCCCCAAAATGGGAATATTCTCTACAGAATGGCTGAATTCCCTGTGGTTTATTCAGACAACAGAATAACACAGTAATAAAAACCAGTGACATAATGTCTTATTTATAACTTGCATAAATCTCCAAAAATAACATTGAATGAGAATCCAGACACATACAAAATACATCCAGGATGAGTCCACGTGTAAACAGTCTAAAACAGGTGAGAGGTCAAAACGGTTACCTTTGGAAGGAGATAGTGATTAGCAGAAGCATGCACAAAGACAATCTGGGGATGTTGAAAATTTTCTGTTTCCTGACTTGGGTCATGGTGAGTCCATGAGTATATTTATTTTATGATAATTCACTGAGCCATAATTTATGATTTGTGTACCTTTATCTTAGTTTTACTGCATTAAGAACTTACATAAAAATTATAAATAAAGACAGGCATTCAATAATATTGTGGAATGAATTAAGGTATGAATGAATAGATCAATGAATCTTGTTTCAAGGATTTACAACCACTAGAGAGAAAAGGTAACGAGAGCAGGTACTAAGAAATGAATAACCTAACAACTTCACCTGGATTTATTGGGATTTATGTCACTGTTAACATTAGGTGGGCTACTGGGCACTTGAGATAAATGTCTTTCAGGATATTATCTAATATTTGACTTGGCAATAAATTCTTTCTGTTACTCTGACCTAAATTACTCTTACAGTTAACATTCTATTTGTCTTAGGTCATATTTTACTTCTCTATTTCTAAAAACCATTCTCAACATAGGCCACACTGAATAAATAGATATTTGACAAGGAAGAGCAGTAGAATGGCTTATGGCTAAAACAATCACTAAAATAGAAAACCAATCAGTTTTGTAGTGTTCTTATACTTTCTGAAAGAGTCCTGAGATTAACAGATACATACAATAAATTAATTTTTTAGCTAACCTAATAGCTAACAATTAGTATATGAAATGGCAATTTACCAAGTGGTATTCTGAAACCATTAGAAAGCCAAAGGGTGTTTTCCCAAAGAGTTATTCTTTGCTTATAAACAATGCAATAGGAGTATGCGGTTCCATATATCTTTGGTGGCATTTGATTTGATTTTCCACCACCTTATTGCAGATATTGGTTAATTCCTGGCATTCTCCTTCAGCTGTTTTATTAGCCACATCTATTATTTGACACCTCATGCAAATACAGATTCCAGATTGTCTTAGGGAGTGTTTGGTAGGGCTACTGTGTTCTACAAGCATATGAAGAATATCACAGGGTACAACCCCCCTATGACCTTGATAACATCAAATATGTGTGTGTGTGTGTGTGTGTGTGTGTGTGTGTGTGTGTGCCCTGCGTGTGTACACGTGCATTTGGGTGAGGCGGAGGATGGGGCAGGGAGAGGATGGGCCAGGATGTACTAAGTGTCAGGGGTGTGCCATACAATGTAGGAATCAGGCCAGAGGCCCTACCTCTGTGATGACTTCTCCCAGAGGAAGCAGGACCCTGGAGGAGGATCTCAGAAGCTCAACGGGGTGAGAAAACAGCCGGGTGCCAGAGTCCCTGTCTCAGTCTCGGTGAAAGGAATCTGGCTCACACCCCCTATCACCACTGGTCATTGTTCTCAAAATGACCCCAATTAAGTTTCATATTCCTGCAAAGGAAGTCTTTTTACTCACATCTGAAAGATGATAAAACAGATACAGAAAATTCAAGAGTGTGAACTGTAGCTACTGAGTGGCCCAGCTGGGATTAAAACCCACATTTGATTTAGCATGTAAATTCTTGCCCTATGCTTCCTTGTCTCAAATTCTCATAAGGTGGGTTGAAAGAGCAACAGAACTGAGGTGCGTCATACAACAGCATTTTCCAAAGTACAGTACACATTACATTCAGGTGCTAAGTTGTGTCCGACTCTGCAACCCCATAGACTGCAGCACGCCAGGCTTCCCTGTCTTCACTATCTCTTGGAGTTGGCTCAAACGCATGTCCATTGATTCGGTGATGCCACCCAACCAACTCGTCATCTCTCGCTCCCTTCTCCTCCTGCTCTCTATCTTTCCCAGCATCAGGGCCTTTTCCAATGAGTTGGCTGTTTGCATCAAGTGGCCAAAGTATTGGAGCTTCAGCATCAGTTCTTCCAACAGTTCACGTTATACTAGTGCTAAATAAGCAGATTTTCAATGGTAAAGAATTGATAAATGTTTATTGTCACAAAGGTCAGTCTTTATTTCTGAAGTCCCATAAGGAGGACACCAGGACTATTCTTAGAACAAGTGGCTCTATGCCAAACACAGCCTGGGCCATTTTCCTGGACCACTGACTTTTGCCAGATTCTTGGGTCGTAAGTGATCTAGAGAGTTCAATTCCCAAGTGTGTTTGGAGAACACAATAAACTGTGACAGTTTCATGTTTTAGAATTTTCTACTTAATTTTTTCTTAAAACACTCATGGGCTCAGGGCAGTATATCAAATTACTTGAGGCTTTTCTTCAGGTGAAGGGCTCCAGGAGACGGAAGGGATGGCTTCCTGGAACGAATTCTGGATACCGTGCAGCTTCCAGGAGGAACAGCTGCCCCTCGGATGTGCCGTGGAGCAGCCCCAAACAATTGTTGCACCCTGGACCTTTATTGAGGAACTCAATAAATGCAAATTTTCTTTTCATTCTCCTTTTCCTTCTTTAATAGGGACCAAACCCTAGATTTCCTGCTGTTTGCAATTCACTGTGAGCTTTCTTCAGTTCACAGCCAAGAGGCATTAGGAAGTATTATGCAAACTAACAACACACACATCTATGATTCTTTTGTTCTCATTTTACACATCACTCTAGTTTCAAATTAATTGTTCATATGTCTCCCTGTCCCATGAGACTACAAATGCCTTGAAGATAAATTCTGGGGATTCAATTCTACCATCTAAATATCTCCAGAATCTGTCACTTCTTTCCATTTCCACTGTCACTGCCTAGGCCAAACCACCCTAATTTCTAAGAGACCACGGCGATAGTCTCTTCTTGGCCTCTCTCCCTATCTACTCTTGTTCTGATCAATTCATTCCTTCTAAGTGCAAGCAGGAGAACTTTTTTTGAGGACACAAGTCAGTCTTTCCCATTTAAAACCCTTCAGTTACAGAACACTACTCTTGGAATAAAACATTAAACTCAACCCCAAAATCTTGTGTAATCTGGCCTCTTGCCTATACATATTGCCTCAAACAGCATTACTCTCCTTTACATTCTTACCTTTTAAATATAAGGGTTGCTTTTCTATTTCACAAGTTACTATATGCTTTGTCACTATGAGGCCATTTCACTTGCTATATTTTTCTGCCTGGGATGCTTTTCTCTAGCACAGCTAAATATTGTATGGTTCCAAAGTGAAATTCAATTTCACAAGAGGTCCCTTGACCATCTCAAGCTTCTCTGTTGTGAGTTCCAAAGTATCTTGTACTTGGACACTTGCACAGTGAGGACAGGGACCCCTCTGTCTTTTCACTATTGTGCCTTCAGCAACTAAAGGAATCTTGGCACAGGAATATATGTTTAATGAACACATGAAACATATGTAAATGAACCCATTCATGTACAAAAGTGAAATATTAACTCTTTACTTTTATTACAGAAAACTTAACTGACCTAACAATGCGCATATATTTAATGACTTAATTCTACTCTAGATGGAATATAATCCTGATATCTGTTTTACAGTCCCCTCTTTGTCATGCTTTTCCCCACAAGATAAATCTACTACTACAGTTCCACACATATTTTGCATAAAATCTTCACAAAGAAAGCAGAGGACCTTAAGGTGAACAGAGAGCCCCTGACACCCACCTATGTGAACCTGATGACCTTTCCACCTCGTTCCTCATTGGAACACGCCTTTCTAACCTGTGAAGCTGGTAAGACTTCAATGGATAAATCTGCCTGTCCACTACTCAGAGGGGACTGAGGTGTTAGTTCCAAACCCACAGATAAGTAAACTCTCTGATGATAACAGCAGGTTTGACATTGATGAAGCCTCCCCATCTGGTGTGTTTAGGGGAGCAGTAATGAATAAGGGGTGGCAAAATGTGTTTTCCTGGCTCCTGGCCACCACCATATTGAGTTAAGGCTTGTCTTCTCCTCTGTTCCGCCATTCCCATCTCAATTTGATTTGAAAGAACTGTTCTAGAAATGTTTGGCTGCTTTTGAAAGCTTTCCTTTCTTCATTTTGACTAAACTAGGTTATTCCATTTGATTTTTTTAAATGCCTTTCCCTTGTATGTGCTCAGAAAGTTTTTTTTACAGAGAAGAAAGTTTCAAATGCAGCTTGTGTCACATTAGCGTTCCCTTAGAGGCCAATGTGGTATCTAATGGAATTGTTAGTTACACTTTGAAAGTCAGCAGCATTCCTAAATTCTTGTTGATGCTCTATTCAGTGATCGTTAGGTGCCTTCCATTTTCCATTCAGATACACTGATGGGCACATGTAGGCAGCCAAGTTGATCTAATGTACCCATGTATTTCCAGGTAACATTTCTCCATTAAAATGATTTTCAGATTCTGTATTTCATCACTACCAAGAAAAGCACACAACCATATTGTCAAACATGTAATTACTTCTGGATAGCTGTAAAACAGTCAGAGACTATTTCAGTGTAGTTAGCTACCTAGCTACAACTAGTGTGGACTCATGCTAAACAAGAAATAAAGAAATCTTTTTTATGGTGTTACCATTTTTATCTCTTGACAAAAGGGAGAAATATCTTTTCACTTATATGCAAGACTTTGCATGATATTAACACAGGAGCACATATTGGTATTTTTCCCTAAATACGGCTGGGAAATGTACAGAGCAGTTAACTTGCCTTGTACCTGTGTGTGTTAGTTGCTCAGTCATGTTCAATTTTTTGAGACCCTATAGACTGTAGCCTGCCAGGCTCCTCTGTCCATGGAATTCTCCAAGGCAAGGATACTGGAGTGGGTTGCCATTCCCTTCTCCAGGGAATCTTCCTAACACAGGGGCTGAACCCAGGTCTCCTGGATTGCAGGCAGATTCTTTACCATATGAGCCATGTGCCTTGCACCTAACAGGCACTAAAATGTAATCTCTAAATTTTATTTTATTTTTTTTATATGCTAAGTGTTTTATTTTTTTTTTTTTTATTAGTTGGAGGCTAATTACTTCACAACATTTCAGTGGGTTTTGTCATACATTGATATGAATCAGCCATAGAGTTACATGTATTCCCCATCCCGATCCCCCCTCCCACCTCCCTCTCCACCCGATTCCTCTGGGTCTTCCCAGTGCACCAGGCCAGAGCACTTGTCTCATGCATCCCACCTGGGCTGGTGATCTGTTTCACCATAGATAATATATATGCTGTTCTTTCGAAACATCCCACCCTCACCTTCTCCCACAGAGTTCAAAAGTCTGTTCTGTATTTCTGTGTCTCTTTTTCTGTTCTGCATATAGGGTTATCATTACCATCTTTCTAAATTCCATATATATGTGTTAGTATGCTGTAATGCTCTTTATCTTTCTGGCTTACTTCACTCTGTATAATGGGCTCCAGTTTCATCCATCTCATTAGAACTGATTCAAATGAATTCTTTTAGCGGCTGAGTAATATTCCATGGTGTATATGTACCACAGCTTCCTTATCCATTCATCTGCTGATGGGCATCTAGGTTGCTTCCATGTCCTGGCTATTATAAACAGTGCTGCAATGAACATTGGGGTGCACGTGAATTAAAGCCCTTTAACTAAGGGCTGAGAAATAAGTATCCTTGCCAGGAACATAAGCTAGATAGTGAGATAATCTGAAATAGAACCCAGTTGTCCTAACTCCTGATTATTTCTTGGTCTCACACAAAAGCCTGAATCATTCAATAAAGCCTGTTTATTGAATGAATTAATGAATTAACTTTTTTCTTTAGCATGACAAGTAGTCCTGAAAATAAGAGTCAAACTAAAACCTAAAAACAAAAAATTGCTAAGAGTTCTCTATATAGGGATTCCTTGGTGACCAAGTAGTTCAGAATCCATCTTGCAATGCAGAGGATATTGGTTCAATCCCTGGTCTGGGAAGATCCCACATGCTGCAGGGCAACTGAGTCCCTGCTCCACAACTACTGAACCTACACTCTGGAGCCTACAAGCCACAACTACTGAAGTCCATGCACCTAAAACCTGAGTTCTGCAACAAGAGAAGACACTGCAGTGAGAAGCCAACACACCGCAACTAGAGAGTAGCCCCTACTTGCCACAACTAGAGAAAGCCCATGCACAAAAACAAAGGCCCAGCACAGCCAAAAATAAATAAATAAATATTTTAAAAACAAAAAGAAGAGAATTCTCTACACATGTACCAATTTGAGTACAGTGATCCATATTCTGTGATTGCTTTTGTAGAAGTTATGATCTTAATCTATAAATGGTACTTTTAATTTCACTATTATAAAGATTTAGTTTGATTTTCTTTCAAAGAAACAAACATAGCAACATATTTATATAACATAAACTTTCAGTGAACTGCACGATGGTTATTTATTTGAGAATTACTCACCCATGGCTAATTTTTAGTTACAGATTGATAACCACCTGTCACCACACACTTCTCAGCTGCTACTCTTTAGATGATATATGTGTGCAGATAAAAGTCTTTTTCACATACTGTAACCAAAATATATCTCTGACTTACATGTGGTATGTCTTTATTAATATTGTAACTCTTCCTATAAAAGAGATAAGATATATTGCAAAGGCACTCTGTAATTAACTTCAGCTTTCCCCTGCCTCTCCCACTACTTCTTTCCAACAAGAACAACAAAAAGCCATGTCACAAATCCTATTGGAATATGGTACTACTTACAGAGATTTATATGGGCATCTGTTATTCACAGCACCGATATAATAAACAGAGTTCTTCACTCTCTATGTATATTCAAAAACTGATTTTGTGTTTCAAATGTTTTTGATGAATCTAAAAAGCTTAGTTGTAGTGTGTCCCCAAACAGAGGTACTATTTCTAATGGACTCAGAGGCTCAGAGGTTTGGAGTAAGCATCACATGGCTCAGTGGTCAAGTGCATCAGTGCTGTGTCAACACCTGGATTGTATTCTCAGGTCTTCAACCTGACAAGTCTGTGACACTACACAGTGTCTTTAAGTCATGCTAAGAAACTGCTTAATATTAAGCAATTCTAAAATGTAGGCAATATTATTACCTAATTTCAGTTCAGTTCAGTCGCTCAGTCATGTCCGACTCTTTGCAAACCCATGGACCACAGCACGCCAGGCCTCCCTGTCCATCATCTACTCCCAGAGTTTACCCAAACTCATGTCCATTGAGTCGGTGATGTCATCCAGCCATCTCATCCTCTGTTGTCCCCTTCTCCTCCCGCCTTCAATCTTTCCCAGCATCAGGGTCTTTTCAAATGAGTCAGTTCTTCGCATCAGGTGGCCAAAGTATTGGAGTTTCAGCTTCAACATCAGTCCTTCCAATGAACACCCAGGACTGATCTCCTTTAGGATGGACTGGTTAGATCTACTTGCAGTCCAAGGGACTCTCAAGAGGCTTCCACACCACAGTTCAAAAGCATCAATTCTTCAGCCCTCGGCTTTCTTTATTATATATTATTACCTAAGCCAAAAGATTTTTGATTAAATGAGAGTGATGTACTTAAAGTATCTAGAACATGGTACTCAAGAATTCTCAACTATTATTTTTGGAATGAAGCTCATCAGTCAATCAATTTCATTTCCTCTCAATGAAGATATTCCATCTGAAAACTCCCCAGTGGGTCATAATCCAGATTCTGGTAAAATACATCCAATATAGGCATACTTGCTAAAATTTTCTCTTCTGTTACTTGATACTACTAAGTGCAGAAAGTCTATCATTGTGTTGAGCTAGTATCTGCTTCCTCATAACTACTTTTATTTATTTTAGTCCTGTACTGTGAGAAAATCTGCATAAACACAATGGCAGTCCTTTAACTATTATGAGTATTTATCCTAACCTTATATAAATTATCCTTTATGCTACTCTGAGATTCTTATTGATATATAAATAGTTAATTAAATAGTTAGTCTTTTCAAGTTAAACTGAAAAGCATTTGAAAGTATTTTCTGTTTTTCCACAAACTATTCACTTCCATTGAGTAGATGATTTTGGGAAAGGGGCTTAGCAATAATAGCATTGTGGCCATAATAAATATCTTTTCAGCTTTTGTTCCCAAAGTTATTATCTTTTTCAAACAAAATTATAAATTAATAATAATTCATGTACATCATCTGACTATTTCCTCAAACTAGTACTACATATACTTGCTGGCAGTCAGATAATAACAAAGATGTGTTGTCTAGATATTTAGTCTCTCTAAACCTTAAAATAAGTTTTGTTTGTATGTTTTCTATTTTGCTTATTTCTATAGCTCTGAATAACAATTTTTTCATGCCTTTAAAAAATATCTGATAGGAGGTTTTATTTAACAACTTATTTAACCATAAACATATTTTCTCCTCAGTCTATTTATGGAAATAACATCTATTTTTGAAGTTATGGGAATAAAATTTCTAAATTATAAATTGAAAATTTTATGTAAAAGCTTTATATTTACCTTTATACAATTTTCACTTTTATTTTAATCCTCTTACCACCATCAAATGACACACCTATTCAATAGTTAATTTTTCTCCTTTTCCTACTATTTCCACTGTAAATTTCCCTTAAGCTATAAATCTTTTAGAATTCTTAAGGGAAACTCTATTAGATATTTCTCTTTATGGTCTATCTTCTCAAAGACATTCAATTGTCTGAGCTTTTATTCAGCATATCCCTAAAGACAATCTTTTAGATCCATGGAGCTTAACACATTTTTCTCCAGCACACTATAATCTCTAGTTTTCTTTGTTCATACAGGTTTGAAATCTACAGTCTTTGTAGTACAGAGAATCAGAGGTTCATTTTTTATTGTGCTGATTTAAGGAGCTCATAGTTAACAATGCCAACCTTGATTTTTCTTTTCTTGAAGAAAATAATAACCACCTCTTATAAAAATACCAGAGCTATTTATATTATGCTAAAGTTCTTTTTATTCTATTTGCTAATAATGTATTGCTGCAGTGCTTTTTTGATAGATTACTGTAACTTGCAATTTACACCAGCCATCATACATGCAATGCACTGTTGCAATTTTGAAAGTATTTAATAATGTGTAAAATATTGGCTTTCATTTTTAAGTGGTATACAGTAAGTTCCTAATTATTTGCACTAATGCAAAGGACAAAACTGGGGATAACACTAAATACCAGATAAATCCCAGCATCTAAATGATGCTTAAGAGTATCTGGGATTCTGGATACTGCATAAGATATAATCAAATTATGCATTGATAATATATTACTGGGATCAGAATTTGAAACTGCACATTTTCCTTATCTTGCTCACCTAAATTTCTCTATCTCTCAGTGCAGAACTATATCATCTATCTCTCAGACTGATAAAAAGAAATCACCTCGAAAGAGATAACTTCTTTCAAAATTTTCTACAGAACAACAAAGATATAGGTAATTGGGAATGGAGGAGATAAATATCTCAGCAAAAGAAATAGAAAGTCAACTATTATTGGCACAATGTGTAGCAAAAGAGACTTGTTATAACATGCTGGTTTGATTATATGCAAACAATCTTTGTAATCTTCATTATCATGCATTGAACATCCATTCTCTACTAGAAAGCTTGCCTCTTTACACCACTTAATACTCATGGTAACTCTCTAAGCATATATCACAATCCTAAATTTACACTGATAAAAATTTACTTACCCAGAGAGGGTGAGTAAATTGCCAAGTATACATAGATACTATCTATGTAAGTTGCTGAATGAAGGATTTAAAATAAATTAAATTCAGGCCAAGTTCATGGATTACTGCTATGGATTTCCACAGTAAGTTATCCTACGCCTCCACTATTAGAAATTTAGTCTTATCACATCTCTAAGCAGGGCTCATCTCTTTTCTCTAACGGGGCATTTTCTCCTCTTTTCTCTGATACTGGCAGCACAAAACAGTGTCTCCTGATCTGTGCCATCCTCTGAAACATCTCTGCGAGGTCTTTGGAGTCTTCACTTGAATGCAAATGATGCTTAAAGATTTACTCTCTTTAGTCGAAGAATGGAGCAGGCATTTTATGTTCTCTGAAGAAGTCAGATTTATCACATATGCTGCTGTCCTGGACCTGCTGTCTTGCCTATGGGAGGGGGCACCAATTGGTGCCTGTAATCAGTCATGCATTGTGTATGCTCAGCACCCTTCTTACGGTCAGGTCTGGCCATATTTCCCACAGTCTGAAATTTATTCCCGTCAGCCTGTACCCTAGCAGCAGATAGTTTGTCTCTTTGATATGTTATTGGCTTCTAGAAGCCTGACAGTTTTCCCTGTGTAGTTTTAATACATACTGATGAGTTTCCTGAACTGTTATGTACCCTCAAAAATCCTTACAGTACCTCAAAAGCATTTCACTTTATTTACTGTTTTGCAATATGGGGGTCTCTGGACTACTAGAGATTCTTCAAGGTACCAAAAGGGTTTGAGAAGCTTATTTTCAAAATTCAAGAAACTTGGAGGAAATGGTGTTTCCAGAAAAGGTAAAGTTGTAGAGGTTCCACATAGCACTGAATTCTTTGAAAATGGCAACCCACTCCAGTACCCTTGCCTGGAAAATCCCATGGACAGAGGAGCCTGGTGTGCTACAGTCCATGGGGTCGCAAAGAGTAGGACACGACTGAGCAACTTCACTTTCTTTCTTTCATACTAATTCACCCTGATTACCCACTTAATCAGTGCTCATTAGAATCTCTGTTTAAGAGTTGTGAATAGCACTGACTTTTAAATATTAAAAACTAATCAGTCAGTACTTCATAAAAGTAGTTTTTACTGACGAAATTCCAAACCATGGAGTCCAGAAAGAGAAGGTAATTTGATGGCTCCTTGGAGAAGACAAACTTGAGAACTACCATTTTAATAGTAATAATATTATTACTAGCACATTATTATTAGCACATTAAATAATGACTCAGTTTCCATTGAGTGCCTACCACAAATCATACAATGTGTTAAGTGTCTCTTCGTGCACTAATTTTTTAAACCTTGGAACATGTCCAAAATAGATGACATTGCCTCCTTCTTATAGATAGTCAAAGTGTAAAAGCTGATTTATCCACATTTTCAATGTTAGAAAACCCTTGTTCTTTGTACTGCCTTACAGAGGCCTCTACTGTAAAAGAAGTAATGGTCTATGTAAGTATAGACAGTCAGATTGAATAAGCTGATTTTTAAAATTATCCACTTTTAAGAATTTACCTGAATTAAATTTGCCCATTCTGGTCCATTTTAGTTCACTGATTCCTAAGATGTCAATGTTCACTCTTGCCATCTCCTATTTGACCACTTCCAATTTATCTTGATTCATGGACCTAAAAGTCCAAGTTCCTGTGTAGTATTGTTCTTTACAGCATCGGACTTTACTTCCATCCCCAGTCAGAACCACAAGTGAGTGTTGTTTCCACTTTGGCTCTGTCTCTGTATTCTTTCTGGAGTTATTTCTCCACTCTTCTCCAGTAGCATACTGGGCACCTACCGACCTGGGGAGTTCATCTGTCAGTGTCCTCTTTTTGCCTTTTCATACTGTTCATGGGGTCCTCAAGGCAAGAATACTGAAGTGGTTTGCCATTCCCTTCTCCAGTGGACCACGTTTTGTCAGAGCCCCTCACCATGACTTGCCCGTCTTGGGTGGCCCTACACACGGCACGGTTCATAACTTCATTAGTTAGACAAGGCTGTGATCCAGGTGATCAGTTTGGTTAGTTTTCTGTGATTGTGCTTTTCATTCTTTCTGCCCTCTGATAGATAAGGATAAGAGGCTTATGGAAGCTTCCTGATGGGAGGGACTGATTGTGGGGGAATCTGGGTCTTCTTCTGACGGGCTGGGCAGTGCTCAGTAAATCTTATCCGATTTTCTGTTGATGGGCAGGGCTGTGTTCCGGCAACCTCCTTCAAAAGGACTTAGGCCATCACTGTTGTATTCAGTGCCCTTGACCCTGCAGCAGGCCACTGTCAACCCACGCCTCCACCAGAGACTCCTGGACACTCACAGGAAAGTCTGGCTCAGTCTCTTATGGGGTCACTGCTCCTTTCTCCTGGGTGCTTGTATGCACAAGGTTATGTTTGTGCCCTCCAAGTGTTTGTTTCCCCGGTATTGTGGAAGTTCTATAATCAAGTCCCACTGGCCTCCAAAGTCAAATTCCCTGGAGCTCCTCAGCCCCTTTGCCAGATCCCCCAGTTGAGAAATCTGTTGTGGGTCCTAGAACTTTCATAACAGTGCAAGAACTTCTTTGGTATAATTGTTCTCCTATTTCTGGGTCATCTACTTGGTGGCTCTATGACAGGGCTAATGGCAACCTCCTCCAAGATGACTTATGCCACATGCCGTGCCTCCCAGGTCTGATGCAGTCAGAGCCCCTGTCCCCATGGCAGGCCATTGCTGACCCGTGCCTCCACAGGAGACACTCAAACGCAAGTCTGGTTCAGTCTCTTGTGGGGTCTCTGGGTCCTGGTGCACACAAGGATTTGTTTCAGCCCTCCGTTTGACTGTGTATATCTGATTTTGGATCCGATTTTGATTGTGTGAATCACAACCAACTGTGGAAAATTCTTAAAGAGATGGGAATACCAGACCATCTTACCTGCCTCCTGAGAAATCTTTTTGCAGGTCAAGAAGCAACAATTAGAACCGGACATGGAACAAGACTGGTTCGAAACTGGAAAAGGAGTACATCAAGGCTGTATAGTGTCACCCTGCTTATTTAACTTATATGCAGAGTACATCATGTGAAATGCTGGGCTAGATGAACACAAGCTGGAATCAAGATTGCAGGGAGAAATATCAATAACCTCAGATATGTAGATGACACCACCCTTATAGAAGAAAGTGAAGAGGAGCTAAAGAGCCTCTTGATGTAAATGAAAGAGAAGAGTGAAAAAGCCGGTTTAAAACTTAACATTCAAAAAATGAAGATAATGGCATCTGGTCCCATCACTTCATGGCAAATAGATGGGGAAACAATGGAAACAATGAGTGACTATTTTCTTGGGCTCCAAAATCATTGCAGATGGAGACTGCAGTCATGAAATTAAGACACTTGCTCTTTGGAAGAAAAACTTTGACAAATCTAGATAGAATATTAGCAGAGACATTGCTGTGCCGACAAAGGTCCGTCTAGTCAAAGCTATGGTTTTTCAGTAGTCATGTATGGATGTGAGAGTTGGACCATAAAGAGAGCTGAGGGCTGAAGAATTGATGCTTTTGAACGTGGTGTTGGAGAAGACTCTTGAGAGTCCCTTGGACTGCAAGGAGATCCAACCAGTCCATCCTAAAGGAGATCAGTCCTGAATATTCATTGGAATGACTAATGCTGAAGCTGAAACTCCAATACTTTGGCCACCTGATGCAAAGAGCCAACTCATTGGGAAAGACCCTGGTGCTGGGAAAGATTGAAGGCAGGAGGAGAAGGGGATGACAGAGGATGAGATGGTTGGATGGCATCACCAACTTGGTGGGCATGAGTTTGGGCAAGCTCCAGGAGTTGGTGATGTACAGGAAAGCCTGGCATGATGCAGTCCATGGGGTCACAAGGAGTTGGACACGACTGAGTAACTGAACTGACTGAAGAATTTACCTAATTAATTCAAAGATTTTCTGATTATATGATAAAGTAAACCATGCAACTGTTATCCACTACTCTACTGTATAGACAGAAAACACACTTAGTATAACTAAATCAGTATTTTCTGTACATATTCAGAGCCAGGTCTCTATTTTTATTACACTGAAGAGACAATGAGGAGGCTACTTCTTCGTGGGTAGCAGAATAGACTTCGAGTCACGACTCTAGTGATTTGGAAAGGTACCTGAGTGTTACGAGGTACACCTCTAAGGTGAGGATTCCTGAAAGATCAGCAGAATCTTACACTTAACAATAGAGTTACATAATACAATAGTCTTACCTTTATGTATTTACTTATTATTATAGTACTCACCAAAGGAAGTATATTATTTCTAACTTTTCTTCCTTTTAATCTATATCTATCTGGCTCCATGATGTTTATTGGTTTTTCCCTCACTACAACTCAGTCTGCAGCAGCTTCCCTAGTGTTATTGATTTTGAGAGATATTATTTTTAATTTATTCTTAAAACATAATATGATCTGTTAAATCACTTCCAGTGACATGTTAAAATGTCATTCTCCCGATGACATGTTAAAATTTCAGGGAATGTTTTTTCTAATTATTCTTTCATCAGTTTGGAATTACATTAAAGTCTTACATTGAGGTTTTTTTCCCAATTTATGATCATCTCCCAGTCAAATACTCAGTCTGTCAAATAATTCATAATCTGTATCTAAGTTCATAAATGCTAGCATTTACATGAAAGAATCCCCTGTCACAGATGGACTTCACACTGAGAGGCTAAGAATGAGTCTGTCATGCAAATAATTACCCCCTAATTTATGAGTTTCATAATTAGATTTGCTATTCTATATTGGATTTTGTAAAATCTGGATCTAGTTGGAAGAAAATAGCAAAAACTAATACTAAGGTGATAGCATAATATTTTATAAACTTCACTGTGAAATACAGGAGCCTGGCTAACCCTAACCTTGCTCAATTTTAAAGTCCTCCTCCAAGTCACCAAAAGTCTAGAACCAGTTGGTGTTGGCTCCGCCTCAACCTTCCACATCCAAATTTTCAGCAAGTTATTTAGCATAATTTATAATTATATAGCATAAAAGAAGAGACAGGATTTATGAAAATATATTGATAGGAATGAACATCAATATTTCTGTACACCCCAATTTTTTGAATAAAAAATTTCATCAAAACTGGACAAGTGTAGGGTATAAATAAGGGTTTTATTCTTAAGCAGTGACTAACCAGAAAAAAGGCTGACACAGAGAGGTAACATCAGGAGGGCTGAGTCATGAACTTCTCCGGTGGTCTAATGAAAAAACTTCAAGCAATATGGCATCATTCTGTAACTTTGGTATAACCAATGCACCAATTCAGGGTGTAGTTACCAGAAAAAGGGGTTTCTCCATGTGAAGAAATGATTCTCACAGTCTATAGAGCAAATAAATAGCACACTGTGAAGCCAGGCAGGCAACATCTACAACAACAGAGAATATGTCCATGCTATATTACAGTATCAAGAAGTCTATCATGCATCAGTAAATTTAGCCACATATTGTTTTTGTTTAGTGGATCACTCATGTCTGAACTTTTTGTGACATATATTAGCAACTGAATAATAATATCAACACTATGTGCAGTCAGAATCCTTATCTTTGTGTGTGTGTGTGAGTCGCTTCAGTCATGTCTGACTCTTTGCGACTCCATGGACGGTAGCCTGTCAGGTTCCTCTGTCTGTGGAATTCTCCAGGCAAGAATATTGGAGTGAGTCATCATGCCCTTCTCCATGATCTTTTTAGGTCATTAAAAAACATCAGAGTGCACAGGATATAGCTAAAAGGTGGTTGGATTGAGATGAGACTTGATCCTACCCCACACTAGTTATGTAACTGTCACCAAAGGATCTCTTTCTTATTTTTTAATTTGTTAAATTATGGAATTGTTGTTGTTGTTTAGTCACTAAGTCATGTCCAACTCTCTGCAACCCCATGGACTATAGCTCGCCAGGTTTCACTCTCCATGGGATTTCCCAGGCAAGATACTGGAGTGGGTTGCCATTTCCTTCTCCAGGGGATCTTTCCAACCTGGGATCAAACCTACATCGTCTGCATTGGCAGGCAGATTCTTTACCACTGAGCCACCAGGTAAGCCCAGATTATGGAATACCATTTAACTAGATGATCTCTATGGTCCTTTCACGCTACAATTCTATCACCTCTATAACAAATATGTGTGTGTGAATATGGGAGAAATAAAAACTAAGCCTCAGCTATTAGAGAAATAATCCTTCAAAGAACTATTCCTAAATTAGAGGTATTTCATGAGCTAGTTAATGAAGGTATAATAAATTAAGTTTTCATAGTGACCATCTACATCGACAAATGAGTCAGCAGTACAATCTTCTAATGATCTTAACACAACCACTGGCAATTACTCAAGCAAAAGTTTAAAAATATTTTCTCCTAATAGAGCATAAGCAGATTGATTTTGATGTTTGGAGGGTTTGTAGGATAGTTCTTGTGGTCCATAAATGAAACGAATTTTGGTGATTTCTCTGTTCATGCACAGGATATCACATTAAATCCCTCCTAGTAATCAATGGTTCTTAACGATGCCATTCAATACTTAAAGGTCCTACCAGCCTATCAGTAGAGATAGGGATTCATTAAGTAATAATACACATTTATTTGGTCTTTGCTCTACAAATTCAAAGACCTGCAGATCTTCAGCTCAAAACATTTCTCTCTGGCCCCTAGGATTTTCTATCCAATTCATATCTATTTTAGTTTCAACCTGGTATTTTTTGTTTTACTTCCTTTCACAGTTCTACACAACTCCTTAAATTCCTAGATTTTTAGCATGCTCTGTCTTATCTCCTGCTTCTAATCTAAGAATTTAGGAATGGAAATATATATCCCAGTCCAATAAGTCAGTCTCTAAATCACTCTTCATACTCCTTGCCAGGTTGCTTCCATTTATCAATTCTTGAAGATTTGAATGCCAAACCTCAAATACAGCTGCAGAGTTGAGCTGTATCCTCATGAGATTAAACACAGAAAAGCTGATAACTGCAGGAAATGACACTTGGATCAAATCATCACTGTTTGACACTAATTCCTGGGATTGAGGAAGAACAATAATTCAGTTTTATTTAATATCACTTGAACATGAAACTAAAAGAAATACTCAGAAAATAGACAAACTTTGAAGAGCACAATGGGACTATTAACTACCTAGATCTATACATATTACATTTAACAATATGGTCTAAGATTATTGGGGTTTTGAATGATAAAATAATAAGAAGAATAAATTACAGTTAGTTCATGGTCAATTAGACCTTTACTTCAAAATATCAACTGTCACTGATACTTTAAAACATCACTGAGTGATAAAACAAATCTAAGAGTCTAGGAACGCTGAAGTAGATAGAATTTGCAATATGTAATACCAGGATTAACACTGTATAATGAAAGAGCTTCAGGAAGCTGAGTTCACTATGAGTCTATTGCTGAATACTAGACTTTTCCCCTTTGATAGGCACAGAGTAGACTGCATTCAGCTACACAGTGGATTCGTGAGCTGTGAGCTGAACAGTTCCCAAGCCACACAGTTCCAAGATCTATTTGAGTTCTAACAAGCCAGGGTGGAGAGTCTTCATCAACACCAAGAGCCCTCAGTAGAACCAACTAAGAAGTCATGCCTTGGCAGTAGAGCTCAACTAGCCTCAGTGTAAAGATTTTTCCAAACTTGCCCTAAGATTAAAAACACTTCTGATAATGATCAAACCAGTTTTCAAGTAACTTAACTGACTTCCAGAACAAATGCCAAGGATCTTTAATAGAATATACTACGTTAGTTTGCTGGGCTGGGGTTAGAAAGTACTACAAACTAATGGGGATCTATCCTGAAGGAAATCAGTCCTGAATATTCATTGGAAGGACTGATGCTGAAGCTGAAACTCCAATACCTTGGCCACCTAATGCAAAGAACTGACTCCTTGGAAAAGCCCCTGATGCTGGGAAAGACTGAAGGCTGGAGAAGGGGTTGACAGAGGATGAGATGATTAGTTGGCATCACCAACTCGATGGACATGAGTTTGGGCAAGCTCTGGGAGTTGGTGATGGACAGGGAAGTCTGGCATGCTGCACTGCACGGGGTCGCAAAAAAGTAGGACACGACTGAGCAATTGAACTGAACTGACTGTCACAATAGAAATGTATTGTCTCACAGTTCCGGAAGTCTTAGACCAAGGTGTCAGCAGGCTTGGTTGTTTCTGAGGGCTCTAAGGGGAGGCTGTATTCCAGGACTCTTTCCTGGCACTGTGGATAGTCATATCCATATCCACATGATATTCTTCCTATATATATATATACCATAACCAAATTCCCTCCTGCTATAAGGACAAAAGTAATATTGAATTAGGGCTTCGTTCTACTTCAGTATTACCTCATCTTAACCACATATGTATATCTGTAACGACCCTATTTCCAAATAAGGTCACATTCTGGGGTACTGGGGGTTAGGTACCTAGGTTAGGACTTCAGTATATGAATTTTTGGGAGGAGGGCACACAATTCAACCTATAGCATACATCAAATCCCAGCAATCAAATAAGTGAAATTCTAAATTCCAGGATGAAAAAAAAAAAATTCCCAGTCATAAAATAAGCAGGAAAATCTGATCCATATGTAGAAGGTAGATGCAGTGCAGTGAACAGATGCTCAGTCATGTCTGTCTCTTTGTGACCCCAGGGACTGTAGCCAGCCAGGCTCCTCTGTCCATGGGATTCTCTAAACAAGAATACTGGAGTGGGGAGCCATTTCCTTCTCCAGGGCATCACCCCAACCCAGGGATGGAACCCAAGTCTCTTTCATTTCCCACACTGGCAGGCAGATTCTCTACCACTAGTGTTATCTGGGAAGCCCATATAAGTCAAAGGAAACAGAAGTATAAAATGACAGAGATAATGAAATTAGAAAAAAGAACACTGGAAAGGCTATCATAAATGCCCTCCTGAATTTAAAAGAAAACATCATCTTGAATAGAAGAGAAATGGAAACTATGAATAAGTATCAAATAAAACTTTGTACAATTGAAAAAAAATACATTAGGTGAAATATTCACTGATGATACTAATAGATTAGATAAGACAGATGATCAAAACACATGAAGATATAGCCAAAGAAACTATCTAAAATGAATCATAGAAAAATACAGTGACCTATGGGACAAACCAAGCAAACCAATGCATCTAAAAAAATGCATAGCTGGAGTCCCAGAAGAAAGACAGGTAGAAAGCACAGTATTTGAAAAATTAATGGCTGAAATTTTTGGAAATATAAACTTTATAAATTGAGAGACTCAAAGTTCAATAAATCATAATAAAATCATGCTGAGGCATAGCATGACAAACATTTTGAAAATCAGAAATAAAGAGTAAAGCTTTAAAGAATCCAGGTGAAGTAGAGGGGATAACATTTACACAGAGACTCAAAAACATATATAACTAAACTTCACAAGTACAAATGCACATGCCAGAAGGCAATAGAATGACCTGTTCAAAGTGCTAAACAGTGGGGTAGAAAACACTATAAACACAGAATTTTATATTCAGCAAAAATATCTTTTAAAAATAAAAAGAAAATGATTTTTCAAACAGAAGTTTAGAGCTGAGAGAATTTACTGTCAGACTACTTGAATGACAAGTGTTAAAGTTCTTGAAGCAGAAGTATAGTATCAGACAGTGGCTTGGATCTACATAAAGAAGAGTTTTAGAAATAGTAAAAGTAAAGATAAATATAAAACATTTTCCCTATTTTATATATTCTAAAATGAAGCTAAGAGTTTAAAACAAAAATTATAACATGTATTAAGGGGATTATATACATATGAAAAGGTAAAATGTGTGGCAAAATAAAAAGGATGGGGGGAATGGAATTATAATATTGCGAGGGCCATACATTATATGAGAAATGGTTATTATATTAGTTGTAGGTAGACTGTGAGAAGTTAGAGATATATTTTGCGGAAGCTAGAGCTATTGCTAAAAATGGTAGCTTAAAAATAATTTCCCAAGAGTATTGTAACACATGTGCTTAGTTGTGTCTGACTCTTTGCAGCCCCATGGATGCACAACCCGCCAGGCTCTTCTGTCTATGGGGTTTCCAGGGCAAGAATACTAGAGTGGGTTGACATTTCCTACTCCAGGCGAGCTCCCTCACCCAGGGATAGAACCCATGTCTCTTGTGTCTCCTGCATTGGCAGGAGGGTTCTTTACCCCTAAAGCCACCTGGGAAGCCCAAATAATAAAAATACCAGCATAAAAATAAGCTAACAATGGTGATAATATGGGATACTGAAAAACAGTTAAAATAAGAGAGAGCTGACAAAGACTGAAAAAAGCAATGAAGAATAGATGGTACAATCAGAAGACGAATAGCAAAGAGGCAGATAAAATAGCAGTCATATTGATAATACTAATAAAATTATATATAAATATTTGAACACACCAATACAAAGACAGAGTGTGTTAAGATGATTTTTTTTAAAGGTCTGTCTACAGGAAAACATTTTAAATATAAAGACAGAGATAGATTAAAAGTAAAATTATGAGAAAGTTTTACTCTGCAAACACTGATCATAACAAAACTGAAGTGACTGTATTAACAACAGATATACAATACTTCAGGACTAAAACTATTGAAGGACTAAAGAGAGACATTTTATACTGATTACAGCGTTAATTCATTAAAGAGACTTCAACAACTCATCCCTGAGTAACTGACAGGAAAAATAGGCAGAAAGTCAGTAAGAAAATAGAGACCCAAACAATAAAATCAGCCAAATTTACCAAATATTTGTAGAATCATATGCACACTAACAATTCCATATTATTTTCAAGTGCATAGGTAATATATACTAGAAATTTCTAAAATCTTTTAAAAATTAATTTATCTATTGAAATCAAGAAATGAGGAAAAGGACAATAACAGGGAGTAAAAAAATATATTTTATAATATAATGTTTAGAAAACAATTGTCTGAATAATTAAAGAGCAGCACTTTGAAATGCCCTCAATTTAAAGGAATTAGCAAAATCCAGAAAGAGAGAGAATAAAGTCAAATAAAAAATATAGATCAAAGTTTAAAATTAGTTAATAAGCAAATAACACAAAAATTTACGAGAATATATCCCTCAACTTGATGCACTTCTTTTCAAAAATTTGGATAAATAGGATATATCTAAGAAAGTTGTAAATGATAAAATTTGCTTTAAAACAAACACACACACACATATACAATATATTTTAAAGAGCTATGTCCAAGAATAGCACCAGGTCTAGATGAACTCAAAGCTGATAATTTTTAAACTTTCAAAGAAAACATATATTTCGGGTGTTATTTAAGCTACTCAGTATGGGTTGTGGCGGGGGGAGATATCTTCATGGAAAAATAAGCTTGGGAGTATAGACAGGAAAATCCTGAAAATGAAGAATAATAAGAAAGGATAAGCCTTGACAAGCATTAAAATACTTTTATAAACTTACATTGCTTCCAGCAGTCTAAAACTGACAGAGAAATGAGTAAATAGATGAATAAGATGAGAGAATCCAGATCCCAAAATATAGGGAATCGACGTGTATATGATAAATATGGCATTTCAAATCAGTGAGTAAAGCATATTATGGAAATGCATACTTTGAAAATCTAATCATTTGTAAGACAAATTAAGCTGGATTTCTATGCTAAAGTTTCATACAAAACTGATTCCAAATGAGTCAAACTCTGCTTGTTAAAATGGAAACCATTCAAATTCCAAGAGGGATCTTGGGAGTATTATTTTAAAATAAAAAGTTTTGAATAAAAGTAATTAAATGGTATCTTAAGTATGACTTTAAGTCATAAAATACTTAATAAACAGGAAATCTACGATGAAAAACATCATTAACAAAGTTAAAAGATGAATAACTTTCTTGGGAAAAGTTTTTAAATGCCAATGCTTTGTACATGAAAAACATTCAGTAACCTGTTGAACTCAGAGAGTATGCACTGATAAGGACATCAGTAGTATGTAATATTATGGAATGCGGTGTCAATCTATCATATTTTAAAATTATGACCCAGTCATTTCAATTCTGAGATCCATCTTCAGAGAAAATCTTACAAATGGGAAAAATATTTAATTATAGCATTTTAATAGGAAAATAAACATGGACAGGGAAGCCTGGCATGCTGCAGTCCATGGGGTCGCAAAGAGTTGGACACAACTGAGCGACTGAACTGAACTGAATAGGAAAAAAAGACTAAAAACACAGAAATTTCATAAGCAGAGATTAAATGAATTATGCTATATTGATACACTGGAATATTAGGCAAATAAATGTCCTTGTAGAAAAATTATATATATACATATAAATATATATGTACTACATACACACACATAAAAATACACATATACACACCATATACATACACACACAATACAAACACATGCACACACCATATTATACCATAATTTTTTACTACTCATAATACCAGCAAGTATAAAGCAAAATAAGGGCTTCCCTGGTGGCTCATTGGTAAAGAACCCCAATGGCAAACCACTCCAATATTCTTGCCTGGGAAATCCCATGGAAAGAAGGAGCCTGGCAGGCTACAATCCATGGGGTCCAAAGAGTTAGACCTGACTTAGTGACTAAAACAACAACATAAAGTGAAATCAATCAAACTAGTGTTCTCCTATTCTGGAAAATAGATTACTACATAAACAAAGGAGGAAAATTTATACAAATTCTGTTCAACTACTACACCATCATTTTAAATATCATTTCATATTTTTATAGATACGGATCTCACCATCTTGAAGGATATATTTGTTTAAAGGTCAAATTCCTTCTGCCTTTGTAAGCACATACAATATATTCTATAAGCATGTATTTTAACTTTATGACTATTTTATCTCTTTAAGAGTATCATAAATGAAATTAAATGCCCTGTATTTCTGGAAGTTAAGTATGTAGAAAGGCTTTTATATTTCTTATATTTCATAAGTGATTCAACACCAACAGGTGGCATTTACTGTTTCAGGGAAAAAGAGAGCACAGAGTAACTCTATGGCTATATTTTAAAATCAGGAAATGTTTGTTTCTGACAGGCCACAAAGTGGAATTCTTCAGTGCCTTCTCAACAATGGAATCTAGGAAGATGCAAAAGACTGACCACAGAAATCTATGCCAGTCTCACTCCCAGGGGATTTTGTAGTCCCATGTAGCAAGTTCTATTTCCCAAAAATCTATCTTTATTATATTTGGGCTGTATATATTAAATTAGAGTAAAATTGCTCCACTTTGCTGAGAAACAATTGAAAATGAACTAGAGCCTGAATTATAACTACTCTTCTTCTGAAAATGTCCAGAATTAACTCTATATAATTTGTGTCAATAATAAAAAGTTTAAGAATTTCCCACCTATCATATATAATATAACAATACAAAGGTGAAATTTTGAGGATCTTAAATAATAATCCTCAAACTTTGGCTAAATAATTATTAGTAGTAATGTTAGTTGCTCAGTCATGTCCAACCCTTTGTGACCCCATGGACTATAGCCCGCCAGGCTCCTCTGTCCATGGGATTCTCCAGGCAAGAATACTGGAGTGGGTTTCCATTCCCTTCTCCAGGGGATCTTCCTGACCCAGGGATTGAGCCCAGGTCTCCCACATTGCAAGCGGATTCTTTACGATCTGAGCCACTAAGGAAGACCTTAAATTATTACTAAGTAGAACATAAATTTCCTCAAAAGACATATGTAACCATCTCAAATACATTCTGCTAAACTATTTTTTATTTTAAAATTGATAGTACAAGACAAATGTTTATAGAAGAAGAAAATGGGAGCCAATATCATGCAAAAATATTCTTTTCATAGTTATATATGCCATCATTTTGTTTTGCTATTTATCAAAAGAATATTTCAAGTATCTTACTTTTTAAAATGTAATTACTAAATATTTTTTCTGAGGCTTTTAAAAGCTTATGGTTGCTTGCATAAGCCCTTAAAACAAGAAGCAATAATTAATTTTTCTTAACCACCAAAGCATCTACTATAATAGCTATTTAGTCCAAAAGCAAACCACAGGAATGAGTGTTGCTTTCCTCGGAAGTGCTTTCAGGAACTTATTATAGCTCTCTGTCATCTACTATAATCAGGGAAAGGGCATTTGGTTAATCAAATTTATTTTGGTGTTGAGAAATTATCTAAGTACATAAGATGTGGCACATGAGCTCTGACTTTCACAATAGGAGACAATGACATGATTAAATGAGACATCTCTCTGGGGAAAGTGATTGGTGAATCTGTGATTATATAGGCTTTGGAATGATTTGCATGTAAAATCTAAGCAACTAGGAGAGGTGGTTACTCGATACACACTTAGGAACCTGGTTCTTGTATTTAGGGGATTAAGTATCTGGAAAAGCAAGGAATTTCTGTATCAGTCAAGCTTGATGATAGAAACCTACGCAATTAATTTAATAGTTATTTAATCTTAACAATTTTCAACCAGATATCAGAGAACATAAAATGTATTGCTTCTACTATTACTACCACTACTAGCAATAAAAGATGCTAAGGAATCACAGAAGCAATTACTATAGAATGAAGCTGAGGGAATGAAGGGGACCTGAGCAAGAAGGACTTGGACTTCTGAGGCAGAGATGCTGTCTGGTAACTATCTGGTACCTCAGGAGATGGTCCCACGGAGCTGGGACCCAGACTTCTAAGAGAGGGGCTTCAGCCAACTGGTACTGGCAGCTCTCAGAAGTCTGGTTCTGGCAAGTGGGAAAACTACAGCCTGAAATCAATTTGAATGAACTATTTGATTGAGTTTGAATGAGCTACTGTTTGAATGAACTGCCACTGCCAAGGTGAAAACCATTAATGTGATGATACTGACAGGCACAGGAAGTATCAAGTTCCTCCCTTTCTCCAGTCACATTGTATCACCTTAACCCCTAATTGACAAAGAATAAGGGGAAACCAACTGTCAAAGGAGAAATGTGGTTTGGTAAAAGTACCAGCCCCAGAATCAAAAAACAGATAAGGGTGGATTTGGAACTGAGACAAAAGTTCAATTATTAGCACAGCTCATCCATTCCTATGCTTCCTTTCCTTTAATTGTTTAGATGTGGTCTGCTTTAATTCTCTGACATGTTTATAATAGCCAATTTAAAGTTTTTATCTAGTAAATTCAGGGTCTAAGCTTTTTCTGGAAAAATTTCTATTGACTGCTTCCCCTCTCTCTTTATCATATACTTTCCTATTTTCATATCTCATTTATGGGGGTCTTAAACTATTCATTTAAAATAATGTAGTGGTGAAACACCGGGAATTAGAATTCCCTCTGACCCATAATCTGTTGGCAGTTATGGTTTATTGGTGGTAGTGGTGATTGTTTGCATGGTAACTTTTGTGTATGAATTCTGTAAAGCCTTCATTCTTTATCTTGTGCACTCACTAAAGTCTTTTCTCAGTTAACTTAATGGTCAGTTAATTTATGGACAGAGCCTTTCCTAAATAACTTGAATCAAGAAGTCTTACATTCGCGTCTATATTTTCCATCCATTTGTTTATATTTCAATCTAAGTATTTTCTTAAACTTAGTTTCCTTTTCACCCACAATCTCTTCAGCTCCATCTAATGTGCTATCAAGCTTACCCACTGTGTTTTTAATTTCTATTTTATTTTCAGTTCTGTAATTTTTACATTTTTCTATTCAAATATATTACTTTTATTTTACATACTATTTTTCTGCTATCTTTCTCAGGCACGTCTTTTATCTAAGCCTAAGAGGCCATGGAAACTGTTCAAGAACTCTGGCTCTCAACTGCCTTTCTCATAATTAGCAAATACTCCCAGTAAAAACACAACCCCAGCTACGGTACTCAAGTTCCTGAGTTATCATCCCCTATGAATCGTGGCCCAGAAACTCATTTTTGTCAAGAGGTATCTTGATGAGGGTGATGGAGAAGAGTGAAAACTGACACCATGGCATCCAGTCCTACCACCTCATGGCAAATAGATGGGCGAAAAGTGGAAGCAGTGACAGATTTTACTTTCTTGGGCTCCAAATCACTGCAGATGGTGACTGCAGCTATGAAATTAAAAGACACTTGCTCCTTGGAAGAAAAGCTATGACAAACCTAGACAGAGCATTAAAAATCAGAGTGATGTCACTTTGTTGGCAAAGGTTCATATAGTTAAAGCTATGGTTTTTCCAGTAGTCCTGTACTGATGTGAGAGTTGGACCATAAAGAAGACTGAGTGCCAAAGAACAGATGCTTTTGAATTGTGGTGCTGGAGAAGACTCTTGAGAGTTCCTCAGACTACAAGGAGATTAAACCAGTCAACCCTAAAGGAAATCAACCCTGAATATTCGTTGGAAGGACTGATGCTGAAGCTGAACCTTCATTACTTTGGCCACCTGATGCGAAGAGCTGATTCATTGGAAAAGACCCTGATGCTGGGAAAGATTGAGGGCAGGAGGAGAAGGGGCGGCAGAGGATGAGATGGTTGGATAGCATCACCAACTCAATGGACATGAATTTGAGCAGACTCCAGGAGATAGTGGAGGAGAGAGGAGCCTGGTGTGCTGCTGTCCATGGGGTCGCAAAGTGTCAGACACAACTTAGCAACTGAACAACAACAACGTGTTGTGTGCTAAGTCACTTCAGTTGTGTCCGACTCTTTGTGAACCTATGGACGACAGCCTGCCAGGTTCCTCTGTCCCTGGGATTCTCCAGGCAAGAATACTGGAGTGGATTGCCATGCTCTCCTCCAGGGTATCTTCCCAACCCAGGGATTGAACCCCCATGTCTTACATCTCCTGCACTGGCAGACAGGTTCTTCACCACTAGCTCCACCTGGGAGGCTGCGAACAAAAACAATGATAGTATTTTAATGTCAATAATTATATTTCTGGGCTTTTATCCTGGGAAATAACTTGAATATGGATAGGTTTACATGTAAAGATGTTTAAAGGAAAATAGTTTTAATAGAAAATGTTTGGAGACAACCTAAGTGTTCAATAATTATAACAGTATATGTCAATTTGTTGAAATGTCATAGTGTCATTATTAATGACATTTTTCAAAACATTTTATAACCTGACAAAGTGTTCATAATTTAATATCAAATAAATTTTCTGGAAAAATATAACTACTTCCTCAAATAAAATTATTTATTTGTAACATCTTACAAAACAGAAGAAAGAAAATATCTTCAAAGATATGAAAATAGAGTTAATTTTAAATTTCTTCTTTATACTTTCCTAAATTTCTGCACTAAAAATTTAGTAGAGAACCATAAGTTAAATTCAGTTTAAACTTAATCTTAAAAAAGACAATGACTAATTTTTCAATGTGTTTAACATAAGAGTAATTTGTCTTCCTCTTCCTTTCTCCAATATAGTTGTGATGTTATTTTTTCCTTTTCTCTCACTGTGCTACTGACATATTTGTTTTCAGGGCAGTCAGATTGTTAGTTTCTTTAGCGGTTAGTTTCTTTATCTTATATCTTTTCATATAACTAAGTACAGTCACAGGATGAACTCATGATGAGTTTTTAAGTTCTGGGAAAGGTAACAAGTGCTTCATCTTCTAGGTCATAACAACTGACAGCCTATAGAGCATTCTAATGAAAGTGATGACAAACGTCTGGCATACTCTCAATGTAGACTTAGTCTTCTGACATCGTTTACATATATCAATGATATCTGAACATGAGCTCTTTACATAATTATTAAAATTCATAGTTGGGTAATGGTATAATAATTGAGACCTACTCTTTTTTAAAATTTTTATCTAGACAACATCTATAAATGTTGTCTTCGCTATCTTTTACCATATTCTGATGTTTTGGCAAAGTATCATTCACTATCATTCTTTCTTATAGAAGCACTTTTCTTTGTCATTACATTATTAATGTAATGACTTCTTGTTGGCAAGCTAAATAATTAATCTTCTATGAATAGATCTGATTTAATTTAAACATGCTAATCTTTTTGCACCTTTCAAGTATGCGATGAGACATCACCTAACAGATAATTAGTTTCAGCAGCTCCATATTATGTCTCACAAATGATGGGAAAACACTGACTGTGTATCAGCCAGAAAATATTTCAAAGGTTGTGCTGTAAAGAGAAATTATGTCAAGTCATATGGCATAGCTATATTTAGGCAAAGGAGAATCTAAATGTTGAACAAATTTAAGAGCTAGAAACTAAGACTTAGACATTAATGCCAAGGTTCTTTCATTTTGAAACAAGATGGACTATTAATAAACATGGCTCAGTGCAGGACAAGTTGTACATTAAGCAAATTATCTCTTTGGTTAGTGTGTTCTGCTTTCATTTGGGAAGAAACTTCAGATCAGAGAAGCAAAACATGTTGCAGAAGGGACACTTCTAAAGTAAAGTGTCTTGCTGATGAGCTAAAATTGGGTATGGTAAGGCAAATGCTACAGATCTAGCCAATGCAGAAAGCACTGGAAAATTCAAGGATGTAAGTACCTTAGGAAGTTAAGCAAGTTAGGAATAGGTTTTGAAAGACTGGTTCGTTCACTGCAGTACTCCACCTAGAGAGAAATGAAGCAATGGATTCAATAATTTGGATGAAGACCTGGCCGCTGCTAGGCTGTATCAGAACTAGGTGCACAACTGAGTTCAACCACAAGAGAAAAACTGAAGTACCAGATCAAGTAAATTCTATGTAGGGTAGAAATAGAAGCAGGATCATTATCTCAGATAAAATGCCATTTTATAAACAGGAAGAAGGAGTTTAGGCAGAAAAGTAGTGCTGTATCTCAAAGATTATATGGACACATGCAACTTAGTTATAACACAAGAATTTTCTGGTCTGTTGACACTAAATCCAATTCCAGCACTTCTGAATGGTAGTTCACATATTAGGAAAAGAGCGTATTCAATATTTGATAGAGAGGGGAGAAATGATGAACTTAGAACAGGTGCAAGCAATTACTTCTTGAGTCAGGCAAAGGAAGTATACATGGGTGTATTGAAGCCAGGTTTCTATACATCTGTATATAAAGAAGCGAATAGGAAAATCACTTATGATTGCAATAATGGTTTTTCCCTTAGTTATGTATTCCCATCAAAACATCTTTCCTATTTCCTATCAGAACCCTTCAAATTATTCTGCACAGAGAGATGGCCACCTCTTCATACATAAAAGCTTCTGGTGGCACATGTGTCCTGGGCAGAGATGTACCAACACACACCAAAGGAACTGAAAATCCTCCCATTATTAGGAGAGTGCTGTCTCTCCTGTTGCTGAATTCGTGGGTCCAAGAATCAGGGGATGGAAGTGGCTCCTCTCATCCTCACACCTAAAACCCATTCTGAGTTTCTGATTCCTCTCCATGGAATTCTGAATTCTTCTGCTTTGGTTGTCTATTTTTCCAGCAAGGTAATGCTCCCTCTGTGGGGCAGCAAGAAGGCTTCTAACAAATTGAGAGTTAAAGCTGTTATCTGGTCATTTCAGTTCTACAAGCCACTGAACCTTCAGAGATGATTGACCCTAATGACCAAGGAAATTAGGCAAGAGAACTATACACAGAAGCCAAGGTTTCCTTGGATATCTCTTAGTACTTTCATGTCCAAGAGTAAAAGTAAATGGAGGATCACAACAACTTCTTTTTCCAAAAAAAAGAACACCTACTGAGGATTCAGACCCTCCAGAAATGAAATCGGGATCATCCAGCTAAGTAACAGAACACCAACTGACTGAGGTCCTTGATTGATGGGGAAGAAAACATAAAATGAGTGGTGGAAGAAAGCAAGCTGTGGGACACATTCTAAGGCCTTCTGTATCATCAGATACAGAAATGAAGTTGCACCAAACCAGCCATGTATGGTTTATTCCTCGCTTTGGACACACACATGCATTACTAATAACTGTCTGGCATTTCAAGGAATTGATGTGAACATTCCTCTATGGTTAAACACTAAGGTTTCCTCTGATCATTCACTTATAAACACTTCCATGTTAAACATGTTTGTATATAAAACCAAACCTGATCATATTCATGATTAATTCCTAGGATATATAGGAAACAGACATAATTTCTGGATATGAAAAGCTTATACTCCGAGTAGATATTAAAAATATTTTCTTAAACATTACAGGAATTCACACTCACCCAGAGGCACTTACGTTATCCCATCTTTGTCAATACTGAGTACAATCTTTTATCAAGAACATCTATATTGTTTTCATAAGCAAAGAGCTACATTATGTAGCTAAATTGATTAGTTAATAAGTTTAATTTTACAGGCTGAAACTTGTCAGTGAATTTTTGTTTACATCTTTTGTTAAGTTTAGTGATGTTTTTAGTATTTGCTTAACAAATATAAAAGATATTTACATAACATTGTTACAAACCCTCTTATCAAGTCATTCTAAATAGTTTCCATGATTTTATTTGCCTTCTACCTCTTTGTTATTTCATTTATAAAAGTTTTCATTTTATGTAGCTAAATATATCTTTTCTTTTGAAATCAACTTTCTTCTTATTCAAGAAGTAGTAGCCTGACTTCTTCAACAAAGGATAAAAAGTTATGAACCTATGGCTGGTTCATGTTGAGATTTGACAGAAAACAGCAAAATTCTGTAAAGCAATTATCCTTCAATAAAAAATTAATTAACTAATAAAAAAGTTATGGACATTCAGAAAAATAAAGTAGATTTTTCTTTCATAGCATCTATTACTTTATCCATTTTATACTTCCATGGACACATTTTGTCTCCTTTATTAGCCTGAAGTCCTTGAAACTTGAATCTATGCTTTATTTATTTCTAAATATCTACAAAACATATAAAGGGCTCAATAAATCTGTTGTTAAATGAAAAAATATGAATTCATAAACACATACTTTATCAGCTTTACAGAGGCTTTTCAAAAGACCTCAAGGCAATGCACATTCATTTATTAATTCTAATATATTCCTTCTTGCTTGTTCATATTTGGATAACTATATTCTATTTCTTGTATACATCAGAAAAAAATAATTTTGAGCTAAGAATTGACATTATACCTAAATATTTCAAAAGTAAATTTAAAATAACAAGGAAGTTTCTTGCATAAAGACATTTACTATAATTTATCATCTCATGAATTTGGTCTCTTCAACTTATTTATGATATGCAAGATTCTTTGTAAGCATTTCATAAGGAAATTCTGTTTTGTGTACCCACAGTGTGTGGTTGAAATATTCCACAAAATAAACCAAGGGAATCACCTTAACTGCAAGTCATTAGGCTATATTTCAAGGAGGAGCAAGTAACTGCTGCTCTCTTCACCTTTTGGAAATTCACCCTTGATTAGGCTATTCATAGTCAAAGTGAGATTAATTCTCAATTAAAATTAATGCATTAAATTGTGAAGAATGTAGGATATGCTTCTGGAGTTACAGTTGGAATTATAATCAATATTGTGTCGATTTCCTTTTTTAAAAAAAACCTTCATGTCTTTGATAAATATCAACATTTTTTGAAAGAAGCAAATCGAGTAATCACAGTGATTACTCTCTTCATGTTAGTATTTTGGGGCTTTGGGAGCTGGAGAGGAATAATTATTATGTGAATTCTTTCATGCTGATTGTAACGGCTCTTAATACCATTCTCAAGGAGCTACAAAAACTCACCTTTTTAGGTGAAAGAGCGCTGTGGGTGAGGATTCTTAGTAGAACTGATGTCATTTGCTTATAAGTCAACAGTCCCAGTGTTTTATATGAAGAATGGTTGACTCCAGGGAGGGGTAAGAGGTGATGCTTCCAGTAGCAAATAGATTTCATATAGATTAAAGGGCTGAAATGCCTCGTTCTTTTCTGAATATTTCCATATATCTGCATCATAAGCTTCAGGGGCCTTATCTTCCCAGCAAATGCCCTAACTTAAAACATAGTTAAAAAGAAAAATAAAATAAGGTCTTTCTGATCTCAGTCATTCATATTTGCCTTTCCTTTATGCTTACCATAAAGCTTTCTCTTTCCCCATCTTAGTCGTGAGTTGGAAGTTCAAGATATTAAGCCATCTTTCTCTTTTATAGGTTCTTCAATGCCACCAAAACCATGCATTCCATACCATAACCTAAATTTGTAAGCATTACAGTATATTATATTCCATTATTTATATCTCAATACCTTGTCCACCATTCAGTATCAAAGGCCCCTCCATTTAATGAATTGCTCCTCTAAAAAAGAGGTTTACATTCCTTATCATTCATTTGCACTTATCCAGCCTTTCTCAGCAATTCCACATAGCTCTACTCATAGAGCTACTCGTTCCTGTTCCAGGAACTTTTTCTGCCAGAAAAAGAACAGAACAAACCAATCTGTGCTATTTGTTTTTTATTAGGAACTTTTATTATCAAAAGATGCATGTTCCCTAATAAAATTTCTAGCCGCATACTGATCTAGGAGCATTCTCTCAATGGAAAGGGTCTTTATTTTGTACTTTTATCTTTCTGACATAGAAATACATTGTAAGAAGATTTTAATATCACTGATTTATTATTCCTCTCTGCCGGCCAGTGAGGTTTTATATTTTCAGCCAAACAATCTGTACAGCGTTTCATCTACAAATCTTTACACATGTGCAAAGATACAGCATACAAAGCACGGGGGAGAATTGTGACAGCAAATTCCCAAATGGTCTTCACAAAGCTATTTTATGTCTCCCCAAATTTGAGGGAAGTAAAAAAACTAAAATACAAAGTGTTAGCTATGAAGTTAAAGAGACACTTCATATTATAAAATAGATACAGGCTTGCTATGCAAGGAACCTTTAATCCATTTTTAAAAATAAAAATATAAGTGCTTATACATTTCAAGAAAAATTAATCCCTCATATAAAATGCTATGCTTTAATACGGAATGAGAAGGAAATAAAAAACAAGTATTTTTCCTTTGTCATCAATACATGGATATGACAGATCTTGAAGTTAGCTATTTATCTAGGTTTGGACAGTAATATAGTCATCAAAATAAGATAGTGAATAATTAACAAATATTTCTTTATTGTCTCCTACATGCCAGACATTTTTTTAGCTGCTGGAGCTATAGCAGGTAACAAGACAGATTAGATCTCATAATCCATGGAGATGGAGCTCATAAAGCTTTCAGTAGGGAAGACAGATAAAGAAAAAAGAAAGAAAGAAGCAAGTAAATAATTGAGATAATTCGAGATAGCAATGTAGGCTATTAAGACAAAAAATAGAATAAGATAATGACAGAAATGGTGGGCAGGGTTATGGTAGTCTTGTAAGTTCATACTCAAGAAAAAATTTTCAGAAACAGCTGATATAGAACCTAACTACTCATGAAGTGCAGTGAAAGTGTTAGTCACTCAGCCGTGTCCGATTCTTTGCAACCCCATAGACTATAGCCAGCCAGGCTTCTCTGTCTATGGGATTCCCCAGGCAAGAATACTGGGGCGGGTAGCCATTCCCTCCTCCAGGGGATCTTCCCCACCCAAGGATCAAACCCGGTCTCCTGCATTGCAGGTGTATTCTTTACCATCTGAGCAACCAGGGAAGCCCAACTACTCCATAAACAACCATAAGAATTGAACAACATACATAAAACAACAGTTTGCAGGCACTGAGCAGGACTAAGATTTTTAAGAGAAGGGACGTACAGGAGATGATTCCAAAATCTCATCACCCAGCTTTCTTGCTGAGGGCAAAGAGAGCCATTCTCAGCCACTGGAAGAAACATGGATCAGAGTCAGGGGCTGCTATGCAGCTGAGATTTGAAGGTTAGGATATTAGAAGTAAAGAGCTTCAGAAAAGGGTGCATTCATATCAGCATAAAAATTTCTGTGGTGTCTAAGACCACCATCAGAGCTGCACACGAGCAGGACCACAGGCTAACTGGACCAGCAGAGAATGACCACTGGTTGCCTGAAGAACAGCACAGTGACTTCCGATGCTACATAGTGCTTGGGGAAAGTTGACGCTCAGACTCAGCCAGCTTGGAGAGATGCTCATACACATCTGTGCCTTTGGCCGAGAATCCACACTAAAACCATCAAAACTAACCCTAGAAATAAAGGTAGAGACTTTAGTTCCTGGGAGATTAATTGCTTTACCAATTTCATTATTCTTGACATTAGTGTGAAACTAAAGAAGTCACTCCCTAATAAATGTAATATGAATATTCATCTATTTACTTTCCATCTAGGACAAAATGTTATTGCTTTTGTGTGTAAAATTTTGGGTCTTTTTTTTTTTTACTTTTTGGTCTTTTAAGAAAATTTACTACAACAAAAAATAAAATGTTATATGAATCTTGGGATTCACAGGAAATACACTTATTTCTAACTTTTTAGTGACCCTTAAGAGTTTACTGGGCTTCCCTGGTGGCTCAGATGGTAAAGCGTCTATCTGCAATGCAGGAGACCTGGGTTTGATCCCTGAGTTGGGAAAATCCCCTGAAGAAGGAAATGGCAGCCCATTCCAGTATTCTTGCCTGGAAAACCCCATGGACGGTGGAGCCTGGTAGGCTACCATCCATGGGGTCACAAAGAGTTGGACACAACTAAGCGACTTCACTCACTCAAGAGTTTATTAGTTAATGGTAAAAATATACCACCTTTAAGAAATAAGGGGTTGATGGGAATGTGAAAACCTGCATTGACTCAGGGAATGGTAAATAAATAGACGGAAGTCTCCTGTGTGGTTATAATTAGAGTATATGAAGAGAGAAGGATGAACTAACTTACAGTTGCATTCTTCTGCTGTTCATTTGGCTCTGCATATCACTTACACTAAATGTATTCTAAACTATGATGAATATCGGATCATTGATTAGAAAGATAATGTCTTAAGACAAGAAGATACAATAATTTTCATTTGTATAATCCTGACTGCCCTTCAACAAATCACTCATATTCATTATTTATAGGCTTCTTTCTTAGAAAATCATTTCCACCTATCAGCTCCTAAATGTCCACTGAAATGCTTATGAAAACACAGTAAAAACAAGACAGGTAAAATACCACAGAATAATAAGTAATATGTAATTAACTTATTAACATTAATAAATGATAAATCAATAAAAAATATTTCAAAAACAAATGGAGCAGGACAGAAAGAAACTTAAACAAAGTCAGTCACAATGCATAGCCACTGAGTTCTTCATCAAAGAGAGTCTGTAAAGAGGTGGAAAACTCTTTATGACTCAGAAAGCTGGGGTCTAAACAAAGGAGAGGGCTTCCCTGGTGGTTCAGCAGTAAAGAATCCACCTGCCAATGCAGGAGAGAAGAGTTTGATCCCTGGGTCGGGAAATCCATTCGAGGAGGAAATAGCAACCCACTCCAGTATTCTTGCCTGGGAAAGCCCATGGACAGAGGAGCCTGGTGGGCTAAAGTCCATGGGGTTGCAAAAGAGTGGATATTGCTGAGCGACTAAACCACCATAACGGTACAATGGAGAACACCTTCCTGAAATTAGGAAAGACCTATAAACATAGAGCAGAAATTCTTGCTCCAAATAATTAGCTATCTCTCAGATCAATGCTTGAAATATAGAAAAATAGATGTAGATTTAGAATCCAGAAAAAAACGGGTTTAGAAAAATACTACAAGCAAATAAAAATAAAAGTGTCTACAAATGGTTGAACAATTTCTGTAGAGTTTTCAGAGGAAGGATTGGGATCAGTAAACTGTAAATCCACACAGTGTGTAAAGGAATGAAGATTTTCTCAGGATTGAGAAAGTATTAACCTGCGAAAAGTTTGAAAACTGAATATGTACTCTGATTTTGAAAGGAAAGAAATGCATCCAAACAGGGGATGTTAGAGTATGAAAGGAGAGTGAGCACAAAAACCTGTTAAATGACAAGTTAAGTCAAAATAATTATTTATTCATAGTGATAAAATGAAAATATTAAAAAATGACTTCTCAAAAACAAAATTTAAGTAAAATATTTAAGAGCAACAATCTGAATTTTAAAACTTAGATTAAAAGTAAAACAATATGAATGGGGAAGGGCAAAAAAGCAAATGATATTCCTTGCTTTGAATAGCGAGGACTTAAAAATATGTATTTTATTCTTGACTGGCAATGAGAAAAATGTAGACTAAAGGAGGCTTTTAAGGATGGAAAGTAGATTTTCCACAATACTGGGGGGGAAATCAAAACATGGTTTATAAAAAGCAAAAAAGAATTAAGAAAATACTACAAAACAGCAATAAAATGACCTAACATGAAGAACTAGGTGGCTATGCATTCTGACCTACTTTGTTTAAGTTTCTTTCTGTCAGGTTCCATTTGTTTTTTAAATATTTTTATTGATATATCATTTATTAATGTTAATAAACTAATTACATATTACTTATTATTCTTGATTTTCAGTGGTATTTTAACTGTCTTGTTTTTAACTGTATTTTCATAAGTATTTCAGTGGGCCTTTAGGAGCTGATAGGTGGAAGTGATTTTCTAAGAAGCCTATAAATAATGAATATGAGTGATTTGTTGATTTGGGCTTGGCTAGAATAAATATAAAATTATATACAAAAAGATAACAATAAATATAAATAAGATGATCAAAGATGAAATTAAAATAAATTTTAATTTGGCAAAAATTTGAATAAAAACAAAAAGAGAATTTTTCCAATTTATGGTTCAAAAAGGTGAAGTTCACTACTGTGGAGTCCCTGACCAGGTCTTTGGACTACAAGGAGATCTAACCAGTCCATCCTAAAGGAAATCAGTCCTGAATATTCAGTGGAAGGACTGATGCTGAAGCTGAAACTCCAATACTTTGGCCACCTGATGTGAAGAACTGACTTCCTGGAAAAGACCCTGATTTTGGGAAAGATTGAAGGCTGGAGGAGACGGGGACGACAGAGAATGAGATGGTTGGATGGCATCACCGACTCAATGGACATGAGTTTGAGTAAACTCCTGGAGTTGGTGATGGACAGGGAGGCCTGGCATGCTGCAGTCCATGGGGTTGCAAGGAGTCAGGCATGACTGAGTGACTGAACTGAACTGAACTGAACTGACCAGGTCTAGATTCAGTGGAGACACTGATTAAACTTTTAAGTACAGAGCTTCACATATAGTGTTTGAACTGATACCAGTTTGGTTCCTCTGAAGATTTCTGTATTAGAATTAAAACAAATTAAGATAAAGACTATGCACAAAAAATATCATATCAAGATAAACATTTTCACACATAGTTTGAAATTTTAAAGTTCCATGAGAAGTGAAATTCACCCATTTAGGGATCCTTGGCAAGGTGGAGCATTCTAAAAATGGAAGGCATGATATTTTAGTTAGGTAGATGTTAAAAGGCTTTTCTTACCAAAAATGGTTGTCTACAACAGTCCACAGAGCTATGACTTTTGTACAAATAGTAGATTCCAGAAGAAAAGAGAAATAGAAATTTTTTAGAAAGGTAAAAACACTTCCAGACCTTGGCCATTTTAGTCAGTTTAGACTCTTCAGTCCTTCAAGTGTAAAACATATTAACAAAGCAATACTGATGCTTATATTCTTACCAAACCTTAGTGGTTTTGGTGATAAAACTATGATGCCAGCCTTCATAGTTGTCAACCTCTTATTTTCAAGAGAGACAGATACTGTTTACTTGACAGCTGCCTTTTGAAAATACCATTATGTTCTTTCAAAGGGAGAAAGCAATTCTGAATGTTGTTGTTTAACCAATTGTAGTTAGATTCATTGGGCCTGGCTAGAATATTACGGAGACAATAGCTCTTGCTATGCGAATCACTACTATGCGTGCCATCTGTCAATAACAATTACTCTGACAACATCCTGCCTGTAATACACATTTTTGAGACCTGTTGGCATGACACACACAAGCATGTCTTGAAAGAAATCAAAACAAAGTATGGTTGCCAGCATTTTTACTGTTATGGTCATATCTGCCTGAAAAATATAACAAGTAACTATTGTGTAGAAGTAATTCTGATCTACATAATAGAAGGAAGATTTTTTTTAGACTCAATTTAATGTTCATTAAGATCGCTGAAAGAACTGTCACTAGCTTTAATCTCTAACCAGAGTGTCTCCGTCATGGCTCACAACACTAAAAGAAACGCATTTTCTCAATTTTTTACTAAAGCTTAGAAAAATTAAATTGTCCAAAGTCACACAGTTAGCAAACCACTAAGTGAAGGCAGGAAAACTCAATGTCTATCTGGCCTCTCAGGCTATATAACCTTGAACGCAGTGCAGGACTTCCTTCCTTCCTCATATACTGATATCTACTAGTTTGAATATTTCAGAATTTTTTTTCAAAACTACAGTATTTTAAAGTAAATTTCAAAAATATTTTTCATCCCACTCTACTTGTGTCAGCTATACTGTTGCTGTCGTTTAGCCACCCAGCCAAGTCGGACTCTTTGTGACCCCATGGACTGTATGTAGCCTGCCAGGCCTCTCTGTCCATCACTAACTCCCAGAGTTTGCCCAAGTTCCTGTCTATTCCATCAGTGATGCCATCCAGCCATCTCATCCTCTGACGCCCTCTTCTCCTCTGACTAGTATAGTCAACTATACTAGTTTTTAACAAATATTTACAGTTCTCTTTTGTTTTAACTATAGAATTTTAGAATTAGAATAAATTTGCAAGACTACCTAAACCATCTCTATTTTCACTAAAAAGAAAAATGAAGGCATAAAAATTTGAGATTTAGTTACTTAAGTAGTACCAGAATCTAATTCTTATGAATCTTGCCCAGCCCTTTCTCCATCAGTTGATGACAAATGTTAGAAAAAGTTCTCATTCTTGAATTTCTGCAGTGTGTGTATGCCAACTTGACACTTGCTTTCTATAAAAGTAGGCATAAACTTAAACATCCTTCCCCACCCCCCTTTTTTTTTTGCTTTCTATTAACAAGGGCAATGTAGTATTCAGCTGTCTATGTCGATGCCTTCATGCTTCAGTCAAATTACTAACATACCAATTATCCCTATATAGCTTTTCTCTTTAAGTATGTTCTCCTACAACAAAAACAAGAAAATAATAATTCTCTATGCTATAACTTATTTTAGGTGGGTGGTGTTTACTTTCCCATCAATATTTTTTTAAAAAGAAAGAAAATATACAATATATAAAAAGGTTAGCTGTGATTGTCTTCCTGTGAGAAAACTTTTACCTCATGAGTATACTAAGAAGGGGGCTTCCCAGAAGCACTAGTGGTAAAGAACCCACCTGCCAATGCAGGAGACGTAAGAATCATGGGTTCCATCCCTGGGTGGGGAAGATCCCCTGGAGGAGGGCATCGCTACCCACTCCCGTATTCTTGCCTGGAGAAGCTCACGGACAGAGGAGCCTGGTGGGCTACAGTTCACAGGATCGCAAAGCGTCAGACACGACTGAAGTGACTTAATACACACACACACATACTGAGAAGGCTGAAATCAGTTATTAATACTAGAAGACAAATCAAATCATGTGGAAAGCCATTCTTTCAGTAAGCACAAGAACAATTTTTAGTGAAAGTATAAATACAAACTATGTACGTTTACATACTTTCATTATGAAATCATTTTCTTTGGTAATGCAAATTTTAATATTGATATAATTGGTGGTGGTTGTGGTTAGTCGCTAAGGTGTGTCCAACTCCTGCGACCCCATGGACTGTAGCCTGCTAGGATCCTCTGTTCATGTGATTTCCCAGGCAACAATACTGGCAGTCTTCAAAGTATCTTAAAAGATTTTATTTGTAAAGTCTTTACAGTGAAGCACGAAGTCTAAGGAGGTAGGAAGTTACTGTAAAGATCATGATTTATTAAAAGCTGTATCTAAAGAAGCTAGAAAGGTGTTCTGTTAGCTTCTGGTCAGTGAACTTGGTCAGGTGGTCTCCAGACTCAGTTACTTCTGGAATAACCAGTGTTAAAAAATGGTGAAGTCCCATTCAGGCTTGTCTCCCTTTGCTGTCATTTAGCAGTAAACCCAGGGCAAAGGTGCCATTGTTAAAGTTTTATGTGAAGTAAGATCTTCCTATTATAGAACTTCAGGCATTGAATAAGATTTATGAAAAATCTTAATGCCTCCCTTGCAGAAATTGGGGAAACTTGGCTCCAGTTTTGTCTCTACCATTTTATACAGGAAACTTCAGGTTTATTTTTATCACTTTCTAAAATCCCTTCACCTGTAGCATGGAGAAAAGTATTGCTCACATTCTTCAAAAGATTGTCTTGAGAATAAAATCTGGTAGCAGCTATAAAAGTACTTTGTAAAGTGCAGAATACAGAAGTATTAGTTTTTATCCTCTAAACACTAATGGTAGAAATAGTAAATGGTATAACCTATATAGAAGTGGTTTTAAATATGAAGCAAGTGCCTTAAACATGCACCATATCCTTCGATTAACAACGCCACTTCTAAGATTCTAAAGAAATAATTAAAGATATGGCAATAGATATTCATGTATGGTCATTACAGTAAATTTGCTGATAAAAATAGCAAAAACAAACAAGCAAGTAGATAAACTTGGAAACAATCTAAATTACTGAAAAAAAAAGATAATGTCTAATCATTAATTCATCTAGTGATTAAAAAATAACATCCTTGAAAATTAATGATACTATCAAATGTGCATAAAATAATAGGTGAAAAAGTAAAATAGGAAACTGGATGTACAAGACTATTAAATATGCAGTATAGTTACAAACATGTGTGTGCAGGACTTCATGTGTGTGTGAACCTGTATGTGTGTTGACAAAGATTCTTTGTTTGATCAAACTGGAGTCAGTCTCCCGAATCTTCTTCTAGGTCCACTTCCTTGTAAAATCTAATTTCAGCAAGAACTCTGAGTACTTTAGCCAAAATCCCCTACACTCAATATCTGATCTCCCTTAAAATCTGACTGGGTTCCTCAGTCTCCAACATCCTCCAAGAGATGGTTAATCATCCTGACCGGTATTCAGCAAAAAGAATTCTGTTAGGCAAGTTTAACCAGAATTCTCTTCATACTTGATGTTTCCTCTTAGTAATTTTCCACTGATCCCCAGCCTGATACTTGGCTATATGTTTCCACCTGCCCAGGTGGTACTCGGAATTAAGCCCAATTCAATGCTAAATCTTTTTCCTCTATTGTGATAATCCAGATAGGGGGATTTTTCTAACAATGTGTATGTGAAGGAAATAAGCAAAATGGGAGCAAAGTTTCCCTGCTTTGGAAAAGTTCCTTTAGCTGTATTACCAAGCTGTGGTGAAAAGACTCAAGTAAGACGTGGCTGGCCCAAACATGAGATTCAACTTCTAAGGATTCGTGGTTTAAAGTTATTCCTCTGAGATCATTTTCCTTTTATCCTATCATCCCACTGTTACCCACCTCATGAGCAAAAAGACAGCTGGTAGCAGGCCTCTGCAAATGTATTTCTCCCCATCTAGGTGGGCCCCTAGGACCTATCCTATCTTCAGATTACAAGGATATTTTTTGGTAGAATCCCTGGAGGTATGGAAATGAGAAATTAAAAAAAAAAAAAAAAAAAACAGAAATCTTTGAACTGATGCTGGGAAGAAAGGCCCTTCTTGATATTCTGGAGCCAGAAAACAGTAAGATAATATATATGCTTTTCGTGTATTTCAGAGGTTTACAGAGTAAAAGAAACACTGCTCAATGACTGGCATGTGTAGTTTTGCGTTCAGACACCAGTCTCTGATTTTAAAGAATTGTCAAGGTCTGTACTGCTTTCTGGGAAAGAACAGAATTACCCTAAAAGTCAGCAAAAGGAATTCGCCTATGAATATGGAATCTTTCACATATTTGACAACCTAAGATTACTTTTAAAATGACACAGGAACAAGTTACCCTCAAAGTGACTTTTATGTTTATTTGATTGTAGTTGCAAAAAGAAAAGGCACATGTCCATCACTCATCCCCCCCAAAGACGCCTTCACTTGTTCAGGCCTCTCCCCATTTTACCATGTGGAGATGCGTGAGAGCAGCTTTTGCAGAGGGTGTATTTCATAGAGACAGATGGCAGACAGCAGCCCAGGCAGATACACTAAGGCCATAATTCAGTGGAGAGGTTCTGTGTCCATGCACGGAGACTTAAACTTCTTTCTTCAATTCATGAACTCTTTGATACCAAACTTTATCACAGCCAAAAGCAAATCATATGGAGATACTAAAAAGAAGTTAAAAAGTGATAATAAAGCTCTCACTGGGAAATACTAGATTCAATCTCTAATGACAGAGACTATGCAGGTACTTGAGAGACTGAACATGTAAAGGGGTCCCAGATTTTAGAAGTGAAAGTTTCACTACTAACTTCAGAAACTTTAGTCACATCTGATTGAGAACATTCTGCACATGCAGCTAAATACTCTTCAAGTAGTTACAAGAAGCCTAATCCTCAAGGAAGAGTTCCTTTCCTTGGATGCTTATTAGTTGACTGAAACCAATCAAGCAATTTGCAACGGAGAAAAGAAATTCAGCACTGCAGAAACAAACTGCAATCCCTCCATCATCACAGCTTACTTCCCCATCAGAACATTATTGTTGGTATTGTTATGGAATCCTACCTTAGATAATATCTGATTGTAGTTAATCTGATTGAAATATAGAGCACCGATTATAATGTACAGATTTCCAAAACCACGTAGGTAATTATAGGCCTGCATAACAAACTCTGTTCTTTATCCCTTCCAAAGGAAGTTTCATTATCCCCGTATTATCTTGCACACAGAAAGAATTTCCTGAAGGTGACCTTTTTATAAGTGGTAACCATAGTAACCGATTTCCAGCCGCTAACATTCTGACACCACTTGCACACTGCAAATGTTACGGGGATGCTGAGGATTGATGTTTTGTGTTGCCCTCCAGAGACAGAAGCTGCATAAATAGTTACCAATTTGAGAGGAAAGATGTTAAAAGAAATCTAAAGCCATATTTCCCTGCTCTCTTGCTAATCAGACAGCAATCCATTTTTCCCAAGATCTCTGCAATACCCTCACTTAGAGACTATCAAAGTATAAATAAAAGGTGTGATCTTTAGGAAATGTGAGGGGAAAAAAATTTAAGTATTCCTTACTTTACTCTTAAATAGGACATTCAGTAGATAAAGGAGGGAAAAACAAACACTCCTTTGGGAACCTATTCTATTTTAAAGTACCTCCTGGAGTCCCCATGAGCTATAATGGGAGTTATATGCTCTCATCAATGGAAACTGGGTTGGCTGTGTAACCCCAGGAAACTGCAGCTTCAGCACTTGATCCCAAGAGTTAGAAAATTTTCAAGGCAGTAGGAAAGTTAGAAGGTACATCTGCCAATTAGAAGCCAGCCAAGAAAATGCCAGAAAGGAGAGAGGAAGTGACTGGTACATAGAGGCCAGCTGAAAATTCAGACACTCTTGATGTATGAGTAGTGAGAAAACAGCTTTAATATTTAAGCAAGTCAAACACTGTACAGAGTCTCTGCTTCCCTCTTAAAAAAACAAAAAAATGAGTTCACTTATATGGCTTGTTTCCCTCTTTGGGGAGAGATTTGTTTTTATGTTTTCAACAAATATGTTCGTTCACCTCTGGGTTTGTTCTCTAAGATATAAGAAAAGTAATTCTTCTCATTTCTTTTGTATGAAACATTTATTGATGTCAAGTAAGTTTTAAATTGAATAAAGGTTGTGTCTTAAAAATTCAGTTGTTATTCAAATTTTTGGTGCTTCTATACTTCTTGTCATTGTCTTATTCATTTTTTGCACTATTTTAATTAATATATGTGTCCATGTATTTTCTTTATCTTTTTTAAAAAAATTTTTATATGATTCACATTTTATGTATGGTCATTTATCAAGCTACATTTGCTTTCTCATCATTGATCACAATTGTATCCTACAGACTCTCGGTTCTAGCTCATTCTTTTATTTGGCTCCTGTCCACTCAATGTTTCTCAAAATCCGAGTCATCTGGGAATCCATCTAGAGGAAACAAATAGGGGAAAGGCATCCACTAAGATCCTTCTCAGTTTACATCCTTCCTAACCTAGCCCTCAAGTGTTAATATAACTTGTCTCTGGTGACTAATTGTCACTTTCTAAGCACCCTCATGCCCTGCCCTGTGTCTCTGCACAGGTCTCCCCCACGCCTGGAGGGTCTCCCCCATTTCCTCCTCTTCATAGTCCACTCTCATTTTAAGATCCCTCCCCAATATCTCCTCCTTCATGAATTCCTTCCAACTGAATTGAATTTCTCTCTTCCTTGAGTTCCCTCTCCCTTTATTTTTATTTTATTGTACTTTCATATTCTGCAGTTTTATATTTATTATGTCCTTATCTCACATAAAGTTTCTTGCACAGGGAGCTATGATATTCTTGCATCACCTACAATATCATTAAAGTATATGTATAAATAAACTCAAAGAGTTACTCAATGGAACAGAATTTGTTCTTGTCCTTTATGTTGCTTCTCTTATTCTAATTTCTGGTATCCTTGAGCCACATGCTTTGTCAGTTACTTTAAAACTGCTATATTCCCCTGTTTAAAATCCCAAATGTCTTCTTCAATCACTTCTGATGATTCCACTCCACAAAACTTTCAGGTGTTTTGTTACTGTTCTTGTTCATTTGTCTAATAGTTCTTCTCTCAGTTTCCTAAAATATCTTGTGCTTTTGCCAAATTAATCATTTCTGTCACTCTTTTTTAGAAACCCTGACATAATCTTCATTTCTGTCCCACTAATATGTCTCATTAAACACCTCTCTCCCTGTGACTTGGTGTCCACCTGTCACCACCCACGTTCCCTCCTGCCTTGAGTCTCCTGCTCCTCTTTCATTTGCCTTCCCTCTGAACCTTTCAGGTATTCGTCATTTTTATCACGGCTCCTCTTAATCATCTTACCTCTTCTTCTGAATGTTCCTCACAATTTTCTACTCTATTCTTTCTTTGCTCAATCATTTTCTTCACTATTTAAACATTTCCTAATGTGCCTGTTTATAAGAACTTAGGCAAATTTACAAATGCATCACTAACATCTACTGATATAACAGTAGAATTATGGATATTATACAGATAAAGCCATCTGTTTGGACTTTCAGAGTCTCTCTAACACTCTATAGAAACTATGCCATATGAATAGGCAGACAGATAGATGAGAGAGAGAGAAAGCAGTCACATGTCTTCCTAAAGTCACATTATGATTTCAGGCAGTTCTCACTGCCCAGTTCCACAAAGGATCTGGCTTGAAACTCAACAGAAATTTCTGTTACAGAAATAATGCAAGGATTGAGAACAATCATTTTTTTTTTCCTGTGGCTTCCCTTTATTGAACCATGAAAACTGAGTGCTCACCCTGGCTTCAAAGGCAAAGAGAAAACCAGGATTCCCCACAACTTGTAAGAGTCAGAAATGTATCAGATTTGCTACTGCACTTCTGAGGAGATACAGTAAAAATACCTTTATATTCCTCCTACTAGGCACACGTACAAACTCTGGGCATTATATGTAAAACAAATGTAAGAAAACCTGAAAGTTGCACAGACAGCAGACAGGCTAGGCAACTCAGGACCCAAGTGGGGTGAAATAGCAAAACTGAGAAAGGAAAAAAAGAGGGAGAGAATATACAAATAACCAATCACCATGGATGGCTAAGTGGGTTTATTCCTGGGATGAAAAGTAGGTTTAATATTTGTAAATCTATTTAACCCAGCATATTAACAGGATAAAGAAAAAATGTATTTGATCAATCAATACAGAAAAAAGTATCTGACAAAATTCAGCATACATTCATGATAAGAACACTCAAAAAATTAAAATAGAGAGAAAGTTTTCTCAATTTGATATAGATCATTTTTAAAAAATCTAATGGCAACCATATTCTTAGTAAAAAAAAAAAAAAAAAGGCTGAATGCCTCCTCTCCCATCCAGCTGGGAATAAGGCAAGGTTGTCCATTCTCACCATTCTTATTCAACAGTGCTGAGAGCTCCAACTAATGCAAGAGGACAAGAAAGGAAAATTAAAAAATAGAAACTGGAAAGGAAAAAGTAAGACTAGCCCTATTTGCAATGACATAATTGCCTATGTAGAAAAATCCCAAAGAATCTATAGAAGAATCCTTTTAGAATCAGTAAGTGAGTTCAGCAAGGTTACAGATTATAAAATACACATAAAAAACCAATTGTATAAGAAATCAAGGTCTAAATAAATGGAAAGACATACCATGTTCATGGATTAGAAACCCCAATATTAAAAAAAAAATGTAAATACTCCCCAAATTGACATACAGATTTAATGTAATTTCTATCAAAATAACAGTGACATATGTAAAGATTGAGAAAAGTACTTAAAAGCTGTATGGAAAGGAAGAGAAACTAGAATAGCTAAAATAATTTTGGAAAAAAAAGAATTAAATGGGAGAAATCAGTCTATCCAAAGTAAGGATTTATTATATAATAGCTATAGTAATTGAAACACTATGTGTACTGGCAGAGGGACAGACACTTAGATCAATGGAACAGAACAGAGACCCCAGTAATATCCACATGAATACTTTTGTGTAAGACTTATTTTTGACGATGACACAAAACCAATTCAAGAGATGAAAGACAGCTTCCCTTGAGAAAGTAAGTGATACTGTAGGAATCAGATATCCATAAACAAGCAAACAAAAAATTTGACCTCGACCTAAGCCTCATACTTCATGCAGAAATTAATCCTAAATGGATAACAAACTTAATAAAAATTTCCTAAAATTTTTAGGAAAAAATACAGGATAAAAGTCTTGGGATCTAGGGCTAAGCAAAGAGTTTGTAAACTCTTGACACCAAAGGCAGAATCTGTAAGAGGAAAAATTGATAAATTAAATGTTATTAAAATAATAATTTTTTTCTCTGTAATGCAATTAACACAATGAAAAGACAAGCAACAGACTGGAAGTAATTACCTGCAAGCCATACATTTGATAAAGAATTGATATCTAAGAACTCAGTTGCAACAAATACAGAGACAGAAATAAAACAAGCAAACAAAAAAAAAAAAAATGTAATCCAATTAAAACACAAACAAAAGACATGAAGTGACATTTCTCTGAAGATATACAGGTGGCAAATAAACACATGGAAAGATTTTCAACAGAATTAGCCAGAAGGGAATGCAAATAAAACTACAATTTAATACCACTACATTCTATCATAATGGCTAAAAAAAAAAGTAATGTCAAATGCTAGCAAGCATATGGAGAAAGTCATACATTGTTGGTGGAATGTAAAACAGTAACAGCATCTGGAAATGGTTTAGCAGTTTTGTTTTGTTTTCTTTTACAAAACTTAACATAGCATATAAATCAACAGTTACACTCCTGAGCATTTATCCTAGAGAAATGAAGATTTGGGTTCACACAAAACCCTGTATATGAATGAATATATATATATATGAATTAAACCAACTTTATTTTTAATAGTCAAAACCCGGAAACAACCAAGATGACCTTCAATGTATAATCTGTTAAACTATGGTACACCAGTGTATGGTATAATATTTAACAATAAAAAGGTACAAACTATTATTACATGTAAAAACTTGGATTACTCTCCAGAGAATTAAGTTGAGTGGAAAAAAAGGGCAATCCCCAAACATTACATACTATTTGATTCTTGAACCATATATAATATTTAAACATATTTAAAATCTAAAAAATTACAGAAAAGGAAGACAGATAAGTGGTTGGCAGTGGTTAAGGAGGGGTTAAGGATGGAAAGGAAGTAGATGTGGTTATTATAAAAGGGGAGCATATGGGATTCTTGCAGTTGTGGAAATATTTTTCATCTTGATAGTATCAAGGTCGATACTCTAGTTGTGATATTCTAATAGTGTTGAGAGATGATTTCTATTAGGAATCACTGAGTAAAGGGTACATGAGATCCCTTTGTATTGTTTCTTACATCTGAATGTGAGTCTACAATTATCTCAAAATATTCAATTAAGAAATAAAATTTGTAAAGCTAAAACAAAATAGTTTCTATTCAGAAGATTAAAATTTTTATGCACTAAGTATAACAAACATATTGCTTCCGATACAGGAATTTGCTTCACATAAGATGTCTGCAAATAATGCAAATGTTCAGTAACAAAAGTACCAACCTAGAGAAAATGTACATTTCAGCAGAAAATCAGGCTCTCACAGTTTCACTGGTTTGATGGGGGGAAAAAATTAAGGAGCTTCTTGAATATTACTCAAAAACAAAGTGGCTCCCCTGGTAGCTTAGCTGATAAAGAATCTGCCTTCAATGCAGGAGATCCTGGTTCGATTCCTGGGTCAGGAAGATCCACTGGAGAAGGGATAGGCTGCCCACTCCAGTATTCTTGGCTTCCCTGGTGGCTCAGCTGGTAAAGAATCCGCCTGCAATGCAGAGACCTGGGTTCGATCTCTGGGTTGGGAAGATCCCCTGCAGAAGGGAACGGCTACGCACTCCAGTGTTCCAGCCTAGGTCGCAAAGAGTCGGACAGGACTTAACTTTCACTCACGCACAAAAACAAAGACCTATCTCCTCATGCCCAAATTGAGCAATACCATAGTGTTTTGTTTGTTTGTTTTTCCTCTTGAGAAAGGTATTCAATCTTACCTAGAATAGCAGGTCAATTAAAAAGACCTTAAAAAAATGCTTTCTTCTTTTCCCTAACTTTGTGACATAAAATTTTAAAAACATCTACAAATCTATTTTTTTAATTCTCTTTTAGAGAAATAGTCTTATTTGATAATGTTTTATGCTGGAATAAAAGACTTCTCAAAGCAGGAGAACATGATGCTATTATGTAACTGTCCCAAAACACCTACATCATTTTGTTCTTCATTATCTGTTGCTTTTTTCTCTTTTAACACCTTAGTGAGAAATATTTATCTGGGCCATTTGCTTGCTCAGATGGAGATTTTAGGGAGAGAGGAAAAAATCAACAATCTAAGAAATTCAGCAGCATATCTTCAATCCCTGAACACTACCTTCTTTAGAGAACTTATTACCTTATTACTTTTCATGAAAGCTGAAAGCACATTATGTAGCTCTCTATTGCCTATCAAGCATTTCCACCACATTTGGACTTAGTAGGCCTAAGAGTTACCATAGCTACTAATTAACTCTGTCCTGAATGCATTCACTCCATAGAAGAGATTGTTTATACTATGTAAAAATGCTTGTGCTCTAAATAAATTAATAGAATACGCTAGATGCATTAAATCATACTGCAAATAAAATCAATTTACCTCTCTTATTAAACAATGAAGTTTTTTTAATTTAAGCCTCAGAATCTGCAGTATTTTCAACTTTGACTAGTTCAGTCTAAAATACAGCTAAAATGTGGTCTCCCTCCCTCTTTTTGTTTTTAAAATGTGATATATTGTTTGTTATCCTTATAAACATAATCTATATTTTTCTGGATCCAAAGTCATGCTTGTAGTCAATTTTAATGCATTTTAATATTAAAATAAGATTTAAATGTAAATATTTTCTAAGTTATTTTATTACAACAAATTTTAAAAGTATATGCAAACCATTACAATGGCATATTTTTCCCTAGAAAGAAATAGCTTCTGATTATACAGTATTTGAGACAGTAGGAAAAAAATTCATAAGATTGCCTTTTTTCTAATTTCCACCTAATATTTTGAATTTTCTTATCAATTTATCTGAAATTTTAAAGATTTGCTTTTAAATTCTGTATTTTATATATATGTGTGTTTAAATGCTTATATTTACAGCATAAAGTTATCAAAATAAAAATAGAAAAAAATAAGTATATTTTAGCCTATGATAGTTGTACTAATTTAACATGAGAAATTATCCTAAATGTCAACAAATAACACATTTATGAGGAAATTAATTTCACAATGATTTTTATCCATTATCCTCTTAAATTTGGTTAATAAATTACCCAATAATCATATACTTTTCTAACACTGCTACAGTATAAATTAAAAAAGGAATGTTTTCACTACCTAATTTACTTCATTTTTGTTAGTCCTAATATACATCTTGTAAAATAAATTCTATATCCACCTCTGAGGAATACAAGATTCATATAATAATACTGGGACAAACAACAAGAAGAAGCATTTAACAGAAACAAAATACCTGTGGCTTCACCTGAATATCTTAGAGTGGAAGATGTGAAAGCAACTCAAATCCATATAATCACCACAATTATCCTTCCCATTAAACCTGTTATTCTTGTGGTTCAGTTCAGTCACTCAGTCGTGTCTGACTCTTTGCGACCCCATGAACCACAGTACACCAGGCCTCCCTAGCCATCACCAACTCCTAGAGTCCACCCAAACCCATGTCCGTTGTGATATTTCCTTATATATTTATGGAACGTCACCTACCCATTTAAACCAGAATTTAGAAGTGATCTCTTCGATCTAACCCCAACTCCTGTCTCACACATTTACCTACATCCAGTGGGTCATAAATGCCTTAAAGCATAACAGTCTCCTGCTTCCCCCACCTCTAATAACAGTTTTATGGGTAAATTGTATTTTTCCTCTTTCTATATTCTCCAATAATTGTGTGTTACATTTAATAATAAAAATAGTATATTTCAAATGAATTAGCAGATTGTTAAGATGAACTAACCCATCCATCTATCCATTGAAAAAGGTCATTCCAATGGTTTTGTGCAAACATTTACCTTAGTTACATCACGTTTCTGCCCCTAATCACTGAAATGAATGGTGCCAGGGTCTCCAATTCTGTCTTATCAGTTACAGAAAGACTGTCTCCAGATAGCTTGCTTTCAGAAATAGGACATGGAATAGAGAAATGTGAGCTCTCTAAATGAATGCACACTGCATAGACTTTGAAAGCTTGCCCTACCACAGATGTGGGATTGTGACTGCTAATGACCTTCAAAAAACAAGATATTCATTATAACCAGGTCATACTGACATTTTCCTTATAACTGGAGGGGGAAAAGTCACTTTCAAAAAGCCACTGAAAAGTCACAGAAAAACTTTTCAAAATTCTATGTAAAACCCGTCCTCCCTAAATCCTATTGATTTTTTTTCTGTCTATTTTACCTTGTTTATTGTTCTTAGGGACACTTGGGGATAGAGGTTGGTATGTTTAGAGCATAGCAGAGGATGCTGCAAAGCCCCTTGAGTGCTGATCTCAGGTAAGAATTCTTTTCATTTGATATCTGGAGCTCTCGAGCTGTAAAATGAGGGTAATATTCCAAGCCCTAACCATTTTGATGGCAGAATTATAAAGATTACAGAATTGTAAAACTGAATGAGATACAGGTAAGATTTGTCATTGGATTTTACTGATAACCAAATTATAATCATTATGTTTGAAGGAGAAGAAAGGTAACAATGAGCATTGCCCACATTAGATAGAGCATCACTCCTGTGGACTTCCCAGATGCTATTTACCTGAGAAAATATCTTTTTTTAAAGTAACTGAACTTTTAGTCACTTGGATGCAAAGAGGTTTCAAGAATGATCACCACTTTGAATGGAACTGTTCTTTCTTTTTCCTTGAGGCCATCAGCAAAGGTCTATAATCTATACCCTCAAACAGACAGATCTTCAAGAAAAATTGCCAAAGAGATGGACAGAGAAAAATTCTTGCTAAAAAGCAGCTGAGCAGTCAACTTCTTTCAATGACAGCTCCATTATCACACTGATTGTTTAAAAAAAGAGAGAGAGAAAAAGAAAAAGAAAGAAAAGCTCTATTTCTTTTAACAGGTTAAGAAACTTCTAAACAGTATCCTTTAGTAATCTTACCAAGAAGCAAAATATTAATAATAACTTTGCAAGCCTTGGTGTCACTCATAAAGAAACCGAAATCCTTGTGTTTTTCAGCATTTTATCACTTAAAGACAGTTGAAAGTTTTTTTCATTGCTCTAGATGTTATTTTCTTCGGCTAACTATCATTTTCTGTAGGTAGAGCACTGATCCGTTGTGTCTGAGGGAAAAAAAAAACAAAAAACCACACAGTCCTTGCCTGCAACCAACAAACCTCATAAATCTTTAAACTGATTTTCAGAATAAAGTGGTCTACTTCCCAAAGATTCAGTCTCCAGAAATGAAGCTTCATGCTCATGGAGATTGAGCATGGCTCTTTCCTTCCCACCTGTGCAGTTCCTCTGAAGACACAAGTTCAAAGCTTTGGTAAAGTGAAGTACACACTACCACTGGAGTCCTTGGTTTTCCAAAAAAGGGCAAAAGTATAGAGATAGAAGCAATATGGCACCATAGTCAAAACAGAAGTTTACAACACTAGCTTGCTGTGTGACTTATGGCTATTCACTCACCATCTCTGTTAGCATTTCCCTATATATAAAATAAAAGAGAGGCTGTAGCTTAATGCTGTCCAAACTCAGCAGGGAACCGTATCAAATAGAAAATTCCATTTCATGGAGCCCTTTGAAGTCTTTCAGAATAGTAAATCTCAAAGTACAAAAGTACCATTAATGACAGCTTAGCAGTCAACTAGAAAGGTACAGAAGGAAGAAGTGTGTGGTTTACTCTTTCTGACAATGTTCTATGTACTGAGGCTTTACACAGAGACAACGGGTGTGCTTTTGTAGTGAGAAAATCAAAGGTGAAGGTAAAGAATTTTAATTTTATGAATCACAAATAAGGCATCAGCAGAGCTGCAGGAATTTGAGAAGAACAAAGGAAAACATACATTGGATCAGTCACTCTCAAATTCCAAAATACCTTATACTGAAATGGTGACTTTTTTTTTTTTGCAAATGATTTTTACTAGATTTTTGATCTTTAAGAGATTTTTTTAATCTTTTAAGATATATTTTATCTTATTTTTAATTTTTAATTGAATGAAAGACTCTTAATTCTACAGTGCTTTACAATTTTCAAAAATTTCACACATGTGATCCCACATAACCCCATTAATAACTCCTTTTTCCCCCTTACCCCTCTTTTGTCCCTTTCCCCTCCCTCACCCCACTGGTAACCACTGGTTTGTTCTCTATATTTGTGAATTTGCTTCTTTTTTTTTTTATTCACTAGTTTGTCGTATTTTTTAGATTCCACACATAAATGATACCATACATTATGGGTCTTTCTCTGACTTATTTCACTTAGCATAATGCCCTAAGAGGTTTTTAATTAAAGAAAATATGTCACCATGGGTAAAAGTTTGCTTCCTTTATTACACATATACACACATATATCTTAGTTTTTTTTCCCACCTACATATGATACATCTCACATTTCATTCTGGAGATATCTACTATATGACTGTCAAAAAGAGGTACAGGATGACACTTCTATGTAGATCAGAAATGATAATTTATAACAAGTGTTAACCACCCTTCCAGAACCCATGACAAATACTACTGAACAATCAGAGAAAGTATGGCCAGGCAACTATTGTCAATGGTTCACACTGGACACAGTTGAAACATGTTTTCCATTCCTATTGATGAAAAGAGCACTGGGATAGGATCAGAACTCTGGTTTCTAACATTGAATCTGTACTATACTCTACCAAGTCACATAATTCCCCATGTCTTGGTATTTCCTGCAAAAATGAGAGTTTAACTAGGTAACCCCCAAACTAAAACCCACTCCAGTTATTTGTGATTCCAGTATATACAAATGTTTCTGTCATACTACCAGAAACTCCACCACCGCTATACTATGTATATTCACATTAATGTATAATATTTCATAACTAGTTTCAGAGTTTTGTGCCACACAACACTCCCCTCCCCCCCAAAAGAATGCTTTAATATAGGAAATACGTTAAAATTAACTGATCAGTTATGACCCCATTTGAATGAGCTTATCAAGTTCTTTCTACTCAAGGAGCACATCTACACTTCTCTTTTATACTCACTCTCTATTTTCTTACTAATTAAAAACGTAACTAGATCAATTAATTGTTTTAGTTACAAAATCAAAAATTACTGTGTAATACAGTAAGCATGGTCATTGGAGATTTCTTTCAGAAAATTATGAAATCTTTATGTTCTAATGACTATTTAGTTAGTATTCACTCCTATCTCCCTAAAAAGACTGATCGTTGGTATCGAAAGGAACACTAGATGCAACTGTAATAGTTGATAGGATTAGAATGTGGTATATTAGTGTTAGAGCATTCCATTTTTGTATCTCCATGGGACAACTTTAAAAAATCAGATTTTATATAAGAGAAAAGAATAGGATACAGAACATTGAAGAAATATGGCAATTTTAAGTATTAAAGAAATAGTGGTGTGAGGAACAATATTAAAGAAGGGTACTCACGATCACCAACTCAATCTTCAAGGAGAAAATGAATTAACCAGGGAGATGAAACCATAGACATGGTTACTCACTCTCACCTTCAGCCAGGAATCAGACTAGAAATCAGGGAATCACATTCTTTCTATAACACTGGGCAAGTTGTTTCATCATGGAAATCTACTGTGTACATTACAAAACATGAGGGCTATTGTCATGTAATCTATAAAGATATGCATCATTTAGTATTATATAATTATCATATATGGTTATATATTAACAAAATTGATCTTTACTCAATATTGGAAAAGTAAGTGATTTTAAAGTTTATTTATACTCTGACATTAAACTCCCTTACATCAGGTGAAAGAATTAATTAGTTCTCTTAATTAGTTCTCTTACTTATAAATAAAAAATTATGATTGTATCTGTTTCCTAGGGCTTTCATAACAAAGTACCCAAACACTGTGGTTACAACCACAAGTTTTCTCACATGTATAAAGGTCAAAAGTCTGAAATTAAGGTGTCAGCAGGGTTGTTTCCATCTTTGGGGCTCAGAGGGTGAATTTGTCCCAAGAGTCTCCCCTGGCTTTTGTTGTTTATTGGCAAGCCTTGGTGTTCCCTGGGGAATAGCAATATAACTTAGTCTCTATTGTCATGTGGTGTTTTCCTGTGTATGTATATAAGTCTGTATCTCTTCTTTGTATTTTAGTCTGTTTATACTAACAAAAAAAACTGGATAGATTATTGAGACAACTATCTTGAGATCATACAGCTAATAAGTGAGGGAGTTTAGTTTCAACACAAATCTATCTGACTGCAAAGTTTGGGTTTTTAACCACCACTAGAAAGTTTTATATTTGTCTGGACAATCACAGTGTCAAGTATAGACAAGAAAGAAGGGAGAACAAAATGTACTGAAATTGGAAGACAATGGAAGTTTAACCACTTGCATAGCAATGCTTACCACAACTGTGGATTCAATTAAATTACACTCAAAGTGTTCCCTTTCTGGTTTAGTGTGTTCCCGTTCTAGTTTGAAACATTAACACTAGAAAATGGATCATTACTGGCATGAGTAAAGCTTACTCTTTGCTAGCAAACATCATGGAAGCAATTAGCCCAGGGACAGACTTAAAGCTCCATGAGGACTATTCGGTTTATCATGACAGCTTCAGGGTCTGGCACTGGGTCTTCAGTTCTGCCACATAACAGCTAAACACCTAATATTTCATAAGAACTTACTAGGGGACAGATAATGTAGTAAATGCTTTCCTTACATTATTTCATGCTATTTTCACATGAATGCTTTGAGAGATATTATCCTTATTTCTACACTAGGAAACCAAGGCTCAGAAAAAGGTTATGAAGCTTATGAGCGGTGCCACTGAAACATCAAGCCTAGTTAATAAATTACTAACCTTCACACTTTGGATAACATAAAGGGCAATATACATTTACCAGCTGCCCAGACATACCACTAGCATCTACATAATTAAATCCTTCCAGAAGAGTTGGAAATCTTGGATATAACAGTAACTGTTGACAACTGCCTAGTATCATCATTGAGAATGACAGGAACGAGAAAGCTAATGACTTTAAACCTAGATTTTTCTCCCCAGAGCCATTAACTCTCCAAGCAATCCATGAAAGCCAGGTATTGTTGATATAAGCATTTTTAATTCCTAAGAGAATAATAAACCTAGAAAACATAATAAAAAAATGTAGATTTCTGTTTCATTAATAAGGACATTTTTTGAGACATATGAAATAAATTCTTTAGCTTTGCTATGTTCAAGGAGATGGCTTTCTCAGCAAATTGGCTCATCACATTTGGGAAACATGCCTTGAAGAAGGTTGATTAAAACAGAAATAAAAGTAACAACTGGTAACAACAGTAATCCTGATGATCATACAGCAGATGGTAGCCTCTTATCAGAGACAGACAAAACAGCATGCCACATGTCCCCCAGCTCATCTTAAACAGAGCGGAACTAGCTACCACAAGGAAAGAGGCTATGATCAGAGAGCAGCTTCCATTTCTAACGTCTCACATCTAGCTCTTCTTCATCCACATTTTCTGCTAACAAAGCCACACCATCCAGTTATATGGCATGATGATGGGCAAATTCTATTCTACAGATCCACCGATTATTCCCTCTAAGTATCACCGCATTTGTAGCTGAGAAATACATAATCATGATGATAAAGTGTATAGAGTACTTACTATTTACCAGATAACTAGACTGTGCACACAGTACGATGTACTGTGCTAAGAATTCTACAAGTGTATCCCATTTGGTCTTCAAAAGAAATAATGATATTAATACAATTACAATCCCCATTTTACAGAGGAGAAAAGTGGCGATTTAGGGGTTCAGTTATTTGCAGAAAATCAAATCCAAGTCTCTTTTACTCCCTTTCATTTGCTCTTAAACCCTACATTCTGCTTAATTCTACCTGTTAGCCAGGGACTAGTCAATAACACATTACTCTGTAGTCACAGAGGAGTTGCAGAGAGCAAATCCTGCAATCTTGATATCATACAATTCTTGTATCAGACAGAGTTGGCAACAGGAAACAGTATTGAGCCCACACCTTAAGACTTAAGTGATGAGATTCTTTGCAGAGGTGTTGGCAAGGTTAATGAAGAGACAAAGGATGTAGGTTGACGTTCACAGAGATTAGCAAGAGAAGGAAACAAAGGCCAAAAGAAGATGGGAAGAAAATAGTATGAATGCAGAGGAGCTGTAGCTGCTTAACAAGGTCAAAGCACTAGAGCCAGGAAAGAGCGAGGACAAAATACCCCGGCCTCTTTCCTTCTTTTTTCCAATATTTGACAGTGCTTCCCATTGGCAGACTCAACTGAGAGCCATTCAGCAAGGGATCCCAGATGATACAGTCTTTAGAAGCCAAGGACACAGCCCAGAAACAAGAGAACGAATCCAGGGAGGCACACCAACACACTTATTGTGAAAGATTTTGAGACCATGCTTCTATCTGTATGCCGAGACTGATGTCAAGGTGAAAGTCTGAAAGTAATCTGATGGATAATCAAAGCAGTTATCACTTTTCAGTCTGTGGCCTTTTAAAATTACCATACCCTACTGCCCACACAATTTCTGCCCCCTTAGATATGCTCTTTTATTTGCCAAATGCCACAAGGTCAGCATTATTTCAAGAGAACAAAAAATCTGCTTACAGCAGAAGGAATCTTCCTCCCTTGAAACTGTCACCATTATAGTCATCGGGCTGTGTTCTTTCTGATAAAGGCTGTCTATTGGGTTCCACGGTTCCCTGTAGAAGTTACCCATTTGTCATGTTTCAGAACACCCAGAAATCTAGCTCTACAAAAATATGTGGAATATAGTGATACAATCATAGCAGAAACATGAAGGCTATAAGAAGTTCTATAAAGAGGGTTGGTAGAGGGTGAGAGGAAGGATTTATGTTTTAAGCAGACTAGGGAAATTGATACTTATCTACTGTGACCTGATTCAGTGTGGATTCCATGATACTCTAGAGATAAAGATTAAACCAAATGAGACTGACAAAAGAAGGTTTTAGGAACGGATCCACCAAGATTCAAGTCAATTAACACTTAAATCGTGCTCCCATTTTCAAAAGGTTTAAAACTAGTTTAAATTGGTATCTAGTTTTGCTTAGCAGTTCTAACATTTTAAGTTAAAAGAAGCAATAAATCAGTCCCTGAGACAGGTATTCAACTAAGTATTTCCAAAATATCATCAACAATGATAGATTAAGAAAACATAATGCCACCTTATTTGATCATATCAGGCTGTTTTTTTTTTTTTTTCTTTAATCTTGAGAACAGCCCAAAGTTAGTTTTCACTGGTAAACTGAGAAACACAGGTCATGAAGCAACAAAACTGTGTAAATAAACAAAGCTAAGCAAATTGCATTTGTAATATTGCTTACTTCATTATTTGAACAACTTTAGAAAAATGCTAACAGCCATGCATTGAAATTACACATGCCAACTAGGGCATTTTCTATGATCCATTAGGCTTCCTTCGATAGAAAAATTAATTATGTTGCCATTTCATAATTCTCTCCTGAAACATTTATGTAGGTGTCAAGGATTCTTTCGACACAATTTATAGCCCCATGATTAAAACATCTTAAAACATTTAAAATGTGGTGTATAAGTGGTGAAATTCTGTGGACTGAAATGCATAATAGAAGTGAAAGTGGGAACTTTTGAGAAACAAAACATTAAATATACTGATGGGACTTAGAGTTTTTCCAAGGATGTATTTGTTGTTGCTTTTCTTTTTCTCTGGATTTAGATTTGTCCTAAGATGCTGAGATCTTTTCTGATAGATCTCTGAGAGAAAATTTGAAGACAAATGTGCCAATGTTCTATTCTATTTTGAGGTTCTATAGAAAATGTAAAGCAATATAATTTGCTATCCCCACATTATATATTCATATTTATTTTTCATAAACTCCCTCAGAGTAAAAAACATCCATTTTAAATTTTCAAATTATTATTCACATTCCAGTGTCTTTCCTCTTGGACCTGTTTCTCTTGATATAAATCTCTATGTAGTTTCTCAAGTCGACATGGTAAAGGAAAACAATTTATAGGAATTTGTTAGCTCCCCTACCACAATTAATTTTGAAATGTAATATCATTTTCCAGCTGCAATTATTCTAACATATACCATTGAGAATCACCAGAAGAAAATGTTTTCTGGTTCCATTGTTATATCCTTCTCAAATCTTCTTTGTACTAGTAAACTTAAGAGTTCAAATCTTCTGTTAAAAATGCATATTTTTCAATCTCATGTTATTTTAGAAGGCCTTGAACTAGTCTGTCAGGTGTGGAGAGTGTTATGAAGCACCTACTGTCTTCCAGGTGGCGCAGCTGTAAAGAATTCGCCTGCCACTGCAGGAGACACGGGAGATGCAGGTTAGATCCCTGGGTCAGAAAGAAAGAAGACGAAATAGCAACCCATGCCTGGATTTTCACCTGGAAAATTCCATGGACAGAGGAGCCTGGTGAGCTACAGTCCACAGGGTCACAAAGAGTCAGACATGACTGAGTACCCACACACGACTACCACGCTCTGCCTTCTAGGGTCCTTCCATCAGTCTTATGGGACAGAAAGGGAAGGTGGTATGATCTCATTCTGCTGTTGAGGAACTGCAATTTAGTGAGGTTAACGACCTATTCATTGATTCAATCAAGTTGTGGTGGAGAGGACAGGAGACAATCTGGGGTACCTAGCTCTTTGTTCCTTGATTGTACAACATGGCTTCCTGGCAGGAAGGATCTCAATTTAGAGGAGTAGAGGACTCCAAACATCCCAGTCTCCCTAAAACATAGAGAAACTCAGTTGTCAAACTGCACTTCTCTAATGCCCTCCACGGTGGTCACCTCAATCTCCTAGGCCAAGACTGTAAGGAACCCTTTGGGGCACTATACTTCCCAGGTGCTCAAAAACCCACGGAGTCTGCTGCCAGTTAATTTCTTTTCTTTTAAATCCACTATTTTTTATTGTGGACTCTAAATTAGGACTCTAGGTTTTATGTCTGGCTGGGCCACTAACTTGCTATCTTATCCTGAGAGATGAATGTGCCCTCTCTACTTAACTAGCTGCCAAATGACTATAATAAGGGTTATCTCTCAGGAGTGGTGTGCAAATTCTTTTATTATAATTGCTATATTCCATCATGCAGAGGAAAATGCTATGCCAATTACAGATTAGGACTAGGTTAGATGCCAGTAAATCTTAAGCAGGATAGAGAGGAAATTTATCAAGAATGACTTTCTTAAAAAGATGTATAGCATCAAATATTTATAGCATTAGAAAATGAATTTCAAGGACTGTCATCAGTATGATAGCCTTCTCTCTGAAATGTTAACACCTAACATTGACAGAAAAAATTCAAAGTTGCTACTGAGCCTAGAGTTTTCACTCGAAAACAAAAACAAAATGCAAAACTGCAAAGCAATCTAGGGAGAAAAGCAGCAGGCAAGATTTCAAAGGATATTCCAGTTGCCCAAACCAATGCTTCCTGCTCAGCTTGGTTAACCATGTGGCTTTGTCATTATTATCTCTTCTTATTACCCTCTCCCCACCAACCAGTTATTTACCAGATCAAACAATCTCCATTATACATCAAGTAAAAGTATTTGGATGCCCTGTGCTTTGTCTAATTCTAGGTGGGCACAGTTATGAAGAAACAATGTAATATGTGGGGATAGAGTTCATTTCCAATGGGTGATAAAGGTGTTGCAGAGCCTTTGCCAATAACAGAGTATGGATAATTTTACTGCAGACCATAGGGAATGATTTATGAATGATGCCCGCAGAAAAGACCAGGGCTGGCCTCCCAATTAATCAAAATCTAAAGCATCTTAACAAACAATGCCATTCTGGTCACTGGAAGCTCATTAGTTGAAGATGATCCCCCAAGTCTTCAAATAGCCTTAAAAGAAACCATATAATGAAAATAATCTATCAGCAAGGAAGGGATGAGTACTATCTCTTAATGAGACAAACCCAATGGCATGCTTAATATAAATAAAGTCTACTCTAAATATGCATAATTTGTGGAGGAACTTTAATATATGTTTATAAAAATAAGAAATGACCTCCTCTAAAGAAACACTAAAACTAAATTATCGGTTTCCTAGTGACTGTCCACATCATTACCTGATCTAAGAAGCATTTATTCTTACCTTTTGTTACAAAAATTAATTTCATTGTGTGAAGACAATATAGACAGTCTTTTTGGTTCACTATGTATACTATAATCAAAACCCAGTCCAGAGTTTTGATTGGTTAACTGGGTGCTATAATTCATCAACGAAGCTGGCAGAGGCAATGCTACAAAGAAAACTGGCAAAAGAGCTACTCACATAGATAACATGGCAATCAAGAACTATCGCACCTACATCTCATGTGGTTTAATGCTGAACATTTTACCACATATCCACTTGATCTTCTGACCTCCAACACAATAAATGGATACATCACCATCATTGTCTCAAATTACCTATAGAACATCCACAAAGAGCACTGAGTTTCCTCATTTTTTGTTTTGTTTAGTTGCTAAGTCATGTCTGATTCTTTTGAGAACCCATGGACTATAGACCACCAGCCTCTAGTCCGTGGGATTATCCCAGGCAAGAATACTAGAGTAGGTTGCCATTTCCTTCTCCAGGGGATCGTCCCAACCCAGGGATTGAACCCAGGTCTCCTGCAATGAAGGCAGATTCCCTACTGCTGAGCCACCAGGGTAGCCTAAGTCTCTTCATGGCCATTGCTAAATGGCATCCAAGAGACAAACTCCAAAATTCTTTTTATTAGAGAGAAAAGGTCTGGTACAAATCATTTAAGTAAGAAAAAGCTCCAAGGGGAAATGGAAGGACTGTGAAGTGCAATGAAGTATTAAACAGCACAAAGTGAGCACTTGTGAAGACCACCACTATGGGAGACCTCAGGAACTCTGCAGAGAACATCCCTCCTCCACCCTCCAAAGCATTTTCTCTTTAACACTGATGTCAGATAAACTAAAACCCTCACTATTCTTTCCCCAGTGAATGCCCTTGTGAGTAGAGCAACTAAAAGCAGCCTTGGAAAACTATGAAATGAATCTCAAACTGTTCCTGGGCAATAATCATCCTTTGTGCTATGTTCTATTATAATTACACAATTCCCCACCGGTGTCACACTGAGCTAATATGTTCTCTTACCAACGGGCCGCCAAAGGCTTATATTAAATATCTAGTAATGAGACAGCTTAGCCCTATTACTGTCACAGTTATTTTTAATATGCCAGATAAGATGAACCCTTTATGAAAATATTTCATCTTGAAATTTGTCCAGAAAAATTCATAGTACTTCCAGATATATTCCTCCAAATTCTCCCCACATTCCTTTAGGAAGGATGAAAGAAAAGCGAAAGTCTATCATAGGATATTAAATATAGTTCAGTATGCTGTACAATAGGGCTTTCCAGGTGGCACTGTGAACTGGGAAAGTTACTCAGACGTGTTCGACTCTTTGCAACCCCATGGACTGTATAATCCATGGAATTCTCCAGGCCAGAATACTGGAGTGGGTAGCCTTTCCCTTCTCCAGGGGATCTTCCCAACCCAGGGATCGAACCCAGGTCTTCCGCATTGCGAGCAGATTCTTTACAGGTGAACCACCAGGGAAGCCCAAGAATACTGGAGTGGGTAGCCTATTCCTTCTCCAGATATTCCCAATCCAGGAACTGAACCGGGGACTCCTGCATTGCAGGCAGATTCTGTACCAGCTGAGCTACCAGGGAAACTTAGGAAGGACAAGGACAGGTGGGATTATTGCCATTCCAATTTACATCAAAGTAAAGGTGGCGGGGATGGGGCAGGATCTGAGCTGTTTGGGACTGAACCAGCCATTTTGACAATATTGCCTGGTCAGTTCAATGAAGCAAGCAGTTGAATTAAGTCCTATCAGTCAAATCAAATCTCTGTGATGCTGTTGCTAAATCAGTTCTTGGTCCTGGTGGAGACATACAGGAATGTGTCATCATAATCTATGAGGAGTACTGCAAAAAATTTGTTACTTACAAAAATTAAACCATGAGATATATAAAATACAAAATAATTTGCTTTTTTAACAATGATCCTGTATCTCACTGAATATCTGATGTCTCCCCTTATGGGAAAAGGTTGGCATTACAGCTGGAATAACAGAAATTTATAGAGTATACATACTGAATTATCAACAACTAACTACTTTCAAATGTGTGAAGCTATGGGGAAAAAAGTGAAAAACCATTAATTTCAACTTAATTATTAGGTTGCATCTGTCTTTTTACATGTCAAAAGCAACCAGGTGTTCATTTGAAAAACCCCAGATTCTATCACAATTTTTATAGGCTTTGCCACAAGGCAAAGTAAAATCCCACCAGTGGCTGATGATTTGCCCAAGATCATAGAACATCAATAGATGGACTCCAAATCAAGGAGGACTTATTTCACAGCAACAAGCTCTAAACTAGAGCAGAATATGTTGTTTAGTAACTTAGGGTCTGAAGTCAAATTTCCTGGTCTTAAATCCCATCTCTTACTAGCCTTATAACTTTAGGCATGTTACTTAGCTGCTCTGTGTCTCAGTTTCCACATCTGTAAATTGAGTATTATAAGATGGTTTGTTTTACAGTTTTATTGATATTAACCCAGTCAGTATTTATAAAGTATTATGCAGTGTCTAGCCCACAGTACACACTCAGTAAAGCTCAGTAAATTCAAGTCATCACTATCATTCCCTATTCTGAGTAGTTACAAGAATCACCAAGGACCTTTGCAAACTTTCTTCCAGCTCCACTCATATTTACTGAATCAGTACACCAGGGATAATCTAAGAAATTTGTTTAATAAAATCTCTCTAAATTAGTCTCCTGACCAACTCAGTTTTAACACTATTAAAGCACTAACAAAACTTAATGACTACCTCAAATAGTTATAGACTTCTCAGAAACAATCCATTTGTTCAAGACTAATTGCTTTCACATGCATTACTTCACACATTTGCACTTACTCTGAATTAATATCCATATATGCCCGTTCACTACATCTAATTTATATTAATTATTCACCATGGCTTATTATAATTAATTCCATGTTGCTATAAGGGAATATGTTAAATGAGAAGACAATATATCTTACTAAAACATAAGTACTGTTGATGATAACAGACCTAAACTTTAATCTCCCCACCTATGGGATATTGATTTACTAATGTTCAGTACTGCTATGATCTGCCTGCTTTCTTGCATTCTTCCCTCTAAATGGTAACTGCTAGCTCATTTAACTATATATAGGGTATATATTTTAAATGTAGGAAATTTCATCAACAATGATGTATTCAATAATATTTCATTTTTTAGAGAGATATGAAAAGAAAAGCATTGAAAGCAGAGAAGTGATCTCCTTATGAAAAATTGGGCTTTAAGGGACCAAATCAAGTAACAGGCAATACTGCTCCGTCAATGTATGACTTTTTGTTACCCACAGGCCCCAGAAACATTTGCACCACAAATTGCTTTCTAAAAGTAATAACATAGAAGACAAACGTTATTCATTTGGACCTAAAATCTATCGGGGACTTTCAGGGGTTTGGATGTTGTAGCCTGCAGCAGACAAGATAAGAAATACTTCAATAAAGATGCACTCAGAGGACTGTTTCCTCTTTCACTAGGAGAAAGGATTATATGAAATAGTATCTAAAATTATCTTAGAAAATTATTTTAATATGCACAGACAGACACTTATAGACGATGACCTCTTTTTTCCCCTCAGACAAACACTATAATTAGAGATCTTATCAGAATACCCTTTTCTGCACATTTTGATGGAAAGAGAATAGGTTTAGTATGAGAGACACCTTCTCCCAGTCCCTAGGTCCTTCACTGACCCCCCAACTGACCTCCTCAAAGGTGATTAACGTCTCCTAACTTGAGCTTTTTCACATGCAAAACAGGGAATTATTCCAAGGATTACATTTGGTAATGTAAGATTGACTGATTCCTTACCTAATGCAGAGCAAGTATTCAGTAAATATGTGTTTTAAAATGTTTCTTCTATCAATATTAACCATAGTTAAGTGTTGATTGTTACTGTGTGTATATAACCTATTCTTCCATTTCAGAAGAGAAAATTGCATCCATTTCCAACACCTATTACATTTTGTAGGCAGTCCTCAAATGAAATTTTCAAGTTACAGTTCTTTTAATGCATAAACATGCAATGATCTCAGAAGGTTTATAATATCTACTAAACCCAGAATGCACCCAAATCTTCAATATTTATTTTTAATCACTAAGACTGTTTCCGTTTGAAAATAAAAAGACAAGAAGGGACACCAGAGAAGGGACACCAGATGAGAGGTGAAGAAAGGAGGAAGTGGATAGGAGAGGGACTGGTAGAAGGCAAAGCGCAGAGAAAGATAAAAGATGGACTGTTACATAGTAAAAAATATTTAGATCATCTTTTAGACAAAAAGTGGCATAATTACTCAACATTACTGTAGATAAATTCTTTTTTATATGTTAGTCACCAAGCTGTGAAACTAAATGAATATTAACCTCCTTTGTTCTTCAACAAGTTTTAAGACAATGCATTAGGGTAAGACTTTAGGTTATGGAAAGACACAGAGAAACAAATACATGTGTATATATAAGATATACATTGAGAAAAGTCAAGCAATATCTAAAAATAAAATGACCAAAGCACATACAATGGCAGATGTCTCACTGTAATTATTTAGTATATAGAAATTTAAAAACATTATCTTATGGTAGAAAGAATTTAAAGAGAGAATCACTTAACATAGAGCCTGGACCCAAACATAATGCCAAATAACTACACAAATTTAAGCAAGTCATTTTAATTTTCTGGCATTTGATCTATAGTTATAAAGTGGGATGATAATAATAACTTACCACCTATTATACATTGCCTTTCTAGAAAATTAAGGTGAATGAGTGTCTCACTAAGTTGTTTTGAAATAAATATATACTATCAATATTTACTACAAATTGCTATCAAATATCACACATGTCACATTTCACATATGATGTCTATCAATAGCATATAGATTCCTTTACAATGAGAATAAATAAAAATTAAATGATGAGTCTTGTTCCTACATACAAAGATTTAATATTATAAAAAATGTTATTTTTCAAATGACAAAAATTTGATTATCTTTCATGATTATCCTTCAATGAAAATTTTTAACAAAAGTTCAAATGGAATGAAAAACAGGTGAAATAAACTAGCTAAAATTTTTAAAGAAAAGAATACTTAAAAAAATTATTGTGAAACTAGCATTTAAAACTTTTTTATAAAGTACCAACAAGTCAATTCAGTAGTTACTACCTAAATCTGACCTCACCACACATGCTCAAAAAAAACCTTACAGATCACCTAGAGGAAGATGGTTCCCAGACCTTCAGCAAGACTAGAAAACAGAGAACATCAGAAATAAACGATGACTATCATAAGCAAACTCACAAATACCTGTGAGCAGAAAAATAAACAGGAATTATCAGAATATCTATGTTCTGAGACCCCACTCAAACCTTGCAGAAAGCAGGAAGGAATCTAGACCAAGCTGTGAAGAGCTATGAGGGAGAGACATAAAATGAACTAGAATCACCCTCAGAGGAGGAAGTCCGCCCTATGTCTAAAAATTCTGGGAAAAAAGTCCCAGTAGATCAGAACACTGACTTCAAGGAAGGGACATAAAGGTGTGCAGGATTCAAGCAGGCAGCCTTAAAAAGGAGTGTTTCTGGCATTAAAAAGGATAAAAAAGAAGTACCTTTAGGAGTCTAGGTAGTGAAGGGGAAAAAACAAAGGAGGAAATGTATGCAGCAGGGGGAAAAAAGGAACCATAAAATAAGGTGAACAAGTATCTCCCCTCTCCTCCCAAAAAGAACGATGCACTGAAACCACAGAACTTTGGTAAACTGAGAGAAGACACTCATGAACTATAAGCCCATCCACCTGTGCAGAGATGGAAGAAAGCATCATTCATTACACAGTGATTAACACACCAGGCTTCCCTGTTGTCCACTCTCTCCTGGAGTTTGCTCAAACTCACATCCAGTATGTCGATGATGTCACCCAACCATCATTCCCTGTTGCCCCCTTCTCCTCCTGCCCTCAATCGTTCCCAGCATCAGAATCTTTTCCAACTATGTGCCCCCAAATGCATTCTCTGGTAAAAGGAAAACATTATTGTTGTCATTTAGTAGCTAAGTTGTGTCCAACTCTTGCAACGCCATGAACTGTAGCCCACCAGGCTCCTCTGTCCATGGAATTTTCCAGGCAAGAATACTGGAGTGGGTTGCCATTTCTGTTGAATCAGAAATACAAAGACTAAGGCCAAAATAGTAAACTGGGAGAAATGAAATTAGAGCTAACAATTCAGGAAAGAAGTGGGGATGAAAGTGGCAATTTTAATCAAAGGGAAATTTATGGCTATACAATAAATGGTATTGAGATTAATGACTAAACATTTGAAAACAAATGTAGTTATATCTCCACCTCACTTCTTATACTAAATAAGTCCCAGACAGACTATACTTTAAGTGTTCATAAACTTATATTAAAAGGAAAGTTGTAGATGTTACTTCCTAAATATCCAAATAAAAAGATTTACAGATTTATGTAAAAATGAAAATATTTACTTAAAAAGCCATAAATGGAATCAAAAGGTAAATTATAAACCAGAAAGATGTTTGCAAAACATATTAATATATCATTGTTCCTTTGTATATGTCATATCATTGTGTTGAGAGACCCATAGCTGGTGAAGTAAATTAAAAGTATGAAGATTCCGGGGGCTTCTCTGGTGGTTCAGCGGTAAAGAATCCCCCTGCCACTGTAGGAGACTCAGGTTCAACCCCTGGGTGGAGAAGATCCCTTGGATGAGGAAATGGCAACCATTTCAGTATTCTTGCCTGGGAAATCCCATGGACAGAGGAGCCTGGCCGGTTGCAGTCCATGGAGTCGCAAAGAGTCAGACACAACTCAGCAACTGAACAACAACAACAACAAAAAGTTCCTAAGCAAGAGTAATATAACATAAGCATTTTAGGGGGGAAAAGTCACACAATATAATGTAGAAGATAAATTACCAGGTTGGGGGTGGCCAGCAGACTAAAACAGAGGGCTGTAAAGAGTCAATGGCAATAATTGCATGTAAGGCATGATAAGGGACAGAGATAAGTCAATAGTATTAGAACACGGCATTCTTAGTGATTGCACTGCTGGTTCCCACTAATATAAACTATCATCTAATTCACAAATAGTTGGGTCAATATGAGGAAACATCAAAATATATCTTCTGTTTTCATATGGTTAACTTAAAAGAGAAAAGGTTAGAATTGTGTCCATGAAGCAGAAAACAGAGGGCCTCATGCAACCAGACTAGAAAAAAATACAGTATGTGGCTCTTGCTAGTCCTTCATACTGCCTCCTTATGTAATGAATGAATGATTCTGTACAAAAACAAATCCAATACTACTTGCTGATACCATCAGTTCAAGTAAAGGAAACCATACAATATGTTTAGAAACACCAAAGGCAACTGTATTAGGTCAGAAACAGAAATGGAAATTACTTTTTGTAAAGCTTACAATATTAATAGCCCAACCTCAAATTGCATATATATTTTTAAATGACAATCTTGACACTATTTAATTAACCCTTCTTAACCCCTTAGATTTTTTTTCACTAATATTCACAACAGACATTTATTACATTGTATAAACCATACACTTCAGCCAAATAATGGAAAAGAAGAAAAATTAACTTGTATATTTTATAAACAAAGATGAAACGTAAATAGCAGTGGCAGCTACACAATTTGGGGGGAAATACTGTCAACATATGTTCCAAGATGTATTTTCAACTATTTGCTATTATGCATTGTCAAATATTTGAAATATCCTTTATTTCCTAGAATAACAGTGTCTGTACTTATTTATTTATTTAATTTTTTTTTTGTATTTTCTTTTTTTTTTTTCATTTATTTTTATTAGTTGGAGGCTAGTTACTTCACAACATTGCAGTGGGTTTTGTCATACATTGACATGAATCAGCCATGGAGTTACATGTGTTCCCCATCCCGATCCCCCCTCCCACCTCCCTCTCCACCCAATTCCTCTGGGTCTTCCCAGTGCACCAGGCCCAAGCACTTGTCTCATGCATCCAACCTGGGCTGGTGGTCTGTTTCACTGTAGATAATATACATGCTGTTCTTTTGAAACATCCCACCCTCGCCTTCTCCCACAGAGTCCAAAAGTCTGTTCTGTATTTCTGTGTCTCTTTTTCTGTTTTGCATATAGGGTTATCGTTACCATCTTTCTAAATTCCATATATATGTGTTAGTATGCTGTAATGTTCTTTATCTTTCTGGCTTACTTCACTCTGTATAAGGGGCTCCAGCTTCATCCATCTCATTAGAACTGATTCAAATGAATTCTTTTAGCGGCTGAGTAATATTCCATGGTGTATATGTACCACAGCTTCCTTATCCATTCATCTGCTGATGGGCATCTAGGTTGCTTCCATGTCCTGGCTATTATAAACAGTGCTGCGATGAACATTGGGGTGCACGTGTCTCTTTCAGATCTGGTTTCCTCAGTGTGTATGCCCAGAAGTGGGATTGCTGGGTCATATGGCAGTTCTATCTCCAGTTTTCTAACAAATCTCCACACTGTTCTCCATAGTGGCTGTATTAGTTTGCATTCCCACCCACAGTGTAAGAGGGTTCCCTTTTCTCCACACCCTCTCCAGCATTTGTTGCTTGTAGACTTTTGGATAGCAGCCATCCTGACTGGCGTGTAATGGTACCTCATTGTGGTTTTGATTTGCATTTCTCTGATAATGAGTGATGTTGAGCATCTTTTCATGTGTTTGTTAGCCATCTGTATGTCTTCTTTGGAGAAATGTCTGTTTAGTTCTTTGACCCATTTTTTGATTGGGTCATTTATTTTTCTGGAATTGAGCTTCAGGAGTTGCTTGTATATTTTTGAGATTAATCCTTTGTCTGTTTGTCATTTGCTATTATTTTCTCCCAATCTAAGGGCTGTCTTTTCACCTTGCATATAGCTTCCTTTGTTGTGCAAAAGCCTTTAAGTTTCATTAGGTCCCATTTGTTTATTTTTGCTTTTATTTCCAATATTCTGGGAGGTGGGTCATAGAGGATCCTGCTGTGATTTATGTCGGAGAGTGTTTTGCCTATGTTCTCCTCTAGGAGTTTTATAGTTTCTGGTCTTACATTTAGATCTTTAATCCATTTTGAGTTTATTTTTGTAGATGGTGTTAGAAAGTGTTCTAGTTTCATTCTTTTACAAGTGGTTGACCAGTTTTCCCAGCACCACTTGTTAAAGAGGTTGTCTTTTTTCCATTGTATATCCTTGCCTCCTTTGTCAAAGATAAGGTGTCCATAGGTTCATGGATTTATCTCTGGGCTTTCTATTCTGTTCCATTGATCTATATTTCTGTCTTTGTGCCAGTACCATACTGTCTTGATGACTGTGGCTTTGTAGTAGAGTCTGAAGTCAGGCAGGTTGATTCCTCCAGCTCCATTCTTCTTTCTCAAGATTACTTTGGCTATTCGAGGTTTTTTGTATTTCCATACAAATTGTGAAATTATTTGTTCTAGTTCTGTGAAAAATACCGTTGGTAGCTTGATAGGGATTGCATTGAATCTATAGATTGCTTTGGGTAGGATAGCCATTTTGACAATATTGATTCTTCCAATCCATGAACACGGTATGTTTCTCCATCTGTTTGTGTCCTCTTTGATTTCTTTCATCAGTGTTTTATAGTTTTCTATGTATAGGTCTTTTGTTTCTTTAGGTAGATATACTCCTAAGTATTTTATTCTTTTTGTTGCAATGGTGAATGGTATTGTTTCCTTAATTTCTCTCTGTTTTCTCATTGTTAGTGTATAGGAATGCAAGGGATTTCTGTGTGTTAATTTTATATCCTGCAACTTTACTATATTCATTGATTAGCTCTAGTAATTTTCTGGTAGAGTCTTTAGGGTTTTCTATGTAGAGGATCATGTCATCTGCAAACAGCAAGAGTTTCACTTCTTCTTTTCCTATCTGGATTCCTTCAGTGTCTGTATTTATATTGTTCTCTTTTAAGTAAGCTTAATCAAGTAAATCAAGAAATGATTTGCTCACATCTGACTTTATTCAACTCAAGACTACATGTGGCACACAAAAACATCTTAGAATTTCCTTTCTTATTTTTTATTCTCAGACATTGTCAACTGTCCCAAATCTGCTCCCCAAACTCCACCAAATCACCTGTTTATCCAGCAAAGATAAGTTTATTAAGCCAGCTGCAGTGAGAGAGAACACCATTACTCAAAAATGTCTCAGAAAGTTCATGTCAGGAGCAGATTTCCATAGGACTCTTAGATCTGAACTCACATGATTTAAGGCAGGTCTTTCACTGTGGGGCCTGGCTCCATCTGGGACTGGGATAAACCCGTGAAGCAATATTTTAGGTAGTCACAGTGAAGTTGTGGTCTTGAAACAAGCCTTGATGTGTAAATAGCTGTCTGTTAAGTGAGCTGTTTGCCCAGGTGAGCCATCAACTGTCCCGTGCGTGGCCTGTTTACCCAGGTGAGGTAAGTATTTGCTCTGATAAACTGGTTTTTAGGAAGTTCCCAAAACATACAGTAAATATATTCATTGGTTTCATCCTTTTCTTCTTGGGTAAGAATTTCTTGGAATACATGCTAAAGTTATGTTGACACTGGAGGCCTCAGTTGTCATAAATATCATGAGCACATTTCTAGTGTGTGTGTGTGTGTTTTAAAGAGGAAAGAGAGGGGTGGCAAACTTCTCTTAGTTCTTAAAAACTATTGGATTCTAGGGACACAGAGAAGAATTGGCACTGCTCCCTCCTGGACCAGCTCCATCCGTCACATTTCACATTTCATGCCCCAAACATAACAGACATTATAAGGCTCAGTATGTCAAAAAATTATAATCATGAATAGGGACAGAACTGGGGAGGAAAGTACTAGGGAGCTTGATATAAAATTCAGACTCCTAAGAAAACAAATGAGATTTCTTTTATTGCAGTACTCTATTGTCCAGCTTCTAGCATGAGATCATCAGGTCATGAAACATGACCTATTCACAGCTTCCAGGGATTCATCCATAGACATCTGGGTAATCATTATTCTGCCTACCCCAATTTACCCTCTGATTTTCAAGATTCATTAGTAAAATGCATTCACCCTATCACAGCATCCCCAGAGCCTCAATCTGTTCCACAATCGATATTACTACAGTGTGTGCTAAGTCGCTTCAGTCATGTCCAACTCTTTGCAACCCTATGAACTGTAGCCCACCAGGCTCCTCTGGTCATGGGATTCTCCAGACAAGAATACTGGAGTGTGTTGCATGTCCTCCTCCAGGGGGGAATCTTCCCGACCCAGGGAACAAACCCACGTCTCTTACGTCTTCCGCACTGGCAGGCAGTCTCTTTACCAATAATGCCACTGTGATAAGTGCCTCCTTAATTGTTTAAGGTAGCTACTTTCCTCTCTAAAGCAACCAAAAATCAAACTGTTGACTAATCAACAGAAGAGGAGAGAGAATGGAAGAGGAAAACCTTTATATATATATATAGATTATGAGTTTAGGCTTTTCAAAGAATCAAGGAGTGAAACCATCTTCAGTTTCCTTTCCACAATATTGCAAAGTTTTATCAGAGTTTTCCTCTTAATTTCAACAGTACATGGCATCCTAGCAGGTCCCAAGAACCTTCACTCTTACAGAGGGATCAATGTGAATCTTTATAAACCTGTAGGTACCAAACCAGTTAAAAACTAAAATGAAATTACCAAATCACCCCCTTTAATAACATTTCAAAATTCAAAAAACATAAAGAAAGAAAATGCACTGTTCCTCCAGTGTTCAGCTGATTATAATTTCAGCTAATACATTAACTTGAGGTCAAATTTTGCGGTTAAATTGTGTGTTGCTTCTATTTCTCTCTCCTTTTTTTTTTTTAATCTTCTTTTTCCTTCCAATTCTACATTACAGCATCTCTACTTATCTTGTCTTTTAGTTCTAATTCTCCATGGTTCTGTTCTCATATTCATTTAATGGCTGCCATATAAATTTTTGTGAGTAAATAAGCCTACATGTATACTTGGATCTGAGCAAATGATGTTTCCAGTCTGGTTATATAGAAAAACACTGGCAAAGGCAGGAATGAAGCTGAATTTTTTTTTTTTTTCCCAGAAAATGTTGGCAGACCATAAGTTTTTTTTTTTTTTTTTAACTTATCTACAATTACAAATATGCTCGCTATCCATGTGCCATATAAAATCTATCTAGGTTGTTCCAATTTAAAAAAAAATGTATAAAATCCCAAATGAGAAAGATTTATAGCAGCACAGCTAAGTGTCCAAACACATCTAAAAATTAGCATTATAAAACAGCTTACACTTCTAAAACATTTTGCAGCTCACAAAGTGGTGAGCACAGCTGTGACTGTTATTAGTTCCCTCTGGGTGTGTCAGATGTGCATTTGCTAGCTTTTTCTTTGGTGGGACTTTTTTCTCCCTAAGAGTTCCTCCTTGTTAGACATTCCTTAAAAAAAGTACCTCTGACTACTTTGGTGATTATTCCCTTCCAGTGGTTGCTTAAAATTAACTTAGTTACCAGACTTTGGTGGTCAACCCCAGACCTTTTGTGTTAGCTTCCTCCTCTCCAGGTAGTTTCCTTAAAAGGATTCCTTTTAAAATGATCCCAGGTAGTTCCCATTTGGAAGCGTCTTAAATTCATGGGAAAAATCACACATCCCTACACCATTATCAGTAGAAGCACAGTTCTCTTTTTCTTTGCTCTGCTGCTTCAATCCAAACTCCAGGAAAAACATATCAAGTCCTCCAAAAGTTCCCTTGAAACTCTTCTCACCTGCATTGGTTAAGAAAATGCTACTTGTTCTGGACAGTGGAATCAGGGTGAAAATATTTGCATTTCTAGATTTTAAAATATCTTCCACATTCCTTCATAGTCTTTCTTCCCTTTCACCCCTGAATACACAGGCCACGTGTTGTAGGAGACAGAACTCTATGATGGAAGAACACTGGATTCCTGTCATCACTTGGAGAGGAATCACCCAGGATAATCAGTCTATCATGAACATGCATGTTAGACTCTGAGTGAATTATACAATTGTAGTGTTTATTAGAGCAGGTAATCTACCCAAACTAATAGAGACCTATACCCAGAAGTAGAAAGATGCTATAAGGAAAACCTGATACAACCTAGATTACTGTATCCAGCAAGGATCTCATTCAGATACGAAGGAGAATTCAAAAGCTTTACAGATAAGCAAAAGCTGAGAGAATTCAGCACCACCAAACCAGCTCTTCAACAAATGCTAAAGGATCTTCTCTAGACAGGAAATGCAGAAAGGTTGTATAAACGTGAACCCAAAACAACAAAGTAAATGGCAACGGGACCACACCTATCAATAATTACCTTAAAGGTAAATGGATTGAAAGCCCCAACCAAAAGACAAAGATTGGCTGAATGGATACAAAAACAAGACCCCTATATATGCTGTCTACAAGAGATCCACGTCAAAACAAGAGACACATACAGACTAAAAGTGAAGGGCTGGAAAAAATATTTCATGCAAACGGAGACCAAAAGAAAGCAGGAGTCGCAATACTCATATCAGATAAAATAGACTTTCAAATAAAGGATGTGAAAAGAGACAAAGAAGGACACTACATAATGATCAAAGGATCAATCCAAGAAGAAGATATAACAATTATAAATATATATGCACCCAACATAGGAGCACCGCAATATGTACGGCAAACACTAACGAGTATGAAAGAGGAAATTAATAGTAACACAATAATAGTGGGAGACTTTAATACCCCACTCACAACTATGGATAGATCAACTAAACAGAAAATTAACAAGGAAACACAAACCTTAAATGACACAATGGACCAGCTAGACCTAATTGATATCTATAGGACATTTCACCCCAAAACAATCAACTTCACCTTTTTCTCAAGTGCACACAGAACCTTCTCCAGAATAGATCACATCCTGGGCCATAAATCTGGTCTTGGAAAATTCAAAAAAATTGAAATCATTCCAGTCATCTTTTCTGACCACAGTGCAGTAAGATTAGATCTCAATTACAGGAAAAAAATTGTTAAAAATTCAAACATATGGAGGCTTCTATATAACCAACAAATCATAGAAGAAATCAAAAAAGAAATCAAAATATGTATAGAAATGAATGAAAATGAAAACACAACAACCCAAAACCTATGGGACACTGTAAAAGCAGTGCTGAGGGGAAGGTTCATAGCATTACAGGCTTACATCAAGAAACAAGAAAAAAGCCAAATAAATAACCTAACTCTACACCTAAAGCAATTAGAGAAGGAAGAAATGAAGAACCCCAGGGTTAGCAGAAGGAAAGAAATCTTAAAAATCAGGGCAGAAATAAATGCAATAGAAACTAAAGAGACCATAGCAAAAATCAACAAAGCTAAAAGCTGGTTTTTTGAAAAAATAAACAAAATTGACAAACCATTAGCAAGACTCATTAAGAAACAAAGAGAGAAGAACCAAATTAACAAAATGAGAAATGAAAATGGAGAGATCACAACAGACAACACTGAAATACAAAGGATCATAAGAGACTACTACCAGCAGCTCTATGCCAATAAAATGGACAACTTGGATGAAATGGACAAATTCTTAGAAAAGCATAACTTTCCAAAACTGAACCAGGAAGAAATAGAAGATCTTAACAGACCCATCACAAGCAAGGAAATCGAAACTGTAATCAAAAATCTTCCAGCAAATAAAAGCCCAGGACCAGATGGCTTCACAGCTGAATTCTACCAAAAATTTAGAGAAGAGCTAACACCTATCTTACTCAAACTCTTCCAGAAAATTGCAGATGAAGGTAAGCTTCCAAACTCATTCTATGAGGCCACCATCACCCTAATTCCAAAACCAGACAAAGATGCCACAAAAAAAGAAAACTACAGGCCAATATCACTGATGAACATAGATGCAAAAATCCTTAACAAAATTCTAGCAAACAGAATCCAACAACATATTAAAAAAATCATACACCATGACCAAGTGGGCTTTATCCCAGGAATGCAAGGATTCTTTAATATCTGCAAATCAATCAATGTAATACACCACATTAACAAATTGAAAGATAAAAACCATATGATTATCTCAATAGATGCAGAGAAAGCCTTTGACATAATTCAACACTCATTTATGATTAAAACTCTCCAGAAAGCAGGAATAGAAGGAACATACCTCAACATAATAAAAGCTATATATGACAAACCCACAGCAAGCATCACCCTCAATGGTGAAAAATTGAAAGCATTTCCCCTGAAATCAGGAACAAGACAAGGGTGCCCACTCTCACCACTACTATTCAACATAGTGTTGGAAGTTTTGGCCACAGCAATCAGAGCAGAAAAAGAAGTAAAAGGAATCCAGATAGGAAAAGAAGAAGTGAAACTCTCGCTGTTTGCAGATGACATGATCCTCTACATAGAAAACCCTAAAGACTCTACCAGAAAATTACTAGAGCTAATCAATGAATATAGTAAAGTTGCAGGATATAAAATTAACACACAGAAATCCCTTGCATTCCTATACACTAACAATGAGAAAACAGAGAGAAATTAAGGAAACAATACCATTCACCATTGCAACAAAAAGAATAAAATACTTAGGAGTATATCTACCTAAAGAAACAAAAGACCTATACATAGAAAACTATAAAACACTGATGAAAGAAATCAAAGAGGACACAAACAGATGGAGAAACATACCGTGTTCATGGATTGGAAGAATCAATATTGTCAAAATGGCTATTCTACCCAAAGCAGTCTATAGATTCAATGCAATCCCTATCAAGCTACCAACGGTATTTTTCACAGAACTAGAACAAATAATTTCACAATTTGTATGGAAATACAAAAAACCTCGAATAGCCAAAGTAATCTTGAGAAAGAAGAATGGAACTGGAGGAATCAACCTGCCTGACTTCAGACTCTACTACAAAGCCACAGTCATCAAGACAGTATGGTACTGGCACAAAGACAGAAATATAGATCAATGGAACAGAATAGAAAGCCCAGAGATAAATCCATGAACCTATGGACACCTTATCTTCGACAAAGGAGGCAAGGATATACAATGGAAAAAAGACAACCTCTTTAACAAGTGGTGCTGGGAAAACTGGTCAACCACTCGTAAAAGAATGAAACTAGAACACTTTCTAACACCATATACAAAAATAAACTCAAAATGGATTAAAGATCTAAATGTAAGACCAGAAACTATAAAACTCCTAGAGGAGAACATAGGCAAAACACTCTCCGACATAAATCACAGCAGGATCCTCTATGACCCACCTCCCAGAATATTGGAAATAAAAGCAAAAATAAACAAATGGGACCTAATGAAACTTAAAGGCTTTTGCACAACAAAGGAAACTATACACAAGGTGAAAAGACAGCCCTCAGGTTGGGAGAAAATAATAGCAAATGAAGAAACAGACAAAGGATTAATCTCAAAAATATACAAGCAACTCCTGAAGCTCAATTCCAGAAAAATAAATGACCCAATCAAAAAATGGGTCAAAGAACTAAACAGACATTTCTCCAAAGAAGACATACAGATGGCTAACAAACACATGAAAAGATGCTCAACATCACTCATTATCAGAGAAATGCAAATCAAAACCACAATGAGGTACCATTACACGCCAGTCAGGATGGCTGCTATCCAAAAGTCTACAAGCAACAAATGCTGGAGAGGGTGTGGAGAAAAGGGAACCCTCTTACACTGTGGGTGGGAATGCAAACTAATACAGCCACTATGGAGAACAGTGTGGAGATTTGTTAGAAAACTGGAGATAGAACTGCCATATGACCCAGCAATCCCACTTCTGGGCATACACACTGAGGAAACCAGATCTGAAAGAGACACGTGCACCCCAATGTTCATCGCAGCACTGTTTATAATAGCCAGGACATGGAAGCAACCTAGATGCCCATCAGCAGATGAATGGATAAGGAAGCTGTGGTACATATACACCATGGAATATTACTCAGCCGTTAAAAGAATTCATTTGAATCAGTTCTAATGAGATGGATGAAGCTGGAGCCCCTTATACAGAGTGAAGTAAGCCAGAAAGATAAAGAACATTACAGCATACTAACACATATATATGGAATTTAGAAAGATGGTAACGATAACCCTATATGCAAAACAGAAAAAGAGACACAGAAATACAGAACAGACTTTTGAACTCTGTGGGAGAAGGTGACGGTGGGATATTTCAAAAGAACAGCATGTATACTATCTATGGTGAAACAGATCACCAGCCCAGGTGGGATGCATGAGACAAGTGCTTGGGCCTGGTGCACTGGGAAGACCCAGAGGAATCAGGTGGAGAGGGAGGTGGGAGGGGGGATCCAGATGGGGAATACGTGTAAATCTATGGCTGATTCATATCAATGTATGACAAAACCCACTGAAATGTTGTGAAGTAATTAGCCTCCAACTAATTAAAAAAAAGAAAAGAAAAACCTGAGATTTGTGGCTTTAATTTATTAGACATGCAGAAGGAAGGCAAGACTGCTAATATACAGGATATAAAAGTGATCATGTAAGTTATGCAGTGACACAAATGTTGGTAAAAAAATGTTGCTTATCATACATTCAAAAACGTACTATGTGTCTACGGAGCTTGCATCTCTAGGTCAAGAAGATGAACAAAAGAAAATTGTGTTTACTGATTGGTTTTGGCTTTTATAGCAAATATTTCATGAAAAATTTAAGCCCCATAGAAATAAAATGGGTTCTTTGAAAGGAGAAAGGAAGTAGAGTCAAGAAATTTAACCTTTGCATCATCAAAAAATCTAATTCTTGGCCTCAAACAATAAGGAACAGGATTTTTAAAAGCTTTGAGAGAAAAGGTTTCAGACTTTTTAATAGAACAGAGTGATTCAACCTACTGGTAAAACTCACTAACAGTACAGTCTTCCCAACAGGTTATTTTAGATAGCCTCAAGGTACCTGCCAGTTAGTTGAGAAAGAGATATGAGGGACAGACAATGAGGAAATCAAGTAGGTTTGCAAACTATGTCTTTGAAAGAACTCTGGGTGTAGCTATTAGCACATATAACTGGCTAAAGAGATCAGAGCCATAAAAAGATCAGAATCAACTATGTTTTTCAGGAAATTACATTGCCAAAGAAACCACAAGCCTAGATTTTAAAAGGTTTTTGATTGTTTAAACTGCAGACAACTTCAACCCTCCAAGATTTCTCTACCAGCAAGCAGTTGTTCAGTTCTCTTATATCACTCCTAATTTTCTGGCTGTTAGGTCTATCTGCTACTTGGAGAAACAGTAGCAACGTACAAAAATATGGTTAAGGATTTGCCCATTTCTCCTTCCAATTATGTCAGTTTTTGCTTCAGGTATTTTTATTCTATGTTGTTAGATGTATACACATCTAGGATTATGTCTTCTTGGTGAACCGATCCCTTTATCATTATATAATGCCCTGCTTTAACTCTAGTAATTTTCTTTTTTCTGAAATCTATATAAAAATAATAAAATTATGTCAGCTTTCTTAAGATTAGGATTTTCTTGATACATCTTTTTATTTTTATATGTCATTATATTTTAAATGAATTTCCTGTACACAACATATGTTTTCATTATTTTTTTTTCTTTATATCCATCCTGACAATTCCCAGTGTGTTTTTATTACTTATATTTCATATAATTATTGATATGTTTGGACATTTTGTTGTTTGTTTTTGCTTGTTTCCTCTGCTTTTCATTGTTTTTCTTACATCCCACTAGTTTATTGTAATATTTATTATAATTCATTTTAATTTATCTATTGCAACTCTAACTGTATTTCTGTGCATACTTTTGTTTGGCGGTACCTCTGGGATTAATTTTTTCCAATAAACCTAGAATCAGTATTCTAATACTTCGTATGGAATGGAGAAACATTTATCACTATAAATATATATATTAATATATAAATATCCTTTTATTCTCCACCTTTTGCTATAGTTGTTTTATAGATTACACCTATATTTATTTAAAAAAAAATCAAACCATGTTTTCAATTTTGCTTTCAATAATCATATATATATATATATTTTCTAGTCAATCCCCCTGGACATATGATTATGCTTTTAATAATCATATATATTTAAAGAACTTAAAGAAGAATGATCATTATATTAACCTAAATATTTCCATTTCTATTGTTCTTTACTCATTCCTGATGTTTCAAGCTTTTTTCTGGTACCATATCCCTTCCATCTGAATAACTTACTTAGCCATTCTTTAAAGCAGATCAGCAGGCAACAAATTCTATTAGCTTCTCTTCATCTGAGAATATCTTTATTTTCTCTCAATCCCTAAAGGATATTTTCACTAAATATAAAGTTCTAGCTTATCTGTTCTTTTCTTTCAGCGTTTTAAAAACTTCTGCAACACTTTCTTCCAGCTTCCCTGATTTTCAATAAGAAGGTTATAATCATTTAAATTGCTGGCTGTGCCTATAGGTAATCTATCACTTTTTCTCTAGCTGCTTTTAATATTTTTTGTTATCTTTAGTTTTTAGCAGTTTGGTTGTAATTTGTCTAGGCATGTATTTTTGTGCAGTACCCTATTCAGTTTCTTGAACCTATAGATGTATATCTTTCTTCAAATTTGGAATTTTTCATCCATTATTTCTTCAAATATATTTTTCCAGCAATAAAATATTTCTCATTTCCTTTTAGGATTACAATCTCATGAATGTTACACCTGTTGCTATTTCCCAAAGGACCATGTTGTTCAGATTAGATTATTTTACTGTCCTCAAGGCCATTGACATCTTTGTCATTTTCATTCTGCTACTGAGCATATCAAATGAGTTTTTATTTGTTACTATATCTTTTTCAGTCCTAAAATTTTCATTTAATTCTTCTTTGTATCTTTTGTTTGCTAAGTCTTTCTATTCTTTTCCTGTGTTTCAAAAGTGTTGAAGCATTTATGTAATAGCTTCTTTGTCTTTGTCAGATAACTTTAACCTCTGTGGCATTTTAGTGCTGATTGCTTTAGACTTTCCTAGCCATAAATAAACTGAATACTTTCATCCATGATTTTTAGATTATTCCATTTTGTTGAGTATAACATTAATTAACTTTTTTTTTTTCTTTGCTTAGCACCTTTCCTAGCCACCCTCCCATCCCAGGATATCTTGTTGCATTACCTTATTTAACGTTCTTTATTATCTGTATCACTAACTGAAGTCATCATTTATTTTAAAATTTTCAAATAGAATTTGTCATTATTTAGAACAGTTTTAGAATTAGAGAAAAAAAAATGAGAAGAATGAACCTATTTGCAGGGAAGGAACACAGATTCAGATGTGGAGAATGAACTTGTGGACACAGTAGGGGAAGGAGAGAGTGGGACGAATGGAGAAAGTAGATCACCACATATACACTGAAAGTGAAAGTCACTCAGTCATGTCCAACTCTTTGCGACCCCATGGACTTAAACAGTCCATAGAATTCTCTAGGCCAGAATACTGGAGTAGGTAGCCGTTCGCTTCTCTAAGGGATCTTCCCAACCCAGGGATCAAACTCAAGTCTCCCGCATTGTGGGCAGATTCATTACCAGCTGAGGCACCAGGGAAGCCCATTACCAAGTGCAAAATAGATAGCTGGTAAGAAGTTGCTCCATAACACAGGATGCTCAGCCTGGCCCTCTGTGACGACCTGGGGTGGCAGGGAGGGACGGGGGGAGGGGAGAGAGGCTCAAGAGGGAGGTGATACATGTATTATTATGACTGATCGCATTGTTGTATGCCAGAAACCAACACAACATTGTAAAGCAATTTTCCGCCAATCAAAATTAAGTTAAAAATAATAATAATAAACCCTCACATATATTAAGCTAAAAACAAAGCAAAATAATGAGAAGGTAGTATAGAGAGTGCCCATATACCCATCCATTTTATTGATCAGTGTCTTACATTGTGTGAATATAACATAATTTGGTAACCCAGTCTCTTGATGACAGATATTTGATACCTCATTCCTTTATATTGCTGAGTTGTGTTCCATTGTATGGATGTACCACAGTTTGTTTTTCCATTTATGTACTGAAGGATATGCTGGTTTTGTTTCTTGTTCTGTGCTAAGTCACATCCGACTCTTAACAACCCCACAGACCCAGCATGCAGAGCCCCTCTGTCCTTCACTGTCTCCCAGAGTTTGCTTAAATTCATGTCCATTGAATTGGTGATGCTATCTAACCATCTCAGTCTCTGCCCCTTCTTCTTTTGTTTTTAACAATTATGAATAAAATTGCTATAAACATTCATGTGAAGACTTCTGTTTGACTATACATTGTCTTGACTGTTCCAGATCTCTTTCTTTTCCATATCCACTTTAGAATCAATTTGCTAATAGTCACAAAATAGCATGCCAGGATTTTGTTTAGGAGTACACTGAATCAATAAATCAAGTTGGAAATAATAGTCATATTTATGGTATTGAGTCATCCAATCAATCAAGACAGTATATCTCTCCATTTAGTTAGATCTTTTATGATTTCTTTCCCTAGTGTATTGTAAACAAATTGCTTGTCTGCAAACAAATCCTATATGTATTATGTTAGCTAAATATTTCATTTTTAGGTATTACTGTAAATAGTATTTTTTAATTCCAATATTTTAGTGCTAGCATAATGAAAAGCAATTGACACTTGTATATAGACCTTATGTTATATTAATTATTTGCTATAATTACTTATTTGTTCCAGAAGTTTTTAAATAGGTTATTTGAGAGTGTTCTACATAGACAATCATATGTCATGTGCAGATAAAGATGGTTTATTTTCTTGTGTTGTTTCTTCCCTGCCAATCTATATTTTATTTCTTTTTCTTCTTCTCTTCCTTCTCCTCCTCTTCTTCCGTGTGTGTGTGTGTGTGTGTGTGTGTGTGTGTGTGTGTCTTGCTACTCCATCTAAGACTTCCAGTATGATGTTGACTAGGAGCAGTGAGACAAAACACCCTTGTTTTCTTCCCAATCTTGGGCAGAAAACACGGAGTCTATAAACTGTGTCAGTTTGAGGAGGTGCCCTGATATTCTTAGTTTGCTAAGATTTTTTTTATCATGAATGTGTTGCATTTTGTCAGATGCTCTAAAAATTGATATGATCATATGACTTTATTGTTGTCCAGTTGCTCAGTCATGTCTGACTCTTTGTGACCCCATGGACTGCAGCATGTCAGGCTTCCCTGTCCATCACCATCTCCCAGAGCTTGCTAAACTCATGTTCTTCGAGACAGTGATGCCATCCAACTATCTTGTCTTTTGTTGTCCCCTTCTCCTCCTGCCTTCAATCTTGCCCAGCATCAGGGTCTTTTCTAATCTCTCAGCTCTTCACATCAGGTGGCCAAAGTATTGGCGCTTCAGCATCATCCTTCCAATGAATGTTCAGGATTGATTTTCTTCAGGATTTACTGTTCGATCTCCTTGCATACCAAGGGATTCTCAAGAGTCTTCTCCAGCACCTCAGCTCAACGGCATCAAGTCTTTGGCACTCAGCCTTCTTTATGGTCCAACTCTCACATCTGGACAGGACTACTTTCTTCTTTAGCCTGTTCATTTGGTAGATTATGTTGATTTCTCAAATATTGATCCAAACCAGCCATACATATCTGAAATAAATCCCACTTAATAGTAGCACATACTTCTCTTAATAGTAGCACATAGCTCCAATTCTCCTGTTTGTGGAGGGCGCTGAGCTACGGCAAAGTAAAGAAGTGAGCCTGGTAGGTTTGTTCTATGGCTGAGACTTGATATAAACAGCTCGAACAAACCATGCAGCCTCTTTCACGCAGAAGCCAAGGAATGATTCATGAGCCAATTTTAGGTTGTGCGTATTCCCTTTTGTCTTCTACATTCTTAAAAACAATGTACTCTTCTGCAGAGAACAGTACACATGGCTATTTAAGCACTGGTCCTCTCTCAACACAGTGGAAGGCTAGTGGATGTGGCTTTTCAGGACACTGTGTACAAAACTATCAGCTTACAAATGACAAAGGGATAGAACAAAGGTAAAACCTGAATAAAAGGAGGACCTTTTCAACCAAGAGATTCTAAGAAAAAGATTGCTATTCGGGAATTTTAATGAATTGGTTTCATCACTGACCCCTGGAAAATGTCAAATTCCACATTTATATGGAAATGGAAAGACACACTGAGGCTTGTTAGCAGCATTTATCACACGGAGACTGCTGTGTTATTGTGCTCATTCTCTCTCTCCCTCCCTCTGAGCCTATCTATCTATACTTGCATACAAACACTCAACCCTTATACCCTCAGATCTATTTCCTCTGAATCCTGGCAGATGACAACAGTGTTGAAAAAATGTGACCAGGTTGGGCTTCAGAAGAGGCCCTGTGCTAAATTAACACAAATATGAACCAGCCGAAGACCCACAATGAGAAGCAAATTTGGACACAAGATCTACCGCTTCATTTTTAAGTGTTCTCAGTAAGAAAAGTTCAATCAGTCCATCAATAGTTATCAAATAGGACCTTGAAATAAGTTAAGCCTATCCACTGCCTGTTTTCAAATATTTGAGTTTTACTGCATAATAACACCAGTATTAATCATTATACAAATATTACTAGTAATACAAGCAGAAATTGTCCCAGTAGACTGCTTCCAGGTCCTGGTCAGCTAGTGGTGGCTCATCACAGTAATTTTCTCTCTGTTCAGACACCTATCTCTTATTTCTCTCCAAGTTTTCTTTTTATATCTTGCTTTTTTTCCCCCATTCTTCGAAGCCTTCTTAATGAAGATTTCACAAGTTTAAGAAGGATGTATTCATGAAGCAGGAGGTTTAAAATGAAAGTTTTAAAGCCTGCTTCTGTATGCCTGGGTATTTGCATTTTATCCAGACAAAACCCAGCAGTAATAATAGCTACATGTCAAAAGCAGGGGATCTTTCACTATTATTTTGCCTTTTAGGGGCTTTTAGGATTCCACGTGGCTAAGGCAATCTTCATCACAGTGCATCACAATGAGAGAAGAAGTTGTAACCAGAGGTTGGTCAGTAAAAACAGTGTACAGTGGTGTAATCCCAGGTAACATTCTCTATCAGCTGATGAGAGAAAGTAACCAAAGAGGAAGAAAACATCCCTTGGCAGCTTGGGGATACTGTATGGGCCCTTGAGATAAAGTGAGATGAACTTGAGTGGCTCAGAGACCTGCAACTGAGATGTGGGCAAAGCTATAGTGCAGCCCACCCAGGTCCATTAAGATTAGGACCATTAAGAAAATATTATGATTAAAATAAAAATATACTGTCCCCAGCTTAGCTTCATCAGCTTCCATGCTAGCAGGGACAGACATTGTGACTTGTAAGTGGCCATTCAAATTATTTGAGGAAAGTGAGGTCTCCACTTGTTAACCAGAACATCACCTTAAGAGATATCTGGCAAGAAATAAACCCAGAATTTAAAACAACGATAACCAAAAAAAAAAAAAAAAACTGTAGATATAAAAGACATCTCCCAATCCTGTTCTTGACTGTTGGTCTCAGAATAGCAGAGTAGGAAGGATTTTCAAATTTATCTACCACTTATTTTATGTTCCAAGAAAGTTCAGGCATAGAGAACAGAAGTGATTTGCCCAAGAATATAAGGCCAAATCAAGCTTAGAATCTAAGTTTCCTAACTAGAAGGCCAAATATTTTTCTATTTGATGATGAACCATATTTAAAGAATCTGCATGCTGATTCTCCTGGGTTAGAAATAAAAGCATCTTGATCTCATGCCCACCTACAGACAATCAGGGTATCTCAGAGACCAAGGATGTTAGTTCCCTAAGAGTATAAATTTCCTCCCTCATATATCTAAAATCTCCAGGACACTGGATTCAAAGATATTAAGGGTCATGTGATAATTTCTGATGGTGGGAAAAGCCCACCATACAAATGCCAACATCAAATCTGTATTCCACCTTCCCACCATCCATTCCCAAATGTATAAAAGCTATAGAAAGACTTCTGATACAATGGTGTTTTTTTAAAAGAGTAGGACATGACTTAGCGACTGAAAAACAACAAAAAATCACTTTCTAAATCATACAGCTTGCTTTGGACTCCCAAATAACAAAACTATCAAGATAGTTATTAAATACATCAATCAACTGTATTCACCACTGCAATTCACCAGAGATTTCCAAAAGAGTAATCTATAGGTACTAGAGCCTATTTTCCCAGGGATTGCACAGGTCCATGTAAACCCAACACCTTCATCTCTCCTCATACACCAACCTTTCCCAGTCCTGTTATTACTGTAACAATCTAGAGTGTATAATACTCACTTACAGAGCATCATATTTCTATAAAGAATCCACTACCAAGGCAGAACAAACTCTGGGGGGTGATGAAGGACAGGAAGCCTGACATGCTGCAGTCCATAGGGTCACAGAGTTGGACACGACTTGGCGACTGAAAAACAGCAGCCAGTGCAGGAGACACAAGAAAGATGGGTCCCATCCCTGGGTCAGGAAGGTTCTTTGGAGTAGGAAACGGCACCCCATTCCAGTATTTTCGCCTGGGAAATCCCATGCATAGAGGAGCCTGGCGGGCTATGGTCCACAACACCACAAAGAGTCAGGCAAACTGGGCGACTGAGCGCAAGTACTGCCACAATATCTCTACGAGAGAGTACAGTGAGCCCAGGAGCCTAGTGACATGCCTTTCAATCTCATCTCCAAGCACTCTGGACATATTTCCATAGTATATCCAACTAAATAAGCACTGCAGTTAATTTAAACATTTAGAAACAATTTTTCTATGTTGTCATTGGTTCTTTGTCTTCTTATGAGTCCAGATCACTTCTGCTTGGTTAACTAAGTCTTTGCCTTACTTACACAACTCTTCTCTTCCCCATAAACCAACCCTCCAAAAAGGGGTAACTGTGGTCTCCTAATGAATCTCTGTATACCCCAAAATGGCAAACTGACTCTAGTTTGGGGGAAACATTAAAAAAAAAAAAAAAAAAAAAGACTTTGGATTCTGGGCCAAAAGCAGAATGAAAAAGAATTTAGAGAGAAGGGAAAAAAAGATAGAGTAGGAATACCATGAGGATGAAAGTGCTGACAGTTGTTTTCTCTTTTGTAAGGCAAGTGACTGACTGCAAAGACTTATAGACTGCTTAGACTTACAGACTGCTGTCTTGAATAAATGCATGGCCAGCCTCAGAACAGATAGAAAGTCGGACCAATCCCACCCACCCTGACCCGAGCAGGCGGGCTCTTTTGTTTTAGAGATCTCCACTGATTTCTGAAACTGACCATTTGGGCCACTTGTTCTTTCTCTTCCCACTCCTATGTTTTGTTTTGTTTTGTTTTTTCAGAGGTGTTTTTTTTTTCCCCATTTATTTTTATTAGTTGGAGGCTAATTACTTTACAATATTGTAGTGGTTTTTGCCATACATTGACATGAATCAGCCATGGATTTACATGGGTGGAGAGGGAGGTGGGAGGGGGGATCGGGATGGGGAATACATGTAAATCCACTCTTATGTTTTAAATTCACCGATAAAGAGTGAGCTTTTGAAACCTAGGTCCCCCCGCTCTACCCCAGTGAAAGCAAACCCCAGGTCCATGTGCACTCTGTCTCTCTTTCTACCCTTGTCTGTCAAGTAATTTCCAGGACCTGTAATACATACATACATACATATATATACACATATTTTTTTTTTACTTTCCTAATGGTTATAGCTGAGGGTATCTTGCAATTATAATAAGAAACAAGGGCCAGTGCAGCTACAACACTGATTACCAATAGACTGAGACCAGCATAAAACAAAAGCATAACCAATGTAGCTCACGTCAAGAAACACTGACAGCAGATTTTCTCAGAAAGCCAACGGATCATGGACACAGAATGACCTGGCCTTATATATTTAAAAACAAATATCCAGACTGAGAGATCTCCCAGGAATAGACAGACTGACTTCTCTTTCAAATGTAAAAGACCAACATTTATCTCTGCTCCAGTACCTCTTAGCTACCTATTCATGTAGGTTTCTCACCTGTTTAAATATAATTTATATCTTGACCAGCCTTACTGGGTCAGAGAATGAGAAAGTTATGACCTACTAGACAACAGGGCTTAGGAAGATGATGTACAAGACACATTACTGACCTCCACTACAAAAAGCAAAGCTTAAATCTCTAGAGAATAAGAGAACTCAGCTATCAGATGGTGCCAAGTTGATCACATAAACAAAGGCAAAATGAGTCTTCCATTGTCATTGTAGATGTTGGCCAAGCTGAAAGTCAAGGCTGAAAATGCAATGAAGTGGGCAGCGCATTCCAATGAAAAGCTTTATAATATATTTGAACAAAAGGACCGTCTCCATAAGCATCACTGGTTACTAAGGTAAGTGGCTATGAGTTGGGTTCTTATCTCTCATTGCTCCCAAATAGAACAAAATCTACTGCTAAGGTTTGATTTTTCACTCTGAATTCCAATGGAGTATATCAATGAGATAAATAAGGTCCTAACTTTAAAAATCATAATGAAGTATCTGTTCTTTTTATAAATGTGCAAATCTTAAAAATAAGGCAAAGGGGGCATTTTATGTTCTAATATCACGTGCTGCAGTCCATAGGGTCACAAAGAGTCAGACACAACTTAGCAACTCAACAAAAAAAACAACAAGTGTCATTCTGGAAAAACTAACAGATCCTCCCACTGATTCTTTAATTATATCAGGGGACACAGCACCGTTTGACCTGTCATTTATTATTTATTAGAGCCAACATTTTATGAAGTTACATATTAAGTTACAGACTTTTTTCTAATGGAAATACAAATTATTTCTTTCCAGGAGGAAAAGATAAGCTCAAAGGTTATGGTTTTATTTTTCTGGAGGACATTAACCAGTCAGATTCCAACTTAGTAAATTTATCTCAATATAACTTTCCTGAGGGACTCACTAACTATTTTTCTTCTATTCATCTTTTGAAACAGGCTTATCCTCATACTGGTTTCCTTGAATATTAATTAAGTAAGTCTTTGACACATTTACTCTATATTTGTATGAAAATTGAAATTTAATTTTTTTAATAATACTTTGACAGTTAGTGGCACTTTTCTTTATGTTCTCAGTTATCCCTACAACTTCTGCAATTCTGCATAATATCAGCATTACATCAGTCATAGTTGCATAGGGAGTTAGACAACAGAAAGTTGAAAATATAACAAAAAAATAAATAAAATAGTGTGCTCTAAAATAAATAAAATAGCTGCTCTAACATGTGTCCCACTCAGATGTATAGAAATGTTATTTTTACTGAACTCAGCTTGCTCACAGCCTCCATCCCTTTTCAGTAGCTGAAAACACTTCATCTTGCCACTTTAAGTTAACCAAGTGTCTTTCAGTTGAAAACAAGAACTGCAGGTGGAATGGGGGCATATGGTCCTAGAGTCCTTGGGCTTCCTTAATATTTCTCTAACCGCAAGGCTGTGACCACAAGGACAAATGTCAGTATTCTTGCTTTCCTGTGTCTCTCTTCAGTTCCTTTTCTGGCCCCAAATGGAAAAAAAACAAAAATACAAACAAAACAACTATTCTCTCTTGCCTTGTCTCTTTCTGTAAGTTACTCAACTCTGAATCTCCAGCTTCAGCCCCTTGGGACCCAAATATCTTCTCCTTTTACCAAAAGCATAGATATTATAAGACAGATATAGATCTTGATTTGGGGCTTCCAAACTGTTTTATTTCAAATATATTCCAAGCACATATTTTTGAAGGTGAAAAAATATTTTAAAAAAGGAAAACCGAGGGCCATCTTCCCTCAGTTTTAATGGATTAGAATCTTTGGAAAGAAGAAATTACCTAGAATAAAAAAATTTTTGAGGTATTTGAAGATATAGCCTACTCTGCCTGTGACCTTATAATATAAATGAGGTTTACCTCTCATTCTGAGCTTTTATAGGAAAAGTAGTAAATACTAGTGTGTAAAAAACTTGCACACTAGTAGAAATTATGAAAACTTACATACCCTCTGTTTTTCTTTGTATCACCTTTCCTTCTTTCTGGGGTGTTTGTCTTTTGTTATATTTTCCCATTCAGTTACCTGTCTATGTCCATTTTTATTCTTGTTCCCAATGTTGTTATTCCTCAGAAATCCTAGGGCCTTAGACTAATGAACATACTCATTATAGAGAACTCTAAGTTAGGAAATTTGTTACATATGAAAAAAAAAACTTTGATTTTAGGATCATAGTCTAATAAAAAATAGAAAACTTATTAATTTATTGAAATTAAAGCTTACTATTAAAAACATCAATAAAGATATAAGGTAAACAAATTAGTATTAAGCACAGTTTTATTAGCATCCATTTTCCTTTTTTTGCTTATTAAAAGAAGCTTCAGAATCTCCACTTTCTACAGTCTCAGCTTGTATAATAAGATACAAAAATTTTATATTCATCAGAATTCCAGTTAGCAAAGAAGCTATATGACTTTGCTCTATAGGATGCTGATATCCTAAAGTTTAAGACTTTCACCTAATAAATTGAAAATCAAAGGTAAAAATTGAAAGTGATGAGGATAGTGTGTTGTCATGATGAAGTGATGACATGGGATGTGGTGTTGCCATGATGTACTGGGGAATTGTGTTTCCCAAAAGACATGTCTGCATCCTAATTCCTTAAGCTTATATACAGGAACTTATTTGGAAAAGGAGTTTTTGCAAGTATCATTAAACAAAGGTGCTCAAGATGTGGTGATCATGCAGAATTTGGGCCAGACCCCAAATCCAATGGTGGAGGTCCTTACAAGAGAAAAGCAGAAGGAGCTGCGAGGCACAGAGGCAAATGGGAGAGGCTTTATGAAGACAGAAGCAGAGACTGGAGTTATGCTGCCACAAAACTAAACAACACTTGAGAATCACTGGAAGCTGGAAGGAAATTTACCTAAATCTTTCAGCAGGAGTATGGCCCTGCTAATACTTTGATTCAGATTTCTGATCTCTAGAACTGTGAGAGAATAAATTTCTGTTGTTTTAAGCCACCATATTTATGGTAATTTGTTATGGCAAGACTAGGAAACTAATATACAGGACTTTATTTTGTTTCACTTCAAATATTAAACTAAATTTGAAATAGCTACACCAAAAGATGTTAGAGAAGCACTTAAATAGGTAGAAATGTTATCCATGTGACAATAAGGTTTTTCTTATCAAAGAAAACACTGCCTCCACGAGGTCCAAATAAGAAAGATTAGCAAATGAAGCCATGTAATTAGGATAAGTGGGTACTTAGAGAAAGAACATGTGAAAGGAAGACACATTAAAATTAAGACTTTTAGATAATTTTAAGACAAGAAATAAAGTCATAAAACTTTGATCAAGAGAAGAAAGGGTTTAGATATGCTTTCATGACACTGATTTATATGCTATAAAAAGATAATATTAATGGTGCAGGTTTTGAATATGGATAAACCCGGTTTTAGACATTTAAAGAAATTCTTTTTAACATATGTACAATTTTAAATACAAAAGATAACGCTTTGGGCATAGTTGTACGAAGAGAATTACTTTCATTCAGTCATGTTAAACGTAAGCAAGATTTTTTTGGTGGGGAAAATTCAAGATTTAAACCAAAATAAGATTAGAGCATGGGCTTCCCAGGTGGTGCTAGTGGTAAAGAACCTGCCTGCCAATTTAGGAGACATAAGAGATGTGGGTTCAATCCCTGGGTCAGAAGATTCCCTAGAGGAAGGCATGGCCACCTACTCCAGTATTCTTGCCTGGAGAATCCCACAGACAGAGAAGCCAGGCGGGCTACAGTCCGTAGGGGCACAAAGAGTCCGACATGAGTGAAGCAACTTAGCACACACATATGCAAGAGATGAGCACGAAGACTCAAAAGCATATTTCAAAGTGCAGATTTTGTTTGAAGCCAGTTACGGGAGCTTTGAAGCAGCAAAGGGAAGTATGCCCAAAATCCTTCAGGCTAGTCTTCAGCAGTATGTGAACTAAGAACTTCCAGAGGTACAAGTTGGGTTTAGAAGAGACAGAGAAACCAGAGAACAAATTGCTAACATTCATTGTATCACAGAGAAACCAAGGGAATTAAACACACAAAAATCTACTTCTTCACTGAGTACACTAAAGTCTTTCACTGTGTGGATCACAGCAAATTGTGGAAAATTCTGAAAGAGATAGGAATACCAGACCACCTTACCTGTCTCCTGAGAAACCTGTGTGCAGGTCAACAAGCAACAGTTAGAACTTTACATGGAACAAATGACTGGTTCAAAATTGGGAAAGGAGTATGCCAAGACTGTATATTGCCATCCTATTTATTTAACTTACCTGCAGAGTATATCATGCAAAATGCCAGACTGGGTAAGTCACAAGCTGGAATCAAGATGGCCAGGAGAAGTATCAGTAACCTCAGATATGCAAATGATACCACTCTAATGGTAAAAAAGAGGGACTAAAGAGCCTCTTGATGAGGGTGAAAGAGGAGAGTGAAAAAGCTGGCTTAAAATTCAACATTCAAAAAACTAAGATCATGGCCTCTGGTCCCATCACTTCATGGCAAATAGATGGGGGGAAAAGTGGAAGCACTGACAGATTTTATTTTCTTAGGCTCCAAAATCACTGCAGATGGTGACTGCAGCCATGAAATTAAAAGACATTTTCTCTTTGGAAAGAAAGCTATGACAAACCTACACAGCATATTACAAAGCAAAGACATCACTTTGCTGACAAAGGTCTGTATAATCAAAGCTATGGTTTTTCCAGTAGTCATGTACTGATGTGAGAGTTGGATCATAAGGAAGGCTGAGCACCAAAGAAATGATGCCTTCTAATTGTGGTGCTGAAGAAGACTCTTCAAAGTCCTGTGGACTGGAAGGAAATCAAACTAGTCAATTCTAAAGGAAATCAACCCTGAATATTCCTTGGAAGGACTGATGCTGAAGTCCCAATACTTTGGCCACCTGATGCAAAGAGCTGACTCATCAGAAAAGACCCTGATGCTGGGAAAGATTGAAGACAAAAGGAGAAGAGGGCAGCAGAGGATGAGGTGGTTAGATAGCATCCCCAACTCAATGGACATGAATCTGAGCAAACTCTGGGAGATGGTGAAGCACAGGGAAGTCTGGCATGCTGCCGTCCATGGGGTTGCAAAGAGCTGGACGTGACTTAGCAACTGAATAGCAACAAGAGCAACAAAAAGTGAAACATAACTGCATGAGGAGACTGATATCAGATGGCCTGGCAAGAAACAATATTCAAGGGAAATCAGCAGAGCATGGATAATACAAACAGAAAATTCTGCATCGTCTTATGCCCACAGTCAGCAAAGTCTGACACATTTGCCCTCTTGTTATTGCTGGTCTGAAGGAATTTTTTCTCTTAGGCTGGTTTACGCCAAAGCAAGCGAAGGATGATGGCCCCTCACCAGACACCAGAAGGGTGACATACAACCTGGCAAGTGAGCAGAAAAGATCTCTGAGGCCACAAAAAGAAGCTACTAGATATAACTTAAGCAGTGACACCTTTTCTCAGTACAGAAATACACTGGTTAGAGAAATATAAAGATTACCTGTCAAAAAAAGGAAACATAAAATGAATTCATTGAGTTAAATGTCTATTCCTTTTTGCATTCACAAGTGAAGATACAGATGGGAGGGGATGATAAGATCTATAAGTGAAGGTCTAAACATGTAACTTTATCTTGTTTTTCATAAATGAGAGAGAGAGAAATGTCACACAGATAACAATATAACTTCTTGAGGGGCAAAGTGAATATTAAAATATTGCAAATAAGGCAATTAAAACTATTCAGTTTGACAAAGCACTGGACCCAGTTGAATTGCACCATAACTCACGAAGGAAAAAACAATAGCAAGGGAAACAGAGAAGCCTTTAGCAAAACTATTTGATAGCTCAATAAGAAAAGAATAAAGGAAGCAATTGCATTTGAGTCACTAACAAGCATTCTTAGATTTAAGCAAAACAAAATCATTAAAAGAACTCGTTTTCTCAACTTCGATTACTAAGCACAAGAATAAACATCCACTCAAATCTATGCATTTGTGATTTACCTAAGGGAACTGGTCTGAATTTGGGAATTTAAGATTTATTTTTCTTTAGATTTTAAGGAAACAGTGATCATTTTATTAGCATGTCACCTAGTGATAATAAAAGAGCTCATTAATAAGCAAAGTACCCTAGATCACTCTGAATATGAGAGCTAATGATACTGCATTTCAAAAGCTGATAAAAAATAGTCAACACACATAAACAGTATCACTTAAAAACATCTTTTTTATAGAAATATGTGTTCTTTCCCACAGAAACACCTAATAACCATTATTACAACGAGTACATTTTTTACAGAGTAGGATAAAACCATTGTAATTCTACACCCTCACACTACACGTAGATCATTCCTCCTTCACCATTCTCCGCTGTCCCTGACTGGGGCCCCCTGGATGGTGTGTCTTTCCCTGTGATTCTGGAGTGACAAAACTCCATCTCATCCCAGCTATGCCACCAAAATGACTAAGCCCAGTCAGGCCTGTAGAGCAAAGGGGTCCTTGGTGTAAGTTCTCCCCAGTATCCCCATCTTTGTTTCTCTTCGTGTCTGTGGCTTTTGTCACCAAGACCTCAGGGGTGTCTCTACTTCCTAACACAGAAATGTCTGAGTACTTGAAAAGCAGGAATGTTTGTGACAGCACCATTCTCATGGGAATTTCTAGTACACCTTGAGCAAAAAAGCACAGGCAGCAACATGAAGCCAGGCCTACCATGGTCAGATGTCTATCTAGTTAAAAGAGAACATAGTGTAGGAACCTAAAAGGAAAGCCTTAAAAAAAAAAAAAAGAAAGAAACCATAAAAGAAAAGGTTACGTTAAAGAAGCAGGGAGCTAGATCTACCAGGTAATTTAATGAAGGAGTCAGACAAACCAGAAGAAAACATTTAATGGTACCTCCCTTCAAATCAGAACTGTCTTAAAAATAGTGCCATCTGCAGAGGGTCACCAAGTGAGATATCAAAGGGTGACTGACCCTTTAGAAAGAGAAAAGGCATGATTTGGTAGATACCTGGAAAACCACCTCCTGCTCTGAGAGTCAATGGTTCTTTGATTTTCTTATTCAAAGTCAGGTCATGCTCAGAAACTGTCTACGAACAACTATTACTATGTTATCTATTTCAAGTACTTTTACCAATAACCTCAGTGGATAGCTGAAGCGCCTCAAAGAAAATTTTAAACTTATCTTTACCTTTAGAAATTTTATACAAAAGAGTAGAAGATGTAATTTTTCCCCTAGAAATGACTCCATGTATAATACCAAAGCATTGATTTATTATCAAGAACCACAAGCGTCCCTTGACAACATATTGCTACATTATTATATTTATAAATATATAATTCACCCTGGAATTGGCGTTAACAGTGAATTAAGTATTTTTCTTTCAATTTGACTCAAGCAAGAACAGAGGTGTATTAATGCAAGTGGATTAAATTATGCTGCAATAATCAACAACCTCAAAATAGCTTAAATCCTAACAAGTTTAAACATAACAAGGATTTATTTCTCATACACACACGGTCCACTGCAGTGCTGGGTGATCTCCAGAGCAACAGTCTTTGATGCAGTAGCTCAGAGATCTTATATAATGGTGGGGCCACATCCTCTAGCTTTTCTATGCAGATTGCATGGTTTCTTCTGTTTGCTATGTCATGATAAAAGAGAACTGGAGGATTTTGCATATGTTCTTCTATATTTTGGTCCAGAGGTGAAAGACATCATTTCCACCTCTCACTCATTGGATAGATCCAGCCATATAGCCCCAACTGCCTGCAAGATGGCTGGAAATGTGGATGAATAGATGGCATGTTGGATGATCACTGCAATCTATCTCAGCTGCAATAAAATAAGGCAAGTGGAAGATGAAGAAAATTAACCTGAGGTTCAAGAAACAAGTTTTGGCTGATGACTTCAAAATCAATCTCTTGGGCTCCAACCTATATGCCCTAGTGTCTACTGGATAGCTTCTCTTGGATGTCCCACAAGAAGTACCTAATCAACATGTCCCATACACTTATGGTTTCTCTGTGCTATATGTTTAGACTAAGGATATAAAAGATAAGGATGCTGCACGTCCAAGCAAAATCTCTGTACAGTATGGGAATGGCTGTGATGGAGGCAGGCTCCATGTGTGCTCTGAGGCTAGAGATGTTACCCTCTGAAATAAGAATGAATAATATGTTGAATAGATATCTCACTTTGATTGCATGCATATCAAGTAGTATATCAAAACTGTTCTGTGTTTAGTCAATTGAAATTTGAAAGCAATGTTTCAGAGTCTTCTCCTTTGGAAGCAACTTTGTGATAACAGACAGCATCATATTTAACAGGGATGTAAAAGATTTGATCAGGCAGACTCTGGGCAGCCCATGACACTAAACATATTTGAAGAAAAGGCAATAGCAAGTAAAGAAAACTGGAGGTTTTTATCTTTCAATTATGTCATTACTCTGATCTCCAAAACTCTTTTCCTTTGGGAAATATACTTTGATCAGAACTAGAAATAATTTATCACCCAAGTTGCCATAATATCTTCTTGTGCTGTTTGTGTGTTCAGTCATGTTCGACTCTTGCAACACCAAGGACTATAGCCTTCCAGGCTCCTCTGGCCATGGAATTTTTCAGGCAAGATACGGTGGAGTGGGTTGCCATTTCCTACTCCAGGGGATCTTCTTGACCCAGGGATCAAATTCGCCTCTCTCGTGTCTCCTGCACTGGCAGGCAGATTCTTTACCACTGTGCCATTTAAACATAGGATTTATATTAGTATAAGACCTCAGTTGAGCATCAATTATATATATATATATATATATATATATATATACTCCTGGATTTTATAAATATTACTATACTACTCAGGAGCATATATAATATTAATATCAAATTATCAGTAAACATTCTTCAATGAAAGATTATAGAAATTTTCAGTACTGGAAGAAAATTATAAGTAGGTTCAAACATACTTTTTGCTTGAATGATGAACTATATAATCTTAAAAATTACTGAAGTTATTGAGATAGTTCAAATACTAATCTTTTTTTCCTTTACCTAGTTAGAATATTTACAACTGAAGACTTATTTCGCTTTAGACTGATGCCTCTGCCAACATTGATTTAATCTGTCCTTTGCTAACAGCATTAATATATTGACATTTTAAATCTAGGAGAAAAGAACTACTGAGTTGATTTACAAAGATGCCACATCAGTAAGAAAAATGAGTATCCCTGATCCTCCTCCTCTCCTGGTCTCTCCCTCCTGCTCTTCACATTTTTCTTCAGATGCAGATAAGTTTAACGACCAGATATTCCTTGGCCTGGGACTTTTTCTGTAACCCTGCTCCCAGCTAGATCAAATCAAATTTATAGCAGGACAAAGTGTTCTCTACTGGTGACCCCTATAGTCCATCTTGAAGCCTACTCTTAAGGAGTACTTCTTGTCTTAGAGATTCTTCTTTCATTCTCTAACCAAACTTTCCTTTTTATGACTTTAGGGCACTCTCCTCATCCATCACCATGGAAAAGTTTGACATGGTGATTTACAAAACATAATTGTAACTAAGCCAATCCCCTTTAAGAGAGTAGCAGTGGTACCTATTAATTACTGAGGGCCTAATATGTACTTGGTACACTGAGCTAGGTATTCTACCACAGAATCTCATTTAATGTTTTAAAAGAGCATAGTTAGGTAGTGCAATGCAGAGACTATTCATTCTTTTCACAGTTGAAGAAGCTGAGCCTCAGGGAGATGAAGAGACTATTCAAGATCCAATGTTAGTGCTGGGATTCCAACCTAGGTGACTCCAAAATATAAGCCCTTTTTATTGTATTTTAACAGAAAACAATGGATTTCTAATAATGGAAATTCAAAGACTGTTTTTAAACTTTGCTAACAGCATTAATATATTGGGTTTGGTTAGAGACTTTTTCCTGCCCTTTGGGGTTTCTTGTGTTGTTGTGTTTTGTTTTTGTTTTGCAGGGTGGGGCAGGGGAGCAGGGTGGTAGGACGGTGGGGGAAGGGCCTTGAATATCAATTACACTTCCCAGAGGTCAGGTACACTACCTGTCATCAGAGGGCAGGTCTTCCTAAACCCAATGGACCAGGTATCAGAACAAAACATGAAGGCAGGAATTTCGTCCTTTTCTTTGAATTGTAAAAGATAAATTATTTTTCATTAAAAATCACTTACAGAAGTGAAATGATGGCATTTATGAACAGGACATTTATATAAGGTAGCAGTCAGCAAAAACAGCAGGAAGCCCAAAAGAGTGCACAGCACGCTTGCTTCCCTTCCCCAGGGACCGTCTCACATCCATCTCTGCTTTCCTGGTAGTTAAAGCACCTGAGTTGCCAGACAGGCCCCAGTGTGGGCTGTGACCTCTAACAGCCTGATAGGGCTCTATCTCTCACTCAAGGCCTTTCATGTTGAGTGCCATTTGCTTCAAGAAAGCAGGAGTTCTCAGATCCAAGCCGATATTTATTATGCAAACATTTTTTTTTTTTTTTCATTTATTTCCACCAGCTGGAGGCCAACTACCCCACAACATTGTAGTGGCTTCCATCATACATTGACATGAATCATCCATGGATTTACACGTATTCCCCATCCCAATCCCCCCTCCCACCTTCCTCTCTACCCGATCCCTCTGGGTCTTCCCAGTGTACCAGGCCCAAGCACTTGTCTCATGCATCCAACCTGGGCTGGTGATCTGTTTCACCATAGATAATATACATGTTTCGATACTGTTCTCTCAAAACATCCCACCCTCGCCTTCTCCCACAGAGTCCAAAAGTCTGTTCTGTACATCTGTGTCTCTTTTTCTGTCTTGCATATAGGGTTATTATTACCATCATTCTAGATTCCATATATATGTGTTAGTATACTGTAATGGTCTTTATCTTTCTGGCTTACTTCACTCTGTATAATGGGCTCCAGTTCCATCCATCTCATTAGAACTGACTCAAATGAATTCTTTTTAATGGCTGAGTAATATTCCATGGTGTATATGCACCACAGCTTCCTTATCCATTCATCTGCTGATGGGCATCTAGGTTGCTTCCATGTCCTGGCTATAATAAACAGTGCTGTGATGAACATTGGGGTGCACGTGTCTCTTTCAGATCTGGTTTCCTCGGTGTGTATGCCCAGAAGTGGGATTGCTGGGTCATATGGCCGTTCTATTTCCAGTTTTTTGAGAAATCTCCACACTGTTCTCCATAGCATATGCAAACATTTTAATACAGCCCTGTAAAATCTCAGTGAAAAAATGTTATATGCTAAGACCATGATGAAGAAGACACAACAAACAGTGTTATGAGACTATTTCCAGCAACCTCTTCTTTGTTTCCAATTAATAGATGCGAAGAAAAAGAATATATATGAAAATGCATGTTGGGGAAATCAGAGGTATATCTGAATACCCTCCTCGTAAGGACAATCCAACCTAGAATGAACAGTATGCCAAGATCCACCTCAGGGAAAACATCAGTCAGAAAGAGGTATAATGGTTACTCTTGCTGAGAAGTCGCTATGCCCTGGCCACCGTCCCAAGTGCCTTCCATAATTTCTTTCCAACTTCACAAGTACCCTATGAAATAGGTAAATAGTCTCATTTGACAGGTAAGGAAACCAAGGCTCAGAGAAGTCCAGTCTCTGGCTTCAGTTGAGTTCAGTTCAGTCGCTCAGTCATGTCCGACTCTTTGCGACCCCATGAATCGCGGGGTCTCCCTGTCCATCATAAACTCCCAGAGTTTACTCAAACTCATGCCCATCGAGTCGGTGATGCCATCCAGCCATCTCATCCTCTGTCGTCCCCTTCTCCTCCTGCCCCCAATCCCTCCCAGCATCAGGGTCTTTTCCAATGAGTCAACTCTTCGCATGAGGTGGCCAAAGTATTAGAGTTTCAGCTTCAGCATCAGTCCTTCCAATGAACACCCAGGACTAATCTCCTTCAGGATAGACTGGTTGGATCTCCTTGCAATCCAAGGGACTCTCAAGAGTCTTCTCCAACACCACAGTTCAAAAGCATCAATTTTTCGGCACTCAGCTTTCTTAACAGTCCAACTCTCACATCCATACATGACCACTGGAAAAACCATAGCCTTGACCAGATGGACCTTTGTTGGCAAGTCTCTGGCTTAAGCACACATAAATGACAGAACTCAGAATCTGACTTTCTACAATAGTCAACACACTCAACTTTGATCAATCATTCATTTACCACTTCCAGAAATTTTCCTGTATCATCACCTGAGCAATATCAACTGTACAGTATATATAGAGAGAAAGAGAGATTTCAATGTAATTCAACATAAATATATAATATATAACATATGTGTTATATATTTATAACTATTATACAATTGTGTTCATATGTTAATCAATATAATTAGGTATATTAATATATAAATATGATATAAACAAAATAATTTTATTACATATAGCTAACCATTACTGCTTACTGTTTCTTTGACTTAAAGAGAAAACAGCATTAAAGACTAAATTGAGACTTAATCTTTTACACGTTCAGAAGAATTGAAAGAGAACAGAAAAGAGAATCACTTTCTCATTATGTGAATTTTTGTTACTGTCTAATGGTGTATTCTTGCACTATCTGAAGTGGTCACTCCAAACACCAATGCCAGGTGGGAAATATGGCATTATGATGAGTGCTCAAGAGCAAGCCAGACATACTAATTAACTGCAGGTGGAGGAGGGGGAACAAACTCCTCCAGAACTAAAACAAAATGGTGTGCCTAGAATGAAAGCGTTCTGAGTATTTAGGAAAGAGCGAGCAGCATGATTTGGGATAATCATGGTAGACCTCAAGAAAAGAGGTGGAGTTTGAGTTGAAGGTTTTAGGACTCAAAGGCAGAAAAGAAGGAGAGGGCATTCCACACAAGACACAGCATGAATGAAATTAAAGAGAAGAGTCACAAGACACTAAGAGGAAAGCTGCATTAAGAGATCAGAATAGCATACTGGAGAGAAGAAACACTAGTGTACTACTTAGATTATTAGATTATAGAGCATATGATGATCAAGATTTAAATGTGACATGGTAGCTTTTAGACAGCCAATGAGGTTTATTAGCTCACAGAACTTTAGAAAGTTTCTTTCACTTAATCCCCATAATTGCCCTGTGGAGAAGGCATGAGTGTCAAGATTTTATACACAGGCACATTTCGTTTTATGCTGCTTTGCTTTATACTGCTTCACAGACACTGTGTTCTTTACCAATTGAAGGTTTGTAACAACCCTGCATTGAGCGAGTTTATCGATGCCATTTTCTTACAACATTTGCTCACTCCATGTCTCTGTATCATATTTTGGTAATTCTCACAATATCTCAAGCTTTTTTGTTATTATATTTATTATAGTGATTGTGATTAGTCATCTTTGATGTTACTACTTCAATTCTCTGAAGCCTCAGATGATGGTTAGCATGTTTTAGCAATAATGTATTTTTTAGTTAACCTATATACATTGTTTTTTAAAACATAATGCTATTGCATACTTAATAGACTACAATAGAGTACAAGCCTAACTTTCATATGCACTGGGACACCAAAACAATTCATGTGACTTTATTACAATATTCACTTTATTGCAGTGGTCTAGAATTGAACCCACAGTATCTAGAGGTATGCCTGAACAACAATAACAAAAACGACCCCAAAGATGTTCACACCCTAATCCCTGGAATTTGTGATTATGCCTCAGAACATGATAATGTACTTTGTAACTACATTTACTATGCAAATGTAATTAAGATTATAGACCTCAAAACAGAGAGATTATCCCAGATTATCCAGGGGAAGTCAATCTAATCATCTGAGTCCTTAAAAGCTGGCAATTTTCTCTGACTGGGAGAAAAGTTATGGCAGAAGAGGAAGGAAAAGAGATTCCAAGCCTGAGAAAGAAGATGCAACACTGCTGGCTTTGAGGTATAGGGGTTCAAATGCAAGAACCAGGGAGAGCCTTCTAGGAGTTAAGGACACCCCCAGCAGACAGCCAGCAAGGAAATGGGACCTCAGTGTCCTACAACCATAGGAACAATATTCTGCCAACAACCTGAACGGGCATGGAAATGGATTCTTCCCAGAGCCTGCCAATAAGAGTCCAGTCAGTACTTTGATTTTAAACTTGTTAACCTGGAACAGAGAAACCAGCTGAGCTGGAGGAACCAGTCTACACCTACAAAACTGAGAGATAATAAATCTGTTTTAAGCCACTAATTGTTTGCTGTTTATTACAGCAGCAACAGAAACCTAATATATTTACATTGCACAAGTTGCCAAGTGTCATAGAGCTAACGAAAGACCAAACTGCAACTCAGATTTAGGTATATCAAACTCCAAAATCCATGGCTTTAACTCTTATTCAGAGACATCACTTTGTTGACAAAGGTCCACATAGTCAAAGCTATGGTTTTTCTAGTAGTCATGCACAGATGTGAGAGCTGACCCTTAAAGAAAGCTGAGCACCAAAGAATCAATGCTTTCGAACTGTGGTGTTGCAGAAGACTCTTGAGAGTCCCTTGGACTGTAAGGAGATCAAATCAGTCAGTCCTAAAGAAATTGGAAGGACTGATGCTGAGGCTGAAGCTCCAATACTTTGGGCACCTAATGCAAAAAGTCGACTGACTGGAAAAGACCCTGATGCTGAGAGAGATTGAAGGCAGGAGGAGAAGGGGGCAACAGAGGATGAAATGGTTGGATGGCATTACTGATTCAATGGACATGAGTTTGAGCAAACTAGGGGAGATAGTGAAGGACAGGCAAGCTTGGCTTGGCTGCAGTTCATGAGGTCGCAAAGAATTGGACACGACTTAGCAACTGAACAACAACTGTTATGCTAGGGAAGCCCTGATCACATTTCTAGCTGAACAAAATTACAAAAGTGATATTTAAGACCATGGAAGCCAACTTGCCACCATGTGTGGAGCTGTTTGGAAAAGGAGGGACCATGGGAGGAGGACTCAAAGTGACATATTCCACTCCTCAGAGCAAAGAGCCTTGTCTCTCCTCTCTTTGGTGCCTTCCCTGGGTAAGTAATGAAACACCAAGAAATAATCATAATAATAAAAGTGAGGTTTTTCTACCATTCAACTTCTTGGGGGAATTTTGAAAATTATAAACTTAATTTTTGAGTGTTGGAGTTCACTTAAGCTTCAAGAAGGAATGATGATACTAGATAATTTTCACTTCAAGAGCAGGCAGATGTGGAAGAGTTGAGAGCTACTATCCTTAGAATGAAAATGAAACTTATCATGTAGAATTACAGTAATAGCAGTGGCTAAATCAAAACTCACCAATGACAGTAATATGATTTAAAAAAAATTTTAAACCCATGAATGCTTTATCATTGAGAAATTATTTCAAATATACCTAATGCAACTTACAATCATTCTATGAAATAGAAAGTATTATCCCAGGTTTGCTACGGAGAGAAAAAATGAGACTCCAAACTGTTAAGCAGCTTGTCCAAAATCATACTGTTAGCACATAACTCACGTAAGATTTAAGGTTCCTAACCTGTGGACCCAGAACTATTTCCACGGCATCAACCTGTAGCACTGAGGAAAAGAAAGTTTGATTGTTAAATGACTTCACAGAACTGTCCTGAAAATCAACTGAAACTTCACGCAGGAACAGGTTGTATAAAGATAAACCTGTCATCAATATGTAACAGGACCTTGGTCCTAGTTCACCTCATTCCCTGTGCCCCAACAAGGAGAGACCCTCTGGGGGGTTCCCTTCACTTTTCACTGTTACCCGAAATTCCAGGATCACAAAGTCATTTTAGTTTTAGCATCCAATTCTCATTTTTAAAATGCCTAAAACATATGTGCCTCTTAATAGTGAAACATTAGATTATGTTAGTAAATAAGAATAGTGGGGGAAGAAGCAGGAGGAATTAGGGGTAGCTTTGTTTTTTAAAATCTTGGTTCTCCTCCAAACTTGCACTCATCTGAACAGAGCCAGCACCTCCTTAGGGATCGTGGCTCTGAAGTGGAAGGCAGGCACACATGTCCAGCCAAAATCATTGTGAGCAGCTGTTCAGCCAACTGTGTTTATCCCTTCCTGGGGCTCCTTGTTCAGGGTAAGAAATGGTGTGGACTGATGAAAAGATGCTGCCCTGGCACTTTTGAAATGTGCTGAATTGCACCAGAAAAAAAGCAGCTAAAGTGTTGGAGTCAACTCTCCAGGGAAAATACAACTCTCAGCCACGGAAAATGGAAAGCAATGAAAGCCAGGCAAGAGAAATTCTCCTGGTCAAACACTGACATTTGATGCACAGGTTCTGTGGATGTTTGCTAAACAGTGATGGAATTCATACTGTTGCTATCTCAGCAACTGACATACAGGAAGAGAACTACAGTGATGGAGATTTCCAGAAAACAGAATTGAGTAGGCTGCATTGTCAATGGGGCAGACTACAGAGCAGGGTCACGGCCCGGAGGGGAAAAGGGTAAGTCAAAAAGAGTTAGTCCAAGTTTGTCAGCCTATTCTGGGCCTTTCTAGTTTTCCTGTTCTTTTCTTGCGAATGCTCCCTGCATCACCTGTCATCAAACTTTTTGTCTCAAGCTACATCTACACTCTCAAAAATTACTGAGGACCTGCAAAGAGTTTCATTTTAGGTGGGCTATATCAATTTACATTTAACACTAGAAATTATAGTTTTTTAATATATTTAATTATTAATTCATTTAAAAATAACAACACTAAACTCATCATATGTTAATAAAAAGTAGATTTAAGAAAAAATCGTTATATTTCCCTAAACAAAAAATAGCAAGAAGAGAGGCAATAATTTACAGTTTCACAAATCTCTCTAATATTTAGCATAACAGAAGATAGCAGAATTGTAATATCTGCTTCCACATTCAGTCTGTTGCACATAAGTCATGTGACCTCCAGAAAATTTCAGCGTATACTCATGAGAAAATAAGAGTCATAACTACAAATAATATTTTAGCATTATTGTAATAGTAGTTTGGACCTCATGGACTCCTAAGAGTTGTTGGTACCCCCTAGTGTTCCTAGATCATGCTCTGAGAACCATTGTCCTACACTTTACCTTAATTCTGATTCTGGAATCAGAATTTTGTTAACTCCTGAATCCCTTCTGGACCTGAAAAATCACTTGTGCAATGTCAGAGTTCCAGAAAGCAATAGCCAGAAAGTGCCTGGTAATCTAGTTCAGCTTTTTCATTCATTAAATAAATTATTTCCTACCATGTGCCATGGACTGTTCTAGCACTAGGAAAATAGCAATGAATTAAAATAGAGAGTTAAGGAATTTTGAGACAGAAGGGAATCTGAAAAAAAAAATAAACAAACAAACAAACAAACAAAGGTAATCTCAGATAGTAACAACTACTTTAACTGTAACAAAAAGTTAAGGTAATCAAACTACTCTTGGGGTTGGAGACTTTTATGACTTGCTCAAGATCATGCATAGTTAATTAGTAAGAAACAAGAATAGAACAGAGTGCACAAAAAATTAAAGTTGATAATTATTTGGGATACTGGGTAGTGCAGTTGGCTTTTCTAATCATTAGAAAATTATTAAAACTAATTTTACTGATTTTTTTCTCTAAATTATGTCATTTGACTTTTATCAACAAGCCTGATCACCAGGTGATTGACCCACAATTTTTTTAAGTTGTTTCAAATCCTCTGTAAACATGAAAACCAGGATAGAAATAAACATTGTAAATCTTGAATATATATATTTGAATATATCAGGGAATAAAGGTCATATAACATAGACCTATGAGCCCACAAAATCACCCCCAGGAAACAGAGTTCCCTACATACACATAACCGGCCCCAATTTATCTTGGGTACACCCCACAGTAACTTTTGTTTTGTGTAACCCCACCTGCCCCAGCAATCCTGGGTACCACCCTGACTCCTCTTTCTGTAGGTGCATTCTTCCATCTTCTGTGATAGTAAAATACTTCTAGAGAAAACTGCACAACTGGCTCAACGAATTTCCCAAAACTAAACACCCCTGTATGACGAGCACTTAGACAGTGAAGAGAATTCTATTACCAGCAACCCAGAAACTGCTTTTGTACTTTCTTTCAGAAACTACGACTCACCAGTGGTAAACAATATTCTGGCTTCCAACAACACAGCTTGCTCTTTTGTACTTTGTATCAATGGAATCACATAGCATGAACTCTTTTGTGTCTGGCTTCTTGAGCTCAATATTTTGCTAGTGACACTCATTTATATTGTTGCATGGTTCTAGATCATTTATTTTCATTTTTATAAACACATCTTGTTGTGTGAATATGCTACAATTTATTCATCCAGATGGACATGTGGATAGCTCCCAGCTTGGGGTTATTATGAACAGCTCTGCTATAGATACTCTAATTCATTTCTTTCAGTAAATATATGTATGTGTTTAATATTATGTATATTTATTAACCATTTATGTTTACTAAAATATTAATATATTTTTAAAATTTTGGTCATAATGTATACTTATGTTCAACCTTAGTAAATACTGTCAAACAGTTTCTAAAGTGGTTATTTCAATTTATACTTTCACCAACAGAATATGAGACTTCTTGAAAATCTCTTTTTTTCCATTAAAATTGGAGGTGTTTGCCTACTATTTTCTCAGGACCATATTCCCTACCATTGAATGTCATAAGCAACTCTATATTACCCACCATTCCAGGAGTACTGATGTCCTAATATAGAGTTATTGGGTTTGTCATATCTTAACCAAAAAGATTCTTAAATATAAGACATCAAATATTAATTAACAAGTTGGGAGTAAAAGAAGGGCTTAGGTGCTAGTTCCCTAATCATGTGCTCAGATCTCCTATTACTCTGCAACAAATGTAAGCCTGGTTCAGATTCTTGGCATCAAGATAGAGCCACTGCACTATGGCTACTGAAGGCCCATATGAAAAGAGACACCCAGCTGTAAACCCAGGTCCCCTAAGCTGTAGTCACCACCCAAAGAAAATCCATCATGGCCTGAGTCGTTCAGTCTTCCAGTCAGGCTATGCCCATAAAAGGCCAAGGATGAATGCAACATCAGCTGTGTTTCAAGCCGTCAAGACTTAACTTCACATAGTCTGATCCCCACAAAAATCTCAATCTCTTAAATTTTATTGTACTCCCTATATCCCAGTCTTTCTTAATTCTTAAATGTTCCCAAAAGGTACAAACAATTGCATTCCAAGAAGGTTCTCAACAGGCTGTGCTTATAACCCTGAGTGTGGGTAAATTTTGTCAATGTGGAGGATTAAATCTCAAGCAGTTTCTAGATTAAATGCAGGAGTATCTAGAGCCTTAAAGGTCCCTTCACTTAGGAAAATACCACACACTACACCCTCCTCCCTCCCCCTTCCCACCTCACCCCACTGGCATTTTTCCCTCTGCACAGCATCCTTCTCCTCTCAACCCTCCCTTATAGCCCTCCACTTTGGAAATTAGTTCTTGTACATAGCAGTGTTCATTTAAATCAATCCAGTACTATCCCAAAGGTCCATGAATGTTAAAACCTCATCTAATTAAGAAATGGCAGATATATGACACCTGTTAAACATCTAAGCTAGTGAAGGAAGTTTAAGAAGTTTGGGAATAAATGTGTGGATGCTGGGGTGCTTATAAACAACTCCACATGGACACTTCTGCTTAAAAATGAGGACAGCTTCATTGGTTCACACCATTAAATACTCCTTATTCAAACAGCAGAAAGTTTCAAACATCAGAGAATTTCCCAGCCATGCAATAGCTGTTTGGGAAGCAATTTGCCAGATGTCTCTGAGAGTTAACTCACTCTAGGTCCCAATGCAATCAGGCCTCTAGTTAACAGCTTCAGAGCCATTAAAATCTTAGTACCAGTTGTCTGGTGCAATATCCTTTATCCAGAAATGGTCCCTGCATGACATTAGAGAGGAAAACAATGAGCAGCCTGGCACTCAAATCTTATCTCCAATTGTAAAGCCTATAAATGGGAGAAATGATTCCCCATCATAAATGGGCCATTAATATACATTTACTGCAATTAATGGTCAGGACTTTTCACTAAACAGAAACATCCGAGATCATTCAGAAAAGGAGTAAAGGCTAATAAAGCTGCCATGATTCTTTAAAACTTTAAAGAATAGGGTTAGGCTTCTGAAATGTCACTGAGCATGCCCTGGTCTATCTTTTTCCAAGGAGAGAAATAAATAAAAGCAAAATATTCACCATCTGGGGGAAAAAATTACTAGGAAGACATATGACAAGGATCAGAATTGGAAGGAACTGCATATTTAAATTACATATACAAGTGACTTGGTACCAGCGACAAGATTTGCAGATTACATTAAACAGGGAGGGAGACAGAGCACAGTAAATAATAAGGTACCCAAATGCCAAGTGGCAGCCTAGGATTTACATTATTACATGTTATACGTGGGCTTAGAAGACGGAAAATGCAGATAAGTGTAAATAACTGTCAAATAATGTGCCAGGTGGCCAAGAAATATAGCAAGTGAATTTGAGACCAGGGGAACGGTGCTGCAGCATTTATGATCAGGAGGGGAACCAGACACAGGCTGGTCACCCCCAAAACAAGCTTCCAAGGAAGCCAGAAATGTTTCTGCACAAATTAGGATGGAAGGAAAGATCAACTGCACCTTGTACACAAACATCCACCTAATACCTTTCAAGCACAAAGGCTCTGGCATCTCTATCTAATTCATTGGTCATGTGTAGGTACTGTTTATTTGGTACTAAAAAGGAGCATGGGGTTCTGGGGCTGGTTATATTTAGTTCTGTTTCCATTACTGGCCAGTTGATCAACCATGGTCAAGTTTCTTCACATCTCTAAGGCCTCAATTTTCTCATCTGTAAAATGATAAAATAAACCAGTGATGTCCCTCACATTTATTAGAGGACCTATTAGCCAACCTTTATGACAAATGGCCATGGAGAGCTTAGTCAGGGTTCAGACCCCTCTTTATTGGGGTAGTTCCAGCATATGCCAGTGCCTGGACAAGTTGTGTACTTCACAAACTACAGAAACAGTTATGATTTATTGAATGAATGCTTAAATCCTTTGTGGCACATTCAGTTCATTCCTTGTTCAAATCTCTTTTGAAAAAGAGTCTTATACAGTTTCAAATATATATATTTTCAAACTGAAGTCTGGCAGTCAAGGAAAAATCTGGTTCATGATTCATTCAAGAGGGAAAATTGATTTTAGTTATCAGGGTGTTTCTTGCCAAAATACCTCAAAGTTCAGGATATTTTAAAAGCCACTTACTTAGAATCCCTCCGTGGAAGGCAATGTGATTTGCTGTCAGTTTATAAGGCATTTTCACATTCGCTATTTCAATCTTCACTACAGTCATTGGAGTTAAGAATTGTTGTTAACAAACTATCCATTGTATAGGTGAGAAATTCAAAACTCGGAGAAGTGAAATGACTTACACAGAAGGTCAAATGGTCACTTTCTTAATTGTACAAATATTTCCTATAAAATATAAGAATAAGGAATCTCCAATATGACTTAATAGACAATAGCCTGAGTATTATAGAGTCATTGCTAAGAGTTGTTACTAAGGACCTATGATCTAGATTTAGATTCCCTGAGTGTGGATCCTGGCTTCCCCACTTACTAGCTGGGTGACTTCAGGAAAGTTATTATACTTAAGATTTTTAACGCTTAGTTGCCAGGTCTGTGAAATGACAATAATCATGCTACCTACTTCATAACATTATTGTGAATATCATAGAGATCACACATTTAAAGTAATTAGCAGGTAGAAAGTACTCAGTGAATCCAAACCATGGAGTATGAAGAAAAAACATCTAAAAAATGAACTAAAACAGACCAGAAATATACATTTAACATATGTACAATGAGGCTCAAAGAAGAAATATTTTTGAAAAATTTTAATAACATAATCTAAAGATAAGAGAACAGAACAAGATATATAACTCTACATTCAGTATTATTTTGTTTATAAGCAACACAAATGTGTGATGAAAAGATTGGAAAGATAACTTCTAAGTATTTGTGACATTCATTCCCTTTGTGGAGAAATTATTGATGAATATTGACTTCCAATCTCAAGGATCTTACCAGGAAAGATGAGCCCTTCAGGCAAACCATCTCCATTTATTTAACCAATGGAAATACTATCAATTACTTCACTTGCCTCACACTTCAGCAATAGGAACAAACTGACCTAGCATTGGCATGGTGAAGGGATGTGTGCTTAATTAGTGAACTCTACAAAGAGCTCAGCATTACAAGAACACCACCCGTCTAAAAGAGGGTCTTTATTAGCTTGTATCATATTAGTACTTCTCTGATCACTGAACATATAAAACAAGAAATCAAGAATTAAATCACAACTTTGGTTGTTATTCAGTCACTCAGTCGTGTCCAACTCTTTGTGACTGCCTGGACTGCAGCACGCCAGACTTCCCTGTCCTTTACCATCTCCTGGAGCTTGCTCAAATTCACATCCATTGAGGTGGTGATGCCATCCAACCATCTTGCCCTCTGTCATCCCCTTCTCCTCCTGCCTTCAATCTTTCCCAGCATTAGGGTTTTTTCCAATGAGTCAGCTCTTCCCATCAGGTGGCCAAAGTATTGGAGCTTCAACTTCAGCATCAGTCCTTTCAATGAATATTCAGGGTTATTTTTCTTTAGGATTGACTGGTTTGATGTCCTTGCAGTCCAAGGGACTCTCAAAAGTCTTCTCCAGCACCCCAGTTCAAAAGCATCGATTCTTCACAGCTTCCCAAGAGGTTCAGTGGGATAGAATCCACCTGCCAATGCAGGAGACACAGGAGATGCGTGTTCAATCCCTGAGTTGAGAAGATCCCCTGAAGCAGGAAATGGCAACCCACTCCAGTATTCTTGCCTGGAAAATTCCATGGACAGAGATCCAAGGGATGTCTACAATCCAAGGGATCACAAAGAATTGTACACAACTGAACAACAGAGCATGCATGCACAGGACTTCTTTAATGCATGCTTGCAAAAACACAGGTCCAGAGCAATTACTTGACTAGACAAGATCCAGCAGCTGGCTAAAAGCGCAGCCTGGTTGAGAGTCCAAATCTCAGAATTTGCAGGTCCCTGAATTTGTCCCAGGCATCCTAATGTCCAAGTGGAAGTATACCAATGTATTCACAAAATCACCTTAACCATAAATTAATAGGGAAAAGGACACAGGTTTCAGCAGAGACACCAAAAACAAGGTGTTTAAATCCAGAATAGCTTTGCAATAAGTCATCGAAGTTGCTTTACCTTTCTATTCAAATGAAAACAATAGTTAAAACCAAGCCAAACAAACAAAAAAACCCCAAATTCCTTATAATGCAGTTTATGCATAGGTAACAGTTACATTTTTATCTTTGAAGGTCACAAATATCCATAGTGAAAAAAAAAAAAAAACACAAATATCCATAGTGCCATTTGGTCATCAAAAAACAGTAATGGAAAGAGGACAAATACTATTTCACATAACAATTACAATTTTCTGAAGAGCAAGGTAATAAAACTTGCATAATCTCAGAGATATTTTTTTTAATTACAAAGGTAAGATACTCCAAATCCCCTTTTCATGAACTTTTTAAATAAAAGGTTGGCCCACAGTCATATAGACAAGCAATGTGGGCAGAATAATTCAGATTCATGACTATAAAGATCTAGAAAGGACCCATTCTTCTAGCAATGAGGACTAATATAGTAATTGTGAAAAAACAGGGACAGTGCCCTGAAAGAAAGAGGGAAAAGACTGAGATCTAATGGCTTTGGTCTCTGAAGACTAAAATGGTTCTGTATGCAGATTTGATATGCAGAGCCCACTCCCCTACTACAGACTGCCATGCTGCTCAGAGGAAAGGTACACTTTGCATTTAAGAAATAACCCCAGTTCTAAAATCCGAACAGCAATTAAGATTTAATAGCTTCTAGGAAGGTCACTTTGGCATCTAGCTTGTCTCCACAAGAAGAGCCTGCTTTCATGGCTCCCAAATTCTCTACCCAAGGCTGCTGTCCAATCTTAGAAACAGAGATCTGAGCATTTGAGAGTCACATCAATTACATGAAAAGCGAAGGAGTCCTTTTCACCTTGATAGCAAGCCACATAAGTACAGGTCACCCAGTTAATTCACTTCTTCATCAAAGAAAATGAAAATCTTCAAGAATCAAGGACATACCTTGGAAGATGACAAGGAATAATAACTGCAAGCTTTACAGCTATGATAACCAGGCAGCATAAATAAAAGCTGAAAGAAATAGACCTAAGAAAGTATTTTACACATTAAAAAAAAAAAAATCCTTAATTGCCTTCCATGCAAGATTGTTAAAGGCAAAAACCAGGACCATTTACAAAGCAATTAGGTATTATCCTGGGGAAAACATAACATTAAAAAGAAGAGTACACTCAATTGTTCAAAGCCTTTTCTTGTGCCCTGTAGGGTCCAGTTCTTTAAATGTGATGTTGAGGAGCTGACCTACTAGAGATATCTGATGAGGTTCCACAAGCCAAGCCACTGATGGCAGAAGATGAAGCTTCATTACAGGATGATAACAGCCCAACTCCGCTGCTTACTTGCAGACCTGAAGTGCCCCTAAATATAATTGGATCGTTTTCCCTATCTGAATTCCAACATTATTGCCTGTCACTGACAAGTGACAAACAGAAGACAAATATTATACAGAAATTCCAAGGACACATAAATAAATTGAGAGTTGATTTTAAAACATGAAGGTTGAGGGAAGGTAAAGAAAAAAGAGAACTGAACAGCAGAGACCTTGCCTGACTCTATCAACCCTTCCAATCATCTGCTTTCCTTAAGACACTCTTCACTCTCACCTGAACCCTCTCATCCCATAATTTCTCACATTTGAGTCCGTTAAACAAAACCCAGGGCCTAGTGGTGAGAATGCTTGCTGATATGGCTCACTTGGGGCTTTACAACCAGAAACTCTGGACAACCTGTACAAAACTCTGTATGAAATTCGTACAACTGGTTACAAGTTCCACTGTTCTAAATAAGGATGCTGTGCTTGGTATTCTTATTCCCTGGAGTATGTGTTGGTGTTGTTCATTCTATTATCTGCCCCCATTTCCAAGCTCCCCTAGTTTCCCTGAATCACAGTTTTCTCCTGTTTTATCTTCTACTAATTCACTGAGTCAACATATGCCACTGTTTTCCAAGCAGTAAAATATCTGTATTCCATGCACATTTTTTCTGAGCATGGAGTCAAAGTGAAATTCTGTTGGCCAGTACATTTTTAAGGTTACTACCAGCTCCAACCATTGGGGGCATTACAATCTGAACTACTACTAGTAGTACAAATGAAACTAAAATGGAATGTAATTCCAGAATATCATCACTCATTTTAGATTATGGTTGGAAAGATCAAGGGTAAGGGGGAATAACAGATTTATCAGAACAGGTTTTCTCAGGAGCTTTAGCTATGCTATAATTATGCAATAATTATGCAATAATTGAAGAAGGAAATGGCAACCCACTCCAGTATTCTTGCCTGTAGAATCCCATGGACAGAGGAGCCTGGTAGGCTATAGTCCCCAGCATTGCAAAGAGTCAGACACAACTGAGCAACTTCACCACCACCAATTATGCAATAACAAAAAGCTGTATAGAGCAATGATGAAGATCAAATATCAGACAACTTGGATTTCAGTCCCAGCATCCTTGACCATAATATTAGTATACTGTATAATGATTGAGATAATCCCTTAAAAGGCAGGTATAATGCAGATACAATGCTAAGAACTTAACAAATGTTAACTGTGCTAAGAAAGTGTTAAAGAAAAATTAAATAGAATTAAGGTTCATTTACCAATATACTAGAAAATTAGTGAAAGCGCAATACATTCAAGTTTCTAGAGCAGAGCTCAGAAGCTTCTGGAGGACTTGTTAAAACTTGGATTGCTAAGCCTCAGCTCCAGAGTAACTAATTTGGTAAATCTAGGGTGGGGCCTGAGACTCTGCATTTCTAACAAGTTCCCAGATGGTGGTGATGCTGCTGGTCTAGGCACTATATACCGAGAGCTGCAGTGATAGCAAAAGGACAGAAAGTTGATTACCTGTTGATTACCTGACCATGTGTCAGTCATTCTGCACACCTATGATATTTAGTTCACTGAAAACCATTGATCTTGCTCTTCAGATATTAAAAACCACATTTCTAAGTCAGTCATAAATAACTGCCATTCAGTTCTAAAAAGTTGGCTGCTCTGGAGATAATCTCCTGGGCAAGAAAATTATTTACAGTTATATACATATTTTTTAATCCATCCTGGCCTATTTTGAATCAATCACTCTACTTAATAAACAGACTTTTTATCTGTCAGTATGCTTTGGAGGTTAAATAACACTCTACTTAACCCTCCAAGATTTATTTGCCAAAGAATTTGTCATATCTAAATGAAAAGGAACACAGGGGAGAGAGATAAGTAATAGGTTGGGAAATTAAGCTCATAATAAAAGTATCATTTTTCAACATTATCTTGGCATTAATACAAATTTAGATATCAGTAACAGTCATTAGTAAAATTTTAATAAGAATTTTATAATTATATTAATTACTCTTTCTGATTATCAGCACTTTTAAAAAACAATTTGCATAATAAACTAATACCACAAAATAACTGAAAGTTTAAATTTATGTTTAAAATTTTTCATGAGTACTTGATAGAATATGCTAAATAAGGAAAGCTGTTTAAAATAAAAGTGTAATAAAGGCTTCTTTTAAACCTTTGAAACTCCATGTTTAAGACAAAGCATGAGGACATTTCTTAACACTTCTATCTTTCATTTAAAATATTATTCAGAGTAGAATTTCTGAAGTCAATCAAATCAATAAATGCCACGAGAAAGCCTGACATAAACCAGGTGACCTCATTAATGCCAGTTTCACAGTTTAATGACATTCCATCATATTGAATGTTAAGGTATAAAGTACAAATTAAACATGGCTATAGGAGTGTGCAATTCCATTTCATCTTGATAGAATGCATTTCTTGACTACAGTTAATCTGACCTTCATAGCAATAACCAAGTGAAGTAAGTTTTAAAATAAACGTGTAACAAAGCTTTATTTGGTGAATGTTAATACTTTCTGCTTTCAAATCACTCATGACTAGCTTCTAGAGCAAAACTCCTTACAAAATGCTTTAGTTTTACTTCTACAGAAATAACATAAATCAGTTGCATGTTCCTACTAACTATTGGTACCTAAATCTATTGGATTTCCCTCATTGTTCTTGAATTTTTAACACACCAAGAACATGTTCAAAAAACTGCAATCTCATAAACAAAATGGAATGATGCTTTAAAAGGAAAGCATTTCATCTCCACTTTGTTTTATTTTAAGCAAATTCCCTTGACTATTTAAGATACTTTAAAAAATAGAAATAAATGAGATCTTGAGAGAAGGGTGTTTGTTGGGAGTAGTTTGAATATTTTTTCTCTAAGCAAAGCACAAATCAGAGTTAAATTCTGCCTTTAAAAATGGGTAATAGAGGGACTTCCCTGGTGGTCTAGTGGATAAGACTGTAGGCTCCCAATGCAGAGGGCCAAGGTTCAATCCTTGGTCAGGGAACTAGATCCCATATGCTGCAACTAAGACCCAGTGCAGCCAAATAAATAATTTTTAAGTGGGTAATAGATATCCTTCTATACTGTAAACCAAAGTCTAACGCTGATGAAGCTCATTGGTTAGCCAGATTATACTGGTCAGCTTTTTGGACACAGACATTTTCTAAAACTTGATACCACTGAGATGATAAGGAACAAAATGTGATGATGCTTTGCTGTTGAAATAAGGAAGTCTAGGCATAAATGATGAATTTGTTCACCAACAATTATGGGAGCCAGGCTCCCTACAGAAATAGCCATTTTCTATGCTGTGTAATTATTGATCTTCGATGCTGCGTATGAGCTGACTTTGGGAAGAAGCACTAACTCCAATCCCCTTCTGCTTCAATATCATTAATTGAGCTCCATATACCTGTCAGCCATTATAATAGAGATACCAAAAAAAAAAAAAAAAAAAAAGAAGAAGACACTGACCACCCTATCTTCATACCCAACCCCAACTCAACTCAGCCCCACGGATAGGGTTTGCAATCTCCTGGGAGAGAAGAGCATGCACACAGTCTGTCCTTCTCCTTTGCCTTCTTGTCTTCTGCTCATGTTCTGAACGCCAGCACACGGGGCTTCATCTAGGTGGCTGAACGCGTCATGCTACCTCCCATCCCAGGGCCTGAACACACACTCCTCCTTCTCACTTGGAAAGTGCCCTTTGCCTTTACTGTGGAACACATTACTCATTCTTCAGGTGTCAAAATAAATACGGCTTTCTCAGAGAAGTGAAGTGAAGCCATCCCTAATTTTCTGTTATATGTCCTCAAAGCTCCAAAATTTTTGCTTTATCACATGTAGCACAGTTGATAACTGTGGATTAGTAGAAATATTTGATCAATGTTCATATTTCCTACTTATCAACAAGATCACACATTCTTGATGGCTTACTATGTGCCATGTACTGTATTCATAATATAATAGGAAACATGATAAGGCCCCTATCCTCATGGAATGGTATGCTAACAGAGAAACGCATTCATCAAACAAAGATCATAATGAAAAAATAGGCAAAATTTTGCAATTGTGAAAAACCTATTTGATACGAAGGAGTTATGGAAGCTGATGTTTCAAGGGTGAGATGGTGCCAAGAGATATTCCAGGCACAAGGAAAGGCCAGTGCAGAAGGCCTCTGGCAGAAGAGTTTCTTCTTGTGGAACTGAAAGAGGCAGCAAGGCTGGGACTTAGTGAGTAATGGGGAGACAATCATGAGATAAGGATGGAGTGGTAAATTAGACAGCAGATCCTATAAGTCCCCATAGTCAAGGAAAGAATAATTTTTCATTCTAAATTAACTTTCTGAAAGAGGAGTGAAATAGTACAATCAGGTAAGTAGCAGCACAAAGGATGGCAAGTAGTTCTACTTGAAGAATAGTAAGATGCAACGAGCATCCAAAGTAATATTTGAGCCAGGCCTTAAAGGAATTGCCAAGAGAGAAAGAAAAGATTAAGTCTATACACATGGTCTTTGCACCTGTACATTTCACAGAAAACTGTGCTGAGGAGCAAAGGTACCTTTACACAAAACAAACCATCTCTATGCCTCAGTTAAACAAGTCTAATGCTATCAAAGACTGCTCTGAGCAGAAATAAATATTTACTGTCAACCCAAGTCAAAGGTGTGTTCAGTTGACCAGGTCAAGGAATGGCTGGCTAAGTGCTCAAGACACTGGACAGCCACCTGCATGGCTACAGAGTCAGACCAAGGTTGAAATCAAAAGGTGGGCATCCCTGGGAAAGGGGAGGGAGAGGAGCTACACAAGTCACTGAACACTGGGTTCTAGAGTCCTCAACCCAAGAAACATCAGGAAGTTCATACTTCTTCTCACCAAAAGAGTGGGGTGTTCCAGTAGGTATTAGGAAAAACCCACAACTGTCCTGGGGTGATGTAACTCTGTAAAAGTCCACCAACTAATGGGACCAGAAGCAAAAAGCTACCCTTTTGACCTGCCCCTTCTGTATTCTAGACTTTACCAAAGAAATCTGCATTAACTTTTGAGTAGGTCATTTGCTTACAAGTGTAGCACAGTCTGTCCAGAAGTAAATTAAGCCACTAAACTGTAAACTCTATGAGAGAGTGAATCACATGGTTCATTCATCAAGATTGGCATAGTGTTTAGCTCAGAGTAGGTGCTCAATTAATATCTGTTGAATGAAATACTGTTATATTGGTTATTTTCCAACAATGCTATCCCAAATAAGCACAAACAATACGTACCATAGTAGTTGAGGTAGAGAAATGTTATTTCCCATGACAGAGTTTAGAAAGGCTAGCCAGAGTAAAGAGGATCTGAGCTAGATACTGAAGGTTCATCATCATCATCATGACATATGTCAGGCATTATCCTAAGCACTTTCATACATTCATTTACCAATCCTTACAATAACACTGTGAAATAAGACCTGTTATTATCCTAATTTTCCAGATGATGAAACTAAGAAACACATTAGATGTGCTCTTGATAAACAGAAAAGAACAAGGGGAGCACACTAAAAAAGAAGAGGATCAGCAAACACAATTAATTTTAAATTAAAATGCAAATAACTCGGCTCTTCATGGTGTACAGTCACCTCCCTTATGACAGCCGGAGACAGGGTAAATAATGATGTCCTTCCAAAGAACCTATTTATTAAATGGCCTGAACTCAAATGGTTTTACTTTTACCCCATCCCAACCTTCAAAACTTTCTAGGCTTTTGAAAGCACCTTGACGGCTCCCATCGTTTTCTGCTCACTCAAATCAATAATTTCTTTCTAAATTAAACAAATCCAGTTCATAGTTCTCCTACTGAATGGGGCAGAGGAGTTGGGCAGTGAGTTTATTCCTCTGATTCCCTGGTGAACTGGGAATAGAGGAGGTGCATCTGGGTTCATCCAGGAGAGGAAACCGAAGCTTCTGCATCTTCCTGGAAAAGAGGACTAGCTGTCTCAACAATATGAATCCCATAAATTATCAGTTACACCTACTCTACAACTTTACCCTGACACTGAGCCTGATAAAACCCAAGTATATGGCAATCTTCCTTCTCATTTTCCATGAAGTTTTTAGGACTTTTTTTTGCACTTCAGTGAATTAAGAAGCTAGTTTCCATATCTAGTATTAGCTATTTTTAAAAAATCCACTTAAAAAAAAAAAACAGTTACAGAGCTCACTGATGCTGACACAAGCCATCAGTTCATGACCAGTGAGTGCATGAGGTCAATGGTTTATGACATACCAACAGCTAAACAATGTGAGGCACACTCTGATAACACACATGCTAAAGTTATTAGACCTTACTAACCACTTAGGGACAGTCAGTGGACAGCTATCTGTAATTATTCTGAAAAATTTAAGAATCTGTTTTGTTTTTAAATTATTACTTAATTTTTTTTAAAAAGGTCTGGATTCAGGATATCTGAGTTCTGATACTCGTCCTGCCACTGATTTCTTGTGTGACTTTATGCAAGTTACTTACCCTCACCAAGCCTCAGTTTTTGCATCACATACTAAAGAAGTTGAACTGAGCCACCATTCAAACACACAAGTAGCACTCTACAAACCCACAAGGCACCAGGGAAACAAGAATGAATACCAGTCCCTAACATCATGCAGTCCTCTGTGTAATGTGAATAAAACTGATCACAGGCAAACTCATACTCAACTCTCTATTCAAACCCACGAGAGCTGTCTCTGGAGATAACTATTCCTTAAATTGCTGGAATCATGAGCTACACTTGCTTTATCCATTCATTCATCATCCAAAGTCCTCCTTCCCTTCAAAGACACAGAAAGAAGAAAAATATTGCTCAGAGATTGTTTGACATGTTTCTTCCTTTATCACATATTTGGATTACTTAAGATGTTCTCTTTGGAAGCCTAGTTCATTCAGTGATCATCTGTGTACAGCAATCCCAGGAAGACACAGATATAAAATCCAGAGTCCCCATCATCAGGAACTCACAGGTTATTGAGAGACCAATGCGAAACAGTGTGCTGAGCGTAACAACAGAGGACCACAAAGTGCAGCAGAAGCCTCTGCACAGGAATCGTACTTTCCCTGGAATGAAGGAAGACTTCAGGGGAAACTCTTACCACATTATTGTACGTATTTTGTCTTCTTTGTAGAATTTATAGAAGCTAAAGTAATCCTGTCTCATTTAATATCTATCAATCCAATTCATATGATTACTTTCTTTCTTCTCTATAGTAATTTTCTCTTACAAATGGCTTATCTTACAGCTCTGATAGTTAAAAGTCCAAAATGGTTCTACATGCTAAAATCAAGATGTTGGAAGAACTGTGTTCCTTTCGGGAAACTCTAGGTCTGTTTCCTTGCCTTTTCCAGCCTCTAGAGGCCACTCCCATTCCTCGCCTCAAGGCCCCTTCCTCCATCCTTGAACTATCAACAGCACCTCTTTCTCTGCTTTCCTTCTGTACTGAACTCTTTCTCTGAGTGACTCCTATTCTGCTTCCCTCCTCCATTTTTAAGGAGTATATTAGGCCCATCTGGATAATACAGGGTAATCTCCCTTTCTTGAGTTCAGCTAATTGGCAAACTTAATTCCATCTGCAATTTTAATACCCCTGTGACAAGTGACCTAACAAATTCATAGGTTCCAGGAATCAGGGCATGAACATCTTTGGGAGGCCACTATTCTGCCTGCCACATTCCTCTTCTAGAAAGTAAGTCTAGCAAGAGCAGAAACTTTGACTTCGTTGACTATTGTATCTTCAACAGTTTGAGTAGCACCTGGCACATGGTAGATACTCAATGTTCAATTGTTGATTGAATGGCTAATTGACAAGAGCAACTCCAAAAATAAAAGATATTTATTGAGTGCTAATATTTCATGTATTAATACTTCCTTAATCTCATTTTCTTTTCATCTTTATATTTGTGTGTGTGTGTGTGTGTGTGTGTGTGCTGTGTGTGAGAAATACAGCCATTACTCAGCTTTACAGATTTATGACACTGCAAAAAGCTTTCTCACTGGAAATTCCAGTCAATACAACTTTGAGCTGTCAGGATCCTATGGAACTAGATGGTTGAAGCACCACTGAAAAAAAGTGCTCAAACAGCATCTTCCCACTACCCTCTTAAATTAGTGGCTATAGCTTTAAAGAATTAAAGCTAAAGAGTTTTTTCTATATTGTGATATGCTAGCCTTATATATCTTAGAAGACTTAAATACTACAGCCAAGGGGGGGCAGGCAGGGGCAAGGATGAGGGTCAAGACACTTCCTCAGAAGAACATGACTGGATGTAGGATCCTGTAATTTTTCTCTAGGGTTGTCATAACAAATTGCCATGAGCTAGACAACTTTGAACAAGAAAAAAAGTTATTCTCACATTTCAAGAGACCAGAGACCCCAAGTCAAGGAACTGGCTCCTTCTGGAGGCTCAGAGGAAGAAACTGCCCCTTGCCTCTCTTTCTTAGCTTCTGAGGGCTGCCAGAGCTCCCTGGCATCCCCTGGTTTGAAGATGCATTATTCTTTTCTCTGCATCCATCTCCACATTGCCTTCTTGCATCTCCCTGTGTCTTCTCCTCTTCTTATAAAGACATCGGTGTTCTTATAAAGGACATCAGGATATTCTTGTCTTCTCATAAAAACACCAGGATGATTTCATCTTCAAATCCTTAACTAAGAATCCACATCTGCCACAGACTTTATTTCCAAATATGGTCACATCTTGAGTTTCTGTGTAGACATGAATTTTGGAAGGACACTATTCAAGCCCCTCTAGATGGTATTCTTGCTCCATGAATTACAGCTTCTCCAGGCTGTAAATGGTAATAGAGGGGGGACTTCAGGTCGAGAATGGTAACAGAACCCTGTCTACTATAAACAGAGACTTTGAAGACACTTCTGTCTTTGTCTCCTGCATAACGAGTTTTGACATGCTTCTTTGGAAAAAATATTCTGCACTAATATAGCTCTTCGTATAGTTTATCCTTATCAATAAAACCTCAGGAAAATTAAACCACAAAGAAATTTCCAAAAAGCATTCTCAGGTTGAAAGAAATCCACAAAGGTTCCAAAGCAAGAATAAAGACTGGGGTTTGTTCTCTCTCCATTCACTAGGCTTTTCAGTCTTTCATAAAAAGGAAGCCAGGCACAAATGGACTGCTGGCCTAGATTTGGATGTACGTGAATATAAATTCCTGTTGGTTTATAACAGTAGAAATCACAAATGCTTATTGTTGCTTTCATTCAGGTGGGATTTTTTTTATGTGGCTCAGTTTTTCTACACTCGATGATGGAAGAAGCACCTTTTGTTTAGCTTAGCACAGTAAGAAGAGTCCATGTCTCTCATCAGAATAGGGAGTGAACAGATGGAGCCCCAGGTGGCACAGACCTGAAGGTCCTTTCCTAACATAAAACTTGGGGCTTTACTGTTACAAAATATCAGAAAAGGCTAAGTGTTAGCTTAAAAAAGTAAGGTCAAATTCTGCAGTTCTTTCTTAGGCAACAATCCCGGATACTCCATGACTGCCTTTGTTCCTTACAGCGGGATGGAGGGCTTCATTCACAAAGCATTAAGGAGAATGAAATGGCAAATGATACTAAACGTTCCTGAATTACACTTAGAAATCTGATGAGATTCCGTAAACCTTCTTCCTGTATAATTCTATGGCTATCTGCACAAGGAAGTTGGGGAAGATTTCAATAAAACAGCTTTTAAGGAAGCAAATGCTACCTTTTTCTTTTACTACATATCTTTGGTACCATTTCATTAAGTTAGATAAATGGTTACAGCCTTCACTGAAGAGTCAGGACTTTGAAGTTTCGTTGGTTTACTACCTTCTATTCATTAACAACATCCTCAAAACTAATTATTTTACAAGATCAGTAACGACTTCATTTCTGAAATGCAGAAAATTACAGTTCTTACCTCCATATCAATGCACAGTGCTTTGCACCTGCTAGGCAAACTATAAAACTGGTTGAAATATAAATAAAATGAGACAGAGATAGGAATCACCCTTCAGAAATTCACTCATCAGATACTGAAATAAAACTGACAAAAAGTAGTACCATCAATTATTCAAGAGTCTAGTTTTGATGCAGAAGTAGTCCTTTCTCTCCTAAAACTCTGACTGCCACACAGGTGTCCAGACTCTGGAATTTTATAAATTACAGCCCAGGGGAAAAAACAGCACTGGTCTATTTCACTCCAAAGTTGCACACTTCCAAGCCACCTCATACATGTTAAATTTCTTAGTGTTATGATATGTCATTCTTTGGCCTCACCGGAAATTTGAACAACCACATTGAGCAATCAATAATAATCCTTTTCCTTTTCACAGCATCCAAGCAGCATTTTCTAACTTTGTTTTGATTCACTCAAAGCAAGCTTTTTAAGGTTCCTTTGATACATACTTCCACACAGAAGCACATCTGTTTCTGTTTCAAAAAGTCTAACGCCTTTTTGAAATATATTTCTAAACTTATGTTCTGGTAATCCCAGATCATAAGAAAAAGCATGCTGAGATATGTGCAGGCTTGGTAGGAGATGGCATTTGAAAGGGGACTCAAGCCAAGTTCTGGTTAGGATAATAGGATACTGGTTTGGGGAACCAGACAAGGAGTGTTGAATTGTGTACCTCTAATCACTGTTTCTCAGTTAATGATAACTGCAGTCCTGACTCTAAAAGACCTAGATGGCAGGCCTGACTCTAAACGACCTAGATGGCAACATACACAAAAACTAGAGGGAAGTAAAGTAATGGGAAATTGTTTGTTTGTTTTAAAGGCTCAATAATTGTGTGATTATGCTATGTGGATGTATCTTCTTTGTAATCCTTTTTAGAAATGTTTTCCAGAATATTAGCAAAATTAATACAAGTATATGTATACCCATCACTCAGGGTTCATCTAGATCTTTGCTTTTATAAAAGTATTCAAAACTACTACGGTTAAAATTGACTGCTTTTCTGAACCTCTTCTCAATCGTATACTTCTCCCTCTATTCCCAGTATCAATTCACTATCCTGGTTTTTTTGAGTATGCAATTTATATTTTGACATATTTGTAATTAATATTCATTTGAAAATAAATATACATATATAATATAGTGTGGCATTTTTAATTTACATAGATGTTATATTTTATGCAACTTTACACAATTTGCTTGTTTTTACTCAACTTTAGGCATTGTGAAATCCACTCACATATATTCATATATTTCACTCACTTCGCTGTATTATATCTTGGATAAACAATTTATTTTTCCATTTCCGTATTGATGAGAATTTGAGGATTCTTTTTACCTTCTTACAAATAATACTGTGATTTGCATAGCTTGTACCCTAGAATATTCTAGGACATATATCCAGAAGTGGAATTGTCAGGTCATAGTGTATATGCATTTTTTACTACAAGAGACATTGTCATGAGGCTTTACAAACTACTCCTTCAGGGGAGGAGGAAGCCCTTAGAAAGTGAAAGTTGCTCAGTCGCGTCCAACTCTCTGTGACCCCATGGACTATACAGTCCATGGAATTCTCCAGGCCAGAATACTGGAGTGGGTAGCCTTTCCCTTCTCCAGGGTATATTCCCAACCCAATGATCGAACCCAGGTCTCCCACATTAGGCTTCCCTCATAGCTCAGTTGGTAAAGAATCCACCTGCAATGCAGGAGACCCCGGTTCAAGTCTTGGCTCAGGAAGATCCACTGGAGAAGGGATAGGCTACCCACTCTAGTATTCTTGGGCTTCCCGTGTGGCTCAGCTGGTAAAGAATCCCCAACACTGGCCACATTTAAACCCATTAATACAATCAAGTTCCTATATTAGGCTCTGTCAAGGTGACTCTCCTCTTTTTTATTAAGTTTACTTAGACTATTAGCTAAATAGACTTTTATTTATTTAAGTACTATTGGAGATATGAAAAAAAGGAATAAAAACACCCTTGCCAGGATCTAGGGAATGCTGACCTGTCTAAATGCCTCTTTTCTTTCTCTGGATCATCTATCTTTACACTCCAGAGGGCCAAAAGTAACTGAATAAACATTATCTTGTCCTTGGCCTTCACCAAGCAAAATTATTTATATCTGAGACCATTTCCCTTTAGAGTCTGAGATCATTATTTTAAAGTAAATTGTCAAATGCTCCAGAGTTGATCTCAGTTCAGTTCTGCCATTTGCTGCTCTATGAACCAAGTCCAGGGCATGACATTAAGCCTGTGACTACATAACATGAGAAAAATGTTTTAAGACAGAATAAAACATCACGTACAGTTCCTGGCAGTGAATCTTAACAACTGAAATATCCCTGTCCAAGCAAACATTTCAAGATACTGTTTCATAAAATGACAATCAAGCCTACCTCACATACAGTTGTAAGAATCTAATGAGATAATGGAAGCAAAGGCACACAGTGCTCAAACATGTACAGTAGATTTTCAATAAGCCTTACCTGAATCAAAATTTCTTGAAATATACTATTATCCCTGATGGAAGAGGGTGAATTTTAACCAAATTAAGTAGTATCCATTGCAGGAAATATTTTGACCACCTGCCTGCTGGTTCTATCTACTGTGCATTGCCTGATATATAGCCAAGATTTTTATCTTTCCCCAGTTTTGTATGCTGTCCTACAACCTAAATCGGTCTTACATATAATGAGAAAAAGACACTGCCTGTATGATGTTGCCTGATGCATACATAAGGAATTCCTGATTCTGAAACCTCTCCTTTATAACTGTGATTCAAAATTAAAATGTTAGTATCCACATCTCACATTGAGTTGCTGTCATTTTTTAGTTGCTAAGTCATGACTAAATCCACATCTTAGGTTGAGAAATCATCACAATATATAAAGTAGGTTCCACTTCTTACTTTAGTTGATTTCTGGAGTCATTGTTAGTTATGTAGGACAGGTTTCTGTACCCATGATTCAGTTGAATAAAATGACACCTGAGGTTGTACCAGGCTGAGGGCCCCTTTAACCACCAAACCAAGCTCCAAAATATCAGAATGGCAGCATGAGAACGGTTGGCCCAGTACAAACCCCTCATTCAGTCTCTGGTTCTGAATTGCTCTCCCCACCTGCTTCTTTCACCTGACTCCAGCCTCATTCTAGCACTTTCGCTGCCAAAGGACTCCTCACTTTTTCATTTTATCACCTTCAAAACCTCCATTTTCATGTGCAGCACTATTTCTGAATCTCTGCTCACATTACATGGTCTTGTTTACTCTTCTTTCCTCCAGGTCTTATTTCCTCCAGGGCCCAGAATGCTCTCCATTCGGCCTCCCTGCCCTGAATCTCATTTTCCTCAGAAGACAGAGCTTCCACTCAGCTTTTCAGGCATTGAAGAGGGGAACAAATACATGGCATATACAGTGTCTTGCCCAGAGTTACATGTTTTATTTGCAGCAAAGCTGGGATTTAGAACCAAAACTGACATAGTTTCCTGTGCTAATTCTGAGACAAAGCAGATTTTCCTGTCCCTGTGTGAAACCATTTTAGGACAAAAAATTCTTTCCAATTTCCTAAAAGTCATAATTTCTTAAACAATTTCTTACTTCAAATTTCCTAAACAATAACTGATCCAGAAAAAAAAAATAACAACTTTTTGCTCCAGGGAATACTTATCCCTGAGTGGTAAGACTGTCAACCAAATAAAATTAACTTGTTGAAACTAGCATCCCACATATTAATGCTGACTTCAAGATCCTTACCTCACTGTGCCCGCCAATCCAAAGTCTTATGTCATAACTTCTGTCCAGTTCCAATTGGTAAAAGTACCCAGACAATGCCCCCAAGTCCCTATAAGTACCCTTCGCTGATTTGCCTCTAGTGAAGAAACAATCTTACATAGCATCCTGCTTTAGACTTGAAGTAAGTCTATTGAACTTAGCTTTGCTTGGCAAACAGGTTTTTCCGGTGACTCTTCCACAGCCAATAAATAGAAAGTGACCCCAAATTCAGTGCTTGTTTTCTGTTTTCTCTACCATCCTGATTCTTCATCATATGGTTTTTTTTATATTCAAGTATAAAAATTTCCCTTTAAAATGTGAACTTTGTTGCCATTAACATCTAACCTAAGTCTATTTATATATAACATTTAAGCCTATTTATATATTCAGTGAAATACAAATAGCACATGGCACAGATTTTATTAATAATGGCCCTAACTATAATACAAATTATCTTTCCTGCATGGTTCAAGCATGAAGCATCTTTCATGCATCATTCCAAGTCCCAACTGAATGCAGACTTCCAGAGAACAGCAAGGAGAGATAAGTGAACACTGTTCACCTTCTTAAGTGAACAATGCAAAGAAATAGAGGAAAACAACAGAATGGGAAAGACTAGAGATCTCTTCAAGAAAATTAGAGCTACCAAGGGAATGCTTCATGCAATGATGAGCACAATATAGGACAGAAATGGCAAGGATCTAACAGAAACAGAAGAGATTAAGAAGAGGTGGCAAGAGAGATTGGAGGGTCTGGAGAGAGCATGGAAGCCCCACACCCTTTCCCCAGGCTTTGCCCCCTGCATCTCATCCATCTGCCTGTTCCTGAGTTAGATCCTTTTATAATAAACCAGTGATCTAAGATCACACCCTGAGCCTTTGGAGTGGGAGCCTGGCTCCAAGACCCTAGACTACCAGAGAACTAACCTTAGGGAATATCAAATAGTGAGAACTCACACAAAGGAAACCACTTTAACACAAGACCCAGAATCACCCAACCACCAGTAGCACCCTGTGCAGGATGCCTCATCTAAACAACAAACAAAACAAAAATACAAACCCAATCATCAGCTGGCAGGATTACCACTTCACTCAGCCTTGTCCATCAGAGGAAAAACAAACAAAAAAAAACACAGCACAAAATTCACCCTATATGAAGCTTACACAAACCACTGGACCAACCTTAGGAGGGAAAAAAACAAAAGAAAGAATTCAACCTTCTTCAAGGAAAGAATTCAACTTTCCTTGAAGCCTGGGAAAAGGAGACCTCAAACACAGTAAATTAAAAAAAAAAAAATAATGAAAAGGCAGAGAAATACTACACAAATGAAGGAAGAAACTAGAAACACAGAAGTCCAAATAAATGAAGAGGAAATAGGCAAACTACCTGAAAAAGAATTCAGAATAAAGATAGTGAAGATGATCAAAAACCTTGAAAACAAAATGGAGAAACTGCAAGAATCAATTAACAAAGACCTAGAAGAATTAAAGAATAAACATACAGAGACAAACAATACAATTACTGAAATTAAAAATACTCCAAAAGGAATCAATAGCAGAATATCTGAAGCAGAAGAGTGAATCAGTGAGCTGGAAGATAAAATGGTGGAAATAACTTCTGAAGAGCAGAATAAAGTAAAAAGAATAAAAAGAACTGAGAACAATCTCAGAGACCTCTGGGACAATATCAAATGCACCAACATTCGAATTACAGGGGTCCCAGAAGAAGAAGAGAAAAAGAAAGGGTATGAGAAAATTTTTGAAGAGACTATAGTTGAAAATTTCCCAAACGTAGAAAAGGAAATAGTTGATCTAGTCCCAAGAGGCACAAAGAGTCCCATACAGGATAAACCCAAGGAGAAACATGCCAAGACACATACTAATCAAACTAATAAAGACTAAACACAATGAAAGAATATAAAAAGCAGCAAGGGAGAAGCAACAAGTAAAATACAAGGGAAAACCCCTAAGCTTAACCACTGATCTTTCAGCAGAAACTCTGCAGGCAAGAAGGGAATGGCAGGATATATTTAAAGTACTGAAAGGGGAAAATCCACAACCAAGATTACTGTACCCAGCAAGGATCTCATTCAATATTGATGGAGAAACAAAAAGCTTTTCAGACAAGCAAAAGTTAAGAGAATTCAGTACCACCAAATCAGCTTTACAACAAATGTTAAAGGGACTTATATAGTCAAGAAATACAACAGAAGAAAAAGATCTTCAAAAGCAACCCCAAACAATTAAGAAAATGTCAATAGGAATATATATATTGATAATTACTTTAAATGTAAATAGATTAAATGCTCCAACCAAAAGGCACAGATTGGCTGAGTGGATACAAAAACAAGACCCATATATATGCTGTCTACAAGAAACCCACTTCAGACCTAAAGACACATATAGACTGAAAGTGAGAGGATGGAAATGGGAAGAAAAAGAAAGCTGGAGTAGCAATCCCCATATCAGACAAAATAGACCTTAAAATAAAGAATATTGCAAGGATACTACATAATGATCAAGGGATCAATCCAAGAGGAAGACATAACAATTGTAAATATCTATGCACCCAACATAGGAGTACCACAATACATAAGACAAACCCTAACAGACATAAACGGAGAAACTGACAGTAACACAATAGTAGTAGGAGACTTTAACACCCCACTCACACCAATGGACAGATCATCAAAACAGAAAATTAATAAGGAAACACAAGTCTTAAATGATACATTAGAAGAGTTGGATTTCATTCATATCTTCAAGACATTCCATACAAACACAGAATACACCTTCTTCTCAAGTGCAATGGAACATTCTCCAGGACAGATCACATCTTGGATCACAAATCAAACCTCAGTAAATTTAAGAAAACTGAAATCATATCAAGCATCTTCTCTGACCACAATGCTATGAGACTAGATATCAATTACAAGAAAAAAACTGTAAGAAACACAAACACACAGAGATTAAACAACACATTTCTAAATAACCAACAGGTTACTGAAGAAATCAAAAGGGAAATCAAAAAATTTCTAGAAACAAATGACAGTGAAAACACAACAACTCAAAACCTATGGGATGTAACAAAAGAAGTCCTAAGAGTGAAGTTTCTAGCAGTACAATCCTACCTCAAGAAACAAGAAAAACATCGAATAGACAAACTAACTTCACACCTAAAACAACTGGAAAAAGAAGAACAAAAAAAACCCAAAATTAGTGGAAGGGAAGAAATCCAAGCAGAAGAATAGTAGACATAAAATTAGTAGAAGAAAGATCCGAGCAGAAATAGATGAAAAAGAGATGAAAGAAACAATAGTAAAGATTAATAAAACTAAAAGCTGGTTCTTTAAGAAAATAGACAAAATTGACAAACCTTTAGCCAGACTCATCAAGAAAAAAGAGAGAAGAATCAAATCAACAAAATTAGAAATTAAAAAGGAGAGGTTACAACAGACAATGCAGAAATACAAAGGATTATAAGAGATTATTATGAACAAATATATGGCAATAAAATGGATAACCTGGAAGAAATGGGCAGATTCTTAGAAAAGTTCAATCTTCCAAGAGTAAACCAGGAAGAAATAGAAATTATGAGCAACCCAATTACAAGCACTGAAATTGAAGCTGTGATCAAAAATCTCCCCCCCCCCCAAAAAAAGCCCAGGACCAGATGGCTTCACAGGAAAATCCTATCAAATATTTAGAGAAGAGCTAATGCCTATCCTTCCAAAACTCTTTCAAAAAACTGCAGAGGAAGGAATACTTCCAAACTCATTCTACGAAGCCACCATTACCCTGATACCAAAACCAGACAAAGACAACACAAAAAAAGAAAACTACAGGCCAATATCACTGATGAATATAGATGCAAAAATCCTCAACAAAATTTTAGCAAACAGAATTCAGCAACACATCAAAAAGCTCATACACCATGATCAAGCTGGGTTTATTCCAGGGATGCAAGGATTCTTCAATATACACAAATCAATCAATAGGGTGAGACACCATATTAACAAACTGAAAGATAAAAACCATATGATCATCTCAATAGATGCAGGAAAAGTCTTTAACAAAATTCAGCACCCATTTATGATTAAAACTCTTCAAAAAATGGGCATAAAAGGAACCTACCTCAACACAGAAAAGGCCATATATGATAAGCTTACAGCAAACATTATTCTCAATGGTGAAAAACTGAAAGCATTCCCCCTAAGATCAGGAACAAGACAAGGGTGTCCACTTTCACCACTATTATTCAACATAGTTCTGGAAGTCCTAGACACAGTAATCAAGAAGAAAAAGCAATAAAAAGAATCCAGATCAGAAAAGAAAAAGTAAAGTTCTCACTGTTTGCAGATGACATGATACTGTACATAGAAAACCCTAAAGACAGTATCAGAAAATTACTAGAGCTAATCAGTGAATTTAGCAAAGTTGCAGGATACAAAATCAATATACTGAAATCACTTGCATTTCTATATAATAACAATGAAAAATCAGCAAGAGAAATTAAGGGATCAATCCCATTCACCATTGCAACAAAATGAATTGAATATCTAGGAATAAACTTACCTAAGGAGAAAAAAGAACTGTACACAGAAAATTATAAGACACTAAGGAAAGAAATCAAAGATGACATAAACAGATGGAGAGATATTCCATGTTCCTGGGTAGGAAGAATCAATATTGTGAAAATGACAATACTACCAAATGCAATCTACAGATTCAATGTGATCCCTATCAAATTACCAATGGCATTTTTCACAGAACTAGAACAAAAAATTTCACAATTCATATGGAAACACAAAAACCCCAAATATCCAAAACAGTCTTGAGAAAGAAGAATGGATCAGGAAGGATCAACCTTCCTGACTTTAGATTACACTACAAAGCTACAGTCATCAAGACAGTGTGGTACTGGCACAAAAACAGAAATACAGACCAATGGAACAATATAGAAAGCCCAGAAATAAACCCATGCACCTATGGGTACCTTATTTTTGACAAAGGAGGCAAGAATATACAATGGGGCAAAGATAGCCTCTTCAATAAATGGTGCTGGGAAAACTAAACAGCTATATGGAAAAGAATGATATTGGAACACTTTCTAAAACCATACACAAAGATAAACTCAAAATGGATTAAAGACCTAATGTAAGGCCAGAAACTATAAAATTCTTAGAGGAAAACATAGGCAGAACACTCAATGACATAAATCAAAGCAAGATCCTCTATGACCCACCTCCTAGAGTAATGGAAATAAAAACAAAAGTAAACAAGTGGGACCTGATTAAACTTAAAAGCTTTTGCACAGCAAAGCAAACTATAAGCAAGGTGAAAAGACAACCCTCAGAATGGGAGAAAATAATAGCAAATGAAACAACTGACAAAGGATTAATTTCTAAAATATGCAAGCAGCTCATACAACACAATACCAGAAAAATAAACAACCCAATCAAAAAGTGGGAAAAGACCTAAACAGACATTTCTCCAAAGACATACAGATGGCTAACAAACACATGAAAATATGCTCAACATCACTCATTATTAGAGAAATATAAATCAAAACTACAATGAGGTATCACCTCACACCAGTCAGAATGGCTCATCAAAAAGTCTACAAACAATAAATGCTGGAGAAGGTGTGGAGAAAAGGGAACACTCTTGCACTGTTGGTGGGAATGTAAATTGATATAGCCACTATGAAAGACAGTATGGAGATTCCTTTAAAAACTAGGAATAAAACCACCATATGACCCAGTAATCCCATTCCTAGGCATATCTCTGAGGAAACCAAAATTGAGACACATGTATCCCACTGTTCAATGCAGCACAATTTACAATAGCTAGAACATGGAAGCACCCTAGATGCCCATCGACAGATGAATGGATAAAGAAGTTGTGGTACATGTACACAATGGAATATTACTCAGCCATAAAAAGAAATGCATTTGAGTCAATTCTGATGAGGTGGATGAACCTAGAACCTACTATACAGAGTGAAGTAAATCAGAAACAGAAGAACTTTACAAAAAAGGTCTTAATGACCCAGATAACCATGATGGTATGGTCACTTAACTAGAGTCAGACATCCTGGAGTGTGAAGTCAAATGGGTTTATGAAGCATTACTACTAACAAAGGTAATGGAGGTGATGGAATTCCAGTTGAGCTATTTCAAATCCTAAAAGAAGATGTTGTGAAAGTGTTGCACTCAATATGCCAGCAAATCTGGAAAACTCAGCAGTGGCCACAGGACTGGAAAGGTCAGTTTTCATTCTAATCCCAAAGATAATGCCAAAGAATGTTCAAACTATTGTACAATTGCACTCATTTCACATGCTACCAAGGTAATGCTCAAAATCCTTCAAGCTAGACTTCAGCAGTATGTGAACTGAGAACTTCCAGATGTACAAGCTGGATTTAGAAGGATCAAGAAACAAGAGATCAAATTGCCAACATCTGTTGGATCACAAAAAAAAGCAAGGGAATTAAAAAAATAACATACTTCTGCTTCACTGACTACACTAAATCCTTTGGCTGTGTGGATCACAACAAACTGGAAAATTCTTAAAGAGATGGGAATACCAGACCACCTGACCTGTCTTCTGAGAAACCTGTATGTAGGACAAGAAGCAACAGTTAGAACCATATTTGAGACAACAGACTGGTTAAACACCAGGAAAGGAATACGTCAAGGCTATATATTGTCACCTTGCTTATTTAACTTATTTACATAATGCAAAACGCTGGGGTGGATGAATCACAAGCTGGAATCAAGACTGCCACGATAAACATCAATAGCCTCAGATATGCAGATAATACTATTCTAATGGCAGAAAGCAAAGAGGAACTAAACAGCCTGTTGATGAGGGTAAAAGAGGAGAGTGAAAAAGCTGACTTAAAACTCAACTTAAAAAACAAAGATCACGGCAGCCAGTCTCATCACTCCATGGCAAATAGATAGGGGAGAAGTGCAAACAGTGACAGATTTTATTTTCTTGGGTTCCAAAATCACTGCTGACAGTGACTACAGCCACAAAATTAAAAAGATGCTCCTTGGAAGAAAAGCTATGACTAACTTAGACAGCATATTAAGAAGGAAAGACATCACTTTGCTGACAAAGGTCTGTATAGTCAAAGCTATGGTCTTTCCAGTAGTCATGTAGTCATGTATGGATGTGAGAATTGAACCATAAAGAAGGCTGAGCACCAAAGAATCGATGCCTTCAAACTGTGGTGCTAGCAAAGACTCCTAAGAGTCCCCTGGACTGCAGGAGATCAAGCCAGTCAATACTAAAGGAAATCAACCCTGAATATTCATTGAAAGGACTGATGCTGAAGCTGAAGCTCCAATTCTCTGACTACCTGATGTGAAGAGCCAACTCATTGGAAAAGACCCTGATGCTGGAAAAGATTGAGGGCAGGAGGAAAGGGGGCATCAGAGGATGAGATGGTTGGATGGCATCACCCACTCAATGGACATGAGTTTGAGCAAACTCTGGAAGATAGTGAAGGACAGGGAAGCCTGGCATGCTGCAATTCATGGGGTCGCAAAGAGTCAGACATGACTTAGCAACATAACAACAGAGTTCCAGACTTTACATGTATTATCTTATTTATTCCTAACACCATGTCAGCAAGGCAAACCATTTTCCCCACTTTGTTGTTGTTATTCAGTCACTCAGTCGTGTCCGACTGTTTGGGACCCCATGGACTATATTAAGTTCAAAGAGGTGAAATAACTATCCTAAGCCCACACAGCTAGAAAGCACTGGAGTTTGGATTCAAATCCAAGCAACTTACCTTGAGAACCCAGAATTTTACATGTCATGCACTGTTTAGTATATGTGCTGCCGAAGTGAGCACTGCACTGTTTGGAATTTTTAAGTAGCACTGATTTAAAAAACCTCTCTTTTTCTACTTTGTAAAAATATCCTGAAAGGGCAAAAATATGGGAAAAGGCATAACACTTCTAGAGGGAAAACTTGGGTAAAATCTGCTGTCAGCCAAGGGGGCAATATAAATTTGGCAAGGGTGGTACTGTAAATTGGTACACTCTTCAGAGAATGCTTTGGCAATGTCTAACAAAATTATACACATAAACACATACATTTTCTTATACACATAAGACATGGCTGAAAAAATACAAGAAAAAGAACATAGCAGACTGGGGAAAAGCACTGGGAGGGAAATATTGTTACTAACTTTTACAATTTTTTAATATTAAACCATGTTTCCTTATTCAAAATATAGTGATAGTTGCTCAGTCGCTCAGTCCAATTCTTTGGGACCCCATTGGACTGTAGCCTGCCAGACTTCTCTGTCCATGGAATTCTCCAGGCAAGAATACTGGAATGGGTTGCCATTTCCTTCTCCAATTCAAAATATAAGTGTAATCTAAAAATAAAAAAGGACGATGCAACCAACTAAAAAGACCCCTACCCTAGCCAGTTTAGATTCAAAAGTAATTGCTGGTATTACACCCACTTCCCAACTGCTCAGTCCTATTCCCAACCACTGTTTGGTGCATATTTGATGGCTAAATTTCTTGTAAATATGAAAATAATATAATTTCATGAATCTGTATGTGTCAGCAAATCCCACTGGATTTGTATGTTATTTCTACCCGGCCTATTCAATTTTCATCTTGGTTTCAGTATTTTTCAAGAAATATTTCAATCCGTTGCCTTCCCAGATGCCTTCAACATTTCCAAAGAACATGAACTGAGGAAGGAATGTGTTCTTCTGTCAGTGGCAGCATTCTCTTGAGAGGTACATTTTTTTTTAATGTATCTGAAATTCAAATTATTTTTGAAGGGAAAGAAAATAATTTGCAAAGCCTGCAGAGGCTCTAAATTTGTGTGTGTGAATAAATGTAAGAGGATGACTCAACTTCAGCTCTGAACTGTGTGTGTGGGAGGCAGTCACCAGCCGAGCACCACATGTGCCAAGCTAACTTCTTCATTAATGTGGGAGATGGCTCACAGTAGTTAAACAAGTTAGAGGACTTTTTCTTAATTTCCTCTCATATGTGGGTACTTGCCCTCTAGCCAGTGGAACCAGAACTCAAGTGTAGAAGGAGACAGGAGAGTGCCCATGAGCAACTCCCATGACTCTGCTATTCAGATTCATAGGCATACCTCTGCCACAAGTAAGAAAGTATATGAGATACTGAGGGTCCTCTAACTTACAGAACCCCAGATTCTTTGCAGGAGAGCAAGTTTCTCTACTTCCAAGTCCGCAGTCCTAGAAAAACAGACCATCGTCTACAGCCCTCCATGACCTTGATGGCATTATTATTATGAACATCTCATGTGCTTCTATGTGCCAACCACACCAGCAGACCTTTTTGGATACATTTCTTTCCTAACCATCACAATGACTTTAGGAGACAAATGTAATCTCTACTTTTTCAGAGGAAGAGATATTGAGGCTCAGAAAGATTAAGTGACCTATTAAGATTACCAGGTGGAGCCAGGAGGGAATTCAGGTCATTCTGACTGCCTGCCCTACACCATCTCCTTGTAGGTACTTAGAATGGAACTATTTACCAAATTAAAAAAAAAAAAAAAAAACCAACAAACCTAAGTAGCATCAGACATAACTGGGGTGTATAAATGGTGTCAATGGATAGTACCATCACTCCGTTCCCACTCAGAACATCATCCCGGCTCACTGAGTCACTTGGCAAAGAGCAAGGGTTCTCTGTATCTCACCCATCACCCTCTCCCTTGTGTCTTAAAGCATTCACTTCTCTCCAGTCTAAAAGAAGGATGAGGTGCTAGCTTCTAGTCAATTGCCTTTCTGTGTCATCCACTCTCCCACAGCTCCTCAGATGCCCAGCCTCCTTTCAAGCATGTATGTTTGTTTCCAGAGCATGGACTCTTCTTGGAGGATGATTATTTTTCAAAAATAGGAAAGGAGTCTACTACCCAGAGCATTTTTTCCCCGACATGGCCTTTTCCTTAGTCACAAGTTCATCTCAAGCAGATCTGCTCTGCACAGCATTTCAAATGTGTATGTTTTGAGAAGCCGACTTCCTTTCTTTTCATACACACCTTCTGAACATCAATCAGGCTTTCTCCAAGGAAGATGATAAGTTTTCTACATTTCTCTCACAACTTATTAGGAATTCCCTCTTTTCACCAATATGGTTTAGCAAAAACTGGTAGGAAGAAAGTGACCATGTCAACGAGGCACTTGACCTCCTCTTCACATTCAGGCATGAATAGGGAAGCCACCAAAACTGCGGCGTGAAGCTCCCTCAAGATCCAGAAAAACACAGGGCTTGTTCTTAAAAGAAAAATTCATGCTTAAACACACACACCCACATCAAACCTTACCCATTCTTTTTTTTCTTTTTTTTTTTTTTTTCACTTTTCTCGCAGGCTGCATCTCCCCATCTAGGTGCTGGAGTGACCATGCTCCTCCCAGCTCCCAGCGTGCCCCCCACACCCCCGAGCCTGACCCACACTTGTTGGCACATACACATACACATTAAAGTATAAAAGATGATTTTCATGCAAACAATTATTAACTTCATAAACTACAGTATAAGTTCCTTGGAAATAAGAGTTGAGTTTTGCCCCATGATAGCCAAGACATGCCTTGTCCAGAGCAGACATACATGAAGTTTAAGCATAAAATAATATTTTTAACAGACATTTGAAAACATAAACATTTTCATGAAGACTGTATCCCTTCAGGGTGGTAAGCTTGAGTGTTACACACATGATTTAAAGATATTTCTGTTACTTAATACAAGCATAATAATTCTCTCGTTGCATTACTCTTATATTAAATTTGTTCAAGAAATAATTGTCATAAACTATCATGACCCAGGAATTTTGATAGACACTGAAGACTCAATGTGGAATAAAGCATCAAATATCAAGAAACATATAAATTCTATGAAAAATGAAGCCATATGTGAAGAGCTATGTAGCAAAATTGAGTTGTAAACCACTTGCACAGCACAAAAAGATCACAACCAGTTCTCACTAGGAGGTTCTAGGTTTCCAAGGACAAGTAAGACTTTAACAGAGAAAGAAGAAGAGAGGCATCTCAACAGCCTAATCAAATGCACAAGTTTTGGAAGCAGACAATACATATGCTGTACTTAACAAGAGGCAAGGGGCTGGCACTTATCTTCATCCTCTGAGAACAGATGTGATTTTATTTCTTTTGAATTTGTCAAAGGTCTTTATTATAGAATTGCAAACTCTTGGTAAAAACCATTTGAGCTTAAGTACGGTTTATAAACATGCTCTTGGGTAGTGTCTAAGACAAAATTTGTAGATTTGAGTGATAGCAATACAAACAATAACTTAAAGAGTATAGCTCTCTTCAACACATATATTTTGGTTAAGTGTTTAAAAATTAATCTTAACTTCCTTCAGTCCAAGCTCCTAATTTATTGTGCAACTAAAGAATTAGTGCTTTTTGAAAAGTAGAAGTTAACAAAATTCTGGCATCAAATTACTGTGAAGAGATAAAAGTCCATGGAATTAGGTTAAACTGGAAACTAGAAATAAGAACACATATTTCTTTTGGTCTCAAACTATTACAGCTTACAGGCAAAGAAATACAGTATTTCAAAATTTTTCTAGACCTATTTGTAAAGATTTATTTCATGCTATACTTTAAGTGACTTTATTAGATATTGTCAAAAGAATAAACAAACACTTGCCAAAAGCTTATCAAAAACCCAAATTACTTTTAGTCTTTTGATTATCAGACAACAAAATGTTTATGGTAGAAGGTGTGGAAAATACTAGAAAGCTCAAATAAAAATATAAAGTACCCATGACTCTTACTGCAGTCATTATTTTATTGTTTCCCTTATTTTCTATTCATTTGCATTTTTTTCAAAATTGTAATCCTTACATAGATATTTTATGTCTTCACTATTTTGTTTAATAATATATTATGTCTATTGACCACTAGAAAATTTAATTTAGCTTTTTCCAGCTCAAAAGGCAAAAGAAAAAAGTGTCAGCTTGGCATGGAGTATCATTTTTTTCAATACTGAGGAATAACCAACATGCTTCATTAACCATGATGTCCTTCTTGGTAAGACTCTCTCCAGGGAAAGCTTATTTGGCAAGACTCTTTGCAGCTTTAAGATAACTAACTCCAAACAGATCCTTTGTTTTAATCCATAAAGACAAAAGCTTTCTACTTTTAATGGCCTGTGGATTTAATTTCTTCCATTCTGCCTTTCACTGCCATCCGGTAGAATGAGCATAATAACAACCAGCTCACGTTTGGCCTTTGTTCAGGTAAGTCCTATTTTGTTGCTGAAAGGTAAATTTTCCTATAAATTCTGTTTTATGTCATCGGAAAAAAAACTAACAAATATTAAAGCATTATTGGAAAAAATATTCATGAAATCAGCCAACATTTGAAGAATTTTCAAGAGAGAAAAAAAATAAGTAATAAAGTTTAAACTCACTGAACAGAGATAAGAAAATTAATTGATACACTAAATGAAGTGCACTGCTTGTCAAAAAGCAGTTTACATCAGAAGGTGTGGAAGATACAGGAAAGTCCAAAGAGAAAGAATAAAAATCAACCACAACTTTGCAGCCATTATTTTGGTAAATGACCTTGCAATCACATAGGGTAGAATTCACTTTCATTACTATTTTAGTGCAGTGTTTTTCACACTGCATATCATGACCTTCCAGTACACAGCAAAATCAATTTAGTGCATCATAACTGGAGTTTTAAAATTTGAAACAAAACAGAATAAAAACTATTAGAAGAAATTATATAATGTAAGAGTACATATTTCTAAAGCATTTGTTTCAGGCATGTGCACTGGTGGGTAAGCAGGTCCTGAGTAGATCCGTGGGTCATGATTTCAAATGTTCAGAAGTTGCTACTCAGAAGGGCTTTCCAAGGGCTGTTTTCCTAATGAGCTGAGAATGCATTACAATTAAGTGGGAGATACTGCTTTCATCAGCTCTCAGGGCAGCCTGCCAGGACTTGAGTTTGTGGAAGCCCCTAGACCAATCCTCTGCAGCTGTGAGAAGTCTTGCCTGGGATTCTCAGAAGACACCCTGAATGTAAAAGAGACTGATGGCCATCAGTCATATGTGTAGGAAGCACATATGATGAGGGCCATCCAGAACATGCTGCTTACGCCAACAATATTGTGGTTCTGGACAAGGTGGCCATATGGATACCTAGTCCTAGTCCTGTAGCCAGCTCTGACGGCACCACTGCCATTGTGGACAAGGAACACTGGAGGAGTTAATCCAGTTTCCCAAGAATCAGAAAACGTGGCTCAAAATAAGGTGGGTGTGCAACTGGGGCAAGATACCCACACAGATGCAGGAAGAGGTCCCACGTCTTTTTGTTCATGTATGTTATACACATCAGTTCTTTTGCAGTAGATGTGCCTTTTCAGTGACATCCAAGTCAGTAGTAAAGTGACTGCTTTAACATTCAACATGCGTCATCTGCAAATTCAGTTCAATCTCCATTTTGAAAAACCTGATATAAAAATACTATGATAAAACTCAAAATTCATTCATATTATCACAAGAAATTTCATCATTATATTTAATATTGAAATATGAAGAATGTTGGCTCCTTTACCTATAATATCAATAATTATACATTTTGAATGGTTGTAAAATGGCTTTAAATTTTAAATCACCTGCTGGTGAAAAATAATTCTCATAAGAATGCAAAATAAATTCATCTCTTAAGAATTCAGAAAGATCATTGAGTCTTAATCAAAAATTTAATTAGCCATTTCAAACATAAAACCTGATATAAAGTGGTAATGTTCAGAGGAGCAAGCTCAAATTTATCATTAAAAATTTTGAGCAGAAATTATTTGGAAATTTTATACAAATTCAATAAGTAAGTGTTTTTGGTATTGTTTTTATACCATAATAATATGCAACAAAAAGGAAATGCAGTATGCTATTTTTAGGAAAACCCTATCAAGCATCAAACCCTTTCTAGTTTATCTGAATATGTAGTTCTAATGAGATATATATATGGAGAAGGCAGTGTCACCCCACTCTAGTACTCTTGCCTGGAGAATCCCATGGACGGAGGAGCCTGGTGGGCTGCAGTCCATGGGGTCGCTGAGAGTAGGACACGACTGAGCGACTTCACTTTCACTTTTCACTTTCACGCATTGGAGAAGGAAATGGCAACCCACTCCAGTGTTCTTGCCTGGAGAATCCCAGGGACGGGGGAGGCTGGTGGGCTGCCGTCTATGGGGTCGCACAGAGTCGAACACGACTGAAGCGACTTAGCAGCAGCAGCAACACACACACACACACACACTCAGGCTCTCAGTCATGTCTGACTCTGGGACCCTCTAGACTGTAGCCCACCAGGCTCCTCTGTCCATGGGATTTTCCAGGCAAGAATACTGGAGTGGGTTTCCATTTCCTCTTCCAGGGAATATTCCTGACCCAGGGATTGAACCTGCATCTCCTGTGTCTCCTGCATTGCAGGCTGATTCTTTACCCACTGAGCCATCGGGGAAAATGTGGCTCAAAATAAGGTGGGTGTGCAACTGGGGCAAGATGCCCACACAGATCCAGGAAGAGGTCCCACATCTTTTTGTTCACATATATTATACACATCAGTCCTTTTGCAGTAGATGTGCCTTTTCAGTGGCATATATATATATATACATATATATATATTCAGAAGATATATATACACATATACACACATGCCTATATGTATATATATGCTCTGCAAAGTAGGCTACCCATCATTTGACTTATCAACTGGGGGTGATTTCCCTCTAACTTTATTTTACATCCTTGTTCTTTTTCATCAACCATGTTCTGTATATCCAGATCATAAACTCCAAGTGAAGTGACTGCTTCATCTAGTTTACCAGGCAACCCAATGTTAATAGGTGCACAATAAACATGTATGAATAATCAAATCGAGGGAAGATAAATTTCATCCACTTTAGTAAAAAGAATAGCTACCTAACAGGTCTCCAAACTAGAAATTAATTCTCCTCCAGCAGCAATATTTGGCATAAACATAAAAAGTTTGACAATTTCTGTGTAACACCAAGAAACATCAATCTGCTACATCAAAAGAGGTGTTTCTGATTAATCTGTTCACACGTTACTTTGTTGGCACTATAACAATAATCATTACTTTCATAGACTCAACCAGAACTTATGGTAGCAGATGACTGAAAGTAAAGAGATAGGTTTGTTCCTTTTTTCCACCTTTATTGCAAACTCTGGACCCCCAATTAGCCTTTCCTCTTTCACCCTTCATGCTGCTGCTGCTGCTGCTAAGTCACTTCAGTCGTGTCCAACTCTGTGCAACCCCATAGACGGCAGCCCACCAGGCTCCTCTGTCCATGGGATTTTCCAGGCAAGAGTTCATAGTACTGGGTAAAAAACTATACACCAGGTAAAAAATTCCACCATAATTTGAAGACATTGGGCCTCAGTGTTTCTTGACTAAGAATACCACATTATAAACTTCCTGAGGACAATGACCCACAGCTTTTATTTTCTAATTTCTTCCCCCATCCCAATAGCAGTTAATACAATATAAAGAGAGGACACTCAAAAATATATCACAGAGTCTGACCTTGTGAGTGAGTGATAGTTGCTCAGTCATGTCCAACTCTTTGCAACCCCATGAACTGTAGCCTGCCAAGCTCCTTTGTCCATGGAATTCTCCAGGCAAGAATATTGGAGTGGGTTGCCATTCCCTTTTCCAGACGATCTTCCCAACCCAGGGGTCCAACACAGGTCTCCTGCATTGCAGGAAGATTCTTTATCATCTGAGCCACCAGGGAACCCTACTATTAAGAGACATTTCTAAGTATAAAGACAGGTCAACTAAAAAGTATAGAGTCTGACTATACAACTAAAAAAAGTACAGGAATCAAATGTCAGTTCAATCACTAGCAAATTCCAGAAAGCTGTCCTCACAGTTATGATGAGAGAAGAAAGGCAGCCCCTGTCCTCTCAGGAGGCCTTGCAGGCTGGAGATGCTTCACACAGTAAAGTCCCAAAACTGTGTCTTACATGGTATAACACTTTTTAAAGGAGATAAAAGGCATCCCTCTCTTCCTGCTCTTTATACCTTTTTATAGTATTTTGGAAACAGCACAGGAAGTGACTTGCAATTGAAAAGCCATTTGTGGCATCGCTGAGCCACTAATGGCAGCCCACTCCCAGCAGGTTTATTTGTAAAAATAGGACTTTAAGTTTAACCTAGCAAGCTGCATGCCTCTAATAACATCCGGCAGTTCACAGCTGATTTTGAATATGCCCCAGGTTCCAAGTGGATCACGGAACTAAATCATCTCTTATTTCAGTCTGCTCATTTTGAACCAACTCATTTTACAGTATGGTTAGCATAGCCTTTCCAGCCAAGGATGATTGCTCAAAGCACTTAGGGCAATGTTGTCTTAGCCCAGCATCTAGAATGAGGTAGTTGACACAAATTGCATCGTATGCTACTTGAGATTTAATGTTGTTACTGCCAGGAGAATATTTTTGCAAAGGTTACTGATGTATAACAAAATAAAACTTGCACCAAAACCGAACCTTCAATCACCATTCCTCTTTAGTAAGACTTGGTCCAATTACATCTCTTTTCCTAAATGTAGGCTATTAACCAAGAGGACAATAAACAAAATCTGCATTTCTTAATATCACAAGTCTTTGGTATAATAACAATATGAAAAAATACTGTCCACTGTACAAATCCTTTGGTTCCAAAATAAATACAATGGACACTTCTAAGATTTCATACCAAAAATGCTATTTGTTCACTGTGTACTCTCTTTATACTAAACCTAACTGTTAATTGTAGAATTCAAAAAGCAATGGCAATGATTAATTTATTCTTTCTGTGTTCTATGTTAAAGGAAAGGAAGGCTAACATAAGAAGGAATATTATAGAAGCACTATAAATATATGGAGGACATACTGGATATCCTATAAAATGATCTCTGAGTAACAGAACAATCCACTTTCATTTCCTAGAAGCATATTGTGCTGGAGGTCATAAAATTTAAAACTGCCCAATTAGATTTTATATCAAGCAATACAATTTAGCCTTCTGTGGATCCAGGAACTCTGGCTCCCCATGCATTAAACAGTCCTGCAAATCACTACATACAAGATGATTTGCATAGTATGCACATATTCTTATTAATTACTTCTTTAATGCTAATGTAATTAAGAACTGGCCATAATATGTTGGGTCCTTATTTTAATTACAGTTATATATCCTGTAATAAGCTTAAAGAAAGCCCCTTTTGAACCTACATGGCTTTATGATCAGAATTTTCCTTTTTATTTCTATGATTTCCATTTAATTGGTCTGTTCTTCACAGCTCAAATTTTAGATTTAGCTGTGATTAGGCCAAGTGGCCAGAGAAGGCAATGGCAATCCACTCCAATACTCTTGCCTGGAAACTCCCACGGGCGGAGGAGCCCTGGTAGGCTGCAGTCCATGGGGTTGCCACGAGTCGGACACGACTGAGAGACTTCACTTTCACTTTTCACTTTCATGCACTGGAGAAGGAAATGGCAACCCACTCCAGTGTTCTTGCCTGGAGAATCCCAGGGACGGGGGAGCCTGGCGGGCTGCCGTCTATGGGGTCGCACAGAGTCGGACACGACTGAAGTGACTTAGCAGCAGCAGAAGCAGGCCAAGTGGCACAGTGGCAAAGAATCTGCCTGCCGATGCAGGGACGCAAGAGACACGAGTTCGATTGCTTGGTTGGGAAGATCCCCTGGAGTCGGAAATGGCCCTCCAATATTCTTGCCTGGGAAACTTCCATGGACAGAGGAGCCTGGAAGCCTACAGTCCTTGGGGTCACAAAGAGTCGGACAAGACTGAGCAACTGAGCACGGCATGCACAGGTGTAGCTAAATAGCCTTTATTCTCTTCTAGAAAGTTCCACCTAGTCACTATTTGTCTCAGGTACGTACTTAGGAAGGACACAGATAAAAGTGGATGCATCTACAAATAAATAGATTGCATTTGTTCTCATAAACCATCAGCATTAATATGTTGGTGATTTGTTCTCTGTAGTTATATAATTTCACTGCTGAAAATGACATAACAGGCTTCCAAAACTGGTAGTAGACCAATACACTAAAACAATTTAGGTCTTTCTTCAAGGTCTGAGGTCATCAAAATGATCACATCTTTCATTCACCACACCATCCTCCAGGTGAGGGATGAAGTCAAGGAATCCACAAAAAAGGAATATGTCATTAGAAGAGAAAATTATTATTTCCAAACTATGCTTTTGGTATATCTTTTTGTCTTTGCTTACTTTGAAAAAAGAGTCCCCCAAAACTTTCAGATGAATAGATTTTAAATGGTTCTAGGAATCTGTTCTGTTGAGACAATCTATCCAAATTTGGAAAACTATTCAATTTTACCTAAAGCAATGAAGCTTCTAAAGTAACCATGGCATATAAACACTCCTCTAGAAAAAATATTTCTAATTCATATTTCAACTTGAAAAAGAATATGTAGAAATTCAAAAGAAAAAACAATGGGGGAATAAGTCCATAAAAAATATTATTTTTGTATTAAATAAATATCTAAGGGTAACTCTGGGATCTGTATTTTTTAAATCTTGTTTACAAAATTGTCAAGATAAATAATGTTTTCAGGCATTTTTTTAAAAATCTTAGAGTAGGCTAATATAGATAGAATTATTTTTGTGAGATTGTATGAAACTAAAAATGTAATGTGAATATTCAAGATGATCCAATGAAGATTAAATAAAAGTTATAAATACATGCTACAAAATAAGTGAGCTTTGAAAACATTACACCACATGAAAAAATGAAAAAAAAAGACCACAAACTGTATGATTCCATTTATTTAAAATGTGCAGAATAGGAAAATCCATAGGGCTTCCCTGGTAGCTCAGTCGGTAAAGAATCCACCCGTAATGTAGGAGACGGGGGTTCAATCCTTGGGTCAGGAAGATCCCCTGGAGAAGGAAATGGCAACCCACTCCAGTATTCTTGCCTGGAAACTATCCGTGGACAGAGGAGCCTGGTGAGCTATAGTCCCTGGGGTCACAAGAGTCAGACACAACCTAGCAATTAAACCACTATGGAAAATTGATCAGTGCTGCCAGAAGTCCAGGCAGGAGATACAACAGGGCAAATGGGGAGTAGCTGCTACGGTATACAAGGTTACTTTTCAGGGTCATGAAAATGTTCTAAAATCAATGACGGTGATAGTTCCACCACTCTGCAAATATAACAGCTATTGAATTATACACTTAAAGTGGATGAATTGTATGGTATTTAAAACATACATCAATAAAGCTAATATAATTTCATTATATTAAAAACAGAAGCCTCACAAAATTTAGAGTGTTATTCTCTCCTACGAACTTCCCTGGTGGCTCAGATGGTCAAGAATCTGTCTGCCAATGCAGGAGATGAAGAGACACAGGTTCGATCCCTGGGTTGGGAAGATGCCCTGGAGAAGGAAATGGCAACCCACTCCAGTATTGTTGCCTGGAGAATAACATGGACAGAGGAGCCTGCCAAGCTACAGTCCATGGGGTCACAAAGAGTCGGACATGACTGAGTGACCAACACTTTCTTCACCTTCCATCTCTGCTACGAGTAGGGAAACAATCACCTTGTAACAGGACTCTTGACCGTAAAGGTCAATGAACTTCCTTTTTAAACATCTTCAGACCAGAGTTACTAACATTTAGAACTTGCTTTTTAAAGAGGAGGTGACCATCGTATGTACTGTACCAGAAAAGGTGAAATTGAATAGTGGAAATAATTACCTAAAACCTAAATAATTACCCCTGCATCCTGCTGTTGCAAAGGCAGGAGAGCTGCTCAGCATCTATGTTAAACCGATTATCCACTTGATCGGATTGTCCATTTCAGATTGATCACAACCACTCAACTATTTCTCACCTCTCTGGCTAGCTCTCTGTGATTCTAAACGCCATTTGTTTCCAGGTCCTCAGACACATGGCAATAAACTAACAACACACTCCAGCATGTGTTGCATGGATATTCTTCCTGCCCATCTCATCGCACTTATAAAAACAGAGATTTACAATTCAACCCACAACTGAAATAAACCTAAAGAGCTCAAAGTGATGGATCTTTCACTCATATCAGAGAATTGTGTCTAGAAAATACAAAACAAAGTTAAATGAAACACCTAGGAACAGAGCCAGGAGCTGGTTTTACTAGCTGGTCCCCACCTAATGAAGAGCACAGGTGACAGGAAACATCTCAAAAGAAGTCAGTTTTATTCCTTTTGATAAATTCTTCAGGTATCATCTGTTTCATTTATGAGGCAGGGGAGCCAGGTCACAGAGGGTCTGAGCAATGAATTTACTGTTCTGTGAAACTAGAAATTAAGGCTCCTGTCTCAACTTCTTTTAGTAAGAAAACAATTTTTCAAAAATTCTCAGATCAAGCCTACATGTTTACCATACTTTAATTTGGGGAGGTGAATGTATATAAATCCAGTAGTGGATTTTAAAATAGATGGAGAAATAGATAAATAAATAAGACTTGGAAGAAAAGCATATTAAAGGTAAAATGCAAGATCAGTTGAAAGTCAACCATCCAAAGCCAGGGCTGCTCATGTCACTGACTGGTGGGGAGGAGAGATATGTGTCAAAGACAGTACATGTCAAATGTAGTGGGACCCATCAGTCCTTTCTTAGCAATAAGGGAATAGTCACCATTGATTCAGACTAAGTCACTTGTCTGGTGATCCTGGCAGCAAATGTCAGAAAACATTTCCCTCCACTTTATCTGTCGCTGACACTTGACCACAGTGTTTTTCTTTCTTCACCAGGGAGAAGAGAAAGTCAACTCTGTCACCTCACTGCAGGAGGTGGAGCTGTCAGGGGAATGATGGCAAAAGATACACATTTTGAAGATGATGGATTGCCCCAGTTGAGTCTACACACTCACAGTTCAGAACATTTGGGACAGGCTATTATTATCCTAGTGTGATTCAGAGGGGACTCACTCTTCCCCCAACTTGGAAACAAGCTGAAAGCCTATGACATCCCATCCAGGGAAGACATATCTGGCTGTGCCCACCCAGGGATCTCTCAGATAGTTGGATGAGCATTTCTTCATTTCTGTGGCCTGAAAGAAGCAACTAGAGAGCTATTTGCAGAGGATGGGGAGTTTTGATTGTCACTGAGTTGGGTTAAATTTTTGCAGATGTCGCTATGGTACTAGGTAGGAAGGGAATAAAGTAGAGATTCCTCTCCACCTCAATGCAGTCTTTGGGAATTTAGGAAGGTGAAGAAAATAAGCAGAAGATCTATGATGTTCCACAGAGAAGGTATAGGTATAAGAACAATGTCCACATATCCTAAGCTTCATTTCCCCCAGTAAAATCAGAGTAGCAACTGCCACTGGAGCTCAGAAAGAGTACCTGTGGTGGGGTACGTGAGCAAGAAGGCTATAAATAATTCCATTAGATAATCAAGGGTACTGCAACTTGAGGGCTTCCTTGGGGGCTTAGTAGGGAAAGAAACCATCTGCAATGCAGGAGACCCCAGTTCAGTCCCTGGGTCAGGAAGATCCTCTGGAAAAGGAAATAGCAACCCACTCCAGTATTCTTGCCTGGGAAACCCCATGGACAGAGGAGCCTGGCGGGCCAGAGTCCATGGGGTCATAAGATCAGACAAAACTTAATGACTAAACCACCACCACTGTGATTTGGAGGCACAAGCTGAGCTAAAGGTACATTTGGAGAAGAGTCAGCCAATCATTCTGGCTCCATCAGACAGTGCTCTTAGACTGCACTTTCCATTTTGTCAAAGGGAAGAGACACAGGCCGAGGAAAGTGGGGGAATACTGAAGACATTGGTGATCTGAGATTAACAATAAAGTATGCTCACTCAGAGATAGCTATCTGTAATGGGCCACAGTCCTTGGAGTGCACTTAAACGATAAGCATCCTTTCTATGAGAGATCGCTTCATATTATATATTACCAAGAGTCCCACCTATGACCACAAATTCTGCTTGCCTCATCTCTAGGCATTCTGAAAAGGACAAAAAAAGACCTTGCTGAAAGAGGTTACAATTATTCTTGACATTTTAGAATGCACTTCTACTGTGTTCAAAATGTTCCATCATAGGCTTTAAAATGTGAGCTAGAACAGGAGTCCATCCTGAAGTCTTCTTTTGAAACAAGAGCTCACCTGTATCTGATTTTGCCTCAAATTCAAACAGATTTTAGCAACTAATTGAAAGGTCTTCATCTTACCCAACTGAAAAACATCAGCAACCCCTTTTAGCTTTACACTGGTTAACTTCTGATTAAGAAGTGAAATGGGGAAATATGGACTTATTTTTTGTTAAGAGGCTGTAAAGAAACATGTCACTCAGACTAGCTCTGGGTGCAAGCCTATTAATGATTCATGCTCTTCTTTATAGTTGCCTACATTCTCCATTTTTTCTTTAAAGGGCATATATTACTTTTCAGGAAAAAAAAGAGTAGTCGAGAAAAGAGAAAGAAAGAAAAATATTACCCTTAGTCTTTACCTTGAAAAAGGAATGAGATTAAAATAGAAAGGCAAAATACCAGTGTTAACAGTGACTGACTTTAACAAGAGAGTAAGTGACAATTTTTTTTTTCTTTCAACTTGTCTGGTATTTTTCAAATTTTCTACAAAGAATAAGTATTTTTAATTAGAAAGCACTTTGAGGAACAAAGGAAAACTGGAAAGAAAATGTTGCCTTATTCCGTTTTAATTGCCTGGAAGTGAAAGTGAAGGCTGTAATTAAATAACTGGAAGAAAGCTGGGTGGACAGGTCCCACAAAGCTTACTGGAGGCAAATGGTAACAACTCAGCAGCATCTACCTATGGCCAGCCTTGGTTGCTAGGCAGATCTCACCATCACCAAGCAGTGTGGATTTGAAAGCATCTGAAAGACTGTTCTCCCCTAAAAGAGCACCCATACCAGCCTACTACTGTCTCTCATGTTCTTGCCAGAGTCCTTTCTTCAGCTTCTTGCAATGCATTCTCCGGAGTTCCCATTTAAATCAAACTGATCTTGAGAAGGGGACTAGCAGCCACCAGCAAATCAGAAAGGTAGAAGTTGCCATGAAAAGATCCCCAGTCTGGACCCAGGCTCCCATACCAGGGTTTTCTCTAAGTCATAGTGAACTCTTGTGCACAATCTTTGACTTCATTTGGAAACAATTCCCACTTTTATAAAATGAAGGGGTGGTCTTAGAATTCCTTATGACACTTCCTATATCTAAATTCTGTCAGCATTAACTTCTCAGTTTAGATGGCTGCCACCTTGAAAAAACAAAGAACAGTGCTGAGGGAATAGATAATAAGATGAACACATGTTCAAGGGGGAAACAGAGGAAAAACGAAAGATTCAAGAGCCTGGGATATTTCTGAGGATCTTGGTCAACACAAGAAAACTAGATGCTACCATATGCCTCCAAAGGAGATCATCTTCCCAAAGAAAAACTCAATTCACTTAAATTATTTTCTGATTCAGTCTTGATACTGAGTCAAGAGCCTCGGTTTAATGTCTAATCTCAAGAGACCATCGCATATTAAATGAGGTTTTTATTAAGTGACTCAGAAACTACTGAGAGTGATCATTCTATTAACATTCCTATAAGATGAAGATATTAAAAATATGTAGTTATTCTCCTGTATGTTTATATAAGTGAGCTCCCAGCTCTCCTCCAGCTGATTGACAGAACAGGGCAACATAGGGATCTTCCTAATCACAAATTCATCACAAATAAAAGTGAGTAGAAGATGTACACATAAACAGTAGGCTCTTCTGTGAGGAGAAGGGAAAGGTTTATTTATTCTCCTCCGTAGGAAACAAAGAGATTTATTAATGAGGAAAGAGAAAGGCAGTACCAGTTTAAAGGGGAATGAACCAAGGATATGAAGAAAAAAAGACAATTGTTTCCCTACCAGATGACCTTATTATTTCAGAAAAAAAAAAAAAAAAATGTTCATGTTTTGAATGAATTTTATGTCATGACACAATTATCTTGCTAGGGAACTAATTCTGATAGCATGAAATGGATCAACATGGCATAAAATAAATCCTGCAGCTTTTAAATAGCTTTGGATCACTCTCTCGGACTCACAGCCAGCCTCTTACTGCTTGAATTGCAACATATTTTGTCCAGCAATGAAAACCGAAAATTTTTAAGTTTGATATTACCAAGTCCTCCTTTTCATTATCAAGTTTCCAACCCTGATTTGTCACAGTCCCACTGGTTAGACTTCTCCCCAACTAGATGAACTGAATTGTAAAAATTACTCAGTGGAAGCTGAAAGCTGAAAATGAATTGAGATGATTCATTCTGGAGGCCCTTGCTATTTTCAGACTTTTGGACAGAATTTCTGGCATTCAGAAGTAATAAATGAGCCTGAGTTGACACCTTGATTTGTTAACTCAGAAAAATCCACAGTCAGTCCCACTCTGGAATCATGTGGAGTTCAGTGAGGCAAAGGTGATGAAGATGAAAAAAAGTTGCATCACTTTTAAAATTTTAAAAGTCAATTTCTCATCTGTGTTTTGACACACTTAGCCAGCAATATTCTTAAAGGATTCGTGAAGCAGATTACTAAGAATAATCGGTTACCCATATAGCCAGAATTTCTTTTAATTTATTACACATTTAGAAAACACAAGCAAGCCAACCATTCCTCTAGAAGTAAAGTCTAAATAATAGATCAATAAGCACCTGACCAAACAATTGAGCTATAAGGTCAAAATCATAGTTAATCCTTGAAGGGAAGCAACAGATCAGCCACTTACAGGATATATTTTGAGTAGTTTTCCCAGCAGCACCAGTGACCTTAGACTGTTTTGTCTACTCTGTCATCAGTTTCTTCCCCTGACTAACCTGAATATTTATTAGATGGTAAAACAAGGGCCAGTGGAAGGTGTTGGGCACCGTGAATGACTGACAGAAGCACTGATCCAGAGAGGTGCTGTGACAGGCCACAGGTGTGACCTTAGGCCCTCAAAATTTTTCAGTATGCCACCAATCCTCAAAGTCGGCAGCACCATTCAAAGGCTATGGCAACCCACTCCAGTACTCTTGCCTGGAAAGTTCCATGGACAGAGGAGCCTTGTAGGTTACAGTCCATGGGGTCACAAAGAGTCGGACACGACGGAGTGACTTCACTTCACTCCACTTCACTTCATGGCAAGGAAACAATCCTCTGAAGATGGCAGTGCTAGAAATTTTGTTTGTTTGTTTAAAACTGTATTCATGTATTTATTTATTTGACAGCAGGGTAGGATTTATTTGTGGGCATGAGTAAGGCGGGGACAACACCACAGCTCTCCTGAGTGCAGGACCTGACATTTTTCCGGGAGCTGCCATTTGAGATGTGTTTGATTCTGTAACCACCTGGGATGAACTGCTCTTTTGCCACCGTGTTTCCAAATTCATCCTCACTACACTCAGTAAATCTTCACTTCTTAGAGATGTGGATTTCTGCATAGACAGAGAACTTGAACTTGGCCCTGTGTAGGGCCCTAATCACGTGCTCTTTGATCTGCAGCTTGTTATAGATGGGCATTATACCTCAGCCAATGAGGACCCTGGTAACTGTGCCTGGGGGCTTTCCACAGGCACCACACAGACCTGTCTGGAGTCTACATTAGGGACAGCATGAGGCCATACATGAATATCTACAGGAAAGGGCTATCTCCAAGGTCCCTGAGGGAACCCCCTAAAGCCACAGACTGCATATACTACCAAGAGGGCTACTGTTTGTAGGAATGCAATGGCTACGATGGAATTTGTTTAAAACTTTTCCTTCTGTCAAGTGATCTCTGTAGACTTTTTTGAAGTGTGCCAAAATAAATCGAGAGCCAGAAATTGGTTGGTTTTTCCAGCACTAATAACAGCACACGGAGCTAACACCTCCAGAGTGCCTACATGTGCCAGATAGTCTTCTCAGTGGCTTGTGTATATTAACACACAGCTCATGCCAACAACACCTGTTCTTGTCTCAACCAGATTCTGGCACAGGGTTGATTATTAAGGCAAGTAGGTGAAAGAGTTCCTCCTCTGGTCTTTGGCCTTTAAAGGGCTTTACTCTGCCCCTTTCCCAGCAGTGCCCCTCACCATATAGGCCACACGGTCCAAAGAGACAAGATAAAATGCGTACCTGGAGCCCACATTTCCCCTCTAGACTCTTAGCAGACAGCATGAAACCTGTTTCCCAGACCTGAGCTTCCTCTTCTCTGGGAACTGATCATAGTTGAATGGGTGTGAAGAAATTAATGATTTAATTGATCAATTAACACACAAACCTTGATGTCTAAGTTTGGGGGATCTCTTCTGATTGTCAAGAGAATTTTTTAACCCTGAATCCATATTTGTTTCTTGGAAAAGAGAAGCGATCAAATTCCATTTCTCTAAGGTATCTAATGAATTATGCTACAGAAAATAGCATTCAATGAACACACATGTGTGACCGTGGCACTTTCTGAGACAAAAAAAAAAAAGATTCTAAATTCTTAAATGCTTGGCTTCTTTTAGAAAAAAAGATCCTCTTCCGATAACATTTAATTTTGCTTTTCAAAAAATACGCCCAGCATTTTCAGGTGGCAGAATAATTAACCGTATCTCCAAATACTTTTCTGTTCCTTGGCCTTCTGTCACAGATGAAGTATTTCATCTCTTAGTTATTCGGGCCAGGGTCCTTCCTGATTGTTTTATGACTTCATTACAATGATTACATCATGCTTCTAGACTATACCGGCCCAGCAGAGTAGGCCAGCACCCTGAATATACGAAGAGTCGATGGGTATGCTTGCTGGATACAAAACCAGCTAATGGGCCACACTGTGCAGCCGGACACTTTTCCAAGAAAACATATAGCATCATTAGTAGAGGAGACTGTATCTCACATAGCATGACTGGGTGTCTGCTTTTCAATCTATAGACTTTAAATAGACCCAACAGTTTCCTTAGTCTTCAATTAAGAAAAGCTCACAGTACCGAGACCAGCATTCCTTGTTTGTGCTATCACTGTGAGAGGCAGCAGCAATCCTCTGGGGGTAAGTGCCAGGAGACTATCATGTAACCAGCTGTACTTAAACACAAAAAAGGGGATTTTTTTTTTTTTTTCTTTCTTGAATTCACTTCAAACCTTGGAAGTTTATATAAGCACCAGCTTAGGCCAAATTCAAGTACAAGCCCCATCTTGAGTTGTGGGGTGACTATCCAAGCACATTTGAGAGCAGAGTGTCTCAACTGGGCAATTCTACACCCCAACAGACATCTGGCAATGTCTGGAGACATTTTTGCTTGTCACAACTCAGGGAAAGAGGGGAAGGTGATACTAGGATCTAATAAACATGCACAGTAAATCTAGTAAACAATGCACAAGACAGCTTCTCATAGAAAAGAATTATTCATACCCAAATGCCAATAGAGCCAAAACTAGAAACCCTGCTTTACTGGATCAAAGGCATGAGAAAAATGGCATCTCGTGCTCCTCACTCTGAAATGTAAACGGCTTCCTCTCTCAGTGTTTATTACCTACACACACCAAGAAACACTTAGCTTGCTTATGGAGTCAGGCTGGGACCACACAAATTGAACTTGTGGGTGGTACAGAATCAAATACAATTCTGTGCTGCTGTATAACACCTTTCCCTATGGAGATCAAAATGCTTTTCAGAAAGAGTTATTCCACCGGGAAAGGGAACTGAGAGTAGGCGCGAGCCTCATTTCACAGATGAGAAAACAGGAGGCTTGGAGAGGTTGTCATTTGCTCAAGGTTATTCAGTGAATCAGGTTCAGCGCTCAGGAAACTAACAGAGACCTGACACTGTAGAGAATTCCAAAAGGATGTAAAAGGACAGGAAAGTGCTCTCTGCTAGAGGCCATCTTGGAGGCACAAATTTTTTCCACATCCTGAGCCTCTGGTGATGAGAAAAACAGGGTCTCCTGTGATGGATGGCTAGTGGTTCTCCCCAGAATCAGCAGCCCCAGAAGAGTCTCACAACCCCTCCCGGCTAGCTGAAGAGCCCTCACCTGACAAACCCAATTCCCAGGGCTATTCTCCAGATGTTTACACTGTCAAGTGATTTAATGGACTGCAGAAATGAGTTGGTCTGTTCGTTAAAATGGTCATCATAATGAAAAAGATGGACGGCTTCTGCCCTTATCCTCTGTCAGTCTGTCACATCTATGTACCTCTTTCCTATCAATCACCGTAGTATACATTATGTAAATACCAAGGATGAAATGTCAGCCTATGTATCTAATTGTTATTCTGTGCCATACGGGAAAATGACTGGTGGGCCCTGCTGTTCCCTTTACAACCAGCATTAATTGGCATCTTTGTTATCTAGACATGGAGATCCTGACTGGAATGGTTTTAAGGCTCCAGTAACCCTTTCAACAGGAAGCGTGATTCAGGCTGATTCTTACTGATTGAAAAAAAAAAATACAGAGAAATCTCAGAAACTTTATGATCCCAGTAACATTTCATCAAAAACTTTCATGAATACAGAGTCACTTATTATATTTGTTGATAAGATCAGGGAGGAATCCAAAAGGCTTGGAAATGAACATATCTGTATTTACCCTAAAGAGAGGAGCCTATAGAAAGAGATAAAGCATATAACCAGATAACTGTGGAAAAACAAAGTGCAGAGGTCATTTTCTCTCACTAGTTTCTGGACTACTTAGGGAAATATATATTTTGTCCCAATTCAGGGACAGGATCATGAAGTGCCAGCATAAAAACGGATTTTAGAAGTCATCAAATTGAGCATTCTACTGGGGCATGAACCTTACTTAAGATATCTCCAACAGCAAGCTTTATGTCTCTGCTTTGATGTTTTCTAAAATAGGGATCTACTGCCTTACCAGGTTCCATTTAGATGAGACTAACTTAAAAGCATGCAAACTCTGAAGTGTCCCAGTGCACTCACCATAGTAGAGACAGTAGTATCAAAAACTCCCTATTCCTAAATACAAACTCTTTGTCCAAATTTCAAGTTCCTCACAAAGCTAGGTGATGGAATTTCAGTTGAGCTATTTCAAATCCTAAAAGATGATGCTGTTAAAGTGTTGTACTCAATATGCCAGAAAATCTGGAAAACTCAGCAGTGGCCACAGGACTGGAAAAGGTTAGTTTTCATCCCAATCCCAAAGAAAGGCAATGAAAGAATGTTCAAACTAGTGCACAATTGCACTCATCTCACATGCTAGCAAAGTAATGCTCAAAATTTTCCAAGCCAGGTTTCAACAGTACGTGAACCATGAACTTCCAGGTGTTCAAGTCAGATTTAGAAAAGGCAGAGGAACCAGAGATCAAATTGCCAACACCACTGGATCATCGAAAAACCAAGAGATTTCCAGAGAAAGATCTACTTCTGTTTTATTCACTATGCCAAAGCCTTTGACTGTGTGGATCACAACAAACTGTGTGGAACTCTTGTGGAACTCTTGTGGAACTGTGTGGAAAACTCTTAAAGAGATGGGAATACCAGACCACCTGATCTGCCTCCTGAGAAATCTGTATGCAGATCAGGAAGCAACAGTTAGAACTGGACATGGAACAATAGACTGGTTCCAAATCAGGAAAGGAGTACATCAAGGTTGTATAGTGTCACCCTGCTTATTTAACTTATATGCAGAGTACGTCATGAGAAACGCTGGGCTAGATGAAGCAAAAGTTGGAATCAAGATTGCCGGGAGAAATATCAGTAACCTCAGATATGCAGATGACACCACCCTTATGGCAGAAAGCAAAGAAGAACTAAAGAGTCTCTTGATGAAGTGAAAGAGGAGAGTGAAAAAGTTGGCTTAAAATTCAACATTCAGAAAACTAATACCATGGTATCTGGTCCCATCGCTTCATGACAAATAGATGGAGAAACAATGGAAACAGTGACAGACTTTATTTTGGGGGGCTCCAAAATCACTGCAGATGGTGACTGCAGCCATGAAATTAAAAGACGCTTGCTCCTTGGAAGAAAAGTTATGACCAACCTAGACAGCATATTGAAAAGCAGAGACATTACTTTGCCAACAAACGTCCGTCTAGTCAAAGCTTTAGTTTTTCCAGTAGTCATGTATGGATGGGAGAGTTGGACTATAAAGAAAGCTGAGAGCCAAAGAATTGATGCTTTTGAACTGTGGTGTTGGAGAAGACTCTTGAGAGTCCCTTGGACAGCGAGGAGATCCAACCAGTCCATCCTAAAGGAAATCAGTTCCAATTATTCATTGGAAGGACTGATGCTGAAGCTGAAACTTCAATACTTTGGCCACCTGATGTGAAGAGCTGACTCACTTGAAAAGACCCTGATGCTGGGAAAGGTTAAAGGCAGGAGGACAAAGGGATGACAGAGGATGAGATGGTTGGATGGCATCACCAACTCAGTGGACATGAGTTTGAGTAACCTCCAAGAGTTGGTGATGGACAGGGAGGCCTGGCGTGCTACAGTCCATAGGGTCGCAAAGAGTTGGACATGATTGAGCGACTGAACTGAACTGAACAAGTTCCTATAGAAGTAATCAATATTCTTGCCTCTTTTGCAAATATACATAGTATATAAGTCAACTTCCTTTCATCCCAGAGGACAAGGAATTTTTAACATATCCTATACTAGGAGAAAGTTCTCCCCTACCTCAAATTATGTCCCATCCTATCCTACATACAAAAAGCTGTGAGTGCAATGGTAAGTGCAAAGCCAAATACCAACATAAAACTCAGTCCCGAAAATTTCAAAGTTCTAGTTGAGTCCATGTTCAAATGACTCATGTAAAGTTACTGGGGGGAAATGGCAACATAAAGTCACCACAACTAATGAAGCGAGATTAACAGCAAACAAGACTACTGATGACATCTGAAGTAACTGTTGATTTTCTCCTGCAGGATAAACTGGAATTATTTTATGTAAAGCTGGAGGATCTTGTGCTCCATTTAAACATGACTCCAGACAGGAAAAGTGTTGTCTCTCTCCATTCTGTATTTACTCTAAAGATGAATAACAAGAAGTTACCACATTGCCCTGAGGTTTTCCCTTCTTGTTTATTTTTAAAAGTGCAAGCAATCCATTAAGGTTAAAGAGATAACATTAAGGAATGCAGCTGCAATGGTTGTACAGTAGATGACTCCGGTTTGTACTTAATCTAGGGCCCTGTTTAAAAGAGCTTTTCGATTTTAATTAAAATAAAATGGGCCCTGGAAGAAAATGCATCTCCTCCAGCGAGGATTGTATTCAGCTTGTTCTCTGTAATTTTGCCCGTCACACTGCTGGCTGTTGCTTTTTCCACAGCTCTTAAATGGTGTCTAAATTGACCAGCTCTGTAGCCAAGGAAACGGACAGGACAATGCTAATAGAAGCTACTTAGGACACACTGTGAAAAGCTTAGAAATAAAATTGTTTGACATGAAAGGCACCGTGTCAGCAGCCAGGCAACTCTGTTAAAGGCTGCATAAGCAGAAGATGGCTACATGTCTCCCCCTACTCTTTTCCCTCAAAATCTCTACCAGAAAATTGATTCTGTCCTGGGAGCTTGGACAGCTTTTTCTATCAGAATCACTTTGTCTTTCTAACTTAAAGTGGAGAAAAATCTTCATGTTGTGGTTTCGAAGCACCCAGAATAGACTTCAATTTGTACCCATGGAAATGAGCTGCATTTTTTTTCTCTTCCTTCTAGCAACCAAGTCCTCTCCCCTCATGAGTAAATTGCAAATATTCTTCTGAATTTTCTAAGATTGTTAATTAAAATCCACTTGATTTAAGCTGCTTCTCCCATTTTGCACTCACAAACCATAAATTATGGAGGAGGTCAAAGAATGAATGGCAATTTGACATGAAGAGGTTGATTTATTGCTTCAGAAGGAGTTTTTTACCAGATGTGGCAGGAGTCATAAATTAAATGCTAAATGTTATGTATTATTATGCTTTCAGGAATATAAATGTGTCTAAAATGCTACGCAGGTGGAATGATAAAAATATGAATCTACTCTTCTGGCAATTTTTAAAGGCCCTTTAAAGCTGTCAAAAAGAAAATAAGCTGAAAAACTATCTAGATGAGGCCCTCAAATGCCTTTTACAGTACACCTCTGGTTTATAAAAGTAACCCTTTCCTGCAATATACTGGACATTGGCTTGTGGTGGTTTGGGAAGAAAAAGATAATTCTTTCATCTGGGGAAAAGAGAGAGAGAGAAAAGAAAGAAGATCCAGAGAGCTCTGTGCTGCTGTGACATTACGACATGAATCCAAGTCCTTATTTCTCATCCACTCCTTTATAGATTATCATCATTTAATTTATCAAATCTCATTTGAAAGCTAATCTAGACACAATGAAATATGTCTAACTTCACCCAGAAGCTGTAGTGGCTATAGTTTTTGAGCTTAAAATATTAATATAAAAACAGGGGAAGATTCAGGTATATGAATGCTTGGAGCTAGAAAGAATAGCAGGAGAAAATTTCACTAGGGGGCAGAAGTAAAGGTAGAAAGAATCAACTTTGGGTAGCAGTTCTTTCTGACTTGGAGCTGAAGAGCAGAACTAAAAGGGACTCCCAGGTGGCTGAGTGGGAAAGAACCCACCTGCCAGTACTGGAAATGCAGGAGACATGGGTTCGTTCCCTGGGTCGGGAAGATCCCCTGGAAGAGGAAATGGCAACCCATTCCACTCTTCTTGCCTGAAGGATCCTATGAACAGAGGAACCTGATGGGCTACAGCCCATAAGGTCACAAGAGTCAGACACGACTGAGCATGCGTGTACAGTAGTACTAACAGCAATGGCTCATCATCAATTAATCCTGGGCTCACAATCCCTCTGAATACAATTGGGGAAAAGGCAGTTGGTCTAACTCTTGTTTTCCTTGTCTCAGCACTCAATCCCCTCCTCCCAATTCCCCACCCATCCAAGAACCAGACAAGCAAATTCTCCATTCATTCAGGACTTCAGCGGGACTTCAGCTGAGACATTCCATTCAGGCATGCTTTTCCCAGGTTTGAAAATCATCTCCCTGTCTAGTATGCATTCCAGCCCCACAGAGATTATACAGGCAATTGCATCCTTGACTTGTCAAAGTTATCCACCACGGTTCTTCATTAACAACACTCGCCGCCTGTATCCTGCAGGGCACTGGCGTCACGAGAGACAGGAGCCAGCTGCATCATGCGTGAGAAACAAAGTCACACGGACAGGCAGTACATGTGCTAAACAACACTCCAAAGAAAAGGAAGGGTCTTATAAGCATTTGGTGCTCTGAGGAAGGCTGCCAGATCAGCAAATAAACATACAGAGTACATAGTTAAATATGAGTTTCAGACAAACAATGAATAATTTTTTAGAGTAAGTGTGTCACTTGCAATACTTGGGACACTTCTATACTAAAAAAAAAAAAAAAAAAGTATTCATTATTTATCCAAATATAAATATTAAAAAAGTCCTGCATTTTATCTGGCAACTCTGGTTCTAAGGTAATACCAATTAAGGTGATTACTAAATTATATCAGCCATAGTTGGCAGCATCTTGATAAAGAAAGTCTCTATTCCATGACCATAATGTAGTCATCACACTTCCGTTCCAAAGTGAATAGTAATTTCAGTATTCTCACCACCAAATCAACGGAATCATGGCTCAGGAATATTATGGGGTAAACTGAATCATAAAATTAAGATAACGCTCAAAGAATGCAGGAATTTAAAAAAAAAAAAAGAAAAGCTATACACACCGGGATTTCCAGATGGCCAGCATATCCTTCTGCTCCTAAACAACACAGAAGTAAATGACCAGGCATGAAAGGCAAATACCAGATGGGACCAGGAAACACAATGGCAGCTCCTCTCAGCCTGTGCCCAGGTATCCTTTCTCACCATCTTAAATGAAGGTCATTGTGAAAGATCTTGATCAACTGAGACCTTCCTGTTGATTCCAGTTATAGTCTATACAAATAACGTCATTTCACCAAAACCCAACAATAGCCATGTGTTCAAAAAGAAAGTTCTTGAAAGTGGAGGAATGCCTGCCAAGACAACTTCGCAAAATCTCACCCTTTTAGTGTCCCAATAAGAAAAAGATAAACTTCACTCTTAACAGCTCTTCTCTGTTTCTCAAAACATAGAATTTCCAGATGACCCAGCCATTTCATTCCCATGTTTATACTCAAAAAATCTAAAAACAGGAACTCAAACAAATATTTGTACGCCAATGTTTATTTGTTATTCAGTCTGTCAGTCATGTCCAACTCTTTGCGACCCCATAGACTGCAGCATGCCAGGCTTCTCTGTCCCTCACTCTCTCCCAGAGTTTGCTCAAATTCATGTCCATTAAGTCAGTGATGCCATCCAACCATCTCATCCTCTGTCACCCACTTTTCCTTCTGCCCTCAGTCTTTCCCAGCACCCGGCAAGGTTTATATCACCATTCTTAACAACAGTCAAGAGGTGAAAACAACCCAGGAATGGATAAACAAAATGTGGTATGTCTATACAATGGAATAGTATTCATCCATAAAAAAGGAATGAAGCTCTGATATATGTTACAACATGGATAAACCTTGAAAATGTTATGCTAAGTGGAAGAAGCCAGACACAAAAGGACAAATATTGTATGACTGTACTGACATAACATATCTAAAACAGATAAATTCATGGAGACAGAAAGTAGAACAGAAGTTCCCAGAGACTGGGGGAAGGACAATACAGAGCTCAAATTTTTTTTAAGTGCAACAAAAAAATAAAGACATTTTTAGACATGCAAAATATAAATTAACTCATCCTTCACATAGCTTTCTACTTTTCTCAGGAAACTACTGGAGGATATACCCAGGCAAAATGACAGAATACATCAATAAAGCCAAAGATCTTGGATCCAGGAAACAGGGGGTTCAATACATGAGAAAGCCAAAGGTGAAAACAAAGAAGGTGAAATAAAATCTCTGGATGACGTTAGTAATTAATCTCTGGATGACAATAGTAGTTAATGCTATATAGATGAGAGTGTGCCAGTAGGCTCTAGAAGATGTTTCTTCCAGAAGAAAAATTGAAAAATTTTTAAAGAACATATACAGCACAGATTTACATACTGAAGTGCAGAGTTTGGCATAGAATTAGTGCTAAGTTCAAAGAAAACAGGCAAATGTATTTTTAAATATTATGAAGGATAGCAAAATAATCAAAGTATATTACATGGCTTAGGCATGAATAGCTTTAATATAGTTGTGATAATGTAAATGTAGAATATCAATCTATCCAAAATTATGATTAAACTATACTGAGAGGATGGAAAGTAGAAGGGATCCTTGTACAGAGTAGGACTGGTATATGTTATAAAAGAAAACCAAATTCTCATCTTCCAGAATCCAAAGTTAATAGATCATTTTTAAAGCTAAAAGTCAAGAAGTAGTAATAGTATCATGTTAAATAGAATTATGGATGTAAATGCAAAAAGTTATTTCCTCTAGGAAGGTAAGAAACATAAGGTGTGCCACAGATATGCTGGTTTTACTAACAAGCAATGTGGAAATACTTGATTCTTTTAACTATATACATGTATATCACTTTGTCTAAAAAAATTTAACTTATTTTAAAAGAATAATACAAACCTATTATTAGAGATATAATGGTAAGTACGAAAATAATCAACTAAAAGAGTCAAAAGTGATTATCTCAGGGGAATAAGACATATGAAAGTCTAATTTGATTTTTTTAATTAAAATTTAATAATAAAAATACTAATGAGTCCTTTTGGAGGCACCTTGGTCTGATGAAGTAAAAATGGATCTTATCAGGAGAGATAGGGTTTTATCCTTTTACAATATAACAGCACAAGTTAATTATTCCTACAACCAAAGTAATGTTTTCCCCTTCAGGGAGAGCCTTGTTATTTCAATTAGACATATATTCACTAAAAGGCCCATAAATATTTCTAATTAGCCTGTTTGCTTCCATTTTACAAGACTGCTTTCAAATTAGCATCCACATTCTATAGAAATGGAAGGAGAGTCTTAGAAGATTGTAATTTCTTTCTCAAGGAAGGGAGAAGGACAACAGATTGCATGTCCAAACAGAACTGCTTATTAGATTCAAGCCATTTATAGTGCGTGTTATTTCAAGCAACATACTTGTCAAACTTGGATAGAAGGCTAAAAGTGAGTAGCAGCTTCAACCAATTATTTTCAGGTCTTCAAGCAAACATGATAGAAGGGTATAGGCAAAGCAGTAGGAGAGAAATAGCATGGTGTTTGCAGCCCTGCTTCTTCAGGCAGTGATCTCATTTGGCCTTCCCTATTGATGAAAAACCACAGGGAGCTCTGCCATGATTGAAGAATGGCCCCGGAAATCAAGGATTCGAAACTGCATCAGGGCCCCAAAAGTCAGATGAAATTAGCATTAACCATATAAGATCACACAGGAGATATACTTCATCTAGAGAAGCCTACAAAAATTTTTCAATAAGTTACTATTATCATCATATTTTGATCAAAAAATAAAAACTGCATTTTTCATTAAGTGCTAACTATAGACTGTGCTTGACATTTTACACATATTATCTTTTCATAACTACAGCAATTCTGAAGAGCTGGTATTATTAGCTCCAAAGAGGGTCTGGGGCTCAAAGAGAAGCAATAAATTCTGCAAGGTAACTGTGGATGCTTGGCAATGTCCTCTCTGTCTGAGTGCAAAGTCCTATCACCAGGGGAATACTGGACAAATTGTTTTCCCCATGAACTTTTATGAACATCATTGTATTATATTCACAAAGCCCTTATTACATAGAAAGAACCTATCACTCTCAATTTTCAAGGAAAGAAATCCTGACTTAGAGAAAATGGACAATTAGCCCAAAGCCACATGGCTAACAAGGGCAGAGCCAGGATTCCACTCCAGATGGTAAAGTTCTCAACCTATCACACCATCTACAAAATATTATGATTATGCCTATCCCTTTGTGGAAGTTCTAAAATGAACCTCTTCTAAGGGTCAAAATAAGGTCACCATATATAACTTATCCAACAGGGAAACTTGTAAAGGTGAAAGGGGTACTATTAGTTATAATTGCCTATCCCAGGCAAGCCAGGGACCAAAGTTCACTCTCACTAGAGAAAGTCCTAGCCATTATCCCCATGGAATCATTTCTCCTTGACACAGTGTGGGAAATAATTGATATTTGCTTCAATTTAATCACTGTATTTGATATCAGGTGAGGAAGAATTTTTGGAAGAAGCAATGCATGTCTCATGCTTTAATTGCCTTTAAAAGCTTAGTTATTCACAGTTTTCTAGAATAGGGGTCAACAAAGAGCAGCCCATTGGCCATTCTCTGCTCACTTGCCATTGTTTCTGTAAATAAAGTTTTATCGAAACACAGTCTCGCGCATATGTTTATGTATTGTCTGCGGCTGTTTTTGTGCTACCGCAGTAAAGCTCAGTAATAACAACAAAGACCATATGACTCACGAAGCCAAAAACCTTTACTAACCGGCTCTTCACAAAAAGCACCTGTCTGTCCCTGTTTTAGAAGATAAAATCTAAACTCCTCAGCAGACATAGGAGGCGCTCCATGATCTCGCCCTGCTTCTGTTTCAGCCTCATCCTCCACTCTATTATCCTCATTCCCAGCACCGGTCTATTTGTCTATTTGTTTAAAAACTCTTTTCATAGCCTTCTCTTTGTGCTTGGAGTGCCCCTGTCCCCATTTATATCTTCTGATGAACACTGTTTCAGGTTGTGGTAAGGATTAAGGGCTCAGAAGAACATCTAACACACAGGAAGCATTCAGTTAACATACTGTTCTTACTGTTGTTATTTTTATTGTCTTACTCTTATTTTTGCAACATAGTTTTAAATGTCATCTAATTTTTCTCATTTTTTCATTTTGCCATCCATTAAATAAATAAACAAATCTACTACTGTGTCCTATGGGAAGACCAGCACTCAAAAGTGTTAGTAAACTGGAAAGTGCTGAACAAACAGAAGGTTTTAATATTAAAAGATCTAGCTGTTTAGGATTTCCCTTCATTATTTGTTCACCCAACCCAAACCATGACTACACACGTTTAGTTAGTTCAGTCACTCACTCATGTCCGACTCTTTGCGACCCCATGAACTGCAGCACGCCAGGCCTCCCTGTCCATCACAAACTCCCGGAATCCACCCAAACTCATGTCCATTGAGTCGGTGATGCCATCTCATCCCCTGTCGTCCCCTTCTCCTCCTGCCCTCAATCTTTCCCAGCATCAGGGTCTTTTCCAATGAGTCAACCCTTCGCATGAGGTGGCCAAAGTATTGAAGTTTCAGCTTCAGCATCAGTCCTTCCAATGAACACCCAGGACTGATCTCCTTTAGGATGAATTGGTTGGATCTCCTTGCAGTCCAAGGGACTCTCAAGAGTCTTCTCCAACACCACAGTTCAAAAGCATCAATTCTTCTGCGCTCAGCTTTCTTAATAGTCCAACTCTCACATCCATACATGACCACTGGAAAAACCATAGCCTTGACTAGATGGACCTTTGTTGACAAAGTAATGTCTCTGCTTTTCAATATGCTGTCTAGGTTGGTCATAACTTTCCTTCCAAGGAGTAAGTGTATTTTAATTTCATGGCTGCAATCACCATCTGCAGTGATTTTGGAGCCCAGAAAAATAAAGTCAGCCATTGTTTCCACTGTTTCCCCATCTATTTGCTATGAAGTGATGGGACCAGATGCCATGATTTTAGTTTTCTGTGTTAAAGTTTAAGCCAACTCTTTCACTCTACTCTTTCACTTTCATCAATAAGCTCTTTAGTTCTTCTTCACTTTCTGCCATAAGGGTGGTATCATCTGCCTATCTAAGGTTATTGATATTTCTCCCAGCAATCTTGATTCCAGCATATAAATATATATATATATATATATATATATATATATATATATACACACACACACACACACACATATATATAGAAGATAAGTTAGGAAGCTAAGACAAGACTCTGAAGAGCTATTCAGGATTACTTTTGACACAGTCTCAAACAAAGCATCAGTAAGCCCAGTAGTAGCTCAAAAGGTGGTACCTAGAAACATCAGAGTAATCTTTACAAATTGTTTCAGCATCTTCATTATTTATAGAACCTCTGTATTTATGAATGGTTTTTACCATCTTGTTTTACACTAATTCCAACTTTTCTTTCTATATTTGTGTATCTGGAAACACTATTAGTCATCAAGTTTACTGATAGCAAGGGGGAAAGAACCACGTGTTAAAAACACACACCACGCACACCAAATGGATCTTTAATTTTAGGCTGCCATCCCTTTCATTGAGCTTTTTTCAGGGTTTCCTGCAGTGTGAATAATAACAGAGTGTCTGGCTTGCTTTTTTCTTACAGATGCATGAACTGGCACTGGAAGCATTCATCAGAAGGAAAGGTTCTCTCAAAAGAGCTCACTGAAAAAAAGGCTATGGAGGTCTGCACAGGAAGCCATATCACACAAATGTTGAAGCCAAACTGGTCTTAAGCACCAAGCACCTAATACTTAATTTTGCAGTTAATGATACCCAAACCTAAAACTGTATAGCAATGTGTTCAAACCAGAATCCAATTTTACGCTAAGTTTAATTGTCTAACTGCAAATCCATGTTGTGACCATGAGATCAAAATGGTTATAGGCAGAAGCAGTGCCTAAAAGTTTCTTTTTACAGATACCCAAATTCATCAACATTGGTAATTTATTCAAAACTACAAAGTCAGCCAGTTTTTAAACCCAGGTCTTTTGTAAAAGAGATACATTCTAGGATGTTAGCAGGGGCCCACTCAGAGGTATAAGACCACCTTGAGAACCCAAAGCAGCCAACTCTTAACTTTCTTGACTTCAAAAATATAACATAAGCTTGTCATTTATCACTTTAAAAATTTTCTTGCACCAACATGATTGATTTTTGACCAAATGAACATAAAGCCAAATTAAAAACAAAAGAGGTTACATTCCATGTCTAAAGGTCACACAATTAGATTTTCCAACTCAAAGCCCAGTATTCTGCTCAGAACACACACAACCCATATTCTGAAGATTTCCTATTGTTTCTGACATTCAAAGACAGAGCTAGGAAACTGTCTCATTTGTTTAAGTGTCCTGAGTTCATCTTTTGTTTTGTTTTCCAGCTAAGTATTTTACAAATAAATTTCTCTCAAGAATTAGAGTCACTGAAATTATATAAATCTTGCCAGTGAATGCAGGGTCATCTGGATGATTCTTAGTTATGAAGTTATGATCCACCTCTCCTTTTTTTATCATGTGACTTCTGATCTTTCAGAAAAGCCACAGCTTGAATCACATTTATAAAAATATCACTGAATTATACCTTTATGGCAAGAAAATTGGTTTAGTAACTTATGATCTCAGTCTCTCCATCTTTTCAGTGCCCATTAATTCTATAATTTTATTTTTTTTTTCTGCACTGAGAGAGATAAGGAAAAGAAAAGAAAAGAGGGAAAACAGAAACCATACCATGATTTTCTGAGTAGACTGAACAAAAGCAATGTCATGAAACTGGGTTACATCTCACTACAAGAGACTGTCCAGAGCAATAAAGCAGTCTATGAAGAAGCTAAAAAGCTCCTCCTTGGTGGTCAAAGGGGAGAGCAGGTATTGAACCCAATGGGATTTTATCTCTGAAGTGGAGGCACAGTTACAAACAGCCTAAGTGTCAGAACACTGTTAAGTACCAAATCTGCAGTATAGGCCGCAGAAGACACGCTTTCATTTACTGGGTGACAAACAATTACCCTGACAGTCCAGAAATAAATGTCTTGCCTCTTTCTCTCTCCCTCCCTTTTTTCTCTCTTTCTTTCACACACATACATACACACAAATGGTCAGCTGCATCACCAACAACCACAGTTATTGGGTGACTACTTTGCCAATTGCTTCATAATATTTTCAGTCGTGTAAAATTCATTTGGAATATTGTGTTTTTCCCATGTTTTATGAATAACTGAACAAGGGAATTTGGAAGGAAACCACACAACCCCTATTCCTTTTTTGTGTCCTAGGATTCCCTCATCCCCTAAATCAACTTGCTTTAGTCAAGAACTGAAATGACAATGTATGTTCACCATCTGATCATAAGTAGTAAAGAAAACAGTGAATTTGGTCTAAACATCACCAGGCTATATCCTACTTCTCTACCTTGGGAAGGGAGATGAGGGGTGGGGGGATGGGAAAGGGACAAATAGAGGAGTTATGGGCCTCTTGCAATCAACAACTAAAGGCAGTATATATACTGAACTTTTTTCTCAGTGTATAGCCCGGCAATGGTGCTTTCCTAGAACTAAGAAAGTAGCTGGCCATGGACTACCACCACTACCAATTCCCTCCACAATCTACTCACAGGTATTCTGACGTTCAGGCCACAGTTCTGAGTTCGATGTTTATCAGCTATGGGTAACACCCCTTCACAGAGCTACTCTGCTTCCAGACATACACAGCTAACTAGACAAAATTCCATATGGTCCAATATTTAAATATCACATTATCAGCCTACTTTGGAATGACTGAACTCTGTATTTAGGGGAATAGCCTTAACATCTAAAAAGTTGAAACAAGAGTATTTGTGTGGACTAAGTTGGGAAAAACATGTCAAACACAATGTTAAGTACTGCCTTCTTCATAGTAGGCTCTGATGTGTTCCATTTCAAATAAAAATCCCAAGTTTCATGTTTATGGGTAGCTAGTGAGTATCAAAACAATTTCTTAACCCTCTGTGAATAAGGTCATCATTTAATTCTGGGTAAACTTTGCTTTATTTCTAACTTTGTTCCCAGAGTGTTCTCTGGAAAGAATTGAGCACAGGACTTTTATATTTTTATTGTTTTTGAGATTATTTCAGAGCTTGAACAAGAGGCATTATTTTAACCATATCCCAGATGGACAAATGCTTAAAATAAAAAGAGAGAGAGAGATAAAGAGATGTCTGTCCTTGGATCCTTTCGGCCTCCCTCATCAGTGCCCTTGTGGAATGAAATGCCCTATTCTTGAGTCAGAGGATCTGAAGGTAAATTTCAGCACCTGTCTCAAGCCCCATTTTGTTATTATCTACTAATTATCTCTAAATTTCATTGGTTGGTAAGGTTTAGCAGCTCTCAGGAGTGTTTACATTTTAGTTAAAAGTGGAGGCTTCTCAGGTGGCTCAGAGGTAAAGCACCCTCCTGCCAATGCAGGAAATGCAGGTTATATCCCTGGGTCAGGAACATCCCCTGGAGGAGGAAATGACAACCCATCGCAATATTCTTGCCTGGGAAATCCCATGGACAGAGGAGCCTGGGGGGCTACAGTCCATGGGGTGCACAAAGAGTTGGACACAACTGAGTAACTGAGCATATGGTTTACGTGCACATGGGAGCAGAGGAATGTTGCCTTACCGAAATAAACTACCTACGGTATGTTCTTAAGCATGAACACTGGAAGGATCTTAAGCAAGATTGTCATGTGACAACCATGGGCTGAGCAATCAACTTATCTTGCTCTACCAAGAGAAGTTCTTCCTTCTTTTCTTTCTTTGTTTTTCCTCCCTTTTTTTCAACATGTATTTATTCTTTTAGTGTCTACATCAAGCTGGGCATTGAAACAAAATTGAAGAGGTCAGCACTGGAGAACATGCATAACCATTTAGAGGAGGATTCTTGATTAAGTGAGAAAATTCCTCTATGCAAGTGTCTGGTCATTCTGATATCCTTAAACCAATATTTTAAATAAACTCTTCAACTTTATCAACCAGCTTTTGAAAACAATGAACTAATAGCCACTGGCTAGAAAAATCATTTACTTAGTTCTGAAAATAAACTTATCTGATATATTTTTGGTTCCCCCCTGAAAACAGTTTCTGTTACAAGTGACAAATGTAGCTTCTCAACAATCAATCAGTTTCACCAGCAGGTGTTGAATTTTCTTTATTTTTCTTAGTAAAAGAGGCAATTCTGAATCATATTATTCTTTATGAATGAGTCACATGGCAAGCAAAGTCCTTCAAATTTGACTTCAGCCACTGTTCCACCCCATCACTCATCACTTCTTCCCCTAGACCGACCCCTTGCCAACACACTCTCAAACATGTGTGTTAAAGCCACTTAAGATTACCTGTGCAAACAACTCAACCATTTAATACCTTCATGATTTTGATCAAGTAAAACTTCTGCTTTAAACAGCTTTTCCTGTTCCTTTCCTATTTACTTTGAAAAAAAATCCAGGTTACTTCTCTCTGAGACTTTCATTAATCCCCCCACATCCTAGCAGTCTGTCACGCAGTCAGGGTGAAGTTCATGATTCTATACCACATGGGCCCAGCATCAGCCTAAACTAGCATCCAGAAGTAACTGGATGTTTCTGAACTGGTAGGTGAGATTTGCATGTGGGTTCTGAACTGGAGGGACTTCTTTAATCATTATTGTCTGCTTTCTTGTGTGCTTGTATATTTTGGTGTAGTGTTTTGTCCGAAGCTTACAAAGGAAGCAACTTTGCACGTATCCCTGAAAAGAGACAATGGGGAAAACAAATACAACCTGACACCTGTGCAATTTCTCCAGTTTCATAAACAGGTCAAAAAAATTATATCAGAGCCCATCAAAAGAGAAACTGTACACAAAATCTAAAGGGACAATGTTAATGAGGGACACAGTGGTTATGAGGGTTTCCCTGGTAGCTCAGTGATAAAGAATCCGCCTGCCAATACAGGAGATGAAGGTTCGATCTCTGGGTTGGGAAGATCCCCTAGAGAAGGAAATGGCAACCCACTCCAGTATTCTTGCCTGGAGAATCCATGGACAGAGCAGCCTAGTGTCCATGGGGTTGTAAAGAGTCGGACACAACTTAGCAACAACAGTGGTTATGAGTGCTGGTTCTGGAAAGTCAAAGTAATCACAGCTACCCACATATGAATCCTACCACACTCCACCAAGAAATCTACACAGATCAATAAGCACAAATATATCTATACAATTATCACACTTCCAGCATATGAATAAGGTAAAAATCACTATAAATTGTCTGCATTTAGGAAAACAAATATCAAATGTGAGCGAAGTTTTCTCTAAATCTCCCACCTACTCAGAAAGTTGAAGGTGCAGCAGAAGAAGAGAAAGAAGAAAATCTAGAAAAAGTAAGCAGAACATAGAAGAGGGGATTAATTAAGCTAAAACCATCCTAGGTAATAAAATACTGATTAAAGACTACTAGAAGATCAGTGCCCTAACTACAGGGAAGGAACTTAAAATTGAACGCAGTGTTTAAGGAGACAATCTTGAAACATTCTAGAAGAAAACAGAATAAAAGAGAAAGGTACACCCATTGGAGACTGGTACGGGGAGGTGGAAATGAAGACAGTCACTTTAGGATCCTTCCAGACAATATTATAAAAGAAGAAAAAAAAAATCCTACACACACTACACCCACTGTCCCTCCCAGCCATGCCCCCAAGCCACCTATAAACTGCAGTCTTCTACTCTGACAGAAGATGGCAAACTTGGACAAGAAATCTGGAGGAAAAACTGTAATCAGCCAATTCAATCAAATATATAGATATGTGCAATTTTCTTCTATACAAATCTACTATTTAAAAAAACAGTCGATTAGAATTTTAAATGTCAATTGATAAAATTCTCCCAAATAAATTATCATGAATTTGAAGAAAAGTGTAACCCAACAAGCAAAACTGAATTATTTATCCTCAAACTATTGACGATACAAAAAGACACATAAAATTAAAAACCCCAATCTAAGAACCAAAATGGGGGCTAAAACAAGAAGAAGTGAAACAAGAGTTCACTGATTTCGGGAAACCAATAGAGGAAGTTAACAGCATATCACAAAGTAAGCTCAATTATATGGTGCCTATGTAGGATCAAAAGGGATTTGAATGAAAATTTAATGAGGAGCATTAAAGTAAGAAAACAACAAAGAGAATTTGGAAGTTTCTTTACAAAGAAGTAAAAGGAATCAGAGAGAAATCAGCTGAAATTTAAAAATAGGCAATGAAAAGTCAACATAGGTATAAGTGGAGATCATAAAGAAAGAAAAATAATGCAGTAAAACAGAACTATTATTTTAGACTATAATTCAAGAAAATATTCCAAAAATAAAAGAAGACCTGAGCTTACATATTATAAGAGCTAAGTTCTGGGAAATTTGATCTAGAAAGATCAATTCTAAAATTTATCTCAGTAAAACAGCAAATGCAAATTTAGAAATTTTAAAATCCTCAGGGCCTCCAGGAAAAAAAAATAATTTACAAGGGCAAGAGGATTTAACTAGAATTATATTTCTCAAGGACAGAATAAGGTAACATTTATATGAAGAACAAGAAAGGAAAGTTTGAACCAATAATTTTATATTCAATCATGCTATCTTTTAAGTATTAAGGCCACAGAATTAGAATTTGAAAGAACTCAGAAAATGGAATATCCATGACTCTTTCTTTTTTTTTTTTTATTAGTTGGAGGCCAATCACTTCACAACATTTCAGTGGGTTTTGTCATACATTGATATGAATCAGCCATGGATTTACATGTATTCCCCATCCCGATCCCCCCTCCCACCTCCCTCTCCACCCGATTCCTCTGGGTCTTCCCAGTGCACCAGGCCGGAGCACTTGTCTCATGCATCCCACCTGGGCTGGTGATCTGTTTCACCATAGATAGTATACATGCTGTTCTTTTGAAATATCCCACCCTCACATTCTCCCACAGAGTTCAAAAGTCTGTTCTATATTTCTGTGCCTCTTTTTCTGTTTTGCATATAGGGTTATCGTTACCATCTTTCTAAATTCCATATATATGTGTTAGTATGCTGTAATGTTCTTTATCTTTCTGGCTTACTTCACTCTGTATAAGGGGCTCCAGCTTCATCCATCTCATTAGGACTGGTTCAAATGAATTCTTTTTAACGGCTGAGTAATATTCCATGGTGTATATGTACCACAGCTTCCTTATCCATTCATCTGCTGATGGGCATCTAGGTTGCTTCCATGTCCTGGCTATTATAAACAGTGCTGCGATGAACATTGGGGTGCACGTGTCTCTTTCAGATCTGGTTTCCTCAGTGTGTATGCCCAGAAGTGGGAGTGCTGGGTCATATGGCAGTTCTATTTCCAGTTTTTTAAGAAATCTCCACACTGTTTTCCATAGCGGCTGTACTAGTTTGCATTCCCACCCACAGTGTAAGAGGGTTCCCTTTTCTCCACACCCTCTCCAGCATTTATTGCTTGTAGACTTTTGGATAGCAGCCATCCTGACTGGCGTGTAATGGTACCTCATTGTGGTTTTGATTTGCATTTCTCTGATAATGAGTGATGTTGAGCATCTTTTCATGTGTTTGTTAGCCATCTGTATGTCTTCTTTGGAGAAATGTCTGTTTAGTTCTTTGGCCCATTTTTTGATTGGGTCATTTATTTTTCTGGAATTGAGCTTCAGGAGTTGCTTGTATATTTTTGAGATTAATCCTTTGTCTGTTTCTTCATTTGCTATTATTTTCTCCCAATCTGAGGGCTGTCTTTTCACCTTACTTATAGTTTCCTTTGTAGTGCAAAAGCTTTAAGTTTCATTAGGTCCCATTTGTTTAGTTTTGCTTTTATTTCCAATATTCTGGGAGGTGGGTCATAGAGGATCTTGCTGTGATTTATGTCCATGACTCTTTCTTACAGATGAGTTTCATCCAACTAAGAATGCCTAAAGAAACCTTGTCCAAAGTCTCCAAAATTTTAAAGAATGAGAATAATGAGTACAGTACATATCAGACTCTGACTACATTTAAAGGAATGATCAAAGGAAAATTCATAGCCTAAAACACTTCTATAAATAAAACAATGGATTAATCACATTGGTTTAAAATATGCCATATAGGTTTAATAGTAGATCTAAAGACAGAAACAAAAGTGACAGAGTAATATTAATAATATGTGTTCTGACAAAATAGAATTTTGCAATTAATATTTTTATAAAGAGTTAAATGAAACAGGGAAGAAGATTTTTTTAAATTTAGAAGTACAAGTACAAAGATAACTAGAAATGCAAAATTTTCTAGATTTTAAATAAAACTAGAGTTAAGTGTCCATTAAGTTCATCTGGGAAATGTGTAGTTTAAATTCAATATTTCCTATTGACTTTCTATCTGGATGATTTATCCATTGTTCAGAGTGGAGTTTTGAAGTCACCTATTTTATGTTGCTGTCTACTCTCCCTTCAGGTCTGTCCAGTTCAGTTCAGTTGCTCAGACGTGTCTTGACTCTTAGTGACCCCATGGACTGCAGCATGCCAGGCCTCCCTGTCCATCACCAACTCCCAGAGTTTACTCAAACCCATGTCCATTGAGTCGGTGATGCCATCCAACCACCTCATCCTCTGTCATCCCTTTCTCCTCCTGCCTTCAATCTTTCCCAGCATCAGGGTCTTTGATACATTTAGATGTGCCTATGTTGGGTACATAAACATTTACAAATGTCTTCTCTTGATGAACTGACCCCATTATCATACACTGACCTTCTTTACTTTTTTTTAACAGTCTTTGATCAATGTCTGCATTGTCTGACATAAGTATAGCTATACTTGCCTTCTTTTGTCTTTCATTTGCCTGGTAGATCTTTTTCCATCCCTATATTTTCAGTCTATCCATTTCCTTAAAGCTGAAGTTGAAGTGAGTCTCTTGTAAGCAGCATGCAGTAGGGTCTTGTTTTTTGTTTTTGATGGAGAACTCAGCCACTTGATGGAGAATTTTATCCATTTACATTGAAAGTAATTATCAGTTGATACAGACATATTAACCCCATTGTTTTCTGGCAGATATGTAATTTATTTTTTCCTTTCTTCCTCTCTTATTCTCTAACTTGGTGATTTGATGATTTTCTGTAATGGTATATATAAATTTCTTTATCTTTTGTTTATCTACTATAGATTTGCTTTGTAGTTACCATGGAGCTTGTTTTTGATGTCATAATTCATATCTTTTAGTCACTGTATCCATTAACAAACTAATGCAATTATTTAAAATATATATATATATATATGTCTTAGAAATAGCTTAAAATAGTCTGGTGAAATTGGTTAATATTCTTTTACAAAATGATTATAAATTATTTTTTCATAACCTGGGAGAACTTTGATTGCTCACTAGTGATAGAGAGCTACAGGTGAACTACTGAAGCCATTGAGAACAGAATACTAAAACAGAATATCATCCAAAAAGGTCTGGAAGGAAAGAATAAATTAATGGTATTTCAAATCAAACATCTGAATTTTCAGATAAATTTAATCTACTTGACTTAAATTCTATCCATAGCCCTAATGACTAATGATTTAAAATTGCCTAGACGAACCTTTGTTGGTAAAGTAATGTCTCTGCTTTCTAATATGCTGTCTAGGTTGGTCATAGTTTTTCTTTCATGGCTGCAGTCACCATCTGCAGTGATTTTGGAGCCCAAAAAAATAAAGTCTGTCACTGTTTCCATTGTTTCCCCATTTATTTGCCATGAAGTGATGGGACTGGATGCCATGATCTTAGTTTTCTGAATGTTGAGTTTTAAGCCAACTTCTTCACTCTCCTCTTTCACTTTCATCAAGAGGCTCTTTGCCTAGCATAGGAACAGATAATTTGATGCTGCCAAGCATCTGTTTTAGGTTTTATCAGTGCTGGGATGCTTTAGTTTCCCTTTATCACTGGAGTGCAACACTGACTCCTAAAGAAATCGCTTTACTTTTGGACTGTGGCCATTGCTTCTAGAGTCCCAATACTAAGACAGAGGATTTACCAAGGTGTTTATCTTGAGGGACACAAACTTGAACCTGTTTTTCCCCTGTACCTAATTACTGCTGAAGTCTCAGATCTTTTGACTCCTAGCCGCTATTTTCTGTTGGATCTCTTTGAGACTCACTGTACAAGTGCAGCTTAAGAGCTGGTGGACTACTTAAGGGAAAGTTGCACACAGATTCGGGGTCTCCTTTTCTGTATTTCCCTCATTCACTGAGACTTTCCCCCCTCTTCAATACTGATGAGATGCTTTGTGGCCCTGAACTCTTACCTCTGTGCCAGCAGAGCAAAACTGATTCAATTTCAAACAGAGGATTTGTAGACGTAATGTTTCCATCCCCCAATCTTACAGCCTTAATGAACCAATCTATTCATAAGTAACAGCAACTCCTGTATTTTTGTTCTTTGAGTCTCTTTATTAACTGGAACACTGTCCTAGAGTCATGCAATGCTAAAACTAGAAAAGATTACATAGGTTTGTTTTTTTTTTTTTACTCAACACCTTATTTTCAAATATGAGAAAAATAAGCTACCCAGAGATTAAATAATAGGTCAAAAATCTCTCATATCTTTTTAAACAAACAACCTCCTACTTCCAAGGTTTATAGAGACTATCTCAATGTGTTATATTTCGTATCATTTTCTTCTCTCCCTCTCATTCTAACAAGGTTTTGTAAATTGCTCATGAAGTTTTCTAGTTACTACCACAAAGTGACAATTGTACATTCTCACTGTTCAATATGTTTACTCTTGAAAAACTTATCTCCCTAAGTATGCTGGTTGCTTCAGCAAATTTTGATAATGTTATGCTCACTGCTCTCCCTATCCTTGAAGTGACAGTAATAAGGATTTCTTCTTCAGCTGAATCCAAGAAAATGTTTGCCTCATTAGCTCAGGAAACACTATCACAAGCTAATTCATTCAGTAGTAAAGGCAAGACAGATACCATACGGTTTCACTCTGCAAATGTGCTCTCAATACATTAAAAAAAAAAAATCAAAGCAACACATTTATCTATGTTTTTGCCACTGTGAAATTAATGTCCAACAAAAAAAAATCTACACATGGTGACTGTCAAACAAAAGTAGCTTTCATTTCTTTCTGAAACAGACAACATGGCCCACACACTAATTCACCTGCTCATGAAAACTCAGCTACTGTTGGAATTAGAACCAGAGTCTTTTGGAAGAATTGATACAGATGTAATCAGCTGGGTAAAGTTTCTATTTCTTTCAAGCATCCAGAGACAGTATTTTTCTCCCTGATATGCACATGTAATGTATCTAATAATAAAACTGGGAACAGAAATCACAGTAAAATTTGCTTTGTGTGGATCAAAGCCCAATTTCTTTCCCTCCTAGCCAAAGAGTTAGGCAAAATCTACCAGCCTCCCTTATAACTAGATATCATTGTGTTCTAATCAACAGAATGTAGTCAATTCCAGGTCTGGCTTACAAAGAACTCCCATCTATGACTTTACTCTCTGTTCTTCCCCATCTGTTATCTGCATGCAGAGGAAGACAGGCCGTGTAAGGTGGTAGATCCTAATGATAGAGAATGCCTGCAACACAGAGTAATTTGTGGAGAACAGTTCGCCAACCTCTGTTACTATTGATCTACATTGGACTATGCTATTTTTAGAGTTTAAGGTACTATTTGATTTCTTTGCAATATAGAAAGTTTCCTTCCCAATCCTTACAACTTTAATTTTTTTTCATGATTTATTGCACTGGCTGTGTTCTCCAACAAGATGCTGAATAGAGGTGGTGATATGTGGGATCTTCTTATGCTTAATATTTAAAGGAACATTTTCAATAGCTTGGTATTATGACATTTGCTGTAGGGCTTGGTAGGTGTGCTTCATCATATTAAAATGTTTCCCTTTATTGATACATTGCTAAAAGATTTATCATGAAAGTTATTGGATTTAATTACATACTTCTCAGCATCTATTTAATAAACTGCAGGTTTTTTCTTTTACTTTATTAATATGGTGAGTTAAATTGAATTACTAATATTAAATGAACTTTGCATTCCTGAAATAAAAGCTTAGCTTAATATATTAGCTTTTTATTTTATATATTATTTTATATCATATTTGGTGTTCTGTGTGTTATTCAGGATATTTCCATCCATATATGTGAAGATTTGCTAGTAGTTTTCCTTTCTTATAATGCCCTTATTAGGTTTTAGTAATAAAGTTATGTTGCTTTCATTAAATGAGTTGGAGACTGCGTCTCTTTTTATTTCTGCAAGGTTTTCTGTTAATATTTGATAGAATTCACCTTTAAAGCCATGGGTACCTAAAACATTCCTTGTAGAAACGTTTTGAATTGTATATTCAACATCTTGAATAAATAGATGACTTCAAATTTTCTACAGCTTCTTATATGTTTTATAAAGTTGAAATCTCCTGGGTATTTGTCAATGTGGTTTAAATTATTTAATTTATTGGCACAAATAATGTGTTGTTCAGGATATCTTCACATCATCATTTCATCAAGATTTGTAGTAATGTCCCTGTTGTTATTTCTACTGTGTTCCTTCTCACTCATTTTTTTAAAACTCAGTCTCACCAAGAGTTTATTGATTTTATTAGTCACATCAAATAACCAGCATTTGTCTGTGTTGATCTTCTCTACTGTGTGTTCCTTATTTTTATCAATTTCTACTGTTACAATTTTATTTCCTTCACTCAACTTTTGTTGAGTTTATTTTCCTGTATTTTCTAACTTTTGCAAAGAGATGCTTAGCTCACTAATTTTAAGCCCTTTATCTTCTTTACTAAGTGTATTTATGCTACATATTAACATATCTAAGAACTTCTTTAACTTGATCTCCCAAGTTTGATATGTAGGCTTTTTTAAAATTTGACTCTGATAATACAGATATCTGCAACACCTCTGGGTCTGTTTTGATAGTCTCTTATTTCTGTTGGATTAAGTTGTATCTCCTTGTATAGCTATTTATTTTTTATTGAGTGCCTGTCATTGTGGTTTTAAATTTATCTGTAGAAATAACTCCACCTTTGATAATTAGGATAATACAAAATTCCTCCCAAAGTTTTTTTTTTTTTTTTCTTTTAACAGATTTCTATATGTGTTAGCAAGCTGAGACCACCTTTACCCAATTTTAAAGACTATGATTTTTCTTGGACCACCTAGATGACTCTAAGTTGGACTAAAACACATGCAAAAGCTGTCTGATCTCTGATTTTCTCTTAACCTGAGGGGCAGACCCATCAGGCTCCCACTCTAAACTATACAGCTGGCCAGAATGGTCTTTTTAAGCCCTTCACTAAAACTGAACATTCTCTTAGCCCCATGAAATTATTAAAAAATTATTTCTCAGACTCTCAGCTGAGTCTTCTGGACTAGCAAATATCCCAAGACTAAAAAGAGCCCCAAATACTAGATTCACTTCTCTGCATTTCTGTCTTCTACAAGATCTTGTCTTGATATCTCTTTATCTCTCTATCTTCCAATACTTTTTTAGAAGATCTTCTTTAACATATTACCCAAGTTTTCTGATTGTTGTCATGAAATCTTTGTTCTGATTTACCTAGTCTGCGCTAGCAAACATTATTTACCTTCACTGAGTTAAAAGAAAGTAAAGTTAAATTTCAGAAGTTATTTACATGTACATATAGTTTAGATTGTTAAACAAGTTCTATTTTTTCCCAGCCTAGCAATATATAAATTGAATAATACAATCATTTGAATGATACCTTCAAAATCAACATAAAGAAAAGTTAGGCCTTTGGGATAGTCCTTGTTCCTTAGGCTAGATCATAAAATTTGCCTAGGTAAGAAAATCATACTCAGTGATTCTGCATTCCAATGTACCATTTAAGTTAGGAGATTTTCATATACTTGTTCTCTTTAGCATTTAAACTGAATTATGGAGAACTTAGAATCATGTATGTCTTATCTGTTTGTGTAATTAGAACATGCACCTCTTGTAAGCAACCTCTAGTTGATCTGACTACTCCCAGGAATAGAGACAAAGGGCTGCTTAGCAGATGGCTTTAATCTACACTCATAATATATATCGATCTTATTATCTTCAATCAAGAAGATCTTAGTACAAAAATAATGTACTTTTTATGCAAATGAAACTTCAAAACAATACCTAGTCCTCAATTTCAACTATATTATTGTTCCAAATTTCTCTTAAAAATGAAATTCCAAAGCCATGACTATTACCAGTTCTATGGAGGAACATTTTTGTTGTCCAAACACAATATATGTATGTCATGAAATTTATATCTGACTCAAGTAGAACTATTGCATTAAATGGCAGAATCTTTATCATCTGAGCCATTAGGGAAGACCACTGCATTAATTAAAAAAATAGTTATTGATCACTTATTATGGGTTTGGCATCTTCTAAATTCTAGAAAAGCTGTAGAAAATGGCATAGGCAAAGTTCCTGTGCTCATAAACTTTATATGATAGTGTAGAAGAAAAACAATAATCAAGTTAGAAAATGCACCCATTTTGACAGAGATAAATGTTATGAGGAAAATAAAATGGGAACTGAGAGCTAGTTGAGGTAAAGTAGTTAGGAAAGTAATGCATCTTCTATTAACACCTCAGATGTCCAACTGGTTCTCATTTTCTCCCTCTTTGAAAAACCTCAGGTGAAAGTAACTAAAAAGACCTGAAAATGTCACCCCTGTCAGAGACCCTAACAAATCAAATTAAAAGATTTAAATATATATATATATATATATACACACACACACACACACACACACATATATATATAAATGGGGAAGTTACAAGAGTGAAATTACTCCAGGGGAAATATTGAAGAGGTAGTCAGCATCTCTCTGCTCCTAAGAAAAACAATCCTGTCGTAGACTATTGCCAACCCAGTTCTACTCATGCTTCCTTAAGATTCTCAGTGAAACACTTACATTTTGGTACTAATTTTTTGTATCAGAAATAGGAACTGAAGAACTTGATAAGGCACAATATCTGTTCCCAGCACAGCAAGTTCCCAATGCACCGATCTGCCACATTCCAATGCTTTGTGAGTTGGATTTTTGGAACTAAGACTACATTTCCCTGTAGTAACAATGAAATTAATTGCAAATTAAACCCCTCAGCAAGTTTACAAAAGCCTGCCCAATTTAAAATGCTGCTGAGAGTCTGCAAACTAGCAGTGAAAAAGAGAGTTCTGTCACACAACTAGGGAATACGTTTTTTTAAATGCTGAGTGAGAAGCAATTTATCTTAAATGGCATTGCATGAAGGAATCAAGGTTTAAGAAGGATTATTAAGGAGGATTCTGAAGAGGTTTTCTGGCAACTTTAAAAATTCTGGTGAATAATAGAATAGGTTAATTACCTATTGTCTAATTTTAGTTTATAAATTTTGGCCCGCCTGATTCTTGGTATAGCTGCAATATTGTTGTTGGGGGTGTTGTCTGGTTGGTTGGTTTTTTCATTTTTGTTCTTCTGATGCATAACTGCCCATGACTAGAGACAGTTGACTCAGGGCTCTTTTCAAGGTTGAACTCATACAAGGTACAGAGAGAGTTGGCGGGGGGTGATGGGGGAGTAAGTAAAAAGAGAGAGTTCTAAATCAGAAGTTCTCAAAATTTAGCATGCATCAGAATTCCTTGAAAATTCTAGAATTCTAGAAAACCTAGACAGTGTATTAAAAAGCAGACACATTATTTTGCCTACAAATATCTGTATAGTCAAAGCTCTGGTTTTTCCAGCAGTCATGTATGGATGTGAAAGCTGGACAATATAAAAGGGTGAGCGCTGAAGAACTGATGCCTTCGAACTGTGGTGCTGGAGAAGACTCTTGAGAGTCCCTTGGACTGCAAGGAGATCAAACCAGTCAATCTTAAAGGAAATCAGTCCTGAATATTCATTGGAAGGATTGATGCTGAAGCTGAAGCTCCAATACTTTGGCCACCTGATGTGAAGGGCCGACTCATTGGAAAAGACCCTGATTCTGGGAAAGATAGAAGGGAGAAGGAGAAGGGGTGACAGAAGTTGAGATGGTTGGATGGCATCACTGACTCAACAAACATGAGTCTGAGCAAACTCCAGGAGATGGTGGACACGGAAGCCTGGCATGCTGCAGTCCATGGGGTCGCAAAGTCAGACACAACTGAGCAACTGAACAACAAAAAAGAATTCCTTGGCTGACTTGACAAAACATAGATTTCTGATCCTCATGCAAGATCATGTGATCAATAGATCTGGGATTGGGCAGAGATTTGCATCTCTAATAAGCTCCAGGTAATGATGCTATCGATCTACGAAGAACATTTTGAAAACAACTATTCAAAACACAAAAGGTTCAGGTTAGAAACAACACTAAAGTCTTGCAGCACGCACAGATGTCAGCCAGGCTAGTTATACATTATCATGATGCTTAATGATGTCATGTTACTGACTCACAGCTAATGACATGAGTGACTGGGTCAGGAAGGACCACTATGTCAAGCCTTTCCCAGTGTTTTAAGGTGTGTGAAAGCAGGTAAAAGGATGACTAGTTCTTCCCAGATTTCCATGGCTCTCCTTCCACTATAAAGAACAATTTCTGGGACTATCTGAGATAATTTTAGAAGCTGGTTTAACCCTTTTAGACCACAAATCCACTACCTGATAGGTGTCACTTTATAGCTTACTCAGCAAATATGTATTAAGTGACTACTACTTGCAAGACACTCTGATAAATAGGAGATGGGGTTGGGCGGGGGGTAGAAAATTATTTCATCCAAAGGCAGAGCAATCATGTACATGAGTAACTAAAGTCAAAGTATCTTAAACACATCCTCAGAATGATACAGGTAAAATGCAATGAGAGTCTAACAGTGGGAAGAATGCTTTCCACCTGGAGAAACAAACCAAGAAAAAGTAACATTTAGGCATAAACTTGACCAAGAGATAAGGTTATGGATTTAAGGAATTGGGAGTATAAAAGGGAAATGACAGACTAAAAATATGTGTCCAGGAAGAGATAGCCATGTGAAAAAGTTACACAAGTCAGAGTGAGACATATATAGAAGAATGACAATAAGTTCCAGTTGGCTGGAGTTCAGGAAGACAGGAACAGTAAACTAGCATTAGATCATGAGGCCCTTAAAAAGCAACAAGTAAGTTTGGAATTTACTAGGTAGCAGGAGAGCTCTGAAAGTTTTTGAATATAGACATGATCATTCAGAATGATATTTTAGGATAATTTATTGGGCAGCAGAAAGTTTGGAGGTGGTAAGAAAGCTACTCAGTAGCCCAACAGGGGAAAGAAACCAGGGAAGGGCAGTAAGAAGAGAGTGGTTGGGATGGGGGTAGGGGATGCATGCTGTGATGGATAATATAGGGAAGAATCATCATTACCCAGAACCAAGGTCAAGAATGTGAGAGAGACAGAGACGAGAAAAAAGAACCCTGACATTTTGAAACTTAGTGATGCATCAGACAGTAGCATCTTCAACAGGAATGTGTAAAGTTCTAACACATATCCCAATACTAAGAGAATAGCTGGGTATCATAGATTCTTACACTATAAGGGAGATGAAAATTTTGTCATAAAATCCTAACTTTGTGTGGTTCCATTATTTAGCTCCGCTTACCTTGGACTACAACCCTGAAAGTGAAAGTGAAGTCGCTCTGTCCTGTCCGACTCTTTGCGACCCCGTGGACTGTAGTAGCCCACCAGGCTCCTCCATCCATGGGATTCTCCAGGCAAGAGTACTGGAGTGGGTTGCCATTTCCTTCTCCAGGGGATCTTCCCAACCCAGGGATTGAACCCAGGTCTCCTGCATTGCAGGCAGATGCTTTAACCTCTGAGCAACCAGGGAAGCCCACAACCCTAAAGTCAGGGCTTATCAATTTCTTTACCTCAATTCACATGTGAAAGTGTAAATATATAATTAAAGAAAAATGTCAAGGCGTACTTGTACTTAACCTTCCCACATATAATGCACTCTGATATTTTCTATCCTGTTCCATTTCACTTTTTAAAAATACTTGCAACCACCAAATTGCTTCCATGGCTCACTAATGGGTGGCATCACAAAGTCTAAAAAACACTGCCATAAGCACTAAGATTCAGCAATTATGGACATGATATTGAAAGGGAAGAGCATTTTTTTTTACCATATGTAAGATGAAAACATATGTAGACAGAATGCATTCTTCTTACTCTCTAGAATACTTCACTTGTCCACAAATGTAAGACACATAAATATCAAGCCTTACTATAATGGAAAACTACCCCTACTAAAGAGAAGTATATTCTGTGTCTATTTTAACCAGATGCTCAAAGTACTAGACACAGTACATTTGTGTACCTTATGAAAACTTAGTACTGTATGTGAAAACTCATATTTATAACCTAAAAAAAATTTGACATGGGGAAGCTGAGCATTCACATTTCAGAGGCAACCTTCACTTAATGAAAGAATTATTTCAATAAGTTTAAATAGAAATAATTCTCCTAATGCACTTAAGTCACTAATAAAATTAACTAATCACTTGACAGAACCAGCTAAAGGGAAACTAGGTTAAATATCACTATCAATTTCCTTTTAATCAGAGAAGAAAATAGTGCATTGAAACAGGAAAGATGTTCCAAGGAAAGATGTCTCCATTTATAAAACTGTTTTTTATAGTCAACTTTTTTAAAGTACCAGGATAAGGCAGAGATGTTATAGTCAGTGATGATAGAATTTGCGTTGCTCCTCAGTTAGGCCTGATGAGAGAGGCAAGAGTTGCCTGTGAATAAGCTAAGGATATAGTTTGTTCCAGCTTTCCTGGTGGCTCAGACAGTAAAGAATCTGCCTGCAATGCAGGAGACCCGGGTTCAATTCTTGGGTCAAGAAGATCCCCTGGAGAAGGGAATGGCTACTCCCTCCAGTATTCTTGCCTGGAGAATTCCAGGGACAGAGGAGCCTGGCAAGCTCCAGTCCATAGGGTCACAAGGAGTCGGACATGACTGAGTGCCTTTCACACACAAACACACAGTTTTTTCTCTCAGTAGCTTTTACCAGCCGTAACACATCACTTCAATGAAACAGACTTCATATGTGCGCTTTCCTGAAGGAAGACCGGGAAAAACCGAAAAGTGAATCATCTAGTCATAACCAATTCTTCCTCAGTAAGGAACAGAATAAAAACTAACTTAAAGTGGAGCTTACTATATGCCAGTACACACACATGGGATTCTCCTACACAAAGACGTAAGAATGTCACACCCACTTTACAGGCAGATAAACTAGAATTCTAAGAAGTTAAATAACTTGGCCAAAGCCACATAGCTGCAAAGTGCAGAGTTGATGTTGGAAGGTAAACTCCTTACTTCCTTACACTCCCCAATAAGAAATACAAGGAAGTTGCACAAGAGCAAGTCAACTGATTTCTAGCTGTAGTTCTTTATGGAGCTTTATTCAAAAGGATAATTGGCTTCAGAGTGTATGTTTGGATATACAGTGTATGCAGCAGGAAGGGCAATCAAGACTTTCAACAATAAATCTTCCCAGATGCTTGGCTGGTGAGATTGTTTCCCCGTTTCTCCCACCCACTAATCTGTCTACCTCCCTCCACCTTTGGGTTTTCATTTCTTTCATCAGTAGCCATGGTAACACCCAAAGATAAAACACAGGCAGGAGAGTCTCACAAGCATCTTGAAAGGCGGAAGCTTGCCAGCATTTTTCATCAGAGTAATACTGTGCGCCACACAAACAAAGCGCACCCTTCTCACTCTCCCCCATTCATTTTCCACCCACTTAGTGGCAGCCAAGGCCATTTCTGAAGCTTAGGAGATGACTGTCTGGTACATTTGTATTCAAAAACTTGCAGATCAGTCTTTCAGTGTTTCAGAAAATGCTTGAGCTGGAAACGGTTGAATTTATCTCATTCCACCCTTATTAACCCTTTCCTAAGAACCAGGCATTAGCCAGAAACGAGCTTTTCTGTAAAAAAAAGCATTGTGCACTGTTTCCCATAATCAGAGGTGACTTTAAATCACAGCACTCCTTCTGGCGTCCCATATAAACTGAATATTCAAGACTCTTTTACCACGAGGAGGCTCTTCTGAATTTCTCTGCTAGATTGTGAATATTGATAGATAGGAGAGTGGAATCTGAAAATAGGCTTGGTTCAATGTGTTTTATTTAAAAACAGCCTTGATTAGATTCATGAATATCTGGTTCACCCAGCCAGAATACCTAATTTTTGACTGCATGGCTATAAATCAGAGATTACAAAGCAATGATCATCTGTCTGGAACATATTAAAACATGGAGTGTTTGCAGGCATGGATGCAATGTGGATGGGTACACTGTATGTATGTTTGAGAATAGGTATAAAAAATAGTCCTTTTTTTAAGCTTTATTATATCTCCAATTGCCTGATTTGGCACTGATGATTATTATTTAGACTTCTTAATTATTTAATGGGCTTTCTCTACAAAGTACTGATGACTTTCTAATGGACAAAGTCCTTAAACAAACAGTTTATCTCCTTAGGATGCAGGACACACTGATCTCGTTTCTTGACACCTCCATTCTAGCAACCAATATTTTGTGATAGCCTATTCCCTGGTGGCTCAGTAAGAACCTGCCTGCCAATGCAGGAGACCCAGGTTCCATCCTTGGGTCAGGAAGATCCCCTGGAGGAGGAAATGGCAACCCACTCCAGTATTCTTGCCTGGAGAATTCCATGGATAGAGGAGCCTGGGAGGCTACAGTCCATGAGGTAGCAAAGAGTTGCACACAACTTAGCAACTAAACAACATTAAGTCACAGCCATTGATGTTCTATATACATAAAACATCCCACAGCCTTTTGTGGTATAGATTTTTCACCTCACTTATGATAGAGGAAATTAAGGCTCAGAGTGATTAAATAACGTTCCCACACAGCAAAGCAGTAGCAAAGTGGGAATGAGATGAAGATCCTATTACTGCCCACACTCTTCTCTTCCAACTTTATGTCAGTTACCCAGAGCTGCAGTCACTTCATAAGCATTCAAAGATATTCCCCTGACTATGAGCCCTCCTTCTGGTCACTGTATTTATTTTCTTTTAAACTTTTTATTTTGTATTGGGGTATGGCCAATTAACAAACAATGTTGTGATAGTTTCAGGTGAGCAGCAAAGGGACTCAGCCATACATACACACGTATCCATTCTCCCCCGAAACTCCCCTCCTATCAACACAACATTGAGCAGAGTTTCGTGTGCCATACTGTAGATCCTTGTTGGTTATTCATTTTAAATACAGTCATGTGTACATGTTCATCCCAAACGCACACCATATTTCTTATCTTTCCATGTCTTCTGAGTCCTCTGGCCCATTATCCCTTCTTTGTCATAATCTGCCAGCATCTTTAGCACAAAATCCTTCCTAGGTCCACCAGTTCAGCTTTTGTTCCGCTGCACACTTGATTCCTACAAATCTGCTTCCAATTCCCCAACTGTATCCACCTTGATACTTACCAACCCTGAGTAAATCCTACACTTGGAGGCCACTGGCCAGCAATGAATAAAGGCAAGAAAACAAGTGAACCGTTTGCAGATAAGTGAAAGTCACTCTGTCATGTCTGACTCTTTGTGACCCCCATGGACTGGAACCCACCAGGCTCCTCTGCCCATGGAATTCTCCAGGCAAGAATACTGGAGTGGGTTGCCATTCTCATCTCCATGGGATCTTCCTGACCCAAAATCTTCCTGATTCTTTACTGTCTGAGCTACTGAAGAATCCCTTTGCACTGTGGTAAGCCTTTAACACATTTCAATTTCATCTCTAGTCACATTCTCAAACTCTATTCCAAAACTTTTGCCCTCCAACTTCTAGTCACAATCCCTCATATCTTTATCTCAACAATAAGTTCACTTTCAGTTTTACCAAAGTGATTGAAGCCCTTTAACATGAAAGGCACAGTTTTCTCCTCTTCATCTCAATCATTTTTTTCTCTTTCTTCCACCTTAGGGGGAGAAAAATGATTCATCTCAGAATCTCGACCATCATGTATCACCTTTCAACAAATTAAATGACACAAGAAGAAAATAATCAGTCAAATCCAGAATATGAGACATTCTGCAATATAAATGGCTCTGCTTTTTCTCAACAAATAAATGGCATGGGAGAAAAGGATTGTTAGAGATTGAAAGAGATTTAAAAGAAATAATTACCAAAAGCAATTGAGTAGACCTTACATTGATGCCAGTGCAAACAAGATATATACATAAAAAGACATTTGGAGACAGTTAAAGACAATTAAATATGGAGTATTAAATGACAGTGAGAAATTGATGTTAACTTTTTAGGTCTGATAATACTGTTTTGGTTATGAAAACAAATGTCCTTATTAGTTTAGAGACACATACTGAATTATTATGAGTGAAATGATACATGTTACCTGGAAAGTGTCTCAAAATACTTTGGTGACTCTTTTTTTCCCAGTGTGAGGAATAGATGAAACAAATTTTGGAAAATGTTGACAGTCGTCAAAGCTAGGTGATGGGTAACTGGGAAATTACAGATTCTGTTCTTGTGTATATTTGAGAATATACATATTGATTGAAAATTCTGAAAAAAGCAAAGTGTAAGGCACCAAAATTTGCCACCCCAAAATGTGTCTCTCTGGCATGAGTATTATTTTAGGCTGATTATTTTTAAGAAGCAGAAGACATAGAAAGACTTTCTTTTCACATCTTTCTTAGCTGATAAAGGGTCTGTTCTTTAAATAGAGCCATCACTAGAGGTATCCGCAAAGAATATGGGCTCACTGTGGCAGAGGAAACTCAGCAGAACCTAGAGGGCAGAGTCCACTCCAGATCCAATGCAGACCAGCAAACATATTTTTTTTAACAAAACATTTGCTTTTCCATCTCCATGTGAATTGTCTTCCTCCCCTTTAAAGTCCCAAGCCACTACCCTCAATATCCTCTTTTGTCTTTAGCTGAAGATGGTATTTAAAGTGAGGACTTTAGCCATTTTGGCAAATTACTCACTTCTCCTGGGTCTCTCCCATGTGCCCATGTTATTAAACTTTTGTTTGATTTTCTCCTGTTAATCTGTCTCATGTCAATTTAATTCTTAGACCAGTCAGAAGCACCTAGAAAGGTAGAGGGAAATTTATTCCTCTCTGACAAAAACAACTAAAAATGCGTTTTAAATCATTATTTAAAAATCATTCCCTTTCTCTAACATCTTAAATCTCCCTCTATTTGTTCACCCACCCTCCGCCTTCAAACAAGCTGGCCTCTTCTGTCCTAAGATTCTCTGAATAGCACTGCTTCCAGAAGCTATAATTATCTCCCCATCTTTCTTGAAACCCTGAAATTTCAAGAAAGGAATCCAGATCATTTCTGCCTTTCCCAAAATTACATTCCCTCTTTATTCCTCCATTTCCTCTCCCCCGGCAATGACTTCTGCTCTCACCTCCACTTTGCCGGTTCTAAAAATCTAAGGCACCTTAGCACTAATCTTTACACAAACAGAAATCTGTCTCTCTGTCTCTTTCTGTAGCCACTGCTTCTCTTCTAGACCATTCTAAATGCTTTATTTACATTTATTAACACACATAATCATAATTACCCCAACAATCCTATGAGATAGGTACTATTATTATCCTCACTTTACAAAAGGGAAAAATCAAGGCTGAGGAAGGTCAAATAACTCGTCCACAGTCACACAGCTAGTAACCGGTGGGGCCGACAGCCTGGGCTTTCTGCGCATGTCCTTGACTGTCACGCCAAAATGCCTTTTAGTGGAGGTTAGCATGGGACACTTTCTTCTCCACAAGCTCGTGTGTGTGAAGTACAATGCCACAAGGAGATAAGTATATTCAGGACAGTAAAAAATTAATAAACAGAAACCTCAGTTAAATAAAGAGTCTGGAGACAAGAAGGGTAAGTTTTCAAGCCCTGTGATGAAAGCAGAAACTCACAGGAAAAAGAAAGGATCCTCTTCTTTCCTGGCAAGGATGCAGCCAATGAAGAACCATGGACTCTGTCCTGTTGAACCCTCCCAACTTCTTTTCCTCCCTATAAAAGTGCTCTCCCTCCCTTGCCACACAGCGACTTGCACATATCTCGCTGGGATTGCAGACTTCAAACTGTAATTCTCTGCTGATCCCAAATAAACTCACACCTGCTAGAGAAGCATCTGGCAGTCTATGTACTTCAGGTCAGCATTTTGGTGGCCTTTACAAAAACCAGAGAAGACCCTTACAGGTTCCAGGACTGGTGAGCAAACAGATACATTATCCACAAATTGAGATTTCTGAGCTCACTATTTTTCTTGCCAACCCTGGAATTTGAAGGTACATCTTTCTCCTGGATCTCAAGAACACACTCTCTTGGCATTTGAAGCTCTCCGGATTTTATTCAGTATCTTTACTGACACTTTAGGAGAAAGGCCTTGTTCTACATGTGAGTACAATATGTCCCCCACATACGAATAATGAGTTCCACTCCGAGAGAGCATTCTTAAGTCCAATTTGTTCGTTAAGCCCAATCAAGTTAGCCTAGGTACCTGACTAACACAATCAGCTACATAGTACTGTACTGTAAGAGGTTTCTGATACTTTTCACACAAACAGTTCGTAAAAAACAAACACAAAAAATAAACATCTTTAATCTTAGAGTACAGTACCTTGAAAAGTACGGTAGTAAGTACAGTATAACAGCTGGTATCCAGGGGCTGGCCTCAAGTCTTAACAGGCAAGAAGAGTTACTGACTGGAGGAGGGAGTGGAGGTGGGAGACAATAGAGCTGAAGGATCGCCAGCAATAGGAAATGGAGGGAACGCTCCAATTTCACACATGTTTGATATTGATGGCACAGGTTCTGGTTCCTTGCTGGAACCAGTTACCTTTCCATCTTTGAAAGTTTACAACTTGAAGGTTCATACGCAGGGGACTTACTGTATTTGATACTCTGGTCTGATTCTGAAGTTAGACTGTTGTAATCAAAACTGAGTAAAAATGTCTTCAGCCCATTTTTTCAGAAACAGGCTGCTTCACTGAAACTGCCAGTTTTTAAGCCTTCAGCCTGTTCCTTTGGAAGGGCTATTCTTGGGAAACTGGCTGAAAAAGACTTCGGTCAGGCTCCTTAAGGACCAAGCTATCTCCTAGGAACTACTGGGATTAGCCTACAAGCTGTTTGAATTATGTTGCTTGAGCTGTTTGAAAATTGTTCTTTTACTCTAGAGAAAAACCTCTGAGAAATGGGATCCTAGTTATCCTAACCTTTTGAGGGCACCTCCCTCCCCTCCCCTCCTCCCCCCCACCCACCCCCCACCCCACTCCCACACACACACAATTGCTCTGGGTAATTTTATGTTTAAAAAAACCACAGTCCTTCCTCAGGCACATTTCCAACTAAATGAACAGACAAGACCAAAGGCAGTTTAGAATATCAATAGCCATTATAGGGAACTTTTGAAATCCCCAAACTTCATTTCCTTAAGATTGAATTGGACTACAGTAGCTCAGAAATTTCCATACTGGGTGGAATGCTTGTTTCAATTGGTATTTTGAGATCTCCCTCCCAACATCATCAGGGGTATAATATTGTGTCCCTGCCAAATAAGATTTTAAGATTAACTGAGGGAAACAAACAATTGAGGAAAACAAAATGGCTCCCGGAGCCATTTTGGGTCGTCTTCTTCGGCTACTTTGTCTCAGGCTCTGCCTCAGGCCCCGTCTTATCTCTCTGCCTTGGCTTCCCAGTGACCAAACTCCACCACCAGGGCCCTCTGCCTCCTTCCCCTCTGTGTTGTCTACACCTCCTCTGTACCCCCAGTTCCTCCACACAAGCTGTCCCTTTTTGCAGAATCTCTCCCCACTCTTTTTTCCTCTGAACTTGTCAGAACCTGTCCCTATAAAAGGAAGCCTTCTGAGGATCCAGAAGTTAAATCCTTAATCTCTTACATTCCTTGAAATAAAGCTGAGCTGCAAGTTGTAGTTAGGGATTTTCCCCTAAGTAACTGAGAGTGGAAACAGTGCCAGACTTTATTTTTTTGGGCTCCAAAATCACTGCAGATGGTGACTGCAGCCAGGAAATTAAAAGACGCTTACTCCTTGGAAGGAAAGTTATGACCAACCTAGATAGCATATTAAAAAGCAGAGACATTACTTTGCCAGCAAAGGTCCGTCTGGTCAAGGCTATGGTTTTTCCAGTGGTCATGTATGGATGTGAGAGTTGGACTGTGAGGAAAGCTGAGTGCCGAAAAATTGATGCTTTTGAACTGTGGTGTTGGAGAAGACTCTTGAGAGTCCCTGGGACTGCAAGGAGATCCAACCAGTCCATCCTAAAGGAGATAAGTCCTGGGTGTTCATTGGAAGGACTGATGCTGAAGCTAAAACTCCAATACTTTGGCCACCTCATGTGAAGAGTTGACTCGTTGGAAAAGACCCTGATGCTGGGAGGGATTGGGGGCAGGAGGAGAAGGGGACAACAGAGGATGAGAGGCTGGATGGTATCACCAACTCAATGGGCATGAATCTGTGTAAACTCGGGGAGCTTGTGATGGACAGGGAGGCCTGGCGTGCTGCGATTCATGGGGTCACAAAGAGTCAGACACAACTGAGAGACTGAACTGAACTGAACTGAGGAGTCTCACAGATTTGCTGGAGAATTTAATATAGTCAGTCACACTTATCAACCTAGTTTCTCTGACATATACCAGTTAGTTCATATGCTTCTCAGTGAAGGCTACCCCAACACTGGATGAAAATCACTAACTTGAAAATCCTGAAAGATTCTAGAATTATAGCTGAAAAGACCAGCTTCCTAACTTACCGTGTGATAAGCTCAGGCAACTGCTAGGTGACTTCATGGAGCAATTCTCAGGGCTTTTTCAAAGTCTGTTAACTGGAACAAAATTCAGGCTTGCACACAAAATTCTAATCAACCTGTTCAGGACTATTACAATTGACTTTAGATGATTTTTTTTTAAATCTTGGTCTTCCTTCACATATTGATTCTTTCAGGGTAGCTTTCAACTCTGTGTTATTAATGGACTGAACTGGAATCTTCCCTTCTTGAAAAAAGAAACAATGGAATTGGAAACTGGTCATTCCAGATTTAGTTAATCTGGCAAACCAACTCTCTTACATTCTAGATAAGTCACCTAAAAGTAAGACAGCCAAAATTCTTAATCTTCAACTCCAAAAAATAAAGGCTCCTAAATGAAATCAAAATACATCCAGTTTCTACTTTTATTGCAATGATCAAGGGCATTGGAAATGGGCTTTCCTGGTGGCTCAGCTGGTAAAGAATCTGCCTGCAATACGGGAGACCTGGGTTCGATCCCTGGGTTGGGAATGTCACGCGAGTGTATGCTCCTCGGTTCTTTGTCTCGTCAGAACAAAAATTTGGAGTGACGGACATTAAAGCCCCTTGGCGGGTCACAGCTCTCGGAGGACAGACTGTGTTATAGCTCTCAGGTCTCAAACGGACCATGTTATAGCTCTTAAATAAATCAGTGTCACAGCTCAGTGTTACAGCTCTATTTATTTAGATAATAGCAGGAAAATCCATCTTCAAGGCATGAGGGCACGTCAATCCAAAGACGCGAAGAGATCGCCCCTCCGGGCGGGGGAGAGAGAAAGAGAAAAAAAAAGGAGAGAAGAGGGCTTTGGCTCCTCTTTTTATATGTTTCTCTGTCCCAGGGCCTGTCTTATGTAAATTGGGCTTAGGCAGGAGCGTTGTTTTACCTGAGGTTCTCACTCCGGTCCTCGGACCTTCCTTTGTTCTATTTTCGCGGGCTTTCCCTTCCAGGTCTTTTAGCCACCGCCATTTTGGACTCTTTTTCCCTATTCTAACTACCTAACAGGAAGATTCCCTGGAGAAGGGAACAGCAACCCACTCCAGCATTCTGGCCTGGAGAAATCTATGGACTGTAAAGTCCATGGGGTCTCAAAGAGTCGGACACGACTGAGCGACTCTCACTTTCAGGGCATTGGAAAAGAGACTGTTACAAATTTAAGTATTTTAGACACCTTCGCCCCTCTAACCAGCCTTCCAATGTGCTCCCAACTCTCAATGGTGGGGCTCCAAGGACCTATAGGAGGCCTTTCCAATCCTCCCTCTTACGCAGCTTGGAGAAACATTTCTCCGGATTGGGAACGAATCTCTTACAGCCCTAAAGGACACTGGAGCCACTCTCCGTGCTCAATCTCACTCCTATAAAACAGTCTCTGCCTCAGAGTACTAAAATGGTTCAAATATTGAGGATCTGTGATGAACCTTAAGAGGTTCCTGTCTCTGAATTTGTTCCCCTTTGATTAGGCCCTTAGAGAGATACACACCATTTTCTCCATAGTCCCTCAGCTCTTCCTTATTTATTAAGCCAAGATTTCTTAGAGAAGTATCATGTCAGAATTTCTTTCTCCTAAAAACCGGAAATAATTCTAGATTTGACAGTAGTCATCAATGTACCCAGCAAGTTGAATTAAATGACCTTTTGATGTCTTTTATTTGTCCCATCTTTGAAGATACAAGAACTGATTCTGAAAACACTAATTATTTGTCCTTACTAAATCAGCTACTCCCCTTCTTGTGGGCAAAATATCCAACTGATTTTGGCAAAATTCACAGTATACCTCCTATCAAGACTAAAATAGATCCCTCAAAACCTCTTTCGTCTAAGCAAAGAAACCCTTCAAAGCACAGAGCCCATAAGGATTATAAGGCTCAAGGCCTCATTATCTCTTGTACTAACCTCTGTAAGACTCTCATCTTACCCATGAGAAGAAAATCTAAGGGCCAAGATTAGAGATTTGCCCAGGACCTCTGGGCAACAAATGACATTGTTATCCCTCAGCACACAGTTGTTATGAACATACGTTACCAATATCCATTATCATCAGAAGTAAATTCTTTTTAACTGATTTATGCAGAGCATTCATTAGTACTTCAGCTAATGAAGCTAGCCAATGCCTTTTTTGCCTTCACTCAAAAAAGAAAAACAATTCACCTAGATATTAATGACTCATGGTTTTACTGAGAGTACTTATTTCTCACAAATCCTGAAGGCTGATCTGAATAACCTAAAGTTCCCTAGAGATTCTATTTTGTTGCACTACATGAATGATTTGCTTCTTTGCTCTCTTTCTCAAGCTTCCTCACAGGAAAGCAGAATCCACTCGTTAAAGCTTTTAGTCTTAACAGGATGTAAGATTGCAAAAAAAAAAAAAAAAACTTGCAGTTTGTCCAAACCCAGGTTCAATACTTAGGGCATCTGATAAGAGAACAAGAGTTACATCGACATCCAGATGGACTTCATGGTGTCTAAACTTCTCAAAACCCAAAACTATGCACCAACTCCAAGGGATTCACAGACTAGTTGGTTAATGTTTAAACTGGATTCTAAATTTATCTCTATGGCCAAATCTCTATGTTTTACTAAGCAATAACAATCTTGATCCAATTTTATAGAAAGAACCAGAAGACAGAGCCTTCAAGGCCTTAAAGGAGAATCTGATGAATCCACCTGCCCTTGGGCCTCTCGATTAGCAGATTTACTTTTTCCTTTTTGTATATGAAAAGGATGGGAATGCCCTTGAGGTACTCAGCCGAAAACAAAGGCACCTCCATCTACTCATAGGATATTGGTGCCAGCAACTGGCCCTGTGGCAGTGGGATACTCCTTTTGCCTTATAAGTATTATGGCCACTAACCTTTTGGTTAATACCACTGAGCTGATCATTGTGGGAACTTTAACCATTTCTGTACTTCTTGCAGTTGAAGCTCTCCTGAATTCCCATCACACTCAACATTTCTCTGCTAATTCCAAATAAACTCATCTGTGCTGTAGAAGTATCTGGTAGTGTATTTATTTCATGTCAATAGCTCTCCAAGATTCTGTCACAATGTTCTAAAAAATTACACCAAGGATTTTAACCTGGAATCAGACACCTCATACTTCAATCTATCTGTTTACTGAAAGCATCAGTTATGTATCACTTACTTGTCTTTGTTTCTACATTCAAAAGAGATGCTCAACCATACAAAGATCCTGTCCATTGAATGAATAACTGCTTCACCTAAGCACTTATACTTGGCTCCGGTTGGGAAACAGGGTATAGGCTATGCTTGCTCCAGTAGTCCTATGTATCAAATCTTAAAAGGCCCAATTTAATACACTTCAACAAGGTCATACCAAGATCCATCTGACTCAAGTCTTTCCAAATATCTATTATAGCACTTTTACTAATTTGAAAAAAAAAAAAAAATGTCTCAGTACATCCAAAAATTAACACAGAACTGCTATTTGCACTATCAAGTACATCTCATGGCGATTGATTCTATTACCTATGACAAAGGTTTCAAAAGTCTTATGAATCTGATTCATATTCAGAATCACAAGATTTACAATGATTATTGTTTTTTAACTTCCCTTCATTCATTGTTAGTGCCAGTTCATCTCAGGAATATCTGATTCTGTTTGGCCTAGCTGTTTTCAATTTGATTATCCTTGATATTGCATATTCGAAATAGTTGGAACTTGAATATCATGCCTTCAAGGTATCTTTCCTCGCAAGCAATCTACAGTGAAAACATGGTCTCAACACACCTAAAGGAAGGGCTATGTCTTATACCTCTTTCTATCCCCAGTATATATTATAGATTCTGGTATTATACAATAAGGACTCAGCATACATTTGTCAAACTGAATTGACTTACATTCTATCTTGAAAGACCAATATTTAAATAATGTCAGTATTGTTTCATTTTACTTGGGGAGGGGGCTAGTTATTTTAGAGAGCACAATCTTAGAGCAGCAGCAGATTTTTTTCCCTTTTTCCTTTCTAGGTTATTTTGCTGGCCTAAAAATTAAATTGACATAAAACAGATTAACAGAAGAAAAACTAACTTAATTATGTGCATAGAGGATCCCCATAAAGACATGAGACTCAAAGGTATTCAGGCAATTGAGGCTAATATGCCATCCTAAGCAAGAAGAGAGTAAGTATCCAGGGCTTCAACCAGGAGTAAGATATTTGCCTTGAGATACAGATAAGTCTTTCTGATATAAAAAGTTTATCTCTGGTAATAGCTCTCTTCTTGGCACAGGCCCCCTATCTAAAATCTTTTAGGCAGTTAAGGGGAATGTAAAAAGCTCTTTCTGAGTCTGCTGGACCTTGAATGCCTTCAACTCAAAATAATCCACATGCCAAAGTGGCACATTTTGAGGTGGTGTGTTCTGCTACCCTTCAATCTTGGGTTATGACTTCCTGCTTTTCTATTACATTTCTTCACAATATATAATTACATTAATAGAGTCTCAGCAAACCAAAAGAACGTTTCAGATATTATCATCTAATGCCATCAGTCCTGCTTTTGACAAAACTAGATATTAACTTTTGGTTGCACATATTTGCAGAATATTAAGCTTTAATAAAGTTGAAGAAAGAATTATTAATTTTATTAATCATTTACAAGCTGGTGTCCTAGGTATTCTTAAAAGATAGTTACTACTTCCTCCTTTATTTATTAACTTTAAATCATAAGAATTTTTTCACTCACATCTGTTCCCTTTTTCATTTTTCCATTCTGCCAGGTATTAAGTATCTTTGGTAAAGACTGAAAAGGGAGACCATTTTCGTATGTAAAATGATGGCACATGTTTGCAAAATATGTTATAGGTACAAAAACATGGCACAGGTAATAAAAAATACTATATGAAAGTCCTCAACCAAACCATAAGCATAGGGAGACAATTAATGCCAAATAAACTAAGAAAAGAGCCAATGCACAGCTTTAAGAACTTTAACTATCGTCTGTGTTACACAAAACAAAAAAATCCTGTTTCCAGCACTTTGTGAACCTGCTAAAGACTAAAAGGAATCCAACATATAGGCATTTTTCTGATAGTTAAAAAAGGTTAGTACCCAAGTACTTGTAAAGACATTAATTAAATCTAGTTTCAATCTATACTAAGGCACTGTTCTCTTGAAGTTGTAAATATGAACTGTTCTAAATAGATTAAGTACACTGCGCTCCAAAGAAAAATAGGAGTTTTAGCGTGTAGATAAATGCATTGTGAATTAGCTCTTTCAGGAAAAAGAAAAACAGAAAAGTAAAAGTGAGTTATCATTAACATCACTGAGATTCACAGACCACAGTGCTATTGGCTTCTCATACATACACACATTAAGCCCTTACTATCTATACATCACACAAATATACCGTGCCCAAAGGCCTTCATAATCCAGCTGATGAAAAAACACATAAGTACAGAAAAAAGCATTGTCATGATTGCCTACATAGAAAATCACAAGAGAAGTACCTCAGAAAAGCTCTAGAACCAATATCAGCTTTAGTAAGGTCACAGGAATCAAGATCAACACACAGAAATCAATTCCATTTCTATTCACTTATAATGACTACCCAGAAAACAAAATTTAAAAACACAATATCATTTAAAATATCTTCAAAGATGAAATGCTTAGGTATAAACCTAACAAAACAAATATAAAGAAAATTCACAACGCTGATGAAAGAGATCAAAGAAGGCCTACAGGAATATTGTCCATGGATTGGTAGGCTCAACATAGTAATGATGTCAGCTCTCCCTGAATTGATCTATAGATTTAACGTAATTTCCATCTAAATATCAGAAACATATTTTGTAGACATAGACAAGTGTTCTAAAATTTATAGAAAAGACAGGTCCTAGAATAGCTGAGATAATCTTGAAAAAGAAGAATAAAAGAGGACAAATCATTTTAGCCATTTTATGTTAAGGCTTACTATATAGCTATTGTAATCAAGGAAATGTGGTATTGACACAGAGATAATCACATAAATCAATGGAATAGAATAAAGAACCCAGAAATAGACCCACACAATTATGCTCAACAGATTTTTGACAAAGGTGCAAAAACAGTTCAGTGGGGAAAAGGTAGTCTTTTCAACAAATGGTGCTGGAGCGATTGGATATCCACAGGCAAAAAAATGAATATCAACCTAAACCTCAAACCTTATGCTAATATTAACTCAAAATAATCACTGACATATATGTGAAACAAAAACTATAAAACTTGTTAGAAAATGCATACAAGCAAATCTTTAGGACCTAGGGTTAAGCAAAGGGTTGTTACATTTGACACAACCAACAAAATGCATAAAAGAAAAAATGAATTAACTAGACTTAATCAAAATTTTAAAATATTTGTTCTGTGAAAGACCCCATTAAAAGGATGGAAAGATGAGAAAATATTTGCAAACCACATATCTGACAAAGGACTAGTATTTAAAATATATAAAAGACTCAAAACTCAACATTGACAAAACAAACAAGTAATCCAGTTAGGAAAAGGACAAAAGAGATAAAGGAACATTTTACTGATGAGAGGATACAGATGACAAACAAGCAAGTGAAAAAAAATGTTCAATATCACCAGTCATTAAAGAAATACAAATCAAGATCACCATGGGACATCACTACATACCTACTAGAACAGCTAAAACAGAAACTCATGATAACACCAAACACTGGCAAAGATGCACAGAAAATCAATCTTTCATACACTGGTGATGGGAATGCAAAATTGTACAGCCATTCTGAAATACAGTTGGGCAATTTCTAGTAAACACTAAATATCCATGTAACAACAAGGTTCACAGTACAGCACAGGGAACTATATTCAATATCTTGTAATAACCTACAATGGAAAAAGAATCTGAAAAAGTATAATATATACACACATATACGTTCAAATATATACATATATATGTATATATCTGAATCACTTTATTGTACACCAGAAACCAACACTACATGTAAATCAACTATACTTCAATTTGAAAACAAAAACACATACAAAAAAACTAAATATGCAATTACCATATGACCCAGCAGTTGCATTCTTGGGCATTTACCCCAAGAGAAATAAAAACACATTTACACAGAAATCTATGTATGGATGTTGAAAGAGAAAGTGAAAGTAAGTCATTCAGTCATGTCTGACTCTCTGCAACCCTATGGACTGTAATCCACCAATCTCCTCCGTCCTTGGGATTTTCTAGGCAAGAATACTGGAGTGGGTTGCCATTTCCTTTTCGAAGGGATCGTCCCGACTCAGGGATCAAACTTAAGTCTCCCATATTGCAGGCAGACTCTTTACCAAAAATGTTGAAGGCATGAATAAAATACTAGGCTTATGCAATATGCTCAGTATTTTGCAAAAGGTACAAAAGTCACATAAACATGGCACAGAAAATAAAAATGTGACAAAGGTCTAAAAGTGAGCAAAACCAGGTGGCGTTTGTTTCCTCAAAAAATTTACCAATTTAGTGTGGGAGACATTTTAATTCAATTGTCACCCAAACAGATGTAAAATGATATTTCCAAAGTGCTATGAAGAAGAATTTTACAATATCATGACAGCATGTATTAGGAAGATTTGATTTAGAGGAACAAAGAAATGTGTAAGGAAGGCTGGGAAAGGCCTCCTTAGGAAGAGATGACTGAGCTGGGATCTGAAGATGTATGAATGCTAAATCAGGATAAAAGCATGACAGAGAAGAGACTTTCTGGCACAGGGAATTATGAATGCAGGAGCCTCTTAATAGGGAAGCAAGGTGTCCTGCCCAAGTGTGATAAAGAAGAAGGCAGAGTGCAATGCAGTAGGCAATGCTCCGCTCTCCCCACCCTGGCCCCAGACTTTACTTTCTAAACCACAGTCAAGATTTCAACTTTTGTCCCAGAACAAAGAGAATCTGTCGATGGAATGATATAATCAGATCTATATCTCAAAAAGACCACTATGCTTATCAGGATTAGACTTATGGCACCCAATTATGAAATACTTCATTAGCCCTAGTGAGAAACAATGTACTTTGAACTAGGTGTAGGAAAAGTGGAAATAAAAAGAAAGCAAAAATGCAAAAAGTATTTTTAGAAGGTATAATCCATTGTGGTTTTTTTTTTTTTTTTTTTTTGGATGGATTTGGCCACCTGATGCAAAGAACTGACTCATTTGAAAAGACCCTGATGCTGGGAAAGATTGAAGGCAGGAGGAGAAGGGGATGACAGAGGATGAGATGGTTGGATGGCATCACCAACTCAATGGGCATGAGTCTGAATAAACTCTGGGAGTAGGTGATGGACAGGGAGGCCTGGCGTGCTGCAGTCCATGGGGTCCCAAAGAGTTGGACATAACTGAGCGACTGAACTGAACTGATTTGACTATTTTCCAGGGTCCTGGTTTGTAGAACTGACCAGATGGTGGTGCCCTTCAACAAGCTAAGAAACAGTGAAGACCACACCTGGGGCTAGAAATCCTAAATTAGAGATAGTTTGAGTTATGTTTGAGACATCTAAGTGGAAATGTCAAATTAGCAGTTGGATATGTAATTCCAGCACTGAGAGACAAGGTTTCAATCAGAGAGGAGATCCTAAGGAAGTCTTTTAGACTGATTTAAAGATGTTAAAGTCTCCTACATAGACATAGTTGTAGATACAGATAGAGAAATGGAGATGTTTGGATATATTCATTCAAGTATCAAGAGAAAGTATAACCTTGCATTTATGGTTCCAAATATTTTAAAAATCATGCATTAAGTGATTAAATACCAAAAGAATGCAAACAGACAATTATTTTAAGCGAGAAAGACTGATTCTACAAACATAAACTGGTGAGTTCACAGTTAAGTACCAAAGGACCCTAGAACAGAAAAATAATAAGATGATTTCTGAGCTCTTCGAAAAGAAAACCATAATTACCAGGTGCCAGAACAGGACAAAGATTTGCCGAACTCATTCTCATCCTTTTGTTTAAAGAATTATCAGACTCAGGAAATGTGTCAGAACTTAGAATCTGGAATTCAGCAAGGCATCTGACAAACATGCTCAAAATATCCTTATGAACAAAGTAATAAGCTAGATGATGATATTGACAGGTCATTTGACAGTTGGCTCCAAAAAGTGGATTTGTGGTCCATCAAGAAGAAGAGGGTGATCTGCAGTGCTTTTACGACTACGCTGTCCTTTTTCTAACATTATTATGACATTTACATTTTAACATTTGACTACAAGAATGATATTGATCAAATCAGCAGATGATAAGGTTAAAATTTAAAACAAGCCTTGAATCCTTATGTCTTCAGCGATGTTAGCAGTTTCTCCACTGGCACTGAATTTGTACCCCCTCCCAAAGACATTTGGTAAAGCCCAGAGACATTTTTTGTTTCCATAACTAGGGGTGAAGTTATGTGACTGACATCTATTGGGTAGAGGCCAGAAACACTAATAAACAACCTACAGTGCAGAGGACAGCCCCACCCCTGCCCTCATCAACCAGGAAAGAATTATCCATTCCAAAATTCAATAGTACCAATGTTGAGAAACGTGACATAAGTGAACAGATTAGAACATGGATTCAAATATAGCAAAATTTAATAAAGAGTATTATAACATCCTATATTTACTGCCTCCCAATATCAAGTGTATAAATCACAGGCAAGAAATTAGAGCCCCTTCCTTCCACAACAGTAGGGGCTGGAAGGAGTCTTCTCACTCCAGCTATTCATTCAAAAAATAGAAACCCATTCCCAGAGACTGACTTTCTCAGGGCTTCTTTTTCTTTCTTTGTAGAAAAAGCAGTTGACATGATAGTATTTATTATAGGCTAAAAAATCACCCCCCAAAAGATGTCTACATTCTAATCCCTAGAACCATATGTGGATAAAGGAGGTTATCTGGGAGATACCTTCATAAGATAACAGATTAGATAACAGGTCCCAGGAGTCTGCTCAAACATGATTCTGTAAATTAGGAGTCGAGTAAGTCAAGTTTCTATCCTACATTTGCGAATTTGTTCATTTAATGATTAGCCTCTTTTTCAGACCAAAAATAGTGATTTCTTTTGCCCTTAATATTAGTGTTATCAATATTAAAGCACTCTTGACATTCTCTGAACTCTCCAAATTCTTTTGAATTTACCCAGTAGCAGAGCCTATTATAAAAACCAGCCCTGAATCCAGTGTGACCAATTATTAATATAAACAGAACTAGATAATAGCTGCCTATATTCTATTTTCCTGTTAAACTACCTTACCAACACAAACTCACACTTGCTTTTCTCAAATAGTGAATGGTTAAACCTTTCATCTTTTCTGAGTATTTTTGAACTGAGCATTTTGAACTTCATTCTGAAAAGATCTTTTTTATCTTCCCCATACAAATAAGATAAACTTGGCAGGAATTCCACTTAATTCTATTTATTTCTAACCTTTGTGCTTCTGCTTGTGTGTGCTCAATCATGTTTGACTTTTTTTGACCCCATGGACTACAGCATGCCAGGCTTCCCTGTCCTTCACTATCTTCCAGAGTTTGATCAAATTCATGTCCATTGAGTCAGTGATGCTATCCAACCATCTCATCCTCTGCCACGCCTTCACCTTTTGCCCTCAATCTTTCCCAGCATCAGAATCTTTTCCAATCAGTCAGCTCTTCACATTAGGTGACCAAAGTACTGGAACTTCAGCTTCAGCATCGGTCCTTCCAATGAATATTCAGGGTTTGATTTCCTTTAGGATTGACTGACTTGATCTCCTTGCAGTCCAAGGGACTCTCAAGAATCTTCTCCAGCACCGCAATTCAAAAGCATCGATTCTTCGGTGCTCAGCCTTCTTTATGGTCCAACTTTCATCATACATGACTACTGAAAAAACCACTTTATTGACTATCCAGACCTTTGTCAGCAAAGTGATGTCTCTGCTTTTTAATATGCTGTCTAGGTTTGTCATAGCTTTCCTTCCAAGGAGCAAGTACCTTTTAATTTCATGGCTGCAGTCACCATCGGCAGTGATTTTGGAGCTCAAGAAAATAAAATCTATCACTGCTTCCACTTTTTCCCCTCCTGTTTTCCAGGAAGTGATGAGACCAGATGCCATGATCTTAGTTTTTTTGCAAGTTGAGTTTTAAGGCAACTTTTTCACTCTCCTCTTTAACCCTCATCAAGAGGCTCTTTACTTCCTCTTCACTTTCTGCTATTAGAATGGTATCATGTGCATATCTGAAGCTGTTGATATTGCTCCTGGCAACCTTGGTTCCAGCTAATGAGTCATCCAGTCCCTCATTGTGCATGACGTACCCTGCACAGAAGTTAAATAAGCAAGGTGACAATGTACAGCCTTGACACACTCCTTTCCCAATGTTGAACCAGTCATTTGTTCCATGTTGTTTTAACTGTTGCTTCTTATCTGCATACAGGTTTCTCAGGAGACAGGTAAGGTGGTCTGGTATTCCCATCTCTTTAACAATTTTCCACAGTTTGTTGTGATCTACACAGTCAAAGGCTTCAGCATAGTCAGTGAAGCAGAAGTAGATGTTTTTTCTGGAATTCCCTTGCTTTCTCTATGATCCAATGAATGTTGGCAATTTGATCTCTGGTTTCTCTCCTTTTTCTAAACCAGCTTGTACATCTGAAAGTTCTTGATTCACATACTGTTGAAGCTGAGCTTTAAGGACTTTGAGCATAGCCTTACTAGTATGTGAAATGAGCACAATTAGGCAAACCATTCAGCATCACAGTAATCCAAGTCTATGCCCCAACCACTGATACCAAAGCAGATGAAGTAGACTGGTTCTATGAAGACCTATAAGACCTTCTAGAACTAACACCAAAAAAAAAAAAAAAAAAAGTCCTTTTCATCACAGGGGATTGGAATGCAAAAATAGGAAGTCAAGAGATACTAGGAGTAACAGGGAAGTTTGGCTTTGGAGTACAAAATGAAGCAAGGCAGGGCCTAACAGAGTTCCATCAAGGGAACACACTGGCCACAGCAAACACCCTTTTCCAACAATCCAAGAGGCAACTCTACACATGGACACCACCGGACGGTCAATATCAAAATCAGATTGATTATATTCTTTGAAGAATATCATCTTCTAAGATGGAGAAGCTCTACACAGTCAGCAAAAACAAGACCTGGAGCTGATTGTGGCTCAGATCATGAACTCCTTATTGCAAAATTCAGGCTTAAATTCAAGAAAGTAGGGAAAACTACTAGACCATTCAGGTATGACCTAAATCACATCCCTTATGATTATACAGTGGAGGTGACATGCAGGGATTAGATCTGGTAGACAGAGTGCCTAAAGAACTATGAACAGAGGTTCATAAGCTTGTACAGGAAGTAGTGACCAAAATCTTCCCAAAGGGAAAAAAAAAAGGTATATGATTACATGATCATCACTAATAAAAATGACTAGGGTTTAGAATGCATTTTATTCATATAAAAATTCCATGTAAATGCTGAATAATTATAAGTCATTATTTCAAATCTGATTTGAGAGGCAAAGCATTTGTTTGGCAAGCCTTGTTCCTCTGCTCTTAATTACTGAGCAACCATGAAATTGACTATAAATGACTGATGCCTTATTTACAAAAGCTTTCATATTTTCAGGCTATAACATTTAAGCTTGTATTGACAGTCCTTATTTAGTACACCTCATGGAGGAGTCACATAAGTTGAGGCATGTTCAATGAATCGCAGAAATACTTTCTAGGAACTAGACACTTGGCTTCCACCAGCAAGATAAACAGCATGCTTTCAAAAGCTTGATCAACTGGTATATTAAACTGAGTTTACTAAGCCAATTAGGTATAAATTATTTATTAGCATAGAATATATTAAACTCCATTCTCCATAAAAGCTAAGTGACTACATCTTTCCTTTATCAAGCAATCCTAGGTTCTATCAAGTATTATAGTAGTTTTCAGACTGTGTTCAAAGGGTCCTGAGGCATCCTGCTCTATGCCAGAATGCTAAATGTAATCTTTTGGGTCCAACCATAGACTTTGCCCGGCAGGCCTCCTGTTGAGAAAGCAGCCATGACCACTTTAGACTTAGTGCAGAGACAGCATCCCGCAGTGTCTGGAGGGAATTGCCTTCACAGACTCTCCCATCCCACCCACCCACCCACTAGCCATGCTCATATTTACATTCCTAGCCTAGGCATCTCCATTCACAAGTCTCTTTGTTTATGTTGGTAGGGAGGGGGTGCCTCCATTCTCCTAAGCCCCATATCCATAAAATGGCAAAAATTCTTTTATGTGGGGCTCCCTTACCAGTGAGACCACCTTCTCATCCCTATCTGTACTGATCTGACCTTTGACCAGTGCCATGGGGAAAAATGGGACATTAGAAGAACCAGCACTCTTTCTTTTTTGGCTTCTTGCTTACATGATCACAGTAGTTAATAAAGGTTTGATTGCTATTTTCCCTTTTACTTGTCCTGATTGAGCATACAATACCTGGAAGTTCTTTAACAAGAGCTGTATTTATAATCTCCATTTTACAGATTAAGAAACTTGAAGGGACTGAGTAACACTTCCAAGGTCATACAGAAAATGAGGAACTCCAACTATATTTTAACCAGTTTTATTACAAACCTCATGCTCCTACCAGAAAGGCCCCCTCCACCAACATTCCAATTTGCATTCAATGAAATAGTATCTGTCCTATAATTTATCACTTTTACTTTGGGTGCCTTAATAACAGGCAAACTAATTCTTTTAGACTACCAACAAAGAAACATTCCCAGATAGTCAAGAGACTAGTCATTTCTTGCTCAGACACATGGAGTTAAAGAAAAGCCAACAAACAAATAAAAGCAAAAATCTAAGGGCCAACCAGTCATTGGCCCAGTCCGTACTTTACCTTTCTAACCTTTTCACCTAACAGTCTTCTCTCCTAGTATCAATGAGGAACATGAATCTCACTGGCAAACTGGCAGAGATGTCTGACTTGGATTTTCTCCCACCTCCTGCAATCACTTTCAGTTGCTCCACCCATACTTTCTCTCTTGTCCCTGTGATGCAAACTAGGTCTTCCAATTGTGATAATAAAATAGAAAGATGTTAATATGGCCTGTGTGGGATGCCAATGGTTTATTCTAAGGGTTTTATTTACCTATATTTTAATTAATTCACGGTTACCGTTAAAATCCCATCATCTACTACATATGACTTCTACTCCCATCACCACCTTCGCTGCCTCCACAGCCTCACATTCACTCTCAGCCTACTATAAAGACAGACTATGTTCAAAGAGTGGATGTAAATTTGAGGCAACACAACCTTAAAATTAGCCCACTGCCCAGCTATTTCTCACTTGAATCAATCTGCATCCATGAACAATTAAGCCAACAGGGTGTATGTCTGTGTCCTCATGAATGCCCTGGCTTTCACTAGTCAGTATGACTTTTTTGTTAACCACTTCCCAGGAAGCAAATTTCTCAAAGTCACAATTTCTCTATAACTTTCATGGTCTTTCAAAAGCGCCCTAACTAACAGCTAATCCATTCACTCAAAATCCAGTGAGGTGTCCCTGTAAGTGGCGTAAATGGCAAGTTTGCAATCTACTAAGATAGGTGTCGTATGGTCTCCACACTCAACCAAAATATAGATGCTCAGTGCTGGTCAGGGCACAGCTGACTCACTTGGTGAAGAATGCAGATGACTCACTGTGAAATCCAAAGATACCACTGATGCAAATGACTCTGTCTAGTGATGTTTTTCCAATCTGCCAACTCAGTTATAAGACTGGAAGGTTGCATTGCCCATTTCCTGTGTGATTCTTTCTGGCCTGAAAACAATAAAAATATCCAAGCCACTTCTCACCAGGCTGTGTCTTTCCTGATGTTACTCCAAGACCATAAAGGGTAATGATTATAAGAAAGTGCTACCGGAACCATTACCACACTTGGAGAATGGTAACACTACGCTCATCACCATGACCTTGCTGAGATATGATACTGACAGAAACTATCCCTCTCTCTAGGCTGTGTGCACTTGCACAGAGAGGAGCTGAGGTCAGTGAGGCAAGGAACAGGTATTGAAAAAGGGACATTTGTATTTTCAAAGGAATTGACTAAGATGACACTGATTCTAGCTCTCAAAATGTTCATATCTCTGTAAAAGTTAAGTGGCTCAGCCATGTCCGACTCTTTGCAACCCCGTGGACTGTAGCCCACCAGGCTCCTCCATCCATGGGATTCTCCAGGCAAGAATACTAGAGTGGGTTTCCATTTCCTTCTCCAGGGGATCTTCTCAACCCAGGGTTTGAACCCAGGTCTCCTGCATTGCAGGCAGACGCTTTTAACCTCTTAGCCACCAGGGAAGCCCCATATCTCTGTAAACTCTTCCACAAAGTCATAATAGCAATATTTATTATTTACAGAACCCTTAGTATGTGTTGGGCTTCCCTTGTGGCTCAGCTGGTAAAGAATCCACCTGCAATGCAGGGGACCTGGGTTCGATCCCTGGGCTGGGAAGATACCCTGGAGAAGGGAAAGGCTTCCCATCCAGGATTTTGGCCTAGAGAGTCCATGGGGTCGCAAAGAGTCGGACACGACTGAGCGACTTTCACTTCATTTCATTTCTAGTATGTGTTAGGCATTCATTATACTAAGCGTTTTAATCACATCAACATGTTTAATCCTTGCAACCCCATGAGGCAGGTGAGAAGGACACTCTATCCTTACCTGTGAGGCAGTCAAGCAAAGTAAGTGAGGGAATCCAGAGCCAACTGCTTAGGTTCAGATCTGGCTATGCCACCTATCAGTTCTATCACCTTGGTCCTACCCCATGGAGTGGTTTTGGTGATTCAAGGAATTGACTTATAAAAAATACCCTAAGTACAGGCTAGTCATAATTACTACCATACCACCAACAGTTAACTGGGAGCCACAGAGGAGGAACACAAGAAGTGAGGTGTGATACAGTGGCTCCCCAAAGACCCAGCTCAAAACAGCACTACTAGCCAGGATGGTTAGCACTGAGGAACACCACTCATCAGCGATTTTAACAGACATCTTCATCCTTCCTTCCATCTGCTGCTTGCTTACCCATCCACATACCAGGAAAAAGCAAGAAGATGCTATTTCTCTGTTATCACAAAAATCAGATCCCTGTTTCTAGGAAAAGAATGCACTCACAATTCTAGTCCTTAAGTACAAATTCTGACCCAGTGGCAATTGTCTATTCAGGATGAATCTCCCAGGGAATAAAGTAAGTATAGTTTTTGTTTCAAGTGGGGTTCCCTAGAAGTGCCAGAGACAAGGACTTATTGAATATGATTTATTGAGAGGGTGCTCCCAGGGGAAAATCTAAAAGGAAAAGAATCAGGAGAGGCAAAGGTAAAGAACTGAGCAAGGATGTGGTATCAGGTAAACTGTGGCCTTAGCCTGATCCATGGAGGACTCTAGAACATAAGTCACATCACCTTGAGTTATTCTCACCTTGAGGCAGAGAATGTGGTGCCTTTGGATTTTTTTCTTTGGTACCCTCCTAATAGTGAGTCATTGGTCCTGAGGTGCTTCCAGGGTGAAACAGCTGCAGTCAGCCAAGGGTAATTCCCCAGGAGAGGCAGAGGATACAGGCAGTGAGCCCAGAGCAGCCAGTGCCCACGTGACCTGGGGGATTTGGGCAGGGCACCAACACACCTACTATAGTCAGACAGTAGGACTACAAAAACAAAGTGACTGCCCTCATACCCTTTACACAGGCACGTGACTCCATACAGAGTTTAATCCAGAAGAATTAAATGGCCAATCTGCCTTCTTACTCTTGAAAAAATCAAAATAAAATTTCTGAATCCTAAAAGTCTACTCAAGCCAGGCAGACTCTCCAAGGCTCTTTGTCTTAGGAGGAGGGGACAAAACAGGCTGGGGCTCCAACAAGACGTTCCAGTTAACAGACCTCTTGCTCGGCCCCTGACTAAATCCATTCTTCTGACTTAGGCCGAAATGGACACAGGCAAATGGAAAATCATTCGTCTCTTATCAGCAGGCTACCATATTTCCTGCCTGAGAGAAAGTCAGGGCAGGAAGGGTGGGGTGGGGGACAGTGTTCCCAACCTTCCTTCTCTAAGGAAATTATAAGAGCGAGACAGCTCAGTTACAGGAGTGTAATTAATGTCATTAAATCACTGTTGGGGAATGATTATGCCTTGAATTTAGAGGTCACTTCCCTGCAGGGATTCACAAAGGAAAAATCCTCACCCTTCCATTGTCCTACTCATCCTGACAGCACCTCCTGTGAGACAGGCAGACAGTCTGCTTTGCTCTACGCGGCCTCTCTGGGCAAGCGCACACATGTAATTTGGCATCCTCCGGTACTTCCCCTGGAGATCCTGTCTTCCTCGGCTCTTCTTGATGTACGCAGGTCCAGTGCCCTAGACAGTGGCACAGGGCAACATACTTAGAAATGCCCCAAGTTTGGCTTAATGCTCTGATGCCACTCTCTTGGAATTCTTAATAATTTCTGAAGAAAGGATCACATATTTTCATTTTACAATGGGCCCCACAAATCACATAGCCATCCCTAGATGTATGTTTTAAGCTGAACCTGGGAAAGGAGGAAATATTGCAGCTGTGCCCTGTAACCTTCCCAGGGATTGGGTCCCCCACGGGGGTGCCAATCATTAGTGCTGCTGGCCAAGCATTTTGGGTTCTCCTTCCAGACACGGGTAGGATTGAACCAAAACTTGTCACTGATAAACTGTTAGCAGGAAGTGATGATGTCGCATCTGGGCAAAAGGTGTAGAGGCTAGGGCTCCATGCACCATATTGCCTTGCTCCTGACTGGGTCATCAAGATGGAGCTTCCCTCAGCCAGTCCCCAAGAAAGACAGAGCCCCCCAGACAATGTGCAATAAACCTGCTGTGTGAGCAAGATAAACGTTTGTGATTTTAAGCCACTGAGATTGTGGGGTTATTTGCTCCCATAACTTAGCCTACCCTGATGGCTGCAGAGGGTCATAAACAGATTCTCAAAGGATCCTGTGCAATGCCTGGAGACAGCCAGAGAGAAGAAGCAGTTGCATGGCAATGTCTGATAATGAGGAAGAAGCCTCCCACACAAAGACAAGATGGGTTAGAGGAAGCCCACAGAGTACTGTTTAACTGATTTAGAACAACGATTCACCACTGAACCTCAGAAAATATAGCCTTATAGCAGGGTTCCCTTGTAATAGTTTCAACAGCAAATACATTTGAATCTGAGGGGGGGAAAAATCTGATTAAATCTGTCTGTATTTCCATCCCTGCCATGTTGCTCCTCCAACACTCACCAAGTGAAAATTGCTTCTTTTTTAGGATAAGGAAAAGAGGAAAAGATAAAATGACCCTAAAAGACCACAAAAGTTTCCTGGCGTTGACTAGTGAAGCTCAGCAAATAAGCAGTATTTTAATAAAATGTTTGATGGGCTTGGGAGATGCAGCAGCTTAAAATAAAATCACAACCTATTCGTCTCTCCCACAAGCAAGGAATCAAGATCAATGTGAATTTACAGTAGCCCCTGGAAGAGCTCTGTAAGGAAGGGTCTCATCCAGCCTGCAAGTTGGAACATCTATAGTGTTCTTTTATTCATGACCAAATGTTTCCAGAATGATTAAACTGGCATTGTAAATGTGCAGTCTATATCAACTGAGTGACAAGGATTAAGTGAGACTCAGATTAAAATGCTAAGTGAGTTTGTACCAAGATCAAGCCAAATATATAGTTAACACTAAGAAAATACATGCTGAAGAAGTGCACAAACAACCACCTAGAGAAAACCTCAGAATAACAAATGGTACCAGACAAAGTGTCTTGAATGGCAAGTCACTCATTAGGGGCCGAAATTACCTTTTTGAAAGTACAATTGCTCAGCAGTATTTAGGAAAAAAATTATGCAACCAGATAAACAACTTAACAGGTATATTCACAGTGGATTTGGTTCAAAAAGAAAGAACAATAATTATGTCCATTCTTTTGATGCAATACATGTTAATAAACAACATTTTCAGAAACCAGAAATTACTTTAAGAACTGCTAGATTTACTACTGCAAAAAAATAAGTATGTTTTGAGTCTTGCAGAGCTTTTCTCCCCCAAAATCCACAATTGAAAGCCAAGATCAATGGAAATTTATTATTTACCAAATATTACTGTGATAGAATTAAAAGAAGAAAACACCATTAGAAAAAAATCTGTCGTCACGCAATGTCTTACATTTTTGTTGTGTAATGAAAATAGAAATAAAATCACAAACCTCCTGCCAGTGACATTTAAAGTGACCTGAGACACTGATCAATTAACACACAGTCAGCCCTCCATATGTGCAGGTGCCGCATCCTTGAGTTCAAACAATTATAGATCAAATATATATATTTTTTTAATTTCCAAAAAAGCAAAACTGGACATTGTCATGCACCAGCAACAATTTAAATACCATTTATGCTGTATTTACATCTATTTTTCAGCATGTACATTGTATTAGATGTTATAAGTAATCTAGAAATGATTTAAAGTACACAGGAGGATATGGGCTGGTTATATGCAATTACTCATCCATTTTACATAAGGGACTCACGCATGTGGATTTTGGTACCCACGGGGGTCCTGGAACCACTCCCCCTCAGATGCCCAGGGACAACTGTATGCATGATATTTGAATTGATGCCCTCCAACCTCTCTGTCTGTGGCTTTCATCTTTTAAAAATTTATTTATTTTACTGTTTTTGGTTGCACTGGGTCTTCACTGCTGTATGCACGCTTTCTCTGGTTGCAGAGAGCTGGGGCTATCTCCAGTTGCAATGCACAGGCTTCTCAATGCAGTGTTTTTTCTTATTGTGGAACACTGGCTTTAGGCACACGGGTTTCAGTAGTTGCAGCACTTGGGCTTAGCTGTTCCATGGCATGTGGGATTTTCCCAGACCAGGGATGGAACCCGTGTTCCCTGCATTGGCAGGGGAATTCCTATACATTGTACCACCAGGGAAGTCCCTTTCTGTGGCTTTCTAATTTTTCTAAATCAGCTCACATTCCATGGAATTTTTACCCCATGATTTGCAGACCTTTGCTACAACCTGCATTTTTGGATTTTCAAGGAGAACAAGAAGGACGGCAAGAGACTGGCATCTGTATAAATTTCAGGGAGTGGCTGTAGGGGAGCAAAATTTGCCACCCCAAAAATATGTCCTTCTGGCATGTGGATTATTTTCAGCTAAAAACAATCAACGTCCAAAAGACTCAGGAAGAAACTTTGGCTTTCCTCCCAACTACCTAAAAGAATTTAGATAGAGGGCCTATTCCTGGAATAAAGTTATCACCGGAGGTATCTGCAAAGAAGATGTGTTAAGTGTGGTGGGAAAACTCAGTAGAGACTGAAGAGCAGAGTCCACTCTGTGTACCATTTATTTAGCAAAAACTTGCTTTCCTATCTCCAAATGAATTGCCTCTTTCTCCCCTTCAAAGTTCCAAACCACTACCTCCAACATCCTCTTTGGTCTTTAGCAAAAGATAGTATTTAAGGCACAGGTTTCTGCCATTTTGGTCAGTTATTAATTTTTTTTTTCCGGTGGGGCAGTCCTCTCCCATGTATGTGTGCATGCATGCTCAGTTGTGTTCGACTCTGTGACCCTATGGACAGTAGCCAGTAACCAGGCTCCTCTGTCCATGGGATTCTCCAGGCAAGAATACCAGAGTGGGTTCCCATGCCATCCTCCAGGGGATCTTCCCAACCCAGTAACTGATCCCACATCTCTTGTGTCTCCTGCATTGGCAGGCAGATTTTCTTACACTGAGTCACCTGAGAAGCCCTCTCCCGTGTATATGTGTTAATAACATTTTGTTTGATTTTCTCTGATCAATCTATCTCATGTCAATGTAATTCTTAGACCAGTCGGAAGAACCGAGAGTGTAAAGGAAACTTTCTTCTTCCCCAGCTTGACCTTCTGTCTGAGATATTTCCCAAGTTGGCTTCATGGAAACACTCCTTCTCAGACCCACCAAACACTCTGCGTCTCTATCCTCTTACAAGTGAGGACATTCACCCCCTCGATCCTCAAGCACTGAATGGGAACTGTGGAATGGTGATTCCCTGCTCATCGTTGTTCTTGTTCAGTTCTTCAGTCCTGTCTGACTCTTTTCGACCCCACGGAGTGCAACACACCAGGCTTCCCTGTCCATCACCAACTCCCAGAGCTTGCTCAAACTCATGTCCATTGAGTCGGTGATGCCATCCAACTCATCCTCTGTCGTCTCTTCCTCCTGCCTTCTATCTTTCCCAGCATCAGGGTCTTTTCCAATGAGTTGGGTCTTTGTATCAGGTGGCCAAAGTACTGGAACTTCAGGTTCAGCATCAGTCTTTCCAATGAATATTCAGGGTTGATTTCCTTGAGGATTGACTGATTTGATCTCCTTACAGTCCAAGGGACTCTCAAGAGTCTTCTCCAACACCACAATTTGAAAGCATCAGTTCTTCAGTGCTCAGCCTTCTTTATGGTCCAACTCCCTGTCCATACTTAGTACCAAATGAGTATAACAGAGGGCCCGGAATTGAAGGAAGTTAGAGGCCACGGTACAGCACCATAGTTAAGAACAGAGCCTCTTAGTCCATCCAGCTTATGTGAAAACACATCTGTTGTCACTCTAGCTTCCACATCTGTAGCATAGAGGTGGTAATAATATAAAACAGACAATAAACAGAATACTCTTTGCACAGAACTGATGGGTTATCATGCACCCACAAGTCAGCAATATATGGCTGTCATTATGATTATAGTGAATTCTATCTCTTCTGGGAAAATTTAGAGACACTTAGTCTCTTGGTTCCTTCCATCCTCTTAGAAGAGTCACAGACCCCCACTTGTGCATGGATACTGATTCTATCAAGTAGGTGAAAAACTGTTGCTGTCCCAAAATTGGATAGGAAAATAAAATACAGACGTTGAAGAAAGGTCAGGAAGAGGCAGATGCCCAGGAAGAGTGAGTTGAAAACAACATTCAAGGTCCAACCCCTGATGAGGTGTTAAATGACAGGTGGGAGCAGTCCCTGCTGTAATCCAGTTAACATTTAGCACCTAATTATCACTTCTCAGCAGAGTCCAGACTAGATAATTGTGAACTGCAACCTCCAAGCTACACAGGAAATGTTTGATGCTACCAAGCCACAGATTCAATCATTTACCAGACACTAGCAATCCAGAAGCAAGTAGCAGGAGATGCAGAATATTACTCTAGTTAATCAGTGAAAGGTCATCGCTTTTCTGGATCTGCCTGCAGTTCAGCAGACTCTAGCCAAACAGGATGTGGGTGATTTAATCCAAGATTTCCTTCTAAAAGGCCTCTTATAACCAGCAGTATGGATATAGCAGAAAATACTATCTGAGTTTCCAAACCTAGATTTTCTTTCCCATCAGATACAAAGCAGTGCTACCGACTCACCACCTTTGTTTTCGGGGAGGTGAGATGATAAATTTCCTAATTCCTTCATGCTTCATAAACACAATTTTCTCAGTATGTAAGTGGGATAACCTCTAGGGATAAAATGATGGCTAAAACACAGGTCCTATCTCAGAGAAACCCTGATACGAAAGTCTAACATGGAACACTGAGAGGGTTAGTAAAGGTGCAAGATACAGTAATAAGTGTAACAAAATCATTTTTTTCAAAGGTGCTGGGAACCCACGAGGCAGAGCATTAGGAAAGGCTTAGAAGGCTTTCCACAGAAACAATGATATTTATATTATATCCTGTATTACAATTCAGATTCCAAGGTGGCTCAGTGGTAAAGAATCTGCCTGCCAATGCAGGAGACACAGGAGACATGGTTTTGATCCCTGGGTCACAAGGTACTTGGAAGGCTTTCCACAGAAGCAATGATATTTATGTTACATCAATACAATTGCTCTCACAATTCTTTGGCCAAGAATTTGAGTATTTGTGTTCCTCTGCTGGAACTGCCAAAAGACATGTAAGCAACCTGCTAGATACTATGACTTTTCCATGACTGTCTACCAACCTGTGATCAAACATTGCATATACATCCTCTAAGAAATGCATCACATTTTATCCTACAAAACTGAGTTAAGTATTTTTGCTATTGAATTACACTAACCCTCAGGAAAGTTGAAGGAAGACTCACAAACAATATATAACACACAATCACACATACACACACAAATTTACTTTGTAGGTGTTTTAGAAAAACTTCAGTGCTTTTAAAATAATTTCAACTTCAGTGTTTTTAAAATAAAGGGAAAAGAAAGTGTTATAATTAACACTACATTATAACAATTTTCAGATTCATATTAGGGTCCCTGAAGAGAAAGGAAAAATTGGGGTAATATATAAGTAGAAAGGATAAAAAAGAAGGGACTATAGATACACCCTATTTCCTCATGCCTAAGACATTCTTTCAGAGACATCTTTCAGATGCTCTGATATCAGGATGCGTCATACAACTGATAAAGTTTTATGATCATGAGGTAAATATTATGCCAGACTTTTGTGAAAATTTTCTTTTGGCAATTTCTGGAAAGATCAAAAAAACGACAGAATCTGAGTACACTGGAATTGGTGAAATGTAATGGGAAAGGATGACACTTGGGGCAGTTCCAGTCCACTTTAAACAAGTACTTTGTAGAAGAAGGATCTCCCTTTTCAAATTGTAGAGTTCCCTGGTGTTTGAGGGACAAGAAGCTGTGCCCGAGTCATCCTGCTCAACATAGAAACTGTCTTTTGTATCCTGGAAACCACACCCTGGAGGTCAGGAGAAAGGGGCAACAGAGGATGAGATGGTTGGATGGCATCACCAACTCAAAGGATTGTGCAAGCTCCAGGAGATGGTGAGGGACAAGGAAGCCTGGCGTGCTGCAGTCCATGGGGTCACAAAGAATCAGACAGAACTTAGCGACTGAACACCAACAAACACATTCTATTGTCAATCACTGCGACGTCAACCAAAAACAACCATTGCTTTTTACAATAAGTGCCTTTCAGAAAGAAATTTTACAGTTTTGCAAAGTATGAAGAAATGACTGAGACTCTTATTTGAAAAATGAAAGGTCTTTAAGTGTTAAATTCTTGATTTTACAGACTTGTAAAACTGAAGACAAAAAAAAAAAAATAAGTGATCTGTGTAAGATTGCATTTAAAGTATATTTAGAACTCAGTATTCTAGATAACACATAATTCAATATTCTAGGTAACTTTTTCTGTTACTATATGCTGCCTGTCCTTTGGAGCAACAAATGTAAATTTCCTACCTGTGCCAAAAAACTGTCATGTCGTCTTATCCTAATCTTTAGAAGTTATGGCTGCTTCGTTTGGTAATAACTGAAGGTAACACTGAACCTTTCAAATCAAATCCAGACTTCTGATCTAATTAGATCTTAGTTTGTACAATATATACCATGTTTTCATTGCAAAAGTTGCGCCAATTATTAGAACATTCAGCTCAGGGCACTGCATACTATGCTTGTTCAGTATATAACAAACTCAAATAAAAATGCAGTAGAACTCCTTCTGATATAACTGTCCCAGAAGCAATATTTATAGATCTTCAAATACTGTTACAAAGCATTAAGACACTCTTCTCTAATTACTATGGCCAACAGCAATCCAGTGCTTACCTGCACAAGTATCCCTCCATCTTCTACTGCAGTGCCTGTCACCTAGGGGAGGTCTCCTCACCTCTTTCAGGGTCTCCCACCTCTTTCTTTCATTCTTGCTTCTGGTCTTATTTCTTGGACTTATTATATTAAGCTTTCAAGAAGAATACCAAACACATACTTCCCCAGTCCCATTTCCATTACAAGTTTTTCAATTCCCATCACTATCAGAGGTTCTGAGAGTTTCTCTGGAAAATACTCCCAAATTAGTCCCTGTTTTAGACTTAAGCATTGATGATCTATATTAATGCACATATGATATGGAAAGGGAAGTTTATGAATTATGCATTATCAAACATTGCTACTGTAGCTTTAATTTGCTTATCAGGTTGAGCTGCCAGTCACCTAGCAGGGCATCAGGGGAGGGACAGGAAGGATAAATTTTGACAATAAAATGTCTACATCATGGCTGCTCTCAGAGAAGGCAAGCATAGACAAGCAAGCTTAGGGAGCCATGTCAGGAAAATACCAGAGGCAAAAAGAAAATCAGTAATAACAAGGCTGCAGAAAGAAATATCCTAACTTAGTGACCTGGGTTGAGATCTAACCTCTGATATAATAAGTCTTCATCCTTGTGTATATCTGTCTGTCTGCTGTCTCTCTCTGTCTCCCTCTCTCTCTCACACACACACACAACAAATGAACACAAACCATTACTTAGCCCCATATTCAGGAAAGAGACAATACTCCACTTCATGATGACCATTATTGCCATTGCTATGTGGTTATTGAGTTAACACATGCAAAGCATTTAGAAGTGTACCAGATATATGGCATGTGGTCATTCACCTAGAGCCAGACATCCTGGAGTATGAAGTAGGTGGGCCTTAGGAAGCATCACTACCAACAAAGCTAGTGGAGGTGATGGAATTTCAGCTGAGCTATTTAAAATTCTATAAGATGATGCTATTAAAGTGCTACACTCAATAGGTCAGGAAATTTGGAAAACTCAGCAGTGGCCACAGGACTGGAAAAGGTCAGTTTTCATTCCAATCCCAAAGAAGGACAGTGAGAAAGAATGCTCAAAACTACTGCACAGTTGTATTCATTTCCCATGCTAGTAAGGTTATGCTCAAAACCCTTCAACCTAGGCTTCAGCAGTACATGTACCAAGAACTTCCAGATGTACAAGCTGGGTTTAGAAAAGGCAGAGGAGCCAGAGATCAAATTGCCAACATTCGTTGGATCATAGAGAAAGCAGGGAAATTCCAGAAAAACATCTACTTCTGCTTCATTGACTATGCTAAAGCTTTTGACTGTGGAGATCACGACAAACTGTGGAAAATTCTGAAAGAGATGGGAATACTAGACCACCTTAGCTGTCTCCTGAGAAACCTGTATGCAGTCAAGAAGCAACAGTTAAAATCTTACATGGAACAAATGACTGGTTCAAAATTAGGAAAGGGGTACCACAAAGTTATAAATTGTCATTCTGTTTACTTAACTTATATGCAGAATAGATCACACGAAATGCCAGGCTAGATGAGTCACAGAGTCGAGTCAAGATTGCCAAAAGAAATATCAACAATGTTAGATATGCAGATGATACCACTCTAATGGCAGAAAACAAAGAGGAACTAAAGAGCCTCTTGATAAGGGTGAAAGAGGAGAGTGAAAAAGCTGGCTTGAAACTCAATATTAAAAAAACTAAGATCATGGCATCCAGTCCCATTACTTCACAGCAAATAAAAGGGGAAAAGATAGAAGCAGTGACAGATTTTCTTTTCATGGACTCTAAAATCACTGCAGATGCTAACTGCAGCCACAAAATTAGAAAATGCTTGCTTCTGAGAAGGAAAGCTATGACAAAGCTAGATAGCATATTAAAAAGTAAAGACACCACTTTGCCAACAAAGGTCTGTCTAGTCAAAGCTATGGTTTTTCCAAATGTCATGTATAATGTGAGAGGTGGACCATAAAGAAGGCTGAGTGCTGAAGAATTGATGCTTTCGAACTGTTGAGTTGGAGAAGACTCTTGAGAGTCCCTTGGACAGCAAGGAGATCCAACCAGTCAATCCTAAAGGAAATCAGTCCTGAATATTGAAGTTGAAGCTCCAATACTTTGGCCACCTGATGTGAAGAGCTGACTCACTGGAAAAGACCCTGATGCTGGGAAAGACTGAAGGCAGAAGAGGGCAACAGAAGTTGGGATGGTTGAAAGACACCACCGACTCAATGGACATAAGTTTGAGCAAACTCCAGAAGATAGTGAAGGACAGGGAACCTGGTGCACTGCAGTCCATGGGATCGCAGAGAGTTAGCAACTTAGCAACTAAAGAACGGCAATAGAGAAAATGTTAATAAGCCTTCTCCTTTGAGCCTGGGAGGCATGATGAGAGGTTATGTAGATGGAAGGGAAGGTATCTGAAAATCAACTGCATTTTTAATAAATTTGAAAACTTATTACATTTTCTATGATTCTAAGACAAAGCATGCTCTACACAAGCTCTAGTTGCCCCAGAAAAAGCCTACTAGGTGAACAAGATGTGCCCCCTTTCCTGTGGGTTCCTTTGTCAAAGCTGACAGGAAAACATCTAAATAAGCACTACTACTACTACTAACAGTAATAATACTAGCTAACATGTAAGGACCACTTTTTATGTGGCCAGTGTTTTATTTCCTCTAATCCCTACACAGACTCTGAAGCAGATACTATTAACTGCATTTTACAGGTGAGTTGACCAAGACTCAGAGAAGTTTTGAAACTTTCCCAACATGACACCGCTAGTAAGTAGAAAACCCAGATTAATTTCAAACCCAGATTAACTCCAAGGCCCCAGGTATAATGCCTCCTCTAAAAGGCTCATATTGCTCAGAGTAAGAAAATAGATAGCCATCTCAGACCTGGGAACTGGTGGCTGAACAAGACAATAATACATGAGACCTGGATTCAGATCTCAGGGGTGCCACTTGCTAACTCTATGAGCTTTGAGCAAGTCACTAAACACACAGACCTTATGTACAAAATGGAGATGGTTCTTGAAAGAATTATTATATTACATTTCATGTCACAAAAGTGCCAAAGCAATACATAGAACATAGCAGATTCTCATTTGAAACAAGTTGAACTGAATAAGTATATTTCACCTTAGGAAACCAAAACTAATATGCCAAAATTAGAGGTAACCAAACTCATATTTCCATTTCCAAAGAAAAGAATCCCTCTAGGACACCATTAACAGCAGGACATTCTTAAATGTGCATAAAATATAATTTAGTTTATAAATATTAACTTTATACAGCTTCTCAGGCACATTTATTTCAGCCAGCAAAGTGCACCAGAAGTCTAGTAATTGAAACAATACATTCCCCTTGCATTTCTAGATTTTAAAAACTGATTTCAAAACAAATCATCAGAAACATAAAATTTAATCACCCTATTACTTAATATTCAAATCAATGGTGAAGGAAACTATACTATGCACCTCTCATGTGCTAGGTTCATTATATAAGTTTCATCAGGCAGCTTCACTCATAACAGCCACAAACATTACACTCTTGATCATTCCAGACCCTGGGATCATGTCAGTCATCACCCAGAAAAACAGTCGTTGTGCAGAGATTTCTCTCATCTGTAATTATAGTGACTTCAAATATTCTCTTATCATCAGACTCTCTCTCCCAACTATGGGTTTGAAAAATGTGTGCACGGTATCTTTAAAGCCAATCTAAAGTATGGGTTTCTCAGAAACATGGAAGGAAGGAAGGAAGGAGAGATAGAAAGAAAAAGGAAAGAAGGAAGGGAGAAAGAAGGAAAGTAAAAGAGCGAGAAAGAGAAAAAGAACCTTTCCCAAAAAAATTTTAAAAAGAAAGAAAGAAAAAAAAAGAACCTTTCCTTCACCCACACATGGACCACATCAGGCAAGCAGCACACTCATCTATCCAGGAGATTGATGGGATAGCCACAAGGGATTCATTTACAAGGGGAAATTACAACCCTCAAAGAGGCAAAAAGTATGAGTGCCCCAGGCTTAGCAGTAAAGCCTCATCCATTTGCAGGTCTATCTGTCCGACCATCCCTTCCCCCAGCTGCCTACACCTTTTTATGTTATTCGTGGTCATTTGCAGAACTAATCAACTGCTAGATGAGGTGTGAATTTGGGCTTCTTTGCTTGTATTTGGCAAGACTGCTTCCCCTACCCTGACAAATTAATTACCTGAGAATACCTCCTAGCAGCTCTGGACTCTCTAAGATGAAGGAACAGTGGGTACCCGTGCTCGCCAGTTCAAAATCAGAGCATAATAAATGAAGTGATCAAAACGCAAGGTTCTGACCTGGAGCCAAGGACAGAGAGCCTGCTGTGGGTTCTTTTCGACACTGTTTTCCTCTGCATCAAGGACCACAGAACACCAGCCCCAGGACTACCAGCAGAGTAGATGTAATACTACCGTGTGGGAGGAAGGAAAAGACACAGGGGCAAAGGAGCTGTTAGAGAGAGGCCTTGTGTAACTGGGAGGTTCAGCCTGGAAAGTTTTCCTGGAGAGGGAGAACTTTTTTAAAGATGGAAGAGAAAGAGAAGAAGGTGACGCGCCAGGGACCTGCTGCCACGGAGAAGCTGCCTACCCTCGCTGGGAGCAGAACAAGGAGGGGCTACACCTGCACAGGCTGTCAGAGCTGGTCCTGCGAACGCCAGGTCCCTGCGTTATATTAACCCTTAGGGCTACAACTTTCATTATATTTGCGGGAGCTTGCTTCCAAGTTACCATGCAATTTCCCCTTAATTGTTCCACCCAGATCTGAGCTTCCAGCTGGTTTTCAATGTCTCAAGGGCAGGCACCAGGTTGGCCATTTCATTTATAACTTTCTACAGGTCTGGGCAGCAAAAGAACATTTGTGTAGGGCTTCCTAGCTTACAGATGGCTTCTTGTACCTCAGCCCATTTGTTCTTGACCACAACCCCGAGTGGTGGGAACTATTACTATTCTGATTTCATGTGGTCAGGGTTCACTGCACACAGGAAAGCTGCTTTGTCTGTGGATGATTCATCCATTTTGTTAAAAGCTAATATGTATTTTAGATGGACAGATAGATAGATACTAGGTACCTATATAACATATATAAAGAAAAGGAAACATCCACAATTTTGTGACCAGTGAACTATATACACATTAAAGGCTTGCAGAATTTTAAATATAAGTTTTAGCTTAAAATACCTCCCAGGAGTATGAAAGGATGTGACAAAAAATGAGATTACTTACGATTGGCCTTGGTCTTCAAGTTAATCCAGCTGAAAGTTTGCAGGATTCCCTGGAAGAGAAATTCCTTATCTGCCAGCACAAGGGGCTCTCCAAACCTTGTGGACACCAAGCACCATCTATAGCTGAATAAGGAGTGTGTCTAACACATATGAGGCTTCCCTGATGGCTCAGACAATAAAGAATCTGCCTGCAATGCAGGAGACCAGAGTTCAATCCCTAAGTTAGGAAGATTCCCTGGAGAAGGGAATGGCTACCCACTCCAGTATTCCTGCCAGGAGAATTCCAAGGACAGAGAAGATTCGTGGGCTACAGTCCATAGGATCTCAAAGAGTCAGACATAACTAACGCCTAACACTTTTGCTTTTCTAATATACACAATCACATTTAATAATTAGGTCACTCAGCCTTTTTTCATACATGTATCCTCACAAAAACAGTTTATAGAAGAATAAGTGCTTTCCCATGAGAGCCTTTATATGGGGTCCTCATGAGGTAGATGGTCTCACTGCCCAAGAGCCAGGATAAGACCTTGGAACGGACCCTGGCTTCCTGAGCTTCAACTGACCCTTGGGACGTAAGTGAGCAGGTCAGATGTCATACTGGAGAATATACCATAAGCATCAGCTACTCCTGAATGATCCTTGCCTCCTCCTAATCAAAGTGCTCTTCAGATCTCATCTGTGCTGTATTCTAAAGGACTTAATTCAGGGGAAAGGAGTCATCTAAGGAGAGAAATGATAAAGAGAAAAGATGGTTCATCACCATCACAATCATCTTCACTTGTCTCAACAGGACCCTATTTGGAACTCCAAGCTATGCCCTGGCAGAAATCAGAAATCCATCTTTGTCATCTTCATCAACAGTATCTTTATCCTCATCAATTCCCCTAGAATAAAGCTATGTATTCAATATGATTTCAATCAAAGCTCAGGGGGTTTCTTCATGAAACATTCAAACTGATTCTAGAATTCATTTGGAAGAGCAAATGGGCAGGAAGAGTCAATTTTTTTTTTTTAATTTTTTTTTATTATTATTTTTTTTTCCAGTGGGTTTTGTCATACATTGATATGAATCAGCCATGGATTTACATGTATTCCCAGTCCCGATCCCCCCTCCCACCTCCCTCTCCACCCGATTCCTCTGGGTCTTCCCAGTGCACCAGGCCGGAGCACTTGTCTCATGCATCCCACCTGGGCTGGTGATCTGTTTCACCATAGATAGTATACATGCTGTTCTTTTGAAATATCCCACCCTCACATTCTCCCACAGAGTTCAAAAGTCTGTTCTGTATTTCTGTGTCTCTTTTTCTGTTTTGCATATAGGGTTATCGTTATCACCTTTCTAAATTCCATATATATGTGTTAGTATGCTGTAATGTTCTTTATCTTTCTGGCTTACTTCACTCTGTATAATGGGCTCCAGCTTCATCCATCTCATTAGGACTGGTTCAAATGAATTCTTTTTAATGGCTGAGTAATATTCCATGGTGTATATGTACCACAGCTTCCTTATCCATTCATCTGCTGATGGGCATCTAGGTTGCTTCCATGTCCTGGCTATTATAAACAGTGCTGCGATGAACATTGGGGTGCACGTGTCTCTTTCAGATCTGGTTTCCTCAGTGTGTATGCCCAGAAGTGGGATTGCTGGGTCATATGGCAGTTCTATTTCCAGTTTTTTAAGAAATCTCCACACTGTTTTCCATAGCGGCTGTACTAGTTTGCATTCCCACCAACAGTGTAAGAGGTTTCCCTTTTCTCCACACCCTCACAATACCATTCACCATTGCAACAAAAAGAATAAAATACTTAGGAGTATATCTACCTAAAGAAACAAAAGACCTATACATAGAAAACTATAAAACACTGATGAAAGAAATCAAAGAGGACACAAACAGATGGAGAAACATACCGTGTTCATGGATTGGAAGAATCAATATTGTCAAAATGGCTATTCTACCCAAAGCAGTCTATAGATTCAATGCAATCCCTATCAACCTACCAACGGTATTTTTCACAGAACTAGACCAAAGAATTTCACAATTTGTATGGAAATACAAAAAACCTCGAATAGCCAAAGTAATCTTGAGAAAGAAGAATGGAACTGGAGGAATCAACCTGCGTGACTTCAGGCTCTACTACAAAGCCACAGTCATCAAGACAGTATGGTACTGGCACAAAGACAGAAATATAGATCAATGGAACAGAATAGAAAGCCCAGAGATAAATCCACGAACCTATGGACACCTTATCTTTGACAAAGGAGGCAAGGATATACAATGGAGAAAAGAGTCAATTTTATAAAAGGTCAGAACTGGAACCAGCCCCGCCAAGTGTCAAGACATTAAAAACTATAGCAATTACATGGTATCAGTGTCTGAGTAAATGGATTGTTTGAGGAGAATCAAAAATAAAACAGAGCAATAAACATGTAGGAATTTGATAAAGATGAACTATATAAAGAAAAAGATTAGTCAATAAGTGATGTTGGGAATAACAAACATTTTTTGAAGCAAAAGAAAATTTGTTCATACAGAGATTCATATGAATTTAAGACAATTCACATAAATTAAAGACTTAGGGACTTGCATGGTGGTCCAGTGGCTAAGACTCTGAAGTCCCAATGCAGGAGGCCTGAGTTCAATCCCTGGTTGGGGAACTAGATCCCACATGCCATAAGTAAAGCCTGGCACAGCCAAATAAACAGTAAATATATTTTTAATGTAAAAAATATACATATATCTTTAAAACCCTGAATACTCATCAGAAGGACTGATGCTGGAGCTGATCCAATACTTTGGCCACCTGATGCGAACAGCCAACTCATTTGAAAAGGTCCTGATGATAGGAAAGATTTAAGGAAAAAGGAGAAGGCAGCAGAGGATGAGATGGTTGGATAGCCTCACCAATTCAATGGACATGAACTTGGGCGAACCCTGGGAGACGGTGAGGGACAGGGAGGTCTGGCATGCTGCAGTCCATTGGGTTGCAAAGAGTCAAGACATGACTTATTGACTGAACAACATCTTTATAAATTGCTAAAAAAAATTTAAGGAATATCTCTATGACTTTGAGGGTGGGGAAAGTTCTTCAACAAGATGCAAAATAATTTTCTTTTTAATCACAAAAAAACGATAAACACAACTATATCAAAATTTAAACTATTTACCAAAAGACATCATAAGCAAAGTTAGAACATAAGCAAAAATTGGAAGAAAATAATTACAACACAGAGAACAAAGGATTGGTATTCCTTATTAATAGTAGAAAAGTGGGCAAGATATATTACCAGGCAATTCACAGAAAAGAAAATATAAATGGCCAAGAAAGGCGTGAAAAATACTCAGCCCCACTGGTCATTAGCACGTTAAAACCACAAATGATATACCTTTGCTTTTTTCACTCTTAAGATTAGCTTTTGTTAAAAGTGTTGACAACTTTGACAAGAGAGAATGGAAAAGAAGTACTCCCATGTGTTATGGTTTGAAATTTAAGCTGGTAGAGTCACTTTGCTGGTCATTATGCAGAACTGGTTGAAGCTAAAAATATGCACACCTTATGATCCTACATATCTAATTCCTGATGGCTTCCCCTAGAGAAATACTTGCACAAGAGAGCTGGAAAGGTATCTGTTCCAACATTGCTTATGTAAGTGAAACACTAGAATTCACTGAGATATCCATCAATAGGGAAATGGCTTTAAAACATATCATGCACATTTAATAAGGGACTCTGCAGTAGTTAAAACTAATAAAGTTATTTAACATCTATTAGCTTGGGTAGATTGTGAAATCATAGCTGAACAGGAAAAAAAGATATAGAATAATACTATGTATTTTCTCTGGGGCAAAAAAGAAATTTTATATATCTCAATGCATAGTAAGAGGCCAGGAAAAATAACAAAAATGGCAAAAGTAATTACTTCTCAATAGAGGGGTAGAAGGCTAAGAATGAAATCAAGGAGGATAAGTGGCTTGAAGAACACTTGTTCTTTTTGAAACATTTCAATATTTTTACGAGATGACATATTTGCATATAATTAAAATTTAATTTAAAACTAAAATTGTTACTTGATGTTTACTGAAAATTTATATCAGGCACTGTGCAAAGTGCTTCATGGGCATTACTTCATCTGAAACTCAAAACAAGCCTCCATGTCTTACTATTCCCACTTTACAGGTGAGAAAGCTGAGTCCAGGAGAAAGCAAGTTATGGGTCTTGTTGCTTTCTCTTAGAGTGAGTTTAAATGATGCTTGGCAATAGCGTGTCTCCTGGTTCACCTAAGTCTTTCTCTAAAATAGATACCAGGAACTTGAATTTCTGGGTCATAAAGTACACACAGATGGAACTTCAACAGATTAAGTCAAATTGACTCCCCAGGGTTGCAATATCAATTTATACCAAACTAACTCTTTCAGTTGTTCGAGGAGGAGACTCTGGCCCAGGAACCAGAAGACTAGTTAGTCCCAGAGTCCCAGGTCACTGTCTTACCCCATATATTCTATCACAAAAATTCGTTCTAGCCCCAGACTGATGTTTCACAAATGTTGAGCCGACGGGGTGATGGTTGACATCCATTAAGTGAGAGTCAAAGGCCAAACAGTGTTAATCTTCCACTGAAGGGGCCCTGCAGCTACTGGCAGTGGGTTTTAATTGGGTTTTCTATTAAAGCAATTTTCTCAGTGATGTATCATAAAGAAGCAAAACAATTAAGTCTCATTGGAAACACTAATGAATTATTTAGCATGGGCTAAGCAAAAAGATGCTTGCTCTTTGGAAGAAAAGTTATGACCAACCTAGACAGCATATTGAAAAGCAGACATTACCTTGACAACAAAGGTCTGTCTAGTCAAAGCTTTGGTTTTTCCAGTAGTCATGTATGGATGTGAGAGTTGGACTGTAAAGAAAGCTGAGCGCCAAAGAATTGATGCTTTTGAACTGTGGTGTTGGAGAAGACTCTTGAGAGTCCCTTGGACTGCAAGGAGATCCAACCAGTCCATCCTAAAGGAAATCAGTCCTGAATATTCATGGGAAGGACTGATGCTGAAGCTGAAATTCCAATACTTGGCCACCTGATGCAAAGAACTGACTCATTTGGAATGACTGAAAGCAGGAGGAGAAGGGGACGAAAGAGGATGAGAAGGCTGGATGGCATCACTGACTCAATGGATATGAGTTTGAGTAAGTTACGGGAGTTGGTGATGGACAGGGAAGCCTGGTGTCCATGGAGTTGCAAAGAGTCAGACGAGACTGAACTGAACTGGAGCAAAATGAAAACATAACCTCTGTTGGACTCATCTGGAGTAAAGGAAGACAATTTTGAAGAAACATGTTAAGAAGAGTATAGGATATGGGGGAGTGGAGAGTTATGTATCAAAACAGCTCACTATATAGTGCTCTTCCCTCTAGTGGGCTTCTGATCCCAATCAAGTTACAAGATAAATCTTGATAAAATTCCAATTGATCTATCTTGTCCCTGGTTTTCACTGTCCCAGGAAATAAGGATAAAGTCCCTTCATCTGACTTTCAACTCTCATTATGCTAGTTCCCCTCCTTCTGGTCTTTGCCTTTATTCTTCCATAGAAACAGGATGTGGCTACATCTCTGAGCTTCACGAATGTATTCTTCTTTTCCTAATTAACGTAACATTGGTTGATAACAACATCTCACGTGCACAATATCATATCCAACTTCTGTATACACTACAGCCTGCTCACCAAGAAGAGTTTCGTTTCATCCGCTGACCCCCTTTATCCATCCTGACTCCCCCTCACTCCCTCCCCTCTGATAACCTCTACTGTGTTCTTTGTGGAATACAAAAAACAAAATCAAATGAACAAAAATAAGCCAAACAAACATGAGTGTCTTTGTAAGGAGCCTGTCCCCACTGGTGCTAAGCACTCTGATAGCTCTGCACAAAGGAGATGTGACTCAGGAAACAGATCCAGTTTGTCCTCACACCAGCAAAGGCCCAGATCTATGCAGATGGAAAACCCCAGCACATTCTCAAAAGATCTCCGCTAACTTGGCAGCAGACTCAACTACAAGCCTTCTTACTTCTGCCTGTGTGATGAAAAGAAAAACATCAGCCATCCCTGCTGGCACGAGGGACAAAAAGATGCTTCTCCAGAAAGTAAGCTTTCTGAAGACACAGTGTGCTGGTCAATAGAACACAAAAACAAACCAAAACAACAATGAATTCATAGCTATTACCAAGGTCTGTGTTGTAAACACTCCTGCTTTGGCCAGCTTCAAACTACCTGTGGGCCCTGAATTCCTAAATATCTAACAATCACCTCTTTCTAGCCAGCATGGGCCAATTCCAGCACATAGAAGACTCTGGATTCTTTAAATAGGGAAGGTAAGCCCCAAAGGCAGAAAAACAAACAGCAACAGAATTATCTATCTGATCACTGAGGCTGGCAGTTGACACAAGGAACTAAGGCAGTAAATGGAGGAGTTTGGGGGAGGAGAGCAAGCCAACGGGAAATGCTTGTGATGATCTCCTCTGAGGACTTTTTAATCAGGCAGGATATGTTCATTTGATTTAAGCGATTTACAATGTTGTAAGACAAATTCCCTCTATAACTCTGAAGCTCTTGGTAAAAGCAGGCTCCCTCTTAATCCAGTGGAGATAGTATTCCTGGGAGCAAAAGCACACCGGAGGGTTTCTAGCATGGAATAATATTCATTAATTCAACAGGGTGCTGAGGCTGAGACAAACCCAGTAAACTGGATGAATTCAGCAGAGTCAAGTAAACAGAATTAATGAAGGAAAACATCCCATCTCATCCTATGCATTCAGAAGCCCCAGCCCAGAGAGACAGGGAGCATCCCACTATCAGAAAAATAAAGGTTCAGGTGAATTCCATTTGACCTTTAAAAGCCAGTGTGATCTCAGTGAATAGCTGTATTAGAGTCAAAACAAACTGCTTTTTTTTTCATGTTTCGCCTCTATGTATCATGTGTTAGACACCAGAAATAAATAAAATGAAATTAAAATGGGGCAGACTGGAAGAGTCAGTCCCAGAGTCAGTTGCTATGAACCTAGCAGAAAATAAAGTTGGTTATAAGCAAAGTATGTGGCCAAGAAATCATAAGTAGAAAATAGACCTGAACCAAAGTCCAGGAAGCAAGCACGGGTGAGGGAGGAATAGGAGGGAAGGGTTTTCCAAATGGGCAAGTAAGATTCTGTGTCCAGAAAGTCAATACAGTTGAGTAGGACAAACATTTAGTGAGCTGAGGATAAATGAGCAGTATCTCCAGGACCAGGGACTCAGCATAAGTAGGAGGCAGAGGTCAGTATCCCAATAGACGGCTCAGGAGCTAAAGAGACAGCTTTCCTCTGGTGGTACAGCTTTCCTCCGGGGAACTGGATATGTGCGTGCATGTGTACTTAGTCGCTCAGTTATGTCTGATTCTTTGCAACCCCGTGGACTGTGGCCCACCAGGTTCTTTTGTCCCTGGGATTTTCCAGGCAAGAATACTGGAGTGGGTTGCCATTTCCTCCTCCAGGGGATCTTCCCAGCCCAGGAATCGAAGCCAAGTCTGCATTGGCAGGCGGATTCTTTACCACTGAGCCACCTGGGAAGTCCGAGGACTTGGGTGCTGATCAACAGAACAGCAGCGGATGCTCCTGGCCCAGGCATGGGCACCCCTCTTCTCCACGTGGGTGAGCAAAAGCCAGCCTGTGGCAAAGGACTGCTGGGCAGAGGTGGGGACCACAGCCTGTGGCTACAGCTGACAGTCTTCAACGGTTTTAACGGTCCCTTAGCTCTGCTTTCAGGGCATGTGGCAACGGTGTAGGCTACAACTTCCCTGATTAAACTACAAGTGGACAACTAGTCGTCATCATTTTTTTTTTCCTCTCTGTGGGAAGCAAGTTTTTAAGAAGTTCCCGTCAGCTGAAAAGTTTAATTCACCCCATGTGATGAACCTGCTGACTCTAAATAGGTGACTATCTTTCACCTTTGGAAACCATAAAGGGGAACACACTATAATAGCTTTGGTGAGAGGAGGGGAATATTTTACTGGAAAATTTGATGATCAGCAAAATAAAAACCAAGACTTACTGAACACCAAATAACCAAGAAACCCCACAGCAACTATAATATGGACCAGGAGTATCACGTCTAGCTATCTGGGGTCCTTTTTGTCCCCATCTGCACAGAGAACAATGAACTAAGGAGCAATATACTTACGAGACGGCTGCTTATTTTGAAACACTTGCATATTTTTTTTCACAGGAATAAATTCTGTTGGTCTTTAGCCCCATGCAGCTCAGAAAAGAAGAAAGTTGGCAATTAGCATGCCTCCTGCACACTCAGAAAAATCTCACACAGTCAGATACACTCTGGAATTCATCTTGGTGATTTTATTAAGTCTCACTCAGCTCTAAATTACTGATTCTGAGCTCAGAAATGGCACCACAGGGGGCTGAAGGAGGTCATTTGGATTCCCAGCATTTCCAGTCCTCCTGAGACTTCTGGTCAACACACCACTGCTGAAGAAATCAGGCAAGAATCTAAGCTGTAACCATTTCTCAAAGCCTTTGCTTCTCCCCAGCCCCCTGACACCCCCTAACTTAGACCTCCATCCTCTCCAGGAGTCTTCCCATATCCAGTCTCATCCCTCCCCAACTTCCACACAGCAACGCAGAGTGATCATTCTAAAGAACAAGTCTGATTATATGACTGCTTTGTTTAAATCCACAGCATCAATTCCTATTGAGACGCAGGACTGACTCCTCAACCTGACATGATGTGGCCTCTGCTTTCATCCCTAGCTTTATCTCTCACCATGGTCCTCATCACAGGTCCCTATGCTCTAGTAACACTCAATGTCAAGTCCTGGAGCACCCTCCTCTCTCCCATTTCTGGAACTTTATATCTGCTGTGCCCTCGGGTGAAAGAGTGACTCCCGCATCTTTGCCTAATTAAGTCTGATTCACTCCTTCCACGTTGGAGGCAGTTTACTCTGGGAAGCTTGTCCTGATCCCAAGACTTGAGTGAGGCACTCGGCAGCGCTGGCCAGCATCTGCCAGAGCCCTTGTCACACACTCCTTTCTAACGCGCTCTGATTGCTTATCGGGTGGTCACGGCCACACTGTCTGAACTCTGAAAAGTCAGGCGCAGGGCTGGTCTGGTTCACAGATGCATCTCCAGCATGCAGCATAAAGCCTGCACACAGTAGGTGTACAATCAATATCTACTGAATATACAAAAGAAAATAAGAAGCTTTGATAAATATAATAAAAGGAAGTATTATCCCCAGTAATTAAAGAAACTTGGCTTCCCTGGTGGCTCAGGGGTTAAAGTGTCTGCCTCCAATGCGGGAGACCCGGGTTTGATCCCTGGGTTTGATCCCTGGGTCAGGAAGATCCCCTGGAGAAGGAAATGGCAACCTACTCCAGTATTCTTGCCTGGAGATTCCCATGGACGGAGGAGCCTGGTAGGCTGCAATCCACCGGGTCACAGAGTTAGACACGACTGAGCGACTTCACTTTCACTTTCAATAACACTTGAATGAAACCTCAACTTTTTTTTTTTTTCTGATTTTGTGTGTGTGCACAAATCTCTGAGACAATCACAGCTAAGATTAGGGGGTTGGTGGCCAAGTGTTAGTTTGTAACCTCCGGAGTTACCCCAGATGAAGTCTGAAACTGGCCCTCATGCACAGAAGCAAGGAGACACAGAAAAGAAGAGGCCAATCATCCAGATCGGTAGGTGGCAGGTCTAGTAAGCAAAGAGACTCACTCAAAAGGCTCATCTGAGTGGACGAACCCCGCCCCCCATACACACCAGAATCTTGAAAGTTTATATAGAGCCTTTAATTGGGTTCAGTCACATAGTCACTCCAGACGTTGATTCACTCAACAATTACTCTCTCACGGCTGTGTCCTTGCAAACAGCTCCTACTGTGGGAACAGTGGGCAGAGAGTGTATTCCAAGGATGGGGCTGTGGAGGCTCTGATTACCCAGCTCCTGCTCAAAAGTCAACTGGAGGGCACATTCTCTCGATGAACTCCCCCAACAGCAAGGCATGAAAGCTGGGAGAGCTCCACCTTGCCTCAAGTCCTCTGCAAGGTTTTTCCTAGAGCCTGTGCTAGACAGTCCTGATTGAGATACTGCCCCCTCAACGGCTGCACATGGGAAGATCTGACTTCTAGCAAAGAGAAGAGCCTCACAGTGTTCTTGCATGCACACAACATTTAAAGCGCAAAAGAAGCCACCCTGCCATCTACGATTATCTTCAGAGAATTTTTAGGCTGTCAACGGTTTTCCATTTTCTTCAAATTCTTGGAAGAAAAAAAATTCACATTGCAGACAGTTTCATTTGTCCATTTCATTTTTTAATGGGAATATATTAAGGTGAGAGGAGATAAAAATCTAAAAATCAAAGAAAGGACCATTTTCTTGACACTCTATAGCATCAGTCAAAGGGCGAATGCAGAGAGGAGGCCAGCTGAGGTAGAAGAAGGAAGCTGGCCAGTAAGAAAGTCCCACTCGCCTGTCTCTCTGCTCTCTTGAACTTGTTATTGCTACACAGACCTTGTCTCAAGAAAGTGCCACCCACACCCAGCAGCTGCTAAGAAGCCCTGACTAATTACCTGTCAGAGAGAATGAGAGAGAGAGAGAGAACCACAGCCAGTCTTTCCTAACTACCTCCAAGGGAACCAAAGCGATTATAAGGGTTTGAGAGGCTTTGGTGGTAGCAGCCCTTTCTCATCTGCTCTCCTTACAAAGCAGTCTACAAACATGTCTTAGCAGCAGGACATCAACAAGACGTTAAGCATCCACTCCATACCTGGCCCTGTGTTTGGTGTGGTCCAGTATTTAAGGAAAGTATAATAAGTAGAGCCTATGCCCTCACAGAATTTCAAATCTCACTGGAGAGCAAATACACATGAAAAACAGAAAGATACACTAAGCACCTATGCACAGAGAGATTTGCTGAAAACAAAGCATGATAGTCCAACTTGCCAGACCACAGTGAAATACCTTTCACAAGCACTAGGTCTAAAATCAAAAAGCCTCAGAACGCCCAGTGACACTCCCTTACACCACTGGTGGGATTGTAAAGTGGTGTGACCACTTTGGAAATCTATTTGGCAGTTTCTGATAACATTAAATATACACTTGACCCAAAGAGCTTACTGTAGCACCCAAAAGACATGAAAATATATGTCCACCAAAAGGCTTGCATGAGAAGGTTAATGGCCTTCTTACTCATAAGTAGTCAGAGCTGGAAACAACCTCAAGTGTCTACTAACAAAAGAATGGAAACATTGTGGTAAATCTTTACAACGGAAAGCTACCCAGTGATTAAAAATAGTATCTATTGATATGTGAATGAATCTCAAAATATTATGTTGAGTGAAATAAACCAAACACAGATGAGTGTATATTGTATGATTCCATTTGTATGAAATCCAAATACAGGAAAAATGAACACATTATGAGAGAAATCAGAAAGTTGTGGCCAGTACTAGTTACCAAAAAGATGCAGAGAGGGATTTCCTGATGGTATGGTGGTTAAGACTCTGCCCTTCCAATGCAGGGGGTCCAAGTTCGATTCCTGGTCCGGGAACTAAGACACCATAGGCTGCATGGCATGACCAAAAACACAAAAAGATGCAAAGAATTTTCTGAGGGGATGGAAATTTTACATCTTCTTTTGGGTGGTAACTAGGTAAGTGTGTATCTACTTTTCAAATTCATCAAATTTGTCTTAAATCCACAAGTTTTATTTTATGTTAATTATTTCTCAATTAAAAAGAAAAAAGCTTTATTTGCCAATATGGCAAAAGGACCTCTATTCCGAGTCACCAGATCATCCTAGTCTGTGTAACTTTACCACCCAGAGGTCCTTCTTTCTTAAACCATTTATTTGCCCCAAACTTCCCAGAAGAGAAACTTAACATCTCCAGGTTTTGAGGATAGCTATGGTCTTTGGAGAAGGCAGATATTAGTATCTCATTTTACAATAAGGAAACAGAACCTCAGAGGGATCAAACAACTCTCCCAATGTCACCCAGCTGGTAAATCATAGAACAAATATTCAATGTCAGACCACCTGTCTTTAAAGTTAATGCTCTTTTCTGTAACCCTATGACATCATTCTGTTCCCCCAAAATTCAGTACCAAGATTCTGTATTTGAGTTTCTCAGGGAAGAGGAGATTAATACCCATTAGCAGGAATAGGGAAAAGCACCCACTTACAATGGATCTGACAAATCTTAACCTCCAAAAGATATGAAGACTTCCTACAACTCAGTGAAGAGAAGCCCCTGAAGAATGGCTAGAAGATCTGAAATATCAATTTGTAGAAGAAACTTTTAAAAGGCAAAAAAAAAAAAAAAACAAGGTCAGGCTTGTTAACAGTTAAAGGACCACAAAGTAAATAATCAAATACGAATTCTGTCTGTAAGTTTGTCAAGTGTTTTTAAACACAGATAATAGCCTATGTTGGCAAGAATGTGGACTATTCATATATGTGGTGTAAGAGAGTCAAACTGGCATAGCCTTTTGGAAAGACAAATGGCTTCCCTCATAGCTCAGTCAGTAAAGAATCTGTCTGCAATACAGGAGACCCAAGCTCAATTCCTGGGTCGGGAAGATCCCCTGGAGAAGGAAATGGCAACCCAGTCCAGTACACTTGCCTAGAGAATCCCATGGACAGAAGAGCCTGGCAAGCTACAGTCCATGGGGTTCCAAGAGTCAGACACGACTTAGCGACTAAACCACCACCATCTATCAAAATATTAAACATAAATTCACCCCAACTCACAATCCCACTTTCATTGCACAGAAATACTAACACAAATCTTCAAAGACATATATCCAAGGATTTTCATTAAGTGTTGTTTGCAATGAGAGTAATTAGAAGCAATATAAATCCCTATGAAGAAGGAACTGATTAAATAAATGACACTAAATCATATAGTAAAGTATTATGCAACTGTTAAAAAGAATAAAGTGGTCTTAAAAGAACAAAGAAAGGATTATATTTGGAAAGTTGTCCATGATAAATAACTAAGTGGGAAAAGTACAGTGCACAAAATAAACATAAAATGTTGCTATCTTTATTTTAGGGCAAAGTAGGAAGAAGCTAAACTATGCCCTGAGCAATGATTCCTCACTCACTACACTTTCAGGGATTGAATAAGATTAAGTATTTGAGCATAGTAGGAACTCAAATACAGTTTGAAATTTAATTTCAGGAATGCTAAGAGGACAGATGCTGGTTCTTGGCAGGAATCCTAGGAGTAGAGGCAAGGTGCCATCTTGATAATCCACTAAGATATAAATGACAGCAATGTTTTTTGTTTCTTCAGGACATCAGAGTTTATGGAGTACTCTCACATGCATTCTCTCATTTAATCTAATACACTCATCAATTTCTGGAGGTTGGCATTGTCATCCTCATGCTGTGACAAGGAAACCTTCCAACAGGTGAAATGGATAACATATGTCAACTCTAGAAACACATCAAACCTGATCAATTCCCCCACGGGACCTCCGGCTCCTATCACAGTACATCACAAAAGGGTGAGGAGGTGCTCAAAAATTCACTTGGTGAGTGTGTGAATGAGTGAGTGAGTGAAAGTGAGCAAGTCAACCCCCAGGTCTTCCATCAGTCGACAGAACCTCTTTGTGCTCACCGACTCGGGTCCTTGGACTCTAACCAACAGAAATTTCAGTAAGAATTGATGAGACGCCAGAAGAGGAACTCGGGCAAGGCTTTATTGGGACTCCTTCCACAGCACAAGAGAATGACAACAAGTAACAGGGACCCTGTTGGCTCTCCGCGAGGGCAGCCTGGCTCCTTTAATGGGTGAAAGTGGGGGCGGATCAGTGGATTGGGAAGGTGGGATGGGATGACTTGGGAGGTCTGCTGACCCCTTTGGAGGTGTTGTGTGCAGGGCTCATGCACAATACCCTGCTTTTGCTCCTGGCGCCTCAGAAGTGGTTGTTGGGTTTTGGCCTTTTTGTATCTTACTGTTCATAATTATTTATAAATAATTATTTATCATAATAAATACAATTATTTTTAGTTCCTTATAGCCTCTTTGTATTCTGTTGCTCGAGGAGATGTTGATCGAGGTGTAAGTGCTCCAGTAAAGGGCCCCAGGTCCTAAACTATCCCATTTCCACTTGCTGCCACCACTGCCAGGAGGCAGGCAGGCAGGAGGTGATCACTACGAGACAAGATCACAGGAACAGAAACCAGAATGTCCTGCGGCCTCAGCCCCATCCCCTACAGTAGTGAGAGCCAAACTCTGTAGGGCAGAAGCAAGCACCTAGTTCTGAGCACCTCTGCAGCAGAGGTGCAGGCTTATGTAGGCCAGCAGATGCCAAGAGGGCAGACGCTGGGGCTCAGCCATTTCTGTAAGTCCTCTACTCCATGATGCCTCTTGCATCAAAACGGGGGAGTGCTACAGAGACCTGACTTCACCGTTCTGCTCTCTCCCCTCTACCTTCATGGACGGAGGCACATCCTGTACCTTCTCTGAATCTGTTTGCTCATTTGCAAGAAAGAGATGCTCATAGTTGCTCCCCAGCAGGTATATGAAGCATTAATGGGATCATGTAGGTAAAGGACAGTATCCGATACCTGGCAAACACTCAATAGTTTGCAATTCGTTTCTAATTAAGACACAGTAGGGAAAACATCAAAAATATCACAGAAACCTTGCAGAGAATACATGAAGCAAAGATGGATGTGTACAAATGTGTGTGTGCATGTGTAGACATTCGTGTGTGTGAATGTGTTTAAGGAGAGCAGGGAGCCAAGGTCCTTTGCAGAGGTGGGCTAGTGTTTTTGGTAACAGAGAAAAGGCTATTTCAAAGAAGCTCTCTGAAGAGAGAGGTTCTCAAACTGTGTTACTGCCCTTTTGGAAAACCATTAAGACAGTTCTCGGGCCCAGACTAAAGGTTGGAGTCGCCCCGGGCAGCTCTCCCCTACCTGAGCGGCCTCTCTAACATCCTTTCACACACATCGGTACAATCGGGGCTCCTGTAGGAAGAAGGCATTCTAATTGGAAGCTTGCTGTTCCATCATTCAGCCCCCCAAGCAGTGATGTTTCGTTACCTGATTATTGTAAAGAATGAAAGCCATGCCACAATTTGCTGTGCTTTTCTGATTCAATCACGTTTGTTAATCAAGAGTCTCTATTCCAACATGGTACCAAAGTGTTAGCACTTCAAATTGGAGATGCCTCTGTTAGCAATTTTGCTCAGAGTCTATAAACACTGGGGAAATGAAAAGAAATAGCTTTTCTGTTATCACTCTCGTCTCCCACCTGAGATCCTTCACATTCCCATTGTTAATAGAGCAGCGCCAATCACAGGGACTCAGCTGCATTTTCCCCACTGGCAACGTTGCCGTGATACTGTGAGCAGGCTGCACCAGAGGGCAGAGCCTGGGCTGAGCCATCACTCTCACTACAAGCCTCTAACACAAGATCTTAAAAAATGTCATGGAGTGGCCCAGGCAACAAAGAGGAAGGGGAGAACAATCCAGAACAATCATGGGCCTCCCCAACACCCTTGCTCATAAATCGAGCATATCTCCAGCAAAATTTCTGCTGCTTTCTGTTTCTTTCCAAAAAAGAAAAAAGTGCAGCTATGGTATGCTCCTCACCAGCCTGCCAGAATCCTGATGAGCATACATGGGGAAAGACGCCTTGACTGGTGCAGGCTGCCTACCCTTTATCAGGGAGTAGGGTCACGTGGTCATCTATCTGTTTTAAGGGCATTAGAGGCCGTGGGAATCGGATGCATATTCATGCAGAAAGCCATAGGGTTGAGGAGGCCAGTGAGGAGGGAGAGAGAGTTGGCTGAGTATTGTTAAGGTAAAAGCATACAGGTTGGCCTCTTCCAATAGCCTCTACATGAGATATCTGCTATAGCCTCCAAGTAATATTCTTGAAAAGACCAACACAGAAGTTCCGGTTTTAGGACACTAAATGCACAGATCATTGTCTTAACCCTGGTAAATAAAAATGAGCATAGCCAGGCCTGGCCCTTGAGGAACTCACCTTCCAAGACAGTCCTTGGAATTCCCCAGCAGTCCAGTGGTTAGGACTCCCCTTCCAATGCAGGAGGTTAAGGGCTCAATCATTGCTGGTGGTTGGGAAACCAGGATACCGCATACCCCGTGGAGTGCGGTCAAAAGAAGGAGAAGGTCCACCTGCTTACCTGTTGCTCACATAGCTCAGGCTGTGTGCAAGACCCAGAGATGAAGCAGGGGCTCGTCTGGACTCTCAGGGCATATGGAAGGCAGGGTGGGGGGACAGGGCAGGAAGCACATAGAAGAGCTTCCAGGGCCGGCAGTGACAACAAAAAAGAATCATCTTCTTCAGACCTAAGTCCTCTGAGGTTGGAACTGGAACAGGCAAGAGAACAGAGTTTACTTTGCTTACTACTTAGATAACTTTAATTCTACTTCCTGTCTCAAAGACTGTAAAACTCCTGTACAGATGTCAGAGTCTCAGGGCCTGACTGGTTTGCAAAACGAGCTTTCACTCACGCCTATCAGCTCCCAGCCCAGTCCTCAAGCCACATCTCTGATAGGAAGAAAGATTAAAATTAGTCAGCCAAAGAGAACTGTATCAAGTAATGCATGTGCTGGCAATATAAAAATTAAAATATGCACATTTCTCCAACTCTTTACCAAGACTGAGGACAATCATTTTAATTTTTCACTTCAGTAGATGTTTTAATTAAGCTTGAGCCATACAATGGAATAGCATTCAGCCATTAAAAATCAAATTTTGAAAAAACACTGACAGAATACAATACTGATACAGCTTGAATTGTGTTCCAAAAAAGATACAAAGAGGTCCCAAACCCTCACTACCTATGAATGTGACCTTGGTTGGAAATAAGACCACTGCAGATGTAATCATGCTGAGATCAGGTCAGTTAAGGTGAGTGCCAGTCATTATAAGTGTCTTTGTAAAAAGAGAAAAATACCAGTGAAGACACAGACACAGGGACAGAACATTATATGATGACAGAGGCAGAGGTCAGAGTGATGGAGCTACAAGCCAAGGATTGCCAGCCATCACCAGAAACTAGGAAGAGTCAAGGAAGGATTCCATCCAGAGTCACAGGCCCTGCTGACAACCTGATTTTGGACTTAAACAGTCTACAGAACTGTAAGAGAGTACATCTCTATTGCTTTATGCTCTCCAGTTTGTGGTACTTTGTTACAGCAGCCTGAGGAAACTAATAAATTCACCGCATATCATTAAATGAAGAAATAAATAGAAAAAGCAAAACTTTTATTTGCTAACCGGTGAGTTATTAGTATATTTTTCACCATATATTTACTGGATCTCTTAGTTTCTTATGTGAATTATCTGTTCACACACTTTCAGGAAAGGTAATTCTTGAGGTTGAGAGTTAGCACTCCAGCCCAGGGCTCTGGGCACTCCAGGCATGAACATTTGGCCAGCCCCTCAAGTCTCCTTTGCTCTACTCAGAGCAGGAACTCAATGCTCTGAGGGTTAAAGATCTCGCCTCCATTGCCTCTTAGTTCCCTTCCAAGAGCTGGTCTGGCCACTGACCTAGGATTCCTCTTTGGCACAGAACAGATTTAATGCAAAATTATTTAGTTAAATTAGTTAAATTTAGTTAAATTAGTTAAATTACCCCCAGTGTTTCAAACACATTACCTGTTCCAGGACTACAGAATCAATACAAGTACCACAGCTTGGGATTCAACATTGAATAAATTGCCTGATCAGACTCACTGCTATCAAGCTTTGGGCTGAGCTTCCTTGGAATTTAAGATAGGTCCAGTTGGCCAAGATGCATATATCCTTCCCTTCCTTTCCTTCTTCACACACGCTTTCCACCCTCAAACCCCACCACTGTGGAGTGGGAACTCACAGGCATGAGAATCTTCAGCCTTGCTCAGGGCCCCTTCCCATCTTCAGCAAGCCCCAGCCCCTCTCCCTCCCCAGAGGAAGGTGGCCACAGGACAAGGCTGTTGATAAGGGGGCAGGGCATGACCATTTTACAGGAGATACTGTATGGCATCAGTTGCTTGCTAAGTAGCTTCAAACTATACACCCTCCTATACTTAGAATATTATATTCTAAATACAATCGGCAATCATTAAAATTTTTCACAAGTAACCTATTATCTGTTTTAATCCCAAACTAATGATTCTCAAATTGGGAATACTCAAAGTAGCTATCGAGTATAAACTCTGATTCTCTTATAGCCCTTATGTGTTGCTTTATGTACATGCATGGTTTTAGGTAATGCATAGGTTTCCATATTAGACTATGAGCTCTTAAGTTCAGGGTCATGATTTACTTAATTTTGTGTCTTCCCGGCTTTATCTTGCATGGTATATGCTCGATATACTCAATGTTCTTTTTTTTTTTTTTTTGAAAAAAATTATCAAAAGCTTAATCTGAACATCTTCAGTCCAAAACTGGGACATGTAGAGAGAGGTACAGGAATAATCAGGATACCCTTAAGGAGCAGTAGTTGGAACAGTTTAGAGAAGGTCTCTCATGTGAGCTGACCTTTCAACTGAACCTTAAAAGATGATTATGATTTCATCAAATGGGAGGGGGAGTCATACAAGAACCAGCACAAGATGGTGCACAAGCAAGTCTTTGGAAAACTGTAATTAGCTTGCTATGGCCGGAGCATAAGATGGCCAGAGGACACAATGGAAAGGTAGAAAAAGTTAAAGCACTTTTTCCGATTAGCCCTTCACCAATAATGAGCATAGGGCTTCCCAGGTGGCACAGTAGTAAAGAATCCCCTTGCCAGTGCAGGAGACTCAGGTTCAATCCCTGGGTCGGGAAGATCCCCTGAGGAAGGAAATGGCAACCCACTCCAGTATTCTTACCAGGGAAACTCCATGGACAGAAGGGCTTGGTGGACTACAGTCCATGGGGTCACAAAGAGTCGGACACGACCAAGTGACTGAGCACAATGACGATGAATAACGAGCATAGTCATTGTACTGTGGTCTGTTCTCTACTTTGACTCCAATCTTTCTTTCATTCAGCAAATACATTGAGTATCTACAGAACTGGGGGCACTTTGCTAAGATTCATGTATCTGCCTTAATTCCACCCCTACAGCAGGTCATCCATTGCTTCAGAAATGTTATATGGATGTTTAATGTAGTTTGCCTTAGTTCTGATCTCACAGGATAAGCTAGAGAGTGCATCTTTCTTTCCTTAATATCTTTCAAAACAATCTGCATAAGTGTTTTATAGACACTGTTTAATAAATGCTTTCAAACTGAGTTGAGCTAATCTCAACTGGAAGGAGAGTAGAAGGAAGAGGGCTAATAGGTAGAAAGAATAAATATGAAAAGGAAGACCTAGAAAAGAAAATATCAGTGCAAGGAAGGAAATCATTAGAGCTGAGAATAAAGGAGATTTCATTAAAATATGTTAAAGAGCATAGAATCTGAAGTTGAGAAGGGATGAATCTTAGGTTTTGATGGATTTCTACAAGCCACCACTTAAGTGGTGAAGAAGAATAAATAGTCCTCTACCATTCTCTCTAATGCCAAGGTTCTAGGCAGTATACAGCAATATTACTTTCACCCATATTTGACAAGGCAACTGTAAGACTATTTAAATATCCCCAAAGGTGTGGTCCTTATGCCAATGTTCTGAGCCACCTGGCAAAAGGTGGAATGGTAGTTACAGCAGCTGAAATAACTCCTCAGTCCTGGGAAAATTAGGCTGATAAAAACTCAAAACATTTTCTAAAAGTCACAATACTCTTTTTTCGTTATTTCAAAAATACAGTATTCAAGTTCTGAGCCTGTGAAACCAGAGGACCCTGACTGGATTATATTATGCACCACATTCATTATTTCTGACAGGCCAAGTTAACAGCGCTGTTTCTAACTTCTGCAAATCACACTGCTCTTCAAATCTGTTGCTTCCTGATAGAAGAGACATCCCTCCAAAGTCCCGTTTCTCCACTAGGGTCTTGGTGGGCATATGGGCCTCACCACAGTGATACATAACCCTCTTGTACTGTTGTTATTACAGCAGGTTCAAGCGGACCTTGGGCAAATGATGACTAATGACACCTCCTCCTCCTCGGGTGTGGAATGAATCAGATACCACACCAGGAAGCAGTGGAAATAGAAGGAGATTATGAATCAGGAGGCGTGGGTCTTAGTTAAAAGTTTTGTCTCTAGCTAGTGAGGAACTCTTGCAAAAGTCCCTCCAGGCATCCCTGATGAGCTCCTCTTTAAAATGAGTTCTCATGAAACTTTAACATCACTGACTCTCCACTACTCCCCCCAAGTCTAACTGACTTGCTATTTATTGTGAAATAGGTTTTATATTTTCACTGTCTGAACGCATTGGAAGGCAAACTATTCCACCCAGGTATCTGGACACCTGCTGAAAAGCACCCAGCTTATGTTTATCTGTCTCCATGACAGCAATTTGAAACAGAGGAAGCCTTTGGCACTGGTTCCTCTGGAACTTAGAGAAGCTGCTTTATACAAGGTCTGCCATTTAGTTAGATGGCATTTTTTTAGGGCTTGTGCATGCAACCAGCAAAGTTGGAGCCCAGGTAAGCTGGGAGAATGAAGCTATCACAAACACTGAGGCATTTTACATTATGCAAGCATGCTTCCATGTCTCCAAGAATTCAAAGCACTAATTAGACTATCAGTTTCTATTAGAACTGAAAGAAAGAGAAGGAAGGAAGGAATAGAGAAAAAAAATGGGAAGGAAGAAGTAAAGTTGTCTTTGTTTCAGAGTGATATGATCTTATATAAACTTCTAAAGACTCTACCAAAAAAAAAAGTTAGAACTGATCAATAAATACAGTAAAGTTTTAGGAGACAAAATAAACATACAAAAGTTAGTTGTGAGACTTCCCTGGTGGGACGGCCCCTCCTAACCCAGGGAACCCAGATTCGATCCTTAGGGAACTAGATCCCACAGGTCACAACTAAGAGCTTGCATGCCACAACTAAAGATCCCCCCATGCCGCAGAGAAGATCAAAGATCCAGCATGCCACAGTGAAGACCAGGGGAAGCCAAATAAATAAATAAATAAATAAATAATTTAAAGTAAGTTGTTTTTATATACATATATACATCTCAATTCATTGTATTTTCCTTTACTGTGCTTCACAGAGTTACATTTTTTACAAACTGAAGGTCTGTGGCCACCCGTCATCAAGCAAGTGCATCAACGCCATTTTCCGATAGGCTTTGCTCATTTGGTGTCTGTGTGTCACATTTTGGCAATTCTTGCAATATTTCAAATTTTTTCATTACTATTACATGTGTTATGGTGATCTATTATCAGTGATCTTTTTTATGTTACTATTACAAAAAGCTTATAACTTGCTAAAGGCTCAAATGATGGTTAGAATTTTTCAGCACTAAAGCATTTTAAAATTATTTTTATTTTCAGATATAATGCTATTGCACACTTAATACATTACAGTATAATATAAATATAACTTTTACATGCACTGGGAAACCAAAAAATTGCTAGGATTCCCTTTATTGCTATAATTGCTTTGTTGCAATAGGCTGGAAGCAAATATGCAATATCTTCGAGGTGTGACTATATGCAAACTGAAATATCTGAAAGAGAAAAAAGTGCTCCATCCTGTCACCCACCCCCACTCACTCAAGGCTAAGTACTGCTGCACCCTCTGTCCACATGAATCTGTAATGATTTCCTGCAAAGAGGGAGGCTGGGTCTCAGAACTGACCAAACAGAATTTTTCAGCCCAGGCCAGGATTTCAGAAAATGTGAAATTTGATCCTGATCATTGGGAACCTGCCATCATGGTGAAGCAGAAAAAAGCAGACAAGACATCTGTTCTGTCCAGGAACACAGAGCGCATACTAATCACAAGCTACCGCCTGGTACAGAACGCTGCGGCCTTGGCGTGGCAGGCTCTCTGCCAGGCAGGCAAAGACTGACCAGGCTGCAGTCAGCCCAGGAGCAATTGAGGCCACCACCAAAGTGTCCAGTGGCTGAAGGTTCTGCCTCTCATCAGTGAGTAAACAAATTATATGGAGCCCCTTCTCCATCCTCCTAAGGATCCAACATCCTAGGAACAAATATGAGAACTGAACCTGCAAGCTGAATCTTCTGCTTTTTTATTCCCTAAGCCTGTCACAACACTCTCTTCTCTCCTCCATTTATCCAAAACATATCAACCTGTCAAGGCTCATCTCCAGATCCCATCACTCACTTACTAATTTATTCATTTACCATAAATGAGTACTCAGTTTTTACAAATTGATGGTACTAGTCATAGTGTAGATTACATGGTGGATGGTGGGTAAATTCTTGCTTCAGGAGTTTACAAGCATAACAAGGGAGAGTAAATAGATAAATAAATAATGCCAATGCAAGGCAAAATGGTTGTCTGAGGAGGCCTTATAAATAGCTGAGAAAAGAAGAACAGCTAAAGGCAAAGGAGAAAAGGAAAGATATACCCATTTGAATGCAGAGTTCCAAAGAATAGAAAGGAGACATAAGAAAGTCTTCCTCAGTGACCAATGCAAAGAAATAGAGAAAACAATAGAATGGGAAAGACTAGAGATGTCTTCAAGAAAATTAGAGATACCAAGGGAATATTTCATGCAAAGACAGGCACAATAAAGGACAGAAATGGTATGGACCTAATAGAAACAAAAGATATCAAGAAGAGGTAGGAAGAATAAACAGAAGAACTATACAAAAAACATTTTAATGACCCAGGTAACCATGATGTTGTGATCACTCACCTAGAGTCAGACATCCTGGAATATGAAGTCAAGCAGGGCTTAGGAAGCATCACTGCGAACAAAGCTAGTGGAGGTGATGGAATTCCAGTTGAGCTATTTCAAATCCTAAAAGATAATGCTGTTAAAGTGCCTCATTCAATATGCCAGCAAACTTGGAAAACTCAGCAGTGGCCACAGGACTGGAAAAGGTCACTTTTCATTCCAATCCCAAAGAAGGGCAACACCAAAGAATGTTCAAACTACCGCACAATTGTACTCACCTCACACACTAGCAAGACAATGCTCAAAATTCTCCAAGTCAGGCTTCAACAATACATGAACTGTGAACTTCCAGATGTTCAAGTCAGATTTAGAAAAGGCAGAGGAACCAGAGGTCAAAATGCCAACATCCATTGGATCATTGAAAAAGCAAGAGTTCCAGAAAAATATCTACTTCTGCTTTATTGACTATGCCAAATCCTTTGACTGGGTGGGTCACAACAAACTGTGGAACATTCTTAAAGAGATGGGAATACCAGACCACTTGACCTGCCTGCTGAGAAATCTGTATGCAGGTCAGGAAGCAACAGTTAGAACTGGACATGGAACAACAGACTGGTTCCAAATCGGGAAAGGAGTATGTCAAGGCTGTATATTGTCACCCTGCTTATTTAACTTATATGCAGAGTACATCATGTGAAATGTGCTGGAAGAAGCACAAGCTGGAATCAAGATTGCAAGGAGAAATATCAGTAACCTCAGATATGCAGATGACACCACCCTTATGGAAGAAAGAGAAGAATAACTAAAGAGCCTCTTGATGGAAGTGAAAGAGGAGAGTGAAAAAGTTGGCTTAAAGCTCAACATTCAAAAAACTAAGATCATGGCATTCTGTCCCATCACTCCTCATGGCAAATAGATGGGGAAACAGTGGAAACAGTGACAGACTTTATTTTCTTCGGTTCCAAAATCACTGCAGATGGTGATTGCAGCCATGAAATTAAAAGACGCTTGCCCCTTGGGAAAAAAGCTACGACCAACCTAGATAGCATATTAAAAAGCAGATGTTACTTTGCCAACAAAGGTCCATCTAGTCAAAGCCATGGTTTTTTCCAGTAGTCATGTATGGATGTGAGAGTTGGACCATAAAGAGAGCTGAGCAACCAAAGAATTGATGCTTTTGAACTGTGGTATTGTAGAAAACTCTTGAGAGTCACTTGGACTGCAAGGAGATCCACCCAGTCAATCCTAAAGGAAATCAGTTCCAAATATTCATTGGAAGGACTGATGCTGAAGCTGAAACTTCAATACTTTGGCCACCTGATGCAAAGAACTGACTCATTGAAAAAAAAAAAAAAAAAAAACCCTGATGCTGGGAAAGATTGAAGGCAAGAGGAGAAGGGGACAACAGAGAATGAGATGGTTGGATGGCATCACCGACTCAATGGACATGAGTTTGAGTAAGCTCCTGGAGTTGGTGATGGACAGGGAAGCCTGGTGTGCTGCAGTCCATGGTCTCACAAAGAGTCAGACACAACTGAGCAACGGAACTGAATGCAAGGCAAAAGTAAAAGTAGCAGTACAAGACAGGTAAGGATAGAGATTTCCATATATGTGTGTATATATAGTCAAAATAAAGAACAATGAATCATACTCAAACATATCAAAGAACACTGTATGAAAAAGAGGCCGGTCATGCTAGGACCAAATGGGCAGCACTTGGAGACACAGATATGTTGGGGAAAGCACAGAAAACCACTGAAGTAAATAAAGGGAAGGAAGGAGGTGCAAGCTGTGTTTGAAGAACACAGCATATGTTCAGTGAGATGAGAAACGAACTTGGAAGGCAAGCCATGAAATCTAAGGTTACAAAGGCAGGCTGAGGCCAAATCACAGCTTCCCTCTGGAAAACAGCTCAGGAGTCTGCAACCTCACCTGACCTCTCTTCTCCATGACTTTCCAAAATGCTTCTGTTTGTATCTCTCCCTTTGTGCTCTAAATGGCAGACACTCAATAAATGTGTGTTGAATAATGAATTAATAAGATAACCACTGGTAAATGTTTCTATGTAATATAACTCAGGGAAATTGTGCAGTGTGTTGGAAGTGAACACTTAGCTTCTTCAAAATGATCTTCTCTGTTCCCTAATGCTTGTTAAGCTGATAAATAAAAACCATGGTTTGTACAAGGCAAAATAATGCTGATAATTCACATTTTAAGGACATCTTGGCATATGTAACTGATATCTTACTTTATCTCACTGATTCAAGTCACTTCAGATAGAAAGAACTCCAAAGGGACATAGAAAACACTGTGCAAATATTGGATGTTATTTTACGTGTAGAATGGCTGTGCAAATATTAACTATTTTAGTGATCATTTTCATCACAGGCCACTTACCAGGGGTCTGCAGAAAGTCTCATGAAGCAGGGATCGTTGTATTTATATGCTACCTTGCCCACACCTACACACATTTTTCTGAGGTGCTCACAGATAATTTTCTAGGGTGCTTGCCTTCGTGTATTTGTGTGTTTCTCTTAAATATCATCATTTAAATCATTTTCTCCATCATTCTTCCGTCTCATCGGGGTCAGGGACAAGAGGAGACACTGAAAGTGTCCAACCGCTGACAGAAGTGAGAAGGTTCTCTCAGGTGGGCAGCGCTTCGCCAGCCGCGCAGTTCCTCACCTCGTGTCTCATCAAGGACAAAAAAAAATAGGCTCCGGAGAAGCCTCTACCAATGGGGGTGGTGTGAGTCTGCCTCTCCGACCATCTAAAAAAACACGCATGTGGAGCCTGCTAGGTCCATTCATGGTGCTGGGCAGGAGAAGAACACTGGACAAGGTAGAGAAGGTGTCTGGCCCCGCGCTTGCACAGGGCACGGGACCCCGCCTTCCAGAAGGCCCAGGGACCACCCGACCCCGGACGCAGGCAGGAAGCAGGGCTGGCCAGTCCAGGCCCCGCCCACTCGCTGCACATCCGCGCCCCTTCGGCGGCGGCGGCGGCGGCGGCTGCGCGGGCCTCGGCTGCGCGGGCACGCGGGACGCCCAGCTGTCAATCACGCGCAGGGCTGAGTTCGGCTAGGCGGGAGCGGCGGCGGCGGCGGCGGCGGCGGCGATGGGACCCCAGCGAGAGATCTGCGGCTAGCTGGCTGCATTTGCTCCACGGGTCAGGGGATCGCAAGGGGGCAGGTAAAGCCTTGCGGAGCCCAGGGGTGAGGTTTTCTAGGCTCGATTTGTCTTACTCCCTTCTCCTCCCTTTTTCTTTCCTTCCTCTCTCCTCATGCACAAATATTCATATTCTCTGTCTTTCACACACACGCGCGCGCACACACACACACACACACACACACACACACCTAATTCGTCTACGTTTATTATATGGGCACAAATCTCTATGAAATCCATGCATGTTAAAATCCACCAATACGTACAAATTAGGAGTAACCAACTCCATTCTTTGGCGGTTTGTGGTTTATGTTATGTAAGAATTTGGGAGGTATACAGGGTGAACTCAGGAGTTTCTTTCCTGTGAGACAAGAAAAGTTGTAATATTAGACGATAGTAAAAATACATGGATTTGGGGTTTGCAAAGCTGAATTGATTTCTTTTCCAGGCTGAATGTATCCGCTCCTTGCCCTTTCCTCTCCTTCGCCTTATCTGAAGATGTTTGAGTTTTTGATATGATCTCAGCACCTACTTTGTGTTGTTAGAATGGGGCATTGGGTGCGGGTCCGACCAAAGCTGATTGACCTCAAAGGAAACAGCCGGAGTTGAACAGCTTTTATTTACTTAATTGGTTCCTGGCTCTGTACCAGAAATATTTTCAGCACCTTGAACAGCTCCTTGGGCGCCAGACCAGGCCAGCCTCTGGTGAAGGGCATGTGTGGAGTCGGTTTTTTTCAAAGAAAGAGAGGTCGGTGACAGATAAAAAGAAGGATCATTTAATGAGAGAGAGAGGCACGGACGAAAGACAGACAGGCTTGTTTTCTGTTACTTATCCAGACCCTGAAATACAATAAAATTTCAGGACAAACTAATGTCTTGAAGAAGGTTGGTTTGGGCCATGGTACATACAAAGTGAACCAGGAAAATATTGAAGACAGTTTTTCAGGCCTCAGCCATGCTTACACACCTCAAGCCTTTGAGATCCTCCTGAAGATGGATGGGGAACTGTTCATCAGAAAGAATTCTTAACGCCTCTTGAGAAATATAGCCCCAGTTATTATTTTCTTTCACATGACTAGAGTAATGTAGGAAACCAATAGCTCCAGAGCTGGCAATGGCTTTTTAATTAAATCTTGCATGGGGACCTGCTTTTCTTAGGCAGATGAAAAGTAAAATGATCATGATAGGAAGAAAATGGATATAGGAGTAAAAAAATCGACTTCATGAGTAAATCATCCAAAGAGCCTTAATAAGTCTAAAATTCATGTAAATAGATTAGAAAACACAATGGCTACAAGATTATTTTACATTATAATGGAACAGGCACCAAAGAGATCAAATCTGGAGTCTCTATCGGAAGCTAATAATCTTTTTCTTTAGACTTTGTAAAACACAACTGAGTCAGCCTAGTTGGTATTATTGACTGCATGGAATAGAATTATATCAAAATAAGAATATATTTATATAATGTGTTATAGTTTACAAATCCTTTTCATTTACATTATCTCCTTTATAAACTCTCATGAGAGCCCATTAAAAAGTTATAAAATATGTTGTACTTTTGTAAAAAGAAAAAAACTATCTCTGCTCTTGAACAGGAAGTCCTTTGTCGATGTTAAATGATTCCTTACAAGTTATAAAAATGACTTATGAAATTTAGACTTTTATCTGGATCACATTCTGCAGAGATTTTTATTCTTAACTAGGTTTGAAGAATGAGCCATTAAAAGGAAAGGTCAAAGAGTAAACAACAAGAAGAGGAAGAGGAGAATTTCAAAGGTAAGACTCAAACTTTGTCACATGTAAACTGGTAAGCACCTTGTGGTCTGCACCTCGATAACAAAGTTTAGCATGAATATGGATTCTTTTGCTCTGCTCATTTTGGTTTTGGACTTTATTTTATCTAACTTAAAAATACATCTCAAAGAGGTAAAGTAATAAGATAACTGCATATCATTATCTCCCCTTCCCCTTTAAAAATTATAAGAGTGACTGCTTATCTACTAACTTAGAAGGAATAAAAATTAACACTGGAGAGCCACGATCTCTACCACTGTCCCAGGACAATGAAGTATCTCTGAATGAACCACTGTTCATTAGTAGAAACACATTTTCAAGTTTTAAGTTCATGCTTACATAATTCCAGAATGCCTGATTTAAAAGTGAAAAAGCTGTTAGCAGGCTTTCATGCCATCCTGCATCCATTCTGAGTCTAACTGATTCTTTTAAGTGAATTGACCTTTTGGTGTGGTATTGGATAAATTATCTAAACCACCTATGTGCCTATACCTTGCATCTGTGGCCCAGAAGTGGCTCTAATGAGAACTTCACTCTCATTATCTCAGAATGATTTTATGGGAGAGAAAAACAGTATGAAAAATTGAATGATCTTTCCAAGAGAATAAAAAGAACAAGGCCTGTGCCTGGCTTCACAGCTGACTCACACATAGAGCCATGGGAAAACACTCATCCTTTTTTGGGCCTCAATTTTCTGCCTCTCTTCTCTCAAGGAGACCATGAAGACAAGTAATATAAAGTCTCTGGAATTCTTAAGGCTTCATGAGGCATAAAACCTTATTTCTATTTTCATGACTGTGAACATTTTTCAAGTAAAATAAAAAGTAACTGCTCCTATTAGACTGAAATTCAGATTTCCAAAACCTGATGTCTAGTGTAGTGGCACATATAAGGATCATGGTAACACATGCATGGGTTTGTTTGCTGAATAGTCATTCAAGGGATTCTCAGTATTTATCCTTCTTCCTGCTGCAAATACCTCATTTCAGTGCCCATTTTGTGGCACATACTACTTCAGAAGTGTTTCTTCTTCTAGCCCAAGGGTCAACTGAGAGCAAAATGTTGTGCCCCACTCATCTTTGTAACCAGCGTCTCACATAATCTAGCATATAACTAGCACTTTAAAAGCACCGAAGGAAAGGAGGAATGAAAAATCAAGGACCACTCAGACCATCATCCACACCAACTCATCTAGAACTCTGTGCCAAGAAATTTCAAAATAGTAAGCAGGATAGAAAATGTCCCTGGCCTCAAGAAGTTTTCAGTTTATCATGGATACAGTCTCTCAGACCATCAGATAAACCATATCACAGAGGACTGGGTAGTAACAAGAGCTATGAAGAGAAACAAATCTAGATAAGGGGATAGAGAGTGATAGAGGGCTGGTATTTATCGTGCTCACTGTAGAAAGCCTCTCAGAAGAGTTGGGGAGTGGGGGCAGTTAATGAATGATTCTTCTGTCTCTATGAGTCCCTGGTATATAACAGGTAGGCTATGTTGCTAAGAATTGAATATCCACTTTCTGTACAACAGCTAAGATAGATACCATATACAAGAAAAAGAAGAAGACTATGGATGTATCCTCACTTATCTGCACCCAGAATGTCCTTCTGGAAAAATGAAGGCAGTTCCCCCTCCATAGATGACCAAGTAATCAGACACTAATGTTGCTTGTGCTCCGTCATGAAGGCCATGCTGGCAGTGAGGATGCAGCAGGCTCCTCTAGAATGTGTATGAAATGAATATTCATAAGGACCCACTTAAATACAGTATCAGAGAATATCTTCACTCACCTCCCCTATGCATACACCTCCTGGGATGTTAAAGCTTTCTCTAAAGAAAGGAGCTCCTTCAGGATCCATCACTTAAAAACAGCCATAGATTTAACATTACTGTTTTTGCTGATGCTACTATACCTATCAAAACACAAACCAGAATCCTCATGAAATCTTACTCATTAAATAAATGCTGAGACAAGCTAAAGTGCCTTTGCACATACCATCGCTTTCTTCTCAATCATATTTTATCATGTAATCATCACCCAGCTTTTAAAGTGATGTTGTGAAGTGACCTTGTGTATCCTCTTTATAATATTGGAGGTGTCAATCAACCAAGTATAACTGTAACATTTTTTATACTAGGACAAAAAGTTACTGACTTTCCTATGAGGAATATAACTCTCTGCTGAGATTTTGTAGGTGCAAAGTTTCTGCTATAACATGTTATATTTTAAAATTCATGTTCTACCAAGTGATCCATCTCCTTTAAGAGTGAATCTCAACAAATTTTATGTTTGGAAAGATGTATGAAACCCAGGGACTGCCTCTACTGAAATAACATTAAACAAACACACAACTGTTCAGTCTCCTGAATACCAAGTAACTAATCTAACTAGCAGCTTATACGCTCTTTTAAACTGAAGCTTCATGCATACAATAATAAAGCAATCTGACAACCAATCATTCAGAACTTGGGAGGAGGGAAATCCCTAAACCTAGTTATTTATCCAACAAAAATCAACTCATTCTGTAAATTCATGGCCAAAGACTCCTGAAAATTCTACATCTAGAAGGAATTAGAGGTCATCAGGTCCAGCCACCTTATTTTAAGGATGATGAAACCATAGCCCAGGAAGGTGACCAAGCTTGCCTAAGATGTCAGTACCAGTAAGTTGCAAATCAAGAACTAGCATTAGAGCCCTTTCTCTGCTCCATGTGGTTGTCATAGCCGAAGTCACATCCTTGCCCAGAGAAGAGAATAAGACTCCTTGGGATTTCTCTTCTGAAATGTATCTAACATCACTGAAAATCCATTCTGACTTAGAGTAGAGCCATCTATCACTCAGGCTCAAAAGCATTTGTTTTATGACATCTCTCTCTTTTATGATGTTACCCATGTCGTGTTTAGCCAAGCTGGGCTGCTGGGTCTCATCCTCTAAAGCAGAAACTTGTAACCTAGTGCGCTGGGAACAAGCTGTGCAGGGAAGGACTCCAGGATGTCACAAGGTCCTGCTCTGCACCAAAGCTAAATCCTGAGAAAGGACAACTTCAGCATCACAGGAAGATAACTCTTACTATTGTTATGAGGGACTTTTTTTACACCTATCATATCTATTTTTGGCCTTTTTTAGTGTTAAAGTCTCTACTGCTTTATAGAAAACCTGAACATATGTATTTGTATGAGCTGGTTCTGATTATGCAAATCTGTTAATCAATCCATACTCCCATTTATCGTTTTGTCATCTGTCATCTACTCCCTGACTCATATAACCTTTAGTAGATAACTTTTCTATGCCTCATTTTCCTCAATGACAAGTAGACTTGGTAATACTAATCCCATCTTCTCTTGACTGAAAGCTTATTAGAATGTCTTAGAAGAAAATGCCTTTAAAACTATTCTACTTCTATACCATTAGTAATAGGCTCTTATTAATCATCTTCATTGTGTAAGCATAAAATAAAAGGTACTGAAGAGGTGATCCTAGCATTTAAAATATGAAAACTAGGTTAACGAAAGAATTTGGTCCATTAGATGTTATTGCTCTAATCAGGCAAAATACCCTCTGAAATCTTGATATTTTTACAAAATAATATCCTTCTGAAATGTTAAAAAAGCAAGCACACACACAAAAAAATTTCTTTGCCTGCTCTCTCCTCCTGGTTGATTTCTTTAGAAGGTAATTGGACCTGAGACAGGAAGAAGACACTGGAAGGCAGGCGCTAAACTTGACACTGACCAACACTTAAAAAGATGAGGTCATCAGTCACCATCAGTGACACCTGTTTGCATCATTTTTCTAAGATCAGGGCCATATTTTCCTGAATTTGACAATTTTTAACCAAAACCCACTTGTGGCTGAGGGCACACAGTTACAAGCTATTCTCAAGGGTTCACTTTGTGGCTATGGGTCAATGAATCCCTTGGTTCAACTTTGATTTTAGCCCCGTGATTATATCCAACCAAACTAAGTGGCCACACAGGAACACTTGCTAGAATTTTAGATTAAGTTTTTCTTGTATATAAACAATACTGCTTTGGTTTCATGACAAGTAATTGAAAACACTTAATGTGTCTTTTTATTGTCTGGATTATATAACATAGGCCCTGAGAGACCCTGGTCTAGCGGGAAGATACCTTTGAATGTTGTTCCTTGCTTTGTCACGTTGAGACAGGGAAAACCATCTAGAATTTAAAACTCTGTCCACAAAGGGAAAACCATCTAAAGGATAATCAAAAAATCTAAAGAAGTATTTCACATTTCCAGCTACCTGTTGATCTGCTTATGTGGAGATCAGAAAACCAAAGAAAAAACAGAATGAGAATTCTCTTACCAAAATTTCTGTCCTTCAGTAATTCCTTGCTTGTTTGTTTGTTTTGCCATGTATTAATAACCAAATGCCTCTCTTTAAGGTCAAATTAGATCAAATTAAATTGAAATTTCCATCTGAAGAAGGCAGCATCCTAAACAACCTACCCAGAGCTTAGTTTCATTAAACAGTTACCTGAATTTTTATTTATAGTAGACACTAAATGGAAATAGTAAAAAGTAGGTCTATTCTCTACATTATGCTCTAGCATCCCACCTAATCAGATGTATCAACAAATAACGCCTGAAATATCTGGAGTTAGAGTCAGTGAGGTGTTAATTATTGACCAAGCCAATTGTGATTAATAAAGTATGAAGCATAAACTGCTCAGCAACTTTTTAATGAAGCTTCTGTACAACTTGACAATTATTAGAACAAGATACATGGGATCCAAAGGCAGAATTTCAAATTGCTATGTAACACCATGTAGCTTCCACAAGGGAACATAGTTAAGCATTGAAGAGGACAGTCCAGGACAAATTTCACCTGTAGCAAGTCAGAGTGCCTGCTTAATTCTTTAACATGAAAGTGTAAACACTACTGGATTCTAAGAGATTGAAGATTTATTGTCAAGACAGCTGAAAATCTCAGCTTCCTTCCTGCATTTCTCATGTGCTTCCTGCTTAAATGTTTGCATCATCTCAGGGTACTGTACTATTAATGTCTCGTTTCACTTATGGAGAACCAGTTCTGGTCAGGGAGTGTTTGGGGTGATTTTGCATTCAGTAAAGAAGGCCATCTTGGGTAAGAAAGACAAGTCCTGTAAGGTATCTTTTCTGCCCAGAGAAAGAGCAGATTGTTCAATTAGGCTGACATTACTCAGCCTGGTTCTTACCTTTAATATGCCTTTTGATCCTGAGGCCAGAGCTCATCGGGCTGATGCCTGTGGATGTTGTCATTCCAGCCAAGAAGGATGAGTTCTTGCAGCAACGTCTGTGGGTCCAGGCAGGCACAGGCTGCTACCGAGGGCGGGCACCAGCGCTATGGAGTCCGGTCCTACCTGCACCAGTTTTATGAGGACTGTACCACTTCCATCTGGGAGTATGAGGATGATTTCCAGATCCAGAGATCACCCAACAGGTGGAGCTCAGTATTCTGGAAGGTAAGTAAAGAGCATGGGTTTAACTCAGGAAATGGAGAAACCATTTCATACGGTAAGTAATTCAGCTGCAGAGAACTGAGAGGTCTGGGACTCTGTATGCATCCCTCTTGGTGATTCTAAGTGTAGTTTTCTTCCTTAAAGGAGACTGTAAACCTTGGGAAGAAAGCTTCTAAACACAGCACAGTTGTTGGTTTTCAGGTAAAAGGTAAATAGATATAATCACCATCATTATTATTTTTGCTACTGTTATTAACATGCCACATAAATTCACCAACTATGAAAGCCATTCAAAGGCAAAACTTGTTTTAAGCCTCCCCTACAGGTTTGGATTGTATCATTTTAAAAGTTACAATAATTATTAAAAGAAATAGTTGGGTACTGGAGAGAGTTAATGCTGAGGCATAATACAGTGGTCAGTCTACCTGCCCTACTTCTACTAGATATGTGGTCATAAAGTTCTATGAGCTTCAGCTTCCTTGAAAGGTAGGAGCCTTGCTGGACAAGAAATTCAGTCATTCAGTATGTAATTAGTGAGCACCTACTCCATTCAAAAAGTTGCAAAGTGCTGGAAATTAAAGCAGTAAATGGGAGAAGAAAAAGTCCCTGCCCTTACAAAATTTGCAATCTATCATGGAAAACAGACCATAAACAAATAAACCACACAATAATAGTAGAAAGTAGCAAGTGTTGAATAATAGTGGCAAGTGCTATGAAGAGAACTAAATCAGAATAAGAGGCTAGGGAGGGATAGAGAACTGATATTTAGTTATGCTGATCACAGAAAGTGTTTCGAAGAAGATGACCTTTGAACAAGTACCAGGATAAGCTGAGGGAGATCATAAAATTATTTGGCTGAAGGTCATTCTCGGTTGGGAAAATAGCAAGTCCAAAAGCTCTGAAATGGGAACAAGTTTGGTGTGTTTGAAAAATAGCAAGAGGTCCAGAGGAGGTGGAGGGGAATGAGAGGGAGGAAAGAACAGTTGACAAATTCAGAAAAATGACAGGACACAGATGATTTGTGTGGAGCCTTGGAGGTGATTGTGAAGACTTTGGCTTTCCCCTTGAGAGACACAAGAAGCCACCTGAATGTTCAAGTAGATGAGTGACGCGACCTGACCAATATTTTAGCAAGATCATTGTGGCAATAGCACAGAAAACAAATTACAGAACCACAGAGATAGAAGTAGCTAAATTATTTAAGAGTCTATTGAAGTACCCAGGGGCAAGAGATAATAGTGGCTTAGATTAGGATGGTGTTAATGGAGATGGTAAAATGTAGTCAGATTTAACATGAAGTTTGAAGGCCAGCTAAGACACACTGGTGAATTAGACATAAAAGAAAAAAGAGTCAAGCCTGACTCCAAGTCTTGCAGGCTGAGATCTTTAGTGGATGATGTTATAACTCACTGGGATTGAGAACACCAGGAGAGCAGTGGGATGGTTGATGAATCAAGAGTTTGATTTTGGCATTGCCACACTGGCGAGTCAGATACAACTTAGCGACTAAACACCACCACCACAGTGGAGGTGCCTATTAATCATGCAAGTGGAGATCTGCATAAGTATTTAAATATACCAGTCTTCAGCTCCTGAATTGGGAGTCACTGACCTATAGAATGTATATAAGGTACCAGACTAGAAAAGGGCATCCAAGAAGAGAGTACAGACATAAAAGAGAAGAAGGCATCGGATATTCCAATATTTATAAATCAGGAAAAGGACAAGGATGTAGGAAGGGCTATTGAGAAGGTTCAGCTTTAGATGATGCCTCAGATTCCCTCCAGTCTATAATTCTGTGTTTTAGAGATTTCTGATCATCCCCAACTTTCTCCCAAAATATCACAGAAATTTAGATGCTGATACTGACATAAACTTCCAATGTACTGGCAATAGAATTCAACAAGAGGCAAGTAACAAAGTAATGATTATTAGCATGGACTCTGTCCTCGGCTGCTGTTGCTCTGGTTCAGTTGCCCAGTCGTGTCTGACTCTTTGCGACCCCATGGGCTGCAGCATGCCAGGCCCCCCTGCCCTTCACCATCTCCCAAAGTTTGCTCAAGTTCATGTTCATTGTATAGGTGATGCCATCCAACCATCTCATCCTCTGATGCCTTCTCCTTCTGCCCTCAATCTTTCCCTGCATCAGGGACTTTTCAGTGATCGGCTGTTCATATCAATGACCCAAATACTGGAGTTTCAGCTTCGGCATCAGTCCTTCCAATGAGTATTCAGGGTTGATTTCCCTTACGATCTCCTGGTTTGAGCATATTGCTGTGGAAGGGACTCTCGGGAGTCTTCTCCAGCACCACAGTTCAAAGACATGAATTTCTTGGCTGACGTGGGTTCAAATCTCAACTTTTTCAGTTAATAGCTATAACCATTACACCAGGTAACTCAGTGGTAAAGAGTCCACCTGCTAATGCAGGAGATGTGGGTTTGGTCCCTGGGTCAGGAATGTCCCCTGGAGGAGGAAACGGCAACCCACTGCAGTATTGTTGCCTGGAAAATGCTACAGACAGAGGAGCCTGGCGGGCTACAGTCCATAGGGTCCAAACAGTTGGATATGACTAAGCACGAATATGAGAAACTTGACCTTAATGAGCCTCTAACAGTGATACATATAATACCTACCACATACTTGTGAGACTTAAGTAAGATAACATATGCAAAGAGCTTAGTACAATGTCTGGTAGGTACTCAATAAGCATTTAATGTCTTAGCTCCTGTTTTCAGATGTCATACCGAACACTGAGTTCTGAAATAGAAATAAAACTGGAAACTTAGTTAATAAGTGAAATATTGGGTAATACAATGGTTACTATGGTTTACCCAAGACCTCTGTTGATTCAAAATCTTACAACTGTCGGTTCTCTATATTAGAATTGGTCAAGACAGCTTTTTTGTTCTGTACAAGTCTTGAATCCGTACTGGCCTGGACCAATGAAATACATAGCCAAGCTTGGCACATCTTGTATTTACCCAGAGAAGTGGGTGGTTGCTTCTCTATGTGTCAAAAAAACAAATATTTGCCTGACAGGTCTGTTGTGCCAAGAGCCTAAAATGCCTCTGACATACAGAATATTGCAAATGCTGGTGGTTCCAAAGCACTAGTGGCTATACGACTTGTGAAGCTATAAATCCATCGAATAATATACGGGTATGGATTTATAAGAAAGAACTCTCAGTAAATTACCAACCCCAGGATTCAGATTTCAGTATTTTCTCTCTTCTGTTTTATACAGACAAGATCCAAAAATATTTGTTCCCTGTTGTACTGGACCTAGTTCAGAGAATAAAACCGAGCAAACATCTATAGCCTTATAGAGGTTATATGCCAGCAAAATCCAAATCCTAAACACATCCTAACCATAAAACACTCAATTGAGAAGCCTACAGTCAACCAGAAAAAGCCAAGAATGGATTGTCTTAGAGACCTCATCTCAACCAAGGGAATACACCAGACACTCCTGGGTTGCCTCCTAGGGGATATAAGGGAACTCTTGCCAGCCAGTATGTGAAGTACTTTGTATCAACACAGAGAAAGGCACTGATTATGCATGTTTCCATTATGATTCTTCTTTATGTTTTTTTCTTCCATTTCAAACTGCATCTTGTACATAGTTCAAGATGTGGGCTCCCCCTGACCCCTCTTCCACTATAGTGTTGCTAAGGCCAAGAGGTCTCTCACTGGGGCCACACTCACAGAACCTCAGTAGGTCTCTGCTGCTGAGCCAGCTCCTTAGTGTGGGCAGCAATGGGAGGGGGCTTAATGAGAATGGAGACTGAAATTAATCGGGCCTGAGTTAGAAACTTTATGGGACTTCCCTGGTGGCTCAGATGGTAAAGAATCTGCCTATAAGGCAGGAAGACCGGGGTTCAGTCCCTGGATCGGGAAGATCCCCTGGAGAAGGAAATGGCAACCCACTGCAGTATTCTTGCCTGGAGAATTCCATGGACAGAGGAGCCTGGAGGGCTACAGTCCATACAGTCCATGGGGTCCCAAAGAGTCGGACATGACTGAGCGATTAACACTTAAGAAACTTTGCTCTATCCATGAATAGACATAACCTTGTTCCCACAATGCTGTTCTTTTTTTTTTTTTTTAACAAATATTTATATGTCCACTATGCACAAGGCTCTGGGTTCAGTTGTGAACATGACACTTCTTCGCTTGTGAATAAGGTATAGCCTTGACCTGACAGAGTTCACAGTCAAATAAGGAAGATGGATGTGTACGGAGATTGTTACAATCCACTGTGACAGCGTCGCAGTACATACTGGGAGCCCAGGGTTTGGGGCAGGGAGACCCTGATGCAGCCTGGGGAGGAAGTGACTCCACAGAGGCGTTCACAGGAACAGGGGATCCATCCCAAGAGAAAGAAAAGCATCGCAGAAGCATTTGTGAGAGAAGATGGCAGTCTTGGGAGATGCCAACAGTTCAGTGTGGCTGGGCTAAGGGTGGAGCACAAAGGCCAACAGACGAACCAAGAGAAGAACATGGGAATGTATACAAGAGCTGGATCACAGAGACTTTGAAAGGCTGTGAAGTAGAAATGTCTCCAAAACCTTCCAGCTTGATTGAGTATAGTGAGAGGGTAAGGTAATAAATCAAGACTTTCTTGGGAAGGCTGTCTCACAGCCAGGAACAAACAGCCTCGCCCCACCACCACCAGAGCACACACACACCGTGTTATACACATTCTCTGCGCCTCACATTCTAGATGCCTGCGTGACTGCCTCCGGCGCTGCTAGCTTCCCCAGTGCCTGCAACTGCTGCTGTCTGCAAAAACCTGTGTGACAAGGTCTCACCTACCCCCTGCCACCCACTGCCTCTGGCCAAGAACCTAACAGGCTGTCGTGGAATTTTTCTTTTTCATCCTTGCACTTGACTAAGACTGCTCCCACTTCATTGTGCAGCAAACAGCCAAAGTACAGCAGGTATGAACTAATAGAAGCAGGCTTCTCGCCCCAATCGTTCTTTCCTCACCCCGGGATTATCTTCCTCTTCAACCGCTATTAGAAATCTCCCGAAGGATGTTCAACAGCAATGGGCAGGTACAAGGCAAGACTGTTTCCTCCCCAGACTTAGTAAAAGTGAAAATGATCCTGGTACCTCTCCTGTCTCCCTAGACCCCCCTCCTTCCTGTTCCAGTCTCTCCAGTTTTCCCCCTTATTCTGAATAAGCCAAATCAGAATTTAAACCTACACCTTGGATTTCTTTTCAAAGACTTGCTAAAATGAATAAGGAAACCCCTTAAGAGAAACCATGTGGTATTATTTTCAAAAAAACATTTTCTCAGGTGGCATGTGAAAAACGGACGAAGAAAGATGAGCCTAGCCAGGGGGGCGATCAGAATACTATTGCAATGATATGGGCAAGAGTTAATAGTGCTCTGTTACCATTAGAGTAGGTATGGTGATGGAGAGATAAGATTGAAGAGAATCTTATGCGGTAGAATTAATAAGATTTAATTATCCATTGACTACCAGCATGAGGAAAGACTCAGTGAATGGGTGGATGGCAGGAATGCAGAGACATTAAGCAGAAAAGAAGGAACATCATCGTGAATATTTGGGGTTTGAAGAGCCTTTGGGACATCTTTGTGTAAATCCTCCCATTGACTATCATAAATATGGGGCTACAGCCCAGGAGAGAAATCTAGACTGGGGTTGGCAATTTGGAACTCATTGGTATATAGGTGGGAGTTGAAACTGTGGCCACAAAATTAAACCCTAGAGAGAACAAATTGAGTAAGAGATGTGAGTCAGGGCTGGAACCCTGGGGAACACCAATAATTTAGGAGTTCCTGGCAAAGCAGGTTAAGAGTGAGTTGTTAAAGATGTAGACATGGATGCAGGAGGGAAATGTGTCCAGGAAAACCATTGGTGAAGGTCTTAATAAAGCCTGAGAGCTGAAAATCAATGACTACAGGATATACACATGGAGAAGAAAAACTGGATTTGACAATTAAGAGGTCATCGGTAACCTCAGAGAGAGGGGTTTCAGTGCAATGGTAGAGGACTAAGCTTTTCTGCCAAGGGTAGGAATGAATTCAAGCAGTAGCTAGAGGGGAACGCAGGGTTCTGGAATAGCTTTTGAAGATGGAAGTGATTGAATGTGCTGACTGGCCGGAGGGACAGAGCTAGAGGAACTAGCGGGGGATCCCACTGCCCAGGAGGGCTATGGAAAGTGTACCAGGTGAGGCCTACACGGAAGGACTTGGATCCCAGCCTGGCATCGGTCATTGTTTTTAAAGCTCCGTGTCCCTACAAGAGGGTCAGGCCAGATGAGTTAGAATCTGCCGTCAGTCGGGCAGGGGACACCACTCTGAGCTCATGTGCTGCAAAAGAGAGGTCAGTCACAGCCCTCGGGGCAGACAAGGATGAAGGAAAGCCCGTCTCCACTCTTGCTGCGCATCTTCTGGATTTCACCTCGAATCCAGATGGCTCCTTTCATGTTTAGCTCCATCCAGCAACTTCCCCCCACACGTTGCTCTTCCCTGTCATGCTGGCTCTGGCTTCCAACAGCCCTGACTGCCTCCTCTCTGCCAGAACAGCTGCCTTGCTCCTGCTGCCAGCTCTGCTTCTTGGAGGAAACTGCATTTTCAGTTTCTCATCAGCTCATAGACGGAACAACGAAGGGGGACGTTGGTCAAAATAACAGCAGTTTCTTGCTCGCGGCCCCCAGCAGCAGAATTTCTGGACTCCGAGCTCTCCTCCCTGTCCAGTCCTCCTTTCCAGCAGCAGAGACTTGGTTTTCACCGCTCCTCCCCAGAGTCAACAGAGTCATCAGAAGTCACAACATGAAAACTGCCCATGTGTATCGTCGCTCAGTCATGTACTCCTCTTTGTGACCTCATAGACTGGAGGCTGCCAGGCTCCTCTGTCCATGGGATATCCCAGGCAAGAATACCGGATGGGCTGCCGTTTCCTTCTCCAGGGAAAACTGCCCTTGCTGCTGTCTCTACAGTCAGTCTCTCATCACCCGGAGCGGCCCTTCTCTCTCACTAGGGGTGTTGATTTAACCATCCCACAGCACCCAGCTACTCTGGGCAGCCCCGCCCCCAGCAGCCCTGCAAGACTTTTGCATGACCCCAAACAGAACTGGTTTACTCTCTTAGAACCTTTAAAAGAAAAGCCTGTGTTGCCTTTCTTAAACTCTATTTAATAAAACCTCTTTTCTCTTAGACCAAGGACTACTTCAAGTCAGAGCCATGTCCAGAAACAAATTTTTTGATACTATATGGCATCACTCCAAAGTTCTTATTCCATTCTGTACACTTAGATGACACCAGGATTACACTGATGTATCTCAGTATCCCTCCTCACCACTATGATGCTCTCAGTGAAGTATTCTGTGTTTTTCCTTCATGTCTACCACCCCAAGCTCTTCCTGATGTGTTTGAACAGGTTTGGAGTCACTCTGGGCACCTCTTTTGGAGATCCTCATTAGACTTGCACGGGTGGCACCCTCAGAATCCTGGGGATTACGTACTATTCATTACGTCATGCTCCCCTCTACAGATGGCAAGCCTCTCTCTCTGATCCTCTGATATAACAGGGAACAGGGGCAAGGCTCCGGGAGGCCAGCCACTTTCCAGTTCTTGAAATGAGCAAGAGTTCTGCCATCTGCAAGGCATAGTTTGCCTTTTAGCTTCTGACTGATATTCCAAGAGTGGATTTTAATCTATAAAACACTGCTCAGTTGAGGAGCAGACTGCTCTGAGAATCAATCACCTGGCTCCAAGTTCAGCAGTCTGGTGGTTTAAGCTAGTCAGTCAGGAATATTTATTGGGCGCAAGACTAGTCTGACTGCTGCAGAGAGACGGGACAGAAATAGAAGACAGAGCGCCCTGGCCTCCCTTGCTCTTAAGAATCTTAGAAACGAAGATGGATACGTTTTTGCTGCCCTCAATTTTGGAGAATTAGTGCCAGTTCTTGAGGAGGGAGGTAATTTAGTGACATATGAAGCATGTCACCATGGATATTTAAGTTAATTTAGTTTGGGCATTCAGAATTTTCCAACATGAGTCATTTTTTAAACATTATAAATAACAGTCTTTGAAGGTGAATTGATTTGCCACCATTCTTGGAAAAATGTAGAAAGCCATCCAAAATGTGATATTTTACAACCCAATTTTTTCCTGCAATACTTCTATCTTATGTAGAATACTTTTTTTTTTTTCAGAAGACTGACTCTTATTTTTCAGTTTCTTTACAATATTACATAATGGAAATTTGTTGATATATGGTGACTAAAACTCTACTGTAATTTTTTAAAAGATAATAGAAGGTAATGTACAAAATATCAATTGGTGAAGTCTCATGGAAGAATGAAAGTGGGAAGTGGGGCTTAGAAGTCACACAGACCTGGTAGAGTCCAGTCACACCCCCTGCTTAATAAGGGGACTTTGAACTATGTTTCTTCAACCCTATAAACCTGTTTCTTATAGGTGAAATAGGGATAAAAATATCTATATCTCATGAGATGCTGGTGAGGATTAAGTGAAAAACAGTGCCTGGGTCATCATCAGTGCTCAATATCATTAGCTCTCCTCCCCTCTTTGTTAGAGTGATGGATTTGCAAATGTTTTCCTTCTGTTATCGCAACTTTCTACTAAAGAAGTATCTAATAATGTGTATTTCCTTGAATTATAATAAGTAAGTTAGATAAATATACTTTAGATGTTCAAGATTAAATGGTGTTATGCATTTGGTTATTTTTTCCAACCTTGTTATTCTAACTAAAAGCAATTAGGAATAGGAGGAAATGAAAAATGTGTTTAAAAAATAAGCTATATTAGCTGTTCTTTATCCCAAGTACTGACAGATTGTTGCAATGCTCTTGCCAATGTAGCATAATTTTACAAGAGGCACATTTCCAAATAATAGTAGTAATAGCTACTTATTGCAATGCGTGACTTAGCCAGGCCCAGGGCTGAAAGCTTTCATGCATGGTCTCATTTAGTCCTCACAACTTTATGAGATAGGTACTATTATCATTTATCATTTTATAAATGGGAAAGTTAACAAGAGTGTTTAAGTGACTTTCCTTCTATGATTCAAGTACTAGTTGGCAGTGCTGGAATCTAAGCCTGAGCCTGTCCATGCCAAACCTCTGAACTTAAACCACCAAATGGTATTTATCACTCTCCATCTTCAGCGGGTTACATTTTATTGGAACTTGAGCTCATGCAATTTCATCTCCATCTGCTGCTCTTAACGTTTGTCAACCTCTGCACAAGTCCAAACAGCTACATGTTCGAGGAGAAAGAGCACTGGCCTGGGGGTCAGACCTGTGGCTTCTAGCCTGCCCTGTGCTACTCACTACCTGTCCTCACTGTCCCTCCTTGGGGCAGTGACCTGCCCTCCGTGAGGCTACATTCCCTTGCCTTTAATTGGTAATCATGGTTCTTTCTCCACCAACTTGGAGAAAGGGCGAGGTGTTACACACTGTCAATGGCCTCCAGCCAAAATCACCAGGAACACACTTCTGTGTTGAACAAATTGAGTGGGTTGCTCATCACAGTGAGAGAAAATGACACCAAAGGGCACTTCAGTAAGAGAATGTGAGAAAGGATCAAAGGGTGTGGGCTTTGGTTGGGTGGTTTGAGGGGGGTGGGGTAGGCATGGGGGACTGAAGAGTCTGCAGGAGCCAGTGTTTACTTTGGATTATCAGGGACAATTCTATGATTAGGTATCTTAATAAATCTTATCTATCCCAAGCGCAGACTAGAGTGGGACTAAATAAAACTGTAATTGGTAAAGAATCAACAGTCATTTATATTATGCAGGATGGGAAGAGCATGGTATTTTCTGGTTTGTAAATGACCTTGTTTTTGTCTGTGTTTAGACAAAATTATGAAGTGGTTTTGGTTTGTCTCACTTCATCATGAGCACAGAATGAGCTTGTCTGATGTTGAGGTTCTGCGAGGTTGATTGTGCCAACAGAACAACATGGCACCCATGGGGTTCCCAGACCAGCTTCTGGTGGGTAGAGTGACGCCAGCTCTTAGGTATGGGGCTGTTTTTCTTTTGTTCAAGACCAAATGAGACAACATAAGCCAAAGGGGCTTTGTCAGTTGCAAAGCATTGGACAAACAGAAAACTCAAAGGAAAAATCAAGTCAGTGATGCAGTACCTGGTTGGTATCAAAATCAGAAAGGTCCTTCTTTCATCTTCTTTTTTAAAAAGAAAATTATGTAGGCGTCCAACTGGGAAAAATCTCTCCTCTCAAACAAGACCCATCCTGCCCTGGAGAGTTGAAGTGCCACATTCACTCAATCTTATTTGTGTCTTTCTCTAGGTCGGACTCATCTCGGGCACAGTCTTCGTGATTCTCGGATTGACTGTCCTGGCAGTGGGCTTTCTTGTGCCCCCCAAAATCGAAGCCTTTGGCGAGGCCAATTTCGTGGTGGTGGACACGCACGCTGTCCAGTTTAACGGAGCCCTTGACATGTGCAAGCTGGCGGGCGCCGTGCTGTTCTGCATCGGGGGCACGTCCATGGCAGGGTGCCTGCTGATGTCGGTGTTCGCAAAAAGCTACTCCAAAGAAGAGAAATTCCTTCAGCAAAGGTTTAAAGAGCGAATCGCAGACATCAAGGCCCACACTCAGCCCATCACAAGAGCTCCGGGCCCAGGAGAAACAAAGATACCAGTCACTTTGTCCAGGGTTCACAATGTCCAGCCCTTAGCGGCAACCTGAAATCTTTTCCACCCAACCCTCCCCTCTCTAATTTACACCCAGTATTGCAAGGGAGCAGGCATTTGGGAGACAACAAGGCTTTGGTGTTGACCTGCCCCAGAGCTGTGCTGGGCAGTGGGCAGAGTGATGACTGAGCTCAGGCCCATTCCATTCAGTGGCCCTGGGGACGCTTGACGCAGTGGGTCAGCGTGGGCACATGCACCCAGCCGCCCAAAGAGGTGCAGCTGGGTGCCCACCAGGAGCTCTCTAGACCTACTTTTTCATACAGTGTGACTTTGTGACATTTTCCGTGTTCTTGGAAAGCGCTCAACAGTTCAGACCAGCCTACCAATGGCTAGTGTGGTCCATTTTACTTTCTTGTATTGTTTTTTTCTAATTTTCTAACCTTTCCTGTGTGGTGCTGCCTTCTATTCGTGGTCTCACTACATGTAAGATATTGTCGTGTGTGTTCATAGAAAAATCAAATTCCCTGGTTTTGACCCAATCATTGGTCTTTTAGCTCTAACGTAACATGAGTCCTTAAGATCAGAATCAAACTTTTCAGAATTCTCCACAAACTTTTGTTTGTTTTGTTTTCTCCAGTTTTTTCCACTTAAGGAGCTCAAATTGCCAACGTTAGAATCTTGGGAAAGAAATTAGTATTAGGAGAATCTATTTATGCAGTGTCCAAAAGCCCTGAAGTAAAAGTCAAGAAATTTGAGTGCCTATTACTAACTAGCTGCGTGGTCTTGGGGGAAGCACCTAACCTCCCCAGGCGTCAGTTTCCCCATCTGTAGAATGGGGGTCCTGGTCTGCGATGTCTTGTTTTGCCATGTGTCATTGTGTGTCCATGACCAAGGATGTTTACAGTGTTCCTGTGGCTATCACCACAGTGGGATTCTTTCAGATCTGGACTCCCAGAAACTTGCCAAGTCAGGATCCTCCATGCTACCCACTTCTAAATATCCAACCCCAGCAGTTTATACAGTGCTGTCATATTTTTATAGAAACAAAAGTAAGCCATCCTCCTCTAAGAAACCCCTGAGTAGACATAAACCTTAAGAGGGTTTTCTTTCTCGAAAAATATACTTTCTTCTCCTGTAAAGTGTTCATCTCATCCCTTTGCACTTCTACTTACTCTGTGGATTTAAATCAGACTGAGGAAAACAGAACATGTGATCTTGATACCCTCTCAGAACCTGTGCCACCTTCAAATTCTGTCTTTTTGTTTTTTCCTTTCTTCACTGGATAAATAAAATATGTGAACTAGCAGAACCCGAATTGCCTTGTCATTCCTTCGGTGTGGCTGTTTTCTCTCCAACATGTAATTTTCCATTCTGAGGCTGAGTGAGCTCTGCAGGTCCCCTGGTGAAATGGAAGAATAAATGAAGCAATTAGTGCTCTTGTGCACATGGTTTCTTTTGCATCATCCAGCATCAAACAGGCAGCAGATCAGCATCCTTCACAAGGATCGTTGGCCATGTTTGGGAGAAACTGTTCTAGTTTCCTCGGGTTCTTACCTTCCCTTGGCAATGCCATTTTACTTGTGTTCTCAGAAGCCTCATTCAAGCCTCATTCAAGCTCCCAGGCACCTGTTCAAGGTAAAACTGTGAGGTTTTCCCTGTTGACTTCTGTGATGTGTAGCAAGGAATCTTCAAGGATGAGACTTGACTTTTAAGAGCCTCCGGAATGAAAAATACATTCTTCTGGTTCCAATCAGTCTGGTCTCTAGTGCTTGTGGGCAATACACCATTAAATTCTCACAACTGGTGGGGGTTTCAGTATCTGCAGAACAGCTCATAGGGGTTGTTATGTGTATCCAAGAGTCAGACGCGACTTGAGCGACTTTCACTCACTGAGGAGGAACCAGGACCTTGCCCCCAAAGCTGCACTATTGGTTTTTTTTGATGGTTCCTCCCCTATCTCTGACCCATCAGAAGAATGTCCACGAGTGGATCACACCCTCTTTGAACCCTTACCATAAAACTTCTCACTACACCCCTCAACCCCCACGCCAAGGTGGGATACACAGTTTTGAGGGCTTTTACCTGCTGTGGTCCCTTTTGCCTGGCAAAGCAATAAAACTGTATCTTTTCCACTTCACCCAAAGCTCTGTCTCCGAGATTTAATTTGGTGTCAGGGTAGAGAGGCCGGATTCGGCTTTACATGCCACCTATTAAACGTAATCCCTGTTGTTACTCTTGTTGTTTGGTCAGAAAGTCATGACTCTTGCAACCCCATGGACTGTAAGCCCACCCAGCTCCTTTGTCCATGGGATTTTCCCGGCAAGAATACCAGAGTGGGTTGCCATTTCCTTCTCCAAGGGATCTTCAATAGGTTGCAGATTCCCTGAAGTCATTAAATGTCTTGCTTACTGTGTACACAGTACCTCAAACCAGAAAACTGATGATGAGAGATTGTGTAAGCAGCAATTCCATGTGCTTCCAAGGCCTCCTGTCATCTGGTCCAGCTTCTTTCTAGGTTTATTCTGGCACGTGCCCTGGAACCCTTTATTCTATCAATAGCTATACACAACCACTCTCCACTCTAAGTGTGCCCTCACTCACCAAGCTTAATTTACCAGAAATAACCATCTGCCCAGTCTCTGGCTTCGAACCCTTCCTTCAAGACCACGTCAAGATACAACAGCAACACCGGGAAGAACTAATACATACTGAGTGGGAGGCACCATTGAAGCATTTTGTGTGTAGAATTCATTTTATCCTCACGAAAACCATATGAGGTTGGGGCTATTATCATATGCCCATGATACAGGGGAGAAAATAGGCAAAGAGAGGATAACTTGTCCAAGGAGAACTAGTAAGTGACAGAGGCAGCCTGGCTCCAGAGGCTATGAGCTACATTTTCATCCAATATTTTCTTCTGCTTATAGAAACGTCACCTTCTCTATGCACCTGTTCCTCCATCTCTCTCTGGCTTTGGCTCTGAGTCCTCTTGCACACATGCCCTTTCTCTCTCTCTATCTCTGGCTTTCATTCTCTCTTTCTCTTTTACTCTCCCCACGGTTCAGACTTAATGTCTTCCTCAAGTGCCAGCATTTTGGGCAAACACATTCTATCGCACTTCTCTCTCTCTATTATAGTGATTTGTTTATATATCTGCTTCTTCCATTAGAAGCTAGACTATTAGCTTCTTGGATACAGGGAGTGTGTCTTAATGAGTGGTGAACCCTCAGAAGTGAATATATAAAAAGCTACGTGCTATTATATGGTCATTTACAACAATTACTGCATTTTTACTTAGAGCCAGGCATTGTGCTGGCACTACAGAAAAAGAGATGATTAATAGGGGCACTAAAGTTTTTGCATATCTAATGTGACTGTGTGTGTGTGTACAGAGGTGAAAATGGGTTTTTGGAGAGGGCTAAAAACTGACGGCATAGGCTTGGGTACCTGTGAGTAGAACTCTCTTTGATCTAACATTTGGGTTGCTGGGAGCTTGGTCTAATGGTTAGCTGGCCCTTGTTGTTGTTGTTGCTTAGCTGATCAGTTGTGTCCAACTCTTTGTGATCCCATGGACTCTAGCCCATCAGGCTCTTCTGTCCATGGGATTTCCTAGGCAGGAATACTGGAGTGGGTTGCCATTTCCTTCTCCAGGGGATCTTCCCAACCCAGGGATCAAAGCTGGTTATTACTACATTACTTTAATACGAAAGTACTACATTACTTTTGCTTGTAAAAACAAAATTCTCCAGCCAACCAACCCTGCTCTTGGACACAGAGCGTCCAGTTATACTTTTCAATACTGGGAGAGACAGATGGAAAAGATAGACCTGCCTAGTCATGAGCAAGTTAAGTTGTCTCCTGCAGACCTGAATAAACAATCAGATCTTCATCCTTAAACATGAAACTAAAATCAGAATCATCAGACACCTGAGGAAAAACCAGCACCCTGAAAGAGTATATGGTGATGGTGGTTTAGTCGCTCAGTCAAGTCCGACTCTTGTGACCCGGTGAACTGTAGCCCGCCAGGCTCCTCTGTCCACGGGATTCTCCAGGCAAGAATACTGGAGTGGGTCGTCATTTCCTTCTCCAAATTAGAGATTATAAAGCTACTAAAAATGAAACATAACACTGGAAAGAAGAGATGAAATAAAATGAGATGTAGAGAAAGTAAATTAACCTCTCATCTTTCATTATAGGAATCAATCATTACTGTATCAGTTAATAAATCAAGATGCTATAAATAAGTACACTCTTTAGGGTCATGGAAGCAGCCACTAGAATAGTTTCAAACAGGATACATTAAAAGCGGTTGCCTCTGAGAAAGATTGGGGGAGGCCAGGGGTAAGGTCAGACTCTATTGACTCACATGATGAAGACAAGATAGCCTCCATTCCTGCCACTGTGGCCTTTGTATAGACTGTAAGCAAATCACTGCTGTGTTCGATGTTACAAAAAATGAGTATCAAGGGATATATATTGTTTAAACAAAAGGATTTTTCCTAAATTAAGGTTGTGGGAAGGCCTCCCTGATGTAATGATATTTAATCTGTATCTTGAAATATGAGAAGTTAACTAGAGTGATCCTGGCCTAAGGAGGAATTTGTTCTTTTAGTGTTGGGGGGAGGGGGCCGTTGAACTAAGGAAAGAGAAAAGAACTGTGTTCTAGATGAAGCAGCCCACATGCTCTGCACAGAGTGTCTGGGATGCCAAGGCCACCCAGCTGCATGCCCCCAACCTCCAACATGAACAACACCCCCTAGAGTTGTGCTGCAGGCTATCCTTGACGATGAGAGTAAGCAATGGTGCAAGGTAAGTTTTCCTACAGAAGACAAAGACCAGGCCAGAAGAGACAAGAGCAGCTTGAGGATAGCAGAGGACAATTTAGAGCAGCCACTGTGGGGACAGCAGTCAAGAGTCAATCAGAAGTGAGGAGGGACCTGATGGAGGAGATGACCGCTGCCCCAGTGCTGGAGGACGCTGGCTTCCTCTCGGTCTGCTGTCTCCAGCACATCACCAACCTCAGAGTCTAGTCCAGAGGACTTGCCACCTTGCCACTTCCTCTGCCTTCTGAGAAATGAGAAATGCCAGTAAGAAACTCTGAGCTTGTCATGCCCATATCTTGCCCCTGGATAAATTCTACTATCTGCTCCAGGGGAGGGGTAAAAGAAGAAAGAATCGATCATGTTTGTTTTGTTAAACAGTCTCTTCCAGAGTGAAGCTTCCCAGGTGGCTCAGTGGTAAAGAATCCGCCTGCCAACGCAGGAGACACAGGTTTGACCCCTGTGTCGGGAAGATCCCCTGGAGAAGGAAATGGCAACCCACTCCAGTACTCTTGCCTGGATAATTCCATGGACAGAGGAGCCCAGCAAGCCCCAGTCCATGGGGTTGCAAAGAAATGGACATGACTTAGCGACTAAACAACAACACTTTCAGAGTCCTGCATGATGCCATGGGGCTAAGAAATGAAACAATGCCCAGAAAATAATCAAAGCTTATATTAAGAGCTTTCTCTGTTGCAGAGAAACAGAAAGCAGAGCTTTCTCTGTGCAATTCTTGCACATTGCAAGGATGTTGCAATGTGACAACATTCTTATGCATTTTTACATTTTATTTAATCTATTCTTGAAAGAATTTTAAGGCTGTCTACTATTACGTCCTCTATTTTACAGATAAGAAAATCTAGGCTCAGAGAGATGAAGTAATTCACCCAAGAACAGGCAGACAGAAAGTGATCAAACTAGCATTTACTCCCAGGTAGGGGTCGCAGAGAGTTGGACATGACTGAAGCAACTTAGCACAAGTGACTCAAACAAGAACGCACAGTGACTCAAAGATCTCCCTCCCTGTGGATAGATTCTTCTGAAAAGGATGAGAAAGTAGGAGCATCTCACCTCTGTTCAAAATGTCCCAGATTAAACACGCCCTTCATCACAGAGCTCTACACTTCTCTAGAGCATTAAAAAAATGGGCAGAAAACACATACATACGTTACCACTACATGGAATTCAATCTAAACCTGTGCAAGGCAAGACTCCCTCTGAACTGAAGCACTAAGTTTATTTAAAGAGTCCATCCAGATTGCTATTTCAGTTTTCCCAGAAATTTGGTAAAGGGCAAATCTGCTAATCTGTGAGCTCCTTGAAATCAACACTTTGTCTTAACTTGTATTTCTCTCCAATTTCTAGCACAGTATCTGGTTCCCTTTAGAAACTCAATAAAAGTTTGCTGAAGCCAGGTGTTTTAGCTCCAAAAAAAAAGTTGTTCTCTCCAATCTAACCTCCTGGTGACCTCCACCACTCCAGATGGCACTGGTAAGAATCATGAATCCCCAGCAGCACCTGAGCGCCTTGCATGCCTTGCTCTGTCCTGAAGTGCATTTGCTGGAACACCCAAAGGTATCAGAGCCTTGAAACCCACGGGAGGCTTGTGCCTCTTTAACCATGTGAGTAAAGCCCTAACCGAGGACGCATGGGAGCCTACAGGCTCTGAACACAGGCTCTGTAGTCAGACCTCATCACTCCGTAGACTACAGAACTCTAGCCAAATCACTACAAATCTCCATGCCTCAGTTTCCTCCACTATCAGGAATGACGAGAGCATGCATCTACAACGGTTGTTGTTGAGGATTAAATGAGTTAACGCAGCTAAAGTGACTTAGAGCAGTGACTTACACAGAGCTAGCACTTCTTAAAAGCTAGTTGTTATTCACGGGGTGTGACTCATTTAAAATGCCCCGTTGAAGGCTCCAAGGGAAGTCAGGAGCTCCTCTCCACACATTTGCAGACACCTCTCCAGTCACCCTTTCTGTCCATCTGAAGTGATTTGGAATGTGCCAGGCAGGGCACTGAACTTTTCAACATCAAGTTTAATTAAGGCTGGTGAGGAGCTAACATGAAATGTTTCATGTCTTTCCATGTAGTTCAGTGAGAAAGATTTATTAACTCATTAAAATGTCATGTTAGTTATCTTCAGCTGCTCAGAATGACTGCTCTTTCCAGCCAGACACTTCTCCCAGCAAAGACCAAGAATAGAATCTGACCGTGTTGACTCCCTAGGCTGGCATTTGCATCTCTAGACCATGTTACTCCAACAGGAGGATCAAAAGTTTAAGCAAGCGTGGAGCTTGATTAAAACTCACCTGCCTCTGGTGACGGCAGAAGGCTGTGGATGTGTCAAGGTGAGGCCACGTCAGGCTAGAACCTTCTCCTGCTTCTCCTTGCTATGCGGTGTTGCTGCTGGTTGAGGAATTCAGTGCCAGGGAGCTTGGGTACCAGGGATATGCTGACCTTGCTTCCTGAAGACCAACTGTCTGAACCCATAAGCTCAAGCTAATTCACCCCGCCCTGCATTTAGCCCATCAGACCATGTCCAGTTCTAAAACGACCTCAGCTGCTTCCCTATCTGCCTCACCCTATCTCTTCAATCAAGTTGCAGATGTCTCCTGTTTTTTTGTTTTTGAAGGCAGCAGAAATTCTCTTCAATATACAATTCCCCAAATTTCTTTCTCACCCCCATCCCCACCAGGGCTTCCCTTGTGGCTCAGCTGGTAAAGAATCTGCCTGCAATGCAGGAGACCTGGGTTTGATCCCTGGGTTGGGAAGATCCCCTAGAGAAGGGAACGGCTACCCACTCCAGTTATTCTGGAGAATTCCATGGACTGTATAGTCCATGGGGTCACAAAGAGTCAGAGATGACTGAGAAAATTTCACTCCACTTCTTCATTTCCCATCCTGAAAGTTGTGCTTAACTCTAGTGGGCAATAATAAACCTGCATTTGCATTGTTTATCAAGGTATGCTTCCTCTCTGCTCTTTCTAGTGTTTTCTGGTTAGATTCAGTTCAGTTCAGTTGCTTAAGTCATATCCAACTTTTTGCTACCCCATGAACTGCAGCACACCAGGTTTCCCTGTCTGTCACAACTCCCAGAGTTTACTCAAACTCATATCCATTGAATCGGTGATGCCATCCAACCATCTCATTCTCTGTTGTCCCCTTCTCCTGCCTTCAATCTTTCCCAGCATCAGGGTCTTCTCAAATGAGTCAGTTCTTTGCATCAGGTGGCCAAAGTACTGTAGTTTCAGCTTCAGCATCAGTCCTTCCAATAAGTATTCGGGACTGATTTCCTTTAGGATGAACTGGTTGGATCGCCTTGCTGTCAAGAGTCTGCTCCAACACCACAGTTCAAAAGCATCAATTCTTTGGCACTCAGCTTTCTTTATAGTCCAACTCTTACATCCGTACATGACTACTGGAAAAATTATAGCTTTGACTAGACAGACCTTTGTTGGCAAAATAATGTCTCTGCTTTTTAATACGCTATCTAGGTTGGTCGTAACTTTTCTTCTAAGGAGCAAACGTTTTCTAATTTCATGGCTGCAGTCACCATCTGCAGTGATTTTAGAAGCAGTAAAACATAGTGCTTAATAAGGTGAGCTGAGAAGGGAAGAATCCACTTTTTTTTACTAGTTGTGTGACTTTTAGCAAATTACTTAATTCATGTCTCTCACACTTTGACAATGGCATCGAAGTCATAATAGTACCTTCCTCATATGGCTGTTGTATTAAATTTTTGAAAAACCAATTAAAGGTGCTTAGAAAGACTTTATCAATAGTTAAGTATCAGATTTTAATACTATCAGGTCCGTTGTTGCAGTTTTGTTGCGGTTGTTATTGTCACAAGCTGCTGGTGGGCAGGGGTCCAATCACCCACTCATAGGGCCAAGCAGAAATAGATATTTAATAAGCTTCTTTGGATAATGGCTATTGATGAGGATAAGAAGAAGGGGAGAAAAATGCCAAAAAAGGTCTGGGTTTTTAATAAACTAAAGTAGGCAAAAATGATTTCCCTAGCAACCAAATTTCTGAATGCATTTCCACCATCATCTCTAGCTTCCCATTTATTATGACAATTTCCTGCCTTCAAATATTGAACACTAAACAGGAAATTAGTTAGAGGACGATGGTCTCCAGCCGAGGAGAGGAAAGCAATTTCCGTGGCAGAAGTAACCAGACACTCTTGCTAAGACATTTTCTTCAGAAAATGGATATAATGAACATGGACCTTGAAATAATCTCAGTGGTCTTAAAAGTTTCACTCCTAGAAATGAAGGGCAACGTTTCACTTCACCTGAATAGCCCAACTTGTCATCATGATTGTGTTTTAATCTCTAACTGGAGATTGCCTTTCAGAAATCCAAAGAAGGATCTGATGCTGCAGTTGGAAAGTGTGTGGGCCCCTGGTGATGCCCTTATTGTGTTGGGGTCACTTATATGTACAGGAGCAGAGAGGCTAGGATGGAGCCTGGAGGCACAGTGCTATAAATGCAGGTGTCACCTATTTAGAGTCTTTGGACACTTTAATCACTAGAAATTGGTAACAGGCCAGATGAATTCAGGCAAGGCTTTATATGGACTCCTCCCACAGCACAATAGAGCAAAAACAAGTAAGGAGGGAGGGCTGGTCCCTTCAGTGGGGTGTGGATAAGGGCAGATTGGAGGGTCAGGCTGGAGGGATGGCTTAGATGGTCTGCCCACCTCCTTGGTGGCGCTGTGTATAAGGATCATGCACAGAACCCAAGGTTTTTGGCCTTTTTGTACCTTTCTGTTCATAATTTGCCCCAACTGCCCATGCTTGCCGTTATTTTTAGTCCCTAATAGTTTCCTTGTATTTTGTTGGTCAATGAATGTTCCATTTAAAGTGTTAACCCCTGTGATTAACCCTTACACAATTAAAACAAAACTCCTTAAGCAACACCATAATTTACATCTATGTCTGTATTTGTATATTCTAAACATCTATGGCTCAGCAGGTAAAGAATCCACCTGCAATGCAGGAGACACAGGAGATGTGGGTTCAATCGCTGGGTTGGGAAGATCCCCTGGAGAAGGAAATGGTAACCTACTCCAGTATTCTTGCTTGGAAAACCCCACAGACAGAGGAGTCTGGTGATCTACAGTCCATAGGGTCACAAAGAGTCAGACGTGACTAAAAGACTAAGCATGCAAGAGTGAATAAACATTTCATTAATGATTAAGAGGATAGGTTTTAAAACTTCACACTAATGTGATATCCAAACTAGTATTTGGTTACTCACTAGTGTTTCATAGGAAGTCTACCACATTGGTCATTTCACAGATAACCACATTCACGTAACAGAAAGTTTCCAATATGCATCCTGTGGTTATTTCACTTGGGCTCACGAGTTGGAATTAACAGTAACTCAGGCTCTAGTGAGTGAGTGAAAGTCGCTCAGTCATATCTGACTCTTAGTGATCCCATGGACTATATAGCCCATGGAATTCTCCAGGCCAGAATATTGGAGTGGGTAGCCTTTTCCTTCTCCAGGGGATCTTCCCAACCCAGGGATCAAACCCAGGTCTCCCACATTGCAGGCGGATTCTTTACCAGCTGAGCCACAAGGGAAGCCCCAACTAAGGACCTAAGGTAAATACAAAGATGAAACCCCTGAATTTTACATGTAAACAGCTTGTGTTATCACTGTTGTTGTTGTTTAGTCACTGAGTCTTGTACAACTCTTTTACAATCCCATGGACTGTAGCCCACCAAGGCTCCTCTGTCCGTGGGATTTCCCAGGCAAAAATACTAGAGCAGGTTGCCATTTCTATCTCCAGGTGATCTTCCCCACCCAGGCATCGAAACTTCGTCTCCTGTATTGCAGGTGGGATCTTTGCCACCAAGCCACCATGGAAGTGTGATCAATGTAAATCTTCCCAAAATTAATGCCAAGATGATAAAACATCAAGCAGTATCAGTTTGATCCACCCCACTCTCATCCATACAGATACACACTAGCATCACTGTCCACGCCATCTCCTCAAGATAAAACATCCTGAAAGTTAATCAGCAACCTTAGTAATCGTCAGAAGTTGTGATCTTAGCTGTGAACCTAGCTGATCCAAGCTAATCTATATACAGCAAGACTGAAAATATGAACTTTGGAAAAGTATTTTTGTCAATAATGGAAAAGTACCAATAAAGAAATCAATTCTGGCTCAAAGATGGATAGTAAAGATGTAGTAAGAAGCCAGGGAAAGTTGGCAGGAGTTTCAAAAGCAGCAGCCAAAGTTAGAAAGCTAATAATCCTAATATCTAACAGCTGTGGAATGGTTACTCTCTGCTGACTACTGTACATGTGCTCTTTCTGTATGGCCTCCCAGGTCAACAAGGTAGCTGCTATTCTCTTCTCTTTTATGTAGATAAGCAGACTCAGAGAAGTTGAAAAAGTTGTCTAAGTCACATAGTAAGTGTTCAAAGACAAAATTCACACGAGGTCTGCTTGGCACTGAAGCCTCGGTATTTAAGCTCTAGAGACAGTTGAAGTGACCCAGAAGAAGGGAGCAGAAGAGGCAATAGGCGGAGGACAAGCCCTGGTCATCCAGGCCCTCCATGGATGAGGTATTCCGGCTCAGGACAGCACATCAAGAGCCAAGGCCATATGTGTCCACTCATGGCATCTGTGTCTCATATGAAGTAAAGAATCCAAAGATGGTCCTGTACCAAGTCCTGGAGTCCTAGTTCTTCCCCTCTGAGGACCTGACAAGGCCACAGGGCACTTGCCTAGGCTTTGACTTCTGTTTCTTAGGTTATGCCCCTCTAGGTGCAGAACCCGAGGTGGAGATTTTTATATCATTTTTTGAGGGAAGGTTCTTAGAATAAGAGGAAAACGGGAGAGGGCAGAGGGGAAAGGAGAGCAAAGATATATCTCAGCTAAAACGTAGGCTGATTCCACACAGAGTTCCAGAGCACAAACTGCACTACAGAGTTAGTCCCACCTTGAGAGAGAGGGCGGCCATCTTTTCCACCATGTCAGTCAGTCATTGACTATAAGTCGCCAGGGGGAGAATATAACCTCCTGGAAAAGGCAGCTTCTGTTTGGCTGAGGGGAATTCTCTGCAAAGTCAGCACTCATAGCATTTGGTGGACAGGTGCCTTGGCCAAGGAAAATGGGGTCTGGATGGGGCACCAACGGTGTCTCCTATACATATCCAGCTACCCATGAGCCAATGAAGAAACAGAGAACATTACAAAAAACTATTTAGAGCCAAATGACAAAAAACAAACAAACAAAAAAGGATTCTCTATCAAAACTTGTAGTCATAGCTAATGTGAGACATACTGGTTCATTTATAGCCTCAAAAACATATGTTAGAAATGAATAAAGCCAAAATATATTAGAAAGGCATTCAACTTGAGTTACAGAAAACACACAGAAAGTAGGAGGAAAGAAATATTAGTGATAAGAGAGCAATAATGAAATAGAAAAATAGTGCAGAGGATCAAAAATTCTATATTTTAAAAACATGAATAAAAATAAATAATCAGCATTATTGAACAAAAAGGAGAAAAGCACATGTAAACCATATTAGACATGAAAAAAAGAGAGAATATGAAAAGATTTACACAAGCAGTTTTAAAAGCTCTAAAATAATACTATAAATAGTTTCGGCAAATAAAGTTGAAAACATGAAAGAAATGAACAACTTTCTAGATAAATTAAATTGCCAATTTGATTCAATAAACAGAAGACCTGAATAGACATATAACCTTAAAAGAAATTGAGTTTTTTAAAAAACTACTTCAAACATACAAACACAACCCCAGGCTGAAAGGTTTTACAGGTAATCAAATCCTCAAGAAAGATATGACCCATACCTACAATTGTTTCAGTGAGTAGAAATGGAAAAGTTTTCTTCCTCATTTTATGAACAACTATAATAATACTAAAACCAGGAAGAGGTCAAATGAGACACAATAAAAATAGATCACTTCCATTTACAAACATAGATATAAAAGCTCTAAATATTAACAAAGCAAGTTCAAGAATGTAAAAATGAATATACATACTATCGATTATTACTGTTTGTCCTAAGAATGTAAGAATGGTTTATTAGGGGGAAATTAATGAAGTTCATAACATTTAACAAACTATAGAAGAAAAATAATGAAAATCTTAAAGGATACAGAGTTTTATAAAATTCATTCATAATTCATTCTTTCAATTTTCAAATAAAACACCTCTTATAAACTAGGAGTTAAAGAGAAATTTACCTTGATATAAGGTATCTATTAAAAAATAAGCAAATATTAAGCAAATACTAGAAGAATTCCCTTAACAACAGGAGAAGACAAAATTAACTACTATTGCTGCTTCCATTGAAGAAACGCTAGAGGTTCTAGCTAGTTGAATAAAGCAAGAAAAAGATGATGTTTAAGACTGTAACAGAAGAAAACAAATGTTACTATTACAGATAGTATTGTAATCTTCATAAAAGTCCTGCAGAAACTAACAAACCACCTCTAATAAAGTTCAGCATGGCGCTGAATACAAAATGAATACACAGAAATCGGTGACATCTCTAGATACCATTAATTAAAAACTGGAAAACAATCTTTTAAGTTATTCCACTCACAATAGCCACAGAACTGTAAGATAACTGTTAGATGGCTTCCCTGGTGCCTCAGTGGTAAAGAATCTGCCTGCCAATGCAGGAGATGTGAGGTTCAATCTTTGGGTCAGAAAGATGCCCCTGGAAAAGGAAACAGCAACCCACTCCAGTATTCTAGCCTGGGAAATTCTATGGACAGAGGACCCTGGTGGGCTACAGTGAACATGGGTTCACAAAGAGTCAGACACGATCTAGTGACTAAGTAACAACAATAAATAAGATGACTGGGGGTAAACATATTAAAAGATGTTCAAAACCCTTACAAATGTTTGGAAGGAATTTTTTTAACACTCAGGTAAATGGATGTTTAAAATTTATAGATGGGATACCTCGATGTTATAAAAACCTATGCAGTTCAAATCAAAATCTCTACAGGGTTTTTCACAGAACCTGACAAGTTGATTCTATAAGGACCAAGATATTTTTGAATTGAGTAGGCAGAATCACTCAATCAAACATCACTTCTTTTTATAAAGCTACAGTCAGTAATTTAAAAAGTAAAGTTTTGGCATGGGGAGCCAATAAAACAGATGGAAGCAGAGAATCAGACCAGAGAATCTATGGGAAAACCACCCTGTATGCTTGCCCTCATGGGTTTCCCAGGCGGCCCTAGTGGTAAAGAACCTGCCTGCCAGTACAGGAGACAAAAGAGACCCAGGTTCGATCCCTGGGTTGGGAAGATCCTGGAGAAGGAAATGGCAACCCACTCCAGTATTCTTGCCTGGATAATCCCATGGACAGAGAAGCCTAGAGGGCTACAGTCCATGGGGTCACAAAGAGTCAGACACGACTGAAGTGACTTAGCACCCTGTATAGGCCATTTGTCATGAACAATGTTTCCTGCATCTATGAATACAAGAACTAGATATGCTGTCACAAGGAGAGCTGGATACCTTCAGGCTTGGTCATTCCCATCCCGAGAGATCACATCTAATAGTTCTAAAAAAGGGAAGGAATAAAACATGGAGCAGCGCGTGCCCTTTTATATTGAATACTATCATGAACATTTTTGGCCTGCTTGTTATTTTCTAATTTTTCATTAGACAAAAACCCTGCCTTTCGATACTTTAGATAAGACATGTTTTCCATTGTATCTCACTACTGTCAGCCATCCTGAGATAAAATAAAATAATAATGACCACACTGGTGAAGAAGTAGCATCAGATTAAATCTGAGGAGCCTGACCCCACATGGCTCCCTTTGAATCCACTTCTCCATAGTCACAGCCTCTAATCTAATACTCTTCTAAGGAAGGGCACTCATTAGTGGAAGATAAAAGCATCATGTTATCTTGAGTATAAAATAAACAGAATTTGTCAAAAAAAAAAAAGAGAGACTTTAAATTAGTATTTTCTCGTATATTCACTGACTACCCCCCACCACCACCAAAAAAAAAAAATCCTCTATGTAATTTAGGACTCAACAAAGAGAAGGAATGTGTCTTGGCCTGCTCAACCTCCATAACAAAATAGCACAGACTGAGTGGCTTAAATGACAACTATTTTTTTTACTGTTTTGGAGTTCAAATTCCACGGTCTAGGTTCTGGCAGATTTCATTTCTAGTGAGGCCTCTCTTCTTGGCTTGTGGATGGTGACCTCCCTGCTGTGTTCTCGCCGAGCCTTTCCTCTGCACGTGTCCAGAGAGTGTGTGTGTGTGCTCAGTCGTGTCCGACTATTGCTACCCCACAGACGGTAGCCTGCCAGGGTCCATGGGATTCTCCAGGAAAGAATACTGGAGTGGGTTGCCATTTCCTTCTCCACAGACACTAAGCTCCTCCAGAGCCTCTTCCTCTTCTTATTAAGGACAGCCTTATAAAACAGAACCCCACCCTTATGACCTCATTGAACCCCAACTGCCTCTATAAAGGGCTTCTCTCCAAATACAGTCACATTGTGGGTTGGGGGCTTCAATCTGCAAATCTGGAGGGATGTAATTTAGTCCATAACAATACGGTCCTCCAATCTTGGGCCAAGAACTTTCCTAAAACATGTGAGAATTTGGGGTAGATCCCACTACAAATTAATGAGGGGAAAATAGCATGTTCAGTCAATGGTATTAGTGCAATAGGGGCGGGGCTGGCCCACAGCCGTTAGTGACTGTTAGTGCTGGACCAGATACCGCGAGAACCTGGGGGAGGGGACAGTTCGTGTGAGACCCAGAGTGCAGTTAGAGAGCCACTTCGTCAACGGTCAGCCTGACACTGGTCCTCGTGGCAGAGACTGCAGTGTGGGTCGGATCAAAGCCTTCTCCCCGGCGTTCTCCAGGCCCCCGGTCCCTGAGTGAGCTCGTGGCCTGGCGACAGGGTGGGGACTGTGTCCCGCAGATTGCTCAGAGAACCTTTGAGGAGAAGGAAAAGAAGTCAGAATATTAGCAACCAGAGTCAGGAGAAGGCCAGGACAGTCACCAGAGTTCTCTGCATCCAAAAAGAACAAATACAATGAAACTAAGAGGAGTGTCTTATTGAATTTTAAACTTGAAGTGTATTTTTTTTTTTGCAATTGAAAATCATTTTTGTTATTACTAAACCCATAATAAATGGAAACAGAAGTGTGGGACATATCTGAATTATTTGTCTTGTTAATGAAAGATCAAGTTTGTGAGGGCATTTGAGAGATCTGGACAATGATCTAAAAGATTACAGTTCCATTCCAAGGGGGGGAAAAATACTTAGAAACCTGCAGGAAAGTTGTATATTTATTTTCATAAATAAGAATTTTACAGCCAATGCATGCTAGCCATTTTACAATCCCTTGTAGAAACTACAGTCCTTGTTGGTTGTGGGAAGTTTCTAGTGACAGTTAGTCATGTGGGCTAAAGAGATTTGACTTTGACAATCTAGAGGCCTCCTCCATTGCTCAGGTTTGCCCTTGAAATAACAAAGATACAGAGGTCAACTGCACATTGACAGTTGACAGGTACATTAATGTGCTCTCAGTTATAGTAACTGAATCACACACGTTGTTATTACACATCAAGAAGGCGAAATGTGTGTGCTTAATTGCTTTTGTTTTTCAAGCGCTAAAGGAGAAAAAACAATTTTAACTCAACACAATAAAGGCAGTGAATCTCTCACCAACCAAAGCAGAATTTTAACCAATCTCTTTGTAAAACTGTGAATTTATTCCTATAGCTCTAGCTACAAAAATGTGAGTAACTTTCTCTGTTTTAAAGATATCTTTATCATAGCAAAAATTCTGAACCTGTGTTTCTCTAATATCATTTCATAAAAGGAAAAAACAATTAAAAAAAAATTCCTCAAATTTTTATCAGCTAAACAACATGTATATGAAGCTATAAAAAAATTTCTTTACATAATGAGGTTTAATACCTATGCCAAATAGAAACAGAAGTATCTTTTAATGTGCTGAATTTCCACATGGTTCAAATCAAAAGTTACTATTATGTTTGTGAAAAATATCATATACAAATTAATACATGAAATATTAGCAATACAACATTATAAACAAACTATTCAAACACATTTTAATTATATAAAACACAGATCTATTTGCTAAAAATAATACAGCAAACTTATATTTTAGAGTGAGAAAAAATAGAGCAAACATATTTTAGAGTGAGCACTGATACAGAAATAAAAACCTAAATGCTCATAATTTGATCAAAACATAAATAATTTTCCTTACAAAGAGGAGTTCTAAACATAAATCATACAAAAATGATGAGCTCAACTTAATTTTTACATAAAACTTCAATAATCACCCATTATCTTTGGACATATTAAGGATTTAAGACAAAGGAAAAACATTGAAGCAAAAAAATTGGATAGGTTTTCTGCAATCTTCTTCTAAAATTTACTACTGTCATTTCTTCTTCCCATATGCCATTACATTTATGACAATAACTCAAACCTTCAATTAAAATATATGTTTAAGCAGATGAAACTACAGAGAACTCACTTGGTCCCATTCATAGATTAAAGCTAAGTCGTTGCTGGCTTAAGTCAATGAACCTGCATTAGTCATCTCCTGATTTTATAAGTGTTTTATTGTTATCAAGACACTTTTAAAATTCTTTCCTAATTCCCCATATCCTATAAGACATTATGCCTCTTCAAAAACAGTATTTTTCTTCCTCATCAACATGTGGGGGCACATATTTGTTCTCCATCCAAGTCACTTAGACTTCATGGTAAGAAATATACAAATTTCATGTAGTAAGAACAAAATCAGACCTATCCAAATACCAGGATATTTTATGAAAAGCAAAAATCTTACACTATTTACAAAAACGATATTTAATAATGAAGAACTGTACATGCTCGTCACCTCAGAAAAGCAGACTAACCTTAAAAGAAAAGAAAACTGTTCCATTTCAGGATGTATCACTCATAACAAGGAACCTAAAAATCTTCTGCACTGTATTTGAAAATTAGATAAACTAATAGATTAATAAGTCAGACTTTTATTCTATTTGTAGTGAACTTGGCTACTTGATACCAGACTCCTCTCTAGATGTTCATGGAAATCACACACACATTAACAAGCAACAATGACTTTTGACAGACCCTGTATTGGCAGGACATATTCTGCACCTGAAGTTTTTGGTACTTAAGACTGATGACTGAAGAACTGTACTCTGTAGTTAATTTAGGAAAATAAGGTTATATAGATAGACACATATCTCACCCTTCCCTAGAATTAATTTTTCATTAAAATGCTGGTAGATTTTTATTTTGAGAAGAATTTAAAATATCCTATAGTCTTCAGGAACGAACTTTTAAAGCACCATGATATACATCATTTCTTAGCATTTCCTTTCTAACAGTTTATATCCATTGCTTCTCTCAAGAGCCTTATTGCATTAATAATGCTGTGCCTGAGGACTTTTTCAACATTTTAAAGTGTGTGAGTGCATCTGTGTGAGTGTCTGTTGCGTGTCTATGTGTATCTATGTGGTCTATTTCTGTTCAGATTGGCAACAGTTCAGATGTGAAGCTTTCTGCTTAGCAATTAATCTATTTTCTAAATTTTTGCCTTGGCTCCTTGTTGAGCAAAAAATGAAAGGATAGAGCTGATCCTTTAGGAGAGTCGGTTAACAAAACAAAGAACATTTCCTGTTGTTCAGTGGCCAAAATTTAACTGGGTGAATTTGCTTTATCCTTTGGGTAGAAGATAGGGTATTCAGTGAAATTTTCGGGGATGTTGGTTTATGAGCTGTAAACTAGAAGAGTTAACATAAGTTCATATTAGTATGGCTTCACAGTTGTAAGCCTACAGAGAGATCTAACTGACTCCAAGTCATTCATATATATATACATAAAAATGGGTTTATGCTTACATACGACAACAGGAATTAACACAGAATAAAATGGAAGGCACAAGAGGGTATTAACCTCTTCCTATGAGGCTGGCTTTCTAATACCGCCCCCCCAAAAATGTCTTCAATAAAAAGTCATCCTATGACCATACAGAAATATAATGAGTAAAAAGTTATCTTATGGCCAGAGTATCTTGTTTTGTATGAGAAATCCATGGATGCTCAAATGCTATTTAAATAGAAGCTAAACCAGATAAACTGTCCTTTGCATGAAAAATGACTTTAGTTCAACTCGATGGACATGAGTTTGAGTAAGCTCCGAGAGTTGGTGATGGACAGGGAAGCCTGGCGTGCTGCAGTCCATGGGGTAGCAAAGAGTCGGACACAACAGCGACTGAGCCGAACTGAAAAATCTTCCCTATTCTTACTGCGTAACTCCCAGTGTTCCATTTCAACTAACAAACCCATTGTTGACAAGTGTGTTAAATGCAATTAAATTTAAGAAAAGCATTTCATTAAAATTAAAACTATGAAAATAAAAAAGTAAAACTATGAAAACTATCACAAGAAATAACAGATCAAAACATTCTATGACTGGTCACCACATAAAAGCGCCATTGGTTTTACATAGAACCCTTTATAAAACAATAGCTGAAGCCTAACCAAGATCTCTTCTGCTCACTCACACAAATGGTCTCCAAACCAGTCAGTGAGTCTCAATTTGTGCAACTAATCTGCCACGGAGGCCACCATTCCCAAAAGCAAAAATGTCGTTTGGGAGGTGAATTAATTTGCATCATGTGTGTTAAAGTCATCTCCAAAATGACCATTTACAGAAATCACCTGTTAATGATTTCTTCCTTGATAAGACAACATTTTTTTTCTTTTTTTTCCTTAGTAACATATGCTTACAAAGTGTTTTAAAGTCATTAGTGATTGTTCATTCCTCAAGTTAGGTCACAATTATATCTTATAGATAGGTGGTGAAATATGCACATAGAAGTATTATATCCCAATGTTAAATTTTTTTGCTACAGTTATTGTAGCCTATCACTTTCTTAGAGTATATTTAAATACCAAACTTTGTGTTTTATTTAAAGTGACATTGTGCTTCACTAAGATGACTCTTAAAAAGTTCCTCCAAACCTAAATATTAAGTGTGTTTGTGTGTGTGTATTAGTCGCTCAGTCATGTCTTGCTTTGCGACCCCATGGACTGTAGCCTGGCAGGCTTCTCTATCCATGAGATTCTCCAGGCAAGAATACTGGAGTGGGTTGCCATTCCCTTCTCCAAAATGTTAAGTATGATGAAGCAAAGAACAGAAAAAAATGAGAGACAATATCTTTATTGAAGAAGGAAGAGCTAGATAAAATCCTCATTAAAGAAAGAGGAATCACCTTGATAATTAGTTATAATTTCTTATATGCAATCTTTTATTTTTATAAACTATTTGAAATCATTAACTCCAGACCTAGTAATAGTGTGGGAATTTAACATTAAAAAACCAAGTCATCTATTGCCCTAGCAACAAAGATTATTAAGATGATTGCTTATTACCTGCAAAGCTTTATACTGTCTCACTTGAAAAAATAAACCTACTAGTAGAAAGAAAAATCTAGAGTTTATCTTAGAAATATAGTACCCCATTTATAACTCATCCTCCTAGATCAATATACCTGTATATCAGTATCTCTTTCCAATACTGTTATAGTCACTGCATATACTTCCTATTTATGGAAAATATTAAAATAGCTTTTAAGAAAAATATATTAGTTTTCTATAGTATTATTGAGTGCTTTATATAACTTTAATTCAAAGTGATTGGTTATGAAACCTGGAGGGGGGATAAATCTTTCAAAATCATCATTAATAATGAATTCTATGAAAGCACAAGAAGTTAAAATTGCAAATTTCTACATAACTAACAAAAAATACTCTTTAATATGAGAAAACATATTATTTCTATATTTAAGGAAGAACTACATCATCTCTTAAATATTCAAAACTAACATGACCTTTTTTCCCCACATATACCTGACGAGGCAATCTGATTTAATTAACCCTAGAACTGTAATCAGGAACTGGTTTCATTATGACAATTATTAAACTTTTTTCAACAATTCCTATCCTATAGCTTCAAATTATAGGGTTAAGAATCTCCTTAAAAGTCTAAATATAACTGACCATGAAAAGAAGTATTTGCTGATACCCCTAAGGGAAAAAATATGACAGGGCAGTTCTAATAAAAATAACATAAAAAGCAAGAGAAACTGAGGCGTAACAAAATCTTACAGCCTAGGTTTTTTATCTACTACACGGCCTTGCTCTTTTTGTTAAAAAACTGTTTGGAGAAAATTCAATCTTTGGAATACCCAATATTGAGTTTTCTAATATAATAATATGAAGAAGAGAGGAGTATTATTGGTAATGGTAGACTGGATCAGCTAAAATCCATTGGATACCAGAATTTGTAAACCACCCAGACAGGCTCAGTGATACAATTAGGTGTTCCATTCTGTAATTCCTTCCTGAGTGTGTATCATTAAAGCCGGACGATTAAAACCTGCAGTACTTAAGGGAGGGGCATGACAATATTGTCGTGGAATACACTGAGTGAATACTTCCTCCTTCCAAAATAAATACCTTGCATTTTCCTTTTAGTTCTTTTAAGGTGGATTTTGGCTAAGGAGGAAGAAAGAAAGGAATGTCAACAAGACAGAAACATTTCAGTCTATTGCCATCTTCAAATTATCTCTGAAACTAAATTGCAGAAAGTTTATTCAAGAGTTTATTGCTTTTTTAAAAAAAATAGTACGTGCTTTCCTATTATCAGTTTTTAAAATTCTAAGCCCTCTTAGATAAGTGCTTTAGTATAAGCTGCCATCCAATAATCTCACTTCTCAAGAACAGGTATGGTCCTATGTTTTTCCATCTTTACAAAGACAAGTGGCCAACTGTCTTCCAGGGCAAAATCCCCTCTATTACGCTTAATTTTTCTACATGACTTTTAAAAACACAGCTCATAAAAAGAAGTCACTATCCTTTAGTAGCTCTTCAAAGTTATCTAGTCTTTCCCATTAGTCAGGCCTCTAATTTTATATTTCAGTAGGTAGTATTCAACCACATTGTCACATTATGTTTAGCAATAGCTATATACTTATTCTTCAAGTATTTAATCCTTCATTTTTCTTATACTCAATATACTTTCTTTTTAAAAATCATCCATGCTATGACAAATTATCCTTGTTTTGTTCATTGTCATCATTTTCTTGTGGACTAGTGATTTTTACTTCTGGTTTTGGTGGTCTTTGAGGGTCCAAATCAACCTGAGGGAAAAACAGATGAAAATAAAGATATTTAGTTCTTCAGTTACAGAAGCAATAAAATTTACAAGGAAAAAAAAATGACTCAATATTGTCTTTAACCCTTATAAATATTTAATCCTTATAAATAATCCTATAGAAATACCTCTTCATGTCCACTGCCAGCTCCTTGAGACTTTATTTCCTCATCCACCGCTTCTTGAAGCTCATTATTAACCTGTTCCAGTTCCTCGCCGTTTTCTTCATCGGTCCCTCCATTCACACGAGCAGCAGAACCTGCCTGCTCCTCTCTGTGATCCGGGATATCCTCGGCTTGCTCTGGAGCTTCGGGCTTCTCCTGGTCTCCTTCGTCCTCTTTAACTTCGCCATTCATTCCTGAGAAGTCTTCCTTCTGTTCCACCTCCTTGTTTTCTTTCTCTCTGTCTTCTTCCTCATCTACTATTTCTGCTGGCCTCTGATGGATCAAAAGAAATAATGGATAAAGATAGGAAGCAGACCAGAGATTTGTCCATAGCACATGATAATAATATAATAATTATAGTATGACTGTCAAGTAAAACTTCCTTAACGTTTGCACATATACAGTATGTCCTGTGTTAACTTCTACTGAATAGCTATAGATACCACTCTTCGCAAATATTTTCTCACTGAATTCTCACAATGATCCTATAAGGTTGGTAGTATTCCCATTTTACAGGTGAGAAAACTAAGGTACAGGGAGATCAAGTATCTAGCCCAAGATTCTACTGCTTATAAGTGGAAGAGCCAGAATGAGAACAAAGCATGTGACTTCAAAATTAATGTTCTTACTCCCCATGGCAAAGAGAAAATTAAACTATAAGGTCCTTGGCCAATGTTTAGTGGAATGTCTGGCCCAGAGGAGAAGATTTAAAAAAAATTCTTTGGGGAGAGGTTATCATCCCTACCACTAGTGTTTGGTATGTATTTAAATTTCTAAGTGTGAACAAAGGGGATGACGATGCCAAGGATGTGAATCCGGGATTTCTAAAAAAAAAAAATGTGGACAGCTTTCCACATAATGCCTAACAGAGCGGACTGTATATCTGCAAATACAAAAATTGATTGTCGTGAAGATCCAAAGCCAAGAAACAATAGGTTCTTTCTATAAAAATGCTTAAGTACTTTATAAACTCCAAAGGAATTTTTACTGCTCTTTGGATACATGTAAGTCTGTTTTAAAAGAGAACAAGAGACAAAACTCCAGAGGCAAGATTTTGGAGAGAGAAAGACCCAGGTTAAAGTCCCAGCCAGGCATTGCCTATTACCCAATTTCTTTGAATTTGAGATTCTCCACTTGTAAGACAAGAATGTAATAAAACTTCCATAGGGAGTAAATAAGTTATATGTAGTACCTAGCAAAGCACTTGGCACTGCATGATCCTTAAAAAAAAAAAATTAAAATATTTTCTCATTTGTTGTTCTCATTCTTTCCTGAACCTACCATATTTCTTCCTTACCATAAATAAAATAATAGGTTTTTTTTTTAAGGATCGGGTAGAAAGAACATAGAATTTATTTTATGTTATGACCCCACACCTGCCTCTTTCCAGCTATCTGACATTGAACAGGTCCCTTAATCATCTGGAATCTGGAAAATGAAGGTTTGAGATGCAGTAACTCTGACCTCCCTTCTAACTCTGGAAGTCCATTCTCCTCTAACTGCCCAAATTCTTCTTATGAAGTGAAGTGAAAGACACTCAGTTGTGTCTGACTCATTGTGACCCCATGAACTGTAGCCTGTCAGGCTCCTCTGTCCACGGAATTCTCCAGGCCAGAATACTGGAGTGTGTAGCCGTTCCCTTCTCCAGGGGATCTTCCCAACCCAGGGATGGAACCCAGGTCTCCCGCATTGCAGGTGGATTCTTTACCATCTGAGTCACCAGGGAAGCCCCAAATTCTTTTTATGGGGCTATAAGTAGTCTTCTTATAAGTTTCCATAATGCGCTCAGTTTTGGAAGTCAAGAAGGGAGGAGATGGAGCAGAGTAGACTAAAAATTCTGGATAAAATTCAACACATTATTTTGAACAGGAAAAGACATCAAAGAATGCAGAGAGGGGCAGTCACACATCACATGGTCGCAGGGCAGGTGGGGAAAGCAGTAACTCAAGGTGGGGTGAGGTGGCCTGAGGCCAGAGCTCACACATCTGTGCACAGAGATTTCTATAGCACGGTATGAATTGTATTTACAGGTGGAGAACAAAAGACAGGCAGCAAAGACACTGAGCACCCATCACCCGTAAGAGCCAAATGTCACTCTCAGTCCTCACACATTCATCATTTCCGAAAACCCTCACGGGAACCCTGTGAAATAGGCTTCTGATGCCCATTATATGAATAAGGAGAAATAAATGAGAAATCAGTCAATGTTGCCAGCATCACAAAGCAGGTGAATACACAGGGCTAAGGTGGAACCCAAGGCAATCTTGTCCCAAAGTCCTGTATTCTTCCTCACAGTAATAACACAAGCAGTTGATAATTTACCTAGTTGCTGCTGTAAGCACACTCAAGGGTACTTTCAATGGCCAGAAAATATGACTCATGCAGCTGACAATAATACTTTTACTGTTTAAAGAATTACTAACCTGAGAACAAAACACTTCTGGATTTCTATTAAAGACCAGTCAATCGAGGGGAGGAACTTTTTGAAGATTATTAGGCAGAGTATGTGAAGCAGGACAGGACAAAATCCAGAAATATTGCAGCACTAATAGTTGGTAAGAATAAAATGATTTCTTTGCAAAGTATCTCTGAGAATTGGATGACTGTCTGTTAGCCTCCTGGAAAATGTAATCTTTACTATGCCTAAACTTGCTTTAGGGTTTCCCTGGTGGCTCAGATGGTAAAGAATCAGCCTGCAATGCAGGAAACCAGGGTTCGATCCCTGAGTCAGGAAGATCTCCTGGAGAAAGAAATGGCAACCCATTCCAGTATTCTTGCCTGGGAAATCCCATGGACAGAGGAGTCTGGCGAGCTACAGTCCATGGGATCACAAAGAGTCGGACACGACTTCACCACTAAACAACAACAACAAAACTTGCTTTATTCCAGCCCTTCACTTTTAGTCTGTATGTGTCTCTTGTTTTGAGGTGGGTCTCTTGTAGACAGCATATATAGGGGTCTTGTTCTTGTATCCATTCAGCCAATCTTTGTCTTTTGGTTGGGGCATTCAACCCATTTACATTTAGGGTAATTATTGATAGGTGTGGTCCCGTTGCCATTTACTTTGTTGTTTTGGGTTCACATTTATAAAACCTTTCTGCATTTCCTGTCTAGAGAAGATCCTTTAGCATTTGTTGAAGAGCTGGTTTGGTGGTGCTGAATTCTCTCAGCTTTTGCTTATCTGTAAAGCTTTTGAATTCTCCTTCATATCTGATTGAGATCCTTGCAGGGTACAGTAATCTAGGTTGTAGGTTATTCTCTTTCATTACTTTCAATACGTCCTGCCATTCCCTCTACATAGAAAACCCTAAAGATTCTACCAGAAAATTACTAGAGCTAATCAATGAATATAGTAAAGTTGCAGGATATAAAATTAACACACAGAAATCCCTTGCATTCCTATATACTAACAATGAAAAAACAGACAGAGAAATTAAGGAAACAATACCATTCACCATTGCAACAAAAAGAATAAAATACTTAGGAGTATATCTACCTAAAGAAACAAAGGACCTATACATAGAAAACTATAAAACACTGATGAAAGAAATCAAAGAGGACACAAACAGATGGAGAAACATACCGTGTTCATGGATTGGAAGAATCAATATTGTCAAAATGGCTATTCTACCCAAAGCAGTCTATAGATTCAATGCAATCCCTATCAAGCTACCAACGGTATTTTTCACAGAACTAGACCAAAGAATTTCACAATTTGTATGGAAATACAAAAAACCTCGAATAGCCAAAGTAATCTTGAGAAAGAAGAATGGAACTGGAGGAATCAACCTGCCTGACTTCAGACTCTACTACAAAGCCACAGTCATCAAGACAGTATGGTACTGGCACAAAGACAGAAATATAGATCAATGGAACAGAATAGAAAGCCCAGAGATAAATCCACGAACCTATGGACACCTTATCTTTGACAAAGGAGGCAAGGATATACAATGGAAAAAAGACAACCTCTTTAACAAGTGGTGCTGGGAAAACTGGTCAACCACTTGTAAAAGAATGAAACTAGAACACTTTCTAACACCATACACAAAAATAAACTCAAAATGGATTAAAGATCTAAATGTAAGACCAGAAACTATAAAACTCCTAGAGGAGAACATAGGCAAAACACTCTCCGACATAAATCAAAGCAAGATCCTCTATGACCCACCTCCCAGAATATTGGAAATAAAAGCAAAACTAAACAAATGGGACCTAATGAAACTTAAAAGCTTTTGCACTACAAAGGAAACTATAAGTAAGGTGAAAAGACAGCCCTCAGATTGGGAGAAAATAATAGCAAATGAAGAAACAGACAAAGGACTAATCTCAAAAATATACAAGCAACTCCTGCAGCTCAATTCCAGAAAAATAAATGACCCAATCAAAAAATGGGCCAAAGAACTAAACAGACATTTCTCCAAGGAAGACATACAGATGGCTAACAAACACATGAAAAGATGCTCAACATCACTCATTATTAGAGAAATGCAAATCAAAACCACAATGAGGTACCATTACACGCCAGTCAGGATGGCTGCTATCCAAAAGTCTACAAGCAATAAATGCTGGAGAGGGTGTGGAGAAAAGGGAACCCTCTTACACTGTTGGTGGGAATGCAAACTAGTACAGCCGCTATGGAAAACAGTGTGGAGATTTCTTAAAAAACTGGACATAGAACTGCCATGTGACCCAGCAATCCCACTTCTGGGCATACACACTGAGGAAACCAGATCTGAAAGAGACACGTGCACCCCAATGTTCATCGCAGCACTGTATATAATAGCCAGGACATGGAAGCAACCTAGATGCCCATCAGCAGATGAATGGATAAGGAAGCTGTGGTACATATACACCATGGAATATTACTCAGCCATTAAAAAGAATTCATTTGAACCAGTCCTAATGAGATGGATGAAGCTGGAGCCCCTTATACAGAGTGAAGTAAGCCAGAAAGATAAAGAACATTACAGCATACTGACACATGTATATGGAATTTAGAAAGGTGATAACGATAACCCTATATGCAGAACAGAAAAAGAGACACAGAAATACAGAACAGACTTTTGAACTTTGTGGGAGAATGTGAGGGTGGGATATTTCAAAAGAACAGCATGTATACTATCTATGGTGAAACAGATCACCAGCCCAGGTGGGATGCACGAGACAAGTGCTCCGGCCTGGTGCACTGGGAAGACCCAGAGGAATCGGGTGGAGAGGGAGGTGGGAGGGGGGATCGGGATTGGGAATACATGTAAATCCATGGCTGATTCATATCAATGTATGACAAAACCCACTGGAAAAAAAAAATAATAATAATAAAAATTAAAAAAAAAAAAAAACTTGCTTTATTCAAAACAACTTCGGGTTTTGGTTTTAAAGAGAAGTTAGCATTTTTTAATACAAAATCTTTAATAATAACAACAGAAAACTCAAATTTTAGTGTAATCATTCAGGAATCTAGATAGGTCCCTTGCTTCTGAGAATATATTACAAGAGCTTGCTAAAGTCTGCTAAGGTGACTACTGCTGTCTCAGCGGGGAAAAGTCTGTTTTCCTTTACTGACATCTGGATTTATACCTAAAAATTGCCAAACGATAGAGTGTCGGTTTCTGGTTTTGAGTTTCTCATCTTACTCCTTTCTTTACTCCCAAATGAATATTCATTTTTTTCCCTTTAATGAAAAGAGCTGGGCTGCGATATACACTCATCTCCTTTTACGGACAGAGATACCCAGCCCTAAATTCGGGCTCTGTTCTCTTTGCTATCATTGTCACCACTACTAACAAGCAGCATTATGTTTTCATCCCATTATTTCTATTAGACTTTCCCAGCACAGCTATTTTAGTAGACATCAAAAGAAGCCATATCTGGTTAGTTCAACTTTCAGAAATGCAAGATTATAGGGCTGAAATACCAATTTGATCAATTTAAATAGGACAATAACATTAGTTAAAAGGCTTATAATCTTTTAAAATACCCTGAGTGTAGTATGAAATTTACTATTACTACAACACTACAATTCAGGACAAAAAAAAAAAAAGAAAGAAAAAATGCTTCTATGACAGATCTGTAATGAATAAATGAAAAGCAATGCGCTTTTTGGTGTAATCTCCTTTGAAGCAAGCATTAAATTATTAAAGATGTTTCCAGTGTATACATCAATCAAATCATCCCCAGAAGGAACACTGAGTTTTATACCTATACACACACACACACAAGGATAAAATCTATACCATAGCAAGGGCTTGCAAAAGAAGTAAAAAATTTAAAAAACACTGTTTCTATAAGAGAGTGGGCGTCCATTAATAGACAGTCACATTATATTTTAAGTGTGCTCTCACTCCACCTCATCAAAAAATGAAAAAAAAAAAAACTTAGCAACTATTTAATTTCTTCAAAATCCCCAAGTTCTCAGCCTCTGCTTGTTAAGCTGAAGCTGGCTGATTGCCCAGTTAAACAGGGACAGTCAGAGCCACCAGACGCCAGTGTTAGCGCATTGAGAGGGGGTGACCTGTACACAGAGCCCATGTTCCACGCCGCCACTCACCCAAAGAACCTTACAAGATCCAGATGAGGTTAATTTCAACAGAGGAGAGTAGACACATCACCAAGAGGGTGGGGTTGGAGGGTTTGGGGAGAAAGAAACGGAAAAGGTGCAAGTAAGAATCACAAGTTCAACTTGAGAAAGTGAAGGAGGAGGAAGAGAGACAGGCAGGGAAGAGCCCTTTCCCCCAGGTCCGATCACACTGTCCCTTTTACAGTGAAGGGAAGCAGAGCTCTCATACAAGAAGTCACCTCTCCTTCCTGCAAGAGCCAGTTCTCACGTGATCCCACGGGACCGTGTTCAGACTTGAAGAAGATCATGAGGCCTGGGGGGCAGTGGTTCCTAGACAAAATTTCTGCCTACTGATGTCTTCTACAATGGTGATGTCAACTGGCAGTGTAAAATATATACTGTGCAAGATGAGACAGCTGTGGTCTGGTGGAAATAATGACCTCACAGAATTGAGTAAGGACCAAATGAGACCATTAAAAACTGGAAAAGCTACATATATGTGCATATATATATACGTTTATTACTGTTACCACTCCATTTTTCTTGCATTGAATGGAAGGAGTTGACAGGTTGTCTGTGAAATAGTATAGTATAGGATTTGCACTAATGAAATTGTATTCTGGTGAGCCACTTAGAGCAGTATCCCTTCTAAATCTCATTCACGGTGAAAACAAATAAAATACAGCAAGACGCAGCAGTCACCTTGCTCTTTTTGGTTAATACAGGTAAAACGCAGGCTGATGTTCAACTTCCAGTCCATTGAGACGGCTAGGTGTGATTTTCATAAACTAATCACCCTCGTTTTAGTTACTTACTTTTATCTTTGCTTCTGAGTTCGATGTCAGGCACTTTTCACAACAAATTTACCATTCAATAGCTTTCTTTGTTTCTGAACTCTATTCACTTTTAAAAGTAATACAAATGTGTCAGCAAGACATACCAAAAAAGGATGACTTCCATAAATTAGTGTGTGCACTTAGGCAATGGATGACTTTTCAGTTTAATGACAAGTTGGCAGTAGCCATTCATCCTGTTCATTCTACCTCTGCCTGGAAGGATCTACCTTCACTCTGATAGACCCAGTTCATTTCAGTTCAGTCGCTCAGTCGTGTCCAACTCTTTGCGACCCCATGAACCACAGCATGCCAGGCCTCCCTGTCCATCACAAACTCCCGGATTCTACCCAAATCCATGTCCATCGAGTTGGTGATGTCATCCAGCCATCACATCTTATGTCGTCCCCTTCTCCTCCTGCCCCCAATCCTTCCCAGCATTAGGCTCTTTTCCAATGAGTCAACTCTTCACATGAGGTGGCCAAAGTACTGGAGTTTCAGCTTCAACATCAGTCCTTCCAATGAACACCCAGGACTGATCTCCTTTAGGATGGACTGGTTGGATCTCCTTGCAGTCCAAGGGACTCTCAAGAGCCTTCTCCAACACCACAGTTCAAAAGCATCAATTCTTCAGCGCTCAGCTTTCTTCACCATCCAACTCTCACATCCATACATGACCACTGGAAAAACCATAGCCTTGACGAGACGGACCTTTGTTGACAAAGTAATGTCTCTGCTTTTTAATATGCTATCTAGGTTGGCCACAACTTTCCTTCCAAGGAGTAAGCGTCTTTTAATTTCATGGCTGCAATCACCATCTGCAGTGATTTTGGAGCCCAAAAAAATAATGTCTGACACTGTTTCCACCGTTTCCCCATCTATTTCCCATGAGGTGATGGGACCAGATGCCATGATCTTAGTTTTCTCAATGTTCAGCTTTAAGCCAACTTTTTCACTCTCCTCCTTCACTTTCATCAAGAGTTCCTCTTTACTTTCTGCCATAAGGGTGGTGTCGTCTGCATATCTGAGGTTATTGATATCTCTCCCAGCAACCTTGATTCCAGCTTGTGCTTTTTCCAGCCCAGCATTTCTCATGATGTACTCTGCATATAAGTTAAATAAGCAGGGTGACAATATACAGCCTTGACGTACTCCTTTTCCTATTTGGAACTAGTCTGTTGTTTCCTGACCTGCATACAGGTTTCTCAAGAGGTAGATCAGGTGATCTGGTATGTCCATTTCTTTAAGAATTTTCCACAGTTTATTGTGATCCACACAGTCATTAGCTTTGGTGTAGTCAATGAAGCAGAAATAGATGTTTTTCTGGAACTCTCTTGCTTTTTCCATGATCCAGCAGATGTTGGCAATTTGATCTCTGGTTCCTCTGCCTTTTCTAAAACCAGCTTGAACATCTGGAAGTTCACAGTTCACATATTGCTGAAGCCTGGCTTGGAGAATTTTGAGCATTAGTTTACTAGCGTGTGAGATGAGTGCAATTGTGTAGTAGTTCAAGCATTCTTTGGCATTGCCTTTTTTTGGGATTGGAATGAAAACTGACCTTTTCCAGTCCTGTGGCCACTGCTGAGTTTTCCAAATTTGTTTGCATATTGCGTGTAGCACTTTCACAGCATCATCTTTCAGGATTTGAAATAGCTCAACTGGGATTCTATCACCTCCACTAGCTTTGTTCATAGTGATGCTTTCTAAAGCCCACTTGACTTCACATTCCAGGATGTCTGGCTCTAGGTGAGTGATCACACCATCGTGATTATCTGGGTCATGAAGATCTCTTTTGTACAGTTCTTCTGTGTATTCTTGCCACCTCTTCTTAATATCTTCTGCTTCTGTTAGGTTCATACTATTTCTGTCCTTTCTTGAGCCCATCTTTGCATGAAATGTTCCCTTGGTATCTCTAATTTTCTTGAAGAGATCTCTAGTCTTTCCCATTCTGTTGTTTTCCTCTATTTCTTTGCAATGATCGCTGAGGAAGGCTTTCTTATCTCTCCTGGCTATTCTTTGGAACTCTGCATTCAGATGGGAATATCTTTCCTTTTCTCCTTTACTTCTCACTTCTCTTCTTTTCACAGCTATTTGTAAGGCCTCCTCAGACAGCCATTTTGCCTTTTTGCATTTCTTTCCCCTGGGAATGGTCTTAATCCCTGTCTCCTGTACAATGTCATGATCCTCCGTCCATAGTTCATCAGGCACTCTGTCTATCAGATCTAGTCCCTTAAATCTATTTCTCACTTCCCCTGTATAATCATAAGGGATTTGATTTAGGTCATACCTGAATGGTCTAGTGGTTTTCCCTACTTTATTCAATTTAAGTCTGAATTTGGCAATAAGGAGTTCACGATCTGAGCCACAGTCAGCTCCCGGTCTTGTTTTTGCTGACTGCATAGAGCTTCTCCATCTTTGGCTGCAAAGAATATAATCAATCTGATTTCGGTGTTGATCATCTGGTGATGTCCATGTGTAGAGTCTTCTCTTGTGTTGTTGGACGAGGGTGTTTGCTATGACCAGTGTGTTCTCTTGGCAAAACTCTATTAGTCTTTGGCCTGCTTCATTCCGTACTCCAAGGCCAACTTTGCCTGTTACTCCAGGTGTTTCCTGACTTCCTACTTTTGCATTCCAGTCCCCTATAATGAAAAGGGCGTCTTTTTCGGGTGTTAGTTCTAAAAGGTCTTGTAGGTCTTCATAGAACTGTTCAACTTCAGCTTCTTCAGTGTTACTGGTTGGGGCATAGGCTTGGATTACCATGATATTGAATGGTTTGACTTGGAAATGAACAGAGATCATTCTGTCATTTTTGAGATTGCATCCAAGTACTGCATTTCAGACTCTATTGTTGACCATGATGGCTACTCCATTTCTTCTAAGGGATTCCTGCCCATAGTAGTAGATATAATGGTCATCTGAGTTAAATTCACCCATTCCAGTCCATCTTAGTTCACTGATTCCTAGAATGTTGATGTTCACTCTTGCCATCTCCTGTTTGACCACTTCCAATTTCCCTTGATTCATGGACCTAAAATTCCAGGTTCCTATATAATATTGCTCTTTACAGCATTGGACCTTGCTTCTATTACCAGTCACATCCACAACTGGGTATTGTTTTTGCTTTGGATCCATCCCTTCATTCTTTCTGGAGTTACTTCTCCACCAATCTCCAATAGCATATTGGGCACCTACTGCCCTGGGGAGTTCTTCTTTCAGTAACCTATCATTTTTGCCTTTTCATACTGTTCCTGGGGCTCTCAAGGCAAGAATACTGAAGTGGTTTGCCATTCCTTTCTCCAGTGGACTACATTCTGTCAGACCTCTCCACCATGACCTGGTCGTCTTGGGTGGCCCCCCACAGGCATGGCTTAGTTTCATTGAGTTAGACAAGACTGTGGTCCTGTGATCAGATTGGCTAGTTTTCTGTGATTATGGTTTCAGTGTGCCTGCCCTTTGATGCCCTCTCGCAACACCTACCTTCTTACTTAGGTTTCCCTTACCTTGGACGTGGGGTTTCTCTTCACGGCTGCTCCAGCAAAGTGCAGCCACTGCTCCTTACCTTGGATGAGGGGTATCTCCTCATGGCCACCCCTCCCGACCTTGAATGTGGAGTAGCCCCACCTTCTCTCAAAGCCATCCTTGTCCCCTCAGGCCAGTTGTCACTCCTTATCTGCACCCTCAGAACACCACTCAAACTCTAATCTCATTGTACTGTTATCCCCTGCTTTGTGTGATATGAAAACAGTGAACATGAATTGCTATCGAGTAGATGCCTCAGACAATGCTTGGAATGACTGTGGAATAATGGGGAAATATCAACCTTAGCTTTAGTGAGGCCTTCTGGAAGTTTCTAGAAGCAAGGGCTCTGTCTTATTCATCTTTGTGTCCATCACCCCATTTCCCACAGGACTGTCATTCATTGTCTTAAACTAAACTCAAATGTGCCTCCCACAGATAAAAGCCAGCATAGTGTGTGCCTGAAGGGACAGACTATGGTGACAAGACTCGTGTCTATTGGGTACTCTGCCCAGTACCTGATCTTATGTTCCATGCACTTCATATGCATGACCATACTTAAACTCACTGATAGGGCCCACATGGGATCTCATTGTTGCGACGGCTCATTATGTTGACCTCACAAACAAAGAATAAAATGATCAAGTGATCATTTTAGTGATCTCAAGTGATCCTTGAGACTGACCAAACTGCCCAAAGAACACTCTGTTTTCTCACTGGCACCTACCTTCTCACAGCTACGAGACCACCAGATTCTAGACCTCCAGCTATGTGACCACAGGGCTCAACTGCAGGCTAAAACTTAACCATCCCTTCAGAGAATTTTTCATTGGTGGGGTATAAGAGAGACCCCGTCAGAAAGGGAGGACACTGGTTCTCCTGAAGGGCCAGTCACCCTCTCGCTTCCCTCTAGTAAATTTCACTTTTCTTGCCTGACTGCCCGGCTAGCTCTCTTTTTCTCTACACTCACCTTCTACTAACCTCACCACCATTTGAGGAAATTGCTTTTCTCATCCCAACTTGCAGACAAACAAACTGAAGCATAAAGAGTTAAACTTGTTCAAAACCCCACCAATAGAGACAGAGGAGTATAAACACTTTAATGATCATGAGGCTGTACTATTTCCCCAAGATAATGTACGGAGCAACCTCCTAAACTCAACACCACATTAAACAGTTACTTCCAGTCTCATGTCTTCTAGGCCAGTGCTCCCCCATCACCAGGCATCTTGTTAAATGCAGGTGCTGAGTCAGCACTTCTGAGTTGCTGCATTTCCACCAGCTCAGGTGTGCTGGTCCCTAGAGGGCACTTCAGTTCAGTCGCTCGATCATGTCCGACTCTTTGCGACCCCGTGGACTGCAGCACGCCAGGCCTCCCTGTCCATCACCAACTCCTGGAGCTTGCTCCAGCTCATGCCCATTGAGTCGGTGATGCCATCCAACCATCTCATCCTCTGTCATCCCCTTCTCCTCCTGCCTCCAATCTTTCCCAGTATCAGGGTCTTTTCCAATGAGTCAGTTCTTCGCATCAGGTGGCCACAGTATTGGAGTTTCAGCTTCAGCATCAGTCTTCCTGATAAATATTCGGAACTGATTTCCTTTAGGATGGACTGGTTGGATCTCCCTGCTGTCCAAGGGACTCTCAAGAGTCTTCTCCAACACCACAGTTCAAAAGCATCAATCCTTCAGCGCTCAGCTTTCTTTATAGTCCAACTCTCACATCCATACGTGACTACTGGAAAAACCATAGCTTTGACTAGACAGACCTTTGTTGACAAAGTAATGTCTCTGCTTTTTAATATGCTGTCTAGATTGGTCATAACTTCTCTTCCAAGGAACAAGCATCTTTTAATTTCATGGCTGCAGTCACCATCTGCAGTGATTTTGGAGCCGAAAAAGTAAAGTCTCTCACTGTTTCCATTGTTTCCCCATCCTTTTGCCATGAACTGATGGGACTGGATGCCATGATCTTAGTTTTCTGAGGCTCTAATCCATATACAACACAGGCAAGATCATAAATATACCACCATCCCCAAAAGACATCTTTGCTTAAAATTTCTAATTGTAATAATGCCTCACTAGATGGAAATCATATTTTTAAGTTAAAAATATTGATTTAATTGAAAACTGGGAGAAAATGGGACTGACTGTTGGGCTTCCCAGATAGTGCTAGTGGTAAAGAATCTGTCTGCCAATGCAGAAAATGCAAGAGACGCAGGTTCCATCCCTAGGTCAGGAAGATCCCCTGGAGTAGGAAATGGCACCCCACTCCAGTATTCTTGCCTGGAGAATTCCATGAGCAGAGGAGCATGGTGGGCTACAGTCCACGGGGCCGCAAAGAGACAGACACGACTGAGCATCTAAGCACGGCACTGTCGACAGAATAATGTTCAGCCATAAAGACAGCTCTGCAAGATTTATTCTGATTACATCACCCTGCCACTCTTTCTTTAAGAGTCACTTTTTAAAAAAGAAACACATCATTGCCAAGGCAATAAATGAGGAAGATATTTTTACCTATGCTTAAAGGTCTTCTCCCCTGGTATTTATGTCGAATTTTAGCCAATTTGTGACTAAAATTTGAGGAGAACAGTTTTCAGGTAGATACTGAAAACTGCTCCATCCTGACCTTTCAAGATTAGCTCATGCCTATGAGTAATTGTGTAATACTGTATTCTGCATAAAGCACAATTCTTATGTTTCACTGGAGTCAAGAAAGGGTATTCATTATACCTCACCCTCTACACTTACTAAACTGATATACATAATGATCGCACAAATCATGCAGATAAATTTCAGTCTCACAGTCTCACTGACAACAAGAACATCCAGAGTGCAGCTAGATTAACAGACATATTACACATATATGGACAGTTACAGAAAACATGTACCCTTAAACATAGAAGTTTTTGAAAGTTGAGATTTTTACCTTTTTAAAATCACGTTATTTATCATAAACAATTGCTCTGAATAGTTACTAGAAAAGTTATACTGGATTTTCTCCTTAACATGACACCAGTGTTGATATTCCAAGTGCCTTTTTGCTGGCATTTACTTACATGCATACCTGATTGTTTATTTTGTAAGAGACCATCCTGAGAAAATGGTTGATTTGTATGGCAAGACAGAAGAGGTCTGGTACTTATTATTGCTGGCTGCATCCAAGTATGGATGGCTCAGGGGAAACCATAAGTATTCAGGTTTTCTAGAAAATATGCATTCAGCTACAAAGGTTAACTTAGGATTCCTGAGTGGTAGAAGGAAAGAAGATGGAATATGGAAATCATATGGAAATAAGCCACAAAATATAGGAAGCATCAATTACTTGGAAGGCATTTTCATAGTCAGATGGGGCTGCTTAGATAACTTACACTTTAAACTCATATCACACCTTTGACCGTAACCACGGCACCAAAAATTAGAAATGGGAAAAGCATCTAAATAGTGCCTACAGCTGATGTCCCACCCACTTTAAGAAATAAATGTTGATTTTTCTTATATTTATATCTGAATTCCCCAAGAAATGTATTTGAATGTTTAAAACCCTTGCTATCTGAGGTAATAGCACAGGCTAGAACTTTCCAGGCAAGAGAGCCTACGTAACCACCCAAACATCCTCTCCATTCTTCCCTATCATTCCTGCTCCATCCTTGAAACATCCTAGACCTAGAAACTGGAGCTCAGAACACTACTGCCCCCCACCAAATAAAAATACCACCTTAGATGTTCATTTCTCGATGTAACATTTGCTACCTTTTAAATTTGGGAGTAGAATTTGTTATAGGTGTTTCTGTGGATTTGATGGCAGAATTCAGGCAGAGATGTTGAAAGTAAAGAAGTTACTGTACTTGTTTTATTTCTGTTCCCATGGAGACTAAAATCATCTCCTACCCAAGCTGAATGAGGTGTTTGGAAATAATCAGTTTCAATTTTTCATGACAGCAAAGTACTGCTTCCTGTTTTCAGCTTTCAGAGGCTTACTTTCACAAGGTGGGGGAAAATGGTTTGGATGTGGTTTGAAGTACAATGACCTACAAAAAAAAAGAGTGGTTCTATTCATAGATGTGACACTGTAAGGACACGAAGAAGGAATGTTTGGCCTGGCCACCCACTGACAGCTGACTAGCCTAGGCCCATTGAAATCCACAAGGGTCCAGACACTCATAGGAGAAGATATAAATACTTTAGAATTTATGTTTAGATAGCTATTTAGTCATCTTAGAAAAAAACCTTCCCCATTAAGTTTTCTCACTTTGCAAGTAAATGTTATCTTCTTTCACTTACATCAGAAATTCCTGAAGGCTACATTTTAATGTTTTAACACCATTCCTATCAATTAAACAGATCCACCAAGGGGATGTCACACAAAGCCTTGGTGATGATGCACAAGGAAGTTTAGAAGCCAGAGCATCCTCATCTTAACTCTTCCTGCAGTGTGAGATGCTTGCAGCACCAAATAGGAATACAATTCACTAAGAGGAGGTTGACTTGAAGCTGAAAAGGCATACAGTTCCTTTCATTTCAGGGAAGGCAGTGGAGGCCGAGTAGTCCTCCACTCAGGTGGAACCCGTTTCTGTTTGTGAGATACTTCAGTTCAGTTCAGTTCAGTCGCTCAGTCATGTCCAACTTTTTGTGACCCCATGGACTGCAGCACTCCAGGCCTCCCTGTCCAACACCAACTCCTGGAGTTTACTCAAACTCATGTCCATTGAGTTGGTGATGCCATCCAGCCATCTCATCTTCTGTCGTCCCCTTCTCCTCCTGCCTTCAATCTTTCCCAGCATCAGGGGCTTTTCAAATGAGTCAGCTCTTCACATCAGGTGGCCAAAGTATTGGAGTTTCAGCTTCAACATCAGTCCTTCCAATGAATATTTGGAACTGATTTCCTTTAGGATGGATTGGTTGGATCTCCTTGCAGTCCAAGGGACTCTCAAGAGCCTTCTCCAACACCACAGTTCAAAAGCATCAATTCTTCAGCGCTCAGCTTTCTTTATAGTCCAACTCTTACATCCATACATGACTACTGGAAAAACTATAATCTTGACGAGACGGACTTTTGTTGGCAAAGTAATGTCTCTGCTTTTAAATATGCTGTCTAAGTTGGTCATAACTTTTCTCCCAAGGAGCAAGTGTCTTTTAATTTCATGGCTTTCAGTCACCATCTGCAGTATTTTTGGAACCCAAAAAAATAAAGTCTGACACTGTTTCCACTGTTTCCCCATCTATTTGACATGAAGTGATGGGACCAGATGCCATGATCTTAGTTTTCTAAATGTTGAGTTTTAAGCCAACTTTTTCACTCTCCTCTTTCACTTTCATCAAGAAGCTCTTTAGTTCTTCTTCACTTTCTGCCATAAGTGTGGTGTCATCTGCATATCTAAGGTTATTGATATTTCTCCCAGAAATCTTGACTCCAGCTAGTGCTTTAACCAGTCCAGCCGTTCTCATGATGTACTCTGCATGCAAGTTAAATAAGCTGGGTGACAATATATAGCCTTGACTTACTCCTTTCCTGATTTGGAACCAGTCTATTGTTCCATGTCCAGTTCTAACTGTTGCTTCTTGACCTGCATACAGATTTCTCAGGAGGCAGGTCAGGTGGTCTGGTATTCCCATCTCTTCAAGAATTTTCCACAGTTTGTTGTGATCCACACAGTCAAAGAATTTGGTTTAGTCAATAAAGCAGATGTTTTTCTGGAACTCTCTTGCTTTTTGGATAATCCAGCAGATGTTGGCAATTTGATCTCTGGTTCCTCTGCCTTTTCTAAATCCAGTTTGAATATCTGGAAGTTCATGGTTCACGTACTGTTGAAGCCTGGCTTGGAAAATTTTGAGCATTACTTTGCTAGCGTGTGAGATGAGTGTAATCGTGCGGTAGTTTGAGCTTTCTTTGGTGTTGCCTTTCTTTGGGATTGGAATGAAATAGAAGCCCCTTATCTCCCAGCTTCTGTTCCTTGACGTGTCCAGATACAACACCAAACATGTAGGGAGGACCCCCACCTACGGCCCAAGTAGGCTGTGTCTGTGTGGGGAAGTCGCTTTTCCCACTACCGTATGGGGTTTTGTTTCTTCCATGGCAAAAAAAGAAGTCAAGACCAGCCTCCCTTCTGGTTCTCAACATTGTATAATTCTTATTTTAACACTTTAGTTCATGTGAGCATGCTCAGTCACTCAGTCGTGTCTGACTCTTTGTGACCGCATGGACTATACCTGTCAGGTTCCTTTGTCCTTAGAATTCTCCAAGCAAGAATACCGGAGTGGGTTGCCATTTCCTCCTCCAGGGGATCTTCCCAACCCAGGGATTGAACCTGTGTCTCTTGAGTCTCCTGCATTGGCAGGCAGATTCTTTGCCACTGAGACTTATTTTAATATATCAGTCCTGAATATTCACTGGAAGGACTGATGCTGAAACTGAAACTCCAATACTTTGGCCACCCCTTTCGAAGAACTGACTCATTGAAAAAGACCCTGATGCTGGGAAAGATTGAAGGCAGGAGGAGAAGGGGATGACAGAGGATGAGATGGTTGGATGGCATCACCAACTTGATGGGCATGAGCTGGAGCAAGCTCCAGGAGTTGGTGATGGACAGGGAGGCCTGGCGTGCTGCAGTCCATGGGGTTGCAAAGAGTCGGACACAACTGAACAACTGAACTGACTGACCAAAAAGTTCATTTAGGTTTTTCTGTAACCTCTTAAAGAATGAATAAACATAAACAAAAAAAAAAGGAATGAATAAACACATTTCACTGAAATATTTTAATAAATCCATTTCACTGAAATAGATTTAGGGGTCTGGTCAGAAGCAACAGCCTTCTTCATCTTTCTGTGTGTTTTATGGCATTGTGAACAAGTAACAGAAACAAGCTCTCCATTGACCTTGTCATTCATAAGAGAAGCTGTAAGTGACCTCTCATTCTCTAAAAGGGACAAGACTATGTCAGCGGGCATAGCTGGACTTCAAACCTCCTATTTCTGGTGATAGCTTCTAGGCTGCAGATTCTTTAAAATGCCATTGTGGGGAGGGGGGATTGAGATGGGGAACACATGTAAATCCGTGGCTGATTCATGTCAATGTAAGGCAAAAACCACTACAATATTATAAAGTAATTAGCCTCCAACTAATAAAAATAAATGGAAAAAAATAAAAAATAAAATGCCATTGTGTTCTATATGTGTGGATCATGCATCACAAACTCAAATGCTCCCAGGGGTTGGGCAAATAACATGAGTGTGTAGTTCAGGACAGGTGTGAGGTAATAGGGAGTGCTGAGACCTGTGGGAAACAGAAGACTACCCAGGGCTTCCCTGGTGGCTCAGGGGTAAAGAATCTGCCTGCCAAGGTAGGCGATATGGGTTCAATTCTTGGGCCGGGAAGATCTGACATGCCACAGAGTAACGAAGCCCGTGTGTCACAAACATTAAGCCTGTCCTCTAGAGCCTGGGGACCACAACGACCGAGCCCACGAGTCACAACTACTGCAGCCCACACGCCCCAGAGCCCGTGATCCACAAGAGAAATCACCACAGTGAGAAGCCCGAGAATCACAGCTGGAGAGTAGGTCCCAACTTGCCACAACTGGAGAAAAACCTCTGCAGAAACAAAGATCCAGCACAGCCAAAAATAGATACATAAATAATTTTTAAAAAAGAGAGAGCACGCATACAAGGCCCACTAAGGAGACTCTATATTGTAAGCCTTGTGCCAGCCAAAAAGATTCTCTCATAGGAGCTGGGTCACAAGCTGCCAGTCTGTCATCCTTGGTGCAGAGTGTATGAAGACAGTTTATTTTCACAGTGATGAATTCGTGTGAAAGTGGTTTCTGGTTAAACACAGCAGATTGAACAAATGTGTGGGGGGTTTTTTTCTTAGCTGTCTTCTGATTCCCCTCTAAAATTTAGGTAAGGGAAATTTTTAAAGGGATGAACCTCTAAGGACACAGGGGCCTAAAAAGGAAATAACAGCTCCCAAACCTGGGAAACTGTCAAGCTAGTGGATATGGGGCCAATAACAGCAGAACTGAGGAAGCTAAAATTTGAGTTTGTAGGAAGGCAGGGAGAGCCAAGAAGCAAGCTTTGCATGTTGAAAAAAAACTATAGAAGGGATTGGAGGCACCATCCATCTCTGAAAGAAGGGGCATAAAGGGAACTAGAAATATGTGGATTGGCTTAGAACCTTTAAAAAGAAGGAGGTAGGCTTCCAAGATACCCTTTCTGCCCTTGGAGAAATAAAGGAGGCTTATTCTTTAAAGATGTTGAACCATAAAGAGGCTGGACTCAAGCATAGTGAGAAAAAAGGCACCAAACTGAAACCCAGAATAATAAACCCCTCTGCTTAAACAGTCTTTTACTTAAGGTATCCATGCCTCCTTCCCACAGTCAGATTCCAAAATGCTCACAGCCAAGCTTACACCATCATGACAAGAGATCGAAAGATTCTACTTAACAGAAACAGACCAACCCAAGGGAATAACACAGATATTGAAAACTAGAGGTATGTCAATGAAATATAGCAAAATCAACCACTAGAGTGAAACTTCATTAGCTTGATGAGCTCTGCCAATGCACACAGAATTCCCTAAACTAAACTAAACAGAGTTTAGTTGCTTCACTCTAGACTCTAACCATAAACTTAAATTTATACAATGATACATGTCAAATATATTGCAATTTTTAAAAAGTCTAACCAGACAGCCAAGGAGAAACTCTAACATGGAAATAGAGATCACGAAGGTAGAAAGAAATAAGAGGGAAAAAAATAAACATAGTTCAGGAAAAGAAAGTTTAAAATAATAGATTAATCCTTGGAGACAGAAGGGAAGATATCACATATATAAAACAAGAATAGGATGCTATAAAAAGGAACAGTTACAGAATATGAAAGAGTTCTTAAAAATTAAAAATACAATGGCTTGAAAAAAATCAATAGATGGAAAATAAATTCTGAAGCTTGTTGATTTTTTTTAAGTTGAGAAAATAGCAAAAAAAAATCCATAAAGATATAGGAGGTCCTATACCCAAATACTTGGAGCTCCAGAAGAAAGGTAGAGAAACAGAGAAAAGAACATTACCTAAGAAATATTTTTTCCAGAACTGAAAAATAAACATTTTCAGAATAAAACAGCCCAGTAAGTACCCAGTCCAATAAATAAAAAGACCTGCACCAAAGCATGTAACTGAAAATTGTCAGAACACCAAGAAAAAAGAAAAGAGTTTAAAAGCTTTCAGAGACAGAAAAAGGATTATTTATAGAGGCCCAGGAAACAGAATGCCATCAGACTTTCCAACCATTCTAGATGGAAAGGACAGTTGAGCAACACTCTCAGGATTCTGAGAGAAGCTATGTCTAACCTAGAATTTTATATCTAGTCCTGCTTACAATCAAGTTTGAGTAAAGGGGAAAAAAAGGCATTTTCAGACATGCAGAATCTCAAGAAATGACAGTGTCTCCCATGAAGCTTTTCCCAGGCAGCTGTTAGAGGTGAGCTCCACAAAACCAGCAAAGGTATGACCAAGAAAGAGGAAGATGCAGAACCTAATAGGGAACCCACCCACTGGAGAAGCAAAAGAACTTCTCAAAATAATGGGGCTGAAAAATACCAGGAGAATTCTGAAAACCAGATCCAAAAACCAACTAACCAGCCTGATGACTGAGGCAGATGACTGAAGGGCTCGAGGAAAAGACGAACTTGAGATTAATTTATTATTGTCACTGTGTACATTTGAGTACATCAAGAAGAGATCAATAGTCCTCGTAGTTTGCAGATGGCTTGGAAATAGCTACACAGATGACAAAACTAATCAAATGAAACCTTAGAAAACTAAGCAAAAAAAAATTTTTTTTAATATAGGCAATTACTAAAATAGGGAGGAGGAAAAAATATTACCAGAGAAAGAAAAAGTGACTATCCTCTATGGCTCAGCTAAAATAATACTTCCAGAGTAAAAATACTGTGCAGATAGAACACTGATTTGGGGAAAATATTACTATAAAACTAGAATGTAAAGAAAGAAGGAGAAAGGTGTGTGTGTGAATATAGCCTGATTTGGTGGGGGGAGAGGGAGGCAGGGGTTGGTAAGAGATCTAAATAATTATCTTCCATCATCGTTACAGGTAAAATTAATAAATAATGTCTAAATTTGAAAAGTAAAATAAGGTATTTAAGATGTCACCAATTAAAAGGATCTCCATTATGTTATATGTCTTAGAATTTTTAAAATGCCAATTAAACTATGACATGTCATCACTTGTAAGGCTCAAAGATCTCAGAGGTATTAAAATAGAGTGAAGAGAACATGTGGTTTAGGAACATAGCCATGTATTCCATGTATTCCATGTATTCCATGAGAAATAGCTAACAGCTCAAATCAGATCTGTAGAGCAGGAATTCAGGTAGGAAAGGCTGGGACAAGTGGTTGCTATTTTTGTCATAATTTTTGTTAGATTGGTTGATTTTTTTAAAAGAGTATATGTGCAACTTTGTTATTACGGATTTATTAAGTTTTAAATTAATTAATAACAAAATAGTATATATCAAAACTCCAGTTTTAAAAAAAAAAGCTTTCACTGCTCCTGTGTTCATGATGCTTAAATGTCATTTAAAGAAACGATTTACCATTAAAAGAAAAATCTTGCAATTCTCATTTTATTACTGGTTTTAGTGGTTTTAGTTGCTAAGTCATGTCTGACTCTTGCAACCCCATGGACTGTAGCCTGCCAGGCTCCTCTGTCCATGGGACACTCTAGGCACAAATGCTGGAGTGGATTGCCAATATCTTACTCAAAATCTACTACAAATGGATGGAAAATGCTATAAAACAATCCAAGACCACTCTGAAGTTACTATCTACATTTTCTGCTCTCTTTTCTCAAATGGCACAGAATCCAAAATATAATTGCTTCTTGCCTATTTTGTAGGTATTTATTTGTCTGTGTCTTTGAGATGGTGGCTTCTCCTGCCTGATCTTTACCTACTAGAGACAGTTTACTTATCTGTAATGGAACAGTTTCATTTCTTGCCTCCTTAGCTTAGAAAAGCATCCATTTATAAATGGAGCATACTGACACATACGTCATCAGTGCTAGGGTACACAACCACAGGTATTGGATAATCAGGCACTTGCTTCACTGCTTATGGGAAGCCAGATTGATTTGCAATGTGCAGGCAAAAAAAAAAAAAATTATTTTTTAAAAGAGTATTTTATTCTTATGAGACCTAAACTCTTCCCTGAGAAAAGAAATCAGTTTTGGCCTCCCCAAATCCATGAAAGAACGTGATATGCCTCAGTTTCCCACAGGTTTGGCAGTATTAGACTCAGGATTGTTAATTTGTCTCTTAAAAGAAAAAAGTAGGCATCTAGACCTTGGGACAGAGCTCAAACATGGTTTTAGCTGTAATTAGTACACAACGCCCCATTACACACACTTAACCACACAAACACAAAGCCAGATGGGACGTAGAGGCTGAGGGAGATCTAAAATTTTACCATACTTACCAAGCTGACACATTAGCCTGCCATCTTTTCACGGATGCTGGCAGAAGACAAGAGCCTTCTACTGGCTCAGAGACAAAGGCCTTTACCGCTCACAGCAACATCAATAGCCAGAGGATTAGCATTTGTACCTGCTGCCCAAGGCTCCGTTCCCACAGGGCCTTGTGAAGGGGGCGATACACATGCTGGCTTGCATGACAGCGGAAGGACCCTAAGCTTAGGGAACCCAAATCACGTTTTCCAAATATTTTTGTGATAAAACAAACATAACATAAAATTTTACCATTTTAACTTGTCTTCAGCATACAATTCAATGGCCCCACATCTTTTATAATGGATAGTAAACCTGCCTGACCTTTGCACCATAGGGAGACACTATCTTTACTATACTGACCCATAAACAAACCTAGCCTTCGCTCCACACCAGAATTTTTCAGTCTCAGCACTGTTGACATTTTGGACTGGATACCTCTTTGTCGTGAGAAGAGTCAAGTTGTGAGGAATTACAAGATACTGAGCAGATTCCTTGCTCATTAGATGAGCAGCAGATTCCTACCCATTAGATGTTAGTAGCGCTCGCTCATTTATAATGATCAAAAGTGTGCCCAGAAACAGCCAACTGTCCCCTTGGAAGCAAATCACCTTCAATTGAGAATGACTGTTTCAGAGGAAGTCACTATCTCTGTGTTTGGAGGCTGTTCACTAGGCAAATTTTTGATAAAGCAGTCCCAAACAAAGGCAATCTGTGCCTTTACTCACAAAACATGCAAAAACACTAGTGATCCATGGTGAACGGCCTCTCAACAGAGGCCTTAATCCTTACTTCTGAAACAAGATCTGTTTTTCAGACATGTATAAAGTACTTGGTCAATCTGCACTTGATATTTACATACACACACACACACATATTTACACACACACACACACATACCCTTCTTCATGGTCCTTTGACTAAAGTTACAAGAACAACTGAGATGATGAGAAACAAGTCCAAAGAAATGAAGCAGGTATGGCCCCAAAGGAAATATGCTGTTGTGCTGTGCTTAGCCGTGTCCAAATCTTTAAGACCTTGTAGACTGTAGCCCACCAGGCTCTCCTGTCCATGGCGATTGTCCAGGCAAGAATACTGGAGTGGGTAGCCATGCCCTCCTCCAAGGGAACTCGCAACCCAGGGATCAAACCCAGGTCTCCCTCACTACAGGGAGATTCTTTACCATCTGAGCCACTAGGGAAGCCCAAGAATACTGGAGTGGGCAGCCTATCCCTTCTCCAGGGAGTCTTCCCTACCCAGGAATCGAACCAGGGTCTTCTGCATTGCAGCTGGATTCTTTACTCGCTGAGTTACCCGGGAGGCCCCAAAAGGAAATAGCTGAGCCCAGGAGTATATGATGGATATTTCCTTTCTTATGCAAGAATTTTTTTCCCTTCCTTGGGTTAATAATTGACTTTTTTGCAGGGAGGAGGGCATTTAATACTCTTCCCCAGATCTCTTCTGTGGTTTGAAGTTAGATCTGGATACAAATCCCAATTCTTCTACTTAACAGTACAACTGATGAGCAAGTAATTCTACCTGTAGGAGCTTACTTTTCATATATAAGGTGAGGGTGATAAGACCTACCTTACAGGGTTGTCATCACAATTCTATGAGCTAAAAGTGCCCAGTACAGTGCCTGGCACTCAGTAAGTACTGAATAAATTGTAGTTATTGCTTTACAAACATCACCATTAGGGCAGGTCCTCAGCATCCCTGGTGGTTCAGATGGTAAAGAATCTGCCTGCAAGGCAGGAGACCAGAGTTCAGTCCTATGCAGGGAAGATCCCCTGGAGAAGCAAATAGCAACCCACTCCAGTACTCTTGCCTGAAAAATCCCATGGACAGAGGAGCCTGGCAGGCTACAGTACATGGGGTTGCAAAGAGTCAAACACGATGGAATAACTAATACTTCCACTTTTTTCTTTTCTGTTCTTACTTATGATCAGCTTTACACTAATGTCTCCACACTCTTGCTTGGTTTTTCACATTATTTATGACATAACTACTTAGAGCAAAGATCTATGGAGCAAAGATTACCAGGCCACAGAGAGAATGACTCTAAGACCTGACTTCATAAGCATCTCGGCCAACACCTTGAGCAAGACAATCCTAGCTCCATTACCAGTAGGTTCAAAGAAATACCTAAATAGGTCAAAACCTACTCTGACCTTTTCGTTACCTGGTTTTCTTTTCTTCAAACGGACATCAATTTGTTGAAATTACCCAGCCTTTAGCAATCTGTTTAATCAGTCTCTCTTGCATACTTGTATTTAAATAGGCTAGCATTCTTGTGTCAAATAAGAAATAAAGCTCTGCAGACTCTTTCCAAGGCTGTTCAAGTATTATCGAGATCAATTTCCCCTACATCCCCTCCTCTTTCCGGTGATCATCCAACTCGCAAGTAAAGAAATACCTATCACAGATTACAAAACTTAAGTGATTAACAGAGAGATCTCCCTTCCATAGTAAAGCTATGACCTTCCCTTGATATTTGGCACTTTTGACTCTGGAATATAAATTAGTCTTGGTTCCCACTGCTCTTAGGTGTTGTACAAGCGTGATGATTCCTCTTCTTTGTCTTAAAATATAATATTTAATTATAGCTTCACTGAAGACTTAAAATCCCAGTTTCCCTCAGGGAAAAAATACCTACAACTGGAGTTTATGAAAAATTGTTAGTTGTAGCTAATCCTGGGTAATAAATTGGATTTTGGAAATCTGTGTGATTTTTAACACACTAAGCTTCTCATCAGGAAGGTGACGCTCACGGAAAATGCTTGTGGAATAATCAGGCAGTGACTTCACTGCTGCACTGTTGAGACAAATACAACTGAGAATATCATCTACGGAATTTGTTGGATTGTGAAAATTTGCTCTTTGAAAAGGAAACATCACATAATAGTCAGAGAACAAGTGGCAATTTCTGGTGATTTTTGTATTCCCTTGAGCCTGGGATTATGAATTCCCCCTCCTCACTTAAATTCCAGTCCTCCACTTAGAATTGTAAGGAACCTGACTGAATTGTATTAAAAAGCCTAAATGACTTTTATTTCTTGTATCATTTAGCCAGAATGAACACTACTCAGTCTCTTCCCTAAGAACATGTGTGTGCACACACACACACACACACACACACACACACACACACACACACACACTTCTATAGCACAGTGTTCCCCTGGCCGAAAAAGAAAATCAATACACACTTAGCAAATATTTGAGCTGCATTTATGTAAGCAATTCCTTCAACGAAAAACAAATTCCAACCATAGCCATTTCAAGGACCCTAAAGGAGAGAAGATAACAGCATTTTCAAACTGCTGTTCTAAATGGAGGACTTTCTTTTCCTAGATAAAACCCCCAAGCCAATACTCTCTTGTATCAAAGCTTCTTCCTCTGTATCTCATACCTGACTCCAACCCGCCTCATTCTTCAGTGCTGTTTATTAAAGATATACCACTTTCCGTAATAAAGACTGTCCTAATGACTCCTCTTTGTAGGAATACTAGGAAAAACTGAAGGTGTTTTATTTTTAAGGTCATTCTAGCTACCTGAGAAGGTTTAACATATCTGCATGAAAACAGCATCCCACAAAACTTGAAAGAAAATGGGAGTCGTTGGTTCATACATCTTTTTAAAGGCATAGTGGCTACCTGGTCCACTGGAATCTCAACTTGAGTGTCTTCATCTTCTTGGACTTCAGCTGCCCCCCGCGTTTCTGATCTCTCCTCTCCAGCTTTGAAAACGCCTTCATCTATAATTTGAGACAAATACACAGTGAAAATCAAAATCCAATTGTGACATCATGTGGCCGAATGTTGAAATTACAATCACATTCCTAATGATTCTTTTTTTATAGGTATTCTGGTTCCCCTTGTATTGGCAAGATTTTTGTAGCCCCTAATTCTTCTCGATTTTCACTGGGAAAATGTTCAGTAACCCAAACAAGGCTGACCCAGAGGAGCAGGGCTGTGTCCCAGCCTTCCCCTCACCTTCTGGTACCGACTAAAACAACACAATCCTGCACAGATATTTAGAAGGGCAAGATTTCCCACCTATTATCTCTTTTCTCTCCTCCTAGCCATGAAGCAATGATGATGCTTGGTGCTTGAAAATACTACTTTTAGCAATTTGCCTTCCCCAAAAGAATGCTATACACTGAAAATAATAGAACAATTCTCTCCATTCTGAGTAACATCAAAAATATTTTTACTGCAACAGAATCAGAGCTAACTCCGTATCTCACACAAATCAATCTTTCATTTTGCAGGTTTCCACAGGATTTTCACAACATATGTCTTAAAATCCTTAACTATGAAACATAACCCAAATCTTTAAGATGTTAGGTCAAGCTCCTTCAATTTGTTCTCCTATGAAAAGCAGTAAGGACTGTTCTCCATATTTGAAGTCATTTCAAACGTCTTCCCTCTGTCTTCCTTTCTCCAGGCCAAGTAATCAAAGAATCACAGGACCATTCGTCATTTTGTCTATCTGTTTGCCTCAGGACAGGTCTAATGCTTCAGTCATTCTCACGGATGTTTTCTCTGCCCGGTCATTTAAAATCTCCAGGGATGGAGATCCCACCTCCTTCTCTGATAATCTATCGCAGCATGTGATTACCCTTACAGTCTAGAAAATGTTTTCATCTTTTGTCTTAAAACCCCTTCTACTTCTCAAATAGAAACTTCTCTCTCAGAGCACAAATATTTAACACATTCCACATGATAATATTTCATATTGCCGAAGTTGTGAAGTCACTCTTCATAAAGCATAAAATACAACTTTACATTCGCTGAGGCTCAATTGTATGTGAGACACAATAGGGGCCAATGTGGCCATATAAGATATAAATGAGATTGAGATTTCTTTCAAGTTGCTTACAAACTAATGAGCAGATAGAAATATATACACATCATCAATAAAGTGCCCTGATGTAAAAGGAATAAGGTCTATAATAGAGCCCTGTGGAAGCTTAGGAGGTACAGCCAAGTGAAAAAGGAAGAAAGGAAGGAGAGAGGAAATATAACCAAACTCAAGTCCTTTTCATTTCTCCTAGAGAAACCATTTTCCTTTTTAATTACTTCTCTACTATCCTTTTTTAAAACCAGGAATAACAGAGCTGCCCTTAAAGCTGATTCAACATGTTAGATTAATTCACATAGATTAATTTATTTTTTATTGAAGTATAGTTAATTTACAATGGCGTGTTAGTTTCAAGTATACAACAAAGTGATTCAGTTACACACACACACACACATATATATTCTTTTCCATATTTTTCCGTTGTAGGTTATTATAACATATTGAGTATAGTTCCCTGTGCTATACATTAGGTCCTTGTTGTTTATCTATTTTATATATCAGTTCAGTTCAGTCACTCAGTCGTGTCTGACTCTTTGCGAGCCCATGGACTGCAGCACACCAGGTTTCCCAGTCCATCACTAACTCCCAGAGCTTGCTCAAACTCATGTCCATCAAATCAGTGATGCCATCCAACCATCTCATCCTCTGTTGTCCCCTTCTCCTCCCGCCTTCAATCTTTCCCAGCATTAGGGTCTTTTCTAAAGAATCAGTTCTCATCAGTTGGCCAAAGTAAAGGAGCTTAAGTTACAGCATCAGTCCTTCCAATAAATATTCAGGACAATTTCCTTTAGGATGGACTGGTTTGATTTCCTTGCAGTGATCAGTACTATTTTATATATAATAGTGTATATACGCTAATCTCAAATTCCTAATTTATCTCCCCCTACCCAGTTGCTATCCTCTTTGGTAAGCATAAGTTTGCTGTTTGTGTGTGTGTGTGTCTGTTTGTCTGTTTCTATTTTGTAAATAAATTCATTTGGATCATATTTTAGATTCCACACATAAGTGACATCTTGTGATATTTGTCTTTCTGTCTGACTTAATTGGTCTAATGGTTATGTCCTGACTCCACTGAATCTTATGACTGAAAATATAGATCCAAAATGTAATTGCAGCTCAGCATATCAGAAGAAAGAATACAGAAAAACAAAACAGAAAATGTGGTGATGTTCTCATGTACTGATGTTTAGCTTGGAGTAAATGCAGAAAGTTTTGGTCACAAGTTCAACAAAGCAATTCTCGAGCTAAGAAAAGTACAGGGAAGGACACTTCAAGGGGCCAGGAAAATAGCTTATAATTTTCTGTCCGAAAAGAAGAGAAGTGAAAGGGAGTAATCCAAGTCTATAAAATCGGAGTCTACAAGGAGAGGGTAAGTGGATATTTGTCTCTCCATCAAATTCTGGAACACGAAACTCAATGAAATAATAAACATTACATTGATGGTAGAAGACATTAATTAAATGATAGAAAAATAAATTCCCCTTTACTCACATGTGGAGTTCATAATTCTGAGAATGTGTGGAAGCAGAATAAACGAATTTCAAACAGGGCTGCACATTTTATCAAACATTATCTCCAAAATGGTTTAAAAAGGGAAAATTCAGGGTGTTTGACATTCCTTTCTGCCTTCTGAATTACTTTAAAAGACAACAATCATAGTAATCCACACAATGTCCTTTAAAGACAGACGCTGGTCCCGGAAGACTATGACCTATGTCCATGACTTTTGGGAATGACATATTTGCATCCGAGTGTTGCCCATGCTTTCAAAGAGGCCACAAAGAGAAACCTACAGATACTAAAGAAATATACTGGTGGTGCTCACGTTCAATGAAATGTTTAGCTGTATCCGAGCAGAGCTCTGGACGGCTTGCAGATGTGTTTTAGGATAAACATTTCACAGGAAAAGAAGAATGAGATCAATAATAATAAATAACATGGAAAGAGTGCTGGAATGGAGAAATGGCAACCACGAGGACAGAAACAGCAAGAAGCCAAGTCAGCAAAGCTCCGCATTGTGCGAAGTGACGGAAACACAGAACACAGAGGCCGAAGCATTTGGGTGCGGTATGGTGTAGGATTTGTTCCTCACCGAATGGAGATGCGCAAGCCACCTCCTTCAGTAGCACGGTGCAAGAAAGGAACATTGGAAATAAATATTAATGGAAAAAAGAGCAGCGAGAAAGTTACTTTATGATAAGAAAAAGGACTTGAATTTTTATTAAAATTTTGTATGAAATTTAAAATAGAGGAATACGATTTTCTAGTGGAAATTTTTTAAACAGCATTTTCTGATCATAGATTATTTAATATGCATGCATGCATTTTAGAAAACTTGGGAGATGAAGAAAATAAACATCCCATGACCCAGAGATTCTCTCCCCTACCTCTCACATGCTCACACACACACACACACACACACTCATAAAAATGAGATCCTAATGTATATATAATTTCAAAATATTTTTTTACTTTAAAATCATGTCATGAGTATTTCTCGTGTCAGTAAATGTTATTGGAACACATAATAAATTGATGGGTCCATACTGTAATTAATGGATGATGAACCTGGATTCTTGCATATTCCCATACTTAGAAAAGCAATAAAACCATTAACTAAGTAAGCTATCTTTTCCTTGAAAATAGCACTGACCTTCTACCAAGATGAGTGCTGGATTAAACATACCCCTTGGTCAAAATCACATATGTACTGGCCTCCCTCTTTATCACTTCAGAACAGTTCTCAGAGCTCTCAGAGGCTACCTCCCAGGTTAAAATCCTCAGATTGGCTCAAATAAAATTTTCCATTTCTTTCTTTGATTGACTACTGACTAATTTTTTTCATGGAAACTACTATGTTTTTTTCTATAAGAACATACCTATGATAAAGTTTAATTTCTATCAATAAATTAGGCACAAGAGAATATCTGAATTTCCAGCACCACTATTCTTTTTTTAATATTTTATTTTTATTTATTGATTTGGCTACACCAGATCTTAGTTGTGGCATGCAAGATCTTTAGTTGTGGCATGTGGGATCTGGTTCCCGAACCAGGGATTGAACCCAGACCCCTGCACTGGGAACACGGTTGTCTTAGCGCACTGGACCACCAGGCAAGTCCCCGGCATCACTACCCTTGCACTTTGGGGCCACTATTTAAGTAAGATAAGGGTTCCTTCGAACACAAGCACTGCAATACCTCTACAATCCATCTGGTAAGAGGACTTACCAGAGTAACCGATAGTAACCAAGAGGGTTACTGAAGTTTTTAAAGAGTGGGATAAGCTGGACAAAGGGCTGATTCACCTCCTGGGTAGGAAGAAGTGGGAGGGTGTGAGATTTCATCGCGCTTCTCAGAAGAGCATGCAATTTAAAACTTATGACTTGTTTGTTTCTGGAGTCTTTCACTTAATATTTTCCAACCATGGTTGACTGTGGGGGACTGAAACTGCAGAAAGCAAAACCACAGATAAAGGGAAACTACTGTACTTCATTCAGGGCCAAACTGGATGTTCAAAAACATGACGAACCTTCATGATGAGTGTTCAAAGGCATGTGAATGTTCAGTGTGAAAGTTCAAGAGCAGCCCTGAAGACTAGAAAATTAAAAATAACACCAAAAAATTGCCAACAAGGCCAAAATGCAATGGTAAAGAATTAGACTGTTAGAGTATATTCCCCTTCTGTCAGTGCCACAGTAAAAAGGAACTAAAAAGGGGCAGGTGGGGGGGATAAGTTGGGAGATTGGGACTGACATATACAGACTACTATATATATATATATACATATATACACACACAAAATAGATAATTAATAAAAAAAACCTACTTATAGCACAGGGAACTCTACTCAATACTCTTTAATGATCTATATGGAAAAAGAACCTAAAAAAAAGTGAATATGTGTTTAACTGATTTACTTTGCTATATACCTGAGACTAACATATAACACTGTAAATCAAATATACTCCAATGAAAATTAATTTGAAAAAAAGAAAATCACAAAAAAAGGCTACTAAACACACACCCCATGGAAGAAGGCAAACATAAAACATTAAAAACTTAAAACACCTGCTTGCAAGGATAGATAACACAAGAAATTTCAAGTTTTTGCAAAAATATTAAGTTTTTCATCAAGAGTGGTCCTTATGCAAGCACTTCAAAACCTAAACTACTTTCCCTTTATTAGGACTGCTCATTTAAACTTGCACAGTAAAGTTAGATCATAATGGCAGTCATTATGTGCAATGATTGTATAGGTATTGCTACCAATAGCTCAGATGTCCTAACCACAACTCATTAAGAGTAGGTGCTACCTAAGGCCGGCTTTCCAGCTTGCTCAGTGGTAAAGAATCTGCCTGCCAATGCAGAAGATGCAGGTTCTATCCCTGGGTTGAGAAGATACCCTGGAGAAGGAAATAGCAAGCCACTCCAGTATTCTTGCCTGGAAAATTCCACGGGCAGAGGAGCCTGGCGGGCTACACTCCATGGGGTCGCAGAGACATACCTGAGAGACTGAGCATGCATGCTACCGAGAGTAAGGGGTTTAGCCTCTAATGGGACAGACGAATACTTTTATTGTCCCTCAGGATTTACATAAAAACAAGAATTTAGTCTTACTCCATCCCAACATCAACAAGTGCCCCTTTTTATCATATACCACCCGCCTGTGAAATTTTGGGGCACCAATAATCATCTTACCCACATTCAAGATTTCTTCTAACCCTTATAACAAGCTTTAACATAATTTTCAACTGCTCATGTGCCAAAGATTCTCTAATCTATATCAGCCTCTTCATGGATCCCCAAGTTCATATATTCAATTACCTAACTTGACAAGTTGGATGTCTAATGGGCATCTCAACCTTAACATGGTCATAAGAGAACTCTGGGTCCCAAGCCTAAACTGTTCATCCTCTATATTCCTCATCCCATAACATAGTACCACCACTCAATCCCAAACCTGGGAATTCTTATTTCCATCTTGCTTTCACTCCCTATATCCATTCCATTCTAGCCTTGTCAATTCAATCTCCTTTTAAATACACTCCAAATATGTGAATATTATTTCCAGCTCCACTATCAACTTGGTTCAATCACCACTATCGGTTGGAGGGGCTATTACAACAGCTTACAAAGTAGGGTCCCCTCTCCTTCTGCTCTTGCTTTCCTCTAGATTATTCTCCACACAATAGTCAAGTAATATGAACAGATGATAAAAATTACTAAGAAACTCTCCAACACTTTCCAACATACACAGAATCCAGGTTCCTTACTATGGTTTACAGAGATGTAATCTGGTCCTGAACTCCCTTTATGTGGTATGACCCCATTTCATACCAGTTTCTCTTTGCCTATTAAATTCCAGACACATTTTGTTTCTCCAACAGCAAACTCGTTGCTCCCACATGCCTTTGTTGTTTTTACACTTTCTACCTGGAATACTCTTTTCCTCCCTTTTTCTATGATTAGCTGTTCCTTCTCATTCAGATCTCAGGAAACCTGCCTTGTACCAACTCAAGTCATTCACCACAATGCCGTTTAAACTCTCTCACTAGCATTTATTACTAGCTGGTATTTTTCTTGTTTATTTGGTGTTTTAGTGTTGCTCAGTCTCCACCAAAGTATAGGCTCCAAGAGAGCAGGTACCACGCCCTGCTGTTTGCTGTTCTGTACCTAGTGTAGAAGAGAGCTCGGCACACAGGAGTTCAAAAGGTGTTTGTTGAAAGAAGGAAGAGCAAGCACTCAAAAATATTTGCTGCATGGAGACAGAATATAAAGACAGTACAATGTAAAAGCCACTAGCCCGGTCCATTAATTGTGTTGTTATGGGGTTTTTGCCCCAATCTGACCACACCTGGCACCATAGCATTTAAATGAGGAGGAGAGGGATAGAGGGAAGTGAAGAGAAAGAAGACTGGCATAAAAGTGACACAGGGATCAATACAAATGAGGCCATGTGTGGTAGGTAAAATAACATGCTACCAAAGATCTCTCCACCCTAATCTTCAGAAACTAAGTCACTTCATGTAGCAGAGGTGAATAAAGGTTGCAGATAGAACAACCGTTGCTAATTAGCTGACCTTGAGATGGGGAGATTATCCTAGATTATTCTTGTGGACCCAATGTCACCACAAAGGTCCTTGGAAATGAAGGAGAGTGGCGGGGAGATCAGTGTGAGGTGAAGGGCCGTGGGGCCATTGCTGGCCGGGAAGATGGAAGGAGGCCATAAACCAGGGAATTGCAGCCAACCCTTCAAAACTAGCAAAGGGCAAGAAGAGAAAGTTTCCTCTTAGAGACTCTAGAAGGACTAAGCCCTTGCCAATGCCGTGATTACAGCCCAGGGAGGACCATATTGGAAACTCTGAGCTCCAGAATGGTAAGATGATAAGCGTGTATGTTGTTTCAAGCCACCATGTTTGTGGTAATGTGTTACAGCTCTAACAGGCAACTAATACACCGACTGCTCAAAAATAATGATCTAGAAAGAATAGCTGGGGCAAGAGCTTTCACAAATCAGCTTTCTGACTCCTGCAGACAGCTGCTGAGGGAGGGCAGACACCCCGTTCCTCCTGCTATGAAGACACTGGTTCAAAAACCTCCTGCAAGTATGCACCCTTCTGTCTTCCTTCTCTGTTATTACCTCCATTTCTCACTCCCCTGCAATGTACAAAAAAACACCCACCCCAAGATATCCACTCATCCGCCAGAAAGAAGAAAAGGGATTCGATTTTTTTAAAGCCTTCCCCTACCCTAAAATCTTCGTTATAAAAGCCATTTGCTAACAAACTAAAGAGCGAGGATAAATTTGATACACAATACTGCTTTCATTCAATTACTACACTGAGGATCAAATTCAATGCTTGGATGCACACTACGCAGAAATTCAGCTCTAATCTTTTTCCTTTGAATTGTGAATAGACATTTTAGTGTATATTACACAGCAAAGCAATAACAAACACTCTAGTAAAAATAAAAATGCTCCTCAATTATTTTTCACTTATCCCTTATGAATTTTATTGCCTAAAATATGAAAGCAGAGCTGCTGAGGCAGAGCAGTCATGTCATCACCATGTAGTCTGTAATAAATACGAATCTGTTTCCCCTACAGAGAAGGGATACAAACGCTTATGCATTTTTAGCCTTTCCGCAACTACAACGACAGAAATTGCTGCATTTCCTCATTTAAGTGCATCAGTATTTAGTTTAGTAACATTACAGTATTTTAATATGTTAAAACTGTTCATGTTAAGTAAGAAAAGTGACCAAAGAATCAACGAATGATATGTTCATGTAATTGGTGATAATTAGTATTTAAGCCCAATAATCTTGTTTAAGGCTCATCTCATGGCTCAGTGGTAAAGAATCCACCTACAATGTGGGTTCGACCCCTGGGTTGAGAAGACCCCCTGGAGTAGGAAATGGCAACCCACTCCAGAATTCTTGCCTGGGAAGTCGCACGGACAGAGGAGCCTAGCAAGCTATAGTCCATGGTGTCGCAAGAGAGTCAGATACGACTTGGTGACTAAACAACAACAAAAATCTTGTTTCAAGGATACTTTCTTACCAGATTTATTAAAAAAATTTTTAAATCATATTAAAAACTATAGTTGAATGTGTTCAATATTTTAAACTGATTGGAACTTATCAGGACACACAAAAAAGAAAAATAACAGAATAATGGCTAGTTTTAAATAGTTTCTGGAAATACTAGATATCTGTTAAGTGGAAGCTCTATATGTAAATAAGAAAGTTTAGTGTGACCATAAACATTTTACCATGCTTTACTACTGAGACTTTCTCATAAAAATATTAAACTATAAAATATTAATTTTAAAAAGCAGCTCACTAAACCCAGTAAATTACGGAGAAAAAATGTGAGCAGCAAGGAGTTTATGCCTTTCAGTATATAAGATAATATTCTAAGAAGGGAAAAGTACACATATCTGTTTATAAGGAAAATAATGCTGTCTTTATCTGTGTCGTCAATCACTAGATGCAGAATTTGAAGTAAAATTGGTAAGAATGTGACATCCAAATCATGTTCATTAGCTAGTAAGGTTAATGTGAATTATACTCCTGTGTGAAATATATTTAATTCCCAATAAAACCCTTCCCAGATACAAATTGTGGTCATCATAGCATCTTAATGAAATTCAAAGAATGCACTTTTGGAAAGTGAACCCCGCATGAAGTTTAGCAAGTAGTGAGTTCGAGAAGAAGAGGGATTCCCACGTGATAACACTTCCTGATGAAGAGGGTGCTGGCCAGTCCTTCTGTGATCCTCTAACAACTTGTACAATATCTCCCTTATAGTGCTCCCTTGAATTAAAGTTTATTATCATCAGGCAGAATGAAAAACTAATTAGGTAACAGCTAATGTTCTGAGTACATCTAATTTAGTACAGCCATATAACCCGAATGTTTTTTAATCACTAATCTTCCCCATATGTTTCATTATGACCCATAAACTCAAATGGAAACTCTACAGGAACAAGAATATCACAAGTGATATTTTCCTATGGCAATTTAGAATATTATATGAAAATAACTTTATCCATCCACTTAAATAGGCTGAGTTTTCTTAACTGCAGCTTGAATGCTTTCTGGCTTCTTTCTGTTTCCTGACTCCTACTCTAGATATTATCATCTGTTATGCAATTGATGTTTAAATTTGACTATTAACTCTTTGCATAGACTTAATCTTAACCATTGTGATTATTTTACCTTGACTTTAAATGGGGACAACAAAATTTTCTAAGTGTAGGCAGAAAATAAAAGTAGTATTATTACCATTGATTTCCCTAGATCAAAGGTAATTTTGTTCTTATCCCTTCATTTCTATTTTATTCTTTTTAGATGTTTTAGATTTTCATCAAAATCAGCAATATTCAAAGAACAAAGAATAAAACACACACATATATATAATATTATAATCCATGACAAAATTATTTTGTAATCTATATCAATTTTGATATACTTTATAAAGTTCATAACAGATATACATGGATCTGAGAAAAATAAAATACTTCTGAGTTGGCTTACCTAAGCCAACAAGTATATATAGCTTTCATTTTTTCATTTCTAATTTTGTAATCATATAAAAATTACACTGCAAATTAGTTTTAGTTTATCAGAATAATTAAATTGTTCCTCATTGGGTCCCAGTGACTTGAAGTTACTTAATAAGTGACTTAAAATTCATGATTCCTGTTCTTTATTCTGGCTGATCCAACTACCTCCAAATGACCTTGTGCATTTTAGTCTGTAAAAGAGCTACCCATACTCAAGTTACTTCCCTACCATAGAAAATGTATCATGGTTGTTGCTCGGTTGCTAAGCCTTGTCCGACTCTTTGTGACTCCATGGATTGCAGCACACCAGGCTCCCCTGTCCTTCACCGTCTCCTGGCATGAATTTGCTTAAATCCATGTCCATTAAGTCAGTGATACTATCTAACCATTTCATCCTCTGCCGCCCCCTTATCCTTTTGCCTTCAGTATTTCCCAGCATCAAGGTCTTTTCCAATGAGTCAGCTCTTCACATCAAGTGGCCGAAGTATAGCAGCTTCAGCATCAGTCCTTCCAATGAATATCAAGGCTTGATTTCCTTTAGGATTGATGGGTTTGATCTCCTTGCAGTCCAAGGAACTGTCAAGAATCTTCTCCAACATCACCATTCAAAAGCATCAATTTTTCAGCATTCAGCCTTCTTTACCGTCCAATTCTCACATCCGTTCATGACTACTGGAAAAACCATAGCTTTGACTATACCTTAGGTTTGACTATCATGGTAATAAATGGCATACTTGCATATAACAGAAAGAGGCTTAATGTCTAGTAGGAAACTTACATGGAAAAATCAGTAGGATAGAATGATAACATAACTAGTGCTACACAGACTGCTAAATATGCATAGAGGGGACTCCCCTGGTAGTCCAGTGGTTAAGACTCCAAGCTTCCAAGGCAAGGGGCATGGGTTTGATCCCTGGTCAGGGAATTAAGATCCCACAAGCTGTGAGGAGTAGCCAAAAGGAGGAAAGCTATGGGCAAAGTGAAAGTCAACTGCAAAGGAGTAATCAGTATTAAAGAGTGTCCTCCAGCTTTGGAACCGCAATGATCTGGTCAACTAGGTGAAAGTACTTTTCAGTTCAGTTCAGTTCAGTTCAGTCGCTCAGTTGTGTCCGACTCTTTGCGACCCCATGGACTGCAGCACACCAGGCCTCCCTGTCCATCACCAACTCCCAGAGTTTACCCAAACTCATGTCCATTCAGTCAGTGATGCCATCTAACCATCTCATCCTCTGTGGTCGCCTTCTCCTCCTGCCTTCAATCTTTCACAGCATCAGGGCCTTTTCAAACGAGTCAGTTCTTCGCATCAGGTAGCCCAAGTATTGGAGTTTTAGCTTCAACATCAGTCCTTCCAATGAACACTCAGGACTGATTTTCTTTAGGGTTGACTGGTTTGATCTCCTTGCAGCCCAAGGGACTCTCAAAAGTCTTCTCCAACACCACAGTTCTAAAGCATCAATTCTTTGGCACTCAGCTTTCTTTATAGTCCAACTCTCACATCCATACATGACCACTGGAAGAACCATAGCCTTGACTAGACAGACTTTTGTTGGCAAAGTAATGTCTCTGCTTCTTAGCAGAACATAAAAATCAGATTATATCGGGGTGCAGAATAAAAGAGTGTGCCTATCAGAGAACAAGGGCAATATGGACCATTCTTGGAAGATGACAGGCTCTGAACTGGAGAAGAGAGACCATAGTCATAAGTCCTAACTCAGAGGCCTGAAGCCACAGAAGGTAGTAAGGGCTGAACAGGGTTAAATCCCACTTCTGACTCCTGCCTTCCAAAAAATTTGTCACAGATGTCAGCACCATAAAGTTGTTGCTAAACCTGTGTCCCTAATGCACAAGCATGTATAATGAAATCCAAGCCTTCCTGCAGGAACCCAAACAATCCCCATTCACCCATGGCCAAGTTAAACCAAAACGGATTGTCTTCATGTTGATAATATAAATGCAGCTGGAATTGTATTTCATGAAAATACCATTCTTACTGTACAGACATTTATTGGAGTTTGAACCTTAGCCAAAAATCCTAAAAGGATTACAACATGACAGGCTGGCTACAGGGTATAGGGGATGTGGGGAGAGAAGCCCATAGGCATCAACCATCCCAGGAAACAAGTCACCTTCAACTGGCATGCCTGAGTGAAAGCATTCTATTTAACACTAGTGTGTGGTCATTCAGAATCATTTCAGACAAAGAAATTAAGACTTCTTAGATTCAGGAGACCACTAAGAATTCATGCAAGGAATCTAAAATCCAAAAGAAACCAGAATTGTAAAATTTTGAACTCTTATCTGCAGTTGATCAACCTGAGGTGGAAGATCCTGCTTCTAAAAATTGTTCCCAAATTACATATACATCATATATTTAAGGGATTAAAACCTAGCTCAGATATGCAAATAAAAATGAACTAAACTTTTTTTTTTAAGTTGGTTATTAATCCCAATTATTTCTAAATTACAGTTTTAATCATCTAAGGCCCTAACATTCACTTTCCATTTACTAGCAATAGTATGCTTTAAAATACTATGCTTAAAAACACCAATCCTGTTGGAAGTGTAAAGTAAGTATAATATCACCACTTTCAAAGCTAACCTAATCTTGAGATGGGTGCTACTGGTGATGTGAACTGTGGTCCTCACTCAGGGTAGTGGCATGTACTGAGAATGTGCAAATCAGGGCAAATCAGTCTTCCAGAAAAAAAGAACTTGGATGCTTTTTCATCAAATCTAATTGGCACAGGTAATAGATTTGCATTATTCTTTAAACCTGAGTGAGGCTGTTTTCAATTTAACCCAGCATTTTACAGGTTTGTATGCTTCCATTTGCTTTAGAGAATCAAAGTGAGATCTCTTTAAATGCTTGGCATTTCAGGTGTTTTTATCTGTTCCACAGCAATTTTTGAAGAGGAAGATAAATTGTTATCAGAGCTGATGCTTTGCTAAAGATATAACTTAGCTTTGATTGGTAGCTAATCTTCCATCTTAACATAAAATGGGAAGTTAAAATATACTCAATTTAGCATATCTTTGAAGACACATGCACTCTACAACTCAAGGAACAGCTGTTAATAAATGGTAGATAAAAACAAATTTTTGCATACATTTTTCTCTGCAATATCTACTGTGTCCCAAATTTTATTTAAAATAGCCTGAGATAAATTCATTTAAATGAGTCTGTTGAACTCGATGTTCAGATGATTATCTAGCCACAAATATGTCCATATATCATGTACATATTTGTATCAGCAATTGATAGACCATCAGATATAAAGTGACCATATATCAACTTAGTACCAAATTTGAGAGAATCAAGTAAACATAAAATGCCCAACCATCAATGGGAAGAGAGCTAAACAGCCTCAATTAATAATGAGAAATATGTAAATTAGCTACAAAATAGTACTATTTATTATGAAACTATCAAGGAACAAAATTCAGAACAGATCAAAATGAATGAGCCAGCATTTTGCTCACTTTGATTTGATGTTGTTCTGACAACGGGTATTGACTGAATACCCACCAGATTCTGCACTCTTTTCATTTAATGTTGTGACTTAGGGATTTAGTTTGGGTCTATAACAAAAATCAATGTATGCTGTATGTTTGCAAAGATAGAAAACATTCTCCTCTAGCATTTTAACCTACGATTGAAGTTTATCATCTAAGAATTTCATTCCAAAAGGAATAATTCTGGTCCCTTAAGCTAAGGAATGGTATCTTTCAAACATCCTTGCTTTTTTTTTTAAACTGGTAATTGACAAATACCAATCATCTACTTGTTTTAATCTTGGAGAGAAGGAACAGAAATAAAGTAATCTTTCATTGAGTTTTTCATTACATTTAATTTTTAAGTATTTTCATTGCATTAAGGGTGGTAAGAATTAACTTTCATTTGATTATTATAATATTTCACATATGTGCAGTCAAGATAAAACACAAAGACTGGTAAACCTAAGACTATCTATTTTAGGATGAGTGGAGATGCTTACTGTTTAATAAAGAAACTTTTTCTTCTTCAGCATTTACCTAGAGCAAGATGTAAATTAATAATAATGGTAACAATATTAATGGTGATGATCAGCTAATACTTATTGGATGCTTATTATATGACATTCATCATGCTATGCATATTACATGCATTAACTCATTTAATACCAAAGCAGCTTTATGAAGTAATTACTAATATTTCCTGCATTTTATATATGAAAAACAGAGGTCCTCTAAAGGTCGTAGGTAGCAAGCAGTGAAGCAGGATTTAGACCTGGCAATCTGGCACTAGAGTCTATGTTTTTAATGGCGTGTTTCCCAATCTACCAGTCATGGCTCATTAGTGAATTGTGACATCAATTTAATGGGCTGCAACTACGTTTTTTTAATAAGATAGAAAAAAAACCAGAAAACACATTGTCAGCTTCATGGGCTTGTGATCTATACTGTCTCATAAGGCCCCATTCTATGAAAAGCCTCCAACGTGGCTTAATGATCTGCTTCCAGCATCTTGAAATTCTGAATAATTTTATTTTTGAAGGGAAGTCCAATGAGACAATGCAGCACGTTCATTAGGAGAGGATGCATGCATGATACATGTGCCCATGGTTCCCTGTCTTAGGTGATGCCCAGTGAGTACAGAACTCAGGTGGACCCAGGATGCACTGGCGACTGTCAAGACCCAAAGTGAATACAGGATAAGCACACTACGTCTGTATCCAAGAAAGGCGTGGTGGGACCACACTTCCCAAAAACACCAGCACTTGCTTCCAAAGGAGAAAGAAGGCAATGGCCTTCTAAGAAACAAGCATGATCGAGGATAATCCTATCCTACTCTTTCTTACTCATGTTGCTTTCCTGTAGTAGTCAGTCGCTTCTGCTGAAAATGATGACATAGAAGGAAAGGGAAACATAAGGCAACCCAGAGTCCTGTTCTTTCAGTCCTTCCTTACTCATCAGTACCCCTAAGGTAGACAGAGTTGATAGAATGTACATATTAAAATGAAACAAATAGTTGTGTTAGTTTTATACAGTACTTCCACTATTTTGATAAGAAAAAAAATGCACAGGCAAGTATGAGCTAAGCAATACAAATTGTACAATTTTGGTGATTTCATATATGAGCTAAGTGATCTTATACTAAAACATTCTGGCACCGCAGGTTATAAAGACAAATGGTACAATTCATCTTAATAATTTAAACATCTAATTTAATTATTCTATACTTAGAATGACAACAAAAGCAGAATAAACAAAACATCATGACAATCTGAGAAAGAAAGTGACCATGGAAGAAAGGAAAAAGTATATATTTAAGCACCTTTTTCCTGCATTTTAAACAAAAGGTCCCACATCTTTTATTCTGCATAAGACCCTGCAAATTATAGCATCAGCCCTGTGCAGTACACATACCAGGGTGACCACTGTTTCACAAAACTTTTATTTCATGAAACAAATATACACAAACAATACGCAGGGATTTGCCTGCCAATGCAGGGGATGCGGGTTTGATCCCTGTGTCGGGAAAATCCCCTGGGGTAGGAAACGGCAACCCACTCCATATTATTGTCCGGAAAATCTCATGGACAGAGAAGCCTGGCGGGCTACAGTCCATGGGGCCGCAAAACAATCAGATACAACTTAATGACAAAACAATATATGTGGGTGTACTGTCTCATGATGTAAAATGTTTTCTTCATATGATGAGTCAAAGAGAGTTTAAAAAATCACTTCAGTACACTGGAGAAAATAAAAGGCATAAAAACCCTCACTTCTTGCCACCCTGAAAGAGAATGCACTTAACGAGGACAATGTAATTACCTGAATTCCTGCTCCCTGTTATGTTGTATTTCAAGTCTAAGCTCCTCTGTTCAATTCCTGAAGACCATCGTACTTAGGACTGACTTTCCATAGCTCTGCAACTTGACCCCTCAACCCCAGGGGAACATGCTGGCTCTCACTTCCCTTACTCTTCACTTCCTGGCCTTACTCAAGCAATCTCCTCCCAGCCACAGCACCGGCCCATCCTTCCTTCCAGACACAACTCAGGGGCCCCTTCCCCCAAGGTCTTTGTCTTTCGCGTCTTTGAAATTCTTATACTTACTCCCCGTACCGTAACGGCACCATATTATGGACAATTCAGATGTTGCCCCAGAAAAAATATGAGATTATCTCATACTCATTTCTCCCACAGCCCATGACATTCAACGTGGTTGGGCTACATGTAGCACTCATTATGGAGCCAGGAGAGGGAGAAACAACGCGGTTTTTTTGAACATCTACTAAATATGCTCCCCACGCTCCCCATGACTACCCTGTGAAGTAGGTGTCTGCAGATGACTTTACAGATGAAGAACCTGAGGTTTAAATAACTTGCCCAACTTTCATAGAACTAGGACCGACGCCTGAGCTTCTCCCAAGCTTCTGCCTTTTAAATGCTACCTTGGAAAAAGCATCACCAATATTAAGGTAATGAACAACAAATCGTGCTAATTAGACCAAACCTGAGCAAATGCTTTATAAGTCATAGCGGAGAGCTGTTTTTGTTTGTTTGTTTGTTGAACTTTAAGGCTGCCTTCTAAGTTATGGATGAAAAAAAAGGCAAATTCAAATTTGAAAATGGAAACGGAGGTCTGGTTGAGGAGATGGAGGGGCATGTGAAGGAGGGTAAGTAGTTTTGACAAACAAGACAAAGGGAGAGAACACTCTTAAACAAATAAAAATTGTAGGAGAGTGTGAGAAATTAAACTCCAGAAGAATAATAGAAAACTGTCAATTTTTAAAAATTGGTGGCTCAGGCATAGAGCACAGGGCATAAGCTTGAGCCTGGCAGAAGCCGTGGAGGGAGCTGGAGAAAGAAAAAAGTTGTATCTGTTTTGTTTCATGAATGGAAAGTAGAGGACTCTATCTGTGAGCTTTTCTTTAAAATCTTTAACCTACTATGGAATCTTCTAACCATCTCTTGGAATAATTTTTCTTCCAGATGAAGTAAAACAACATTTTTTCCTAACTGAGGGTTTAACTATTAGACTCCTTCCACAAAAAGCATAATTGTCAAAATAACCACAAGGTTTAATACCTGATTATATCAGAAATCTCAGTGGAAATAAAAATGTTAATGTGGGATTCGAGTGTAAGAGGCATTAATACGCAGTACGAGAACATCCATAACGATTTTATTCTTAGCTCAAAAGTGAAAAGCAACAGATTTAATTTCAGCGTTAAAGAAATCTGAAAAACCAACTGTTTTCCTTAGATGTTCCTGAAGCTTCTGTATATCCTTTCTCATTGAAAGGAGAGCTGAGATACCTATAATATAACAGTACATCCATAAGGCAGTGGAATCAACTAGAATACAAATAAAAATAATCAAAAAATCAAATCACTGTTTAAACAGTGAAGTCACAAAGTTTCACTATAATCCAAGTTATTTTTATTTCCAATAATATTTGCTTATTTGGATATATTTTCTTTTGGGGGGAGCAAAAGCTAAACTTTCATTAAAAAAAGGACTGATTAAAATGTGTCTTTTCATACAAGGATGTGTGCATTAAAAAAAAAATCATGAGGTTCTTCCACAAAAAGTCCATGGCCAAATGGACTGAGCACACATTAATGAAATCCACACCTGGATGTAAATAGAATCCAGCAATCCCCTATCAGAAAACTTTTGGAAAAAGCTTTTAAGCAAAGAGAGAACTCATGATATCATTGCGATTGTGTCGAAGTGAATTGACTTCTTTATGAACGCTATTCTAAGAATATTCACACAGTCCAATTTGACATTTAAATGTATTACACGTTGTTTTTAAGTATATTGTAGGCCGCACATTTTTAAACGAGATAATAAAACCATATGTAATGGTCTTAAGGGGCCACAAGGCAAGCAGAGACCAGGATGATACTTCTGTAAGCATGTAAGCTGGGGAACTCCACTCCAACAAAGACAGCTATTCACTGTTCTGTTAATTTAGCAACTGCAAAACTACCTTTTGTGTATTCAGCATCCCTCTCACTTTCCCAATATTTTACAAAATTCATGTGGCTTGCAACAATTTTACCTTAATTTTAGAAAGGCCTTCAAATTGTCAGAGATGGTACAGACTGGCAAATTAACGATGCCATGAGTTACTTATATTTTATATACTGCATAAAGAGAACTTGTAAATAGGAGGTTTTACCTATATGACGACCCACATACATACACACATACACACACGCTATTATGCATGTTCTGAGACTATAGCTCTTTGGTGGACCTGAAGCTCTCTTTTTATTTTTAAGGAAATTTTGAATTCTCAGGTATTTCTAGATTTTTTTAAAAATGTATTTATTTATGGCTGTGCTGGGTCTTCATTGCTATGTGGGCTCTCCAGTTGTAGCAAGAAGGGGCTACTCCCCAGCTGTGGTGCGTGGGCTTCTCATTGTTGTGGCTTCTCTTGTTGCAGAGCCTGGGCTCTAGGGTGTATGGCCTTGTAGTCATGGTGCGTGGACTCAGCAGTTGCAGTTCCAGGGCTCGAGAGCACAAGCTCGGTAGTTGTGGTGCATGGGCTTAGTTGCTCTGTGGCATGTGGGATCTTCCCGGATCAGGGATCGAACCTGTGTCTTCTGCATTGGTAGGCAGATGCTTTACCACTGAGCCACCAGGAAAGCCTCCCTTTTCCTTTTTAATTTGACTAATTTCACCTAAATATATATATATATATATATTCCTCCTCAAATCCTGGCAATTTCTTGCTTTAAAATCATGTGCTCCCATTCATATCAAAGCAGTAAAAAACAGTATATCACACAAAAGCATAATGAGCAAATCTCCATACACTCCCACACAATGCTGGGCAACACTGACATCCAATATTTCAGCCACATGTCTACGTCCTACAGTTCCACTTTCTCCTGCTTATAGCTTTAATCACAAATTAGCCAACAAGTATTTATTCTTTGTCACCTGTGTGCTTAGCATTGTATAAGGATAAAAAGATGTTTAACATGTAATACTTTCCCAGTAATGGCTATGTATTCTAACTGGAATTTGAACATCTGCTGACTGACAAACTGGTTGATACCTGGCCCCCACCCACTTTGATCCAGGTATTAGGCCAGCATTCAGGACACAAAAATGGACAAAGGCATGGTCCCTGCCCTAAAACAGATCATGTTCACGATAAATAACATTTTATATAATAGGTACCATAATGAAGGTCTGTGTCAAGGGCAAATGGTACCCTGAAAAAAGAGTGCTCATTTCTGGGACTTCCCTGGTGGTCCAGTGGTTAAGAGTCCACCGCGCAACGCAGGAGACATGGATTCGATCCCTGGTCCAGGAACTAGGATCCCACACGCCACAAGGCAACTAAGCCCTCACCATGTGGGACACAAATAGGACCTGAAACAGCTGAATAAATAAAAAATAAATCACTTTTAAAAAAAAAAAGAATGCTTCTTTCTGACTGAGGGCTTAATGAAGGTTTAACAGAGACACTAAAATCTAAGCAGACTCTCACATGGCACTCGGGATCCCAGTGGCTGGACCATCCTTATTTGAGTACAAGTCAAGAAGACGAGAGCAGACCCGACAGGACTTACAAGCTTGTGAAAGAGACAGGGTGGGCGCTGGTGAGCAAGAAGCCACCGAAGTTTCTAAGATAGAGTCCTGATCCTCTCTGCCTTTCAGATGATAACTTGTGACTGTCAAGAAGAGAAGAAGGGAGAACAGGACTGGGAGCTGAGAACCCCTGAGATGGGACTGCTCACAGGTAGAGAGGATACGACCCAGGGCAACCGCTGTGCGGGCCAAAGGCAGAACTGATTCCAGAGATGCTAGAAACAGACCCGACAGCACCTGTGCGCCAAAGCAAGGAAGGAACACAGCCAACAGATGACTCTGAAGTTTCTCACTTAGGCGTGTGAGGAGACTACAGGAGGAAGACATACCTGGAGGGGATCCACAAAGACGGGCTCAGTGTAGAACCTAATTTAAGCTTGAAAATTCCGTGACATCAGTGAAAGCATGCAGGAGGCAGCTGGGATGCAGGACTCGTGTTCCAGGGAGAAGAGAGAGTCTTTGACCAAATTCTGAGGATCATTACACTTCAAGATAGATTGGTACACAAAGGGGTGGACCTTTCCTCTCGGACTGAAAAGGAACATAAGGGGAAAGGGAAAGGCAACAGACAGAAATCTCACCAAAACCAAGGGAAGACAGTGGAGAAGATGGCAGGGTGCCCATCACGTATCAGCTTGATCTACTGATCTCATTAAGCAAAAAATAACATGGATACCTTTTTAAGAACAAACCTCTAGCTAAGATGCCAGTTTTGTGATTCAGGAAGTAACCGTGAAAGGTTAAGGTCAGTTCAAGTGAGGATTATAAAGTCTTCCCTGGAGGAAGCTGTACCACTTACTCTGGACGTTTAGAGCATGGAAGCCATGGAGAAGAGAGAAGGTGGGGCAGGACATGCCAGGCAAGAATTAAAAATAAGAACAGACCACTGAAAGGGCAGGGATCATCAAGGCGCCTAATTAAAGAGATCACACTCCTCTTGGATTAATGGTGAGGGGCAGGGGGAGATGAGAACCAGGCATCTCCAGGGCTATCATGAAGAGCCATGAGGGTCAAGCAGAGATGCTGGGACTGCCACCGTGCAAGGCCCTGTGGGGCTCCTGAGCACAAGGCCTTTCTCTGTCCCCCATTGCTTTGATAATAGAAAACTGCCTTCTTTCAGCCTCCATGACCTTCCCTGAGGTGCAATGGGCAGATTCAAGCAGTTGTTGATTATGGAAGGGAGAGGATGGAAGATCAGGGAGAAACACACAGTCAAGAGCAGCCTTGGCGCAAGATCCTATTCTCCCCATCGAAGGATACACACAACGGTATCTTTGAGCTATTGGGCAGATACTGAAACCCCCTCCACGTGGCAGAAGTGTTAGCAATGGTATGCTGCCCACAAACATGCATACCCTGGGCCGGCTGGACCTGAAGGTTGATGCTGCTGACTCCTACTTACCTCACCACCAACCCATCAGAAGAATGTCCACGAGCTGATCATGCCGTCTTAGGACAATTACCGTAAAACTTCTCACTATCTTCCCGAAGTTGGGACACTTGTTTTCAGGGTATTAGCCTGCTGTGTCCCCTTTACCAGATAAAGTAATAAAGCTACTCTTTTCTACTTCACCCAAAACTCTGTCTCCGAGATTTGATTCGGCACCAGGGTATAAAGAAGCTGAGCTTTCGGCATCAGGACCGTCCTAGGTCAAGCCATACATCCATCCAACCAGCCATACATCTACCAGTTTCTCCCTGCTCCCGCAACAGCCCCAAATGATTCTTGACAACTCCTTCCATACTAGCTGCTGTCTTGAACACTGGCCACACAGGGAAACAGGATGACAGAATCGGCCTGCTGGTTTTGCTCTCAACACAAGCTGCAAATGACCCCTTACGCCCATTTTTCAGCTGACCCTGCCTAGCCAGTGTTTAAAGCTGACTGTCCCTCGATTCATCTGGTAAACAGAGGGTGCATTTCAAAGGTGTCCAGGAGCTCACCCCTTGGAAGTTCTCATTAACCTGACTATCGGAGTGGGAAAGAGAGATAAAAGACCTGTGCTTCCTCATGCCTTAAAAAACTGCTTGAAGGTGGTGAATCTCACACCTGCTGATTTGATCTTAAAAGAGCCTTGCAATGGAAGCCCGGAGTCTTAGCTGGTTCACTTTGCTGCACAGCAGAAATGAACATGACATTGTAAAGCAACTATACTTCAATTTTTAAAAAGATCAAAATATGAAAACAAAGAGTCTTGCAAGAAAGACCACTGTTCACTTATTCTCCCAGCCTCTTCTTTCTCTTCTGTGGTTCTGCAAAAACATCCTTATTTTAATTCGTAGGTGGAAATGTTGGCAAGTTTCAATAATCTTTTGCAATTTCTACTAAACACACATAGCGGCAGATTATATGTGAATTACTAGTATCTTAAATAACTGAACCCAATGAACAGGAAGGGGTTTCACTCTTAAGTAATTAGGTGAAAATCAGTTCTGGCTCCTCTTTGGAATCTGGAAGCAGACAGGAGCAAAAGGTTACAGTAAATTTGAAGAAACGCCTGCACCCAGCTTGGAGAAATTTACACATTGGCTTTTTAAATGAAGGCACTTTTTATAGCATTAATTGGAGATTTTAAGCAGCAGGTGGTGGTATTTCATTTTATTTTGTAAGGAAAAGTCTAACAGTTGTCAAATGGCCTGGGTAGAAGTGAATTATTTTGAGTTTTTTTCCTCGAGTTCTCTGAAATGAAGCTTTTACTGCCTGCCGTGTAATGGCCTTCTTTTGCCATGTAAATGTGGGATCAATCTAGTTTTAAACAGAAAGATTTTTCTAATGCTTTCTTGGTATTTTTCAAGCTGTGATACAGCTGATAGGAGTTCTTATAAAATGTGAATTAGAGGAAATTCATATTTATAAGCTTCTGCAAGTAATTTTAGAGCACTGACTTTTAAACATCTGCTAATGAAGAATTCCAAGAGCAGCACTGTGCACTAACTTTTAATATTCCCGTATACATCGCTTTCCCTAATCCCGGCCATGGTGGAGGAATCCTGGCTTGAGGCCTTGCCAGCGGGAATCTGTTTTCATGAGCTCTGGTCACTGGCCTGAAGTGAGGGTCTGACTCCGGTCCCTCGAGGGAAGTCAGAGTGGTCAACGCCAGGTTCAGCCATCACAGACTTCTAATGTGCTCTGTGGTTCTGTCTTTGTCTTTTCATTTTCCCTGGAAGAATACTGAAAACCATAGCACTGGGAAGGGGGCGTGTGGCCTGTACACAAAGACAAGTTTACTTTATTCTCTCTGTATTGGTTTCCAACTGCTGCTGTATCAAATGACTCCAAACTTGATGGCTTAAAACAGCATAGTTTTATTATCTTACAGTTCTGGGGTCAGAGGCTGAAATTGTGTGTCACTGGGTTAAAAAGCAAGGTGTCAGCAGGGCTGTGTTCCTTTATGCAGGTTCCAGGGAACAGTCCATCTTTTTGCCTTTTCCAGCTTCCATGACCCATCTGCATTCCGTGGCTTGTGGTCCCCTTCGATCTCCAAAGCCAGCAGTGGCCCATCATCAAGTCTTTCTTACAATGCCCTCTCTGGTTCTAACTCTTTGGCCTCCCTCCACATTTCAAGGGCTCTTATGAGTTCATTAGGACCCACCACAGTAACTGAGGACCACCTCCCTGTTTTAAGGTCAGCAGATTAGCAGCCTTAACTCCTGTCTTGCCCTTTAACATAACATATTCACAAATCCTGGGGATTAGGACATGGATTTGAGATGGGGGGGGGGGGGGGCATTATTCTGCCTACCACACTCTCACTAAATTTTTCAGAAAAGGAGCCCAAAAGGTTGCCAAAGTTAATCAGCTGGTCAAATAGACAGGTTGGTTTCGTCTGCAGGAGCAGTCGCTTCAGAACATACACTAGGGACTTCACTGGTGATCAAGAATCTGCCTTGCAATGCAGGGGATGCAGGATTCATTCCTGGTTGGGAATTCAGGACCCCACAAGCCTCAGAGCAACTAAGCCCATGCACCACAACTAGAGCGCCCATGAGCCGCAGCGAAAGATCCCACGATGCACTGAACATGCAGTGTGCAGCAGCTAAGACCCAACGAGGCCAAATAAACTTTAAAACACACACACACACACTCGTAATATAATTTATAAAAAGATACCAAACTTATGACCATGTCTTCTTACAACTTGCAAAGGAAGGTAAATTCTAAGTGTGTCTCTGTTCCATTATTTTACACTCATGTCCTTCAGAACCAAACCACAGAGGGAGAAGTCTCCCGTGGACATTTAGACCTGACACCCTCAGGACGGTAGGAGACGTCAGAGGGTCTCCAGCCCAGCAGATGGCCAGCTCCTACTCACGCCATTTTCGCTCTGAGATGCCCGGGGTTGGGCCATTGGATTCCCTGCCGCCCCACCTCCACCCACACACCACCACACCCCCACACACACGTACCCCCCACCCACCCCCGCCTGGATGATGTGCCCCCTCCTACCTGAGTCAGGAACAGACGAGCACTTGCTCCTAACCCCTAAGTCCTCCAAACAAACAAACAGCCCTTGTGATATTTTACCTAAGGGACTTTACTGGGTTTTTTGCTGTTGATTAGGGTTGTGTTGATTTTTTTTTTTTTAATCTCTTTTCCCTTTAAGGAAGACGTGGAGCAGAGCGCGGGTCTAAGCCTTACCGCTTAGCACTCTCAGCCAGGACCCAGTCCTCAGGAAACAGTCAGGCCTCACCACGTGGCTTTGAAAGATACCAGAAAGACACACGTGGAACCAGAGGTGGGGATTCGCCGAAGAACAGCGACAAGGTGATATCTTTGGAGGTGTGCGCTGATTCCATCAGAGGCACAAAGGAAAAGAATCTCAAAGTGAAAGGAACAGTTCGGACGCCTACTGAAACTCTGAGAATCACTTACAAGAAAAACTTGTGGTGTAGGTTCTAAGCCTTGGGGTGCTTTTCAGAGGGGGATGGACCCACCAGTGACTCACTGACCTGCCAAGGTCCTTCTGGGATTGTTAAGGTGACTTCCACTAGCATTGAGCCAAAGTAGAAGCTGAAGTCATCATTGCAGATGCTTAAATCAACCTTTAAAAAACTGATCATGAGTTTAAAAAAAAACAGAACTTTTATCCATTCAACAACATTTACTGAGCACCTACTATGCGCCAGGCTTTCTTCCAAGAACTAGGAATTCAGAAGTGAACATAAGCAGAAATCTAAAGGCCTCGTGGAGGTTGGGAGCAGGAGAAACAGTGCACATTTGAGGACACAATAAGCATGAATGTTACGTCATATAAGTGCCATGGAGAGCTCGAGAGAGGGTACAATATTGAAGCACTAAGGGGAGGCCTCATTTTAAAAATAACATGACTTAAAAAGCATGAGGAACGGATATTGGGGGAGGGGGATGGGCAGGGAACATTTCAGGGAGAGGGAGCGGCTGAGTCAGAGCCAGAACACAGAAGGAGTTACTAAGTCTTAGGAAGGTATAGATTTTTCACAACAAAAAGGCTAAAATTCATTTCAATGCAAAAAGACTTGATCTGATTTTTTTTAATTCTCCCCTAAAATTTTTTTCTTTTTTTTTTTTTTTAATCTGAAGACTGTCTATTCTTTTAACCACCAAATATCCTGCCATTCTCCATTCCAAAATGACAGGGCTCAACCTAGGACCTAAGAGAAACTGGAAGAAGCCAGTGTGTGTGTGTTGGTCACTCAGTCGTATCCGACTCTTTGCAATCACGTGGATGTAGCTCACCAGGCTCCTCTGTCCATGGAATTCTCCAGCAAGAATACTTGAGTGGGTTGCCATGCCCTTCTCCAGGGAATCTTCCCAACCCAGGGATCTAACTCAGGTCTTCCACATTGCAGGCAGATTCTTTACCGTTCGAGCTACCTGGGAAGAAGTCATTGCTTCAGGGGCAAAAATGATACAGAAAAGACGGGGGTGGGGGGCAGGGATGTGTGTATGAAAGACACACTTGCCTACCCGTGACTTGCTCTCCAAAGGCAGAGATGGAGCTGTGAGGAGGTGTGTGCTCAGGGAACCTCCTCCAACATCACCTGGACAGCATTCCAAACCTGCTTTACGTCTCTGTTTCCTGGTTCATCATCCCTTTCCCTCATGAGAAAGTGAGAACATCCGCTCCCCAAGAGCAGAAATGGTACCTGACATCCCTGGTTCACCAAGAGGACTCTGGCCTGCCCAGTCTAGTGCTTAGTCCCAGGACATACAGGCTGTCCTTTCTGAGACCAGGCCAGGAGCCTGGGATACAGAAGCAAGCTTCTGTGAAAAGAAAGGATACCAGGCCGCAAGCTCAACCTTTCTCTGGAAAAAGTACTGCCATTTCTACACGCAAGAATAAGTTTACTCTGCAAAGAACAAGCTCCTGTTTCCTGCTACACACCTTTCCAGTCAGCTCAGACCTGGGTCCGTGCTGAGGCAGAGAAAGCACCCTTCTCCCACCCCACCACTACCCCCAAGTGTCAGGACTTGGAGAAACCTTTATCTGAGAAGAGAGCCATCTTTCTCACTCAGATAGATAGTGGTTGAGATGGAGGCGCAGGTATCGGCAGGAGGCATTAAGAAAATCAGAACTATAATTATTTACATGATGAAAAGGTTGTGCTGTGCAGAGACATGGTGTGATGGAACTATTCCCATCGCATTAATAATAATAATAAAAAGGCCTTCACCTCCCATGACAAGAAGCTGCAAATCTAAATAATTTTATCTTCTCCTCTGATTATTTCCCAGGATACAAGAGTAGCTCTCAGGCAGAGAGAAATTATTCACTGGGAACATTAAAATACTCCCTTTCAGAAATGACTTCAAGATAATATTTGCTATGTGACTTTGGTAATTTTATACACACACATACTAAGTTTCTTTCCCTAAAATGCTCAATTTCATTGATGGAGCAGTTTAAACTTTTTATAGCAATTTCATCCTCCGTAACAGATACAAAAAGATATATGTCTCGGCCGCATCTGAAGCATCGTGATAGCCATACAGTGAAGTAGTGCATTTAAAAATTGTTCATATAAAATGCCGTAAAAATCAAAGCACCACATCTCAATGAACCAGGCAGGGAAATATTTTAATGATTCTTATACAGCATAATAAATATTAACTCATTAAGTTTCCAAACACCCAAGCAATGGAGGTTTATGCCTCCCCTGTGAGGAGAAGGCTGTTTTCCCGTTTAAATGAACACACTGTTGCCGTTGTATTTCAGAACTTTGTCTTCTGTTCAAATTCACAAAGTTAACTCAGTCAGCATGTTCGGGCACTACACACACTCACAAATACGAAAATGGAAGCCAGAAGGCCATCAAAATTAATTAGATCATTCTATTTTAGAGCCTCAAAGGACTCAAGAAAGCAAATGGTTCAACCCTTTCATTTTCCAATTGAGAGCAGAATTGTGCGATAATTTGCCCAAGGCATGACTAGACCTATATTTCTCACTTAACACAGGCAATGCTCTTTAATTTACAGGAGGCTGTATCTGGTTGATAGACTAAATATTATTGGGGGGCAGAGGGGTGTGGAACATGGAAAATCAATTCATGGTGATGCTTTAGCAACCATGGAATTCTCTCTATGGCTTAACACACTGCCTTCTGGAGAGTTGGCGCTTGGTAAATGATAGCTAAATGGATGGAGTTCTTGGAAAAAGTCTATGTACTTCAAAGTGTACTTCCTTCTGGCCATGGGGAAAACCTGGCAAACTTTCCTTTTATGCACTTGCCAAGGAGCAGCTTAGCAAACAGCTTTCCTCAGTCTGAAGACAATAGAGCATGACTCTCCTGGGTAGCACTTGATGCTTTTCCCTATGTTGAATTCATTTTTCTTTCTGTTTCTAAAGTGGTTTCAAGTGGATGCAAACTCAGTCAGCAAGAGGTTCTTACCTGACTACAGTAGTATCAGTCTTCATGAGAAAGTTCTGATAAATAAAGCCCAATTCCAAATAGTATACCATTTTTCAATTTAGATGTACTGATGTGCTTATTTCTAGAATAACCCTGGTCGCCTCACAATTCACTCAACATAAAATCAAGAGAGGTTCTGCTTCCTGGACCTCCACCAGAATCCCTTCCTAGATAATTTATACATTTTGTAAATTAAGCTTCTGCCCATTCATACGTAACGTGGTTGGTTATCTGTTTTCTGTTTGTTTAAATCACCACTGCTTCATAAAAATGCCAAACACTTATCATCAGTGCCATTCTTCTTTGATATTGGACCATTTCCTGAATTTACTGTTACCTATTTCATGTGTATGTCTCCTTCTGCCAACGAAATTATAAATTGCTTACTGTCAAGAGGCACATTTACAATATCAGAGGGAGTAGTCAAGGAATTCGTATTATTTTACCTCCAGGTTAATTGTTTGAAGCTATTGGAAAGAAAGAACTATGTAAAAAGTGCTCTCCAGTCAGGCAGTTTAATTAGAAATCTACTCCTTCCAGAATTGTTTGTGTGTGTTTAGGAAAGAAGTAATAATGGAAAGAAGTCCAAAGTAAGTTCACTTAGCATTTCATTATTGAGGGAATTTATTTTTTACAAGGTTGCTAGTTTGATAGATGAAGAAAGCGCCAAACACAGAATATTTGCATTTCAACACAACAGTTAACAGACTTACTAATCTATATATCTTTGTGTTGTTGCTTAGTCCCTAAGTCATGTCTGACTTTTTGAACCCATGGATTGTAGCCCACCAGGCTCCTCTGTCCTTGGGATTTCCCAGGCAAGAATACTGGAGTGGGTTGCTATTTCCTTCTCCAGTAGATCTTCCTGACCCACGGATCAAACCCACATCTCCTGCATTGGCAGGAAGATTCTTTACCACTGAGCCACCAGGGAAGCCCATATCTTTATGTAGATGATGATAAAACTCTTATTATTGGGAAATAACAAGAGTATGTGTATTTAAGTGGGTTCACTCATCCATTATTTTATTTAACAAATATTTGCTAAGTATCTAGTATGATTAAGTGCAAATTATGGTCACCCTTTCTTTGGTATCCACAGGGGAATATTTCTAAGACCCCCGTGGATACCAAAATCTGTGGATACTCAAGTCCCTTATATAAAATGGCATAGTATTTGCATATAACCTACCATAGATTATTTATAATACCTAATACAATGTAAATGCTATGTAAATAGTTGCCAGTGTGCACAAATTCAAATTTTGCTTTATGGAACTTTCTGGAATTTCTTTTTTATATATATTTTCGATCCTCAGTTGGTTGAACATGCAGATACAGAACTCATGAAGGAGCACACCTAGGCCAAATCTTTAAAATAAGTAAGTTTTGAGAAAAAGAAGTTTGGGTTGCAGTATGGATGGGGAGAGGCATCCCCCATAGCTCAGTGGTAAAGAAGGTGCCGGCAATGCAGGAGACCCAGGTTCAATCCCTGGTCGAGAAGATCCCCTGGAAGAAAATAGCAACCCACTCCAGTAATCTTGCCTGGAAGATCCCATGGACAGAGGAGCCTGGAGGGCTACAGTCCACAGGCTTGCAAAAAGTTGGACATGACAAGTGACTGAGCACGCACACACATGAATAGGGAGAATCTCAGGCAAAGAAGCCAGTAAAAACTAAGAGGGGGTATGGGGCAGGGAGGAAATTCCAAGCCACTTAATGTTGTGAGGGCATCAAGCCCAGGTTAGAGGGTATAGGAACATGATGATGCAAAAGGGTCATGAACTTGAAGACCTTCAACTTTGTCCTGTAGGTGACAGGGGGCCACCGGAGGCTCTTAGGCACATGAGCCTCACATAGTCAGGTGACGTTGGAAATGAGGCTAGAACTCAGGGGGAAAGACCAAGGAAAAGGACACCTGTTAGAAGTTACTGTTACCTGTTGAGAGCAAACACACGCCTAAACGAGGGCTGTGGTAGAGAGATGAAAATTGGGAAACTGTCCTAATATTTAGGAAGTAAAATCAACAGGATGTGGTGAACAGTTGGGAATAGGAGGCAGTGGGAAGCAAGAAGTCAAGTTTGTGCCTAAATTTCAGGCACAGGTAGACTGTGATGACGCTGATCAAGACAGAAAGTCTTGGGGTGGGAGACAGCTGTTGTAGAGTTAGGAATGTTGGATACAAAGTCTTTGAACCCCCCAAAATGCTGATCCACATCCAGTTGTCATTTTGAAGAAGAGTCTCTCTCTCTCATGGACTCCTATTTGCTTCAAAAACTTATAAAAATAGTTGGGTACTATGTAGATAACACACTGCCAAATATCCAGATGGAAAAGATAAGTTACAAAATCAGAACCCAAATGATGTGGACAGGCTGAAATATACATCAACAAAACTAAATTTAATAGGAAAACATGAAAAATCCTGCATTATAGGATGGGAATATGTAGCCTGATAGCTCTCTACATGAGTATAAATGGAAATTTGAGTAGCGCTTAAACTTTATATAACCTATATTGAGTCTGAAAACTTGGACTCCATTCATAGTAATATGTAATATATTTTTAATAATACATTTTTCAGATTGATGTTGGCCACAAAATCCTCAGAGTTTCATAAAAATGTTTCAGGGGCATCATATAGTACATGAGGAGGAAAGGCATGAGTAGGTGGGCCTCCCCACCTGTTCAGAAAACTCCTTTCAATCAGAAAAGATCTCCCTTTACGTTTTACACAAAGGGGAATTTTGGTAAAATTTCCTCTAACGAAAGAGGTCTGCTTCCAAAGAGTTCCACTTACAAAACCACTGACTGATCCTAGGGTGTAATCAGTCCATAGCAAATTGTGCACAAATCAAACCACACCTTGGATGCTTGTGCTCAGTTTCAGGCATCTCATATTAAGGCAGCCACCGAAACACCCAAAAGTTTGCAGGTAGAATGTAACCAGGATAGGAAGATGCAGCCGTCTTTCTCATCTTTCTCTTTCTCTCTAAAGAGATCAGTCTAGAAAACAAAACTTAGGAAATGATACACCAACCCAAGCTGGTATAAGGTTCACAAGAAAATAGAAACAAAATAAATTATGTATTTCTATTTTTCAACTAAGAATATTTTTGAGTACTCACAATGCGGCAGGTGATGTATAGGTGCTGGAGATAGGGAAAACAGATATGTAAACCAGCCAGTACAGGTATGGACAATGTAAGTGCATGTAAGATTTTGGTGTAGATGTCATGTAATTAAAATATGCATAAAGATCATACATGGCATTATTTGTAGGTTAAAGAGTCAAAATATTTGAGAACCAATCAACAGCAGCACTGACCAGTTAGAAAACCATAAACAACTAGTGCAGCTATTGCCCACTGCGCTAAGTACCAGCTGAAAATCAGCCCTGATTATAGTCAGAATACTTTTTTAATTTACCCTAAAAATTAATTATCCTCTTTAACTCCTCAGTGACTTTAAGGGGATACATCAGAAAGTAGGAAGAGGTGAGAGGTAATAATTGAGCATTGAGTTCATGCCAGTTTTTCTGAATACAGGCATCATGCAATTTCTCTCCTGCTAATTGAACTGTAAAGTTTTTTCCATGGGGGCTTTTGGGCTAAATTTGGAAATGGGTGGACTTTGACAAACTCCTTTGGTCAACAAGGTAAGAACAGACCTATTCAGTTGCATTCCTTTTCAAGCTCTTTCAGTGAGCTAATTTACACTGTGGGCCTCGGTGGTGGAAAATCATTAATGTTATTATTTTGATTATGAGGCATTTTGGAATAAATGACTTACAGACTAGAGGAACAGTCCATTTCAAAATCAAAATAAGCCAAAGGGGCTAATCAGTGCTCTGCCATCACATATGGGCAGGATTGATAGAATATGTTTAGTAGCATCATGCTGGGGGCAGAAATAAGAATCGCCCCCACAGGGAAGTACCTGAAAAAGCTGGGAAGACAAAGAACCCATCCTTTATGCAGCTGAGAGTAAATGATACTCATAAAGCTTCCACTGCCCAAAAGCAGCAGGGGCGACTTCATCTCCATTAAGAGAATGGGAAGGAAATTGAATATTATAACAAGAAAATGAGCTCCTGCTTGTGCACAACGATTTGTGTAAAGTCAGAGTGTCTGCTGACAGTGCCTGATACTGGTATTGATACAACCAGGAACAATGTAAGTTATTCTTTTTCCCTAGTTATGGGATGCAAGTGCTTGTCCATCTCTGTAACAGAATATAGGCTGAGGACTTCCCTGGTGGTACAGTGGATAAGAATCTGCCTGCCAGTGCAGGGGACACGGGTTTGATCCCTGGTCCGGGAAGGTTTCCCATGCTGCAGAGCAACTAAACCCATGTGCCACAACTACTGAACTCATGTGCTACAACTACTGAAGCCCGCGCACCTAGAGACCGTGCTCTGCAACAAGAGAAGCCTCCACAATGAGAAGCCCATGCACAGCTAGAGAGTAGCCCCTGCCTGCCACAACTAGGGAAAGTCTGCCTGCAGCACTGAAGACCCAGCACAACTAAAAATAAATTAATTTTTTTTTAAAGAATATAAGCTGAAGTTTCACCATCAGATCAGAAGTCTGTGAGCTTCAGCCAGCTGGGGTTGGAAAGGAAGCAGTTTGGTGATCTGTGATAGCTATGCATAAGGAACATAAATACATAAAGAGGAAACAAAAATGGCTTGTTTTACTTTGTAATCAATAATTCTCCTATAGGCCTTTCCAAGGCTATTGACCAAAAAAGGACAGAAAGAACTATGAGCCTTTAGCTTGTACAATGTTAGTGTTTTCTACATGGAGTTTCCAGGAGGGCAGGACATTTTACTTAAAACACACTTCGTGTCACTGCTCATGAAAGCTTGACAAATCACATCTCATTTATCTGTCAAAATTAAAGGTACAAGCACCCAGCCTGCTTCATATGTTGATGGGAAGATGTCAATGAAGAAGTGAAAATTAAAAGATTTGAAGAAAAAGTATGCAGTAAGTCATAAAATATCATACGTCCTTTGGAATTTTAAAATAATTTCAAATATATTCCTTAGCTATAAAAACTCTAGGGCAAAAAAAACCCCACTATTTTTCCATATTCATGAAAAGTTCACTAGGGAGGATACCTAAATACCTTTTGGCCATGTTACAAAGCACTCAGAGTAATCTCAAAAGAAGGTATTTAAATAGGCTACCCTCCTCAAAGTTCTTCCAATCTGTGATTATTTATGGTATGTCTTTCTATATTTTAATGCCTTATTCCTAAAAGATTGTAGGATATGAATATGTTTCATATTTCACTGGCTTCACAACTGAAAAATACAATTTTCTCAAAAAGGAATGGCCCGATTTTGTCAACTAATATTTTGTTATTATTTCACGACTCCCGTATCATCTGCAAAATAAAAGCCCAACCCCTCAGTCGGGTCCCCAGGGCCTGTTAAGTCCTACGTGCGGTCTCCTTCTCCAGCTTCACGTCATTCCACTCTCTTCTCTCAGTTTTCTGACCAGCTCCCCAACCCACTGCGTTCTCCCGACATGCCGGTTCTCTGCCTGGAACACTTTCCTTCTGTATTTGTCTACCTGGAGAAGGTTTATTTCAGCCTCAGTTCTAGAGTCTTCCCTGACTTCTCCCTGTCCTCACTGACCTTCCAGGCAGAGCCAAGCCTCTGTTACAACACAGACCACAGTACGGAAGCCATAGCTGATTTCCCACAAGGGACCCTCAGCTCCTAGAGGACAGACACTGCCCCTTGTCCACCCAGCACAAAGCCTGATGAGGCAGGCAATCAAGAGATGAATGAATGAATGAATAAAATGTTCTATTGAGAAGGGCATGGAGATTTCCAGTCAAGACAGCCTTGGAGTCTATCCTCTGAGGAATCTCCTCAGTCTAAACATATAGCAATGAGGTCGTTGCTGGGAGTCCAGTGGTTAAGATTCCCCACGTCCACTGCACAGGGTGCAGGTTCAATCCCCAGTCGGGGAACTAAGATCCCACATGCTGCATGGTGTGGCCAAAAAAAAATTTTTTTTTAATAAATATACACACAGAAATGAGGGAGAAAAATTTTTAAGATAGGCAGACTCAGAAATAAGCTAAAGCTCTCAGTAATCAAAAACGGAACAAGCAAGTCAAAGTGGTAAGCAGGGCCAAAACCCTGGGCTCCTAAGTTCCTCTTCTAGAAAATGTAACTGGTATAAGAAATACCACACTTGGGTAACCAAGTTTTATCCCATCTGTAATAGGGAGCAAAGTCAGGCCTGGTGGGAAGCTGCCTACCTCTGCAGAGTCAGATGGTCTATGTTTAATCCACGCTCTTTCACCTGCTAGCTGTTGTGATTCTGGACAAGTTATCTAACCTACCTGTGCCTCACAAGACAAAAGAGTAAAAATAACAAGAGATCAAATTCCATCTGTCCAAATTCTAAAAGAGCAAGTTGCACACTTTCCCATAAAATAGTTATAAATCAGGAAAGTATGTAATGTTTATTCTCAAAAAAAATTTATATTTCTTTAAAAATTTATTATTCCAAGTGACTAGATTTTTAGCAGCCAAATTTTAGAGAAAATTAATTCCCTAATGCATTTAACTATGTGTCATCTAATTTGGACATGAACTTGAACAAACTCCGGGAGATAACGGAGGATAGGGAAGCCTGGTGCACTGCAGTCCATGGAGTTGCAAAGAGTCAGACATGACTGAGCAACTGAACAACATATAGATATTTATTTGATGAACCTCAGTGTCTTAGATACTGTCTTAGATAATGATGAAAAGTCTCAGATTAGTAAATGGAAAAGAGACAGTTTTGGGGTTTTCGGTTTGTTTTTAAGTAATGTGTACCTTTCCTATATGCATAAATATGCTTCCTATTGCTTTGCTTCACAGTGCACATTTAATGAAGAGAAACTATTGTGAAGTCCTATTTTCTCACTAATTTTCATTATAAAATCAGAAGTGCATATCCATAGAAAAAGATAACCCCAAAAGAGATTAAAACATCCTGTAAAACAGCTTACTGAGGCTCAGACTGGTCTTAATATACATAAAGGAGTAAACTACAGTTATGTTTTGAAGAATCCCAAGAAGACCACATGAACAATCTTTTCCAGCCAGTGCCCAAGATCTGGAATTCCACTAAAATAATCTCAGCAAATGCCAATCAACAAGATATTATTATTTTGAATTTGGTGCAACTGAACTTAATGTAGTCTTCTTCAACAGGTAATTTTTGGGGGAGGGGGAGGAACAAGAGATGATTGGAGGGCTCTAGTCATCTAAAAATGAGGTTTACTAAAGATGGATGCACTAAAGAATGGAAACAGATACTGAAAGAGAGAAAGGAGAATCTGCCAAACTTCCCCAAAAAAGCCCCATTTGGTCACTCACAAATATTGGGTTGGCCAATTAGATCGTTCAGGTGTTTCTGCAAGATGTTATGCAAAAACCCAAATGAACTTTTTGGCCAACCCAATATATGCTGATGGACAGGGAAGCCTGGCATGCTGCAGTCCATGGGGTCACATGACTGAGCAACTGAACTGAACTGAATATATGCTGGGCTCTCTTGAATTCAAATGAGAACTGGTTATGTATCATCACACACAAAAAGAAAGTGTTTTAAAAGAGAGCAGTTTGGAACACAGGCAGTGCAATGGGCTCTGAAACCAGTGACCTATTTTGAAATGCAGCTACATCCCTTAATAGGGGCGCAGTCTTCAGGATGCTCTTTAACTTCTCTTCAACTCAGTGGCAGGCTGGAAATGAAATACCTTCAGTTGTTGTGGGTATTCAAAGAAAATACATTGAAAAGCACTTAGCAGAACACCAGCACTGAGTAGCTGCTCAAAAAACTTCGCCGTCTTTGTTACTGCAAGGCGTGACATGAGGGAGTTCTGGGGAGCTGGGTTTTGAATGCAAACCTGGACCCCTTCACTTACCAGATCTAGGACTTCACACACAAGTTACACAGTTTGAACCTCTTCAAGTCTCAGGTCCCTTATCCATAAAACTGAGATAGTAACTGCCTCATGGCACTGTTATGAAAATTAAATCACACCACGTGCATAGAGGGAGAAGGAAATGGCAACCCACTCCAGTATTCTTGCCTAGAGAATTCCATGGACAGAGGCGCCGAGTGGGCTGCAGTCCACGGAGTCACAAAGAGTTGGTCACAACTTAGCAACTAAACAACAACAACGACAACATGCATAGAGAATTCAGTATAGTGGCTGGCACGCAGAAGTCCTTAATCAGTAGTGGGCACAATTTGCTAATGCCAATTTAAGTGGTAGGGGATGTGTGATTAAACAAGAGTCACCGTAGGACCTTTGGAATAGTAAGACACTGAGAGGCAAATTTTAATTGATAATTCCCTTGCAGGCAGAAACATCTGTTTATTATGTGCCTAATACTCCATGTATTGATGACTCGCCCATACAGAAAGATGTGCCGATCCGCCTCATATAAAAAACCCAACAAATAAAAATGACTATAAACACTTTCAAAATATGAACTTCTGCATACATGTTAAATTAAAGTGGGAGCTCAGCAGGGAATAGCTAGAAAGATGTTTGAAAATATAAAGCATCTGTCTTCACAGAACGCCAATTAACCTAGTGCCCTCACACCTTTAAAACTGTAACTGCCAATTACCAACGTGCCATCCCGTGAAAAGCTTTAGTTTCTTTTTTTCTGTTTAATCATTTGGGGTATTTGTTTTCAGAAATGAAATAGAAAGGTGTAAAATGAGGTGACTGTAATTTTGAAGGTTTCTCTACTTTGATTTCCATTATGCTCATTCAATATATTAAAACTCAGTCCTACAGGAAAAAAAAAAAGAAACCATTCATTCTGAAGTGACTCACTTAAGAATACTGGGTAATTCCCTAAACAAAGGAATTAGTAACATGAAAGGCTGTGCTGTATGATTCCATTTAAAAAAAAGTTAATGTGAGCTGATTGCTTTCAATGCCTCCATAATTAAAAATACACTACAATCACAACTCTGTGGAGATGGGTTAGACTTGCTGAAACCTATTTAACTAGTATAAACTACTAAAATTCTACATAGGGATCATACGGTTTGAGTTCCCTGTAGGAAGAAATTTTCTATTCACTAAGTTTTTTTTTAATTTACTCAATTGAGAGGTTCAATACAGCTTCTTTTCTAAAATTTTCAAATAGTAAAGCCCCAACTTTGTTCACAGCTGTGCTGCTATGTCATACAGTAACATAGCCTTTCCTGAACGAATAATTTCAGCAGTTTCAAGATAAGGGATGGATGTGTTTGTTACAAAATGCCTATATTTTAAGTATCTAGTTTCATTATACCCCTGTGCATATTTTATCCAAACCTAAACAAACCCAACCAAAATTGCTCAATTCAAAAACAAAAAAGTTAAGGGATGGAGAGTGAGGAGAGCCTTCACTGAAAGGACTGATCATTTGTTACTTGGAGACCCACATTTCTCATGAATATTGTAGATTTAGCCCAGTGCTTGGAGATAGACTTGTTGAGTGAGTGATTCTGGTCCCTCCCTGACCCCATTTCCCTTTATGTTAACTACATTTAAGCGGCAATATTATTTGAACTGCAATTTTAAGAGTTAAAGCTCCTTTTTTCCTATTTCAATAGGAAATAAGACTATTTTCTAATAGTGATAATAGAAAATAGCACTATTTTCAATAGGAAATAGTGATTCCAATGGGATCAGTGACTACAGTCTAACAGGATGAAATATGCTATGTAGGGAGGAAAAAGAACTTTTACTCTGCCCTCTGTCAACTAAAAAAATGGTCCTTTACCACCTGGTTCTGTAAGAATGAAGTCACTAGCTGACCTTCAGCATGCCCTCAGGGTGGACAGCAGGAATGAGGTGCCCTGTGTTCTGGGAAAAACTGGCAGAATAGGCCCTCAGATAGATAGATATTTTCAGGAGATTTTATGAGCCCAGTTTCCTGTATCTTCTCATATCTAGAAAAGCACTAAATCATCAACAGGGACTTGTTACTAGCAGCCAGCCTCTGCCCAAAATGTGTACTTGACTACATGTAACCCCCTTCATTAAAATCACTGACCTGCTCCTAACCTCTTAGGAACAGTTCTTCAGAGCTACCTGAGAGGCTACCGTCCTCATTTTGTAAGTTAAATAAAACTTTACTCACAACTCTTACATTGTGCTTTTTTTTCAGTTGACATTTCTAAAGTTTTGTGACTGGGGTTTGTGAATTAAACTGACCAAAAAATGAACAAAGGAAAAGGTTTATTCACATGCACATGGAGGCTTCACAAAAAAGAAGTGAAAACAGGAAAAAAGTGGCTAGGACTGGGGGCTTGTATACCATTTTAACAAAGGGCAATAAACTTTAGAAAAGTGGGTAGACAGAGGAGCTGGGCCTTCTAGGGGTGGTAGAGTGTTAGATGCTAACTATGTGGGCGAAACTTATGGAGGATAAGGGTTATTTCAGCAAGGTTTGTTTATACAGTCTTAAGTCAGTGTCATTTCCAGAGGTAAGAGCCTTCCCCAGTGATTAAGATTGTTCTCTTCCCAGTATGGGAAGTGGAGACAACTTTACAAATGGAAATTTATGCATTTTGGTGCTACAAGGCAAAAGTTATTGGTGGTACAATCATAATACACACAATTTACATACACAGATATATATAAGATATGCGAACAATTCTTTAAAAAGACTGCTTTGAAATGGAAATAATACAAATTATTTTGCAAAATGTCATTTACCAACTTACATTCCAGTCCTGACACCTACCCTATTAATTCAGTACTTTAAAAAAAAAAATGGAAAATATAAATCATACCCCTAAAGCACTACTATGCCACGCACCAAAATTACATAGCATGATGATGCATAATTATGGCACTTTCAAACAGCATTTGAGAATGTGTCACAGGCGATGAAAAATGTAATTTATTTCTACTGACAGATATTAATTGCTCTGTGTTAGAAAACGTTTGAACCATTCTTGATAAGCAAAAACGGTAACATAAATGCCTCAAAAACAACTGCAAGGGAAGAGGCATAGTACTAATCATAAAAACTCCCATAGCATAAGGAAAGGCAATTTCTCAAAGAGGACATCTATTATTAAAATTTGCAAGTCGTTGCCATGACACAGTCGGAAGGGGCTCAAATGTGAAGTCGCTTCCAGCAGGTCTTAAGTGTTATTTAATCTCTGATATAGCAGTGGACTAATTGGAGTTTCGGATTCTGCTCTGTTTCCTTAGCAAATTGTCTTTGTTAAGGCAAAACTGGATAGTTGCAGGAGAACTTTCAGAACGGACAGACACATATGTGTAGAACAGATGACTCCTTTAAAACTGAACCCTAAATGGCCACAAATGAATCGCACTTATGATTTAGCAGGGCCATGCTTTTCCCTTGTTACAACTAGGGCTGCTCTAACTATTCATGGATTTTCATCTGTTACTTTAGAGATTATGGAACTGGGGTTGCAGTGTTAGGTTACACCAGCTTTCATAGCTGGGGTGGCAGACAGAAGTCATCAGAAGTCTCATCAGAAATCTCTGCTATCTTCAAGAGAACTCTAGGCAAGCTCTACCAACTTCATTGCCTCCCCAAACCTGTGTCAACACCCACACCCTTCATACATTATTAAAGTGAAGTCGCTCAGTCGTGTCCGACTCTTTGCGACCCAGTGGACTGTAGCCTACCAGGCGTCTCTGTCCATGGGATTCTCCAGGCCAAGAATACTGGAGTGGGTTGCCATTTCCTTCTCCAGGGGATCTTCCTGATCCAGGGATTGAACCTGGGTCTCCCGCATTGCAGCGAGACGCTTTACCCTCTGAGCCACCAGGGAAGCCCTTTCATACATTATTAGAGCCTGTCTAATCTCATCCACAGCTGTATACAACAATGCTTCTAACTTCCTAGTCCTGGCACCTCATGTCTAAATTCTGCCCCCATATCCTTATGTCCTTATCAGTGGGGGGCTGGAAATTGAGTTAATCATGAATGGCCAGTGATTTCATCAATCATACCTACATAATGCAACCCCAATGACCAGGCATGGAGAGCCTCTGGGAAGATGAACCCATCAGGTTGCTGGGGTGGCAGGAGGGGTGGTGCACTTGGAGAAGGCATGGAGGCTCTGTGCTCCACCTCCTCACACCGTGCATCTCTCCCACCTGACTGTCCTTGAGTTGTATGCTTTAAAATACACCAGTAATAGTAAGCAAAGCACTTTCCTGAGTTCTGGGCCAGGGTGCAGGGGTATGGTATAGAAACCCCCGACTTTATAGCCAAGTCAGACAGAATGTGAGGATAACCCGGGGTCCTGATGCTTGCCAAGGTCACCTGAAATGAGAGCTACTTTGCAGGATTGATCCCTTAAACCTATGGAATCTGATGCTAACTCAGGTAGTCAGAGTCAGGACTGAATTGAATTGTAGGACACCCAGTTGGTACTGGTGAGTTGGAGAAACGGTGTGGAAAAGACCATGTACTCGGTGTCAGAAAGGAAAAGAAAAAAAAGACCTCGCACTGATAATGTTCTATTTTTTTGATCTGGCTGCTGGTTACATGGGTCTACTCAATTTGCAAGATTCATTAAACTGTTGACTTATTTGAGCACTCTTCTGTATATGTGTTAGTGAAAGTTGCTCAGTCGTGTCCAACTCTTTGCGACCCCCACGGACTCTACAGTCCATGGAATTCTTCAGGCCAAAACACCGGAGTGGGTAGCCTTTCCGTTCTCCAGGGGATCTTCCCAACCCAGGGATCAAAGCCAGTTCTCCCGTATTGCAGGCAGATTCTTCACCATCTGAGCCACCAGGGAAGCCCAAGAATACTGGAGTGGGTAGCCTATCCCTTTTCCAGGAGATCTCCTCGACCTGGGGGATCAAACCGGGGTCTCCTGCATTGCAGGTGTATTCTTTACCAACTGAGCTATCAGGGAAGCCCAAATATGTTATATGTTATATGTCCCTAAAAAGTTTATTTTTTAAAAATGTGCCCAGGGCATACCAGTGTATATGTCTATGTAGCCACTCGCTCTTCTGACAGATCCTAGGCTGCTCAAGGAAAGAGAAAGATCTCCAAAACTTCAGACATTTCTTCTCCTTGGAGCTTAAGAGAATAGAGTACAAGAAAAAAATAAACAGAAAAGAGTGAGTAGCCTGGGTCTGTGTGGGAACAAGAGAATCATCAGGAGGCTGACCAAGCCTCCTGTAAAACTTCATGGCGTGGGTGGGGGCACTCAATTGAAAGTTATGCTCCACCATTTAAAGTGAGAAAATAGAAATGTAAATAATCTCCAATCCAAAGTGGCTTTTAAATCCTCTATTAATGGAAAATTCGATATGTAGACAGTACTACACAAAGAATAATTTCACATTATAAATTGAGGAAAATTTATCAGTTCAGCTTAGTTTTAATAGCCTCAGTGTTTTAGTGGTATCTTCTTAAGACTGTTATCTTGGCAGCACAGTGCACCATTCAGGGGCCATCAGACCAGGTGGATTTTCTAAATCAAATTATAACGAGATTAATGTTTCAGTTTTCCCCACGTAGAGCCATATATTGCACCTCAGCTTTAATATTGATTTCTTAAGTAAGCAGTCCTTTTTTCTAACCAATTACCTCCCTTTGAATTTAAACAAAATATCTCCACTTACGTGGATGCATATCTCTTTTGCCTGGACACTCTGGCAGACAGAGACCTTGCAAATCTCTATGTTACTGGGAGATGTCTGATTAGCCAATTTGATTTAATCAAGCTAACTCTCATCAAGAAATGTCACCATAAATAATTGCAATGCCTAAATTCAAATAAAAGCATAGCAAAAAAAATGTTATACTTTGGAAAGTATGTTTGGAAAAATTCCATCACGCTCTCATCACACTTTATAGAGAGCTAACTATTAATATATGTTAGAAACTTAGCCAGATGCTGGACCCTGGAGAAGATGAATAATGCGCTGATAAGGAGGAGTCCTGGCTGGCGAACTGTTCACAGACCAGTGGAAAAAGGCCATGTAACATGCGCCATGGCACAGTCACGTACTGATGCTGGAGCAGAGATAGAAAGGCTCAACGCTGAGAGTGTCGGGACCAGCGTGACGGAAGCCACGACGCCACAGTGAGTCTTACAGACGATAAAGTTGATGGGAACTGGGAGGGTATTCTAGGCCCATACAGAGAATGTGGCAACAGCTCATGCCATCAGGAAAGCTCTAGAAAGTTCTGTATGCCTGACGTGCATGCCAGAGGCTGGTGGAAGATGAAGTGGGAAAGGAAGGCCATTGAACAAGAGAAGCTCCTGAAAGAATTCCATTAGAAACAGGGTTTGCAGTTTTAGGACATGGCTGGCCATTATGAAGGACAGACTGGGACGGCACTCAGAAGACCTGACCTAGAGGGCTGCAAAAGACTACAGGATAAATGGGGAGCTTAAATCAAGAAGGGCCAGGGGAGCAGGTCCAGATTCAAGAGACTCTGTGCAAATTAGCCCTGATTGAGTGTGGAGACTGAGGGACAAGGAAAAGTCTAGGCTGATCCTAACATTAACAGGATTAAAATGATGGGAGGCATGAGGGGAAGGGGATTAGAAAGGAATGGAGCAGGGACTGGTCTTGTCCCGAATTTCCACTGCCAGCTGGCAGGAACCACAGACGCCTCCTCTGACCCCACCCACGAACAATCACTCCCAGGTTTCTTTCTGGCTTTACAGTACAGTGAGACAAGGAATATGTGAGGAAAACTAAATATACAGAGGCAATTCAAGGCCTGGAGAATTTTTTTTTAGACATGTGCGTGTAGGATGCCTGGGAGAAATCAAGGTAGACATTGCAAGTAGTCAGAAATAGAACCCTTAGTCTAAGAAAAGTGGTTGAACCTGGAGACAAATTCCCATGTCCTATCCATAAGGATGCGTTAAGGGTGTTTCGTAGTGAGGGATACATAATAATGGAACTCCTTCAGTCACTTTAAGGAGAAGTCACCATTTTTGTTGTTTTTAAGGGCAATGGCCTTCAACGTAAACTGTGATGTTCTCTGTCACTATTATGAGTTTTAAGAAGAGTACATGAGCACCTCTGAGTTAATCTGAGAAAGGATATAAAAATCACATTATAAGATGAAGCCATCCAGGAAAAGCCCAGAGAGGAAAAAAAGACCAGCAAACAAACAAAAAATCACAGCAATTCTCCACTGTCCAATAAACAAATCTATGAAATCCCTGTCCTTCCCTGCCCATGTTAAATTAAATTACTATTCTAATTTGGAAGATTAATTAACATTTAACTACTCTGGCCTTAAAATGCATTAGAGATTTAAAAATGCTCAACTCAGTCTTGGTTTTCCTTTCCACCCACCCCCTATTCTATGCCCAGAACTTCCTCTCTCAAATATCAATTCCCAGTCTCAGCAGTCATATGTAACCTCCCTCCTCTGCTCTCAAAGTCTTTTCCATGAACTCTCTTCTGCTATCCATAATATCCAACCTTGATCTAGAGAAGCTTTACAAGTCTCCAATTCAATTTTAATCTTCATGAGAAGAAAACCATGTTTTTCACCATTTTTATGCCTCTCCTCCCAGAGAAGGCAATGGCACCCCACTCCAGTACTCTTGCCTGGAAAATCCCATGGACGAAGGAGCCTGGTAGGCTGCAGTCCCTGGGGTCGAGAAGAGTCGGACATGACTGAGTGACTTCACTTTCACTTTTCACTCTTATGCATTGGAGAAGGAAATGGCAATCCACTCCAGTGTTCTTGCCTGGAGAATCCCAGGCATGGGGTCGCACAGAGTTGGACACGACTAAAGTGACTTAGCAGTAGCATGCCTCTCCTCCAAGGAGCAGACTCATCATGCTGACAGTAAAATGCAATAGAGCAAACAGAGTAAGATTAACCTAGAAACTGACTGGAGTGAAAGAGAATGAATGAGTAGGGACATTTTTGATTTTTAAAAATGTGTTTAGAAGGAATTATTTTGTCCCCTCCCCCACCGCTGACCTTTTTCTTCTTCTCTTTCCTCCTACTTCTTTCTAAGCCTACCAACCTTCTTTAACTTTTTCGTCATTCTGCAGAGACTTCCTTAGCTTTGAGCTTCAGACCAGGGTGGCAAGTGAGCCTTTAAAGGGAGAGGAAGGGAAGCAGTAAGAAGGCAGCTACCTGGGACAACATGAATTAGTAATGGATCCCCTCCCGAATGTAAACTGGGGTAGCCACCATGGGAAACAATAGAGACATTCCTCAGAAAACAAAAATAGAGCTACCATGTGATCCAGCAATCCCACTCCTGGGCATATATCCAGACCAAATTATGACTCAAAAAAAGATACATGCAACTCTATGTTCATAGTACCACTATTGACAAAAGCCAAGACATGGAAACAACCGACCTGTCCATCGATAGATGAATGGATAAAGATGATGTGGTGTATATTTATACATATAAAGGAATACTACTCAGCCATAAAAAAGAACAAAATAATGCCATTTGCAGCAATATGGATGGAGATTATCATACTAAGCAAAGTAAGGCAGAAAAAGACAAACAACATATGATATCACTTATATGTACAATCTAAAATAGGATACAAACAAACGTATCTACAAAAGAGAAACAGGCTCATAGATGACAGATCAGACTTGGGGCTGCCAAGGTGGAGGAGTGTTGGGGAGGGAAGGATTGGCAGTTTAGGATTAGCGGATGCAAACTATTACACACAGGATGGATTAACAACAAGGTCCTACTGTATGGCACAGGGAGCTATATTCAACATTCTGTGATAAACCAAAATGGAAAAAATATGAAAAATAATATACATATACATATATATAAAACTAAATCACTTTGCTGTACAACAGAAATTAACACTGTAAATCAACTATACTTCAATAAAATGTAAAAATTAAAGAATTAAAAAAACAATGAGTACCCTCCTCACTTCCCCATCTTCAGGCTCCCTAATTCTAGATACTAAAGTTCTTCATTTCTGTGCTCGCTTCGGCAGCACATATACTAAAATTGGAACGATACAGAGAAGATTAGCATGGCCCCTGCGCAAGGATGACACGCAAATTCGTGAAGCGTTCCATATTTTTTAGAATAAAGTTCTTCATTTCTGACTTGGAGACCACTTCAAACTAATTCATATCTCCTTACATAGATACTGCTATTAACCACTAGCCTCTTCAGGCACTTTGTACTTTATCGAAGTGTTTTCACATTCATTTTCATTAACGTTCCATTATGATGAAAATGCTAAATAACCATAATCGTGCTTCTAAATTAGAACCTCAGGGTGAACCTGGGACTAAAGTCTAAAGAGAATTTAATGATTCTCTCAACTAATTTCTAAAAATTAAACAGCAAACCTGCCTGCCTCACGAGTGAAAAATTGCCTCATATCCATCTATCTACTACAGAAAATTTTTATTCCTTTTGTCTCTTTCGTTTGATGTTTGCTCAGAAAATAAAAATTCCTAAGGGGTGAACTCATCCATCTAAATGCTATCGAGTGCTGTGGTAATTAGATCTGGAACTCTTGTTTCAGTTAGCAAACCTTACCAAGCTGAAACTGTAATAGATCCAAAACATGCGAGGATGAAAAGCACCAGAGAAAATATGGAGACCGTTTGTTAGTAACAGCGCTTATTGGTTCCTTTTAAGTGTCTGTCCTAGATGGCTAATGCTCTTGTCTTCCAGAACAATGACGGCCCACACCACTCATTCCGAAATTGGATGAAACCTCTGAGAACTCTAGTGCCAGTGAGAAGCAAAAGATGGTCTTTAATTAAGTAAAAGTCAGTGTTCCCTTTCGCTCCTAATACAACTTGGGCTCATCTCACATGGGAACTGTCTATTCGTTCAACTGGATCTTTTTGGTAGTTTTACAGTTATGGAGGAATAATCATTCATTTTCAGACTGCGAAATCTTCACCTCATACAAAAAAAAAATTTTAGAATTCTGAACTAGCATTTTCTTTGAATCCCTAAATACAGCTTAAATCCATTTTCTTGCTATTATTTGTCAGTGTTCAATGACTCTACAGAATGACTCTGCTCTGTTTTTGACCTGAGATGCTAATGCATTTTTATCTTTCCTGGTGCAGTGCACACAAGGTTTCTGACACTGAACTAGGACAATGACTGGAGGAAGACCACTGCACAGATGGGACATAAACTTCAGAGCTGCACCGTTACTCTGCGTTGGGGATTTGTCACCCTTAATTTCAATCGTCACCACAAGTGAAGGCATAATGGACCGACCTATACACACACACACACACAAACACACACACACTCTCAACACTGAGTGCTTCTGAGCAGAATACCCTGCTGGCTGGTTATCTGTGTGGGTTCGTGTGCACGTGTGTGAGCCCAGTTGTGTTTGACTCTTTGCAACCCTATGGACTATAGCCCACCAGGCTCCTCTGTCCATGGCATTTTCCAGGCAAGAATACTGGAGTGGGTTGCCATTTCCTCCTCCAGGGCATCTTCCCCACCCAGAGCTTATCTGTGTCTCAAGTGTAAATGATGCCCTCGGGGCTGCTGATCCTCTAATAGACCAAGCCCCTCTCCTGGTTTTATTTCACTGCGGGGGCAAAAGAAAGAGGAAGTTGGGGAGGAGGATATGTAATAAATCCCCCTCCCTCCACCCTGTCACCTCCCACTACTGGCATCACAGACATTTCTGATATCAGAATCCGCCAGGAAGTCCCTTGCTTCCTGTTTTTATCCTGAGTCGCCTGTGATGAGGAACCAATGCAAGTGTCTGAGCTGGTTCATCAGCTGAAGGAAAGAAACTCAAGTTTCCATGTTCCCTGATCTGATTCTGAGGATGGATTGCTGTAATGCTTCAAGCTCAGGGCAACGCTGCAAACCCCATGCAGGTTGTAGGTATTAGAAAAATTCAAGAGCCTGACTACCCAAGGGCGGTCACCCAGCAAGGTCACAATATTCAGACATCCTTCCCTGGCCGTGCACCTTCCCCCAACATTCATGAGTCTAAACATCACACGATCCTTGGAAATTCAGTGAACGATGCTGTGAACAAGCCAGGAGCTGCATCAAGGGTACTAGCCTGTGCGTGTCTACGAGCATGCCCACACGTGGAAACAGAAAGGGATTCACATCCTTCAAAAGAAAACTAATCGTGGGGCTTCCCTGGCAATCCAGTGGTTAAAACTTTGTCCTTCCACTACAGGGGGCACGGTTCACTCTCTGGTAGGGAAACGAAGACCTCACCTGCCACGCTGCATAGCAAAAGAGAAAAAGAAAAAAGGAACAGGTCTTGGTTTTGCTTACATTCTGATTGTTGTTGCTTTAGTCATCTCCCACTCTTTTGAGACCCCATGGACTATAGACCACCAGGCTCCTCTGTGCATGGGATTTCCCAGGCAAGAATACTGGAGTGGGTTGCCATTTCCTTCTCCAGGGATCTTCCCAAACCCACATCTCCTACACTGGCAGGCAGATTTTCTACCACTGAGTCACCGGGGAAGCTTACACTTTAATACTCTGCTTTAAAAAATATATAGTTATCAATACCACATAAGCCACAGCAGTACACACTAAGCTATTTTCTCTATAGCTTTCCCAGTATTTCGAAGAAGCCTGAAACCCACTATACTTCCTGTGTTCCAAGAGTTCTAAAAACACTAAATTTTTTTAATGTAAAAAATATTAAAAATATCAATGAATACAATCAATCCCAAAACACTTTAAAGCAATCATTATTAAAATTTTGCTCAGAGAGGAGACCATAACCAGTTAACAGCTTCTGAAACCTATCTTCAGGCACCACTCAGGTGGAAAGTGTAAGGAAAACATACGCTGGTCAGTTAAGCCGGTATTTAAATGCAGCACTAAAAATGCATTTCACGCCCAACTTCATCAATCACCAAGCAATCTTACTTTGCATCTTGGCTACCAAAAGAAAATGAGATTTGTTTCCCTGAAGAAATATGTCAAAGCTCTGCTTGAATTATTAAGCTTTACTATTATAGAGAGAAACTGAGTCGGGGAAAAAATGAAGAAAATAGAAAAAGAAATAAAATTAGACCCAGGTTGCCATCTACAGACTGTTGTCAGCACTGCTTGTTCCTGAAGCACTAGATACCAGAATATCGATAAATATCAGCAGTAACATAAAAGGCCAAAATGTATAACCACAACCATAATGATTGCAAAAATCAAGATAGCCTATGAAGTCTCTTTTTTTTTTTCTAATTAATATGAGAACACTAAAGAACACTGATAAAAAAATCTTCACAATTTAACATATGCTCTGAAGGAAGCATAGTTATGCATCTTAACTCTAAAGTTTTAACACTTAGGAATAAAATTGGATAGATTACATCATTCCAAATTTAAAATATTTTAAGCATCAAAAACTGTTTCATCTCTAAAATAGAATTCTTGCATTTTTTGATGTGATATTTGTATATATGGAGAAATGATCATCACAATAAATCTAGTCAAAATCTGTCCCCAATCATGTTACAAAATTTTTATTCTTGTAATAACTTTTAAGATCTACCCTCTTAGCAACTTTCAAATATGCAACGCAGTATTAATTTCCTGCATTTTTGGCTCATTATCTTGACTCTCTATACACCTTCCCTTTCATTTTGTTTCAAGTCTTTATTGCTTTTCCCTTTCTAAACAATAAGAGCCCTCTGGAGGCACAAATGTCCAAAATCACACACTTGGTTCTAATTACTAAAACAGATGCTATTAAAGCAAAAAGCAACTGCAATAATAAGTGAATTTAGAGACGGAAGGAGGAAAGAGAGAGAGAGAGAGAAATAAAGACCAATACTTTTGCTAATATAACCTAGAAAATCTCCTAAAGCCAAAGACATCTGGAGGGATATCTGATAAGGAGAAATAGCTCCATTTTCAAAGTAGGGATTTAAGCTAATATCCTTAAACTTATCAACTGATGATTTAATCTCGTAAATGGTACAAAAGCTTTTTTTCATTTTCTCTGGGAAAATTGTTTTGGAAGCCAAGATTCATTTTCCAGGTCATATGTTCTTTCTATCAAGATAAAAAGATATAAGATGCTTCGTCTAAACTCTTATATATGTTTCTCAATCCATGGTATAGGCCTCTTGTGCGCATATACGTGCTAAATTGCTTCAGTCGTGTCCAACTCTGCGACCCTATGGACTGTAGCCCTCCAGGCTGCTCTGTTCATGGGATTCTCCAGGAAAGAATACTGGAGTGGATTGCCATTTCCTTCTCCAGGGGATCTCCCTGACCCAGGGATCGAACCTGCGTCTCTTACGTCTCCTGCACTGGCAGGCAGGTTCTTTACCACCAGCATCACCTGGGAAGCCCAAAAGCCTCTTACTGGGAACAAAAATTCCCCAAATCTTCATTTAAAAGACACCAGCCATTGTTCTATATAACACGGAGATATAGCAGTGAAAAACCTACTATCTGCACATTATAAAACCACATTGCAAAATGTACACTTAACATGGGCAAGTAAAACCAGTGCAAATTCTCTAAAGACTGGGGAAGAATAGCCGAGGGCGTCTGCATTTTCTTAGCACTTTAAAAATGTGACTTGTTTCCGTGTTCAACATGTGTTGGTTATTTTCACCCCCACAGATGAAACTATTGTTGAAAACTATTTATGGGGACTTCCCCAGTGGTCCAGTGGTTAAGACTTTGCTTTCCAAAGCAGCAGGTCCAGTCCCTGGTCAGAGAGCTAAGATCCTACAAGCCTCACAGCCAAAACACTAAAAAACTCAAAACAGAAGCAGTATCATAACAAATTCAGCAAACACTTTAAAAATGGCCCACATCAACAGCAAATCTTTTAAAGAGATCCGTGAAAATATGGGGGAAAAATCTTTAAAAAAAAAAAAAAAAAGAGAAAACTATGAATTTCTACAAAGGCAAAAACACTGATAATTCGACTTTTTAATAATGGTTGCTTTCCTGTAAAACATGAACATGCTAATTCAGCCTCTTGTGTTTCCATGTTTCCATGAGTGAAATAACCTGAAGAGATGATGGTCCCCTTTCTCTTGAGGGAAAACTACTAAATTTAAAGATTTTCAAAAAATAAATTGAGAGCAGGAGCTAGGATTTTCATAAGCTAATAAGAGCCGCACAGAAAATAAGCAAGTAACATTTCATAAAAGCCTTTAATTGAAAGTGATTCATGAAAAGTTTAACATGAGTCCTGTTTGTTAGTGGGTTTTAAAATAGTACAGAGACATCTATTTTGTAACTTCCATCATTCATCAATCATCAATATTTATTAAGTGTCTCATCTCTCAGACCTAGTTATTGGGGATTGAAAAAAATAAACTAGTAAGACATAGCCCATGGCCTTGATGGTTTTGCAATCTAGTATATACTGATTAAAATAAACCCTCTATTATTAATGTTCACATGTATGGCATGCTTTTTCAAGCTAGCTTTTTCCTTTGGTGCCTGGTAAAGAATCTGCCCGCAATGAAGGAGACCTGGGTTCAATCCCTGGGTCAGGAAGATTCCCTGAAGAAGGGAATAGCAACCCCACTCCAGTATTCTTGCCTGGAGAATTCCATGGACAGAGGAGCCTGGCAGGCTACACAGTCCATGGGATCACAAAGAGTCGGACAGGACTGAGCGACTAACACTTTCACTTTTTCCATACAACAAGCATTCACTAAACATCCATTGACTGCATTTTACCCTGGCTTCCCCATTTCATGGTCACTGGAAAGGACTGAACAAACTTAAAATCAAAACTATAAAGATAAATCTTAATATGAACCCACATGTTGCAGAAAGCTAATGGGGCCAAAGAAAGTTAAATGACTTGCCCAAAGTCAAGAGCAGAACTGGGACAAGAATCTAGGACTCCGGGCTTCCAGCTAATTATCATTTAAATCTTTGAAACCTTAAGCCCCCTCCACTTTCTCCTCTGTGGAACTGACTCCTTCATTTCACCTGCTCTTTTAACTTAGTCTCGCACATCTCTCTCCTGACCCTGTAACCAACTGAGCAGCATCTTCTAAGCCCTCACACAAGTTTGTACTGTCTCCTTAGCTGTGAACCCCACATGAGCTATAATTCTTATGCGACACTTCGTATGGACTTTGAAATGAACTGGAGCTCCCAGGAGGAAGACAGAGCTCTGGTCATGAATCTGAAACTTGATCCCATTCACCGCTTTTCAGAGCAGCCCAGCACGTGTTCCTGCAGAGGTGAGTGGATCCCAGGGGGAGGGAGAATCAGTCACTCCTCCAGCCGTGTCCCAGCCAGCCCAGCTGCCCACAGCATCACCCCACACTCATGTGCTCACCCCACTGAGACCACGCTCAGAGTGAAACCAAAAAGAGCCTATCTTCACAAAAAACTAATGTGAAAAGGTCACAATTCTGATAGCATGCCTCCTTGGTTGACCCCATGGATTATACAGACCATGGAATTCTCTAGGCCAGAATACTGGAGTGGGTTGCCATAGCCTTCTCCAGGGGATCTTCTTAACCCAGGAATCGAACTCAGGTCTCACACATTGCAGGCGGGTTCTTTACCAGCTGAGCCACCAGAGAAGCCCTAGTTTATCACACCTTTATCCTAAAATCTTGTAGTAATGCAAAATGCTTTCAGTTATTTTATACCATCTCTCACCTGGTAATGCAAGGTAAGTGAGCTGGAGCTCCCAGGAGGAAGACAGAGCTCTGGCCATGAATCTGAAACTTGACCCCATGAAACTATTAATAATTTGGTACATACTGTTTATTGGTAAAATTGTGTGTGTGTGTTCTCTTGGATACCAGTGAAACATCTTTTTGAAAAAGTGATCTGTGACTAAAGGCAGTTAGTAAGAAATGTGAACAAGAGTTGTAGACACATGAATAAGAGAGATCACAAGTAGGTGATAAAAATGTTAATCAAGCACTTTTAGCTGGAACACAGGATGGCAAAATTTACCTTTCTCAATAAGAACACTCATGAAATATTTTCTCTTGAAACATGTATCCTTATAGCACAATTGTCAGGAGCCGCTGGGATGTGCCCAGTCTGTGACAAGGTCACGGGACAAGAGAGGAATCTGCAGGGCAGCTCTTCCCCTCGAGGTTGTCCCGGGGGCCCGATATGTCTCCTCTTTCTGCCTTACTATTGTTGGGCTTTCTATTAATTTTTGGAAATGTAATATATAGTAATAAGGCCTCCCTGGAAAAGTCCAAGCCTTTTTGGAAATGCTCATGATTGCTCTGGCTCAGGACACAACCGTAAACATCAAGTCAAAAAAGAAAAGGCCACAGGCATAGTTTGGCTGCTTGTTAAAAGATTATAATATTCTAGAATAGAAAAGAGTAGGGGCATTTAGATTTAGAAGTAGATGTACTGCTTCAGTTTACTTGCTCCTTGATGGAGAGGGTTTTCATTATTGCCATTTCCTTGCTGCTATTTGTCCATTGTTTCCCTTTTTTGAAACAACATGGAAGATTATGGGTATTTTTGTAGAGTTAGGAAATTGGGTACATAGGATTTCAATAGAAGATTTATATTAATCAGCTTCACTGCCATTACCTCACTATTAATAGAGGTGTTTTGCTGCTTTAGAGGTGTTTTGCTGCTTCATAGTTAATCATTGTAAACTTTGTAATTTTAGGTAAAGAAAATATCACGGTTTTCACATGGTACTATTCTCAGAAATATCAAACATGTTTGCGTAGTAGCCCTTCCCATGTATTGCCTTATTGTCTAAAGAATTCATACTATACCTGAAATCTGTAGAACATTGTTTTTGTTAGAGTGAAAATGTTAGGCCATTGAGGCAAGAAGACTATGTACGGGACATTTAAGAAAAAACGCTGTAATCGGAAACGTTCCAGATGAATGCATAGGGGGAAAACATGGGAAAGAAAAATATTGACAGGAGCACGAAACCAATATCTGATGTAATATGTGGTGACTTAAGGGGGAGGTAACGTTCATTCTATAAAAACTGAGCTGTCCTAAAAATAAAGAAGCTACCTCTTCTACGCAACCTTCTCTATGTGTCTGTCTTCTTCCTTGCCGACGCCACTCATTCCTTGGGTGTTCCTGGACCCGCTGGGGCTGGACCCCAGCACACAATTGCTAATTACAACTAAAAATTAAGTATGAAAAACACCAGCATCTCTCATACACAGAAAGTCTTCCTTCAAAACTCTCATATATGACAATATTCTATGAGTCCAGGAAAACAAACGGATCTACTTACAAATTAAAATTGTATCACAGCCTTAAGATAATGATCATCGGTAATAACAATATAATAATAATAACAAACTTACCACTGTTTGGGATTGTTTGTGGTGAACTCTTTAACTTGGCATTTTGTTTCTCTTTCGTGGGTTTTTCTGAATTCGCATCTTTTTTCCCTTTCCTCTTTGGAGGCTGAGGAGATGAGTTGTCGCTGGATCCAACTGTTGACTTAGACTGGCGATCATTTCCCTATGTGGCAAAAGATTAACTCTTACTATTGGCTGATGAACTCCTTGCGTGATAACTACAAGTCACTAACGTGGTAAAAAGGGGCAGGGGCCAGAGGCGGGTGTTCTGTGCTGATCCTACTTCTGTCCATTACCTACATTAAACTCTTCTGGGTGGCAGATGAGGGGTCTACCAGGGGAAGGAGAATAAAAATAATAGCACTTGAGGGACTTCCCTGGCAGCGCAGGGGTTACAACTTCTCCTTCCAATGCAGGGTGTGCAGATGTAATCCCTGATCAGGGAGCTAATTTCTCACATGTTTTGCAGTCAAAAAAAAAAAACATAAAACAGAAGCAATATTGTAACAAACGTAAAAGACTTTAAAAAATGGTCCACATCAAAAAACATTTTTAAACAAATAATAACACTTCACAACTGTATTGATATATACCAGGTGTTGCTATGAAACTGTCTCACTCAGTCCTCATAATCTGAGAGACAGGTACTGTTATCACCCCATTGTACAGACAAGCAAATGAGGCTGAGAGGTGAAGCCTGGCCAAGGTCATACAGCCAGCAAGGAGCAGGGCCAGTCGGCTGTCTCAACCATCCTCTCCCTCCTGTACCTTTCAGAAGAATCAGCAGATAGCTACTGGATGAGGAATGATGACAAAACCCAGTTTGATCAGCTAATCGAGAAATACCTTCTTAACTAGTTGTCACAGTGAGCACACAGGTATCATCATATAAGCAGACCCACACTGTGCTCATAGAAAACCTCCGATATTGACTCATCTGTCGGTGACTTCCACCATCTCTAGGAATCACAAATCCAGAGCAACATAAACATGAGCAGCTCAAGACCACATATCCCCCACCACCATTCCTGCAAGGCAGCCCCCGCTGACCACACCTGTGGTGGTTGCCTCTGATTCCCATGTGCATCTTGAAATGAAGACCTTGCATTTGCAAAGGAGGCTCCCAGCATGACAGTGAGGCTGGGCTCGGCGGCTGCCGTGGCGGGCGCGTGTACAGTTCCTGGGGAGCCGCATAAGACAGTGGTGGCCAGTGTACCCAAGGAATGGCTATGCTGATTCTCAGCACAAGAAATTCCCTCCAACAAGACAGCCTCGGCCTTAGGACACTCAGGTGCTACACCTTCCTGAGTGTGTGAGATGTGAGGCTGCAGGTGGCAGAAATAATGCACATTTTAGAGACCCTGACTCAGAGTCACTGCACTGCCACCAACCACCAATGGGACCTTGGGGTAACTAGTTCCTACCTTCTTGGAACCTATTTCCTTATCAATTCAGTTCAGTTCAGTCACTCAGTCGTGTCCGACTCTTTGTGACCCCATGGATCCCTTATCAACTGAATGGGATTAATGTGCCTGCTGTTAGATCTCTTACATGAAATGAATGAAATGAAATGGTAACATTTATAAAGTAACTGGTACCGCGCCTGGCAGGTGGCTTGTGGCTCGATGGTAAATTATCTGCCTGCAATGCAGGAGAAGTGAGTTCGATGCTTGGGTGGGGAAGATGCCCTGGAGAAGGAAATGGCAGCCCATTCCAGAATTCTTGTTTGGGAAATCCCAGGGACAGAGAAGCCTGGCAGGCTACAGTCCGTGGGGTTGCAAAAGAGTTGAACAAGACTTACCGACTAAACAAAACAAACAGTGTCTGGCATGTAGTTTTATTCAAAGACTATCAGAGGGCTTCCTCCAAGAGCAGAGAGTTAATATCTTTTTCTTAAAAACTGTATCAAATTTACACCATATTGTGTGCAATTTTATGCAACATCTGTACTATGCTAGTATCTGAAAATAAATGTAGTAATGTTAAATAAACAAATCTGCCTAGAAACCTATTATAACTGCTCATTTTAAACATTTAGATATTCAGTCATCCAGAAGTGTTTAAATAGCTTTAGCTATCACCCGATTAAGAATAGAAAATTTCACAGCCTTACAAATGAAGTTATTTACGCTATTTTGTCATAGCCTACAAGAAAATGAATTATGTATAGATTTATTAACAGTATGAAAACTTGTCCAAATCTATAACACTTTTTTGCATAATTTAATTTCCTATTCCAACTGCAATTTAAACATACAGTTTCCACTTAATTATTGCATTAACTGCAACCAGAGTTGGGTTTTTTTCCTTTGCTTTTCTTCAGTGATTATTCCTTGCAAAGCCATAAACTGCCAGACAGGAGAAATGGCTAATATGATTACAGCAGAGATTCCAAAACCATCATATGAGAAGGAACCATCAGCCTGGTCTCACATTCTAGTCTATTTTCAAATTAGTCTATTCATCTCAGTACTCTTGCCTGGAAAATCCCATGGACGGAGGAGCCTGATAGGCTGCAGTCCATGGAGTCGAGAAGAATCAGACATGACTGAGTGACTTCACTTTCACTTTTCACTTTCATGCATTGGAGAAGGAAATGGCAACCCACTCCAGTGTTCTTGCTGGAGAATCCCAGGGACCGCGGAGCCTGGTGGGCTGCCGTCTATGGGGTCGCACAGAGTCAGACACAACTGAAGTGACTCAGCAGCAGCTATTCATCTCAAGATTCTAAAATTTTAAAAGCCTTGAATGAGAGGAGTGACCCTTCTAGCAAGACTACTAGAATGTTCAGAGATGCTGTTCAACTTATCAGGACTAAAATGAAACAAAGAAAGCAAAACTCTGGATCTCATCATGAGAGGTTTTTTTTTCCTTTTTTTTTTTTTTAAACAGCTCTCTGGGAAAAGCCTTAGTCACAAAAGGGGTAAAACAAGGGAATAGCAGACGCTCCACCCTGGGGACACTGAGGATTCACATGATTTTAAGCATGAACTCTCTTGTTGAATATACAAGAAGTTCTGATTTACTCCATTTCTGATAGGGACACTCAAAAGACTGATTCTGGAGCATCAAGAAAGACTAGTTGATTCCAATAACTCTATGAGGCATAGCTTTGGTAACTGACACTCATGCATTCAAATACTGGTTAATGACTAATTGCCAGGCACTTGACAAGAACTAAACTTAGCTTCCCTGGTAGCTCAGGTGGTAAAGAATCTGCCTGCAATGCAGGAGACCCGGGCTCGATCCTTGGATGGGGAAGATCCCCTGGAGAAGGGAATACCAACCCACTCCAGTATTCTTGTATGGAAAATTCTATGGACAGGGGAGCCTGCAGGGTTACAGCCCATGGGGTTGCAAAGAGTCAGACATGACTGAGTGACTAACACAACACAAATTAAACTTAGAAAAAAATAATTGTTTTGTAATTAGAAAACTGGAAAGAATTTAAATGTTTTCTATTTTAAAAAGAAAACATGTTGTATAGCACAGGGAACTCTACTCAATATTCTGTGATAATCTAAGTGGGAAAAGGATCTGAAAAAAATGGATATATATATATATAACTGAATCACTTTGCTATACACCTGAAACTAACACTGTAAATCAACTATTCTCCAATATACAATAAAAAAAGAAAACAAGATTCATCTAAAAAATAAAAATGTGTATAATAAATTAATATAAATATAAATAAATTATATACTATAAATTGTATACTTATCTATTTACATAGTTAATTATATAAATTATAAATAATACATAGACAAATTATATAGAGAGAGGGAAGGGCAGAGGAATAGAAGAGGGATCTTCCTTTCTTTTTTGAGACTTCTACATATGACTCGTAAATGGATAGTCATTGCTATTTATGGGGCATATGGAATAAGATTGTCATCTCATACTGCTATGTTAGTTGATAACATTACTGAGTACCTCTTGTGTGCTAAATACTCATAAACACAAATATTTACCAAATGCATAGAAAGGCATTTTTTCAGATAAAGGAATTAACTTTCTCAAAGTTACCCAGGTTTGATTTTTCTACTACTGTTTTTCAGATAAAGGGATTAACTTTCTCAAAGTTATCCAGGCTTGATTTTTCTACTACACTGAAGCTTCCTAGTTCCCAAGGGACTAGAAACAGCTATCATATGGTTTGGTTCCCTTAAAAAGTCACCTGGAAGTAATAGATTGCGATTTTACCCCCAAAGTGGAAGAAATCAAGCAGCAGCCTAATTTTACAGGGCATCCCATGCAAACACTAGACCCTATGAGATCATTCAAGCACTGTCCTGTTTTTTTCCTCACACACATATCAAAATACCTGATAGAAATAGCAAACCTCTGGCTCAAACCAACAGAAAACTAAAAAGAGCCCTTTGATCACCCTCTTACTCTACTCAAATTGGGATTGTTTTAGATCATTCCCTAGGCTCTTACCAACAAGATCCAGTCAACTCAGGTTTCTGTCATTACCATGGTAAACTCACTTTTAGCCTTCATGAACATGTGCCAAAGACACAAAAGCCATAACGCATCACACAATCCCTCGTAAAGTGATTTTGTGAGGGATTTGCCGCACACAGCAGGACTCACACTGTGTGTGTTTCAGCGAAGCACCCGGGAGACCTTGTGAGCAGGGGACCACACTCAGACTCAGGCTGGTGTTTCTCTGCGTATGTGCTGACGGGAAGTGTGAGAAACCTTTTTATCCAAACTGGACGCAGGTTCCCGAAAGGCAAAATGGAGTTCTGGAAGCTTCAGAATCGACCTTTCACCGTGACTTTGTGATACACGGATAGTCACATTTTCTCACCAAAACCTGAGCAATTGCCATATTTGAATCTGTAAATTGCTGATCACAGAATGTATTAGCCACTTGGGAATGAAGGACAACTGAGGACAACGTCAGGTAGTCTTTGGCTCCAACTTTCAAGCACGTCCCTGATTTTATGTCTCTTCCACTAGAGGGTGCTTGGACTCTGTGCTGAAACCTCACAGCTAGAGGACAGCCTCCCGCTGGTGGGTTAATTTTTCAAACTTAATAGAATTTCAGAGGATTCACTTATCTTTTCCTTTTGTTTCCCAGGCTAGAATCTCAAAGTACTTGTTTCTGTGACCCCCAGTCTGTATGAGGGGTGACTTCTGATCTTTTCCTGCTTTGCACAGGGCATTCCGTGGCTGTTTTGAAAGGGTTGCAGGATCCTCCACCAAACCACCTCACTTTTACCCCAAACCCCATTACCCATACTTCCTACCTCAAGGGTGGGGCTTTGATGACTCATCACTTCTGCATAGCAGGTGCTCTATGGGGAGTATAGCAGCTTTCTCTCTCTCTTTTTTAAGTTCTATCAGGCCCCCACCCACACTTCCCTTCATTATGCAATATAGCCATTCCTAGAAAGCTTGTGGAGAAAAGAATTCCTAAAAATCCAACTCTGGGTTCCCTTTGATTTGCATCACGAGTTCAGGGATGCCTTCCCTTGGACGGAATAGGAAGCAGTTCCCTAAGTTGTAAGCCAGCTCACCCAGCGACCCCTTCACTCACACTCACCCCCACACAGTGCCAAGCAGTTAAGGATCTTGAAAACACATACATTCTCCAGGGAACCAATTAATTAAAGGAAAGGAGCAAATTGATCCTTCTCTTAAAAACTGAGTCTCTGACTTTGGAATGCCCAGTGTAGAATATTCTCTCCTTGTGGTTCACGGCCAGTCACTCACACATCCACTAGACAGGTTTTGTGGAAACTTACTGTGTGCCTGGCGGGTTACACCCCTCTGCTGAATAAAATCTCCTACAAGAGGCCCACCCTGGCCACCCAGGGGGTACTGCACCCTCTCTAACTTTCTCCCCCTGTACATGTTTCTTCAAGTTTATCCCTGATTAATATCAACTGTGTATTTGTTTGTCTTTTTCCTCCTCCAGAATGGAGGCTTCAGACATTTACGGTTTTCTCTGGAATCTCTGCCTCCCCTTCCCCCACAAGCAATAAAAACAGTTCAGTTCAGTTCAGTCACTCAGTCGTGTCCGACTCTTTGTGACCCCATGGACTGCAGCACGCCAGGCCTCCCTGTCCATCACCAACTCCCAGAGTTTAATCAAACTCATGTTCACTGAGTCGGTGATGCCATCCAACCATCTCATCTTCTGTTGTCCCCTTCTCCTCGTGCTCGGGACATAATATGGACTCGATAAATGGCTACTGGGTGAATGCAGCCATCAGTGACAACATTAATGTCCCCTGCTGCCTCGGGTCCCAGTCGCCCGCATCACTCAGGACTCCAGCCGTCCCATTGCCTCCTGCTTCTATTCTAGCCCCATCCACTTCTCTGCACACACCACAGCCAGAATGATCTTTTAAAAATAGAAATCAAGTGCTATCACTCCCTTCCTCTGCCCCTCAAATGGTGTTCCAGTAAGGAATCAAAGCCAAACTCCACCCATGGCCTGCACCACTGGGCCCTGCCTGCCTCTCCAATCTCATCACAGACCACCCCAGCCTTCTTTCTGTCCCCTTTCTTTATGCCAAGCTCTTTCCCGAGGGCCTTGTGACAGTTTCCTCTGCTATGGAGGCTCTTTCTCCCCTGACCCCACGTCGTATAGGTGGCTGCTTTACCTCATTAAAGTCTCAGCCTCAGAGCATTTTATATCAACAAGTGCCCTGCCACATTTTAGTGTCCTCATGGCACTTATCACCGCCTGAAATTATATATTTGTTTAGAGATTGATCGTCTGTCTACCCCCATCCTTCCACCATAGACAAAGGCACTAGAACAAAAGTTCCGTGCAGTCTGAAAGCTTGTCACCAATCTATGCCAGCTGCTTGAAGGAAATTCCTAGCACTCAGTAAGTGCTTGTTAAACATGCGTTGGATGGATGGCTGGAGGACCAGATAAATGGACAGATGAATCTACAGAATGCTTCGTGAGAAAGCATTGTGAAAAAAGGAACAGACTCTGATATCCCTGTGTTATTCTAAGTCAGAGCCTGGCAATATAATGTTGAGTCTTTGCTTGTGTATGAGATGGAAACTCATCTCAAAACATAACTTTGAGTCCTTAAAGTTTGTGTCCTAAAAGAGACCTTTTCCTGATACACATATCTAAATTCTCCTTTTACTTTCCCGCATATCGTTCTATCCTTTTCTCTCATTTTAATCACACTTTGCAATTATACACTGCTTTGTGGTATCATTTGTATAACTTTGTCTCCTTGAGTAGGACAGAGCTAAGAGAGAGTGTTGTGTCTTTTTGCTCAATACTATCTCCCTGGGGCTTAGTTCAAGGCCAGACACATGGAAGACATAGCCAGTCATCATTAGGTAACCCAGTGTTCACAGCACAGATTCTAAAGAACTTCCATACAAGAGAGCAAGAAAGAGGTACATATATGCTTCCTGTGTATGGATTTGAAAACTGGAAACACATTTTTAATTTAAAAAAAATCAGACATTCTAAATTTCAGAAGAATAATAAGCACCTAATCCCAAAGTTCAGTCATTGTGAATGTAAAGACCTGAGTCCTGATCTTGGTTCTGACATGAACTTTCCCTGTGATCTGGGTCAGTTATTCAACTACACTTGGTCTCTGTTTAACCATCACCTTTCCAGCTGTACCGTAAGGGTTAATGAGCTCCTACATGCATGGTACATGGAAGAGATTCCACTCCACAAAGTCCTGAAGAAGAACAGAAGGGCAGTTTCCCAACTCTAAATTCCTGGGCTTTATTTAGCTTTACGGGCTTCCCAGGTGGCGCTAGTGCTAAAGAACCCGCCTGCCAATGCAGGAGACTAAGAGACACGGGTTTGATCCCTGTGACGGGAAGATCTCCTGCAGGAGGGCATGGCAACCCACTCCAGTATTCTTGCCTGGAGAATCCCATGGACACAGGAGCCTGGCAGGCTACAGTCCATAGGGTCGCAGAGAGTCAGACACAACTGAAGTGATTTAGTATGCAAGCACACATTTAGCTTTACAATGGTTACAATATATTTTTCAGTTACCGGAATACTCTCTCTCCCCTTGCTCTCCACATCCATGAAGTTATGGGTCCTCTGTGGCTCTCACTGTGAGCTCTGCACCCAACCCTCTCTACTCCCACTTCCCCATCCTCCCACTCAACAGCATGATGAAGCCAGCTCCTTGCCGGGCTGTGTGGGGTTCGAGGAAAGAACCTCACCATGACATGCCTCTGCTCTTTGACTATGACCGTCACGTGGATGAACTTGCAAACTGTCATCTGATGTCCTCAGTCTCTGCCATTTACTACTACTTGCTGAACAGTCTGCAGCTAGATTCCGTGATGACATTGACAACTTAATGCATTAGAAATTAAGCAGGTCATTCTTTCCTCTAGCTGCCCTCTAATTAGGCATAGTACCACCATTTTCTCAGGCATCCAAGCTCAGAAACTTGGTCGAGGTCAGCACTATTTCTTCACGCAAAAAAAAAAAACTTTTCAAGAATTTCACGGGATGTTACAGAAAAGGGGGAGGGGAAGGAATATCTAAATCATCATTAGAAGACAATATCATTGTCCAGCAGCCACTTATTTTACAAGACACCAGTGTAAGAGTTCTGCTTATTTAATTCAGAAAGGGGAAATGTCAGGTCAATTCTGACCTCTACAGTTCAGGAAATTCAACCAAAAGAGCAGAAAGAGAAGTTTCAGCCAAGAAGACCTGTCAAAGCAATACTCCAGCAGGACATGAAGCTCATCCCCATGAGGGGGTACAGACAAAAAATGCAAACAGGTTAAGACATTACCTACTAAATGTTTGTCACTTAATGGGTATTCAATAGGTATATGCTAAATTAACAGATGAATGAATGGTGGATGAAAAAGATTCTGATAAGGAGCTAAATATTTAGAGTGATTCTCAACCTTTTTAAAAAATGTAACTGAGGACTGCCATTCTGTTACATACACTTTCTTTTTAGTCTTGGTCAATTACAGAAAACTACACTGGCAGACCAGTGATGTGCCCTAAAACAGCATTTCTTCTCATTTATGTATTATTGCCTAGATTTCAAGCTGGTATAAATGTTATCAAGTCTATATATTAGGAAAAAGATACCTCTTTTGAAATCCATATTTTCAAAATGTCAGCTCTCCTTTAGAAACCAGACTGTAACATTAATGTTCTAGTGTTGTTTCACATAACTGCTTATATGCCACAAGGTGGCTAAATTTTATTTCTTCAAATTTAATTGAAACCCAAAGGACAGTCTCTCTGTTATTGTACAGAAATACAGAACATTAATGAGTAAAGTATCTGATACTTACACTGCCTTTAGACTTTCTGGATCCTACAATTGGAGGTAGTGAAGAGGTTTTCTGACTGTGAAAACAAATTGCAATTTAGAAATCTGAATATTATTCACAAATAATATACAAGGCAAGATAATTATCATCTCAGTGTATCACCCCAACCTGGAACTCAACTATTTGTAGACATCAGTATTCTACAAAAAGTACCACTAACTTTCCCAATTTCACAAAGACCACCAAAACATTTCCAAATTGCATTCCAAAAGATTATTTTTTTTAATTGGAGTATAACTGCTTTACAATGTTGTATTAGTTTCCACTGTCCAAAAGATTCTTAATGCTTTCTTGTATAGCATTTTAGTTGATGCTTACAAATAAATTTAGTACCACTTTTAACTTTTTCATACCACTTAAAATCAAATCCCTAAATTTTTAATTTGCATTTCAAAAAAAAAGGCATTTCCCAAGCTGCATGACAATTTTGCCAGATCGTATTTAAAACTAAAAATGATGAAGTTTTTTTTATCGTGTCTATCATATCTGGTAGAAACACAGAATGGTAAAACACTGGCATTTATATTCAGGGAGTTTCCAAACCAGTCACTCTCACCAAAAAATGTAAAAACTGCTCTTTGGCTCTAAGTATTTCCCAGATGTTTCTTTACAGGAAAAGATCCAGCTCGAAACCCAGCTGGACCTCTCTGACAATAAGAAGCCACGGAGGTAAAGGCAAATTTCCCACCTGCCTGAGAAAGGCCACCATGAGCAAGTTTTCTCATTGCCATCAAGTACAAGCACAAGATCTCACTGCAGAATGTACTGCAACCCACAGCAGTCTACCCCAGCGTCGCTTCTCAGAGTGACCTTGTGAAGGGCTTGATTTCATGGATGGGTAAGGATGGTTGGCAGTAAGTCTGGTAAATAGTTCTAAAGTGCTAGAAAGCAATGTGCTCTTTGCGATACTTCAAACACCACCCCTGAAATTCCATTCCACCTATTCCATATTGAGAAACCCTGGGCTAGTCTCTCCGTCAAGTTACACGGGATTACAAATCAATGGAGAACACACTGGTGACATTCTGCTCTCTCTGTCACATGTCACGCATCCGACTAGGAGCAACTACACAAAGTCAGTTTTCTAGCCAAGTAGACACGGAAAAGCAGCAGGAATGGACCGCAGGGCACCGTGAGCAAGCCCGAGGGTCCCTGCAAGTAGGGGCTGAGGCTCTTCATGCAAACGCATGCCTGGGCAGTCCACTTGCTGGGCTGAAAGAAGGCATTCTTCACCAATGTCCGACATCTCATAGAGCAAAGGGGTTCTCTGTGCACTGTGTGTAAGAGTAACCTTTAATATTTTGCCTGCAATAATTATACACCCAGCGCTCCACTTATTTGTAGTAAAAGAAATATCATTTCTATATTTTAACATTATTATTTTTAAGTAGAAAATATTATTTTTAACCACCTGTAGATGTTCTTCTAACGCACCAACTAAAAAAATTATTCAATCAAGTTAACGTTTTTAAGACTTCTAAAAGCCTGTGTTGCAGAGAAGCTCACTGCCCTGTACCTTTTTCACAAAAATAAATCTTTATATTTATTATAAATTCATAAGTGAGTGGCTAAAAAATACATAGTCTATCATAGATTCCTCAATATTATATTTTTATGCAATAGTTCTCAACATCCAATCACAGCAAAATAAACAGTGATCAACATGTATCGGACATCCTTTCCTTTCTAACTGATAAACAAGATTCTAAAAAACAGACCCGGGGCCAGCATAAGATTCAATGCTACTTCAAGTGATAACTAAAATATGAGACGTGAGTGAGGATGCAAACGTACCCGTAAGACTTTCTCATCGTCGACTTGTCGAAAAGTAATTCACTGTAAGGCAACTTCTTAAACTTATCTCTGCCGACAGCCACATAAAACTGCCCGTTCTCCAGCTCTGCCCCACTCTCAACCAGTTTTCCTTCTAAAGTGTAGAGTCTGCCAAAATATGAATGCCAGCAATTAAAATGTTGACAAGCATTTCAAGAACCGCTAAAATCACAGTCAATTAAAAACTCTATTCCTAAATTGGCTCATTTGATACTATGCTAAACACTGAATTATAAATGTCTCAAAGTCACAAGACTCAGCTAAATACCAATGCAGATGCAATTACGGTCTAGTTTTACAGAACCTGGCAGTCTAACATAAGGATCCCCTACTGCTGCCATATCTAGAGTTTAGAGGGAGAGAATTAACTTGTAGAGAATGTGCTCGGTCATGTCCGACTCTTTTGCAACCCCATGAACTGTAGCCTGCTCCTCTGTCCATGAAATTCTCCAGGCAAGAATACGGGAGTGGGTTGCCATTCCGAGAATGTCACACTTTAAATGAAGCTTGGCTTCCACTGAAGTTTGATTCTTCTCTTTATATCCCGTGAGCACTTAGAAAATTTATTTTCTTAATGCACTATTCAGGTTAACATCCACGAGCAGCTCTCAGACAGAACTGTACATACAAACACACAGAACTAGGTCAGAAAACAAGAGGTGCGAGGGCAGGAGGTAAAAGAACCCATTGCCAGTATTAATGATGCAGAACTGCATAGCGTTCATGCTTCTCTTTTTTTGCCTTCCGTCATCTTCCCAGAATCAAGGGATTTCACAAGAACCTCCCTTTACTGTAAAACTGCTGCTGCAAACTACAATGTGTTACTTATTAAGAGAACAGTGATAACCTTGCTAGACGATTTAAAGTGTCCACACAGTTTGTTTAAAGAGCAAGAAAAAAACAGACGGTTTAGAAAACCACGCCACAAAGAAGACAATGCATGTTTTTGAAGGTGATAAACAAGAGTTAGTAACTGGAAAGATTTTTAAGAGGATCGTTTTAAAAGTTCTCAGACTTCTTATATCACAAAATTAAGGGTAGTGACATTTGCAAAGAAAAAAAAAATCCATTGATCTGTCTGCTTATTTACTGATTATGTGAAAGGCCGTATCGTATGGAGTCAAGAAGTAAAATAAAAGCAGCCACTTAACCCCCTAAAGTGTGTTAGTGTTGAGTTAGTATGAAGATGCTAAAGTAACGTACTTTTATCCCTACAAGTCTAACTACCAACACTTAACCCAGATAATCTGGTTTTCCTGCCTTGACCTAGACCAGGGCCTCTGGACATTATTGATGTTTTGGATCTGATAATTGTAGGAGAGGTGGGAGGCTGTCCTGGAAATTGTAGGTTGTCAACAGCATCCTTGGCCTCTACCCACGAGATGGGAGTAGTAGCCACCTCCATTCCCTATGACTCTGGACACTGCCAGCAGCCCCCAGTGGTAACTCTGCCCCTGGGGGAGAACCTGCTGGAAACCAGCCCCTGGATGGAGGCCTAGACCCAGACGTTCTTCTTCTCTCGTTTACTTCAAAATAGGAAGATCTGAATCCGTCATTAACTTTTACATCTAGAAATTAAGAGACAGCAAAGCTGTGGATCTGGCAACAGCCAAGATTTGACTGCTTTTCTCTACAGACAGGTAAAGGACACTGAATAAATTCTAGCCTGTGAATTTAGCCTTCTTTTATGCGACTCTTGTTGACCTGCTTTCTTCCTTTGCGACAGAACATGAGAATTATAAACAGGGAGTTGAACGAATTTGTGTGGGATGTTTTTGATATGTACACCGATGCCCAGGAATGGTCCAAACACAAGAATTACTCATGTTCTGTTTAGCTCAGTTGTCAGGAATCTGCCTGCAATACAAGAGACCCAGGTTCAATTCCCAGGACAGGAAGATCCCATGGAGAAGGAAATGGCAACCCACTCCAGTATTCTTGCCTGGAGAATGTCATGGACAGAGGAGCCTGGGGGGCTGGTCCCTGGTGTTTCAAGAGTTGAAAACAACTTGGCGACTAAACCACCACCAGGTGTTTTTAAACCACCATGTTCTGTTAAGGGAGGGTGGGGGTGTCCCGAGTGAGCAACATGCAAATCTCACTCGTGCCTGGCATTACACTAAGAATTAAGCTTCTCCAACATGGAACTCTGCTCAATGTTACGTGGCAGCCTGGGTGGGAGGGGAGTCTGGGGAGAATGGATACATGTGTCTGCATGGCTGAGTTCCTTTGCTGTCACCTGAAACTATCACAACATTGCTCACTGGCTATACCCAAGTCAAAATTAAAAGTTAAAAAAAAAAAAGAATTAAGTTCTTAAGAATTAAGAACAAGTATTCACATGTTCAGGGGACATATAACTATATTCTCTTTTCTGTGTTTGTCCTTGCCTATATTTTACTTCTATTTATCAATTTGTTCACATCAAATTGAATAGGTATGTATGAATAGGTATGAATAGGTATATCTGGGCATGCAGGGTATTTATATATCTTTGTGTGTTTCAGAGCATTTATTGAGTGGGTTTACATCTGTGTATGTGTCAAAAGGCAAAACGATATATCTTTTTTAAAAAATCAATATGTAACTATTGAGATCTGCCTTAACTCCTGATGCCAAAGTAAAATCCAAAAGGATCAGAGGTTTAAATGAAAGTTAAAAGTTGAAAGATGAAAACATGGGATAATTTTTTTATAATCTAGGAGTGAAGAGAACCTAAGCTAATCATAGAACTCAATGATCACAATGAAAGACTAAAAATTTGACTGCATCAAAATTTAACATAACTACATGAGAAAAGCAACATAAAGGGTAACAAAAATATAAACTGGAAAACAACCCTACAAGGTAAGAACAATTATATGCCCATTTTATAGATAGAGAAACTGAGGCACATAGAGACAAACTAGTGACCCCAAACTCAGATCTAGGTACCAGTGTCTCCAGGGCCTCATGGGAATATCCTCAATAATTCTGAGTCCCATCCACTTGCAAGAAGATTACTCTGACATACCTGTGGACAGCCCCACTCCTCAGAGTTATCTTTTCCGTGACCATCTGCAGTACATGATCCCACTGATTCAAGGCTTTTCTAGGAATGAGGAGTCGAGAAGCTGGGTTTATGAGGTCTCCATTTGCAATCAAGCTGAAAAAAAGGCAAAGCCAGTGAGGCAAACCATTTGACACAGTTACGCCTTTAAAACTACAAAAGAAGTCCCAAACCAAAAGGAAACCAACACTAATTCTGACCCAAAACATGAAGGTTTCCAACTTACAAGATAGTGCAGGGTTCCAGAAGTGGTTTTCTAAAGCGAGATGACACATTGATCCTGCTGTGGGTTACTGGTTTTACCTTTAAAAATAAAGAAATACAAATCATTGTACTTTTGTTAGTGTTTTTTTTCCTATGAGGAAAAACTAGAGGTTTCCAGGGAGCTGGCTGAGAACTGCGATGCCTTTGTTAAAACCTTGCTTTTTTCCCCCACGTATATAAACCCTCTGGGCTCACCCTCTATCAATGGCATATAGCTTTAACAGAGCTCTCAAGAAAGATTTCCTTTAAGCCCTGGCATACAGCTCACGATCTATACCAAAAACTGAAACTGTTGAGCTATTATGAGAATTCCAAGGCCATTTTTAAAATAGTTCTTTTCTGTCAAACAAAAGTAAGTAAATGTATAAAATTTTGAATGAAGTGCCCTCCCCCTCCAGGCACGACAGAGTGTTTGGTCATCTCTGCCCATCCACTCACTCCCTAGAGTCACTGGGTCCCCGCCAGGCACTTAACCCCATCCTGTTCTAAGACTGACTCCATCAACTTTTCTCAGCTTCACTTCCTCCTCCGTTCACCAGCCACACTCTAAACAGCACGTTCCCTTCCCAACCCCCCTTGCATCTGGGTGGGTCTGGTCATCTTTCTGGCCCCTTTTGTTTCCAGGGTCCAAGCTGTTGTATCGAGAACCATATGGCCCCTCAGGCACCTTCGACTAAGACAAGGCTTTGGCATTGGTCAAGCCTCTCCTCCTCCGAAATCAACTATTTCTTACATTTCCCACAGTGCATTGTCCAAATCCTCACCTTTCACCCTAAATTCTAAAATCTCACTCCAGGCACACTTACTCTCAGCACATCATCTCCTTCCAAACTTCAAGAGAATAAAGCTTAACAGGCATGAAGGCTCTCAACCTCACTTCCCTCCAAGCTCACTTCATCTACATCTTCACCACTTTTCTCCTTTGCTGCCTGTTTCAGAAGGATCCTGACCCCTTTACAAAGCTAAGTCTGCGTGTCTTGATTTTGTCCCCTGCTGCCTGTTCCATTAAATATGTAAGGCCCTCCACCCCCATTGTTTTTAGTTTCCCCCTTGACCCTGTGGCCCTTTCTCTCCTCTTCATCATTCCTCTTCCTATTTCCTTCCACCCCATCTTCTCCTCAGTCTTCTACTATCTGGATTCCAGTGAAAGATAAATCCCAACTCTTCATTTTTCAGTTAGTTAATTTTTTATTTTTGGCTGCCCTTGGGCTTCATTGCTTCATGCACCAGCTCTAAGGTGCGTGAACTTCAGCATTTGCATCACACGAGCTCAGCAATTGCAGCTCATGGGCTCTAGAGCGCTGGCTCAGTAGTTGTGGCACATGGACTTAGTTGTTCTGTGGGTGTGGGATCTTTCCAGACCACGGATTGAACCTGTGTCTCCTGCTTGGAAGGCAGATCCTTGACCACTGGACCACCAGGGAAGCCCTAAGTCCCAACTCTTAAGCTTGGCTTACAAGGACCCCCATGACCAACCACTGTTACTAGCTTCCCTCACCTTCCACCAAATACTTCTTCCTCCACAACCCCTAGGTGTGACTTTAGGTCGAACCAGCCGGCCCCCAATCCATTGCCCAAACACATTCTGAATCCTCTTCCACACCTCTGCTCATCTTGCCCCTGCCTAAAATGCCCTCCCCCTTCTTCCAGCTGCTGAAATGCCACTCGCTAATCAACACCCAGCTTGGTGATCAGCAGTCCTTCCCTGTTCATCCTTCTTCACCTTCCTGCCTCAGACTGATATAGATACTACAGGATTGCTGATCACACTTGCTTACAGGGCTTTTTTTCCTTCCTGATTTGAAAGGGAACTAAGTAATGAAAACAGCCAACATTTACTGCACTGTATTTAATGACAAGCCTTGTACTAAGTAAAGGCATTATATATCATTAGAACATCAAAACCATGCCCTGAAGTAAGTACCCTATTTTACAAACAAAGAAACTAGAGGTTAATCATTTAATTTGCCTAAAGTCACACATACTAAGGGGCAGAGTTGTCCACACCTATGAACTTCTACTTGCTTTGCACTGTGGTAGTTAAAGATAAATTAACCTTAAATAATTCATGCGACTCTCTTCTGGAAAATTATGCCATTTTGAGAAGAACAAGGGGCAAAATTCTTGACTTGCCAGTGCCTAAATCAGCGCTTGGCAATGCCTAATTGCACAATAAATGTTTATTGAAATTTAATTAAAAAAAACTAGAGTGAACATTTTTTAATCAATCATAACAATCTTCTTACATTTTTTTAAACCCAGAGATTCTTGGCCCTAAGCTAACATTTACAGTGATGTCGACTTTTTTAAAAAGTTTAACAGATAATGTATGCACCTGACCAAAATTCAAGTGGTAAAATGGAGGATACAGTGAAAAGGAGGAATATCCCCACCTCTGGTCCCCCAACCACAAAGCTGCAACTAACTTAACAATGGTCATTCAAAGACAGCCTACACCTGCATATTGTCTTATGTAGACATTTTATACATGTAATTTTTAAACACAGGGATCACTTGCTATGCATATTCTTCCGCATCTTGCTTTTTTTCATTTAACAGTTCACCACAGAAACTGTTCCACATTGGTCGAGTAAAGGTTGCTTCATTCTTTATAAAAGCTATGTATATCCACGCTGTGAATCTACCATAATTTATTTAATCTGTCTCTCAATGACAATCCTTCCACTTGCTTCTAAACTTTTGCTCTCGCAGGTAATTCCCTGGTGGTCCAGTGGTAAGTCTCCATGCTTCCACTGTGGGGGGCACAGGTTGGACCCCTGGCAGGGATCCTGAATGCCACATGGTTGGCCAAAATAAGTAATAAGCTTTTGCTGTTGCAAATGATGCCATGATAGATTTCCTCACAATATTTATCTGTATGGATATGTAAATGTATCTGTCAGTCAGTGCAGTCACTCAGTCGTGTCCGGCTCTTTGCAACCCCATGGACTGCAGCATACCAGGCCTCCCTATTCATCACCAACTCCCGGAGCAGGCTTAAATTCATGTCCATCAAGTTGGTGATGCCACCCAACCATCTCATCCTCTTGTGGTCCCCTTCTCCTCCTGCCTTCAACCCTTCCCAGCATCAGGGTCTTTCCCAATGAGTCAGTTCTTGGCATCAGGTGGCCAAAGTACTGGAATTTCAGCTTCAGCATCAGACCTTCCAATGAATATTCAGGATGATTTCCTTTAGGATGGACTGGTTGGATCTCCTTGCAGTTCAAGGGACTCTCAAGAGTCTTCTCCAACACCACAGTTTAAAAACATCAATTGTTCGCTGTTCAGCTTTCTTTATAGTCCAACTCTCACATCCACACAGGACTACTGGAAAAACCATATCTTTGACTAGATGGACATTTGTTGGCAATGTCTCTGCTTTTTAATATGCTGTTTAGGTTGGTCATAGCTCTTCTTCCAAGGAGCAAGTGTCTTTTCATTTCACGGCTGCAGTCACCATCTGCAATGATTTTGGAACCCAAGAAAATAGTCTGTCACTGTTTCCATTGTTTCCCCATCTATTTGCCATGAAGTGATGGAACCAGATGCCATGATCTTTGTTTTCTGAATGTTGAGTTTTAAGCCAGCTTTTTCACTCTCCTCTTTCACTTTCATCAAGAGGCTCGTTAGTTCCTCCTTGCTTTCTGCCATAAGGGTGGTGTCATCTGGCATATCTGAGGTTATTGATATTTCTCCCAGAAATCTTGATTCCCGCTTGTGCTTCATCCAGCCCAGCATTTCGCATGATGTACTCTGCATATAAGTTAAATAAGCAGGGTGACAATATACAGCCTTGATGGACTCCTTTCCCATTTGGAACCAGTCTGTTGCTCCATGCCCACTTCTAACTGTTGCTTCTTGACCTGCATACAGATTTCTCAGGAGGCTGGTAAGGTGGTCTGGTGTTCCCATCTCTTGAAGAATTTTCCAGTTTGTTGTGATCCACACAGTCATTAGCTTTGGTGTAGTCAATGAAGCAGAAGTAGATATTTTTCTGGAATTCTTGTGCTTTTTTGATGATCCAGCGGATACTGACAATTTGATCTCCAGCTCCTTTGCCTTTTCTACATTCAGTTTGAACATCTGTAAGTTTTTGGTTCATGTACTATTGAAGCCTGGCTTGGAGGATTTTAAGCATTATTTTGCTCGTGTGTGAGATGAGTGCAACTGTGCGGAAGTCTGAACATTCCTTGGCATTACCTTTCTTTGGGATAGGAAAGAAAACAGACCTTTTCCAGTCCTGTGGCCACTGCTGAGTTTTCCAAATTTGCTGGCATATTGAGTGCAGCACTTACACAGCATCATCTTTCAGGATTTGAAATAGTTCAACTGGAATTCCATCACCTCCACTAGCATTGTTTGTAGTGATGCTTCCTAAGGCCCACTTGACTTCACACTCCAGGATGTCTGCCTCTAGGTGAGTGATCACACCATCATGGTTATCTGGGTCATTAAAATCTTTTTTGTATAATTCTTCTGTGTATTCTTCCCATCTCTTCTTGATATCCTCTGCTTCTGTTAGGTCCATACCATTTCTGTCCTTTATTGTGCCTATCTTTGCATGAAATGTTCCCTTGGTATGTCTCATTTTCTTGAAGAGATCTCTAGTCTTGCCCATCCTATTGTTTGCCTCTATTTCTTTGCACTGATCGCTGAGGAAGGCTTTCTTATCTCTCCTTGCTATTCTTTGGAACTCTGCACTCAGATGGACATAGCTTTCCTTTTCTCCTTTGTCTTTTGCTTCTCTTCTTTTCTCAGTTATTTGTAAGGCCTCCTCAGACAACTATTTTGCCTTTTTGCATTTCTTTTTTTGGGGGATGGTTTTGATCACCGCCTCCTGTACAATGTTACAAACTTCCATCCATAGTTCTTCAGGTACTCTGTCTATCAGATCTAATCCCTTGAATCTATTTGTCACTTCTACTGTATAATCATAAGGAATTTGATTTAGGTCATACCCGAATGGTCTAGTGGTTTTCCTTACTTTCTTTAAGTCTGAATCTTGCAATGAGTTTACCTGTAGAATATACTCCTGTATCTGTAGAATACATTATTCTACAGTGTATCTGTAGAATATATTATCAGAATTGAGAAACTGCTGAAATAAAGAAGAGGCAATTTTTTTCAGTTTAATGGAATGTATTGCAAGCTTTATTCTTGATTGATCCCAAGTCACTTGATTTATTTAGCTCATACTATAGAATAGCCTTGGAAGAAACGCTATGACCAACCTAAACAGCATATTAAAAAGCAGAGACATTACTTTACCAGCAAATACCAGTCTAGTCAAAGCTACGGTTTTTCCAGTAGTCATGTATGGATGTGAGACTTGGACCATAAACAAAAACAAATGGTAAACAATTGATGTTTTTAAACTGTGGTGCTGGAGAGGACTCTTAAGAGTCCCTTGGACTGCAAGGAGATCAAATCAGTCCATCCTAAAGGAAATCAATCCTGACATTGGAAGGACTGATGCTGAAGCTGAAACTCCAATACTTTGGCCACATGACGCGAAGAACTGACTCACTGGAAAAGACCCTGATGCTGGGAAAGATTGAAGGCAGGAGGAGAAGGGGACGACAGAGGATGAGATGGCTGGATGGCATCAAGGACTTGATGGACATGAACTGGAGAAAGCTCCAGGAGTTGATGATGGACAGGGAAGCCTGGCGTGCTGCAGTCCATGGGGAGGCAAAGAGTCAAACATACTGAGCAACTTAGCCAAACTGATAGCATAAGAAAATATGTTATTTTCCAGAAAATATTCCAGAATTATTTAACTGCAAGTGAATCTTTGCATGTTTGAAGGACAGGCCTTTCTAATTCCACATCTATGCGTATCTTTCTCATGAAACCCTCCCCATCTCTGAATACTGCCGCCCTGGCCACTGGGCTTAAAACTTCTGCCACATCCCTGGTTCTCTATTGCCCTTCCCTGCCTTTTTTGTTTTTTAAATAGCATTCACCATTATCTAACATATCATACATTTTATTTAATCTAGTTTTCAATTTATTGTCCCTACTGTTACTGCACAGTAACTCTCAATATTAACTAGTAATGTGTTAAGCACATACTTCATACCAATTGTTATTTTTTAAATGGTTGCTTGACCTTGATTACTTAATACCCTGTTGGATTGTTGAATTAAAGATGAAGGTGAATACATTATAAAAACAAATAACTTTGAAAATGCCCGGTGAGTTGTCTGATACATGCTATTTTTCTTGACTACATACTTGTCGATAGTAACTATACACAGAAATTCACAAATAGATGATTTTTTGAATAATTATATAACTTTATTCTAAGTGTATATATTGTTGCTTGAATCAAATCAAACCATCTGTCTTGAATAAGCTGCTTTCCTCATTCAGTATGACAAAAATATTCCCCAAATGTTCATGATTAACCAGTGTGAACTGAAGATTAACCTTAAGTATACATTTCTTTGAATTATTATATATAATTAACTAATGTCTGTTTCCAGATATAGTAATACAAGAATTTGAAAACACAATCCAAGCAATATATTTGAATTGAAAAAAAATATGTAAGACCATTATATAAAACAGTTAGGACTTTTGAAGGGAAAAAAGTACCATTTTTCACTAAAAATGCATTTTTCTAATTGTCATTTTAAATAATAACTTAAAATCACAAAAGAATTAAGCAAATCAATTACACATAAAAGGAACTTTCCCAGAGCTCATATCAGGAATTAAGTATTGGCCACTTGGTGTTAATCTAGAGATACTGCAGCTTAGATATAAGAAGTGTGATAATGAATCAGAATATATTTTTTAAATAGGTACATTTTCTTATCAGCCTGTACACCTTCCCATGCCCTTTGAAAATAATGTTTGAAACATGAGAATAACGTTACGTATCAATACACCTGGTGACGGAGGGATGGACCCCAAGGGACAGAGTGGAAGTACTCCCACTCGGACCCCCATGGACCAGGCATGTCTCATTGATGAGCATCCTGGCCAGTGTTAGGTGTGTGGTCTGTGACTATGGAACCAAGTCAAATGAAACGGAATCCATGCAAAACCCAGTCTTTCATTTTGGACCCAGCAGAGTGCACACTCCTGGTTGGCTTTATCAGTGAGCGAGGGAACCACTACCAAGCAAACGAAGGGCATGCTTACAGCGGTCCTCTCGTCTTGATTCTGAACAGGGTTCAACATTGTCTTGGAAAAACCCAGTCTGAGAAGGAGCTTAGCCTGGTGAATCAGAGGGGAATCATTCCTTGAGTGGAAACTAGGTAGGTAAGCAGATAAAGAAACAGATAGACAGACAGACTAAATATTTGGCTAACATTTTTTTTGGAAATATTCCAAACATAAATTTGGAAATATTTCAGAGTCCAAGGTGGCAAAGTGACTTAAGTTGTGTTCACTCTGCTAGAATGGAACAAGCCAGGTCTTTGGATATAAAGCACATGCACCTTCCAATATATCACTCTGCCTCTGCCATCTTATTTAGATTATGTTTATATCATCAGTGGCCATACCAAAGCCAAAATAATAATAATAAGCAGGAAAAAAAAGTTATGTGAATTTGATGCCTATCATTTAATTTAGTCAATGTGACACTTGGACAATACTGCAGCTGGGTCAAGTTAAAACCTGCATGATCTTAAAAATATTAATTTTTATTAAAAATAAACTCAATGAAATTAAAATTGTGGTTGTGCAAATACATACCTAGATTGATAAAATCAAGATCTACAAACTGAGGAACTGACTAAAGGTCTGAAATTCTGAACTCCAGGACTGATTGCCAATTCAATGCCTCACACCTCATTTTCTTGCTCTGTAAAAATAAGGATAATCCTGCTAAACTTGCCCAAAGGGATGCTCCATGAGCTAATTAATGAAGCGGCAATACCACTCCCTGGGGCTGTTAGGCTAAATGCTTCAGAGACTCCACCAGCCTCAAAACTCAGCCACCTCTTGAAACCCCAGGCCAAGTAAACCAGTGAAAGGCTAAGGACCTGAGGAAATGATGCTGTTAAAGGACACCCTCATGAAAATCTAAAGACCACTGATCTCTGATAAAAAAAAAAAAAAACTATTGATACAATTAAAAGACTCAATTTTAAACTGCTTTTAAAAATATGTATCATGTTTTTGTAACCGTCCACATAAAAACTGTCCTTTTATAACTAAAGCCCCAAGACTTAGGCTTTTAGGAACAAAAACATACTGAAGTTACTCATTGGCAACATACAGCTCAACCCACACAAAAAGCCTTCAACTCTATTTTCCTCCAGAGGCCACCACTGCCTTTAGACTGTGTCTGTGTGTCCTGGACTTGGATATTTGAGGTCGTATTTGAGCTGGCCCCATTTCTTCATCCTCTAACACTCTTCATACATTTCTTCATAATCTAACCTCATTTTTCACTATCCTGTCACCTACCCTTCACTCATCTGGAAATAATTCTCTCCTCAGAAATTCCATATCATCTTGTCTGAATCTCTCAGACAACATTTTCCACAGATATAACCCATTTCCCTTATATTATCAATATTTTCATGTACTGCATCTCTCTCTTATTTATTTATTTTTTTAGTATAGAACCGCAACTGTAACTCAAAGATCCATTCATGGTGCTGTGGACATAGAATGCACTCAGTACATACTTTTTTAAATTGAAGTATAGTTAATTTACAGTGTTGTATTCGTTTCAAGCGTACAGCAAGGTGATTCACACACACGTATATATTCTTTTTCACATTCCTTTCCTTGATAGATTATCATAAGATACTGAGTATAGTTTCTTGTGCTATACAGTTGGTCCTTGTTGTTTATCAATTTTATATATAGCAGTACTTGTATGTTAATCTCAACTCCTAATTTGTTTACCCTCCTTTCCTCTTTGTTAACCACAAGTTTATTTTCCATGGATGTGAGTTTACTTGTGTCTTGTGATTATGTTCATTCCTGTCATTTGTTTTAGACACATTTAAGTGATCTCATATGATATTTGTCTTTCTCTGTCAGACTTAATATGATAATCACTTACAATGAGAATCTCTAGGTCCATCCATATTGTGACAAATGGCATTATTTCATTCTTTTTTTGTGACTGAGTAATAGTCCACTGTGTCTGTGCATGTGCACGTGTGTGTATGTGTGGGTGTGGAAGAGGGAGGGGGATAGCTTCAGTAAAAAATTAAACGAAATTAGGACCAATTATTTTGAGCACATACCATGCCCAGAACTGCATCAAACACTGTCCATATTTACCTTGAGTTTTCACAATATCTTTGCTAGTTATTTTCAGATACATTTATAATTGCAAAATACATCAGAATTTATTCAATGCTTTCATTTATAGTGATGTTTGTTCCTCAAAATAATATGATGAGGTTAGTATTATTCCAATTATATAGAAAGGAAAAGACAACCCTCTCCATTCCTCAAAGTCACACAGAAAGTAAAGCAGCAGTCACATGGGTCTACTTCTGATTCCCAGCCTAGGGTTCATTCCTACTGATGTTGCTCAAGGCAGAAATGGACCACTAGCAGAAATAGTAGACACATATTTGCACCCACTTAAACAAGATCTTTCTTGAATTATACACAACTAAATATCCATAAACATTTTTATATACTGGCATATCTAGACCACCCTCAGGCAGTGGTTCCAGTCTCTTCTCAAGACCACTCAAGTTTCTCTCCCCTTTGCTGCTACCTGTCAGATATTCCTTACATGATTATATCAGTATAATTTATGAGACTTCAATGGAATAAAAATTGAAATCTGTTAACCCTCTGAAATTTTAGAAATTCCAGGAAGGCAAGGCAGTGACAAAATCAGCAGAGCCAATGAAATATTTTCATCAGCATTGTTATATAATAATGAAAAATTCCAACTACTCTAACTTCAGCGACAATCTAGTTATAGGAGATGTCTCTAATTATAATGAACCAGCTGTTTAGAACATTCCCAGAAGGGTCCAATTAGTTTCTCTGAGCTGATGAAACCACTCATCTCTACCTCGGCCCTCCACAGGTCCCCATGTTGTTGTACCCAGTCCAGGGGCTGATTCCCAGAAGAAGGGTTAGGATTCATCTGTCGGGTGTGAATTATCATCTGTTTCAGAGGGTCATTTTTCTGCCAATAACAGATATCCTAGCATCAGTTTGCATATTTGTCTTTTGAACTGTTCTCTAAATTAATGTCTCTCTTCGCTGAAGCAGGAAAACAACTCAAAACAAATTCACAAAGAATATGACTACTCAAAACAGCAAGGTAAAAGATTTCTCTTTAGCATAAAAGTGACCCCAAAGTTACATGCCATTAAGAGGGAGACTGCACATGTGTAGACAAGAGGTATGTGGGAGATGTCTGTACTGTTCCCCCAGTTTTGCTGTGAACCTAAAATTGCTTTAAAAAATAATATCTAAAAATTTTTTTAAACTTTTAAAAAAGTGACCCAAAAGATAATATATCCATCATTAGTAATACCTTTCTTGAAAAACTCTAGTGTAACCATATATTTAAATGTGTATATACTGCTGAATTTTTTTGCCTGCAAAAACAAATGATCACCAATTTTCATCAGATTTTGAACCATCAAATTAACTTCCCAGCATATCACAAATTTTTAAACTATTGGCATTCTGGTTTAATTTTCTCTCTTCTGTGCTTTGTGGAATATTTTAAAAGACCAAATAAGCATTCTGAATATATAATGTTAAACCTCTCATTTACTAACTTTATCCTAAAATAATTATTTGCAATGGGAACTCTATCTTATAGCAAAACCAAACAGGACTTGAGTCATTTTTAAGGCATTCATAAGTAAGTCAGCATGGGTTTCCCTAATGCTATGCTGAAGAGAATAATATGACCCTCATAAAGTTAAAAAATAACCAATTAACTCAAGAGCACCCTTAGGAGAAATTACGGGAACCACCACTAACAAAGCATTGAAAAAAAATTTTGTCATCAGACTTCTCTTTAATATTTCTTCTTAACTGACTATCCCTTGCTTACTATTTCACCATTGTCATTTTTGTTTGGTTTGTTTTCCCAAATGGCATTCTGGTTACCAAACCAATCCAGGCAGTGGACTGTAAAATTTCCACTAAGAATGCAGAGCAGCTGGAAGTGGATACATAACAATGCAAGATGAAAGGTAGCAATGTGGAGCATGCAGGAGCGGTCCAGGTGGGCAGAGTACAACCTCCACCTGCATTTAAATAAGTCCTTTAGTCCCCAGGATTCCCACTGAAGAGTGTGCCAACTGCACAGGATCGACCTGCAGTCCTTCATAAACAGTAAGAGAGCTATTAACCTACATCTTATGACGCTAGAAAGTAATTGTGTTGTGTTTAGTCGCTCAGTCGTGTCCAACTCTGCGATCCCATGGACGGTAGCCTGCCAGGCTCCTCCGTCCATGGGGATTCTCTAGGCAAGAATACTGGAGTGGCTGCCATGCCCTTCTGCAGGGGATCTTCCCAACCCAGGGATCGAACCCAGGTCTCCTTCATTGCAGGCAGATTCTTTACCGTCTGAGCCACCAGGGAAGCCAAGAAAGTAATGAAGTGCTCAAAAAAGTGTTAGCCTAGTGTTAGTTGCTCAGTTGTGTCCAACTCTTTGCCATCCTATGAACTGTAGCCCACCAGGCTTCTCTGTACATGGGATTCTCTCTGTACATAGAGTGGATAGCCATTCCTTTCTCCAGGGGATCTTCCCCATCCAGGGGTGAACCCAAGTCTCCCTCACTGCAGGCAGATTCTTTATTGTCTGAACCATGCCACAGAGAAGCCATCTTGAAAGAGTCCGCATGGGCAAAGCAGGAATAATTTAAGTAACAAAATAAAATATGCCGGTGCTGGATTTTATCCCAGAGAATAAAATAAATACCCACAAGCCCATATTGGTATAAAGAAATAACTGAATGAATGAATGAACAAATAAATGTGAGAAAAAGGACAACTCTCCCATAAGCTAGAATTCCAACAAATAGATGTAGAAGGCACAATGGACATAGGAAATTACCATTAGGTAAATAGCACTGTAATAATTGTTGCAGGCAGGAACCATCCATGGATGACAAAATTTGTGGGTAAAATCCTGAATGATAAGAAAAAGTATATTTGCATAGTTTCAAAGCATCTTCCCTCAAAATATTTGATAATCACAAAGGAAAAACACTAACTTTACAGTGGAGAAAGCTATTAAATTCCACCTTAACCAAGAGATCAAAACTGATATCATTAATAAGAAGACATATCAGCATTATGTACTCTAAGAAAAAAAAAATAAATTAAAAAAGAATTCTCAGTGATTCAATCAAGAGATTTCCCTTCCCAACTTCTTCTTAGAGCATGTACTTTAGAAAACTGGCAATTATAAGTACTTTCTCCTCTCTTTGAAAGGTATGTATAATCTTTCTAAAGATTAATATAGGCCTTTGCCAACTTTATGACCTGCTAATGTCTCTCTCAAAGACCTAGTATATAAACATCAAGAAAGATAACACCCTTATCTTTCACTTTCTGTTGGGGGACAGAAGCCTAATTTCAGTGGATACCTTACTCCAAACTGCAAGCTACTTCCTTTCATAAAGATACGAGTATTATAGTTTTTCTTCTGGATAAAGCCTACTAATTAACACACATAGTCACCCCCAAATACCAGGTGAATTGACAATGAACGGTGTGTGACAAATGGTGCTTTCAAGTCCTCACACTTTGGACCAGTTATTATCTTGAAAACATGTATGTATGCTGTGGGTGGCACCTGCTTGACTATACAAAAGAGGAAAATTTCTCTCTGTCATTGAAATCTCTTAGTAGATTGCCTGTGATTCACGTCATACTCTGATTTAATGCATATTCAGTAACAAAAGTGCTTTCTTTCTCTGCCACCTTTGTGGAGAGGATTTAAAGACGGAGAGATTTTGTTTTCAGTTACTTTTCTCCAACAGTACCTTCTGATGGGATGTACTGAACAGGACACAAGATCATTTCTTGAAATTCTTGTCAAAAAATAAATAACCTCAACCCAATCACAAGAAAACATCAGGCAAACCCAAACTAAAGGGACATCTTACAAAAGAGCTGTCCTTCACAGTTGGGAAAGGGTTAGTCATTTTCGTGTCTGTCTCTTTGCAACCCCGTGAACTGTAGCCCACCAGGCTCCCCTGTCCATGGGATTCTCCAGGCAGAATACTAGAGTGGGTTGCCATTTCCTTAGTTGTGAAGGTCATGAAAAACAGAGGAACAGTCACCTGTTAGTAAAAAACTTAGGCAACATGATAAATTAAATGCAGTGAGGACCCCTGGATGGGATCCTGGACCTGAAAAAAAAGACATTGGTGCAAAAACCACCTAAATTTGAATAAGATTTGTAAATTAGGTCATTGTATCAAGTTTAATTTCCTGCTTTCAGTAATGATTCTGTGGTTATGGAAGACGTTAACTGAGGAAGCTGGGCAAAGTAAAGCAAACAAGAAATTCTCTGTATTCTTTGGCAACCTTTATCTGAAATGATTTCAAAATACAAAGTTAAACAAGTATAATCTTAAATGTCCCCTACCATAACTACCCACTCCGGTATTCTTGCCTGGGAAATCCCATGGACAGAGGAGCCTGGCAGGCTACAGTCCATGGGGTTGCAAAAGAGTCGGACACGCCTCAGTGACTGAACAGTAACAACTAAAGATCTGATACATAGGAGTCCTCCCTTGGCTGGTCTTCACCTCCTTCTCCCTGTTTTCTCTCAATACCTGTGTACAACTCTGCACTTAAAATGTAATATAAAAAAAATACTTCCTGAGATAACCAACAGCAGTTGTCGTTTGTAACTAGAATAAACTTAAGCAACTGTGTCACGTGCTTACATCTGGTTTTTGGTTTAGTTTCAAAGAAACTTGACCCTCCTATTTGGTTTGTCCTTGGTTTGTTAAACCAAGAGACACAACTTGGAAAGAACAACAACAACAAAAAGTCATCCTAAATTTGACATTAAATTAATAATTTCTTGTACCACTAAAGCAGAGAAGCAAGCAGTTATCTCTGAGATCAGTCTTGAGTTTTGTCCCTTGTTGGCAAAAAGTGGGGGAGGGAGGATCTTGTTTCACATACCAGGCCTACTAGCTCAGAACAATAAGAAACAATGGTTTGTTGTTAACCAGTGAACCTCACTTAATTGGGAAAATATTTGCAATCCCTTAGGGTAGAAACTAGGTCAAAAGAATCTCACCTCCACATCAAAATTGCAGCATGCAGGAGGTCAAAGCACATGATGTAGATAAAGAAGAATGTTCAAGGTTCAGTGAGGTTTTATTTCTCAAAAAGCAGCAGTTCAAGACTATCAATGGTACAATGACCCTCCCCTCTGTAAGGAACCCTCCCTTCTGTGGGCTTATCTCCAGGCCCCCCAAACCCAGACCCCTACCCCAACCCCTCCCACCCCCTGCCACCGCCCCCCCACCCCTGCAAAAAAAAATATCTTCACCAGAGAATCAAACACCTTCACTGGAGAACCAAGACAAATGACACACAAAGAAGTAAAACACACAAAGAAGGAAAATCTGTATTTGGCCCAGACCTTGTACTAAGACCTAAAATCTTCAAAGAAAAAAAAAAAAACCCCAATGGTTTATGATTCCTTTGTGTCTCGCTTGTAAATCACTGTTAGTAAGAAAATCAAAGTCTGTCCCCTCTTTGTCCCATCTTTTTCATACTTCATTTCCTTCTCCATCTGGACTGCTTGGATGAGGGCAACCCATTCAAGGACAACGGCATTTGGGTCATTCTGGTATCTAAACTGGGCTTCCCAGGTGGCGCTAGTGGTAAAGAACCCGCCTGCTGATGTGGAAGACATAAGACATGGGTTCAATCCCTGGGTAGGGAAGACTCCCTGGAGGAGGGCACAGCAACCCACTCCAGTATTCTTGCCTGCAGAATCCCATCGACAGAGCAGCCTGGCAGGCTACAGTCCATATGGTCACAAAGAGTCGGACACGACGAAAGCAACTTAGCACACATGCATGGTATCTAAACTATTTGGGCTGCAACACAAGAGAGAGAAGAAAGACTTCATATCAAAGGCAATTAAATAAGGCCAAGTTCATTCTACTTCCAATCTGACTGCTGCAGGGAAAGCTTTGGAATCAGGAGGTCCCAGAAGTGAACTGAATCAATCCAAAACCAAAATCTTCAGAGAACCCATGTGGTTCAAACTCACATACTCCACCTAGTGAGGGAACAAGATGTTCACTTCCTCATATACTGCCCCTTTCCCTCTCAAGTAAAGGGACTGACTCACAGGCCACCATCTTTAATTACTCCATGAACAGTTCAGGTTTTTAAAATTTTTTTTAAATAATAACAATAACATTTTTTCATGAAAAGGCATTTTATTTTATATATAGCACTGTGTACATGTCAAGCCCAAACTCCTGATCTATCCCTCCCCCGTCCCCCTCCCATCCTGATAACCACAAATTTATTCTCTAAATCTGTGAGTCTTTTTCTGTTTTGTAAATATGTTCATTTGCACCAGTTTTTTAGATTCTGCATATAAGCTATCATGTGATATTTGTCTTTGTCTGACTTGATGCTTTTGAACTATGGTGTTGGAGAAGACTCTTGAGAGTCCCTTGGACTGCAAGGAGATCCAACCAGTCCATCCTAAAGGAGATCAGTCTTGGGTGTTCATTGGAAGGACTGATGTTGAAGCTGAAACCCCAATACTTTGGCCACCTGATGCGAAAAGCTGACTCATTGGAAAAGATCCTGATGCTGGGAAAGATTGAGGACAGGAGGAGAAGGGGATGACAGAGGATGAGATGGTTGGATGGCATCACTGACTCAATGGACATGAGTTTGATGTTGGTGATGTCCATCACCGAGTTGGTGATGGACAGGGAGGCCTGGCGTGGTGCAGTCCATGGGGTTGCAAAGAGTCGGACACGACTGAGCGACTGAACTGAACTGACTTACTTCACTTAGTATGATAATCCCTATGTTCATCCATGATGCTGCAAATAACATTATTTCATTCTTTTTAATGATTGAGTAATAGTCTATTCTATTGTAGTGGGTCAAAAAGTTTGGGTTTTTCTGTAAGATCTTGTGGAAAAATTCAAATGAGTTTTTTGGCCAACCCAGTATCTGTGTACCACTTCTTTATCCATTCATCTGTCAATGGACGTTTAGGTTGCTTCCATGTCATGGCTATTGTAAACCCAGTGGTGCAATGAACATTGGGATGCATGCATCCTTTTGAACCATGTTTTTCTCCAGATATACCCCCGAGAGTGGGATTACTGGATCAAATGGTAGCTCTATTTTAGTTCCTTAAGGAACCTCCATACCTCTCTCCATAGTGGCTATACCAATTTGCATTCCCACCAACAGAGTAGGAGGGTTCCCTTTTCTCCACACCCTCTCCAGCACTTACAGTTTGTAGATTTTTTGATGATGGCCTTTCTGACTGGTGTAAGGTGATAACTCATTGTAGTTTTGATTTGCATTTCCCTAATAATTAGCAATATCAAGCATATTTTCAAGTGCCTCTTGGCCATCTGTATGTCTTCTTCAAAGAAATGTCTCTTTAGGTCTTCTGCCCATTTTTTGATGGGGTCATTGGTGGTTTTATTGATATTGAGCTGCATGAGCTGTTTATAAATTTCAGAGACTAATCCCTTGTCAGTAACATTGCTTGCAAATATTTTCTCCTATTCTGTTCTCTCCAAGAATAGCTTTTGCATTACAGTAAATAATAAATTATAAAGTCGTTCTGGTTGGAAAAGCAGCATGGAATGTAGGTCCTGATGCCCTCTGGAGAAACTCTGAAAGTCTTGAAAGCTCAAACCATCCACCTTGGGAGGATAACTTAGGCTTTGATCCACCTGTAAGACAAGATGTCCCTCATATCCTAAAGACATCACAGGGGAGTCCTGCTGCCCCCATCTCTACAAGGCAGTTATGCAAAGAATGAGTCAAAGATTTCAGTTACATTAGCACTTCTAGTCCAAAAGTTTTAAACAAATGTGTTCCACAAAATTGTGTTACTCCAAGGTACATTTAGCAGGTAGAGAGGATTATTATTATCTTTTAAATTACAAGAGAAAATCCAGTACATTTTTCTCATGACATCACCACACTCAGATCTCAGTTTGCAATGGGGTTTATTATTATATCAAGGCCCGTTTATTTTTTTAAAAAAACGAATGCTATACATGTAAGTGGGAGATGGGAGCTTCCCTGATGGCACAGATGGTAAAGAATCTGCCTGCAATGCAGGAGCCCTGGGTTCAATTCCTGGGTCAGGAAGATCGTCTGGAGAAGGGAATGGCAACCCACTCCAGTATTCTTGCCTGGAGAATCCCATGGACAGAGGAGCCTGGCGGGCTACAGTCCACGGAGGTGCAAAGAGTCAGACACTACTACCACTACTAAGTGGGAGATGAGTCACATTTATTTGACCATATCTCTGATTTATAAATAAAATTTAAAAGACTAAAAACCAAGTCTTACAACCTCCCTATTCTTTTTTTCTTCTTCTTTTTTAAATGATATTTACTGTTTTTCTTTTTCTGGCAGCACTGGGAGGCATGCGGGATCTTAGTTCCCCAACTAGGGATTGAACCCATGCCCCCTACATTGGGGGCATAGAGTTTTAACCACTGGACCACAAAGTCCTACCTCCCTATTCTTAATATCATAATATTTACTTGCTATTACTTCAGGTCTCCCTTTCCCACTGCCATGGCAAAACTCAGGCCACAAACTAATATAATTTCTCTTTATTACCATCACATGTGGGAATGTGCAATTTCAATTGCTGATCAAGTTTCATGCAAAGTTCCAAAGCCAAAAAAAAAGAAAGAAGGAAAAAAGAAAATTTCTGTTCTGGTCACCTGAAATAATGGATGAAGCATATGTACCTATGCATAGTGGGCAATTTTGTTAGTAAGCACATCTGTACAAAACTTCCAATTCTCCCTGTTGACGGAGAAGAAAAGAAACACAGATAATCAAAGCATTCATTAGTCCAAAAGTCTTTTAAAATCTAAATCAGCCTTTTTCATTTTGCCAATATATTAATTATCTCCCCTTTGACCAAAACTAACGTCTACATGAATGCTTATTTTTGGAATACATAAACCAGCAAAAAGATGTCCCCTCTTCTAGGATAGTAGAAGAACCAGTCCACATTTTAAAGTTTACTGTAGATGATCCATTAATTGAAAATCACACAGAGATTAAGAGCTGTTAAAATGACTGACATATATCTTTAGCTACAAAGAGAGCAGATAAATCAGTTTAGTGGGGGGAAAACAAAAAACAAGATATCAAAAAATAGTATCATTCATAGCAATAAAAACCAAGAATGTATGCAGAACTTCCACTGACATTCTAATTTAACCCTTACTTATTCTGGTTATAGGATTTGTTGCCCACCGTCTTCTCAGACAGACAGTTCATTCTCTGAGCCCAGGGACTGTGTTTTTCCACATCTCTATTTCCGCAGCACACTGCAGGCAACAACAGCAAACATCTATTGAGCCCCCCACATGATCTTGACCAAGTCAGTCACGGTTCCTAGACTATGAGAGCTTACAATTAACCACATAGTATGTGTTTGATGAGTTGAGCTGAACTGAATTAAAAGGAAACCCAGGTTAGAAGAGGTGCTGCTGTCATTAACAGTTCAGAGTTGAGGAAACTGAGGCCATAAAGCAACCCAGCCAGGACTTCAAACTCTAACTCCTGAGATCTTTCTACTTTACATAATAAGCATTTTATTTTCATTTCTACTGACACTTTCTCTGTGAACCCTACACTTACTTAAAACTAATCTCTTCTAGAATCTTCAGCATCTTTAGCAACTGGCAGCATGTGATTTATGTGAATTTCACACACATCATTAGTTTTCATTGCAGTGATCCACTTTGAATCAATCTCTTAACATTATAAATTTATAATGAAGATATGGGGTGTTACTAGCAAACAAAATGAATATTCTTTCAACAACAAGACAACATAGCCTAGTGAATGTGCTAATATGTCTTCCCGCTTGCATTTATTTGTCTCTGCTTAATATATATTTAGCTTGATTTATACTTTAATGCCCCACATTTGTTATTCTCCAACAGATGGCTAAGATGGCAAGCACAAGGAAATGAGGTCTAGATGAATATCCTTCCATTTTCAAGGAAGAAAATATAGACTACCTTCTGAGTGTAGTATAAATACCCTGACAATGAACAAGAATAGTTTGCATGTCAGAAGATGTCTGACAAATAGTATTTGTTCAGGAAGCAAAGAGGAATACTTTCTCCAAGAGCATACATCCCTTCCACTTCCACACAAACTTGAGAAGCTTGCCTGCTCAGTCACAGAGTAATTCTAAGTCCCCTGCCTATTGGCACTCAGTTGTTGACAACTGTGGATTTTACAGTGGATTCCCCTGTGGAGAGTCACCTTTACAGTTATTAGATCTCAAGGTAATAAAGAGTTTGGATTCCTGTAAAGTACACTACAAGGGACATTAAACTAACTGTGCTTTGGATATCTGAATATGCGATGCTTATGAATTCAACTCATTGAGTCTATAACTTGAGTATCTGAATGATCTTTGGTCAGAGGGGTTAATTTGTATAGCTAGAATAACCCAAGAGTTGAGGATCACTGCTTTGTGGACTTATTATAGCCAAAAGCACATTTTTGTCAAGCTCAAGGCCCATGGCTTACCATACCCCAGAGGTCATTGCTCAAACTATTGGCCAATGCAGCTATGAAATTTTATGCATCTATGTCCTTGCTCAGGGTCTTAACTCACCCTCAAGATGTCTATTGAATTTACTGATTTTTCAAGACCCAGCTTCACTCTGAAGTGTCCTTTCTCTGACGCCCCTGCAACACAATATTAATTGCATTCTTTTGGTATGTTCATCCACAATGAGCTTACACATTGTGTGTGTTTATCACATTTTACTATTGCTATCTGCGTGCGTATCATTCCTGCAAAACAACAAGCTCTTCCAGAAAGTAGGGGTCACACATTTCTCATTTTTCACCCCAATTGTTCAGCTCAGCATCTGACACAGGGTAGATATTTACTTAATATTTCTTAATAACTACAACTTCAAGACAGAGATCATTTCTTCCTGTTATCCAATAAGGAAGCAGTACTTTAGGCCCAAGAATTAGGAATGAAACTTGAGTCTATTTAGTTCCAAAATCCATGCTCTTTCCACTAAGCCCTGCTCTCTCTCAATGAAAAAACAACACTAAACTGAAGCATTCAGATAAAAATGGATGGGCACTCCTCTACTAATGGAAGCATACAAAGTGTGGACAGACAATTCAGGCTCAATAGCTTTGGTTACCCAAAAATGCATGTAGATGTATAGCTGAGTAGGGCATGCGTGCATGCTCAGTCACTCAACTGTGTCCAACTCTTTGTGACCCCATGGACTGTAGCCCGCCAGGCTCCTCTGTCCGTGGGATTTGTCCAGGCAAAAACACTGGAGTGGGCTGCCATTTCCTTCTCAGGGGGATCTTCCTGACCCAGGGATCAAATCTACATCTCCTGCATTGGCAGGTAGATTCTTTACCACTGAGCCAGTGAGTAGGGAGAGAGGAGGGAGACACAAGTGAAATAATAAATAATACCACTGAAGAAGAATGTTTACCCTCATTCCCTTTCCATGTAAAACGACTTTTTGGAAAGCCTTTACCATGAGCATCAACTGTTATATTAACAAGAAAAATAAGTTCAGGGACATCTCTGGTCAACTCAAGTTTGCTGAAAGATGAGCTTGAAAAAACTACCACCGCATTTTTACTTCATTTCAACTCATTTATACCCTGCAATCCCCAAACTATAAAGAAAAGGTAAAGGAGAACGGTGATAGCTTGGAACTAAAAATACAGTGGAGACAGATAAGCAACAATATCAGCCACCTAACGTTCCAAAAGGAATGGAAAATTGGTGAGGGATGTCTTCTATCACCCCAAAATTAAAACCAATCTACTTCCATGATTAATCTAGGTTTTATAAGAGGCCTCACTTACTTTGGGCCTTAATTACATTCAACACAAATAACCCAAGAAATCCAAGAGATGACACAAAATCCTTTCCACGTGGAACACTGTCTTCCCTGTATTAGCTTCTATTCCACCTGTGTTTGTGTTTATAGTGCCAAAACGAAGACATGAATGAATAAAATGGGCAGGGGTATTTAAGTTACCATATTGTATTCCTTTCCATTTTGCTGTAGTGCTTAGACAGTATGAAATACTGAAGAAAATAAAGTACATTTATTTAAGAAAGCAAAACTCTTACACTTGCTTGGATATGGAGGAAAACATCCAGCTATTTTAACCTGTAAATTATAAAGAATGATACTTCATCCAGTAAGTCTTCAGTGAACACATTACCAGGAACTGTGGAATTATTTTTTTTTTTAAGTTCCACTAAACATGCTTCAGAATTACTGTACCCCAATTAGCGATAACCATAAGCTAGAAGTCAGTTTTGTTTGCCAGGGATGTCGAGTCCATTCCTGGCTGATCCCTCCCGGTATTACTTTCATTATGAGCACTCAGAAGAATAACTCTGTTTGGATGGCTTGTTGTTGCAATTAGGTTTCCAGGTTACCAACGACCAAACAACCCTGGACTCAATGTAACTTCTAGACATACCGTTCCAAAGATTCTAAAATCTGCCATATGCATCTAGTGATAAATCCTAATCATCACACCCATGGGGAATAGAATAATAAGTCAAAGGAAAGAGTCACTCTGATAAACAGTATTGGTTGGGCAACCTTGCAGTAAAATCATTCTGTCTAGCCTCAAAGGAGGAGGAATTTGGCCTCCCAAACTATCTGAAAAATTGACCCTTAAAAGTGGACCACCTCGAAGAACACTTAAGGGATTTGGATCATGTAAATTTGCTTTGTGAGTGTGTACGACAGTCTATTTTCCTGATTTAACACTGGGCCACCTCTTTAGAGATTCATGGGGGCAGGTAGGATCCCACAACTCAAGAGGGACAGAGAGCATTTGGAGAGGAAAGAACCACAGCCACAGAGGGGGAAGGAAATAGGATCCAACGGAATGATGCTTTAAAGGATCACTACTCAGAGGTTAGGATGTAGGTTGGGCTTTGCAGGTGGCACTAGTGGTAAAGAACCCACCTGGAGATGTAAGAGATGCAGGTTTGATCCCTGGTTTGGGAAGATCCCCTGGAGGAGGGCATGGCAACCCACTCCAGTATTCTTGCCTGGAAAATTCCATGGACAGAGGAGCCTGGTGGGCTACAGTCCATGGGGTTGCAAAGAGTCACTGAAGTCACAGAAGTGACTATGCACGCACACACGGGCTGTGGGTTAATCATATTTTTCAACTTTCCCAAGCACAGGGGAAAATTGTGTTCCCAAAAGGCTTAATATGCAATTTTAAAAATTGGGTATTTTCATTATTAAAATGATTTACAATGAAAAGCAGCTGGAGCATTTTCTCTACTCTAAAAACACAATATTGGGGGAAGGGGAAAGGGAATACTAAAATTTAAAAAAAGGCAAAAATTGGATGCGCTTCCCTTGTTCTTTCTGATATGACAACACATACCTCATCTTGTCCTCTTTGGACTCCCAGCTCGTCCAGATGTCTCCCTTCTTTTACTCAAAGAGCTATTGAAACTGCACCCATTCTATATAATTAGAGATGGACAGAAGAGTTCTCCCTGGTGACCTAATTTCCTCCAGTTCTCCTTTCACTCACAGTCCTATAACATGCCTTGAGCCATTGCTTATACACAATGTTAATAAATCAATCAATGTCCTAGTTCAATGTTTCTTAAATTGTCTTAGACACTTATCAGCCCTACCTGTCTCACATTACAAGCTCCTCAATGACTGCCGCCCTCTCTTCTAGATAAGTAGTCTGGCAAGGCAGCGTGATGACTCAGAAACATCAAAAGAAAGCGGCAGATTTTCGCCCAGGTGCAGCACAAAGAGTTGATATGAAGCACTTTATTTTGTAATTCTGTGTTAAAGTCTTGTTTTCAATTTCTTTAAATAATGAAGAAGTCACAAAGTTGACAAGTATTTGCTTCTGAAAAGTAAATTTATCTCAGATCAATTAAGAAAAAAAAAAAAAACAAAACACCTGTATGTGGTTTAAAGAACAAATGAAACTGACACAGCCTTGTCCAAAGTTGCACCATGTGAGGCCCTTTAACTTTGGTTAATTTCTAAATCATATCCACATCTCTCCTCTTGGAAGGAAATAGGAAATACTTTTGACAAATTACTAGTGAATTCTCTGTATGTCTTCCAGTTACATCGGAAAAGACTTTGTAGCATTTTCTATAGTATAGTGTATAGTGAAAGTCACTCAGTCCTGTCTGACTCTTTGCGACCCCATGGATTATATAGTCCACGGAGTTCTCCAGGCCAGAATACTGGAGTGGGTAGCCGTTCCCTTCTCCAGGATATCTTCCCAACCCAGGGATCGAACCCAGGTCTCCTGCATTGCAGGCGGATTCTTTACCAGCTGAGCCACCAGGGAAGCCAAGAATACTGGAGTGGGCAGCCTGTCCCTTCTCCAGGGGATCTTCCCAACCCAGAAATCAAACTGGGGTCTCCTGCATTGCAGGTGGATTCTTTACCAGCTACCTGACTCCAACCATTTTTAGCAAAATAGTCTTCAACACTAAGCAACAGAAAACTATATTTCCTCTAGTGAGAATGGATGATATACATACACATATATAAAATGGTAATGTTTTAAACCAGATCCTTAATTTGATAACAATCTCTAAAATCATCTAAACATGGTGCAGACTCTGACATTTAGATGACAGTCAGTTCAGCATGCTATTACAAGGAGTTACCTAGTTACTCATTCAATCATTCATTCTTTTCTTAAGCAGCTCTTTCATTCATTAAATTTTGCTGTCATTTGTTTTTATCTTACCTATAGTTTTGACTCCCTGGTATTTCAAATCCATTTCCCATTTCCTATTCTACTCATTAATTCAAGTTAACCACAAATACCACTTGCTAAAATGATTTGGAGTATTTGTCACCAAAATTAACATGTTAATAAAAATATTATCAAGAAATAAAAGTTGATTGGAGTGGGGAGGCAAAGAGGTGGCCAATGACACATGCACTTGATCAAAAAAATCTGCATATTAATCAAGACATCACAGCATACACTTTTAAACTTTGAAAATAAGACATGAAACACACTGAAAATAGATGAATTGAGAAGCTGGCAGCTGATGCTTTTTTTTAAAAAATCATGTTTAATAAGCAAAGTAAAGGCTAGAAGTTGAACATAGGAAGAGCTTAAAGAACAGTGAATAAAGAAGATTAAAAAAAGAAAAAAGAATTTAAAAATTGAGAGAAGAAGGATACGGATATCCAAAATGCAAAGTATACATCATTTAAAAGAAGGGAAAAAAATATTTGGAAATAATGTAAACATGACCTAATTTTTAAAAATTAAGCACAATAGTTGTTAATTAGAATTAAAATTAATTTCTCTCTACTTAGTTCAGTCACTCAGTCTTGTCCGACTCTTTGCGACCCCATGAACCACAGCACGCCAGGCCTCCCTGTCCATCACCAACTCCTGGAGTTTACCCAAACTCATGTCCACCGAACTGGTGATGCCATTCAACCACCTCATCCTCTGTCGTCCCCTTCTCCTCCCGCCCTCAATCTTTCCCAGCATCAGGGTCTTTCAAATGAATCAGCTCTTCACATCAGGTGGCCAAAGTATTGGAGTTTCAGCTTCAACATCAGTCCTTCCAGTGAACACCCAGGACTGATCTCCTTTAGGATGGACTGGTTGGATCTCCTTGCAGTGCAAGGGACTCTCAAGAATCTTCTCCAACACCACAGTTCAAAAGCATCAATTCTTCGGCACTCAGCTTTCTTTATAGTCCAACTCTCATATCCATACATGACCACTGGAAAAACCATAGCCTTGTCTAGACGGACCTTTGTTGACAAAGTAATGTCTCTGCTTTTTAATATGCTATCTAGGTTGGTCATAACTTTCCTTCCAAGGAGTAAGTGTCTTTTAATTTCATGGCTGCAGTCACCATTTACATCTAAATACATATATTTTGACACAATAAAAATACTTAATACTTATAATGTATTAAATACTTTAAGTATACTGTAATAATACTTATACTGTAAGTTTAATAATATACTTAAACTATAAGTATAATAATATATACTATATACTTATATGTACTATATATATACTTATATATACTATATACTATATATAATAATACTTATAGTATAAATTCTGTAAGTATAAAATACTATAAGTTTAAAATAAGAATACTTAATATTTAGAAATAGCTAAATTCTTTCAACTATTTCCTCATATAATTATATGAAGTCACTTTTTTTAGATTATCTGCCAGTGAGTGTTCAAATTTATCAGATTAATAATATTAAATAAATCTACATATTAGTAATAAGTGTTTACTCAGTACTACTGACAAATTAAATTTCAGAAAATCAAATTAAATGGATTAATACCACAAATATCTCTGAGAAAAAAAAACAGGTTGCAAAAGAACAAATAGAGTATGATTTCATTTACATAAATTCCAAACTTAACTATATATTGTTTAGGATTACATACATATGTAGTAGAACTATTAAGAAAAACAAAAGGCAATGGGAGGATAAATATAAAATTCAAGATAGTGTTTACATTTTGAAAAGAAGCAAGAAATGGGACTAAGGAGAGACAAGAGGAGCTTTAACTATATTTGTTCTGTTATGTTTTTTAAGCTGAACGTAGTACACAGATGTTCATTTTACTGTTCTACAAACTGTAGCTATGATTTCTCTTTTGCATGTTATATGTAATTTATAGCTTTTTTAAAAACAGTGAAGTTAAGGGAAGGCATCAGCAATCCTGTATTGACAATGCTACCAAGAGCTCAGATCCCTCCAGAACAAATATTTGGACCACCCAACTGGTTAAGAATCCTAAGCAGATGAAGTGTTAACTAAAGATGAGAAGGATGAGGGACTTCCCAGGCAGTCTAGCGGTTAAGACTTCGCCTTCCAAAGCAAGGGGTGCAGGTTCGATCCCTGGTCAGGGAGCTAAGAAGGATGGTAGGAAAGGAAATCACGAATACTAGCTCTCATCTCATGATTCTCTGAAGAAATACCCTCATTTCCTTTCTTGTGATGTCATGTATATCTTGGATATTGTCTGTAACTAGCATCTTCCCCAGCCCCTTTATCTCATTGACTTATATGAGGTAATAATAATTATCTTTATATCAAAATATTGAGTTGAGAAAGTAGTAGAATTAGGAAAAGAATGGACATCATCCAGACATCCTGACTAGGAACAAGATACAGCAGATAAAGAGATATGCATAACCCCCTTCTGAAGAAGAGGATGAGTATGTTTTCAGAGGTATAAGAAAAATTAGCATTGATTTTGGCAGAAACAAAAGATATGCTGCTGTTGGACCATTAAAAAATGTGTGACAATTATTTGTCAAATGTTGGTTTCCAGCACATCAATGCATTTTCTGTATGAATGAATACAGTTCCCACCACAGGAAGCTGGGGGAGAAGTACACCCCACACCACCAGCCACAGAAAGTGAAAAAAGCCAATGCTCATTTCACCAGCCCTATTGTAGCTAAGCCATCAGAACGTGACCTTTGCTTGGTCCTCTGCCAGCGAACATGATGAAAGTTTAAAAACTCATTCATGGTTCTTGGCTCATTATCTCTTTCTCCAATTTCTTCCACTCTGTAGTAAATTTCCATGTAAAGATATTTTTGGTTTCCTGTGGGAACCCATTTAGAAGTAGACATACCAAAGCCATTTCAAGTACTGTATTGGAAACATTCAACATAAATATCTGTACTATAGGGAATATTAGCAAAGGCAAAAAAAAAAAAAGTCAATTAAGAATACAACTAAAATAACTAGGCAATTTTGTGATTAATGACAACTTGTTAAATAAGGATATTAAGGAAAGTTTAAAAAAGTTGTGCCTCTCTTCTGGACTTACTTCCTTCAGTCTTCTTTATAATATCTTTTTCTTTCTATCATTATTAAATCAAAGTACAGTAAATAAACAAAACCCTTTGCCCTCCAAATGCCCTTTCAAGAGCAAAAAGACACTGTATGGTCATCATCAATTAAATTCTGTTAACACAATAAGAAATGCTTCCCTTTGCACTAACACAATATATTTACTCACAGTCCCTCTTGACTGTGAGCTCTATAAGACCATGTCTCAGTCATCAATTTCTTCCTCCACAAAATGGGAATAATAACAATCCCTACTTCATAGGGCTGCTGTGAAGATTAAATTAGATAATTTTTATATAGTATCTAGAACTCTACTAGGGCTTCCCAGGTGACTCAGTGGTAAAGAATTCACCTGCCAATTCAGGAGACTTAGGTTCAATCTCTGGGTTTGGAAGATCCCCTATAGAAGGAAAAGGCAACCCACTCCAGTATCCTTGCCTGGGAAATCCCATGGACAGTGGAGCCTGGCAGGCCAAGGTCCATGGGGTTCCAAAAAAGTTGTACACAACTTAGCAATTAAACAAGAAGAACATTACCAAGCACACAATAAAGAAAAATACACACACGTTCACACTCACAATGAATTCTGGTTTGGTGCATCTTCCATCATTTATGTTGGCTCAGTGTTCAAACAGTTAATACCTCAAATATGTCTGATTGTCAGTGTTACCAAAAAACAACCATTCCCCCATCTCAGTGAAGGGCAATTACCATCTATGCAGTTGCCTGAGCCAGAAACCCAAGAAGCATCCAACTCATCTCTCCTCCTTACCCCACATGCAACCAATCACAGTCCTGTCTCTCGACTCTGATCCTTCTACCATCTCCACAGCCTCGCCCATCATGAGTACCACATTCATCCCCATTAAGTGGTTTCCTGACGGCCAATCTTGCTGTGGCAGCAAAAGTGATCATATCAATTCCCCGCTGATACCCTATCAACAACTTCCAATTGATTTTAGGAGAAAGTCAAAACTCCTTTTAAAAACCTTTATGACTTGGTCTCTCTCTACTTGCTAAGTCTCTTTGGCTCATGCATCTCCTCTCCTACCCTTCCATCCCATGCTTCAGCCAAGCAGAACGTGTGTTAAGTTTTCCAAATGTGCCATAATCTCTCATCTGCAGACATTCACATAAGCTGTTCCCACTGCCAGGAATACTCTTCCTTCCTCTGTTTGCCTAGCTGACATCTACTCATCTCTTTTAGGTCTTAAATGTCATTTCTTCCTGGAAGCTCTGAGGATACCCAGTGGTAGCTGCTGCTCCAGCACCCTGTCCCTTCCACCCTCTCCCATCCAGCAGATGTCATTACAAGTGCTTGCTTGCCAATCTGTCTTCTCCACTACTCAAGCTTCGTGAAGCCTGTGGCCTTGTCTGACTTCTTTGCTGTTGTAAGTCCAATTAGCATGATGCCAGGCACATAAATCAATGGTCAGAACTTTTCTGATGAAAAAAATCTGTGATATTAATTTTTTTATTATCAAAAAGTGAGAGCTGGGACTTCCTGGTGGTCCAGTGGTTAAGACTCTGGGCTTCCAATCCCAGGGAGCAGGGGTTCAAGCCCTGGTTGGGGAACTGCCATTTGGTGAGGTCAAAAATAAAAAAATAAAAGCCAATTCCAAGTTTAAAAAAAAAAAAAGTGAGAGCCATAACTTTGTGATTAGTGTCATTCCATTGAGCTCCATACCCTCCCACATGCAAGGAGGACTAAAATAACAGCAGAGACATAGAGCAACTCATTGCCAGACTCCCCTTCTCCAGACTCCACAAACAAAGCCTTCTTCTATTAACATAATCTTTTAGGATCGTTTAGATGGAGTAGAAAGACTGCCATTATGATTTTATAATTCTGTCTATATACTCAGAGTAATCCCATGGGGCCTGGGACACAAGCTAAACTGACATTGGTACAGATAACAATACAGACATAAACAAGACTGCCTTTCTAGGATAAATTCATTTATAATAAGCATTGGACATATTCTCTTGACACCAAATTTGATGCACACAACTCCACTAACTTGACACCATAAACCAGAGAAAAAGAAATTCCTAATCAGGCAACTATAATATGAATATGGTTCTATACAAGCAAGTGAATTAGGAAAACAGAAGAGAGGAAGAAAGTTTAGGAATAAATAAGAGTTTATAAGTAAAAATGCTGAAAACCCCCAGTGACAAATCACATTGCCTGTACTTCATTATACACATATCTGTGTATGCATGTTTAGATAATAGGCAAGAAGAGCAGACAATGTTAATATTATTGATAAAATAATTGAAGTAGGATTAACACAAGGGAATAGCAACCTGATTAGAAGTGCCAGCTAGAGGAAAGTTAATTCAATCCAATTTCCATATACTATTTGACTAATTTAAATATTAGCCAATTGATAGTTCATGAGAAATCAGCTACATTTGCAAAGGTCATACAAAAAATCTCTTTGCTATGGTAAATATATATATATATATAATTTTTAATTTGATACTGAAAATCATTTTTTTAAAAAATTCATTTGTGGGAGATCCCATGCAAGCTAACACAAAACTCACAGTACTGGAAATTGAGTTATCTGTTCAGTTCTAGAAAAACAAGCTGTGACTATGGCATTTTATCAATCAGCATGTAATTTACAAAACACAGCTTGGGTAACATTGGATGACTCCTTTCATAAATATTGCTAAAAGTTGGCTGCCTGGTTACATTACATTATATAATTTGAAATAGCAAAGCTAGGTATGGAGGTTCATAAATCTTTGAAACTCAAAAATACTGCCAGAAAGGGAGGAAAAATACACAAAACATCAAGGACTGACTGCCACTAGAAATTTCCTAGAGAGAAAGGTCCCACGTTAAACATTAGATGTTGCAAATACACTGCGTCCATTTAGTTTTCACTCTCCCACAGGCCCTCACCATCTAGTTTTGGCCCCAGCTAACACGTGGACTGAAATCAACCTTCTTTCAACAAACCAAACATCCAAACTATGTAATCATGGGATGACATCTGAGCTGGCTCTGGCTGGCTGCTTTGGAGTCTTTCACAATAATAAATGGGAATTTTCATTGTTGACCAAGCTAGATACATCTTTATTCTTCATGTTGTAATCAACCAAATGCAAACAAATCACCCTAACTTTTAAAAAACTGCCTTATATCCTCCATCCATCCATTTTCAAGTACAGTGAAATATGCTTTATTGTGTACATAAAGATAAGACTATTAGCATCTTACCTGCGGGACACAGACCTTTCTAGTTGATCTCCAATATGGTGATAGATGTAAGCTAAATCTCACATATATTCTGACCTTTGCTTTAACCAATGGCAGACTTGAGGTGACAGCTGGATATCTGGGGGACATCTAGGGTCAAGAACCTAGTGGAATTGAGAGGGGACCATGGGGTCCGAGTTCCTGGCTTCATCAGCACAGTGTGCTCACCATGTTGCTCCACCAGGAAAGGTCCAAGGACTTATCGCTGCTCTGTGCTACTCTGGGTCTTTGAAACAAAGTTTCCACAAGTTAGGCATTTAAGATTAAACCCGGGACTTCCCTGGTGACACAGTGGATGAGAACCCGCCTGTCAATGCAGCGGACATGGGCTTGACCCCTGATCCAGGAAGATTCCACAAGCCTCAGAGCAACTAAGTCCACGCATCACAAGTACTGAGCCTGTGATCTAGAGCCCGGAAGCTGCAACTACCAAGCCCATATGCTGCAAATACTGAAGTCTGTGCGCCTAAGGACCGTACTCAACAAGAGAAGCCACTGCAATGACAAGCCTGTGCACCGCCAGGGAGAGGGTATCCTCCACTTCCCTAAACTAGAGAAAGCTTGCCCAGCAATGAAACCTGCTACTGCTGCTAAGTCGCTTCAGTTTGTGTCCGACTCTGTGCGACCCCACAGACAGCAGCCCACCAGGCTCCTCCATCCCTGGGATTCTCCAGGCAAGAACACTGGAGCGGGTTGCCATTTCCTTCTCCAAAGTATGCATGCATGCTAAGTCGTTTCAGTCATGTCCGACTCTGTGCAACCCCATAGACGGCAGCCCACCAGGCTCCTCCATCCCTGGGATTTTCCAGGCAAGAACACTGGAGTGGGTTGCCATTTCCTTCTCCAAAGTATGCATGCATGCTAAGTCGTTTCAGTCATGTCCGACTCTGTGCAACCCCACAGACAACAGCTAACCAGGCTCCTCCGTCCACAGGACTCTCTAGGCAAGAATACTGGAGTGGGTTGCCATTTCCTAGCACAGCCAAAAATAAATTAATTTTTTAAAAAGAAGATTAAACACACACACACACACACACACACACACATACAAATCTGTTCTGAATTAAAGAGAAATATAATTTAAACTGACAAGTTTCTATATCCTAATCAAAAACAGAGGCATCACCATAGGTGACCTTAAATGCTTAGCTTCTTATGACCGATTCCTCTGAGTTGCACTTCCTATATTCCTTTAACACATCACTCTCTTGGGTTTTCTTCTCTGGATGTACCATGTGTGGAAGAAAATGGAAACTTCTTTGGATGGTTGTTATATCTGTCAGGATACCAGGCTAACTCTAGTTATAAACACAAAAACCACACTCCAAAACAGGAATCTTCTCCAAACCCTCTACTCCCATGGTGTGGCTTCAGATTTTCTTGCTTTTTAAAAATTGACTGAAAGCGCCAGCAAATCACAGCACCACCTGCTTATTGACCCCAAAGAACTCTCTGAAACTTGAGAGATCATGACAGAAGGTGACAATTTGAATTTTATCCATAAGGGAGTATGACAACTTGGGCTTCCCAGGAAGACTCTTAATAACCACCTGCCCCACCAAACCTTAGGTGAGAGGGCAGCCTTGGTTCACCCCTGTCATCTTGGTATACAACTGAAATGTGCCGGCCAAAGGAAAGAATGGGTTTATATTTTAAAATAGATGAAAAAGAGACAAGACACCTTCTCTCAATAAATGTCTACTAATCTTTACCAATTTTTCAACATCTTTCTTTCAATCTGACCGAAATTCTTCAAACTTCACACCACAGCTTAATTTTGTCCCCCCCCCCTTTTTTGGGGGTACCCAGCTGTGATGGAAAAGATCTAGTCACCACATTCTTCATAAGCATTGAAGCTAATTATGAATTAGGTCTAAATAAATAGCTGTCTTTCTTCGGATTAACAACTGCTAGTATTACTTTTCCACGCTTCTATACATTTTCAAAACTCTTTTCAAGTCTCTTCCAATGACAATTACCTTGTTGTCATTTCTGATTGGCACATCCTCAGTGTCTTAATGTGGCTAGAATCCAGCCCACTGCCTGGTATTCAGCAGGCTCTTAATAAATATTCTCAATGTGAAAGCATACCTGAGCAGCATTCAATAAATGGTTGAGCACAATTTGTCTTCCTTGGCTATACTTGCTATTTGGTTACATTTTCTTATTATTCCTACCACATGGAAATAATCATACTTCCATCATGAATTGTCCCTTTGACTCATGAGAAAATGCAATAAGCTCATTACAATTACTCTAAAGTATGAACCTAAGTATTGATTTTCTAGTAGGTGCATGGTATCCATCAATGAAAAGTTTGGTATACCTTGGCAGAACTTCAAATTATAATACATATGCCTAAAAATTCATCTTCTGTGTTTCCAAATCTCAGGCATCATAAGAACAAGAGGTTCTTCTCTGTTCCACGGGGGATGGTGTTGGTGTTGCCAAAAGGACTTTATCTTGGGGGCAAATGAAATGTCTTATTGAGAGTATTTCAAAACTTCGATTAAGCGATTTTTTTTTAAATAGTCACAATTAGCTAGCAATTTAACTATTTTATTAGATAAACTTTTCATATTTTTTCTTGAAAGGCTGATAATCATTTTACAAATGTTTTCTTGTTAAATGTCTGTCTTTGCTTAGAACAGCTTATTACTATAAATAAAAAATATAAACATGCTTTAATTTGTATGTCTTCCAATTTCATAGACATTCTAAATCATACCTAAATGCCAAGCAGAGAATGCAAGATATATGGAACAATCCCATGGCAAATGTTTAATGGAAAAATTAAGACCCCAGCCTCTAACTTTTAGTCAGAGCTGATTAGGGTTACTAATGGATATTTTTCATTAGATTAATATTTTCTAGGTTGACACAAACACTTCTGTTTCTTCTTCTTATTCCCCCCGTCCCCTCCCCCCACACACAGTTCAATACCAAGAAAAAAGACAGGAAAGTGTGAAAGAAAAATGAAATATGTCAGTTGTTCTTTAACAGAAAATTCTGTCTTCCTAGAGTCTTGGCAAGGTCATAGTCACCTTGGAATCACCATGACCACTGATGTGAACTGGCTGTCCTTAAAAGAATACTTCTTACTCTGCAGTTACATTAGAGACATGGGGGAAGATGTAAAATAAAAGATTGGAAAGGGGCTTCAATTACTGTTGGAGGAACTCACAAAAGTGGGTTTCATTTTCTTTGATGTTTTGATAAATTAGTAAACTTGACAAACATAATCTGGAAATCTTTCCCCAAGTTAAAGAGAGAAACATTTAGGAGTTTAACTATTTCATAGTCCCCTCTTTGAACCCAGAATTCCCAGGCTAAAGATTAGTGAGTTAAACCACAGAGTCCCAAGCTTTCCCACAGTAAGGTTAATAATTACACTTGATTTGATGTCTAGAAACCCATTCCCAACCCAAAGCCTTTAAGTAGCAAACTTCATAGTATGTTTTATTGGAAATGATGCCTAATGATTAAATTGAAATGTGAAGTTTTAATAATGATATTCAAAATCTTAAAGACATTCACTGGAGTGACTGACCCGAAGGACAACACATGCTCCCACAAACTTTCCAGACCAGGTCAAGTTTTGAGGTTTCAAAACCTCACTTCCTTTGTTTCCTCCTCTCCAAGTTTCTTCTGCAGCATTCCCCTCCACAAAGAAGAAAAAATTCTCCATAGATGAAACTCTAACATGAAAGAAGGGTATTCAAGAGGATCCAATAGGATGCTTACTCGAAGAGGAAGCTTCCACTCCTTGAGAAGACATTCATTAGGGTCTTCGGATCTTAATCTGAAGATTTCTGCTTAAGACAGCAGTTCTCCCAACTGCTGAGAGCACACTTCATCATGGATGGGTCACTTTGAAGATGGTGAGACCTGACCAGCTCTCTCTGCTAGCTGTCACTGCACTTATGACTGGCTGTCCACTAGCAAGTGAGGAGGAGCAGGCAAATGGAGAAGAAAACCAAACAGAGCCCTGATTTTCCTTCAAAAACTGTCTAGCCCTTAAAATGTGGGGTTATATGCGCTAAAGAAATCCACAAGTTCTGCAGCCAAGATCAACGCTAGTAGAGTTAAAAGTAAGGCATGACAAGCAAGGACGGCTAAAGAGCAGTCAACTCCATGAGGACAGGGGCCACGTTATTTGGTTCTCGGGTGACAAACACATAGTCACCTGGCACATAGCAGGCTCACAATAAATCCTTGTTAAGTGAATGGCATTCATTCAATACAGTTTCAAAGTATACTAGAGACAATAAATGTATACCAGAGACATTAAAGGAGAAGAAAATGGCAACCCATGCCAGTATTTTTGCCTGGAGAATTCCATGGATAGAGGAGCCTGGCAGGCTACAATCACGACTGAGCACATACACAGCAGATTCTAAGAGGCAATAAATACACAAAGGTTTAACTATAACTAACTTTATCCCTAAAAAGCTAGATAGTGGCCATGAAGTCTTGTAAGTTATTTGAGACACCCCACTCATACATGAAACACAGAATCAGCAGGCACACGAGGCAAACAGATACCTTGCTTAACTGTGATAAGGCATGTTCAAAGCTAAAGAGAACTGAAACTACTACCAGCCTGTTAGAGACGCCTGGTAGCTCAAACAGCAAAGAATCTGCCCACAATGTGGGAGACCTGAGTCTGATCCCTGTGTCAGGAAGATCTCTTGGAGAAGAAAATGGCAGCCCACTCCAGTATTCTTGCCTGGAGAATTCCATGGACACAGGAGCTTGGCGGGCTACAGTCCGTGGAGTCGCAAAGAGCCGGACACGACATGGCAGCGAACACACACACCAGCCTCTTAATGCTAGGTATTATACAGAATGAGCAGACCTCCCGGAGACTACACTCTAAGCGGCAGCTCAGATTGTATGCATGTGTTAAAGCCTCATCAGGTGAAGACTATCAGAAACAAGAACAAATCTGTAGTCGGACAAAATCAGATTTGTTGATTTGGTGGTGAGGGATGGCCCTTGGAGAAGTCACAGAAGGACACTTAGAAAGAAAAAGAAGGGAATCATCTCTCCTAAGGTTTGGGTTCTCATTGGAGGATTCCAAGGTGAGTCTAGAGGACTCACTTCTGGACTGTGGGCAGTTTAGAGGTGAAGTTACAAGTGGGGATTAATTAGGGGCTGTTATGAGGTGAGGACTGTTTAGAAATTTAAGATGCCCAGTAGGGAATTCCCTGGCAATCCAGCAGTTAGGACTCGCTGCTTTCACTGCTGTGGGTTCAACCCCAGCAACCCCCACTGACCAGGGTTCAACCCCTGGTCAAGGAACTAAGATCCTGCAAGCTGTGTGGCCTGGCCAAAAAATAAAGATGTCCAGTAAAATACGGATCAGTACAGCAAGTCTAGAGTGTCATCTGCAAGAATGCAGTAATCACAGGAAGGGAGGCCCTTGGGGCATCTTACAGCAACACCATGCCTGGAAGAAGCAGTGCTCTCTGTTAACTCTGGGCTTCCCTGGGAGCTCAGCTGGTAAAGAATCTGCCTGCAAGATTCTCTGGTGAAGGGATAGGCTAGCCACTCCAGTACTCTTGGGCTTCCTTAGTGGCTCAGACGATAAAGAATCCACCTGCAATGCAGGAGACCTGGGTTTGATCCCTGGGTTGAGAAGATCCCCTGGAGGAGGGCATGGCAACCCACTCCAGGATTCTTGCCTGGAGAATCCCATGGACCGAGGAGTCTGGAGGGCTATAGTGCAGGCAGCTGACCTGCTGTGTGTCTGTCCTCCGAGCCTGACTCATGGCAAGGCTGCCTTTGTTGCTTTTCTATCCAGTTGATTTTCACTATTTCTATCAGAGAGACGGGCTTTGATCCCTATACAGATATAAATCTTAAATTATCCTCCTTAATCAAGGAGGAGAAAGGGACATTCTCAAAACCTTAAGCTAAGAGAAGTGGGCCAAAAATGAGATATTTGAAACCACTTCAAAACTGGCTAACACATAAACCAATGGATTATGAATTATGTAAACCCATCTACCCTTTTTAAGTCCTCTAAACATCCTTCCAGCCCAGCACATGTGCCCTCAATAATAACAGCTGATTTACTTCCCTGTCTCATCCTCTAGACTCCAAACTCCTGAAAGTATTCATTTTACACCTGGGGGAGTCACAGCTCCTAGCACATCCTAAGTGCTCTGCATGCTGTCTGCTTGTCTCCTCTGTAGAGAATGTGTTTCAGGGCCTCCTACACAGTGAAACAGATTTTGGACCCTAAATAACTATTGAAGAATGTCATCATCTAAAGGATTCGCTACATGGATGTCATCATCTAAAGGATTCGCTACATGGAGGCAACATGGCAGCATCTGCAGCTCCCAGTCAAAGAAGGAAGCTTTCCTTTGATGAGTTCACGGATGACTTTGTTGCCACCCGATAGTTGAAAGCACTGGAAATAAACAGTTGAACACAAACAGGGTTGGACGCCTGAATCGCTTAGTACGCAGTACTGGAAATGTTCATATATCTGTCTGTTCAGCAAAACTGTAAATTTCTTGGACGTAAGAGGTTATGTATGTCCTGTTAATCTTGCTCCCCCGCCCTCTGCCTACCACGCGGCACAGTATGGAAATGCGATCACATGAAAGCTAAGTGGATAAAGTAGAAAAACAAGAACCTCCTTCAGTTAAGGCAAAAGGGTAAAAGGACAATGTGGGCTGGTAAGGAAGAGGAAAGGTGTCCACATGCAGGCCAGAGGCTCCAGGGCAGGAGGTCGGAGGGCTCCGCAGACTGCTTGCTTCCCTGACAGAGGCAAGGGTGAAGCTGGAACATGCAAGCATAGAACGAGATCTAAAACCGGGCAGAGAGCAGAGGGGAAAGGAAGCCCGAGGATTGGGAGGACATAAATAAAGCGATGAACACCAAGGTCAGAAGATAAGAAAGGTCTTCATTAAAACCACGGATACAGGGAAAGTGGGAAGAAAGATGAAAATACAGCTCAACACAATGACAGGGGAATAGAGTCAGGAGTCCAAGGAGAGTCTAGAAGATCTCTTGAGCTGGCTGTTAGTAAAAGCAACAGCTGTCTGTAGAGGGGAAAGGAAAGGACATTGGCTCAGAACCCACAGCGCTGCCCAACTCTGGAGCAGGTGCAAACCACCAGCCACCTTTTTGTTTTTCCTTTTTCCCATCTCCTTTTCTTCTCCATCCATCCTCCTGCTTTCTCTTCTTTCCTCCTGCTACTAAAAGTGTTGGCCAAATAAGACCACATATTTCTTTCAGGTTAGTGGAATGGATCCATTAGAGTTCTGCCTTTTTCTGTCCCGACGACATGGGTACAGAGAAGGACTAGATGTCCTTCTAGTGTCTTTTCAACAATGAGCCTCATGGAACAGAAAAGTAATGGTGGTTTCTGCCACCAAGGACATCAATGACATCAAGGTGGCATGTCTCACTTCGTGACTTGCAGTCAGCAAGTGGATACCATTGCGTCTAAATTATTAACCATCTAACGAACAACCAAATCGTATTATGGACTCTGGTGTTCTGGGAGGAGGGGAGGAATGCTACTGACTCCTAGCACCCATTGGCCGGGTTTTCTTCCACATGTGAAAATCTAGCCACCACAGCTGGGACCCAAGGCCACACATTCTACAAAACTGTGAAGGTCCTTCTACTATAACATGTTGTTGTTATTGTTCTTGTAGTTGTTGTTTAGTTACTAAGTTGAGTCTGACTCTTTTGCGACCCCATAGACTGTAGCCCACCAGGCTCCTCCGTCCATGGGATTCTCCAGGCAAGAATACTGGAGTGGGTTGCCATTTCCTCCTCCAGGGGATCTTCCCGACCCAGGGATAGTACCTGCATCTCCTGTATTGGCAGGTGGATTCTTTACCACTGAACCACCTGGAAAGCACTGAGAAGAACTAAAATTAATATGTTTTAAGCAGTTAGAAAAATGGAATCATCTACCTTAATGCCATGACTTTTATCATGCAGCCTCAACACGAAAACTTAAACAATATGAAACACGTCAGATTTGAGGGAAATGCCCCCAGTTTTGATGAGTAAGTAGTTTTACTCACTCTTCATGTTGAAACATCTTTGAATAAACATTGTTTGTGCTACTACTGCACTGAAATTTCTTCCCTGAAACAACTCTAAACTCTCCAATTCCATGTATTCATGTTCTCACTTCAAAGTTATCTCTGAGTCCCTCTCTGCGATTGAAGATGTGTTGCTGCTGCTAAGTCGCTTCAGTCGTGTCCGACTCTGTGCGACCCCATAGACGGCAGCCCACCAGGCTCCCCCGTCCCTGGGATTCTCCAGGCAAGAACACTGGAGTGGGTTGCCATTTCCTTCTCCAAAGCATGAAAGTGAAAAGTGAAAGTAAAGTCGCTCAGTCATGTCCGACTCTTGGCAACCTCATGGACTGCAGCCTACCAGGCTCCTCTGTCCATGGGATTTTCCAGGCAAGAGTAGTGGAGTGGGGTGAAGATGTGTTACCTTACTCCAAAGAATGGTGGTTATCAACAGGTTTTTAACAGGTGTGCTCACCTTTCTCAGTAGACACAAATGTCGAAAGGAAAGCACCACCTTAGATAGAGAAAATAGAATCTATACTTGTGAAAGGCCAGATTCTGTCAAGTTTGTTCTCAGAATTTGAACCTAGATCATCCCCTAACTCATAAACTTGTTGAACTCTATAAGTTTGATGGCAAATCACCTGCAGAAAAAAAGAGAGGTATTTCTGCCCAGTAAGAATTTCACAGACTAAAGTGAGGTTCTCACTGCAGCCCATGAAAGCTTCTCTGACTTGTGCTCCACCTAAAACAGCTGCAATAAGGCTGCAGAACCAACAGTGAAAATGAGATCTCTATTGGGAAATGCATTCAGCATCCCCATTTTGGATGCCAAGAACCCCAAACTCTCCCTTTCTGACAATGAAAGCAGGGGTACCTTTGCTCGAAGCAGGCTTTGAGTGTGGTCATGGTGTGGACATTGGGGATGAGGGTCTCTGTGAAGATCAAGACTGGAAATGCATAGAACTTCCCTAGTGATCCAGTGCTTAAGACTCCGAGCTTCCACTTCAGGAGCACAGGTTTCATCCTTTGTGGGAAACTAAGATCTGGCTTGCCAAGCAAAGGTGAGGCCAAAAAAAAAGAGTAGAAATGCAAAGTGAGGGAAGTGAAAACACTGTTCAGACTGGGAGAAAAGACTGTGCAAATGGCTCAGTCATGTCCAACTCTTTGCGACCCTATGGACTATACAGTCCATGGAATTCTCCAGGCCAGAATACTGGAGTGGGTAGCCTTTCCCTTCTCCAGGGGATCTTCCCAACCCAGGGATTGAACACAGGTCTCTCACATTGCAGGCGGATTCTTTACCAGCTGAGCCACAAGGGAAGCAATGATTGGGGGGAGGAAACAAAAGAGGGAGAGTGGGGCTTGGGTAGGTGAGGGAAAGTGCTGAAGGTCACAGTTTCTCACCTCTTCCTCCCAACTCCTTTGCATCCTCAAAATGTCTCTTTTTCGGCTCCCCTTTGCAAGACTGTGTGGGTAAGGATGGAGAAGTGAAAGACTCCACATATCCCACGAAGTTAGAGGAAATAAGAAGCGGGGGGGGGGGGGGGGGGGTGTATCACTAGTAAGAAGTAAAGTGGGAGAGATGTAGTGTTCCAGAACAGGGAGAGATGCTAACATCTAGTTGGAGACAAGAGGTGGGTTTGTCACCTGTAACATGTGTATTCATAAATCAAAACCTTGTCTGTGTAGCCTGGGCACTGGCCCAAAGAGAAATCAATAGTTACTGCTCCAAAGTGGAAGAACAATTACCAAATAATAAATCAACTATAGAGTCCTTGTGAATGCTTCTTCTGTTAAGGTTAATATTTTTTTAAGTATATTCCCAACTTTTTTTGCACACCTCTTGCAATTTGCCAGGCATAATGTCTTCATCAAAGGCACCAGAATCCAGAATATACACTCCTACTTTTTTAGGAATTCACACATTTTAAATTCTATTGCAGAAAGTCAGCTTTAGTCACAAACCTCAAGCAAGGTGACTTCCTTCAACCAGTTGTGTGGCCTTCAAAAAAAATTATATCCAGAACTAATTTCCTAATGTCTTTTTTTACTACTTGCTATAGATTTTAACCATTGGTCATTCTCTACCAGCAACACAAGTACCGCCTGAAAATTTTCTGTTTTTGTCTAATTTAAGCTATAAATCTTATCACGTTCATGTTCAACCTTTCACACATTATGTCAGCTTCTCACACATTGGGTCAACTTATTTCACACATTGAAAATCAAAAGTACAAACAACATTAATTGTTTAAACGATGTCTGGGATCACCACCTCTTCTCGCAAATTATTTAAATAATGAATTTAACCTCATGTTATTAAAAATACTGCACAATTAAAATATTTTCCTCTGTGTTTTTTTCTAGAGAGACCTATATGATCCTGCTGGGCATAAACACAGTATAAGAGGAAATGGAGAGAATACACAGCTAGAAAATGGAAGAATAAGGGTATGTTGTATCTTGTCCTATACGTCTGAGGACAACTACTCAGCCTGTTTGTTTCCACTAATGATCCAAAGGAATGGTCATCTTTGCCTTAAAACATGTAATGTCCTATTTATACACATTAGACAATTCATCTCTTATGATCAGAATGCCATCCGAATCTCTACGACAACAGCGTGAGAAACGCAAAGTGGCACTGTTACTATTATTTGCATTACCTCTGTACTCACAGCTTCCATTGGTCTTTTCTTGATTTCTCCTATGTCCAAGTAACTAGGGGGAATAAAAAGAATAAGGGTTCTTTTCATTACTTTTGAATCAGTTGTGTAAATTTCTTTTTAAAAATTATTAAAAAAAAAAAACAAAGCAAGCCATAGGAAATGCTTAAGCCAAAAGCAAAAAAAGTCAACAGCTACTAATTTAAAGCCGTAAGAGTCACAGAACAGCTTTCGGAGCTGACACATGTCTACTCTACACCTGAATGAAATTGAAGCCTTAGAGATACATAGTTCTATTGTGGAACATTTTTCCCCACAATGGCTAGCTACTTACTGCATATACATTATTTCTCATTTTTATATCAATTTCAATACAGAGCAGTTTGTGTATAAAGCTCCTTAATGGTTCTATGAATCACTGACTTTAGGCCAAAGAGAGTTGTACAGACGCCATGCATTAAAGTAACAACTGTGAAAGGCTGAGAAAGCTTTTTCCCTAGGAGAGCACTTTAATGATCCAGAAATGTTCAGCCATGTGGGATGGTTTAGGCTCTGGTTCAGCTAAGAGACAGATGGGTGAACTAGTTAACCTCTGGAGACCCCTATTATTCCATTACTATCTGCTATATACATTAACTACTGATCATTCTTTAGCTATAGCGTAAGCACAACCTAAAAACTTTATACCTTTGTCAACTTTCAAGCTACATATCCATCACTGTGATTTGGTCCCCTTGTGCTTCATACACAGAAGGTGCTAAATAAATATTTTAATATTAAAAATAAATGTAAATCTAGCATTTAATTTACAACCATAGAAAGATACACTCTCTACTTCAACTACCATAATTGCTGAGATGCCCCCAAAAAACTTATATCAGAATTAATTTTGGCTATGTTTTATTTTGTTGTTTTTTGGATAGAATGCTTCAGTCAATCATGCCTCTAGAAATTATCATCTATTTCCCTTACATAAACAGTTATTACTTGCATAAGACAGTGCAAATTCTCCCTCTGTTTAGCCTATAATGGGTCTTTTGGAAATCCTCAGGGACTGGTTTCTGACAAAATTACAACACATTCTAACTGTCATGTGTGGGAAAGTCATCTCAGATCCACCAGATTAATGCAGTAGGATCAACTTCCCAAAATGCATAAGGAAAACTTTGGGGAAAGTAACAATCTCTAGATGTCTCTTCTAGAGAATAAATAGTTTGATAGCTACCTGAAGTTTAATCATGGTTTCAAAAATTTTAGAAGAAATATGAGTAAAAGATATTCAAGAAGAAAGTTGATCATTTTCATTTGAAAAATATTTTCCACCATTGCTATCTTCCCCAGCATCATTCAGGGTCTACCTGACATGAATTACCCTCAATATGTTTGGATTTTCCTTTGTTCTGCCGGTTTTCTAATTTTTAATATAAACTGAAAACTGCTAGTTGTATATTCAACAAATATATTCAGCATTTAAATCTTCCTGGCTTCTATCATTATAACCATAGATACTACCACTTTAACATAAATAAATAAACTATTCATCTGTCAGCATGGAAAACAAACCATGGACACTGTTATAACAAACCTGGGGTTTTTGTGTGTGAGTGAAAAGCAAAAGCAGCCATGTAAATCTCTTATTTTATATATATATATATGTGCGTGTGTGTGTGTGTGTGTGTGTGTGTGTGTGTATAAAGAATGATTTGAAATGCACTTTCTATTTGGTTTGAAACTGTACCTGTTTTTATCTTTTGAGTGGGTAATGCTAAATAAACAAAAGATAATATGAATTATTATTAAAGTGAGCCTGGAATTTTGAGCTGTTAATAGATTCTGAAGCAGGTTCCCATCCCCATGAAATTGCTTTATATGAAAGTTATTTAACTTTAAAAATTAATGAAGTATATGATGAAAGGGACTGGACACGGAGATGCTTTGCATTCATATGACACTTTGGTGCTTATAAAACACCTTCACATCCATAGCATTTATTTTCTACAATAACCCTGCGAGGTAGGAATGGCTATGTTCCTTTTCTGTGTTAGGAAACTGATAACTCACAAGGATTATTAACTGAAATGCACAAGGATGCAGAGCTAATAAACAGCTCAGTCTCAAGTCTCCTGATTCTCAGTTTTAAGTTCTAAGTTTCTTTGAAGCACAGTTTCATTTAGTGCTTTCCTAAGAAAGTTAGACAAAGCATACTAAAGGAGGTTTCAGAGAAGGGAAATTAAAACCAAATACATCCCTCACCTCCCATAAAAAGAATATCTGGCATAACAAAAATCAGAACACTTAGAACTCAACCTAAACAAACACATAAGGAAGTATATTACACAAATTTGGTGATATTTAGGGAAATAGTTCTATATAGTTAAAACCAGAATTCACAAGCACAGATTTTATGGTAAAGATTTTTTGGCCATCCTGAGGCCCAAGGTGAATTTTAATTAAAATACATTAAAAACTATGGGGGGGTTAACTACAGAGTTATCATATAATCCAGCAATTCCACTTCTAGGTATATACCCAAGAGAAATGAAAACTTATGCACAATTGTTCATAGCAGAGTTATTCATAATAGCCAAAAGTGAAACAACCAAATATCCATCAACTGATTCAAGGATAACAAAATGTGCTATAGCCATATTACAGAATATTATTCAGTCATGAAAATAAGGAAGTACTGATACATACTACAGCATGATGGGCCTTTAAAACATGATACTAAGTGAAGGAAGACAGAAACACACAAAGTCACATGACTTTTACAGGCAGACCTTGCTTCATTGCACTTAACCAATATTGTGTTTTTCTACGAACTGAATCAGGTTTGTGGCCACCCTGAATAAAGCGAGCCTATCAGTGCCATTTTTCCAATAACATTTGCTCAATTCAGGTCTCTGTGTCACATTCTGGTAACTTTCACAATATTACACACTTGTCATATTAGTGTATTTGTTATGGTGATCTGTGATCAGCGATCTTTGATGTTACTACTATGACCTGCTAAAAGCTCAGATAATGGTTAGCATTTTTTTGCAATAAAATATTTTTTAAATGAGGCATGTACTTTTTTTGGATATAATGCACACATAACAGACTGCAGTATAGTTTAAACACAACTTTTATATATACTGGTAAACCAAAAAACTCCTGTGACTGGCTGTATTGCAATACTGACTTTACTGCAGTGGTCTGAAATAGAACATGCAATATCTCCAAGGTCTGTCTGTATATAAAATGCCCAGGATAGACAAATCCATAGAGACAGAGAAACTAACCACTACTGATCTGTGGTTACCAGAGGAAGGGGAGAAGGGGAAATTGGGAAGGTACAGGGTTTCTTCAGGGAGTGATGGAGATGTTCTAACATTAGTTGGTGGTGATGGCTGCAAAACTCTATGAATATACTAAAACCACTGTGGTTGATGTTATGTGAAATCTACCTCAGTAAAACTTGAAAAAAAAAAAACAAGGAATATTAAAGTCTACCTGTCCCCTAGTACCCACCCCCATGAGGAATAATTTTTCTCAACCCCCATATAATTTTACTTTTCTAACTGCACTCACCCCTTTGTACTTTGCATTAAAATTACTGGTGTGCACATAGTCTATCTCCTGTTAGATTGTGACCTCCAAAAGAACAAGCTGTGTCTTATCTCTTTTCCCTTCACAGACCAAAGGCACAGTTTGCCAATGCACTGAACACCCACAATAAGTGAGCTCCCAGCCAGGAACTGGGGACAGGCATCACGAACGAGCCCTGTCCTTCAAGATTTAACCATCAGCCATCCGTGACAGGCTTGCAGACAAATACAGTAAGCCAGTAAACTTTTCCAAGCATCAAGGCAATGGCCTTAATGTGCAGTTGGTGGGAGGAGGGGGGGGGGGGGTCACACAAAGTGGGGCGTGGTCAGTTCTACTCGGAATGGAAATCTAAAGAATTTCCACAGTGAGGAGAACACGCAGAGAGCACTTTCTCCACTGGTGACATTTCAGTATCCAGTTTTTCCGAGTCATTTTTAAGAAATCATTATTTCAACTAAATCGATAGATTCCCACACTGTAAATCAACTATACTCCAATCAAAATTAAAAATAAAATGATAGGTCCCAAGAAAAAAGTATAAAGAGAAAAAGAACAGGAAATGTGAAATATCTAACATGACATTTGTGCTAGTCTTTCCAAATAGCTAGTCATTGAATACTTTTTTTTTTTTTTTTTTTTAAGATTCTCATCCATCATCACACCTTTAAAGTCTGTTCCTACTGCTCCCTAAGTGAGCTTTCTTCTCCAACCACGCTTTCAACCTCGAATGCAACTGCAGCAGGAGCTTTGAGGGTCATCAACTCGGACAGCCACCGCCCCTGAGCCCACCGCCCCCTGAAACGATGGGCGGCGGGGTGAGACGGACTCACTTGAGTTTCTTGAAGGCTTCCTGGCCTCCGGCCACGTAGTTGCCCCCGCTCTGGATCTGGTCTAGCTTCCAGACGCGGTGCCCGGTCCGCGGGGTGTAGATGTTCCGAACCGCTCCGAAGGGCGCCTGGACGCCGCCCGTCACCTCCTTGAGGAAGACGTCGAAGCTGGACACCTTCTTCTCGTGGAAGACGACGCGGCGGCCCGTGAAGAAGGGGTCCCCGTTGCGGTACACCAGCACGCTCTTCACGACCGGCTGCGACAGGTGCCCGGACCTGGCACTGGTGCGGCTCATCTTCCCCTCGGGACGCCCGCGCGGCTCGCTTCTCCGGGGGGAGGCACCGCGGCTGCCCCAGCGGCCTCACCGCACACGCGCGGCGCGGGGTCGCGTCCTGAAACAAACGCGAAACAGACAAGCCCACGGGCGACCGCGAAGCACCCGCGTGCGCCCGGCGTCCACCGGGCGGAGACCCTGCCGCTGCAGGACTCACCGGGCACGTTCAAGTAGTTCACCCGAGTCTGCACCACCAATCAGACCTGTGCGCGCGCACACCTGTTTCTCTCGCTACCGGCGGAATCAAGGTGTAACCACCTCTGCACCGGAGCTGCGGCAGGGGCGGGAAACAGGCAGACTGCGTGTGCCCGGGTGGGAGAGAGGTGGGAACACACAACACATGCACCAACTATATAATTATAAATAAGCTGAAACTTCTTTCCTGGCTCCCACTTCTCAATCTCCTGTTTGTTCCCGAAATCAAGTAATTAGGGTTTGCGCTGAAGCTGCCCAGCTTTTTCTTCGCTGGGAGATAAATGCCTAAAGTGCACTGAGAGAGGAGAGTCGAGCGTCCGAGACCCCTCGCCCCCGCCCCTCCCGCAGCCAAGACCTGCACCGCCCCCAGCGAAGCTCCCGTGGGCATCCTTTGAACACTGCGAACAGGAGCGCGCAATCAAGTCCCAAGGTGGGGTGGCGGGGAGGGGGGGGTCCCCGGGAGGCGCCCGCGGCCCGGGTACCTACCGACACAGGAGGGCGGGGACGGGGTGGGGGTGGAGCGGGGGCACGGCGCTGCGGCTCGGCTGGCACCGCGGTGAACTCGCCGGGGGCCGCGCCTCGCTCCTGCTGTTCCTCCCGCAGCCGTTGCCTCTGCGGGCCTCCCTCATCCCAGGGGGAACGGAGTTGTTATTTCCCGCCGTTTCCATAGTAACTGCAGCCCCGCGCAGGGAGCGGAGTCGGCGAAGTAGGCCTGGCGCGCTCGCGGAGCCCTTGGGCTTTGCCCCGGGCGTCCGGGAGAGACTCGAGAAAGTGAGCGTTTTAGGGGGAAGAAGGGGCAGCCCGGGTCGCAGTATCAAGTAGCCACTCTATAAACGGACGCCTGTTGGGTGCCTGGCGCTGCGCTAGAAGTTGGGGGATACAGCGGTGTAGAGAAAAACCTAGCTTTTTTGAGTCCCTACCCTGTGCGTGTGTAGTTTTATAGCAAGAAAAAGAACCTACATCCCATGGGGTTTGTGTAGATTGGATCCCTGTATGGGTAAGAGTCGGACACAACTGAGCACCTGAACTGAACTGGTGCGTTAAGAAGTGCCTGGGTTGTTAATTGATTATATTTCAATATAAAATAAAAGGCTTTTTCTTTTTTTTTTTAAAAAAAAAAAAAAGAAGTGCCTGGGACCGGGAGGCTGGGGGCTGGGGTGAGAACTTTGGGAAAGGGGTGCTTTGTCCAGGCTACTCTGGGACATATATATTGTGGAACAAGAAAATGTTCTTTAAAAAGGTGAAATCTTCCAGCCTGTCTCTGCCAATGTTCCCCTATTCCTCCTAAGACATCAGTACTATGTGTCACGTGCAAATACCATTACAGGCCATACCTAATTCATAATCTATGAATAAAAATTATGTTCATAAATAACTACCATTAATTGAACACTTACCATGTGCATTCTGTGAGGTGCTTTAGATAGATCATCTAATGTTCAGAGCCTTCAGAGGTAAACATTCTTCTCTCCGATGAGGAAACACAAGTAGAGAAGCCTCAGGTCACATGGGAAAATTCAAACCCAGCTTTCTGTAATCCCAGGACCACTTTAACCACCATGACATACCATCTGAGAGATGAATGTCTGAGACATTGCAATCTGGGGCAGAAGCGTTTTTAAGTAAAGTTACTTAATACATCAATGCCTTGAAAGTTCACAGTTTTCAAAAGACCAAAGAGAAGAATATAGAGGGAAAATAGAGGAAGGAAATTTTGTGAGCTGATTGTGAAGAATACAGGTTCGACTTCCCTGGTGGGCCAGTGGTTAAGAATCTCCCTGCCAATGCAGGGGGCACAGGGTTCAATCCCTGCTCTGGGAAGATTCCACAGGCCACTGGCTGGCTGGGCCTGGGCACCACAACTACCAAGCCCACACTCTAGAGATGGACAGCCACAACTAAAGAAAGCCCGTGGGCAACAACAGAGACCTAGGGCAGCCAAATAATTTAAAAAAACAAACAAAAAAAAGGATTATTAAGAATACACAGGTTGAGAGGAAAATATCAGTGAAGATGGGCTGCCAAACGGTAAATAGGACAGAAAATCAGTTTGGGGAGGGGAGAACGGCAGTAAATCTAGCACCCCACCAGACCACCTAAACCTCCCTACTCCCATACCCATACCAGCCCAGAGCAAAATAAAAACACATGGCCTCTTGCTCAAAAGTTCAAAACTTCAAGATGGCAGCAGCAGAACAATAAACTAAGCACGAGGATCTTCCAGGCGTGAACCCTTGTCGCCAGCCCAGGAGGCAGCCCCACATCTGGATTCTAATGCCTCCCCCAACGGTACCTCTAGCCCAGGTTTGTCAGTACCTCTTGAGCCCAGACTCATTTATCCAGTTGCCTCTTAGACAGTGATATGGTGATAAATGTTTAACTACTGGTTTGCAGAGTGGGGAAGGCCTTGATTCACAACATTTGCCAACTTTTGTAATTTCAGTAGCACAAACCAGGCCAATTTCCAGCTCCCATATGACATCCCTGGAGGCATGAGTTATGCTGTCACAGGTATGCTATTTTCTCCATATAGATGCAATAGACATCTAACAAAAGAAAAGCAAAGTGAAATCACTCAGTCGTGTCCGACTCTTTGCGACCCCATGGACTGTAGCCTACCAGGCTCCTGTGTCCATGGAATTTTCCAGGCAAGAATACTGGAATGGGTTGCCATTTCCTTCTCCAGGGGATCTTCCTGACCCAGGGGACAAACCCAGGTCTCCTGCACTGCAGGCAGACACTTTACCATCTGAGCCACCTGGGAAGCCCAATAGAAATCTAACCTCAGAGATAATAGTAAAATGGAGGTGGTGATGAGTTTTGAGCCGTTATTATCTTTGTTTTTTAAATTTATTTAATTGTACGTTTATGTAATTTAGTTTTTAATAATGACCGTGTTTAAAATTCTTGGAAATTTAACAGTTGAGTCTTGCAAGTCAGTAGAAGGTGGTTCTCAGCCCATCCTTTCTCCTAGACAACATCCTTAGACCATCAGAAAGGCAGTCTGGACTCAGAATGCTCACAGGAGCTCATATTTTCCTCAAAATCTCTTTTCCTAAGATCCTTATCTCCATGAATGGACCCCCATCTACCCCATTTGTTCAAAGCTGGAACAATCACATGAGTAAATAGGCTAATTCTTATTTAGAAGGAAGATAGAGATGGAAGAAAGGGGGAGGGATGGGGGAGAGAAGTAAGAGAAGGAGGAGGAACTGGGAGGGGGGCGGAAGAGGAAGATTTGGAGTGTTTGGGCATGCATGCTAAGTCGCTTCAGTCCTATCTGACTCTGCATCCTCCTGGACTGTAACCTGCCAGGCTCCTCTGTCCATGGGATTCTCCAGGCAAGAATACTGGAGTGGGTTGGCATGCCCTCCTCTAGGGGATCTTCCTGACCCAGGGATCGAACCCATGTCTCGTATGTTTCCTGCATTGGCAGATGGGCTCTTTACCGCCACCTGGGAAGGAGTATTTGTGGGCATTCAGCAAAGAAGAGATGAATGGGGGCAATAGCAATTGGGTGGGGCCTCCCAGGGGAGATGAATCTTGAGGTGGGCCATGAAGAATTGACTGGATGTGATACAGTGAAGAGTTGGAAAGGAAGTTAAAGGAATCTTCATGAGGAAAAGAAGAGAAGCAAGGACAGTATGGAGAAGTAAGCCAGGGAAGAATCCAAAGGGCAGATAGTTGTCTCTGACCCAGGCCTGGCCCAAGAGATGGTGGGTGGGGAGGCCTGTGTCTACTGGGGGAGCCTGAGGTGAAGGTCTGGAGAAGGACATGGCAACCCACTCCAGTATTCTTGTCTGGAGAATCCCATGGATAGAGGAGCCTGACAAGCTACAGTCCATGGGGTCACAAGGAGTCAGACACGACTGAGCAACTAAGCAGCGGGTGAAGGTCAGTGATGCTGGAGGCAGAGTCCAGCAGAGAGGGCCCCAGACGCCAGGAGAAATCAGAGGCTGCCAGAGGAGGCCCAGCCTGTGGTGGCCAGTGTCCGCTCTGAGGAGTGTCAGAGCCTCCTGAGTTCCTGAGCCATCTCGAGGAATCCAGGTTCTATGCTCCTGTTTTGTCGGGAACGGCCCACAGTGATTGGAGAAACCCCCGCTGTTCAACGTCTCGCGCTGAACTTTGTGGCATCTGGGATTCCCTAAGAATAAGGAGGATGTGGGCTTCCACTGCCTTCACACCGTGATCCTGCGCCTGGGCTCGGACGTCCCTGAAGCTTCCCTCCCTGTGGGCTGAGGTTAGAAACCCTGCAAACCATATGCCCAGAGGCCCCATTAGAGTGTGCAGGAGAGCTGGGAGTATGGCTGCACCCCAGGAGGGACCTACGGAGGCTCCCTCCAGCTGAGGGCCCTGTGAGTCAGGGTTCCTCATAGCATGACAAGAAGAACCCCAGCATGCTACCTGCATGAGGGGAACAGGTCACCTGGGAGTGGGCTCAGGGTACAATCCTACTTTGCGCATCTCTAGGGACAAGAGGTGCTCTCTAAGACAGAGGATAACATACAATAAATAAAGATATAAGTACTGCCATTTTCTCTGCATGGACTGCTTAGGTACCCAGTTTTTAAGTATAGTTGTGTCTTCCTTTTTTAATAGAGGAAAGGATGTTGCTCGGTTCTTTCTTCTTTTTAATTTTTTAATTTATGGCCGTACTGGGCCTTCATTGCTGCATGGGCTTTTCTCTAGTTTCGGCGAGTGGGGGCTGCTCTTCGTTGCAGTGTGCGGGCTTCTCACTGCGGTGGCTTCCCTGGCTGCAGATCACAGGCTCTAGGGTGTGCAGGCCAGTAGTTGCCACACGTGGGGTCAGTAGTTTCCGCTCCCAGGCTCTTAACAGAGGCTCAATAGCTGAGTGGACGACAGAGGATGAGGTGGTTGGCTGGCATCACCGACTTGATGGACATGAGTTTGAGTAAGCTCCAGGAGTTGGTGATGGACAAGAAAGCCTGGCGTGCTGCAGTCCATGGGGTCGCAAAGAGTTGGACATGACTGAGCGACTGAACTGAACTGAACGGGCTTAGTTGCTCCACGGCATCTTCCCAGATCAGAGATCGAACCCGTGTCTCCTGCATTGGCAGGCGGATACTTTACCACTGAGCCATGTTCCCCTCATTAGAAAGGCCTTCCCTGATAGCCTTATGTGAAGTATCCGTTAGTCACTGTAGGTCACAGCACACCTTCTGTTTCCCATTTGTAGCACTTGCCCCTCCGCAGAATGTTCAGGAGAGTGGACCATTGTCAGATCTCTGACTGCTCTATATGAAGTACTGAGAACAGTGCCTGGCATAGAGTTGAACAGATGAATATTTGTATGTGTGTGTGTGTGTGTGTGTGTGTGTGTGTGAAGAGAGAAAAGGCAGTAGGAAAGAGAAAGGAAGGGAGCAAGAGGGGAGGAGGCAGCAGAGAAAGGAAGGTGTCCTAGCTCAGGTCTCCACTGTGTCCCCTACAGGGATTCACATATGTCTGAGTGCATCTAGTTGGACCCACCAGGAATGTATCCTTAGGAAAAACTAAGGCATCACTTGAAAATAAATTCATCCTAAAGTAAAGGACTGTAAGAGAAGTCAACCCTGTAACAAAGGCTAGATCATGGGAGAGGGGCAATCTGAAGTTTAGCATCTCATCTGCCAGATTCCAGTCCCCATGTGCTCGTTACAGGGAATTGGATGTGGCTATCAGCTAAACTTGACATCATTATTTCACTGCAAATTCTATAAAGCGTTGAGCACAAACAGCTCTTCTTTTATGCTGTCTGCAAAATGTAACGTGGAAAGGAGATGGAGAAGGCATGCTCCGGCAGGGAGCAGAGTCACCTTGGCAGTGTCTCCCTGGACCCTGTGGGCTGTAACCTAGCATCCATGGCGCTGGGACCTGGCAAGAGACAGCATCACCCCATAGAGGTGATGGTACCCAGGTGGCGGTACCTGGCTTCCCAAGCAGTAGAGGCCTCAGTAGGAAAGAATACCAAAAGGAAGGAGCTCCAGCAGGGAATGAGGGCCATGCAGAGACGGGACAGGCTTAGAACTCACTCCCTAGGAACTCCTAAAAGTAACTGGGGGACATTTCAGGGGGACAGTTATGGGGCTGCACATGCATGTTTCATAGGAAGCAAGAGCCTGCCAAACTGTGCCTTTATCATCTTGACCAGTTTCACCCCCTGACCTGATACGACCTGAGAAAATATAGGGGTTTGAGACCCTGAAAGTGAGGGAGAGAGGTACATGCAAAAAAATTAATAGAACCTAGTAATGCTGAAAAAGGCAAGAGAGTAACTGTTTTAAATTTCAGTGTGGGATTTTTTTTTTTAAAGATAAGTGAAAGTTGCTCAGTCATGTCTGAAGCTTTGCAACCCCATGGACTATACATTCTGTGGAATTCTCCAGGCCAGAATACTGGAGTGGGTAGCCTTTCCCTTCTCCAGGGGATCTTCCCAACCCAGGGATTGAAGATAAACAACTCTCTATTAGAGAGTTTCATGTGGAGATTCTGAGATGCAGATCATATCTGCTTTATGATTGCTTCACACACGCCACTTCTGGAGATCTCATTCTAAGGGGTATGATTAATGAGATTCTTTGGCCAATAAGGCCACTTGTAAACTACAAAAATCCTCAGAGGGATTCATCAATGCCCTGTATGCCTTCTGGAGGTGTTTAACTAGCCACCTGGAGGATTTCCCTGTCTCTGGACAATTATTTCACAGCAAGGAAGAAAAAAAATCGCATGAGGTTTCCAACCAGTCAAATTCACTGGAGTCAATAAACATGTCAGATTTAGGAAAGACTTGTATCCATTTCACAGGGATGGTCTCAAGATGGATTTTAGCTTGCTTCACTGAAAATGCCAATATATTTCAAAGTAGATTGGTTGTATGGTTTTATTTATACATGATACTTAAAACCTGGTTTTGAATCTTGGCTCCATCACTTGGTAGCTATGTCATCAGGGCTCTGTTACTTTACTTTTCTAAGTCTTAGTTTCCTCATCTATAAAATGAACAACCAAACACTACTCATACAGTATTAAAAGAGATCATGATTAATCCATAGTGTTTACAAAAGTGTCTGATACACTGTGTCCGACTCTTTGAGACCCCACCGACTGTGGCCCTCCAGGCTTCTCTGTCTATGGGATCCTCCAGGCAAGAATACTGGAGTGGATTGCCATTCCATTCTCCAGAGGAACTTCCCAACCCAGGGATTGAACCCTGGTCTCCTGCATCACATGCACGTTCTTTACTGTTTGAGCTACAGGGAAGACACATAGTACGCACCAAATAAATATCTCATTTTTTTTAAGATAAATCTTTCTTCTTCTCATGTGCAAATGAGTGTGGACAATTTTAGCTACTACACATACAAAGTTTGGCCAGACTCAGTGTAATATAACAGTCAAGTCGGTGGTGCTAGTGGTAAAGAACCCACCTGCTGATGCAGGAGACATAAGAGATGCAGGTTCGATCCCTGGGGCAGGAAGATCCCCTGAAGTAGTATATGGCAACCCACTCCAGTATCCTTGTCCGGAGAATCTCATGGGCTGGTGGGCTGCAGTCCATAGGGTCACAAAGAGTCAGACACAAGTGAAGCGACTTAGCGTATATGCAGTAGAATATAACAGACCAGAGAGAAACAGTCCTGCTTAGGGTTTAGTCTCAAGGCCACTTGCATCACTACCCCAAGATGGATAGTATCAGCACCCAGCCCAGATCCTCTCAGATCCCTGTGACCCCGTGTGTCCTACCCCTGACTTCTATGTGCCACACCTGTGACTCCTTCGCAGGCAGGCTTGGGCTCCTGGAGAAGCAGCATTTGGACTGTTGAGAGCTGGAATGCCTGAGAGTTTACCCTTGCCCACTCCCACCTCCATCTGTCACCTACCACCACCCCACACATACCCTTAACCTGTGACCGACCAGTGCAGGAATATGAAAGCCCACCTCCCTTGCTTTAGGTCGGGTTAACCCTCAAGCATAAAGTACACTTCACAGCTCCCCTGTGGAATCAAGTTGGAGCCACTCTCAGTGGGATATTGCCTGAAATTCCACCCTTACCTGGCTTCTTACCAGTTACTTTAAATAGCACTGCCCATTCTGACTCTCTAATCTTCTGACCTGGACCTTAGCTGCCTAATGCATTCATTCATTCATTATCAAATACTAGCTCAGAACCTACTCCAGGCAAAGCTCTGTTTCTCATTTATGTAGTCAATATTCTGTCCTTTCTACACCTTCTGTGCGCTAATTTCCTCTTCTTCAAAGTATTCCAGACACATTGGGTCAGGACTCACCCTAATGATAATTACCTCTTTTGTTGTTCTGCTCTTTAGTCACTAAGTCATGAGCGACCCTCATTCACCCCCATGGACTGTAGCCTGCCAATCTCCAGTCCATGTGATTTCCCAGGCAAGAATATTTGAGTGAGTTGCCATTTCCTTCTCCAGGGGATCGTCCCATTCCAGGGATCTTGAACCCAGGTCTCCTGCATTGGCAGACAGATTCTGAGCCACCAGGGAAGCCCCAATTATCTCTTTAAAGATCTCCAAATAGAGTCACATTCTGAGGGAATGGGGCTTAGGCCTTCAATATATGACTTTCTAAGGAAGTATACAGTTACGCTCATAACGTACATCATTTGTAATTCAAGTAGTGCTAATTCTAGCAAATCATCACTCTATTTTACACATTGTTCTAAAGAACGACTAGTTCACATCTGTTGGGCTTTCCAGGTGGCGCTAGTGGTAAAGAACCTACTTGCCGTTGCTGCAGACGTAAAAGACGTGGGTTCGATCCCTGGGTTGGAAAGATTCCCTTGGAGGAAGACACAGCAACCCACTCCAGTATTCTTGCCTAGAGAATACCAAGGACAGAGAAGCCTGGCAGGCTATAGTCCATAGAGTTGCAGAGTCGGACACGACTGAAGTGATTTAGCACACACAGGTCATAGTTTAAACTCAAGCTGAGTTTAAAGCTGATGATGAATGGAAAACACTAACCATCAAATGTGTCAGCAAGCCTTTAAATACTAGTTCAGCAGCTGAGGCACCAGTGAGGGATACGGCACAATTGGAACTACAGTGATTTCCAATTCATTCAGTCAAGTCATTACCAAATTTACTCACACTTTGATTTGTTTCCATGTATCTGATGGCAATATACATCATTTGTATCATCGATTTGTTTTCTTCTTATACACTAGAGCTTCTGGAAACTGAAGAACGAAGTACCACGCTATTTTACAGAAAACCAGAACCCCCTTGAAACTTGATCAGTTATGACAACTGAGGACGAGAGCAAAGAGCTTCACTTTTGAAAGGATTTCTGCCTCAGTGGGAGGTGTAAGAAGCTGCTAGCCTGACTTTGCTTGCCTGCAGGACAGCTGGAAGCAGATGTAATGTTGATACTTTCAAGTAATTGCACTTACAACACAATCTACTCTCTTCTGCAAGGAGTCTGTTGTGATACTTTGATTCTTAGACTAGAAAAGCTGTTTAAACAAAGTACTTTCCCTTCCATGGTGATTTAACTGTCCAACTATGGGGAGAAAAATTAAGCTTTCACAAACCTAGGTAACTTAAGCTCAAAATCCTTTCAACACTTCAGGCAATTCTCCATTCCCTTCACCTTAAATGATTTTTGTCACTCTCAACAGGAGCAAGACTCCCTTTGATGCGGAGTTAATAAAAATTGTTAACTCATTTTCTTCAGCTTGATGCTACAAACCAGCAAATAGTTTAAGAATGGTTTCACTATGCCAAACTAAGTTTGTTTTTCTATCTCCCGGTCCTCAGTTGTCTATATGCATAATCATTAAGTAACTGGGTATAACTATCTTACCTACATAAGTCAGGAGTGATATTTTAAAAATAAATTTGTGTGTGTGCTAAGTCGCTTCAGTCGTGTCCAACTCTCTGTGACTCCATGGACTGTAGCCCATCAGGTTCCTGTCTGTGGGATTCTCCAGGCAAGAATCCTAGAATGGGTTGTCATGCTCTCCTCCAGGGGGTCTTCCCCACCTGTGCCTCTTAGGTCTCTTATATTGGCAGGCGGGTTCTTTAGCACTAACACCACGTGGGAACCCCAAAATAAACAAATTCAAATATAAAGAAATTTAAAATAAGCATATTTATATTTGAATATAAAGAAATAAATTAAAAATAAATAAAGCCAAACTTAGCAATCAGTTAATATCTTTCCCCAGACCCCCACACCCCAAAGAATTCAAAGTACTCTGGCCTCTGACTAGCTTACTGCCTCTCCAAGTTATTATTAGATTTCATTAAAGTGAAAAGTAGAATAATGCTCACCTAAGTTTGATTTCTTGTTGTTGTTGGTCAACCATGCTAATCCTTTTGTAACTCAGATTTGGAGCAATAGAACAATGAAAGTCGGTTAGTTCTGTCTCCAACATTCCAGGGGTTTCTTTCATGTTTTCACACTACTAACGGACTACATTTCTCCACAGATTGTAATTCTACACAAACTCAGAACAGTTCTCTTTTCTTTCCTTTTTTTTCATAGCAAAATGAGAAGCACTGTCCTTTAACACCAACAAGTGAGCTTCAGTGGCAAAGTGCCTGCCTCCCTCATCATTAAAAGGTTACTGCTGGGAAAATCTTAGATGTCTAGTTTGAACTAACAACTTTTTCAGTATTTTAAAGGATTTTCCTTAGGTTGCTGATAATTACTGAGGTAAAACAGTACTATCTCTTAGTACCTGGGGAGGGTTTTGTTTTGTTTTAGGGTCAAATGTGGTATTTATAATAAATAGGAGATTTTGATGAAGGAAACTACCCCCTGCTGTGAACAAGCAAGAGAGAAGTTAACCATTACAAAGGAACGGTTTTGCAGGAAATTATGTCACTAATACAGAAGTTACTGGTTAACTGCAGTTCGGTTTCTGAATTAGTGGAAACAGCTGCATTAGGGAACTACGATGTTCTGATGTTATTTAAAGTTTGGGAATTCTAACTTAAAAAATTTTTATCACTCACTAAGACTAGCATAAAAGCCAGGTGGCTCAGTGGTAAAGAAAGAATCCACCTGCCAATCTAGGAAACGTGGGTCAGGAGGATCTGAAGAAGGAAATGGCAACCCACTTCTGTATTCTTGCCTGGAGAATCCCATGGACGGAGGAACCTGGCGGGCTACAGTCCATGGGGTCCCAGAAGAGTCGGACACAGCTTAGCACACACGCCACACCATAGAAGATGGCATCATTAAGGCTAGATGCCCTAACGTTTTTTATTCACATATATCGATTTCTAACTTAGTTATAAACTACTGAAGTTTCAGTGATTGCACAATATAACATTTTTTCAACTCTCCGTTTTATGACCTATTTGATCACTTCCCAATGACATGTTCAAATAGCGAAACAAGACCGTACTGAGTGCAGATTTGAAAAGCACTGAAAACATCCTTGTGAATGGAAGACAAGATTTAAATACCATTTAAATTAAAATGCAGTAAAAGCTTTTCCTAGGAAGACCCCAGGGAGTTTCCTGGTGGTCCAGCGGGTAGCCCTGTGCAGTCTCGGTGCTGAGGGCCCAGGTTCAATCTCTGGTTGGAGAACTCGGATCTTTTGAGCCTTGCAGAGAGCACGGTGTCTAAAAACAAGAACGAAAGATCCCAGCACGCCCTGTGCTGTGCTTAGTCACTCAGACGTGTCCAACTCTCTGCAACCCCATGGACTGTAGCCTCCTCTGTTTCCAGGCAAGAGTACCAAGTGGGTTGCCATACCCTTCTCAGCACACCCTGAACCCTGCCTAACTAATTTTTTCCCACGATTAACTCAAATTTAGTCTGAAAGAGACAAATGGCAAAACAAGTTCAGAAATTTTACTCAGGCCAGAAGGGAGAGGAAAAAAGAAACGAAAACCATCATATGACATGTATTTATGATATACATTTTTTCCCCCACCATCTTTGCATCTGTGAAATGAGGATGAAACAGAAATGGGGTTTAGCCAGTTCACCATCAGCTAAACCTGAAAGCCATTCCCTACACTTTCTGGTAAACTTCAATTATGCCATCTGTATTAATAAGCTGGATCCTGGGAAACCTTTCCCTAGGCATTAGGGTTACATTAAAAATGTCTGGATGCATGTCTATCAGTTTCAGAAGTTCACTTCCAGGTCTGGTAAACTGGGAAAGGTCTAGAACATCCCAGCCTTCTTGAAAAAGTGTGCCTAAGTTCTAACATCTTCCTAGATGATTCATATCTGAATGTGGCTTCCCTTAGTAATGGCAGAGGGTGTAAGAAGTGCAAGCTTGGTTCTTTAAAAGAATAAAAAGTAAAGTAAAGTTTAACATGGAACAGCAGACTGGTTCCAAATAGGAAAAGGAGTATGTCAAGGCTGTATATTGTCACCCTGCTTATTTAACTTATATGAAGAGTACATCATGAGAAATGCTGGGCTGGAGGAAGCACAAGCTGGAATCAAGATTGCTGGGAGAAACATCAATAACGTCAGATATGCAGATGACATCACCTTTATGGCAGAAAGTGAAGAAGAGCTAAAGAGCCTCTTGATGAAAGTGAAAGAGGAGAGTGAAAAAGTTGGCTTAAAGCTCAACATTCAGAAAACTAAGATCATGGCATCCGGTCCCATCACTTCATGGCAAATAGATGGGGAAACAGTGGAAACAGTGGCTGACTTTATTTTTCTGGGCTCCAAAATCACTGCAGATGGTGATTGCAGCCATGAAATTAAAAGACGCTTACTCCTTGGAAGGAAAGTTATGACCAACCTAGACAGCATATTAAAAAGCAGAGACATTACTTTGCCAACAAAGGTCCGTCTAGTCAAGGCTATGATTTTTCCAATGGTCACATATGGAAGTGAGAGTTGGACTATGTAGAAAGCTGAGCACCGAAGAATTGATGCTTTTGAACTGTGGTATTGGAGAAGACTTGAGAGTCCCTTGGACTACAAGGAGATCCAACCAGTCCATCCTAAAGGAGATCAGCCCTTTCAGGGTGATCAGGGTATTCATTGGAAGGACTGATGTTGAAGCTGAAACTCCAATACTTTGGCCACCTGATGTGAAGAGCTGACTCATTGGAAAAGACCCTGATGCTGGGAAACATTGAGGGCAGGAGGAGAAGGGGATGACAGAGGATGAGATGGTTGGATGGCATCACTGACTCGATGGACATGGGTTTGGGTGGACTCCGGGAGTTGGTGATCGACGAGGCCTGGCATGCTGCGGTTCATGGGGTCGCAAAGAGTCGGACACGACTGAGCGACTGAACTGAACTGAACTGAACAAATTATACACCATGTCATGCAAGGTTTTACTCTACTTAACTCTTATCTCCCCTACTCTAAATTTCCTGAGAGTAAATTTTCACCAAACTTGCCATATCATTCTTGGCTATTGCCTGGAGCCAATTCAAGCACATGACAATATGAAGTACATGTACATTTATTTATGGAAGAATACAGAATAAGGTCTATTATCTTCAGAAGCCAAAATTGTAAACATTTTGACAGATGCTAAATGTTTATACAAAATTTTAAACTGTTCCTTTATATTAAATACCTTTTCAATACACCCATAGTTATTAGTACATCAGGGTGGAGAATGCACCAGTTTTCAGACGTTCACCATGTGTTTTCTCCAAAGATGGTAGTTCTAGCACTTTTATTCTGAGACATGCTTTAAAACATCTCTGTGGTGCCACAATCTTTCATCTACAGGGGTGTATGGACAGGCCACTCAAGATGGCTGTTCTCTTGCTCTCTGGCCCCACCAGGGCCTGCTTCTGCTGCTGCTAAATAGCTTCAGTCATGTCCAACTCTGTGCAACCCAAAGGACTGACTGCAGCCTGCCAGGCTCCTCTGTCCGTGGGATTCTCTAGGCAAGAACACTGGAGTGGGTTGCCATGCCCTCCTCCAGGGGATCTTCTGGACCCAGGGATCAAAGCCAGGTCTCCTGCATTGCAAGCAGATTCTCTACTGCTGGGGCAGGAGGGAAGTCCCACCTACACCCTATTCACATGACTGACCTTCCTAGGAACTTAGCCCAGGCCCCAGCTATTGATAGCTTATCAAAAGGGCAGTGAGGGGCATGCTGCCTTGCTGATTTGCCTGGTTAACTAATAAGCCCAACTGGTAATAACTAATAACCCCTATAACTGGTAATCTCCCCTTCCCCCCAAGAGCAAAGACTGCCACCAGATCCTGCCCCCCTTCCACAACACACAGTGGGGTGTAGCCTTAGGACCTTGCTTCAGTTGTGTAAGCTCCCCCATCCTGTAAACCTCTGATATCTCTGATTGCTGACTTGGCTGTTTCTTCGGTCTTGAAGCTAGCCGGGCAAGCACAGGCATTATCGTGCTATCTTACACTACTGGTTTCAAAAAATGTAATTGAGAAAATAAATGAAGTGGCAAGAGGGTCTGAGCTTAAGTTTTTAAAACTAGAGATGTGCTTAGATTCTTGATGTGTAAACTCGTTTATGGTGGTTGATTTTATTTGTCAACTTGAAACGGGCCGCGCAAGTTAAACATTATTTCTGGGCATCTTCGAAGGTGCTTCCAAATGAAACTAGCATTTCAATCAATGAACTCATTAAACTGTTCTCCCCAAGGTCGGTGGGTGTCATTCAATCCACTGAGGGCCTGATTAGAAAATAAAAAGCAAAAGAATTCACCTTCCCCACCCCCCCCACCCCCACCACCTTACTATTTGAGCGGAACATTTACTCTCATCTTCTCCTGCCCTTAGATAGGCATTTATAGCATCAGCTCCCCTGTTCTCAGGCCTCAGACTAAACTGTCTCTCCAGCTTTCCAGGGTCTCCAGCCTCCAGATAGCAGTTCATGAGACTTCTCAGGCCTCATTATTGTGTGGGACAATTCCTCATAATAAATCTCCTTTTATCCTTTTGGTTCTAATTCTCTGAAAAATCCTAACTAGTATACCAACTGTTTTTGATTTCTGTATTAGGAATTCCCTGCATCGCTGAACTCTGTGGGACAAACGTGTACTCCAATAGTTAATAAGTAAGCAAGCATTGGAAGAGTGCTCCCTCTTGTGGCCAAATTTCTTGAAAAATTTCCAGCAAGGGAACGCACCCTCTTGCAGACCCCAGGTGTGTTGTGGTCCCAGACCTCAGAGAAGCCCCTTCCCATTACAGGTACAGGAAAGTGATTTTAAAAAGCTGGGATTTTGGTTTTGGATAATGGACACAAATCAGGACACACCTTTAAGTCATAAAAATAAGGAAAAAATGGAATTCAGTGCTGGAGTCTGATACTATTAGATTTTCACTTTTTAATGTCTACCACATGTGAAGAATATGTCTAGAAACATCAAAAAGGACATATGTTCTAAAGGCAAAAACAGTCTTGGGGTTTGTGGATTCTTCTCCTTATTATAAAATACAGTAAGTAGCTCTCGATGATGAGTGATTTTTGCCCCCCCAGCAGAGAGTGGTAATGTCTGGAGACTGGAACCTACTGGGTAGACAAGAAGAATGCAACTAAGCAACCCACAATATACAGGACAGCCCTCACCTGCAAACTATCTGGTTCAATATATCAATAGAGCTAAGATTTAAAAAAAAAACTGAAATAAGAATATTCTTATGAACTCAGTCTCATATATGACTACATACTTTTGGATTATGCATTTTGTCTTGTAATATATTTACAATGTTTAGCCATTGTTCTTCAAAATAGAAAATACATTTGGATGTGTTGGTTGCTAGCTACAGTGAGATAGAAATTCAGATATTCTCTCTCAGCGAAATGCTTGGAGAGTGAAGTTTTTAGATTAACTCCAGGTGGGCCTGAAATATTTTCATTAGAAAAACATGCCTGCTAGCAACAGGTGTATTGAGAGCTGGAGAAAAGAGAAAAGATTGACTGCAACATGGTTAGTTACCCCTCTGGCAACCAAGGAAAACCAATTCATTTAGGACCAGGAGCCCCAGTCTGGGATCCCTGAATCCTTAGGCTCTCTGAAAATAAGAAGAGTCTGAAAGCTATTTTCAACATTTTAAAAATGCTGTAATAACAGTTGAACATGTATAAGAAAATGCCAGACTAAAATGAAAACAGTATGTAGATGCTTATCATACATACAAGTTCATCTCATCTGACATAATATTGTAGGAATTTGAAGATCCTTGGGGACAAAATAATACAAGGAGTTCTTTGTGGTTAACAGAAAGTTAGAAACTACTGCCTAAGGAAACCTAGCAGTTGAGATAAGTGTGAAGAAATAAAATCCTACTACAATATTGCACTGATTTTTTTCCCTCTAGTTTACTACTTGCAGTGCTTAAGCACACTGCTTGGTTGTTGTTTAGTTGCTCCATCATGTCCGACTCTTTGCGACCCCATGGACTGTAGCCCACCAGGCTCCTCTGTCCATGGGATTCTACAGGCAAGAATACTGGAATGGGTTGCCATTTCCTTCTCTGGGGGGATCTTCTCAACCCAAGGATCAAACCTGGTTCTCTTGCGTTGGCAGGCGGATTCTTTACCACCAAGCCACCAGGGAAGCCCAGTACAGTGCTTGGTATATAATGATAAATTCAAATATTCTGGCTTAAGCCGGGACTTTAAAAAGAAGTAGAGCCACCTCACCTTCAGAATGGTGGTGATGGCAGTAAAACTCCAAGGGAAACTACAGAGGGATGATGGAACTGACTCCTAAACCCATCACAGAGAACGCTGCTCTCACATCGACCCTGAGGATCTGCATTTGTTTTTAATCAAGAACCCATGGGTTGTTTCCTTGTAGAGCTTAGTGAAATTTAGAGCTGTAGTAATTTCTAGGCCCTCACCATCACTGCTCCACCACCATAGTCAAAAACAGTGTGCTTTCAGGGTAACCCCACTGTTTTATTTGGGGTCACAACTGTTTAGGCCAGCACATGCTAAGAACAGGCACAGAATCCACCCTCCTCAGTCTCCTCTGCTGACTCTTCCTCTGTTCCTCTGATGTTAGTTGATATGCCTTGGAGACTGTGATCTGGACACTTTTCTCCCCTCTTTATTATACCCACCACCCCCAGGCAATCTCCTGCCCTCCCACAACCTCACTTACTACTTATGTGCCAAAGCCCACTCATTTATCCATCTAGCCTAGACCTTCTTCTTAGCTCCAGGCCAACAATCTATTAATAACTCTTTGTTCAGTTGGATATTTACTTGGCAATCTCAACTGGTCCAACATAGAATTCCCAATCTTTCCTCTAAACTATCTCTTCCTCTAGGTTGCCCTCACTCAGTACCCAGCACCGTAACTCACTATTTTACTTCTCCCAGAGTCATGGATAATGGTTTAATTAAACATGTAGTTTATGCTCAGTAAATATCTGTGAGATAAATGCATAAATAAGTAAATAAAAGAGGTACAACAGAGTCAGAGGTGCTGGGGATCATAGGTGCTTCCACAAATGCCAAGATAGGGTATCTGCAGCAGGGCCAGTCACCAGACGCATCATCAGATGCAATTCTCCAGGGAACAGTCTGAGCAGCCGTCACAGAGTTCTTCCACCTCTCACCCAGATGGAGGATACAGAAGGATGGAAAGACTGAAGACTTAGGCACAGGTATCATATGGAAGATTTGGAAAAAGCTGTGCTTGGGAAACCCCACCTCTACCATGACTATCAGGAGAAAGAGGTAGGGAGGGTGTTGTCCTCTCACTCCAGATCTAGCGAGAGGAACCTCTTTAGAGCACTCCAACAGCCTGAAGAGGTCCTAGACTCACACCCGGGCATGGGAGACCAGCCCTGCAGAGAAGTAACTGCATTCTAAAGGTGCGTGGAATCCTTCATGCAGACCTGACATCAGGAAGGTCAATCTGGGTTTGTTTTTAAAAGGATCCTGCCCCCCAAGAGCAGCATGGCCGGAAGAGGGGAACCTGCTTGAGGCAAGAAGGGGCAGAAACTGAAAGTGATCAGGAGGGTCACTGCCCACATCAAAGGAATGCCAATCAGATGTGTCTGGGTGGTAGTGGGGAGGAGGGGGGGGGGGAGGGGAAGAGAGCAGGAGGTGGTCCTCTGGAGATCGCGTGAATGTGCCCACGAGGAAATCAGCTTAAAATCTGCCCTGCCTAGAGAGAGCATGGAGCCATTATTCAATAAACACTTCTGGTTCATTCTTACTTTGCTTCACTGCCCAGCAGAGTCAGAAACAACAGCCATGGAATAAGAAAGGCAGTGGGAAAGGGTTGGGGGGAGCTTCCCAGAATCTCTACCTATACCTCAATTTCCTATTTGTCCCCAGGCCTGACAAGGAGTGCAGAATCAAGTCTTTCCTTTGAAGAGTGAAGCAGCTATTAGTATACTGGCGCTGACATTGTAAATTACTGTAGTTTGTATATAGAGTGGATGTTTTATTTTTATTGAGATATGGTTGATTTACAATATATTAGTTTCAGGTGCAGAGCATAGTGATGCAAAATTTTTATAGATCATACTCCATTTATAGATATTATAAAATATATGTTATATTCCCAGTGCTGTTTCCTGGTAGTTCATTTATTTTATACATAGGTGTTTGTACCTCTTAATCCCCTCCCCTTGACCTGCCCCTTCCTGCTCCCCTCTCCCCATTAGTAACATCTACTTTGTTCTTTGTATCTATGAGTCTGCTTCTGTCTTGTTATATTCATTTATTTTTTTAGATTCCACACGTCAGTGGAAATACATAGTATTTGTCTTTCTCTGTCTGACCTATTTCACTAAACACGATAGGGAGTGGATGTTTTAAATTGCTGAATTGAGATTAGAATGAACATAAGGACTGAGAGACCGGAGAAGTCATGGAACCTGCTCAAGTTTTCAAGAGGCAGGAGAAAGACCAGCCCCACTCAGCAGAATTAAAGAGACAAAAATAAAGTGTCTTCTGTGATTACATCCCACGAGGGCAACGTGCTCCAAGTACAAGCCACAGTGGTTTCAGTGATCAGTTACATAAACTGGGTTGGGCAGAGAAGGGGAAAAGGCCAGGAAGAATATAATCGTTGTGGGTGTAGAGTCTCCAGGAGGCTATGATGTGCATAACTGGGATAACATTTCTGAGGTGAAACAGCTCTGGGTGAGAACCCAGTGTGAGCTTGAGATTAGGTCGCCGACCTGCTTTGAAGTTCAAGAGATAAGGAAAGGGGCTTCCCTGGCGGCTCAGAGGTTAAGAATTCACCTTCCAATGCAAGAGACCTGGGTTCGATCCCCGGTCTGGGAACATTTCACATGCCAGGGAGCAGCTACGTTCGTACATTATAACCACTGAGCAGACGTGCCCCAATCACCGAAGCCCATGTGCCTGGAGCCTATGCTCCGCAACAAGAGAAGCCACCACAATGAGAAGCCCTCACACCGAAATGAAGAGCAGCCCCCATTCTCTGCAACTGGCAAAAGCTAGCACCAAATATCCAGCACAGCCAAGAGAAATAAATCTTTAAAAAAAAAAAATAAATAAGGTAAGTAAAGAGATTAAGGGATCTTAAAGCCAAATTTTTATATAGATGAAGAAATCTTCTTGGATCCTTTCATAGCTTAGGATGAAAGAAAGATGATTATCACTTTCTTTGTGTGTGTGTGTGTGTGTGTTCAGTCGTAACTGTAGCCCACCGGGCTCCTCTGTCCATGGGATTTTTCAGGCAAGAATACTTGAGCGGGTTGCCATTTCCTTCTCCAGGGGATCTTCCCGACCCAGGAATCGAACCCACATCTCCTGTGTCTCCTGTATTGGCAGGCAGGTTCTTTACCACTGAGCCACCTGGAAGGCCTACCACCCTACGAAAACTGCTTTTATGAAGGTGACCAGTGAGCCCCACAGCATCATATCCTATACAGGCAATTCGCATTTCTCACCTAGCAGTAGCATTTGATGTAACTGAGCACTTCATTTTTTAGACACTTTCTTCACTTGATTTCATGGATCCCACCCTCTCTAATTTTATTCCTCCTTCTTGGCCATGCCCTCTCATATTCTTCTGCTGGATTCATCTTCTCTTCTTAACCATTTAATATTAGAAGACCTAGAACTGAATCACAGGAACTTTTCTCTTTGAGAGAAAACTTTTCTCCTAAGAGGAGACACGTGGCTTTAAATATTTCTCAATCCCAAATGTGTATATCTAGCTTCAAAATCTCCCCCAAACTCCAACCTCTTACTCGCTGTCTGTGCTCAGGTATCTATCTGGTAGAGCTCTCAAATTTAACATGTTCAGAAACAAATGCCAAGCCACCGTCTGCTTTACATCTAAATTTGCCCCTCACCAAAATTCCGTATCTCAATAAATGGCATCATGATGGCCCATTTGTTTGAGCCAAAAAAATTTGAAGTTGACTTCTGTGCCTCTTTATTTACATCCCATCTACAAATCTTGTCAACTCAGCCTTCCGTTTATTGCACCAAACCCAACCAATCTCCCCTTCTCCATCACCCCCACCTTAACCCAAATCATCACAATCTCTCTGCTTCCACACTTACCTTTCTATAATCCCACACAGCCAAAACAATCCATTTAAATGTAAATCAGATTTACATCTTTGCTCAAAGTACCCCCCTTCCCATAGCTCCCACCCCTCTCAGATTAAATCCCAAGTCCTTGACATGAATTATAAGGCCATGTGTCTGGCCACATCCCAGAGTTTTTCTAAGGCTTTGTAAAGGTCACCTTAAACAGAGCTGTCTCATCATGCTGGTGACTTAAGTTTTAAGAGTTATCACATACCGTTTCCAAGAAATATCTCTGATGGTATGCACTGTTTTTGAAAGATGTATTTCATCATTGTCGCCCTTGGTTAAATGAAAAATCTACCAGCCATGTACTATATACCCAGGGCTCTTTTCCAGAGTTTCTAAACCCCACTCCACCCCACAGCCAAGAAAGCAGGGCTTGAAGTCCTCCTTTGCCCTCAATGCTCAAGTCGAACATTGCTGCTGCTGCTAAGTCACTTCAGTCGTGTCCGACTCTGTGCGACCCCATAGACGGCAGCCCACCAGGCTCCCCCGTCCCTGGGATTCTCCAGGCAAGAACATTGGAGTGGGTTGCCATTTCCTTCTCCAATGCTTTGAAAGTGAAGTCACTCAGTCCTGTCTGACTCTTCAGGACCCCATGGACCGCAGCCTACCAGGCTCCTCCATCCATGGGATTTTCCAGGCAAGAGTACTGGAGTGGGGTGCCATTGCCTTCTCCAAGCCTCTCTCTACTGGCCTCCTAATCACCTTCAGTCTCAGTACCCTACAGGAAGGGGGAAAAAAAAAAAGATTTTCCCTTATGTTTCTTTAGCTCTGTATTCATACACAGTGATTGAATGGAAATCTGTGAAACTTGTGTCTACCGTGCATTTCTACTTGGAAGGGCAAGTCTATTAACTCACACTTTAAAAATATGCATATATGTTGTATTTAATCAATTCTAAGCCTCACTTCTCATATTTTCAAGGCTGAAATTGAGGTCACTCTTAAATGATACAATTAGCAAAGTTTTTCAGCGACTTTTCCTTCTTGGTGGTATATAAAATAATGGCACCTTGAAATTGACATTAGCTTACATTTGATTAAATACAGAATATAAATCATCCGCGTTTATGTTCCTCCGTCTTCACTAGCAAAAGTTTAATATATCATTCCATATGAAAGTTTACTTTTGCTGCATTAAGCTTAATTATAACATGAGTTGGGAATGGGTAATAACTTCTCACTTTCAAATTGTAGATTGCATCTGTATGAAAATGCTCCAGAAACTGAAATACATTATATATATCCTGCGTATTTTTTCACATTTAAAGATTACTAGTTAATATAAGTAATCAACACTGTACGCGCCGACCAGACCACTGCAAATGCCCAAGGGTCGAACCTAGGCTGGGAAGTTCAACTCACGCAGGTACACGCGCCCCACCCACCCCGGGGCCGGTCCATACACGCTATACAAGTACACACAGGTGCAGAAGGCAAAGCTCTGATTGGCCGAGCGTCACGGGACGCGCACGCAGAGGCCCCTTCGGAGCATGCGCGGGAAATTAGACGCAGGCGCGGCGCGCCAGCGCATGCTCAGTATGCCTCGGTCGCAGCTCGGGCGCCGGCGCGGGGTCGCGAAGTGCCGGCCGCCGCGCCACTGTCCGGCATGAGGGGCTGGGGTCCCGCAGCTCTCTCCTCCTCGCTCCAACGCCATGGAATGCCTGCGGAGCCTGGCCCAGCTCCTGCCCCGCGTGGTGGGGCTGCCCCGGCGCACCCTGTGCGCTCTGGCCTTGGGCCTGACCCCAGGCACTCGCCCCGTCGTCGCCTACCGCCGCGCCACCGAATTGCTCGGAAGGAGGCGGGCCGCGCCGCTGTGCTGGCCCCGCCGGCTCCCCGTGACAGGTACCGCTCTCCCCGCCCTGCAGTTCCGGGACGCCGGGCTTGCGGTGACCCCAGGGCCCGACCCGACCGCCCGAGCCCACGTGGCTGTGGCTGCCCGCCCCGCGGCCTGCTCCGTCCTCGGCCTCCGGGTCCGCTCTTGGGCGCCGAGGTCCTGCCCTCTTGCACAGGTCTGCGGGCGGAGCTGTGTTCCACCAGCTCCGAACTCGACTGAGCATCGCCCCCCCTGGGCTCTGCTAGAGTCCGCCAGTCGTCTGTCCTCCCCACCGGTCCGGCTGCAAACGGCTGAGTCCGCTTGAGAGAAGGTTTTTATTAGTTTAGCTCGCATCCGTCATGATAGTGCCGAAACCAAAATTAGGCTTATCTACCTGGAAATTTTTTTATAAGTATTTCTCCTTTCTATCTCTTTCTTTTGAACGGACACATTTGTCCAGTTCCTCAGAAAAGGGGTAGTGAGGCTGAAGACTTCAGAAACTGCTTCTGAGAAAGATCTAACTTTTCTTCAAGTACTGTGTAACCAGATAGAAGGGGATGGAGGTAGAAGTCTAAGTCCCCGTCTCCCCGCCCCCCCCCCCCCCCCCCCCGCAAATGATAAACCACGATGATACCTTGACATTTTCAGAAGTGTGACAATGTGGGCGCTAATACTGCTCAAAAACCCGAGGCATGTATGGCTTCTCTAAAATGTTCTCAAACAAGTTTTCTCAATTGTACTCAGAATGTTTCTAAAGTAGCTCACTATTTCCACCTGCTTCCTCATACTCATTAGGAGAGTCTTTCCAAATTGGATTACATTGCTGATCTAACCTTTTAGGACAAGCATTGAGATTCAGAATCTCCCTCTGATACCTTAGGGTGAACGATGTCAGATTCATGATCTCTTTAGAAGATTTAGCTTTGGGACCAGAGACCAGACTTGACCACTCAGGACTCTTGTGTGGCGGTTTTATTAAAGTGAGAAAGGGACAGAGAAAACTTTTGATGTAGACATCAGAAGGGGGTGGAGAGTGCCCCACTTGCTAGTCTTAGCAAGGGAGCTGTATACTGTTTTAATTAATTATTACAATAAATCAAAAGAATGTCTCAAGGTTGTAAAGATCTTACCAGACCCACTCCCACAATTTACATTTTAAGATAACAGGATTCAGTTCAGTTGCTCAGTCGTGTCGGACTCTTTGGGACTCCAGGGACTGCAGCTCGCTGGGTCTTCCTGTCCATCACTAACTACTGGAGCTTATTCAAACTCATGTCCATTGAGTCAGTGATGCCATCCAACCATCTCATCCTCTGTCATCCCCTTCTCCCGCCTTCAGTCTTTCCCAGCATCAGGGTCTTCTCAAATGAGTCGATTCTTCACCTCAAAGGTGGTCAAAGTATTGGAATTTCAGCTTCAGTATTAGTCGTTCCAATGAATATTCAGGACTGATTTCCTTTAGGATGGACTGGTTGGAATAACAGGATTAGAATTTAACAATAGAAAGATCTTACCAGACCCACTCCCATAATACACGTTTTAAGATAACAGTATTAGTCAGAAGGTTTTCAGGAAGGAGAAGCTGTCCTCAAGCAGGATATGTTGTTGTTATATAATCCTTAGTACAGAGTTTAAATTGAGTTGTTTTGTATTGTAATCACCAGTTCCAGGCTTAAAGAAAAAAATGTTTTATGTGACTAAGATTAAGGAATGTTGAGGAAAAAAAAGACCTTTGTCCTTTCCTCCTCCTTGAGAACTCCAGACCCCTATCTCCTCTTCAGGAGCCCCAGACCCCTCTCACCTCCTTGGGGACCCTGGACTTCTTATCAGTCTCCCTAGAAATTGACTCTCTCACCTCTAGGTAACACTATCTGACTTGTGACTTATTAGCAAATGCTGATTTGTAGCGCTGTAACTTATATTCCCTCCCTCCATGGGATTCTCCAGCCAAGAATACTGGAGTGGGTTGCCATTTCCTTCTCCAGGGAGGAGCCTACTAGGCTACGATCCACAGGGTCGCAAAGAATCAGATACGACTGAGCGACTTCACTTTCACTTTTATTCAGCTGACCCTCATAAGGTGGTTTGTACAGGGTAACCAACAAACCTCAGATTAACAAATTATGTCTTTGAATGTATAGGAAAGAATAAGATCAAAAATGAGAATATAGCTTCATATTCTATGGATAGGAATTCTGCCCATGCTTCTTGTGTTTAGTATTGTGAACAGTGTACTTTCTCAGCTATTAAATTTACTTGGTTATGCTTGAGAGCTTTTCTTCAACTTAGTCTAATCACATTTTCAAGTAAAGGTTTGCCTTTATTCCAGTTCAGTGAATAGTGCAGTGAATTATTTCACAAGTATTCACTCTAAAGTGTATCAGTGGATGTAGAAAACAGCCTTGTGAAAATGGCTGGGTAAGGAGAGGGTGGGACGAATTGAGAGAGCAGCATGGACATGTACACACCGCCTGTAAAATGGATGGTTAGTGGGCAGCTGCTGTATAGCTCAGGGAGCTTGGCTTGGTGCTCTGTGATGACCGAAAGGGGTGGGACGGGGGCAGGGAGGCTCACGAGGGAAGGGGTGTATATGTGCACATAGCTGATTGACCTACAGCAGAAACCAGCACAGCATTGTGAAGCAGTTATACTCCCATTTTTAAAAATAATTAAACAATTAAAGTGGATCAGTGGGGAAGAAATTAAATATAGAGTTAAAATCTGCAGGCTTCATAATTTATAGGTTAATCAAATAGTCCTGATATTTGGAAGGCTGAGAGGTCAGGTAGTTCGTGGAATGTATGTTTTCTAAACTATGTCTTCCAATGTAACTTTCATTGACAACCTTTCTACATCGTATGAAAAGGAATAGGCGTTTTACTTTAATCTCAGAATGCTGTTACACATTTGATGTCCAACTACAAGATATAATAATTAGAAAGGAAAAGGGGTGGTTGGATCCATTAATTATTCTAATGCCTCACCTGAACTATTACTTTTAAAAACCACATTTTGCCAAACCTAACATAATCCCCTGTAAATGTTAAAAGTGTTTCTTATTTTCCCTCTGGGAAAAAAATTCAAAACATAATGAAATAGTTTGAAGACCTCTATAGACTATGAGAGTTGTATCTTAGCTATATGTGAAAATCAATCATATGCTCACAAGGACTTCTCTAATTCATTCTTCAGGTGAAACTTATCGGAATGGAACTTCTGATGTGTCTCAAGCCACTTTAGCCAGTGTATCCCCGGTGTTTACTGTGGTGAGTGTGTGTGGTCCATTTGATGACTTACAGAGAGTACATACTTGTTATGTTAACTGGGCTGGACTGATCAGCCATGATACTACTTACTTAGTTTTATAATGTCTAAGTCATTGTCTTGTGTTCAGTCAGTGACTTGAGTGCCAGCTAGATTTGCCACACAGCACTCTTGAGTCTCTGCTAATATCTGCAGAGCTTGTCCTGGTACCAGAACAGGTGGCTCAAATCACAATTCAGAGCTTCCTAATTGAATACTCAAGATTTCTCCAGAAATCTATTCAGAAGTCCCTGAAGGCTGTTAGCCACAAAATGGCTTGAACCTGTGCTATGCAACATAATACATGCAGAAGCATTTTGAAGGCAGCCCAGGGTATTACTTAAAACTGCACGCTTTGTTGGGTCTTGATCTCTGCAACGTTCTCTGAAATGATTCATAGAAAAAAATTGAATAAAACAACATAAATAGTGTGTATCACACACACATATTTAAAGAAAGAAAAATAAGGCCATTGGGGCACATATTAACAAAGGGCGATTCTAGGTCAAGGTTACATGGAAATTGGTTGTAATATTCTTGTAACATTTTTGTAGACTTAATTTTTTAAATCTTAATTTTTAGAGAAAGTGCTTGCTCTGAGCCAGAGTTTGTAAATTCTGATCTGAACCCTGTCTCTTACTAACTGGATGGACGTGGACACGTTACGATGCTATCTTTGTGCCTTGGTTTTCTCACCTGTAAACTAGGAGTAATAGTACCTACCTTGTAGAATTGTGAGATTTAAATTAATTAAAAATATGTAAAACCCTTAAAAATAATACCTCACATGTGGTGGTAAGCATTCAGTCTATATATTAGCCATTATATATCATCATCATTATTTAGGGTTTTTAACATAGCTTTTCTTTATGAACTGTACGGAACAAGACAATTCCCAGAATTGCACGGAAAAGTTGTCACTGTTATTCACTGTTCTGGGAGTTAGCCAGTTTAATTAAACAATACAAAGTCAGATGTTAAATATTGAAAGAAGGTTCTTTGCAGGTGAAATCATTGTCTACCAAGAACACTTAAGAAAATCAGTTGATGCTATTTGAAATAATGTGAGTTCCTTTACAAGGTAAACATTTTTTAAAAAGTCAGTTTGATCTCATTTTTTTAAATTAAAAATTCTCATTAAAAATGATACAGATAAATACGGAGATGCAAAAATTTTCACCATACATTGTTAAGTTGAAAGCAGAGGAGAGACTGCAAAGAAGTGTTGTAGAGTGAATGTATTTAGTAAGAATAAGTCTGGAAGGGCATTTAGTAAAATGTTAGCATGGTTTTCTCTAAAATTTGTGACCAAATAGTTTTATTTGCAAATTTTCTGCAGCAAATGTATGTGTTTGAAATAAGCTTAAAGAGGAAAGCTAGTATATATTACACAAAATAAAACTTCCCTTGATATAGGTTTCCCTTTAACTCTGATGTTTCATGGTGCTTATATATTCCTATTGATGTTATCTTTGTTCATAAGAAGCAAGCTGAAATATACTATGCAGTTTTATTGTGGTATTAACATAGCATGCATATTTAGGACTTGTACCTCGACTATATCTTAGAGTGTGTCTTCTGAAAATGCATATTTAAATAGTAATTAGTGTAGCCCAGCACATAGTGATTCATTTAACATTATTTTGACATCTTCAGACTTGACTGTGGACAAGTGTTACGGGAAAACGTTCCCTCTGCTTTATAGGAAGTAAGTACAGTTTCTGCACTGTGTCCTCTCTGCACTATCAGAAGAGGTCTTTTCTGTAAATGTTTATTGATTCTGCAGCACCCACCAGAGAGACCTCGTAGCATCCCGCAGATATTAATACTTAGATTCCCAAGGTAAGCCACGTTTGGTCCCAGTCTGTTCAGAAGGCAAAAGGATAGGAAATTCACAAGGGCAGTATTTGGTGTTTTCTCTTCGAAAGAAGTCCTTCCAGCCATCCAGGGGCTCCTGTGGCCCCCTATGTGAAGCTCAGGTACGAGGAGAGCATATTCTCAAAGGTGGGTGCAAGGTCCACCTTGGCTTAGACCCCTGAGGCCCTCTAGTGCCAGTATCTCTTGTCACCATCCCAGAGGCATATCCCAGGCTTCTGCAAGGAGCACAGTCAGTCACAAGAGCCACTGTCCTCGGGAAAGGCAGAACTGTGGCTCCCCGCCAGGTATCATAATCCATTCTCCGTCTTCCCAGTGCAGCCCATCGAGCAGTGATGGGGCATTTTCCACAAGCGATATGGCCTAGTAACACAGCTGACACCCCTTTATCAGATCTTCTGAGGAACCAAGGTAGATAGTTAATCCAAGGTCAGATTTGTCCTGGCAAAGGAAAGGGGACTTTTTGTTTTAATCCTGAACTCATAACCAAATTTAACTTAAGAACAGCAGGTACGGTTTATATCTTCATCATTTTAGAGTTATTTTCATAATACCATATGATATGATACCACAAATCATGTGCTGATTTGGGAGAAAATAATGTTTTTATTATCTGTCTCCAGACAAAATTTGACAAAGAAGGAAAGGTGACTTCTTTTGGTGAGTATCTGTAATTTTCTTTTAAATCAACCCACTGGATGTAAACTATTTTGAGTAGAATATTGTGTGCATATATGGATGTGTTGAAGATGATCTTTCTTAAGCTTTAGTCCATTAGCCCTAATTACTGACAGCACCTGACCTGTACTGTAATTTTGGGGGGCTGCGGGGGAGGTTAGAAGCCACTTTCACTCTCAATAGAATGTTAAAGGAAGGGTGTTGGCCTGTATGCAGCCAAGCGAGAAACACTTTCCCTTTTGTTTCTCTTCCTCAGTCCCCCTCTCACTGCCCTGGTCCTCATGTTCACCTCTGCCTGTGCTGTGCTGAAGGCAGGATCGAGTAACACCACTGCCATTGCAGTTGCAGCGGGGGACGGGGAACAGGAGGGACAGGGGCGCTGGATGGTGGTCACTGAAGCTCTGCCAACGATGGCTCTTGTGGACGGTTACTTTTTAAAATGAAACTCAGCATTACTTTACTGTCTGACCTCAGGTGCAGGTTTCAGGTCTCCCTGTCCTTCCCACCCTTAGTCCTATTCCTGCTATTGCTGAGATCCTAGTGGGGTATATTGGGTATTTTTTGGCTCAGTCTCCTCAAAAGGTTGTTCTACTTAGAGCTCTGTCACAGGTGTGGCTTGATACTGTAGGAATAGATGCTACTATTACCAGCATCATTTCTTGAGTTTCTTCATCTGTTTTGCTTTTTCTTAGGTGATAAATTGAGTTTTCAGGTAGGAGAATCTAGTGATTTTATTTTCTCATTTTGGATTAGTCTAAAAACAAAGACAGTTGGACCTATCTGTTCATAGATTTAAAATGCTGAACTGGATACTGTAGTAAGGAAAAAATAGAAAATGTAGTTCTGTACAGTTCATATTTAAAAATCCATGCGTCTAGAGCTAGGAATTGTTACTGTAAGTTCTAATGATATATAACTATGGTTTTTATACTGGTCCCAAGGGGTTTTTCCAAGTGCAGAGAAATTTTATGAAGTATGGTTAAGAGGAGAAAAGAAAACTTAGTTGACCAGATTTAGCCTGGGTATGTTTTTGAGGTAGAAATGGGTGTTTAAAAGACCCATTTTGATTACTTAGCCATTAAAAAGAATGAAATAATGGCATTTGCAGCAACATGGATGGATATAGAGATTGTCATACTGAGTGAAGTAAGTCAGACAGAAAAGGAGAATTATAATGTGATATCCTTTATATGTGGACTCTAAAAAGAAAAGATAAAAATAGAGACTCACAGACTTAAAGAACAAATTTATGGTTGTAGGAGGAGTGGGGAGAATCGGGGGAAGGGATAATTAGGGAGTTTGGGATGGACATGCACACACTGCTATATTTAAAATGGATAACCAACAAGGACCCACCATATAGCATATGGAACTCTGCTCAGTGTTATGTGGCAGCCTGGATGGGAGGGGAATTTGGGGGAGAATGGATACATGTGTATCTATATGGCTGAGCCCCTTCCCTGTTCACCTGAAATTTTGACAACATTGTTAATCGGCTATACCCCAATAAAAAATTAAAAGTTTTTTTTAAAAAAATGCAGTGGCATAAATTGCAAAAAAAAGCAAAAAGACTCAGTTTAGCTCTTGTTTCTGGTAGTAATAGAAGATTATCTCAATGGTGTTGGGAGGGGTATTCTGATATAAAAATCTAAACTTTTTGGCTTATAAGTTTACCCACTCCTTTTATTGAACACATTTCTTTTTTAGAAAGGAAGAAAACTGACTTATATCAAGAATTAGGTCTTCAAGCCAGAGATTTGAGGTTTCAGCATTTAATGAGCATCACAACCAGAAACAATAGGATTATCATGCGAATGGAGGTAAAGGATTTTATTTCATCTACATTTCTCCCCTGCAGTCTTAAAAGTCCTTCTTTACTATCTTGATCAGTAGTTTAAAAGTAATTTTGCAATAAAAAACAGATGTGTGAAACTATTTCATAATATAACATGTTGTTAGAAGCAGAACTCACTTCACGTGAATTGTACACCCGTACTCAGCAGGTGTAGCACTGCTCTGTTAATAATGAAAAGATCTGACTGCGCTCTCCTTTCTCACTGTTTGAATTTAGCCTCTGGTTTCTGAAATAAGAGAAAGATTCTTGATTTATAACAGACTTTTTTAGTCGTATACAGTATATATATAATTGCATTGTAACTTCAGCTACTAAGAATATATTCTGGTTTTTGAAATAGCCTAGAAGTAACCTTTATATTTTATCATCTTTTGTTTTTGAAATATTTATTTATTTGGCTGCGCTGGATGTTAGTTGCTGCATGTGGGATCTAGTTCCCTGACCCGGGATTGAACTAGGGGCCCCCTGCGTTGGGAGTGCAGAATCTTAGCCACTGAACCACGAGGAAAGTCCCTAAAGTTTATCATCTCAACTTTTTTTATTTTTACAGAAAGCTTTGCGTTATTTTGGTGGGCTGACGTTTAAGGTTTGGAATCAGGTGAGGGGCCACAGGCCTCAGCATCATTCCTGCAGTGGATTCGAGACCTGCCTTCTCCCGAAGTCTTTGGCAGGTCTTTTGTCATTTATCTAGAATTAATTTAAAAATGGGAAACCGTCTTCTCAGGTGATCTTGTGTAGAACTCATTTTACATGGGTTATAGAAGAACATTAATTATAGCATCTAATTGGTATATGTATAGGTATTCACTGTATAATTTTTCAACTTTTCTGAATAAAAATGTTCACTTTACAGTTGACCTTTGAGCCTCATGGGGGTGGGGGCACCGAACCTCCACGCAGTCAAAAATACATGGATACCTTAGAGTTCCTCCGTACCTGCTGTACCCTATCCTCAGATTCAGCCACCGCAGATTGTGTATTTGTGTGGTGTCTACTACTGAAAAACATCTGCATGTAAAATGACCCAAACACAGAATATGTTAGCCTTACTCTTCAGAATTTTAACTTCATCGTGTTCTAAATTAGAGTACTAAGGCTACATTTTATCTTTATGATTTCAAATTAGCTTAGTATGTTTTGGTGATATTTTAAAAAGGAAACTTCCCCACTTCAGCCAAACCAATCATGATTAAACTAAATCTTTTCTAATAGTCTACTGAATGCTTGAGTTTTAAAAAGACCTTATCTTGTTTCCTTTGTTCTCTATATTTCTCTTGATTACCCTGGAAATCCTAGTAAATACATAATCTGTTTAATTCTAGTTCTGTTGAGAGTGAGTTAGAGGTATTAAGATTGGCCTTTATTTTAGGCTTCCTTTCTTTAAAAAAAAAAAAAGTCTTGGTTTTTTGTTTTTGTTGATTTGTTTTTGAAAAACCAAATGAACAGTGATTTGGTTTGCTGCTGCTGCTAAGTCACTTCAGTCGTGTCCGACTCTTCTGCGACCCCATAGACGGCAGCCCACCAGGTTCCCCCATCCCTGGGGTTCTCCAGGCAAGAACACTGGAGTGGGTTGCCATTTCCTTCTCCAGTGCATGAAAGTGAAAAGTGAAAGTGAAGTCACTCAGTCGTGTCCAACTCTTAGCGACCCCGTGGACTACAGCCTACCAGGCTCCTCCGTCCATGGGATTTTCCAGGCAAGAGGACTGGAGTGGGGTGCCATTGCCTTCTCCAGTGATTTGGTTTAGGCTAGTCCAAAATTAATAGAGTATTGGGACTTCCCTGGTGATCCAGTGGCTAAGATTCCTTGCTCCCAATGCAGGGACCCTGGCTTTAATCCCTGGTCAGGGAACTAGATCCCACGTGCTGCAACTAAGACTGGGTGCAGCCAAATAAATAGTTTTTAAAAATTAATAGAGTGTTAAATCCTAAATATTTTTATGAATGTTATTTTTTCTCTACAACTTACATATATGCCTCTGTACATATATCTATCTACAGATATATAGGTTTTTTTTTTTTCTTTACAGTATTTGAAAGCTGTGATAACTCCGGAGTGTCTTCTGATACTCGATTACCGTAATTTGAACTTGGAGCAGTGGCTTTTCCGGGAGCTCCCTTCACAGTTGGCTGGAGAGGGCCAACTTGTCACATACCTTTTACCTTTTGAGTTTAGAGCTATAGAAGCACTCCTGCAGTATCGGGTGAGCCTGTGTTTGTCTAGCTTCTTGAATGTTTTCTGGTTTTACAATGCTGTTGAGGAGGAAGACACTTTGGTTTTTTCTTTTCTTGGCTGTGCTGGGTCTTCTTGCTGTGTGGGCTTTTCTCTAGTTGTAGCAGGCGGGGCCTTCTCTCTAGTTGTGGTGCACAGGCTTCTATTGCCGTGGCTTCTCTTGTTGCTCAGGGTTTCCCTGGTGGCTCAGACGGTAAAGAACCTGCCTGCAATGCAGGAGACTGGGGTTCAATACCTGGATCGGGAAGATCCTCTGGAGAAGGAAATGGCTATCCACTCCAGTATTCTTGCCTAGGAAATCCTATGGACAGAGGAGTCTGGTGGGCTACTGTCCATGGGATCACAGTTGGACATGACTCAGCCACTAAACAACAACTTGTTTCTGAGCACAGGCTCCAGGGTGCTAGGGCTTCAGTATCAGTAGCTGTGACTCCTGGGCTCTAGAGAGCAAGCTCAATAGTTGTGGTGCACAGGCTGAGTTGCCTCACAGCATGTAGGATCTTCCCAGATCTGGGATCCAACCCATGTCTCCTGCATTGGCAGGTGGATTCTTTATGATTGAGCCACCAGGGAATCACTGGTATTGTTTTAATGGCACTTTCCGTAACCACACCCTCCCCCCAAATAGAAACATCTCAGGGTCTTATATGCAGAAGGTACTTAATTCTTAAAGTTTATGACTCAAATAGATCTAAAGTCTCTAGGTATAGTACACAGAGTCTCTTTAATAATCATGTTATGACATTCAGTGAAACACATCTCAGGTTGTCTATCCTGACATCCTGTTTAGGGATACTAATTCAAAATACTTATCTTAAATGTGATATAATGGACATACCGAAAGGTTTTAGCTGTATTCCATTTTATTCTCTAACTAAATTGTATGTTGGGTAACTGCTTACACATGATAAATATAATACAAATATTTCATCAGATCATTCTGGTACTTACCAACCATTCTTTGATTTGTTTGTACAGTCCTTTGTCTGAGGTAGCTAAATGATGCCTTTGTTTGAGATCTAGTTTAACATAGAAATCGAGTACACTTCTCACAGCTCTTCTATTGAAAATCACTGAGGGTCTGGGGATCCTGTCAAGCTCTGAACAAGGATGGTCACTGCTTTCTTGGCTGTGACAAATCTTTCATCATCTCTTCTTCCCCCAGCAGTCAGGATCTGTCTATTCAGGATCATCTATTCTCCCCCCAGTTCAGGACCTGGCTACAAGCAAGAGCCAGTGCCATGAGCATCCTAACCAGGGTGGGAGAAGAGGAGGGAAGAGGGGGGAATAACGGGGGCGTGAGGTGCATGGGGGGTTGGTGGTACCTGGCCCCCTTCTCTTTGTCTGAGTTGCTCTGTAGGAGGGGGCTCCATTCCTTACTGGGGCTAATGAGGCAATAGCCCCAGCTAGTACCAGCCAATAAGATGGTGGCTAGTTGAAGCCCACTCACTAAGCAGGGAAATAATAGAAGGAAAGAAATGAAGGTACATGAACAATGGTCAGTGGTGAAGCTACACAGAGTCAGCTCTCAGGAGCTCATGCTGGGGTGGAGAGTGTGTTGGAATTTACAGTATTAATTAATTTCACTACTTACTTCAGCTACTGTTATGCTGTGTGCCAACAGTTATTGGAAGTATTTTAATATTTTAACAACTAGTATAGCTATATCATGGAGAAGGGCAACCCACTCCACCATTCTTATCTGAAAAATCCCGTGGACAGAGGGCTATGGTCCATAGGGTTGCAGAGAGTCTAACACAACTGAAGCGACTTAGCATGCACATTCGCATATCTGTATTAGTGCATACCTGCAGGTTAATCCTGCTGTGCCTATAGTAACGTGAATAATAAATACACATTTGAATTTTCAACTTTACTTTTTAAAGTTTAAGGTATGTTTTGTTTTTTAAAAGAGCTTTTTTTCTTTTTTCCAAAAGTGCTTTGTTCATAGAAATTATGAACTATTTCCTATTCTGTTTACAAAGAACATAGGTATTGTTTACCAGATGTGAAGTTCGTGTTAAACAGGGGATGGCAGCTTTTCTTTTAATCAGTCTTCCATTCCTTTGATACTAAGTATCTGTAGGGGGAGGACTCTTACAGGAGTTAATTTTCTGTCACCCAAATGGGAGCCTGGCAACAACATTATGCATGATTATCGTTTAACCTAGGAGATTTGAGTTTTTTAATCATCTGAGATAGGCATTCCAACAGTAACCGTGTTCTGAAATGTTACCAGCCTTCCTAGCTATTTTAGATTTCTATATTTAATCAGAGGATTCATTGACCCTGAGTATTCTAAAAAGATTGTTTTAATTCTTATGAAAGGTCATGTTGTTATCTAGATCAACACCCTTCAGGGGAAACTTAGCCTTTTGCAACCACTGATCCTTGAGACGTTGGACGCTTTAGTGGATCCCAAACATTCTTCCGTAGACAGAAGCAAACTGCACGTCTTGCTACAGAACGGCAAAAGGTAAATATGGGTGATTTACCAAGTTGGGAATTAGACACAAATGTCTTAAACTTCTCTGTCAGTAGTCTTAAGAGTGAAATGTTTAACGTAAATTCAGGTCCAAAATTAGTGTGATTATTAACTATCTTAAAAATACCAACTAGTCTTGCAAATGGTAATGACGTTATTTACTTTGAAACTCACTCTCAATGCCTTCATTGCCATATCTGGTTTTCATTATTGTTAAAAATCTGTCTTTCATAACTCTAAAGTAGGAAAGTAGCTTAGGTGGGAAGTTGAGCTAAAGGGGGCACACAAACTGATGTTTATTGAAAGGCTGTTTTCAGTGAAATGCTGTATCAGTCTCTCTCATATGTGTGATCTCATCCTAACCTGTCATCAGTCATGTTGACATGGTTCTCATTTTGAAAATAAGAAAATCGAGGTCTAAGTAATTTGTCTAAACTTTAATAGCTACTAAATGACAGGTCTATATTCAAATCGTATTTTTTTTCCCCTCCAAAGTTCATGAGGTTTTTGTTTGTTGATCATAATGCATTCTAGAATTTAATATACTAACTTGTATTATAGATTGAATGATCAGTTCCTCAGGATTTGTACCCCCTAAAATCCCTTCAAGAGTTAACAGTTAAAATTCCTGAGTCAGTTTTTTGTCCAAAAATATTAGGATGTTCTTACCAGATAAAAGTAAATGGTCGTGAAGTAAGCCAGAAAGATAAAGAACATTACAGCATACTAACACGTATATATGGAATTTAGAAAGATGGTAACGATAACCCTATATGCAAAACAGAAAAAGAGACCCAGAAATATAGAACAGACTTTTGAACTCTGGGAGAATGTGAGGGTGAGATATTTCAAAAGAACAGCAAGTATACTATCTATGGTGAAACAGATCACCAGCCCAGGTGGGATGCATGAGACAAGTGCTCGGGCCTGGTGCACTGGGAAGACCCAGAGGAATCGGGTGGAGAGGGAGGTGGGAGGGGGGATCGGGATGGGGAATACGTGTAACTCTATGGCTGATTCATATCAATGTATGACAAAACCCACTGAAATGTTGTGAAGTAATTAGCCTCCAACTAATAAAAAAAAAAAAAAAAAAGTAAATGGTCTCTTCCTGTATTATCACTGCCATAATTAAGAAGAAAAGTAAATTTCTGGACCCAAAAGTTTACATCACAGTGATTGTATGTTTCTGAGATAAATAACATATGCTGAAAATTGTATCATTATTTAATTTTATCACTTAATATATTAACAGCCTTGTATTGGGAATTGATTCTCAAACTGCATAGTAAATACCAAAAATTTTTTACAAGTCAGTGTTTATCATGAATGTTTAAGGGAGTCTGCTTGATAAGACGTTAGAAAGGCACTACTCCTGTAGGGAAATTTTTTGTAGGTTTATGTTATTGATCATTTCTATACAATTATTCTTACAGCCTGTCAGAGTTAGAAACAGATATTAAAATCTTCAAAGAGTCCATTTTAGAGATCTTGGATGAAGAAGAGCTGCTGGAAGAGCTCTGCCTGACAAAGTGGAGTGACCCACAAGTCTTGTGAGTGACCAGTGACGCTTTGTTAGTTTTTCTCTTAGAATCAGTCGTCTTCTTCAGATAACTTTTTATAAAGAAGAACATTTTTCTAGAATAGAGGTGCACTTTTCATCCCCAGTTTCATTATTTCCTTTTCCGTATTGCATCTAATTGAATTTAATGAAGACTTATTAAGTGCTTGCTCTGTATACAACAACTGTAAAGATAAACACAGACCAACAGAGTGACAGACACAGCTAACTGCTGGAGAGGTCAGCGGGAGAGATGGGGAAAAGGGTGGATGGAGTGCAGGGAGGCGAGGGAGACATTGGCACAGATTCTGTAAGTCTGGTTAATACAAAAACACTCTTCTTATAGACCTTTCATTTCTTATGAACTTAAAAATCATGTATGCTTCTTGTGTATACTCAAGTGTAAATGCTGCCTTTTCAAATGTTTTTGTCTTTGTAACTGTCAGTATCAGAGCTTAATACAAACACCTTTGTAATGTCCATAGTTTCCCTAGAGTGTACAGATTTTTTAATTATTTTGAGAAATTAGTTATCTATATCTTAATAAGGAAACAAAATAAAAAGGGCTTTGTAACCCTTGATGTTCTAACAGATAGATATAGTAGCAGAAACTCGAACACTTGAACTCTTGTTCGCTTTCCTTCTTAAGCCAATCTATCTCTAATATGCTTTATAAGTGTCTTTTACACAGTGCTTCATTCCTGCTTATCCTCTTTGGTAGGATTGGGGGTATAACTAAAGAAGGGGAAAAAAACTAGTAACTTTTTTTTTTTTACTGAAGTATAATTGATTTACAATTTTGTGCTAATTTCTGTTATACAGCAGAGTGACTCAGTTACCCACCTATGTATATTCCTTTTTTAGATTCTTTTCTGCTGTGGTTTATCCCAGGAAATTGGATATAGTTGCCTGTTCTGTACAGTAGGACCTGGTTGTTAGCGCCTCCGTATGTAATGTTTGCATCGGCTACAGACTCCCAGTCCATCCCTCTCTGTCCCCTCCTCCCCCTTGGTAATCACAAGTCTGTTCTCTGTGTCTGTTTTGTAAATAGGTTCATTTATGCCACATTTTAGATTCCACATATAAATGATACCATGTGTATTTTTCTGATTTCACTTAGTATGATAATTTCTAGTTGTATCCATGTTGCTGCAAAAATGGCATTAGTTCATTCTTTTTATGGCTGAGTAGTATTCCATTGTATGTATGTACCACATCTTTATTCATTCATCTGTCCACGGACATTTAGATTGTTGCAATGTCTCAGCTGTTGTAAATAGTGCTGCTACACTATGAATATGCTATGTTGGAGTCCATATATCTTTTGAATTATAGCTTTGTCCAGGTATACATGCCCTGGACTGGGATTGCTGGATTGTACAATAATTTTATTTTTAGTTTTCTAGGGAATCTCCATACTGTTGTCCATAGTGGCCACACCAATTTACACTCCCACTAACAGGATAGGAGGGTTCTCTTTTCTCCACAGCCTCTCCAGCTTTTGTTATTTGTAGAGTTTTTGATGATGGCTATTCTGACTAGTGTGAGGTGGTACCTCATTGTAGTTTTGATTTACATTTCTCTAATAATTAGTGATGTTGAGCATCTTTTCATGTGCCTACTGGCTATTTCATGTCTTTGGAGAAATATCTGTTAAGGTCTTCAGCCCATTTTTCAATTGGGTTATGTGGTTTTGGGTTTTTGTTGTTGAGTTGTATGAGCTGTTTGTATATTTTGGAAATTAAACCCTTGTCAGTTGCATCATTTGCAAATATTTTCTTCCAGTCTGTAGGTTGTCTTTTTTTTTTAATTGTTCATTTGCTGTGCAAAACTTCTAAGTTTGGTTAGGTACCACTTGTTATTCTTTTTTATCAATATTTCTGTTGCCTTGGGAGACTGACCTAAGAAAATATTGGTATGATTTATGTCAGGTTATGTTTTGCCTTTGCTGTCTTATAGTTTAATGGTATCATGTCTTATGTTTGAAGTCTTCAAGTCATTTTGAGTTTATTTTTATGTAGGGTGTGAGGGTGTATTCTAACTTCATTGACTTACATGCAGCTGTCCAAATTTCCCAGCACTGCTTACTGAAGAGACTGTCTTTTTCCCGTTGTATATTCTTGCCTCCTTTGTCAAAGATTAATTGACTATAAGTGTGGGTTTGTTTCTGGGTTCTCTATTCTGTTCCATTGATCCATAGTCTTGTTTTTGTACTGGTTACCACATTGTTTTGATTACTGTAGCTTCCTAGTATCGTCTGAAGTCTGAGAGAGTTATGCCTCCTGTTTTGTTTCTGTTTCCTCAGGATTTCTTTGGCAGTTCTGGGCTTTTTTTTTTTCCCCATATAGATTTTTGGATTAAAAAATTCTAAGTCTAATTCTGTGAAAATGTCATGGGTAATTAGATAGGGATCTCATTAAATTTGTAGTTTACTTTGGGTGGTATTGCCATTTAAACAATATTCTTTCAATCCAAGAACATGGGATATCTTTCCATTTCTTTGAATCCTCTTTAATTTTAACATTCCCTTTTCTGTATTTCATCATTAGTGTAAAACTGATTTCCAAATGTTAATCTTATATTCTGCTACTTTGCTGGATTCATTTATAGATCTAGTAGTTTTTTTTCCTGCAGTCCTTAAGGTTTTCTATGCATTTTCATGTCATCTGCATATGATGACAATTTTATCTCTTCCTTTCCAGTTTAAATACTTTTTATTTCTTGTCTGTTTGCTGTGACTAGGACTTCCATTACTACATTGAATAGAAGTAGTAAGGGTGGGCCTCCTTGTTTTCTTATTCCAGATTTAGTGGGAAGACTTTCAGCTTTTCACTGTTGAATATTATATTGGCTTTGGGTTTGTCATAAGTGGCTTTTACTGTGTTTTTTTTATGAATGGATTGAATTTTGTCAGGTGCTCTTTCTGTATCTGTTGAGACGATCATGTGGTTTTTGACTTTCATTTATATGGTGTATTACACTGGGAATTCCCAGGTGGCACTAGTGGTAAAGAACCTACCTGCTAATTCAAGAGATGTAAGAGACTCAAGTTTGATTCCTGGGTTGAGAAGATCCCTTGGAGAAGGGTATGACAACCCACTGCAGTATTCTTGCTTCCCAAATTCCCATGGACAGAGGAGCCTAGCAGGCTGCAGTCCATGCGATTGCAAAGAGTTGGACATGACTGAGCATTGTTTGATTGATTTTGCGTATGTTGAAGCATCCTTGTGAATTTGTGATAAATCCCTCTTGGTTTTGGTACATGATCTTTTTTATATGTTGTTTGATTCAGTTTGCTGATATTTTGTTGAGAATTTTTGTATCTATATTCATTGAAGGTATTTGCCTATGATTTTCTGTTTTGGTGGTATTTGTTTAGTTTTGTTATCAGGTGATTGATGGTGGCTTCATGGCAATCCACTCCAGCCTGGAGAATTCCATGGACAGACCATGGTGTCACAGTCAGACATGACTGAGTGACTAACACACTTTCATATTACTAACATGTCTTAGGAAGTGTTCTCCCCTCTCCAGTCTTAGAAGAGTTTAAGAAGGATGAGTGTAAGAAGTTCTTTGTATGTTTGGAATAATTTGCCTGTAAAGCAACTTGGTCCTGGACTTTTGTTTGTAGGGAGTTTTTGTTTTTTGTGTTTTTCTAAATTACAGATTCTATTTCACTTCTAGTGATCAGTCAGTTCAGATTATCTTTTCTCCTTAATTCAGTTTTGGTGGGCTATATCTTTCTAGAAAGTTGTCCATTTCTTCTAAGTTGGCAAATTTGTTGGCTTATAATTGTTCATAGTATTCTCTTAAGGTTTTTTTTATTTCTGCAGTATCAGTTGAAATTTCTCCTTTTTCATTTCCTAATTTATTTGGATTCTATCTTTGTTCTTCTTAGTGAGACTGGCCAGAGGTTTGTCAATTTTGTTTATCCTTTCAAAGACCCAGTTCTTGATTTTACTGATTTTTTTTTTTTTTTTTTTGGCTCTGCTGGGTCTTTGTTCCTGCACGGACTTTCTCTGGTTCTGGCAAGTGGGGATCACTCTGGTAGCAGTGCACAGGCTTCTCACTGGAATGGTTTCTCTTGTTTCGGAGCATGGGCTCTCAGGCACTCGGGACTTCAGTAGTTGCAGCTCCTAGCCTCTAGAGCACAGTTGTGGCATGCGGGGTTAGTTGCTCTGCGGCATGTAGGATCTTCCCAAACCAAGGATCAATCCCATGCTGTGTCTCCTGCAGTGGGAGTTGGATTCTTTACCTCTGAGCTATGAGGGAAGCCTGATGTTGGGTTGTTTTCTTTTTTTTCTATTTTTTTTTTTAATCTCAATTTATTTCCTTCCTGATCTTTATTATTTCCCTCCTACTGACTTGAGGTTTTGGGTTTTGTATTTTCTGATTCTTTTAAGTTGTATGTTAGGTTGTTAATTTGAGATTTTTTTTCCCTTGTTTTTTTGAGGGAGGTGTGTAAATTCCTTTTTTTGTTTTCCTCATTGACCTGTTGGGTTTGTTTTTTTGGTTTTTTTTTTTTTTTTTTAGTGACATATGGATTTCTTTTCCTTTGGTTGATTTCTAACTGTATGCTGTTGTCAGGAAAAATGCTCGAAATAATTTCTTTACTCTTATGGTTGCTGAGGTTAGTTTTGAGTCCTAGTATGTGGTCAGTCCTAGAGAATGTTCCATATGCACTTAAATGTGTATTCTGGGTTTTTTTGAATAATGTCCTGAAAACACCAGTTAAGTCTTAACTCATATCATTTAGGATCTGTTGCCTTAGTGATTTTTCTGTCTAGAAGATCTGCCCATTGATGTGAATGGGGTGATAGTCTCCTGTTGTATTCTCATCAGTTTCTCCTTTTTTATTTGTTAGTGTTTTATGTGTTTGGGGCAATAGATGTTGACAAGTGTAAAATCCTCTTCTTGCATTGATCCTTTTACCGTTATATATTTTCCTTCTTTTCCTTTATGGCTTTTGTTTTAACATCTATATGTCTGATAAGACTATTGTAACTCCTGTTTTCCTGTCATTTCCATTTGCATGAAATATGTTTTTCCTCTCACTTTCAATCTGTGTGTGTCTTTTGCCCTAAGGTGGCTGTCTTGTAGGCAGCATATTGTAGGCTCTTATTTGTTTATCCAGTTTGCCATTCTGTTTTGGTTTGAGTATTCAGTCTATTGACATTCAAGGTAGTTATTGATACTTACATATTTACCACCAGTTTAAACCTTGTTTCCCAGTCTGTTCTGTTTCCTTTTTGTTCCTTTGTCTTTTTCTGTTTCTTTTTGTGGTTTGATGATTTCCTTTTCTCTTACCCTTGTATTCTCTTTGGTCTTTTTTTTTTTTTAAAACTATTGTATGTTTTTGATTTGTGGTTGCCCCGTTTTTCAGGTATGTTAACCCTTTCCTATATCTGCTTGCTTTAGGTTGATAGTCATATAGGCTCAAACACGTTCTAAAAAATAAGAATCAACATTTTCTTACTCTCCTTCCCCACATTTTATGATTTTGATGTCCTTTTTCACATCATGTCTTGTTTATCCTTTTACTGTTCCTTGTGTTTATCTTCCTTTCATAAATAGGTTTTTTTCCAATTTGATCTCTATACTGGCTAACTTAAGTGATTTACTTTCCAACTGTGAGTTCCTCTTTACTGTATTTTTCTTTTCTATTTAGAGAAGAAGACCTTTCAATATTTCTTTCAGGATAGGTTTAGTATTGCTGTATTCTTTATTTTTTGCTTATCTGAGAAATTCTTTATTTCCCCATCCTTAATGATATTCTTGCTGGGCAGAGTACTTCGTGTTGCAGACTTTTCCCTTTTTAAACTTCGAACATACTTTGCCACTCCCTTCTGGCTTGCATCATTTCTGTAGAGCAATCAACTGATAACCTTATGGCAGTTCCCGTGTAATTAGCTCTGTTTTTCTCTTGCTACCTTGAGAATCTTGTCTAACTTCTGCTGTTTTTATAATATGTCTTGGTGTGGATTTGTTTGGGTTCATCTTGTTTGCGACCCTCTGTGCTTTCTGTATCTGGATATCTGATTCCTTCTTTAGATTTGGATAGTTTTTAGCTATAATTTCATCAAATTTTTTCAGCTACAATTTCATCAAATACGTATTTAATCGCCTTTTCTCCTTCTGGAATCACTTTTATGTGTAGATTGGCACTTTATTGTATTATCCCATTGGTCTCTTATAATGCTTTTTTTTCCCCATTTGGCTTTCTGTCTACTGCTTTAATTGGGTAATTTTCATGATGAAACCTGAGCCTCAGCACCCAGCCTCCACCTGCCCCATCAGAGGAACATCTGAGGCTGGGAACTGCCAGGCACCCATCCCAACTGACTACGCAGGTCTTTCCACTCTGCCCTCCACAGATTGGTTGCTGTGCTCCCTTCCAAGGCTCCTTGCCCGCTTCTCCCCCATCCCAGCTGATCTCTCCACCAGTGAGGTGACTTCCCCAGGGATGAAAACGTTTTTTCACCATTCCCTCCCAGGAGCAGTCCCATCCCAGTTCCCTTCTTTTGTCCTACCCAGTTATGTGAAGGTTTTCTTACCATTTTGGAAGTCTGAGATCTTCTGCGGTGTTCAGTAGATGTTCCGTGAGAATTGTCCCAAGTGGATGTATTTTGATGTATTTGTGGGAGAACATGAGAGCCACATACCGCTCCTCTGCTGTCTTGAGCCATTTTGACTGTATTTACATTTTTCAGAACCAGTTTTCTTCCTATATGGAAGTGATACTATACATTTACCTTGGAAAGAAAATGCTCATTATGTTCATTTTTACTTTTTGGTTGTATTTTACCTGATAATGATTTGGACTTTGCACTCATTTGTCAGCATTCGCATGTCTGGATTTTCCTGTAAATGGTAGTATGTGTATTTGCATGACTGTCCCCAGATTCAGGGATGTGAAATACAGTAAAGCCTGTGTAGGGATAAACCCGTGTCCTTAACTTATCTGTGTCATATTTAGGATAAGTTAGCAAAGCCAGTTATACTGGCCTCAATCACAATAACAGAAAAGGCGGAGAGGCTAATTTTTTTTTTGCAATACCTGAATTACTGTTGTTGTTCACTCACCAAGTTGTGTCTGACTCTCTTGTGACCCCAAACTGCAGCACGCCAGGCTTCCCTGTCCTTCACTATCTGCCTGAGTTTGCTCAAACCCATGTCCATCAAGTCGGTGATGCCATCCAACCATCCCATCCTCTGTCACCTTCTCTTGCCCTCAGTCTTTCGCAGCATCAGGGTCTTTTCCAGTGGATCAGGTCTTCGAATCAGGTGGCCAGAGGATTGGAGCTTCAGCATCAGTCCTTCCTATGAATATTCAGGGTTGATTTCCTTTACAGTTGGTTTGATCTCCTTGCAGTTGAAGGGACTCTCGAGTCTTCTCCAACACCACATTTCAAAAGCGTCAAATCTTCAGCACTCCGCCTTTTTTATGGTCCAGCTCTCACATCCACACATGACTACTGGAGAAACTATAGCTTTGACTATTCAGAGTTTTGTCAGTAAAGTAATGTTTCCACTTTTTAATACATTGTCTAGGTTTGTCATAGCTTTTCCTCCAAGGAGCAAGCATCTTTTAATTTCAGACTGCAGTCACCATCCGCAGTGATTGTGGAGCCCAAGAAAAAAATCTATCACCGTTTCCATTTTCTCCCCATCTGTTTGCTGTGAAGTGATGGGACTTTGTTTTTTGAACATTGAGTTGTAAGCCAGCTTTTTGACTCTCCTGTTTCACTTTCATCGAGAGACTCTTTAGTTCCTCTTCACTATCTGCCTTTAAAGTGGTATCATCTGCATATCTGTGGTTGTTGGTATTTCTCCCAGCAATCTTGATTCTTGCTTGTGATTCATCAGCCCTGCATTTCACACGATGTACTCTGCCTAAAGTTAAATAAGCAGATGACAGTATACAGCCTTGATGTACTCCTTTCGCAATTTGGAACCAGTCTATTGTTCCATGTCCATTTCTAACTGTTGCTTCTTGACCTGCATACAGGTTTCTCAGGAGGCAGGTAAGGTGGTCTGACATTCCTATCTAAGAATTTTCCGCAGTTTGTTGTGATTCACAACAGTCAAAGGCTTTAGTGTAGTCAATGAAGCAGAAGTAAATGTTTTTCTGGAATTCTCTTACTTTTTCTGTGATCCAGCGGATGTTGGCAATTTGATCTCTGGTTCTTCACCTTTTCTAAATCCATATGAAACTTCTTGGTTCACATACTGTTGAAGGGTAGCTTGGAGGATTTTGAACATAATCTTGTTAGCATGTGAAATGAGTGCAGTTGTATAGTAATTTGAACATTTTTTGGCATTGAAATGAAAACTGACCTTTTCCAGTTCTGTGACCACTGCTGAGTTTTCCAGATTTGCTGGCATATTGAGTGCAGCACTTTAACAGCTTTTAGGATTTGAGAGAGTTCACTTGGAATTCCGTCACCTCCACTAGCTTTGTAGTAATGCTTCCTAAGGCCTACTTGACTTCACACTCCAGCATGTCTGGCTCAGGTGAGTGACCACACCATCGTGGTTATCTGGTTCATAAGATCTTCTTTGTATAGTTCTTCTGTGTTTTGTTGCTATCTCTTCTTAATCTATTCTGCTTCTGTTGGGTCCTTTTCATTTCTGTCCTTTATTGTGCCCATCTTTGCATGAAATGTTCCCTTGGTATCTCTAATTTTCTTGAAGAAATCTCTAGTCTTTCACATTCTTTTGTTTTCCTCTGTTTCTTTCCATTGTTCACTTAAGAAGGCTTTCTATCTCTCCTTGATATTCTTTAGAACTCTGCTTTCAGTTGAGTGTATCTTTCCGTTTCTCCTTTTCCTCTTCCTTCTTTTCTTTTCTCAGCTATTTGTAAGGCCTTCTCAGAAACCACTATGCCTTCTTGCATTTTTCTTGGGGATGGTTTTGGTCACTAGGTCCTGTACAGATTCACGAACCTTTGTCCATAGTTCTTCAGGCACTCTGTCTACCAGATCTAATCCCTTGAATCTTTTCGTCATTTCCACTGTATAATCATAAGGGATTTGATTTAGGTCATACCTGAATGGCCTAGTGGTTTTCCCTACTTCAGTTTGAGCCTGAATTAGCTGATTATCTGAGCCGCAGTCAGTTCCAGGTCTTGTTTTTGCTGACTGTATAGTTTCTTCATCTTTGGCTGCAAAGAATAAATCAGTCTGATTTCAGTATTGACCATCTGGTGATGTCCATGTGTTGAGTCATCTCTTGTGTTATTGGAGGAGGGTGTTTGCTATGACCAGTTCATTCTCTTGGCAAAACTTAGCCTTTGCCCAACTTCATTTTGTAATCGAGGACCATCTGAATTAAATTTACCCTTTCCCGTCCATTTTAGTTCACTGATTGCTAAAATGTTGTTGTTCACTTTTGCCATCTCCTGTTTGGCCATATCCAATTTACCATGATTTATGAACCTAACATTCCAGGTTCCTATGCAATGTTGTTCTTTATAGCCTCAGACATTATTTTCACCACCAGACACAACTGGGCATCACTTCTGCTTTGGCTCAGCCTCTTCATTCTTTCTGGAGCTGTCTCTGCTCTTGCCCAGTGGCATATTAGACACCTACCACCCTGGGGGGGGCTCATCTTTCAATGTCATATCTTTTTGCCTTTTTATACTGTTCATGGGATTCTCACTGAGTGAATACTGAAGTGGTGTTCCCTTCTCCAGTGGACCGTGTTTTGTCAGGCCCTGACTAGCAAGGACGTGCCCTCCATCTGTTCCACGTAGCCGGGTGCCCTGGTTGTCCCACTGCTGGTCCTCTTGAGTGTGTAAACCTTCATTGGCTGCTGGGTGTTGGTCAGCATACTGCCTGGGGGCCTGGGCAAAGGCCCTATTGGAGTTGCTGGGAAGGAGGTCCGGGGAAGCCTGGAGCTGATGGATGTTGGAGGATGCCCAAGAGCAGAGGGCTCCCTGGTCTCTCTGCTGCCGCTGGCCACCCTGGGGCTAATCCTCCACCCAGGAGCCATGAGGAGCAGAGGATAACTGAATATTGTCTACTAATTCAGGAAGCTTTATGGTACTAAATGTATAACACATGTATCGGGGACATGTTAGTTATGTGAACTCTTTTAATTAAAGTGAAAAGAGCAGCGCTGGGATTGACCATGCAGAGGAGATGGAGTTGCTGTTGGAAAACTACTACCGATTAGCTGAGGATCTTTCCAATGCAGCTCGGGAACTCAGGGCACTGATCGATGATTCGCAGAGTATCATATTCATCAATCTGGACAGGTAAGACGGTGTCATAGAAAACAATCTGTATTTTTTTAATAAAGTAATTATTGCACAGTAATAAAGTGTTTAAGTCTAGCTTTGTTTTTCCATTTTGGAAAGAATTATCCCATCATTATCATTTATAACTACTACATGGGAGTGTCTTTTTAAGGTGTATGTTTAGCCCACATGATCTTTAATAGTGAATTTGCGGTGCTTGGTTGGTGGGCCCTTCTGATCTAAGCAGTTGTTCTCCTCCCCAGCCACCGTAATGTGATGATGAGGTTGAACCTACAGTTGACCATGGGAACCTTCTCTCTTTCGCTCTTTGGGCTAATGGGAGTTGCTTTCGGAATGAATTTGGAATCTTCCCTTGAGGAGGTGAGAAAGTATTATTTCAGTAATCTAGGGATGGTTTTTAATATTTTGAAGATCATTTCTTTTTCATGGATTTTATTTTGTTTTCATTATTTACTTCACTCAGTCAGCTTTTAGCTGTGGCACTAGAAATCTTCATTGTTGTCATGCAGGATCTTCCGTGGCAGTGCATGGACTCTCTAGTTGTGACTTGGAGGCTCCAGAGCGTATCAGCTCAGTAACTGAGGCACGCAGGCTTCGTTGCTCCGAGTCATGTGGGATCTTAGTTCCTGGACCAGGGATTGAACCCGTGTCCCCTGCATTGCACAGTGGATTCTTAACCCCTGGACTACTTTAATGGATTTTAAAAAGAAAGTTCTAACATGTATAGCTGCTTATTGGAATAAAATGTGTACTGTAAATCATTTAAAATTCAAACAGTATTGTTAGACCCTGTAAGGTAGAATGGCCTAGGTTTGAACAGACCAGAGCCTGTGCTGGGATTCAGGAAACTGTCACACAGGGCAGTTTAGGACTACCTTATGTTTCCCATAACAGATAACTACACATGGGAGAGGCTTGACAACAGCATTACACTGTGAGGCCGTGGTAATGAGGGATTTTTTTTTTCCTTATATATCAGGCAATGTGCCATGCAGTTGCATGCTTTGATTCAGTCATCAAAAGTCTAAAAATGAATGTATTTTCCCTGCTTTTTTTTTATAGGTAGAAAAACTGAGGCTCAGAAAATATAATTTGCCCAAGAACACAGAGCTAGGAAACAACAAAACTAGGATTTAGGCTCCAAGACTTGCCTCTTTCACTTTGCTCCATATTTAACACTGACTGGCAGAGTGTTCATGTCCTTGTAACCTTGTACTTTCAGATGTCCCACTGTGAGGTTTCTTTTTTCTTTTTTTTATTAATTGAAGGATAATTGCTTTACAGAATTTTGTTGTTTTCTGTCAAACCTCAACATGAATCAGCCATGAGTATACATAGATTCCCTCCCTTTTGAACCTCCCTCGCCACCCCACCCCTCTGGTTTGATACAGAATCCCTGTTTGAGTTTGCTGAGCCATACAGCTAATTCCCACTGGCTGTCTATTTCACATACGGTAATGTAAGTTTTCATGTTACTCTCTCCATGCATCTCACCCTCTCCTCCTCTCTCCCCATGTCCATCAGTCTATGCTCTATGTCTGTTTCTCTGTTGTTGCCCTGTAAATAAATTCTTCAGTAATATTTTTCTGGATTCCATATATATTCATTAGAATATGTTATTTATCTTTCTGACTTCACTCTGTATAATAGGCTCTAGGTTCATCCACCTATTCAGAACTGACTCAAATGCATTCCTTTTTATGGCTGAGTAATATTCCATTGTGTATATGTACCACCACTTCTTTATCCATTCATCTGTCCATGGACATCTAGGTTGCTTCCATGTTCTAGCTATTGTAAATAGTGCTGCAGTGAACGTTGGGGTGCTTGTGTCTTGTTCAGTTTTGGTTTCCTCAGGATATATGCCTAGGAGTGGGATTGCTGGGCCATATGGTGGTTTTATTCCTAGTTTTTTAGGGAATCTCCATACCATCTTCCATAGTGGCTGTATCAATTTACATTCCCACCAACAGTGCAAGAGCATTCCCTTTTCTCCACACCCTCTCCAGCATTTATTGTTTGTAGACTTTTTGATGATGGCCATTCTGACTGGTGTGAGATGATATCTCATTGTAGTTTTGATTTGTATTTCTCTAATAACGAGCAATGTTGAGCATCTTTTCATGTGTTTGTTAGCCATCTGTATGTCTCTGGAGAAATGTCTGTTTAGGTCTTTTTCCAACTTTTTGATTGGGTTGTTTGTTTTTCTGGCATTGAGTTGTATGAGCTGCTTGTATATGTTGGAAATTAATCCTTTGTCAGTTGTTTCATATTTTCTCCCATTCTGAGGGTTGTCTTCACCTTGCTTATAGCTTCCTTTGCTGTACAGAAGCTTTTAAGTTTAATCAGGTCCCACTTGTTTACTTTTGTTTTATTTTCATTAATCTAGGAGGTGGTTCCTAGAGGATCTTGCTTTGATTTATGTCATTGAGTGTTCTGCCTATGTTTTCCTCTAAGAGTTTTGTAGTTTCTGGTCTTAGATTTAGGTCTTTACTCCATTTTGAGTTTATCTTTGTGTATGTTGTTAGGAAGTGTTCTAATTTCATTCTTTTCCATGAAGCTATCCTGTTTTCCCAGCACCATTTACTGAAGAGACTGTCTTTGCCCCATTGTATTTTCTTGCCTCCTTTGTCAAAAATAAGGTACCCATAGGTGCATGGGTTTATTTCTGGGCTTTCTATCTTGTTCCACTGGTCTATATTTCTGTTTTAGGAAAATATGGAACCCTTCACGAATTTGCATGTCATCTTTGCACAAGGGCCATGCTAATCTCCTCTGTATTGTTCCAGTTTTAGTATATGTGGTGCCAAAGTGAGCACCTACTGTGAGATTTCTTTAGAAATGAATTTGCATTTGCATTCAGCAGGCACACTATGGTGTTGAATTCTGTGTCCTAATTAACAGGTGTGTTTATCTATGTCTATTTTAAGTGGTCCCTTTTAAAAAGTGGTCTTTAAAAGAAGCAGTTCTAATGGCCACTCTTCTGTATAGAACTATTCGGTTGTGGCCAGGGGTGGGGGGTGTTGATTGTCCTTAAGATAGAAATCAGAAAAAAAAAAAAAAAAGAAATCCAAACTCCCTGGCCTGTAAGGCTTTTCCTGGCCTGCTGTGCCCACATCCCCATCTTATCTGCAGCCATTTTGTCCTCACTGTCCATTGATTCATCAGTATGCTTACACTGCTTCCACACATCTCTGCTCACCTCCCACCTTTTTTTGCCTGGTCTGTCTGTAGTTGCTAAGTCATGTGCGACTCTTGCAACCCCATGGATTGTAGCCCACCAGGCTCCTCTGTCCATGGGATTTCCCAGACAAGAATACTGGTGTGGATCGCCATTTCCTTCTCCAGGGGATCCAGTGTCTTCTACATTGGCAGGAGGATTCTTGACCACTGAGCCACCAGGGAAGCCCCTCTTTTTTTGCCTAGTTAATATCTATTTCTCTCCCAGGTTTCAACTGTTGTGTTATTTCCAAGGAGACTCTTCACTGATCGCACCCCCAACCCAGCTGAGTAAAATTACTCTTCTAGTTATTTGTGCCACAATAATCCTACACTTCCCTTTGCCATGAACCTCAGACTTGGAATTGCTTGTCTCCAAAAGATCATAGGTGGTTCAACTGGTAAGCAATCTGCCTGCAATGCAGGAGACCTGGGTTTGATCCTGGGGTTGGGAAGATCCCCTGGAGAAGGGAAGTTCTCTACCAACTTCAGTATTCTGGCCTGGAGAATTCCATGGACTCTATAGTCCATGGTGTCTCAAAGAGTCGGACACTACTGAATAACTTTGACTCACACACACCTGAAAAAGATCATAAGGTCCCTGAAGCAGTGTTTGTCATCTCCTTATAAGATGTGAAAGAAAAGTAAATGCAGTGCATTGATTCATTCATCTCACAGATACAGTGTTTGGCGCCTGTTAGACACTGGACACTGCTTTTAGCTGTGGGGGCATAGCAGTGCATCCCTGCCCTTGTGGCGTCTGTTATAGTGGGGCGGGGAGAAGAAACACATCCATGGTAGGTTAGGCGATAAGTACCATAAAGAAAATTTTCTAAAGGAAATCAGTCCTGAATATTCATTGGAAGGACTGATGCTGAAGTTCCAATACTTTGGTCATCTGATGCCAAAGAACTGACTCTTTGGAAAAGACCCAGATGCTGGAAAAGGTTGAAGGCAGGAGGAGAAGGGGACAATAGAGGATGAGATGGTTGGATGGCATCACTGACTCAATGGACATGAGTTTGAGCAAGCTCCAGGAGTTGGTGATGGACAGGGAGGCCTGGTGTGCTGCAGTCCATGGGGTCGCAGAGCCAGACATGACTGACTGACTGAACTGAAGCATAAAGAAAATTAAAGCCAGGTAGAGGGGGAGAGACTGTTAGCAGGAGAGACACGGGGCATTGTAGAGATAGCGTGGTTGAGGAAGGCCTTTCTGTGAAGGTGACCCTAGAGCAGAGCCTGAATGAAAAGAGAAGGTGGAAAGACCTGGGAGAAAAGGTGACCTAAGCAGAGGGCACCACGCATGTGAAGACTGAGGCAGGTGCACTGAGCTTGTTGAAGGAGCAGCAGGAAGGCCAGAGTGGTCAGAGGAGGGGCGTCACGTGGACGGAGAATGGCAGTGAGAGGGCAGAAGGACAGAGGAGGGAGAGCATGTTGATTTTGGAGCTTGGTAAGGGTTCAGGCTTATTCTAAGTGTTATGGGACCCTCAGAGGCTTTTAAACCCAGATCTAGTAAAAAGTCCAGTAGTCACCAAACTGTCTTGTGCGACATAAACCAGCCCTGGACATCCTCAGAAGGTCCTTCCGAAGACCATTGCAAGTTCTCCAGCTCGTGACTGTGTAACTCTACAAGTTCCTGTCCTTCTCCCAAGTCATTTTGTTAAGAACTATGTTTATATACATATACTCTTTCTACAAGCTAACTCCATCTTATACTCATTCTAATATTTTTTTCTAAATGCATGGGTTTATTTAATTTTTTAAAAAGAATTTTTAGCAATTCCTTTCTGTTAGTTCCAGCGTATCCAGTCCTGGTGTTAGTGAGATATGAGTAGGAAGACGTCAGCTTAGTGTGCCCCCACAGAGCAAGATTCAGATCAGTGTCTCACCAGAGTTACAAATTACATCTTCAGGTTTCCTGGACAAGAGTTAAGCATGTTCATTAAATCTATAAATACTAACGGTCTCTCTGTTCTTCTATAGTTAGGGTTATTATTTGAGGTAGGAAAAACATTTTTCTTTTTTAAGATAACATCAAACTATTTCAAGAATAGTAAAAATTCCCATACAGCCTTTACCCAGATTCTTCAAACAGCAACATTTTATCATATTTATCATTCTGTCAGTATATATATATATATATATACTTTTTCCTAAATCATTTGAGAATAAACAAATATGAAGCTCCCTTATGTCTAGATATTTCAGTATATATTTCCTAAAAACACTGACATTCTCTTACATAACCACAGCTCACTTGTGAAAATCAGAAAATTAGCGTTGAAACAACACTGTTTTTCTGATCTGTGGACCCTGGTCAGGTTTCACCACTCAGCACAGTAGAGCCCTTTACCTCATAAAAAATCTTGGATCATGTGTTGCGTGTATTAACAGTTACTGTGTCTCCTTAGGTTCCTTTAATCTAGGCCAGACTTTGTCTTTTTTTTTTTTTTTTTTTTTTTCAGACTTTGTCTTTCAAAGACAAAGGGCCTTGATGCTCACAAAGAATGTAGGTCAGTTGTTTGGCTCTTGATTACTCTTCATTACTAGATTCTGATTGCGACACATTTTTGTCAGTGTTCTTCACATTGAATCCCATCAGGAGACCCTTGATGTCAGTTTGTCTCATTACTGGTGATACTAACTGATCATTTGGTTAAAGGTGGTGTCTGCTAATTTTCTGTCCTATGAAGTTACTTTCTCTGTGGAGTTAAGTATTTTCTAAGAACGCTGTCATTCATCAAATTTGCACCCTCTGGTTTGTTTTGTTTTTTAATTGAAGTGTAGTTGATTGTGTTAATTTCTGCTGTACGGCAAAGTGATTCAATTATACATATAATACCTTTTTAATATTCTTTTCCGTTGTGGTTTGTAATAGGATATTGAATGTAGTTTTCTGTGCTATACAGTAGAGCCTTGATATCCATTCTGTATATAATAGTTTACATCTGCTAACCCCAAACTCCCATTCCATCTCTCCCCCACGCCCCTTGGTAACCACAAGCCTGTTCTGTCTGTCTGTTTTGTAGACAGGTTCATTTGTGTCATATTTTAGATTCCACATATCAGTGACATCATATGTCTTTCTTTCTGACTGACTTAGTGTGCTGATCTCTGGGTCCATCTATGTTGCTGCAAGTGGCATTATTTCATTCTTTTTGTGGCTGAGTAATACTCCACTGTACGCAGGTACCACATCTGTATCCGTTCATCGATGCGGGACACTTTGGTTGTTTTTATGTCTCTCGCTATCATGAATAGTGCTGCAGTGAACACTGGGATGCATGTGTCTTTTTGAGTGATGGTTTTCTCGGATATATGCCATGGAGTGGGATTTCTGGATCATATGGCAGTTCTGTTTTTAGTTTTTTAAGGAACTGCCCTCCTGATTTCCATAGAGGCTGCACCAGCTTACACTCCTCCAGCAGTGTAGGAGGGTTCCCCTTTCTCCACACCCTTTCCAGCATTTGTTAACTGTACAGTTTTTAATGTGGCCGTTCTGGCCAGTGCAGGATGGCACCTGATTGTAGTTTTGATGTGCATTTCTTTAATAATTTGCACCCTCTAGTTTTAGAATCTGCTGTTGCTCCAAAAATGCTTCGTGCCTGAATCAGTTACTACAGGGATGACTATCACATGGTCATTGCTAATTCCATCATTCTTCCTACTTTTGTTCTTTGTCAGATAGAGCCTTCCTTCTCTCCCAATTATTTATTCACTTGTGTCAGTATGGACTCATGGGGTCTTGTTTAATCAGTGAGTTACAGTCTGTCACACTGCCCTCATTATTTATCTTGATGTTCATATTGTTCCTTTCATACCATCTTCTAAGTACTTTTGGCGTGTCTCCATCAGTTTAGAGATTTTTTAGCAGCCTTTGGCATACCAGGATGCTGTAGGTGTCTTATTTCTAAGTAGTAGATTGGCTAGACGGTGGAGATGAAGAGCTCAAAACATAGACACTTAAGCGTGCAATACCATAGGGAATGCCCAAAGCTGGGGGGTGGGGGACGCATTGAAAATCCAACTTTCAGCCACATTCCCCTCCCTTAGTTTCCTAGAAGTCTCACACTCTGCTCTGTGTATATTTTAATGACACATGGAATTTTTAACTTGCTTACCTCTCAAGTTCATCATATTTTAGCAATCCCAGACTTCATTTACAGGGCATTACAGAACCAGTCTACAGGAAAGAACAGTAATCTGGGTATGCTAAATCTTCCTTAAACATAATTTTTACATAATAAATGAGGGTCTTTTTTAGAATAACTGGAAATGTATTCATCCTGGCAGTCAACTGACATTCACACTTGTCTTATTGATAAATGATGTCTAACATCTAACTTCATGTTAAAAGGAAGTAGATTTCTGTATCATATATGGCATGAATTTCCATCAGTGGTTACTGGTCATTTACGCAATGGCTATCTTGGAGGAAATTGGGCTCCCAGTCACTGGAGACCAAGCCATTGTTGATACTAAATAATGGCATTTCTATAGCTGAGGCTCCTAACATGTGAGAGATTAAATTCTGTGATTCTGTATATCCACACATGAACTTGAAAGCACTGCACTGCACAAAATATAGTTTTGAAAATGTCATGGGAATTCCCTGGCAGTCCAGTGGTTAGGACTCTGAGCTTCCACTGCCCGGGACCCAGTCCAAGATCTGGTCAGAGAAACTAAGATCCTGCAAGCCACGTTGCATGGCCACAAAGAAAGAAAATGACAGTGAGGGAAAATGTTAACTATAACTTAGAGGTTTCCAAACTTTCTTGGTTCATGATGCTTTTAGTGTCATAGCTGTTTGGGGCTTCCCTGGTCGCTCAGTGGTAAAGAATCCACCTGCTAATGCAGGAGACGCAGGTTTGATCCGTGGGTTGGGAAGATCCCCTGGAGAAGGAAATGGCAACCCACGCCAGTATTCTTGCCTGGGAAACCCCCACAGGCAGAGGAGCCTCCATGGGGTTGCAAGACAGTCAGATGTGACTGAACAGCAACAGTTGTTTCACAGCATCCCAGGCCAAAAGTTTATTATATTAGAGTTTCTGTCATGTTACTTGGAGTTTGTTTTATGAAGAACAGTTTAAGAGTAGCAGTTCTCACCGTGTTGCACAGATGACACTTGTGTTTTCTTTGAAAATTTAAAATATTCTGAGGTGCTGTAAGGCCAGGACACCTCAGCTCACAGTTCAGCAAGGGTGGCCATAAGCAGAAATTTTAAGTTGTATGTCCTGTATATTAAAATCTGTGTGAATGTAAACAAAGACTGGAAGGAAATACAGAGTAAAAGCAGTTATATTGGTTCACTGATGATCATAAAATACTCTTTTAAATCATGTTTTCCTTCCAGTTTATTTTTTGACTCTTGGTCTCTGAGTGCTGTTAGGGCACTTGTTCTTAGTTCCCATAGGAAGGAGCAGCACAAAGTTTGAAAGTTCCTTTTAAACTCAGGTAGTGACAAGTTCAGGAAATTTTATCACGAAGGAGCCTAGCCTTTTGTGGTTGAAATTGACTGTGTGTTCTCTTCTAGGACCATAGAGTGTTCTGGCTGATCACAGGAATTATGTTTATGGGAAGCGGCCTCATCTGGAGGCGCTTGCTCTCATTCCTCGGACGACAGCTGGAAGCTCCCCTGCCTCCTCTGGTATGAAGGGTCAGACTCGGCACAGCACCACAGCGGGGCTGCAGTCCCCGGGCGGAAGTCCTGCGGCCTGGGCTAGGTTGTCACAGGCTTTGAGACCCTGAACAGGTTTTTTAATTTCTCTCAGCCTCGCCCAGCTTTCCCACTTAAGTCAGTGCCTCCTGCTTCATGTAGTTAAAAGGAGAATTCGATGTTATGTGGAAAGCAGTGGCAGAGTAAGTAAGTTAGAAGTTTATTTTGGTGGAATGCTGTGACAGACATTGTACATTTAGACAGGTGTTAGTAATTCTGGTGCAAGTTTTGTCATAACCAAAACTGAAATGTAGAAAACATTTATCGTGTTAGGAAAAGACAGTTTATCTCTTTTTCATAGCCTTCCACTTGCAGTTTATATCCCTGGAGCAAGTACTCAAGACAGTGATACACGGCTGGCAGGCCTTCACTCCTTTAGTGGTTAATGTATCGTTTTTACTGGTGGTTTTTCTTTTAAACCGACACAACTAAAATTACGAATTTTTTCTGCTTTTATTTAGATGGCCTCTTTACCTAAGAAGACACTGCAGGCAGACAGAAGGCTGGAAGTGAAACACAGCTTCAGGCCAGATGGACTTGGATCAAGCAGGGGTGTCCTAACAAATCGTTAGGAATAACCCAATGGAAACTGAACTATTTTTTATGGTAGTCACAGGGAAATTCTAGTATCTTTTTATTATTTTATGGAATCAGAGACTTGAAAGAAAATCACTGACACTTAAATTATAATGTCTGATGATAAAAATATTATGGCAGTCACAGTACTAGAACTTAATTGTATTTTTGTGCTTGCTTTGTAAAAGACCAAAATTCTATTTCCTACAAACTTAAAAGGCTGTTTTTATAGATGTAAGACATGGAGAGATTAACTTAATCCAGGATTAGATTGTGGTATCGATTTTATTTAATTTATACATGTTAACAAAACTGCAGCCGCATGCCAAATGAAGCCTGGGAACTTGACAAACCCGTAGTTGTGAGATTAGGTAACCACAGTTCTTACTGTAAGGAATCATGTTCTTGTGAATTTCCTGACTCTCAGGTGAAAAAGCTAGCATAATATATATTAACCATAAACTTTAAATCAGCCTTTGACATAACTGTATTTTCTTTTATTTGCACACACACATCCTCCCCCCGCTCTTCTTTTTTTTGGCTGCATGCAGGATCTCAGTTCCCTGACCAGGGCTTGAATCCATGCCCCCTGCAGTGGAAGTGTGCTGTTTCAACCTCTTAACTGCCAAGGAAGTCCCTGCCCCTATTTTTATATAAGGAATACAAAAAGGAAATGAGACATTAATATCAGCTTTGTATAGCTTCCAATTATTTAAAATTTTACTTCCTCAACCCATGAAACTATTTTTCTTTGTTTGACTGTAATTAAAGCCTTTGGAAATAGCTGGAAGTATTTCCATTCTGTTACTGTTTTATAGCTGTTTGAATCATTCCTTGGTTTTTAGGACAGACATGTCACACCAAAAAGGGAAACGTGTAGCAAGATTAACTAGGCTACACATTTTTCATCTGTTTGGCTACACCCGAGAGGCTGGCTGATGGGCTTCCTAAAACAAGAGGGTAGATAAATTTTAAAATTGTATCTGCTACCTTTTTGTTTTCACAGAGTTGAGTTTAAAACATGGCTAATATTTCTATGTCTCAAGCACCTGTGCTACCTGATATCTTCTATGTTTTCTGTATTTTCTGGAGGTTAAAAAGTTACACAGAACATTAGTTATATTCATCTCCAAAAGTAACATACATAGACACTTCTAGAGTCCAAAGCAGCTCTTGCACTACAAAATTAGTAAATAGGGTCCATTTACCAGGTGGGTAAAAATGAATTAAAATGCTCTTTCCAATAGCTGATCTGAAAAAAAACAAATGAAGTTTCCCGTTTCCATGTGTGGTTATGAAAGGACATTGGAACAGCATGAAACACGCTGGGCTTGTCTTGGAGCATGCTCTATGGTGTGGCTGTGGAATGTAAATACCATGACAGATCTATTTGATTTCCAAGATAAAGTATCTTTAACAATATTTAGATTTCACAGGGCACTCTTCTTTGGTATACCTCAGAGCACTATGCTGTTTTTGATCTTCAGGTTATCACTGTAAAATAGATAATATTAATAAATATTACTTAACTGTGACGAAAATTTGGAAGTCCAAGAGGCAAAATGTGATTTGGTTTAAGGTCAGGTACGGGATAGAATTTTGGTCTTTTTTTCTTTCTGATGTTAGTTTGAGGAGGGCTTAGCTAAAATAATTTTCAGTCAGTGTCTCATCAGTAAAAGGGGAAATAAATGCAACTACCTCATAAGTCTGATAAAGGGAAGGTACTAATGGTTTATAAAGTTCTTGAACATGGTTCAGTCAAGTTAATTTCTAGATGTCAGCTGCCTCTGCTTTGGTGATAGATAGCAGGATGCTTCTTACATTAAAGAGCTATTAAATAATAAAACAGCCTATGAAAAAAAAGTTCAGCAGTTTTAAATTTTGAATTTAAATAGATGGAGTATATAAATTATTTGTAAATAAGGTGAAAGAATACCAAATATTCAGTTATGAGTAAGCAGGCAGTCATATCCTCTTTAACATGTACAGGGAATGATATTCTTAACATGTTGTTATTGTAAGACCTCTAAGAAAGTGTAGCAAAAATAGGTGTCATTTTAAGATACTATTAATACTTGCTTTACTCTTGATAGACCAATAACCACTAAATAATCATATTAAAAAGCCATATATTTTGGTGAGTTATTCTAAGATTTGTACACAGCTTTATGTTTTGGAAAATTAATATTAAATATTAAACTCAAATATTAAACTCACTTTAAATTCAGGATTTATTGTCATTACTTTAGTAATGGTAAAAATTTATGTAGTTGGAGCATGGAATAGGGAATTCAGATACCTGAGTTTATTCCCAAACTCACTTCAAATCTCTTTAGGTGTGTGATACAAAGGCATAAATCAGTTCCGGTCTGGAAGCCTGTAAGACAGTCTTTGCATATACAGGTAATAGACAAAAATTGCAAATATGCAACCGTGTTCTGATATCATAAAATAAAGGTAATTTTGAATTGTTGTATAAGTTCAGATTTGTGTTCCTGAGAGATTTAAACCCTATAAGGTATTTTTATTTTAAGTATGTCATAAATCAATTCAAAAGGATAAATTGATGCTTTTGAACTGTGGTGTTGGAGAACACTCTTGAGAGTCCCTTGGACTGCAAGGAGCTCCAACCAGTCCATCCTAAAGGAAATCAGTCCTGAATATTCATTGGAAGGACTGATGCTGAAGCTAAAACTACAATATTTTGGCCACCTGATGCGAAGAACTGACCATTGGAAAAGACCCTGATGCTGGGAAAGATTGAAGGCAGGAGGAGAAGGGGACGACAGAGGATGAGATGGTTGGATGGCATCACTGACTCAATGGACATGAGTTTGAGTAAACTCCAGGAGTTGGGGATGGACAGGGAGGCCTAGCATGCTGCAGTCCATGGGGTCACAGTGAGTCGGACACGACTGAGCAGCTGAAGTCAGAACCAGTGCTTAGAATTACAGTTAACTTAGTGTAGAATGGAAACTTAATCCACCTGTTGAGATAATATATTAGTCTGTCAGGTATTAGGTTTTTTTCTGTATGCCAGGTTTTTATATATTTTCCATACATGCAGTAGGATACAATTTATATAATTTCTTAATACAGGTTAGTATGGTTAAATATCCTATATGAAGACCTGCTTCTAACTTAGTAAATTTTAACCATCTCCTCCCGCTGGTTGCTATTACGTTCAGGAAAATATAAATCTTCAGGTAAAGAATAATTATGTTTAAACACTGGCCCGATCATTTAGTCAAGCATAACACTTTGTTTAGCAGCGGCCTGATGAAGGTATGCATCCTTCTAAATGAAGAGATGCGGTACCGAGAGCACACCTTTACTGAAATGCAGCGTCTTCAGCTTGTTCTTCACTCAGAATAAGGGAATACGAGTAAGTCATTTCTGGTCCCCTAAAAATAAACTTTAATAAAAACAATTCTTCAAATAGGTTGAGCAGGCAAATAGTTGTTAACCAAAAAGCAAATGGTATTTCTGTGTGCTTTGTACTATGCCATAGGGAACCATGCAACTAGTATACCTCTTTGAGAAAGAAGGGACGGGACGGTCCTGGGAGTCAGCCAGAGGTCCTGTCTAGGTGTGAGCCTGTTTATGCTGTTCTCCTATATACACACTCAATATATACTCACAGTTGTAATTCTACTGGTTTTTCCTTTGATTTCGAGTTCAACTTACCCTTCAGCCAAAACCCTACGTCCTCTGACCAGTCTCTTTACTGCCCTGAGAAGCTAAGAGACGGGCTCTGGTCATTTTAATTTTTTCCTGGTTTTAGTATCATTTCATTAGTGTCAGAAGAAAAGAGGTTCTACCCTGATAGAGAATCAACTAGTTACAGTTTACGGATAACAGTGCCCACAGAATTTTAGAGAAGCTGAAATCCTGTGGTCCATTCCCTTCCCTTAAACATTCTACCCTCCAGGCCTGGCAGATGAAATCTGCTCCACTGAGACCAGCCCAGGAAGCAGGGAGGCCAAGCCTGCCTCACTCCTGAGTCCCGCACAGTCACCTGCAGCTCACGACAGATTTCTCTCCTTCCTGTTCTGGTTCTGTTGGCAAGGCTTGTGGCAGTCTCCCACTGCCTGAGGCTTCCTGAGATGACTTCAGATTAGCAGAAGATCACTAGGTGCAACGGTTGTTAGGACAGTCATTTCTCCAGAAGCATCTGAGGGCACAGTCAGGTGATATTTAACTTTTTATATTTGTCCTTCACTGTATGAAACACTGAAGACACAATAGTCCTCATAAGAAAGGACCACATCACTTGCAACGTGATTTTGGAGTTGTGAGGTTATGCCTCACCCCCGTACTTTTCTCCTCGTTCTGTCTCTCATGCTTTTTCTCCTGTGTACTGTGCTTTCTGTTTCACTTTGATTGGAATGGGTCACCAGTTTTTAGCAAGAATTGTGCTACAGAGCTTTTCCTAAGATAACTAGAGACAGGCCTTTCAAGGCATCAGAAAGACACAGGTGCTCAAGTGGAAGAGGAAGTGGGTTGTGCAGCAGGTCTGAGCACAGGAAGCCAGTCAGGAATTAAGTTGAGGTGCACAGGAAACAAGCTTTGCAAAGGGACACGAGTAACCAGCGCATCCACTGTTTCACATACTTCGATGTTGTCACCACTTACTGTGTCTTGGCAGCCAGTCTGTGTGTGTGTCTCCACCCCCAGGAGCCCCACCTGTCGTAAGGTCCACCAAGGCTCCCCTGGATACGCCACTTTGTCCCCCAGAACGCTCACCCAGAAGATGACTCAGCACGAGAGAGGGGGACAGGTGAGGAAAATGGAGTGAAACCTTTAATCTTGGCTGAGGCTATAGATATGAAGTGCCCCAGAGAGTCGGGCTCCCAGAGAACTCCTTCCAGCAGCAACGACAACTTGATTCTGTAGGAGACACAAAACAGGATTCATTCACAACTGTGTCGCTTTCCTGCTGAAGTCCAGGCATCATGTCATGCTCTGAGCTAGAAAGATAAAGCTAGACATTGGCCAGACCCAAGGGCTTGAGCTTAAATGCCTCTTTCCTCTGGTTTAAATACCCCCTTTCTCAGCTCTGTAGGTTCAGAAAACCACAGCTGAGGAAGTCCTCACTAGCTCCTTCTCAGGTACACAAGGGAAAAGTGCATCTGTGAGTGTTTATTCAGCATCCTAGCTGTGGTGCAGTGTAGACGGCATATCTGGAGTAATCTGGCTTCATCAATGTGTTCACACCACCTTCTCTGCCCCTGCTGCTTTCAAAACTGTCTTCAAAGCTTATACAAGTTTTTAAACATTTTTTGAAGTGGATTTTAGTTTTGAAACTACCAAGTGTTTCTGGATAGGTGAGGTGTGGCTGATCTGACTGATGGGTGGAGCAGGGTGTGACCATACAGGGACCAAACCTGTGAAGTTTTTCATTGACTTAATTTTGAAACCTCCCAATGGAATTCAGATGTGTCAGGTACTATGCATGACCTTTTTGCGTGTGTCTTTTTAAATTCCCCCATTGTCAATTAAGAGGGGGAAAAAAGCTGTAAACTCTTACTTGTGGAATTGCTCATTTACTGGATATGTCATAGCTTGGCCACAAGCTAAGTGTCCTCTCCATTGCCTGGTTAAACCACCTCCATTCCTAAAATCAAGTCTTCCCCTGCTCTTGCCCTTTCTGCGCAGTCAGTGTACTCTGATTTCCAGATCCACTCAAGCCCCAGGGGCTCTGCCAGGCCTTCCCTGACTCCCCCAGCCAATTCCCATCAGGGCTCACAGGCTGGCTAAAGGCCACAGGAGGTTTCAGAAACACGGTGGCAATACCACAGACGTAAGTGGTCCTCCTAATTCTAGTTGGTTGCTTAATGCTCACACAGAGAAAGGAAGAGAGGAGTCTTCAAAATCCTAACTTTTACTCATGTCTCCTTAAGAGGCCACCCACTCTCATCATCCTCAGATTGTGTCCATTTTTAAAACATAACCTTCGATTTATCTTCACACTCAAAAGAGTTCTTCAGGGCCCCCAGCCTCAGGTATGTGTTGGGAAAGTGGAGTAATTTTAATATTGACTCATGAACTGTAATTAGGAAGATGAATTTGCAGTGTTAAACAGAAAGGAATCAAATTACTTTCAGATGATCTACACTACCCCCCCCCCCCCTTCAGTTGGTTCATGATTTGTATATGGTTCATGGGTTCTTAGTAACGTCTGATTCCTGGAAAGTGAATAAAATTTAAAATGCAAACCAAATTTACGATATTCTTATGATCATATCTTTTGAGAAGCCCCCCATAGTTTATAATCCGTCTCTTTTTTTGTTGTGGTTAAGCTTGCCCATAAATGAGTTGAAGGGCTACTTGAACTGTTGGCCAGTAGAGGGCAGTTTCACCACAGTGCTTACAAGTCCAAGTCAGGGCCACAGCACCTGCCAAGCCCCGCAGACTTGGTTCTGTACTCAAAACTCTATGATGGCTTCTCTAGCCTTTCATACCACAGTTCACACTTCCAGTTAGCATTTATTACTATACTTGTTTGCCTTTTAACTTCCCACGTGTTAAATAAATCTTAATTTTCCTCAAGAACAGACACTTGGTCTCTTTCTCTCTCATAGCCTAGCACAGATCTGTACAATGTCATATCCTTAAATAAATGAGTGAAATCAGTGGTCTAGCTGTATGTTTTAAGATAAAATCCTTTAAATCTGTCATGGCTATTAAAATTCAAAATGTGCATACCCTTTGACCTAGTAGTCTTCCAGGAATCTAGCCAGCAGAGATATTTGCATAGTTATTCTAAAGCCATACAAAAAGTAACAACTATATAACAAATATATTGTTAGTATGTATTTGGTTCATTCCTAAAGAGCCAAAATATATTAACAATGCTTAGCCAATATGGCAAGGGTTGGCAGACTTTTACAGTAAAGTATCAGGGTAATATTTTAGGCTTTGTGGGACATCAGTCAACTGCAGTTGTGGTAGAGTATCAGAGGTAACTGCAGTCCATGGGGTCGCAAAGAGTCGGACACGACTGAGCAACTGAACAAGCCGCAGAGGAAGAGAAAAGAATGAATGTGGCCATCTATATTCCAGTAAAGCTTGTTAGAGACACTGCAGTTTGAATTCTTGTAAATATCTTGTATCACAAAATAGTCTCATTTTTTCCAGTCATTTAAACATGTCAATCATTTTTAGTTTGTGGATTACACAAAAATAGGCAGCCAGCTAGAGTTGGCCAACAGGCTGTAATTTGCCAACCCCTGTTGTAGAGGATGAAATTGGAGGGGTAGTGAGGAGAACCTTTCACCAAAAACTGATGGGATTATGTGTTTTCTTTTTTTTTTTTTTTTTGAGTCCCTGTTTTTCAAATAAAATCTAAAATACATGCAAAATGAGATCACTCCCAAATCCCAGCCTTAGAACAAACGCAACCACCAAAGCCGTACAGTCTTGGCACTTACCTTTTTCTTGGACCTCACAGTGATCACAGAGCTCCCAAACCTTGAGCCTGCCTGTGAAATACACTGTCTGTTAATGGCCTTTGAAAACATACCATATGATTTTATCAACTTAAAATACGGGAAAGGGCTTCTTTTTTTTTTAGAATTTACTTACTTCAGGAGAAATTAGTACATATTGGGCCTGAAAGAGAGTGATAAGAAAGGGAGACTTAATGTTATTGCTGTTCACGGATTTTTTTCTTTAACCAATTTTAATTATACTCACTCAAATTTCTACATTTTAGAGAAGCCGTTTGTCACCAGAAATTCTGCTTACAGGAATGTAGCTCAGAAAAACAGATGTATAAAAATGTTTATGTGAATATTTATCTTACTATAACAGCAAAAATTTGAAATAGACTAAGTGACTAAGAGTCACTTAAATGGTTTGTCTACAGATAAACAACTAAGCATCTGGTAGATATATTGTATAAGAATATAGAAAGCATAGAAGACTTGTTGATAGGTAAAACAAGATAAAGTTGTGTACAAAATGTACACTAGGATCACAACCATTAATATATACACAGACACAGTGTAAAGGTTTAAGGGTGTGCTTCAGAATCAGCTCTGGTTCAAGTCCCTGTTCTACCATTTCCTAGCAGTGTGACCTGTAACAACTTCCTTCTCTGATCTTCAGTTTCTTTATAATGAACAGAATACCAAACTAATAGCTTTGATGTGAATTAGATTTTATATGTATATAAAAAGTGCTAGGTACAAAGTGTATGCATGCTCAGTCGCTTCAGTCCTGTCCAGTTCTTTGCAGCCCTATGGACTGTAGCCTGCCAGTCCATGGGATTCTCCAGGTAAGAATACTGGACTGGATTGCCATGCCCTCCTCCAGGGGGATCTTTCTAACTCAGGGGTCAAACCCACATCTCCTGCATGGGCAGGCAAATTCTTTACCACTAGCACCACCTGGGAAGCCCAGGCCCACACAGAGTAAGTACACAATAAATGGTAGTAATTAAGTTCATAGAAAAAAAATACTAGCAGGATACACATGAAAAGGTTACTGGACATCTCTGCAGACTGGAATTCTTTGTACTGCATTTTCTAATGGTTTTACAATAAACTCTCTTCTAATTTGAAATTTTAAGTTTAAAATAACAGCCAAGTGTTTTAGATCCAGGAAACTTAAGCAATGAAAGATGAAATAAAAAGGGCTGGAGTCTTCAAGAAACTCCAACGGCCATGGTCTGTTTTCTGCTGTGCGCTCCGAACCAAGAGCCAGTATGACACCACATCGAGCTGAACTTCATCTATGGGGGCAAGCGCTGTAGAACTGCCGGAAGGCAGGCAGCTTTCAAGCAAGTGATTGTGCTCTGACCGCATGTGTGGGTCAGGTTACCTGAGTCCAAGTAGGAACTAAGAGTTCTGGAGTGGACATAATTTACCAAGGCATTAGCAAGTACCGTCCTTTCCCAGTTTGGTGTGGAATTGTGTACAATACTTACCTTTTCTTCTGGACATGGAGTTACCCATGATTTGCATTTGCCTGTCACGTCACCCACGGTGATCTGTTTGCCATTATACACATAAACACAGCCATCCTCTCCCCCCATCAGTCCCGCAGTTGCGTCTGTGTTCCTCAGCGGGGCTGCTATGATGATTTCATCTGTGAACAATGAAAACCAGAAGAAGGAAGTGTCTTACTCCTTGCTGTCATCCTTTCCATTGTTCCACTGCTGGGTCCTCACCCAGCCTCCCACTAATAGTAATGCATCCTTCCCTGGTCTACCCTGATTTCTTTCCAGTGCAGTCAGAGGCTTTTGTTTTCTCTTTCATCATTCATTGATGTGGGTGGCTCTCATTTCACCATGTTCAAGAAGTACAACTCACTCTTGTACATCCGGCTCTGGTCTTGATTTGTTATGAGGCTAGACCAGGGGTGATCCTATCAGGGGGACCCATGTTCTTGGCCAGAGCCACCGTTCCTTTCCTACCTAAGCCATCATTATCCAAGTCACTCAAGTGCAGAACGCCACCAAATCGGGAGAAGCGGCGGTTTCCACTGAAGGTGCTGAGCAGAGAAGGCTGCGAGTCAGGGGTCAGTTCATACATCCGCGTGCTCCCACCTTGGTGCAGGGTCATGGTCAGGAATGACACCTTAGACACGACATCTGAAATAAACCACGGAACAGTAGCTGCCACCGTCACAAGAACGAAGCAAGGATACAGACTTGCAGTGACACAGGCAAAACTATGTCAGATTTGTGAATGCCAAAATTTATATATGATCATTGTAAAAGGTGTGGAAAATACCCAAAAAAAGTATAAAGAAGAAAATGTATGTAATGCATATATTTGTTTCTGGACAGTGATATATACTTACATATACATACCTACACATTTTAATGGGGTTTTTTGCAGATTACAAAATTCCTTTTACTAAGTTTTGGTTTTATATTTAATACTATGATAAATGATATTTATGAATTACTATGATCCTTCCCCCACACTATTTTCTGAGAACAGATTTTTAGAAGGGACCCGTCTAGCATTGGATTTGGGGAATGAGTATTGTTTTTAAGGCTCTTGCCATTTTGCCAAACCTCTTACTAGAGAAAGTACATCAGTTTACATTTCACCAGCAGTGTGTGAGTTCCCAGTCTCAGCTCAACCTTGCCATCGAGTATTCTTTTGCATACCACAAATACTTTGTAGCTTTTAATGAGTACCATAAAATCCCCACTGAATATTTAAACGGTTGTGTGTCGTGGCCACAGTCGGACCCAGAGATCCTGCTGAGCCAGAGGCCAGGGGGACAGGCCTAAATCTAATTATTGGTTTACTTGAACTTGCCCTGCAAGTAGGTCAGATATTTCACGTTTCACTCAATCCGTCCATAGAGCTGTGATTCCCGAACTCTACACTGAAACACTTCGGTGAACTCATGGGGATACTGCAGTTGTCTTTTTAATTTTTGCCGGTAAGACAGTGACATCTGTCTGATGCCACATGACCCACCTGCTGGGAGAGGTCACAGTTTCAACACTAGATCCCCCCAGTTCTTTCAGTGATGTCATATCTTTGCAAAACTGGAGTTTTATCATAACAGGGGTGGTTATGATACAATGCAGGCACCACTGGAAAAGCAGTATAGGTCAAAATGAGAATGATCCGATTCCAGGGTTTGGGAAGTGACGCAGCTATTCTTGAAGAAGTGAAGTTTCATGGCAGGTGACCTACCTCGAGTCGGGGCCCCCACCAGCAGCACTGGGGTCCGGGTCCCGTTCACCATCACGTGGCCACTAGACAGGGAGGTACCCAGTTTCCCCATCGCCTGTGAAATGCAGTAAGTCACTACAGTACAGCTGAGAAACTCTCCCTGTGGTGTCTGCTTCCCTGGGGAGGGAGGGGGCCACCATACCTTGTCTCCGGAAATGGTAAGCCAGCTTTGACTGTTTGGCGGGAAATAGCCATACACCCGTCCAGGGCTCTGTTTCTCTTCACGAGTGCGGAACAAGTGGCCCTGACTGGAAGCAAGTATGCTGGGCTTAGGTGCTGGGACCCAGGACGCAGTGCTGGGCGGGTGCTCAGGTCCAAGGAAAGATGACCCACATCTTCCCCACTCACAGCGCCCCCTGCACCCCAGGCTACTGGTCCCTGTCATCAGTGTGGGGGCGGGGTTCAGAAAGAACCCCCATATCAAGGCTCTCCAGGTTAAGAGGTTCACATTCTACTTTCCAACTGACAAAATAGGGGGATACCTCCTGTTATGGGCTGGATTGTGTTCCCCAAAGTTCATATGTTCAAATCCTAACCGCCAATACCTCAGAATGTGATAGCATTTGGAGACAGGGTCTTTAAAGAGGTAATTATGCTAAAATGAGGTCATCGTGGTGGGGCCCCAATCCAATATGACTAGTGTCCTCATAAGAAGAGGAACAGACACCAGGGATCAATGCACAGAAAAGAGGATGCATGGGAGGCACAGAGAAGACGGCTGTAAGTGACAGAGAGGCGCCCTGGAAGATAGCAACCCTGCTGACACCTTGATCTCAGATCTCTAACCTCCGAAGCTGTGAGATCATCAATTCCTGCTGCTTAAGCCACCCAGACAATGCAGGCAAACTAACACAGCTCTCTCTCAAACTTCTAAAAAGGAACATTTGCCACTTGACCCAGAGTCTTCGCTTTTCCTTGAAGGGTAGGAATTTCAGAGCCACTCCTGTGAACCCCACATTCAGTGGGCTCCCCAGGCTTCAGGCACCCACCCCTTGGGTCACTGTCCTGCACCCCACATCAGGACTCACCTGCTGGCGTTCTTCCAGGTCGGGCTTCCAGCCAGGAGCAGAGTGCTGTTGTTGACAGCGACGCCGTGAAGGGAGTACCCCAACCAAGCAAAGTCCTCCTCTCCCCTCACCAGCCAGTTGGCAGCTTCCACGTTCAGCTTCTCTGCACAAGACAAACAGTGCCTTCTGCTTTACGTGGAAAGACTACAGGAATGGGAAGAGTGGCCCTTTGTGTAGGATAATGAGAAACGGTTCATTGGGCTGTTTTTGCCACAACTCTTACGTGCCCCCACACCTGTCCCCAGGGCCCCAGCATCAGAAATGGGGCTCATGCATCATACAAAAAATACATTTCTAGAGCTAGCCTCTGTGGAGTGGAGGATGCTGTCTAAAAAGAGGACCTGTTGGGAATTTTCTTGGCAGTCTAGTGGTTAGGATGCTGTGTTCTCACTGCCAAGGATCCAGGTTCAATCCCTGGCTGAAGAGCTAAAATTCCATAAACTGCGTGCACCCCACCCCCCCAAAAAAAAGGCCTGTTGGACAGCTGGAGCATCAATGGGATGCCTGAGTGTATTCACTCTTCCATTGAGACGCTATGAGGGTAACTATTGCCCACCCCCCACCCTCCACTTTGGATCTGGGTCTACACACTGGATCCTTCTGTATATTCAACACTGCCCACAACACTTGCTAGAACATCTGAAAGAGGAAGAATGATAGAGAATTCAGGTGAAACCACACACAACAAGGGAAACAGGACCGAAACCCCCATGCAAGAGAAGGCATCACAGACTAGAGCAGTGGGGGTCTCCGCCCACCCAACCCCGGCAAGCACTACCTCTGTCACTGTAACTGGAGGCAGAGTAAAATGCAGCCACAATTCCCTTCTGTTTCCCTCCACCTGGAGCGAAAGGGGAGCCAATCACCAGGTCCGGTTCACTGTCTCCATTCACATCTGCCGCCAGGAGGGTCCAGCCCAAGTTACAGTAGGTATCCTGAAGAGAAAATGGGAACCCAAACACCTTTAACTCAGCCTTGGGGCAATTAGGATGCGGTGAGTTCTCGTTTTCTGTACCTGGTGAAGGTGGTCAACATACCTGGCAAGAGATGGTGATGTTGGGGGAAGAAGACAGTTGTCCTTGTTTGGAACCAAAGTAGATGTACACTGCACCCTAGACAAGGACAAACCACAGGGCGATTGTGAGACTCGGTGGTGACCCAAGAACCTTAAGTAAGAGCAAGACAAAGATGACTGATGATGAAACAAATCACCATCAGAGCCCTGTAGGGTCAGGAGCTCGGTTACTGACTGAAGTCAGTGTCTGGTACTGTGCATCAGCCTCTTCTATCAGATCATTAAGAGCTCCCAAAGCAGAAACTGTCATCTCATCTTGGTCTCCCCCACATCTTGCTCTGGGTCTGCCATCCATAATTGTTCAACATATTTGCAGAATGAACTACTCAACTGCCCACAACCCCTTCAAAGCCCAGCTCAGCTTCCGGCTCTCCCACGAAGCCCCACCACCACCCCGACCCAGCCCATGACTTCTCAACACCAGTACATCTCGTCAGTACCACTCGCTTGCCTTCGGACATAGGCTGTGCTGTTACTGTGTTACAAAACAGTTCCCATCTTACAACTTGCCTCTCTCCATCCCTCCTCCTTCTAGAATCATTTCCTTTCCCCGCTGAGCTGAGGACTGAGTACACAGTGATGGATAAGACCAACCTCGACCCTCCCAAAAGCTGGCCAAGGGGCAACTGTGACACCGCAGTGTGAGGAGCTACAAAGGGGCAGCGAGCAAAGGACAACAGTGTCCCCTGAACCAGGGTTTAGGTCACACTTCCTCCAAGAAGTGATGTGTTACCCCCTACAGAAAAAAAAAAAAAAAATGGAAAAGGGGTTTCCCGGGTAGAAAGAACTTGTTGAGCATGGGTCCTAACATGAGGGTGCCCCATGGTCTGCATGAAAAATTGTTCCCACGACTCACGAGTGAGGAGGGAGGGGAAGAGGTGAACCCGGTGGGAGAGGGTGATGAAGGGCCTTTGACTCTGCAGTCACTCACGATGCTCAGCTATGGTGTGGACTGGGAGGAGGAGAGCCCTCTGGGCCAGGACCCAGGATCTCTGCTCTCGGGGAGGAAAAGGGGGAACGTGCTGGGTTCTGTGCCCGAGAGGAAGGATCCAGGGACTCAACGTCCCTGCCCCATGACAGGAAGCTGTGGATTAGCTGGAATTTCTGCCTCCCCTGACCATCTCTCAGCATCCCCGGGGGAGGGAAGAAGGGAAGGGGAATTCAGGACCTGGCAGAATTGGGAAATCCTACTCATGAAGCCAAACTGAGGCCAGGGAGGCAGGAACAGGATCTGCCAGGTAGCCTGAGGTCACAAGGACCTGAATGGAGGGCTGGGATCATCTCCCCACAAACACTGCCTGGCACCCCTTCCGCCTGCTTCTCTCCAGAGGCTCCATGGGCATCAGCCTCCACCCCCACTATCCCCTCTCCCCACCAGCCTCCTTACTGTGTATGTGAGCTTCTCAGAGCCCACCGAGGGGGCTCCCACCGCCAGGTCAGGCACGCCGTCCACGTTAAAGTCCAGCACAGCCACAGCCGAGCCAAACCGACCTGAGGGCTGAAGACACACCAGTTACTCCCCCTGGGCTGAGCCACAACCCTCCGAAGAACACACCTGACTCCCTGGGGGACCCCATCGAGCACCCAGGACTGAGGAACAAGACTGCAGCCCACTTGTAACACATCCATGACCCTCCAGGTGGCTAGCTCACCCTAAGGATGTTTCTGGCACGTCTGTCTGCCTCAAGGGGGAAGATAAGGTACCAGAGAGAAGAATGCAGGTCCAAAAGAGACACAGATATAAAGAACAGACTGTTGGACTCTGTGGGAGAAGGCGAGGGTGGGATGATTTGAGAGAATAGCATTGAAATATGTATATTAACATGTGAAATAGATCGCCAGTCCAGGTTCAATGCATCAGACAGGGTGCTCAGGGCTGGTGCACTGGGATGACCGTGAGGGATGATGGGGAACACATGTACACCCATGGCTGATTCATGTGAATGTATGGCAAAACCATCACAATATTGTAAAGTAATTAGCCTCCAATTAAAATTAAAAAAAAAAAAAAGAATGTAGGTCCTTAAAAGTTCTAGGTTTTCAGAAAATGGTCTTGTGTATCCTTGTTAAGGACTAGACTCTTATTGGAAAGTACCCAAGATAATAATCACTTAACAGCAGCTAATGTCTGTCAAATACTCAAGATGTTCTAGAGCTGTACTGACCAGTGCAGTAGTCACTAGATAAATGTGGCTGTAACATTGAAATTAAGTCAATTTTTCAGTTTCACTGGCCACATTCAAATGTTCAGAAGCCAAAACACTTAGTAGCTCCCATACTGAACAGCACAGCTTTAAAGCATATCCATCATTACCAAAGGGTCTATTGATTCCGCTGTAGACACTGTTCAAGCATTTTATGTGGATTAGTAGCCCCTAATTTTATGGTTTACAGATGGAAAACTCAGCCCATTCAGGGACCATTTTCTTCCAAGGTGGGTTTTCTAGATCTTCCATCTCCTGCTGTCTGGAATCAGCCTAGACCTAAAGGAAACTCATGAGGTTCTCCTATCCTTTCACAACTTATCTAACAATGAAGAGTCTTGCACAAATGATGCTTGCTACATCACACACACACCCCAAAACGCACATCTCTTATTTGTTGGTTAATCTCTCTATACCTGTGTGCAATGGCATCTGAGAACACAGCCCCTTTCTACCATGCTGGGGGAGGCGGGGTGGGTACTTGATAAACGAGAAAGGATTGCCTGGAGATACAAGCAAGCTGGGGCAGGCTGGGGACCCATAAGTAGGGGCCCCTGCCAACTGAAAACGGGTTCATTTCCTCAACATCAGCTCTACTAGCAAGCCCTCCTGCAGGGTAACTCATTCCAAGAAAAAGCATAGCATTCTAAAATAAGCAGATGCTTAATGAATTCCAGCTGAGCTATTTCAAGTCCTAAAAGATGATGCTATTAAAGTACTGCACTCAATATGCCAGCAAATTTGGAAAACTCAGCAGTGGCCACAGGACTGGAAAAGGTCAGTTTTCATTCCAATCCCAAAGAAAGGCAATGTCAAAGAATGTTCAAACTACCACACAATTGCACTCATCTCACACACTAGCAAAGTAATGCTCCAATTCTCCAAATGAGGCTTCAATAGTACATGAACCATGAACTTCCAGATGTTCAAGCTGGATTTAGCAAAGGCAGAGTAACCAGAGATCAAATTGCCAACATCCGCTGGGTCATAGAAAAAGCAAGACAGTTCCAGAAAAACATTTACTTCTGCTTTATTGACTATGCCAAAGCCTTTAACTATATGGATCACAAAAAACTGTGGAAAATTCTTTAAAAGATGGGAATACCAGACCACCTTACCAGCCTCCTGAGAAATCTGTATGCAGGTCAAAAAGCAACAGTTAGAACTGGACATGGAACAATGGACTGGTTCCAAATTGGGAAAGGAGTATATCAAGGCTGTATATTGTCACCCTGATTATTTAACTTATATGCAGAGTACATCATGCAAAATGCTTGGCTGGATGAAGCACAAGCTGGAATCAAGATTGCCAGGAGACATATCAATAACTTCAGATATGCAGATGACACAACCCTTATGGCAGAAAGCAAAGAAGAACTAAAGAGCCTCTTGATGAAAGTGAAAGAGGAGAGTGAAAAAGCTGGCTTAGAACTCAACATTCAAAAAACAAAGATCATGGCATCTGGTCCCATCACTTCCTGGCAAATAGATGGGGAAAAAAATGGAAACAATAACAGACTTTATTTTCTTGGGCTCCAAAACTATTGCAGATGGTGACTGCAGCCATGAAATTAAAAGACTCTTGCTCCTTGGAAGAAAGCTATGACCAACCTAGACAGTATATTAAAAAGCAGAGACATTACTTTGCTGACAAAGGTCTGTTTAGTCAAAGCTATGGTTTTTCCAGTAGTCATGTATGGATGTGAGAGTTGGACCATAAAGAAAGCTGAGCACCAAAGAACTGATGCTTTTGAACTGTGGTGCTGGAGAAGACACTTGAGAGTCCCTTGGACTGCAAGGAGATCAAACCAGTCAATCCTAAAGGAAATCAACCCTGAATATTCATTGGAATGACTGATGCTGAAATTAAAACTGCAATAGTTTGCCACCTGATGCAAAGAACAGACTAACTGGGGAAGGCCCTGATGCTGAGAAAGATTGAAGGCAGGAGGAGAAGGGGACAATAGAGGATGAGACTGGTTGGATGGCATTACCAACTCAATGGACAGGAGTTGGAGCAAGCTCCAGGAGTTGGTGATGGACAGGGAGGCCTGGTGTGCTGTAGTCCATTGGGTCGCAGAGTCGGATACGACTGAGCAACTGAACTGACTTTGAGATATCTATCCTAATCTTCCATCTTATAGATAAGGACCAGAAAGGTTAATTGCAGACCAAGAATGATGGCTACAAGATTCCCATCTCTAGTGCACGCCATAGTGTGGCATCTTCCCCATTACTTAAGGACACTGGGAGATAAAGGCATGGAGTTACCTCCTTCCTCACCCCAAGGATCTTGGATGGAGTTTCCCATTCACAGGAAGCAGCTGCCTGTCTTACTTCTTGTCTACAGGAGCCCAAAGGATTATACTTTACACCACAGCCTGACAGGGGAATGGCTTGGTGAAGAAGAAAGAAGTAACAGGAATGGGTTAATTTATTTTGGAACTTTCTCATGTGGTGTCAGAAGGGCCCAGAAAATACTGTCCCTGTCCCTCTGGGACTGTGTGATCACGTACTCTGCCATCAACTTAGTTAACACCTCTTGGACTCAGGGGCTCCTTCCATCAGAGCTTGAAAGTGAAGTTGCTCAGTCCTGTCCAACTCTTTGCAACCCCATGGACTGTAGCGTGCCAGGCTCTTCCATCCATGGGATTTTCCAGGCACGAATACTGGAGTGGGTTGCTGTTTCCTTCTCCAGGGGAATCTTCTCGACTCAGGGATTGAACCTGGGTCTCCTACACTGCAGGCAGACTCTTTACCATCTGAGCCACCAGGGAAGACCTATCAGAGCTTAAACTAGATTATAAACCACTGGACTTTTCATTATTTAAAGTATGTTCAGGAGCACCATCCTATTTTTTCACAGCATTAACTCCACAATGAAAGGTTTAATGGGGTGTCTGGGACAAGTAAAGTCTGACCCCCCAACTCCCCTAGGGCTTGATACTTGACGTTTGCGGTGCCACCAAAGCCCCCACACTCATCCGTGGTGGATAACAGGGCTCAATCGACCCCTCCTTACTTATCTCTCACGTAAGGATGAACACCAATGACGTCCAGGAGGAAAACCCTCCAGGTCTCTAGTGCTCCCGAGAGGAACGCTAGTGCTGCCTTCATATGGAACATCTGTACGGTCACTGTGGGATTTTTCTGGTAATGAATAACCACTTAAAGAAATAAAATCCGACCAAAGTCTGGAGTTTAGTTAATAGTAATTTACCAGTGTTGGTCTCTTAATTTTGACAAGAATGCCACAATTATGTAAGATGTGAACACAGGGGAAACTGGGTCAAGGGTACATGGGAACTCTCTGGACTGTCTTTACAACTTTTCTGTGCATCTAAAGTTCTTCCAAGAGGACTTCCCTGGTGGGCCAATGGTTAAGAATCCACTTGCTAATACAGGAGACACGGGTTTGATTTCTGCTCCGAGAAGATTCCACATGCTGTGAAGCAGCTAAACCCGAGTGCTACAACTACTGAAGCTCGCGCCCCCAGAGCCCATGTTCTCCAACAAGAGATGCATGCATGTGTCTGGCTCTTTGCAACCACATGGACTGTAGCCTGTCAGACTTCTTTGTCTATGGAATTTTCCAGGAAGGAATACTGGAGTGGGTTGCCATTTCCTCCTTCAGGGGATCTTCCCAACCCGGGGATCGAACCCACGTCTCCTGCAGTAGCAGGCAGATTCTTTACCACTGAGCTACCTGGAAAGTCCCACAATGAGAAGTCCATACACCTCAATTAGAGAGTAGACCCCGCTCACTGCAATTAGAGAAAGCCCACCCACAGCAATGAAGCTCCAGCACAAAAATAAATTTTTTAAAAAATTTTTAAATAAAATTCTTACAAGATAAAAAAAAATTTATATTTAAAAAACACCCCAACAAAACAAAACAAAAAGGTTTTGTATTATCATATTATCAAGACATCACATCCTGATTGGTTATTCAAAGGCACTCGATAGTATGGGTGTTTCGGAAGCTGTCAGACAAACCACTAAAAGATAAAGAGACAATGAGATCATTGAAGTGAACATGTTTTTCAAAATAAAAGTCACTACACAGAAGCAGGCCTCTGGCTGTTTGTTACTATCATCGTTCTCGCCATTGGACATTTATCCTGGAGAGTGTGCCGGGAAAGGCAGGCAGTGGCTTATCAACTTTGAAAGGGAAAACGTGAGATGTGGCCTCACCTGGAAACCCTCCAGGATCCCGTGGGCCTCCTTGTCCAGGTCCAGGTCGATGGGGGGCAAGCCCAGGTCATTGCCATAGATGAGGTACACACGGCCCACGTGAATGTGGCCTGGGTGGCTGTAGCCAGGGGCACCCACCACCAGGTCACCGTATCCATCCTGGTTGAGATCGGCCGAAGTCATCGCCCTGTAAGAAGAGGAGGGAACCCACTGCAGTGTCTACTGAGAGCTCTGGGCAGAACTGTCTCCTGTTCCTTTCTAGATTCTAGAATGTAACTTCCTCTCATTGCTTTTCCCATCCGAAAATATTCAGAGGTTATATTCACCTCTGAGGTTATACTGTTTGTGGGATTCAGTCTTGTTCTCCAGAGGGAAAAAAACAAAGACGAAATTGGACAAATCAAGGTCTCTGAGCATTTCTGGACCATAGCACCTGAACACACAAAAAGCGCCCTCACAAAGCTTCTTGTTCTACATGCAAAACCCGGAGCAGACAAAGCACAATCCCGGGCTCCACCTGAGAACGGAGGAAATTCCCCTTGAGCCAACGGCACCGATCGCTTTACAATTGGCTCAGTTCATCTCAGATTGTCACCTGATCAAAGACCAACTTGTGGTAAGTAGACCATTTTATTGCTACCATAGCTACATGCTGCTGCTGCTAAGTCGCTTCAGTTGTGTCCGACTCTGTGAGACCCCATAGACACAGCCCACCAGGCTCCCCGCTCCTGGGATTCTTCAGGCAAGAACACTGGAGTGGGTTGCCATTTCCTTCTCCATAGAGGATCTTACATTGGAAAAAATTAAAGAGACTTAGTGGATATTTCTAAATAAGAGTCTATGACCTGCCGGTTATAGAGAGGGACAAATTGAGTCAATGGTTCACATGTCTCTGTTAGCGCTGGAATGACCAAGTCATTTATTTATTTGGGCTCTGATGGCCACATAAAGAATAAACAGCAGGGACTGCTCTGGTGGTTCAGTGTTTAGGAATCCACCTGCCAATGCAGGGGACATGAGTTTGATCCCTGGTCCCAGAAGATTCCATATGCTGCAGGGCAGCTAAGCCAGTGCGCCACAACTACTAAGCCTGCGTGCTGCAACTTCTAAAGCTCCCGTGCCTAGAGCCCCTGCTCTGCAACGAGAAGCCACCGTAACGAGAAGCCCACAGACCACAACAAAGAGCAGCCCCCACTTGCCGCAACTAGAGAAAGCCTCTGAAGACCTAGTGCAGCCAAAAATATATATATATTTTTAATAAAGAAGAAGAAACAGCAGAACAGAGGAAAAAGAGAAGAGCAGTTTCTAACGGGTGTGAGACCTGGTGGATGGGGTCAGACACACACCATGGAGACACTGCTGGTCTGTATTCCCAAGGTGGGACCCTGGCCAGTAATGGCCCCCAAGAAGGAGCTCTGTGCTGCACCCCTCTTTATGTGGCAAGGAGCCCAGCAGAAGGCCCTCATTTGGATTTTCAGGAAGGCGGCCAAGAAGAGCCATTCATTATTCACAAATAAACAGCCAGTAGAGACAGCATTCACTGCCCCCCATTCCTTGTGCTGGAACTGAATACATTAGCAGCCTGAAGAGGACGGGCTGCTGGTTTATTGTTCCAAGGAAATTGCAATGTTATTTGTATTTTAAAAATGTGATTTTTTAAAAGATATTTTATAAAAGCCTCCAAAAAAATAGTCACTTTTACATCCTTGGGCTGTTTGGTTATGAAACAGAGTCCCCCTAAAACAAAGCTCCCTTATGAAGTTTATGATTAATCTCTCTATCCAAACCTTTATTCCCTTTCTTGTGCCCTCTGACCTCAATCCTGTTCTGCTGCTGCTGCTGCTAAGTCGCTTCAGTCGTGTCCGACTCTGTGCGACCCCACAGACGGCAGCCCACCAGGCTGCCCCGTCCCTGGGATTCTCCAGGCAAGAACACTGGAGTGGGTTGCCATTACCTTCTCCAATGCGTGAAAGTGAAAAGTGAAAGTGAAGTCACTCAGTCGTGTCCGACTTTTAGTGACCCCATGGACTGCAGCCTACCAGGCTCCTCCATCCATGGGATTTTCCAGGCAAGAGTACTGGAGTGGGGTGCCATTGCCTTCTCCGAATCCTGTGCTAACTGAACACTAATCAACCAGAGTAAGATGACTAAAACTACTATTGTCCATAACACTGTTAATGTACTGTAATTGATGTTTTATATGTCATCATTAACATACAAACACAGCTTGTTTCTTCAGGGCAGGATAAGCTAGCAGATCCCCAAACCATGGACCACCTGGCCAGAGAATTACAAACCAGAAACTTCCTAACCCCTGAAATTATGATTAAGAAATGTCATAGGATGTTGATCCCAGCTTCCTTGGTCTTCTCCTTTAAAACACTCTAACTCAAAGACCAAACTGGAGTGAACCTGAGGCTTATCCCCATCTCCCTTGCTTGGTGCCCTGTAATAAATGCTGTGCTTTCCTTCACCACAACCTGGTGTCAGTACACTGACTTTCCTGTGCAGCAGATGATGGAAACCTGAGTTGAGATTGGTAACAGTTGTTCTTTAAAAATCAGAGGAATCCCTAAAATTCTCTTTATTAAATTATTGTTGTGTCCCAGGCTTTTGCCTTATGAAGTTATAACAGTCCTGTCAGTATAATAGCCACCTACTTTTATCCTTCTAATGTCATTAGATGCCAAAAAGTGTGTAATAATCTAGCTCCAAAACACATTGAAATTTTAAAAATATTCTATAAAGTAATAGTTTATTGCTGTGGTTATTTAATAAAGTCAAAGTTCCTTATATTTAAACATATTTTTTGGTCAGAATGGCAGTCATCAAAAAGTCTACACACAATCAATGCTGGAGAGGGTGTGGAGAAAAGGGAACCCTCTTACACTGTTGGTGGGAATGTAAATTGATACAGCCACTATGGAAGATGGTATATTCCTTTAAAAACTAGGAATAAAATCACCATATGACCCAGTAATCCCATTCCTAGGCATATACCCTGAGGAAACCAAAACTGAAAAAAGACACATGTACCCCAATGTTCACTGAAGAACTATTTAATAGCTAGAACATGGAAGCAACCTAGATGTCCATAGACAGATGAATGGATAAAGAAGTTGTGGTACATATGCACAATGGAATATTACTCAGCCATAAAAAGGAAAGCATCTGAGTCAGTTCTAATGAAGTGAATAAACCTATTATACATTAGATAGAATGAGCCTATTATGCAGAGTAAAGTAAGTCAGAAAGAGAAAGATAAATATCGTATACTAATGCATATATACAGACTCTAGAAAGATGGTGCCGAAGAATTTATTTGCAGGGTAGCAGTGGAGAAACAGACATAGAGAACAGACTGATGGACTTGGGGAGAGGGGAGGAGAGGGTGAGATATATGGAGAGAGTAACATGGAAACTTACATTACCATACATAAAATAGATAGCCAATGGGAATTTGCTGTATGTCTCAGGGAACTCAAACAGGGGCTCTGTATCAGCCTAGAGGGATGGGATGAGGAGGGAGATGGGAGGGAGGTTCAAGAAGGAGGGGATATACATACACCTAAGGCTGATTCATGTTGAGGTTTGACAGAAAACAACAAAATTCTGTAAAGCAATTATCCTCAATTGAAAAATAACTTTAAAAAAAAAATAAAGGCTTAACAAAAAAAACATTTTTGACCAATTTTAAGGAGATAGTTTCATCTTTACCATAAATTAAGCAATAAATTCATGTTTTTGTTGATGAATTGATTGGAAAATGAAGTGCTAACAGGCACCATGTTAAACATTTGTGAATGACTGCTTGAAATTAATACTCACTGATGAAAGTGTTCAGGAATTAGATACACTCATACCTACCAACCAAGCCTTGTGTAGGGAAGTGACAAGTAGTAAGATGCTGAGGGGCTAGAAACATGTGTCAGTGGCTGAGAGCTGCCAATAAACATCTCACGTATGCTCCTCTCCAAAGACTTGTACATGAAGGATAAGGAATCCTGAAATTAAATGATTACAGACAGAAAAAGACACAGCATAATCAACAAAGCTACTGCTTCAAGTCAAAGGATTAGACTTTAAGAAATAAGTTTGAGGTTTTTTTTTTTTTAATATCTGTTTACTTAGCTAAATAAATAGCAAATAATAAATAAGTAAACATTTATTTACTTGGCTGCACTGGGCCCCAGTTGGGGCACACAGGATCTTCAATCTTCATTGCAGCACATGGGTCTTTTGGCTTTATCATCCAAACTCTTAGTTGTGGTGTGTGGGATCCAGCGCCCTGATGAAGAATCAAACCCAGGCCCCCTGCACTGGGAGCGCAGAGTCCCAGCCACTGGACCACCAGGGAAGTCCCAAGAAACAAGTTTTTACAAGTGATGAAAAATAACTTATTGACTCCTATCAACAAGTAAGGAGACTTAAGACGGGAAATTAGGAGAGTGAAATCACACCCACAATACACGCTCAGGGATGGGAGTTAGAGCCTAAAGGTCAGGACCATCACAAGAAGAAAGAGTCAGTTGACATTAACCTGAACCAACCACGTCAGGATAGTCTATTAATGTTCAGAATGTAACTGAACACAATATAGTTAAAAAATAAAAAGTTTTTAGAAGGTAAGTCCACTCAAATCTAGAACTATAAATATATTAGTGTATATATATCCTCCTTTTCTCCCCACAAACAAATGAACTGGAATGCCACCACGATGCCACAAACCCTCCCAACCATATTCAGATTGAGAGGCTGCTGGATTTGCTTCGAGTCCCAAGAAGCTGGGAAGGCATGAGGGGTCACATGTGGAGGGCTGGGAGCTGTGTGCAAGAGAAATTGGGGGGACAGCAAGCCCCCCCAGCTTAGGATGCTGAATTGTTGTTAGTGTTGCTGCAGACACATAAACACAGACCAGAGCGGCCCCGAGCAACCTGGTTGGGCACTAGATACATTCAAGTTCAGGGATCACAACTCGAAATCCACCCCAGGTGACACAAGACCAAACGAGAATTGTCGGCTGCCCCAGAGCAGCTTCAGCTCAGAGCCGTGGGGCGGCCCTGGACCCCCAGGCTCCAGAGAAGCACAGCTTAGCAGGGCCCTGCAGGAAGGGACTCAGCCTTCTGTTTTTCCAGTCTAACCTCTCCGGCAGGTCGCCCCCGGATTGCTCACCTGAAGCCCAGTTCTGGCTTCCTCATTCATTCAGAAATCGCCACGCCAGGCATCACGCCAGGCCTTGGAAATGTAAATTCCTTCTCTTACACAACTTTTCCTTTTGTGAAGGAGACAGATACAAATAACTGCAGCACGCATGATGTGTGTTTGGACAGAGCTCCCTGGTCTAAAACTCGGTACATCATTTGCAGAACTCACTGCAAAATGAAAATGCAGAGCTGCTTGTTCAAAATCTATTAAGAATTTGACCCTCTTCCACTGCTGGTGAGAATGAAAACTGATACAACCACTATGGAGAAGAGTATGGAGTTTCCTCAGAAAACCAAAAATGGATTTATTATATGATTCAGTAATCCCACTCCTAGGCAAATATCCAGAGAAAACCAGTAATTCAGAAAGACACATGCACACCAATGTTCATTGCAGCACTATTTACAGTAGCCAAGATATGGAAGTAACCTAAATGTCCATCGACAGAAGAATGAATAAAGAAGATGTGGTGTGTGTGTATATATATATTTATACACACATACCAGACTACTACTCAGCCATAAAAAAAGAACGATATAATGTCATTTGCAGCCAGATGGATGGACCTAGATATTATCATACAAAGTAAAGTAAATCAGACAGAGAAAAACAAATATCATATGATATCATAAGTGGAATCTTCAAAAAATGATACAGGGAACTTATTTACAAAACAGAAACAGACTAACAGACTTTGAAAACAAACTTAGGGTTATCAGAGGGGAAACAGTGTGGAGAGAGAAAATTAAGAGTTTGGAAACAACCCATACCCACTACTACATATAAAAGAGATAATCAACAAGGACCTACTATATCGTACAGGGAACTCAATATTCTGTAATAGTCTACACAGGAAAAGAATTTGAAAAAGAAGGGCTATATATGTATATGTATAAATAAATCACTTAGCTATATACCTGAAAGTAACACAACATTGTAAATCAACTATACTTCAATATAAAATAAAATTTAAATTTAAAAAAGGTAAGAATTTTAAGGCAATAACAGCAGAACATTAAAGCAAATATGGGGTGGGACTTCCCTGGTAGCCCAGTAGCTAAGATTCCATGATCCCAATGCAGAGGGCATCAGTTCAATCCCTGGTCAGGCAACTAGATCCCACATGCTACAACTAAGATTGAGTGCAGCCAAATAAACAAATATTTAAAAACTTTAAAATGAATAAATAAACCAAGTAGGGGGCCCTTCTAAGCATGACGAAGGGGACCTTCTACATGACTGCATCGGCCGCACACTGTGAAGCAGGCTCTACTGGGACCCTCGCCCAGGTCACAAAATCGTTTAAACCCTTCTCTACAATCTGATGCCAATTTCCCTTCCCGACTCTCGCAAGTACTTTGATTCCTTGTCCTGTGATCCAGGCAAATAAGACTGCTCAAATTTCTAAACATCCTGAAACTATCCTAACCCATTACCAGAAATACATGCTCAATGACGAAAAACTGTCAGTTGGTTACTATTCAAGGCCTAACTCAGATTCCAGCTTCTGCATGAAACCTTCTCTGATGACAGTTACATAATTTTTTTTTTTTTTAATCTAAGAGGCTGTGTCTCTCCTCCCACCAACCATGGGAGGAGAAACGGTTGCATCTTACTCAGAAATGGTTAGTTCTGTATTTATCACCCCATTAGACTAAAATTTTCTAAACATCAGGGACTATTTCCCTTTCTTCTCTTATCCCCCCAGTAGAATGGCTGACACTTAAGATGATCTCATGGAGGAACTTGATAGGCAGTGGTCTTCCCTTGCTGTGGGGTTTTGCACTATGAGCCTACAATACTGCCGACACACGTTGCTCTAAGGACAGAGCAGGAGTGACCCAAGGGCCACCTGAGCTCCACTGGGCTTTCCAAAGGCCACTGAGGCTCAGGCCTTCAACATACGATGTCTCCAGAACAAACCAGACTTGAAGACCAAGGATACTTGTGAGCCCAGGTGACTTTCAATGAACGATTAAAAAGCGAGTAATCCTACAAAACACAGTATCACAGGAAGCAGAACGTACCTCTCCATTAAAAGCAGAAAATTCTTACCATGGTCCAGGAATCCACACTGAAGAACACTCCTCTTTGGGTATAGTTTATATGCTTTCCAATATTTTTAGTTAGGGCTGCAGTCACATTTTTATGAAAACCATTTTTCTGTACTTTTGAGCTGCTAGAAAGAGAGAGGAATGAAATAGTTAAGACTGAGGAAATAGCAACTCACCCTGAATAACCGAGTTAAAGATGTCATCAAGTTAACCCCAGGTTAAAAGGTCATAAAATTTTAACATCTGCAAGTTGAAGGAACAGCAACACAAAAAGCAAAGTTTTAGAAAAACTTCTATAGGCTATTCCTATAATAATAATAAATCTTTTAATAAATCCATTTCCAAGGTTGAAAAAGCCAGTCCTTACAAAAATATTTTCTATAGCCTCAAAGTTCTTTAAGTGTATGAGTTTGGATTCTTTCCAGATTACTAAAAAAAATCAGAAGTTAAATCAACATTTCATATTAATGGCCAAGACATGGTCATAGTTGTTCAGGAAACTGGTATGCGAGTGGACTGATTTTGCTTTAAAGACATGGGAGAATTAATTATACAATAAAAATACATTTTTAAATCCTATGTTTTAACATCTACATATCAGAAGCCTAAAAAGGCCAGGTAGGTTTCAGAAATGCTTACAGACGGGCCACAGATGAACAAAGAGGGCCTAAGACATCAGACCGTGTAGGGACTCCCCAATAATCTAGAGTTCTTAAACCCAACCTAAAGACATGCAGTTATATTAAAACAAAATTTATTTAATTTGAATAACTTAAACAGTGAGGGCTTACCTGAACTCTTTTTGCACATTTTCAATTCTTTTGAAGCTCTGAACTCTTTTATTGCAATGTCTTTCCTTTTGAGTATCTAACACTTGCTCACCCTTAAATATCTTGGCTGAAGCATCAACTCTTCATAGGAAGTCTCCTGTGACTGAGTCAGGATACTCTGTGGTACATCATGAGTGCCCAGCGCCTGCCCTTCCTAACGCTCAGGAACTGACAAGTTCCCGTTCAGTGACCATCTGTCCACCCGCCAGGCCATCCATCCTGAGAGCAGAAACTGTTTCTGTCTTGTTCACAATGAGGTCTCTAAACGCCTAAACTAGTTCCTGGTACCTAATGATGAGGACATAATATAATTTGTGCTATCTTATTAGTAATATAATATTTACAGGATCAATACGGTTATTAAATCCATGAATAAATGGTTGGTACCCAACTCCAGCATGCAGTACCACCTCTGAGAATACAAATCAGACCCTCTGGCTCTCTTCCTCAGAAACTAACTGAGAGGGCTTCTCCCACCCAGTATCATTAATAATTACTTTTTCAGGGAAGAATACGGTCACAGTTTATGAGTAATGGCAATAATGGTAATGACACTAATATGATTACCTATCATTTACTAGTTAGTGAGCAACTTAGTAACGTGGTTTGCTGTTTTGTTTAGTCACTCAGTCGTGTCCAACTCTTTTGTAACCCCATGGATTGTGGCCCGTCAGCCTCCTCTGTCCGTGGGATTTCCCAGGCAAGAACGCTGGAGTGGGTTGCCATTTCCTTCTCCAAGGGATCTTCCTGATCCAGGGCTCAAACCCACGTCTCCTGCATCTCCCGCACTGGCAGGCGGGTTCTTTATCACTGGCACCGCCTCGGAAGCCTTACTAAGGCGCTAATTGCTTTCTATCCACTCACGCACACACAACTCTGGGAGTATGGATATGTATTTTTTCCAGTTTGCCAGAGGAAGCTGCAGCTCAAAAAATAATTAGGCAACTTGTTTAAAAATCACACAATGGCAGCCCTGGAGCTGGAACCTCTGTCTACAAAGCCCATGCTTTCAGAGTTTACAGAGTACCCCTCTGCATGAGATGTTCTTTTTCTGTGAGTCATTTGCGAATCCACTTACCCCTGGGTGTTGTTTTGTTGACCACCACATGTGATGAACAGAGGGTTCTCAGGGAGGTTGCAGTTACTAGGGAAATAGTCAAATGAGTTAGGCGTTTTTCTACCTTCTTTTCAAGCATGAATTTTTCTGAGAATCACTGTCACATTTCAAGCCGTCTCCCCGAAGTCTTCGTGTAGAGGTGTTTATGGCTTAGCCAGACAGGACTGGTGAAGGGCCTGAGTCCTACTTGATGGGGGTAGACAAGCTGGTGGTAACAGGTCACACCCCACCACTGGTCACCCCCAGACTCAGCTTCCCCCTTCCCTCCCAATTCCATCTGCTGAGTTCTCCCTGCTGACAGGAACCATCTCAGAGCTAGAGACTGAAAGAAAATCACTCCCAACTGTGTCACCTTCTGCCCATTGACGTTTGGTGTTATAATTTCTCAGTCTCATTCCTTTCAAAGCTAAAATTTTAAATTGCCTGGTGGGGATTTCCCTGGCTAAGACTTCACACTCCCTGTGCAGGGGGGCCTGGGTTCAATCCCTGGTTGGGGAACTAGATCCCACATGCTGCAACTACAATCAAAGATCCTGAGTGCCACAACTAAGACCAGTCCAGCCAAATAAATTTTTTTTTTAAATTTTTAAAATAAAATTCCCTGGTGTTCCAGTGGATAGGACTCTGCACTTTCACTGCCATGGGCCCAGGTTCCATCCCTGGTTGGGGAACTAAGATGCCATAAGCCACTGGGCACAGCCAAAAAAACAAATAAAAATAGCTGCAGCACCTCTAACCTTTGCTTTAATAAAAATTAAAAACAAAAATTTACAAACTCAATAATTAAGTAGGTAACTAAGTCTCCCTTTTTACAAGTAAAAAGGCTCTGATAGAATGTAAGATGTGAACTTTCTCCCTAAAACCAAACAGAAGCACTGAGAGAGTGGGGATTACGTAAGAGTTTATTCTAGGATGAAGACTAGAATGGAGGGAGAGGAAGACTGGAAAATCCCCTGGACAGAGGAGCTGCCACAGACCCTCTTTCCCCCTGCTGGCTGATGCTTAAGCTGTCCTTGCCCTGCAGAAGGTCTGCCTCCAGGGGTCCCTATCCAGACCCAGCCCTACCCTGCCCATTTCAGCAGCATGGGAGGGGTTACATCCTGAGGGGTGTGGTTGGAAATCGGTTATGAGAGAACCTCGGCTCCCTCAGACCATGAACAGATCCTGTGAGAGCCGAAATGTCTAATGTTGCAGTTGGAACTGGGGACAAGACCAGTCTGCCCTGGTCTGCATCTGAGTCTCTGGTTGACATTCACTCTGGGTGTGCTGGGGCGGAGCAGAAAAGGAGCTGGAGGTTGAGAAGCTCTCCCATCGGGGCTGCATGTCAAATTGCAACAGAAGGCTGTGCCTTATAAATGCCTTCATTTCTGATTTTCTTTAGGAGTATGAGGCTTAAGTGAAGTGCCCTTTGAAACCCTGAAGCCCTGAGAGCTCAATCCGGGTGGAGAGGAAGATGTCTGTATCCACTGCTGGAGCTTGGGGAGGTGGGCACCCCAGCCCACAGCATGGGGTCTCCCAAAAGAAACAGATGTTGCACAGCGGGGGAAGCGAATTCCTTCCCACCTGGGCCATTTCTCCCAGGCCATGAACTTGGCAAAATCTACCTCTCCATCCCTAGGACAGGAGAGACATCAGCAAACCCAACCAGATGGGAAGGAGTTGGAGTTTTGAGGTGGCAGTTTCCATTCTTTCCCTGCTTCATTAGGACATGACAGCACTTCCTGAGACTTTATCCTCATTTGATCAACTGAAAAACCTGGGTTTTATGATGGGGATGGAATAGCAATACAGGGAGTGATTGGTAGGAGAAAGAGTAACAATTCACCTGGTCCCATTCTTTAACATGTAACTTGTCAGACGGTAAATATTAGTGGACCAAAACGCCATATCATCCAGCCCTCCTAGGAAGTATTCTTGAAATTGTTCCACCAAAAATGGGGATTTTCCAGAATAAGTGGGATAAAGCTAAGGCAGAGAGAAAGAAAAATAATCTAATAAGCAACTGAATCAAGTGCTTCTCATGGTATCTTTATAACACTTTCAATTCAGATTTTGAAGAATAAATTCCTTTACCTTGGAAATAGCTAACATCTCAGCATACCTGCAACAGAAGCAATAATTTAGACTGTGAGTTATGATTTCCACGAAGATATGAAATGAATGAAGAAAAAGTTCCAGCAATAGGTATCCACTATCATGCAGCTGAATTTGAACAAGCAAAATCCATACATCCAATACCCACACTCAGTAGCCAAAGCATTGGAAAGTGTGTTAAGGAATTCACAATAAAATCACTTGCAAATATTCCTCCAGTTACACTTACATTTCCAAGAACTGAAGGTATGAACAGTCAACAATGGCTTTTTTGGTGATGACTGCTCGGCCGTAGAGTTCTTTATAAATTCCCAGGAGATCTTCAACAGGCACATACCTGAGAAAAGCATTAGAATAAAATAAGGGCTGTTTTGACTCTGAAGTTGAAGATAACAACACAGTCACAGCAGCTACCAGTGATTCCAGGATTAATAGTTGCCAGACATCATGCAAAGGACTTTACATGCATTATTCATTTAATCCTACCAACAACCCTGAGTGGTTGATACTATCACAGTCCTACTTCACATACAGGAAACTAAGGCACAGAAAAGTTCAATAATTTGCCCAAAGCTGCAGAACAAACAACTGGTACCCTAATCAAATATTTATACAAATAAAAGAAACCGTGAGTAGCTCTCATAGTCAACAAAAGAGTCTGAAATGTGGTACTTGAATGCAATCTCAAAAATGACAGAATGATCTCAATTCATTTTCAAGGCAAATCATTCAACATCACAGTAATCCAAGTCTATGCTCCAACCACTAATGCCAAAGCTGAAGTTGAACAGTTCTATGAAGACCTACAAGACCTTTTAGAACTAACACCAAAAAAAGATGTCCTTTTCATCATAGGGGACTGGAATGCAAAAATATAAGTTAAGAGATACCAGGAGTAACAGGTAAGTTTGACTTTGGAGTACAAAATGAAGCAGGATAAAGACTAACAGAATTTTGTCAAGAGAACACACTGATCATAGCAAACACCCTTTTCCAACAACACAAGAGAAGACTCTATACATGGACATCACCAGATGGTCAATACTGAAATCAGACTGATTTTATTTTTGCAGCTGAAGATGGAGAAACTCTATACAGTCAGCAAAAATAAGACTAGGCGCTGACTGTGGCTCAGATCATTCCTTATTGCAAAAGTTACGCTTAAATGGAAGAACGTAGGGAAAACCACTAGACCACATAGGTATGACTTAAAGTAAATCCCTCATGATTATACAGTGGAGGTGATGAATAGATTCAAAGGATTAGATCTAGTGGACAGAGTGTCTGAAGAACTATGGATGGAGGTTTGTAACACTGTACAGGAGGCAGTGACCGAAACCATCCCAAAGAAAAAGAAACACAAGAAAGCAAAGTGGTTGTCTGAGAAGGCTTTACAAATAGGCAAGGAAAGAAGAGAAGCAGGAGAAATATCAACAACCTCAGATATGCAGATGATACCACTCTAATGGCAGAAAGTCAAGAGGAACTAAAGAGCCTCTTGATGAGGGTGAAAGAGGAGAGTGAAAAAGCTGGCTTAAAACTCAGCATTCAAAAAAACTAAGATCATGGCATCTGGTCCCATCACTTCATGGCAAATAGAAGTGGGGAAAGTGGAAGTAGTAACAGATTTTATTTTCCTGGGCTCCAAAAATCACTGCAGATGGTGACTGCAGCCATGAAATTAAAAGATGCTTGCTCCTTTCCTCCTTTAAGGAAAGCTGTGACAAACCTAGACAGCATATTAAAAAGCAGAGATATCACTTTACTGACAAAGGTGTATATAGTCAAAGTTATGATTTTTCCAGTAGTCATGTACAGATGTGAGAGGTGGACCACAAAGAAGGCTGAGTGTTAAAGAATCGATGTTTTGAATTGTGGTGTTGGAAAAGACTCTTGAGAGTCCCTTGGACTGCAAGGAGATCAAGCCAGTCAGTCCTAACAGAAATCAACCCTGAATATTCACTGAAAGGACTGATGCTGAAGCTGAAGCTCCAATACTTTGACCACATGATGCGAAGGGCTGACTCACTGGTAAAGACCTTGATGTTGGGAAAGACTGCAGGCAAAAGGAGAGGGGGGCATTGCAGAAGATGAGATGTTTAGATCGTATTACCAACTCAATGGCCATGAATTTGAGCAAACTCCAAGAGATAATGAAGGTCAGGGGAGCCTAGCATGCTGCAGTCCATGGGGTCACAAAGTCAGACAGGACTTAGAGACTGAACAACAACAACAAATAAAAGGAATGTTTAGTTTTGCAAATTCAGAGTTCAAAGAGCAATAGAAGATATTTTTATTCTTTTGAGTTGAATCACTCTCAGGAATCATTTTTTTAAAAACACTCCAAAATAACTCCTAATCCCAACATCCTACTTTCAGAATACACAGTGGTAGGTAGTAAAAAAGAATTCTAGGTCAAGCTTTTGATTCAGAGGTATTAGTTATTGCAGTTGGAGGAAAAGCCACATTTTAAAAATTAGATTTATACTGTTGTCATTTATCTTTAAGAAACTTTTAGATTATACCAGATATAAATATAAATACAAACAAAACCTAATTGAGTGTATCTATAAGAAGGAATCTATTGAGCTGTCCATTTTTTACTTTACAAGCACACCAGAATGGTCTTCTCCTAAATATAGCTTAAAAGTCTAGCAAAAAGCCTAACAAAAATATTTTTTTAAATGAATCACCAAGCTAGCAAGAAAGTGAAATTTTTCCAATGGCCAAAAATAAGTTGGAACTGGAAACTTTGACAGGTTAGTGAGTGGGAAAGCCATTTTTGCTCTGAAGACATCTGCTAAACCTGGGAACCTAGGAGGCTTTTTTTTTTGGGGGGGGGGGGGTAGTTGTATGGCATACAGGAGACAAGAGCTAAAGGATAGGAATCACCCAAAGTGGGCCATTTCTCACAGGAAACGCCTCATTAAAGGCTATACCTTCTGCATGAGTGTTAGCCAGAAATAAATCCAAGACACTAATAAGCACAGCAAAGAAACCTCTGTCTTCATCTTAGAAATGGAGAGAGAGAGGGAAAGCTATCTCGCCCCTAGAATCAGTAACCACTACCCAACCCTACAAATATTTTGTCTTGCACTCATGGTATCTGTGTGGTCAGGAAAATTTCCAGGGTTGAATATCATTTAAATGTGGTTCCAGTTAATAGTGCCTTGAGGTAGCCTGCAGAAGGTAAGACAAGCCTTCCCTGGAGAAATGCAACTGTAACGCAAGCCTTGAGGACCTTCAAGCCTTCAAGCACCACTGAATAAGACTGAAAGAAGGCCAGATCCCAGGTGAGGTACAATGTGAAATGCACATCTCATCCCGTGCAGAGCACCCTGTGCGGAGAGTCGGTGGGGAACCTCAGGTCCCTGCTGCCACCAACTCTTCCCGGTGCATCCAAAGGCCAGTTGTCCTCATCTGCCTCGAGAGTGACCTGTTGGTTCTGGGTCTCCCTTAGTTCTGAGGCAGCTGGACCAGGGATGGGAATGGGCAACTTGCCAGGTCCCCAGCTCTAGTTCTTTGTTCTGTAAGCATCCCTCCCTGCTTCCAGCTCTCCATACTCAGACTAAGGCCGAGGGACAGAGTTATGTCACCTTCCGTCTGCTTAGTAAACATGTGAAGAAAAAACAACAGTGTATCCAACAGTATCTGATAAATCGGACTTGAAGGCAGTAAGTATTGCAAAATATAAAGACAGCCACCAGACAGAAAGCTCGATTCACCAGAAGGACATGAGATTTGAAAACGTGAATATCCTTAACATATGTTCAAACACATGTATAGCAAACTTTGACCTAACTATAAGGAGAAACTGAAAAATTTCATCATCATAGGAGGGGATTTTTTAAATGAATTTCTCAGTAATTGTTAGACTGTCCAGATAAAAGTAATAAGATTATATTATTTAAAACTTATGAATCTTTTGATTTGAGCAGTACATTTAAAAAGCTTGAGCTAATCCATACACACACACACACACACACACACACACACACTCACATAATGTTAAACCACAAATTGGAGAATTAACATTCTTTTCAAGTACAGGTGAAAAATTAAAAATAGATAATTAAATAAATTCTAATAGATAAAAATTAATCATTTGGTAGACCTTTTAGTTAAGACTCAAATTTCATAGGAACCAAAGAAAAGTAGAAGGAAAAAAATAAATATAAGAAAAAGTAATGAAAGAGAAAGAGAACATATAGTATTAATAGAAAGGATCAATAAAGCCAAAAGTTTTTTCGATAATAAAACTGAAAAATATTAGACATGATTAATTGTTTAAAAATATAAGAGAAGGCACAATAAATAACATTATAGATACCAAACAAACAGAAGTACAAGTAAAATGAGGGGGAAAAATGAGGATATTATGAACTCCCTTAAGCCAAAATGTTTAAACACTCAGACAAAATAGAAAAGTCCTAGAAAAATAATAAAACTCTTTTAGAAGAAACTGAAAAACAGTACAGTCCTAAAACCAAAAGTCACTACTTTTTAAAACATCTGGCTTTATAGACAAGTTCTACCAAACACGCAAGAAATCAAAGTTATAATCTTACACAAACTTCCAGAAAACAGCAAAGGAAGACATCTTTGCTTTCATGCATTTCATGAATCAGGTGAGGAGTATACCTTTGAAGAAAGGTACATTTCTTCAAGGTACATTTGAAGAAAAAGGACAGGCTGGGAAATCAGCCCTGATAGATGTCAAAATGCATTAAAGCAGTTTTAGTTTTAAAACTCAGTATTGCTCAGGAATAGTCAATTAGGCCAAGAGAACATGATAGAAAGCCCAGAAACTGACCCACATATACATGGAATTTTATGTCAGAGAGAACATTACAGATCAGTGAACAAGATTAGACTATTGATAAATGGTTCTGAGACAATCAGTTATCTCTGTAGGAAAAAAATAAAATTTCTATCACAGAATATACAAAAAATTAACTCCAGGTAAATTAAAGATATAAAGTTAAGAAATGAAACTATACTGTGATAACCTAGAAGGGTGGGAAAGGGTGGGAGGGAGATTCAAGAGGGAGGGGATATATGTACACCTATGGCTGATTCATACTGATACATGGCAGAAACCAACAATACTGTAAAGCAATTATCCTACAATTTAGAAAATAAATTAGAAAAAATTAAAAAAAAGAAACTATAAAATATTTGGAAGGCTATGTAGGAGAATAACCTCATGCCCTCAAGGTAGGAAAGGATTTCTTAAATAAGATGTCAAAAGTACAAATTACAAAGGAAGAGACTGATACATTCAACTACACTAAAACTAATAAATTCTATTTATCAAGATATACCATAAGTAAAAAGACATGCCACAAACTATTAAAAGATATTTATATCAAATAATTGATAAACTGACAAAAGATTGAACCCAGAATATACCAAGAACACTCAGAAATAAAAAGGAAAACCCAACAGAAAAATAGGCTAAAAACCAAACAAGTTTCTCACTTAAAATGAAACACAATCGATAAAATATGAAAGAATATTCAACCTTATTATAACAGTAACCTGGGAAATGAGAATTAAAATTTTAAGGAGATACCATTTTATACCAAATAGGTTAGAATTTTAAAGCTGGACAATACTAAGTATTCAAGAATGCAGAAGGAGAACAAAGCTGATGGGAGTACAAGTTGGGAAGACCATTCTAAATGACAGCCAGGGATTATTTATTTAGGTTAAATGTGCCTAAGTCCTATGGCCCAACAGTTCCACTTCTGGTACCATTTACTTCAAAGAAATTCCCCTCTAATGCAAAAATATATGTACAAAAATGTACACAGCAACATGATGTGTAAAGTAAAAACACTTAACACTACTTACATATCCAGCACTAGAATCAAGTCATATTGGTAGATTTACACAAGGGAGGGCCATACAGTGGTGAAAATCAATGGACTATCGCTGAACATATCAATATGATTAAGTGTCAGGGAAATAATTTTAAACAAGAAACATTTTTAAATTAAATTCTAATTTAAAATTTAATTTTAAGCAAAATGCATGATGCATAATTCTATTTAAAGTAAAAACCCATATAATATTTTGCATACAGATATGACTGTGCTTATGTGCTCAGCTGTGTCTGACTCTCTGCGACCACATGGACAGCAACCCACCAGGCTCCTCTGTCTGTGGAATTTCTGGAGTGGGTTGAATGCTGGAGTGGGTTGCCATTTCCTACTCCAGGGGACCTTCCCGACCCAGGGATTGAACCCACGTCTCTTATGTCTCCTGCATTGACAGGCGGGTTCTTTGCCACTGGTACCACTTGGGAAGCCCCATGGATATGGCTACATGTAGTAAAACTCTAAGGGAAAAGCGACTAAGTGATTAAGAGAACCTAAGGTTGTAGGTATACCTGGTGGGAGAAAAGGTGATATGACAGAAGGAAAGGCAGGGAGCCTCTATATTCCAGCAATGATCTACTTCTTCAGGTAGCTGGCAGCTATACAGTATTTTTTATTTATAAAAAATACATTATTTTATATGTTTGGCATAATTCACAGATTTTTAAAAGAATCTATTTAGACTAATCTTTAGTTTTGCTTTCCAACATGTACAAATGTAGAAGGCTTCTTATTACATCATAAGTTTTACTTTCTAAGGAAAAAAAGAGTCAAGCTCCTAACTGCCACTTGGGTATCACATATTTAAATATACATTGCTCTTACCAGTGCCGTGAGAGGTAATTAAATTTAAACTCGAACTGGCTCAACACGTCTCCTCCTATGATATGAGAAAAATATTTGCTTTTGGAGAATTAATGACAATACATAGCAAGCTTCTTTGAACATAAATTTGCACAATCCAGTTTATTAGTTCTTCACACTGTTATAGGTTTCTGTTCATTATTTTAGTTGCATAGGCACATATTTAAGAAAAAAATGATCTTTTAAAATCTTAGTGAAACACATGAATTAAGAAAGAGAATTAAGAGAATAAAGAAACTCATATAACCAAAAGTTTTTTTTACTTTAAGATGGACCATAAAGATTCTTCTATTTAAACAAACACTACTCACCATTACTGTGAATATTTAAAGGTAATTAAATATAGAAAAACAATGGAGTTTATCCATTTAAAGCTAAAGTATTAGGAGACACTAGGTAATGAATTTAAATCTGATTTTAAAAGTAATGCTTTTCTAAAATAATGGCACAAGTCAATGATAAAATATAATGGTGTTTTTTTGGTTGTTTTGTTCTTTTCTTGGCTGCACCTTAAGGCATGTGGAATCTCCCTGATCAGGGATTGAACCTGAGCCCCCTGCAGTGGAAGCGCAGAGACTTCTTAACCACTGAATCACTAGGGAAATCACCATTTTTTTGTTTGGTTTTTACTAAATACATATATATTATTATATATTATATAATATATATATATACATATATATGTATATACATATACACACACACATATATATAATGCAAATATACATATATAAAATACATTTATAATCTTCACAGATGTGCATCTCTGTATTAAATGAAGTATTCCTGTACTCTAAACAATTGAAATATTAAAATAGAAAGCTAGTGGCAAGAAACTAAAAACATACATACATAAGGTATAATAGTGACTACAAGTGAAATATAACTACCACGAAAGACAATCTGGCAAATGTAAATAAATAGTACCGAAATCACCAGCCGGATGTGCCTCGGAATAGGAGTTGTGAAAATCAATCTGAGGGAAAAAAGAGAACCATCCAGTATATATCACAAATTGAAGCCCAAACTCTTACCCCGCAGTGAAGCAATGCGTGGGACCCAATGACTACTGAGGACGTGTAGTGACTGGACTCACTTTTCAAAGAAACATTTAATTTTATTATTTGCTTTTTAAAAAAAAGATCCTGGCAGCTGAGTTGTATGCTTCATGTCTTAACAGATAAAGCTGTTGCAAACATTTGTATCTAACAGGATACATGAACAATCTCTAAGTGCAAACTTAAATTTTTTACAGGATAGTATTAATATCAGTGAATAGCCAGAGGGGACTTTCATCAGGTAAGGTCACAATTTTCAGTGGGGATATGGCATCTTCATATAAAAAAGGAAAAAAAAACAAAAGCATGTTAACTTACTTTTAAATAAAACCAGATAGTAGGGGTTTATACCACTATTAAGATGCACAGCTTGAATAAAACATAAAATTTCTCAAATATTGTTTATGACTAAACAGAACATGACATCTATGGATGTTTTCAGGGCACACTAGTCAATCTGCCCACATGGATGAATTTACGCAGGTAGCAAATGTGTAAGAGTAATGGACAAGAAAAGATGGAAATCTAATGAATACTGTATTGGGCAGAGTCTTATTTCCATGTGAATCTGAATAACCTAAAGTTTTTCTTTTCCTACAATGGTCAGTTTTTTTTTTTTAATTTCATTTTTTTTTAGCACTGAAAACATTTTGTCTTTAGGTACAGCCAATTAACAATGTTGTGGTCATTTCAGGTGAATAGTGGAGGGACTCAGTCATACATATACATGTATCCATTCTCCCTTCAACCCCTCTCCCATCCAGACTGGCACATAACATTGTTGATTATCCATTTTAAATATAGCAGTGTGTACATAACCTTTCCAAAGTCCCTAACTATCCTAAAAGAGTCAGTTTTGAATCTTGGGTAGGACAATATCATTCCCACAAAGTCATTAACCTGAAGCTATGTACTCACGGCAGCCATCGTCCTGAGGAATCCTTGTTCAATACCCAGGCTATGCCAGTTGACATCAGCCACCATGTGAGATGTAATTCCAAACAAGAAAGCTATCAATTTCTCTGTGTCCTGCCAAATAAGCAAATTAGAGTTGGGGGTAGGGGGAAGGTAGTTATTTTATAGCAATCTTATTAAAAGGATTAACAAATATGAATTCATTTCCATTACTGAGACTTAACAAAACATCAGAGACAGGTACGTTGTAGTTACCCCCGAACCACAAAGGGCTTTTTTTTTTAACTGATTCTGAGTGCCTTGAAACTGCTTTCAGATTTATTCACTAGGGGAGCAAAACAGCCGAGTGACATGCCCCAAATTTTAAAAACATTGCTTATTGAAAATAAAACTGAAGATGTAAATTTTGAAAAATCATTTGTTCACATGTTAACTAGCTATTTACTGTGTTCCATATGCTGTGTTTGGCATTGTGGCAGAAGGGTGAGTAGCCCTCAGAATCTGGATTTAAGGGTTGGGGTTAGAAATGGAGTTAATGCAGGTGCAATGATAGTACTTGGCAAGTCTGGAACTGAGTATTTTTAGGGCTAGAGGCTCTGCCTACCTCATCCCAGGGAAGAGGATGGTTCTTCCGGATATAATGAATGCTTGCATTAAGAAATGGAGTCCAGTGAGTGCTCTCTGACACGTCATGGAATTGTCCTGACAAAACAGAAGCAGCTCTCAGAGGTCCTTCTTAAAAGGCTGAAGATTCTCTTGTATATTCATACCACATCTTTCTTCATCCATTCATCTGTCAGCGGACACTTAGATTGTTTCTATGTCTTTGCTAATGTAAATAGTGCTTCAGCAAACACTGGGGTACTTGTGTCGATTTGAGCAATGGAATATTACTCAGTCATAAAAAGGAATGAAAGTGGATCATTAGTAGAGATGTGGATGAACCTAAAGACTATCCTACAAAGTCAGTCAGAAAGAGAAAATCGTCTATTAATATATAAACATGCAATCTAGAAAAATGGTACAGATGAACCTGTTTGCAAGGCAGAAATAGAGACACAGATGTAGGGAACAAACATATGGATACCAAGAGAAGCAGGGGATGAACTGGGAGATTGGGACTGACATATAGACACTAATATGTACAGAAGAGATAACTCATGAGAACCTGCTATATAGCACAAGGAAGCCTACTTGGTGTTCTCTGGTAACCTAAACGGAAAGGAAATATAAAAAAGGGGACATGTGTATACAAATAGCTGATCCACTTCAACATAGGACAGAAAGCAGCACAGCACTGTAAAACAACTATCCCCCAATTTTCTTTAAAAGTTGGAGATTCTCAGTGAAGTATTCCACCACCACCTGTTGTGTTGCTGCGTTCCTTCGCCTTCCCTCCAAGCCTCTTAGTTTCCTGAGTCAATATTCAAAGGAAGCCTCTAGGACAGAAGAGCCAGCCAAAAGAAAGAGGAGCCTTAACTGCTCATAGCATCTAGAAATAGCTGGGCTGCAAGAGAAGCTGGAAGTGTTAAGTTCTGTACCCTAAAGCTAAAGAAATCAGCTGTCCCTATTTCTTTTTTTTTTTTTTTGGGGGGGGGGTGGTTTTAAATCTTCTTTTCCATCACAGTCAGCCTCCCTAACAGCACAAAAGAAAAAAGCAGATATTCCAACAGCTTTCAAGTATTTGAATTTATAATACTTTTAAATGGGGTGTGCTATATGCCTCTTTATTCCCACAGGAGGGATGAGTGAAAAAAAAAAACAGGAACTGACATCTATTCTAAACCTTCAAGTGCCAGATTCTTCATGGAGTGTCATAACAGCAATCAAAAGCAAAATCCCAGAGTTCAGATCCCTCAAGTCAAATTTTTTAGATCATTATTAAACTAAAAATAGCCTAACCACTTTTGTTTAAAATATAACTGAAGCACATTTAACTTAATATTATCCTGCGTTTGCATAACACTTGACAAAATAACCTACATTAATGCCAACAGCAATTCAGTATAGCAGCCAGGTGTGTGTTAATTATTACTAATAAATAGTAATTAATTTAGATATTACTATGTTGCAAACATGGAAACTGAGACTCAGCATGGAAGGGGCTTTTTCAAGGTCACACGCTAACAGGTAACATCCAAGGAATAAAAACTCGAACCTTTTGATTTCCTTCAAAATGTTCTCTCTTCTGCCATGAAGCAGGAGAGCAAGTCAGGGCGCTTAGAATAAAGCTTTCAGAATTTCTACCCTTAAGCAAGTAAGTTTCGGTTAAATGGAAAACACAACCGAACTAAGTCACTGATCAACAACAGTGGAAAATATCATGTGTTGTTTGATACTTTTTTGAGTCTAAGCTATTCTTATCAACCAAGGAAAAGCAGCATCATCTGGTCTGTAAGTCTTCATCTTACCTCTCTCGCAGATGCTAGGGTAAAATGAGTCAGGAAACACGGATCCAGCCTGATATGCATCCCGGTGCCTAAGTAACAGCTGGGGAGCAGGAAAATACAGAGGTTAGAGGGCAAGAGAAAACAGCCTGGGAGAAGCAGGCCCAGGTGTGGGAGTTAGAACAATGTGATGGTAGGGGAGAAGTGATGGAAGGAAGTAGTGAAGGAAGGAAGGCATAAATAAATTATAATAACTCTTGTATCAATATAATTTGAACAGCACCCTACCAAATGTATTTCAGGTTCTCTCATACCAAAACAGACGAGCTGATTATATAGTAGTAAAAAAATCACCTATTTGAATTTAATCTTTTGCTTTTTTTCTGTCCACCCAGAAGAACAAGATTTCCCCAAGACTATTTCACTGACCCAGAACTGGTGTGTGGTAAACTTTTTGATGACCTAGTGACAACCAGTAAAATGAGAAAAATGCAGACACATATACATATATATTTATTGGGGCTTCCCAGGTGGCACTGGTGGGAAAGAACCCACCTGCCAATGCAGAAGGCATAGGAGATGCAAGGAGACGCAGGTTTGATCCCTGGGTTGGGAAGATCCCCTGGAGAAGGAAATGGCAACCCACTCCAGTATTCTTGCCTGGAGAATTCCATGGATGGAGGAGCCTGGTGAGCTACAGTCCATGGGGTCACAAAGAGTCAGAAGTGACTGGACGACTCACACACACATACACATATATACACATATACATGTGTCAGTTCGTATCTATTTGTGTGTGTGTGTGTTTATAGTTGCGACCTGTGCTTTAGAGGAAGATGATATCCTTTATAGATTAAAGATTAAGATTATAACCTTTTGAAGGGTTACAAAAATACCCTTTCCCACTTCCAACATGACACATAAGTTGGTGGTAGAGGTTTTCTTCCCAGCGTTCTTCTTTGGTGGCCTTCTCACTCCATCCCATTCCAACCCCCTTATGGCTACACCCAGTGAGTGCTGGGGCCTAGAAAATGAAGACTTCATTCCCCAGCGGCTACTGAGGAGCCGCTTGTCCCTGTGTGCTCCCAGCCAGCACGGAAGTGTTTGGCCTTTCCATAGCAGAAGTAGGGGGGCCCAGGTGATCACAGGCAGAGTTAGAGGGCATCCATTTTGCTACTAAGGAACGTGGCTGAGGTGATGAGGTCCCAGAGCCAACAGTCAAGATGGTGGCGTCTTACTTTCCAAACCACACAGGAGACAGTTGGACACGGAGCTCGTGAATGGAACAGTGTCTGTTTGACTGCTTAGTGGCTCTGGCAGGCCAGTTCTGTGTGTTGTTCTGGGAGTCCTGTCCGGATACTCAGCTTAGAGTCTGCTCCTCCATTTCTCACAGTTTCTCAGCACTGAATCCCCTAATACGTGGTCTTGTACCCCTCTCAGCATAAGGGGGGTTTCCTCTTATGGAAACCCAGAGGGGTTTCCACTATCTGCAAATGAACTCTGACCGAATGGGCAAGGGAAAAGTCTGGCAATCCAACTTTTTGATTTTTCAATAGGGACTTATTAATAACATAGGCTAGATGCAGAAGCAACAAAGAAGTACCTCAAAGAACTTGAAACAGAAGGAAATACAGTATCACCTACTTTTTGTTTTTGCTTTTTCAAGCAGTGTCTCCTCCTCAGTTTTCTAAAGACAGAATCACTTCCATATCGAGCAGGTGAGGCTGACTGACCACAGGGGAACAAGGACAGCACATCCACTCCCACTAGAGTGTTTGGCTCAGAGATGTTTGCTTGACAAAAGCTACTTCAGCTAGAACGTCCCCCAAGACTTCTCAGCTAGAGCTGTGGGGAGAAGAAAGAAGATGCTTTCTTCTCTTCAGGGTTTTATTTGTTTGTTTTAAGACATTCTTTTGTTTTTAAGATGATGCTCTTTCTCATCTTATTTATTTTTGGCCACACCTTGTAGGTAACTGGGATCTTAGTTCCCCGACCAGGGATCGAACCTGTGCCCCCCTGCAGTGACAGCGCAGATTCTTAACCACTGGACTGACAGGGAAGTCTTCGCCTCTTCAGGGATTTTAAACTTAGAAACAGTCCTGGATGGCCAGTGTCTCCCAGTGTCTAGGAGACAGAGTACCACTTAGACCTCTTAGTCCAGCTCTGCCCCAGGTTTATCAGTTACATGAACCCTTAGAGTCTTTTTTCTAAAGACAGCTGGAATTGGACTTTTGCCACTTAAAAGTAATAATTAACTTTGCTGAATATTTACCTTAGCAGCCACTGTAATGGTCACTTTATATGTATTAAGACTTGTTGAATCCGCATCTCCCGGTGAGATAGTGTTATTTAACAGGGAAAAATAATGCTAAAGCAAATTTTAAATAATTCTAAAGTAAATTTTAAAAAGTAAAGGTGTCAGGTGGGAGGGAAGTTCGAGAGGAGAGGATACATGTATACATATAGCTGATTCATGTTGTTGCACAGCAGAAATGAACAACATTGTAAAGCAATTGTACTCCAATTAAAAATAAATTTTAAGAAAAGGTGTCAGAAAAAAAGTCAGGAAACTGCTAGAGGGAAAAGAGTACAGAAGGAGGAGGAGGATATCCTCCTCTTTCAGATATAAAAATGCACCAAAAGACACAGATCAATGAAATAGAATAAAGAAATAGATTCAACCATAATAACTTAATGCATGATAGAGATGAACAAAGGATGGAGTAATCGACAATTGGGTTGGCACAACCCCACTGCAATGAACAGTCTATTCTTATAGGGAATCCATACTTAGCCTAGGTGACACTGACTTGAAATTGACATCAGCGGTAACAGATCACTGGATCCCTATCATGCTTTATGCAAAAATTAAGTACAAGATGAATTAGAGAGTTAAATGTCAAAAATAGAGCCATGAAAATAACAAGACACATTTTAAGTGAATATTTCTATAATCTCAGGATGGAAATGATATTTCTAAGCAAAACATACAGGCAGAAACCATGAAGGAAAAGACTGATGCACTTAACTACACAAAAATTTTAATGCTGTGCATGGTAAAAAGAACCAGAAACAAATTTAAGAGAAAAATAAATAACCACGAGAATCATTTGACACATGATAAGATGCTATCTTTTTTTAAAAAGTCATTCTTCACATCAAGATTAATATCCTAATAGAAAAATGAGCAAAAGACACAGGCAATTCATAGAAGAAGCAATAGAAACAGTCAATAAACACTTGAAAATATATTTAAACTCATTAATAATAAAAATTATTTGTCAATATAACCTATAACAAAATAACCACTTTCATATATTGGCAAAAATGAAAATATAATAAAAACAGACTTCTAAAAGTGAGTCTGTTTCTAAATCTGAAGATAAAGAAATTTCAACAAACTACAGGAACAGTTAAGGATATTAATCCTTTCTTGGTCCTGTTTATCTTCCCTGTTTTGTTTTCATTTTTCATTTGTTTCTGGGCCAAGGGGATTCGACTAGCAGTACCAGGGCTGAAGGGACTTTCCAGGTCATGGATTACCTACAAGGAGACCAAGCATATCAGAACCAGAACATGTATTGAGGATAATGGAGGTCAGGTTTCTCACTGCTGGAGAAAGGAGTTACAGATACAAAGCTGAAGAAGATCCTGTGCTGATGGACTGGAATTGGAGATGTTTTCATGTGAATTCAGGGTTTTAAACAGACACAAAAGCCAACTTGAAATGAATTCTGGGACAATTTGAGCATCAAGATAAATAATATTAGTAACGTGATATAGGGCTTCCCTGGTGGCTCAGATGGTAAAAAATCTACCTGCAATGTGGGAGACCTGGGTTTGATCCCTGGGTTGGGAAGATCCCCTGGAGGAAGGCATGGCAACCCGCTCCAGTATTCTTGCCTGGAGAATTCCATGGACAGAGGAGCCTGGCAGGCTACAGTCCTTGGGGTCACAAAGAGTCAGACACGACTGGGTGACTAAGCACTGCACATAATGTGATATAAACCATTGAATAAAATAGGAATCCATGAATTAATAATATAAAGAGATAGATAAATGGGGAAGGAGAGGCTTTACCTTACAGCAGAATGCAAATTTATAAATGTACAAGGAATGATAGAATCAGATAAACATTTGGCAAACATTAAAACTATTTCAGGCAAGAATCAATGGATGCTAAAAAGTTTAATGAGAAACAGAATATTTGCATTATCTCAATATATCTCCCTACAAAATATTTGCTATTTAAAAAAGTAGAAAATATTAACTTTCCAATATAAAAACGTGGCAGACACCATCTTAACTAAAATTATTCTTAACAGCAATAGGACTTCTGCTTCCAGGAAGATGGGTGGGTGTACTTATCCCTGTTCGTTTTGCTAAATACAGCTGAAACCCTGGACACTGTCTACGAAAAGAATATAACTTATGACTCAAAGGTGGAGAAAAGTATGCACATTGAATAGGAGCTGAAGCGTAACACTATGGTGAGTTCTGTGGATTTTCTTTTTGCTTCATGTAGTCCAAACTGGATACTGGAAAAGCCAGCTGCCTAGAAACTCCAGTGGGTGTCGACAAAACAAAAGCCTGCAACTCTCAGGCCACAAAAACCAGGCATGGGACAGCCTAGCAAGATAGAACTTCTATACTGTAACCTCTTTGCTCTACACAAACACCAAAGAAAAAAACACGGCCCCATGCTTCCTCACCACTAGCTAAGGTCTCATGGGGAGCCTAGGCTTGCCCCCTCACCAGCCTGCGATGAGGTGCCCCTGCTCCCCCACTGCAGTGGTATCAGAGAGGGCTAAGGAGGGAGGCAGGATTTCATCCCTGCCATCCTGTCCCCTACCCTATGGTATAAGTGAGACCATGAGGAGAGCCTGGACATCCAATCCCAACTGGAACAAGGGATCTCTCCCCTTCCCTGCTGTGGGGAGGAGGGCAGTATAAGAAGAGGCCCAGGGGACATCAGGACATCCACCTCTACCCAGGTAAAAGGCCAGCTCTGCCTTCTGACATCAGTAAAGACCACGGTGAGGAGCAGTAATTAGGTACTCCTACCCTTCCTGGCCAGGGAGACATCAGGAGAGGCCCAATGAAGAACCTTTAGGAGGGAGTGTCCCCTGACCCCTTCCACTACCTGAGTGGTATCAGAAGAAGACAACTAGAACAGGAAGTTTAAAGAAGATCCAGAGTCTCATAACCTAATACCTAAAATGTCTAGGCTACAATCAAAGATCACTTGTCATACCAAGAACTAGAAAGATGTCAAAATGAATGAAAAAAGATAGTCATCAGATGCCCACAAAGAGATCGCAGGAGTTTCTGAATTATCTGACAAATATTTTACAGCAACCCTCAGAAAAATGCTTCAGTGAACAACTGCAAACACATCTGAAACCAAAAAAAAAGAAAAAAGTTCTCTCAAATAGAAGACATAAAGAACTGAATGAAAAATACAACAGCTGAAATAAAAGTTACCACCACCAGAAATGGTTCAAGTTGACATGATGGGCCTTCTGGTAAAACACAATGAGAAGAATACAGCATCACTTCAATGGTCTGTAGTATTTCTACCCAAAACTAACCTGCAGGAGAATCTGATCATGAGAAAACATCAAACAAAACCAAATGAAGGTGCATTCTACAGAGTTACTGGGTTGTACTTTTTCAAACTGTTGAGGACAATAAAGAGAAGGTAGACGTAAGGAACTGTTCCAGGTTGGAGGAGCTCAGAGGGAACTGATAACTAAACACATGCTTCTGTATCAGTCCTGGAACCATGAAGTATGTTGAGTCAACTGTTGAAATCTATTAAGAGCCTGGGATTGGGCGATAGTGTTATTTCTCTGTTGATTTCCTGATTGTCATTATCATCATACTGTAGTTGTACAGATGTATATAGTAGTACATGTACACACACACATATATATAGCCCTTGTTTTTAGGAAATATAACCCCTCCTTAACCATGGTTTTGCTTTCTTTGGCTTAGTTACCTAAGTTCAAAAATATTAAATGGGGCATCCCTGGTGGTCTGGTGGTTAAGAATCTGCCTTGCAATGCAGAGGACACCCTGTTAAATCCCTGGTCCAGGAAGATCCCACATGCCATGGAGCAACTAAGCCTGGGAGCCACAACTACTGAGCCAGCTCTCTGTGAGCCCCAAGTGCCGAGCCCACGTGCCACAACCATTGAAGCCCATGAGCTTAGAACCCACGCCCCACAACAAGAGAAGCCACTGCAGTGAGAAGCCTGTGTGCCACAACGAGAGTAGCCCCATTCCTCACAGGCAGAGCAAGCCTGCGAGCAGCAGTAAAGACTCAGCACAGCCAAAAATAAATAATTTTTAAAATCTCAAATGGAAAATTCCAGAAATAAGCAATTCCTAATTTTTAAACTGGGTACCTTTCTGAGTATCATGATGAAATGATTCTACTCGCACCATTCTGCTCTATCAATCATCCCTTTGTCCACTATATCCTGCCTGTTAGTCTCCATCATCAGACCTGCGATCTAGCTAGTACAGTGCTTGGGTTCGAGTAGATCTTACCTTACCTGTTGGAAGCCGAGAGAGGAAGCAGCAAGGCAGCTCTTCCTCACATGGGGCTGCCCCGGGGGCCCAATATGTCCCCTCCAGAGCTGCCGGGAAGAGAAAGGAACCTGCAAGGCAGCTCTTCCCCGCGAGGTTGTCCCAGGGGCCCGGTATGTCCCTTTCTTCCTTCTGTCTTACTGTTGTTGGGCTTTCTATTAATTTTTGGAAATGATAATATATAGTAATAAGGCCTCACTGGAAAAGTCCAAGCCTTTTTGGAAATGCTCAAGATTGCTCTGGCTCAGGACACGACCATAAACATCAAGTCATAAAAGAAAAGGCCACAGGTATAGTTTGGCTGCTTACTTAAAAGATTATAATGTTCTAGAATAGAAAAGAGTAGAGGTATTTAGATTTAGAAGTAGATATACTGCTTTAGTTTACTTGCTCCTTGGTTGAAAGGGTTTTCACTATTGCTATTTCTTTGGTGCTATTTGTTCATTGTTTCCCTTTCTTTAAACAACATGGGATATTATGGGTATTTTTGTAAAATTAGAAAAAGGGGTATATAGGATTTTAATAGAAGACTTATATTAACCAGCTTTACTGCCATTATCTTACTATTAATAGAGGTGTTTTGCTGCTTTAGAGGTGTTTTTGCTGTTTAATAGTTAATCGTTGTAAATTGAGATTTTGTGGTTTCAGGTAAAGAAAAATATCAGGTTTTTCTCATGGTACTATTTTCAGAAATGTCAAACATGTTACTGTGACACTTCCCATGTGTTGTTTTATTGTCCAAAGAATTTACACTATACCTGAGATTTGTGGAACATTGTTTTTGTTAGAGTGAGAATGTTAGGCCATTGAGGCAAGAAGATTATGTACGGGACACTTAAGTATAAACCCTGTAATCGGAAACGTTCTAGATGAATGCTTAGGGGAAAAACATGGGGAAAAAAATATTGACTGAAGCACAAACCAATATCTGATATAATATGTGGTGACCTCAGGGGGAGGTAACATTCATTCTATAAAAACTGAGCTATCCTAAAAATTAAAAAAAAGCTACACCTCTTCTACGCAACCACCTGTGTGTGTGTGTGTGTCTGTCTTCTTCCTCACCGACGCCACTCATCCCTTGGGTACTCCTGGTCCTGCCGGGGCTGGACCTCGGCACTTACCCAGTAATGGCCCCAAAGCACAGAGGAGAGGGGCTGGCAATCTGGACACACCAAAGAGAAGCTGTCAAGGGCTTTCTCCAAGTGAAAAGGTGAACGCTGTAGACTTAATAAGGAAAGAAATATTCTAGCTATGAAATTGTGAAGGAAAAGGAAATTTGTGCTAGGATTGCTGCAGCACCTCAAACTGCAAAAGTTATAGCCACAGTATACAATTAAGTGCTTAGATAAAATGGAAAAGACAATAAACTTGTTCAGTAAATTATTTTGATAGGAAGGCCATAGTTACATAATTTTTATTACATATATTGTTATAATTGTTCTATTTTTAGTCACTGTTGTTTCTCTTAACTGTGCCTAATTCATAAATTAAGCTTTATCATAACTATGTACATATGTGTAGGAAAATACTGTATATATGAAGTACTTTTCCAGTAGTCATGTATGGATGTGAGAGGTGGACTATAAAGAAAGCTGAGCACCAAAGAATTGATGCTTTTGAACTGTAGTGTTGTAGAAGACTCTTGAGAGTCCCTTGGACTGCAAGGAGATCCAACCAGTCCATCCTAAAGGAGATCAGTCCTGGGTGTTCATTGGAAGGACTGATGCTGAAGCTGAAACTCCAATACTTTGGCCACCTGATGCAAAGAGCCGATTGATTTGAAAAGACCCTGATGCTGGGAAAGATTGAGGGCAGGAGGAGAAGGGGACGACAGAGGATGAGATGCTTGGATGGCATCGCCGACTCAATGGACATGAGTTTGGGTAAACTCTAGGAGTTGGTGATGGACAGGGAGGCCTGGTGTGCTGCGATTCATGGGGTTGCAAGGAGTCAGACACGACTGAGCGGCCCAACTGAACTGAACTGTCCACAGTTGCAGGCATCCACTGAGGGTCTTGGGACATATCCCCTGAGGGTCAAGGGAATTACTGTATACAAGGGTGCCTTGAAGGGTAATGACAACCACTTCAGCAATTAACTTTCAAATGGCTCAGGGGAAAATCAATATGCATACATCGGCTCAGAAGGCAAATAGGATAAGTTATCAACAATTGGGGGAGTTAGGTAAAAGTCATACAGAAAGTATTTGTCTAATTTTTTTCAACTTCTCTATCAATTTTAAATTATTTCAAAATAAAAAGTTAACATAGGGAACTGGTTAGATAAATTATGGTACAGAGAATTATGTAATTATTAAAAATTATTCTAAGGACTTCTACTGATATGGACATGAACAAATATATGACCGCTCTGATAAAGTAAATGACGAAAAAGGCAAGTTTACAAAATAACGTAACTTTAAAATTTTTTTACGATGAGTTTCTATTAGTTCTACGATCAGAAAAGACCAAACCTATTCTATGGGCAGTGAGGGAGGAGCAAAGAAAAGAGAGCAACCAACCAAACACCATTGTTCTGATTTCCTAGTTAATACACCACATTTATTTATTTATCTAATAAATTATTATATATTTATCTATTTATTCTTGTAGAAGGACTAAAATCAGGGCAATAATGACCACCAAACTCTGGGAGATTGTGAAGGACAGGGAAGCCCGCTGCAGTCCATGGGGTCATAAAGAGTCAGACACAACTTAGCGACTGAACAGCAACAAGAAAATTACCACCACTGTGAGTTACATTCTTGCAGTTCTTATACATTAATAAACTGATTTTCTCAGCTGTATGCATTAGTCTCTTATTAACTTGATTATGGTAAGTTAGAAGTGAAAGACGCTCAGTCGTGTCCAACTCTCTGCAACCCCATGGACTGTATAGTCCATGGAATTCTCCAGGCCTGGGTTGGGAAGATCCCCTGGAGATGGGAAAGGCTACCCACTCCAGTATTCTGGCCTGGAGAATTCCATGGACTGTATAGTCCATGGGGTGGCAAAGAGTCGGACACAATTGAGCAACTTTCACTTTCCTAATACTGGAGTGGGTAGCCTTTCCCTTCTCCAGGGGATCTTCCCAACCCAGGGATCGGACCCAGGTCTCCCTCATTGCGAGTGGATTCTTTATCAGCTGAGTCAAAAGGGAAGCCCAAGAATACTGGAGTGGGTAGCCTATCCCTTTCTCTAGGGGATCTTCCTGACCCAGGAATTGAACCATGGTCTCCTGCATTGCAGATAGATTCTTTACCAACTATCAGGGAAGCCACGGTAAGTTAAAGTCATTACAAATGCAGTCACCTCTGGATGGATCAGCAAAAGAGAATCCCAGAACCAACAGAACCCAGACCCTAAATGTGCAGGGCTTGCTGAGCACCACCAGCCTGTGGGATCTGTCTAGCATCCTTGGGGTAGCCTCCCTCTGGATCTTTTCACCAAACTGGACCAATGAGTCCAGCACTCACCAGAGAGCAGGTTTTAGTACAGAGAAAGAGGAACTCTAAAGATTCCCACATACAAAGTTATGTATCTTCAATCTTTGAAACAGATCCTCAATCTTTGAAGAGAGATTTTCTGATAGCACGAAAAAAGCTAACATAATCCCTGTCTTCATGAGTTAAAAGGGGGAGATGCACTCAAGGCACTCAGGGCACTCAAGCCATTTCCAGTGACGATATCAGTGTACGGATTAGGATCAGTGCCGAGGGGAATGATGTGTGTCCATTTAACATGTTTTAAGTTAGTGATACAAGCTTGGATACCTCTACTAGAAAAGCACTCTGGGCACACTCAGGATTGATTGCTCACACCATAAATTAGGCAGATTCTTATTTCTCCTCTTCCTACCAACTTTCTATCAGGGTCAATGAAGATGACAAATACAAACACTGTTTTTTTCCCTAGAGGGCCTGTTAAATTGGTGAGTAAGGAAGTTGAAACTAATGACTAGAAGGCGTGTACAGTTGGCGCTCCAGGCATCCTGTCCTCTTGGGACCAAACTACGGTCCTCTGGGAAGTCCTCCGACGTACAGCCAAGCCTTTGACGTCGGACAACAGCAGGGTTTAGCACAGATTGTGTTTGCAGAGCGTCAAGAGCCAAAGAAAAGTAACAGGATTCGAAGAACTCAAAACGATTTTGGAAGATGAGTGAATGTTGCCACTGGGGACAGGCTGTTGGCATCTCGTGTTGCTGCATTGTGTAGGGACCTCTGCGAGCGTTTTGCTGCCCTTTTAGATTGGGAGGGATTCCCAGATGGCCCTATTGGTGAAGAACCCGCCTGCCAAAGCAGGAAACCTAAGAGACCGGGCGGGGGATGGGAGTTCGATCCCTGGGTGGGGGAGATCCTCTGGTGGCGGGCATAGCAACCCAGGTGCTCCCAATTCGCCAGTATTCTTGCCTGGAGAATCCCCACGGACAGAGGAGCCTGGGGGGCTACAGCCCTTACCGTCGTACATGGTCGGACAGGACTGAAGCACACGCTTATATTGGGAAAGGGAATCTGCAGAGAGAGAGGGTCACTTATGATTTCTTTCATCCTGTACCAGTTCCTGGTGGACTAACAGTGACATATGTCACGAAACATCAAGTTGGTTCGCATTTCTGGGGACCTGACCTAACTTTTAACTATGTTGTTTAGTCGCAAAGTCGGGTCTGACTCTTGTGCTTCCTAGACTGTAGCCAGCCCTCCAGGCTCCTCTGTCAATGGGCTTTACCCAGGCAAGATTACTGGAGTGAGTTGCCATTCCCTTCAGGGGATCGTCAGGATCCAGGTCTCCTGCATTGGCAGGCCGATTCTTTACCACTGAGTCACCTGGAAAGCCAACTTCTAACTCTAAGGATGCCCTAATTAAGTACATATTATCATCCCTATTTCACAGATGAGGCTTAAGGACAGAACTTGTCCAAGGTCTTAAAAATCAATAAATGATGAATTCTGATTTGGATGCATAGTTCAGCCTGGTCTGGTGGATGGACAGTGTGTGTGGACAGGTATCTAGAATACACTGAATGAATAATTTGGACCGAATGAACAAAAACTTTGACTCCCACTAAGTGTTTAGTTATTTGTGTGACCTTCTTACCAGCTCAGCAGTTTCTGGTCCCTTCCACCCTAAATGAAGAAAGATCAAAGTTCTTGGTACTTATAACAAGATCACTTTGATAATTTCCCACGTACTTTGACTAAAATCATGTTTGTTATTAATAATGACTTAGCACAACTTTGTAAACCAACAATGTGTGCACGTGTGCTAAGTCGCTTCAGTTGGGTCCCATACTTGAATTAAAAAAAAAAAAAAAAAAAATCAGCTTTTAGCTTCAGTTATTCAGGTTGAATAAGTTTGTAACCCAGCAAAACTGCTGCAGGGGTCGCCTGAGCACAAAAGCCTTTCTTTTTTTTATCCCCCATTTCTAATTTGTTAGATAACAAACTTCAGACTTCTAAACCTCCCTGTTCCAAAAAGCAAATTCAAATAGTTGCTAATAGAAACAAAGGAGGAAACCAAAGTGCAGTGATTAAAGCAGGATCCTGGTTCCTCCTCAAGGAATAAAAAAAAAGAAAGAAAAAAAAAAAAAAAGAAACTAATGACTAGAAGAAGTTTATGAACAATGCTAGATTTCAGTTATTGTATCAATCCTACTTTCTACATTGGATTATCAACACTCACTGGTAAATAATTTGATCCAATTCTGAAGTCATAGAGAATTTAACCACTCCTCTCAGAGGTAATATTTAAGAATCTTTGTCACACAGTTTTATTTAGCTATAGAATTAGAAATAGTGTATAGTGCCAGAATGGTTTCAACTAGTTTGAAGATGCGTAAAGGTGAGCCATCAGCTAGTCATACCAAGAATACAGTAGGCAGAAAAATCAAAATCTCAAAGCATACTTCTCAATAAATACTTCTTCCTATGATGATACAATTTTTATGTAACACAGAGAGTTAAGAAGTGGGAAAAAATAGCTTAAGTATAACCTTTCTTTACAAAAAGAAATAAGGTGTACTCTCAAAAAATGCTTTCCAATATTTTTCAAACAATAATCTACATAAAATATTTCATTATTATATATACTCAAGTAGTGCTAAAGTATATATACATTTTAACCCCAAATATTAATATTTTATAAAGATATAAAAATGACATATTTTTTATTGAAATTAGGTATTTCAATATCTGTTAGGGCCTTTGTCACCTCTGAGGGAAAGCTAATGTCCAAGGAATAAAAGAAAAAAAATCAAACTTCTTACCTCTTTGTAATTAATACTCCCATCCTGAAGGTGGAGAAACTCCAGAGCTCTGTGCCCTGTAATAAATAAATATATAAATGAATTAAATCCAACTGTAACTGAAAACAGAACTGCCTGAAGATCATTTTAAAAGGAAAATATATAATTTTGTGCCTGTAACTGTCAAGGAAGTGGGAAGTGAAAATTCAATTTGTACTAGTAATTTTCATTAGCCAATAATTAGATTCAAACAATATTGTTACAGTACAAATCAAAATTACAGTTTCTGCTTAACTAGCTCTTATGACCTTGGGTAAGTTACATTACCTCTCCAGGCCTCAGTTTCCTCCTATGTAAAATTAAGTAAATAACATCCACCTTATAGGTTTGGTAAGAGAATCACACACACACAAAAAAAGGCTAAGTGATGAGCTCATGACTGATAAATGCCAAAAACAGAAGTTATATTTTGCTTCAACAACCCACTGGGGTAGACAAACCAAGTTTATCTGTACAATACAGGGTCTAAACCATGGACTGAATCAATGACCCATAAATGTTTTCTTCATCATTGGACTACTTTAGAAGGAGAAAAAAAAGTCTCAAAAAGCCACGTGCTCCACCCACACACCCACGCCCATAAGATATGCACACCCACACCCTCAATCTTCTTAGTATCAATAACAGGAACACTCCTCGTGAAGACATAGTCAAAGGTGACACCTTATTTCTATTGGAAATCACATCCAATGTTTTAATTCGTACAACAAAAATCTAGCCTCTACCATGTTATAAACATTTATATCATAAAGAGGCAAGGTCGTAGCTGACACAAATAGCAGGTATACAAGATTATAGAGGCTTACAAACTGAAACCACTGAAGGAGGCAAATTCTAATTAGCTCATATAAATGTCAACCATCTACACAGGCCTTATATAAGAAGTGAAAACAAGAATCAGGATATTTATGAAATCATGTAAGTTATTGGCAAATAATTATTGAAGTTTTAATTTCTTTTTGTATAAGAATCCTCACAATCTGTGCAGATTTGGAATTGCCTTCAATTATGTCCACATAAACATATTATATTTTACATTTAACATATATTAACATATTAATCATTAGGACTCTTGTTTGGCACCTACTGAAGAAATGGAAGCAACAATCTGCTTTTTAAAAATTTTAAGATTTCATCTGTCTTGCTAATTTTTTACTCTAAAGATTAAAAAGTTGAATATTCCCACTTATATTTGTTCCTCTTTGGCCCACTGCTAGTGTTTTTAGCAATTTCAGTTTCACAGAACTTAGATGTGCAAGATAATTTAGAATTCATCAAGAAGTTCAGCCCCCTCATTTTGCAAAAGAGAAAGAGAAAGTGAGTTGCCCAGAGTCACTCACGTAGTTTATAGCAGAGCTGGTATTAAAACCTACGCCTAATTCACTTTTCCACTGTCTCGTGACTCTAACATCTAACATTTTAGATGTTAAATGACTAACACTTTAGCATAGATGTTTCCTGAAAGAACACTGGACCAGCTGTTAGGATATGTAACTCTAGACTAGGTCAGTAACAAGTTAGCTGTGAAAACTCTCTGTGATCCATTTCCTCTATTGTAAAATAAAGGAACTATACTCAGTGATCTCCAGTATTCCTTCAAATCATAATTCTGTGATCATACAGTTCTTGTCCAGCAGAGCTCAATATTCTGATTTGCACTGATAAATTTTCATATTTTTTTTAAATTGGGGGATAATTGCTTTACAATGTTGTATTAATTTCTCCTGTACAACGTGAGTCAGCCATAAGTATGCATATACCCCTCCCTCTTAAGCCTCCTTACCCCCATCCCAAATTTTCATTTTTCATTCATAATCTTGTTCTGCTTTGAATCTTCTAGAGGTAGCATAACTAAAACATTGGTACTGTTTTTATCTAAAGAGTGAAAAAACATTACGAATACATTTCATCCAAGAACCAACCTTTTGTGCTACCATCTACCTTTATCCAGATCACTCAGCCTTTGCCCCGCCCCGAGCTCATAGGCATCGGCTTATTGTATCCCTGGGCTCCCCAAATCCTGCCATCATTCTGGGCATCTCTAATACCAGGGACTGCTCAAATTTCCCCACTTCCTTGCCCTCCCTGAAGCCAACCATCTCTAAAGCTGTTTGACTCAGGGGACCCAGTCCCGTGGCTATATGTGGTCCTTTATGTATACTTGGAAACGTAGAAACAAAAATAGATTCCTCACTCCTCCCACACTACACCCACTTTTCTCTTCTCCCATTCTATCAGTTCTTCTGCTTCATGGGAACACCCCCCCACCCCCCAAGTTTATCCAGTTCCTATTTCCCCATGCAGAGAAACAGCCCGAGACCCAGTGACCAAAGCACCTTCCTCTCCTCCATGGACTTCACTCTGATAGTCCCCAACCCTGGACGACTCCAGCCTGGGCTTTCCCCCCTTCACTGCCGCATGGTTCAGGGCAGCAGGGGAACTCGTTGTCAACACATGGGATCAATTCTAAATCTCCTCCATAACATTTGACAGATACACTGTCCTTCATACCATGACAAGAGACTGGCACTTACCTATTTCTATGTGTGTCGAAACGCCACATGGTGAACTTCTAGGGCAAAGGAAGCCCAGCAGCATCAGCAGTCCTGACCAGAATCTGAAAGCAGACATGCTCTCATTACTCCCCGCTCCCATGGTGACGAGCAATGCTCTGAGCTGCGGCAGCACAGAGTCTAGAAGCCTGGCCCAGACCAGCTGCTCTCCCTCTAACCAGGTCACTGACACGGGAAACCCTGCCTCATTTCAAAATAATATTATTTCCCAGTGAAGTCAACTGTTTAACTACTGTTTAACTTCACCAGGACAGCAAACAAACTCCACCTGGGAGAGGAAAGGAAAAAAATAAGGATAAACTGAAATCTCAATGCCTCCCGTTAGGAGCATTCCCACCTTCTGACTCTGGTTTCTCCTGGATTTCTTTTTAATATAACATTTGGATGGAGATGCAAGCAAAGTTGTCTCCAAATATTCTTTGCTTTCTTTAAAAAAAAAAAAGATATTGACAACCTTTATCTTTAAAAGATATTGATTGTATTGACAATCCATATATTGGACCACCTCACCTCACAAGAGTCGATTTCTCTTGCATCTTTCCACACATACATCTGGTTGCCCTGCTTCCTCGGCTTCTGCAGCCACAAGTGCTGGGAAAGCTTTTATGATGATCAGTTGGAACCGGCTTCTCTTTCATTATTTGGCAACAGATAATGACACTTGTATGGGATTACACAATAGCAACTACTCCTGGTCTCTTTCTCCCCGGCTGTTCTTAAAGCGCTTATCCAGAACCTGCTGCCTGGTCAGATTCCTGCAAGCAAAGATGCTGATAACACTTTCAGCGGGGGAGAGGGAAGTGTGAGTGGGGAGAGACAGATTTCAGATCAAGAAAGGATTCAGAAAATGAGAGGTTCAGAATATACCTGACATACAAGTATGCAATCTATCACACTTAATCCATGGGAGAACTTAGGTGTAACTCTTTGTAGAAATGATGGTGATCTTAAAGCTCAGATGACGCATAACATTAGAAGCAGGAAAGTTGATTTTGAAAGAAGGGGAGGACACAGAGTCCATTCTCAGGTTAGCCAAATGGAAGAGAAGAAGAGAAGACGGGATGATCTGAGACCCTCAGGCATCTGCCAAGTTTCCTTTGCTCCTGCAAAGCCCCCAAAGAAAGCAATGCTAACAGCTCTTCCCCAACCTGGACAGCCTGAGGCCCCACTGCTCCTGACTGTAGGTCAGAGGCCATAAACTGAGTGTTTTGTTTGGCAAATGGACTGTTTTATAAACTTAGGCCAATTTTTTTTTTTTTTTTTTTTTTACAGGAAAAATCTGCATAGAAATCTAGATTTCTGGGAATTCACTGCAGTGGACCAGCTAGATTTCTATGCTGAGAGCCCCGGGTTCGATTCCTGGTGCGGGAACTAAGATCCCCAAAGCTGTGCAGCACAACCCTTAAAACACAAACAACAAAACCTGATTTCTAGCTGTTTTTAAAAAACAAAGAACTGGCTTCATGAACTGATGCCCCCATATGCGAGGACCACCAGCTGGAGCTCCATCCAGCTGGCAATCTCTGTCCCCAGCCAGAGGTACCCTCCCCACGTTCCCCCGTCCCCACCAGCCACACGATGCGTGCAGCCTGCTGGACCCTTCTGGCCACCAGAAGCCGTGGAGTTTGCCCCCTTCTCACTCCAGGTTTTCTAAAGCCTGCATGTGAGAGGGTGGTGATTACAATTTAGGGCTCTGGTAAGCCCAGAAGAACTTTCCCTGGTGGCTCAGATGGTAAAGAATCTGCCTGCAGTGCAGGAGACCCAGGTTTGATCCCTGGTTTGGGAAGATCCCCTGGAGAAGGAAATGGCAACCCACTCCAGGATTCTTGCCTGGAAAATCGCATGGACAGAGGAGCCTGGCAGGCTATAGTCCATGGGGTTGAAAAGAGTTGGACATGACTGACCAACTTCGCTTCACAAGCCCAGAAGACCCAGGAGTATTCAGTGAACAACAAGGTAAGAAGGCTGCAAAGGGTCAACAGGGAAGATGAAGCACTGCCTGAAAATGGGATCTAATGAAATTTAATAAAACAAACCCAACCACAAAGCTCCAGAGAAAGAAACAGGTTCAGGGATCCGTAACTAAGCAATACTAATCCCGAGTTTCTCATTACATATAATTTTTGTGTTTACGGTTCAGAATGACTTAATTTTATGTATGCAATAGAACAAGAGGTAATTACTTGCTTAGGCAGTCTAGTGTGATGGTTATGAGATAGGACCTTTACAGGACAATAGTGCTTGAGATTTTGTGAAGTCTGTATTACCCTCGTAACTATGAAAACAAATATACAACTTTTAAAGGAAAGTTAAAATATAGCTTGCAATATTAAGAAAACTATCTGACAAATGTGTATGGAATTATTTTTCTTTCCACCCCCTGCCCTCTTTCCTAATACATGAACACACCTGGCCAGCTCTGGAAGGCATCAGGGCAGCCTAGAAGCAAGATGGGAGTCAGGAGGGAATCATTTCTGCTCTGAAAGGGAGTTTGCAAAGAGCACAGAATAGTGGGGGAGTCAGGCAAGGGACAAGGTGAATTTCCTAGGCCCTAGGCACTTTTGCCTTGGTGGCAGCCTCCTCTTTCATAAAAATAAACATTTTTCTTAAAGAAAAAAAAATCACATTTTACATCTGCGTTGCTATCAAGGTTAATATATTAATACTTAAAAGTAAAATCTTATTTTTTAATTCTGACTTTATAAGAAGGGAAACGTTTTTGTGTTCCCATAAAAACACTATGGGCCCTAGGCAGAGTGGGCACCGTTTGAAATAGAACACTGGAAACGTAAGAGTAATTTCTGATCAAGAGAAGCAACACAGCCGACTTCATTATTCTGGGCCTCACTTGCTCAACAAAACAGATTTCCCCAAACCTCAGAAATCAACCATCCATAGAGCTCCCTCTGCAGGCAGGAGATGGAAACACACCAGTTCCCCAGTCCAGAAATGATACCCAGTTCAGCTCAGTCGTGTCCTACTCTTTGCAACTCCATGGATTGCAGCACACCAGGCTTCCCTGTCCATCACCAACTCTCGGAGCCTACTCAAACTTAGCACTGCCTCTCACCCAAAATTCCTTCAATAGAACACATGAAAGATTAAACTCTGAAAGTGCAAGTAGCTCAGTTGTGCCCAACTCTTTGCAACCCCATGGGCTGTAGCCCGCCAGACTCCTCTGTCCATGAAATTTTCCAGGCCAGAATACTGAAGTGGGTAGCCATTCCCTTCTCCAGGGGATCTTCCCAACCCAGGGATTGAACCAAGGTCTCCCTCATGATAGGTGGATATTTTACCATCTGAGCCATCAGGGAACCCAACGCTATTCCCGTTTCTGCTACAAATGTGACTCAAGACTGAATGACACTGACTCAGCAACCAAAGTCAAGATATAAAGTACAACCTCAGCCTTTCGCCAAAAAAAACAACCTAGAAAAAGTTGAAGAGCCCACACTGTTAGGGAAACTAAATAGTCTTGTTTAGTTTCAGAGACAAAGCAGGGCTGGCTTCTGACCTTGCTTCTAACTACATTGACTCTGAGTGCAAGACTTGATAGATAAGCCCCATACATCAGACAGGGGACCTACCTTGAGACTGCTGAACCCCTGGAGGGGATCAGGCCAAACAAGCTCCAGGCTTAACAAAATTCCAAGTTTTACCGGACAAAACAAACAGCCTTAACATGAAATCAGAGCTGCAATTTGCTCACAGATTGATGATGCTATCAGTTTATGTCCTGGGATTATAAACAGGAGCCCTGAACGGTGAAAATAAAAAGAAATTTAATGAAATTAAGACACTTGCTCCTTGGAAGAAAAGTTATGACAAACCTAGACAGCGTATTAAAAAGAAGAGACATTTCCAACAAAGGTCTGAATAGTCAAAGATATGGTTTTTCCATGTATGGTAGTCATGTATGGATGTGAGAGTTGGACCAAAAAGAAGGCTGATCACTGAAGAATTGATGCCTTGAAACTGTGGTGTTGGAGAAGATTCTTGAGAGTCCCATGGACAGCAAGGAGATCAAATCAGTCAATCCTAAAGAAAATCAGCCTTGAATATTCATTGGAAAGAGTGATGCTAAAGCTCCAATACCTTGGCCACCTGATACAAACAATCAACTCATTGGAAAAGACCCTGATGCTGGGAAAGATTGAAGGCAGGAGGAGAAGGGGATCACAGAGGATGAGATGCTTGGATAGCATCACCGACTCAATGGACATGAGTTTGAGCAAGCTCTAGGAGATGGTGAAGAACAGGGAAGACTGGCAGTTTGCAGTCCATGCGGTTGCAAAGAGTCAAGTATGACTGAGCAACTGAACAACTACTGAACTGTAATTTTCACCCACAGAGCAGACTCACTTCCTGGGACATCTTCCCAATTGGGACTCCAGATGAGCTGTGTCATGGGACTTCCCAGGGCTAAGTCTGGATGCTGGTCAAAACCCAATTTGGTGATGTATCCTCTGCTGTTTCTATTTCTTTTTTAAATGTTAGTATATTGAAAGTAAGCTGGATAATTCTCTAATAAATATTGGTATTATTTGTTTGTCTATAACAAGTGGCTTAATTTGTTAACAAATCCTCTGAACCTGAGACAGAAGTGAAAACTTTCTGTGAAACACCACAGGCTCTACCAAAGCCAGCAAGAACCTCTCCTCTTAGTAGAAATACAGGAGTTTTTTGGGACTAGTGATTCTAAATCAACTCTGAGAGTTAGGCTTCATTTGAACCCAGAGACTCTGAGTATAGGCCTGCTATTTATATCCTCATCAAAGTTGAGGCTTCCTTGCTACTTCCGGAGTTTTAGGCAAAGTCTAACTCTGATCATACCTTGGTTGCCTGATTTTGACAAAAGGGTCCTGTTGACTCACTGGTGGCCTAACTTGTGTCAACTACAAACTGACACTTGCCAAGAGCATTTGGACTTCCCTAGAGGCTCAGACGGTAAAGCGTCTGCCTACAATGCAGGAGACCCGGGTTCAATCCCTGGGTTGGGAAGATTTCCTGGCAAAGGAATGGCAACCAGTACTCTTGCCTGGAAAATCCCACGGACAGAGGAGCCTAGTAGAATACAGTTCATGGGGTCGCAAATAGTCGGATGTGACTGAGTGACTTCACTTCACTTCAAGATCATTGTCAGCGACCGAACCACAAGGGCATTTGCCATCTGCCTCTGAGGAGACTGAACCCCCTGGCGCTACAGCTGTTGAGCTTCAACACTCCCTGAGGGAATTCAGGGTGGAGTGAGGCACTCTGTGCTCCAGGGAATCTGGTGGGACAGGTCTTTAGATAGTTGGATATTTTCAGGAACTGATTTCATGATTCCAATACTTGCATCTCCTCATATCTAGAAAGGCACTAATTGTACTAAATCTTTTCATGCTGACATCAGAGCCTCCTGACAAGCACAAAAGTGAAAGTCAAAGTCGCTCAGTTGTATCCAACTCTTTGTGACCCACTGGACTGTAGTCCATGGATTCTCCAGGCCAGAATAGTGGATTGGGTAGCCTTTCTGTTCTCCAGGGGATCTTCCTAACCCAGAGATTGAACCCAGCTTCCCTGATGGCTCAGGCGGTAAAGCGTCTGCCTGCAATGCAGGAGACCTGGGTTTCCTCCCTGGGTTGGGAAGATCCCCTGGAGAAGGCAATAGCAACCCACTCCAGTACTCTTGCCTGGAACGTCCCATGGACGGAGGAGCCTGGTAGGCTACAGACCATGGGGTCGCAAAGTCAGACACGACTAAGTAACTTCACTCATGCACTGCAGGCGGATTCTTTACCAGCTGAGCCACAAGGGAAGCCAGAATAGCAGAAAACCTTTTGTAAAATGAGTGTTTAATTGTATTGAACTCCCACCTTCACCAAAATCTTATATAATGACTTCCCCCCACTGCCTCTTTGGAGCAGTCTCTCAGAGCTATCTGAGGTGCTGCCTCTCAGGCTGCAGCCCTCATTTTGCCCCAAATAAAACTTAACTAGAAACTCTCAAATTGTGCATTTTTTTAGTGGACACTTTAATCTCGCTATTGTTTGACCCAGATCAGCTAGCATGGATTTTAACACTGAGCTGAATTTAAGGTAGCAACCGTACCGAGCCTTATACCTTCTCTTACAACAAACCTATGGGGCAGGTTATTCCATCCCGCAAAGCAGCGGACCCAGGTTAAAGGGATTTTCCTCTCCAAAGGCGCTTATATCAAGGGCATCCCTGCTCCCGGTTAACGCAGAAATAGACAAGCATCCAGGCAGCAGAACGCTGGGCCACACTGCACCCTCTCCGAGAACACTTGCCCCAAATTCTAAATGCACAGGAGCTACGACGGTGAATCATCCTGATCACGTCCTAAGAAACTGGGGCTGACATCTGCACATCCACGGACCAAGCACTAATTCCAGCGGCGGGGAAAGCTGGTTGAGGGATTGGTGGTGAGAGGGAGCGGCGGAGGGGACTAAGGAATAGTTACAAAGCTGACGCGGGTCCGCAGGCGCCTCTACCAGCGAGCTTTCCCGTTCCCATCCGCCATCCTTCCCAGGTCGCGCAGGAAGCCAAGCCTGCCGGCGCTCTCGGTCAGTCAAGGTCTAGAGTTCGCGGCTGTGCTGCCCAAAGGGCGCGGGAAGAGGGCGCTGCTCTCCGCCGCCTGCAGCCCGCGTCCCCGCCGCCCGGCGCGCCCCCGCCGCAGCCTGGGTTCCGGGTGCGCACGCTCCCTCGCCTGCTTTCTGCAGCCGCCGCCAGGGCCATGGCGACCTGCCTGCGGCTCCGGAGCTGCCCGGCTCCGCACCTCCGGCGGGCACCTCCCAGCCGGGTCTGCCGCCCCCGTGCCGACTGCCCGGTGGCCCCGATCCGCGGCTACGCCCGAGGCCCGGCGGGCCTCTCCGAGGCCCTGCTGCGCACCGACGGCTTCGTGGGCGGCCTCTGGGTCTCGGCAGCCGCCACCTTCCCGGTGCACGACCCGGCCAGCGGCGCCGAGCTGGGCTTGGTGGCCGACTGCGGGGTGCCGGAGGCCCGCGCCGCCGTGCGCGCTGCCTACGAGGCTTTCTGCAGCTGGAGGGGGGTCTCGGCCAAGGTGAGTGCGCGCCTGATCCAGGGGCGATCGGGGCTTTGTACCCTAGTGAAACCAGCCGTGTCACCTCTGCCCTCCCCAGTGCTCCAGGATACACCACGTGGGAAGACTTAGTAACAACAAAGAAGTTTGGAGCGCCGGCTTTGTGCCAAGCCCGGGTGCGGGGCGTTAGGGAGCGTGACCCCGCCCTCGAGCCTCATAAAGGGTCTGGTAGGGGAGCAGAATACGAACCTGCAATTATAAGCCAGCAGACCGCGGGGGAAGGGTGGTTGGTTTCGGTAAAGGCGCTTGTGATTTCAGAGTATCTGAAGTACTTGCCTGGCTGCAGGAAGACCACGCAGGAGGCTAATAGGGTGGTTTACACGCAGGCTGGTAGTGAATGCTCGGGCCAAGTCATGAACTGGGGAGTGGAGAGAATTGGGGGGGAAAAATCGGGGGCTTTGTGCAAGGGAAGAGACAAACCCAGGACCCCCCTCCAGGTGTGGGGCCTGAATAGGGAGATACATCCATTAACTGACAGAAGTAGAGAATTGGGGGTGTGGGGTGGGGGATGTCAGAGCGGGAGAGATTGCAGCGATGTTGAGGCAGGGAGATTTCCTTCCTCCTTCATTTAGTTTATGACACGGGAGTCAGCCCAGACGTCATTTTCTACCCTGTCCTTCAGCATCCTTCCTCTGAAGGAAGACAGTCCAGCAATGAAATCCAAGTACCAAGGGAGTCTAACAGTGATTCATCCATTAGACATTTTCTGAGCACCTGTTAGGCCACCCACTGTGGCAGGTTCTGGGGGTACAGCAGTTCCACAAAAGAAACATTCCTGCCCTCCTGGAGTTCACTTGGAGGGGAGGGGGGAGGAGATTTAACCTGTGACAAATAACATAGCTAAACAAACAAGTCACTGCTCCTTTCCCCTGGGTCCTGGTGCTTGCTCCTTGGAAGAAAAGCTATGACAAACCTAGACAGTATTAAAAAGCAGAGATGTCACTTTGCCAACAAAGGTCCCTATAGTCAAAGCTTTGGTTTTTCCAGTAGTCATATATGGATGTGAGAGTTGGACTATAAAGAAAGCTGAGTGCCGAAGAATTCATACTTTTGAACCATGGTGTTGGAGAAGACTCTTGAGAGTCCCTTGGACAGCAAGGAGATCAAACCAGTTAATCCTAAAGGAAATCAACCCTGAATATTGATTGGAAGAACTGATGCTGAAGCTCCAATACTTTGGCCACCTGATGCCAAGAGCCGACTCGTTGGAAAAGACCCTGATGCTGGGAAAGATGGAGGGCAGGAGAAGTGGGTGACAAAGTATGAAATGGCTGGATGGCATCACCGACTCAATGGACATGAATTTGAGCAAACTATGGGAGATGGTGAAGGACAGGGAAGTCTGGTGTGCTGCAGCCCATGGAGTCAAAAAGCGTCAGACACAACTTAGTGACTGAACAACAAACAAATAAGTATGTTAAAAGTAATGGATGCTATGAGGGAGAAAAAGCAGAGAAGGCTAACAGGATCAGAGGCCAGAGAAAAGGGGCAAAATGGAAAGTAAATAGTGTGGGCAACTGTATTAATTTGCTAGGGCCACCATAACAGTATCACAGACTCGGTGGCTTAAATAGGAATTTCTTGTCTCAGAGTTCTGGAAGCTACAAGCCTGCTCTCAAGGCGTGTGGGCAGGGCTGGTTTCTCCTGAGGCCCCTCTCACCCTGGCTTGTGGGCGACCATCTTCCCCATCTTCGTAGGCTCCACCCTCTGAACTTGTCAGTGTCCGAATCCCTTCTTGAGAAGACACTAGTTATATTGGGTTAGGATCCACTCTTATGACCTCATTTAATCTTAATAGCTTCTTTCCAGAGCCTATCTCCAAATGCAGTCACATTCTGCGGTACTGGGAGTTATATGAATTTGAGGGGAACCGAATTCAGGCTGCAACATCAGGGTAGGTCTCATTGAGGACAGGAGAGGCAAAGACCTGCGGGGGCGAGGGAATTCAACTGGAGCAAAAACTGAGTCAGGAGCATGCCTGACGCACCTGTAGGTCAGCAAGGAGGCTGACACTGGGAAGAATTAGGAGAGGGCTGGATGGAGTGGGGTGGGTAGCCATTCTAAGGACTAAGTGCGGTCTTACTCTGAGGCAGGGCTTCATTTCAGGGTTTTCAGAGAGCTCTAACTTGCCTTCGGAAAGGATGCTCTGGCCACAGTACTGACAATAGACTGTAGTGGGGGCAACGGTGGAAGTCCAAGGACCGCTAGGAGGTGGTGATTTACATGGGAGATGCTGGTGGCCGGCACTAGAGTTAGTGGTGGAGGCAGTGAGGCGTGTTCTGATAAAGGATATGTTTTGAAGGTGGAAGACAGCTGGTTTCCCCAAAAGACTGTTACAGGGGAGAGAGAGAGAGATGAAAGACAAGACTGAGGGAGGGAGAGGGGTAGGAAGGTGAAAGACAGGACTGAAGGATGACTCCAGGGCTTTTGGCCAGAGCCACTGGAGGGAGAAGGGAAAACCACACACTGGGATGGGGAAGGATGGGGAAGGGGTGAGAGGGGCACAGGGAGAGAAACCAGAGCCCCGTTTTGGCCCCACTGAGTCTGAGATGTCTGTTAGACGCGGAGTGAGGGTAAGGGGGATGTTGAGAAGGGTATTCTCAAATTCATATAACTCCCAGTACCGCAGAATGTGACTGCATTTGGAGATAGGCTCTGGGTAAGGCGCCTGAACTAGAGAGATAACGCACATGAGTGCTAACAGCTGTGGGAGACACAAGCTGGCAGGAAGCGTGTGCATCGAGGTGAGCCCTGGGCCCTCTGGTGTCTTTTTGGAGCTCCCCCCAACCCCACCGGGGCCTGCAGCCTCAACCTACCCCACTGGGGTGTTTCAGGGGCCCAGGAGCAATTCCAGGTGCAGTCAGACGGTCTTCCCTGGGGCCTCTTGGGGACCCCTCCTTCTCGAGAGGACCTCGGAGGACTTACTAAGGAAGCGGTGGGCTCAACTTCCCATCTCTGCCATCTGGATGGCGGGGTGCAAACGCAGCTTGTAAGGCGGCTTTCTTGTCGCCCTACTTCCCTCTCTAGGCCCGTTCACGTCCTTCCTCTGGCCGCTGGGATGAATCATCCCCAGACTGAGGGATTTAACACCTCGCAACAATGCAAAATCATTCTTACCATCCTGGAGGTCCAAGTCCAAGAGGGGTTTGCTGGGCTGCATTCCCTGGGGAAGCTCTGGGGGTTTCCTGGGCTTTTCCACCTTCTAGAGGCTTCCCTGGGGCTTCCCTTGTAGCTCAGTTGGTAAAGAATCCACCTGCAGTGTGGGAGACCGGATTTGATCCCTAGGTCAGGAAGACTCCCCAGAGAACCCGGACACAATTTAGTGACTAAACCACCACCACCAGAGGCCTCCATGAGTCGGTGGTCTGTGACTGCACCACGCCAACCTCCGCTTCTGGAATCTACCTGCTCTGCCTCTTCCCTCCCCCTCCCTTTCATAGTCCTCCTAGTGATTATATGGGGCCCACCTGGATAACTCAGGTCCGCTCTCACCTGACCTTAGTCACGTGGGCAGAGTCCCTTTGGCCTTGTGAAGCAATACATGTAGCCACAGGTTCCAGGGATTAGGCGGGGAACGCCCTGAGGGCCGCTCTGCCCTCCACAGCTGAGCGCTGTTCTTGTTGCTTCTTGTCCTTTCGGAGGCGGGCTTCCCTGGTGGCTCAGATGATAAAGAATCTACCCGCAATGCAGGAGACCTGGGTTCGACCCCTGCGTTGGGAAGATCCCCTGGAGGAGGGCATGGCAACCCACTCCAGTATTGAGGCCTGGAGAATTCCATGGACAGAGGAGCCTGGCGGGCTCCAGTCCATGGGGTCACAAGGGTCAGACAAGACTTAGCAACTACACTACCACCTCTCTACAGAGAGGGTGAAATGACTGTAGTAATATTGTTTTAAGAGCTGTCGATGCCTCTTCTCTGGGGGTTTGAGGTTCAGAAGACTCAACAACACCCTTGAGAGCTAAGATAACAAAGCGTGTTAGCTTATCCAAAATAGGGAGGGGAAAGAACTCAGAGAAAGACAGCTGGTGGTGTTTCCACAGTCTCAGGCTCATGAGTGCTATGAGAAAATAATTTAAATCTTGCCCCTACTAAATGGCTTAGAATGACAAACCAGGTTTGCTGGTTGCTATGGGCAACCACTCAGGCAGATAGGAATAAACCAGAGTCTCCTTTGCTTCATGTACACCTGTTAGATGCAGGAGGCCAAAGCTCAGGGGTGCCTTCCTTCAGGGCACCTCTGTGTGGTCTGCTGACCTGGGTTCTCTGGGCTCTCTCTTTAAGTATATAAATGAATTCCTTTTTAAAAAAAATATTTAAGAAATCATTTCTTCCACAACATACTTAATCAGGTTTCTTTGTTCATCCTTTTATCTTTGAAAATTTTTTTAAAATTGTGGTAAAATGCACATAATATAAAATTTACCATTTTAGCTCTTTGCAAATGTACAGTTCCATGGTATTAAGTACATCCACAGGGTTGTGCCTGGCCTCTCTCTTCTGAAGTGTGCAAAACCCTTTCCTAAACATCACAGACCCCATACCCTGCACCCCAGTCTATGGGACAACTTGCCAGGGAGTCATTAAAATAAAGACCTGGCCATTTGTTGGCAGTCGCCGAGCAAAGATATGGGCAGCTCTCAGGGGTCTGCGGGGGGCTCCACTCGGGACTCCTGAGCGGTGCCCGAGGTCTGCACAGCTCGCCTGTGTCCTGTGGCAAGAACCTGCTCAAGAAATTTGCTTCGAAAACCAAGTAATGCTCCTGAATGGGGGTCCTGCAAAGGGACGGGGCTCCATCTGGGCGTGAGCCTGATGCCCGAGCCCGCAGCCAAGTCTGTAAGCGCAGTCTCTGCTTGTGAAAGCCCACCCGTCACTATTACCATTTGTGGTTTTTCCACCCAGCCTTTTGTCTGTACTTTTATACAGTTGTGATGGTTTTAAGTCTGCTAAAAGCAAAGTGAACTTCTAAAGCAAAGGAATGTTTACATTCCACCGTGGGTCCGAGGTTCCAAATCCTCGGATTCAACCAACCTTGGATTGAAAATGTTTTGCAAAAATTCCACGAAGTTCTCAAAAAACAAAACCTGAACTTGCCTTTCTGGCGACTGTTTTCATCGCATTTGCATTGTATTACCTATGGAGGAAGCTTTGGTGTGAAGGTCCTTGGGCTCTCAGTTGACCCACAAGCCATTGGAGTTCTTGATGATGAGCACCTCCAGAACCCGAAGGAAGACTGGGGCGCCTGGGGGCGCTGAACGGCCTCCTCTACAAAGCGCCCACAGGCTTGCTGTGCACCCCCAAAGTGAGCCGGGAGCTGTGCGACCTGAACGCGGAGCTCTGCAAGGCCTCTCTGGCCTCAGACTTCTCTGCCTGCCGCGTCTTCTGGAGGGCGACCCTCTCTGAGGCCCAGAGCGCACACGGGAGGCCGTCCTGCAGAGGAGCGCTGCGCACGTGGGGCGTCTTCTGATGTCCCAGCAGACCCCGAGGAACGTGCCGCCCAGAGTGTGTGTTCAGGACACGCAGCTATGATGGAGACTGATCGGCTACTGGCAGTGGCTGATTTTGGACCCCGGGATAACAAAGAAGACTTTGTGCAAAGTGATTTCAGCGACCCCGAGACCCTGGACACTGCTTCGCCAAGTGATACCCTGGGCCCTGCGCACACTCGAACCTGTGTGGGATTGACCACGAGGCACTCAACAAGCAGATCCTGGAAGACAAGAGGAGGAGAGAGAAAGGCCACGGGACCGTGGGCCCCTGTGGCCAGAGCACATGGCTGAGCTCAGGAAACAGACGAGGACGAGGAAGGCCAGACCCCGTGTGGACGATGACCTCTCTCCCAAGAACTACCTGCGGGGCGGGGAGTGAGGAGCGAGGGGGCCTCCTGAGGAGCATGCCCCGGGCCACGAGTGGGGCTCCAAGAGGCAGAGCAGGAACTGCGATGGAGAGAGAGGATCAGAAGGGAGTGGATCGTGACCCGGCTCCGGGTGCATGCGCACCGCTGGCGCCGTCCGGCGCCCTCCGGCAGCTGCAGGTGTCGTCTGCACCCTCGCGCTGTGTTGCAGGAGAGGTGGTGAGGCCTGCGGGAAGGGGCTAAAAACCTTAGTGAAAAAAGTCAGAAAATAAGGAACTATACTTGAGGACACTGTGAAATAAGCCAGTCACAAAAGGACAGAGGCTGTATGACTCTACCTGTATCAGGTTCCTAGGGAAGTTAGATTCAGAGACAGAAAGTATTAATAGAATGGTGGTTGTTCAGGCTGGGAGGAATGGAGAGACAGGTCCAGACTGTCAGTTTTGCGACATGAAAAGGTGGTGATGGAGGGTGGTGATGGCTGCAAGACCATGTGAAAGTGTTGTACTTAATGCCACTGAACTGGGTACTGAAAAGTGATTGAGATGGTAAAGGCTGTGTTCTGTGTATTTTACTGCAAAAAGTAAGGAACTATACCTTTGTGTGGTGAAATTCATTATTCGCCTTTACTATAAATAGTAACAGTTGTTCCACAAAACTTTTTTTCACTTTTACAATTTATGACTCAGCACACCCAAAATGGAATCTTCGATATTACTCACCAAAGAAGGGTCTGTACCCCTGGAACACATACAATGTTGCATGTCAGTTATACCTCACTTTTAAAAAACAGGTCACAACCTACTCCAGTATTCTTGCCTGGAAAATCCCATGGCCGGAGGAACGTGGTAGGCTACAGCCCATGGGGTCGCTAAAAAAAAAAGTCAGTATATGTTTCCCCAAGAATGAGACTGCTCAGCAAATATTTTAGGAAACTGAAGACTATTTAACAGTCTCTCTTACACTTGGCATTTTACTATCTTGTATTTCTTTTTCAGGAGAGGAGTTCTTTACTTCGCAAGTGGTATGACTTAATGATACAAAATAAGGATGACCTTGCCAAGATAATTACAGCTGAAAGTGTAAGTGCAGGACCTAACTTAGTACTCAAAGAAACTGTCCAAGAGTTCTTAGAAGAAAGCTTGGAGGAGCCTCTAACTTCCGTGCTGTTAGGTAGCTAAAGAAAATGTGAATTCTTTACCTCATGATCAGACATCGGTTATTATTTTGGGCACAGATTTTTCTGATTAAATCAGGCACACATATTTGCTAAATCAAAATTTCTATGTTGTAACTTACTCTTTAATAATATGCAAGAAATCGATTTTGAGTGGAACTATGTGACTACTGCTTTTCCATCATTCTAGGTTTTTTTTCCCCACATGACTGCTTTGATTTTTTATGTTGTTTTTGTACATTTGCAAAAGTACCAGCTTTTTGGTCGCTCTGATAAATTACTTTCCACTGTTCACAACATTTAGAAAATAGCAGAAGGAAAAAAATTTGAAGAGGCCATTCTAGGCACCTCCTCCTGATTGTAAACCTATTAAGGAGGCAAATGACGACTGTGGCTCAGGATGACCTGGCAGGCTTCCTTCCATCACCATTTGTGATTCCGTTTTCAAAGACTCACACTGAAGCTAGAAATTTCTCCTCCACCCAGGGGGGTTTTGTAATGGGAGACTCTTGTACTCTGCTTGCAGCTTTGAAGAATTGAGAAACACAGAATCGCGCTTTTGTTATTAGACAGTAATGAGTGTGTCCTCTTCTGATTCAGGGAAAGCCACTGAAGGAGGCACAGGGAGAAATTCTCTATTCTGCCAACTTCCTGGAATGGTTTTCAGAGGAAGCCCGCCGTGTTTACGGAGACATTATCTCCACCCCAGCAAAAGAAAGGAGGGCTCTTGTCCTCAAGCAGCCCCTCGGCGTGGCTGCAGTCATCACCCCGGTATGTGGCAGGAGCAGCGAGATCCTGGGGGAGGCGGCGGAATGGGGCTGGTGCAGGTGTGCTCATCCCGTCATCTCTGGCACCTGTTCTTGGCTTCCTGATGCCACTGCTGGAGGCGGAGGCGTGTTTCCTGGTCCTCTGATCACGAGAGGTGTGGTGCTGGCCAGTGTTTTCTAACGCCTGCAGGAGCGGGATGACCCACAGGAGGACCTGGGGGCTTCTCTGACTTGGCATTAAAGGCTTCTTGGCATTGTCCAGTACATCTAAAAAGATCTTCTGGTGTTTATCATTTTTAAAAGACTTAAGATGTGACACTTTCAAAGTATTTATGTGCCTTCCAGCAGGCACTGGGCCACATTCTGAAAGTAAAAAGGCTGAGAAATAAGATACTGCATCTGCCTGGATAGGACTGCAGTATCCTTGTGGGGCGCCCAGCTTTCTCTACATGAGTTGCTTCTCTTGAGTCCATCTTCTGCTAGATGCCGTATTAAGTTCTCTATGGTGTCTACCAGTTGGTCTCAAGACTGCTTGTCCTTCCCTGCTCACCACAGTCACAGAGAAACATTCCCCTCGCTGTCTAGACTGACTGGGCTTGACTCAGAACTCAGTCCCCACTAGCTGTGTGACCTTCTTAACTGCTCTGTCTCACTGTCTCCAAACCTTCAATTGAGAAAAATACCAACCTCACTGGGTTGTGATGAGGATTTAATTATAATAGTATAAAAGAGTGTACAACGGTGCCCAGGTCAGAATAAGCACTATACAAGGTTTTGTTGAAATAAAATATTACTATAAATGTCCACAGAGAGCTATCTATGAATATCTATAGAGAGGGAAGTAATATATCATATACCATTTTCAAAATCACCTTTGCCAATATTTTTTCCCAAAGGGTCACCAAAGTACAGCCCTCAGGCCTATGTTTGTAAATAAAGTTTTACTGGGACAGAGCCACTCCCATCTGTATACATGCTGTCTAGTTGTGACAGAAACTGGACATCCCACAAAACCTAAAATATTTACTACCCAGCCCTTTACAGGGAAAGTTGGCTGTCACCCAGTGTAGATAGTTTTATAGTGCTTTAAACTCTGAAGGTGTTTCTGTCTCCCTCAGCCTCTGTCTCCACGCTCCCTGGAGCCAGCAGGTGCCAGGTATTCTAAGCTCCCCTGTAAGAACGCCTCTGCCAGGCAGGTGGTCAGGACTTGCTGGTTGGTGTCTTGCCCCGCCCGCCTTTGGACCAGGGCACAGTCCTTCCTCTCACTCCCCTCCTCTCTCTTCTGATGCAGTGGAATTTCCCCAGCGCCATGATCACGCGGAAGGTGGGGGCCGCCCTGGCAGCCGGCTGCACGGTCGTGGTGAAACCTGCCGAGGACACGCCCTTCTCCGCCCTGGCCTTGGCGGAGGTGAGCCTCTATGCACTGGGCCCAAAAAAGGATGTTACCTGGGATGGGAGGAAGCACTGTCAAAGCCTCCTTCTTTGCATCTCCTGTTTGATGGTGCTCTGCTTTAATTCACTAGTCGTTATTTTAAGTCAGATGTTCCTCTTTTTAGAAAAAGTAACGGGAATTTTCTGACATCTGTAGGCTGTTGTTTAGGCTACCCTAACAATGATATCTAGCCATCGTTTTTAAGTCATAGTAATGTGACTAAATGGAGAAGGAAATGGCATTGCCTGGAGAATCCCGTGGACAGGGGAGCCTGGTGGGCTGCTGTCCTTGGGGTCGCAAAGAATTGGACACAACTGAAGCAACTTAGCATTAGCAATGTGACTAAAAGCTGGGCATTTCTCACATTGAGGGCACCTCTTATTAACCACTGCCTTCTCCAGCTCAATCTGCATTCAGTCAGATCTTGTTCTTCTGTTTAAAACCCTCTAATGGCTTCTCATGTCATGCAAAGTAGGATTCAGACTTCCTGCAGTGGCCTTCACTTGTTAAACTTTAGAACCTCTGACGAGTTCTTTCTATTGGGCAGATTCCCCTCCACCCTTTTCTTTCCCTTACAATCTGTCTTTTGAGGAAGCTGGACATCTGACCGGTAGAGCTCCCCATCAACTGGGCTTTGCAGACAGCACATCAGGGACCATGTTCCTCTGTCTCCTGTGCTTTCCAAACTGGCAGCTGTATCCAGACACTTCATCAGACTCGGGTTCGATCCCATCTTGTGTCGTTTTGTCAGGAGAATAAGGCCTGGGTGTCTGTGTTTTCACGTCTGCGGCCCTTGCTGTACGATGCTGCTCAGTCTGTTCATTCATTAGGAGTTGCCCAAATGGTAATATTTTAATTCTTTCATTTTTCTTTCATTTATTCACCAGACCACTTCTATAAATCAAAGCTTCCCATCATCTCTGTGGTTACCTGGCAGTGAATTCACAGAGGAAAGGGAGCATATTTGATTCTTCTTATTTACCAGTTTTTCAAATAAATGAATCTATTCCTATCATCTGCCAAAGGTTCCCAATTAGTTTGTTTTTTAAGGAGCAATACGTGCTAATAGATTTTAATGTGTTGGTATTTGATGAGTTTCACTTTCTTGTGGTTATTATCCTTGATGAAGCTCACATTGCTCCCACTTTTGGCCAATGGCAGCCTCTTGGAATTGGCTCTTTTATCTTTTAACATAACTCTAATAGTTTTTGAGACCTTTTTTGCTATCTAGTATGAGAAGATATTTTAGACTTATCATATATATTTCTTGTCCCAGACCTGGGATTAACCATTTCTGCAGAAAGCCTTTATTTCCTCTGGTAGGAAATGATATTTTAAGGCATTTAGGTGCATCCCTGGTACATTTAGGGCACCAGGGATAGTCATTGCTACTGGCTGGTCATTGTTTCTAGGCCCTATTAGTGGCAGGGCTGGGAAATATACATACATGTGTGTACACACACATGCACATGATAAAATACTGCTTAAAATTCATGCAGAAACTTGCAATACATTAACACCACGTTGTCGCTCAGTCGTGTCTGACTCTCTGCAACCCCATGGGGTGCTGCCCGCCAGGCAATTCTGTCCATGTGATTTTCTCAGCAAGAAAACTGGAGTGCATTGCCATTTCCTTCTCTAGGAGATCTTCTTGACCCAGGGATCAAACCTGGGTCTCCTGCACTGCAGGCAGACTCTTTACCATCTGAGCTACCAGAGAAGCCTTAATATCACATTAGCACTAGTAAGAATCTTATTTCAGTTTTAAATATTCTGTCCCCAAAGTCAGCCTATGGTTTTTTTGGGGGTTTTTTTTGCCATTACTTTCTGGGTTAAAACATTTATTTCTCTTTTCTGTTTTTCCAGTTTGATCATTTGCTGCCACATGTTTGCTGTTTCTCTTTATAGCTTGCAAACCAGGCTGGAATTCCCCCAGGTGTGTACAACGTGATTCCTTGCTCTCAAAAGAAGGCCAAGGAAGTAGGGGAAGCACTTTGTACAGATCCTCTCGTGTCTAAAATTTCCTTTACTGGTTCCACAGCCACTGGAAAGGTATGTGACTTAAATCTCAAAGGAAACAGTGTCATTCTAATAACTTCTCTTTATACAGTATCAAAAATACTACTTCATCTCGTTCACCATTTGGAGGAAGGTTTCCAGCAGAGTGTTAGAAGCTCTGTCCCATATCATAACGTCTGATCATCTTCCAGAAATATTTGGATGGTGTTCCTCATTGTGACATGATCTAGGTTCCTGTTTGACAAAACTGAAGGTTTAAGGGTAGATCAGGTTCCCATTATTTGTTGCATGTGAAGTAGATGAAAGTTGTTCATCATATTCCCATAACTCTCGAATGTGTTTCTTTCATAATGTAGAATTAAAGAAATGGATGCCTTAGAACAAAAATTGTGTTTAGTTAAAGGTAGTTACAGAAACAGAAAGATCATTGTTTTTTCTAGCTTTCTTCTCTCTTATATGTTGAAAAGTTCTTTCCCCAAAACCTCATTTGTGTGCCTATTAGTGCATTTTTATTTATGCTTTTAAATGTTTAAGACAGAAAAAAGGCAGAGTAGAACAAAAGTTCTTAGTCATGGTGTTTCTCTCCAAATAGTACACATTTTTCCTGCTAGTGTTTATATACATACATTCATATGCTCATATTAGAGAAGTACATAAACATATCAGATTAAAATAATAAAAATCTAATCTGAAAGTTCTGGTCAAACTGGTCATTTTTTGGACACCATGAGAAGCAGGAGAAAATATACCAATTTTAGTAACTCCCAGCCATAACCATGTTTGTCATGCCACAAACTGATACTTGGGAAGCCTGCCACTCATTCATTTCAGAAGCATGAGTTTTTAGATCCATAAAGTGCTACCACCCTGATCCAGAGATCTTGCAGAGCAAACTTATTCTCAGAGGGTTTCAAAGTCGTTAGAGAAAAAGAAAGAGGCCTGGGAGAAGAAGGGTTGTAAACCTCTGCCACTGAAGCCAGAGAAGTACCCAGACGCTGGGCAAAGGCCAGCCACTCACTGCTTAATCTTACTTTGCTCAGCAAACTGTTCCCAACAGACAGACCCCCAGGGAAATGTCAACCGTGTTCCTGTCAAGTCCAACTTTCCTTTTAAGTCATTTACATGGGACAGTGCTTCGCTTCAAGTGGTTTAAAGGGAAGAGGGATAGGAATCACTGATAAGTAGCCATTCTCCATACCAACAGCCTCTTCTGAGCTGATCTTTGCAGAGAATCGGTGGCTCAGCTCTGGATCTTGGCACATAGAATCTTGCCTCTAACCGAACCCCCTTCAGTCAGCCTCTTCTGGAGATGCGGCCCTGCCCTTACCCCTTCCAGGGGGACCGCCCCTCCCGGGGCCTGTGAAGGGGACAGAGTACTTGTCTGCTCCCCACAGAGAATTCAACCATGAATGGTCATTTGACTTGAGGAAAACAGATTCATAGGCTGGCCAGTGACCAAGGGTGAGTGTCTCATAGAAAGGTAAGCTGGGTAGTCCCGCTCCCTTTCTAAGGCTTTGGGAGCTGAAGTCCCGAGAAGGTCAGCAGGGGGAATGGGAGCAGGAAGGACTCCTTAGGACGTAGCAGAATTGTAGGCAGCAGGGGCCATGCAGCCAGAGTCGGGTTCAAGCTCTCCTCATGGGTGCCGAGTGGGAAGAAGATTCAGAGGACACAGGTGGAGGCAAGCGACCCAAGAGCAAGCCGAGTCGGGAAAACCAATGGCCTGGCAAAGAGCATTTCTTAAAAGTTCTAAAGAAAATAGCTATCATGAGTCCAATAAAGAAATAGGTTTACTCACACCAGTCAGAATGGTCATCATTAAAAAGTCTACAAACAATAAATGCTGGAGAAGGTATGGAGAAAAGGGAATCTTCCTACACTGTTGGTGGGAATGTAAATTGGTACAGCCACTATGGAAAACAGTATGGAGTTTCCTTAAAAAACTAAAAAATAGAGTTGCCATGTATCTGGCAATGCCACTCCTGGGCATATATCCAGACAAAACTGTAATTGCACCCCTGTGTTCATAGTAGCACTATTTACAGTAGGCAAAACATGGAAGTAACCTAAATGTCCATCAGCAAATAAATGGATAAAGAAGATGTGGTACATATATACAATGGAATATAACTCAGCCACTATAAACGAATGAAATAATGCTATTTGCAGTAACATGGATGGACTTAAGAGACTGTCATAGTGAAGTCAGAGAGAGAAACAAACGTTGTATGTCATCCCTTATATGAGAAATCTAAAAAGAAATGATATGAATGAACTTATTTACAAAACAGAAATAGACTCACAGACTTAGGGAGAGGGATAGTCAGGGACTTTGGGATGGACATGGACACACTGCTATATTTAAAATGGATAACCAGCAAGGTCTTGCTGTCTAGCACAGGGACCTCTGCTCAACGTTATGTGGCAGCCGGGATGGGAGAGGAGTTTGGGGGAGAGTGGATACATGTATGTGTGTGGCTGAGTCCTTTTGCTGTCCACCTGAAACTATCCCATTATTAATCAGCTATACTTCAATATAAAATGCAGTTTTGTTTTTTAAAAAAGGTACATATCCCTCTGTGTGTATAGCCAAATTCTGGATAGATACACCTAAAGATTTTATCAGTGCTAAACTATGGGTTCTGGGGTTCTGAGTGATTTTATTATCCTATCTCTGTGATTGTTAAGCCTGTTTGTAATTTTTTGAGTAGGTCATACATTGACATGGTTCAAAAATCGGGGCAGTATAAACATGTTTATATTCAGAAGTTTCACCCTTACCCCGTTCCTGATTTTCTCTCTTTTATACATAATTATTTTTAGTTTCTTGTCATCTTCTCCATGTTTATCAAGTATAAGCAAGTATGAATATATATATGTGTTATATATATGTAATTTTCCCTGTTTCTTATGCAAACTGGCATCCCATATACACTACTATGTACCTGGCTTCCTCCTCTATTGGGTGCTTTTTGGAAACAAAGCCTTACCGGTCCCTGTGTTGACTGGGCGCTCACAGCATCCTCTGTCTGCTCCCAGGTCCTGTTGCACCATGCAGCAAACTCCGTGAAGAGGGTGTCCATGGAGCTGGGTGGCCATGCCCCGTTCATCGTCTTCGACAGTGCCAACGTGGACCAGGCTGTTGCCGGGGCCATGGCCTCCAAATTTAGGAACTCTGGACAGGTGAGTCCCGGAGCGTTTTCCTGGGTTGTGTGCTTTACAAAGATCCTACCCACTTCCTCACCTCCTGGGAGAAAGGGCACTTCTGGGTTCCTCCCTTCATCCTTCGTGCATGTCCTCTTTCATCGGCGTTTAGTGAGTGCCCTCTGTCTGGGACTCTGCTAGGCTCAGAGGGTTTGAAGGGAAATACGTTGTCCTCCTCCCTGGCTTCGAGGAAAATTTCCTGAACAGCAGATGCCTTTTAATCAAATCGTTCTCTTCTTTCATCTCTTTGAATCTGGTTATTGTCATAGTTTTCCCTTGCTGGGCTTTTCTCTACTGAACAGGTTTAAGTATCTCCCCAGATACAAAACAGCCTGAACAGCTAGGGTCTGCAGCCCACAGTCTTAAGGAAGAGAATGTTGGAAAATGTTGAGATGGTGTTTTGAAAAACTCTAAAACCCTACTGCCTGGGTCTCACTCTTCCCGAGATGAGGGGGGCAGGACAGGCCCCCACTAGAGGGTCACACACACCACAGTGGGCCAAGGAGGGTCCAGCTTGTCCTAGGGAGAGTGGTGGCCTGCGCTCACACCTTCTAAGGAATCCCAGAGCGTTAGATCCAGCAGGGACCTTCCAAGTTATCTCATACAAGGTAAGCACTTCATCTTAGAGTACCATCAATAAGCGATTTTAAATGTATTCCAGAAATGGAATAAATATTGAGTTATCTAGGAGGAAAAAGGTGAAATGTATAATATTCTTTATTAAATAGTTTTCATCCTGTTTTGACTGTTGGTAACTAATTTTTCTCCTTTCACATATCTTAAATAAGTTTGCTTGTTTCTGAAATAGGTATGTTTCCTTTTAGAAACACAAAATGCAAAGGTGTATAACCTTCAGAGTTACAAAGCTACAACTTTGGGGTATATTGCTTTAAGCCAATAAAAATGCACAGGATACAAAATTATCTACAAACTATTTCTACTAGAAAATACACAATTAAGAAAAAAAGCCATGAAGAAAATGTATCAAGGATAACCTCATTTCCAGTCATGTTTATATTATATAACTTGAAAATGTTAGGCCTACACTAGAAAAAATAATAAACAAAGGGCTTTTCAATAATTTAGGCTGAAAGAATGGTCTTGTCTCCATTTTCAAAATGTTGGATTGTGCCAGACTCTTGAAAGGTTCAATAAGCTCCAGGACATAAATTAGCCTTTGAATCCTTTTCCTTCTAGCTCCCCTGTCTGTCGCTGAGTATCACTGTCTCAAGGAGCTACTTTCTTGTGTTGGTTTTCTGGTTCCAATATGAGCCATTTGGAAAAAAACCTGAGTTAGTGGCTTTTTGCTCACAGATAATTTATGCTCGCTTATCTGTTTAACCTCAGAGGTGTGGTGGCTGTGGAGGGGCCTGGAGAAGCACATGCTCTTGGCATGTTTGTCTTTAGGGCCAAGCTCGAGTATGGAGGAACACAGCAGGTGGGACCCAGGACAGGAACCACCTGGGAAGGACATTTACGTTCAGAGGTAGCAGCAATCATAGGTTTATTGGTTGGGTCAGTAGCTTCTGAAGAACTGTCGACGTTGAGTTTCTTTCTTTCTGTCTAGACTTGTGTTTGCTCCAACCGTTTCTTGGTGCAAAGCGGTATCCACGACTCCTTTGTGAAAAAATTTGCTGAGGCAATTAAAACAAACCTGCATGTGGGTAATGGATTTGAAGAGAGAACTACTCAAGGCCCGTTAATTAACGCAAAAGCTGTGGAAAAGGTAAGTCTGTCTTATTATCTGTTCAGTGTCCTGGTTTCAGTGTCAAAAAACACTCCGGTAAGGTGCCCAGCAAGGTGGTTTTGGAAACAAGGAGAAATTAGAAACACTAGTGAATTTCTGCCAGTTTCTATGAATCAAGTGGCATCGTTGGGTTATAAGCTCTTCCAGCTCTATCATTTCGCTGAGTCCCCATGAGATCTGCCACTTTCATTCTTCTGCCGTCCCTAAATCTTCTCTTGCAGTGGTGATAATTCTGTCTCCTGCTGCTTCAGGAATTACCATCTTGAAATACAGTTCCTTCATCTTTGGAACACCTAAATGGAGAGGAAAAAGGCTTTTTGTTTTTGAGATCAGACATTTCTAGGAATCTAATATTGTCCTCTGAGAATTTTGAGAAGACAGTACATACTCTTGCCTGGAGAATCCTATGGACAGAGGAGCCTGGCAGGCTACAGTCCATGGGAATCACAAAGAGTCGGATATGACTGAACATGCACACACATCCACACAGGGGTGTATCCATTTTAGTGACAGAAGCTCTAGAAAGACTTGAAGTAGAAGAAACAGGTCTATCAAACAAATGCTAGAGGAAAACTTCTCAGAGCTAGGGAGAATTTCAGACTGAAAGACTTTGCCAATTGACAAGTATATAGAATTAGAATAAAGAGAAAACCCAGATATGTTTTGCTAAAATTTTAGAATGTCAGAAACATACAAAGAAGATTCAAGAAGCTTCTAGAGTGGGGAAAATCGACCCATAAAGGAGTGAGAACTGTTTTTGAATTAGAATATTTATCGTCAGCACTGGAAGTAGAGAAATACACTCAACACTCGGACGGAAAATTATTTGGGGTCCAAATTCCATTAGCAGCCAGTGCAAGATAAAACCACCCAACCTGCAGTTATCAGAACACTCCGAATATAAACCATCTTCAGTGCACCTTTTTCGAAATAACTAGTACTCGAGGAGAAAATATTAGAACGGAGTGAAAGAGGAGTCCAGGGACAAGAACAATGTGGGATCCAAGAGCCTGGAACTAACCCAGGAAGGTGAGGAGAGCAAATCCCAGAAAGGCAGCTGAGCATCAGGCCTGGAAAGACACGAGTGTGTGTGTATTAGGGCCATGCAACAAACAGTAAGACCAAATAGTCGGAAACCCACAGAGCAGGGTTGCTGTTGTTCATTCGGTAAGTCATGCCCGACTCTTTGCAACCCCATGGACTGCAGCACACCAGGTTTCCTTGTCCTTCACTGGCTCCCAGAGTTTGCTCAGGCTCATGTCCACTGAGTCCGTGATGCCATCCAACCATCTCATCCTCTGTTGTTCCCTTCTCCTTCTGCCCTCAACCTCTCCCAGTGTCAGGGTCTTTCCCAATGAGTTGGCTCTTCGCATCAGGTGGCCAAAGTATTGGAGCTTCAGCTTCAGTCCTTCCAATGGGCGCGGAGGAGGCAGCTTTGTACATAGCACCTGCCCTCGTGACTCCGTATCTCGTAGCTGTGTATTTGGTTCTTCCTCCGTAGAAGGAACTGGGGTACATGGTTTCAAACCTATTTGAAAAAGAAAGAAAAACCCAGTTACAGTTTCTGACAGTTTAAACATTTTCCAAGTATCCTGGATTCCCTTTCCCAAAGGCTCTTCCTTTTCTCCTCACACAGGTAGAGAAACACGTGAGTGATGCCATTTCCAAAGGGGCCACCGTTGTGACAGGTGGGAAGCGACACCACGTTGGGGAAAATTTCTTCGAGCCCACCCTGCTCAGCAACGTCACCCGAGACATGCTCTGCTCTCAGGAAGAGACTTTTGGGCCTGTGGCGCCTGTTATCAAGTAAGACCATCCAGCGTGTAGGAAGACGGGAGGGAACAGTAGGAAGGGAAAAGGAAGCCTGGAGAGTAATCCAGCTCCTGTGTCGTTTGAGGCCTGGGGGGAGAGGCAGAGAAGCAGAGAGTGGTGCTGTGTCAGGGGAAGGGCCAAGTTCAAGGTATGGTGTTTTAAAAATTGGTTTTCATTATTGCCAGTTTAGACCACAAAATTTACCAAATTCTCTACTTTGCTTCCTGCCGAACTCATTTTTCTTCATAATGGAGTACATCCTTCAAGAGTTCTTTCAAGGGTGTCTGTGGGAAATGAACTCTGTGTTCTTATGGGGCCTTTTATCCCACACTCACAAGTAAATAATAATCTACCTGCATAAAAATCTAGCTTCACAAGATATCACTCCTTGGTCTGCTTATTTTCAGGGTTGTTATTGAGAAAGCTGATGTCTGCTTCTTGTTCCTGTGAAGGGATCTTTTTCTCTTCAGAGACTCATGGCCTTTGATGTTCTTAAATTTTACCGTGGTAGCTTAGGTACGGCATACTGTGAGCTTCTTTTCAATCTGAGATCCTAAGGCCTTTATTTAAAATCTGAGGTGTTTGTTTAGTCCAGGGAAATTCTTGGTCATTATTTCTCCAAATATTTCTCTCTCTTCCATTGTTAATGAAATTTATAGACTAATCTGACACTGGGAGAATGGACCACTTGGAGAACTTTCATCTTTGTTTTAATAAAAAAGTTTTTACCTAGAATATGAACTTGACATTTTCCAAAAGGATGCAAGGGTTAGGAATGCAGGTTTTGCTACTTTATATCTGTGTCCCCTTGAATGAGTTAACTTCTCTGAGCCCCAGGGTCCTTGATGGGAAAAGGACTAAAAACTAGTACCTGCCTCATGGCTTCCCAGGTGGAACAGTGGTAAAGAATCTGCCTGCCAATCCAGAAGATGTAAGAGACGCAGATTCGATCCCTGGAGTAGGAAATGGCAACCCACTCCAGTATTCCTGCCTGGAGAATTCCATGGACAGAGGAGCCTGGTGAGCTACAGTCCATGAGGTTGCAAAGAGTCAGACACGACTTAGTGACTAAACAACAACAAACAAAAAACCTTGCCTCGCAGGACAGTTGTAAGGTTTAAACGATGTAATATACATAGAGCACGTCACCTAGTATCAGGGTGGTTGTTATTGTGTAAATCGTGAAATCACACAGTCGTGTCCAACTCTTTGGACCCCGTGGACTGTAGCCCACCAGGCTCCTCCGTCCATGGGATTTTCCAGGCAAAAGTACTGGAGTGGGTTGCCATTTCCTTCTCCAGCGAGTCTTCCCGACCCAGGGATCGAACCCGGGTCTCCCACATTGCAGGCAGATGCTTTCCTTTCTGAGCCACCAGGGAGTTCACGCTCAAAAGGTGAAATCGTCGAGGACGTCCCACCTGATGGTGTGATGAGTACATTTTCGAGGGACACGTAGGCAGTGAGGACCTGGGTGACTCCTGGTTTCTATTCTCTGACAGATAGAATGGCTTGCTCTCTACAGTGGAGAGACAAGAGCTGCTCGTCCTTGGAACAAGTGATTCTCTTGCGGTCCCCCTCCTCTCTCTCCCACTCACCCTCTCACACTGACCCGTGTCTGCCAGCTCTGCCCAAGCCTTCAGAGGGGTGGCTGCTGCTGGGTCTCTGATTTGAGGAGCTGGGATGCACAGAATGTTCTGCTCCCAGTTACAGTTCTGGGGCAACAGAAAAAGGCCTCTGAAATATAGTTTCAGAAATGAGATTATCAAGCTGGAAGAGACTACATTAGGCTTCCGTACTAGTAGTCTCATTTCCAAGGGGAACAGACCCCCAGCACTATCACACCGTCAAGAGCATAAGCGGTGGGGCTGAAGCAGGCCCTGACTGTTGTCTGTCTCCCACATCACGGCTGCTTCTCAAGTAGTTATTATCATTGGCGCACGTCTTAAGAGGGAACAAGAGCAGTAATCCTTTTCTTAGGCATTTTATTCGACATTCTGAATACACAGTAGTTCCCTGTGTGTCTCCTGTTCTCCTAGAAGAGATGAACTGGTGTTGATCCAAGCTCCCTAGCCTTGAACTCAGCGTGTGCAGTGAATGAAGGTATTTTCCTCTCTGCTCCTTGCAAAACTCTGCTTGACCCCTAGTTCTTATTTGGGAAACAGATCAGAAGGAAAAACAGGTGGTTTTCCTTCCCCTGAGGGATTTTGCTGATGACCCGCCCTGACTTTGGCAGGTTCAACACAGAGGAGGAGGCGGTGGCGATCGCTAACGCAGCCGACGTCGGTCTGGCAGGTGGGTGTCTGTCCTCGCTTGGTGACAATCACAGTCACTTCTCCAGCTGTGCCTTTTAAATGACACCTGGGGTTTTGAGAAGTCAGCTTCTTTGCAGCACATGATTCATTGCTTTCCAAGGGGCAAGGGCGGGTTTGTGCCAGTCCAGATTCTTTGCCCAGATGTCCCCAGGATGTGGGATGGGAGCTCCCCGGTTGGAGCTGGGCATGCTGGAGGGAGAAACAGCAGTGCTGACCATTCTAGGGGAGAACCACCCACACCCCTTAAGTCCCATGTCCCCAGAGGCTCGATACCTGGAAATTCCAAGTGCTTTTCCTCACATCCCTCCTGGAAGCCCGAACAAAAGAGATAGTGCTTGACTTCACAGAGAGCATCGGGGCAATGAAGGAAGGGAAGACAGCAGAGGCAGAGGGAGCCTCACGGAGTGGCTGCCGTTCTTGCAGTTTGGACATGGTCAAGGCGGCCACAGTATGTACGCTGTGTCCCTCACAAAACTGTGTGTGCATGAAGACACTCAACAAATCCGTCTTTAGCATCCACTAGTGGATGAAGTGTTGGCAAAGATACAAAGACATAAAGATCCAGCTGTGGCTCTACAGGCGCTTCTCTGGGTGGACAAGAACCACTGACAACCAGGGAAAGGGTGTGCACGCTGTCGAGCCCCTTATTCTACTACACAGACTCTGAGCTGCCGACTCAGAGGGCCTGACGCTGGAGTAAGATGTGTGCACGAGTGCCCCCGTAACGCTGAGCCCAGTATTCCTCCAGTCCCTTCTCAGTGGGATGATGGTGGAAGAAGCCAGGCCCTGAACCACGGCGTCCATGCTGGGCAAGACTCTGATGGTGCAGATTGGAGGAGAGAGGTTCTGGGCAGAGGGGGACCTAGGGAGTTAAGTGAAAATAGGACAGGAGAACTGGGTGGATGAGTTTGGTGGCGATAGAGTGACTGGAATAATAGAAGATAAAGCTGTTCATGTTGTTTGGGAGAGTTTAAATACCCACCAAGAACTTAACCTTATTTATGGCTAACAAGGAGTCACTGGAAGGTCTGGGTAAAAAAATATCACGTGGATAACCTAACAGATGTGTGCAGTGTGGATTGATTAGGAGGCCATAGGAGCCGGGTTCATTGTTGTTACAGCCCTAGCTGGAGATGGTGAGAGAGCTAGCGAGAGTGGAACAGAAGCAAAAAGATGATTTCTAAAGGTTGTGAGATGAAGACACGCACGGGACCAACTAGAGGCTCCACTTGGAAGCAGGGAGGTTCCAGCCCACGTGACTAGGCAGCTGGTCATCCATGGCACCCTCAGCTGTGACACGATGTCTTTAATGACTGTTCTACATCTGTGTCCTGTATCCCCACGACAGGTTATTTTTACTCTCAAGACCCGGCCCAGATCTGGAGGGTGGCGGAGCGGCTGGAAGTCGGCATGGTTGGTGTTAATGAAGGACTCATCTCCTCCGTGGAGTGCCCTTTCGGCGGGGTGAAGCAGTCCGGCCTTGGGCGAGAAGGCTCCAAGTATGGCATTGACGAATATCTGGAGCTCAAGTACGTGTGCTTCGGAGGCTTATAGGATTCTTCAGAAAATAAAAAGGGAGGCTTACCTATGTATGGGGACGTGCCATCCATTATTTTAAATAAACCCATAGGGTAGGTGAACTAGGAATTAAAAAAAAAAAATCATCCAATCCTTTTAAGCAGATACAGATCCTACCCCTCCCCTTAGCTGATGTGGGACCAATACATGCCACAAGCCTGTGGCCACAGATCCCTGAGAACCAGCAGTGGGTTTATAGGATGAGGCCCCGGATCGCCAGCCCCCACGCCCCCACCCACGACCTCGTCTGCCGCAGAGCAAGGTGCAACAAGCTGGTCCTGCAGCCCCCTCACCACGGTGGGACCACAGCCCAGGCAATGACGTAGCCAGCACCCACATGGCTCTGGAGTTAAGACCCAGGGGGCTGCGGGGGACACCTCTGAGCGTGACTGACAGGCTGGGCAGGATGCCGCTGCATGCCTGGGGACCCCCCAGCCGGGTATTCCGAGGTGTTGCTGCAGTGGCTGAATCAGCGTGGTTTTTTTTTTTTTTTTTAAAGAACTTTAGACACAGCACAGAATTGCCTGAATTTCTTTGAGAAATGAAAGAACCCCACTCTTTTTGACTAGTTTTTAAACCGAAGGCTCCATCATCCTCAATGGCTTAAAGATTCTGTGTTCACTTCTGTGCTGTTTCTCCACATCATGTTTCTGAGAAAATAAGCATAAAGCAGAGCATAGCGGCAGCAGCTTAGTGGGAGGATGGCCCACAGGTAACGGCCTGGCCAGGCTTTGTCTGCACAGACATGCTGTCTACCCCCCACACCCACCCCTCAGTACAGTGGAGATTCTGTTCATGCCTTACTTAGCTCCATGGGATACTGTGAACGTAAGAGAAAGCAAACATAATATTTGCCAAAAAGTGAAAATTCGATGTTAAGTGTGGGAGTCAGCATTATTATGGGTAGCACTTCCCAGCCCGGCTTGGGTCTCCAGCAGTGGCTTTGCCAAGGTGAGGGGAGGCTGGTACCCACCTGCTCGGCTCCTGAGCCGCAGGGAAGGCTGGTCTCCCACAGCTGCTCTTTAGGAGCCTGGTGGGCTGCCGTCTATGGGGTCGCATAGAGTCAGACACGACTGAAGTGACTTAGCAGCAGCAGCAGCAGCTCCTTCACCTGCAGAGAGACAGCAACAGCGCTTTGAGCACAATGATCTCCAAAGGGAAAAGAATTTCCATAGTTGCCGGGTGGAAGAGGCACTTTTTATCCAAAGAGTTTTTATAGTTCTTTTAAAGACAAAAAGCCCAATGATCACTGTTTCCTGTTGCTCTGAAAGAAAAACTCTGATTAAGAAAACCGAGTCTAAACGTCCTCATACATGAGGAAAGGGGAGGCCGGTCCTGATGGAACAGACAGGGATGAAGCTCCCCCTTTTCCACTATGTGTGTGTGTGTGTGTGTGTGTGTGTGTGTGCGCGCTCCACTGACATCCTCTGGATGTCTTGGGGAGCGGAAGGAAAACATGCATGAAAGGAGTGCTGGAGGCTGCTCCTGGACCAGCCAGGACATGGCACCCCTCACTGAGCCATGGGGAGCTGAAGAGATAAAGGTCTGAGATGTCTCTGGGCACAGAGATACCACGGCCAGTCCCAGAGCTGGCTTGTATTTGCCCTGGGTTACATCAGCCATCCGCCTGAGGCCCAGCTAAGGAATCAGCTGAAGTCAACCTCCTGGTGACGGGCACTGCTCAGACCCTGTCCACAATCACATACACATCATATTGACAGTGAATTTGCACTTACTAGTTCTGGGGTTGTTTCATGTAACATTTTAATTACTTAATGTTTGGATGTGTCCATCTGTTCTCTATTAACAATAAAAATGCTCTAAATAGTTTTTAGAAGTCCAGAAAACTAGTGCTTGAAATGTTTGGGGGAATACATTCAAATATGTTTGTAACTTTGTAACTCAGTAGCTGCTTTGGCTTGATGGCAGATTTTGAGTTTTCTAGTATATCTGTTTGACCAGGTACATAAATTGAGGGCCAGAGACTCACTGCAATATCCTTGATTAATTTTGGAATTAAAATAATTTGAAAAGGCAATAGCTTACTGTTTAGTAAAATTGATCTGGATTGTGGGGAAAGATGTATTTTTTAAATAAACATTTTTGGGGGTTATTGTTCAGTAAGGTGATCGATTATGTGATAGAATATGTGATGGATTTGTTAAAAAGTGTGTGTTTTTAACGTGAAATAGAAAAGGATCATTAGACTGGAGGTTGGCTTACAGGCCAAATGTGGCCTGCTGTCTGCTTTTGTACAACCCAGAGCTAAGAATGGTTTTTATATTCCCAAATGGTTAGGGGAGGAAAACAATCAAAAGAATAGTATTTCATGACACATGGAAATTTTCTGAAATTCAGATATCAGTGTCCATAACTCTTTGCTATCTTTGTGGACTGTAGTCCACCAGGCTCCTCTGTCCATGGAATTCTCCAGGCAGTACTGGAGTGGATAGCCATTCCCTTCTCCAGGGGATCTTCCCAACCCAGGGATCGAACCTGGGTCTCCTGCACTGCAGGAGGTTCATTACCATCTGACCCACCAGGGAAGCCCCAAATAAAATGTTATTGGAACCCACCCACACCCATTCATTTACCGTATGATCTGTGGCTACCTTCTAGGCAGAGTTGAGTATCTGTACCACAGTTTTTTACAGAAACAGTTTGCCAGCCTCTGATCTAAACCAAGAGGAAGACATTGACTTTCCCAAGTTTATGAGGCATTATTTCATTTTATTGACCACCTACTGTGTAAAAAGTACTTTTCCAGGCCTTGCTCCAGTGAATTCTCACCAAGAATTTTCCAGCAATGGTCACATAACTCATACGAAATCACCCAGATAACGGGAGTCTGTTGGCCTTGAGAAAACACTTCTCAGTTAACTTTTCCCAGCTACGCAGGGATTCTCAATTTAAACCTCCTCTGTACCTGTTATCTTTATCCAGTTGAGTAGCTTTTAAACATAATTTTATGTCAAGTGTTGGCTCATCTACCTTTAATTTTTATGGAAAGACTTAGTGAAAGATCAGAAGCACAATGCAGATAAATCTGTTTTACTGTAAACTTAGATCATTAACTTTAAACTCTGCCACATGACTGCCTTCTCTGCAGGCTGAAGCCCAGGGCTTTAATTATTCATATGCGGCTATGATAGATAGCATTTTACTTGAATAATATTTATGCTGTGGTTTTTTTTTTTCATGCTGTATTTTGTGGGATAAAACTTGGGGATAAGTGTAGTTAGAACTGTGAAAACATTTTGTTTTTTAAAAATGTACATGTAATTCACTGTCCAGTTTTTTATAACTGTGTATGTGTGTCAATGCAGCAGAGTTGTGTGTGTGTGATTAATAAAGGTTGAATTAACAGAATTTCCTGTTTTAAGTGAAGGTTTCTGGTTTGTGGGATTTTTCTTGCCAGTTCATCATTTGAGTTTACTTTGGAGATCATTAGACCAGTTTGCATATGTATGCCCCCCCCCCCCCCAAAATATGAGTAGGAGTTCAGGAGATGCCACCCCAAAATGTACCACTTCACCATAAGGATTTTTGTGAGCTGAAGACAATTAAGTAACAGATAGAAGAAAATCACTCTGTCTTTTGTTACCCCTCAATTTGCCTAAAAGTAGGATGAGTGCTAAGCCGCTTCAGTCGTGTCCGACGCTTTGTGACCCCATGAACTGTAGCCTGCCAGGCTCCTCTGTCCATGGGATTCTCCAGGCAAGAATACTGGAGTGGGTTGCCATGCCCTCCTCCAGGGGATTTTCCTGATGCAGGGATGGAAACTGTGTCTCCCGCATTGCAGGCGGGTTCTTTACCACTGAGCAACCAAGGAAGCCCCAAAAGCAGGATACAAATTTACAAAGGTGCCCCCTCTCTATCAAGAGGGAGGGACAAAGGTTAATTCCCAGAGACAACTTCAGGCCCAATCAGCCTGGACTCTAAATAACAAATTTTACTAACTAGCCTTTGGCTCCACCCTTGAAAGCCTACAACTGTTTTCCTCTATCCTGTCATTTCTCCAGATTTATTGTTCTTTGTTGAAGATGCTATGTAAGCTGATGCTTTAAGCCACTTTCAGTTATCACTTCTCTCTGAGATATACATGAGAAGTTTGTTAATCTTTTATGGCAGTGGTCTCAGCCAAGAACTCAGAAAGGCAGAGGAAAAATTATTTTTCTGCTACATGTATAAACAATGCTCCTTTGATTAGTCTGTGAATCTCTTGGGCAGGGAGCCAGCCTAGGAAATTCGGTACCCTAGCACATTCATACAGCAGGACTGTAGTAGGGAAGAAACTTGTATTCTATTACAAGTTAATAGGACTTCCCTGGTAGCTCAGTGATAAAGAATTTGCCTGTCAATGCAGGAGACATGCGTTCAACCCTTGGGTCAGGAAAATCCCCTGGAGGAGGAAATGGCAATCCACTCCAGTATCCTTGTCTGGAAAATCCCATGGACGGAGGAGCCTGGTGGGCTACAGTCCGTGGGGTTGCAAAAGAGTCAGACACGACTTAGTGACTAAACAATAGCAGCAAGTTAAGCTTAAATTATTCGCAATGGCTCGTCTCTCAGAACCCTGCTTCCTAGGTAATGAGCATTAAGCTAAAATACCTTTGTTTAGCTCAGAGGAATTATCCTGACTAGGCCCATCTATGTATGGCTGTAGGCAGGAAGAACCGTCCACACCCCTCCACAGAGGCTGATGGAAACCAGGAAATGTTTGAGTTTACTCTCTCCTCTTTTAGTATAAAAGAAGCCTGAATTCTAACTCAAGCAAGACAGTTCTTTGGAGCATGAGCCCACCATATTTGCAGCCTGCTGCCTTTCTGAATAAAATCATTATGTCTTGCCCCAACAACCCGTCTCTCAATTTTTGGCCTATGTACGGAGAGTAAGGTTACTGAGTCCAAGCCTGCCCCATGGCTAATTACATGCTTGCTGAACTAAGCCGGAATTTACATGGTTTGCAGGTGTGGCTGTCTAAGAAAGGAGGATCCTCCGGCTTTCTCAAGTTCACCAGTCTCTCTCTCCTACACAGGCCACGGTTATCTATTATGTACTTTTATCAAAGTTTGGGTTTTTTGGCTACAGAAGTGTATGAGGAAGGCATTTTCTGAAACCCTGCTATTCAGATAAAATCACTGTTAATTATTTAGACAGGATATCTTATACTTTCATCCAGTGTTCGTTTATATTTTCAAAAATTTCACGTAGGCCTCACTGAATCCAAGTTACATCAGTAGGCCTTGAACAAAGTAAGAAAACATAGCATTCTTTCAAAAAAAGAACAGCATTCCTGGATACCCATCTCCCTTTATCATTCCATTTACTCCTCGCGTTTCTCGTAACCTGCTTCTGATTTTTAAAATTACTTTGTTACCAGGAAAAATGATCCACTTACCTCTTGTTGACCTGAAAGGAACCCCCAGATACTGCTCCAGCAAAGATGGGTTTAGTTGGGACGAGCAGAGAACTAACTGTAACTTGAGATCTACAACCACAGCCAGCTGCATCAAGTCAACTCCCCACAGACTAACAGAAGGAAAAAATGCTTTTATAGGGAGGAAACGGAAGTTGGGCGGGTTAAAGAGTTCGTGGCTTTTCATTGGCTGAGTCCTTATCAGGAAAGAGAGGCCTTCCTCCTGTCCAGCTCTGCTGTCATCACAGGGCGTGAAAGCGCCCTCTTCTGGTCGCCTGACTATCGATGTTTCTGGTTTTTTTACACTCAATTTGTGGGTTTGCTTCATGCTTAGTCTGGGCCTTCACTTGGAAGTGTATTTTCTTCTTCCTACTATTTCTAGCAGTAAATTTTCACCTGTTACAGTTTATCTCTGACTTAGCTTGCAACAAATTAAAATGCAAACTAGTGTGGTTTTCATTTATTGAGTGTGGGAAATCTGTCCTGGAAAAAAAAATAGGTCATGCTAGGTGTGAATATTGAAAGGCTATATTCTATTTGTATGTTATTTATAAGTAAGTGGAAGTGGGTTTAGAAATTGGTGGTCTGTAAATCTACCTATAATCCATCCATTTTATCAGCTAACCAGGAAGGAGTTGCCAAAATTTAGACCACAGACAACACCGCTGTCCCAGTGGGCTAGTGGGCAAGAGTGAGTGTTCAGGTGTTCTGTCAGATTATATTATATTACATTACATTATATTCTTAGGACACAGTCTCTGTTGAAACTACTCACCTCTACTGTTGTAGCACAAAGGAAAGCAAGAATGTGCCTGTGTTCCAGTAAGACTTTATTTAGGGACACTGACATCATTGTAAGGACTGATGCTGAAGCTGAAACTCCAATACTTTGGCCACCTGACACGAAGAACTGACTCATTCGAAAAGACTCGGATGCTGGGAAAGATTGAAGGCAGGAGGAGACGGGGACGACAGAGGATGAGATGATTGGATGGCATCACCAACTCAATGGACATGAGTTTGAGTAAACTCCAGGAGTTGGTGATGGACAGGGAGGCCTGGTATGCTGCAGTTCATGGGGTCGCAAAGAGTCGGACACGACTGAATGACTGAACTGAACTGAACTGACATCTGAATTCCATGTGAGTTTGAAGCATCACAGAAATATGACTTTTTTCACCCATTTAAAAATGTAAAAACCACTGTTAACTCACTGGCTGCACGAAAACAGGTCATGGGCCAGTCTGCTGCCTCCTCTCCAGGAAATCCAACCATACAGAAGTATAAAGAATGAATATCCCCCCAACGCACCCAACGACGTGGAGGCATTACAGAGAATACAGACACCTTTATTCAGATTAGCACATACATTTAATAGTGTTATAATAGAAATGATACCTTGTCAATACATGGGGGAAAGACATTAAAAAAAAAAAGTAAAAAAACCAAGACTTCAGCCAAAGTTCATGATGGTTTGGTCACACACAGAAAAGAACAGTACTGCCCCTCCTCTCTGCCCATAAAGGAGGTGGCGTTGGCATGCCATGTATTACTCCTTACCTCACTGCGTCTTTTTCAGCAGGTTCCTTAGTCATACACATGCTTGACCTCTTAATACTGTGGGTTTGAATGCTCCACCACTGATATTTGTTTAGCCAGCAACTAATAGTCTGGTCATCTTGTGAGCCCCACCACTGGCCTCTCCCACATTCTTGGGCCCTGCTTTGCTCATCTAAGCTCCTACAGAGTTTCATCTTCCCAAGACCCTTAATGCAAAGTGTACAAGTGAGGAATGCTGATTGCACTCCACCTCACGCTCGGCTCCTCTCATGAGAAGTGGGATAACAAAAGAGGACTCACTTTCTGATCTCTGGTGTGCTGTTTATGTTTGACCCACCAAAGATTCACGATCCATCGGTGGTAGAAGGATCAGACCCACTAGGCTGGAGACAGAGTCAGAAAGAAAGGGCAGAAGCAGAAGCTCAGCCACCCAGAGAGGCAGCCTCGGGTATGATCCCGCAGAAAAGATGAAGTCTTCTTCCCCTTTGCCTTCTGCTCCCTTCACAGAGGGAATTCTTGGTCCTAGGAACCAAACTTCCAAGTGGTCCAAAAGACCCACCAGAATTTGCCCTCCAGTAACTGGGCGTGGGAGTCCTTTGTGTATAGGGAAGGAGGGTGGAAGGCATGGACCTTGCATCTTACAAAATCTGTATTCGATTCCTATATCCACCACTGACTGGCCATGACCTTGAGCAAGTTACTTAAACTCTCTGGGCCTTTATTATATTCAATATATATACCTTTCCAGCTTGATTGTAAGGATCAATAGAGTATGTAAAATACATGTATTATGTACATATTACTTAAAACATGATCACTCCTTCTCCATCACTGCGCTCTGCTGACATCATATTTAGGCTGCCATCCTCTGTGCCAGAAATTTCCAGTTGCACACGAAAATAATATAACTGGCCACTGGGTAGGGCAGATTTTAAGTTCACGAAGCTAATTATTTATGAAAAAAGCATCACATTTTCCTTCTAACACCATCAATAGGACTGAACTGGCTGGCTAGACAGAAAGTGTAGACATAAAGAAATGCTTAAAAATAAAACCACACCTGTATGCTTTTTACTTTTGCCATTTCCCGGAAAACAGAATAATTAAAAACAAGACGGTCTCATGAGGATGGATATTAGCAGCAAGAACAGCACCGGAAAGCTTCATTTTTTTCAGTGGCCCATGGGGACTGTTTTCTCTATTGTCCTGTCCTGATGATTTAAACCTGATGGTTTAATGGCCTTGCTTCTCAATCATAGCAAAGCAGTCCCGGTTTCCCTCTCCTGTGACAAAAGCTTGTGCAACAGAATATTGCTTAAATGTGGTCATGCTTGACGCCACAGCCCTGGTTCTGTCTGCGACAGGCCCGTCCCTCATTCTGATCCCTTCACAAAGGACGCCAAGGGCGCTGCCCAGGCCATCGGCCTCAGGACCACAGCGGACAGCAAAGCATCAGCTGCCAGCTGAGTTCTCAGGCTACACGTCACCGTAGTTCATTGCTCTCAGATGCGGCTTTGTGGTTAGAGATGCTTTAATTTTTTCCATATATTTAAAATAAGCTATTTAGTAGAAAATGGCAGAATAAATATAGTTTTAAACAAATTAAGTGGATATCTATGTCAAGTTATTAGGAAGAGTAACTACAGGGAACGCGTATCAGAAGCATACCATTCTCATTAAGACTGGAGGCGTTTCAGAGTTTGGGAATACACTCAGCCCTCCCCCTTACCACTTCTGCATCCACGGGGCCCACATCCCTGACTGTGTATATTACAAAGTCGCTCAGTCTTTATTCCTATTGGTGGAGGTCCAAACGCACGGCCTATTGCACATGATAAATAGCTAATGAATTACTAATCACTTTCCTTGTGTTTCCTATAAACTGAAGCTGAGAGAGGCCTCAGCAATAGTTTGTTTTTCTCGGAGAAAGAAAAGGTAAAACCTGTTAAAATGTTATCTTCGATTTTCAACCCACAAGTCAGCAAACCCCACCTCCCTCTCTGTTGCCTCTGGTCCTCAGAACACAGTTCTTATTGAGCTCTCAAACTTCCTAGAGCTACTTGCTAGAAACAGCACAGAAATGGTGGTTGGCTGTCTCGAAGCAGCAAAAACAGGAGACCTCAGCTCTGTATGTATGTCTCTTCGACACAGGAAACTGGCTGGACAGAGGACAACCCACACTGCAGATAAATCAGCTCAATACACACAGACCTCAGGCTCCAAGGCTCCTGTGACAGAAACCACGCTGGGAAAGTCATCTTTAAAGGCAATTACCGCTCCTAAGAGAAGTCAGCCCTCTCTGCATCCGTACTGAACTCACCTTCCCCAGGGGTCTGCAGACAGAAACAGATTCATCTTTTTCTTAACATAGGGATATAATGCTGTGTTAGGTACAAAAACACAGAGCTCTTTTAAGCATATACCTTAGCATCTTACCCGACCTTTACTCCTACTAACAAGCATCTCAGTGAAAAGAGCATTGTTTTCATTCTGTTTTGTGTCTCAAAGACCCCAAGAAGACAGGTCTTTTAAATTATGGGGACACACGTCCAGCCCAGTGTGAAAGGACGGGAACACGCTATACTAACAAGAGTTGAGTTTTGTCTGTAACTCCCACCGAGTCTCCGGGATTAAAGGATTCCTGTAGGCATCCTTCTGTTTCACAACCAACCGCTCCATTATCTGTCCTTTGAGCAATAGCTGAAGGAAGCTCCGTTTCTGATGGATCCGTTCATGGAAACCTTCGGATTCCCTCGCTCCATCCTCTCTCGGCTGAAGATTGTATCCTGGTCGCTGTCAAACTCGGACTCGGACACCATCAGGCTGGAGTTGTGCTCTGTGCTTCGGTGCTTGATACCTAGGGAGAAACGGACAGATGCCTCTGGAGGGGAGCGACACTCTCCCTCCCCGCCATCCATCATTCTGGTCCCGGGCACCGAGCCCTGCGCTCTGCACCTGCAAAGCCATAACTTAGGAGGCAGCAGGCGCTTGGGGTTTCCTGGTGGGTGTTAACAGGGGCTCTGGAATCACTCCTGAGCCTGAGCCCAAGCTTCGTCACTTATCAGCTGCATCCTCGCAGGATGACTCTCAGATGCTGAGATTAAACGCTGGCAAGGCACTGGGAAACTGTCTCGGAGACTTACCATATTTGGGCCTCAGCTCCATTCTTTCCTGGTCATCCATGTTGTCCAGGATGGTGTACTTGGTTTTCTTCCTTATTTTAGTCCTTTTTCGTCTGAAAAGGACAAAGAAAAAGGTCTATTCAGATTCTCAAGGAGGTAGGTGGGATCCAGGATTTAAAACCCGTGGAGGACACTAAAGGAAATGCTTTGCCTTTAGAATGCTATTACATTTTATTCATTGGCATCTTTTATTAATGATATGTGGGGCTTCCCTGGGGGCTCAGATGGCAAAGAATCTGCCTGCAATGTGGGAGACCCAGGTTTGAGCCCTGAGTTGGAGAGATCCCCTGGACAAGAGAATGGTAACCCACTCCAGTATTCTTGCCTGGAGAATCCCATGGACAGAGGAGCCCAGAGGACACGACTGAGTGTCTAACACACAATCTTCTTCATTAATGATGTGCGTGACAGCCCAGTCTGGGTTTGGTGAGCCTGAGATACATCATGTGCCTTTCTTTTTTTTAACTTTTTATTTGATATTGTTGTTACTTGGTCGCAAAGTCGTGTCCGACTCTTTTGTGACCCCATGGACTGTAGCTGGCCAGGCTTCTCTGTCCATGGATTTCTCCAGGCAAGAATATTGGAGTGGGTTGTCATTTTCTTCCCCAGGGGATCTTTCTGACCCAGGGATTGAGCCTGCATCTGCATCTTCTGCATTAGTAGGTGGATTCTTTACACTGACCCAGCCAATTAACAATTTTGTGATAGTTTCAGGTGAATAGCGAAGGGACTCAGCCATACATACACATGCATCCATTCTCTCCTAAACTCCCCTCCTATCCAGGCAGCCATATAACATGGAGCAGAGTTCCATGCCCTGTCCAGTAGGACCTTGCTGGTTATCCATTTTAAATACAGCAGTATGTACATGTCCATCCCAAAGTCCCTAACGATCTCTTCCCCCTCACCCTTCCCCCAAACGTAAGTTCGTCTCTAAGTCTGTGAGTCTCTTTCTTACTTACGCCATCATCCCGAAGAAACACATGTCAGAGTAGCACTGCTGTTATCACCTAACTCCAGGTTCTCACCTAAGCCTCAGGCTGAGATGCAAGGACCTTCCAGCAACTCTGCGTGTTGGCCCAGCAAGCTTTTCTCCATGAGGAATTCCTTCCTCAGAAAAACCTGGATGAACAAGTTTCCCCCTGAACCTATACTACCCTGGGATGTCCAAAGATGCAAGAATGACAAGATGACATAACTAGCAATCAGAAAAAAAAAAAAAAATCAACAGAAATTATAATAAATTCTCCCAAAGGAATAAGCAATAACTCAGTCTTTCATTTTTTCACAACACATCAAGACAACCAGGTTGATCCTATGGACCTCACCCTATGCTTCAGAGGATAATCTGAAAATACACATAGACACTATGGTAAGATTTGTAAAGAAGAAACAAAGGCAATATTCTGAGAACTTAGTGATTAAGAGCATGGGCTTCCAACTCTGGGTTTACTAGCTGGGTGACTGTGAGGCCATTTTTTCTCACCTCTTTAACTGCATGTTCCCACCTGTAAAATGGGAATAAGAACAGTTCCTTTCTCACATGATTGATGGGAAAACTCAATAAGATAACACATAGAAAGCATTTAGAAGCATTCATTATAATGGCAAGTACTTAATAAATGCTCAGTCACTCTTGTCATCATCATCTTCTACTTGATACAAATGTCACAAAGCTACAGAATTTTGAAAGCTAAGCACAGCAGGGTGACCTTCATCCCAGATGGTTCTGGGAAAATGTAATGGATAGAGGCTGCTAATTACCTCTGCTTATGCACTCGCTCACTGGTCCTATCTTTGGAAAAGTAATCACAAATAAAACTACAAAAATTGATAAGTGATCTCTGAAAAATAACTATTATTATGGTATTATTAAGGTATACCATTGGTTTTTCCAGTGGTCATGTATGGATGTGAGAGTTGGACTATAAAGAAAGCTGAGCGCCAAAGAATTGATGCTTTTGAACTGTGGTGTTGGAGAAGACTCTTGAGAGTCCCTTGGACTGCAAGGAGATCCAACCAGTCCATCCTAAAGGAGGTCATTCCTGGGTGTTCATTGGAAGGACTGATGTTAAAGCTGAAACTCCAATACTTTGGCCACCTGATGCGAAGAGCCGATTGATTTGAAAAGACCCTGATGCTGGGAAAGATTGAGGTCAGGAGAAGGGGATGAGAGAGGATGAGATGGTTGAATGGCATCACCAACTCAATGGACATGGATTTGGGTGAACTCTGAGAGTTGGTGATGGACAGGGAGGCCTGGCATGCTGCAGTTCATGGGGTCGCAAAGAGTCAGACATGACTGAGCAACTAAACTGAACTGAATTATGTTTTGTTTATCAAATCTTCGGAGAGCATTCACAGAGATCCATGTAGGAAAGTGGACCCAATGCTGCCTTCTAAGGACTTGAGTAATCATTATTCTTATGAATGTCCTCACAGAGGGCTGGGCATGGGGTTCTGAAAGGTTTGAACCATTAGTTAAGTCTGGGGTTCCTCAGCGGTCAGGTTCACGGGGGGAAAAAAAGAAGGAAAAACCTAAAGCAAAACTTCTCTGGTGATGGTGCCACTTCACTTAAAGTTCTTCATTTAGGAAAAAGAATTCAGATAGATTTGTTGCTTCACAGATGTAAACTAATGAAAACCTACCATTTGGATCAGTACATTCTAGAACTCCTTTCTCTACTGAGAGTGGATTAGGCCACTGAGGTAGTGTTCTAGTGAACGTGATGTGAGACTGGTAGAAAAGATTAGATTTGATACAGAAGCATTGAATCTTCTAGAAAATATGACAGCTGTAATGAAAAAAAAAGTTGCCTCTAGTATTATTCCATTTAACTAGTAGGCATATAAGCCCTGTGGGGGAGAATGTATTATCATGTGGTTTTAAAGTCGAGTCTCTCTTCATAAAAAGAGAGATTGTCAGAAGTTGAGCAGTGTCACAAACCCGAGCAACAGCCCTTACCCCTATCCTATCACCTTGAATGTTGCATCTTTATTTTCAAAGAAATAAATAAGCATGCCAGGTACCTCTTGCAGCAGCAGACGCAAAGCCACGTTAAAGCCCCTGTCAGCACAATGAGAGCAAGAGTCAGTATCGTCACATAGAACACGCTCCACTCTGAAAGACAGGAAAGCCAGAGCAGACATGTTACATACTCTCTGCAAAACAGCTTTATTTCAATAACTCTCAACGAATATTTCTGAATCCTTATACGCAAAGGCCATCTGTGGTGTTGTGACCACCTCACCAGGCTGGCTGCGGGGCCTGGTAAAATACTAACAAATCAAGAACAACTTCAAACCATCCTACATTTATCCAACTGGTTCAGGGACCTCATGGAGCACATATTGCATGCTGATCTGAGAACAGAAGAAACTGAAAAAGATAAATCCATCAATTAAGAAGGCTTCTGAAACACCCAAGTAATAACGTACATCAAAACATTCATTCCAGAATCACAGAACCTCAATACTGGTTCTGGTCTGGTTTCAATAAAGCAAATAAGGTGCTCATTTGTATGGCTGCCTATGACATGAAGATACTTATCATAGAGCCCGACAGTCATTCAGAAACGATTTCATCTTCACTTCACTTCTTCCACATCCTTACGAAAATCCAGTGTAAAAAGCTTTGCAACAACCCAGGAAGAGAGAAACCAATGGAGCAAAGACACAAGGTTTAACTCCATTAAATGTTACAACACTACTTGGAATAATGATTCAAGGGCTGGTTATTTTCAAATTTTTAAGAAGTAGAAACGGGAACATAATTTGGCAGGGAGCTTGTCCTAATTTTTCTGCCAATTATGTCCATCTGCATCCCCAAGAAGACAAAATGACTCTTAGAAACAGACTGGCATTGAAACACAGTTTCCTCCTCAGAAGAGACGGAGGCGGTGGCTCAGGCAGACGCTGGCTAGGATGGTGGCTCCAACGTTTGGAGCCTGCTTGAGCAGACAGCCTGGGGAGTGGGCCAACTTTCTTGCTCATGTGATTCCAGCCAGGTCGACACCATGGGCCACTTCACCAGAAGGTCACACCCAGTTCAAGCCAAGGCAGGTACAGTCTGGACATGGGGTCCATGTAGCCCAAAGCAACCTTCTCAGCAATGGTTAGCGACATCTGCTCTGCCGAGGTGAATTTCCTCAGCAGGAAGTTTTAAGGAAAAGTCTTAAACACACCCCCAAGGTGAATTGTGGGAATATCTTGACCCATCACCACGTGAGCTGGTTCAATGGGCTTTGGATGAGAAAAGGGTTGAATTTATAGCTGTACAGTCAGGCAGGTCTTTCTGACAGTTCAGAATGATTTGTCTGAAGCTTCCTCACCCGGAGCCCACCCACCACGCCAGGACTCACCACAGTTGCTTTCCCCATCCCGGATATAACGCTGGATCAGGTTCTCCATCCACAGCTGGGAGCAAATACAGCGCTTTGTGATGGGGTCACAGTGACCATGGCCAGAACACTTCAGAAGGCACCCTGCAAGAAGGCGAGTGAGGCAGAGGTCATCATGGGGCAAAGGAGGCTCCCTGGCTTCAGCTGTGCTCTCTTCTTCCATAGACCCTGAAGAGAGGCGCCTTGTTGAGTCAAGAGCCTCTTACTGTATGGACGGCGGTCCAGGCATGGTCTTTCATATTGACAATCGCATCAGGAAGTGAATGGCAGAAACATGTCAACACGTGCACCGTGAAACAAAAGGCTTAAACACATAGCGGAAATGCAGCACCCTCTGGCCCAAGAATGATAAATGCTAAAGATTTATCCAGTGAAAATGACTGGGGATGCGCACAAAGATTCATCTACATTGTGTATGTGTGCGCTCAGTTGCTCAGTCACGTCTGACTCTTTGTGACCCCATGGAGTGTAGCCCACCAGGCTCCTCTGTCCATGGGGTTCTCCAGGCAAGAATACTGGAATGGGTTGCCACTTCCTTCTCCAGGGAATCTTCCTGACCCGGGGTTTGAACTCAGGTCTCCTGTATTGCAGGCAGATTCTTCACCGTCTGAGCCACCAGGGAATACTCTCTCTGCATCAGAGATTCCAATTGTGGCTGTAACCAATGACTGCAAACCTGAAGGCTTGAAACAACCTACCATTATTTAAAAATCAACCTGACAGTCTGTGAGTAGAGACTTGGTTGTATAAATTATGAAACACATCCAGGATGGAGTATTCTGTGACCACAAATATCTTACTGAGGGATAAATTCTACAGGATTTGAGAAAATGATCATAATATGGTTTGAAGTTAAAAAAGCAGATTTAAAAATATGTATCAAATTATCCTGATTGCATTACATGTGTCTAGAGATGGGGGAACTAGAAGGAAAAACATCAAATTATTAACAAAAGTTATCTTCAAATGGTGGGAATTCTAGACTCTAGAATCTAGAGGATTATTCTAGGGTTATACTAGTTTTTTGTCTTCTTGTGTATTCCAAATTTCCTACAATAAACAAAGATTACTTTTGTAGCAAGAAAAAAATTCTTCCATGGCTGATTCATGTCAATGTATGGCAAAAACCACTACAATATTGTAAAGTAGTTAGCCTCCAACTAATAAAAATAAATGAAAAAAAAATTAATTTACTCCACATTACAAAGAAAGTCAATTGTGATTAGATACACATCTGAGACAAATTAAATTTTACTATCCAAATATTATCATGGTCCTCAATGTCTACTGAAATGATCCTTTTAACATAATAAGGTATTCATGTCCCTTGGAAGGTGGGGACAGAAACCTGGGCTAAAGACTACATTTCCATCCGCACATGTGAATGGATTTGGTACCAGGAAGAGGCAGCAAGCAAGCGGTTAAGAGAAGAGGTCCCACTGGAAGGCACTATAAGCTATCTTAAATTTCCAATGGGCTTCCCTGGCGACTCAGATGGCAAAGGATCCACCTGCAATGCAGGAGACCTGGGTTTGACCTCTGGGTTGGGAAGATCCCCTGGAGCAGGGAATGACTACCCATTCTAGTATTCTCGCTTGGAGAACTCCATGGACAGACGAGCTTGGTGGGCTATAGTCCATGGGATCCCCAAAAGTCAGACATGACTGCGTGATCAACACTTTCACTGTTTCTGGTGACTCAGCAGTGAAGAATCCACCTGCAATGCAGGAGACACTGGTTCAATCACTGGGTCAGGAAGATCCACTGGAGAAAGAAATGGCAGCCTACTCCAATATCCTAGCCTGGGAAATCCCGTGGACAAGAGCCTGGCGGGCTATAGTCCATGGGGTCGCAAAGAGTCGGACATGACTTAGCGACTAAAGAATGACAAAATTCCCAATAACCTACATAACATCTATTCACAACCTAAGCCACAATGTCCCACGTCAATCAATTCTCCAGCCATTAATACTTATCTGTCTCTAACAACATTCTGTTTAAGACTGTTTAACAACATTCAGACTGTTTAAGTCTGAAATTCTAACAATGACCAGTGTGTGAGAGTATAGTTTTAAAAATGAACCATGACTTGTTTCTCTCCAGGTTCCCTCAAAGACAAAGCATAGTTGGCAAATGTATGTTGCAGGAAACCGACTGGAGAAATAAATGCAAAACAAATCCCTGGATGCTAAAGTGAAGCTGTCCCCATGTCTTCTTTCTGTGCCAGCAAAATGTAGCCCTGATTAGCAAATCTGATTCTTTTAGAATATTCCCATAGGAGTTGACATGGAGAAATTAGAAAGATAATTAAATACTGAACTTTATTTCCATTTAATTCAAAAAAGACTATGAGACCTGGCTATAGTCCTGCCATATTGGAACCAAATCATATTTTACCTCCTCCAAGAAATCTTTTCCTTTAATCTGGGTAGTTACTTATATTTCTGTAATATTACCATTGCATTTAATTGGATGGCATGTCTACTGCGTAGTGTTTAGGGTTAGTCACTCAGTCGTGTCCAACTCTGGGATCCCATGGACTGTAGCCCATCAGGCTCCTCTGTCCATGGGATTCTCCAGGCAAGACTACTAGAGTAGGTAGCCATTCCCTTCTCCAGGGGGGTCTTCTCGACCCAGGGATTGAACACGGGTCTCCTGGATTCCAGGCAGATTCTTTACCACTGAGCCACCTGGGAAGCCTTATGTCTAGTCCAGTGGGATCCAATTCTGAATATACAACAATTATATATTTACATTACTTGACCTCTAAAAACAAAGATATTTCTGATAGGGGGCATACCTGCTGTGTCAATCCTCAAGACTTTGAAAAGCAAGAAATCAGCCTTTTCCTTTGAGAGCCGCCTGTGTAGATTTCGGGCCACTTCGGCAGCTTTGAGGACCTTGAAAGGTGGCCCAGTCTGTACATAAAACACAATCACGGTGCTGCAGAGGAGACAGAGAGGGGCCAGCCACATGGTTAGCCAGTGACCGGCGTGACATATCCACTCCAGCCCTCGGACCTGCAGGGCTGAGAAGGCAGGCGGCCACAGCTCCGCGGCCTGGCAAGGACATGGGTGTATCCTGGGGGCCAAGGAGTTGATCGGCTTCTATTCACAAATAAAGGCTCTTTGGTCCCAGAATTCAACTGATGAGGGGCAGATCTTCAGATAAATGGAGCAATGTGTGAGTGCATGCATGCTAAGTCACTCAGTCATGTCTGACTCTACGACCCCATGAACTGTAGCCTGCCAGGCTCCTCTGTCCATGGGGATTCTCCTGGCAAGAATACTGGAGTGGGTTGCCATGCCCTCTTCCAGGGTATCTTCCTGACCCAGGGATTGAACCTGCATCTCTTACATCTCCTGCCTTGGCAGGCACCTGGAGGGCCCCAAAGCAATGTGTACAAACAGACACAATCACACACAACATGAGAACCTTCAGATGCATCTTCACTTTTACCTTTTTGCTGAGATGTGATATACTTGCAATAAAAGTCACCGTTCCAAAGTAAGTGTGTGTCTCAGTGGCCTTTAGCACATTCACAAAGTTGTGCAACCATCACCATCTATCTCCAGAACATTTCCACCATCACAGAAACTCCACACCCATCAGCAAGCATTCCCAGGACTCCAGCTCCTGCCAACTACTAATCTACTTTCAGTCTCCGTGGATTTGATTATTCTGAACTTTTCATATACATGGAATATGTATGAGGCATTTTGTGCCTGGCTTCTTTCACTTTGTATAATGTGTTCACAGTTCATCCAAGTTGAGGCATGTATATCCCCCTCCTTCAAAATGCCAACTATTATTCCCTTGTATGAATACATATCATTTATCCACTCATCAGTCGATGACATTTGGACTGTATCTACTTCTGGGCCATATGAATAACACCACTGTGAATGTCCACGTCCTGGATTTTGTATGGACATATGTGTATTATTTCTTGTGCATATATATCTAGGAGTGGAATTACTGGGTCGTATGGTAATTCTATGTTTAGCATTTTGAAAAACTGTGAAAGTGTTTCCCTCAGTGGATGCATCATTTCACATTCCCACTGGCGATATATGGGTGTTCCAATTTCTCCATATACCTGCCAACATTTGTTACAGCCTCTTCTGGATTAAAGCCATCCTGATGGGTATGAAGTGGTATCTCCACGTGATTCTGATTTGCATTTCCTTACTAACTAATGATGTTGAACATCTTTTCATGTGTTCATTAGCCACTTGTACATCATCTTTGGAGAAATTTCTATTCAAATCTATATTACTCTCCAAATGTTGCCATAAAAATCATATCACAAACTGGGTGTATAAGGGTTTTTTAGAAATTCAATTATAAATCCTATAAGAAATTAATGCAGAGGTTGAACCTTACAGACCCTCAGAAGGTGGTTGGTGGTTTAGTCACTAAGTCGTGTCCGACTCTTGCGATCCCATGGACTGTAGCCTGCTAGGCTCCTCTGTCCATGGGATTCTCCGGGCAAGAATACTGGAGTGGGTTGCCATTTCTTTCTCCAGGGGATCTTCCTGACCCAGGAATCGAACCCAGGTCTCCTGCACTGCAGGCAGATGATTTACCAACTGAGCTATGAGGGAAGTGGTAATCCAAGATCCTCTGAGAGTGAGAGAAGCCTCAGCCCCATGAACATGAGGCAGGAATGGAGTCTGGCTATGAGGCATGCCCCGTGCATGCCCCAGACTATTTGCATGCTCTCTGTTGATACCAGAACCAAAACCCAACTCCCTCTGATGGTCCCTAACTCCTTCAGTCAGAACATTCTCCATCAGCAAACATTTACTGAGCCTCGTGGGAAGGACCTCTATAATCATGCCCTTGCTGCTGCCCTTTGAGGAAAAAAAATAAAGGATACAAATGGGATAAATGTGTGTGTAAAGACACAGAACAAGAGAGGAGACGAACACCATCAGGCCGGACTGAGCGGCTCACACCTGAGGTCCGAGTGGGCCTGAATCTTCTGAACCCTGATGTCCGAGTCCAGCACGTTCAGCAGCGCCGCCAGCTGCCTCACGAGGGTGTCCTTGTGCTGCTCCGACAGCTGCCCAACGCCGACCTGCAGGATCAGCTCCACCAGGCCGCCCTTCTTCGGGTCTGAGGAAACGAGAAGACACAGGCTTTCTTTCCATTTGAAAACCCCAGGCTTGATAACAGGAGGAGTAAGGCCTGCACAAGAGTCTCAGAGCTTGAAGCAACCCCTGTGTTAGGCTCTACACTTGGGTTCTACGGCTCAGGTCAATTCTCCCAAAAGCCACAGGGGCCACTGTCTGTGAGGACTTTTTCCTTGTTTTATATCAGCTCGCTGTCTTATTAATCTTTCTCCAGATGATAGACAGGTGTGCTTAGTCAGCCTTGGGGCTCACTTAATATTCTGAGACCTCACACACCTCCCCTGACCCAGAAAGAGAACTCGGTCCCTGAGGGCTGTGGGCCCGGCCCAGTTCATGCCGGAGCTTAGTGTGGCCACCTCACTGAAGCTGCCCTCCTGGCACTCCCAGGAGTGAAGCCCTCGTGGCCACCTCACGAGGCCTTTTGTCTTTGAAAGACCTCTTTGTCTTCGGGTAGGAAAACCAAAGTGACCAAGGAGTCTTGCTGTCAGGCCCAGTTCTCCCTAAGAGTTCCGAGGCTGGATCTGTTGGGGGACAGATGGCCACGTGTAGAGGAAACCACAAGGTGGGCCTGGCTTCCCACACGGGGCTCCACTGCCACCTGCAAAGAGCCCCAGATACAGATCTCCCCCCAATCCTGGCTCACAGGCCAGCCCCACAAACGCAGGCCCAGAAGCCCAGCGCGTACCTGGCCGCACTTCCACTGTGGCGGTGTCCGTGTCTGAGGCCCCCTGACCATCAGCAACTCGCAGGCGGAAAGTGTAGATGCCCTCCACCAGGTTGGTGAGCTGCAGGGCCGAGCTGTGGTCAGAGCCGTCGATGACATCCTGAGAAATAACACGTTCACAGTCCGTACTTGGCTCCCAACCCGGGCCTCTGCGGACCCCAAACCTCAGTGGCCCGTCTTTGTCACACATGCATGATTCTAAGGGACAGGCTGAGGAGGAAGTGGGGAGGGGAGGTTAGCGAAGGTGTGGGTAATCCTTGGTGTCTCTTCCACTGCTATTTTTATTTGTTTTTTAAAAATTTTTACATTTTGGTCACACCTCACAGCATTGTAGGATCTTAGTTCCCCAACTAGGGATTGAACCCATGTCTCCTGCATTGGAAGAAGAGAGTCTTCACCACTGGACCACCAGGAAGGTCCCTCTTCCACTTTTAAAGCACCAGGAGACACAAGACTCAGACATGACTTTGTTACAGGAGCTTCCCAAGGGCTCTAGGAATGACCAAATTCTACCCAGCAGAGGCAAAACCCCCTGAAATCAGGGCAAAGACCTGGAGTGTGAAGCACTCTCTCTGAAAAGTTTTCTGGGTCTTATTTTCAAAGACAGTTTCACAGTGCTTAGGATTCCTCGTGGTGTATCATGTTCACCTTCTCTAGTGACCCAAGAGCCTCAGTAGAGACATCTCTGCTGAAAGCGTTTGAGAAGAATCTCCTAGACCCCTGCCCTGAACTTGCTAACAGAAGAGGGTGATAACTAATTGTTAACAAGTGCTCTGATCAGGGAGCTGTTATAATTACACTCAGAAGCCAATCCACCATCTGGCTGAACAGTATTCATTCCAGAGTTACTCTGGAATGAAAGCGCTTTCAGTTCTTTCCCTGGGACCACTCCCTCGGTACATCTCCAAGAGTAAATTTTCATCTTTCAAGTCCTTAGCAACAGCAGGAATGAAGACGTACCTACATTTATAGCCAAAAAGGCAGGGTGCTCTAATGTGGAAAAATGCCTGATAGGAACTGAAAACCTAAGCCTCTCTGGTTGGTTGAAGATGAGTTAATCAACCTTGGCCAAGTCACTTTCCATCTCTGCATCTGATTTTCTATACTTAGGCAATGAGAATGGCAATCCTGGATCTGGTGACCTATCTGGTACAATGCTGAGGAAAAGGAAAGAATCCACGTGGATCGAAATAGGTATAACAGGAAAGCTGAGGAGCTTGAGGAAAGAATGAGTCCCTTTAGAAGATTCCAGGCTACAGTTTCTGACTCTATCAAAGTCTGGGTGGGGAAAAAGTCAGAAAGGACTTCAGATTTATTTAAATTGAATAGCAGCTTCCTGCACCCAGGCGTCAGAGGAAACCCAGAATCATAAACATCTTAGCGGGGCATGGAAAGGGAGATGAGATCACAACAGAGACACAGAAATGGAGTTAACTGTGTCCCCTCAAAGGTTGAAGTCCTAACCCTCCATGTCCAATGGACATGAGTTTGAGTAAGCTCCAGGAGTTGGTGATGGACAGGGAAGCCTGGCGTGCTGCAGTCCACGGGGTCGCAAAGAGTCGGACATGACTGAGCGACTGAACTGAACTGAGGTCATAAAGGTGGGGTCCTGATCCCATAGAATTAATGTCCTTATAAGAAGAGACACCCAAGAACCCTCTCTCTCCCCTTTTTCTCCCTCTCTCTCCCCTACTTCCTCTCTCTCTCCGGCCCCGCTCCCATGTAAGGACACAGCAAGAAGGCAGTTGGAACCAAATCATCTACCACCTTGATCTTGGATTTTCCAGTCTCCAAAACTGGGAGAATATAAACATCTGTTGTTGAAGCTGCCCCGCCTGTGGTATTTTGCTATGCAGCCCTAGCAAACTAACACAGACATAATGCTTAGTGGTCCAGGGGCAATTCTCTTCAAGTACTCACTCCAGCTGCTGGACTCTGGCCGTCCCGGATCCACAGATAGGACACAATTCCTTGGTCATCAGTAGACCTTGAACCATCCAAAGTAATGGAGTTATTGGGAAGCACAAGAACATGTCTGCCACCAGCCTGGGCTCTGGGAGGACTATTATTTTCTAAGTCAAATACAGCAGAAATGAAAGCAAAGAAATTGATTTAAAATACTTGTGATAAGTGTGACATAAAATATCCATGACTATTCCATCTTGCAGATATGTAGATTTAAAATATCCAGAAAGCATCATCTCCTGCCTGAAATACCCATAAGATAAAGACTTTCTTTAAGTTCCCTTTGCACTCAGCTACTTATAAGTTGGTAGCCAATATGTTGGACAGTTTACTATTATCATTATAGTTTTTCTCTTTTTGAAAAGAGAAACCATGATCTTATTTACATTTGGGGTCTGGAAAATGAAAATATTTTCGTTTAAAATATGCTCTGGATCATTCTGTACTGGTCCACGCTATCTGGCCACAGAAATATTTATGTTTCTAGTCATGCCAAATTTTGATTGTGTAAATACAATAAAGAACTTGAGTCAGAAATAATTAGACCTCATTGTTCTGACTGGGTATCAAACATAATGAACAACGTAAGAGCCATTTCTGATATAATGAAGATGCTATGAGGCAGATGGGGTTGTTCAGATGGGGTTCTGGGATTCAATAAACCAACCAACAGAAAACAGGTGAGGACAGTCAAATATTGACCCAAAGGAGTAATTAACATCCCACTGGTCACTGGCCACTTTCTTCCTCAAAAAAGACAGAGACTGGAATAGAGCCAATTGGTGCCATTTTTAGCTTGCCATTTTGTCTGCTCCACTTCTCCACAAGCATTATCTTTTTAAAAATCCAAATTTTTCAGGTAAAAATGGCATAATGCTAGGGTTTGCCTCAAACTGCTTCAACCAGGATCAAAGAAAATATGAACTGATAGATGAAATAAGAAGGGTAAAATGAAAAAAAAAAAAGAAGGGGAAAATGTTGTTAACTGTTGAAGCTGGGTGATGGGTGTATGATGGTCCATTAGGGCTATTCTCTCTACTCATATATGTGGTTTAAAACTTACACAATAAAACATTTGGGAAAAAAACTCAAATTGATGTCACTGTGCTGAGAAAATTGCTTCAGCCTCTCCCAAATGCACAATAAAGTCCAAACTACCCAGCACAACACAACATACACACTTCTTTATGGCTGAGCCTGAGGCTTGGCTACCCTCCCCAGTGTTCTGACTCTCTTGCTTGTCCCTAATATCCAACTGGATTTTCCCGTCCAGCCATGCTCTTTTACATTTCTGAGCTTCAATACATCATAATCATTCATTCCTTCACTCATTTACTGAAGGAACCAACATTGATGATTTGCTGTGAGTCTAGCACTGTGCCACACGGAGGAGACAAATACCTATGATAAAGGTCTTCAACCACTCATGGTCAAATGGAAAAGCCAGAGACAAGTACCTAAAGCAAGATGGTATAAGATTGGACCACATATTTCATATTCATGGTTTCATGGAGCCTGAAACCATCTCTGCACTTAGATTTCCGAGGAGACAGAAAGCACCATGAGGCCACTGGGACTCCGGGCTGCGGCTGCCAGTAGTCATGGAAGATTGAAGCCATCAGGAGGTGCGCTCCACAAACAAAAGGGAATGCTATGTCCTTGCAGAGGGAGGCGGGAAAACAGCTAACATGGACGGAAAAGGAATGACCTTTGCTTGGCCAACCAGAGCTCAGCATCTGCTATGAACCAATAAGCAAACACCAGCATTTCCAGATACCCATGTGGCTAAGGGTCTGTGAAATCAAGTAGAAGGCGCCCAGCCCCCTCCGCCAGCGGATCCACCCACCCTCTGCCCTGACTCACCCTTCTTCACGGCCACGGTGAGGGTGGTCGTGCTGCTCAATCCCTGCTGGTCTTTCACTGTTAAACGGAAGTGGTAGGTACCCACCTGAAGACCGCTTACTGTGGCTATAGCTTTGTCGAAGTTTTCCATCTCCACTGCGCTGGGGCCTCTATGAAACACGACAGTCATTAACAATGGGCACAGCGTATGGGAGTCTGAGGACGGGAGGCATGGTGTTTGATATAAATGGTTCTTTTTATGGCAATAATATATACCATCTAGAGAATTCTATGGAGAAGGCAATGGCACCCCACTCCAGTACTCTTGCCTGGAGAGTCCCATGGACAGAGGAGGTAGGCTGCAGCCCATGGTGTCCAAAGAGTCGGACACGACTGAGCGACTTCACTTTCACGTTTCACTTTCATGCACTGGAGAAGGAAATGGCAAACTACTCCAGTGTTCTTGCCTGGAGAATCCCAGGGACGGGGGAGCCTGGTGGGCTGCCGTCAATGGGGTTGCACAGAGTCGGACACGACTGACATGACTTAGCAGCAGCAGCAGAGAATTCTAAGATAACTTTTTATTCATTTAGATTCTGGAGTTCTGTGTAAGAGTCACAAGCTAAATCCTATTTCAGGCAAAGGTTGCTGGATTCCTGGGAAGAGGATTTTGGAGTTCTTGTTTGTTTGTTTAAATTGAGCTGTCAGTAAAATGACCTGTTTTTAGAAAATGGAGGCTTAGAAACTACTCCTGCTTCTTTCACTCTTTTTTGGCCGTACTGTGTGGCATGCAGGATCTTAGTTCCCTCAGCAGGGATCAAACCTGTGTCCCCTGCAGTGGAAGTGCACAGTCTCAACCAGTGGATGGCCAGGGAATTCCCTCTGCTATTTCTTCTTTGAATAAAAACTGCTGAAATCCTCAGCTATCTTTCAGGAGAATACGGAAGAGGAGGGAACAAGCCAGATAACTGATTTAAGAGAGGAATTACAGCAGAGTTGTGAAGACTGTGGGCTCTATAGTTAGGAAGACCCAGGTTGAGTCCCAGCTCTTGCTCTATCTGGACAACCCTAAACCCTGTGATCTCACTCATCTCTGCAAGCCTCAGTTGCTTTACCTTTAAAATGGGAATAATAGTATTTACCTCTTAAGAACTGATCTAGCATTCCACAAGATTAAGCATGTGAAGTACAAAAAAATGTCTGAGGACACAGGAATCCCCTTGAACTCTGCACTTCTGCTGTTTATAGTCACTGCAAGTGGTTTGAGAGTGTGTAGATGGGGGGTGGGCCTCTCATGAAGATGCCCCACCCAGGTTCTCCTGAACCTCCTCTGTCATGAAGCTCACCTCACCCGGAGACTGCCCTGGCCACCTACCCTCTACTGTCAAGAAATGCCCATCTTGTCCATCCACGCCTGATGGAGAATTTAAACGATGGTGCCCCTCCACTTCTAGAAACGAGCTTAAATCCTGACTCCTCAACAATCTCAAGTTGACTGTTTAATCTGGATCCTCCAGAGAACAGGTAATGTTAGCACTTAAGCCAGGGTGTGAACCCCGTGCTCGGTGATGGGATGGGCGGGCTACCTGACACGCTCCCAGTGGTAGAAGACAATGCCATGGTCATCGCTGCTCCTGCTCCCGTCCAGGGTGGTGCTTTCCACGGGGAGGATCAGCTCCTTATCTGGGCCGGCCACAGCCACCGGAGGCCTGTTGTTTTCTAGAATTATAGAAATGGTGTGAAGAAGTAACATCTCTTTGCATGAAGTCTGCCATCCTCTGATTTCTTGATTTAAGCAAATTACTCATATTCGGATCAGGTGGCTACTAGAGTGTGCCCTGTCCTTTGGGAATCCTGGGGAGACACATGCAGTCTCTCAGCTGACCCAGGAATTAAATATTCCAATTAAATATGACTGGGATGACAGATAGCAAGAAATACTGTACTGTAATATGTACACTTCTGGTTTCTTGAAGAGACCTCAAAAGTCATGAAGTGGAACTGTAGTCAATTTCTTGACAGTTCAAAGACTTAAGAGAATTCGCACCAAATTTGGCTGGTCTGAAGCTCAGAATCCAAGATGTCATTTCTGTTTTAATCTCTGGGGCTAAATTCCTTTCCTATTTCACCTACCAGGCTGGACAGTCACGGTGACCACAGCCGTGGACTGTTGCCTCGAAGAATCTGTTACCATCAGCTGAAACGTATAATCTCCTTCCTCCATAGCAGACAAATGAAGGTATGGGGTCTCCACTCCCTAAGTCATAGCAAATACAAAAATGAAAAAGAAAAAATAATATTAAAGAAGCACAAGTAATTAGCATGACAGAATGAGAAAATAGTGATTCTACTAAATGTGGAGAGCCTGCTTTTAAAAAATATATACATGTCCCAGGAAAATGGGATCTAAAGCCCACAGTATATCCTCAGACACTGTTTAAAGAATATAAATTAATATAGCCTTTTTGGAAGTCAATATGGCAGCATCCATTCAAATGTTAAAAGTACACACTCTTCAACCCAGCATTTCTGCTGAGTATCTGCTGTGGAAAGACCACGTGTGTAAAAATGGAGACTCGCCCACGGATGCTAAGACATTGCCTATGGAAAAAAAAAGAAAAGGGAACAATCCAGACGATCATCAAAAGAGAAATGGCCAAGCCCACCATGATACACTATGGAATGCTAGCTGAAAAGAAAGAGGTTTAAAAGAATGAAGTATATGTACACATTAAAAAGTGGAAAGATATTAAAGACATAATACGAATCAAAGAAAACTATGCAACAAAGGCTACAGTGTGCTGGATACTATTATACACATACAAACTTTATACACATACAAACACAGAGAAAGATTCTGGGCATACACAGGTTAAACTCATAAAAGTAATTATCTCACATAAAGGGACTTGGGTGAGGTTAAGACGTGTTTTGGCTTTATCAGAATTTGAGTTTTTTTAACCACAGGAAATAAATCATGATCAAAAATAACTTTTTGCTATTGCTTATCATCTCTTGAATTTTTCTTTTTGTGCATGCATTCTTTCTTTTTAATTTTTATTGATGTATAGTTGATTTACAATGTTTCAGGTGAAACAGTTACACATACACATATTCTTTTCCAGATTCTTCTCCATTATAGTGTATTACAAGATACTGATTATAGTTCACTGCACTATACAGCTGGTCCTTGATGTAAAATAACTTTTTTAAATGCTGGGACAACAACACTTTTCAATAAGGCATTTTTTTTTTCAGTTGAGTATACAGTAGTTTACCCTTGGACTATATCCTGCCAGGCTTCTCTGTCCATAGAATTCTCCCAGCAAGAATACTGGAATGGGTTGCCTTGCTCTCTCCAGGCGATCTTCCTGACCCAGGGATTGAACCTGGGTCTCCTACATTGCTGGCAGATTTTTTACCATCTGAGCCACCAGGGAAGCCCAATAGGTCCTTGATGTAAAACAAATTTTTTAAATGCTGGGACAACAAAACTTTTCAATAAGGCATTTTTTTCAGTGAGTATACAGTAGTTTAACCTTGTTGCCTTCAGGTTAATACCCCGTTGGTTATTTTTGCTGCTGTGTTGTTTGGGAATATTTCCAGTTTTTGCCTATGCTTAAAGTTCATGGCATCCTGGAAAGGATTTTTGAATTTAAGTCCTATCATAACGTATTTACTTTCACAGATCCTAAGATTGTCTACAGATAAATTTCTCTGTTTATGTTTCTCTTTTAGTTTTAAAGGAAAAATTTTTTTAAAAAAGAATAAAAAATCAAGTGTGTTATCACAAGGGGAGTTGCTGAAATTTGAAATGCATTCTTTTAATATCTTAAAAAAGGGCTTTCCCCTATTTGGACTCAATAAAGCAAAGTTTTTTGTTTTTTTTTTCTGAAAAGCTCTTAGAGAAAGTATAATTTCCAGTACATGCCTCAAAATTAACATGGTTACAGGGACGCTATGCACACAGTGAAAAGGAAACTCGCAGCAAATGGGAATTGAGCAGACAGATTCACTGAGAATTTTTAGTCTAAGCATAAAAGAGTCTGGTTTAAGAGCTTATCTTTGTGATGGTCCCAGTTCATAAAAAGCATCACTCCTTTCGACACCGTCATCAATCAACCACAAGGCAGCAGCATGGTTACTGGGGCGAATCTGATAGTATTTCCAGCAAGTGGGCAGGTGCACAGGGCAACGAGCTTAGCCCTGCAGTCCGGCACAAGTGACTTCCTCTGGATCCAGGTCCCGCAGACAGGGATGCACTGCTGCATTAGCTCTGGGCACATCATTCTCAGAAATTAAGGGAAAGAAATTTTGAAATATTTTTTTAACTGAAAAAAATACAAAATAGTCCATCTTCTTGTTTGTATCCAAACTCCTCTGAATCCGAATTCTTAACCCAACAGCTGCAAACAGCACTTGCCACAGCTCTCAGGTAGAGATGAACACTATATCACGTCCTCTCTAAGGGTATCCAGAGGACTCACAGCTCCTTCAAGTTCCATGCATCCAATCGGGTCATTCTTAATTCATCGTGATCACAAAGCTCTTTCCAGAAAGATCAGAAAGTAAAGTAGGTCAGTCTTCACAGACTGTCTGACTTCATCACAAACACTAACGAGAAATTTGTCTTGGACTGGTAAGACGGTGTTTGAAGGAGAAGAGGAAGGGGGCAATGTAAGGTACTATCTTTTTTCCATTAAACTTTTAAATAATAACATAATTTCAAAGGTACCAAGCTGGTTAGCAACAAAAACCAACAGCTCTGGCCATCACCAAAAGAAGAATAAGTAAGCAGCTCACACACATGCATACAAATACAGCAACATTTCAAGGTTATTATAGACAGATATATTAGAGATTTGAACCAATCAAAAGGTAAATACAAAGAGATCTCAACAAGAGACCGCTGGATCTAGAGACGATAACATGCAATTTCTAAAAATAGGAGGAACAAAATACACAAGAATTTTCTGATAATGAGGTTTAGATTAGATTATTTCTAATGTTTATCCTAATATGTACTAAAATAATATTTCTGTGGCAAATGTTGGGTCAGCCTTTTTCCAAACTAACCTCAAGGTCAAGTTTTTAACATTCAAGGTCGACATTTCAACTAGGGCCTGCTTAGTTGCTATTCTGGGCTTACATAGAGTGAGTGAGGGAAAGTGACATAAATTTAGAAGATTTGTGAGTTTAGCTACTCTTCTAATAGTTATAACAGGCAACTTCATAAAACATATTTTCTGAATTTAGTTTCCCCCTTGTACCAATATTTTAGATGGATGGATGGATGGATGGACAGAAAGAAAAAAGAAAGATGGATAGACTGAGAGACAGATGAACAGATAGCTAGACAAATAAAAGTCTGAAGGCAGGATGGAGAACTTACCTGCATAGCCACCTCTTTGCTCTCCCTCCCAGGCACCAGGGACCACTCATAGAGGACGATCTGGTGATCATCACTGCTCTGGTTTCCATTCAAAGTGATGGAGTTTTGGGGCAAAGTTATGGTCTGATTTGGTCCTGCATTGGCGACTGGAGGGTGGTCCATAGCGCTGCTGATTATTAGGGTTGCCGTTGTAGAGTTAGTGGCTCCATCTGAGTCTGTAACAGTCAACCTAGTAAAAGGACAGGAGTCTATTATACTGCACGAATATGCCAAATTTTAAGGCAAGTGGTCAGCTGAGTCTGCCTATGTATATTACTCCGAACAACTCAGAGCAGAAACTTGAGGATGAAGCTGAGGAAAGAAGAGACCCGAGGATATATTTTTTGCTGCTGATTTACTTTATTTTTAGCTAGCAATATAGTCACATGATAGGGTTTTCTTTTACGTGGATTTCTCACGATCCTTCGAGATGCTGGATGAAGAAACCAACCCCGACCAACACAGAAGCCTCTCTCTATTACCTGAGACTCAGAATGTATCAGCTTTAAGTCCTGCCCTCAGGCCTGAACATGTAGAGGCAGAAAATCACTCACGAAGTTTCAGTTACAAAGCCTTTTGATTTTCTCATTCTTTCCTAGAGGACTCAGCATTAAGTGTTTGCAGGATACTCCTTGCAAAGCCATTTTAGGAGTAAGCACTTTCAAATACAAATGATTCTCAACCCACACAAACAACAGAGAGCTACACTGACCCTCCTGTACGAAACTCACTGGTGATGTGGCAACTGCGTCAGTGAGATAAGGCCACTTCATCTTTCTGGAATAAAGATGTTAATTCAGAGCAGCAGTGCATGTTCAACAGGTATAAACAGGACCATGAGAATGAAGCTCTGGAAAGTTATACCTACATATTTGCAGGTAAGGTACTTACTGGGGGCCCACATATCCCATGCAGCCAAGATCCAAACTCCAGTTCTCACTCTGACAGGAAACCAAACACCTAAGATCCTTCCTCCACAACCAAGCTTAGTCAGGATACATTCTGAGTCCTTAAAGAAATGACTCGAAAATGACTCAAGATGCTACTCTAAGAAGTCATTAGTAGAAGAAAAAGAACAAAGTAAATCAAAAGTAAATAAAAGTAAGTAAATAGTAAAGATAAGAACAGAAAAGAACAAATTAGAAAACAAGCAAGTAGATTAAAGCAGTTCTAGTTAGGTTCTATGAGAATACAAATAAAATTAACAAACCCCTTAATTAAACTAACTGAGAGAAAAAGAGAACATAAATTACCAATATTGGAACTGAAAAAGGGGTTATCATCACAGATCCTACAGACTTGAAAGGATAATATGAAGATATTATGAGCAACTTAATTCCAAAAAATATGATGCTTTATTAGGAATGCATAAACTTCTTGAAAAATACAATTTACTAAAAACTGACACAAGGAAAAAACATATACATTACACATCATTGTTAATCAACTATATTCTAATATAAAACTTAAAAAAAGAAAAAGTAAAAAACAGAAAATCTAAATAGACTTGCATCTATTAAAGCAATCAAATTTATTAGCAAAACTTTCCCAAAAAGAAAATTCCAGGCCCACATGATCTTACTGATTAATTCTATCAAACATTCAAGAATGAAATACCACCAGTTATTCATAAATAATTCAGAAAATAAAGGAAATGAACTTGTTTTATTTGGCCAGTATAATCCTCACACCAAACCTTAACAAAGACAAATGCAGAGGGAGAGAAAGACAGAAGAAAGCATAAACCAAATCTTTCATGAGGACAGACATAAAAATATTTACAAAAATATTATCAAGTTGAAGCCCATGCTATATAAAAAGAATATCATGATCAAACAGGGCTTACTCCATGAATGTAAGGTCGACTTAACATTCAAAAATCTCACATAATACACAAATCTAACTCAAAATAGATCACAGATTTAATATAAAACCCAGAAATACAAAAATTTAAAGAAAGACACCAGGATCTTTGCAATTTGGGAATAAACAAAAGCTACCTAGATAGAACACAAAAAGCATGAAACATAAAAGAAAAAAAACTGATAAATTAGACAATCAAAATTTAAAACTTTTGCCCTTTAAAAGGTACCATTAAGAGAACAAAACTTCATATACTGGGAGGAAATATCTATAACATGTATATAAAATAAAGAACTTGTTTCAGAATGTATAAAAATCTTACAACAGAATGTATAAAAATTTTACAACTAAATAAGACAAACAATGTAATTTTTAAAACAGGATAAAGATCTGAATGGAGCTTCACAAATGAAGCTACATGAACAGCCAATAAATACCTACAATATGCTTAATGTCATTAGTTATCCGGAAAACGCAAATTAATACCATAATGAGATATCGCCTTCCATCAAAGTAGATAAAATTAAAAAGAATGATTACATCAAGTATTGGTAAGGATGTGGAGGTTGAAAACTTCATATACTATGGGTGGGAATATAAAATAATATACCCACTTTGGGAAAGAGCTTGGAAATTTCTTAAAATGCTGAACAAACTCAACACAGGACCTAATTCTTCCATTGGTGGGTATTTACCCCAGAAAAATGAAAATATATGTCCACAAAAGACTTGTATGCAAATGTTCATGGCAGCTTTATTTATAACAGCTCAAAGTTAAAAACCCCAGAGTCCATACTTGATGAAAGGATAAGTAAATTGTGGTATATATATCGATACATTGGAATAGTACTCAGTAATTAAATAGAATATGCTGTTGCTAGAGACAACAGCATGGATGAATATCAAAATCATTTGCTGAGTGAAAGAAACTAAGCAAAACAGAGCACATACTGTACAATTCCAATTATATGAAATTCTAGAAAGTTTGGGATAATTTAAAGTGGCAGAGAGCAAGCCAGTGGTTGCCCAGAGACAGGAATGGAAGGAGGAAGGGATTGCCAAGGGGCATGAGAAAACCCTGGGGATGATGGAAATGTTTATTATCTCGATTCTGACAATGGTGCAACAGGTATATACATGTGTCAAAACTCATCAAATTTTATATCTTAAATATGTGCAGTTTATTATACTCCAGCTATATCTTAAAAAGTTATAAAAAGATATAGATAAATCACATAACTCTGCCTCACATTGACTCAGAAGATAGAAACTTTCTTTCATGTTTCTCAACACAGCAGAATAGGTGCCATCCCATACTGTTGCTGACAACCAAATCCAAAGGTTTCCCATACACAGACACTTGTAGTTTATATTATTGATCAGAGTATAAAGTGGCTGTCAACCAAAACCCCCGACAAAACCAAATCTGCACTGTCTCCTGATGAAAATGAAAAGATGCATCAATTCAAGGAAAGAGTCAAATGATCAGTGATGGAAACTGAAGCGACTTGCCTGAAAGTATAGTTTCCAGGAACAAGGTTAGACAGATGTAAGACGGGGGAATCAGCTGAGGTCTTCTCTTCTCGGAAGGGCCCATTAACTTCTTCCCAGTGATAACTCACTATCTCAGTATCATCTGTACTTTCTAGAAAGATTGAAAAATAAATGAAAACTAGAATTAAATACAAGGATATTAAAACATCAATTTCAGGATTAATATCATTGGGTGTTTAAATGCATATTTATTTGAAATTATTTAATTCCAAAGATTTCAATGGCCATATATTATGTGTTAAAAGGGAGATTTCGTCTTCTCCCTAAATTATCATCATGATTTTTCTCCCAGATTTCCACCAGATTTGAGTCAGGGTGTTTCCACTCAGTTGTGAATTTAAATGGAACAGTGGCAGGCACTATTGCTTTTTTTTTTTTTTTAACTCACTTTAACTACAGCACATGATATCTTACTGATAATTTAAATAAATATCTGAGTGACAGATTCATAAAGAATTGAGAGGTGCTTCTATATAATTACAAAACACCTTTTACCACCCTAATCATTAAGTGTAAATCCAGAGAAAGACTGTACCCTACATGAAAACCTCCCACCTCTACTTCAAAAGAGAGTAAACAAAATGTACTATGCAGAATAACAGTAATTTAGACCTAGAAGGGAGCCAGACCTCATTCATTTAAGGAAAGAAACCTTCATGTGGCAGATTAATAATCCTGAACAGTTTCCTGTAACCAAGCTACACTGAATTAGAGGAATCAAGATGTAATGCATTTTCTCATAAATATTTTCATTTAAAATATGCTTTATTTTCATGTTGCTAAGGGGGCAATATAGACATTTATATTGGAATAGATGCAAGAGACTGTGTCAAAGTGATTTGTATACATTTCTGTATCTGTGCAGACTTTCTGAAAGGAGCAGCACTAGTGACTGACAGGTACTCTTCTCCTAGGAACCAAGGCAAGAATTCTTTACTCACCGGATCTGGTATTAGCTTTGTGATTTGATGGACATAAATGCAAATACCAGTGACACTGACACTGCTGAACATATTTTGACTATAGTGTCAAACACAGGATATGCTTTCATCTATTCTCATTTGCCTGGACCCATGAAGTTACACTCGGGCCCCTTCCACATACACTCTAATTGAAGGAATGAACTCTGAATTAAATGAACAAAACTCTATCTGCCCTCACTAAGGACACCCCTTCTACCATCTGTTAAAAGTGACTTTCCAAAGGCTCATCGCATAGACTGCATCGAAAGGAGAGTCTTTCCTAGTTGCTTTAATTCCGATGCAATAGCTAGGCCCTAAAGGACTTTTCTTATAGACAAATGAGACATAACTGAAGAGAAATTCAGCCCAAGGCAGAGAAGTCGTGCTCAAGGAGCTGAAGGACTTGGATATACAGACAGATGCCCATCTATCAATGAGTTAGCCCGTAAGTCCTCTCAGCTTCAACAGAGAGCTCCCATTACATCTCACGGTTCGTGGGGCAAAACCCCCAACTTGGGGCAGGGTACTCACGGCTGCCATCGATGAGAGCCGACGTCAACGGCAGGGAGAATTCCTGTCTCTCAGGAGAAGCGATTGCCGTGGGAGGCAGGTTGACTCTTCCGGCTGCGAGACGGAAAAAACGACACGGACTGAGTCAAGTTGTGTTCTGTGCACACCAGCACCAAAATAAACCATCTGACCTTCAAACACACTGGTCATCGATATCCCATCCAGACGGTGTTTATCCTACAGGCCTTGAATGTGCAGAGTGCGTGTTAATGTTTTGGGATGTTTCCGTACATTTTAGGAGCATGTCTGTGGGTTTAGATTTTTGTACAAAAACCCCAGGCTCAATGAACACATGTAATAACAACCAAGGGGTTGGTGAGAGAGTTTGAGCAGCAACTGCAGAAGGGGAGCCCTGGAGTGTGGTTCCAGCTGCTATGATTAACTGGATCTTCAATCTTTGACTGAAGGCTCCCTCATCACCCCTGAGGTAGAGGCTGGAGGGGGTGCTGGCACCCAGTTGGTCCACCTCCCTTAGGCCCAGTGGAGGGAATGGAGGAGGTTCAAGACCACACCACGCTCCATGCACGGAGCCAGAGCTGCGCCTACCCTGACAAAGGGCCACTGTTTCCAACTCACACAAGTGCCCTGACCTATGGGCTAGTGGAGGCCTGAAAGGACCAGGGGGCTTGAAAGCCCATGGCATGCATTTTCCTTGGCCCTGGAGGCGCTCAGTTAAGTGAATCTGAAAAGCTCCTTCACCTAAGGTCAAGCTGAGTCACAGGGAACCGAGATAGAAGAGTGTCAGACGGAGGAGGCTGAGGCGCAGACCATTTGCCACTGACTTGAGGCTTCCCTGGTGTCTCAGATGGTAAGGAATCTGCCGGCACTGCAGGAGACCCAGGTTTGACCCCTGGGTGGGGAAGATCCCCTGGAGAAGGGAATGGCAGCCCACTCTGGGATTCTTGCCTGGAGAATCCCATGGACAGAGGAGCCTGGTGGACTACAGTCCATGGGGTTGCAGAGTCGGACAAGACTTAACGACTAACACTTAAGAGAAAGCAATAACCTTGCAACCCTGCACAACAGTGTCAAGTGAGTACTAAGAACTGTACTAAGAAAGCAGAAAGGAAAAAAAAAAAACCCATGTCATCTTTGCATGGTCTCTGCAATGGTGTCCAGTGTAAAACTAAATAATATATTACTGTGTGGTTCAGGCACCAAAAGGCGAGGTGGACCTATACCACAGGAGGCTAGTCTCTTCCACAAGCTTACCTGGCTTCACGGTGACATTTACAAATCCCTCTCCAAACGCATTTTCACCAGAAACTGCTACTTTGAAGGCATAACGTCCTACTGACAGCTGCAAGATAAAGAAAAGTTACACCAGTAAATGTGCAAACAACAGGATGGGTCCACTGCCTGGAAGATCCTTAAATATTCCAGAAGCTGTTCTCCTGAAGTCAGCACAGAGAACGGGCTTGGGACCTGGGCACACACTGCCACATCTGAAGCCTGTACTCTAAAACAGTGATGATCATCTAGGAAGGACTTCAGCTTCATTACAGACGTTCACAGGCCTTACCGAGGCATATGTGAGATGGACCAGCCAACGGTGGCCATTCGCAAACTTGTATGTATGGGAACCCCGCATTTTTACCAAGTAGGTTTGGTGGGTCAGCTGAACGTGGCCCGGATGCCAGACTTTGAGAAACAGCGCTCAGTGATAAGGGGATGGTGATGCTAACTTGTGTTGCAACCAGTAGCTGTGTGGTCTCAGAAATGAAGACAACATAATCACCTACGGCCATTTAAAACGAGGACATGTTTCCTCCTGTGACGGCTTACATCTTGGAGCAATATTTGGTAGTCAAACCATCTGTGGACTGGAATGAATTTTTGGCAGTCCTAGAAATGTGCCTAAGAATCAGAGATGACAAGAGTGTCTCGGACACTGCAAAAGGGGCAAGGGTTGGAGTACAGGCTTTAACCTCACTACAGAGACCCACATCAGCCTGGGCAACCAGCCTTCTTCCCCAGACTGATATGCCAAGTAAGCCAAATGAAGAAAAAGTTCCCGAAAGCCCCTTTATTCACACTTGCCTGTCTACCTACATGCTTGAAACATAATTCATTAATGTGTGTGCTGAGTTGCTCAGTCACGTCCAACTCTCTGTGGCCCCAGGGACTGTAGCCCACCAGGCTCCTCTGTCCACAGCTCTCCTTTTAATCTTAACCATAACAGAGACTTCTGGGTTCAACAACTAAGGCGACACCTGAATTTTTAGGTACACTGTCAATTACAACCAGTCACCAGTTACTTACTTGAGAGACATTAAGAGCCTGTGTGTGTCTTTGTTTTATTTCTCCTCGGTAGTCTTCAGGGTGGCTTATTAAACTCCATTCATAGCTGTAAGTTGTTTCTGAGAGCCAAAGAGAAGTATGAGTAGTTATAAATTCTTAAAAGTCACTATAATCTGGGCAGAGGAAAGAAAGTGAGAGTCTTCAATCTACTAGCAGAAATTAATTTAGGTATGTTGAACCCAACTTTCAACTATCATCCAAGTAAGGAATAATAAGGTTTATGTATCTTTTGAATGTAAAATTTCTTTTTTATTATAAGAACACATAACTTATAAAAATTGAGAAAATATATAAAGTTTTTTTTTTAAAGGGCCCTAATTTCATTGTTTGCACTTGATGACTTTCCTTCCAGACTGCTACACCTGACTATACAATATAAATTTTAACATAATATAATCCACTGTGCTATGGGTTTTTTTCTCCTTTATTTTTCTCCTTTTAATAAAAAGCAAGAAGATTTTAATCCATCTGTTGTAGGGGTTTATATAAGGACGTAAGAACAGATTAAACCTCTGTATGTTAAGACAAACCTGTCTTCTACTTTGTGATACTAGTCATTAAGGCATGAGGTACTTCAGCTGAAAGGAATAAATTACAAATTCCAAGTATCACCATTTATGCCTAAATTTTGATCCATGTGTGACAGGGAGAAATAAATAAAGGAACTAACTGGAATGAGAAATATTCAAGCAGCAGAGGAATGAATATATTTTGAGAAAGAATGTATTTGCCAGGTCACAAGGTCAAATGTTTGCTGAATAGCAGAGTGCTGAGCCAGCAGGAGAAAGAGCATTTTAAACAACACTTTTTTGAACACCTGTCATCACTACAATGTCTGCAACAAACCTTTGTGCACACGCTACCTCCCTCACCTGACAGGAGAATTATTCCAGGTTCTGTGGGTTGTGCATTCTAGGCCGCTTCAGTCATGTCTGACTCTATGGACTGTAGCCTGGCAGGCTCCTCTGTCCATGGGATTCTTCAGGCAAGAATACTGGAACGGGATGCCATTCCCTTCTCCAGGAGATCTTCCTAACTCAGGGATTGAACCTGTGTCTCTTATGTCTCTTGAACTGGCAGGCGGATTCTTAACCACTAGCGCCACCTGTGAAGCCCTCTTGAAAAGTGAAAGTGAAGTTGCTCAGTCGTGTCCGACTCTTTGCAATCCCATGGACTGTAGCCTACCAGGCTCCTCTATCTATGGGATTTTCCAGGCAAGCGTACTGGAGTGGGTTGCCATTGCCTTCTCTTATTACAAGTCAAAAGCAAGCATGTGGGAACCTCTCCTGGTCTAAGATACCACTCTGTTTTGCATCATTGGAAATGTAGGACTTGGGACTTCACTGGTGGTCCAGTAATTAAGAGTCTGCCTTGCAGTGCAGGGGACGTGGGTTCGATCCCCGGTCAGTGAACTAAGGTCCCACATGCCGCAGAGAAACTAAGTCGATGCCCTGCAACGACTGAGCCTGCACATTCCTGAGTCCATGAGCAATAGCTTAAGAGTTCATGCACCCCAACAAAGATCCTGTGTGCTGAAACTAAGACGCAATGCAGCCAAATACATAGATAAGGATTTTTTAAAAGCCATAATTCTCAACTTAAAAAAAAAAAAAAAAGAAATTGCATTACTTTTTATTCTGACCAATTAAAGGAAATGCACTGGATTTAATTCCTATCCTCTTACTCCGTTTTAAACCATTTCAACAAACTTTAAAGCTTATGATGATCAAAGCCTCAAGAGTGACATTTCCAGGTTGTGAAAAGGAATCCAAGTTGTAAAAAAAAAAACCAGTAAAGACTCCTTAAGGACACGCCAGCTAATGCGCCCCCTAGTGGTCCCAGTGTGTTAGTCGCTTAGTCGTCTTCGACTCTTTGCGACCCCGTGGACTTCTCCACGCAATTCTCCAGGCAAGAATACTGGAGTAGGTAGGCATTCCCTTCTCCAGGGGATCTTCCGGACCCAGGGATGGAACCTGGGTCTCCTGCATACTAGGCAGATTTTTTTTTTATCGTCTGAGCCACCAGGGAAGCCCAGAAAGAAAGAAAAGTGAAGTCTCTCGGTCATGTCTGACTCTTTGCGACCCCATGGACTGTAGCTGCCAGCCTCCTCCATCCGTGGGATCTTCCAGGCAAGAATACTGGAGTGGGTTGCCGCTTCCTTCGCCAAGGGATCTTCCCGACCCAGGCATCGAACCTGACTCTCTCCACATGACAGTCTGAGCCCACTGGTCCCAAAGGAAAGTCAAAGCCTCACCTGCAGGTGGCGCTGGTACAACCGAGGCCTTCAGCTCAACTTCATCTTCCGGGGAAGTTATGACTCTGTTCTCGCCAGCAGACACCATGAGTTGTTTCACTGAAAGTTAATTAGAAATAGTATATTTCATCACATACCTTAATGATGCTACATTACTGTCCTATAAGAGACTTTTTTCGTATCCATGAAATAAAATAACACATTTCTGTAATAGTTCTTCATCTGACTCTATCAAGGATACTTTTTCCCCTTTGGCTAGTAACTGAACTGTACCCCATATTAGGCTACAAAGTAGATCTCATTAGTTTAAAACTGTCTATGTGAGTAGACACTGTGGGGAAAATAATGCTTCAGGCTGACTGGGCAAGGTTGTCAGTGACAAGAGTTGTATGAAACAGGTGGGATACTGTGGATCGGGGCTATTTTTTTCTCTTGCTACCAGCTTTGCTTGACTCTCTGGTAGGTGCTATTTTTAGTCATAAAAAGATGGAATGTGATCATAAGTGTTTCTGATATTATTCATACACCACTCAGTTCTTCTGATAGTAACCCCATGCACTGCTGCAATGGCCTTGCTCTTAGAACATTTCCAGGAGAAAATCCAGGCAACCTCAATGGTAAAAAGGCAGTAGACACATCCATTCTTACTAAATCAGCATTCAGAACAATGGTTCCTTGCTCTATAGCCAAGATTACATTGATACAGTCAATTGACTGGACTCAACAGGACGTCAGCCTCACTTGTAAAACACAATTGAGATAGGTCAAGATATCACATAGAGAAAAGCAAAGATTTAAAAAAAAAAAAAAAGCTGAGTGCTCTCTAGAGGTCCCAGCTACTTGGAGATGTTAGAGGGACACGTGGCTCATTTAAATCCACTTTTCTCCTCCTGGTCTGTATTCAGTCCCTTGAGTGCCTTCCTAGACCAGCTACAGAGGGTTCGCGGCCCTCTCTGGCTCCTCTTCCCTGTCACTGACTCTGTGAGAAAGATTAGCAATTCTGAACTAAGAAGGGACACTGGTTCCAACCCCTCACTTTAGAAACTGAGCCCTAGGAAGGCAATGTGAGTTGCCCAAGGTTATGTGCATCATTAGCAATAGATATTTAACTAATTTAAATGTATTCATCTCAACAGTCACTTATTTACCAGATTAAACACTGCCAAGGGCTTTCAAATGATGAATTCATTTCATCCTCTAAGCTCTCTAGGAACAGGTGCTATTAGAACCCAAGGATGCTAATTCCTAGGACAGCTTCCTTTTCATTATAGTACTATCCAGCATCTCCTCCACCATTGTCCCCGTCTCTACTGAAGCTCAGGATCAAAGTAAATAACCAAAGAAGAGAGTGAAAGTGAAGACGGCTCAGTCATGTCCAACTCTTTGCAACCCCTAAACAGTCCATGGAATTCTCCAGGCCAGAATACTGGAGTGGGTGGCCGTTCCCTTCTCCAGGCGATCTTCCCAACCCTAGGATAGAACCCAGGTCTCCCACATTGCAGGCAGATTCTGTGCCCGCTGAGCCACTAGGGAAGCCCAAGAATAAACTGGAGTGGGTAGCCTATCCCTTCTCCAACAGATCTTCCTGACCCAGGAATTGAACCAGGGTCTCCTGCATTGCAGGCAGATTCTTTACCAACTGAGCTACCAGGGAAGCCCAAAAGAAGAGAGGGGAATCCTGAAAGGAGATCACCCGCAGAAAGGCTCGGGAAGCATGACAAAAGCCTCTAGTAACTTCTTGAGTATTAAATCTAATGGGAGTTTTTCAGTCCTCCTGTAACACACAGCCCCCTCATCACTCGGCTTCCAACGTGGAACCCTCTCCTCTCTCCTTCCGTCAGTCCATGTCTGCTTTCTCTCTCTCCTACCTCTCAACCATGATCATCTGGTCAGCTCCGTGGGCTCCTTCTGCTCCCCCAGCTCCTAACACAGGGCAACCCCAATGCTCCACCCCTCAGGCCTCTCCCCAGCTCACCTCCCTACTCTCCCTGGACAGCCTTCAATGATCACCTCTCCACCAGTGACATCTAGCTCTTTATCTTCAGCCCATCTACTCAGCTAATTTTCAGTTCCAGCTGTTTATATACCTCAGCCTCCTCTTTGCTCCCATGGCAGTCTCTCACAGCATATTGTATGAGATACTGTATTGCCATATTGCTTGCCATATTGTATCAAACCATCTATTTATCTGTTAGACTGGTCCGCTCATAGACTCATGGAGGGAAAAGACAATATCTATTCATTTTTTTAATTCCCAGCACCTAGCAATATTTCTGGCAAACAACAGATGCTTAACAACGTACCCAGAGGGAATGAGCAAATTTTAAAAGTTGTCGCTACTATGACTATGGCATTCATAGTATGTGAATATAGAATATAGCATGAATACAGCATGTCTTCAGCACATTTCTTCCAGGTGTGTTTTTTAACTTACCTGGCCTGGGAGCAGTAGGAGCAGATCTGGGTTGCTCGGATGGGATGGTGCTGGTGGAAAGGGTTGGAATGCTATGCTCTCTGCTCCACGGGGTGACTGTGAGAACCGGGCTCTTCTCCACAGTGGCCGGGCTGACCTCCAGGCTGGCTGGAGGGGGATCATGGGATGGCACTAGGACCTAGGCGATCAATTACAAGGATAAGTTGTCAGAGGGGAAACAAGGTTGGATAGAGCCAGGTCAGTAAAACTCAGGCTAATAAGACAGGGGACCAAAAGGTGGAGTTGGAGTGTGAAATCCACAGAAAGAAAAGCTGTAACTCAAACATTAACTGGAGAAGGGGGCACTGGGGTTTATTGAAAACACAGCTACTCACTTCTGTGGTCCACTTAGCCACATAAAAGAAGGTGAAAGGTGTTAATACTTGGTGGGGGAAAAGAACACAGTTAACCTATGATCCTTTATTTTTTAATGGAAAGTCTTAAAGTGTTTAAGACAATTACAAAGACAGAAAAATACGGAAACTTTGAAAAGAAACATACACCAAAGCGGAAAAAAAAAACCCACTTCTGATAATATCACTACTTAAAAGACTGTTTAGCAATTTTTAATGGTTGAGATTATAATACACAGTCAATTCAATCCAGCTTTCCTTACTTACTCTAACCTAAGCACTGATATCTTAAATAACATTTTTTTTTTAATAAAGAAGTCTTAATTGGTTTATGTTCCTTTATCTTCTGATGCGCCCTCTTGTACCTTGAAATACACTAAATTCTCCCACGACCTGTCCTCCAGTCACTACTGCCAGCTGCATTTGGCTTCCCCTGATCAACTCGCTCACTGCATCTCACCCAGTCCTGACCTTTCCCAAGCAAGCAGCCTCTGGACTCAAATGTTCTCCCCACAGGGCAGCCTCTGAGTCTGCCTCCCTGAGCTCCTGCTCTTAGCACTTGAACCTTCTCTGCCTCGGTATGTCTTCTATCCTAAAGGTCCCCATTCTTTTCACCTGTGTTTTTCATGGAAAGTTCCATACAGTTTATGTCCTCTCCTTAGTATCTCGCTCCCCCAATCCAACCGATTCATGTCACTAGTGAATTTCTAGCAACCTCAGAACCTGTTGGGTCTTGAAGAAACTGCAGGGGGTTGAGAATACATCATCCCCAAATAAGACACTCCGGCAAACTGATTATTTTGAATTAAAAGTACTTGGAAAACTGTCAGTGTAAAAAGAACACTCTGACCCCTCTTCTGTCCCCCTGAAAGCAAGAGACAAATCTCCACGGGAAAGGGACCTTTCCTTTCAAGGATTATCTACAACTTAATGCAGCTCAAAAAAATTTAACTGTGACTGTAGGGGGAAATTTGTATTTCAGTGGAAAATAAAGCATTGTACCAGGAGGATAGAAGGTAACCTTTTCACCAGAGAGAAGAAATTGAGGGCTGAGAAGGCTGAATAAACAAACCTTGAGTTAAAACAACAGGCCCAAAATAGAGTCGCTTATTTTGTCCCCAAAGCATGATTTACGGTTTCAGCTCTCCCAGAAACGGAAGCTTAAACCAGTCAATCAGGAATAATCTTAAGATAATCTGCTTGATAAACTCCCACTGCCCCTTAAAGGAAAGTAATCTTGCAATAATCAACCCACTTGCCTGCCTTGTATAATCTTCTTGTTTCCAACTCCCTTCTGCCTAAAAATGTCTTTCATTTTGTACAGCTCCTCAGAACTCCTTTCTATCTGCTATACTGGATGCTGCCTGATTTGAATGCATTTTTTAAAATATATTTATTTTAATTTATTTATTTGGCCATGCTGGGTCTTAGTTGCAGCATGTGAATTCTTAGTTGCAGCATGTGGGATCTAGTTCCCTCACCAGGGATCAAACTCAGTCCCTTTGTACCGGGAGCATGGAGTCTTAGCCACTGGACCACCAGGGAAGACCCTGAATGCATTTTTGTTCAAACTCTTAAAAATATTAATATGCTTCAGCTTAATTTTTTAACAGATACTTATCTTTAACAGATATTTTGTCACCAATTTACTGCCCCAAGCCTAAACCTCTTCCTCTTTGGCTTGTCAATTCTTCACAGATCTATTGTTTCTTTGTTCAAAAAACAGAAAGCTTTCCTTCTTTGGTCATGTCTCATATTTTTATGGGGTCTCCTACACATGAAAAGTAAATTTGCTTTTCTCCTATTAACCAGGAGAAAAAAAAACTTAGAAGAAAAAATTTTTTTCTGCTCCTACAAAACCTACCACAAGAGATTTGCAAAGCCTCTGTCTATACATGCTGCATTATATGGGCTGGCTCTGGAAACGTTTAAAAAACCCTCATTCATCTTAGAGACCAGTAGAGGCAACTCAAGGGAGAAGCGCTAAATCATCACTAGGTGGCTGACTTGTGAAGGCAAAAGAACTATTTGCTCTTTTAAACAGTCTGGTCACGAGGCCCCAAAAGAGGAACAAGATGTTAGGTCTGGAAGGTTCTGAGAGCCATCTTTCTTGCCAATACCTTAACAGGTGCCCTTAAGAAGAACCTTCTCGTGTCCTCCACCTAATGAGGCCGTTGCTTAGTTGCTAAGTCGTGTCCGACTCTTGGTGACCCCATGGACTGTAGCCTGTCAGGCTCCTCTGTCCAGGGGATTTTCTGGGAAGAGTACTGGAGTGGGTGGCCATTTCCTTCTCCAGGGGATCTTCCCTGATCCAGGGAGGCGCCTCCTGCATGGCAGACGGGCTCTTCACCACTGAGCCTGGCTCCAAGGTGAACTCAGCCCTTCCCGTCACACACACACCAGCCACACCCACCTCTTTCCCAGAGCTGTTGCCGGCTTGCCCGTGGAGCTGAGAAGCCTCTCTCTCCACTTCTTCTCCTGGAGGTGGGGCAGTGACCAAGGGAAGCAACAACCTCTCCGGAGAGGGTTTCGGGGCCGGGGTCCAGGCCGACTCATTCAGCTTGTGGAGCCCTGGGTCCTCCGGCTGCTTGTCCGCTGGTGCTGTGGGGCTGTCTCCAGCAGAGGAGTTGAAGCCTCCCTCACCTCCGGGCAGCAAGCCCCAGTCCGTGAACTCGGCGCTCTCCCGGGGCTCCTGCTTGCGGAGCGGCTGGAAGAGGTTCTGCTCCAGCTCCCTGTAGTCATCCGAGTACTCAGACATGTCCAGGCCCCGATCCGTGCCCAGGAAGGGCAGGTCCTTTCTGATATCCTCAGGTGAGTCCCCCCAGATTCCCGACGGGGCGCCCCTGTTCAGCATCACCTCCCCGTAGTCCAGCAGCGGTGCGGGCCTCTGGGCGGGCCTGAGCACAAAGGTCAGGTAAGACCTGATGGAGCCCATCTTCTTGGGCTCGCAGCTCTCTTTGTGCGGGCAGCTCACCAGGTAGCAGCGGCCCTCAAACCACCAAGCCAGGTCGCAGCTGGACAGGTCGCAGCAGGCTGATGTGCAGTCCCCCAGGGGGGTGGTCTGAGGCACCGGCATGATTTTGCTAGTTTCCAAGTTAGGAGAGATGATGGCATTGGAATACGTCCTCCCCTCGCTGCACTGCGTCCAGGCACAACCTGCAAACATTCCAGCCACCAATAAGGAAGCCAGGCAGGTCACTTCTGGCAAGCAAATAAACCACCAGCATCTCCTACAGGAAGTCCGCTGCCTTATCATACAGCCCGCCAATCAACACCCCCATCTGTACCCCTGTCCTCGCACCCTTCCACCCCAACCCATCCATCCACAGATTCTTCCATCTGTCCATCTTACCTTCCATCTTCTCTCTTTATATGGTGCTACTCCACTTACTGAAGAGAGGCGTTCTTTTCTATGTGTGTATCGCTTTTACACTGTATGTGACATTTTGTTCCTCACCCAAAATCCAGTTATAAAGGTTTACTTCAGGAACAACGTCATACTGTTGCTGTTAATTGAATTTTTAAATATCTCAGCTTATTCTGATGACAGGGAATTATCAAAAGAGAGAAAAAACTCATCCTAAATATAGGTCTAGAACAACTAGCTTTAAGCCGATTCTAAATAATGAACCACAAACTTTGCCAACTGGCAAATCAGTAGGCAGAAGTGTGGTGCTACCTAAGTGTGATCTGCAGACACAGGGGGGCAGGCCATGATAAGAGAATCTGGGGCTTTTAGAAAACTTGGTAGCAATCTGTCATTCCCTGGCACCCAAGGACAAAATCACTTTTCTCCTTTTGTATGTTGTAAAACAATCAGATATTGGAATCTAAAAGATGGTACAAATGAACCTGTCTACAAAACAGAGTCATAGATGTAGAAAACAAATCCAGTTACCAAGCGGGGGAAGAGAGGGAGGGATACACTCAGAGACTGGGATTGACATACCCACAACTAATATATATAAAACAGATACCTATTAAGAACCTACTGTATGGTGCAGGGAACTCTACTCAATACTCTGTAATGACCTATGTGGCAATAAAATCTAAAGAAAGAGGGGATATATGTGTTAACTGATTCACTCTGCTCTAAAGCAGATACTAACAACATTGTAAATCAACTACACTCCAATAAAAATTAATATTAAAAAAAGATAAAGAATGTTGCCTACCATTCGGTTCTACAAGGATGAAGTCACTGCCCACTGCAGTCACTAACAGACAGTGTACCCAGAAAGGAATTCAGGATGAAAAGCAGGATGAGGCACTCTGTGCTTTGGAAAAACAGGCCCCTCAGATAGTTGGACACATGTCCAGGAAGAATTTTAATGAGCTCAGATTCTTGCATCTTCCCGTACATAGAAAAGCACTAAAATCGTCAGCTGAGATACCTGTTCCTTGTGACTAGCAGCAGTGGTGTATCAAGAGGTGTGCTTGACTGCACGCATTCTCCTGCCCCAAATCATATACATACGGGCTTCTTCTTCCAGCTTTTCAGAGCAGTTCCCTCAGACCTACTGAGACGCTGTTGCCTGGACTATAGTCCTCAGGAAGGTCCCCAAATAAAACTGAAACCTACAACTCTTGCATTGCATGTTTTTCTTTCAGTAGACAACTTGTTGTTGATATTTTACCAAAGAGTCTGTCTGTGGTGGATTGGAAATAGAAACAAATTGGTCCCTCATCACATATAGTTCCAGGAATGCAGTTCTGCTGAACTCCGAAGAGCAAAAGATCTTTCTAGTGAGTGCTCATCACTGATCATTCTCTTAATAACTGTTACATTTTTCATAATGACAGTTAGAGATGACTTCTAACTGGAGGTAAGAAAAATGGTTAAACACAGTACAAGAATTCATGTTGTTTGGGACTTCCCTGGCAGTCCTTTGGCAGGGGCACAAGTTCCATCTCTGATCAGGGAGCTAAGACCCCACATGTCTCCCAACCAAAAAACCAAAACATAAATGAGAAGCAACACTGTAACAAATTCAACACAGACCTTTAAAAAATGGTCCATAGCAAAACAAGAATCATTTCTTTTTTTCACCTGTATACATATCATCACTATTATAAATTTTTAAGAATCATTCAGTGCCAAATATTGACTCAATATTAGTCTAACTGGTCTCATCCAATAAGAATTAGATATAAATATATATCTTTCCCAGTAAATAAGCAGGCAAACTGCTTTACTTCAACTGAAATGATATTTTCTCAAACCAAAGCTACTTTTTAAAAAAATCACTTTAATAGTTTTAGCCTTTTATTTTCGAAAGAAAAGCTTAATCTTTTATCAGATATGGAGAGGGGGAAATACTCTGTGCTGAACATGATAAAACAATCAAGGTCAAGAGATGATAAAAGGGATAAAATAGGTAGGTAATCTACAACTCCCAGCTCTACTTTCAAAAATACTGTCTTTACTTGTGAAGATATCACTGCTGCTGCTGCTGCTAAGTCACTTCAGTCGTGTCCGACTCTGTGCGACCCCATAGACGGCAGCCCACCAGGCTCCCCCGGCCCTGGGATTCTCCAGGCAAGAACACTGGAGTGGGTTGCCATTTCCTTCTCCAATGCATGAAAGTGAAAAGTGAAAGTGAAGTTGCTCAGTCGTGTCTGACTCTTAGCGATCCTATGGACTGCAGCCCACCAGGCTCCTCCGTCCATGGGATTTCCCAGGCAAGAGTACCGGAGTGGGCTGCCATTGCCTTCTCCCAAAGATATCACTACATCCCTTTAAAAGAAGCAGCCTTTAAATGAAGACCCAAGCTAGAAATTTCTTTCAAACACAATTGGCAGGATACATTATCCCTTGAACAACTGAACAATCCTTTTGAAAAATATGAACTGAACAATCCTTTTTGAAAAATATGGTTCATAAGAACTATCATGTTTCATTTCTGGCTTTGGATACCAGAAGCTTAAAAGTCAACGTGTAAAACTGTGTCAAAGAAACCATTAAACATGAAAAAGGCTGTGATCCTAGAACAAGCAAATTGTTACATGTGGTTGAGAAGCTTGGCAGAAGTCTTCAACAAAAAACTTAAAGCAGTTTTCCCTCAGGTTGGAGGTGGTGGTCTCCAGAAACCTCTGGGACAGATCATCATTTTGTTCTGCAAAAAATCACCTGAATGGGCTGTTTAGATACACATACCTTAAGAGTGGATCTGAATATTAAATAAGTTTGAGAAGGTGGGTATCCCAACAACTAAACCATCTATTAGACTCACTCAAGAAAGTTCCTGAAGCGACAGAAGAACACTCACAGGTTTGTCCCCTCTACAAATCCCCAGTCCAATCCATGAACATAGTAAGCACTCCATGGTTGTTGACAAGTCAACAAAATCAATGGTTAGCATCTTGTCAAAGGCAAAGAGGATAGAGAGAAAAGCCAGACAAGCCCTAAATAACATTACTGGGGCTCAGTTAACCCAAGAATTTTGAATAAATGAAAAACACCCCATAAGAAAATGACAAAAAGCAGTGAAAAGGTAGGGATTTGAGAGAAAAAAAAAAGGGGGGGCTCAAACTTTAATGACAGCATTTTCCAGAGTACAGAGTACATCAAGCATGGAATAAAGGATCATTTTGTTTTGTATACCAAGCAGTGGTGAGTTTAATAAGATGGACGTTTGGTGTGAGGAGAGTAATATGGAGGAAATGATAAAGCTTCTCTGACTATAGTATTTCCTCAAGTGGCCCTTGTATGACCTAAGACTGTGCTTCTTCAAATTTAGATGCTTCAGGCTCCTGAGTCACACCCATTAGGAGTTCTGATTCAGTAGGTCTGGATGGGGCCTAAGAAGACACATTTTAACAAGGGTCACTCCCAGATAAACCTCGGTGTGGTTTTACCGCACTGTGACAAACCCTGGATATAAAACCAGTTTCCCTAGCCATATGTCCATCCTCGGGCTTCGGTAAGTTCAAAGGGGTCTGGCTGGCCTAGCTGGGGCATGGATCACCAGAGCTGATGCTGACCAAGGATTTTAAGCCATGGTGTGTCCACAAGAAGTAAACAGACCATGTGAAAATAAAGATTTAAGATAGAAAAAAGCCTGTTATTTGCTTTCCAAAAAAGATCTACTATGTGGTTCTTTGAAATAAATACATGAAGTTTTCCCAGTATATATGAAATGTGATTTTCTTTTCCCCAAAATAGTCATGACAAAAAAGTTAAATGCCTGTTTCCAGAAACCACTTCTGCACGAGGTCTTCCTTTTTATATGTGAAATAAGTCTGTTGGAAAGCAAACGCACGGCACCTTCATCTCCTCAGGTTGATCTGAGTTGCTTAAGTCAGAGAGGAAGTTCAAGGGTGAGGCTGGCATCTCCAGGGTAACGGTCTCCTACCTGTAAAGGTCACCAGCAGCAGCAATGAAGCGAGTGCGCCTGTGGGGGGCGCCATTCTGCCTCACGCAGTGGGTGCAGGCCGGCTGCGTAGACAGCCCCGAGAGGTCTTGGCTGCGGGCTTCCTTTGTGTTTCTTAGGAGCCAGATTTGGCCTCAGAACTTCAAAGGAAAAACAGAAAAGAGACAGGAAGGAAGAAAAGAATAGGTAAATGCAGAAACACACAAAGTCATCTCTATCATTTATTCATGGCAGTGGGAAGCCTATCTTGGTAACACCCCAGGGTCACAGTGGGGTTCAGGGCAGGACACCCCAAGATGTGCCACTCTGGCATGTGGATTATTTCAAGATGAAAACAAAGTCCAAAGGACTCAGGATGAAACTCTGTCCGTCCCTCTGACTGCCGAAAAGGATTTAGACAGAGGACCTGTTCGAGGAAGGCAGCTATCACCATGAATAAATGCAGTATCATATGAGCTAGATGTGGCAGACATGGAGGAACCTAGCAAAGTCTGCCTGTTAAAACTCTGTGGGTCCCACTGTCTCCTTAGGACATGGCAAACACCCATTTTCCAAACACTGGCTCTTTTTCATCTTCCTGTGAATTGCCTTCCTTCCCTTTGAAGTCCCAGATCCCTACCTGCTTCTCCTTGGTCCAGGAGGACAAATATACCTCATTTATCTGAAATTATCTGAAATACCCTCATTTTATCTGGAATCTCTGACATTATGTGGATTTCTTATTAAATTGCAAATTTAATAAGCAATTAAATTTGGTTTTCTCCTGTTAACCTGTCTTATGTCATTATAACTATTTGACCAGTCACACACACACAGAGGACCCTTCCTGACAACCATTTCTCAGGCAAACCATCCACCTGAAGTTTGTTTAAACAGAAAGGACAGTTCCTAAGAAGGGGCAAAGGGTTTCTCATGCTCTCTCCCCTTATTAGCCCAAACCTAGGCAATAAAAGAGAACTGGGGTCAGAGGCTTGAAAGAAGGCAAGGCGAAGCCCTCTTTCAGAAACGCTACATCCTCAATGCACACGATGACAGAGAGGCAAGATTGTCCAGAAAACACACAGACCTCACTAAATGCCTTCACAAGTGACTCAGCAGCAATGCACTAAGACTGTCAGGAAGTTTTAAAACATCTTAATGTATATTCACTTATAGTTCCTTTTTATATATGCCCAAGAATGACCGAGGAGAAAAATCTCCCTGGAGCAACCTCCCCAAAATCTCTTTCAGAGTGTAGAAACAGTTTACAGGATAAGAAAGGGATGTGCTATGGTATAATTGACAGGATTTTTTTTTTTTCTTCCTTTGTGGTATTTAAAATAACGATGCATCTTCTAATCACTAGCATCTTAGATTCAATGATCTAGAGCAATACGAGCATCTTGTTTCTTGTTTTTGCCTGGCACTTCCTTCAGTAGGATCTTCACAATAACCCAGGTGGCATTATTATCAATGCTTTCAATAATATGAAGATGGTGAAACTGAGGCTCACCAAAGTTCACTGATTTGCTCAAGGGTGAGGAAGATCCAGTATAAGGAAGGTCTGGACTCGAAGTGCTTGTTACTGTAACAAGGCTCCCAGGAGCAAGCACAGCTAGATAAGGGCTTCCTAATGAGTGTTCCAGAGCCTTGCCGTGAGCTGCAAATTGATACGCTATGGTCAGCTAGAGTTCAGTTCAAGTTCACATCACTCTCTCCCACCCATCCCTCATTCCCTCCCCAAGCACACTTATACTCAGGCTTTTGGGAGAGAAAAAGACACCTTACTTTTCCTCTTCCCGTCCCCTTTCCAGAAGCATCTCATTCAGAAACTTACAAGGGGAGCAGGGATGACAAAGAGTGGGACACAACCCAGCAGAGGCCTCCCAACTCGCCATTTAAGTATGATGTGGTATCTGGGGGAGGTGGAAGGGGGTTACTGGCAAAACAAAACATTTCGTGATGTGCTGGCTGTCCTTTATTCAAGGGAACACAATCCATGGTCTGAGGGAGTAGAGGGCATCTAAGCAATGGACCACTCTTAGATTTGGGGCAAGAATGAGTTTTATTGAACATCAGAAGCAGCATCATCGAAATAGGGCACAACAGACTGGGAGGTCAGAGATTTCCTTACAAGGCGAGCAGGTCCTGTTTTCTAGGGTGAGGTGCTAGTCGTGTCCAACTCTTTATGACCCCATGGACTGTAGCCCGCCAGGCCCTCTGTCCATGGGATTCTCCAAGCAAGAATACTAGAGTGGGTTGCCATGCCCTCCTCCAGGGGATCTTCCCAACCCAGGGATCGAACCCACATCTCTGGCATTGCAGGCAGATTCTTTACCGTCTGAGCCATGAAGGAAGCAAGCTGAGCTGGAGGCTTGCAACTGGTGTGTGTGAGGGCTCCTTGACAAGCATCTCCCACATGTGCATATGGACTGTGGTTTAGATTTGGGATGTGGACCGGGCCACTGGGGCAGCTTCCTTTTCATACATTCTAATACGTGAATTAGCTTTATCAGTGGGTGCTCAGTCACTCAGTCGTGTCCGACTCTTTGCAACCCCACGGACTGCAGCCCACCAGGCTCTCCTGTCCATGGAATTTTGCAGGCAAGAATACTGGAGTGGGGAGTCATTTCCTTCTCCAGGGACTCTTCCTGACTCAAGGAGCGAACCGCGTCTCCCACGTCTTCAGCATTGGCATGAGGATTCTTTACCACTGAGACAGAGAGGAAACCGGAAAGGACAAGGAGCCTACAAACACAGCCAAACCAGGAATCCTATGGAAGAAGGGTTGGGGAATCGCTGGACCTTGCTTTGAGTCTTTCTCGAGAAACAATTCAAACCACAAGAAGGCCTCCCACTGAACTGCAGTGGTGGCTGTCACTGACCACTTGGAACAGGTTGCTGCTCAGCCTACAATCATCACTGGCCAGTGCCCAGTAAGGAGAGAGGGGCGCCTCCCTGGCCCCCATGTTACTGAGCTGAGTCACGTCAAAAGACCAGAAAGGAACCACAGTGAAGGTGGCCGTGGTTAAATTCAGGAGGTTGTTTCTGTGTTAATGTTTCCGTGTGTCAGGATAACAGAGGCCATATGAACACGAGCTTCCATAAGGTGAAGCAGAGAATGTGAACACTCAGAGTCCCATAAGCTTCAGGCCTAAAAACCCAGAGGAAGACCACCTGCTGGTGCAAACTGTCTGCCACTAATAACTTCCTTTCTCTGAAGCAACGAAAGTGTGGTTTGGGATGGGAAGTGGATAGAAGAAAAGATTGGCCATATCCCATTTGCGGTGACTGACCGTGCCCTAAAAGGCAGGAGAGCAACTGGTCCTCCAGGGATGGCATTCAGCCTGCTGCCAAGACACTGCCCAGAAGAGCAGAGTTGCTATCAGCCAGGGGTGGTTGGCTGAGAACCCCATGGATCAAGACCAGGCCCCTGCCATACCATAGGATAACTTCAGCCAAATTAATAAAAGGTGAATCTCTGAGCAAACATTGCTCCAAAGGCACACAGCCTGGTAAAAGGGCCATGAGACAAATTTCTAAGCCCTTAACCCTGTGGCAGATGCCCTTGTGCAATGTACCTTGCAAACCATATCCTACTTGGAAAGCTCTGAAAAGCAATTATCTTAGAGCCAACTTTCAGTGCTCAGCAAATGTAAGCATCTCCTATTGTCAACCCCTGACCTGCCCCTTGAGAAATCTGTATGCAGGCCAGGAAGGAAGAGTTAGAACTGGACTTGGAACAACAGACTGGTTCCCAAAAGAGAAAGGAGCACGTCAAGGCTGTATATTGTCACCCTGCTTATTTAACTTCTATGCAGAGCACATCATGCGAAAGGCTGGGCTGGAGGAAGTACAAGTTAAAATCAAGATTGCCAGGAGAAATATCAATAACCTCAGATATGCAGATGACAGCACCCTTATGGCAGAAAGCAAAGAAGAACTAAAGAGCCTCTTGATGAAAGTGAAAGAGTGCCGGGAGCCGTTATGGGGGGTCCCGCCCGTGACGAGGTCATAAAGAAAATACCGGGCAGGCAAGGCCGTCTGGGACCCCATCCATGACGAGGTCACGAGGAAAAAACCTGACAGGCAAGGCCGTCTAGGATGAGGGACCCTCCAGGTTGGCCTCAGCCTCTACCCCACCCTGTATCCGCTCCCCTTTTCTGCTGTTGTTCTTGCTTGCCCTGTTGCAGATTCTTGTGTTGCCTGCCGAGAGCTCTCCTGCTCCTCTTTCACTGAATAAAGACCAACTTAAAACCCTAATTAATAAATCTTCTGGATGCTGGTACCCTATGAAGGGGCCAGAGATGAAGGAAATGCTTCCATTCAAACATTTTGCTGGCATTCTGGCTTGTTTGATAAATGTGTGATCTCATTGCACAAAATGCTCTTGATTGTTCTAAACATCCTAAGCACAGTACGCTAACAAAAGAAACTATTAAGCATAGGCCCCTTCATGGGGTGAGAAAAGCTCCACAAATATGATAGCCACAAATGTGCCTAATAGAAAATACTTTAGATAGAGATTAGCTGGCAACTTCTTGCAGGTGGTTAACTTTTAGACTAAGAGCCTGTTTTGTGCCATATCTGCTGTTTCTACAGTCCTTCGCATTTCTGTTCTGTAAAAATGTAATCCTATCTAGTTCCCATAGAGATGACGCTTATTAGAAAGAAAATAGATTAATTATAAGAAAAACAGGGTCGGCTACTGAAGTTGCTTAAGTCACACCAGGTGCAAGCCATAAAATGTTAGCAGGCCTGAAGGCCAAATGATAAGAAAGACTCTTGTGAACGAAAAAGTATGTGGGTGACATCCAGTTTCTGTTGAAGGTCAAGTTGCTGTAATGTTTTGAGATGCCCTGTGTGTAAGCAATATGCACTTTCCCCAAAGATGTTGTTAAGGGTATAAAGGGGCACTGCAAAAATAAACTTCAGACTCAGCCCCGAGCTTTGTCTCACTCTCTCTCTCATTCGCCGACGCCGTTCATCCTGAGGGTTCCCCTGGATCCTGCTGGGGCTGGACCCTGGCAAAAGAGGAGAGTGAAAAAGCTGGCTTTAAACTCAACATTCAACAAACTAAGATCATGGCATCTGGTCCCATCACTTCTTGGCAAATAGATAAGGAAACAGTGGAAACAATGGCAGACTTTATTTTTTGGGCTCCAAAATCACTGCAGATGGTGACTGCAGCCATGAAATTAAAAGATGCTTACTCCTTGGAAGAAAAGTTATGACCAACCTAGACAGCACGTTAAAAAGCAGAGACATTACTTTGCCGACAAAGGTCTATTTAGTCAAAGCTATGGTTTTTCCAGTGGTCATGTATGGATGTGAGAGTTGGACTGTGAAGAAAGCCGAGCGCCGAAAAATTGATGCTTTTGAACTGTGGTGTTGGAGAAGACTCTTGAGAGTCCCTTGGACTGCAAGGAGATCCAACCAGTCCATCCTAAAGGAGATCAGTCCTGGGTGTTCATTGGAAGGACTGACGGTGAAGCTGAAACTCCAATACTTTGGCCACCTAATGCAAAGAACAGACTCATTTTGGAAGGCCCTGATGCTGGGAAAGATTGAAGGCAGGAGGAGAAGGGGACGACAGAGGATGAGATGGATGGATGGCATCACCGACTCAATGGACATGAGTTCGAGTAAACTCTGGGAGTTGGTGATGGACAGGGAGGCCTGGTGTGCTGCAGTTCATGGGGTCACAAAGAGTCAAACATGACTGAGCGACTGAACTAAACTGAACTGACGGTCAACACTGTCTATAAGGTTCCTTCAGCACATTAATATAAGCAAACAATGGATCTCCATTTCTTCAACATTCAAAGGTATATGGACTTCATGTTATCAAGTCTTCTCTGCTCTAACAATTTGCAGGTTTTGCAAGTATTCTTGATATTTCTGGCCTGATCTTATTCTTTAAATATATATATATAGCACCTCATGGATTAAATCATATTTTGACATATATTTTCCCCTTTGATCCCTATAACCACTCTCTCTGAGATAGGAGGTTTTATTATCCCCACTTTACACAAAAGGAAACTGAGTTTTGGGGTCAGTCTTGAGACTCTGGATCTCAAACCTGCCCGGTAACTGCCCCAGTTCTCCTCCACAGTTTCGGAAAGTAAGAACATTCTACTCTGAGTAACTGAAGAAGACCTCTTTCACTTATTATTCAATCTCTGAACTGCTGGATTCTCTTGATAGAGTCTTGCCCTCTCAACTGCTTGCCTTGCCTACCTTCCTGTGGTTTTATGTTCTCATTAAATGGAAAGAAAAGTATTAAAGAATTCACAGAGAAGGCCTCACTAGCTTCCTAAAAATTTCAATCAAAGGCAGCATTGAATCTGAGAGGTAAAATAGCGCTTTTAAAATAAGGCTTAACAAGTTCAAAAGGCTATAAATAGTACAAATCCATAGATCCTTACATAAACTCTGCACGGATCAACTTTATACACGTGAAGATCTGAAAGAAATGCCCCTCCCAAGGTGAAAACTGGTGAGAATAATTTTTATTTCTTCCTTTTGATGATTTCTTGTCTCTCCCTTTCTTCCTTCCTCTCTTATCTGTAAATTCTATTTTTTAATACACTAAATACATCTTCCCTTTGTATTAATAAAATACAATTGCATATTCATTTTTAAAGAAGGCTTAGGGGACTTCCCTTGTGGTCCAGTGACTGACTCCACACTCCCAGTGCAGGGGGCCTGGGTTTGATCCCTGGTCAGGGGACTAGATACCACATGTAGCAACCAAGAGTTCACATACTGTAACTAAGACCCAGTGCAGCCAAATAAGTAAATAAATATATTTTTTTCATTTCAAAAATAAAGCAAGTTTTGGTTGTTGTAACAGAGCATTTTTTTTTTTTTTTTTAAGTTACCAAGATGCATGTAAAAGGGCTATTTGTGATTCTTAATGTGTCTGGTCTGATTTTGTTCTTAAGTGTCACCATCTCTGAGCTTCCTGTCATGCATAACCATCCAAAAAGCCTCACACCAACTGTCCTTTGTCTTTGGGTGATGGTGATGATGTCACTGACTCAGAGGTGACATAAGGCTCAGGGATGGGGTCAGAGAATGAATGAGCTTTAGGAATGCAGTGAGCTCAGAGACAGCACAGAGATGCATCAACAAGTAATGATGGAACACATCTCGTCCTGGCCAAGGAAGGGAGGAGGGTCAAGGAAGCAGGAAGAGTGAGGCTCAAAGATTTCTGCTGTCTGTTCAGTGAGTTTCCTCCCCTTATTTCCTGGTAACAAAATTTCAGGTAATTATTTGGGACACAAGGGTACCCAGTTAAAAGACTATTTCCCAACACCCCCAGAAGCCCCATGGGATTATGTGTGATTAAGCTCTGCTCAGTGAGATATTAATATGAAGGAATTGCTGGCTAGGACTTCCAGAAAAAGCCCCTTTTGCCCTCCTCCTCTTTCTTTCTTCCTGCTAGCTGAAAGAGGACCCGAGGGTTAACGCCCCAGCAGCCGTCTATATCCACATAGAGACTCTGAGGAGGCAAGCCAGGTCTAGAAAGATCAAAGGTCCCTGATGATGTGGAGCTGATGTATTGATCCTCAACTGCCAACCTGTGAGTTTTTCTGAGAAGGAGATAAACTTTTACCTCATTTAAGCCACTGCTTACACTGCACTTTCCATTATATGGCACCAGCTGCCATTTTAATCTATAAGTGACATTACTTATGGATTACTTTTTTTTTTTTCAGTTTATGGAATGTAAAATACTTAGATTCAGGTAAGCTCAGTTGCTTCATGGAGATTTCAAATACTATAAAAGTCCAAACCTTTATAAGAGTAATTAAAAAAAATTTATTTTTGGCCATACTGCATGGCATATGAGATCTTAGTTCTATAACCAGGGATCAAACCTGCAGCCCCTGCATTGGAAGTATGGAGTCTTAACTACTGGACCACCAGGGAAGTCCAATAACTTAATCATTTTTAAAGTGGCAGATATGCCCATGACATCTGAAACCATTTATATGAGAGTCAGCATATACTTCCTTATAGGATTAATTAATTTTTCATGTATATTTTCTAATAGACTATAAACTTCTTGAGGAAAGATCATCAATCTTAAAACACAGCTTGACTATATTTTGACTTCAAGTTTACTAATTTCTCATCTACCAACATTAACAATTTTAGGTTTTAAAACAGCTAATATTTGGAATCATGCTGTAATGTATAGAAATATTGATCACTATGTTGTACACCACATTTAAAATAGTACTGGAGGTTAATACTTCAAAAACCAAAGGCATAGAAAAAAAGGTCAGATCTGTGATAGCCAGAGGCAGAGGTTGGGGAGGGGCAACTGCTTGAAGGTGGTCAAAAGGTATAAACTTCTAGCTATAAGAAACATAAGTACTTGGGATGTAATGTACAATGTGATTAATATAATTTATCCTGCTGTATATTATATGTGAAAGCTGTTTAGAGAGTAACTCATAAGACTTCTCATTACAAGGGCTTCCCTGGTGGCTCAAATGGTAAACCATCTGCCTGTAATGTGGGAGACCTGGGTTTGATCCCTGGGTCAGGAAGATCTCCTGGAGAAGGAAATGGCAACCCACTCCAGTACTCTTGCCTGGAAAATTCCATGGATGGAGAAGCCTGGGAGGCTACAGTCCATGGGGTCGCAAAGAGTCGGATATGACTGAGCAACTTCACTGGTTCTCATTACAAAGGGAAAAACATTTCTTTTCCTTTTCCTGTGTGTCTGTATGAGACGATGGATGGTCACTAAACTTAGCGTGGTCATCACTTCATGGTGTCTGAAATTCAAATCATTATACTGTACAAAACTTATATAGTGCTATATGTCAATATATCTCAATAAAACTAGAAGAAAAAACAAAGAAGAATTTAAAATAAAAAATAAAAGGCTAATGTTTAAAGCATTTTAAATAATAGTGTTTCTTTAGGTGAAAACTAGGTAAAGTCACAGATGATTTAGAAATTGCTCGCATGCACGACAAGTAACTTTTCAATCCCACCTGTGAACACAGAAGATACATTTGAAAATGTTTATTTTCAAACCTCAAGGAGCAAATGATTTTTAAAAAATAGAAAATTAAGTCGCATGCAGTTTCTCTTAAAATTTTACCATTAACAACAACCAGTTAAATAAGAAATGAAAGAAAATAACAACAACAAAAACAACAAAAAGGAATATAATAGAAAAGAATAGCAAACAACAAAAAAAATAATAGAGATCTAAGAATGAATTTACAAGATACATGCTTATTTTAAGACAACTTTAAAATTCTGGTGAGAAATACCAAAAAAGCTTAAGTAAATAGACAAAAACATGAGTAAATATTCTTGGACAAAATGATCATATCAGAAATATGATAGTTTTTCCTAAATTGACAAGCAAATTTCTATGTTCCCAATAAAAACAGTGCTGATTGAAATTTATTTGAGCAAATAGAAAACTAGACAAAGATGATTCCTCAGATCACATGGAAGAATCAGTAAGATATGAAGGCCAACAGACTTGAAGAGAAGAGAACTAAGGGGAAGCAAGTCCTACCAGACAGCAAAACATATTATAAAGTAAAAATCATTAAAATGAGATGGTACAGGTATAAAACTAGATCACTGAATGGATAGATATTCAAAAAATGAATCCAAATATTTAAAGGATTATAGGACATGATTAAAAATGTCATCTCAATCAGTGGAGGGGGTAGATTATTAAATAAATGACTCAAAAATAACCATTTGGAAAAAAGTAAGTTGTATCCCTACCTAACATATCATACCAAGATAAATTCCTAATGTATAAATAAGACCATAAAAGCACTATAAGAAACTGTGAGGTTGGTTTTTGATAAGGATGTCAGGACAATTCAATGGGGCAGAGACCAATATATATATATATATTTTTTTTCTACTATCTCATATAATGTATATGGGGTTTCTTTTTGAAATAGTAAATTCATAAATTCTAAAATATACTGTGGTGATGGTTGCTCAAGTTTGTGAATATATGAAAAGCCACTAAATTCTACAGTTTAAATACGTGAATTGTATGATATGTGAACTGTATCTTAAAGCTGCTTTTTTTTTAAATGAAAAGAAACAATGGGAGATTATATTTGTAATCACTGAGTGGGGAAAGCCTAGGTATGAAATGAACTTAGAAATCATTACAGAAAATATGAATAAATCATGTGCCATGCTCTTTGTGATTGAGACCTCATAGACTATAGCCCACCAGGCTCCTCTTGCCCATGGAATTTTTCAGGCAAGAATACTGGAATGGGTTGCCATTTTCCTTCTTCAGGGAATCTTCCTAATCCTGGGATGGAAATCACATCTCTTGCATCTTCTGCATTGGCAGGCAGATTCTTCACCACTAGTGCCACCTGGGAAGCCTGAATAAATCACGTCCACTAACAAAAAAAATGGATAAATAAAATTTTTCATGGAAGCAATACCATTTCTAAAGTCAAACTGTCAACAACATGAGAAACATAAGCTGGAATGGATGAAGCATAAGCTGGAATCAAGATTGCCGGGAGAAATATCAATAAACTTAGATGACACCACCCTTACAGCAGAAAGTGAAGAAGAACTAAAGAGCCTCTTGATGAAAGTAAAAGAGGAGAGTGAAAAAGCTGGCTTAAAGCTCAACATTCAGAAAACTAAGATCATGGCATCCGGTCCCATCACTTCATGGCAAATAGATGGGGAAACAGTGGAAACAGTGACAGAGTTTATTTTGGGGGGCTCCAAAATCACTGCAGATAGTGACTGTAGCCATGAAATTAAAAGACACTTGCTCCTTGGAAGAAAAGTTATGACCAACCTAGACAGCATTTTAAAAAGCAGAGACACTACTTTGCCAACAAAGGACCGTCTAGTCAAGGCTATGGTTTTTCCAGTAGTCATGTATGGATGTGAGAGTTGGACTATAAAGAAAGCTGAGCACCAAAGAATTGATGCTTTTGAACTGTGGTGTTGGAGAAGACTCTTGAGAGTCCCTTGGACTGCAAGGCGATCCAACCAGTCCATCATAAAGGAAATCAGTCCTGAATGTTCATTGGAAGGACTGAAGTTGAAGCTGAAACTCTAATACTCTGGCCACCTGCTGCGAAGAACTGACTCCTTGGAAAAGACCCTGATGATGGGAAAAATTGAAGGTAGGAGGAGAAGGGGACAACAGAGGATGAGATGGTTGGATGGCATCACCGACTCAATGGACATGAGTTTGAGTAAACTCCAGGAGTTGGTGATGGACAGGGAGGCCTGGCATGCTGCGATTCATGGGGTTGCAAAGAGTCAGACATGACTGAGTGGCTGAACTGAACAGAACTAAAGTGGGAAAAATATTTACAGCTTACATAATTTCCCTAACACATAAAAGTGTCCTCTAATAGAAAAGTCCATCAGTAGATACAACATTGAAAAGGAAATATAAATGCATTTTAAATACCTCAAAAGATACTCAATTTCACTCATAAGAAGAGGAATACAAATTAAAGCTAAGAGATACCATTCTTTCATCTATGAGATTGTCACATATGAAAAAACATTCATACTTCACGGTGTGGGTGAGAGTTTGGCTACTCAGACATTCTTATCCTTACTAATGGAAATGGAAACTAGCACAATCTCTATGGAGGACAAAGTGGAACCAAGTACATTTCAGCAGCTCCACCTCCAGGAATTTATTCTACAGAATATACATAACCATTCATGAAATCATATGCACACTAGTTTATTGCTGGGCTGCAATGTTGGTATTAACAAACAGAATGGAAATAACGAAACCTTCATCAGCAGGGAAGTAGTTACATAGATTAAGGCTGCCCATACCCTGAAATTCTCTGCATTTGTGAAGAAGAAAGAGGAATGCCCTCCACGTGCTGGTAATATACCAAGACCTAACAGGGAATGGCAACCCACTCCAGTGTTCTTGCCTGGAGAATCCCGGGGACGGGGGAGCCTGGTGGGCTGCCGTCTATGGGGTCACACAGGGTCAGACACGACTTAAGCGCCTTAGCAGCAACATTACATGACAAAAGCAACTTGCAGAATGGTATAAATGGTATTCACCATTTGTGGGAAAAGAGAATGGGCTGGGGAAAAACATAAACATGAACTTGTTTGAAAATGCATTAACTATCTCTGGAAGAACACAACCAAGAAAGCGTTATTAACACCTGATGATGAGGGAGGGAGCAGGAAGACAGAATTTTTTTCAACAAGCAGTCTTTTGTGCCTCTTGAATCATGTGAATATCTTCAATATTTTACACGTAAATAAATAAGTTTAATATTCTTGCCATTGTGCTCGGCCTGGAGGCTTAGATCTACTGAGCATCAAGACCTCAGTAAATAACACAAGAGGTTCCACGCAGGAAAGGAACCTGAGCATGTAACCCAGAGGGGGATGGGCTATGAGAAAGGCAGCCAGATTTAGCAAAAACAGACACAGGATTTCCAACAGAATGTGAATTTCAGATAAATAACAAATAATTTTTATTATGCAATATTTGGGACATGTCTATACTGTATTTTGTCAGGCAGCCCAATCTATGAGAAAATGCCTGGGCTATCCTGGGCAGCTAGTTAGAACTACAACTAGTATACATCTCTGCTCAGAAGGTCTATACATACAACACTATGGAGAGAAAGAGCTGATATTTATACTTCACCTTAGAAGAAACAGTCTGACCCAGATTCAGACAGTATGCTGACTGCCCATGGGTCTGTGAAATCATTTAAGCTAAGCATGAACAACTTGTTAAGACCACAAGGAGTTACCATCATTTCAGGCAAAGAGGCTTCCCTGGGTGGCTCAGATGGTTAAACCTGCAATGCAGAAGACCCAGGTTCTTTCCCTGGGTTAGGAAGATGCCCTGGAGAACAGAATGGCAATCCACTTTAGCATTCTTGCCTGGAGAATCCAGGCATGGACAGAGGACCCCGGTGGGCTACAGTCCATAGGGTCATAAAAAGTTGGACATGACTGAGTGACTAACACTTCACTTTCAGGGAAAGAACCAACATGAGGGGAAGATCTAGAAAACAAGTCACTGAAAAAAGGGGGTGTATTCATATTTTAATTTGCGACTTTTAAACTCAGTAATCTCTATTTCAGAGAGAGAGAATCACCATGGTTCTCTGTGACAAATGACTTTTCAAAGTCAGCTGACAGATTTCATTTCAGCTGGAGCTGAGTGTATGGAAAAGAGAAAGAAAGAAATCCTGCATATGGCAGCCAAAATCCAACATATCTGATATTTGCTTCCTAACTGCCTTGTTTTTTGGTAAGGTTTGCCCAGAATGATTCTGTGGAGAATAGCAGGAAATATATTATTCATATATTTCTCTTTCCATTTCACTGCAGTTCACTTTTGATCTTAGAAAAAGTCACTGTAGTAGTTGTGACCAATGAACTCAGTTCAACCAAGCAGGAACCATCTCCTGGCCCATGGCAGGTCTCCTAGGATGATGGTGATTGTGTGCATGTTATTGGGTAGGCCAAAGAGTTCGCTTGGGTTTTTCCATAAGATGGTATGGAAAAACTTGAACAAACTCTTTGGCCTACCCAATACACAGACTGGTTCAAATGCTGACTGGAGCCAGTGTTACAAATTCCGGAAATATGCCAGGATAGACATCTTGGGAGAGGAGAGCAAACTCGTCACAAGACCTTCCATGTCCCCCTCTTCCCAGTCTTCTTTCCAACATCCACAACCTCCTCTACCCTGACTATATCCAGTTCAAAAATCAGTTCTTCAAAGAAGCCTTCCTCAGTTTCTTGAACATAACCTCCAAGCTGAAGTCACTGTTCCCTCCCCTCAGGACATGTTCCAAGGCTAGATTATTATCACAAGTAAACATTGTATGAAGTACAATTAACCTCTATAAAAATTCCCATCTATTTCATAATGTCCCTGGCACTCATTTTAATCCTCTGAAATCCCTCCAACTGCATATTATCATCCAATGAAATCAAGGCTCAGAAAAACTAAAATGCCCAAGAACTGGAACCCAATCCAAGTGTGTCAGATACCACAGAATATGTTTTTGCCACTATTCTGTATTGTCTTGTGTGTCTCTTCATTAAAAAAAAAAAAAAAGCTAATTGGGTTTTCTTCTAATGTATAAAAGCAATAATATCCAATATTAGGGTAGAGTTAAATATAATTGTATATCCTATGGATATATAATACCCATGTATTATTACTATGAGGCCCATGGTCCAATACTATCAATTCATGAAAGATGCATATTTAAAAAGAAAATACATGGGGAAAGTCTGGATTTCTATGTCTAGCAAAATGGTAACACATACAATATTGAGATTTCTGGGGGAAAATACAAGAGACACTTTTCAAATATATAACTGCACTCACAGGGAAATAAGGGAAATCCCCTAAAGCTGAGAACAAACAAAAAGTTGGAAGTTGATGCTGAGGTTGTAGTTGCCTGAGATATCTGTTGATTTCTAGAACATAGAGACAGAAGTCTAATGGCTACAATACAGAAGTTGTAGCCTTGGGCGCATTCAAGATGAGGGGTTGAAACTAAGGTGCCTTGGAAAACCAGGAACCTTTAAGAGACGCAACCTTGTGCGTGAAAGGATGAACTGGGGAAAAAAAATAAAAATAAAACCCTGGCCACTGTGCTCTATGGGAAGAAATAATTCTACCCCTGAGAACTGACAACCAGAGGTTTCCTCCTCACAGGTCTAGGCTCCACTTCATTACACATTTGGTTCAATTAAAACCAAGGGGAGAAATCACCTTAAAGTAGTTCTGGGCTGATAGTACCCACAGATACCTGGCAGAGGAAATGACAAATCCTTTCTGGAAGAACTCACCGCAACCCTCAGGGAGAACTCAGATCAACATGAGCTTAGAGTTCCAAATTACAAAACATAGAGACACCAGGAAGAAAGGCAACAGAAAAGACAAAGAGAATCCAGTTCCTGAGATTTTCAAATAATAAAATCCTGACCTACAGATATAAAATAAGACACTTAAAATGTTTACAAAAAGAAAGATGTAAGATTACTCCAAAAAAAAAAAAAAGACCCTGGCAGATTTGAAAAACCACCAAGCACAAGGGTAAAAGTAATTAAGATACTTTTGCTATCAAAAGCTCAACAGATGAGTTAAAGAGCAGATTAGACACTACTGAAGAATTCATGAACTCAGAAGGTCCTATTTGACATATGTATACCTATGGCTGATTATGTTGATGTTTGGCAGAAAGCAACACAATTCTGTAAAGCAATTTTCCTTCAATTAAGAAAATAAACTTAAAAAAAAAAAAAAAAGGTCTTATTGGAGCCAAGTCTTAAAGAGATGAGACAATGAAACATGTGGACAGAAAGAAGAGTTCTAGGCAGAGGGGACCTGAAATGCAAAGGCTTTGAGGAGGGAATGTGCCTTGTATTCCAGGAACTGCAAGACGGTCAGCATGGCTAAAGGCAAAGGTCGGGGGGGCAACTGGAGGCCACACTGGTTCACAGGTCAGTACAAGGATCTCCGGCTTGGCCTCTGAGACGGGAAGTGGTGCAGTATTAACTCTGTCGGCTGAGGCTTCCATGCTGAAGGCAGTGTAGAGGGCAGAGAGATAAGTGAGAAGCCCGTGCACTTATCTAGGTGGGGGGATGGCATCTTGCCCCGAGGAGGCAGCAGTGAGGGTCTGGGTCTCAAAATACCTTAATTATTTTGCAGGTAGAGACTGCAGGATTTGCTGTTGGATGTGCTGGAGGGCATGAGACGAAGACAAGTGATCAGGATGACTGAGCAGTTGAAGAACGGGGTTGGAATGACCTGAAATGGGGGGCAACTCAAGACAGTCAAGTGGAGTACTGATCAGCGCACTGGATAAACAGATCTGGAGCTCAGAGGAGAGACGAGCCGGAGGTATAAACGGGGAGCCACAGAGCAGGTTTAAAAGCTGCAAGACTGGTTAAAAGCCCTGAGGGGGAGAAGTATAAACAGAAAGGAAAGAGAAGAGGGGAAGAACTGCCTGAGTGGCTAAACCTGAGTGCGGACTGGAGGGACTGGCCCGTCTTCAAACGGGTCCATCAGCGACTGGTCTCACCGAGTCAGATGGACCCGTGGGGAGGCCTTGGTGTGCAAGGGGGAGAAACTTAAAATAACGCCTTCTGATTCGGAGAGCACCACATTTTGCTCTCAACGGGAGTGCAAATCCCATGGCAGCAGCTCCCTGGCTACTTCAGCCGGAGCAAACCAAACAGAGCTCTGGCCTGATGAAAGGACTGACAACTTCGACCATTAAGTGGATTCCGATCGCTGCCAATTCTACCACTACCAGATGGACTGATGTAAAACCCAGTTTTGTATCTCTTCCATTAACAATATGCCATGGGGGGAAAAATTAGAAATTTATTTTTAATATATTTTAACAACATTGGAGGAGAGTGGGAGAGGCAGGCTTTGTGAGCTTGACATTCGGTTGTGCAAAAATATGCAGTTCTACTTCAGAAACTTTTAAAAAGGCATTTTGGTAAGCCAGGCTGCAGCAATTCGGAGCTTGGTTGTAATCTCATCTGGGAAGATTCCAAAGATGAGGGCCTCTGCAGTTTTTACCCCGGAGGGAATGCTGACAATCCATAGCTGTGTTTTTGCTTTCTGTATCCTCAGCCTAGCCCTAAACCTAGCCCTATCCATTGGGCCTGTGCATGCAGAGCACTCATCTTCCTGCTGCCAATTCTCTTTCGTATTTCATTTCGAAGCAAGAAACGGAAGCAACAAGAGATCTGCCGATGAGTGTTAGCACACAGAACTGAGAAGCACATAATTATGCCTGTCTCCCCTTTTCGGGGGGGGGGGGGGGGCGGGGAGGCGGGGAGGCGGCTTCCCTTGTAGCTCAGTTGGTAAAGAATCTGCCTGCAATGCAGGAGACCCGGGTTCGAGTCCTGGGTTGGGAAGATCCCCTGGAGAAGGAAATGGCAACCCACTCCAGTATTCTTGCCTGGAGAATCCCATGGACAGAGGATCCATGGGGTCCCAAGAGTCGGACACGACTGAGTGACTAAACCACCACCACCACCCCTTTTTAGGGAGTCTTAGTCAGGTTCTCCCCTTCCCCTCCATCGATCCCCTCCCTGCAGGTCTCTATAAACCCAAGCTTCCAGGCAAAGGTGTTGGTTGTTATTACTTGATTAAACCTTAAGGTCTTTTTCTCTATGAGGATGTCACAGGAGATTCCTGGTGACCAAAGGCTATTTTAGGTATTTTTGACAGAAGGTTGTATGAGAGATAGCTGGAAGATAGGTGTCTGTCTTGTAGTTCTCTAATCATAGCTACTTAACACACCCATTTTGTCCTCAAAGCAGCTTGAGAAGCCAGATGCTGTAGTACTAGGCCAAGTCCCCAGGTGTTCCTCAGAGAAGGATCATTCCACCCTCGCTGTTTAAGCTCTCTAAAGAGGCAGATCCTGGTCACCATCATACCAAGAGACCCAGCCCACCCAGCAAATACATTCACATGAATCTTCCTGGAGGGAACTGGCTTCATTAAAAAGGATTAGCTTCACTAACAGGATTAATAGGACTTGGGAGTTTTGAAATCAGCTTCACCAATAACTGAGAAGAAAAAGAAAACTTTCTAGTTCCAAATTGCAGACTGGATACATAACATCTATTTCCCCTGTTTCCTATGTTTCTACTGAAAATTGAAAATAAAGGGGAAAGGCAGGCACAACGTATGAACAGATGGGAGAAAAGAAACCCTAACACTGGAAAAATAAGAATGAGAACTATTAATAGACCAGAAACTCCAAAGAATTCCTGGAAGATAGGAAGCAAGTGGCATGGAAGCGAGGGAGATAAAGGAAACCCATTCTCTAGAAACTGGGGAAGCACAGGACTTTCAAGGGGCACTGGAGGAGCCCTAAGCCCTGAGCCCATGAAAGCCAAGATAAGATGGGCCAATGCACAACCTCTGTGTGACGCATTGAAAGAAAGCTAGATCTCAAGCTTATGCCAGGAAATCTTCTCTTAAGAAACAGAGATCTGGGACTTCCCTGGTGGTGCAGTGGAGAAGAATCCACCTGCCAATGCAGGAGACACAGGTTTGACCCCTGATCCAGGAGGATTCCATATGCCGGGGAGTGGCTGGGCCCGTGTATCACAACTCCTGAGCTTGCAGGCTGCAATGACTAAAGGCCGTGTGGCTAGAGCCTGTGTCCACAAGACAGCCACCACAATGAGAAGCCTGTGCACTGCAACAAAATCCAGTGGAGCCAAAATAAATAAATATGCAATATTTTTTTTTAAATCTCTTTTAAAAAAGAGAGAGAGATTTGTCCTCATAGGGTGTCAGTGGCAGCAGAGGGCCTACAAAAAAAGCAGAACCAAGAGAATCTGAAGACTGTCCCGGAAGGAAACATACACCATTCCCAAGCCATGCCCCTCAAGAGCAGAGCTCTCCTCCCCATGGCTACCTGGGGAGCCCCTACCTACCCAGGCTGGAGGGAGATTTTCCCACTTTTAAAGTCACTGGCTTTCAATGCAAAAAAGTTTTCTGAGTAACCTTACATGTTCCTGTTTTCTAGCCTGGAAGTTCTCTTTAAATTGTTTGAATATGTTGTGTTTGAATCAGACAAAAGTTCTAAAGCATCATTGTCCTGTAGGGGTTTAAAAGCCTGACCAGGTCCATAATGCCTTGTCTATTTCTACGCTCCCATCGGGTGATCAGCAAAGTGGTTATTTACTTTTCACATCTGTATTAGTTTCCTGGGGGTGCTGTTATAAAGCACAGCAAACTAGGTGGTTTAAAACAGCAGCAATTTATTCGTTCACAATCCTAGAGGCCAGAGGTCTGAAATCAAGGTGTCACAGCCCCTCCGAGACCCTGGGGCAAATCCCTTTTTGCCTCTGTCACTGATATTCCCGGGCGTGCAACTACATCACTCCAGTCTGTGTCTGTTGTCAAATGATGCTCTCTTAGGCTGCCTTTGTGTCCAAATTTCTCTCTGCTAACAAGGACACTAGTCATACTGGATTAATGGTCTCATCTTAGCTCAAGTACATCTGTGAAAACCCTAATTCCAATAATGTCACATTCACAGGCACCAGGATCTGGGACTTCACCTTATCTTTTGGGGAGACACAATGCAACACACACCACCATCCTTTGTCCTTTTCAACAGAAGGGCTTTCTGAAATGTTCCCACTTTGTCCCATTACTGACCCCACAGAGTACCTAAAACAGACAGCATTTTCTAAGTTTAAGGGTGGACAAAAAAAAAAAAAAAAAGCCAACCATTTTACAGGGAGAAGAAAGGATAACTCAGGTCTTCACACACCGGGGATTTTTTTTCATCTCTGCCCAAAGAAAACCAGTCAAGTTAGAACCAAGGTAGGATGAATGGTGAAGAACTTTAGGGTATTCCAATCCAGACCGTGATACATTGTGGCCAGAAGTTACAGACATTGCATGGTGATGGTTCATTATGGCTGCTGCTAATTTTTGACATGAAAAGCCAGAAGGAGCTATGAAAGATCAACTTCGTGATGAAACTGCTGTTCCTCCGCGGCTGCCACTTTTTCTGTGCTAACATTTCTGATCAAAGGGAAAAGTTTGTTTTTTAAAATGATATGTTACAAAAGCCCAGGAGAACTGCCTTTTATTAGCTGTCGTCTGTGTCTCCAATCTCTGGCACACTGCCCGGATGGAGGCTGAGTGAATGAAATAACTCGTTTTGTAACTATGATGACCAAAATGTACACTAAAAATATTACGATCAAATTATACTAATGAATGGCTATTTTCTCTTTCCAGGCTCTCCTTCCATTTATTCAGTATGTATACATATACTTCACCAAAGCTATTCTCTTAGTGAAATATAGTTCTCACTTTCATTTCACATTCTATCCCTCATTATCCCTCACTGCTACTTTCTTACTCATTATTCTTTTCTGTTATTTTGCAATATCCCATGGAGGTGATTCTTATAACTGACTTCACCATTTCCTTGTGAAAGTGAAAGTGTTAGTTACTCAGTCATGTCCAACTCTTTGGGACCCTCATGGACTATAGCCAACCAGTCTCCTCTGTCCATGGAATTCTTCAGGCAAGAATACTGCAGTGGGCTGCCATTTCCCTATTGCTGGATGATTGGTTGTTTCTGGTATTTGGCCTTTATCAATAATGCTGCAGTGAAATGCTTCTACAGGCTCAGAGAGAAAACAAGCTCTAGCATGTCTGCCAGAGGGAAATGAAAACAGCTCAAATGGGGCCTCATTTCAAAGACCTCAACGGATGTTCCAGACAGCATTTTCCTGCAGGCTATTCGGGAACAGGCTGCGTTTATAGTTGGTCCTGTTTGCAGTTAACTGGCTAACAAAAGTAGGCTGGTAAACGCTTACTTTTCAGAGCCAGTGAACTCAAACAAGATAAACTGTATTTTGCCATTTCGACTTAGCCTTTGGGAGCTGCTGGAGGTGCTCTCTTTGTGATATTATTCTTATACCATCTGAGCATCCAAGCTTTATCAGTCACTACTGTGACAAAAGCTGTCTTCGCTGAGGCAGTCTTTATTCACAGGGGTGACTGGAGGCCATGGGTTACCATCTGAGCATCTTGCACTCAAGGAGTCAAAGTGAGTGGAGAGGAACATGGTGATTTCCTGGAAGTAACTGGATAAAACAGTCAAGAGAACAATTCAAAGGACAGGTGGATAGTGAAAGGTTGTATGTGAGAAGAAAGAAAAGGTAAAGAGAAGTTATATTTACTTAGGTACTGATTTCTAGAATAAACCATCTCTTCTGAACTTCTGGAAATGGACACACTGTCTCAGGGTCCTCATATTATAAATAACACCAGATATTGGTATTCCTGGAGAAACTATTCCTACTTTAAGGGAAAATTTTTCAGAAGGTGTAACCTTGAGTGTACATCTTGGAGCTTTAAATAGTCTCCCTAATTATGGGAACAGCTTAGCTTTCAGTTGGCTCAGCAATTTTGTTTCTCCCTCAATTTAATTCTTACTAATGGGGTCAACACTGCTTTCTAAATAAATGCTTTGTCCTGCGCTCTAAAAATTAAATCATCACCTTTAGAGAGCATGCATGAGGAAAGGCCAGGAAGAGTGCAGACACCATCTGCCACCCACTGTAGGGGAAAACCCAGTCGGTGCTCAGCGATGTTTAAATTCAGATACTAGATGTCTTGTGAGTCAACAACACACAGTGAATCTGCTTTACGCCAAATTCTAAAGACAGGTGATGATTACCAAACTTCTGAAACAGGCAAACTGTTCATCAATTCTGAGACTGTTCAAGCCCTCAATTCTATTAATATTTATCAACATGTCTATAATTAGCTGGTCTAAGAGTTCTTTACACAACAAAGATTTACTATATAGAACAGGGAACCATCTTGAATATCTTATAACAAACTATAGTGGAAAAAGAATTGGAAGAAAAGATTCAAATCACTTTGCTGTATACCTAAAACTAACAATATTGTAAATCATCTATACTTTGTTTAAAAAAAAAGTTCTCCTTTAGAATTTAACTTTCTGGCATTAATAATTATTCATTTATTCCCTATGAAAGAAAAGGAATAAAATACAAAGAAGGTAGAATATGGTAGGTTAATAATTTATCCTGTTAACAACAAGAAAGTTTTTTAAATGGTTTGTAATATTCATCATCACCATCACAATATAATAGCCATTGATAATAGTCCTTTTATTCCCAAGGCAGTTTTACATACTATTTTCATATTATTTGAAGTTCCCATTAAGAATCTGAGAGAGGTAAGACAGTTACATGTCATCCACAACAGGCATATAGAATATTCTGGTTGAATTAGCTTAAATTCTGTGGTTCACCAATCAGAAGTTAGTTTCCAGTTTCTCCAAAGCAGGTCTCTAAGTTTCAACGTGTAAGGAACACAAAGAATGAAAAAGAGTCAAGGTTGCTTTTTCCTGATCTTTTTCACTTTTAAAACTGCCGTTGCCAATGCAGTTGATAAACCCTTCATGAGTCACACTCCTTCACCCTGGACCTGCCTGAGCCTGGAGAGTGGACTCGAAGATTAAGCAGCTCAGAAAGTACCTGTGGAAGAAGCTTCAACCCACTGCTCTTACATCTACAAAGGGCTCTCAAGGCCTCAGATCTTCACCAACAAACCAAGGAAGTAAGGTGGTGAAGGAAACCCAGACATGACTAGATGCAAGGCCAGGAAGGGAAAAACTTGGCAGTGTTTCAGTAAGGTAATCTATGGTCTGAATTTCTCCACTGAAAGAGGATAAAGTAAAACTAGTCCTAGAAAAAAACCTGTGCCAACCTACACAGAGGATTACCCAGGAATTTACTGGCAACAGAGATAATGCCTTACAATTACAGTTTAAATGATTTCCTATTAGGCGATCAAGCAGAATTAAGGGGAACATGATCCAGCATTGGTTTTGAAACACAGGATGGGCATTCGTGTGGAATGGCAAGTGAACAGATTCTGTGATGCTCCAAAGGGCAGACCAGGCAATAAATAGGAGGGAAAATAAGCCAAAAAAAGAGAAAAGTCAAATCGCTCTTTTAACAATGTTCTAAGAATCAGATTATTAAGGAGACAGTGAAGAGAATAACACAAGATGTTTCCTCATCATTAGACACATCAAATTAGTGAAGGGAATATCAGCACGAGGGTTGATACAATCAGGCTGGTGAAGATCAGCAAAGTTCTCTGAAGCAACAGCATCTCTGTATAAAGCAGACAAATATACAGACAGAGCACTAATTAGAAAGATCCCATTCCTAGGCATGGTCAGAAGCATTAAAATATGCAAAAAGACTCAAAATGTGAAGAGAATCTATTAAAATACAATAAGAAAACTCTACTGGGAGAGATAACAGGAGATACAAATACAGGGGGAGGGAAATCTTGTATAACCCGGAAAGACAATAGACATTAAAGATAATAATACTGTTAACAAAGAAACAAAAAATGAACTAAAACTCAACAGATGGCTTTAAAGTACTTGACAAAATTCATTTGCAAAAAAACAAACAGGCAAAAAGATATTTGGGGAAAGAAAGAAGAGGCAAGAGGCATGGTAGATTCTAAAACTCATTATAAATCAAAAATCATCTATTAAAATGTATATGCTAAAATAACTTTTTATTAGGGCTTAGTCTATCACAGGGCTTCCCTTCCAGTGGTAAAGAATATTCCTGCCAATGCAGGAGACTTGGGTTCAATCGTTGGTCGGGAAGATCCCCTGGAGGAGGAAATGGCAACCCACTTCAGTATTTTTGCCTGGGAAATCCCATGGACAGAGGAGTCTGGCGGGCTACAGTCCGTGGGGTCACAACAAGTCAGACATGACTAAGCATGCATGCACTACTCACTACTACTCTATAACAAACCAGGAATAACAAAACAGTGGGATGGGAATTACTATTTAAGAAGTGCCATCATGATAATGAATATATGTTTCTAACAAGGAGGAAAATTTACTTGAATGTTCCAAAGACAAACAAAAAACTTAATGGGAATAGTTTTTAAAAAGAAAGAGAAGAAAGGAAAAATACAATATTAGTTTCAAACACAGGGACAAAATCAATTTGGATCAATTAAGGAATCAGATATTATCAAAGACTAATGCAGCAGGAAAGTAGCTGAACATCTACTGACATTATAAAATATTATGAGAAGCCTCATAAACACCACTGCAGCCTAGAAGGACTAATGCATCCTAGGAAGAGGGGCTAGAAGAAATCAGAGGCATGCCATGACAAGACTCAAAGAAAACAGGGAAAGAATGGCCAAGATGTACCTCTCTATGGGGACTTCCCTTTAACAACCTGGTACAATACCAATTTATAAGTTCCATTTCCAGGCTAAATGGACCATACATATACATAACAACAACAAAACTTTTTATTAATACAAAGCTAAGTGCCAAGGCAGAAGCAAAGCAAAAATCTGTTTAGAGGGACAGTGCTGGACATGAAGCACATAGAACTCCACCAGAAAAGCAATTCCCACTGAAAATGAACCACAGTAATAACAAGAGTAATATACCTTAGAGAACAAACCAGTACAAAGGAGAGGTGGCAGATATTAACAGATGAGAGTGAGAAACAGGAGTAAAAGTGTACCTAAGAGACACTACAGATTAAGTATGTTTGAAGTGGTAAAGCAGATTAAAGTGAAAAGAGGAGACAAAAATTAAAAGACATAGTTTAAATGTTGCAATCAGAAGTTGTAGAATTAGAAATAAAGTCATAGGAGCCATGTCAAGGTAGGGCAGAAGCCACTACAATATTGTAAAGTAATGACCCTCCAATTAAAATAAATATTTAAAAAATAAATAAAACTCAATGAAATGGAAGCTGTAACTGAATAAATAACCTGAAATGCAATTCAAATAAGCTGAAAATGCAAAAGACAGAATAAAGTCCTGAAGTAAAAAAAATTGGCCCAATATACATCTTCTGATGACTCCAAAAGGAAAGAATAAAAACAATTGGGAGGATTAAATAGCTATACTCCAAAACAAAATAAAAAATTTTTAAAAAGAATTGGGACGAAACAAAATGTAAAGAGAAAACAGCCAAGAAGTTTCTGGAATCAATGAAAGACAGAAATCTTCATATTCTGGAAGTACAAGAAGTTTTGAGCAGATTGAAAATAATTCTGTTCCTATTCTCCCTGAAACGAAACTGCAGAACTGGAAAGACAGAGATTAAATGTTGTGAAACCATCATTGTCACCATCCCCAGAATTTGTCATTATTCCAAATGGAAACTTTGTACCCATTAAATCATAACATTACCTACGCCTGGCAGTTTCCAGTAATCACTATTCTACTTTTTATTTCTATGAATTTCACTGTTCTAGATATTTCAAATAAGTGGAATCATACAATATTGTCCTTTTGTATTTGGTTTACACCACTTAGCATATCTTCAAGATTTATCCATGTTGTAGCAGGTTACAATTTCCTTCCTTTTCCAAACTGAATAATATTCCACTGTCTGTAAGGATCACATTTTGATTATCCATTTATCCACTGATGGACATGACATTGAAGATTCTGAAGCAGAAGTGTGACATGTTCATATATCTGCTTTAGAGTAACCCTAGGAGGGGACTGAAGGATCGTATTTGTGAACCAAAAGAAGACTTTGTTTCAAGAAAGTGAGAATAGTAAGAGGTCTAGTAAATTAGATCAGAAAAAATTTCTCCAGATTTGGGAGGAGCAGTTGCTGCACAGGAGTAGTTAGGAAATTTTGATATAAATGAGTGAAGACTAGTCAGCTAGCAGCATACTCCTAAACACATATGTGTTGGGAAAGAAGTCTTTCCCACAGGATAATAAAATGTTGAGCATTTGGCACCTAGAATTTGAATGTCTTATAGTTTTAAGACAAGGAGGCTGAAGACACTGAATTAACAAAATATTTCAACCTCCTGATAAGTAGAAATACAATAAGAGAGCCAGTAAAGACAGCAGTTTTACTGAAGATAAGTCATCTTAAGAGGTGCTTTTTGAGACATTTTCAAGGAAGAAAACTATGTTATATTGACCAGAAGACATCCTATTCTTTACTTTAACGAGAGGCATAGAAAATAAGTTGTAAAGTATGCTGATAATCACAACCTTAGAATAACAGGATCTTTATCCTAGAGAGGAGTAATCCATACTTCCCCATCACATGAAAAAACATACCACACACACTAACATTTAAAATCTGTAGGTGGGGACTTCCCTGGTGGTGCAATGGCTGAGACTCCACCCTCTGCATGCAGGCGGGCCCGGGTTCTATCCCTGGTCAGGGCGCTAGATCCCACATGCCACATCTGGGAGCTTGCATGTTGCAACCAAGGCTCGGTGCAGCCAAATAAATATTTTAAAAAATAAAATTTGTAGGTGGCAACACTGAGTTAATTTACCTTCCACACTTAATAATTCTTTAAATTTAGCACAGAATAAAACTAACTTTGAAAATTTGATATTGGAATTATCATGTCTCTAGCTACATTGCTTAAATTAAACAGATGTTTCCTAGAATCCCTTGCTTTTATGAACTTAAGGAAAAGAATGTACAGCAGGCTAGACATAATACCACTTTCCAACAGTAACATATTCTACCAGTGTTATTTGGAAGGGATTACAGTCCAACACCGTATCTTTAATCTATCTGTGTGTCATTTAAGACTTATTTTGAAACAACCACCTATGGTTAAAAGACTCTGCCAAATGATGCAAAAATAGATGCTATTTTGGTCCAACCATATTTACTGCTTAACAGAAATAAAGCTTCTCACTATGGAATTCACATGAATAGTGTCTGAAAATACACATTTAAAAAAATAAATAGAGCAATAACTCACCAATTACTCCAGGCCCATTAAAGCGAAGCTCCTTCCTTATGGTATCAAATATAATTACCTGGAATTGACATGCCTTTAAGATTGTGATTATATTTATTATTGTTGTTGTAAAGATGCTGCAAAGAAATATTTATGCATTTCTGATGATTTAATATTACAAATCAGAACAAGTTTTGGTCACATCAAAATATTTCTATTTTTAGTGGCAAATTATTCTGAAGACATATTTTTTGAAAAGAAAACTTATGTTGAGAACAATAATAACAACTAACTTTTACTGAAGTGGACTTCCCTTGTGGCTCAACTGGTAAAGAATCTGCCTGCAATGCACAAGACCTGGGTTCGATCCCTGGGTTGGGAAGATCCCTTGGAGACGGGAAAGGCTACCCACTCCAGTATTCTGGCCTGGAGAATTCCATGGACTACACAGTCGCAAATAGTCGGACTCGGCTGAGAGACTTTCACTTTCACCTTTTACTGAAGTGTTACTGCATGCCTGGCAACAAGTAAAGAGCTCTTATACGTACCGCTTTAATTCATTCTTATAGGAATTCCATTAGGTTGTTCCTATTATTATCCCTATTTTACAGATGAAAAAACTGAGTCTAAGAGGAAGTTAGGAATTTGTCAAATGTGACACAGCTGCTAAGCGGCACAGCCATGACCAAACCCAGGCCATCTGACCTGGCAATCTACATCACTGCCCCAGAAATAGTCATGCTTGATTCTACAGATTTATTTAAAGAGAATGCATCTTCTCTGTTTGGCTAGAAAAAATTAAGAAAATTTAACAACAAATCCATTCTTTTACAATTAAAAATTACCAAGGCTCTCTTTTGATTATTTTCTTTTTTTTTTCTTTTGACTATTTTCATTGCAGTCAGTTTGACTGAATTATTTTTGTTATTCTAAAAGGAAATTAATTTCCTAAACTGGCATCTTAGATGGCAAAGGTGTGATGAATCTATCACCTGAGGTCCTAAAAAAGTCTTGATTATATTTGTATTTCTCTTTTTCAAATTTTTCAAATTCAAAGAGGAATTCAGCTTTCCATATGAAACAAAAGTCTACAGCTGAACTGATATTTCCAGTTTCCCTTGTCTATATGAAAAGTCATGTATAATAATAAGCAGAAGATAAAATTTTATATTTGGCATAATTTCAAGAGTCTCCATGATTGTGGTCTTCTTGTAACAAACAATTTGAAACATCTGGACAATGAGAATACATTTCAGGAATAAAGAAATAAACACTAACACTCCCTTCAAAATTTCTTGCTCTTTTGAGGGGGTTGTCTGAAATTGACTTTTTCTATTATTATCAAAGATATCATTCAATTTTTCTATTTAAATACTGGAAAAAACACTAACATTTAACCCACAAACAAAAATGTTTAGATGAGAAATCTAGCAATAAAAATGGATGAGTGTGTATATCATATTCTTTTCTCACTCCATATACTTAAGAGGATGAATGATGGAAAGAATGACTCTCACAAACGAGGTTTATGCTCTTGATTACTAATATTGTGATGAATATCCATTCTGTGGAGGAAGTTCAAAGGGAAGGAGGAAAAAGCCATGAAAAGGTTTTTAGCTTCAAATTATGGTTAAGATACACAGACAAAATGAATTTAGCAAATGATAATAAAGATCACATAAATAATACCAAACGAAGTTTAAAGAAAACCGATTCTACAGGGCTAAGAAATGCAATTCACGAGATTGGGAAAAGATGCAAATTTTCTCGACTCCACCCTACTAAGAAACAATCAATTGGTGCAGTAATCGAGAATAAGCCCTTTCCTAGATGGCCAGAAGAACCTTAAGAAACTCACCTCCTAACTCGGGGCGTCTTGGTTTTATTTTTCTTTGGCATAACCTGCCTACTTGCTGCCCTCTCTTCCCATTACTCGGCCAGAGGGTTGGGAAGGGGGATATTTTATCGAGGCGCTGCTGGCCAGGAGAGACTCTTGCCCAAACCGGAGACAGGATGAGGCTACTGCTGCGCTCTTACCTCCAGCAGTGACAGCGACTGTGGTCACCGCTTCTCTGCGCGGGGCCAGCCAGTCCTGCCGGGATTGGCACGGGTCTAGCCAAGATGCAAACAGGAGGGTCCCCGCCCGCCCCTCGCTGCAGCTTCTGCTGGAGCTGGGATAGCGCGCGCCCGTGATTCAGCGCCTTTCTGCTGCGTGGTTACCACGGCGACGCGCGCGCACGCGCACACGTGCCCCCAGGGATGGGAGGGCAGCGGTCTTTGCCCAGCTCTTGGCTCCCAGCTCGTGCTCTAAAGATGGGTACGCAAGTTACCTGGACTCCCACCCCGCAGGAGACCAAACAGAAGGCTTTCGGGCAGCAGGCTGGCCTGCATTGCTCCACCTTTCCTTCACCAACCCCTGAGGCCACCTTGGTCCTAAACAGCTTGAGGGGATGAGTACCTCTTCCAAATGCAGGGGCCAGGTTCAAGGGAGGTGTGAGCACAGTACTTGGGTCAAAGACCCTTTGCAAATGTCTCCCCCAAAGCAAAGTCACCCACATGCACACGTCCTACTCCTCCAGCGGGAGCCTCTTTAGGCTTCCCGCTAATTTTGAGCACGTGTTGCTTTCTAAAAGGAGGATGGAAACCGGTGTTAGGAAGTATTGCATTATGGGACGGTGATCATTTGAACAATAGAAAACTCCTAAAAAAAAAAAAAAAAAAGAAAGAAAGAAAGAAAACTCCTGTGTAAGACTCTCCCTTCCATTTATAGTTTCCTTGTAAGAAAGATGCACACATTGAGGTATGGTAATAGAGAACCGAAAAGAAAGCCAGGGCACTCCTGAGGCCTTCCTTGTACATTCCCATGACTATTAAGTTTAGAGCAGTGCTTATTGGAAGCAATGACTTTGGGAGGAATATTTCCTGTTAATTTTGCTTCTGGGTTAATCTGTACCTGTCCTCCCAGGCTGATCAGTTGGTATTTCCACTGTTTCAGTCCTGAGTAGTTTTTGATGAACGATCCCCTTCTAGGCTATGCCCTGGCTATGGCTGGGCCTTGAATGAGTTACTTGCTTAACCTGTCTTGTCAATTATAAAATAGAGATGGTAATAGCACTTGTAGAAGATGACTGTGGGGATTTGAGGAGTGCACAAAGAACAAACTATTCAGGACTGAAAGAGTGGAAACACCAGTTGATCAGGCTGGGAGGACAGGTACAAATTAACCCCGAAGGGAAATTAACAGGAAATATTTCTCTCAGTCATGCAGTAGCTGTAAGATGACATAACAACCTCCTCTAAGAATGACTGCTTTCCTACCAGCCGACCCCCTTTGCTTCACTATTTCCATTAGTAACTAGTAATACCCCACTGCTGAATTCTCCTTCCCTCATGACAATGTGCAATCCATAGTTCATCCCTGCTTCTCCCAACCTGCCTCTGAAAAAGAGTAACCCAACAGGACCAATCTCTGATTCCAAGACCCTCCTTCAAAGGAAACCCAAACCTTACAAGACACTCCGTCCTTTCTCTTCTCATAGTGGCATTCCATTGTACCCCCGAGTGCCCTTTCTCCCCACATCAAGAAATCTGATGTACTCAGACAAGAAGGCTGTTCCCAGGAGTCTCTAAATAAAAATTAAGTAATTAATATATGGGCTTAAAAATCTTTACACACACACACACACACACATATATATGCTCACATATACATGTAAGTTTAGCCTAGACTTTTAAACTCAGAGTCATTACAATGAATATCTATTTTGATATATGTAATACATATAATCATGGAACTTCCCTGGTGGCTAAAACGGTAAAGCGTCTGCCTGCAACGCGGGAGACCTGGGTTCAATCCCTGGGTCAGGAAGATCCCCTGGAGAAGGAAATGGCAACCCACTCCAGTACTCTTGCCTGGAAAACCCCATGGATGGAGGAGCCTGGTAGGCTACAGTCCATGGGGTCGCAAAGGGTAGGACACGACTGAGCGACTTCACTTCACTTCACAATACATATAATGTCTATTTTCATACTGAATTATGAAAATATTAGCTGCCTCTCTAAGACACAAATGAGAGGCCACTATCATTTCTCTTCAGCGTTTATTGAGCTCCTGCTACATGCCAGACACTATCATAAATACTAAAGATAAAATGATATATTTTTAATACAGCTTTCCAGACTTTATCTGATCTTTATATGCTGTTGGTTGGGACATTTGTTCTTACTGAACTGCACAATAAAAGACAAGGACATACCTTTTTTTGGAGGTGGGAGAAACAGGTCTAGCATGATTCAAGTACTTACAATATCAGTGGAAAAGATGCTGCTTACCATACTGATACATAAGATTCTCAGTTGGAATTTCAACAAGACTGGAAATAAGGTACACAAAGCTACTATACTGAGAATACCTGAGATTCAAAGTAAAAACTCAAACATGCGCTCTGTAATAACCTAGAAGGGTGGGAATGGGCAGGAGGTGGGAGAGAGATTCAAGAGGGAGGGGACATATGTACACCTATGGTTAATTCATGTTGTTGTATGACAGAAATCAAACCAATACTGTAAACCAATCATCAATTAAAAATAAATACTAGAAAAAGATAGAGTGTCTTTATTCGTGCATGAAGAACTTTTGCCTATGGAAAGCAGATGAAAAGTAGTTTTATCGTTCTTATTCACTTCTAACTTGTTTCTTAGATTTTGGCACTATAAGCAGTAAATGGGAAGGTATTTAACTTGGATGCTGAGTCGTATGAAGGAAATGATACTCCTTTCCAGTTTTTAAAACAATTTGGTAATTATTTAATCTAATACACAGTACTACATTTTTTTTTTTTTTTATATTTAGCCTGTCACTTATCCAGATTATTTTCGGTAATATAAAGTGTGGTAGAGTTCTTCTAATTCTTCTTTCAAGTGAATAAGCAGTTTGTGCCCCAAACATCCTTTTCTCACAAAAATGAACTATAGCTTTCATAATATATGCTAAAAGATTAGCATTAATTCTTATTTTCTTAAATGACTAACATATACAACTCTTTTCCATTATGACACACCATACGTATAAATTCAGTTTGTCTTTTTTAAGGTGTTTGAGTTGTTAATTTTGACACTCCTGATGAGAACAAGGTTCTGCCACTTCTCATTCTGATTATTTGCCACCAGTTTTCCTTTCTGTATACTGAGGAAGTCAATATATTCTTGGTAATACTTGGCAGAGTGAGAAGTAATGTAGAAAGCTTCACAAAGGTGAAGCTGCAGTAGCTGTGGAGCCAGAAACAGGAAGCAGGTAATAATTTCAATTCCATCATGAGCACAAAAGCATGTTAAAACAAACTATAAACAAGCAAAATTCTTTATTTAAAGTATATTCTCTTGGGGAAGAAAAAAAACATGTTTCCTTAAAGCACATGTAGAAGTGTTCCTTATTCACCTCCTGAAAAAAATTCAGTTTTACAAGCAGTAAAACTAAATGGCTATTTCTCTTTACATATTTTTCTCTTAGAAAAAAAGCCCAATGCCTCTGGAAAACTGACTTTAATCATTATCAAGCCTGACTTCGCCTCTGTTCGGCAACGTAACTACAAACACAAATTTTTTTAAGTTAAGGAATTTTAAATCATGAGTTCATTTCTAGCTTACCAATTAGGTACTGTTAACTGACCAAAAATCTGATGGATGATAACTATCAAATTATTTGGATTTATGAAATAGTATTAAAAGATCCAATCCCAAGGACTCTGTAACCCGTTTTTTCTTTTTTTTGAAGACTTATTTAAAATATAACTATTTTGGTACCTGATTTAAAAAATAAATCTAATATAAAGGCTAGTCCACAGACAAAATGTGGCCCTGCTTGAAATCCAGCCAGCAGCTACGAGCACTATTAAAAGCTCTGGTAGCCATTGTGGCCTTGCATTAAGAGGCCTCACGTTTTCAACACAGGTATGCTTTAGTTTAAATGAATATTAAGATTTAGTTCTGAAATCTGAGGACACAATCCACAAAGTAAAATCACAGTAGCTTTTCCTTCTGTTACAATGATCCAGTTTATAATTCCTCCTTGTTAAACTACCTTTCCAGGACAGATAGAAATTATAATTGAAATTATAATCACAGAACAAAATCACTCCAAACATTGAAAACTCATATTTGAAAAGAAGTTCACAATATTACATCTAAGTTGCACAGAAGACCCCAGTGATCACTGGGAAATCTACCACAGTCCAGTTTTTCCAGCCCAAGCAGGTCCAAACTTTGGGGAATAATGTGGCCACCTTCTGCCGAGGCTCTAAAAAATATTCGATCAAAACGAAGCTTACAAGTAGCAGCTATCCCAAGATTAGAGTTCATTTGTGTATCCCATGTATACTGGCAATGCTTAGGTTTGCCCAAAAACTCCCAGACATCCAAAATGTTGTTGGGTAAACCACCACATTTGGTAACCTGAAAAGAAAAAGAAAGAACTCTTTTCAGTCTTTTTTCCCTTAAATTAAAAAGGTCTTTACCATGACTGCATCTAAGTACAATTTTTCCAGTCAGAATGCCACAGATTTTTGTTGATGCACAAATGCAAAACTGGGTACAACTAGATATTTTATAAAAGTAGTTTACTGTATGATAATAAGTAGGTAATATAAAGATATCAAGAGAGTCAGAGAGGTCTGAAATTTGCCCTTTCTCTTCTAACATAAATAGATCCCTAATTTTGGGTATCAGTTAAAACCCAGAAGGCTGAAAACCCATGGCCTCAGTTATTGTTATCAGTAGTTTTTTAAAAAATGAACATAAAGTGTAGAGAAGGCAAAACTGTTACTCTAAGCTATAAATTTAGACGTATACCATTTTATATGATCTAATAATGTCAAATATCTGCAGTGTTTTTTTTGGTTATTTTCTGTTTTGTTTTTTTTTTTTTTTAAATAATAGTCATGCTAATGACTGTGAAGTGGTATCTCATCATGGTTTTGATTTGCATTTTTCTCATGACCAATGATATTAAACATCTTTTCAAGTACTTATTGGCCATTTGTATGTCTTCTTTGGAGAAATATCTTAACCTTTTGCCTTTTAAACTTTTTGTTTTGTGTTGGGATATGGCCGATTAACAATGTGATAGCTTCCAGTGGACAGAGATGGGATTCAGCCATACATACACAAGATTCAGCCATACATATACATGTATCCATTTCCCCACAAACTTGCCTCCCATTCAGGCTGTCACATAACACTGAGTAGAATTCCATGTGTGTTGTATCCATTTTTTAATGAGGTTTTTTTTATTTTTGTATATTTTGAATATCAATCACTCATCAGATATATGACTTGGAAATATTTTCTACCATTCCATGGGTTGCCTTTCACACCCCTGATAATATCCTTTAATGCACAAAAGTTAATTCTGATTAAGTCTACCTTATCTATTTTTTCTTTTGTTCTCTGTGCTTTTGGTATCATATCTAAGAAATCACTGCCAAATCCAATGTCATGAAGGTTAAAAAAAAAAAGTTTGAAAAAAGAAAATCTCAATAGGAAGAGTTAGGGAAAACTAGGCTGGTCAAATCTTTGTTCTTCTCACCTTGCAACTAGAGAAAATGAAAATAAAGCGACCTTTGCTAAACTAGAAGAGTTTATTATTTTCTCTACACCCCTCTTTTTAATCAATATATATTGTTTTGTGTTGTCTTTTTCATATGCTATATATATATATTTCACTAATAATGTAAGTCTCCCTGCCTCTGCTTTCCCTGAGTAAGGCAAGTAGTGCAGTCTAAATAATTATTCACTGAACTGCATCTGCAAGGCCACGTACAAGTAATGAACAAATGAAGGTCCTAGTTTTAACAGCTTTAGTCAAAAGAAACCTAGGGGACTTCCCTGGTGGTCCAGTGGCTAAAACTCTGCGCTCCCAATGCAGGAGGCCCCTGTGTGATCCGTAGTCAGGGAACTAGATCCCACATGCGTCAACTAAGAGTTCGCATGCTGCAACTAAAGACCCCACATGCCGCAACGAAGATCCAGTGCAGCCTTGAACAAATAAAAAAAAAACCCCACACCAAAAACACAAGAAATCTAAATGAATTTCCACAGCAATAAACTGCCCATAAACACTGAACTGACTTCATCACTCACTTCCTGATCCCTGAGATTTGTATCTCCAGCAAATATAACTGTAGCTGATTCTGGAGCCTCTTGCATTTTCTCTAAAACCATTTTCAACTGATTCATTCGTTCCTTAGCATGCCTTCTGGTGCTTTCCAAATGAGAAGTCATAAGGCAAAGTTCATTTCCTGATACACTCACCTGCAACAAGACAAATGAGAAGAGTTGAGAAAATGATCCACTGTTAACACTGAACTCTTAACAGAATCAGTAATTATTCAATTGATTGGTTATATATTAATATTCATTAAAGTGAAACTGTATCATCAGCACTGGGCTTATCTCTAAAAGGTCAAAGAAGACTCCCAAAGAATACTGGGCAAGGCCACTAATACTTCAAGACCTAACCCCAAGGTCCACTCCACTGTGAGCCCTTTCCCAAGGTCCCAGGTCTGTGGCTCCCTCTTCCATCCTCCTACAGCACACTGTAGACTGTTTGTAAGATTATAAATTGCAACACAATTACCTCTCTCCTACAAAGCTGTTGAATCATTCGAATCATCTACTATAGTATCGAGAGCCTGGCACATAGGTAATTCAAAATAATATCAGTTAAATGATTAATGAATGAATGAGAATCACTTACCATTTGCAATGAAGATAACAACAATGTAAGACCTGTCAATATTTCAACTAATTGCCTGCAGAGTCAAGTCCAAATTCTTTTATACTGGACATTCATGATCTCTTATAATCTGGATCCAACCTACTTTACTAGCCTCTCATCACACTACCCCTCTTTGTACCCTCTACACTCAACTGAATAGAACACTCATTTCGAGCTATATGTGCCTTCTTTCATATAAACATACCCTGTTATTTGCAATTTGCACAAGTTTGCTCATGGTGCTTCTGCCACCAGCACTGTTCTTAATGTCTATATTTTACATATTTTTCAGGGCCCAATTCAAATACAACTTCCATCATGAAACCGTCACTAAACAATGCAGCTAAAAGTCATCTCTTCTTTCTCTAAGCTTTCAAGGCACATGATTACACCTCTCCTACAGCATTTATGCCTTTCCTTTATTTTAGCTACTATACATATAATCTCTCCCCTGCTAATATACGAATTCTATGAGAGCAAGACCTATTTGACTAATTTTTGAAAGACTCACAGAATCCAACACAGTACCAATTACAGTGCATTTAATTAAAAAAAAAAAAAAACCAAAAACTAGAAAGCAAATGTGGAATATTAGCAAACTCATATATTAAGAAAATATCTAATGAATCAAGGATCTTATTTTTACAAATTTTCTATATTTTGAAATGTGTCTAAAAATTTAATTTATAAAGTTCTCTTAGACTATTTAAAAGAAGCTGTAAGTGAGGAGTAAATATTTCTATAAATACAATGTTTTATTTTTTTTAAAAGACATCATCAGGGAGCTATGAAAAAATTAGTTCATTCTTCTTTTTAAGTCAGTTTAAAAAAATTACTTACATGCACACACAAAAGGTTTCTCATCATTTGCGTATTTGGAAAAGGAATAATTTCTTGGCTTTTAAACCTCACTCTCGATTTCTTCAACATTATAGCTGTGAAATATCCTTCTTCATGACCTTCAAGTGTTTGTGGAAAAGAATGTAGGCTGAGAGGTCAGAGGTATTTGCAGTTTACCCCAAGTTCCCCTACTGAAAATTCTATTTTAACAAACAGGTACAGAATTTAAATGGATCTACATCTTAAGAGTAAACTATTACTTCAAAATAGTTGAAGATGGCCAACCAAGTCCCAACATAATTGAAGTATGGAAGAATTACAAAAATGTAGCTGGAAATACAGAATACAAAAATAAAAATGAATTTACATAAATGCCCCAAACAGTTAACAGTGCTAATATCAAATATAAAAATTTGAAAAAATGTTAAAAGGCAAGAGTATGGGACAAATTGAGGCAACTTGATATGAAGTTACTTTTAACTCTGAAAGCACCAGAAAAATCACAGGAGGGGAATAAAAAATTTAGAAAGTAAAAACTTGCAAGAAGAAAAGAGAACAGAAGTGGGGGGCAGTGAATAAGAGCTTCCCAGTTTTTCAGAGAGCGAAGCAGACGGAGAAGGGCTGGCTGGTTTAATCAGAACAGAGGGAAACCAGGAAAAGAAGAAAAGGGAGAGAAGGGAGGAAGAACTGGAGAGGGAGGGGCAGGAAGGAGGGTATCAGACTAGAAAGACAGCAGGTGGGCAAGGCAGCAGGAGGAAAGGATGAGGGAGACAGAGGGAGGAAAGGAGAAAGAGAAAAAAGAATTTTCTAGAACCAAAGGTTATGAACCTCCAGACTGAAAGGTCCTACCAAGTGTTAAGCATAATAGATGAAAAAACACTGGCTTTAGAAGAAGAGGTTCAAAGTTTCCTGAACAGGAATTTGAATGGCATCAGACTTAAGATCATCAATAATGGAAACCAGAAAATACTGAAATCATGCTTTCAAAATTCTGCAGGAAAATGACTTTCTACTTAGAAATCTATGTCCAGCCAAACTATCAAAGAACTCTGAGGATAAAACACTGGCACATGCAAATAGGATGGGATTCAAACACTTCACTCCCTCTCCACTACTTCTTAGAAAGTCACTGGAGAATGTGCGCCAACAAAATGAGGAAGTAAAGCAAGAAGGGATAAAGCAGGGGATTCAGAAAACAAGAGAAGAGAAGACAGGCAAAAGGAATCCCCAAGAGAATGCAGAAAAGTTGTCCCACAAAGAGAGAGAAAAAGACAAAGAGAATTCTCCCTTCAGCAATTCTGGATTAAAAAGTAAATCAAAATTGAAATCATATACTAGGCAAAAGTGAAAGTCAAAGAAAACATGAGATTTAGCCAAAAATCATGAAATGAAACCGAAGTGGTACACTAAATGCACTTAATAAAAGCAAAATAGATGAAAAGTAAAAAACTAAAATATTAAGAGCAAAAAGGTAGAAAAAGGAACAAAATAAAAAGAAATTGGTAAAGACTCTTTGAAAAACATAACCACAATGTGATCATCACACTTGAACATTCTCCAACAATTTGATTTCACCAAAAAGCTAATTCATGCCTTAAATTTTGGCAATTTACATTTTTCTGAAAAATCATCCATTTTAACCACTTCTTCACATATAGTATCTTCTATGATTTTTTTTAGTATTGGAGAGTGTGACTTCTTTTACTCAAGCTTACTTTATTTGCGCTTCCCCCCCCCCCCCGCCATGTTCCAATTGTTTAACTTTGATTTATCTCTCTCCTTGACTTGTTTTGCAAAAAAAAAAAGACAAGTTAAATAACAGAAAAATTGGTACCTGTAATAATCTCGTAACTACTTGCTTTCTTCTTTAGGTAGGCATAATATGGGGGAATAACTTCCTGTAGAAATATCACATCAGGGCTGTACCTAATTAAACACATCAATTTATGATAAGTATCAGTTATACCATTTCATTTGCAGCTACCTATTAGGAAAATACCACAGCATAAAAGAAACACAAAATTACAGTCCTCTAGGACACCTACTATTTGATGTTTACATTGATCTTTGATAACTATAAAATGAGAAAGATCTGTGCTACTTAACACATAATACTGTAAAGATCAAATTTTAAAAAAAAACATATATATGACAACCCTTTAAAGTCAGAAGAACTGGAATCACTGACAGTAGATACCCAGTAATATTAAGAGCTTCCAATTGTCTTATACTCTAATAGATGCCTAAAGTGTTGTTGTCTCTTTCTGTCCTCTTGAAACGGTTATTATCTATGATGAAGAAAATGGAGCTCCAAGCTCCAGAGAATTAAAGAGGCTCTCAAGTGGTTCTACAAGGTCACAGAGCCAGTGTGTGGCAGATACAGATCACACTGGCAATTTTCTTTTCACAGCAATAATCACATAACAAGTTTAGTAAGTAAAATAGTACCAGAAGGCTTCAAACAAAAGTTAGTGTTCCCTCTGAACTCCAACCCACAGTCCTGCTCCCAGAGGCAATCACTCCTGATTCTTTCTGGTATTTCCTCTGACAGCTGGACTCTGAAGTCAGGACTGATTGCAAAGCCCATAACCTTGATCTATTACCCTCTTTGTAGGCAGGTAAGACACATTATCACACTATCATGAAACAAATGTAATAATACTTACAAAGCTAAATATGAACACACCCCTCGAGCCCTCTCTAGCAGATTGTTCATGTCCAATCCATCAATATTCCAGGTAATGAAAGAGAATACGCTGCCATCTTCTTGCTGAACACTTTTATCTTCAGATGGGCTGGTTTTAGAACTAACTGAATCATTTGTCTCTTCCTTGGTTAGGTCAACACTGCCAAGAGCAGAATGAAACATAACTCTGCAAATAATCTAGAAACTGATTAACTTAAAAATTATTTTTCAAATCTTTGTAGCCCTCATTTTACAGGTAAGTAAAATTCTCTTGCTAAAACTGGATTTGTTATTTTTATTGCAATTCATTATCAATTTTGAATTTCACATTTATTCATAGTCTTCCTCATTGCAAAGTTGGGCAGGGGGTAAGTACATTTTAAGAGTCCTAAAACTACCTGCTCATAGAAGAGCAAGAGTCTGATGACTACAGAAAACTAGACTCTGTGTTATGCAAAAGTCTGTTCACTTAGAACCAACTTGATATCCCTCAGTGATATAGGTCATTAAAATAACTTTACAGACTACAGCCCCAAATTAGATTGAGTATGTAAGATTTCCACATTTATTTGGATTCATTTTAAATCATATTTGAAATATGGTGCCAGACAAAGAATGGCTACAATTTTGTTATTTGCCTCACTGAGAGGGGAAGTCCAATGAACACCCTTCTCCTTGAATCTGGGCTTTAGTGACTTACTTGATAAACAGAACACAGTGAAAAGGATATTCTGGGATTTCTGAGGCTTGGCCATTAGAAGCCTTGCAGCTTTCACTCCAGTCTTTCGGAACCTCTGTCTAAGAACCTTGAGCTCTCACACGAGCAGTCTGACTGCTCTGTGACTGCCATGCTGGAGAGACCACATGTGTGGATTCTAGTCCTCAGGCCTGCCTGACTCCACCTCCCCCATCAAGGCCCGGACATTGGCGTGGAGGGGCAAACATTACTAAATGTTGACTCCTAAACGTTTATATCACACACACAAATTTAAGAACTAGGGTTTTGTATTTATAATTTTAGTATATTTAATGCCAGTAATTTAACTTCTTTTAGAAAATTGAATTGTATTTTATGGCCTTGCCACGCAGCTGGCAGGATCTGAGTTCCCCAATTAAGAACTGAACCCCAGCAACAGCAGTAAAAGCTCCAAGTCTTAACCACTGGAACACCAGGGAACTCTCCCCCTCCCCAATTTTTTTTTTTAATTAAAATATAATTAACCAGTATTGGGGACAAATCCATATCAGGGGCCTCCTGATCTAACGCACTGAGGAGGACACCCTACCACTCTGTGTCACATAGTATAATGTATATAAAACATACCAGTTTCAGGTACATAATATAATGATTCAATATTTGTATACACTGCAAAATGCTCACCACTGTAAGTCAACTATAAACTTCCTTTGGAAATAATTTCAGACTTTCAGAAAACAGTAAAAAGAATTCTACTCACCATTCATACAAATAAATGTTAACATTTTACTTAACATTTACTTGCTTTACTTGTTATTCAGAAACATGTGCATAAGTATTTTGAATGCACTGATACCCTGGAGAAGGAAATGGCAACCCACTCCCTATTCTTGCCTGGAGAAGCCCATGGACAGAAAAGCCTGGCAGGCTACAGTCCACGGGGTCAAAAAAAGTTGGACAGGACTGAGTGCGCAAACACACACACCTAAAGATAAGGACATACATATATACCCTAGTACAATTATAAGAAAAGCAACAAAGGAGGAAGAAAAAGGTTCTAGGCTGAGGTGATAAATATCTTTACAATAGCTGAAAGGCAAGAAAAAGGACCCACTGGAGAAAAGAAAAGTCTGACATGTCTAGAATGTAAACTCAAGTGGGCCTTAGGAAGCATCACTACGAACAAAGCTAGTTGAGGAGATGGAATTCCAGTTGACCTATTTCAAATCCTAAAAGATGATGCTGTGAAAGTGCTGCACGCAATATGCCAGCAAATCTGGAAAACTCAGCAGTGACCACAGGACTGGAAAAGGTCAGTTTTCATTCTAATCCCAAAGAAGGGCAATGCCAAAGAATGCTCAAACTACCGCACAATTGCACTAATCTCACACGATAGCAAAGTAATGCTCAAAATTCTCCAAGCCAGGCTTCAACAATACGTGAACCATGAACTTCCAGACGTTCAAGCTGGATTTAGAAAAGGCAAAGGAATCAGAGATCAAACTGCCAACATCTGTTGGATTATAGAAAAAGCTAGAGAATTCCAGAAAAACATCCACTTCTGCTTTATTGACTACGCCAAAGCCTTTGACTGTGTGGATCACAACAAACTGTGGAAAATTCTTCAAGAGATGGGAATACCAGACCACCTGACCTGCCTCCTGAGAAATCTGTATGCAGGTCAAGAAACAACAGTTAGAACTGAACACAGAACAACAGACTGGTTCCAAATAGGGAAAGGAGCACGTCAAGGCTGTATACTGTCACCCTGCTTATTTAACTTATATGCAAAGTACATCATGAGAAACGCTGGGCTGGATGAAGCACAAGCTGGAATCAAGACTGTCGGGAGAAATATCAATAACCTCAGATGACACCACCCTTATGGCAGAAAGTGAAGAGGAACTGAAGAGCCTCTTGATGAAAGTGAAAGAGGAGAGTGAAAAAGTTGGCTTAAAACTCAACATTCAAAAAACTAAGACCATGGCATATAGTCCCATCACTTCATGGCAAACAGATGGGGAAACAATGGAAACAGTGACATAATTTATTTCCTTGGGCTCCAAAATCACAGCAGATGGTAAATGCAGTCACAAAATTAAAAGACGCCTGCCCCTTGGAAGAAAAGCTATAACCAACCTAAACAGCATATTAAAATGCAGAGACATTACTTTGCCAACAAAGGTCTGACTAGTCAAAGCTGTGGTTTTTCCAGTAGTCATGTATGGATGAGAAAGTTGGACCATAAGGAAAGTTGAGCGCCAAAGAATTGATGCTGTTGAACTGTGGTGTTGGAGAAGACTCTTGAAGAGTCCCTTGGACTGCAAGGAGATCCAACCAGTCCATCCTAAAGGAAATCAGTGCTGAATATTCATTGGAAGGACTGATGCTGAAGCTGAAACTCCAATACTTTGGCCACCTGATAAGAAGAAATGACTCACTGGAAAAAACTCTGACGTTGGGAAAGATTGAAGGCAGGAGAAGAAGGGGACGACAGAGGATGAGATGGTTGGATGACATCACCGACTGGACGGACATGAGTTTGAACAAGCTCTGGGAGATGGTGACGGATAGGGGAGCCTCGTGTGCTGCAGTCCATGGGGTCGCAAAGAGTTGGACACGACTAAGCAACTGAACTGACTGACATGCCTGGAAGTTTTGTGGGGTAGGAAAGAGAGCGTGACAGGAGAGGAACCCAGAAAGGCAGGCAGTGGTCAAACTGTGGGGAAACGTGTAAGACATACCGACTTTAAGAGCAGAAGTGCAGGAATTGGGGAGGGAGCAGTGAAATAACAGGGGCGGATGCGCATTTTATAAAAACCATTATCCTGGCCGGCCAGCAGACAGTAAACGAACAATAGGAAGCAAGGAGACTTCCAGGCTACCATTCTTCAGTAGAGGATTTTGTGTCTCATCCATTTCGAAACGCTCGCTTACCTATTCCCTACACCTGGAATAAAAAATTACATTTCTGATATTTCTCCCTCGGACTCCAAAGTACATCCGAAGTGACACAGCCTGGACTTCTCGGGAGAAACGTGAGCCCCGCTGCTGGGGCAGGTCTCATCTACACCAACCCTCCTCCTTCGCCTACTCAGACCCAAGGCCCGTCTCTGCGCAGGCCCGCCGCCTAACTCGATGGCGGGTCCTGGATGCCCAACGCAATCGGGTACCGGACTGCCTCCGCCCGAACCCCGGCCGGTCGTCACCCACCAGGACTCGGGCTCAGAGGGGGACTCAGGACGGCTTTCTGAAGCGCTCTCCTCCACGGTCGGCTCGAAGTAGGAGTTCAGCGCTCTCTGCAAAACAAAGACACAGGGATGGGACGTACGCCTGCACCACGAAGGTCAAGAGCCGGCAAGAGAGAAGCAGCGAAAGCTTACTTCCATCTCCCAGTCGTTCTCCGCCAGGTAGCACTGAGCCACAGCGGCGTCGCAACTCGCGACCGAAGCAAACTCCACACACAGGAGTCTCCGCTTCTTCACCTCGGGCTCCCCCTCCTCCAGCTCCGCCTCCGGCCCAGCCTCCGGCCCGCTGTTCTGCTCCATGGGTTCCCGGCACGTTCACCGCACCTTGAACCCGGCCGGGAGTTGGTGGGGTGGGTGGGGCGCGGGGGCGGGGACAGTCTGGCGCCAGACTCTGCACTGGCGCCAGACTCTGCACAGGCGCCCAGCGCCCGCGGCGCTAGCCCATCCACCGCCCGCGAGAAAACACGCTCGCCTCTCGGAAGACGGTAGAGCGCCTGCGCAGCAGGAAAGTCGGCCCGGGATGGCGCGGGCCAAATAGCGCATGCGTGCGCTGTCACAACGCGCTAGACGTCGGTGCGCCAGCTGCCGGGGTGACGGACAATTGCGGCGGGTGCGCTCGACGGCGGACCTGGAACGCTCTTCGGGTCCAGAGGGCTGTTGACCCTTTGTGTCCTTGTTCTTTTGCGAACTTCGGGGCTCCCCTGCTCTTCCAAGACTCGGTCTTAAGTGGGGCCTGGGAGCCGGCGATCGGTCCACGATGATCTGGTTGAAGAAGGGAAAGACTCTGCTGGAGTGGCTAACGCTCTCAGGCAAATTGAACAATTTCGACAGAAACCTGGAAAAGGTATTAGAGGCGAAGGCGCGGTTTCTAACGAAGGGAAAGAAAGCGCCCTCCTTGGTTCGTGGGTGAACGCTGGATAAGTTGTCTCTGGCTAGATTCTTTTGGATTGAGTTCCTAAACTCACCTTAGTAGTAATGATTACTGCTTTGATTGAGCAGAGTTATGTGCTAGGTGTGCCTACGTTCATTTGTCCATTTTTAAAAGGAAAAGGTTAAGTGGGTGAGTCAGCAAAATGGGTTTATCTCAGGAATGGCAGAGGAGTTACATGCAAACTGAGGCTAACCATGGGCAAGTCCTCAGCTGTTCTTCTATAGAGAGAATAGGAGACAGTTCAGAGGGGCTGTTTTGAAGAAGTTCTTGGAGGAGAGGAGAGTCGGGTTTGTGGTGGTGTCTCATTGATTGAGTTGCGGAGGTTTCTTAGCTTGTTGCTGATAAAATCTTCCTTTTTCCTGCTGGGATTTATAAAGTAAACTGGGAGGAGTGTTAACTGGGGGAAAGTTCCCCCTTTAGGGCTTCACCACCCCCTTTGGAAGGAGGTGTTTTAAATAATCACAACATTGTATAATTAAAAAGAAATAAGTTAAATTAATTTTAGTAAAATAGTTTAACAAAAATATTTTAACATGTAGTCAATACAAAAAGGGCTACCTTTCTGTGCTTTGAAATCGTGTGTGAACTGTACACTTAAAGCACATCTCAGTTCATACTAGCTGTGTTTGAAGTGCTCGCTACTGACAGGTGGCTAGCGGCTACCGTATTAACTGCACAGGTCGGTATCATGATAGGTGCTCTGTGTGTTAACTTGATCAAAAGTTGATTTTGCAGTTGTTTCCTGTGGGCAGATTTGCTCAGGCTAAATAGGTTTATGCATAGTGATTTGTAAATCTAGTCATGAACATGGTTTCTTTTACTGTGAGTTTTAAGGTAATGTGATCTAGACCAGCAGTTCTCAATTGGGGGTGGTTTTGCTCCCCATGGGACATTTGGTAGTGTCCTGCCACCCTTATGGCAGAAAGTGAAGAGGAACTAAAAAGCCTCTTGATGAAAGTGCAAGAGGAGAGTGAAAAAGTTGGCTTAAAGCTCAACATTCAGAAAACTAAGATCGTGGCATCTGGTCCCATCACTTCATGGGAAATAGATGGGGAAACAGTGTCAGACTTTATTTTTTGGGGCTCCAAAATCACTGCAGATGGTGATTGCAGCCATGAAATTAAAAGACGCTTACTCCTTGGAAGGAAAGTTATGACCATCCTAGATAGCATATTAAAAAGCAGAGACATTACTTTGCCAACAAAGATCTGTCTAGTCAAGGCTATGATTTTTCCAGTGGTCATGTATGGATGTGAGAGTTGGACTGTGAAGAAAGCTGAGCACCGAAGAATTGATGCTCTGAACTGTGGTGTTGGAGAAGACTCTTGGGAGGAGAGTCCCTTGGACTGCAAGGAGATTCAACCAGTCCACCCTAAAGATCAGTCCTGGGTGTTCATTGGAAGGACTGATACTGAAGCTGAAACTCCAATACTTTGGCCACCTCATGTGAAGAGTTGACTCACTGGAAAAGACCCTGATGCTGGGAGGGATTGGGGGCAGCAGGAGAAGGGGACAACAGAGGATGAGATGGTTGGATGGTATCACCAACTCGATGGACACAAGTTTGAGTAAACTCCGGGAGTTGGTGATGGACAGAGAGGCCTGGCAGCTGTGATTCATGGGGTCAGAAAGAGTCGGACACGACTGAGTGACTGAACTGAACTGAGACATTTTTGATTACCAGAACAGGAATGTGGTAGGAGTGGTGGGACTGGCATTTAGTGAGTAGAGTGGAGGGATACTACCAAACATCCCCAGTGCACAGATTCCCTCCCTCTGTCCCCACAGCAGAGAATGGTCCAGTCCAAATGTCAGCAGGGCTGAGATTTTGAAAACTTGATTTAAAACCATGCTGTTAATCATTCACTTTGATCTAGGTCAAAAGTAGATAAATTGCTCCTCTTACTCTGTGTACATATAAACCATGTCTTTGCACTGGACTTAGAGTTGACTGTTCAAATCATATGATTTCTTTCTCTAAATCTCTGGTTAATAATTCTTTAAAGTCTAGTTTTTGTGCCTTACGGGATCTTGCTGATAAATCATTTTACGTCAAAAAATTGTGTCTTTGGTGATTTAAATATGACACCAGAGGTTCTTCAAGGCAAGAAATGCTCACTTTTAAGTACAGGATTTTAAAATGCAAGATTACTGTTAAAATTAAACTGGAGTAAAAGATGTACATGGTCTCTCAGACACACTTGTCCTCTTACCCCATTGCTTTTGTAAAGACTAGAAGGAATAATGTTTCTGGGTGTAAGAAGCAAGTGAGATGTACAGAACTATTGTGTCAAGTCTGCCCCATTACCCACTCCCACAAAGTCAATGAATCAAGTACAAAAACACTGGAAAATTTGGCTGACAATATTCCAAAGAGGATTTTGTTTGGGGGACAGATGTTTGGAGATAGCATATAGAATCTGAAAAATGATAGTGACTTTCTGTCCCTCTACAAATGATCTGGCAAATTGAAAATTAGTTCTGGTATAGATGTCAAGTCAATGCATGAGATTGTACATTATACTGCTTTATCTTAGCCTGTCCTCTTTTTTAAAAAACCTCTGTTTTATCAGTGTTTATAAACACCCACAGAACCTATCTTTTATAAAGCACTGATACAGAAAGGCTAACACTCAAAATAAAGTCCTGATGTTGCTATAAGATCACTTTTAAATCAGTCAACAAACTAAGTACTGTGAGATTATAAAGAAATACCCATCGACTTCCCAGGTGGCGCAGTGGTAAACGATCCACCTGCCAGTGCAGGAGACGCAGGAGACGCAGGTTCCATTCCTCAGTTGGGAAGATCCCCCGGGGGAGGAAGTGGCAACCCACTCCAGTATTCTTACCTAGAAGATTCCATGGACACTGACAGGAGCCATAAAATGACAGGGTACATTTTATGGGGTCTCAAAGAGACACGACTGAGTGTGTGCACATACACACACCACACACTCCCCATCACAATTCCTCACCCCTATCATCGAGGAGAGGGAAAAAGTGGGTTCCAAGGAACAGTCCCATCAGATGTGCCCTGAGGGGGAAAAAAAGTCCTCCAAATAATTTCAGAAAACATTGATGTTGTATCCCCCTCTTTAGAATTGTGGTATAATACACATATTTTACCACATGGGGCTTCCCTGATGGCTCAGACAGTAAAGAATCTGCGTGCAATGCAGGAGATCTGGGTTCGATCCCTGAGTTGGGAAGATCACCTGGAGGAGGGTGTGGCAACTCACTCCGGTATTCTTCCCTGGAGAATCCCCATGGACAGAGGAGCCAGCCGGCTAGTCTTTGGGGTCACAAAGAGTTGGACACGACTGAGCACACACACACACAACATAAAGTTCACCATCCTAACCATATTAAAGTATTCAATTCAGTAGTAATTTTTGCATTCACATAGTTGTACAACCATCACCACCATCCATCTCCAGAATTCTCCATCTTGCAGACCTGGAACTACCATTTAGGCAATAACTTCTCATTCCCTTTTTTCCCCAGCCTTGCCAACCACTATCTATAGTCTGTGTCTCTGAATTTGACTACTCTATGTACCTCATATGAATAAAGCCATTGCATCCCTTTTATATATTAAAGCTTTCAACTAGTTCTGCAGTAAAGAAACATGTTTCACCTTATCATGTTTAAGTTACTTGCCAAAGGAACTCTCACCCCCACAATGACACATGTGAAAGTATATACTTCAGGAGTCTCAGGTGAGATCTAGAAACACCAGGTGAAATCCAACACACAAAGAAATAAGGGCAGGCAGTTCAGAAGCCAGGTTAAATTGTGTCACGTCATCCTTGTGGAAATGAGAGGTAAAGTGTAGGTGAATGAGCTGTCTAGACTAGAGCACAGACTAGAGAGAAGCATTAAAGATTTAAGACTGAACCCCGAGGACATACAGGGTTGAGAACAGTAAGTAGCCTTTGAAGACTATAGAAATGGTTAGGAAAGTAAGAATAGACCTTATACTTACTAGAAAAACTTTGAGGCTTTGGCTCTACCACAAAAGGACAGTGATATTACTTAAAGTTGATCCACATGATATGCCAACAGGTATACCTGGACTAGGGAACAGATTATTTAGACTTCTCTCTTGCTATTTGATTTGTGATTTTATCATAATGGGCTCATCATATTTACATTCCTGCAGGGCATCACTCCTTCCTGGGAATGACTCTATTCCAGTTCTACATACCGAACTAGATTAGCTGCAAAAATTCTCCCCAAGTTTGTGCTTTCCCTCTTGAGAGGAGATCTGGAGGAGTGAAGAGACATCACCCCAGTCCTCAATGTATAAGTGGTGAGGAAGGTCTTTCCCTATTAGCCCCTCTTTTCCAGGTTGAAGGCAGCAGAGGCGCTGTAATTGAGAGAAACCTTTCCAACGTGATTATTGTGAATATAGGCCTTCATAGCATCTACCTTTGTAGGCATTCTAGACTGATTCGATAAAATCTACCATTTACCAGCCTTTGGGAAGAATACTGCTTATAATCTTGCTTAGCACATCTCTCCTCACCATCATCACCCTGCCAATGAACATGAGTGGAATGGTACTTCAGCTGGTTGAATCTTCAGGGAATATTTAAATTCCTCTGAGCGCTTCCCTAGGGCTTTGTTTGCCTCCCATGGCACCCACTTATTAACTTTCATTTTTGATCTTCTCTTATAGTCTCTACTGGTTCCTCAGTCAGTCAGTTCAGTCGCTCAGTCGTGTCCAACTCTTTGCGAACCCATGGACTGCAGCACACCAGGCCTCCCTGTCCATCACCAACTTCCAGAGTTAAATCAAACTCATGTCCATTGAGTCGGTGATGCCATCCAACCATCTCATCCTCTGTGGTCCCCTTCTCCTCCCACCTTCCATCTTTCCCAGCATCAGGGTCTTTTCAAACGAGTCAGTTCTTCGAATCACGTGGCCAAAGTATTGGAGTTTCAGCTTCAGCATCAGTCCTTCCAATGAACATTCAGGACTGATTTCCTTTAGGATGGACTGGTTGGATCTCCTTGCAGTCCAAGAGACTCTCAAGAGTCTTCTCCAACACCACAGTTCAAAAGCGTCCATTCTTCAGTGCTCAGCTTTCTTTATAGTCCAACTCTCACATCCATACATGACCACTGGAAAAACCATAGCCTTGACTAGATGGTCCTTTGTTGGCAAAGTAATGTCTCTGCTTTTTAAAATGCTGTCTAGGTTGGTCATAGCTTTTCTTCCAGGGAGCAAGTATCTGTTAATTTCAAGGCTGCAGTCACCATCTGCTGTGATTTCAGAGCCCCCAAAAATAGTCTCTCACTGCTTCCATTTTTACCTTTATCTTTCAGTGTTCTTTTCAAGTGACTTAGGGGAGGGCAGGTTTACTTAGTGGACCTGAGTCCAGTGGAGACAAACACACTGTCTACATGAAAGATTTGTGAGGACTGAGACAGTGTCTTCGTGCCTGTAAGACATGCATATACATTTCTGAGCATGGTCTGTAACACAGAGTTAGCCACAGTTAGCAACCAAATAAATACACGTGCTCCCTGCAGCCGGTGTCTTGACTGAAACCGCAATCTATTTTTTTTTAAACAATGTCCTCCCCTCAGCCCCTCTTCAACAGAGAGGTAGTTCTCCACTGGTTTCTTCCCCCACAAGACATGTTTCTTAGCTCTGGAAAGTTGGGTAGCAAATCGGTCTTCTAATTCGAAAGAAGAATCAGTCTTCATTGTTATCTTCCGTTGGTTTACTTATTCTACTTAAGGAGACAAGAACTGGCAACACTAGGGATTCCCTGATGGTCCAATGGTTGGGACTCTATTATCACTCCTGAGGGCCTGGGTTCAGTCCCAGGTTGGAACTAGGATCCTACAAGCTGTGCAAAGGGCCAAAAAAAAAAAGAATTGGTAACACATAAAAGTATTTCTTTGCCGTATCAGAGTGACCAGTGCAAGAGTATCTCTATTCCAGTATACATTTTCAGCCAATTTTGTATCTTAGTATAGCCTTTGGCCTTTCAAGTTGGGTGGGTGGGTTTAGTCACTCAGTCATGTCCAACTCTTGGCAACCCCATGGACTGTAGCCCGCCAGGCTCCTCTGTCCATGGAATTCTCCAGGCAAGAATACTGGAGTGGGTTGCCATTTCCTTCTCCAGAGGATCTTCACAACCCAGGGATCAAACCAGGATCTCCTGCATTGCAGGCAGATTCTTTTTTTTTCCCCATATGATCTCACTTCATGTAGAACTAAGAAAAACAAAAGACAAACAGCTCAGAGATACAGAGAACAGTTGGTGATTGCCAGAGGCAGGAGTGGGTGGTGGACAAAAGGTAAAGGAGTCAAAAGGTACAAACTTTTGACAACATACAGCCTTGTCCTACTCCTTTCCCAATTTTGAATCAGTCTGTTGTTCCATGTCCAGTTCTAACTGTTGCTGCCTGACCTGCATACAGGTTTCTCAGGAGATAAGTGAGGTGGTCTGGTATTCCCATGTCTAAGAATTTTCCACAGTTTATTGTCATTCACACAAAGGCTTTAGTGTAGTCAATGAAGCAGAAGTATATGTTTTTTCTGGAATTCTCTTGCTTTCTCTATGAACCAGTGAATGTTGGCAATTTGTTATCTGGTTCCTCTGGGCAGGCAGATTCTTAACCATCTGCACCACCAAGCTGGGGGAGAAGATCAGTATTAAAATCAGTATTCTGCAGTAGAAAGTCAAATTGACATTTGTTTTACCTTTTGTCATCCCAGCCAAAGTTAGATAATCAAATGGAACACTAAGAACTGATTTCTATTAAATACACTGTACCTTGAAATTACACTCAACTGCCTTTGGTGACTTGGAGAAGGAAATGGCAACCCACTCCAGTATTCTTGCCTGGAAAATCCCATGGACAGAGGAGCCTGACAGGCTACAATCTGTAGGGTTGCAAAAAGTCAGGTGTGCCTGAAAGTGCAGAGGTACACACGCACCCACCTTTGGTGACTGTAAGGCTTTCCTGAACTGCCTAGCTTTTTCAAACTGTCTTCACCTGGCTAAATTCTGCCCATCCTTCAATCTGCAAATAATTTCACAGGATGCCTTTCCTAATGTCTCTTCCCTGAAAACATACTTGGATGAGTAAGATTCTTACTTCCAGCAACCTGTATTTATCCTATCGGCAGTCATTCACTGTACTGCAGTGTGCATGTATTGTTCCTATAGACTGGAAACCCCTTAAGAGCAGAGATTTGCTCTTGTTCATCTTCAGACTGCAGTGCTTCAAAGTCTAATAAATGCCCCAGTAAGGTGAGTTTATATCTTGGGTCTCCTTGGTGTGCATTATTAGTTTATGAGGACATCTTGTGGCTAGATCATTTATTGAATAATGCTCCCATTCTAACATTCACTTTTCCATTGATTTACCTCTTAAGCAAAACATGACAAATTATTTAGAATGGTTTGTATTTTATGGTTCTGTTTCTGTTTTATATCAGGGCCTTCTAAGGGGTAGACAGCAGCAAACAACTCAAGTTAGTTTGTGAAGTTCCAAAATGCCTTCCTGGTGGGAGCATAAAAGCTGCTGTATATCTAGAGATTCTACAGTTAGCAACAAGGGAGACTGGGAGGTGGATAGACTTAGACCTGAATCTCAATTCTGTCATATCCTGGGTGATCTTGAGAGTAAACCAGTCTGAATTTAAATTACTACAAAATGAAAACCATCTCTCCCTTACTACATAGTGCATGGAAAGACTGGCACAGTGCCTGACTTACGAAAATGCTCAATAAATGGTAGTTCTCTAGAGTCGAATCGTTTAATGCATGAGACACCCCTCCCTCCCCAGAGACATCACACAGTCATCCATAGTCTGTCTGAAAACCTCTAGTGACAGCAAGAATTACTGCACTGGATGCAACACATTCCATTCACAGTTCAGTTCCAACTTCTAAACATTATCTATGATGTTTTTTCCTAGTAAATTAAATAGGATTTAAGAAACACATTTTATTTTTGTTTCCTTTCTAAAGATGTTTGATATAACATTTTAAATTAATTGTTCCACATTTTATCTTTCAAGTAATTTTTTCATTATGATACTATAAATGGGATAGGACCTTAAAAGCAGCAATTTAACTATGCTGGATTCTATTAAACTTTTTATACTAAAATAGGTTTGTGGTATAAGCTTGTTCTCATAACGTATTGAATTTCTTCCAGCATATTTTAAAAACTGTTTTAAACCATTCATTATGAAGTCATTCTAAAATTACTTTGTGCAGTAACTAGGGAACATCCAAATTAAAATTACAATGCACCAACCTGACTTTGTTCGTGCAAAATTTCTGAGAAGACATTAAGAAATGCCAGGTTGCTGTACCTAGAGCTGAAAAGCTCAGATGGAATGTTTGATTTCTGCAGAGTAGTGGAGATTAAGAAAAACTACTCCTGTTTTTCCCTAAATATTCCATTTTATTTCAGCATAATTTACTCCAGAATTCAATTCTATCAAGAGAGACTGGTAACTTGATTTTCAGTTTCTGAATCAACTTTTGGGGGTGGCTTGGTTTAATCCAATGACAGTTCTTGGTAGAGCTGTTTGTGCTTTTCTAATACCACCAAATATTCAAAATTCTCTTTTCTTTTCTAACACTTAGGTGACTGTTGTTTCTGCTGCCCCTGGGAAACTGGTTTGTGAAATGAAAGTAGAAGAGCAGCATACCAATAAAATGGGCACCCTCCACGGCGGCATGACAGCCACCTTAGTGGATGTCATATCAACGCTCGCTCTGCTGTGCACAGAAAGAGGTATAGCCGGAGTCAGTGTTGATATGAACATAACGTACGTATCCAAAGTGTACCCCAAATCACTTTTCTCAATGTGATAACTCATTTCAAACAACTGAGACTACACACATTTATAACAGAAATAAAGCATGAGTTGCCCTTAGCTGGTCATCCTTAAGTGCAGCTACAGATTTGCCTTAAAAACATTCCATGGTTTTAGAATCTACAACTAAAGGGATTTCGAAGTACAGTATATATTAGTAATAATAATATAAATAATCAGGAATATATAATCAGTGATAAAGGGAAGTCAAGGGGACCTTAGGAAGCATCACTATGAACAAAGCTAGTGGCGGTGATGAAATTCCAGCTGAGCTATTTCAAATACTAAAAGATGAGGCTAGGAAAGTGCTGCACTCAATATGCCAGCAAATCTGGAAAACTCAGCAGTGGCCACAAGACTGGAAAAGGTCAGTTTTCATCTCAATCCCAAAGAAAGGCAATGGCAAAGAATGCTCAAACTACCTCACAATTGCACTCATCTCACACAATAACAAAGTAATGCTCAGAATTCTCCAAGCCCAGGCTTCAGTGATACGTGGACCAAGAACTTCCAGATGTTCAAGCTGGTTTTAGAAAGAGGAACCAGAGATCAAATTGCCAACATCCACTGGATCATAGAAAAAGCTAGAGAATTCCAGAAAAACATTTACTTCTGCTGTATTGACTACGCCAAAGCCTTTGACTGTGTGGTTCACAATGAACTATGGAAAATTCTTCCAGGTGGAAATACCAGAACACCTCACCTGTCTCCTGAGAAATCTGTATGCAGGTCGAAAAGGAACAGTGAGAACTGGACATAGAACAACAGACTGGTTCCAAATCGGGAAAGGAGCACGTCAAGGCTGTATATTGTCATCCTGTTTATTTAACTTATATGCAGAGTACATCATGTGGAATGCAGGACTGGATGAAGCTCAAGCTGGAATCAGATTGCTGGGCGAAATATCAATAACCTCAGATATGCAGATGACACCACCCTTATGGCAGAAAGCGTAGATGAACTAGAGTCTCCTGGTGAAAGAGGAGAGTGAAAAAGCTGACTTGACACTCAACATTCAAAAAACTAAGATCATTGCATCCAGTCCCATCACTTCATGGCAAATAGATGGGGAAACAATGGAAACAGTGACAGCCTTTATTTTCTTGGGCTCCAGAATCACTGCAGATGGTGACTGCAGCCACGAAATTAAAAGATGCTTGCTCCTTGGAAGAAAAGCTATGACCAACCTAGACAGCATACTAAAAAGCAGAGACATTACTTTGCCGACAGAGGTTCATCTTGTCAAAGCTATGGTTTTCCCAGTAGTCATGTATGGATGAGAGTTGGAAAGCAAGCTGAGCACTGGAAGAATTGATGCTTTTGTGGTGTTGGAAAAAGACAATTTTTCCACCTAAGCTACAGAAGATATGATTTTTGTTGGAAGGGGAGGCAGAAGTTAGAGTGGGAAAGCCAATGTTATTTGACATGAGGTCAATGTAAACATGTCATCAGGTTTCAATCTAAATCTTTCCTTAGGCTAACTTAACATTTAGTCCGTCTTTACTATGGAAATCAGCATGCAGTAAGCAAGTCACAAGATTAAAATGCAAAGGGTCTTTTGAGATTAAGATGAACAAAAAGAACTGCTGGGGCATTGAGGCACATATTCAGCAGTTCTTCCCTTATTCCATGTGATGAGGGTTAAGACCGCCTGATGACCCTGCTTTGCCTCAAGACTATTAGGAGCGGAGATCTTCCAACCTAGCACTGCACTTCATGATCTTCCAAGATACTGCTATTACAACCATAAAGCATCTTTAATAAGCCAAACATAATTTTGGCCTTTAAAAGTCTGTGTGGCTGAAGTTTTGGCCACCATCAGGAGCTGCCTGAAATCCAAGAGGGCCTTATATTAATTCCTTGTAGTTGTTTTTAAATCATTTTAGAGCTGAGTAACTTCTGCATATTGATAACAAAACAGCAAGTATTACCTCACATAGGAAGTTAAGCAAATTAAACGAAAGCTTGGGGGAATCTTTCACTAGCCCCGAATAAATATGAAGTAGGAAACCTAAAAACAAAGAAGGGCCACAGGGCTGGGGAGCAGTTGAAAACCCCTGTGTTTATGGGAAAACAAACTTGTGTGCGTGTAAGGAATCAGTAAGAGCTAACTTGGGTCAGGATCTGCCATTCAAATTAGAAAGGACAGAAAGTTTACTGATACTATTCTTGAACTACCTAGGAAAAAAATAAGGCAGCTGTTATGAGATGCACTCAACTTTCTCTTTTAAAAACTATTTGTTAATTTAAATATTTCCTTTCAAGGTACCTATCACCTGCTAAAATGGGAGAAGACATACTGATTACAGCACATGTTTTGAAGGAAGGAAGATCACTATCATTTGCTTCTGTGGATCTGACTAACAAGGCCACGGGAAAATTAATAGCACAAGGCAGACATACCAAACACATGGGAAACACACCATCTGAAGGCAACTCGAAGAAGTCCAACAATAAGTGTCCAGAGTAAACCTGACTTGGACAAATATAATTTTCAAAATAGCACAACCACAAGTAGCCAAGAAAGTGTCTTTGGGGAAAATGCCAGAGATCAAGTGGGATATAGGACCGGGGGTTGTCTATATTCTTTGATTTCGAGCCTCTTAAGTTTTAGTCAGTAATCCGTGATACTTGGATGAAAACACTCAGCTCAGAGTGTTTTGAAAACAGGTAAAGCAAAGCTCACAGGGCCATTTGAGGTAAGATTACCTTTTAACTTAACCCAGTATCATGCTAAAGGACAAATTAATGATTAATCCTTAAAATGTAGGTCCTCAGCTCTAAAATGCTAAGTTTTTTTAAAAACCCAATTCCATTATGGAACTTCGAAGCCGAGGAACCAAAGGCCACACTGAAAAAGAAGAGTGAGCAATCCTCAATAAAGTTTAAGGCAAAGCAGATTAGGGATAAATAGCCCAGTGGGTATGCTGCTTTTCTGACAATTCAGGATTGGTATATTTTATAGTGGTGGTAGTGGGAAGCACAGAATTACCCCCTTTTCTACTACCTAGGATAAAACCATGCAGATCTTCAATCTCCTAATGCTTGGTATTGGAAAGACCAAGTTCACTAATTGTTTAGTCAATTTCTCAAATTTCTGTCAACTGTGGTATTTATAATTGGTTTCTGCATCAGGGTCTTAGTTCTAACATTTCACAACTGATCATAAAGAAAGGAAGTAATTTCCTTTGGAAGTTGGAAACAGTTAACAGTTAAAGGTTGATGATCCTTTGGTTGTATTAGAATACAACATGCACATCAGAATATATATAGCCCTGTTTGCTGGAAGGGCAGAAGCAGACTTAATAACAACAGTGAGCACATAGGAAACCCAGATCTAGTATTGCCCACAAAAAGGAACTTGGGATCCTTGGAGAAAACAGCTGATTTCAGAGCTGGGGGGTGGGATAGGGAAATAAGATGAACCTATCTTGTATTTGAAAGTCAAGGAGTGCTCAATAAAACAAGGCGTGAAAATTACATAGCAGTGTATGACGCAGAGAGCTCAAACCCAGTGCTCTGTGATAACCTAGAGGGGTGGGAGGTGGAAGTTCATGAGGGAAGGGACATGTACACCTATGGTGATTCGTGCTAATGTATGGTGGAACCCACACTACTGTAAAGCAATTATCTTCCAATTACAAATAAACTATATACCATTGAAAAGAAATGAGTCCATACTGTTTAGGTGACAATAAATGGCTGAGACAGGAGAGCCCTTCCTTGTTAACAGAACGCTGGCACATGTAGAGGAGGAAATATAAAATAGTAACTATAAAATGGGAAAACAGGACACCACCTTCACCAATGAACGTGGACGTCAATAAAGAGCACATGAGCAGTGTGTTTCTGGATATTAACTTCAGGGGGGTGTAACATCACTCACAATGGGCAATGACCAGGATGCCCAATCCAAATTTAACCACAAAGGCAATCAAATACCAAATAAGGACATTGTTTTTTTTAAAAAATTGGCCTGAACCCTTCAAAACTTGAGTATGGGGGCAAATTCTAAACCTTGGCACCTAGTTCCACTCAGGGCGGTTAGGTAGAGTTTAGAACAGTCCCTGACCAGGAGCAAGTGTTCATTCCAAATAGATTCCAATTGTCAATTGATCAGAAAACATGGAAGTGCATTGTGAAATTAACAATATTTTTGTCTTTTCCACGAAGCCAGGTATAAGGCCAGGATGGTAATTGTTAAAAGCTGACAAAATGTCTTTGATTCCCAATTCCTGTTGAAATTACAAACCCAACTTCTGAGTTTATGGTTTAGCCATGGGCTAAGGTCTCAATAACAGGTACCCAAGTGACTTAGAAGAAAAGTTACCACTTCGAGTTTTGTGTATTCACCTGAATAGTCAGGGAACTTTCACCTATTTTATTTAGGTTTTCATTTATTCAAATTCCAACCAGAAGCTAAATACAATTGGAAACCGGTAAGCACTAAGTTTTACTCCAAAGGAGTAGGATCATTTAGATTTACTCCAATAAAAGTATGCAACCCTTAAGCAAAGCTTTTCTTCATTTAAAAGAAAAATAAAACTATACAGTAGTCTTTCCTCATGTTCATTGCACAAAATGAGTTCTGCTTTTAGAACTTTGACACTCAATGGTGTTTTTTTTCCTCCCCGCACAATTTAAGATCCCAACTTTAATAAACTTTTCTACATCAAAAAAACCCTAAGTTTTCCTTTAGGATGGTGTAAAAACCAGTATTTCTGCACAATTCACTGGAATTGTTTTTCTTTATAATAAAAATCTCTTCAAAACAAAAAAAAAAACAAATACCAAAAGGAAAGTCCTCTCCCTATTGTGGTTTCTGCAGCTATGAATGTATTTCTCAGTTTCACAGCTGCTTAGCTACTTCAGACTCCAGATCTGCTTTAACGTGTGTGTAACTGTGTGCACACTCAGCAGAATACTTTCATAACAGCAACTTGGGGAAAGAGATCTGGAAATAAAATACATACATTTATGAGTACCAGGAAACAAACATGACCCAGTAATACAGGAGGCAAGACTGCCTAAAATGAGATGCTTTTAAAAGATTTCTTTCCCATGGTTGTTATCTTTTTCTTTTTTAAACAACCACTTTTGGCCATTAGAATGAATCTGACACTGCTCTGAACAACGGTGATTATAGCAAAGCTATAAGTTTTAAAAACGTTGTTTATACCTGTTACATTCACTTCTCACCCTCCAAATACTGATGACAGGTGTCAAAGAGGCCAACACCAGCACAAATGGAAAGACCATCAAAAATGACTATCACCTTGTGCTTTCAGAAACATTTAAGCATTTCAGTGTACAATTGTCCTTTCATTTCACATTTTTAGTAAGATGCTGATGCAGTGCAGCAAATATGCAAAGCATCTTCTTTCACACAGTCCGTGCAGAAGACATCTAATTTAAGTTCTGAGATACAAATGATTAAAAAAAAAAAAAAAAAAATCCAGGATGAACGAGTTTCAAAATGCATAGTGTTCTGTGCATGAGTCCATTTTTCTTAAACTCTAAAAGAATCAAGTGGTAAGAAAAAAAAAATTGCTGCTGCACTCTCTGATCTTCTCCATTTTGCTGGTCAGCACTCTATTCTGGCATGTAAGGATGGAGGTGGTCCTCAATGGTGCCAACTGCCCAGTGGGTAAGCTGTTCCTGTGGCAGGTAGAGGCAGATGCTGCATAACTTGAAGATTGTAGCTTTGTTTTTTGGAGTCTGGAAAGGGAAAAAATTTTTAGAATATTCTTAAGAAGGACCTCAACGTAACTGGCCAATTATCACATGAGAATCTCCCACAATTTACTAAGCATTTAAGAACACAGTAACAAAGCACACAGAGTAAGGCAAGAAAATCATGGTCCCTATTCACAGGGACCTTGGTCTGGTCAGGACAGAACCCTGACATACGAAACACAGAAGAAGAGTCAACATGATACTAAATGTTTACAGAATTTATGCAGACTTTAAAAAGTTACGAAAGTCAAGACTACTAGCTAAAAGAAATTAGGATTAAATGCATATCATGGAGATAGATTTGAATAGAGGTTTGCAATCACGTTTGTATACAGAAAGACAGCAGATGTGGTGAGAGCAGAAGGTAGAGAAATTAGAAATAGGTTAAGAGATTTAAGCACATCCTGAGGTAAAGGACAAGCCCAAAGTATTAACAGATAAATCACACTCGTTAAGTATTTTTAAAAAGCAGTTACCATTTTAACATCTAACTTCTGATAGATAAGGGCTAGGTACTTTCACAAAAAACTACTGCTAGTAAGTGGACAATGAAGTCTGAACCCAGAACTGCCTTCAAAGTTTTGCATCTTTTCACTATAGCACCTCTTAAAAAATAAAAGGCAAAAGGAACAGAAGGTGGACTTTGCCAATGTCTGAAGCAGTCTACATACCTACAAGCAGAATCCATACATGTATATTTTTTCATTTTAACTTTAAAAACTTAGGACTTTCATTTACTACATTTATAGAAAAGAACATGATCACAGAAGTTATTTGTCCAAGGTCTCATGGCCAGTAAGTTACTGCATGTACGTTAGAATCCGAATTCTAGGCATGAGCTTCTATACCACCTCCCATTCAAAATATTTTTGGTCTAGCCCTTATCATATATTTTATGTTAGAATATAAAGGGCAAATCTCTGCTAGATGATTTCAATCAAATTTCTTAATTTCCTGATTTCCTTAACTATAAAATGAGTAGTAATATCTATACATCAAAAAACTGTTATGAGGATTAAATGAGCTCATACACGGAAAGATCTTAGTATTGAGTTTGGTGCATAATACAGTTGACTCCTAAACAACATGGGTTTGGGCTGCTCAGGGCCACATATAAGTAAATTTTTTCAATAAATATATTGTAAAAAATTTGATATTTGTAAAAATTTGAAAAAATCCAGATAAACCACATAGCCTAAAAGTATCAAAAAAAAAAAAAGGTTATGTCATAAATGTGTAAAATATTATGTACAGATGACACGACACTTAAACACAGGGATTGGAACACAGACCCTAAATGCATTTGAAAATCTACATGTATAATTTAGTCTTCCCTCCATATATACAGTTCCACATCAGCTGACTGAACCAACCATGAATTCAGCCAACTGGACTGAGCAGTATGTATTTATCAAAAAAATTTCACGTGTAAGTGGACAAGTGCAGTTGAAACGCTGTCATTCAAGGGTCAACTGTAGACACTACTCGAATATCCTGCTCTACAGTCTTTTCTCAGTAAGTAACTCAAACCAAAGTATACTATAAGCAATTAAAAAGGATAAGAGAGTCAACCAAAAAATATTCACCACAGGAGCACTAAGGTAAATAAGAAACTAAAAACAAAAAAGGCCCCAAACAAAATACACCCCACCTAAATTGTATGGTTTTCTATCAGTTTTACCACATGCTTCCAGTGAAATTAATTTTCTTAACTCCCAGTTTTACTTGTAACTACACCATAAAATTACTTTCTATAAGGTACAAAATGTACAATCTTCCCAAATAGCCTATCAGCTCCATGAAGGTGGCAGTATGACTCCCATTTCTAATTCTCCAGTACCTTGCACAGACTTGCTCAAATAAAAACAAAAACATTGTACACAATGCAATTAATATCGTACTTTTTAAAAAAAGTATTTAAAATCACCTTCTCAAAGAGGCCTTCTCTGGTGACATTACCTAAGAATTCACACCAAACAGTATATAATTCCCTCTTTTCTCTTAGTATTTATTACTTACCTACCTCTAGGGTTTCCCACAATGAAATGCCAACCCATAGGGCAGGAATTTCTAACTTGTTCACCGCTATACAATACCTGACACTTAGCACTCATCTGCTGAATGAATGCTAAATAAATTACAATGATGCTATTTTTAACAATTAACAAAGTATCTATTACCCACTATAAATTCTAAGTGATGACATTTATTAGGCTTAGGTTAAGAATAAACATTTTACAGAATAAAAATCAATTTGGAATACTTGGATTGCTACTTAAATTGGAAGTACTTATTTAAAATACATGTGGACCTTTAAAACACAGATGTGCTTTCATCCTTTTAGATATTTAAAAGATCTAGGCCAGTGCTTCTCAAAACATAAACGTGTTATCAATCTCTTGAGGATTTTATTTAAAATACAGATTCTGATTACTGCAAACTGAAATCATGACTTTTAGAAAAGTTCCCCATGTAGATCTAACATGCAGCAGTTTGGGAACCAATGTTCCAGGTTATGGTCAGGACATCTGTTTCTTGGTTTTTAAACAACTTCAAAAATAATGCAATACTGAAGGGGCAAATCAGAATTAAGTAACATACAGAAAACAATTTACTAACCAGTAAAGTTTTAAAATGAGCCCTTGTGTGGTTTACCAAAAAAAAAAAAAAAAAAAACAAAAACCCACAACAGCAGCTTACCTGCAAGTGCTGTCTGTCAATGAAGAGAAACACCGACTGGTTAGGATTGTTGACAACAATTCCAGTCTTGTCCTTTCGGCTCAGTACATGCACAAACTGTTTTTCATAGTCACCGTGATGAAACTCAAATTTGGCCTAAGAAATAAGACATTTACATGTAACTACAAGCATGTTACACTACCTAAAACGTCTACTGCACCCATATGCATACAGCTGTGCTCTCCAATATGGTAACCAATAGAGGCTACTTACATTTATATTAATTAAATGGAATTGAAAATTCAGTTCTTTAATTGTACTGGCCACATTTCAAATGATCAATAGTCTCATTGGTAGCTGGTGGCCACCATTCTAAATAATCTTTTGGGATACACAAGATTTCATCACAGAAAGTTCTTTTGCATAACACTTCATAATTTGACCTTCAAGAAAAACTATACCGAAGTGACTAAATTTTAATACTCCTTTTAAGCCAAATATCATTAAATAAGATTTTCAGACCCACTTAGCTCAAGACTCCTACTTTAGTACTTAGTCCAGTAACACCACCCATCTTTCTCTTACATAACAAAGAATGCTACAGATGGCTCTTGGAAAGAAATCTATTTATATTCCAATCCCAGCTGCACACCTCACTACTTACGTGACCTGTGCAAACCCCTTAACTTTTCTAAATTTCAGCTTCCTCACCTATAAAATAAAAGGGCTCTAACCCATCAGTTAAGAGGAGTAAATGAAAAGTAAAACCACACCTGAAATATACCTTCAGGCCTCACAAAGTTGAGTATCTAAGGATACAGGAACCCCTCAAATTTAAAAAGTTTTTATACACATTTTTTTAAAGTTTTTTAAAACAGTAAAGTTTTTAGTAAAGTTTTTTACATTATGAAGAACAGTTATCAAGTCAGTCATAACATTCTTTTAATCTTTTAACATTAAGAAGATTATCCAACAAAACGTCTATGGAGAGGACAAATGACAGGTGAAAAGACCAGGCTAACAGGGAATTCAAGAAACCTGGAAACCTTAAACAATCTATTTTAGAATAGTGAATTGTAAAAATGATTATTAGTCCATTTGGTTCAAACAATCTTTATTCTCCCATTATGTCAGAGACAGTAGAAAATACTAACATGGAAAAAACATCAGACCTTGATGTCTAGGGTTTTACTACCCAGTAGCTTTTCTCATAAGCCATAACATAAAATATGGTATCCCCTAGAGTACATCATGAGAAATGCTGGGCTGGAAGAAGCACAAGCTGGAATCAAGATTGCCAGGAGAAATATCAATAACCTCAGATATGCAGATGACACCACCCTTACAGCAGAAAGTGAAGAGGAACTAAAACACCTCATGATGAAAGTGAAAAAGGAGAGTGAAAAAGTTGGCTTAAAGCTTAACATTCAGAAAACTAAGATCATGGCATCTGGTCCCATCACTTCATGGGAAATAGATGGGGAGACAGTGGAAACAGTGTCAGACTTTATTTTTTTGGGCTCCAAAATCACTGCAGATGGTGACTGCAGCCATAAAATTAAGACGCTTACTCCTTGGAAGAAAAGTTATGACCAACCTGGATAGCATATTAAAAAGCAGAGACATTCCTTTGCCAACAAAGGTCCGTCTAGTCAAGGCTATGGTTTTTCCAGTGGTCATGTATGGATGTGAGAGTTGGACTGTGAAGAAGGCTGAGCACCGAAGAATTGATGCTTTTGAACTGTGGTGTTGGAGAAGACTCTTGAGAGTCCCTTGGACTGCAAGGAGATCCAACCAGTCCACCCTAAAGGAGATCAGTCCTGAATATTCATTGGAAGGACTGATGCTGAAGCTGAAACTCCAATACTTTGGCCACCTGATGCGAAGAGTTGACTCATTGGAAAAGACCCTGATGCTGGGAGGGATTGGGGGCAGGAGAAGGGGATGACAGAGGATGAGATGGCTGGATGGCATCACCAACTCGACGGACACAGGTTTGAGTAAACTCTGGGAGCTGGTGATGGACAGGGAGGCCTGGCGTGCTGTGGTTCATGGGGTTGCAGAGTCGGACATGACCGAGCGACTGAACTGAACTGAACACATGACTCTCAACCCACTCCAGTATTCTTGCCTGGAGAATCCCATGGACGAGGAGCCTGGTGGGCTACAGTCCACGGGGTCGCAAAGAGTTGGACACGACTGAGCGACTTCACTTTCACACATGACTCTACATAAAATACTGAATTATACCTTTGCACATTTATTGAACTCTATATGAAAAGCACGTTATTAGATACTGACAAATATAAATAAGATTATCTCAATCCTAAGGGACTCACATACTGCTGAAGAGGAAAAGCACATAAAAACGTAAATCCTAACTTACTTCAAACCTTTCCCAGAATATGATCTGGTTATTTGTAAAAAAAAAAAAAAAAAAATCTTAAAATGGGTTCTTACTGTTAAAAGAGCCATGAGAAGAAAGAATAACTAACTAACAGTAGACAATGAGGGCAAGTTTACCAGATGATTTTGGATTGGGCCTTAAAAGATGACAATAATTTTCCCTGGGGAAAATAAAAATGGTAAGCAATTTGGAAAATGCCACTCTAGGAAACAGAACCTACACAAACACAAGTGTGTGAAAATCAAGACGCTGCTCAAAAAAGACAGCTTCAAGTGTTTCACTGTGGCACATATCAGGGTGGATGGAAGAGGCCAGTAGATAACACACTGACAAGAAATTTAAGTGAGACTGAAAAAGGCTTTGCCTGTTTTGCCTGTGTTTCTGTGGCACATCAATTCTATCCTGTTCACTTCTATCCTGTTTGAATATCCAGAGTTTTGGGAAGGAATGGTCCACACAAAAAAGAAAACTAATATGCAGCATGTAAGAAACAATTCCCAGAAGGCAAGTAATGAATGTTTTCATAGCATGATGAAGAGCTAACCTGCAGCAAAAGCATTAGGAATGAGGAGGAAAGAGGAGACCAGGCCAACTGTAACAGTATCTCCCTGCACTTCACACAACTATGAATATAGCAGAACTCAATATTTGAAAACCAGCTTTACTGTGGTTTCTATTAAATCTCACTACTGAAGTATTCTGATTTTAAAATGCTTTGAGTCAGGAAAAAAAGGTGTGTCAATTCAAGTTTGCCTTTCCTTCACCTATCTTGAGAGAATAAACCCTGCTATTTTTATTTAAGGTTTCTCACTCAGGATATTTAGATTAAAATTACTTCAAAGAAGTATGATTTTTACACTGCTAATTATAAAAATATTACCTATATCCTAGATAATCCTATATCCTACTGCTTATATTCAGTCTGTAATTTAAAGATTTTATCATTCAGGGAACTTTCCACAGTACAGGGTAGTGAGTTAAGAGCGTAGGCTTTATAGTCCGTCTAGACTTAAGTCTTGACTACCACTTAACTGCATGACCTTGGATTATTTACCTATCTGATAGTTTCTTTGCAAAAGGAGGTTACTATCTACCTAGTTTAAGGACTAAGTAAGATTCAACATACATCAAATTTTACTTAAAAGACAGCCTAGCAGTCAACACTCAATATAACAGCCATGATTTTAAAGAAAAGTAATACTTGAGAAAACTATTTTAATACAACTATTTTTTAAAAACAAGGTCTGAGAGAAAGACAGGGTACTAGAAATTAAAAAAACATACTGTGATAAGCAGACCTAAGTTTTTCCAATGGGATATTCTGAACTGAAGAACACACACAAAAAACCTAACAGTACTTTTGGAGAGCAGCGCCATTAAGGTTTAAGACCTGCCCTGATAACATAACATGCCTTTTCCATTCCCGTCTTCTATATTGAGCTTAAATTCTCCAGCGCGTTCATCTTAGTCAGATGTCGTCAATTAAAACAACACAGAAACATAGGACATTCACCTCTATTTAGCCCACTGTCAAATGAACCTTAGAAAAAGGAATGACAACTTATTTGAGCTATGTGTAGCAACATTACCATGGGGACAGGACAAGGATACCAATTAAGTCTATTACACCCAAAAGCACCATAAAGACATTTCGCTAGAATGGATAAAAGCAAAATTTTTTCAATGACAATTTTCATAGTCCGATATGCAGATGACACCACCCTTACGGCAGAAAGTGAAGAGGAACTAAAATGCCTCGTGATGAAAGTGTAAGAGGAGAGTGAAAACATTGGCTTAAAGCTCAATATTCAGAAAACTAAGATCATGGCATCTGGTCCCATCACTTCTTGGCAAATAGATAGGGAAACAGTGGCTGACTTTATTTTTCTGGGCTCCAGAATCACTGCAGACGGTGACTGCAGCCATGAAATTAAAAGACGCTTACTCTTCGGAAGGAAAGTTATGACCAACCTATACAGCATATTAAAAAGCAGAGACATTACTTTGCCAACAAAGGACCATCTAGTCAAGGCTATGGTTTTCCCAGGGGTCATGTATGGGTGTGAGAGTTGAACTATAAAGAAAGCTGAGCACCGAAGAATTGATGCTTTTGAACTGTGGTGTTGGAGAAGACTCTTGAGAGTCCCTTGGACTGCAAGGAGATCCAACCAGTCCATCCTAAAGGAGATCAGTCCTGGGTGTTCACTGGAAGGACTGATGTTGAAGCTGAAACTCCAATACTTTGGCCACCTGATGCGAAGAGCTGACTCATTTGAAAAGACCCTGATGCTGGAAAAGATGGAGGGCAGGAGAAGGGGACAACAGAGGATGAGATGGTTGGATGGCATCATCGACTCAATGGAGATGGATTTGGGTGGACTCTGGGAGTTGGTGATGGACAGGGAGACCTGGTGCGCTGTGGTTCATGGGGTCACAAAGAGTCCGACACTCTGAACTGAACTGAAGCAATTAGTTCAAAATAATCCTTCTAAAATTTAGTTTGGTATACTTAGTCTTTAAATAAATGTAGTTACTTCTTAGTTTGTCTGATTGGTAAGTATGTTCATTGTAGAAATTTATTGAACATATATTATTTAATTAAAAAAGGAAAAGTTACTTTATCTGACCTAAAACTAACGATAATTAACATTTTGGTGGATCTTGTACTTACAACCATGCACATATATATAGTACAAATAAAATTACATTAACACACAGATAAATTCCCTTAAATAAAACATTAGAAATTGTCAAGCACATTAAATGACAAGTCAAAACATAGCAAAATGTCAAGGAAAGTTAATTAAGAACCACTACTAAATTCTTTTCTCCTATGAAGCTTTATATGCAAATCAACTCCTAGGAAAGGGTTTCTTCATTCATTTCTTGGATGAGATTTCCCTGAGAACCAGGGTTAAGTTACAAAGTATTTTAGGAGTGTGTGTGGTGGAGGGAAGAAGATTTTCTAAAGGTTATCTATGGGCTCCACTATCAATCAACAAATGTCTACCTTAAAACATTTTTTCTGACCATAATTTCAAAGACACACTGGTTAGTCAGAACCACCTCAATCTCAAGAGATTCTATATTCCAAATGCTGTCCATTCCTACAACAGTAAAAAGGCCAGGAGGGACTCTTGAAGGAAAACCTATCAGAAAGCATATTTCTAAGGAATTTCTTAAATTGGACCCTATTCTCGGAGTTTTCAACTTATTTATGTGTTCACCACATTTATTTTAGAATAAAATACCTGAACAGGCCTAAAAGGCTCATCAGATTCCTTCCACCTAGAGAACAGGAGACAGACAATTTTTTCAATATCATTCCGAGGCCAAAGAATGAAATCCATCTCCTGAGTACAGCCAATTACATCCTGTAAAATGCCACACACACACAAAACGTTACTTTCAAATAAACAAAGCCATAACAAGCAATATCACAAATTACAGGGTCTGACTACAAAAACATTTTACAAGTGCAAAAGGTTCACTATACAGCTGACCCTTAAACAACCTGGGCAGGAGAGACACTGATCAGAGTCGAAAACTGCATGTAATTTTATAGCCAGCCCCCCATATCTGCAGTTCTTTACCTGTGGATTCAACCAACTGTAGACTGAGTAGTACTGTAAATTATTTATTTAAAAAAATCCACTTATAAGTGGGCCCTGACAGTTGCTGCAAATCTGTGTTAAGGGTCTACCATGTGTTATGTCTTTTAAGAGGTGACAAGACTGTATACAATCTGAATAGTTTACGACCTAATTCTAATTTTTATCTTGTAGAGTTCACATATAATCAATCAGTCTAACAGTTATCATACTGAGATCTAAACTCATCAGTGCACAGTGAAAACTCCAATTGAAGCTCTCATTTTTTGTCTTTTAAGTTCTTATACCATTATTTTCACTCTTCAAAATCAGACCCTAATTAAGCAAAGGTGTCCTGGAACTTCTAAATCACCTTATTACAGGTGAAATGTTAATTCTATCATATGCTGATTATTGAGGCCAATTAACCTCTTCCAGACCACTACATGGTTATCTCCAGCTGCCCCCCAAGCCTACTAATGATGGAGCCCTCTTGTTGATGTTACTTTGCCCACAGTAACTTTCAATGAGTTGCAGAAGTTTAGACAAACCGCCTCAAAAGTTCTGTATTTACAAGGGGCAAGATGTTTTACTCTCCCCTGAAAAAGGAAACCTCAGTAATATAATACATGAATCACAATAATGTACACTATTACCAACGGAGTAATGCCTAAGAAAGTTACGCATGCTTTATTTAAATTCCATTTTTAAAGAGATTTACAATCACCGTTCATTACCCATTCTTAGGAGGGAAATAAAAAAAGGCAAGTTTAACTCACATAAAGCCTACCCAATCAAGACTTAAAAACAGAACTCACCCTTCTCATAGACTGGTATCGAGGAGCATGGAGCTGCACCACATCTTTCTGTAAAAGCTCTATGGAACTTTCCAAGGAATAGCTGGAATCTCGCACACCTTTCAGGATATTTTCTTCATAATTATTTGTCATAACTGGTATAACCTCAGACACTTCAAAAAGTGCTGATTTTTTCTTCTAAAAGGAAAAAAGAAAAAAAAGTGTATTAACCTACTGGTAGCACATTGTCTTCTAACACCCAGAGTTCATAATACAATTTTTGTAGCATTATTCTAACACAGCAAAATTCTTAACTGAAGCCATTTCCGTACAGAAAACACAGATTTTCAAACTAGGTGGATTCCTCTGTTCTTCCCTCAACCCCCTTACTTCCCAACCATACACAAATAGGCTATTATCAGAATGTTTAACTGCATGTTTTTTTTTAGCATTATGGTAACCATAACAAGAACTTATTTTGCACAGTATTTCTTAAACAATGAGAAACAAACACCAGATACCCCTGCTTTAATAAAAAAACAAAACAGTGATTTACTCCTGACGCAAATTCACTCAACTGGTTCTACACACAGCAAAATCAAACTCTCAGCAGTTTAAAATCAAGGCTCTAGGGTCAATTTCCATTATTCCTTCTGGGTATTACGTAACTACAAATGTCAATATTCAAAAGGAAAGGAAAAAATGTCCACCAAACCTTCAAACTTAGTTAAGATCAAGAACTCATCAATTTAGTTTATAAAATTCATGAACTGCTCAAGACAACTGTCTGGATACTGTCCAGTCAAAGACTTCCATAGGTGTGAGAAGAGCTAGATGATATAATTTGCAGCATCTGAGATCTAGTCTATTTTTATCTCGTATTTCTAGTGAACCTATAATAGTGTCCATTAAAATCTGGTCTTATCAATTCTGCAATTAACGAAAAAAGAAAAAAGCAAATCCGTGATATTCAATCTTGAGACAATCATTTCAAAACAAACCACTTTCGAAACCACTTTTTATGCTATACCGAGCAGCTAAGAGAGTTCTTAAATACTAATAACTTTAATAGTGGGAATAAATATGTGAGAAACTTTCAAATTAAAGATATACCATGCCAAGATGGTGTTTCTGATGTGAAATTAGCTCACAACTTAAGCACAAAATCAAAGCAGTTTCCTTAATATTCAAAACCTAACCTCATATCAAATAAAAATTATCTAAGAAATTGTCCATTATTTTAAGTTGCCAAAAAAGTTTTTATCAGGTTTTCTGTGACTACTCACAACTCATTATTTGCTATTTTACTGTGGAATTAACTCTAACACCAAAAAAAGTGTACACTTCTTTTGGTCATGTTGTACTTCTAAAGACAAATTAACCGTTACAGTAATTAACTGCTCCTAAAAATAAAAGTGCATTCTATTTCACTAAATGTACCATGAGAAAAAATAAACTACAGCATGTAGCTTAAGAACCAGAAAGCTTTCAGCAAGTAAACATTTTGATTCCAATTTACTACTTTCAAACATTCTATATACCTCAGATAATCTTTAAATTCAGTAACCAAGTTCTCTATATAATCCCACGTAAATAAAATTTATTGTAAAACAAAAACGCGAGTTTTACAATGCTACTCACCCCATGTTAACTAGAAGTGGATCCTACTCAGCTTTAGAATTACGTTATTTCCAAACCACTGAGCACACAAGCCTTTCATTCATGGTTACACCCTAACTCCTCTGACTGAGGGTCAAAGTTAAAGCATACAAATGAAGACTTTTGTCCACCACTCTTTAACCCTAATCACATAATATACACTTACAAAAAACCTTGTGCTAAATCACATTAAGAACTTTAAATTACCTTCTCCTTGAATACAAAGGCAATATACATCTTGAAGTCAAACTGGTCAGCTAGAGATTCTTTTTTCTTTCTAAGCTGAGCACGTAGTCTGTTCAGAGCTTGTTTCTTCCGGGAGTTTGGGTCCCCCATTTTGAAATACAGGTGGTACTAAAGCCTTTGGAAATTGTCACTAAACTATGGGCACTTTTTCTTAAGACTCAAGTACAACAGAAACAAGTCATTTTTTTTCCTGCTAATATGATTGTATAGCTAAAATCACGACTGCAACCCCAAAACTGCACCTTCTGGCAATATTAGGAGACTGTCATATTACAGGGTCAAGAAACAAAAGCTGCTGTCCAGTCATGTTTGGACAAGAAAGGTTTGGGGTCAGATGGGAAAAAGGAAGGGAAGGAAGGAAAGAGAAAATACTTAAACTAACTTTTTGGAAAACACATTGGGCTTAACTGCCAAAATAAAGGTGGGGGAAGGGAAAAACCTATGAATAGGATTTAGGTGTGCAATAAAACACAGTTGACACCAGTCCAATCCTTAAAATCCATCCGGATCTTTTTCCCCTCTTTTTAGAGAAGGAATAATGAAAAGGAATGAGGAGGAGAACTGTGATCCTTACTTTCCAAATATCAAAAAGGAAAAAAAAAAAAAAAGCCACCAAAATAACCTCCCCCCAAAACCAAAACAGGGTAGGTGAATGAAACTGAAATATCCAATTGGACTTTATCCAGCCAGATTCATGGCTATAGTACCTAATTAATTCTTAAGTTATTTCAGATTTCACTATTGCTATGTATTATCAGTGCGTGTTATTGATTACACTTGGTAGTGAGCAAAGAGAAAAGTGCAAAATCGGTAGAGAAAGAAGGGGAGAGGTTCAGGGTTTCCCTGCAATCAACTACAGTGTATACCGGGGGCGGGCAGCTGTTGCCCAAAGGAGCCATAAGAAAAAACAGCGGAGTCATTACCAATTTCCCCATCACCCACATTTTAACCATCAGGCGGCTGCTAATGCTGCTGCCAAGGAGAATCATGATGGCAGAAGAAAAAGGGGTATATAATACGATATAATAATGATTCCGGCTCTGTGGTTAGACCTGATTAATGCCCGGGATCCCAACACCCCAAGTCCTGCAATAAGTCCTACATTCCCCGAGGGACCGTTCCCTATGAATCTGCCCGCGTGCAAGACCGTGGGGAGTGAGACTTATCTTTTTGTTAACATTGCTGAGGCAAAGGTGGCGGGTTCTTCTCCCAAAGCCCAGGCAGTGCCCGGGGACCACCTGCCTTCCACCCCCCGGAGGTCCCACTCCCGCCCTTTGCCTTCAGCGGCAGCGACTCACTCGCACCACGGGAGACACTGGATCACTCGGGTTTTCACTCATTTCATCGTGGAAACAATCCCCGCCCGGGTAGAGGAGGCGGGAGAGGGTAAAGGGGAAGGATCAGTGGGAAGAAAAGAAAATAGTTGCGTTAATATTAATTACTTTTTAAAGTATGCCCACCCCACCCCACCCAAGGAAAGAAAAAAAAAAAAACAACAACACTTAAGTTCCCGGATTCCGGATTCAGCTCTCAAGTTGAACAGACCATGTTTCCCGACTTTGGATGGCTTAGGGAGGGGTCGTTAGTTGGCTTCCCGAAGGAACAGGGGGGATGGACTGGAGGCGGCTGGGGCGGGGTGGGTGACGGGGAAGTCCCCTCCCTGTCCCCGCGGAGACCGGGACTGGCAGACCGACTCTCGGGCGGGGTTCGGGCCCTCTAGCCGCAGCCTGCGGGCGGAGCGGTGGCGGCGGCGGAAGAGGCGGCGGCGGTGGGGGCGCTGCTCGCAGCACGGGCAGGAGCCATGTCAAGAGAAAACCACCAGCCAACTGAACCCCTCCATCCCCGCTGCAGTGCGCACTGTGACCGGGCCGCCCGCGCTGCTGCCGCCGCTCAGCCCCCACCTGGGACCCATAGTCTGGCTCGGCGCCCCGGGCGGCGGCGGACGGGAAGGACGCGGGGACGGCGGCGACGGCGAGAGAAAAGAGAGGAGAAACGAGGAGGAAGGGGGAGGGGGGGGTTGGATTTGTACTGGCGGCGGAGGGGGAAGAGAGGAAGGGGAGGGGAGCCCTGCGCTAAAGGGGGTCTGTCAGCGAAGGAAACCCCCCAAAATAAAAAGTTATTTCAGTTCAAGCATCTGCTCTGGAGTCTTTCTTCTCCGCACGGATCGAGCTCCGGCTCTCGGAAAGAAGGTCGAGGAGAACCGCAGGGGGGAGAAGCCGAAGCGGAGGGTGAGCGTCCGCGGTGGCACAGGCTGGTTTCCCCCCCACCGGTGGCTGCGGAAGCGACAGCGGCTGCCTCGGCACCTCCCAGGTCCGGGGCAGAGTCGCGTTTGAGACGAGAAGCGAGAACAAACAACTTAAAATGGCAGCGACGGCCGCTGCGTCACCCGCCCCTCACCGGCACCGCCTCGAACGTTCTGCGGCTGCGCACCGGGCGGGCCGCCACCATCCGCGCAGGGGCGAAGGGGGAGAAAAGACGGGCCGTGGTGAAGGTTTACATGGTTCTCAAGGAGAGAGGAAAGAAGAGCAGGGGCAGAGGGTGTGAGCAAGCTTTGAAATGGGTGACTCTCCGAGATGAAGCTTCTTGGTTAACACTCCCGCCTCAAAAGGGGAGTTTGAGAATAGAAATCTCCCCCTCTTGTCCAGAATGCAGTTTCTATGGGGCGTGAAAAGGGACGACCTAATCTCCCTCCGCCCTCTGTCAGGAGGGCCCGGCTCCCGAGTTGGCTCCTCGCCCCGCCCCCGCCGTCGTCATAAAGCCACGCCCTTACGCCCTCCCCGTCAGAGCACCCGGATGGAATCGCCCTGCCCTCATTTCGTGCTCCCCTCAGACTCGGCCGGGGCGCGGGAGAGGCGGAGCCGGTGGGCGGAGCCAGTGGGCGGAGAGAACGCGAAGGTGGGGCGGGGTAGAGGAGGAAAAGGGAAGTGTTTGTCGGGAGAGGAGGCGGAGATGCTCGTTTCAGTTCGTCGCAGTTTGTTTCTAAATCACTGATTGGCAGGCCTTTTGCGGGTCTGCCCCGCGGTCTCGTGCAATTGAGCGTTCGTTTCCAGTATCTGGACTTGAAACGGCTAAGCCGCCGAAAATGGCTCCTGTTGGTCTCACGTGGCTGTTTCCCCCCCTCTCCACGTGCGCAGAGAAGGGAGGGGGGGTTCTCAAGCTCCGAAGAAGGTGAAAGACGCCGTTAGAGCGTTGCTCTTGTGGTTTAGGAGGAAAACTGCCGAACCTGCCCCGTGCATCATTTTAACCTTACTTGTAGAACACAATTTTTATGGCAGTCCGCCACTCAGGACCTTAGACCCTGGGACCTGTCCCTTAGGTGGTTCCTCAAAATATGAAGAGCGTATGTGTAGGACGGACCCACACGTCTTCGAATCACATGTCTTTGGCTCCAAAGAGCAATTAGTCCCATTTTTCAGAGCTCCAATGTACCTATAAAACGAAGCTATATAAATAAGAAATCCGCAAAGGTCAACATTCAACAAAAGCAAAGGCTAAATAATCTTTTATGAGCTACTCTGTGATGAAATTTTAGAACTCCATTGGTTCCCCCAAATTATTATTCTTCACTTGGTAAAATCAAAATAGATTACCTGTAATGACCCCCCCCCCTTTTTAACCCATGAACCAAAAGATTAATTATATCCACCCTTCAAAATAAATTGTTTGCAACTAAAAGATTATATATTTCTGGATTTCCAAATTATTACTGTGTGTGTTAGTCAATCAGACGTATTGGACTCTTCGTGACCCCATGGGGTGTTGCCCACCAGGCTGCTCCATCCCAGTGATTTTTGAGGCAAGAATACTGGAGTGGGTTGCCATTTCCTTCTCCAGGGGATCTTCCTGACCCAGGGACCAAACCTGGGTCTCCTGCATTGCAGGCAGACTCTTTACCGTCTGAGCTACCAGAGAAGCCTTAACAGTAAATACAGCATTTTGCTAGGGCTTCCCTGATTGATTTTCACAATCACATAGTAATAACTGCAGAAAACTCACAAGGATAAAACTGAGGATTTCAGGTAGTTTAGGACACTGGTTTTAAAGAAAGATATTTTTAAAATAGCAAAGGTTCATATCTTCTTGATCTGGGCTTGATTTGTATCCATGATCAGCTCCTTAGAAGAGTTTTTTTAAATACCAGCTTTATTTGAAATATAATTCACACACCACAAAATGTACTGACTTAAAGTATATATTTCAATTGATTTTAGTATAGTCACAGTGTTGTACAGCCATCACCAGAAATTTCAAACATTTTCATCACTTAAACAAGAAACCCCATACCCAGTAGCAGTCACTCAGCTCCTGCCTCTTCCAGCCCAACCACTACTCTGTGTTCTGTCTCCATAGATTTTCCTGTTTTGGAAACTTCATATAAATGGAATCATTCAATACATGGTCCTTGTGACTGGCTTCTTTACTTGGCCTAATGTTTTCAAGGTTCATCCATGTTGTAGCATGTCTCAGTACTTTTTTTTTTATTGCTTAAGAGCATTCCATTGTATGGCTCTTCCATATTTTGTTTATCCATTCGTCAGTTTAGGGACTTTTAGGTTATTCTGCTTTTTGACTATTAAGAATAATTTTTCTATGAGCATTTATGTAAATGTTTTTGTGTAGACATTTATTTCCAGTTCCCTTGGGTAAAATTATAGGGGCAGATGTTAACTCTATCTTTAATCGGTTGAGAAACTGCCGAACTATTTTTACATAGTGGTGACACCATTTTACATTTTGGCTAGCAGTGCATAAGGGCTCTAATTTCACCACATCCTTGTTATTATGTGTCTTTTTTATTATAGTTATCCTACTGGGTGTGACGTGGGTATCTCAATGTTGATTTCCATTTGCCTTTCCTTAAGGATTCATCGGAGAAGGCAATGGCACCCCACTCCAGTACTCTTGCCTGGAAAATCACATGGATGGATTTTCTGCAGCTGATGGGGTCGCAAAGAGTCGGACACGACTGAGCGACTTCACTTTCACTTTTCACTTTCATGCATTAGAGAAGGAAATGGCAACCCACTCCAGTGTTCATGCCTGGAGAATCCCTGGGATGGGGGAGCCTGGTGGGCTTCCGTCTATGGGGTCACACGGAGTCGGAAATGACTGAAGCAACAGCAGAAGCAGCAGCAGCAGCGATTAATAGTGTTGAACATCTTTTTGACCATTCTTCTGTCTCCTTTGGAGAAATTTCTAATCAGAGATTTTGTCCATTTTTGGAGTTGGGTTTCTTGTCTTTTTATTATTGAGATGTAGGAGTTCTTTATTCTATCTACAAGTCCCTTACCAGATACATGATTTGCCAATATTTGTTCCCATTCTACAGGTTGTGGGTTTTCCCTTTCTTGATGGTGGTCTTTGAAACACAAAAGTTTTAAATTTTGTTGAAATCCATTTTATCTGTTTTCAATTTTGCTACTTGTGCTTTTGGTGTCCTATGAAACCACTGAAATTTTTTTATACTACTATGATAATTGTTTCCTTCCAAGGAGTAAGCCCAACCACTACTTACTTTAATTTCATTTCACCATGAAATTAAAAGATTACTCCTTGGAAGAAAAGTTATGACCAACCTAGACAGCATATAAAAAGCAGAGATATTACTTTGCCAACAAAGGACCATCTAGTCAAGGTTATGGTTTTTCCAGTATTCATGTATAGATGTGAGAGTTGGAATATAAAGAAAGCTGAGCGCCAAAGAATTGATGCTTTTGAACTGTGGTGTTGGAGAAGACTCTTGAGAGTCCCTTGGACTGCAAGGAGATCCAACCTGTCCATCCTAAAGGACATCAGTCCTGAGTGTTCATTGGAAGGACTGATATTGAAGCTGAAACTCCAATACTTTGGCCACCTGATGCGAAGAGCTGACTCATTTGAAAAGACCCTGATGCTGGGAAAGATTGAAAGCAGGAGGAGAAAGGGACGACAGAGAATGAGATAGTTGGATGGCATCACTGGCTCAACGGACATGAGTTTGGGTAAACTCTGGGAGTTGGTGATGGACAGACAGGGAGGCCTGGCATGCTGTGGTCCATGGGGTCGCAAAGAGTCAGACACGACTGAGCGACTGAACTGAACTGAACTGATAATAATCATGAAAAAAATAAAATGGAGCAGATGTTGAGGTAAAAAAAAAAAAAAAAAAAAAATGAGGTTTTCAGTTTCCGCTACCATGAAATAGAATTGGAGACACCTGGTCACAAGCTGAACAAATCCTGAGACACTGTGTGCTGTGGGTCTGTGTCAGCTCTGGGTGAGATGGACCAAGAAATAGCAACAATGTGTCCTGGAGGAAAGAAACACTTGTGGCTTGGTTTTCTCTATAACTACAATCATGGCTGGTAAGCATACTACCTGTTTCAGGAATTCTCAAATATTTTGTCTCCCTTCATCAATGCTGTTAAGTCTATCAGACATGGGCCTTCATTGTGTATGGGTCATATGTATGACTGATATTTTAATATGCACGATAAGCATCTATAAGAACAAGTTTAGACTTAAGTCAATCCATGCCTAGAGATCTAGTTCTGAAACTCTCCAGTGTGATCCTAAAAGCAGCACACCAAGGGTCTGGTCTCCAGATTTCGACATTACAGGTGTACCATCTAAGGTAACTGATAATATGGGGCAATAAAATTCCACAGTTCAGTAGGGTTTGTTCACAGCACACACTCTGATACATACAACCCTCCCATCCACAAGAGAGTCACGTTTACATAATTTTTAAACAGAAATGATATAGAAAGGAGAAATTCTATTAGTTTTGAGGCCTTTTCGGGGGGTGGAGGGGAGCATAAGAAAATAGTTAATTTCTCCCCTGAAAAGAAAAAATCAGTTGCTCAGTCATATCTGACTCTGCTGCCCAATGGACTACAGCCCTCCTCCTCTGTTTATGGAATTCTCCAGGCAAGAATGTTGGAGTGAGTAGTCATTCTCTTCTCCAGTCGATCTTTCCCACCCAGGGATCAAACCCAGGCCTCCCAAATTGCAGGTAGATTTCTTTATCATCTGAACTACCTCTTACCCTAATTTCACATAGGCTCAGATCTGTGGAGATCAGTACTTATTTGCAGCCTAATAGTTGAATGTTTACTGAAGGCCTAAAGTGAGTTACAAGTTTGGACAATAAGATTTGACCAAGTAACCATCATTATCCTTATTCTGGGAACACAGTGAAGAACCAGGGGAATAAGTCAGAAAGTACCCATATTGCACCACAGTTCTCTGTATTGTTTAACCTCTACTTCTTCCCCCAGTTCCTTTCTTCCTCTATCCTAACTTTGTTTTTTTCTTTTCTACTTTTCATGCTTTATGCCTACAGGTTTTAACCAAAAGTATTACTGAGCCCTCTTCTGTTTATACTTAGAGTTAAAGCTGAATTGTGAGTGACAGGTACAGAGTTGGATAGTAGAAAGGTGAAGGGGTGGGAATCCATTAAGCTGGATTAAACAGATGGGCTTCATGGAGGAAGCGTACTCAAATTAGCTTCAAAATGGGGAAGAATTTCTTTAGGCTTAGATGAAAGAAGAGAGGGACGAGAAGAAGGAAGTTTCTGGAAAAGAAACACAACTGAGGGCATGAAGGTTGATACTAGCTTGGTGTATCCATGAGACAGTAAGGATATTAACGTGAATATAGTAGAAGACGCCCACGTAGAAAGAAAGGGAAATAATTTTTAAAAGATAGATGTGAAAGTCATTCAATCGTGTCTGACTCTTTGCAACCCCATGGACTATACAGACCATGGAATTCTCCAGGCCAGAATACTGGAATGGGTAGCCTATTCCTTCTCCAGGGGATCTTCCCAACTCAGGGATCAAACCCAGGTCTCCTGCATTGCAGGCAGGTTCTGTACCAGCTGAGCCACAAGGGAAGCCCAAGAATACTGGAGTGGGTAGCCTGTCCCTTCTCCAGGGGATCTTCCCGACCCAGGAATCGAACTGGGGTCTCCTTCATTGCAGGTGGATTCTTTCCCAGCTGAGCTATCAAGGAAGCCCCAATAGATAGATGCTTTGGTTCAAAATAGCAGCCTGAGCACATTTTCTCTCCCCTCCCTTACAAAACACAATTTGAAAGACCAGTAAAGAATTTTTTTTAAGTGAATAAAGCCATAAAAGCTAAGAGAAATGAGAACAAGACAATAAACAGAAATATCTGTAAATACTGATGAACTAATGCTAAGGTGAGTAGCAGACCCCAAGTAAACCCTCCTCTCTTGGCTCCCTGCCTATCCTTTCCTTGTAACTGGTGAGCAAACTGTGTGCATGAACACAGAACTTCCTGTTAATTTCTTCTGTTTTCTGGGCAATTAACTAACAGCCTGATATATAACAGTAGAGAAAAAAAGTCAGCCTATTTCCTCTTTTTCAAATATTTTTAAAAAAAGCACCCCCACATCACTGGACACACAAGGGAAATTAGCTGCATAAACTAGGAAAAAAAAAAAACAACAGACTAAGCAAAAATAAAAGCTGACCTCACAAGAACCAATTTAGGTAACAGGAAAAGATTTTTTTTTCAAACCTCCAATTAATATTCTCAGAGGTATTCTAGATGACAATGAATACCTAATGTAAAAAACAGGGCGCTATAAATAAGAAACCAATGGAAAACAAGAAAGTCAAGAACAATGACTTGGAAATTAAAAATATGGTTGCCAAACTGAAAAGTTTTCTAGAAAGAAATATCGTTAGGAAAAAAAAAGACAAATAAAAAATAAAGTGAAAAATTAAGAACTAGAGGTCCAATATTGATCCAAGATCTAATCAATGGGAGTTCCAGAAAGAAAGCTCAGAGAAAGTGCAACCATAGAGGATTCCATAGAAATCATTAAAGAAAATGTGCCAAAACCATGATAGCCATGAATCTTCGGACTGAAAAAGTATACTGAACGATAAGCAAGATAACATTAGATGTACTAAGGAAAAGAGAAGATGCAGAAAGCACTCAGAGATGAGGGGAAATAGGTCACCTTCAAAGAAAGAAAAAAAGGCTTCTTCCCTAGAGATCAGAGAAAGCATGCCCTTCCCAACACCTTGATTTCAGACTTCCAGAACTGTGAGGGAATAAATGTATGCTGTTTTACACCATCTAGTTTGTGGTAATTTGTAATGGCAGCCCTAGGAAACTAGTATACCTCCTAAAAAAGAAAAAAATAATCATTAGAAGCTATAAGAATAATTAGAATATGTCCAAATATGAACTGAACTAAAATATGGCAGATTTTTGCAGTGACAGAGAAGAGGATATATTTGTATGGCTCTTAAGAGCACTTTATTTTGGATGGCTCAGGGACTATTACAGGGACTCCTTTCTCCTGCTTTTTTAAAATTACATTTAAATTACATTTAAAATGGACCTTTAAGAAACATATATGATGAATATATACCGAACATATGCCAAGAATATACCACTATTCAGTAAAAAAAAATCTATCCTAGTTTTTGGAACACATATGTGTCACAACCTATCTTGCTTTTAGTCTCTAAGAGCAGTGGATCTTAAGGAAAAAATGCACTCTTGGCAAAGTCTTTGGCTCAACATGGAGGTTACACCTGGGTGTTGGGCCTGGGGTTAGGGCAGAGGACTGTTCCTTCTTATTAGTGGTATTTATGTTTCTTACATAAATGGCTTCCCTGGTGGCTCAGATGGTAAATCGTCTGCCTGCAATGCAGGAGACCTGGGTTCAATCCCTGGATTGGGAAGATCCCCTGGAGAAGGAAATGGCAATCCACTCCAGTACTCTTGCCTGGAAAATTCCATGGACTGAGGAGTCTGGTAGGCTACAGTCCATGGAGTCGCAAAGAGTCAGACATGACTGATTGACTTCACTTTCTTTCACTTATGTTTCTTACACACATGAATGGCTTTGATAAAAAAAACCAAAATAAAAGATAAGATGAGTCATTATAAGGATAAAAACAAGGCAAGGAAATTTAGATTAATTAGGATCTGAGAATGGCAGTAAATAGATTTAGACATTTAATAGGAAAAGTCTAGAAGGCTAAATGTCTGGATAAAAGATAATGGAGATAAATCAAGAGAACAACAAAGTTTTATGGCCTGGGTGACTATAATGAATTAAATTATGTTCCTTCCAAATTCATATATGGAAGTCCTAACTCCCAGCAGAATTCAGAATGTGACTGCATTTGGAGGTAAAGCCTTTAAAGATGTTTTTAAGGTTAAATGAGGTCATTATGGTAAGCCCTAATCCAATAGGACTGGTGTCCTCAAAAGGGAGAGACACAGGGATGTATGTGGATACAGAGAAGACCATATGAAGACCCAACAAGAAGGCAGCTGTCTGCCAGCCAAGGAGAGAGACCTCAAGAGAAACAACCTGTCAAAACCTTCATTTCGGATTCCTAGCCTCCAGAGCAGTTAAGAAAATTAATTACCGCTGTTTAAGCCACTTTAAATTTCTGTTGTTTCTGGAAAACAGCAGAGACTAAGAAAATGATGGTGCCATGACCAGAGGCAGGAAAATGGGAAGAGGCGCCAGTTTGAGACAAGAGATGTTCAAATTGAAGTCCCAGTGAAATATCCGAGAGTAAATAAGCAGTAAGCAGTGGGGGACTTTGGGCTTCCCTGGTGGCTCAGCGATAGAGAATCTGCCTGCGATGCAGAAGACGCAGGAGACTTGGGTTCAGTCCCTGAGTCAGGAAGGTTCCCTGGAGGAGGGCATGACAACCCATTCCCGGTATTCCTCCTGGAGAAACCCACAGACAGAGAAGCCTAGAGGGCCACAGTCCGTAGGGTTGAAGAATTGGACACAACCGAAGTGACTGAACACAATAGAGTGGAGGACTACAATTCCTGTGAGAAAGTAGCACAGAGGTAATTGTGAGTCCTGCCCCAAGGCCACAGATGCGCGGCCTTACACCAAGGCCTCAGAAGTGGAGCCCAGAACCGAGGCCACCTCTGAAGCTGACTGAGCCCCTTTGTAACCTTGCCAAAAGCACCTAAGAATAACTTAACAAGCTTCTTGGCTCCCAGCGCTATAACGTCCCAACCAGTCAACTAACGCCAACCTTCCAGCAGGAATTTTCCTTGTCTTGAGACTGTAAAAATTGGCTGTTAACCCATGAAAAATGTCAACTCTCCCTGGTCTATCAGGATTAGGGTTAGGGTTAGGGTTAGGGTTAGTGCCCACTTAATCTCTGCTCTTCGTTCTTAATCAACTCACTCCCTTCTGAAATGCTCTGTATCTGGAAATTCTTTTCCAGTCCCGCACTCAGACTGCCTCAACAGTAATGGCTGTAGGGAAGCAGATGTGACTTTGAAAGAATAAAGAATTTAGGGAGTCAGGGACTGGGGAAGGGGAATATCCAGTGAAGGGACGGCAGGAGGAACCAAAGGCAATAAAAAGAGAAGGTTGTTGTTCAGTCGCTCAGTTGCGTCCGACTCTGCCACCCCCACAGACTGCAGCACACCAGGCTTCCCTGTCCTTCACTATTTCCCGACAGAAAAAGAGAAGGAACTGCTAGCAAACAGAACGGAAGCCAAGGAAGAGAGCATTTGAGGGTAGGAGTAATTGTTTTCTAAAAATGCAATACAGAGGTCAAGAGAATGAGGAACCAGAAAAGAATCATGGATTTAGCTGAAAAGAGGTCATTGTTGATCTTTAAGTGAACAGTTTCAGTGTAGCTGTGGGGAAAGAAAGCGGACTGCCAAGTATGCAGTGGGTGAGAGCGTGGACAAGAGAGAAAAGAACCCCAGGGCACATATCCCAAGTTTAGGGGTTAGATTGCCCTAGGGAGGAACAGTGAGCGGGGAGTGGGGATTGATCTCCCACAGAAACCTGTCACACAGTTCAAGATAAAAGGGGAAAGGAATCAATGAAGCAGGAAAACCAGAGAAAGAAGCCTGTGCAGAAGTGAAGTCCTCTAGGGTAGCATTGATAGGGTGTGAGCACTGTGGATGAATTTATTTCAGAAATGAATGTGGATTAGACATCCAGGGAGCTAGGAGGGAAGACGGCTGTGAAGAATTACGGGAAATAAGAATTAGAATAGTTGTAGGAGCTTGAGGGTTACTGGGAAGTCAATGAATAGCCACTCCCTTGAGTGGAGAGGGAGCTTGAAGAAAGAAAGTCTGTTAAAGAGGTTACGAATTTAGTGGACGTCAATAAGAAATCAGTAAAAGATCCCAAGCAATAGTAATACCCAGTGACTAACAGGAGCTTGAGCATTTAGAAGAAGAAGAGCTGCTTGGAGCAGCTTATGTAATCCATGTGTGTGACCTCAAGAAGCTCCTTCCTCAATCATTTTCTGTTATTGCATTGCCATTTCCAGTGTTCTGGAATTTTACGCCACAAGCTAAAGGTCATTTATGTAATCCGAAGCTGGGAAGACTCTCTGCTAGGGAGAATTTTAGTACAAAGTCAACTCTTCTCTGCTACAAGTGAAATATCTAAATGGTCTGCAAAGGCATTACATGGTTAAAAGCTTTGGAGAGGAATATTTTGCTAAGCAAGATTAATCATGACCTCTTTGTATTATAGAAGAAAGAAAGAAATGAGAGTTGCAAGGAAGATATGAGTCACTCTGCAACTCGGTAGCTGGCCTTCATTCAGCAATGTCATCAGATCTCAGGCTCCTTCCCTCTGTCGGCCAGCCCTTATTCTTGTTGATTCATGAGCACAAGATGGTTCCCACAGCTCCTAACATCACAAGCACCTTCGAAAGGCAGAAAACAAAGGATAGGGTAAAAGCCTTTATCCTCCTGGGGCTGCCCTTATCAGGGGAATAAAATGATATTTCCCAGTAGCCCTGCAGTAGATGTCCCCTTAAATCTCATTGCCCACACAAATGGGTCATACACCTGTGCATAAAACAAAACAAAACAACTATCTATCTACCCTGAGGAGAGTTCAAGATGGAGAACAGGACACTAGCTCTAGATAGTTAAGATACACATTAAGGAATAATGTCAATGAGCCCAGATTTTTGCATCTTCCTACACATAGAAAAGCACTAAAATCAAGAACTTGAAACGCCTGCTTTTTTGTGATTAGCAGTCATCTTTTGCTGTTTGACTACATGGGTTTTTTTTTTTTTTTTGGCGGGGGGAGGTGTTTGTTTCCCAACAAAAAGTCCTTTATACCCTGGCTCCTTCTTTACTTTTCTGGAACATTGATCAGCGCTATCTGAGAGGCTGTCTCCTGAGCACTAGTCTTCAGGAAATTTTTATTTTTTTCTGAAGTGCAACCCCATGGACTGTAGCCTGCCAGGCTCCTCCAGCCATGGGATTTTCCAAGCAAGAATACTGGAGTGGGTTGCCATTTCCTTCTCCAAGTCTTCAGGAAGGTCCCTGACTAACACAGAAATTGAAACTTTTAGGTTGTAGGTTTTTCTTCAGTAAACTCCTGGCTACTCTTAGGTGTAACGGGTGCTGACAAAAGGACACAGAGTACCCATGTTTGGCTTAGCCAATAGTGACTCATCCCATAGGGCTGGGTACATGCCCCACAACAAGAGCAGGGTGGGCACCAAAAAAAAAAAAAAGGGAAGAGGCCTGTTGGGTAGGCAAGCCTATACACATATATGTTTGGTCTTAATTCAGCATCACATTTTGTGTAATGTTTTCTAAATTTTTTTTTTTTGGCTCATTTGGGGTGTTTTGTTACTGTTTAAATCTTTCACTACTTGGACTGCATTTTATTCTGTGACTATGGATGTGGGTACAGCTATAGTGTATATGGGTATTTTTTCTTATAAGGAAATACATATTTGCATTTTTGTTGTAGTGGTTATCTTAGAATATAATTATAGTTGATTTACAATGTGATGTTAGTTTCAGATGTACAGCAAAGTGATTCATATATATGTATCTATCTATATACATATATATGTGCTCTTTTTCAGATTCTTTTCCCTTATAGGTTATTACAAAATATTGAGTATAGTTCCCTATACTATTAGTAGGTCCTTGTTGATTATCTACTTTATATATAGTAGTGTATAAATGTTAGTCCCAAACTCCAATTTAGTGGTACCTTTATAAGTATACATTTATATAATACACTTAATCTTCTATTCTTTCTTTAGACAGGACCAATTGACCCCATACTATCAGCAGTGATGAAACTTAGCGTATTAACAATTTCTTCCCTCTTTCTGATCTTTTCAGTATTTATTTTTATATTTTTAAATATAGTTTCTCCACTACTTTTGATTGATCAAATAAAAAATTATTTTATTCCTGGCTATTAAATGATTGAATCAACACAACTTAATGACCTCTCTCTCTCTGTCATTTTTCATCTCCCAACTATTTTTCATTACAGTATATATTTCCTGTATTGTCAGATGGGGATTGGGATGAATGTAGGCACTTGGGACTTCTAGTGACACACAAGGGAAATTTTTCTTGCTTGGGAAATTGGTAAGAAGATGGCTTTTCACTTTGATAATGGAACTAGACATATGGCCTATTCATGAAGGAGGGACAAACTTCTGCCCCAGATTTCACCTGTGTCAGTCTTTTGATATAAAGTCAGAAAAAGTTGTTACAACTGGGCTACCATTTCATAATAAATCAGGCATAAAAGATTAGTAATTAATTTAGTCTCTAGTTAAATCAAAAGTAGATTACAGTCACAGGGTATATCTTTATAAGGACTCTTTCCTCTTTCCTTAATTAAGAAGCCCCGTCAAGATTATTTGATTATTAAAAAATTCTGATTGGTATCCTTTAACTAGATTTTTGAGGGAATTTAGTATGTAATGTGGAATGGAAAATAAAAAGGGCAACTGTTTTATTTTTAAAAGCCAACAAAATCTAAAACCAGTGCTTTTGTGACTTCCTAATAGCATCATCTGTTTTACTTCTGTTAAATCTGGAGCTGCTACAGTTTTACCATATTTGGTAAATAAAAGAAAACTATCTTGCTTTAAAATAGTTCCTTTTTTAAAAACTTTTTTCCAATAATAAATATATTGCTAGTTAATGCCAATCTTGCACATTAATTTATCTTCTGCACTTTGTTGATTTAAATATCCAATTTTCTTATTCCATTAAATAATAAACTGACTGAAGGACTCAGCTTGTTTCTTTCCTTGTTCTTTATCTCATGTATCAACACTGTACTGGTCCTTTTTTCTCTCCTAATCTCAAGGTCCACTTCACCTCAGTTTAGGCTTAATTCTCAAGACAGGTGTTACCTTCTTAATAGCAGTGGACTCCTGGATGGAGGATTTACCTACCTATCATTCAGGTAGCACAGAGGGTTGGACTTGCTTTTCTCTTTTGCTTCCAGATTAGCACCCCATTCTCTAATGCTTAAAGGATTAGATGCAGTCCTTTCAAGCAAAACAGACTGATTAGCTTTGTGAAGCACTAGGAGCTGAGATCAAGGTACACTGTGTATTTGGGATTACACTGTGTACTGTGTTAATGGGGTTTGCAATTGTCCACTCTATGTGTGGAGATGGGGGAGACAGGACTTTATCATGAATAAATGACATCTATGATGTTATAATTGAGAAAGATGATATTCTGCCTCATTCACCATCAAATCTTTTCCCTGAGTCTCTACCATGCATAATCAGTTTTTCTTTTTACCTACATTCCTTCCTCTGAATAGCTTCAGCATATGGTTTTTTAGCAAACACCCAAAGGCCAGAACATCCTCTTGAGTTCTTTCACACAAAGCAGCTTCTTTCCATCTTCTTATTGATACCTGGTAGTTAGTCCTTTGATAAGGGACAAAATGTTTTAGTGCTTAGTTGGAGATAAAGATGGAGCTGGAGCCATTTAGAATGCCTGCTTCAAGGAGCAAACAGAAGGCAGAGTTGGTGAAAGGTCTTGAGTAGTGACAATTAAAAGCCCAGGAGGAGGAATTCCCCTAGTGGTCCAGTGTCTAAGACTCCAGGCTCCCAACGCAGGGGGCTGGGTTCGATCCCTCATCAAGGAACTAGATCCTGCATGCCGCAAGGAATATCAAAGGGATCGTGTGCAGAAGCTAAGACCTGGTGCAGCAAAATAAATAAATATTTAAAAAAAAAAAAAGCTCAGGAGGAAAGGGAAGAAAAAGGAGCAAAAGTGTCATGAAGCATTGCAGATTGTTCAGTTAAAAAAATACTATAGGCAGAGAGATCAAAAACATGGGTGTTGAATCTAGGTAGAGGGTATACAGGCTTTCATAGTGCTAGCCTTTCCATCTTCATGTACAGCTGAAATTTTTAAAAATAAAAAGAGCATAAGAAATCTGTGGATAGATTTATGTATGTTTGAAAGATTTCTTTCAAAAATATTGGGAGGTATTCAAATATATTGTGAACATAAAATTACAACTGAAAAGTTACGATTCAGTGTTCATGGTCATACCTAATGGAATGCAGATCATATTGAGACTTACTGAATTTTTCCACTTGAATTTTATTCCTAGGTACCTAGGTGTTTATTTAAACTAAGAGAAAAAGGGCATGTCTTCTCACAACACATATTTGGATCTTTAAATAACAATTGTGACAAATAGCAGAAAGAATTAAGGAATGCAGTAGTTGATAACTGTTCAAAACATCAACATTTTGGATTGTACATCAAGAAATGTCTCAAACACTTTTTGAAATAGCCAATACCAGAGGCATGCTTTCCGTAGGCATGGGAATGCAGTTTAGAAAAAAGAAAAAAGAAATCATGCAGGACTACTCAATTTCATTAAAATCACTGAGCAAGAAAAGCAACACTGGGAACTTCCCTGGTGGTGCAGTGGTTAAGAATCTGCCTGCTAAGGCAGGGGACAGGGGCTCAATCCCTTGTCCAGGAAAATCCCACATGCCTCGGAGCAGGTCAGCCCCTGTACCACAATTTCTGAGCCTGTGTGCTGCAGCTACTGAAGCCCATGAACCCAAGAGCCATGCAATACAACTACTGAAGCCTGCTTGCCTAGAGCCTGTGCTCCACCACAAGAGAAGCCTGTACCCCACAACCAGAGTAGGCCCTGCTAACCACAACTAGAGAAAGCCGGCGTGAAGCAACGAAGACCCAGTGCAACCAAAAAAAGAAAAGCAACATTGAACTCCACATACTAATTTCACACAACATGTACACAGCACCTTGACTTCCATTGGAGAGAAAAGCTAAGACGTTCCTCTATTTTTGGTGAACAATTGAATGGTAAACTTAGATGACTTTTCCCCCTGGATTTTACCTGGGGGTGAACTTTTAAATTTTTAATCTGAAAGAAGGCAGGTGGGGCACTTTTATACTTATATCACCACCACTGATAGTTCTTGGATTACAGGAAGATTCGCATTTTTTATAGCTCATACACATATACCACAGGCTGGAATTCCTGTTATGCTAGTCTCAGAGTTCTTCAACTTATTTTGTGCATCAATTTATGTAATAATTTCATTCCTATTGATCTCTGATATCATTATCCCATCACCATTTCTATACCTTCTCTATAGGGAAATTAAATCCAGTTCACAGATACTTTCAAAAACATGTGTCTAAAGTTTCCAAAATACCTGAATTAGATCTAAAATGGCAGGATGATTTGCTGTTGTGTCTTCGGTGTCCGGCTGGTAGAACTTGGAGAGTTCCCATGTGTATGATCAGGCCACTCGAGATGGATGTTCTGTTCTCCCCTACATTACCTGTCAACCAGTGCCTGCTTCACCTACATTCTACCCATGACTCACCATGCTACATACTTGTCCGGGCCACAGCTAGTGACTTCTTATGTTGAGATCAGAACATCTCTACCTTGATAGCTTAACAAAGGGGCAGTGAGGGGCATGACTCTCTGCTAGTTTCCCTGGTAACCAATGAGCCAACCCAAAGTCAATTTCCCCATAACTGCTTACTTCCTTGTCCCTCCTGGAATGAAGAGTACTGCCAGGTAGCCTTTCTCTGCTCCAAACTCCGACATCTTGGTCTGTTTTGATCTCAGTATGCATCGGGCACATGAACTTGGGTTTGACTTTACCAGTTCCTGTTTTAAGAATTAAATTTTTTCCTCTTTTTATCAAAATTGGAGATCTTTTCCCCCAGTTTTTTTGTTTCTCCTCACATGTCCTATAATTTCTCAAAGAGCAATTACAATGACCCAGAGCACAAGGACCAATTCCTGCAGTATCCCTGGAATGCACTTTGTCTAGTTCCAGACACTTAAGTTCATTTAAAACATCTGCATTATTATCTGATGCTCTTACACATTTTTATTAAGTTTCCATTGCTTTTTCTTTTTTAAAACTTTGCAGATTACTAAACCTTGCTTTAAAGAAAAGACGAAGAAAAACAATTGGCTATTTTCCTTGCTTATTGTTATCTCAGCATTTTTGCTTACTTTATCAAAGCATTAGGTAGTTAGAATAGGAAAAAGGAGTTCAAAATGGTAGTGGCTAAAAGACAAAGAAAAGAAAAAGCCCATGAAAATGGGGGGAAATAAAAAAAAGGAAATCCGCCGACCGGAATGAGAACTTCAGGTGAAACAAACACACTTGGCTAGCCCAATTTGCATAGGGCAGGCTCAGGAGGAAGGAGACAAATGTATAAAAGGAGGAAGCCTAGAAGGATTGAGACCTCTCCTTTGGGGTTGGCCCACCCTCATGCCTCAAGGGTGTACTATCCTTTGTTTTTCCTAATAAAACAGAGCTGTAACACTACCGTGTAAAATCTTTACTGTGTAAAATTTTTACTGTGGGGACAGAACCGAGGAAATTACACACTCCTCTGACAAAAGCAACAAAAAACAGTGCTTTTCCTGTTCCTCTTTCAATTCAAATATACTTTTTAAAAGCCCTTTCCCTCAGGATGGGTTAAAGGGACTGAAGAAAGTCTTTTTCTCACCTCCAATTTTGATCCCCTCCTAGAGGAGATGCTACTAATCTGACTGGAGTTGTAAATAGTGAACAGGATGATTTGGCCACAGTCTTTAGAGCTGGCTTTTCTCTCTGACTTAGCCGGTGTCTTCAGTCATTTGCTCTTTTCCTCTCTTCTGTTTACATAAACTCTCAGGCATTCTCAGTTCCCATTTGGCAGAGAGAGTTCTGTCTTGAGCCTCAAATGTGTCCCGCTGCTGAGTTTACCAGAGAGCGCTGTGAAGGCAGTTACAGGAACTACTGAAAAATGAAGGAGGATCTGGTGTAGTGTGCTTTCCCGGTGGCGCAGTGGTAAAGAATCCGCCTGCAATGCAGGAGACACAGGAGATGAGGGTTTGATCCCTGGGACAGGAAGATCTCCTGCAAGAGGCAATGGCAACCCACTCTATTCTTGCCTGGGAAATCCCGCAGACCAAGGAGCCTGGCAGGCTATTGTCCATGAGGTGGCAGCGAGTCTGGACACACCTGAGCACGCCACCTGGTGCAGTGTTTTCTACATCGTATCTTGCATAGCTCCCATGAGAACCTTAAAGCGGAGCTGGCTGGGCTGAGGCAGGGTTTGATCAGTCTTGTGTCGTCTGCCCAGGGCCGGCTTCCTCAACGTGATCCCGAGTGGTCACGCAGAAGAGTCCTGGGCTTGGCTTACAGCTCTGCTGTTGCCATCTTAAATTGCTCATAATTTTTTAACGAGGGGGCTCCCGTTTTCATTTTGCGCTGGGTCCCCCAAACACACAGCTGGCCCTGACCCAGCCTAATTACTACCTGCCCTCAACCCACCACGACTTCTAACCAAAACCTTCAGCTTCTTGAGGGGGTGAATATAACTTCTGATTTGTTCTTGGTTTTGGTTTTTTAAACACTGTTCATGTAGGCTTTTGCTGATGTTGCATTCATTTTGAAGAATGTATTGTCTTTCACCTTTCGTAGAAATCTTTAAAAATTCTGAATTCCTAGGGAAACCCACACTGGTCCTTCAGATGCTCTCTTCTCTCCCTTCTCACTGAGATTATTCACTATCTAGATTGGAGCTTGTGTCTTTAATTTTCTTAAACACTTTAGGAGTTTTAAATCATGGGATATATTTTTGCTTCTTTTCATTTAATTGTTTTCAGCCCATTTTCCAAAAACCTGTTTCTTATCTAATCCATAAATTCCCCAAAGAGGAAAAGATGCATTGAGCAAAATCTAGGACACAAGTAAGACATCATATAACTTCCTCTAATTCTCCTCCCATCTGAGGGGGCACCTGCCTTAGTTCTTTTCAAAAATAAGCCTACTTAGTTGTACTTTGCTTGCCCATTTGTCCCTTTTCTTTCTCACTCATATAGAAGAAAAACTAATCAGTCAGTCTAAGAAAGAAATGGGAAATTTTACTTGAGCCAAATTTGAGGATTATAACCCGGGAAGAGCATCTCAGAAAGCTCTGAGAAGTGCTTTGCCTGTTAGAACTCAAGGCACAGTTATATAAGTTTTTTGAGACAGCATTACATCAAATGACATTATTATTGACAGTTAAATAATCCAGATTTAAGCCACATCTTGGTGGGTCATGCAACTTCTTACAAGCTCAAGAAGGAATGCTGTCTTCCAAAGAGTATCTTGCTGATGCTGGGAGAATGTTGCTCTCTACAGATGAGCGGCCAATGGGGAGGTCTGGTGATAGATAATGCACATATACAATGTACAGTGAGGGGTGAGAGGATGCCAAAGGGCAGAGATTTTTTTGGTTTAAATTTCTCTTGTCTTGCAATAAGAGTATGACTTTTATTTCACACAGGTAGGAAGAAAATGATTCTTTCACATACCCATTTCAAAATGACTGGTCAAGCCTTTTGTAAGAAAATGGCCTTGGCACGGTAGGAAGCAACTGCATTATCTCTAATAGATTGCATGTGATTTCTCTTCCGTTTAAGATCTGTCAACTATCTAGAGCAAAGGTTACCAAAATGTGGTCCTCAGGCCAATTTGGGCCCATGGTCTATTTTTGACCTTCTGGAGAGCTATGAATGGTTTTCCTATTTTTTAAAGGGTTGTAAAAATAAGCAGTATGCAAGACAGAAAGCCTAAAGTATTTACTATGTGGCTCTTTATGGAAGAAGTTTCCAAGCCCTTGATTTAGAGAACAGTAAACATCTGCCTTCACTCCCCTCCTGAAGTCATAAGAGAAAAAAATGACTCTAACTTTAGCAAGAGGAATCTGCGGTCTTCATCCTCCTCTGGGTCCTTCATCCTGTATTTCCTCTGGGTTCTTTCTCAGTCTCCACGGCAGCTGATTCAAACTATTTCTCCTGAGCTGAAAAGCATTCTATTGCACTTTGTACTCTTGGCAAGCCCTTCGACCTTTCTGAGGAAAGCAGTCCCAAGCAAAGCGTTTTCCACATAAAACATTTGTGGTTTGCAGCATTCGGCAGAAGCCAACACTACTCCCGGGGCAGGCGTCAACAGGTAGCCAGGGTAAAGGCAGAGATCCCCCCTCCTCAGAGAGGGCTCAGTGGAACTCCTCCCAGTAGGGATGCTCGGTACAGTGAGTGTCAGCAGACCCAGCCAATCAGACCCTCTCCTAGTGAGGACAGGGAAAATTTATGAGAAAATTTTCATTATCTGCATTTAATTTCTGGTCATTTAATTATTTGCTTCATTTCATGATTCCTGGAAATAATGTGTTAAAAATGAGCCACTCTAAAATGCAAATCAAAACTACAATGAGATGTCACCTTACAACAATCAGAATGACCACCATCATCAAAAAGTCTACAAATAATATCTGTCCATGAGGTTTTACCTCCTGAGCTCTCCTGACTTCCCGAATGCCCCACAGACTCACTCTTCTCCCTCACTATCTGTGACCTCCCCTGTCTCCTTTTCGGCAGCATCAAAAGAAGTGCAATCCTTTTCCTATTTTCACTGTCAGATTTCTTTAGAGTTTTCTGTACTTGCTGGCTCCACGGATTCACCTCAACCCACTGCAGTGTGGCTGCTGCACCCAGCAGGCCACAGAGTCTTCTCCTGCCAAGTCCAATGGCAGCTTCTTATCAGTAAATTAATGGTCACTTTGAACTATTCCTTAAATTACTTGACGTCTGACAGTTGATCAATGCTAAGTTCTTAAAATGCTTTGCCTCCAAGATACCACGCTCGCCCGGCTGCTCCTGCTTCTGGCGCTGCTGATTGCCAGGCTTCCTTGCAACTCTTTTCTCCCCCTGTCTCTTAAGTTTATCTGCATACTTAGACCTTGAGCCCTTTTATCTCCCTCTCCCCAATCTCCTTAAGTGATCTTGTTCACCTTCAGAGTGAGGACAGCTGGGCTCAAGGAAGCGGCGTGATCTGTCCAAAGTCTTCCTGGTGACAGCACCAGACAGTCGTGTTTAACAAAAGTCCCCTGTGTGCTAGACACTGTGTTGTATGCTGGGGATACAGATTCAGATAAGATGCTCTTCCTTTTGTTTGGTTTTTACTTATCGCTTTTATGTTTTTAATCGGAGGATAATTGCTTTCCAATGCTGTGTTGGTTTCTTCTGCGCAACAACATGAATCAGCTCTAAGTATGTATCTATTTTGGAGAAGGAAATGGCAGCCCACTTCAGTACTCTTGCCTGGAAAATCCCATGGATGGAGGAGGCTGGTAGGCTACAGTCCATGGGGTCACAAAGAGTTGGACACGACTGAGCGACTTCACTTTCACTTTCACTTTCACACATATATTTCCTCCCTCTTGAGCCTCCCACCCACCCCCTTCATTCCACCTCTCTCGGGTGTCACAGAGCACAGAGTTGGTAAGATGCTCTTCTTCCTCTTCCAACTTCTGCAACCAGCATGGCCCTTCCCCCTCTCCCATTCCATCTGCTCCACCCCCCCCACCCCCGCCGCCCGCCTCTCTCCTGTCTGCTTATCCCTCACGTGTCAGTTTAGGGTGCCACTTCACCTGGGAAGCTGTTTCTGACTAAGACTGGCTGGGCTCTTTCCTCCTCCTGTGGGCTTCACAGCACCCTCTACTTACTCCCTCACATTTCTCACCTTACCTGGTAATGATTTGCTTGTCTGTTTTTCCTTACTGGGCCTCCATTTCTTTTCTTTTGTTTTTTTTTGGGGGGGCCTCCATTTCTTAAAGTTGTAAGATCTTTCCTCCGCTTGAGCTGAGAAGAGCAGAGCAAGCACGCTACAAGGAGCCACATCGACTTTTCCGTTTTTTCAGGAGGGCCAACTGCCAGGGCAATTGATGATAAAATCTCATGGAGGGCAGCGGACTGTATCTTTGGGCACCATCCTGTCCCTAATACCTAGCAAATTACCAGGCATGTGGTAATTGCTTGGAAATTGTTTGCCTTATGTAGAATGAATGAAGAAATGAATGAGTCACTTGACTTTATGCTGAATGTTGAAACAGAACTTTGAAAAATGTCCTATTTCCCAGGCAAAGAAAAGATAACAGAGGAGGAGGGTTGTTTTGATGATAGGGAAAGGGACTAGCAGACTTCTGGAAGTCCCTACCAACCCAGTGATTCTGAATTTAATATAGCCCATGTGTGGGAAAACAGGATCTATTTTTTTGTTATTAAAGTTCTGAAGAACATCATTTTGCATAGACATGAATGAAAATCTAGTTTGCTTAATAGGTGAGAAAATCAATGTAGCATATATAGATTGTTAGATGAAGGATTCTTTCCAATGACAAGTTCTGCTTTCAATTAGGCTAGGGAACATTGCCATCTAGTGGATAGTAAAAAATTCTTCCTGAAACTATATGCTATGAATTGTGGTTGCTTAGTCGCTAAATTGCGTCTGACTCTTTTGCAACCCCTTGAACTGAAGCCCGCCAGGCTCCTCTGTCCATGGAATTCTCCAGGCAAGAATACTGGATACTGGAGTGGGTTGTATTTCCTCTTCCAGGGGATATTCCTGACCCAGGCATCAAACACGCATCTCCTGCATTGCAGGCAGATTCTTTACCACGGAGCCTCCTGGGAAGATGGTATATGCCATGAACATACTGTGCCGTGCACAATCATTCAGCCGTATCCGACTGTTTGCGACCCCAAGGACTGTAGCCCGCCAGGCTCCTCTGTCCATGGGGATTCTCCAGGCAAGAATACTGCAGTGGCTTGCCATGGGATCTTCCCAACCCAGGGATCGAACCCATGTCTCCTTCATTGAAGGTGGATTCTTTACCATCTGAGTCATCAGGGAAGCCCTAAGAACTGTTTGGTAAATTACTGTGAAGAAGGTGCTAACATTCTGAAACTGAGATGAGGAAGAATCTGCCTCCAAGCTCATTGAGGTTGTTGGCAGAATTCGTTTCTTCGGGGCTGTAAAATTCATGGTGGCTTGCTTCTTAAAGGACAGCAGGAAAATGTCTTCACCCTCAAAAAAAGTCTGAGCCTCTGCTGAAGGGCATCCTCCTGGTTAAGTCAAGGTTACCAGGATCACTCCCCTTTTGATTAATTTAAAGACAACTGATTTGGAACCTTAAATATACTCATAATATCCAGTTGCCTTTGCTATATAATATAACCTATTCAAGGGATAACTCTATAGAGGTCAAACATCATACACGGAGGCTTTTTAGAATTCTGCCTACCACAAGGACTTTTGTCAAGCTTTGGAATATTTGCTAATCTGATAGGTAAGAAATAGTTTCTCAGTGTTTTAATTTGCATATCTCTTACTTTGAGTAGAGTTTTGTTTCATATATTGAAGCACCATTTGTATAATCTTTTTCTGGGTACTGACTCCTTCTGTCTTTTGTCCATTTTTTCTATTGAGTTGGTGGCTTTTTTCTCTCACAATATTTTAGAACTCTGTAAGTTAGAGAAATTAGCCCTTTATCTGTGAAACACATTATATATATTTTCTCTCAGCTTGTAGTTTGTCTTCTGTCTCCAAAAATTAATTGGTGCAAATATTTGTGGTTGTCAAGGTTTTTATAGTCAAACCCCTTGCAGTATATCTATTTTTTAATCCATTTTAAGTTAATATTTTAAATCATTATTAAAAGTTTCAAATGTATGTAAGAGTAAAGGAACAGAATAACGAGCCCTCATGTAATCATCAGAGAAGGCAATGGCAACCCACTCCAGTACTCTTGCCTGGAAAATCCCATGGACAGGGGAGCCTTGTGGGCTGCAGTCCATGGGGTTGCAAAGAGTCAGACATGACTGAGTGACTTCACTTCACTCACTTCACTCACTTCGTACTTTATCCCTGGAGTATGAAGTGGCAACCCACTCCAGTACTCTTGCCTGGAGAATCCCATGGACAGAGGAGCCTGGCGGGCCACGGTTCATGGGGTCTCAGAGAGTCGGACATGACTGAAGTGACTGAGCATGTATTCATATGCACTGATGTTAACAGTTATACATTGGTAGGCCAATCTTGTCTTACACTAAAGACTCTCAACTGGGGGTATTTTGTCCCACAGGGGATATTTGGCAACGTCTGCTGACATTTTTGATCATCATAACTGGGGAGTGCTCCCGGCAGCTAGAGGGTAGAGGCCAGTGATGCTGTTGAACAGCAAACAATGCAGAGGGCAGCCTCCCACAACAGAGTTATCTGAGTTAAAATGTCAATAGTGCCCATGTTGAGAAAGCTTGATTTGTACCTTTACTCTTCCTTCCCACAATGATTATTCCAAAGAAAAGATCCATAAGTATCTATAAATAGCATACAGATAAAGCCATTACAGTAAAAATCACAATACTGGGACTTGGATGGAGGTCCAATGATTAAGAATCCAAGCTTCCACTGCAAGGGTCACAGGTTTGATCCCTGTTGGGAAACTAAGATGCCATGCAGTGCAGCCAAAAAAAAAAAAAACCCACAAGTATTTAAAATGGATAACCAACAAGGACCTATTGTGTAGTACATGGTACTCTGCTCAATGTTATTTGTCAGCCTGGATGGGAGAGGAGTTTGCAGGAGAATGGATAAATGTATACATGTATGGCTGAGTCCCTTCGTTGTTCACCTGAAACTATCAGAACATTGTTAATTGACTATACCCCAATACAAAATAAAAAGTTTAAAAGAAAAAAACCCCACAATATTGATATTATACCTAATACCTAAACAACATAAAATGTTCAGTTGGCATTCAGATTTCCCTTACTTTTTTTTACATTTCATTAGTTCACACAAGATCCATATATTGCCTTTATTATTATGTTTCTTTGTACTCTACAAATCCATTCTTTTGCTTTTTTTTTTTTTCTTCTCATCTTGCCACTTAGTTGTTGAAGAAACCAGGTTATTTGTCTTGTAGCATTTCCTATACTTTGGATTTTGCTTTTGGCATCCTTATGGTGTTTCTCATATTTCTATCCCCAGTATTTCCTTAAACTGGCAGTAGATTTCCAAATCACATTCAATTTGGGGGTAACAATAGGTGGTGCATTATCTTTAAAGAAATTTCCAGGAAAAAGTCAGAGAGTCTTTGTTTCTAAATATAACCTTGTTGATCGAGAAAATAAGTTCTGAACTCTTGACATTCTCATATTAGCAGATTTAAGAGCAGAGTCTTTAGAGTTCATCGGCAGTTTTCTATGATGGCAGATTCACCTGGGATGATGGCCCTTCTGGGCACTTATCGAAGCCTCGAGAGTCCCATGTAATTTCCCTGTTGACAGTAGGGCCTAAATGAGATAACCTGAGACTAAGATGAAGGGCTTCCAATCTCCTGACAGCCTCTGAGCAAGTTGTATCTAGTCTCTTGGGGATAAAATAATAAACTCTACCCAAGGGAGATAGAAAAGACCATCTGATTCAAAATAAGGTGTTCATCCTTCTCGTTAGAGGTAAGGATTTAGTCAGAAGCAAGTTCTGAAGGTGATTAAGGGTCTTTCTGTGTGGGTGTACAGGTGTTCAGGCATCCACACACCCCAAAGTCACTGCAGTGGCAGCAGTTAGAACAACCGCTGTCCTGCAGGTTCATGTGTAGAAGGAGACTTTGCTGGGTGAGCTACCAGGTTTCCTGTTTACTACCCGATAGAGCTGGGGATGCAAGTCTGCAGAGGCAATGGGTTGCCAGCAGCTTCCGTGACATCACTCCTCACTGCCCCCTTGCCTCGGGCAATATCATTGTAGAATTCCCCTCTGGTGTCTGGGGAGATACTTCCCAGGGAACAGCTTTCTCTGGCACCCTAGAGAACAGATTTCAGGGAAGTACCAGAGGGAAGATTTCCAGCAAGTTCCCTGGGTACAGCACCCCAGGGACATCCCTGTCACTGGCATGCCTGCTCCAACAAGGTCTAGATCTCAGCCGGGCGGTGGGGTCTGCCTTGGATGCTGTTTGTTTTAGCAGGAGGAACAGTGGCTGCTTCTTATAGTATACTCTTGAGAGCTGTCTTCGCTTCCTTGGGTGCTGAAATAGAGCGTCTAAGGAATTTCCTCCTTTCTGAGATCCAGACCTTATTGGAGAGGAGGGAAGTGACAGTAGTCACTGTGATGCTGTACTGGTGGAACTTGTGGGAAAATCTTCCCTCCGGAGCTTGGCAGTGAATTTGGGGCCAAGAGGAAATAAATCGATGCCTGGCACACATTCAGACACCAGCCTTTCTCTCTCCACAGTTTGCCTGTGGCATACAGAAAAAAATAATTGTGTTCACTTCGCAGGTTTTTGTGCTGATGAAAGTGAAATGGCACTTGTTAAATGTTTTGGGACTTACCTGGTGGTCTAGCGGCGAAGACTCCGTGCTCCCAATGCAGGGGACCTGGGTTCAGTCTCTGGTTGGGGAACTAGATCCTACATGCTGCAACCAAGACTTCACATGCCACAATTAAAGATCCCGTGTGCTGCAAGGAAGATGGAAGTTCCCACATGCCGCAGCTAAGACCTCGTGCTGCCAAATAAATAAATTTTTTTTTTAAAGGAATGTTTCAAAGACACAAATGTTAAGATAGGATTAAAAATTATTTGGCTTTAAGGATGCCTATGCTTGGTTTTCAGGCTCTCCTATGATAACTTTGTTGACTTTTCTCAGGCCACTTGAAGTTTTTCCTGAGCCCAAGTTCTGTTTCTGATTTGTTATTTGCTGAAGCACAGTCACTTGGTGGCAGATAAGGCAGCTCTAGCCTCCCACAAATGAAGGGTTCTATCTGTGTTTTCCTTCAGCATCCAGGCAGTCCCTCTCAGGGACTGACCTATTTATTTACTTTTTTATTTTCATTCCTTCTCCTTTAATAAATCAGAAAATACAGGTGTTCAATATCCATCATGTGGCTAGTGGCCACCCAACTGAATAGCACTTGGAGATCTGAATTAATCTGTCACATTAATTAGTTGATCATTTAGCATGCAAAGCAGGAGGGATCTAACCTAAGCTGTTGATACAGTTTTTTCAAACTCTGGGGGCTTCACAATTTTTGCTAAAGGAAACATCATCTCCTTTGAATTAAAAGGTAAAGCAACACTAAAATGTATAAAGTAAAAGTTTCTTCACACCATCCCAAAACTAACCAATCCTCTTAGCAACTACAGATAACATCTGGGAAGGTGGGCTTCATAAGATGCTTAGGAAATCAATTCTCTTCTTGCTTCTGTAGATTTTCAACTATGGTAATCTCTAAATTCTACCTCTCATCATTTTCATATGGAAGACATTTTCCTTTCCCAGCTTTTTAGTTCTGGAAAGAAGTAACATTATATATTTTGCTTTATACAATACTTGTTACAGACTACCTGAATATAATTTTTTATATATTTTAAAAATATATACTTAGTATTTGGGCTCTTTTCATCAGTGATGCCATTTTAATCATCTGGCTGAATGAAGAAATTAGAAATCAGATTTACTGTTTTGACTGACTGGCTAGAAGTCAGATTTACTGTTTTGATTGGCTGGTGTTTCAAAGTCAAATTACACAGTGATCATCAGAATTCTTACTCTTGAAACTCAGTCATCTATTGATAGCTTTCCAATGAATGGATTGTTTCTTTATTTAGAATTTAGATTTTATGTTACATTTCACCCAAAGATAACTAGAATCATATGATACTGCTTTGTACATTTTGAGCTCTGTCAAAAAGAAATACAACATGGTAGGTGGCAGGAGATGGGCACACAGTGTCTGCAGGGTACACAGTTGAGAATGCATTGCTTTCAGAAAGGTGATGCTGTGTGTAGTTACCTTCCTTCTGAGAATGATAGTTCCATGAAAAGTTAAGAATAGGGAAAACAGACTTGTATTAACATTGACAGCTATGATAGGCATAAACAAAAGATTTAACAAGACTCTGGTTATCTGAAGTGTACTATGCCCACAAAGAAAGTTGAGAAATTTGTAAAATGACTAAAAGTAATAACAATAATAAAAAGCTAGAGCTAATTATTATTAGGGCTTGCCGGTGGCTCAGGGGTAAAGAAGCCGCCTACAACACAGGAGACTCGAGTTCGATTCCTGGGATGGGAAGATCCCCTGGAGGAGGAAATGGCAACCCACTCCAGTATTCCTGCCTGCAAAAACTCAAGGACAGAGGAGCATGGGGGCCTACAGTCCATGGGGTTGCGAAGATTCAGACGCAATTGAGCGACTAAACAACAAAAACAATTATTATTAAGGTTTTCCTGCTCCTTCAAATTGCAATGGCAGCTGTATTTCAGTGCCTAGAACAGTACTGGTACCTACTAGGCGCTCAGTCAATGGGCCTGTTGCTCGATTAGGCCTTCTAGTACTAATGAAGTGAAGTGAAGTGAAAGTCGCTCAGTGGTGTCCGAGTCTTTGCGACCCCACGGACTATATAGTCCATGAGATTCCCTAGGCCAGAATATTGGAGTGGGTAGCTTTTCCCTTCTCCAGGGGATCTTCCCAACCCAGGGATCGAACCCAGTTCTCCCGCATTGCGGGCGGATTCTTTACCAACTGAGCCACAAGGGAACTAGGGCACCACAATTTAGTCAACATGAAAAAGCCAAAATATAAAAGCTCTTAATACAATGAAGAGGCCGCGGAACAAGGATTTTCAGAAAAATACAATACTTTTTTCTCTCGGTGTTTACATCTAGTGGGGACAAAAAAACCCCAAAATCATTCACTTTGAACGGAAGTTGAGACCGCAGGACAGAAGCCGGGACCCAGAACCCAGTCAGGCCCAAATACACGCCACGCCCACCAGGCAGGCGCAGGAAGGGGCGGAGCCGAAACGGGCGGAGGCGAGAGGCAATTCGTCGGATTCCGATAGCTCCGCCCTACGTCTAGCGTCAGGCGGTTACGTGATCGTCCAGGGCCGGCGGGAAGAGTTTCAGTGTTTTCCCAGCAGCGCGCGCCCTCACTCCAGCGGCTGCCGGCCCAAACGTGGGTTGGCCGTGAACCCCGCGCGAGGAGCAGCGGTCACAACTTCCTGAGTTCGCTACGAGTACTGCACGCTTCCATCCGGTAAGTGTGAGAGGGGTGCCTGGAGTGGGTCCGCAGGGGTTGCTAGATGAGGCCTCTTAGGGCTGCCGCCGGCCAGAAGTCGCGTACTCCTCTGATGACTGCCTGGCCACTGTCGGGGTCGGGGTGAAGAGGCGATTAAACGGTCGTCGGGTGGGGGGCGGGGGCGGGGGGGAGGTGAGACTGGACCCCGTCCCATTAGTTAGGTCGGTTTTGGCGCGCTTTCCCGTCCGCACTCGCTATTGGCTGGCGGGCGCCGTCCCCAGGCGTGCCCATGGGTTGGAGGGCCCCGGCGCGTTGAACCTTCTGCCGCCTCTTTGGCGTCTGGATCTCTGTCCCGAGGACAGACTTGCGGGCTTATGGGGCGGTTTCTGTGCAGTTGGTTGGTGTGAGGGCATCAGCGTTGGTGTACCTTGTCAAGAGGAACATCATCCGTCCTCATGACCAGGAATTAACTGGTGGAAATCCATTGTTGTTGTCTAGTGGCTAAGTCACGTTCGTAGCCTGCCAGGCTCCTCTGTCCATGAGATTACCCAGGCAAGAATACTGGAGTGCGTTGCCATTTCCTTCTCCAAGGGGATCTTCCCGACCCAGGGATCGAACCCGCGTCTCTGCATTGACAGGCTGTTATTTCACTGAGCCTCCATTAATGGTCCGCTAACTGGGCTCGGGGGAGAAGATCCCTGAGTCCTGCGTCTGCTCGTTTAAAGAAAAAATGAACGTGGTGACACTTGGTTTCATCATTTTATCAATAGTTCCTTGGACTCACTCCTATGCTGGAGTTTTCAATCTAGTTGTTTAAAATAACTAGATAAGTACCACAGCTTCCTTAACTCCATGGCTGATTCATGTCAATGTATGACAAAACCCACTGAAATGTTGTGAAGTAATTAGCCTCCAACTAATTAAAAACATTAAAAAATAAATAAATTAATTAAAATAACTAGATAATAAAAAATAAGGATGTCGGCGGGAGTGTAATGAGCAAGTGAGGAGTAAATCATGACGTGTACGAAATCATTTTTTACATCGCAATTTAGGACGCATTCCTCAGCTAAATTAGAACCTTCAGGAAGCAGTATTTATTCCTCCTATGCCATACACTTTGATGTTTTAAACACCTACTAAGTGATTTTGGAATCCCAGGCCTCGACTCGCAGTTTGAAAACCACTGCCCTGGCTCAGCTCGACCAGCATTTGCTTAACATTAAACAGACTAGAAAATAGGATGTGTCACAGCATTAGACTTTTTTTCCTAAGCTTTTATGATTGCATTTGTGTGTGCTGGCACACAGCATAAAATGTATTCACATGGGATGGGTCATAGTCAAAGTTTAGAAGTCACTGCACTGAGTAAAGAAAGGCATAGCTACAGAAATCAGTGAGATCTGTATGAGAGAAGAGAGACGGCTGGGGAGTTCAAATTTGGGTTTGGAGTGAGTGGAGCCAGTGTTCTGGTTAATAAGATTGCATAACCCTTTGTCTCCTCCCTTTTCTTTGCATCCATCAGTGCCTCAGTTAATGGTGGTTAAACATTCCCTACACATGGAAATGCATAATCTTACTTGATTAGATATTAAGCCAGTATTAAGTTATTGCTGGTTACCAGTGCCAAGTTTATTATAGCTTAAGTCTACCTTTGAAACAGCAAAGTTAGGATGCTGTTTTTGACCTGATCATACCTGAATGTCTGTGTTTTACTTTTCCCACTGACCATTTTTCAGACCTTTGGGAGCCCTGCATTTAATATAGAACACCATCATGTTTTGTAAATTTGCTTAGACTACATATTTTCTCATATGTAACAAAATTTTACCAGCCAGAATTATTTTTTTTGTGTGTGTGTATGTATAAAGTAAAGATACTAAGAGTCATTAGCTTTAGTCACTTGTCATTGACAGGGCTGAGTTTGGGTACAGTAAGAAAAGATTCTATCTTTTTTATCGTTACGATTTTTTAATTTTTATTTTTACGTTGTACTTTGAACAAAAAACTAAATTTCACTTTCTGATGCAGATTGTTCTGTTTTTGAATTGCTAGTCTTCTGCTCTTCATCAGGTGTGTAATGAGTCACAGCATGAAGCAGAAACAAGAAGGACTCCAAGAGAATGTAAAGGTATGTGATGCAATCACTTTCAGCTTTTGTAGAAAGCAGGTAGTTAGATGTTTTTGACGTAATTTGGTCAAATTTAACTGGCTATAATTTCTATGAACCTTGACTTAACTAAATTTTGAGTCTGAGGGCAAGTAACAATAGAGGACTGTTTAAAAATGAATTATGGTTGAATATTAAGTTTTGTGATCCAGGCACATAGGATGTTTTTCCATTTATTTAGGTCTAAGTATTTTGTTGTTTTTAATGCTATTGTAGCTGGAATCATTTCCTTAATTAAATTTTTGGTGTGGTCATTGCTGCTATATAGAAATGCAGTTGACTTGTATCTTGATCTTGTTTCTTTCAGCCTTGCAGAGCTTGTTTATTAGTTTTTTTTAGTAAATTCCTTAGGGTTTTCTGTATACAAGACTTTTTATTCCTTTGTTTTTACTCTTACTACATTTCATGAGATGGTTTTATTAAAATCCTTTAAGTGTATATTCAAATTAGATCTTTGATCACAGAGACATTTTGCATTATTGCCTTGCCTTAGTATCTTCCTTACATTATTTTTCTTGAATAATAGTTTGTACTGATAATATGTGAATTTGATCCCATCATCTTCCATAAAGGGTAATAACATCTTCCAATTGTGCTTTGTATGTGTGTGTTTTTAAACTTTTTATTAGGAAAATATTAAAAAATAGTAATTTAATCTCAATTTACTTCCCCCACTTTCAGCAATTATCAGTATATCAGTTCAGTTCAGTCGCTCAGTCGTGTCTGACTCTTTGCAACCCCATGGACTATCAGCATATGGCAAGTCTTATTTCATCTCCGTCTCTATTCGCTCCTTCTTTCTTCCACTGAATTATTTTGAATCAAATCCCAGACAGATAATTTATGTAATTCCAGCAGAGTCTAACATTTAAAGAGAAGTCTAATATTTAGTAGTTATAGTACAACTATCTGGGATATAAAAGGACCTGGGTTCTGCTTGGTTCTGCCTCCAAAACTGTGATGTTGGGTGAGTTATTTAGCATCTCTGCCTCAGTTTACTCATCTGTAAAAGGAGCGAGTTGGACTGAAGCTAGTCTGTAAGAGTATATTTTAGGAGTTCATAGATTCCTTGCCAGTCATACACAAAATGCTGTGTGTATGCTTGTTTTGTTATTACTGTTTCTTGAGGGGGTTTGCAGAATATAAAATTGTTTTCTAAAAAGATTAAGACTCATTAATATATGAGAACCTTTCTGGTTGTAAAGAGCTTATTCTAAATGCAAGATCTGTATGAATAAAATGATAATAGCAATATTACATTTGGGTGGCTGGATGCTATAAAGCTTACAGTTGTGAAAGTTAAATCTTGGAAATGGTCATTTAGTATTTCAGTCATTTATCTTAGTAGCAAGTGTTTAAATAAATTAACATCTATTATTAAAGGGTTTCAAAGTTGTATTTTCTTCTGTTTGTCTGGAGACTGTTGACTAATCTTAAATTATATCTGAAATGTTGGTGTAATATTTGTTCTCCCAGTAGCCAGCGTTTGTTCTTCAGTTCAATAGTGAGATAATAATCAGCAGTAGAAACTTTACCGTGGGAAAGGTGAGCTCTAGTCCTGTGGAGCGCAGTGTGGAATCAGTAACTTTCTCACGCTGCTCTGGTGTCATGTTCTTACTAACTTTGTTTGAGTATTCACTATTGTTTGCTATCCCATGGTGGCAGTATAACTAATGATTTTTTGCAGATATAGTAGAGAGATCTTTTAGATCAGGAAATATGCAGGAAGGTATTTACATATTACAAGGAAGGCAAATTTTTTCCTGAAACAATAGCTTGGGCATTTTGGAATTCTAGTATGCCTCAAGCACTGACATTTTTGCTGTCTGCTAATGAATGGTCCTGAAGCAAACTGCTTCTACACTCAGGTAAAGGTTGAGGGGGAGAAGCAGGTCTTCTTACATGTGTAATGTTCTTAAAATTATATTCTTGTGGTGAATTCATATAAATATGTTAGGGGATATTCACAATTTAAAGAAAGCCTAAGAGGAATCCTTTTGATTAGGGGAGAGAAATATTTTGCAGTTAAATAATTAACCCTTTCCTCCAATTTGCCCCTTTTGTGGGTTTCTGCCATAAATGTAATGATATTTGGTACATTTCTAGTTTCTGTGTGGAAGATCTTTTTTTTTATAAGATGGAATACAGATATTTCTGGTATTCTGGAATTTCACCATATATGAAGTATTAGAACTTAAAAATGTTATATTTTTGTTTTAACTAAACAATGACTGTATGACTGTAGCAAGAACATATATTGAAATGGGAGAAGAGTGACTTGTTTGTGTCAAGTTTGAGTAATATGATTTATTTTTAGAATTTCTTCAAACTTTATTAGAATTTTAGGGAAATAATAAGTTTGCTAGTTGATCAAACCATGTGTAATTTTACAAAATTATATACCATATCAAACATTAATGTCCTTTGGGTTGTTTTGTTTTTTGTAAATTATAGTAGGATTAAGTTAGTAACAGTCCATATAGTAACTTAGTAACCAGATAATTTATTATGTTGACTTTCAGAGCAGTCCTGTTCCAAGAAGAACTCTGAAGATGATTCAGCCTTCTACGGCTGGATCTCTAGTTGGAAGAGAAAATGAGGTGTGTATTGTTGTATTGTTGAGCTAGAATGGGATACAGATGATACTGCACTTACATTAAAAACATTTCAAAGACTTACTTGGTCAGAAATACCTAAATCATTGAAATTTGGAAATAATTTAAGGATAACAATTGTATATTCCCCACAGAAATGGTTTTTGTTTTAATTTCAGTTTAGGAAGTTGAAAGTTGCTATGGATATCTGTAGTAGAACTGGGATAATAAATTATGAGTTAACCTATAGGCATAATGTTTGATTTCTTTCTCCTTTTTTTTTTTTAAGAATAAAATATTAGATTCAATCATTTACCCCTGTATGTAAATAATGAAATCATGGATGAGGGTTTCTAGACTTTTATGGGTTGAAAATCATGCCTTCCCTTGGTACTGAATTATTTAGGTAATGAAAATGAATTCAGCTAAGCCTTAGACCCAAGTCTAATCTAAAACAATTGCTTTAAATAAAATTCCTAAAATATGACTATATATTTTTGTAGAGTTTTGAATTTATAATTTCTTAAAAGAGCCAAAGATATCAAAAAGAGATATGAATACTTTAGTTTTAATTCAAAAGAGACAAAGCTATTCAGCTTTCTTGTTCATTAAACAAAATGACTGATGTACATATTTTCATTATAGTTGGTTAAAGGCTTGTCCAAACAGAAACATTGGAATGACCAGTTAATATCTAAGACTTCCAGCTCTGGAGTTATTACTGACCCAGAACATAGTAAAAATAAAACTCTTGGAGGAGTCAGCCAAGAAGCATTTGATCTTATGATTACAGGTACAAAAAAATATGTATATATGCAGCTTTTATCTTAAAAACCTAAATTATAATAAGGGTAAATATTGTTTGTTGTTATGAATTCTGCCCACGGCTTTTTAATCTATTAAACTATTTTGCTTTAATGTTTTTGATAATTTAAAATTTCTTATGGTTGGAAATATATAAAATGTAAATTTGGACAGGTCCTATGGTTTGGTAAGATCCATATATGGGTTTAATATTAAAGGAAAGGATAGTGAATAATATGGCAGCTTTGATATTGGACATGTAAGACTTAGAAATAATCTCTTCTCAAGCAAAGTGTCTAGAGAATGAATTTGCGGAGAGGAACTTGAAGAAAAGATACCAGGAGAATGAAATAAGGGAACAATAGGAACAAGAGGAGTGAAGATGAGTGAGAAGCATGTGCCTGTGATAATTACTGGTTTTAATGGAATGGCAGTGGAATTCAGAAAAGGAAGCTAGTGATGATTTATAAGTATTATGGAAGGTGATTACTTCTATTCTAGTAATGAGTCATTGGATATTATTACTGAGGAAAAAAATCTGAGACCTAGAGAAGTTAATGGCCTCACCCAAGATTAAAGTGGTGTTTGGGCTCATTTTGAGTTGCCTGAATGACTGGGGGAAGAAATAAGTAGATAGTAGGTTTTTTAGGCAAAATAAAGAAAGGTTGATTGCATACAAATAAAGAAATTTTAATAATAGTGTAAAATAAGCAACAGGATTTGTGATACTCATCTGATTTGGCTAAAATTAATCAAGATTGATAGGAAATAATAACTAAAGTTAAATATGGAAATAAACAACTCAACTATACATTGTATTGCTATCATAACCACATAGAAAAAATTAATTCATTTAACTTGAACATAGAACTCTTGACTATACAACCTCAGTGGGATATACTGTGAGGACTAAAAGAACTACAAAGAAATCTTGAATTTAATTTTTGCTGTTAGTGGTATTGCTATAGTAGCAGTTATGGGGGAAATTTGAGTATATTTTAGGATTGAGCAAATGAGTAATATGTTGATATTTTTGGGTTCATAGTATGGTGAAGGGAGATACAATATGTAATGGGGAAGGAAAGGAGGAACTCTGTTATGGAACTGGAATTGGGAGTGTTGGTATGAACTGATTTTTTTGTTTTTTAAAGAATCTACCTCTGCCAGTGAAAGAGCCCAGAAACAATGGCACCTAAATAACAAGAAGCACAATCACACCCAGTTCTTGGTTTGTAAACAGGATTCTCCACTAAAGCTCCCTGGAGAAATGGCTGCTTCCAGGACTGGGGCAAGCTCACTATAGAGGGAGCTTGTAATCTCTTGTGTTAGAAAATCAACAACTGATGCAGAGGTTAAACGGATAAGAGACTGCTTTAAGGGATCCCCTTGGCTAAAGTAGGGAAAGTTTGAGCATCAAAATGAATGATGACAAAAATGGATTATAATACACTGAATTAAAAAAGAGTACATGAATCCATACTGGTAATTTTCTTCTGAATTGGGGGAGGGGATGTTCTTTGACAGAATAATGCCAACTACTGAATGTAGAAGGAACTACATAATTGGAAAATCACTCCTTTTTTTATCCACCGTAGAAACAGATTTAAGAAATATTAGTGGAGCTAAAACTGGAGGAAAGGTTGTTAGGGAATTAGATATTAACACCACAGACTCAAAAGTTTTACTCCATAGATCATTTACTTGTTACTGAAGGAAAAAAGTGTCTTTACAAGGGAGAAATCATCTTAAACGATTGAATATAACATCTAGGATTGTGACAAACTAGGATTGTGACAAATTAGTATGTGCTTCTTCAGTGGTACACTGGGAAGGATACAACATATTTACACAGTGTCCTTGCCAACGTGTATAGCTTGAACCTAATAATGAAAATGGACAAATGCAAATTTAAGGGCAATGTAAAAATAACTGATCTGGACTTTTCACAAATGTCACTGTTAAACAAAAAAAAAAGTATGAAGACACATAGCAAATGCAGCAAACAACCTTTAACAATCTAGGTGAAAGTTATATGTGTATTGTACTGGTGTTGGAATTGTTTTGAAAGATTGAAAATCTTCAAAACGTTTGGAAAAATAAGAGAAAAAACTGATTTGGCTTTCTAACTTTAATCTTTTTTAAAAATGGTATTACTAAGTACTGAATAAGACTAAATTTTTTTTTTAATAGACAAAAAGTTACTGGGTTTTTACAGCAGTATATATATACAGTAATGATTTCCAAAGTTACACTGTAAAACATTCATTTATTTTAGAAAATCCATCCCCTCAATATTGGAAAGAAGTGGCAGAAAAACGGCGGAAGGCTCTCTATGAGGCCCTTAAGGAAAATGAGAAAGTATGTACTGAATATAATTTGTGACATTTTTAAACATTCCGGGATCATTTTTCTTCTGCTGTCTACGATATTTTACTAGAGCAATATAAACCAGATTTAATGTTGGCCTAGTAAAAGTTTAATTAGGCAGAACTGTTACACAAAAAGAAGCCTATTGTGTTGAGAGTCACTTGGACAGCACCTTTGTTAGCAACTTTGTCCTAAATGTGCTGTCAGGTGTATACTTGGAGGCATATAATTTGGTTTACAGTGTCGCAAACCTGTGAGATATTGAACTATTTTGATTTATGTCACATAGCTTCATAAAGAGATTGAACAAAAGGACAATGAAATTGCCCGCCTGAAGGAGGAGAATAAGGAACTGGCAGAGGTGGCAGAACATGTTCAGTATATGGCAGAGATGATACAGGTAGGTGTCTTAACCTTCACCTGACCCCGAGTCCTCTGTTTTCCTATCGAGTCCAGGGAGTGTGATCAGAACGTGTTTGGGCTCTAGGATCAGATCTCCCGGTTTGAGTCCTCGCCCCTGCCTAGCGCCGTTAAGTTAGAGTCAAGCAGGTTGTTTATCCTGTCAGGGCTCCATTTTCCTCATCTGTAAAATGGGAGTAATAGTGCCTACTTCATAGGCTTCCTATGAGAATAATGAGTTATAATAGGGAAAAACTGAGAGAACTGCCTGTATATAGTGAGAACCCAGTAACTGTGAGGTGCTGTTGTTTATTATTATGAAACAAAAGAACACCTGTTTTCTTGTAGAGATATAAAAAGGAATTATATCTGAAAAATATAGGGAATTTATTATATTTCACAGGTGTCAAATTTTCAGATAGGCTTTTTTAAACATTTTTATTGGAGTCTGGTTGATTTATAGTGTGTTAGCTTCAGGTACACAGCAGAGTGGATCAGTTACACATACATATATATACACACAGACACACACAGTTTTTATTTTAACTAACGCTGATGAGACATGATGGGCACTTACAAAACTGGTATTAATAGTTGGTGTACTAAATAGCTTTGGTCATCTTACCTGACTTTTTTTAAAATTTGGAAGTAACTAATGTGTTTATAAGTATTAACCTGGTGACTCTTAATTTACCAGTCTTAAAAACTAGGTCTTAAATTTATTCATGTCTGCAAAACATCATCTTATGGTTAGGAAGGAAGTTTTTCAAATCACAACTTTTCTTGTACTGAATTTCTACCTTACATTTTAGCACCATGACAGAATAAAGTTTTCATTTGGAAGCAGTGTAGTAGCTCTCTTAACTGCCGTGGGAGTATTGGTCCAAAGCAGATGGGAAATTAGGAAACCTGGTCCTTTACTGTAGTTTGAGAAGTACTGGTTTGAGTTGTATTCTGAAAGCATCTCAGTACTTAAAAATAAGCAAATTTGTAAACACTGACTTTGCAGAAATAGGATCTAATATGGTTAGCACTTGGATATAACACTTGACTGCTTGTAAGTGAATTTAGTAGAGACATTATGAAACCTTACTACAACATTGAGGGTTCCTTATATCAGCATAGTAATAATGGACTTGGATTGTAAAGTTTTTAAAATAAATATTGGTTTATTCTTTAAAAGAGGCTGAGTCATGAACCTCTGGATAACCTTGAATCACCGTATAGTCCGGAATTTGATCCTGAACAGGCAACTACTGAGGATTCTGAATGAAGTAGAAGACTCAGAAATTGCTGGTACATGCGCTGAAGAAGTTGTGTCTTCCCCTACAGATGTAAAACCGAGTATATGAAATTCAGTAACTGCCAAAGTTTACCTCCACTGTAGTTCTTTGTAGCAGAGCAAATAACTTTATTATATACTTTTTTTTTTTTACAAATAACTTTATAATGAAAACTTGTTATCAGATTCTCTTGTTTGTATCCTGGAATCCTATTATTGTATTAAAATACAAATACTATGTATTTTTAATCTATGGTGTTTTGTGTAAATAGCATTTTTTCAGTTATCAGACATGACTTGTATATATGATAAATAAACTTCATTCTATTGAGTTTTGTGTGTATCTTGGAAGAATGAAGTATAAAGTCTGTGTAGAAAATTTGTCTATTTCTGTGCTTTTTGTTTTGTTTCGTTTCTGTTCTGCTAACTAGCTTGGAAGAAAACAAGGAAAAATGACTTCTCCCTCTTTAGACTGAGATAGCTGAGGTTTTCCCTCATAAACCTGGTTGCACCTCAGGCTCACTGGAGGGAAATTTGATTTCTGGACCCTAAGCCAGTAATAGGACCAAGTAGAAGTGTGAACATATAGAGATCCAAAAGCTCCCCGGGTGAATCTGATTAGCCATGAGAAGGCTCAACTGGCTGGTAGGATCCTACTCTTCTTGGAAGGTTAAAATGTTGGGGTGGTGTTGGTGGTCTTAGAAAAGCAGAGGGTGGAGCACATAAAGAAATGCAGGAATAACTAAGGGTCCTGAAACTTTCTGTTAACACATTTCACGTACTGGAGTATACAAAGTGTGTATATTGAAGTAAGAGGGTGAAATGGAGGGTGTACTGTTTGTAGGAAGAAAAAGACAGGGGGAATTGAGAAGTATACCGCATTGGGATTGAGTAAGTTCTGTGGACAGCATACAAGCAACTTGGTGTAAATTGACAATAAAGAGCAATATCAAGCTTTTAAGGATTACTTTAGGCATGTTATTCTAGAACTTCAATTTTCTTATCTCTAATATTGAGGTAAAGTCCACCTCTGTGTTTGTGAGGACTAAAAATTTTAAATAATGGAAACTTATTAAACTATAACAACATTGTCCAATAAAGGTTTATGGGAGGCTGGAACTGAGTTGTCCAGTATAATACGCAGGTATCCTTGAGTACCAAATGCGGCTTTATGAATGAGGGACTAGCAGTTTGTTTATATTTTAAAGAGCCCTGTGAGGTCAGTGGCTGTGTATTAGTGCAGCTCTATATGTTTTAGATGTGGTATATCAGCCCAAAGAGAGAATTGAGGAAGAACAGATAAATTTTACACTGTTTTTTTTACCACAATAAAAATAATTTTTAAAAAGAATTAAGGATATTCTTGATTAGAGGGAGAGGGGAATCAGAGGAGTTTAGAATGAGTGGTAAAGAGGAGAGCTAAGTAGAATAGGATGACTTGGCAAATAGAAAGTATTTCTGGAAAATGTCAAAAACGGATTGCTAGGATTTGGTAGCAGGGAGCAAAAGGGGAGGGAACTGAGGATTTTAAAATTTAATGTCAGAGCTAAAACTAGTAATCTTCTAGAAGAAAATAGGAAATTTTAGTGACCTCAGATTTGGTAAAGATTTCTCCAAAAGGACACATCACTAATTATGCCATAAATCGGATTGCATAAAAATAAAAAACTTCTCTTTGAAAGACTTAAGAGAATGCAAAGACAAGCCACAGACTGGGAGAAAATACTTGTAAAACATACCCAACAAAGGATTTCTATCTATAAAGAACTTAAAACTCATTAAGTAGATAGACAACCTTTTCTTTAAATGGAGGAAAGGTTTGGACACCTGGAGAGCATATGTACAGATGGTAAACAAGTGTGTGGAAAGATGGCATTGTTAGTCATTAGGGAAGTGCAAATTAGACCAGCGAGATTCTGTTAGGTGTGCATCAGAATGGCTCAAGTTTGAGAAAACCTTCACAATACCGAGAGTAAGGATATGAAACAACATCGCATAAGGATATGGGACTCTGGCAGTCCTGGTGGCAATATTAAATGCTACAGGTGCTGTTGAACTGTTAAACTGTTCTTTAAAAATTAAACACACATTCTGTATGATCCGACCATTCTACTCTTATTCTTACCTGAGGGAAATGAAAGCATAAGTCCTTTATGAAGATGAGCAAATAAAGCCCTTGTGCTCAAATTGTTATCTAGCATTTGCTTCTAAGAGAATCCTTACAAGGGACATCAAAGGAAAATAACCATTTGTTAAAATTTTGGTAAGCCAGTGTAAAATCACACCTTAGCAGAAAAATGCCTCTGAACCTGTTTTTCATCAGAGACCCAGCATTATTTGACTCTGAATTACAAAAGCATTTGGAAAATTAATTTCTGTGACGCAGTTTCTAAATGGGGCTTCTGATTTCCAACCCTAATCGCCTATGAACTGAGTTCTAGTTTGAAAAACTGAGTTATGCAATCCACAAAGGGTGAAAAGGTCCAGTGGCTCAGCAGCAGAACACAGCTTTTCTTGTTTTAAGTTTTGAGACAATTTCCCCAGGGAACCTCATGAATCCACATGAGGTGAATAGCATCCCTAACAACATTCCTATAATAAATAAAGATCACCGACCTAGACTTTCTCCAGGCCCCTCAGGTGAAAGCATGACACTAAGTTTAGTCAAGGCATGTCTGAAAGACGAAAGTATTCAATCTCTTGATGGCTCGAATTTAAGCTAGAGGCAAATATTAGGGTAGTTAGAGACACAAAAAGCTACAAGTCCTTTAAGTGCTTTTTCATAAATATTTTTTGTAACAAAGCTTTTGATGAGGCTGAACAGTATGGAAGTGTAAGTTTTCTTTTAAATATTTTCTAACAAAATACGGACGGTGAAAATCTAAGAGCCAAGCTTTAGGCTGTTCTTTGGGTATCTGTACACATAATACTCCATCTCTTTCCAGAGCTGGACCAATGGAGGTGAGCACTGCTCCATGAAGTGTGAGTTCCCCCGAACCCCTGGTCAGCCTGATGTGCAGTAAGATCATGTCTGAAAGCCAAACATGGCCTCAGCCAAGGATGTGGCACCTTGAAGGCTGGCACTGAAACAACGCAAGGATGCGTATGAGTAGGGCAACAGCATCCACTACAGATCAACAGCCTCCATCTACATCCCCTGTAGCATCCGTTGTGGCTGTGAGCTGGGTTTAGATTTGGCATTTCTGGGTGCCTTAGCTAAATGTCATCAGTAAATACACCCCCAGCAAATACACCACTGCTTCTAACAGTTACATAGGTAATGGGTCTTCCAGAATTATAAAATTCTCATTTTATAAACTTAATTTTTATGACGTTATTTCAACAGGGGTGCTTTTCGTAAGTTTGGTTCATCACAGTAATGTTGAAAATGAATATAGAGTTTTTCCACCACCTAAAAGAAAATGCTGAAGAATAATGTTACCAGCTCTTGTTATTTATTTAAATTTTCCAGGGTAATACAGTGGGGTGCAGACAGAGGCATCAGGTAGCTGGATTCAGAGAAATTAATGCCTGTGAAAACCAATGAGGAAATATAGCACCTCTGCAAAATTCTCGGGCCATCCAGACCAATTCTCACTGGCCAATATTTCCAAGTGATATTTCAGAGAACTGCAGTGTTTAAGCTCCTGCATACAAGGCAAGTTATTGCATGTCATGACAGAGAGAACATAGCAACCCCAAAATTTAACCAGGAGGCTGCTGTTTGTTTCACTTTTCATAGTAGACTCAAGTTTGTCATCAAAAAGATCGACGAGAATAGGAATAAACTGCAAATGTTTGGCTCTTTTCTGGCTGACAGGGTTTAAGTAACACCAAGATGCGACACTCTGGAGCAGCAGGATCTTTATTTTGGGTACCATCTCGTAATCTTGCAACAAGTGAGCTACTTCTTTCATGTACTCAGCTGCAAAATTTCCAGCAGTGGGTCCTCCTGTAAAACAAAGCATTTGCATTTCCAGAAGTATTTTATATGTCTAGTAGCTAGTAACATGAGTGCTCCTGTGTTCACACTGTTTTCCTCTCCCCCGCCACCCCAGTCTCCATGTGCTGCTCTGAAATTGAGAAAGTGTACGTTGATCCGCGTGGGGTTACATGAAGAGCACTGGGAGGTCCCTGCCTGCTCAAAGCTCTTCCCTGGTTCCTTCATCAGGCACCTGTCAGTAATGCAAGATGAATAAAGCCTGGCTGTGTTCACCTTGCAGATCTCCCTCATGGTTTCATTCCAGAGTCTTGGTCTTCAGTGCTTGAAGAAGTACCAGAACATTAGAGCAAACATAGGAAAAATCAACAGGCTGAGCTGCAAGGTCAGGGTCTTACTGGCAAGAGAGGTTTTTCCCAAGTTGTCCATCATTATTCTGTTCTTAACGTGTTTCTCAGCCCAACTCTTGCAGATCTGGGGCCAACCTGGTCCTTGACTCTACTCCCATCCTATACCTGGACCCCAGATCTTCCTAGTTCAAATCTTGAATTCTGAGAAGGTCATAGATAAGAAGGCACTGATGAAGACAATTTAAATGGTGAGGAGTGGCTGGTACAGTTGTCTGGATTCTTAGCCACTGGAGTTTCGACCTCGCTTGGATTTCTCTTATTTGTACTACCACAGTTTCATGGTTTTAAGAATTTTCTCTTTGATGTAAAGTGTTAGCGAAAAGCTGGCATGAACCCTTTTCGTTGTTCCCCACATGAAATGAAAGGATTCTGATCCCTTTGTAATTAGCTAATTCTTGCCCCCAATGGTGACCATGGCTCTGTAGTGAACTGAGCCTGCCTCCTTGGTGGTTACGGTTTATCCTCCTGCACACGGGCATTTTCCTGAGTTCCTGTCCTCTCTGGTCCTGTGCTAGTGCTTCTTAATCATTCTGGCACCTTAGGACCCATCGGTCCTTATAAACACTAAATGTTTTCTCTCACGGACACCATTCTGTTGGAAGTAGTCTATCAGAAGGCATCAAAATAATTCATTTTCCCATTTAAAAAATAATCTACCAATGACACTAACAGCTACCAACAACAGCTTCTAATTAGGCATGTTATTGAGGGCTGTCTATAAATTTTTTTTATACATCCTGACATTTATTAGGAAAAAAGGTGAAGCAAGTGTGGATTTGACAGAACAGTGTGTCTTTAAATGGTTCATGTTAGTCACTCAGTTGTGTCCGACTCTTTGCTACCCCATGGACTGTAGCACACCAGGCTCCTCTGTCCATGGGATTCTTACGGCAAGAAAATGTGTGGGTTCCCATTCCCTTCTCTAGGAGATCTTCCCAACCCAGGGATAGAACCCAGGTCTCCTGCATTGCAGGTAGATTCTTTACCATCTGAGCCACAAGGGCCCTTAAATATAATTTCAACCCTTACCACTTAATTCTCTAGCCAAGAGTACATTAATAGCTGTTTTTCACTAATATACCTATTGGCTTTCCTGGTATTAATAAGTGTTTTAAGAGCCTAAAGTTCTTACTGATTTTTCTAAACTATTGCCTGTGTAATGCATTTTTTGCAAGATAAAATATAAAATATCAAGTAGTTTTTCCCTGTAAAAGGGTTGACAAATGAATTCAGTATAGTCTTTGATTTTTTTATGATATTAAAACATTTTATAGGCAATTTCAGTGTATATATGTGTATACATAATTTTAATGAATAAAAATTAGAAAGTACCTAATTAGTCATATAGCCGATGGCCACATTCTTTTAAAACATGAGATCCTTGAGGAGAAAGTAATTAGTAATCATCTGGTGGTACAGAGAGGAGAGACTAATAATTTAGGCAAAGGAAATGTTATTGGACTCTTAAGATGAGTGCTAGGAGACTCACTCACTGACAGTGTTAGAACAGGCAGAAAGGTTGTGGAACATTCCATCAGTACCGCTGGTTAAATCAGTACCTGTAAAGGCCAACAGTCCGATTCTATAGGCAGCTTGAGCTCTCTGTTCAAGGGCTAGAGAATTATCTGTCAAAATATTGCCAAGCATCATTATTTTTTCTTTATGAAAAATACTCTCAGCTGGAGGGATGTATTCTTCCTCCTTCCTAGTGCAGAAGCCCTTAAGGGCAGCCCAGCATTTCTGGAGGCGGTGATATAGCCCCACGAAATACTGAAGAACCTGAGTCCAAAACTGCACATAATAAGCCTGAGTCTCTGCCATTGTGTGAAAAGGCCAAGGGTGCTTCAGTCACATCCCTGGCAGTGACCGAAGTGAACAGTCGAGAACTCGGGAACTCATCACTTAGCAACACTGGAATGGCATACACAAATCCGGGGCGGGGGAGCCATGTATGCCGGACTTCTTTCTTCAGCCGGGCATTGAGGCCTTCTGCACTTTTAGCTAAACCAAGCTTACATTCGCTTCTCTGGTGCGCAGAATCTCACCTCAAACTAAACCCCTCACACACACTCAGTGAGTTCCTGTCTTTATGCCTTGTTCAGGCGATGTCTACTAGGAACTTGCTCCTTCTGCTTTGACTGTTCCAACGTGTCAAACTTGCCACTCAGATCTTTCATAGTATTATGCCAATTTTGCTTACTTGTTACATAGAGTTTTTCTCTACATCATAGATTTTCTGTGTTGATCCTATTTTGCTGAGAAAATGGAAGCAGTCACAAAAGAACTTCCAGGACTTCCCTGGTCATTAAGTAGTTAAGAATCTGCCTGCCAATGCAGGGGACACAGGTTCCATCCCTGGTCCGGGAAGATTCCACATGCCCTGCGGCAACTAAGCCCACATGCTACAACTACTGAGCCCGTGACCAGGAGTCCCAACAACGAGAAGTCTGCGCACCACAACTAGAGGACTTCATGCAGCGACAAAAACCCAGGGCAACCAAAAAAAAGGGAACTTACATCAGTTCTCTCCATTATATCCACCCTCTGATCTGTGTGTGTCCATATCCTCCCGTTATGCTCCCTCCATTTATGCAGATTTTAACCAATCCTCCTCACTCCATTCAAGGAGATTGCTCACAATCCTTCTTTTGCCTCTAATTTTTCCATCTCAGCTGGGACCTTTGCATCATCAAGAAGCATGCTGTACCTTTTCTCATTAAAAAAAATTAAAACAACTCTCTTGACCTCATAGAGCCCCTTCCCCTGGTTATTCATTTTTCTGCTCCTCTTTATACAAAAACTCTTCGAAGAGCTGCCATACTTGCCATTTGAAACATTCTTTGAACTTCTCTTAAATGTACTCCAAATTGGATTTCAACCCTATGGCTCCAATGAAATTGCTCATCAGGGTCACTGGGGACTTTCACTCTGCTGAACTCAATTCTCAGTCCTCAGCATTTGTCACTCATTGCTCCTTGGAACACTTTTCTCACTTGGTTTCTGAGATGTCATATTCCTTTACCTTTTCCCCACTGGCCATCTTCCTTTTCCTTTGCTGTCTCCCCCTCTTCCTTATGACCTCTGAATATTGGAGTGGCCTGAGGCTCAGTCCTTGTACCTCCTCTTGTTTTTTATCTATACTTCCGAGATGAAATAAACCAGTCTCGGTGGCTTTAAATATCATTCACATGCTGAAGACTCCCAATTTTTTATTTTTAATTGGATTTCTCACCTGAACTCTAAACATAAGTACTTTCAATCACCAAGATGGTATCTCCATTTCCATGCCTAACAGGCTTCCCCGACTTAACATACCCTCAAAGCAGAATTCTTGGTCTTTCTCTCCAAACCTGCTGCTCCTCAGTTTCCCTGTCTTGGAAGATGGCATTCTATCTTTCCAGTTTTTCAGACTGAAATTTTTGGATCCACCCTTGGCTTTTGCCTGTTTCATATCTCAGTTCCAATTTATCAACAACTCCTACTGGCTGTAATTTCAAGGTAGAAATTTGGATGCCTTTCCAAATTTGGGACATTCTACAAAATGTACTTTTCTGTATTCTTCAAATATAGTAAGGTGTGGAGGTTTAAAGGGTGGGGGCACAACTGTTCTAGATGAAAAGAACCTAAAGAGGAGAGTCACCATAGGATCCAGCAATCTCCCTCCTAGCCATGTATCTGGAGAAAACTCTAATTTGAAAAGATATATACACCCCAATATTCATAGCAGCACTATTTGCAATAACCAAGACATGAAACCAACCTCAATATTCATCTACAAATGAATGGATAAAGAAGATGAGGTACATATATATAACGGAATACTACTCAGCTATAAAAAGAGTGAAATAATGCCATTTGCAACAACATGAATGGGCAAAGAGATTATCATACTAAGTAAAGTCTTAGAAAGACCAGTATCATATGATAGCACTTATATGTGGAATCTAAAATATGACACAAATGAACTTATTTACAAAACAGAAGCAGGCTCACAGACATAGAAACAAACTAACTTATGCTTATCAAAGGGAGAGTTGGGAGAGGGACAAGTTAGGAATTTGGGATTAGCAGATAAACACTATTATAAATAAATGAAATAGTAAACCACAAAGTCATACTATATAGTATTGGGAACTACAATATCTTGTAATAAACCATAATGGGAAAGAATTTTAAAAAGAATATTTTTATATCTATATGGGTCACTTTGCTCTGATTCAGAAGCTACACAATAGTGTAAATCAATTAAAAAAAAAAAAAAAAAAGAACCTGAAGAGGCATGACAATTAAACATGTAACCCATGGTTGAATCCTGTATCCATGTGTGTGCATGCATGTGCGTGAGCATATGTGTATGTGTGTATATTCTATAAAGGCTACGACTGGGACAATTCAGGAAACAGAGCCTGCATTATCCAGTATGGTAGCCACTGGCCACATATGGCTACAGAACACCTGAAATGTGACTGATCTGAATTGTGATGCACTGTAATTGTAAAATATATACTCTACGTCAAAGTAGGAGAAAAAGAATGTAAAATATTTTATTAATAATTTTTATATTGATTACAAGTTGAAAGATTTTGGATATATTAGGTTAAATAAAGCATATTATTAGAATTAGCTTCCCCTGTTCTTGTTACTTCATGTGGCTACTAGAAAATCTAAAACATCAAGCATGGTCCCTTTTTAAGGCTTTTGCATTTTCTGTTGTGTCTGCCTGGAATGTTCTTCCCAGGGGTATCCACATATCCACATCTGTCAGTTCCTCAGATCATCCTCGAAAGTCATTTTCTCTTAGGCCTTCCCTGACCACTCTCTTTGAAACTTGTGATCTTTGCCCTATCCCATTTCCCATCCCCAGCCTTGGCCTTGGGCAATTACATTCCTTTTTTCGGTCTTTTTTTTTTTTTTTTGGCCACATTGCATGGCTTGTGGGATCTTAGTTCCTGGGCTCCTGGCAGTGGAAGCGCAGAGTCCTACCCACTGGACCGCCAGGGCATTCCCTCCTTTTCTGTCTTATTGTCTTCTCTTTCCAGGATATGAGCCCTGTGAGGGCAGGAATTTTTATGTCTCACAGCAAGAGACTAGCACAGCCAAAAAATAAATAAATAAATTTAAAATATACCAATAGCAACTTAGACAAAATGGGGCGGCACAGGAATGTGTTCCAAATGAAGGAATCAGATAAAATGTAGCTCTGTTTTTCCTCCAATTAGCATTACAACAAATCTGAGAAGTAAATATCATTCTCATGTATGGATAAAGGAATTTCAAGATAAGAATAAATTCAAGTTGAGAATGAAGTGTAGTGTGTTGTATAAATACCAACTCAACAAGAACATATGAAAAAATATAGCAGACCCTGAACACGAAACTAGTAATTCAAAAATAATTTTTATTTTAACTTACATGATTGAAAGAGTGACGAATACAAATGCCACAAAACTAAAAGCACCCCTTTCAACCAAAAATAAAATGCAGGAGTGAATACAAAAGGTATAGAATTAATTATTCATGCAATACTCAAAAAAATAAAAAACCCAAACAACTAAACAGTTCTGTGACATTTGTGATTTGACTTTCTATTAAAAAAAAAATCACTTCAACCATTTGACAGGGACTACAGACTATACATACTAACTGTAGGCTGTACAATGTACCTTTAAAAGGAAAGATATGCATATATATAATATTTATAAATTTACAAATTCATATATACATTGTAACTTCACAGTTGAAAGAACTTATCTACCAGGAAGCCTGATAAACAATTTACACTTTAAAAGAAATAAGAATTGTTTTTAAAGGTCTTGCTAAAATGTAAATATTTCAAATAACATCTAAATGATTATACAAGCACATTCAGAGAATAGTAGATATTCCACAGTTTAAATTACACGCACACATATTATTTTGATATCTTGGCATATCCCACCTATAACTCTTAACAGGAAGAAAAGTTATTCAGTAAGAGCTACTGAATGGACTTGTACTTTATTTAAAGGACTTACTACCCTGATATGAAAGCAATGACAGAAACTGTTTTAACTATTTGGCCAAAGGTTCTTATCCAGTGATGAATGATTTCTCTAGAGCAGTAACCATCATTCAGGGCATTCTTCTTCCTTACCTTACAGTAGTTTCTATAAAAGCGAAGACCACTGTTATTGATCCTCTGTTTTCACCCCACTGTTGTCGTTTACTCACCAAGTCGTGTCTGACTCTTTTTGACCCCATGAACTGTAGCCTGCCAGGCTCCTCTGACCATGGGGTTTCCCAGGCAAGAATAGTAGAATGGGTTGCCACTTCCTTCTCCAGGGGATCTTCCCAACCCAGGGATCAAACATGCATCTCCTGCCTTGATAGGCACATTCTTGACCATGAGCCTCCAGGGAAGCCCCTTTCACCCCATTAGGATTCCTCCAACTTCTATGTTCTTCTTCAAGGAGCATCATAACTTTCTGAATTAAAATCACAGCTTTCTGAAAACTTCTGGTTTTGATCTGCCTTAGCAGCAAAATACTTCTATTATAAAAAGTATCATTTAAAAAATGGCTCTTATTTAAAAAAAAAAAAAAAGCTTAAGTTTTGAGTATCTTCTTAAAAATGAGTATGGTATAATCTTAATAAGGTAATTTTTAGTGATCTACCTATCTTTTTTTTTTTAAATCCATCTTTTTTTTTACATACTGGAAATATGCCTTTGGATTTTTCACGATAGAGAAACAAAAGAAATTGTGGAGGCTTGAAAAAATGAAAATAAAAAATCTTATAATGTGTTCTTTTACCAGGTTCTACAGGCAAACTTGTATTTGAAGAAATTGTTCTGTTTTTTTTTGCTTCGCATTTAAGGTAAAATTAGGTACCTAAAGGGGCCACTCAACCCTGAGAACACAACAGAGGAAAAACTGCAAGGCATATGATATTTATCAAAGTATCATGTGACTATTTCAAGCTTATAGAAGAACTTCCCAAAAAGTACAAAGATGGCTGTTTTAAAATTCCACACATACTAGATAAGACAGACTCTTCTACTAAGCTTTGTCAGCTGCAATCAGTGATGTAATCTACTGAAATATACATAGCCCTATTCTATTGGCCAAAGGAAAAGTAGATAAGCACTGTGAAACTGGACTTTGGATTCCTTCCATAATATTTTAAATTTCCAGACAACCTCAACAGCTTCCAGCTAAGTCACAGCACCATCTTGATTAACAGGGCCATTTATTAAGACAGCTGTTAGGCAGAGTCAGCTTGTAATTAAAAGGCCGTGGCAACTTCACTTGCAAGACGACCTCCAACTTTTACACAGTCTCGAGGAAATTTGTCCAACTGTTCATATGCCAGCCGCCCATCTTCTCCTGGATACAGAACACCAAAAATAAATACCAGTTTGAATTTAACGTTTTTATTCATCACTCAAAATAATAACTTAATACCAGTTGGTATTAATTGATCAGTTCTTCATGCTGTGTGTGTGTGTGTGTGTGTGTGTAACTGGTTGAGGAGACAGCCTATAGGAGAAAACTTGCTCAAACAAGGCATATGAAACTTCTTAACATTACCTTTGTGAGTGTCAGAAATAGACAATCATGTTACAAAAAAAAAAAAACTCACCAAGAGATAAGAGAGTTTCTGAGGCCACATTTCTGATTTCTTCAGTATCAGACTGACACAATGTCACCAGCATTTTAATGCTTTCAGTAGCCTACAAGGAGAAAAGAGTTAAAACAGCGTTCTGACATTTAGGTGTGGGACTACAGGAGACTTAGCATTTTCACAGCTGGTGGGGACTTTAAAAACCACCCAGGTCTTCCCAAACCCAGCTGAGTATCAGCATCACTCTGGGAGCTCTTATGAAAGTACAGATTCCTGATGCTACTCAGACACATCAGATTACAACCTCCTGGATGGAGCCCAGGATGTGCACTTGTGGGACCTCTGATGACCAGGGAAGTTCCTCATTTCACAGGGGACTCCAGGCTGAGAGAAGGGAAGTGACCAGCCTGATTTTCCAGAATAGAACCCATTTCTCCTACTTCTTTCTACTGTATCTCATTCCTTCCAAAACAGCTCTAATTTAAGAATTCCTAATTTTAGTTTATGTATTAAAACAGAGGAGACGAATAAAGGTCAAGGATGGAATTCGTCTATTTGTTTCTGAGCACTCTGAACCAGGCGGTTCACAGGGCCTGGGAGACTCAGCCATGAACATGACATGGTCCTGACCCTTAAGAGTTTACAGTCCGGTGGAAAGACAGACAGTGAAATAAGTAAACTGATTATTATAATGAATGACAGGCTGAGTCAGGGTGCTGGGGCCAAACATGACTGGGAGATGCAGAGTGGTCTGATCAGGGAAGTCTTCTTGGAAGAAGTGTATCTTAGAGAAGTTGGTCATTTGGGCATGTGGTAAAGATGTGTGTGTGTGTGTGTGTGTGTGTGTGTAGTGTTTGGGGGTGTGGAGAAGGAAATACAGGGACCAAATCAAGGGGAGGCTTATAAGCCTTATTAACGGTTTTGGATATCATTCTAAGATCATGGAAAGTCATGTAAGAGGTTTAAATAGGACTTGTTTTTTAATTCTGAGCTTTCTAACCACAGAGGAGAGGACGGATTGCAGGGAGCCAGAGAGACTGGTGGGAATGTGGCTGGAATCCAGGTGACTAGAATGGGAATGAATAGGAGAGAGATTCCGGCTACCAAGGAAGTGGGATGTGCAGGATGAGGAGGCTGGCTGGAGGTGGAGGCTGAGGGCAAGGGCAGGTCACTGATGGCTCCTAGGTTTCTGGCCTGAGCTCCTGCGAAGTAGGTGTACAATCCACTCATACACCGGAGACAAGGAGAAGGGGTGAGATGGGTGGAGTCTGAGGTGACTTCCTAGGGGAGATACCTGAGAGCAAGCTGGATCAGAGGTGGAAGGGATGACATGGGCTGGAAACATGGGGAGTTATTAGCATAGGCATGACCATGGAAGGGAGGACACATAGGAGGAGAGAGCCCAGCAGAGTGTGTCCATGAGCGCCAGTGTTGAAGGCCGGTAGATAAAAGAGGGCCTGCTGTGAAGAAAATGCTCTTCTAGTGATTCTGAAGAGCTGATAATGAATAACACATTATGGTTTTCTTTCTTGGAGGAAAGCGAGGCTTATGGAGTAGTAGTGTTGGTGCTGGGTGCTGGAAGACAACAGGCGGAAGCAAGCATGGGTGTTTCTATGGGTTCGGGTAGCCCAGCGAGACAGAGGGGGAACTACAATTGCATTTGAGAACCCTGACCTCTCAAGCTTGTTTCCGGTATGGTACTAGGAAAGAAATATGTCGGATGTCTGTTTGCTGTCATTCATTTAAAAAAATATTTTTTTTCTCTTGACACGTTAACGAGAGTTGACTGGTTGAGTCTTGTGCTATTTTTTTTTACATCATGCTACTTGGAGCCCTTTTCAAGAGCTGGGGGGCTGTGGATGGTTTAGAAAGAGGTCTTTGCTTCAGCACAAAGGATCCTACCCTAGAAGGAAAGAGTAATGGGGAGGAATTGCTGCTCCCAGACTGTGGACATGCTGGAGTTTAAAACTGTAGCTTTTAAACCTTCACAGCATGTAAATCCACAAAAACTGGTGCCGATCACGTATCCTTATGTCTGACTTTACATTAACTGTGTCTCAGCCATCATCGCTGACCTGTCACTATCGGGACAGCACCCAAATGCACAACAACCACTGTGGGCCTTTTTTTGGCCACCTCAAGGTAATTTTTTGACCAAGTAACAAGGAAGTCAAATTTTCTCAGAACTGTTTTTCTTCACAGGTCATTAACTTTTTCTTTTGAGGTGTTAATCCCTTTCTTCATGTCCCAATAGGTCTGCAAGTCCTCGCACGCATCCAAGATTTTAGGAGATCTCAAGGTGTGGCCTTTTCATTCTTTTCTCAAGGGTGATTAATCTTGTATTTTGTGATTAAGGTCAGTCAGACATTAAATCTTGACTACTAAAAGGCAAGCTCCTTAAAACACTGGCAATTCTCAGCCCTCTGACACAATGAAGATGGACGAGCTGCTTAGTAAAAGAGTTTCCAGGGAAGGATTTGGAAGTTATTGGCACATTGGATTTTAGTACTTCTTCACCAATTTTATTTATCTCTGCCGTACTTCTGTACACAATAAAAATGGATGAAATCAGCATGTCATCTCTTTTTTGGCATGAGAGACATTTTTCTAATAGTGGCCCTGAAGCAAATTTATTCCTCTGAGCTACTGAAAAAGGGAATTGTTTTCCAAAAAGTATTGACTTTAACAAAACCAAGTCACATTTAGGTGCTATTTGAAGACAAAAAGGACTCCCAATTAATGCACAGGGTAAACAAGAGGAGAAAGGCTGCTAAAGCAGGTACTTCCAAATATGGAAAGAAAGCTGTCTATGCACCTGGCTTAGTCTCAAAGCCAAAGTCAGCTCGAAGCTGACCTGCCGGGGGCTCCAAGGCTGGGCCTTACCTTCAGGCTTTTCAGGGCCAGGCAAGCTGCCTTCTGGAGCCGGAGGTCAGACTTTGTTAGGGCTTCACAGTAATAGAGCAGGGCCTGAAAGAGAAGGAAGGACGCCATGAAGACATTCTGATTTGTTTGTACTTTCAGGCTTCCCTAGTGGCTCAGTTGGTAGAGAATTTGCTTGCAATGCAGGAGACCCAGGTTCAATCCCTGGGTCGGGAAGATCTCCTGGCGAAAGGAATGGCAACTAACTCCAGTATTCTTGCCTGGAGAATTCCGTGGACAAAGGAGCCAGGCTGGCTACAGTCCATGGGATTGCAAAGAGTCAGACATGACTGTGTGACTAACTTTCACTTTTTTTTTTCAGACGTATGTATCATTTTTACTCCCTGAGATAAGCTACAGGTAAAATGAGACATTTTGCACTACCCTCAGAGTGGGGGGAAAAAATCCATTAAAATTCATGTTGACTAAAAGAGCTTGATCTTTTTATCCAGTTCATTCATGCCTTCTATTCTATGACTGGCATTACATAATTCATGGTCTCTTATGTCTTGCTCTTTCAGTGTGGGTGAGGGTATTTGGCCCAAAGAAGAGCATTTTGAGCAAACTCTCCTAAAAGACTGGAGCTTTGTAGGAAAGAACAATATGAAGTTCATGTTCTCGGGCCAAAATGTATTAGAATGGAATGTCTTCGCAGGAGTACATCCCACCACACACTAACTCAGATAATTAGATAATACCTTAAAAAGGTTCAGCAAACTCTTATCTGAATCCAACAGCGGACCCCCACAAGAACAAGAAGGGCCAACTTTTATTTTCTTTAACTGATCTGAAAGTCGACGGAAGGTGGGTTTTAGAATGACTGTTTAGGTTGTAAAGGGCTCTCAGGTTGTAAAGGGCCTGCTTGTACTAGGCCCCAAAGTACCTGAATTGCATATGCTTATTATACTTGGATGACTGTTGATTTGAAGCCGAGAGAGGTAAACTGTCTCCTCCCTAGCAACAGGAGAGACAGCTTTTAAAGTAAAAAGTAAAAAAAAAAAAGTAAAAAAAAAAATAAAATAAAATAAAGTAAAAAGTATTCTAGCACTTTGACCCAATAGTCTGATGACTTAACTGCAAACTATTCGTAAAACATGTGTGCGTAAACATGCATATGTATGTTTATCATATTTTTCAGAGTTGGAAACTACATAAATGCTCATTAATATGCAATAAAAAAATAACAGGTTATTTACATACTGAGATGCCACTAATGTATCAAATAGAATAAAGTAGACCAATATGTTCTGACATGGAAAGAAAATAACCATGATATATTACATTTAAAAAATCATTTGTGCAATAAGATAGTGTGATCTCATTTAAGAAAAAATAATTATATATGTTAGCATATACATAGAAAAGATCTGAAGGAATGTACACTAAGTTATTAATAGTTTTCTCTGGGGGCTAGACTTACAGGACCTTAACTATTTTCAGTATATTTTTATAGTTTAAATCATTTTACAGAGTGCATATCAGTAATAAGAGAAAAAGAGACTTCCCTGGTGGTCCAGTGGTTAAGAATCTGCCTTCCAATGCAGGGGATGTGGGTTCAATCCCTGCTTGGGGAACTAAGATCCCACATGCAGCAGGGCAACTGGAGAAGCCCCTGAGCCGCAACTGCTGGGCCTGGGTGCTCTCAGAGCCAGTACTCCACAGCTAAAGAAGTCCGCTGCACTGCAACTAGAAAAGGCCCATGTGCCACACAATTTTTTTTTTTTAATTTTAAAAAACAGGAGAAAGAAAGTTATTTTACAAAGGACGAGATGACAGAATATTAACAGTAAATGGCATAAAATTAGACAAGCTTCTGCCTTGCCGCCCATCATTTCACGCCCTACCTTTTCCCTGAAATGCTCGCTTCTGGAGGCAGCTGTCAGGTAAAGCGTCACCGCCTCACTAGCTCCGCGGTCCTCCCCGGTTAGGAGCAGAGCCAGTGTCCTGAGTACTTCCTCCTGCGGGGCCGGGAGGCTGCCGGGGGCAAGGTCACTCATGGCCTGGAGCAGTTTCTCGTCTCTCAGTGACTGCAGAGTCTGAACCACCGAAACTGGAGAGAGAGAGGAGGAAACAGAAGTCATTTTCTGATGGTAAAGTAGCATGCTCATTACAGATACAAGGAAGAGTCAAGGATGTACTTAATAAAAGACCCACGGATATACGAAAAGTTAGCATATGAGAAAGGTGATGTTTCCAATTAGTGATGGTAGAGGAAGATTTTCTTCTTCTTCCTGTGATGCCAATTACCGCGCTGAACATGGTGTCTTGGGGTTTAAAGAGCAGGACCGAGCCCGAACCCGGGTCAGGGTCAGAAGCATTTCCACCACTAGCAAGCACTGTGCCAACCTATCTACTCCCAAGAACACGCCTTGCCTCACCCTCCTGCTGCCCATTGTCAAACATGGGTGGAGAAACAGCACAAACTTGGGAACCAGAAACCAGCCCCTCACAGCCTGGCTCCACTCCTGAAGAGGTTTTCACTCGAGGCAGATACTGGCTCTGTTTCTCATAACTGGAGTGCCACACGAGAAGGCAGTGACAAGTTTCTCTGCCGCTCCCCTGCGCTGGTGTCTGTTTTCTTCAGTCCCTGAAGATGACTCTCCCTTTTTGCCTCTCCCTTCTCTCTGTTCCCAATGTGTCACCCCATCCGCTTCTTGGGAATGGGGTGCTCACTTCTGCTTAGTATTATGAAAGCGCCACCAAAAAGGCATTATAAAATATCATTGCCTATAGGCTCGATCCTACAAATGGTAAACACATTCATGATAGACAAAAACTTCAGCAGGGCCTTAAATCATTTACCAGCTTTCTGTTAATGGTACACCCCTGTTGAGCGAAAAGGATGTGCTCAGCAAACCCTTGTTTCATTGTCAAAGGGCTCACTCATAAAAGTCCAGGAGCCATCTAAAAGACAAATCTTAGCCCACCTGTTGACTTGGGGGAAGAAAAAGCTATCATCACTAAAAACTATGATTGAAGAGACCGAAGATCATCCCAGATTGAGACCCCCACAGTGTGAGCAAAGAACATGTCCTACCTTGCTTGGCCAACTGGTTCAGGTAACTCTCCAGGTCACTCACGCCATGGCTCGTAAAGTAACTGTAATACTGGAAAACAGTGATGACTTCGGAGGACAGGCTGGCGGGAAGCAGGGGCTCAGCTCGGTCCAGGATTTGGGACACCAGGGTGTGAAACACTGTTTGTAAGGGGAAGATACGAAGCAGTTTTTAAGAAACACAATCAATCATTCATTCATCCCTCATTCATCTATCTTTCTATTGAGGTACACGATGGAGTGAAGTCTGTAAAGTGAGTTCAGTGGACAGCATATCTATGTACCCGTGTAACTATCATTTGGATCAAGATACAGAAATCACTGGGATGCCGTTAGGTTCTCCTGAGCTCCCTCCCAGTCTACTCCAACCATAGGGAATCAAACTTCTATCAACTATCAATAATAGTCAAACTTCTATCAATACATTGGCTTTATCTGTTCTTGAACTTCATATAAATAAAACTATATAGTATGTACTTTTTGAATCTAGCTCTTTTGTTCAAAAATTATGTGAGATTCATCCAAATTATTGCTTGCAGCAGTACATTTAGTCTTTTTGAAAACTGCTGTGTAATATTACCATTTATCCCTTCTCCTGTTGATGGGCATTTGAATTGTTTCCATTTTTGGTTCCTGTGAATAAAGCTGCTATGAACCTTCTTATACATGTCCTCTTAAAAAATGAGAATAAGCTCGTATTTCTCTTGACATACTTAGGAGTGGAGCTGCTTGATCGCAGGGTAGGAGTATACATATTCAGTTTCTATAGAAACTGTCAAGCAGTTTTTCCCAAGTGGTAATACCATTTGACGCTCCTGTATTGGTGACTTTTTAATGAGGAAAGGATACATACTTCAATAGCAGTACAGACATACGGTCCTTCTCAAAGTCACTGCTGATATTTGGAATGAAAACATGTTCCCTGTCTTTCCTTTCTTTGATTTTTCTGAGTAGATGATGTTTTCTCTGGAGGGGAAGCCTCTTATCTGGGCTAGCCGTGGTGGGGAGTGTTGAGGGAACCGCACCAGCACTTACTACTTTCAACCCAAAAGACGGAAATATTTCTCTCGCTCCTGCTGCCCTGTACCTGGGTCTGCAAGCCCGGGGTAGTCTCTGTTGACGGTTCTGGCAAAGCTGGCTTCTAGCTGCTTAATCACTCTGTCCGCGGAGCTGTGGTAGACCCCAACCGGCGTGCAGCACTTGGTCCAGAAGGACAGCAAAGACAGCTTTTTGTGAAATTCTGGTATGGCTGGAACAGAAGAACAACCCCCCCATCCCACGACTCAGTGAAACAGATGCAGAGGTGGACCTGGGTGGGGTGGGGCAGGCATCACCAGGGGCCTTTCTATCTTCTTTTTTTTTAAGACTAGTTTTTAATCAGAACTACAGGATTCCCCTGTTGTTGGCAGGTGGTCCTGAGGGCAAAGAAAAGGAGATGAGGAGCTCATCCAGCCTGGGCACTAAAGAAAACGCGGCAAAAGCAAACTGTTTGCTTTCTGTGATAGAAAACAGCAGGTCTACCCTCGGGAGAAAGTCTAATCCCCTCATCTCCTGCAATTTAGCAAATAAAACTGTACGGAATCAGAGAATCAAACCCCAGGAGATTTTCTGCAGCGGGGGAGCAGAGCAGAGGGTGACTGAAGGCGTTTTTCACCCTTCCCAGGTGGCTCTCCGACTGAAATGACTGAAGAGCCAGGCGCCACAGTCAGCATTTCACTCCAGAGGCTCTGATCAAGCTGAGGGGCCCAGGGAGGAGTGGACAGGAGCCTGAATGTCCTGCCGCTTTTCGCTTTTCGCATCTCTCAGAGATCTGTCAAGGTCACCTGCTCCTGGGAGGACCTGAAGCTGGAGGCAGAAAGAACCTACAGGGAATTTCAAGTTTAATTGGAGATAATCCAGAAGATCCTAGTTTCCCACTATTTCCACTATCTGACAGAGAAAAAAAGACACAAATTCTTGTCTCTAGGAACTAGTCCTGTAGGCAGACCACACAAGTTCAAAGGCATCTCTCCTCTGTCAAGTTTGCCATTTAAAACTCTGAACCAGGGATTCTCTTGAAGGTCTTTGACTCCTCGTATTTCTGCCTTTCACAGTAGGTTTGGGAGCATCTTGCCTTTGACTGTCAACTGCTGTGGGTTTTGTCTCGGCCAGCTCCACCGCACAGGGGCAGTCCTGATCACCTATCCCCAGGGGGAACCACACCACCAAAGGAGGAGGGGGTTCTGTGTATACACTAGAGTCTGCCTCCTGGAGGCGGAGGCCCCTCTAGAAAAAGTTAGGTGTCTGCTGCTTTGACTCTAAAGGCTGAAGCATGATGTTAATTGTGACCACACTCGAGTGGCAACCTTCCTCTATTCTACAGCCCAAGAGGCTTCTCTGCCATCCTAATAAAGCCATGAAAAGATGCAGGTGGGGATTGGGGTGGGGTGGGGTGGGTGGAAGGCTCGTGGTGTTATTGTTTGTAAGAATCTGGCGGTGTCCCTGCAGGGGCTCACCTTCAATGACAGAACTGATGTTTCCAATGTTCTCATCGCTGACGGCCGAGAGCTTCTCCATCACCTGGATTTGCCTGGAAAGCTTCTCTAAGAGATTGCTGGCCACAAATGGGGTTTTGCTTGAAAGAACAATTTGCTGATAAAACAAACAAAACCACTGGGTCAATCATTGTTGTCAGTAGGGCTCAGCCTCATTCTTCTGAATGAAGAGGGAATGTTAAACTCATACACATTTCTGTTCCAGTATAGTGGTCCTTATTCCAGGCCGGTTACAACATCTGATGAAATCAGACATGTTTTTGTTGCTTTCAACTTTTTCATGCCTGGGCAAATTCTAGAGTTTCCTCAGTAGTAGGGCTGCGAGGTTATTATAAAGTTGCCTTTCTGTATGTACTGTCAATCCATAAGACCTCTTTGAAACTTGAAGAGCATATTTAGGTTGCCACTGGTGTGGAAGCAGAAAAAAGGTTTGTTTTACAAGTGTAGTTATTTTTCATGGCCTGGATTCATATCATTGTTTTCAAGCTGAAAATTAAGAGCATGTTGTATAATAATCATAATTACAACAAAAGTTATCTCATTAATGAGTGCTTACTATGTACCAGGCATTGGTCTGGGCCTTATACATGAATTAGCTCATGTTATTTTGCACAACAACCCAGCTGTGGCTAGCCAGAAGTGGGTACTTTTGATTTTCCAGTTAACTGATGAGGAAACTGAAGTACAGAGAGGTTAAGCAACCTGTCCAAGAGCACCTTAATGGCAAGTGATTTCATTTGTGTGCAGGTCATGAGAATAAAGAAAGACCTGAGAGGAGAAAGGACAGAAATCAGTCACCATCTGAAGGTTCTAGTCCTTTCTACGTCTCTGTCCCCTTCACTTGGCAGGCACGGCTGCAGGATGCAGACCTGTACCATCATCCTGTTTGGTCTCAAGCATTTGGGCTCTAAAGCAAAATGAATTTTTCAAATTCAAAAGTCAAGTGCAGCAATTATATACAAATGCCTTTCATGTAAAAAAAAAATTGAATAGAAAAGAACTGCTCTATTTTAAACATAATTATAGCTATTATAATTCTTACAGAATACCCATTTTTATCTCTTTAATATACCAAATGAATAAGCAAGCTTACTGATTCAGGTTGTTTTGTTCAGTTGCTCAGCCATGTCCGACTCTATGCAACCCCATGGACCGCAACATGCCAGGCTTCCCTGGCTTTCATCATCTCCCAGAGCTTGCTCAAACTCAGGTCCTTTGAATCAGTGATGCCATCCAACCATTTGTGAATTAGAAATCAGGTTTCTACCTTGATTTCTACTTTATTCTACATCTCCTTTATTCTACACCTTTATGTCTATCTCTTTTTTCTTTTCTCTTTTTAAATTTAAAGATCTAATTGGCTTTATTAAACAATTCATGAATTGGGCGGTGTCCTATGTACCACGTAGAAACGGACTAGGTGGGATTATTCCCTCTTGTTTTTTCTAGTGTTGTTGTTCCCCACGGAAGAGTTGAATTTGTTTTAACCATGGCCTTACTGTAGAGAGAAACACTGCACTGACTCTTGCATGCCAATTAGTCTTTGAGCGAACACATCTGCTTCCTTCATGGAAGAGAATTCTCCCATGTCTCATGAAGTAATGACTTTAAGCCTGAAAGGTGAACAGGGAGTTTGCTCAGCAGAGTCTTGGGCTCACCAAGGACAAAGGGCTGTGAACACCATCTCATTCCAATGCTTGGTGAATAGAGAATAGCTGTAAGTCAACAACAATCCTTGTTCATTTTGGTCAGAAAAAATCTGCACCGTCTGCCAGACTGGTTGTCAGTACCTGGCTTGTAAATTAAACACTCAACAAAAGAGATCCACCGGGATACTGGCCAACCTAGCACAAGAGTCATGATTGCCTACCAGCTTCCCACAGAACATGAGTGTCTGAGGTGGCTTTGAGGGTCTCTATTCATGGAGAGGCAGATTCTTCTACATCTCATCATGAGTGTGTTATTTAAAAATCAATGTTAACCCACTCCCAGCCTCCCTGGGTCCTTCCTCCCCACCCTGCCTCAGGCTTCCAATTGAACACATGCTCTTATAAGCATGATTTCTCCTCTTTTTGCTCTCTTCCTGCCTGACCCAGCCCCTTAAAACCATTATACATTTGCTTTCACTTTCTGTTCCTGATTCCCACACATTGAGGCAAGGTGAGAGAACAACAAGATTGGGAAAAGATCAACCACTGGGAGAGGAGGAAGCATTCATGCAGATGCTTGGGGGAAAGTGCTTTGTTCAAGACAGCTGAAACCCTCCCTGCAACAAAAGAATGTCAAAATAGTTGTTCCACTGCAGATGGTGACTGCAACCATGAAATTAAAAGACACTTGTTCCTTAGAAGAAAAGCTATGACAAACCTAGACAGCGTATTAAAAAGCAGAGACATCACTTTGCCGACAAATGTCCATCTAGTCAAAGCTATGGTTTTTCCAGTAGTGGTGTATGGATGTGAGAGAGGGATCATGAAGAAGCCTGAGCACCAAAGAACTGATGCTTTCGAATTGTGGTGGTGGAGAGGACTCTTCAGAGTCCCTTGGACTGCAAGGAGATTGAACCAGTCAGTCCTAAAGGAAATGAACCTTGAATATTCATTGGAAGAATTGATGCTGAAGCTGAAGCTTTAACACTTTGGCCACCTGATGCGAACAGCTGACTCACTGGAAAAGACCCTGATGCTAGGAAAGACTGAGGGCAAGAAAAGAAGGGGGTGATAGAGGATGAGATGGTTAGGTGGCATCACTGATTCAATGGACATGAGTTTGAGCAAACTCTGGGAGAAACTGAAATATGGGGAAGCCTGGCATGCTCCATGGAGTGGCAGAGTTGGACACGACTGAGCGACTGAACAACAACTGTGGCAAAATCTTAAGTGGTAAAGCAGCCTGAAATGAGAAGAAAAATGAGCCCCAGGGTGTCCCAGAATGAAAATGAACTGGTGAGGCAAATGCCTGTAAAATATTCTTTCTCATTGCTAATTAGTACTTATTCGTAATCTGGGAAACTGTGGTTATATTCTGTAGCATTTTGCCTTTAGCTGTCCAGGCGATGGAAAACTAACTAATGTGTTGGGTTTATGTTAACATAAGTTCAGTAATACTGGCTTTCAAAGTCCATTCATAGATGGCAGAATGCAAATTCCTTTTTTAAAAAAATCACAGGACTTCCCTAGTGGTTCAGTGGTTAATACTCCTTGCTTCCACTGCAGGGGGCATGAGTTCCATCCCTGGTCAGGGAACTAAGATCCCATATGCTGTGAAGTGTGACCAAAAAATTAAAAGAAAAAAATCACATTACTCTCACCTATTATCAAATAATTTGAAAGTGAGAGTTCACTACATGTCACTTACTACCTGTTAAGGTCTGGAGATCTAGATTTTTTTTAATTTCTAAAAATTTATTTTATTTTTTTGGCCATGCTGTGTGGCATGTGGGATCTTAGTTCCATGTCCAGGATGGAATTCATGCCTTCTGCAGTGGAAGTGTATAGTCTTAACCACAGGACCACCAGGGAAGTCCTGGAGATCTAGATTTTAAGATGAAAAACCCAGGGTTGAAGGAAGATGGCCATGCAATTTAGAGTTTTTGAGTTCAAATCAAAGCAGATGAGATAGGGCACATTCAGGGAGGTTTGGCCATAGATGATTATTCTCACATTCCTGAATTCTCCTTTTCTTGGGAAAACTGAAAAAAAAGGAAGCACACATTCTTGGTGCATCAACAACCTGGGCTCTAAAAACCCGGTTCAGTCGCCAGTCCTACCTGGACGAGCTGCGTGCAGTACTGGAGGTGCCTGATGATGGTAAGGTCCAGGCTTTCATTCCCCGTGGTCAGCGGGAGAGGGCTTCCTGCCACACTAGTCCCAACTCCCGTGTCCTCAGTCAGGGCTTCGCTGAGATGCCCCCTGGCTTCTGGGTGAACCGATCTGTAACTGTTGAAGCAGGAAGGGGAGCGAAACGTTAGCTGTTTCTTTCTGCATGGAGACCACAGGTCAAAACTCAACATGGCTTGTGTCAGGCCCCCACTGCACCCACTGATCTTGCATTTGCCTACCTCAAAAAATTGAGATACCCTTCAAATACTACTTTATCACTAAGCCTAGTCACCAATTTGCCTAATATTAAAAAGATCCTACAAATAGATTGCTTCCAGAGTTCTCTGTTTGCTTCTCAAGCACAATGAACTATTTGTAAAGTCGTCTCACCAAGAAGTCTTCTGAAATGTGACCTCATTTGGGGGCACTTTCCTGCTCTGTTAATGGGGTGATTTGCCAAATTTCTGGGATAAAACTGTCCTCTTTATTTGTGGTTTCCCAAGAGCAATACCATTAAAATAATCAGTTAAGGCTTTTTCCTGGCTTTGAATCAACTGCCACTTGAAAAAGAGGAAGCAAAGCCACCGGGAAGAAACATGACGTTTGCAAAAAGGGGCATTTGCATCACTTTCTTCTGCCTTGCAAGTTCTGTGTAAACTCCACTGCTGAAATATTTAAAGTTGTATCATGATGGGCACTTACATTTAAAGGTAAGTGTGTTGCATTTATTATCTAATTTTATTCTTATAATGAACCTCTGCAGAGGGGAGAGAGGGAGGGAAGAGTCTCATTTCACCCATGGAAGGAATGACCAGCAGAAACGTTAACCAGAGCATCCTAGTTCACACAGTTAGGTGATTTTGGGGTTCTAGTTTCATGCTCCCCCATTTCCACAATTTAAAAAGATCATGCACTACAGTTTAAAGGCATTGAATGCTTTATTCTGATTCACACTGGGTTTCCAAGAGGGAAACACTCAGATTGTGGCCTGGTAGTCAACCCACATTTAAAATACATACACACACACACACACACACACACACACACACACACACACACACACACACTTACCCTAAACGTCTGATAACACACAGTAAGACTGATCAAATTAGACATCTTTAATAGGAATGTTCTGTAGAATTTACAAAGGCTATTAGGAAGAAAACCCTTGATCTATTATGAAATAGCTTCAGCTAACAAGTATACAAGAAGAGTTTGATTTAAGAAGCATTTCACAAATGCAATTAAGTTAGAAAATCTCAGTGTAGAATGCAGAAAGATAACTTAAACATGACATTCATTTCATAAATTCTCTTTGTTACACTCCCAGTTTGCTCAAGGGATAACTTCTATTTCTCCCTTTTTCTTTTCCTGGTTTCATTTTGGCAGAAGAAACCCTCCAGGAATAACACAACTTCAAAATATTAACACCACTCAGAGAGGTCTGTGAAGGTTGAACAGTCATAGCTTGTTGTAATTTGAAAATCTGTGCATATAACATGTCAAAAGAAAAGATGGAAGGAAATCCACCCTTTCCTTTGGGAAAGTGTGCATTTTTTTTTTCCAGCAAATTAATGCAGCTATGTCCACTGTGCTTACAGAATGGACCCCCGGCTCTAGCTCTGAGCATGTGGTTTGCTACAACAAAGCCCAGTGAAGAAAGTGATAGGATTTCATCTTTATCCTCCCTTCCCACTGCCCTGATTCATCCCCATCCTAGAGAAGGCCACATTCTCCACCCAGAGGCCTGCAGATCCACTGGCAGATATCAGTTATTAGTCATCCCTTCCTACATTCTAAGGAAAATATGTGCCATGGGTTTTAAGCCTGGCTTTCAAACAGGCACTGATGACCTTAATGAACTGCAAAGACCCAATAGCCAAAAGGAATAGAGAGATAAGGGGTTGGAAAAGCGAAGTCTAACAAAATGAAGAAATTAGGAATAAGATGCAAATCAAGGAGAACCAGGTCAAGACTGATCATCCAGTAAGAGTTCTCCAGAAACATAGTATGTGGAGTTAATTTGAAATTCATTACACTGGGGCCAAGCTGTAGACACTGAAACCTACAAGATGGATATGTACACATCCATACTTATACATAAGTGTACACATACTTGTACAAAAATTTGCCTTTCATTTATAAAAAGGAAAATTTCATTTTTCTTAAACAACACCAAAAAAGGTGAACTATATTTAAAAATTGTACAGGACAGTGAAAAGGAGCTGTAAACCAATTCAGGTAGAGAGTTTTATCTTCCTGAAGATGTGTATTAAGTCCTATCTGGTAGAAATAAAGAACTGCTATACCAGGAATGACAGTAGAAATAGAAGCAGATGCTGACTTCAAGACTTACCTATTTTTCTCAGTCTCAGTGTCTGAAAATACTGAGTCAGCACCTCCTCCAACATTACAAACCTCATCACCATCCTCCTCCTCCTCGTCAAAATCAGAGGTGTTCAGGAAATCAAAGCTTTCTAAAGCACTTTCAACAGTAAGACTTAAACTGGAAGACCTGCTTCGGCTTACTGCTGGCTTGCACTGCAAAGGCAGAAGGTACCAAGGAGAATATCAACATATTCAGAAGGAGAAACACAACAAAGACACCCAATGGGAGATGCGACACTTTCTTTTTTTTTTCAAGCTTTTATTTTTATTTTTTTGTTGGCATTAAAAGAATTCATTTAAAAATCTTCTTATAAAAAAGTACAACCGTGGATAAAGTGACACAGTATCTGGGATTTGTTCTGAAACAATCTGGGGGGAAGGAAGCAGGAAGAGGAAGACAGGTTTGGCCATGAGTTGAGCATTGTGGAAGTGTGCTGATGGCCATATTGGGATCCATTATTTGATTCTTTCTATTCCTGTTTGAAATATTTATAGTAAAAAGTTTTAAAAAATACTACAATCAGAAAGTCTTGGGAAACAGAATGGCTATTCTCTCTCTTCACAGGGCTCAACCCCAAATAAAGTTCAACTGGCAGACAAATCTAAAGGGTCAGGGTCAATGCCAACTGCTAACCAATCTCTTAACTCCAAGTGGCAACGTGGTCTGTGCCCTGAGACAGGGCGAGCTAACTACGGCACCTGTCCTAAAGGATTCACAAAACAAATCCCAGAAACAGAAAACTACTCAGATTCACTAATGCACACTCTCTAAGTAAATTTAAATACTAATTTTACATTCACAGCATGTAATTTTCCTTTGAGCATCGAGGAGAAAATAAATGGCATGAGCACAACAAGGAGTAGCTGTGCTTCCTTTACAACTTAGTCTTTGAAGGAACAACGTCCATCTCTTCCCTGACTGGGCCCTGGAATTATGTGAGCAAATCCATGCTATGGCCTGGTGAATTCTGTATTTCTGGACATTAAACAGAAACATTACAAACAGGGTCATGCCCGTTGCTTTGGGCACAGAGATGGGGAGCGGTTCTTCCAAATAGTGAAAAGGATGTTGGGAGGCATTGAACGGGACAAATCCTGCAAGTAAAAGGAGCTAAATGTCCTCCATCCAGTTAGGTGGCACTCCCTGCTGACTTCGTTACACAGGGTCGGAAGGGCCTGGCAGGAGTCTGAGTCTTTTAAATCAGAGTTGTTTCATTCGCCCTCAGTGATCTCCGTCCAAGAGGCAGCACCATTTAGTTTCTGATCCTCAAGGTGTTTAGCATCCTAGGAATGTGAAGGAGGAAAAAAAGAGAATGCTTTGCCAGCAGATGCTTTAATCCTGGCTGGAGACAAAGCTACTTGCCCCAGACCTTGACTCTAATGTCATTTTCCATCTCAGAGAGAAAGGAGGAGCCATTCCCAACTCAATGCTCTTCTAGGGTCTTCTTTCCTAAGCTAGACTGCAGAATCTGATCGTGCACAGTATGGATGTGCTTAAACACGATCAAAAGAAAGAAAGGGGGCAGTTAAGAAATTTAGGACAGTTTTGGAACAAGAGCAGATTGAAACAAAAATCTTGAAAGAAACCGACAGCCACCAGGTTTTTAGAAGACTAATGGATGACTTGCTCAGTGCTTCCTGGTGGACTGAGCACCCTAGATGCCTGGAAATGGGGGCTGCCATCACCACTAGCTTTCTTTGAGGCATTTATTTTAGGTGGATTGTGTCTTGGCTCTTCACATTTAACACTTTTCTGCCCACTAAGCAAAGCTGGTCAACTGTGCAGATAAGCACTTGTTGAAGGGATCAAAGACATTTTCACTGGGATACTAGACAAGCAGCCTCCATCCATGAGCCCTGAGCTGATGCTCTGGAGTTATGTTTGATGGCAAACAGATTCAGAGTGCCCTTCCCTGCTGCTAAGAGGCTATACCTACAGCAGAATCAACCTGTCATAAGCAATAGAGGACGTGGAGAGTCACAGCCTGAATTCTCCTCCGCCCTGGGCAGACATGCCCTCCAGAACCAGGTCAGCATGACCGCAACTGTCAGAATAGCCTTGGGAAGGTAGTTCCAGATGCCACAGGGACGGCCACATTTTCAAACCGTCGTATCAAGGGATGCAACAGCCTTCTGTGGGCTGACTCTCCGCTTGCCCCTGGCACTGTGTTTTCAAGCTAATCTTATAGAACAGGTCCCCAAAGAATTGCTCTTTCAAGAGAAAGGATCCAAGTTCTCTTCTTTATGGCACTAGACATCAGAGTGGCAAAGCAAAGAATACAAGAAGTGGTAGTGGGTTTTAGGACAGAAGCTCCAGTTCTGTCTTCTTGTGCCATGTTTCTAAAAAATTAATCTGTATTAAATTTTATCTACCAAGTGGAGGCAGATATATTCTGGGGTAGCAATAATGACCTTATTATGAGGCTCTCCTGACCAAGAGGAAATCACCTTTCTGAATCCTCTCTTCCCACGTCTATCCTGAGTGGTCTAATTGGGAACAGGAGAGAGGAAGATATCTCTAGCGGAGTCAGGGTCCTCTGGCTTCTAGATTATTTGGGGTGACTACTCTGGGATTCTATTTCACTGATTTGGGCCAATGGCTGAGGAGGGAATCCTCTAGGAGGTAGTGCCCTGGGCGGGGAGAGATGCCTTGGTCCTCACATCCTGGCTGCCCAACTCTGTCTTCAACCAGGGAAGGGCCTTCCTGCTTCCTGGAAACTCCAAGAGGGACCCTCTCCAGTAACATCTCAATGAGATATGATGCTCAAAAGGCCACCATTCGTTTCACATTTGGGATCTGAATGATGAACTCTGGGGCTGAGGGAGTCTAGATATTCTCTAGAGCTGTTAATTTAACTCTCAGTCATTCTCCTAAAGTTGATCCGTTGTCAGGAAAATAAAAATTAATATATGCTACTAGTATTAAATGGCAACCCACTCCAGTATTCTTGCCTGGGAAATCCCATGGACAGAAGAGCCTGAGGAGTTACAGTCCATGGGGTTGCAAAAACTGTCAAATATGACTTAGCACCTAAACAGCAACTTGTATTAAAAAATAAATGCCATTTGGTGGTGGTTTAGGGGCTCCCCTGGTAGTTCAGTCGGTAAAGAATCCGCCTGCAATGCAGGAGACCTGGGTTCAATCCCTGGGTCGGGAAGATCCCCTGAAGAAGGAAATGGCAACCCACTCTAGTATTCTTGCTTGGAGAATCCCATTGACAGAGGAGCCTGGTGGGCTACAGTCCTTGGGGTCACAAAGAGTCAGACATGACTCAGCAACTAAACTACAACTAGTATTAAAAAATCAATGTCATTTACATATTGATTATCTATTGATCCTGTGATAGGGAAGGATTAAAAAAAAGATAGGCTATTTTAAATAGACTGTTGGTTTAAGAGACTGTCTCCGAAACTAATCCAATTTCCCTGAAAAGGTACTTACTTTTAGAATATCATCCAGGTGCATGACTTCTTGGTTCAGCTCCTGAAACTCTTTATACTGCTCTTTGTGTGGTTCTAACGCAAGGAAAAGCCCGTTAAAGGCGTCCTCTAGGCTTCCATCCAGGAAAGACCTACAGCCTTCCGACTCTGCACTGACCGAACCCTCAGAGAGCAGCCTCTCTGTGGCCACTGGCACCTCTGCCGAGGTGAGCCTCTTGACCAGCTGCTTCGTGATGTTTCCTTCAAAAGTGTCCAGCTCCACGGGCTTGAGTTCAGAGGCCTCTTGCAGAAGGGCCTCTTGCAGAAGGGCCTCTGCGACTCCCTTCTGCAGGAACAGGCGCTCCGGCCCGGCACCCGTGGCTGCTCGGCAGCCCTCGGGCTTCCCCGGCCCCTGGGTCTCTCCCTCGGGGTGGGGCCGGGGCTCTGAGCCTTCTCTCGAGGAGCTGCTGCAAGAGGCCGAGCTGGAGTCCTCCAAGCCCTCGTTCTGGGAGGACTGACTGCCTGGGGGCAGCTCTGCGGAGGTGATGGTGATTTCTGGATTTGCTGCGCAGGCACCAGGGAGAGAGTCGGCTGGGCCGGGGGCGAGGGTGCAGTCCCCGTTGGGCAGGTCGCTGAAGCTGAGGGACAGTGGCATTTTCTCCTCCGCTGCCTTCCCGTTTTCAAAGATGTCATCAGGTAGATTTGACTGTAGATAAAAGGCAAATCATTATGATTTTGGAAGCAAGGGATGCCTTTGACCTTGGTTCATTTCCAGACAAAATGTAAGACAATTAAAATAAGAAACAGATCTTTCATGATATTAACATTGTATTTGTTGATTGTGTGTGTGTGTGTGTGTGTGTGTGTCTGCAAGCATGGCAAAACAAAACAAGCCTTTAAAAACTCTATTTCCATTGTTGAACCTACGTAAAAGTTCACTGTACTGGTCTCAGGTTTGACATTTTTAAAACAAAAAAGTTGGAGGCAGGGCAACAGTGCTTGTTTCGTAAATCTCAGGATCTCACAATATCTGGCAGCCATAGTTAAGAACACCACCGGTTCTTTTTTTTTTGGCAACGATCTTAAAGGGCTTTCCAGCATTCATGCTATTTCATTCAAAAGATGTGATGCTTTGTTCTGCTTCAGTTCTCATAAATTATTTTTTAAAAATCTCTACCCACAAATCCCAAGCCCTGGAAAATGTTTTTTTTTTTTTGAAAATGTTTTATTAATTCAGTAACTATGCCACAAATAATTCAAGGCCAGTAATATGTTTGCAGAGCTTCTATAAAAAGAGCAGAAAAAGACTGATGAACTAAATAACTGTGTTCCAGGGCTGCAAACCCCAGAGCTCCCAGGGTGTCTGGGAGCCCCAGGTGCTCTGCCGGACAGCCCCAGCTCTGTGATCCATGAAGCAGAACTCAGAAGACAGAGGTCAAAATACCCAGGTAACCAAGATAATTCATTTATGCAGGCATCAACAATCTCTAAGTCATCTTTCCTGACACTGTGGTCTGCATAGTGTTGAAGTGCCAAACACTGTTCAGTGGGAAAAGTTTTCTAGTTATTTGAGATTGACTCCTTCAAAATGAATACTTTCTCTTGGATTCCAGGTTTGATTGTTTCAGTAAATGTAAGTACCTAGTTTAATTTCATATAAAACAATGAGGGACTTTCCTGGTGGTGCAGTGGTTAGGACTTTGTGCTTCCACAGCAAGAGGCACAGGTTCGATCCCCAGTCCAGGAACTAAGAGCCACGTGCCACGTGGCATCGCCAAAAAATAAAAAAATTTAAAAACAACAACAATTGATCACGACAGTGCTGGGAATACACCCAGGAAACAAAAATGTTCCAGCAAGTGAAGTGGGGAGCAGACAGAAAGCAGCTCCCCGTTCTCCTCCAGCAGAGTCCCTGGTCCCAACACCTGCAGTTTCAACCCAAACTCAACCTCAGGATGTGTCACTGGGACCCTCAGGTGACCTCTGCAGGCTCACTTTCTTTGTGTCTAAAACGGAGAAGGTTTTCCTGGATTACTGATCACTGAAAAGTGCTCCCCAGAGTCCAGGCGGCAGGGCAGGGTGGAGGGGGGTGGAGGGAGCCGCAGGGACTGTTGGGGGGACTTCAGTTTCCTTCCTCCTCTATCTGTACCCCCCTCTCTTCCCCTGCAAACAGGCTTTATGCCTCTAAGGAGCGATGCAAGAGGAAGCTTCTGGGGAGAGATGGTGGAAGGCTGAGTCCTGCTCCCGGCACTTCCTCCCTGGGGTCCCCTGGGCATCTCACTGAACCCCTGGTCCTCTGAGCTGTCCGGCCCAGCCTCAACTCGCCTGCAGAACACACATTCCCAGCGGCTCTGAGGAAGGCGGAGGCCCTGGCTAAGTAAGGGGGCGGGGGCGGGGGCCTGGCTGATCTCGATTCTTATTTAAATTCCAAACTCCACTTCAGCCCTTTCTCTGCAGCCTCACATTCCCAAGCCCATATTTGCTTGGACTTTGGGCGGCAAAGGTCGAGTTAGACCGAGCTGCCTGCTGAAGAGGCCCGTCTGCCAAGGGGCTGAGCCTACAAACAGGCACCCGAGGGCAGGCGTGTTGTAACTGACCCGTGAGGCGGGCGCTGGCTGCGGCCTGGGAGACAGACAACCTGGAACTCAGCCCTAGAAGACAAAGAAAGGAAGGAGGGGGAGGAAGTGTGTTCTAGAAGGAACGACACTCTGTGGGAGATCCTGAAAGGGAGGGTGCATGGGGAAGCGGGGCGCTGGGCAGAGAATGAAGCCTGGAGAGATGAGAGGTGGGCCTGGAGAACTGGGGCCGGAAGGGAGCTGGCTGCTCTGAGGAGTCTGTTCATCAAGTTCAAAAGGCTTTATGAACATATAGTTCAAAAGGCCATAGGAAGCCATCACATTTTTTTTCTGATCTTGCTCTTGTTTAAATGATGTGACTGAAATCGCTGCCAACTCCCTCCCCACCCCTCTGACTTGCACTGTATCAGCATGAATATACACTTGGCATTGGTAGTTACTCTGTCAGCTGATGCCTGCTTTATCTTTCCCATATCGTCTTCCCACCTCCCTTGGAAATTTTATTGGAGTTTAGCCTCATCCATTTTACCTGTTTTTTTTTTTTTTAACTCAATGAATAAGAGGTTATTATTATTATTATTAACCAGAAGACTTTTAACCCTTTCTTCTCTGGACATTCAAAGATTACTTTATATGTCTGTAAAGGGCAGAACATTCCATGTATGTATGTCCATATGTGTATGTGTATTCTCCTGCTACATAAAGGGCAACACATATCATGTAGGTAACTTATTACATCTTCGACTGAAAATTAGAGTCTCTTTTACTATGACAGTATAAGACGCACTAAGGCTAAGAACCTCTTTCAATAAAAAGAGCTCTAGGAAAATTGGTTTAAATCTTTCTGAATTCCTCAAATACCAGTTTTTGAAGGCTACAACTGTAAAGATTGATATTAGTGATACATTCGCTTAACTTGCAAATGAGAACCTTCTTTGACTTCATGTGTAACTGTGTTTTTTTAAATGACAATCTTGTTACCATGGATATCTTTGCCACAGTGGAGAAAAGTCACAGCACAAAAGCAGAGATCATGGGAAGGGAAGGACAAACAGCCTCTCTCACAAAGGTGCATGCAAGCCCAAATTTCCCACCCTGGGGACAGGAGACCTGTAACTGTTAGCCAGTGAGCATGAGAGCGAAGATAAAACAAGAGGCATGCCAAAGCATACATGCCACCAGCCCCCAAAGGAAAGCACGTCACACCCGGGCGGGCGACCCACACTCACATAAAACTCTAGCACGGCCTTGGGTCTCAGCCTGAGGGAGGGCAGGTCACTGAAAGAGCGGCTGCGGTGCAGCTTGGCAAAGAAAGAGTCCTGCAAGGCACTCAAGACAGACAGCCTTGGCTTGTCTGGTGAAGGATGCAACCATCTCTTCAGAAGTCAAAGCAAGATGGGGAGTTAGTGGAAAGCAGCAGGTTACTACGTTTCTGTCAGCTCTTAAGCAAGCGTTTCTGATTAAAACAAGGGGCCCTTATTTACATCTACTTCTTTAAAAGGCTGATCTCAGAGAAGGGATGGAAAAGTTGACATGCGTTGATCAAAGTAACAGGTAAGTGGGGGGGAGCAGAGCAGGGACAGAGTGGGTTGACCATCTGGGCGCCGGTGGTCACGGGCATCTAGGCATGTGCTTTCCTTAGTCACCACTGGGTTAGGGTGAACTTGAAGATGACATCACAGTCGGCCCTCCCTTCTGTATTTGAGGGTTATGCATCCATGGAAAAGAAATTCCCGAAAGGTCCAAAAAAGGAAAACTTCAATTTGCCAATTTGCTGGCAACTATTTACACAGTATTTACACTGTATTTACAACTATTTATGTGTCATTTGCATTACATTAAGCATCATAGGTAATCTAGAGATGATCTAGCTTACAAAGGAGGATGTGAAGGTTATGTGCAAACACTCTGCCATTTCATATAAAGGACTGATTGGAGCATCCTCGGATTTTGCTATCAAAGGGGAATTCCCAGAATGAACCCCCGAGGAGACAGAGGGATGATTGCATTAGGAATTACAGAGACTCCCTAACACTGTACATTAAGCATTTCCGAGGCTGGATGCAAGCACTGCCTCGGGTTCATCATCTCTCCTCCAGAAAGCACACAGAACTTACGAAGAAGGAGTGATCTTTGAAGGTGGGCGTTTCTGGGGTACCCTGGCTGTACATGGACATTCTTCTCTGGAGGGCGGCCACCTTGTTCCCAGCGCCCGAGGATGGGGTCATGTCCTCCACGTCAAACGGACTGCAAAACAACAGGACCCCATGAATGCGTGCTTGTGAAAACCACCCGTCGTCACCGGACCGCAGGCCAAGAAAGCACCTCGTTATACTAACAGAAACTCAAGCCAGTGGGAATTGGGCTTGTCATTGCTGTTCAGTCATTAAGTGATGTCTGACTCTGTGACCCCTTGGACTGTAGCCGGCGAGGATCCTCTGTCCAGGCAAGAATACTAGAGTAGGCTGCCATTCCCTTCTCCAGGAATTTTCCCAACCCAGGGATAGAACCTGTGTCTCCTGTGATGGCAGGCAGATTCTTCACCACTGAGCCACTGGGGAAGCTGAAGGGCTGGGCTGGTTTTAGCCAAATCAGCCTGTCATCAAACCAACCATGATTTTTAAAAAGTGGAGCAGAAAAAGAAGCCTAGACTCACCCAAGGGACCACAGATTATCATCACAGCTTTAAGCACAATTTATGTGCACACCTGGATACCAGTTACATCTGCTTCTTCATTCATATTAAAGACATAAACGTAAAACAATCTGCCTGTGATGCAGGAGCCACAGGAGACGTGGGTTTGATCTCTGGGTCAGGAAGATCCCCTGGAGGAGGGCATGTCAACCCACTCCAGTATTCTTGCCTGGAGAATACCAGGGATAGAGGAACCTGGGGGGTGACAGTCCATAGAGTCGCAAAGAGTTGGTCACGAATGAAGTGACTTAACACAAGATGTTGAAGAAGTCTGTAAAAATTCCTGGAGCTTTGTAAGCACAGACGCTTTAATGACACAGGAGAGTAATAGATTATTGTTTGGTTCTGAAGAAAACACTCCTGTTCATTTTAGTTCACCCAGAGCCTGCTGCGTGATTGAAAGGGCAACAGTCTGTTCACAATGATGCCATTTGTCATCCCTCCATGGGCTCATCCAGCGGGAGCTTGCATTTGAGATGTCAGTCATTACAAATTATGAGGAGAGACGGGCTGGGCAAATCGTGTGGACACTGTTCCGGTGACAAGGCTACACGTCTTTGCTGCTTCCATGCCTAACCCTCTGTATCGTAAAGAGGCCCGGATGTTAATATTGGACAGGCCCTCATTACTTGGTAACAGGGACGTAAGATCAACTGTTGTGAGCAACCAGTGTTTCATAACTTATTAAGACCTTTCTCATGGGATGACTTCAGAAAACCACATTTTATTTGGAGGATAATTGCTTTACAATGTTGTGTTGGTTTCGGCCATACAACAACGTGTATCAGCCATAAGTATACATATGGTCCCTCACTCTTGAACCTCTCTGCCACCCCCCACCCCTCTTAGCAGAAAACTACTTTTAAGTTCCTTATTTTGACAAAAGATTTCTCTTGCCCTTTGGAAATATTCTGTTTCAGCATTTAGAGTGTGGAGAGACTAAGGATATCCAAAGCTTTCCAAAGCAGTGTATGATGTCTGAGATAAAGACGGTTAAGCAATTAAGACACCACAGCAAGCATCAGGATCTTTCTGCAGACAAACTGTCTCATACTGGACCGTATCTTTCCTTCACATCAGTTGACTTGAGAAATACATTTCTTTATATACGTTCAAGGGTTGAGAAGGAGGGATGGAGGCAGAATAAAATGTTTAAATATATAAAGTCAAAGAGGAGAGTAGTGATATGATATTAACATGTGTGAACACCTAGCAATCCTGTTATAGAGATTCCTGGGCCCTGGGGTGGGGCCTGAGAGTCAGCGTTCATGCCAAGCTCCTTGGTGATTCTGATGGTCCACACGCCACCCCGGGAACAGCGTGAGCCTGTGACCTGTATTTTTATCGCGATGATATAAAAAAGGGCAACTTACTACCACGTGATTTCCAGGTTGAGTTTGATGGTGCCAAGGTCATTGATGTCCACAGCCACCACCTGAGGTCGGGCTGCAAACAGCTCTTTGGTCTCACAGGTCACGCTGCCGACCAGGAGGTGAGTCGCCAGCCCTTTGAGTTCTGTGACCTGGTTAGAGAGGGAAGGGAGAAAGGCCTTACAGGACAGAGCTGGATGAAGGCATCCCCTCTCCTTTGTTTCTCTGGGCCGGGGCAGGCATTTCAGAATCATATCTGAAGCTGGAGGTGGGCGTTTCCCAAGCCCGTCTCACATTTACATTGCCCGCTCTGACATGATGGTGGGTCTGGTGATGTGCCTGTAGCACAGACAGTGGTCTGGGGGTGGATGGGCAGCAGGCAGAGGTCTCGGGGACAGGTCTCCAGGACAGACCATTCAGCTGTGGCAGCAGCAAAGACAACACACAACAGTGCTGATACCGTACCTTGATGGAAATGAACCCGACTATCAGCGGCAGGAACACCATTTCTTCTCCATCCCAGCTCTGTTTGCCGTTTACCTCTATCCTGCCTTTCAGTTTCCACCTCTGTCGGCCATACTTCATGAAAATCTGGGGCGAAGACACCAAAGGGTCCTCAGGTTCCACTGCCCTCACCCGCCTCCCCTCCAAACACCAGGATCGACAAGGCAGGTAAAAACCGCGGCCACTCTTCCCCTTCTCCAGTATCCTCACGCCACATCCTGACTGTGGCTTCTTCCAAAGTCTCGGGGTGGGGGTGGGTGGAGCAGAGGACCAGTGGGGAAAGACTTTCAAAAGGGAGTGAGTTCTGCTTCTCTAGGACCGGGTGCGAAGGGCTTCCTTTAAAAAAAGGTTATTGTATCAAGCCCTTGAGCTCACTCAGGTCAACCAGCTCTTTCTCTCCTTAGTTCTGCTTCAGCAGAACAATCACTGGATTGATTCTGCATACTCCCCAGCCCCTTCAGAGAGACAAGGAACCAACAGCTAAAATCTATTCAGTGGCCAGAGGCAAGAAATAAAACAACCTCCTTCTGGGAAAGGGAGATGGAGCTGGACAAGGATTTTGAAACCTGACACACTCTGGGGAGAGGGTGTGCAGACTCCTCTTGGTCAGACAGCTTTACTGGTTAGAGGAAAATACACCTCCCCCAACCTCCCACCGAGATGAACAATTAGAGAAGGTTCTGGAGGTGACGATTAGATGAAATAATTACGGAGGTTCCCTCTTGAAGAGGAAAAAGATAAAAAGCTTTTTTTACTTTATGGAGTATACTTTTTTAAAGAAAGATCTAGATTTCATTATTCTTCAGTACTGATACTTACAAGAAGTCATAATCCTGGACTGGATCTTGGGTCAGGAAAAAAGCTGTTATTGAGTACAATATTGGGACACAGAATAATATGACTGTAGATCACATATCTAATGACACGAGCTAAGGGATCAATGCTAAGTTTGCTCATGTCAAGAACTGGACAACGTTTATATGAAAGAATGTCTTCCTGTATTCAGGAAAACAATTTAGGGGGTGAAGGGTCATGATATCTGTGCATTAATCTACAATGGCTTGGCAAAATAACAACAGTAATATTAATAATAATAAAGCAAACATGGCATAATGTTAAAAATTAGTGTCTAAATGACCCATATATGAGAGGTCTTATACTAATCTCTAAACTGTCTTATGGGCCCAAATTTCTTTTTCAAAATACAAAAAAAAAAAAAACCCCACAAACAAAAAGACAATTGAAGAAGCAAAATAATGACAACTGACTCTTGTCTCTCAAGTCCAACACCCAGATTTACACCATACTTACTTCATATTGATCTCCAGGACAGAGGCGAGCAAAGCCAGCCAGACCTGTAAGCAAGCAGTTGGGGTCAGAGACACAGTCGATTTCCCCTCTTCACAAACCCTCACTGGCACATTTATAAAACTCAAGGTGTCAGGCCTTTGTGAAAACTCATTAATATCTTCTGGGGACCATCTGTGGGCACAGCTACTGCTGGGAATTTCATCTATCACAGCAAGAGAGGACATTCCTTGCTGGGATGATGGGAGAGGTGCTTGCCGGGCAGAGAAGGCTGTTTCTTCTATGAAGAGCCCCATTAAGTCATGAGACTGTGAGCCAGATGAATCTGCTTTCCACCAGTTCCGTGGGCGACGCCGGGGTTAAGACAGAGAAGGTCCATGGAGGCTTCACAAAGCACCTGCTGTTACCACTCTCTGTCAGAAGATGGCAGCAACTCATCAGCGCCTCACACCTCTCTAGCCACAAAATCACTCCATTGAGGACCAGTTTCTACTAAGTAGAACATTAACAAGCCTCTTAAAAAGATTTACTGAAATAAGAGCAGAATTAAAGAAGCCAGTTTTCACTAATAGTTTTCTGGAGGATTAGTCTTTTATTTTTAGTACTTCTGAACCAAAGCACAATCAACTTGTTTTTATAAATCTAAATTGGCTGGATATGCCAATTCCAATAAAATCCTAAGCACTCTCTAAAAACCTCTACAGACTATTCAGAATTCATCTACTGCCTGTTTACCTACCTGGGCAATTACAGTGGCAGCCTGGTTAAAAAACAAAACAAAACAAACCTAAAAAACTGATCTGATATCCTTGCTGGATAAAGGAGAGTAAAAGTGAAAATCCTTTGAATTTTTTTTTTTCTCCCTTTCAAAATCACCAGAAATTTTGTATTGGAAGAACTTATCCAAATGGGAGAAAGCTACTTGGTACAGATGTTTTTGAGCTTCTCAGCTCATGTTATTAAAGCAAAAATATTTTTGGAATTGCTTGTATTTGCATTACACTGATACTGTGATTATCACCATAACGTGGCAATGTGGCAGCAGGTACGTAAAAACAGGTCTGGGGCTATACTATGCTTCTTCAAGTCCTATCTGCTCATGTAAGCCTTTACGGCACTGACGGCATAACTGAAACAACTGCATTTACTGCCTAGTGAGTATCCTTTCAACCTGGCCAGTTTTCTTTCAGACTCTGGTCTGAGGCCTGCTTGGACTTTCAGCTGGGGGAAGCTTCATGTTCATGTTCCTCAGCGGTTTGGGGATGACTGCGGCACTGTCTACAGAGCTTTCATGATGACCACTCCAAAACCCACCGCAGGGGTCAGCACCAGGGACGGACATGGGAGGTGGGGGGCTGAGGGGCCTTTTATCTCCACGGTGTGTCTTCCTGCCTCTTGTGGATGCTTTACTGTAAACGCGACTGGCTGATGAAACAGCTCTCCCACGACCTCCCTCGGAAGTCCCAGATACTACAGAGAGCAGCCGCCCACCCTGCTCTTCCTTTGTTCAAGGGCCATTCTGCCAGGAGAATGCATCCCTTTTTTCCTAGTTCTGTGAGGATCTTCTTTTCCAAAGATAAAAAGGATCACACGTGTTGGCTGGCAGCAGGTACACAGAGAAAAGGCCGGTTGGAAATTCATGACAATTTTAACAAAATTTAGCACTGCGGGGAGCCATTCTGAAGCTAAGGAAGTCACACTTTCTACTCCAAGGAAAACAGCCAAACAGCTGAATAGCTGGGAGCTCCCATTACAGGCCTGATGGATTTATGCTGAGACATAAATAATGCAGATTTACTGGTTCCCTTGTAGATGTCCCCTCTCCTGGGCTGGACCTGCCCTGAAAGCTGCAAGGGCCAGGACAGACTTTGGGACATAGACACTGCCTGGAACTTAATTTGAAGTAGGTAATAACTGGGAGAAGAAGTTGTTTTCGGTAACGGACCAGATCTTTTCATGTGCACATTGGTGGATGGCTCTGCACCCTCGCTCTTTAGCCTGGCATCGGAGCCTCTTTAAAAGCTGGCACCAAGGAGCCCACAACTCTCCTCCCAAGGTCCTCCCCGGCTTGCTCAGTCGCTCAGCCGGGTCCAACTCTGTGTGACCCTATGGACTGTTGCCCGCCAGGCTCCTCTGTCTAGAGGATTCTCCAGGCAAGAATACTGAAGTGGGTTGCCATACCCTCCTCCAGGGGAATCTTCCTGACTCAGGAATCAAACCCAAGTCTCTTGTGCCTCCTGCGTTGGAAGGCAGGTTCTTTACCACTAGTGCCTCCTGGGAAGCCCAAGGTCCTCTCATTCTAACACAAAAGTTATGTCTGAGAAGCCTTTCTCGTCCCTGCTTCTGGCCCCCTTCTCACCCCTCCCCCCAGGCTTCTATGCAATTGGCCACATTATTGGTTAGGCAGGTTGGTTATTCCACTGAATTAGGCTGGACTGGCTCATGCATCCATTTTCTCCAGGAGACTGTGTGGAAGTCACGCCAGGGACCGTTTACCAGGATGCAGCTGGCCAATAGCAGGGGCCCAGCGAGCACTTGATCAATTGCTTTCACCACCATCACCTACCCGCCCCCACCAAAAGCCCCACAGAATGATTTTGTTGTTGTGTGTTGGGGTGGGGTGAAAAGGGAAGTGGGGAAGGGTGTGGCAGGAAGACGCTGAGTTACCAGGTCTGAGAATATTATGAAAGATCCTCAGTTTATGTCACTATGTATTTGGGAGCGGTAATTTTTTCTTACCAGAATGAATAACAGATAAAGTAGCCAACTGCAAAGATGCAAGATTTCTTGGCAGCGTGAGTGGCTGGCTTCCTTTGATCAAGAGAAAGGAAGATTTTCATGGGGATATTGCCCTTGAAAGGCTTCATAGAAACAGTTCAAGTTTTCATGTTAGATTAGGAAAGCGGAAGTGAGCTTGCAGGTTTGAGTGATCCCTGAACCCAGATAGAAGCCAGGGAAGCCCATTGGGTAGGAGGAGAGAACAAAGTCAAGGGTAGTGATGGAAGAGCAGAAGCCAGCAGAAAGTTCAGTCCATCCATCATGATAACTCATCATAACGTAGATTTGTTCCTCAGCTGGGCAGCCAGTCCCCCAGTGGATGGCAGGGTCCCCACAGCGTCCTCACTGACCACCAGGCCTGAGGTCCAGATCTGGTGGGCGGGGTTCCCCTTTCTCCCACACCTCTCCCGGGATGCCTGTGTGCTGGGTGGAGGATGACCATCCCATGTAGAAGAGAGCATTCTTTGAGTAATTGTTTATCATATCTGCTCAACTTTGTTCGAACTTCCCACCTCAGGAACTTCCCTGATGGTCCAGTGGTTAAGACTTTGCGCTTCTACTGCAGGGAGCATGAGTTTGACCCCTGGTTGGGGAACTAAGATCCCACATGCCATGCACTGCAGCCAAAAAAATAATAAAGTACTGTGTGACTTTGGGGACAAGTCACTTAACCCTGCTCCCCATGGCAGAAATGGGGAAATTACCGTCCCACCCCAAACTGGTGCATTTGATAACAGTGTCAGAAACAGGGGATGTATGGTACTGCGTGTGCTAACAGTGAGAAGATGGGTGTGACGGGAATTTCTCTCAGCTGTGAGACCCCGGACTATGCTAGCCTGCGTGGCTGGTGCCTCGAGAGTTGGGGGAAGGAGAGGGAAGCGTTCTCTGTGAAACGCTGACCCAGGACAGTGGTTTTCAAGAAGCAGGCTGTTGACAGAATCATCCTGAGGGTGAAAAATACACACACTCCAGGGCCCCGCCCTGACATGCTGAGAGTGGGGCAGGGCCCGAGTGGTTTTAGAACCACTGACTCAGGTGAGGACTCAAAATGGAGAGGATGGACCGAAAATCCGGAAAAGCACAGGTGCCGCACCTCAGCAGTGAAGCAAGTGTTGAGACTTCACACTGAATAACAGACTGACTGGCAGTGGGATTTGCTGGGGAGAAGAACAAAGCTGCGTGGGCAGCTGGGGGTCAAGGTCGTGTGGACCGGCAGGTATACTCATACAGAGAAGCTCTCCAGGCGTTGACCTTGACAGAAAAATCTCTCTCCTGAGACAGGTGACTCATTGGAAAATGAAGCTCTCCTGGTGAATGCCTTTTTTACAAAGTGCCCCTTTCCTACTCCCTTGGTGGCAAAAAGTAGGCAAGAGGGTGATTAAATCCCCATTAGCGACCCAGGGGTGCAGCTGCTAAGACACCTCAGCAAAGGGGAGGCACACGGCAGCCATTTTCCCCGCGGTGAGTGGGCGAACGGCCCAGACGCAGAAGGAAGAAGGCCCTGCTGTGATGGCTGCTCGTCTGAGAGCCCTGCCGCCGCTGGGCTCTAAGCCTGACACCTGGGGGATGCTCTGTCTTCTAACACCAGAGCTTCTTTTTGTTTTGAAGATGCTAGCGGTGCAAACTGGCACTGCTTCTAGGGTAGAACTTTCTGGAGTCAGTACCAGAAAGGCGGTGGTTAAACGCACAGTCCTCTGGGAGCGTTAACACTAAAAAGCATTTAAAAATAAAGAACTTGGTAGGTCGTTTACAGGAAAGTAGAGCATAAAGGCACGAACTTAATGACACCAAGAAGCCAAAAGACGAGTCTAGAACGTGGTGGGATATTCTGTACAACAGTGTCTTCAACATAGTAAGTCAATGGTAAGAAAACAAAGCAAAACAGAGTGGGGTCTGTTTTAGATAAAAAGGAAACTAAAAAGAGATACTTGATGACCAATGATAATGTGTGAACCTACTGTGGATCCTGATTTGAACAAACCAACTATACAACCCATTTTTAAGATGACTGGGCCATTTGCCAATGGAATGGATTCATAACAAAGGCATGCTCATTTTATTAGAAGTGATAATACTTGGCATGTGGTGATGTAAGAAGCCCTATTATTTTTTCCCCTGATAGCACCATGCAGCTTGTGGGACCTTAGTTCCCTGAGCAGGGATTGAACCTGGGCCCTCAGCACTGAGAGCACAGAGTCCCAACCAGTGGACCACCAGAGAGGTCCCAAGATGTCCCTGTTCTTTAAGAGAGGCATATTGCAGTCTACAGGGGGAGACTCCCACATATGAGTTTTATTTCATCAAAGGAAAAACAAAGACAAGGAAGCAGATGAAGCAAAGGCGGCAAAACCTTGCCAATTATTAAATCGAGGTGATGGGTCTATGAGGGCTCCTTGTAATATTCTCTCCATGTCTGTGTATGTTTGAGATCTTGTTATAGTAAATATTGAAGTGGGTAGGCAAGGCTCAGGATGAGAAGGTTCTGGAGCATCAATAAATTAAGTGGGGAGGGCTGAGAGAGGGAGGCCTAGTATCTCTGCAAGGACAATAGGGTGTGTGATGTGGCACTTTGGAGGAGCTCTGCAGAGCTGACGCCTGCCTCTCTAAACAGGGGGGAGGATACCTTTCATCTTGATGGAGAACTCCCCCAGCTGCTTCTCCAGCTCCGCTTCAATGGCGCACATGTTCTAGAAAGAGCACAGGGGACCAGCGTTAGAACTAAGCTTCTCTCAAAGCACACCATGTTCTCATAGCGGAGCACAACCGCTGCTCAAACGGAGGCGTTTACTGTTTGCGATGAGTTACACAACCCTGCCCATGGAGCAATCTTGACAAAATGTTCTACCTAAGCCTAAATGAGCCTTCTAGTGTACGGGAAATTTAGAGCACAGGAGACCAAGTTAACTTACAAACAGTCAGATAGATCCGGAATGTGGGAGGTTCTAAAACAACTGGCCTGGATTCTATAAAAAGGCAGTAGTACTGTGGGATATAAATTCTAGTTAAAAGAGATTAAAGAGACATAATAACCAAGTGTAATGTGTTAACTCTGATTCCATCCTGATTTGAAAGTAAATAAAGAGTTATGAAAGACATTATTGGACCAAATAAGATAAATTTGAAAATGTACAGGATGTTAGATCATTCTATAGAATGACTGGTAATTAATATTCTTAGTTGTGATAATGGTGTGTTGTTATGCAAAGAATACATGTGTTACGTAGGTTCTCATTAAAGGATCCATGCTAAAATATTTATGGGGTGAAGTGTCACATTATTTACCACTTACTATCGAATGACTTAGTAAAAAGGGAAAAAAACGGAGCATATGCAAGAGAAGGAAAGCAAATATGGCAAAACATTAGCAACTGGTAAGTCTAAATAAAGTGATATGACGGTCAACATACTGGTCTTTAGTTTTCTGTAGGTTTGAAAATTTTCTTTACAATAATTTGGAGTCAAAAGAGCTGAGAAGTTCAACTGTACTCCAAGCGAGTGAGGCAGGGTTTCTGCTGCCGTGCCAGGAGGACCCCAAAATGATTCTTGGGTTTGACAAGCGTCCTCTCCTCGTCTAATGTGGAGGGAACTGGGGAGGCAAAGGAGCGACACCATCTCCGCCTGTGGTTAGATATCTAACCACCCAGCCTACTTCCTCAGTGTCTGAGGACCTAAGCAACAGAGCAGCCCCAGTCAGAAATCAAGAGGAAAAGCGCCGTGGCCGGGGGCTGCCTCCACGGAGGCCCTCCTGCAGTGTCCAGTTTAAGCTCTGGATGGTGGCTCAGCTGGTAAAGAATCCACCTGCAATGCAGGAGACCCCGGTTCGATTCCTCGGTCAGGAAGATCCCCTGGAGAAGGGATAGGCTACCCACTCTAGTATTCTTGGGCTTCTCTAGTGGCTCAGATGGTAAAGAATCTGCTTGCAATGCAGGAGACCTGGGTTTGACCCCTGGGTTGGGAAGATCCCTGGGAGAACAGCATGGCAACTCACTCCAGTATTCTTGCCTGGAGAACCCAATGGACAGAGGAGCCTGGTGGGCTACAGTCCATGGGGTCCCAAAGACTCGGACACGACAGAACGCCTAAGCACAGCACACAGCTGACCTCTGCTGTTCTGAGCAGAAGGCCCTGTGCCAGCCTCCTGCGCGTGCGCCCCTGCCCCCCTACCCCACACAGACACCCAGGGGCAGCATCTGCAGGCTCCTCCCCCATCACATTTTGGGGGCTTGGGCCTGTGGCCTGGGCAGATCGGTGAGTATGGACAAGGGCTGCTTCCATATGCTATCCTTTAAAAAATTTTTTTATTTTGTATTGGGGTACAGCCGATTAACAATGTTGTGAGTTTCAGGTGGCCAGGGAAGGGATTCAGCCATACATACATGTGTATTCATTCTCCCCTAAACTCCCCTCCCAGCCTGGCCGAGGGGTTGCTTCCATTTGGATTTTTTGTTTCCAGAGGGCTTCAGGATTGACTTGCAAGCTAGGGGTTCTGACTCTTAAACGCCAGTACCTCAAATAGCTCAGCGAAGCTGGGGCAAACTTCCTGAGGTTGAACTCTGTGCAGCTGGAAAGTTGTAAAAACAAAGTCTCAGTTTTGTAAACCAATTTTCTTCCTCTGAGCACTGGGTGTCTCTGGGAAGGAATGCATTACTGTTTCTAGAAATATATCAACGATGTTATCGTACACATCAGGACTGTGACCAGAGTCTTTAGGAAACTTGGTGGGGGCAGGGGACAGCTAGTTCAACAGTTGAGGACACCCACAGTCAGAATTGTCTTCTGTCTCCCCCAGGCAGCCCTGGATGAACACTGCTGCCATTGCAAAAGGCTCCCAGAACCATCGATTCCTAAACCCTCTTTGTGATAAAATCCCTGTTTTTTGTGGTTATGTGAAGACACAAATCCACTTGATGTCAAGTGAGGGAGGAAGCTACTGATGTCCTGGCCTTCCTTCTCCTCTTGCTGAAATTACACTACACAACACCTTGAGTTTGTGAGCAAATATGATGTTGTGTCTTGGCATCTGACCAGGGGTGGTTCTTTCTTTCTTTTTTTTTCCTTAAAGCTTTTTGTTTTATATTGGAGTATAACCAATAAACAATAATGGTGATAGTTTCAGGTAGACAGCAAAGGGATTCAGCCATACACATACAAGTGTCCATTCTCCCCCAAACTCCCTTCCCATCCAGGCTGTCACCTAACATTGAGCAGGATTCCATGGGTGGGTGTTTCTGAAACACCCTGCAAAAGTTTTAGGACAGGCACAGGCTGCTGCTCTGTCTTTGGCGTGTGTCCTGAGAATGGCCGCTGTCACTGGCAACTGCTCTTTTGATTTCAGAGATGTGTGGAAACGAGGTCTCCTGAACTAGGTCTGCTCCTAAGCCAGAGATTCTTAGCCTGTGCTCTATCAACTTGGATGGGGAAAAAGAAAAAGTCATGTTGCTATCTCCACTAACCTCTAACTGAAATCTAGTATGTCTCTATATCATGAATGAAGAAAACAAGCCACAGCCGTACGACTGGGACCCGTGACTGCGACCTAGTAAAAGTCCATGTTATGTCACATCAGTTGTTGCAGGCACCTTGAGAAATCATTTCAATACTTGGAAATTTCAATAGTTCTTGGAGCCACGGCTAAATCTTATAGTTTGATGTATTCATAAAGCAGCAGTCTTGTACTATACCACACATTTGGTTTTAAAAATATTTTGATCACTGTGCTAATACTGAATTAACTATATTTCAATATAATTTGTTTCCTTTGAATTTCTATGGGTTTTATTTCATACATTCAAAAAGCATTCTCCCGAAAGGGGAACTTAGGTGAAGAAGCCCTGCTTTAGGCCATGAAAAAAGACAAAGCTGGTTCAGACAAGAGGCGGGGCTGGAGGGTTACACAGGAAATGATCCTGTGGCAAGTCATCTAAGATGTCCCTCCCATCCCAGGGCTGAGATGGATGCTCAGACCTGGGAACTGTCCAGTAGACCCTCATCAGGCCGATGACTTCATTCATGACACTGGATCTCTGAACAAAGACACATGGGACAGTGAGAAGGTTTTAATAATTCAGTCATTTCATCTCAGACACTGCTATCAGGTGACCCCTGGGGGAGCAAAGACCTCTCTGTGTCATATGTTTGGGCCCCAGAGACAGTCAGAAAGCAGGAAAGCGTGCTTCTGTTCATGACACTTTTTCTTGCCTCATTTAAGATAGAATGGAAATTTCTTACAATAAAATAAGCATAGGCAGGAGGTTAGGGGGGCCATCTTAACCACAAGGTCTGTTCAATTTGCAGGGACAAAGCTAGAATGGATTGTACATCACAGAATCTGGAAGTGCATTTCAGTGAGCAGAACCAGCCCATTTGTGGCTCATTCATTTGCTGACATTTTTAACATGACTTTGTAGTCTACTTGTACATAGACTGCACACAAAAAGAAGTAGAACACTTGTCCTATGAACGGCTTCACAGCATTTAAAACCCTGTGGATTTGCACTTCTGTGAACAAGCCTATTACAACTACACTAGGAGGGGCATGCCTGACAGGTGATGCTCACAGACCAAGAAAGTCACGTGCTGTGGAGTTTACAGAAGGTGCTGAATCAAAATACCATGAACGATACCACCCAAGAGCCATTTTAAAAAATTGCACCGATGGCCTCAAGAAAATGCAAGACAGGCAAACAGCAAAACTTCTCCCTCTAAAGAGTAGAACGAGCTTGCAGGACGCCTGGTCCTTGGGGTGCTTGTGTGCTAAGTCCCTTCAGTCGTGTCCGACTCTTTGCGACCCCGTGGACTGTAGCCCGCCAGGCTCCTCTGTCCGTGGGATTCTCTGGCCCACTGGAGTGGGTTGCCATGCCCTCCTCCAGGGGATCTTCCCAACCCAGGGATGGAACCTGTGTCTCTTACATCTCCTGCATTGGCAGGCAGGTTCTTCACCACTAGCACCACCTGGGAAACCCAATGGTTCTTGATAATTCAATTCAGGTCAGGCCAGGTGGAGTTCAGCAGCTGAGTAGGCTGGCACATACCTCTGTGTACTCTTTGTAGCTCCGGTTGATCTCTGACAGGCTCTCGCGGGCAGCTTTGCTGGCAGGGGATGTTGCAAAGGCTTGCTTCATTTTACTGGCACCATCTTGGAGGCGTCTTTGGATACAATAAGCTTCATAGAGTTCATCTACCTGCCAGAATCAAAACAAAACAAGAACATGATCAATATTTATCACACTTGAAGGAAGGGATACTGACCATTGCTAAGAGTTCAAGATGCTTTATGTTTCTGAACTCAAAAGGAGACTCTTGTAGATAGATGTGCCATCCTTTCTAGACAGACCCATCATTTCTGTTTTAGCCACTAAGATCCATTTTCTATTTCAAACCGATTTTACTCTGAGCTTTCTTTTCAAATGGCATGAAAGGAAAATGAACTTAACATTGGTGGACTGAGTGAGATAAGGTTTAGATAATGAAGACAGGACTCTTACACAAGGAACAAACACTGGAAGAGTGTGTACAGTATCACACTGATGTGAAGACTTTGCATATACTGGGCTATTATCACTTTATTTTAAGAGAGAGTGTGACCAGTTGATATTCACGCATCCAGATTTAGAATTCTTTTTAAAAAGAACTTGAGACTGTTTATTGAAAATGGTTTTTGTAAAGATGTGGCTCATCAAAAGACAGAAAACAATGGTAAGTTATTCTCAAAATTAGAGTGAAGCATGATTGTCAAAACTTATCAAACTGAACATAACAACTGTGACATTTTTGGCATGTAAATTACATCACAATTAAAAACATAAATGCGAGGAATGGAAATGAACATTTCTCTGTAACACCTCTATGCCTAGGCTTTTAAATAATAATATACTCTTTGCAAGTGGTTATTGATCATACTTATTAGATAAGCCTGACAGTCACTTAGTACTTCTCAGGTAGTGATTCTCAATCAATCCAGGGTGATTGTGATATTCAAGGGACATCTGGCAACATTTGGAGACATTTTCCAATGTCACAACTGGGAGGTGCTGCTCGCATCTAATGGGTAGAGGCCAGGGATGCTGCTAAACATTACAGAGGACAGCCCCCTACAACAAAGAATTATCCCCAAATGTCAACAGTACCTACGCAGAGAAAACCTAAAGTTATTCCTGATATTTATCTCTACAGTCTCTTGGAATATTTTCAATTATCAATATACCAATCTCAGTTAACTATAGGCATTTTCAGGCAGATTAAAAAGCATGATATCACTAGATGTTCTATTTTCTGGGAGATAGTTATCGACCCAGGACTACTTGAATTTTTCATTTCAGTACAAATTTTGTTCTCTCTAAAAGGAGGCTATAAGCTGTGGATTCAGAAGAAGGTGGAGATGAATATGATGGATTTCAGGGTTTACGATTCCCCTTTTGTCCTGAAGGCAAACTTTTGGCTGATCACTAAAAAGCATTATTACTACTACCTGTTAATGGTATAATTTCCATAGTTGCTCTCTATCTACAGATGTCAGTGATGCTTAGCTGAGTACATGAATGTTAAAGAGACTGAAGATGATTCTCTTGAGTAAAGGATTCTTTGTTGCTATTCGACAATTCACTCTACTTTTCTGAAAGGAATAGTCAAAACTCTGGAAGGAACAACAGTCTTTCATCTTTGGGGTTGGTGGATTTGTCCCTGAATAAGAGGGAGGTATAGGACCCAAGGGATGGTGGCATATCTGCTGATAAGATCCTTTGGCTGGTGACTGGCATTGAGGGTGGTTTCCATACATTCAAACTAAGACTCACTTGGTAAGCTTGTTAAAATGTTGATGCTCAGGCCTCACTTTGAGATGCTGATTTAGTAGGTTAGGGATGGGCAAGGAGTTTGAAAATTTAAATAAACAGTGCAGACTGTCTGATGTGGCTGGTCCCCTGGAGACTCAGAAACACAGGAGCCGATACCTCTTCTAATGCAGGCCTGGCTGCCTGACCTGTGTGGCCTCCTGGGGGACTGGCCCTTCAACATCTTTTCCAAAGTCACTGAGACTATAATCCTCTCAATAATGAAACTGCTCACTGGACCACTGGTATAGCCCTAATGATTAGTATACGACTTTGCATTTAAAGAACAGTTTATTCTTGTTTTCATTTATTTTTTAAATACCTTATTTTTATTTATTTTTAATTTTTATTTTATATAGGAGTATCACTGATTAACAATGTTAGTTTCAGGTATACAGCAAAGTGATTCATTATACACGTTTATTTTCATTTAAATATTAGTCCATCCTAGCCAAATGGAGTTAACCTTTCACATAAAGGATAACTAAGCAGGGGTTTAGTTATCTTTGGGGTTGGTGGATTTAGCTGGTTGCACTCGCCCAAGCAGAAACTGGCCCAGCTGTAGGTAAGAATTTGTCTTACCTATAAGTTAGCAGTGTGTGTGTGTGTGTGTGTGTGTGTGAGAGTCGCTCAGTCATGTCTGACTCTTTGTGACCCCACAGACTGTAGCCCGCCAGGCTCCTCTGACCGTGGGATTCTCCAGGCAAGAATACTGGAGTGGATTGCCTTAACCTTCTCCAGAGGATCTTCCCAACCCAGGGATCAAACCCTGGTCTCCTGTATTGCAGGCAGATTCTTTACCATTTGAGCTACAGGGAAGTCCTATAAGTTAGAATTGGCTCTCATCAAATAAATGGAGTCAATAAAATGTAACTTGTAAGGATTTGTTAGGAATCCATGCATAAGATGCCACAGATAGGGGGTTACTAACCTTTAATAACCACTAAGATTGTTATATCTTACAATGATGGATATAAGATGGATAGATACACTTTTTCCTAATACTAATTCTGTTTTCTTGCTATTTTCCCAACTAAGCAGAGTAGTTTCAAGGCTCGCCTGCCACATCAATATCTTCTAATGGATGTCATTGTCTTACTTATTGAGTTGAACAATAGGAGCAATTTCAGTTACCAAGGTAATAAATACCTTTCAAAGTAAGGATGTACAAGGGCACTATCATATGTTTACAAACATATAAATCATCATAGAATTCTAAACTGGAAAGGATTCTTAGGATCATCTAGATTGACTACGTGCCAACTCCAGGCTCACTACACAGAGTGGGAAGTCAAGGTTCACCTAGATGATACAGCCCAGTGAGTATGTCGCAGAGAATGGAAGTAAAACTTCTGACTCCTAGTAGGGAGAATAGCTAAAACCTCCAGTCTCCACACTTGGAAGATGAGAGGGTGCCTCTGATGGGCGCAGATGAGAACAGGAATTGCTGCTAGTGTTGATTCAGCTGCCCTCCAAACGAAATTGTTTCTAGGTTATGCCAATATTGCCGACAGTGTCCAGAGTGACGGGGATAATCCCACTCCATGCTAGGGTGGTGGGACCATCAGTCAACTATTTGTAGGGTTCAGAGCTGGATATCAGGGACCCTGACAAACTGGAGAACACAGAGGGAAACAGTGAGGATGAAAAGGAACTTGGAAACCAAGCCATGTGAAGAAGAGTGGAAGAAACTTAAGTGAGCATGAGAAAGATTGAGGGAGCTATACTGCAGCTGTGGTTAAGTATTTTAAAGGCCTTGATAAAGAAGATTATGGGGGTTCCTTCTTTATCAAGGAAGGATACGGAACTTTGTTGTATGTGGGACCCAAGTGTAAAGTTAAGCAAGTGTGAAGATCTTTGCAGGGTCAGTCTGGTGCAATCTTATCTCTGACCAGACCACACTGAGGCTGGATTCTACACTAGTCACTGGGCACATGCACAGGAAGCACTTACTAAGTATATGTTGAGCTGAAGCAGAGTAAAAAATGTGCTAGATCATCAGGCTCTCCATTCTTATTTTTTTCCTCCAGCTTTACTGCCTGTTGGAGGATTCAACTGCTAATTAGGCTTTGAATCAATTGGATAAGAAGTTCTCCATGGACTAGACGCTACGTTCAGGCCAAAGGTATACTGATTAGTGACCGAGAACTGAAAAACAGGCAAAGACAAGAGGAACGTCAATTACCTTACTGATGTGAAACTCCAGGCGTCTCATGTATCTTTCGATCGTTTTAATTTGCTGGAATTAAAAGAAGAAGTTTGAAAAAGTACAGACATTTACAGTTTCACTGATTAGACATGTGTAGCTATTTATTAAAGATTTTTATTTTACAACTTTCTGTATTTATTTTTGGCTGTGCTGGGTCTTCGCTGCTGCCTGGACTTTCCCCTAGTTGCAGGAAGTGGGGGCTGTTCTCTAGTTGTGGTGCACGGGCTTCTCATCGCGGTGGCTTCTCGTTGCAGTGCATGGGCTCTAGGATACGCAGGCTTCAGTAGCCGCAGTTCCCAGGCTTTGCAGCACAAGCTCAACATCTGTGGTGCACAGACTTAGTTGCTCCACCGCATGTGGGATCTTTCTGGACCAGGGATCCCAGGGATGGAACTTGTGCCCCTGCATTGGCAGGTGGATCCTTTACCACTGAGCCACCAGGGAAGCCCTGTGTGGCTATCTTTATTATCTCATACTCAAAAATGCCAGAAACTGTTCACTAGTTCCCCTTTCCTTCTATCTCTGTTACTACTTTAAAAGATTCTCTAGTATCAACTTAGACAATATTTTTAAAAAATACTGAATACATACGCTGAAAGATGAACTTCAGCAAGCTTTTAGAATCCTTATGTTTAACATCAAAGGAGGCCAAACAAATGGAATTTCCTGGATTTCTGGCAGGACAGTATCATATTGGAGCATACTTAAATTCCTTCATAAAGACATTTTATCAGTTCAAAGATGAACTCACCCCCATTTTAATGTTTCTGAAATTGGGGTGCATTTTACAACTGCTGCTGTCTGTGCCTGCTTCAAGATAATCACAGTTGGTTACGTGTCACCTCTTCCATTTGAGTTATAAATATTAAACTTAATTACCCTTTAAAATATTTGCAAACAGTGGATTCAGCATCAAAGGTCTCAAATATACAGAAAGGCATGGAAAGAGACAGCATTGTATATAACTTTAAAAAAATACGTACATTTAAAATAGGTCTAAGAGAGTTTGTCACTAAATATAAAATACACATTCTCAGTGAAAAGAAAGAAATGTGCCATAGTTTAACTGGAATCACTCTTTTTCTTAGTGGCACATAAGATAATGATTTTCTAATCAAAGACGTCTTCCATTTGATGAAATATGATAGTTCCCATTTGGAGAGAACACAGGTATGGACCTTTAAACCCTTGGAAAATTCTTAAACTTATCAGCACACGGAGAAGCCCTGAAACCAGATGGCATTTTTACAAAACGGACCTTAAACATATTATTGAGTCTGTAGATCATAGTATTTACATCATCCTCATTAGATAAATGCATGAACTCTCTCTAGGACCTTAACTGGATCTAAGAGGAGATCGCTGACTTCTCAAAGATGAAGGGTTTTTTCCCCCAGCAATGCCCCAAACACAGAACAATAACTTACCTTGTCTAGGTCATATAGCACACCCTAAAATTAAAAAAAAAACAAAAAACAATATCCAGGTTAAAACACATTTCCCTCAAAACCGTTACTGACATGAATCGAAGAGTTTTGTCTGCATTTCTGCATTATCAGTGAAATAATGATCAGCCATAAAATGTTCTGTTGGACTTTTTACATTTGCTTTAAAAGAGCAAAAATCTGGGTTATTTTAAACATCACTAAGAATATTTTTAAGAGCTAGTATTTATTTATATTCTGTTGTCTCCAGAACCCTGCCCAGTCCTCGCTGCCCCCTGGGAGCTGTAAAACGTTCACTTGCTTTGGGCTCTCCTCTCTTACATAGTGAGGGGCACAGAAATTCATCTTCACTTAAAATTTTTTTTTTTAAATATTAACATGAAAAATAGCAGTGATTAAAAAAAAAAAGAAAAATAGCAGTGATATATGTGTTAAAAAAAGACTTGCCTTCCTGTTTAAACACATAAAAATTGATATTTAAGAAGAGTCCTTGAGAGTGGTGACAGGCTTTCCACAAATTGTCTTTAAAGCATGTTTATTCCTGGGTCACAATATCATAGGAGCATCAGTACACTAAGCCCACAGCCCCCAACAGAAGGGATTTTATGGAACACTTGGTCCCGCTGGAAGCTCCTCCATCCACACACCATTGTTCTCCAAAGAGGAACATTTGTTGCGGTTGAGGACTGTCAAGGACATTCAAAAGCTCTGAAGGCCACTCCACAGTGAGTTCCACATAAATGGGAGCACTTTATCCTTTAATATCACTAGAATATAAAACCTCAACTTTCTATGAAGAATTTAACCTCTACCCAGCTTCTCTGTCCATGGATTTCTCCAGGCAAGAGTACTGGAGTGGCTGCCATTTCCTTCTCCAAGGGACCTTCCCAACTCAGGGATCGAACCTGGGTCTCCTGCATTGCGTGCAGATTCTTCACCAACTGAGTCACTAGGGAAGCCCCTGACCCTGCATATTTCAGGCTTTGCAGGACGACAACATACATTTTAGCACATCTTTTAAAAAAGATAACAGCTATTCATGTATATCTGTACCTTGTGTATGTAGACTTTCCCCGGGCTTTCTGATGCCTTGCGACATTAAGGCATAATATCATTTAGGACTTAACAGAATCATTTAAAATCATTAGAAACACCTCCTCAAGCAGAGAATCCCTCACAGATTCATCAGAATAGAGGTAACTTGTAAGAATCTCCAACAATACCATGTGTAGTTGAAATGGCTCAAGGACTCCTCCGATTTCTCCTAACAATGGCCTCTTGAGCTTCCTTCCCCTTTCTGATATCACTCACCTATTACTTTTTTAAAAACTGAGATAAAACAAAAGTTCTGGGCTCTAAATTCCAACACTAAAAATATGGTGGTGTTGTTGTTCAGTGGCTAAGTTGTGTCTGACTCTTTGTGACCCCATGAACTGCAGCACGCCAGGCTTCCCAGTTCATCACTATCTCCCGGAGGAAAATCCCAACTTTTCATTTCCTTATATTATTTGGGAGGAGGGGTATAGGGAGTTTATTTTTAAGTATTTTTTTCCTGATTACAAAGTTTGTCTGTGTAAATATGCTTGGAAAATACTGGAACATATTAAGAATAAAGCATTAAAATACACAGCCAGAAGCAGATGGTACTCTGCCCCTTGGATCTGCTTTTCTTGAAGCTTCTTCCTCATCCTATGCCTGTCAGTAAGATAAGTTACTTAGCAGCGCCTCCTCTCCCACCCCAAAACCCCACTGTGTTAACATCTTAATGATTAGTACCTACCAGGCGAGAGTTCCTTCTCATATCTTTTAACTGAGTCGTCAGCTTGTCCAGCTCTGTCTGGTGACCCTCCAGATACTCACTGTAAAGATAAGAGAGATGTGATCATGAACTCCATGACCAATGAGTGGCCTTGGTGCTGATGCTGACCTGAACAGGGGGATTAAGAACCTGAACCTTACTCCGTGGAGTGCAGAGCTGGTGAGGGAGAGGCTCTGCATTTTTCCAAACTTTCCACACTTTGAAAGCTCCAGCAGTTGCCTCTGATACTATCCAGATGGTCTAAAATGAGAACCCCATGAGGCTGGCAGTGCAGGAAAGCAAAACCAATGAAGAGGGAGGGGTGAGTACTGTGGAGTCAGTCTTGGGTCTGGGCTCACGGAATCCCATCTAAGTTCCACATGACATTGACTGTACGCATCTCACCACACACTAGGGAAGTTTTATTCTGGACAGACCATTACTATAATATACTTGGGAAGGTTTTCAAACCCTTCTTTAGCAGTCTCTAGGACAGATATGCCTATCTACCATTGTTGAAGTGAAATCCAATGCCAAGTTAAATATAAATATACTACTTTTTCAGGCTTTTTTCAATGTTTGGCTATGATGGAAACCGACAGAGTTCATTATCTTTTGGACTCATTTAAGGTTTCTTCAATTATGGTGCAATCACGCTACAGAAATAGACATTCTAAAATTATCTCACAAGACTAGCTTCTCTGACCCTCCTGAGGATTTTAGAAAGGAAAAAGGTTTCAATGTATCATTAGGTTTGATGTTCTTACTCAAGTCCATTTTTCAAAGCCCTGTAGACCTCTTCCACCCTTTTAGGCTGAGGCTCTTTGGGAGGGCTGCTGTTTTTGTGTCCTAAATTGTGCATTTTCTTCAGTTTGGCCTGAGGCTTCTTGAGAGCGGAGGAATTTTCAATGAAGGAGTTACATCTATGGAAAGAGAAAAGAAAAGCCGAAATGGTTTGAGTCTCTGGCGGCCAAAGTGATCTGATCAAAGAAATGCCTTTTAATCATCTTGGGTTTGCATTAGTGTCTTTTGGGGTAGGTAACATTCCCTTGCATATTAATAGATCTGAGCCATCCTACATTTGGTTTTGTGGTATTAGATTTAACTGCTGAAATCTGGAAGTTTGGCTGGGCAGTGGCTACCCAGAGTCAAAGCCTGGCTGTAGGTAATGTACACTCTGAATGAAAGCATGTCACATCACTGAATCCTCATGGGAAGCCGAGGACACACACTTCTAGGTAGAAATAATGAACAGGCAGAAGGATATAATCCAGCTAGAAAGATATGTTCACCATGTGACATCAGGTGTAAGCGTCTACTGAATTTGACTGGGGGGCTTCCCTGGTGGCTCATTGGTAAGGCGTCTCCCTGCCAATGCAGGAGACATGGGTTTGATCCCTGATCCAGGAAGATCCCGCATGCTGAGGAGTAACTAAGCCCATACTCCATGCCCTAGAGCCCATGCTCCACAACAAGAGAAGCCACTGCAATGAAAAGCCTGAGCACTGCAACTAAAGAACAGCCCCTGCTCGCTGCAACTAGAAAAAGCACACCAACAAAGAGTCAGCACAGCCAAACGTAGATAAATAAATAAAATTATAGAAAGAAGGCAAATTCGACTGAGATGTGAATGGATACTTCTTAAATAAAGGGTCGGAGCATGACAAAGGGCTAATTCTGTAGGCAAGCACACCTTATTTTATTGCACTTCAAAGATAACTGTGTTTTTTCACAAATTGAAGATGTGCAGCAGTCCTGTGTTGTTAGATGATGGTTAGCATTTTTTACCGATAAAGTATTTAATTACGGTATGTCCATTTTTTTTTTTAGACATAATGTTATTATACAGTTAATAGACTATAGTGTAGTATAAACATAACCTTTATATGCGCTGGAAAACCAAAAAACTTATGTGACCCGCTTTATGATGATATTTGCTTTACTGCAGTGGTCTGGAATCAAACCTGCAGTATCTCTGAGGATAGATTTTTTTAAAAGTTTTATTTATTATTTATTTACTTATTGACTGCACTGTGAGGCTTGCAGGATCTTAGTTCCTTGATGAGGGATCGAACCCAGGTCTCAGCAGTGAAAGCACTGAGTCCTAACCACTGGACTACCAGGGAATCCCCTTAAGCTTTATTTTATGGAATAAATTTTGTTTTGGTATAACATGAAATGCAAAATCTCTATTAGTGGCAGGCAGGCAGCCTACAGTGGTAAGATGGACACCTGGTAACTTAACCCCAAACTACAGGTCTGATTAGGAAGCTAAGAGGCCAGTCTACTCACTGACCCAGATGTCAAGTGGAAAGCCATGACTTCTGGCTGCAGCAGGTGTGCCCCTTCCAGGTAAATTCTTAGTTACTCTCCTCTGCCATCACTGTGTGTACCAAAGGGGACAATGTGTGTCAAAACACATAAACCCTCTAAGAATGCAAGACCTTTATCATGTCAGAAAACCTGAGGACCAACTTTATTCCATGTTACTTATTTCACTACCTGTCTTTTCTTTCTTGAGTTCCCCTAGGTTCTCTTTTAAATGAGAGGAGATACTGGGGAAAGTGAAGACTAACTTTCCCAAGCCTGTGTCTGAATGACATCTGCTCCCCAGAGTCAGTCTGCAGAGGCAGTCTTTATCCACTGCATAACTTCTTACCAAAAATAATCCTCCAACTACAAATACAATGCAAATTCCCCAAATACAATGGAAATGTGCTTCAAAAAGGGGTATGGGGGTGATTTCAAACTTTATTACAAAGCTACAGTAATCAAAACAGTCTGGCATGGGTCAGACTGTGACCAGTGAATAGAGATCAATCAATACAATGAATATAATAGAGATCAATGAATTGATCTGGAAACAGATCAATGAATACAGAGCCCAGAAATAAACCCTCCCATATATGGTCAATTAATTTATAACAGAGGAGTCAAGAATATACAGTGGGGGAAAGACAGTCTTTTTAATAAATAGTGCTGGAGAAACTGGACAGCTACATGTAGAAGAATGAAACTGGACCCTCTCTTACACCATATAAAAAAGTTAACTCAAAATGGATTAAAGACTTGAATGTAAGACCTGAAGCCATAAAACTCCTAAAATAAAACATGGGCAGTAAACTCCTTGACACAGGTCTTGGCTGTGACTTTTTGAATCATACACCAAAAGCAAAAGCAACCAAAGCAAAAATATACAAGGAAAACTACATCAAACTAAAAAAAATGAAAAGCTTCTACAAAGCAAAGGAAACCATCAACAAAATAAAAAGGAATACTATTCAGCCATAAACAACAGTGAAATCTTGCCATTTGTGATAACATAGAAGGACCTTGAGGGCATCATACTTAAGGAAGTTAGTCAGATAAATGTACAGTCTGAAAGAAAAAAGAAAAAAAACAAGCTTGTAGATATAGAGAACCAGCTGGTGGCTGTCAGAGGCAGGGATTGAAGGCTAGGTAGGAGAAACAGGTGAAGGGGGTCAAAAGGTGAAAAGAAAAAAAAGAAGAATTTAAATTGCCAGGAAAAGACTACCATAGATGGTGCTGCAATGGGTATATAAAGAACCTTTACTATTCTGTAAGAAAATGTGAAAATGTCCACCCTCAAAATAGGCAATGGATGTAAATGAACTGGTTATTCCCAAAGTAAAGACAAAAGACAAGCAAACTTATGAAAACACATTTAACCTCAATTAAGGATGATCTAAAAGACTGAGAAAGATTTTTAGAAAATGCTCAGTATCAGCAGACGTGTGGATAAAGGCAAATCTGTTGTTACTGGTTAGAGGATAAATGGGCTCAAATGTTTGGAGGCACTTTAGCAACAGGTATCAAAAGATCTGAAAAACATGGAGTGGGGGTGGAGTGGGGGTAGGGAGAGCTACGCACACATTGCTAACTTGTCCTAAATCTTCAGCCATCTTCTTTGCAGGAGCAATTCTTAAATGATAGAAATTTGGGGAACATTACATCTTTTTCATGAAAGAGATTAAAGTAGCACAGGTGTGTGTTTTGACCAGGTCACATGGACGTGGACCTTGTTCAGAGCATCAGGGTTCGCATCCCTCTCAAGCTGTGTCCCAGGAGAGAACCACACATGACTTACCTGGATCGCCGCTCCTGAAGGCCACTGAACCCCGCAAAGGACTGGCTCCTGATGATCCCATTGGGCCCTCCAGGCGAGAAGGACTGGGATCCTACCAACATGATTTCTGGGAGTCTGGCTGGTAGTCCTGTAAGACAATGGAAAGATTAAGGCAAATAACAGGCAGGTTCAAACAGAAAACATGCTAAGCCTGTCAAGGATAATAGGAGGTGACATGGGGTAAGGTGAGTCATGAGGCTGTTAGATGCTTGTAAGACTTCTTTCCTATGACATGTTCTTTTAAACCCAAAGGGTTCAGTTCTTAGGTAAAGAAACGCATGAAGACATAAATAAATATAAATTAGACACCACTATCAGTTACTTTAGGGTTCCTTCAGGGATTATTTTTTTTAAACAAGGTTCAACCGTACCTTCCAAATACATGAAAACTCTGGACTGTTTCCCTCCATTTAGGACAGCACTAACAACAGCAGAAGCACACAAACAGGCCAAGTCAAGTTTCAGGCAGGCTCTGTGTCACATTCAAAACGCGGCTCAGTCTTAGGGTGGAATTCTACACTTGGAAGTCACAAGGCAAAAAACACTAGGTTTCCTGAGAGATGAACTTACTTAAACTTGTTCTCCCTTTTTCTATACTTAAGTATATTTTGAAAGATCAGATGGTGCTGCTATTGTGGCAGTGAGGAAAAAAAAGACGCGCACAGGGAGTGCTCACAAGAGTAGTGATAACCTAGATTATGATAAGAACCCATGAGAAGAGGCAAGGAAGGTAAATGGGAAAATATAGCAGGAAGCACATGCCCCGTTTCAGTCACCAGCTCGCCTTTTGTAAAGACTTGGCACCGCTGACTAAGATGTGTTGTCAAAACACAACTTCAGGTGCTTCCCTGGTGGTCCAGTGGCTAAGACTGTAGAGCTCCCAATGCAGGGGACACAGGTTCAATTCCTGGTCAGGGAACTAGATCCCAAGTGATGCAACTAAGAGTCTCAATGCCGTAGCTAAAGATCCCGCACATCGTAATGAAGATCAAAGATCCCATGTGCCCCAGTTGAGACCCAGCGCAGCCAAATAAATAACAGAGAAATAAATATTTAATAAAAAAAAAACAAAACTTAAGCTGGACAGAAGCCTAAGATTAGTTTCCCCAAAGGACTGCCCTAGAACAGTTAGGTAATTCTATTCTTTTATATCAGGAAGAGTCAAAGCACATACCATTGTTTTAGCAGGTAACCTCAGTCCACAGAGGGGGACGGGCCAGCAGGAGGAAAGAGACACAGCCACTGTCCAGGCTAAAGACTTCCAAAGTGGGCAGACACCAACAGCATCAATAGTTGCCCTTAAAAAACCCAGCAAACAAGCAAGCAAAGCTGAAAAATAGCAGCAAAACACCCCTGTGGTCCATCTAAACGTGATGGAAAAGCCAATTTCACTGAGACCGGCTCAGAGCTCTTGGAAGCAGCTCAGTCATAGGCGGAGGTCTGAATGAGTTGCTTCCCCAGAGAGAAAAGAACAAACAGCCCCTTCCCCATGAGGCTGCAGGCTCCTAAACCCCCTCCTCCCCACCCACCGAGGAGAAAGCAGCTCTGGGTTGCATGCATTCTTGCATGCACACTAGCGCTGACTCACTTGGCAAGAGGCTTTGCAGTGAGCAACAGGTTGCTCTTTGATCTGGGTGGGACAGGCATCCCACCCATTCCAGCTAGGGATGGGGGCAGGGAGGCTGAAATTTGGGAGCATTCTCTAGAATTCTTAAAGCCATGATGTAGAAGTATGCACATTCAGTAATATTAATATCTAATGCATGAATGGCAGGACAAAATGTAGTGCAAATAGATTCTTTCTGATTGCTTCTGTCCACCCCCAACATTCAAAAATAACCATGATTTATACATAAATCCTTAATAAGGTCCTCCTAAGTGTTCTTTGTTGCTTACCAAGAAGTCTGTCCAATTTTCATTAAAAACACCTTCTTAGGTTCATAAAGCAGGCCTGTGCTATCTTTGCATCACATGTAAATGTAGCAAATATCAAGAAAATGTAGTAAATATAAAGAAAAAGGTCCAGAAAATTTAATAAATATCAGGAAAACATGTTCTTTTTGTACTCAATAATTCTGTTATATAAAATATACCTTAAAGTCTCAATTTGGCAAATTTTGTCAGTTTCATATCTCATTTTGTCAATTATTGTTCAGTAGGTCTGTTGCATCTTGGCAAGCTTTGGTCACAGGGAAAAGACTTAAAAGTGTGTGAAATTTTTTAACTGTGTTATTGTCTTGACTTCCTAGAGATTACTTTTTTAAAAAAAAAGATTTTTTTCTCTTACCCATTGGATCAGTAGTTGCACGGACTCCTAGGTATGCTGATATAACTAATATGGACCTGAGTATTGGGATTTTGAAAAGGACCACAGGTAGTTCTGATGCTCAGCCAAGAAAAGAAAAAAAGGATGATACTGAATTGGTTGAAATTTTCAAACTCAACCAAAGCAATTTGCTGCAATTTCTCAAATACCCAACTTTTAAAAAAGAGTCTTAAATAAGCCTCTCTTTGGAAAGTTTAAATGTTAAATGAATTAAACATTAGAGCTGGATAGTGAAATAATTATCCCCCTTCCCTTTTTTCAGTACCAGGTAAGAAAGCTGCTGCTGCTTCTTTTAAAGAAAAGGATAGTTTTATTGCTTTGCCAGGCAAAGGGAGACACACCAGGCTTCTGCCTCAAAAAACTATGTGTCTCCAGGCACACTTCTTGAGAACAAAAATGTCTGTCTTGGATTCTGAGTTTGTAAATTGCTTCAGGATGTCCTCAGACGCTTTTCATTACAGTTACTTGTTGAATGGATGCCCGCTGGGAACAGGAAGAGGGGTAAGCGGTTTTGTGAATGTTCTGTTTTGCCTATCTGGTCTGCGAAATGATCATTATCTATAAGAGAAGAATTTGGTTGATAGCTGGCTTAGGCTGAGATCCCTATCCTGCCATCAGCTCCCCTAGAGGCTGACTCACTGCCTAAGGAGAGTCATAAAATAAGTTTGAGGGCTTCTGCACAAAGTTAGGCTCTTGAGAAAAAGGAGTAGGTTGAGAAAGGGAAGAGCTGGAGGGATGATGGGTAAGGGTGCACACAAAGCACCCCCTGCCCACACCCCTAACTCTGAAGTGGGGGTGACTATTGGCTACTAGTCTTCCAGCAGCCTCAGCCATTCCCCAGTGACTAGATACTCTGTAACTCCGCTATCATCTTTTTGATGACACCACTCCCACCTCCTGGAGCCTTAAGTCCTCAAGCTGCTCACTGGCTTCCTAGACTCACAGACCTGCTTTCTTCCAGCAAAACTATCCCTAAAGCCACGTACTCATTTTCAGGCTTTAAGGACTCGAAACTGGTTTCTTATCATTTGTATTTTACCAGCAGATGCTTCTTTGAACCAATGCCTTCCCCTAAAGAAAGGGCTGATGTACTAATAGCAATAGAGAATTGCATTATCACTGCTAACAGTGGTGTTGGAAGACAACTGGTAGTATCTTCTATTTAATATGTAAAACACATTTATCCTTCAATATGTCACATCTACTCTTTGCTATCTCCTGTGTAGAAAGACTCAACTTCACAAAAAGTTATATACCGGGAAGTTAATGACAGTCAACAATAGGAGAAAAATGGAAATGATATAAATATTAATCATTATAGGGATGATTAATACATCATGGCATAAGCTGAGCAGTTATAACAATATGCCCACACAGAAAGACCCCCCTCCCTCAGGACAAATTGCAGAACAAATGAGAGTATGATACCAAGAATGCTGAAAACAAAATATAAAATTATGTACATGAATCGAAAAGTTCTGAAAGTATACACAGACAGCCGATGGAGAGGAGGGATTGAGTGGCAGTCAGAAACATTTTAATTTTTCTATATTGTTTGAATTTTTGTAAAGGAAATGGATTTACGGTATGATTGATATGATGCAGAATACTTTCTTGAAACTGCAGACATTTAGAGTTGTCTAGAGTTGGGACTAGAGAGGAGAGAGATCTCACATACAAGAACATATAAGACAACTTTGATGGGTAACAGCTCTATTTATACAGTTGTTTACATCTGTAAGTCCTGTGAAGGAGAAATATGATTTCTGAGATATAAGGTATTAGGTTTCATAAATTCTGATTACACCCGAATAATTCAGATTCCTCAATGAAGTTCCCATGATGAGTTTTGAGTTACAGACCAACTTCTTTATTTTCATCTGAAGGACTTCTAGAGATGGGATTGGACTCCTGGTAGGAGGTACTATACCCAGTACATATTGCTAAGACTCACCAAATACCATGCCTAATAAGCAAGAAATTCCACATAAAATAACACTCTTCTTGGGCTGCTGCTACTTGAAACTTTCCAGCTTTCTAGCTCTAGAAACTAGACATGTTTCTAGTCTCCAAGTTACTGACTTCTCACCTGGTCTTTCTGAAAATGCCAGCAGAACTAACATTCATTTATGTGCATTAAATCCTAGAAAGGTCTTGAACCTTAGGCAAACAGTGAAGCTGCTATGGTTTGTTCCCTACTTTGTTTTGTCCCAGGTGGCCCAGGCTGTTACACCATGTGGCCACCCCTGCCCCACAATTCCCATCACCCCTGGGAAGCACTGACTCTTTCTGGAGGAATCCCAAGCACCTTGACTAAGAGTTGAATGAACCCTACCATTCTGAGCTGAGGCTCCTAGCACAGAAACCAGAAAGCCACAATTGTTTCTCTTCTTGACTTTTCATACAGTGAAAACCGCTGCCTTCTCCCTGGCTATGCAGTGCTAAGATCCAAGTGAACATACAACAGAGTCTTTTGATATAAAATGAGTACAGGATTTCACATGTTCCGATATGACATGGTGATATAAGTACACTGGGCCTCGGTGGGTGTGATGAGCCACTAGCTGGCCTGAAGTTCCTAGTTTGTTTAAATTAGAAGGTAGCTTATCAAATCACCAGGCAATTTGGGAAGAGCACTGAGTCTGGAGATGGCAGGGTCTGGGGAGGGTGGTGTGAGGCAGATAAAAAAGATCAAGGGATCAAGAGGTTCCCCCTTCACCCCACTAGATTTCTTGCCTTGTTTGGACCAGAAATAAAAGGTCCAATACGAGGACAGTTCAGAGGGGGAACTAGCCAGTGCCCTGGAGAAATCAGAGATAACCTGATTCTTAAGAATAAATGAATGAACAATAGAGGTCAACCGTGGAGAGTTGCTTGGAGGACAGGGCAATGAAGGGCATCCATCACAGAGCAGGGCTCTGCAGCAGATTCTAACACGCAGCTCCTGACAGTGCTTCTGGTAGAAATAGCAAAAATGGAAGAAAAATGCTTTGAAAGTTCAGTCCAGGTGACAGTTCCATTTCCCCTTACATTTTTATAAACTGGTATTCTGGTTTATACTTTCTTGTGAATTTGATTAGCCTGAATTAGCAAGCTTCTCTCCCCAGGTGTGAACAATTCCTTTTGGGGACCTTCAAGGTTAGGTGAGACAGGGTGAGCTCCTTTCATCACCTCTCAGGCACGAATCTTCAAATGAATGAGTTCACAGTAGATGTGTTAGAAGCATTGATTAACCATAACTGGACAAAGCAACCAGTCAGGTAGAAAGACTGTTATTATTGATCAAGTTAAGTATACTGAGACTCATGAAAGGAAATAGGAATCATTAGGTTATTTTTAGTTTTCCCAAGCATAAAAGCACTCTGCTGCATTAGGATAATACAGAGAAGTAAAAAGAAGTTAGGGCAGGGATGGGGAGTAAAGAATCATATAGTTTCTATCCACCCAAAGACAACCACCAGCAGAATTTTGGTGCATGCGATTTTCTTCAACACAATAATTTTGAGCATAGCACATACTAAATTGTGTATGCTGCTTTTTCTATCATATTCTTCTTTTTAGAACTATGTTTTATGGTTTATAATTGGCTTTTCTCTTCAACCACTTTTAAGAAGGTACTTAGGAGCTTCCCTGTGGCTCAGACAGTAAAGAATCTGCCTACAGTGCAGGAGACCTGGGTTCAATCCCTGGGTTGGGAAGATCCCCTGGAGAAGGAAATGACACCCACTCCAGTATTCTTGACTGGAGAATTCCATGGACAGAGGAGCCTGGTGGGCCATAATTCACGGGGTTGCAAAGAATCGGACGTGACTGAGTGACTAACACACACTAGGTCGACCCACAATCCAGGTGCTCCTTTGGATGATAAAAGGGATCCACTCAGGCTGCATTACGCTGTTTAGTCACTACGTTGTGTCCAACTCTTTGTGACTACATGGACTGTAGAGTATCTAGCCAAGCTCCTCTGTGCATGGGACTTCTCAGGCAAGAATACTGGAGTGGGTTGTCATTTCCTTCTCCAGGAGATCTTCTCCACCGAGGGGTTGAAACTGTGTCTCCTGCATTGACAAGCAGATTCTTTACCACTGAGCCACCAAGGAAGACCCAGTCTATGTTACAGATGCCTTTTATTTTTTATTTTAAGATATGGTCAAAGGCAAAGTATATCCTTGCAAGAATGATTTCCCTATGGGAAACAAAGGAATAGATTAGCATTCATACATGCTGGAGTTGCAGGACATCAAGCGTTATGAAATTTAAAAAACAGCCACGCAACAGCTGGACATCACTCTCTTCACCCTGGAAGAGTAAGGTTTTTATGGTCTGTTTCCCTTCTTTTTCACTTAGCTGAATTCTCCAATATACAACACAAACAGGTAATTCTGGAAGATCCCCACTATTGACAGAAAATATAAGAGACATCTGTGATTTCAGAACAAAGTAAGAATTTCTTAGTTCTCACTGAAGCATTTCTCATGGGGGGAGAATGTCAACTTAGAAATCAATAGTTGCATAGCTACAAAGCTATACCATCTCCACCTTAGACTGAGACTAATCTTCTGTGATAAGGCAACAGCCAGCACATCAGCTGGTAGGTTGCTGGGGTGACAAGCAGGCAAAAGTAGACAATTCTACAATTAACTTGAGTGTTGGCTTGATGCTAGGGATGTGAACAGGCATACGATCATGAGACAACTTTGGGCAGGTGTGTGTGTGTGTGGAAGTGTTCAAAAAACTGCTGTGATGATTGCAGGACAACTGTATATGTTTCCTGAAACTCACACTATATACCTAAGATGAATTAAATTTATGGTACATGAATTTTACATCAATAAAGCTGTTGGAAAATCTCTATCAGTTTCCAGAAAAAGTCATCACTCCTTCTGCAAGAGGAAATGCCAAGGAATCAGGACTTGAAAATGAAAAGCTCAATTAAGAAGCAGCACCTGTGAGTTGAGTATTTTCATGTTTTGATCCTTTTCCCTATAGGCACCACATAAGACGCAGCATACTGGCCCCGCTGTGCTTTCTGACTCATTTCTTCATGCCCGGGTTGTATTCCTCCACTGCCCGCTCCTAACAATGCCATCCTGTTTATGCTCCCCCACATATTGGTCAAGAGCAAAAGTATAATTCAGCTGTCTGAAAGAGGCATGTGGGCCAGATGTGAATAGCCTGCTATGCTAAATGATTATTTAAGATGAATCCTAAAAATAGGTGTCTGTGTATTATATGGTTGCAAGGTACCTATTACAGAACAGTTGACTAATCTTAAAAAAAAAAACAAGTGGATATATTTAAATCATTGGCTTTTTTTTTTTTTTGTAGTGTTCTGTCTTAAAATAAATCAAGGCAAGGCTAATATTTGCTTCTCAGTTGTCAGCTTCTGTTTACTAACCAAATGATAAATACAAGCACGAGATATTACACTGATTAACTGAGACAAATGATGTGAATGGATGAAAAAACTTACAGAACAACTTTGATGTCAACTTTGATCCCTTGGTTAAGGTGTTGGATGCCTGGAAAGTTTCTATTTTTGCCTTTGTAACTGGTAAGTGGTTGGTAAGGAGGTACTTTGAGGCTATGCAAATATCTTGTTTCTTTAACCTAGAAGTTTTAGCAACCATTGATGATTTTTTGCCCAAATCAATTATCATTATGATGGTGGCAAAACGGTATGCTTTGAACTCAGTCATTGTTTTGTACTGTAAGAGTTTTCTTGAATCCTTTTGTTTTTATTCACTGTCAGGTCTGTTGGGATGGTCTCATGGGTTCTTATTTTATGCAGTGGGTTTGGTCCATTACTACTGTTTGCTGCAAAAGTCAACTGTTTCCTGAAGCATTTTCTGAGCAAATCAACCAGCTCAACCAGAGGAATCTTGCCGCGTGAGCCACAAAATTTCCAGTATTTTTGGTTGCACTTCTATCTTATCTATTTATTTATTGTTTTCAAAGTTTGGTGTTTATTTAACTGATTTTTTAAATTACTTTTTATTGGTGTGTAGTTGAATTGATTTATAGTTAATTTACAATGTTGCATTTCAGGTACGTAGCAAAGTGAATCAGTTATACATATATATGTATATACATATATATATGTATACACATATATGTAATATATTCACTCTTTTTTAGATTCTATTCCCATGTAGGTCATTTCAAAGTACTGAGTTCAGTTTTCTGTGCTATACAGTAGGTTCTTATTGTTATCTATTTTATATATCAGTTCAGTTCAGTGGCTGAGTCATGTATGACTCTTTGCGATCCCATGGACTTCAGCACGCCAGGCCTCCCTGTCCATCACCAACTCCTGGAGTTTACCCAAACTCATGTCCATTGAGTCAGTGATGCCATCCAGCCATCTCATTCTCTGTCGTCCCCTTCTCCTGCCTTCAATCTTTCCCAGCATCAGGGTCTTTTCAAATGAGCCAGTTCTTCGCATCAGGTGGCCAAAGTATTGGAGTTTCAGCTTCAACATCAGTCCTTCCAAAGAACACTCAGGACTGATCTCCTTTAGGATGGACTGGCTGGATCTCCTTACAGTCCAAGGGACTCTCAAGAGTCTTCTCTAACATCACAGTTCAAAAGCATCAATTCTCAGTGCTCAGCTTTCTTCACAGTCCAACTCTCACATCCATCCATGACCACTGGAAAAACCATAGCCTTGACTAGACGGACCTTTGTTGGCAAAGTAATGTCTCTGCTCTTTAACATGCTATCTAGGTTGGTCGTAACTTTTATGTCCAGGTTCTAGGCTGGTCATACTTTTATATACAGTAGTATGTATATGTCAATTCTAATCTCCCAATTTACCCCTCCCCCTTTTTCCCCCTCAGTAATCATACGTTTTGTACATCCGTGACTCTATTTCTGACAAAACTTCCAATTATTGATGGGAATTAACATACTCAGGGACTCAGTGTTTTATAATTATTTCCCTGACTGTTTCATCTCTTTTAACAAGCTACAGACTTCTTAAGCATAGGTACCATCTGTCTGTACCAACTTCTTTGATGCTCAGGGTAGGATAGAAAAGCATTGTCTCTGGAGCCAGGTAACCCAGGTTTCACTCAAGTTCTCTCTGAGCTCCAATTTTTCTTGTCAATAAAATGAGGATAATAAGACCTAAGTCACCAAAGCTGTTGCAAGGAGAAAATGAGATAACATATGTAAAAATCTTAGTGTGGAATAATGGTTTCTTTTCTACTATCAATATCTAGAATGAGCCCTTGGAAGACACATCTGACTTTTATCCATCAAATAGAATGCACTAATTATAATACCATACATACTTTTTAGGTATTAGTTGCTTGGTTGTGTCCAACTCTTTGCAACCCCATGGACTGTTGTCCGCCAGGCTCCTCTGCCCGTGAAATTCTCCAGGCAAGAACACTGGAGTGGGTTGCCATTCCCTTCTCCAAGGGATCTTTCCCACTCAGGGATCGAACCTGGGTCTCCTACACTGCAGGGGGTTTCTTTACTGACTGAGCCACCATGGAAGCCAAAAGAAATATATAGAAATAAAGTAATTTGATATTACTGCTCCTCTCTTTCTTTCTCTTTTATTCCCCCATCAAACCAATGAGAGCAGAGCACTGTGAAGCTATTTTCAGCATCTTGCAGAACCATTTGAAGAGTAAAGAAGAAACGTTAACTGCATGTCTACTCACTGGAAGGAACAGTCAGTTGTAAGAACTTCTATATAATTGACACCATTTCAGCCTGAGGAAAATGAAAACCCCATCTCTTCTTCCATTCTGGTGGATTAAATAAACACAGAGAGAAGCAGCTGGCCTCACAACAATTAGAAGAGAAATGATTCAGGACCTAAAACTCGCTTAAATGTCAAGGGAGGTTGAATGGATTTTGACTAATGTTGTCATAACTCATTTTAAAATGCAAAGTCTAAAACACTCAGAGACCCTCATTTGGTGCAAAGTAGACATCAAAACAGGACCAACTGTTTCCTGGTTCGAAGGAGAAAACATTTTGTGCTTAAATGAAGCTTGAAGCTATTAGCAATAAGAAGTCAATTTACTAATTAAAAAAAAAACACAGTAAAAACCGTGCACATCAAAAGGGGAAATTTCTTGGAAACACTGTCCTCATAGACAGCTTGGCTGATCCTGCTGAGAAAAAAATCCACCCACCACAAACCCTCATTATTTGATCATCAGATTCAAAAACAACGCTCCAGCATGAAGGAAATGGCCCCATGCTTGGTGTTATCAGCTCCTCTAGGCTTTTCTTGCACGTAGCCTGTTTACCCCTAGAGCTTGGCAACTCATTTCTAGCTAATGGTGGCTGTTGCTTCTTTACTTCAAAATAGCATCAAGATGGTACTAACATCTTCTGCTGTTATTTGACTTTACTAAAATTACCATTTTTTACAGGGTTTTTTTTTTTTTTTTAATTGGCTTTACTTTTTAAAGCAGTTTTAGGATCAGAGCAAAATTGAGCAGAGGGTACAGAAATTTTCTATATACTCCCTGCCCCTATGTATGCACAGTCTTCCCTACTATCAACCCCCACCAGAGTGCTACATTTGCTACAGTCAATGAACCCACACTGTCACATCACCATCATCCAAAGTCTGTAATTTTCATTAGGAGCCATTCTTGGTCTTATACATCCTATGAGTTTGGGAATATGTGTAACGACTTGTCCACCATTAGAGCGTAGGGAAGCAAAATTTCCCATCTCTGAATGTGTCTATTTTGCGTGTGGATTAATTACGCTGATTATCTTAAGAAATGGAAGACTCAAGAAGTTTGAAATTACAATTTTTTGTACTTTATTTTTAGAGCAGTTTTACTTTTTATTTATTATTTATTTTTGGCATGTGGAACTTCCTTGACCAGGGATTGAACCTGTACCCTACACAGAGGAAGCTTGGAGTCCTAGTCACTGAACCACCAGAGAAATCTCTAAATCACCATTTTTTTGTAAGCTCATAGTTTTTATTATTTTCACTAGAATGGAGCTACATCTTTGGCCATCTTAAAGAGAAAAAGCCCTTTCTCTTTAGAAGAATGTCCCCAACAGTGTGCTGGGAAGCATAAGCAAGGACCATGCATGGTTCCTTTGCCTGGCATGTGTGTCTAAAATGCACTCATTCATGGGCATGAGAGTCAGGTAGAATATGGAACTGAACCTTATAATTAAGCTACATGATATAGCTCATCTCAGAGAAAGGAGATGAATTATCTTAAAGCTTTTTAGATATGGCCTACACAATCAAACAAATAGATTTTTCTTATGATCAATTAATTTATTTCTGGCCATCAGAGCAATTAAGTGGAATTATTGGAGGGTTGACTGACAATTTTATGTGATGGCATGCATGCATGCATGCATGCTTAGTTGCTAAGTAGTGTCTGACTCTGTGATCCCATGGATTGCAGCACACCAGGCTCCTCCATCCAAGGTCTCTTGCAGACAAGAATACTGGAGTTGGTTGCCTTTTCCTCCTCCAGGGGGTCTTCCCGACCCAGGGATTGAACCTGTGTCTTCTGCATTGGCAGGTTGATTCTTTACCACTGAGCCACCTTACAGCTAAAGACCTCAACTCAATTATGGTAATGCCATAGGATCACAGCTTTCGTTTGCACTAGGAGGTGACAGTTAAGCCTTGCAAAGGTAAAGCAATGGACTTAAAGCTAAGGCAGTCTTTTCAAACTCAAGTTACATTCGTCACTTTATTCCTGTTGTTATGACAACACTTTTAAAAGCAGTACTTCAAATGCTTAGCATCTTATTATAGACTTGAACATAATACACGAGGGTATGAAGTGCAGCTCATAGGGGTTTTGAAGGAGCCGAGATGCACAGTTAGAACACCTGGACACCTTCTCAGCTTTGGCCCCTGAAGCTCCTTCACATGGTTTTTTTATGTAAAAAAAATAGTGAGGGCTCATCCAGAGGAGGGGAGATGAAAGAATTTACGTGGGAAGATATGCATTATTATTCACAGTCTCTATTCTAATTCTCTTGATTACAGCCTGCGTCATATGCAGTTTTTAGAAGTCTGTAAGTGGTGTGTTCTGATCAACTTCAAGAGCCTATTGTGAGCTACTGGAGTGATCTGTTTATATAACTGTAACTCTATAGAAAAAGTTCTCATAACACAGACTTACTATGAAAATTAATAATCTATAATGGGAGAGTGGTATTTAGTGTGAATCTGTAACAGGAAGCAATGACCTGTTGTGTCTGCACTACAGTCCAATAAAAGCAGAGAAATGTTTGTTAAACCTTATGTTCTAATTTTTTTTTTTTATGTTCTAATTTTTTAAATTGAAGCACAGGTGATTTACAATATTGTGTTAGTTTGAGATGTACACCAAAGTGATTCAGTCATATTCTTTTTTCAGCTTGTTATCCATTATAGGTTATTACAGGATAAATGAAAATAGTTCCCTGTGTTGTACAGAAAGTCCTTATTGCTTATCTGTTTAACATGTAATAGAAAAATATAGAATGCTTCATAAAGTTGCACGTGATCCTTGCACAGGGGCCGTGCTAATCTCACTCTTGTTCCAATTTTAGTATACGTGCTGCTGAGGCTTTTAAAGCAACATACAAAGAAGAAGATGTTTTTACCAAGGAAATGAGCCAATTGAATGTTGGCACTTTCCGATCATTCTGTGTTGGATTGGCAAAAAAGTTGGTCCCTAAGATCTTATGGAAAAACCTGAACAAATTTTTTTGCCAACCCGATATTAATCGGGAGAATTTTATCTCTACTGTTAATTCTCCCTGCCTTGGGGTAAATTTTTTCTGATAATGTGACCTTGGTCTCCCTAAACCTGTGGTGTTCTGTCTGAAGCCATGTGAATTATTACTGAACAAAGCAAAGGTGAAAAAAGGAAGATGCAAATAACATTTCAGAAGAAACCAGTGTCAGAGAGTTACTCTGTGGTTCGACTAGAATAAGGCTGTTTGTGAAAGTGCCATCACATGCCAGCAGTTTCAAAGCTGCGTGGTTTCCCAGAGGCCCGCACACATGTTCTCTGCATGGTAATTTTAGCAAATTAAACTGCTATAAAGGGGATAGTGGGTTCATTACTGGTCCTTGCTCCTGCATACCAAGAAGGTGGTCATATGAACAACATCTGCTGAGTTATTTTTGGTTGCCAAAACCAAATAATTTATAACCAGAATGCAAAGCAGTTAGGTATAGCCATGTGCAAATGCCTAGATTATCAACAAAGCAGAATTACGTTCCTTTTTATGATACATTAAGAGGGTAAAATAATTTCTTACTGTTCTTTGCTCCAACCAGAGGATATGAAGCTATAAAAACAGGAATGAAGCAAAAAGTCCATTTAATCCTTAAAGTACAGTTTAATTGCAAAGAAAGAACAAATGCTTATGGATCCCACACTGGACCCATCAACATATGGCAGACTCCCAACAGCAAAAATAAAAGAATACATTACAGGCCTATTTGTATACATGTGAAATGCCGTATTACTTGGATTCTGAGCCCAAAGGCACCATCAGGACACTTCCCCTCACAGAGGCCCACATAACTCCAAAAAATCACACCAAGCTCCCACTCAGCTAGCAAGTTAATCTCCACTCTTAGCTGTCTGTAATCCTTTGCCCATTCATGTCCTTCGTCAATCCACCTAGAGGGGAGTCAGATCCCTTTCTCAAGAGCAGGAAAAAGAGGGCTTGGAAGACTTTCCCCAAGACAACCTGTCTCCCCCACCACACCATTCCATCACTTGACTCACCAGTTTCAACCCTATTCTGGGCCCTTCCCTCTGAATTTACTCCATCCTCTGGTCACATTGGAATTGTTTGAAGAGCTATTTTTTATTTTCTGGGACTCAAATCTCACTCTGAAATGCTTGGTCTTCTCTCGGCTCTAGGTTTTAAATTTTGTCTCTAGGGCACTAGCAAGAAAATGGTTTTCATTCATTTTCTTGGGTCCTACCCACTGTCTCCATACACCCTGTCCCTCTGGCCAGTCTGGGAGAAATAAAGTAGGTTAAGATCTTCATAGGGCTTCAGCTTCCCTGCTGAGCAAATCATTTATTCATGGGAAAAAAGGAGGAGAAAGGACAAAATACTCAAGAGATGTACTGTTGGGAGTCTGCCATATGTTGATGGGTCCAGTGTGGGATCCATAAGCATTTGTTCTTTCTTTGCAACCAAACTGTACTTTAAGGATTAAATGAACTTTTTGCTTGAGTATCTTGTCCTTTCTCCTCCTTATACATCTAGATGCAATGTGTAGACCTTGTCTTGATACTGATGACAAACCTACTGAAAAAAGTCATTTTTGAGATACTTGGAACATTTTAACATGGATTAGACTTCAGATCACACTAAGGAAATATTGCTTATTTTGCTAGATGTGAAATGGAATTAGGATCATGCAGAAATATGTCTACACTTTTGAGATGCCCATGGAAGTTTGTAGGAGTGAAATGACATATGGTTTAGATTTGCTTTAAGATGTTTTAACAACAATAACAAGAGAGATAGATGAAGCAAGTGTGGAAAATTCTTGACAATCATTGCACTGGGGGATGGGTTTTTAGGAATATGTTATTCCATTTGCTTTATTTATGTGCACGTTTGAACATTTTAATGTGTCTACTGTTCCAGCACTGATACAAGAAAGCAATCCCAAATAGTGAATGGGTGTCAGGGCCCACATCTAGCGTGAAGCAGTCAAGTATTGTGTCAGAAACTACTTCTTAGCCTTTAGCCCCTTTATGGAACACTTCAGAACACAGGGAATGTAAGAATGGGGGATGTATCATGAATGCAATACATGATGATCTCTGTCCTCCTTGAATCTCAGGGCAGATAAAGAGGAAGTCAGAGAGAAGGGAAATTTGTCTATTTTCTCTAGAAGGAGAAGGAGATTTGGTTTAGCCTGTTTGCTTGGTGGGTCAACCCAATCCCACTTCAAAGCAAACAAGAAGCCTATAATTTGACCACACTGGAGGTCAAATTAACTGGCTTTAATAAGTTCCAGACCCACCTAACTTTCCACTCCTCCCAGATCAACACCTGTGTAAACACAGAAACCCCAAACTGGGACCACCTCTCTTGGCCATGGAGCAGGTCAACAGGGAACAGAGCTATGGGGTCAGGGGGGCCTCAGATTTCGCCTCTGTCCTCTGGCTGGTCGGGAGAAGCATGTGGGAATAGCCCGAGGCTTTCACCATGGACAGGGCCACAGAGGGGTCTGAGGTGTCAGGACTTGAGGAACAAGTGCAGGCTCTGAGCAAACTGGCAGCGCTGAGCCTGGGAGCATTAGTCATCCAAAAATGAAAAGATGAAATAATCTCTGTATAGGGAAGTACAGTTCTCCAGTCAATTGACAGAGGCCTTCTCCACCACAGAGGTAGATATAGTGGCTCAGATGGCAAAGAATTTGCCTGCAATGCAGGAGACCCAGGTTTGATCCCTGGATCAGGAAGATCCCCAGGAGAAGGGAATGGCAACCAACTCCAGTATTCATGCCTAGAGAATTCCACTGACAGAGGAGCCTGGTGGGCTACAGTCCATGGGTCGCAAAGAGTCGGACATGACTGAGCGACTCACACTTTCACTTTCTCCACCATATAGGGCTTCTAAAGAATGTAGTACTGATGCCAAAGTTAAAAGAACTTAGAACAGATGACCCTTAGGGGAATAAAAATAAAGAGAACGGTGCATCTTTTGGTGGCCACAGAGCTGTCTGAATCTCTGCTATCATCTAGTGAGGGGATTCACAATAACCTTTCAAATCCGCAGATTGGTCCTTTCCAAATGTTTTGACATCTATACTCTGACAACAACCCTGTAAATAAGGTAGGGCAACTGTCACGATTCCCACTGCCTAGGTGAGAGACTGATCTGTAGACAACTGTACTAACAAGACTGTTGGCAGAACTGGGTCTAGAATCAGAGTGTCTACCTATCTCTACTTTCCTTTAGCTGAGAAAGCAGAATTCCTCCTCCAGTTTTCTATGCCTTCCTATTCTTTAAATTTGGCCATGACATGAGGCTTGCAGGATTTTAGTTCCCCAACCCTCAGCAGTGAAAGCTTGGAGTCCTAACCAGCAGACCACCAGGGAATTCCCTTTTTTGCCTGTTTCTTAATATGACTTTCCATCACCTTGGAAAGAAGGGTCACCAGTATTCAGAACGCCCTGTGACCTCACAGATGTCATTAATTAGCACTGTTCAGGTGCTCAGAGGGTTCAAGAACAATTGACCTTTGTTTTACTGTTACTCTTATTTTTTATTTTCTTAGTCCATAACCATTCCCCATGAGCTTCTTAGGTGGCTCAGTGGGTAAAGAACACACTTGCCAATGCAGGAGATGCAGGAGACTCAGGTTCAATCCCTGGATTGGGAGGATCTCCTGGAGGAGGGCATGGCAACCCACTCCAGTATTCTTGCCTGGAAAATTTCGTAGGCAGAGAAGCCCGGTGGGCTACAGTCCGGGGGGTCGTAAAGAGTCAGACACAACTGAGCAGCCGAGCACTCGTGAATTCACTGACTCAACCATTTGCCACAATAAGATGCTCATTATAACACAGTATAACAATAATAACAGCATTTTAGAGTCAACAAATATAAGTAGGTAATCCTTGCTATTCAGGAGTAACAAATTCATGACTAAACCCAGAAAGTCATGTTCACTGTTAGAAACTGAGTTACTGGGCTTATTTGAAGACATTTACCACATTAAAATAAATATTTAACCTATATTTTGGCCTCTGCACCTTCCTATGGATATAACTATCAATAACCTCTAGAAAGAGCATAATACAGTTTAGAGAGTCTCAAACCTGGCTGCATATTAGAATTACCTGGAGAGCTTTTTAATAATGTGATTGTCTGAGCCTCATCCCCAGTGGTTTTTAATTTAATTGATCTGGGTAGAGCCTTGCTAGAGATACATAAAATCTTCCCAGGGTTTCATTTTTTTTTTTCTCTGCACACCGTATGCCATAATCTTGATCACATCTACCTCCTATTCTTTCAATGCACAAAAAATTGAGTTATTAATGTTCTTTAGTTGCTTGATTCCAACTCTGATACAAAAAAAAATTTGGAAAAGGCATTGCTAGTCTTCACCAGAAACACAGGACAAAACTGCATCATTTCTCTAACGGCAAAAATGGAATGGCTCTGGGTATCCTAGGGTTTAAAAGAAAAACTGTCCACTGTGTGAAGACTCAAAAGTAACTCCCTATCAGGACTGGAACTCATGGTCATCTAATCTTCTGTTTCCCAATTGTGATGACAAAATATAGGCCTTCCATGTCAGGGCTGTGGAGACCAAAGAATTCAACCTGCCTGGCAGAAACACTTTATATTGTGCAGCCTTGATGAGTTGCCTGACCTCTCCAGACCATAATTACCTCATCTGTAAAAGTGGGAAAAGAAACAAACTCCCAGTTTGCTGTGAAAATTAAATACGCCAATGAATTCAAGTGCTTAGAACAGTGAAGAGCAGGCACTATTCTGATCGTTACCGTGACGAGGATGTATTACCAAGTTGTCTCCAGTTTAATGAGGTCTAGATGATGACAGCCTGTGCATCTCCCAGAGAAAACTGGGAGGCTGATTTCATGAGTTTTATAATTTACCTAGGAGCTCATTTATAAGTACTGTACATTCTCAAGTCTCTTGAAAGTGGAATTAGCTGAGCTAGGATTCAATTAGAGACTATGTAATATCTGCAGAGGTGGTGAAAAACAAGTTGATTCCCCCTAAATTAAAAATAAAATGCAGTTGGTATTAAATATGGCACAAGATCCTAGGACACTTTACCACCAAGCAGGCATCTGTAAGAGTTGATTTTCTACAGTATGATTTGCGAGCTTTTCAGTGGACACCCTCCAGACAACCAGCTGCTCTGGACATTTTTCTCTTCTGAAAGATGTCATTCACATTGTGTTTCTCAAACCTCTTCTCAAGACTTTGCAATTGAAAGTACAGAGAACGTTAAATATGGGTGTTCAGTACAATCCAATGGGATGGGCAGAATTTGGAATGTGAACTGGGCAATGTCTTTTAAAAAAAATGACATGCATTCATGTAAGAATGTATTTTGATCCCTAGGAGGGACAAAATTTTTCTCTGCACCAAAAATATATCATTCAACAGTATGGGTTTATTGTTTCCGAGTCGGCAGTGCGGGTGTTTCAGCCCCAAGAGCAGATGCCCTCCAACTGTTCAGCCTGGGGTATGAGGGTGAAGAGAAAAGGGGGGGGCAACAGCATGGACAGGTGGCTGGACACAGCCAGTCATTGCACCCCCTACCCTTCTGCTGCCTTCCAGAGCTGGATTTCAGACCATGCTGTGTGCCACAATTAATGTTCTCAGTAGGGAAGGGCAGGTTCAAATTTATCAGTTATGTTTCTGTTAGGACTTTCAGAGTCAAGGAAAATGGTTTAGGTGGGAGCATTTGTCTTAGTAAATGAGAGGACACTTAAACTTAACACGTGTATATATAGGTTACATATTTCCTGAGAGTCAACTCAGAGACGATGTCATGCCATCATAGCTCTAATTAAAAGAGGGTCTTAGGTGAGACAAAGATTGCTGCAGTCAGTGTCTTTGTAAGCAACAGAGAGAAGCAGCAAGTAAGAACAATGAAGCAGCAGGATCCAGAAGCTCAAACACATGTGTTCACATATAGACACCTCAAGCTTACGGTGTGTGGTTAGACCATCAGTCTGCAGGCACACAATCGGTGTGAATGTCCTCTTTGGAACAATGACCTCTGCTCAGTTTCCTTGTCTCTAAACACTTCCATCAGTAAGTTATTGTGATAATTAAGGGAAATCAAGCCTGTAAAGTATAATGCACAGAGTACGTACTCAGTAAAACGGATGTCTGCTACGACCACCACCACCATCATCACTGTCATCATTATAATCAAGGTCAAGGATAAAAAGAGATATGGTCTCACCTAAACAATGAAAGTTTCATGTTTTCATGCCCTGCTTCATTTTGCTAATCGAGTTGGTCTTGCTAAAACCCAAGATCTCAAGTGCTGAAATCTGGTGCTGTAATAAGGTTATCATGAAGTTGCAACTCAATTGTCGCAGCTGGGCTCCCCTGTGAGGGCGTGTGGGGAAGGGAGCAGTCATCCTCAATCTTCTGTTAACCTTGTCTGAAGACAAAAATCTGATCACGGCATGTAACTTGACCTTAGAAAAGTCGAATCTTTCTTGTCCCCCGCAAACAGAGCAACTGAAGGCCAAAAATGCATATTTCTTTTTCTCTTCATGGAGTTTACTTTGATTGTTCCTTTTGGATCTTTAGGAGAATGTGATGGCGGGATAAGAGAATAAGAGCGAAGGTCAACGTGCAGTGCTGACTTCTGAACCTCACTGCAGTGCTCTGGTTAACAAGCTCAATTTCACCTCGTCTAAGCTCCCACATAAGACATTTCTTTTACATTTCGTTGCTGGGGTAATCTGCCCTTCGAGGAACTGCTCCATGTCCATCTTCCTAATAGTAGTAACTTTAGTGATAACCTAGTATATACTTGTTTTGGTTTGGCTACAGGGAGGTTCAGAGCAAAACTTGCTGCTCAATCATAGCATAAACATTCATTCTTTAAAGTTAGAATATTGATTTTTCTGAGTTCCCCTTTTTAATACTTATTCTCTTTTTAATTGTATGATATTATAACCTGTCTCAAATTTTTGAAAAGTTATGAAGAATAATTTTTTTTTAAATAAATGTTAACCAAATCTAGTCAAAGCTATGATTTTTCCAGCAATCACATATGGATGTGAGAGCTGGACCATAAAAAAGGCTGAGCACTGAAGAACTGATGCTTTCAAATTGTGGTGATGGAGAAGGCTCTTGAGAGTCCCTTGGACTGCAAGGAGATCAAACTAGTCAATCCTAAAGGAAATCAATCCTGACTATTCACTGCAAGGACTGATGCTGAAGCTGAAACTCCAGTACTCTGGCCACCTGATGTGAAGAACCGATTCATTGGAAGAGACCCTGATGCTGGGAAAGGTTGAAGGCAAAAGGCGAAGGGGGAGGCAGAGGGTCAGATGGTTAGACAGCATCACTGACTCAATGGACATGAATTTGAGAAAACTCTGGGAGATAGTGGAGGACAGAGGAGTCTGGCATGCTGCAGTCCATGGGGTCGCAAAGAGTCGAACGTGACTTAATGACTGAACAACATCAACAAAAACCAAATCTTATTTTTCTCTCAATTACCATAGATGAATTCAAAGAGGCTTTAACAGCTCTTGCTTGCTTTAACCTATGGCTTGGCAAAAGTCATGAGCATATTTCCGTCTCTGTCCACTCACTGCCCCATAATTTGTTCCAGCTGCTTGTTTCAGTTGTAGTTTTTGGAAGACAGTAGATCTCAGAGGTTCTGGACAATGTGGAAACTAGCAATCATTATTATAAATCCCCTCTAAATCTTGATAAACAAAATAATCATCATTCCCACTGAATTATTCCCACGAAGGAAATTTTACTCAGGCTAACATAGGGCCCATGAAGACAATGTCTCTTGCATTGATTTAAAAAATGGGCACTTCTGGAAAAGATTACACAGGAGTTAAGACAGCGAATCAAAGCTTTTGTTCTGAAAATTATATTCAAATGTAGTCAGTCCAAATCTGAGAACTCTATTTGTGATGCAAATCAAAGGCAAAAAATACTTCTGTTTAACAAACGAATGCAATTTTTCATATCACACACTAGTTACCACTTTTAAGTCTTCTCTGAGAACAGAGGGATAGAAGGGTGAAACATGCATGGATTAACCAGATCTGACACCATTCATTTTCTTCAACAGCAGGTAATACCCTGCATAATTCTCCTATGCATAAATTAAACTGCATGAATTAACAATGATCTTGTTTTCCTACATTCAGTAATTAAGACAAAATTGATCAAGAGACACTTTACATGTGGGTATGGATTAGACAATGGTCCTTCTAAAAGAGAAGGAATGACTCCTTTTTTCTCTCAAGTTGGGCTTCCCAGGTGGCTCAGTGGTAAAGAATCCACCCGCCAAACAGGAGACGTGGGTTCAATCCCTGGGTCGGGAAGATCCCCTGAAAAAGGAAATGACAACCCACTCCAGTATTCTTGCCTGGAAAATTCCATGGACAAATGAGCTTGGCGGGCCACAGTCCATGGGGTCACAAAGATCTGGACATGACTTAGTGATAGAACAACAAAATTGCTTTTTCTCCATTTCCCTTCCCTTTTGTGGGATTTTCAGATCTCTGAGGCATTGTAAGGGACAATGCTGGTCACGGGGAGGGGGAAGGCTTACCACTGACACTGTCATTTGTCAGAATGGATCGTTTACCCAGTAGAAAAATGTCTGTTTCCTCGTGATCAGGTACCTCTCAGCACAGGCACAATGCCTACTTAGCTGGACTGATGAATCTTTTGGCTGGATAATGTGAAAAAACTTCTCGGTGATTACAGTAGAATCCCGAGGTGTCTCATTAACGCCTTGATATCAACTAAGAATCTCAACCTGAAAACCACATGGACCATCTGAGTACCAAGAGACTAAGCCAAGTGATCTGGGAACCATAAGCCAGCTAAGTTCTGTGGAGGAACTCAGGCTTATGGAAAAGGCTACTAACTGGCCATCATGGGAACTCTGAATTTGGGGTTTTTGTATATTTACATCCACAGCTACAATCCAGGCTTGATACCAGGCTACCCGGATTTAAAACTGAACTCTGCCTTTACTAATTTTGTTGAATGTCAGTTCTCTCATCTATAATACAGATGATAAAATTTTACATTGGGGTCATTGTGAGAATTCAGGGAATGAATGCATGTGCCTGGCATATTGGAAATGCTATTAAATGATAGCTATTATTATTAATATAACATAAAACATTTTAATTTAGATTCAATGCTTTGCTATGGAAAAGGGGCTTTATGTCAACATCCAATATGAGATACAAGTGAACACATCTATAATTCAGAAATTGGGTTTGTATTTTGGGGGGGAGTGTGTTATTTTTTAAATTACAAAGACTTCAGACTCCCCTGTGTCTACATTCAGGATTGCACAATTCACTCAAAGAGAAAAGAGAATCTACATGCAAGATCTGTGTGCAGTGTGCTCTGTTGTTCAGCAACTAGCCCACCAGACTCCTCTGGCCATGGAATTTTCCAGGCAAGAACACTGAAGTGAGTTGCTATTTCCTACTCCAGGGGATCTTCCTGACCCAGGGATCTAACCTACATCTCCTGCATCTCCTGCACTGCGGGTAGAGTCTTTACCACTGAGCCACCTGGGAGGCCCCACGTGCACGGTCTACCTGCATCTATTTCCCCCCAGCTGGACTGTAAAGGAGAGATACTCATTCCTTAAACTTAGACTACACATTCTCTCAATACTGTTTCAGTACCTCTAGCTTGATCACTGTATATTCACATACATGAAAGCTCCCTGAGCTAACGCAGCCCCTCAGCCTCTTCTGGCTCTGGCTGTTTTCTTCCATTAGTGGCGAAACAGCCATTTTGCAACATTCAGAGCCAAAACAAATTACATCTGGAAAATACCTTAATGTGAAGAAACACACTTTGAGGATCTAAATAAATAAATAACCCTTTAAAAAGTAACAGCATGTGTCATTTCTGTCCTATTTTAGCCCGAAGACTATTTGACAAAATTCAAAGGGCAACCTTTCTCAGGGATGTCATGGGAGCCTGCAAAGGGAGCAGTTCCTGACCTTTCTTGTGTCATTATCGGGGCAGGTTTCCACTTGCAAAATACGCATCAAACTGAGAGCATTAGTCAGGTAAGAAGAGAAAACAGTTGTGCTTCAGGCTCTCAATGAATTAGGCTTCAAGCAGGCCATATTTTGGTGCCTGAAGGTGTGGGCAGGCAGAACAAATTATCCATCCCTCTCTCCAGCTTAACACTGATTTTGCTACAGAGGCGAATGGAATGGATATTCTGGAGTGGCAGACCCTGAATGAGAGTGAGAAAGGCTAGGCACTAACCCAACCTCTTAGATATACTAGTACCGTGATTTTGCACAAGCCAGTTAATCCTTTTGTTTTGTTTCCTAATTGGTGAAACCAGAGACATTAATGTTAGTCCTGCCTACATCATGGGGTTCTCTGGTTTAACAGGACAATGGGTGTGCTGGAAGTTGTTGAAAACTGCAAAAACCCACAGTAATAGAAGGTGCTATTTAGACTAATGCATTATTAATATTATGTACTATTTCCAGGGGACACCGTGAACCTCAGAAGTATACTTTAGGTATCAAGGAAGGAGGCATGTGGAAAAAAGAAGTGGTAAGAGCTGTCAGCTTGCAGGCGAGGAAGGGCTTGCCAGGGTGGCTAGCTGTACTTGATCGTGGGTTTGTCCAGCTATGTTTCATCTCTTTTTCTCCATCTCCTAAGTGGGTCCCTCATTTGACAACACTCTCTAAAGTAAAGACTTGCGGTACTTCTACTGGCCACACTGAGACAACTCTACTTTTCCAAGAAGTTACCAGGAGTCTTGCTTATTCACCTGTTGAATTAGCCAATGTGAAATTCTGTCTCAAGGCTACCAATTCCCCTTTCCCTAACTCCTCCCCCAACAAACCAACCTCAAACTGTTCGCTTCCAATACCTATTTTAAGAATGGGTTTCTCTAGTCAATATTCAACAGGAAGAAAGGTGGGCTTTAGATCTGGTTATTCTACTACTGACAACTGTCATGCTATTTACCTCACAGTGAAGAAATGTGAAATGTGATAGGAATAACAAAAAATTGTGGTTTTAATTGACCTTATTTCTGCATCTGATAGTATGGACTAAAACAACAACAGTGAGTCAGGAGCTGGGAAGGGCTCTGCTGCAGTCAGATGGTGGCTGGACATGGAGTAGTAGGGAACAGAGAAGCTGGGGGCTGGTCAGGCGCCTCTCTTTCTTCCTGTGGTCCCAGGTCGGTTAGTTTGGGCTTCTTCACAGCATGGCAGCCTCAGGATCGTCAGATAGCTTACATGGTGGCTCTTCAAGAGCTAGTGAGAAGCTGAGTTATCTTTTGTGAACTAGCCTTGGAAGTCAATTCTCTATGAGTCAAGAGAGCCATGATTTTGAGGGAAGGGAACAAAAACCTCATTTCTCAATGGCAAGAGTATCAAAGTCACTATGTAGAAAGGGCCTTATAGGGTGGGAGATACTGTTGAGGCCATCTTTGGAAAACACAGTTTGCCATATAGACTATCTATATGTCAATAATTATCCCTGATACTGATACTTATGTATAATCTCTCCTTAATACCACCCTGCCAACAATAGCTAACAGATCAGTTAGTAACTTCTAATTCAGTAAAACAGGCAACTATTCTGAGGCCTTCTCCTCCTCTCCCCCTTGTGCCTTAATGACTTAATAACACTTGTTAAACTTCCTAAATATCTCAGGCATCCAATTCTGTCCTGCCATGTCCACATGCCTCCGTCCCTCAGGGCACAGTGCATATACACTGTAGCTCTCCAGGCTCCCCATGCCTTCTCTTGGCAGCTGCAATGGCTATCTGTGATTGGCACTGGATGTCATTCTAAGCCCCATCTTGGTGACTTTCAGTAATGAAGCCTGGAAGTGGAAAACTACATTTCCCAGAATCCCCTGTAGCTCAGATTCTGCACATGATGCAGGTGGCCTCCACCAGTGTGCTTGCCGCAAGATTTGAAGGGGAGGCTGTGGTATTAAGCTTCCTATGGCCGCTGTAATGAATTACTATAAATTCAGTGGCGTAAGGTGACAAATTAAGATTTACAGTTCAGAAGGCCAGAAGTCTGAAATGGCTCTCACCGGGCTAAAATCAAGGTGTCAGCACAGGTGTGTTCCCTTCTTAAGACCCTAGGGAAGAACCCAGTTCCCTGGCTTTTCTAGCTTCTAGAAGTCACCCACATTTCTTCTCTTGGGGCTTCTTGCTCCACTTTCAAAGTCAGCAATGCTGCATCTCTCTGGGCCTTCTTCCATAGTCACATGACCACAGCTGGGAAAGGTTCTCTGCTTTTAAGGGCTGATGAGATTAGCCTGGGCCCAGGTGGAGCATCCAGGATAATCCCAAGGAGCTTGACTTTAGCATCTTTCCAAAGGTCCTTCTGTCATGGAAGGTAACATCTTCATTTACAGGTTTGGAGGGATTAGGCCATGGATATCTTTGAGGGGGGCGGCACATTATTTTGCCTACTATGCTGTACTTCCACCTCTTCCGTTGTCACCGCTGGCAATCACCTTCATGGACTACCTGGTTTTTCTGTGGCGGCTTCCTGGCTGGCCGTTTCCTGACCGTGGCAGTGACGGCTTCCTTCTGGAGACAGCAGCTTCCTAAATCATCAGGCAGTGTCTTCACGATTGACCAGGCAGTGACTCCATTACAACATGACTTTCAAAGTTGTTCCAGTGTGTTTCCCTGGCCTTCCTGACCCAACAATTTTGTAAGTCATTTTATTTTACCTTCTTTCTGCTGAGTGGATTCTGTTGTCTGCAACAGAATCCCGATCCACATTCTCAGTGCTATATCCCTGTGTATGTCTATTTTTCTCTTTTCTAAGCTCCACGTATTTCTGATGGTGAACCATCACCAAGACAACTAAGCTGTATTATAATTTTGGAAGATATGGTTCATTTCAAAGTGGCTAAAATGCTGCTAAATAACTTTATAAGAGAAAAGTACGGCATTGCCATTCAAGGGTTACTGGTAGTTATCCTGGAACATTTATTTGGGGTAATTGACCTTGAACCTCTGTATCTCAGCAGGGGGGACATTAATTAGAAGGTGGACTGTCACAGTTAAGGCCAAGACCAAGTCTCTCCAGGCCTTCTTACACAGCAAAAAGTAGGGAAAGTAAATGCTGTCCCAGGAATAATCTCTTGGGAATTTACACTTGCTCCAGGAAACTGTCACTCTGGATTTATTCCCCCTGCTAGGGGAAGGAAAAACCATGTGCTCTTTGTGTTCATCTGTGTTGCTTTTGTTATTTGTAAGGTACCTTCCCCCCAACCCCGCCCTTGCCTCTCTTCCAAAAGTCCTCCTAGAAGACAAGGACAGAAGGGGACAAGCTTGAAGAGAATGGAGTCATTGTTCCTTCAGTTCCTTCCTGAACAATCTGCTTGAGGAGAAAGAGATCACTTCCAGTGCTAGAGGTGAAAGCCACAGCATTAAACCCCAAAGACAAGTGACTCACACAAGAAAGAGTTGTAAGGCATTGTTCTGTACATAGGTTGTTTTTCGGGATGGTCATCACCAGCCTGGTTCTAACACCATTGCCGTTATTAATAGCCTTATTTCATAATTGTGCCCATCTGACCTTTGCCAGGCACACTGCTTTGCTGTCCTGAACTGTTCTACCTTCATCTTGATCTTAAATCTAGGTCACAGGCAGTGAGTTCACACTGGATGCCTATGACTTGCGAGGCAGCACATAAGCCCTGAGGATCCAGGAGAGAACAAAACGGGCCCTCTGTGCCCTCAGAGAGCTCACAATCTTCCTAGTCTTCTTATCTGGAGAGTCTTCTCTTCTCCCTTCCATTTATCTATAATCTTACCAAAGGCACATGGATGAAATCCTCACTGACTACTCCAGTCACAGCCTTCCTCGCCTTCCTCTGACCGCGCTTAGCCCCTTTTCTAGGGTGACCAAACCAGAATCCTTCTGAGTGAAAGGGGTGCTATTAATATTTATGCTTATGCTGAGACAATAGATGTCAGGAGGGCAAACCAAGACATGCGGCCAGCACTCTGTCCAACACAGCTGCGTTCCTCCTCCTTCTCTACCAGACTGTGCACTTCCTAGAAGGTATAATCAGTATCTTACACTTTTATATTGAATGAAAAATTTTGTTCTGGCCAGATCCCAGTGCTCCCTTAAATTACAGAACACTGTAATTTAGGACTTGGACTTACAATCCATCTCAGAAATACAAATGATTATTCATCACTTTATTATACTTATTATATTTGTTTATCACTTTATTATATTTGAATGCTAAATGGTGTGAAAAACATCCCCTTTGTCTAAGACACTGCCATCCTCCATCTGGCGGAGAGCTCATTTTGAGCTTATGAAACACAGAAACATTGCACCTCATTTGCTCTCACTATTGAAAAGAAATCTAATTTTCTTTTTTAATTAGTGTGATGGACGTGTGAAAACATTCATCTCCTCCACGCAGTGCTCATCAGTGTCATGTAAACGATGGGCACAAGAAAATAAATTGCAGTGGTTTCTTTTCTCGGTGGTGTCCAGGGAGGGCACCCGGCATCGGGCCATGTCTAAAACGATCTTTTCTAGGTAACTGGCCATATTCGAGAAAAACATCTATTATTTTGAGGTAATATTTCCAACTAAAGTGGGATAAGTACACTGTAACCAAAAAAACCCCCACAACCCACCACCCCCCAACAATAACAACAAACCTTGGCCATTCCCCCAGCGAGGAACTTGGTGGCCTCAGAGAGGAGATAGGAAGAGGGGGGAGGACGTGTGGGTGTTTCGGTATTAATTCATTCAAGATCTGTGCATTCAGTGCTTTTGTTTCGTGGATTCGGCTGGAAGGCCTCCATGTGCACAATGGGGGAGGTTTTCATTTTCAGGGGGAAAATGTGCGGAGAAACCGTCTATAAGGATATGATTTCGAAAGTGGAGGGGAATGAAGCCAAGGAGGGTTCCCTCCAGAGGAGAAGGCGCATAGTCATAATCGCTCTCCTTTTCTGAACAGATCTTTCTAATAATTACACTATGGGGTGTTTAAATGACAACGGCTTCATGGAGCCACCCCGTGTCTAGGTTTGCCTTTGGGGAACCAATTATGTGCTGCTGGCCTATCTGTACCTCCTCTCCCCACCCCCACCCCCAATTCCCCTGCTTCATTGTCTCTTTTCAGCTAGTATTCTTTTCTGGTTGAATGGCCACAAACACAAGCTGTCTATCTCCTCCAAGTCCGAGGAGTTGGGCTTGGCAGATGAAAATAACCTTGGTGAAGGAGCCGTTCAGAAGCACGAGGCCCGGGCCATGGCCACCAGGGCGGAGGAGGTCCACGTGGAAGGTCAAATATCTGCCACTGCCCCGAGGAGAACCCATTGCATAAACAAAACAAGACTTTCACTTCTACCACCACTTCCTCCCAAGAAAAGGAAGAAATTGAGTTTAGACCTCTATCTTCTTTTCAGAAGAGAAACAAGACAGCCTTTTATCTTTTTCCCCAACTCACTGAACACAATGAGCAGTAAAGGAAAACACTGGTTTGCAAACACTTCAACTCCAGGGACGGCTGTTCACCCAACTCTACCATTTATTATGAAAAGTGCAGGCTGCGCTGTTCGCCCTACATAACGGCCTCTGTCTGTGTTTTAGCCTCCTGATGCCGAGGGTGAGCCAATAATACATGAATTAACCCAAAATCCAGCAGAGCAGGGACTTGGTTATAATCACAGCTGGGCACGTGGTTGGTATCACAGCTGGGCTGTGGGGTTTTACCACACTAGGGATGTATCCACTCAGCAACCTCAGGCTTAGGGTAGGACACCTGACTATCATCAGGAGGGCCCCAAGTCAACGGACTTCAGTACTAAAGAGTAGAATTTTGAAGTGACACCCACAGACATAAATATCTCCTTCCCAGGCCCCTTGGTTTCTCCAGGTCACCCTTGAAGAGGGATCTACGTGTCCCTTTTTTGCTGGAAATAATCTGACTTTGCAGTCAACAGAAAGAAGAGAGCCGCGGCCAGCATTTGTGTTCGAGTACACAGAATTCTAGGCAAGTCAAGTCCCCAGTGCAGGCTTTTAGTTTTTCCCCACTCTAGCTTGGGATTTCTTTATATTTATACTGAAGATAAAATAGTCAAAACCAAAATCTCACACTGGACTGGCAGAGGAAGAGAAAAGCGGCACCCACTGGGGGCCTTTCAGAAAAGCAACATATGCAGTACGTTTTTATTTAAACAGATCTTCACTCTTCAGGTTTTCAGATGTTTGGATGCAGCAGATTTTTGGACAGACAAATGCATCAGCTTCCTGGGGAACAGCCAGGATTTGGCAGCATCTCTGCAGCAGGGGGAGCTGGGCACAAGAGGCTGACCGTGAGGGCTGGGCTGGGAGGGGTGGGTAAGAGCAGGGAGACCCTTTCCTCTAGTGGCTCTTCCCCTGAGTAGACACACCCCTGCAATTTGTTCCTACAGCAGGTTAGCCACTGGCTGCTTCCTAATTAACCACTGGAGAGTAGCCTGATGATGTTCATTCTTGAAGAGTTCACAGCTGACATCCCCTGCTTGGAACAGCAGCTATAACAGTCTGATGGAGACACAAAGGAGGCAGACAGTGGGGGTGAGAGGGAAAAATCAGAGGCTGTTCTGAAAAGGCTGGAGAAGCAAGAGGAAGAGGGGAAGTAAGTGAGCATGAATAGACTAAACTGGGGGTGGCTAGGACTAGAGGAACATACTCGGAGCCAGGTAGACGTGATAGGAAACAAAAAGGAAGAAGTGATCACGTGTCAGATAACAAAGGGGCAAAGGCTCAGAGGAGATGCCCAGTCCCATACAGTGCACAAGTACAGTCTCTTTAGGAGTGGGGGACGACTGGTCACAGTCCTAGAACTTGGCAGTGAGTGGAGAGCAAGTGAGGAGGGAGGGAGGAGAAAAGACAGATCCAGACTGGTTTCCAAGACAATCAGGGTTGTTTCCCCCGGCCCCCAAGCTTAGACGTTTCCTCTCTGTCACTCACTCGAGCAACACGTTGGTATCTTCAGGATAAGGACCCTCGACGCTGCCAACATCCCCTCTGCACCACCCCCGCCCCTCCCCCAACAGAAGTCCGTCCGGTTATCTCGCTTTTCCACTTGCTCTCTTGCTCCCGCGGGAGCTGTCACTTCGCCCGAGCGACCGGCCCAGCACTTCTCCCACCTTAACATCTGGATGGCTTCCGCTTGTCTCATTGCCAACAGCAGCTACCTTCTCCTAGACTGAGGCTCTCTATGCGCTCCCCACCATCCTGGGGGAGGGGGACAGGAGGTTACGGTCTCGCGCGGTAACAGAGGTGCAGATGCTTCTTTTTCCTAGACCATCTCCCAAGCCGCAGAAACTTGCACCGGTGCTCCGTCCTCAGGTGCATCGATACCCCTTACCCCGTCGTTTTTCTAGACGCTGGTTGGCATCAGTGCCATACATTTCCCCTTCTTGCTCCCCGCCCAGCTCTCATTCCCCCACCTCACACTGCTGGTTTGGAATCCAGACTCGGAGGGATGACGCTGGTTCGTAGCCAAGCTGAATCCGGGCAGCCTGGGGGCGAGTTAGCATCCCAGAGGCTGTAATCCCAGAGGCGAGCTGGACTCCCCGTGGGCGCTGACAGTGCCAGAAGTCGCTCGGCTGCAACCAGTATCTTAGGACCTGCATCCCGAAGCGCTCGCACCAAGCCCCCTCCCCGGACACCTAATGTCCAGCCACGCACGTCCTCGCCCCAGAAACAACTCTCCAGTCCCCGGGCACTGCCGCGGGCCCCTCACCATCTTCTGGGCCGGTCCTTCCACGTTCCTGGGCATCCCTCCGTTCTGCCTTCAAAAGTGCTTGTGTCCCCTTACTGCCCAGCAACTTAGCGTCTCTATCCTGTGGGCATCAGAGACCCGAACACTCCCAGGCGGAGGAAACCAAGGACGCCCCGGTCCCAAGGGCTCCTTAACAGGCGACACTCATTCAAGCCGACGACACCCTCGCCACAGAGACCTCACCCGGACTGTCAGCAAGATCAGCAGCAAAAAAAGAACAAATAAAAAGGTGCACATACCTAAAGACGAAGGCTCCTTGTCATGACAGGGGGACACTTGAGGTCTCCGGCTTAGAATAACAGCCTCCGTGCCAATGCAATGCCCGGGGCCGCCCGCACCTCGGCTCTGCAGACAGCCTGAGCGCGCTCACTCGGGGAAAGGGACAAAGGGTCGCGGGACGCGCTCGGGCCCCGCGTCCAGGCCCCGGCGCCGGCGGCCGACCTCCCGCCTCAGCTCGCGGCAGCCAGCGGCGGCGCGGGCTGAAGTTGCGGGGCCGGCTGCGCGCCGAACGAGCGCGGCGGCGGCCGCGCGGGGGGCGGGGGGCGGGGAGCGCGGGGGCGGGGCGGGCGCGGGGCCCGCGGCGTCGCCGGGGCGGGGCGGGGCGGGGGAGCCAGCTGCTTGACAGTTACTCCAGCCCAGCTCCAAAGGCTGCGCTTTGCTGTCGGCGGCCAGCTGATCGCCGCCACGCCGAGATCCTTGGCACGGGCCGGCGTCACCGCTTTGGAGTTATCCCTGGAATTCGCGCAGGGGACCGAGGGCTTTGGAACAGCCGAGGCCAGCAAAGGATCTTTCAGCTAACCTTTTGGGATTTCGAAGAGAGGCTGTGCATCGAAACAATGCGCTGGGGCGACATCGGTGACGTGTGCGTGCGTGAGTGTGTGTGTGCATGTGTGTGTGTGAAGTTGGTTGCCCCTGGCAAGTGTCGTGTTGGAAAGCCCCCTTGACGTTTGCTTTGTGTGGGCTCTCGGCTAGCACTTGTTTGAGCAGCGAGATCTCATAACAATGGAGAGAAACAGAATTGTCTTCTTTTGTTTTGGCAGATTAGAACTATACATAATCTGTTTTCTTTAGGAAAGTGTGGAGCTGACAGGCAAAGACATTCCATGGAAATAGTCTTTGGAGTGGAAACTGTCCAATCCTGGGAGTGTACAAGGACCCAGAGACAAGGTCTCTGCCTCTTCTTAAATAGGGAATCTCTTATGAAGTCTCAGTTTCCTTATCTGTAAAGTCATCATCCTGAATGAACTGTGTACCTAGAGTATGTTAAATAGAATGGTGCATCCCTATTCCCAACTTGGGTGAGACTCAATGAGTTTAGATGTGGACCAAAAGAGAACATTTGAGGACACTGTGTCCTTACCCAGTGGTGATAACGAGACTGCGTCGTCACACCTGGATTCTGAGACAAACCATAGTCTAACCGGCGACATCATAGCTGACCTAAGGATTCAACAGGAGGAGCCGGGTGTACTTGAAGCCTAGAAAGGGCACCCAAGAGCAAGCCCTGGTCACCAGGTCACTGCCTTAGACTATGGAGGAGAGCCTGAGTAGTGAGTGCCTTGACAGGCTGCACGCTTCATGACAGCTGGATTTTTCCACACACCCACCTCCCTCTGTCCTTCTTCCAACTGACTAAATAGTTCCTAACAGCACTCATTTTTCCCAAAGAGACTTTCCTTCAGGAGAGAAAATGTGTTGACCACATGATATGAACATTCCAGTCTTTCTGGCAAGTTATTCCTCGTATGTGTTCAATAATTGGTATTCCGGCCAATATGTGTCCCTAGTGAGTTAGCTTGACTTGACATAATCCTTAGGATGCTGAAAGCTACCGTTCATTGCTTTTCTTCTTATACCCTAGACTCTGGCTTCCCTGGTGGCTCAGCTGGTAAAGAATCCATTTGCAATGTAGGATTGGGTTCAGTCCCTGGGTTAGGAAGATCCCCTGGAGAAGGGAACAGCTACCCACTCCTGTATTCTGACCTGGAGAGTTCCATGAACTGTAAAGTCCATGGGGTCACAAAGAGTCAGACATGATTGAGCAACTTTCACTGAAGCAGATACTTTACAAGCACTGTATCATTTGTTCCTGACTATAAGTCTGCATATTAAAAAGCAGAGACATTACTTTGCTGACAAAGGTCCGCCTAGTCAAAGCTATGGTTTTTCCAGTAGTCATGTATGGATGTGAGAGTTGGACAATAAAGACAGCTGAGCACTGAAGAACTGATGCTTTTGAACTGTGGTGTTGGAGAGGACTCTTGAGAGTCCCTTGGATTGCAAGGAGATCAAACCAGTCAATCCTCAAGGAAATAAGTCCTGAATATTCATTGGAAGGACTGATGCTGGAGCTGAAACTCCAATACTTTGGCCACCTGATTCAAAGAACTTGTTGGAAAAGACCCTGATGCTGGGAAAGATTGAAGGCGGGAGGAGAAGGGGACGACAGAAGATTAGACGGTTGGATGGCATCACCGACTTGATGGACATGAGTTTGAGCAAGCTCTGGGAGTTGGTGATGGACAGGGAGGCCTGGTGTGCTGCAGTCCATGGGGTTGCAAAGAGTCAGACATGACTGAGCGACTGAACTGACTGATAAGTCTGTAGTAGGTATTAATGCTCCCATTTCGTGGATGGGAAAACCAAGATTCAAGGGAGTTACTGTGACTTGTCCAAGGTGACACAATTGAATAAACTTTAGATGCTTGTGCAAAAGCTGGATTTTGACACTTGCGAACTTGGATGATGGTGGCCCTACCATCCTGTCTGTCATATACCCTTGTTCCCTTCAGCCTGGACCTGGATTCATCCCTGATGTATGCTTGTTGATACTTGACAGCAGAGCCCAGGTTTTGCAGATATTTCCTTATTCTACCTCCTTTCTCTTTCACCTATTTGATGATCCCCCAGTCCTTTCCAGCCTCAATAAATTTGAGAGTCACAAAGGTCCAAACAGCTCCACAACTCCTACAGCATTTCTTGGCCTCTTGAGAGCTACTACAATGGCCATAAATAAAACTGCTATTGAAACATTCATTCATAAAATAAGCATTTGTGGAGATCTGAGAAAAGGACAGGGGGCGGGGGGTGGGGGGGCAGGGAGAAAGAATGCTCTCCTCATGCCCCACTCAAATAGTTTACAACCTAAATGGTGATAACCCAGTTAAGTGTGGGAACTGAATGACATTGTTTAAGACAATGGTGAAACAGACCACAAGGACAGGTAGGATTAAATCAGAAGATAAACTCTTCCCTCCTCCCACCAGAGTAAGCAAAACCAGCAGGAGGGAGAGGATGGAACCTGGATATCCTCCTTAAAAGATAATTAGAATTAGGGCAAGCGAAAAGTGATTCTAAAGGTAGCCTGAGGCACTTTACAGAGGCCTAAATGGAGGTCTAAATACACATAAACTTCTTAGATGGGTATTCAAGGCCCTGCAGTGGGGGGGTCTCATCTATTCATTCAGGGCTTTAAGTCATGTTCTTGTGCTAAAGATTCCCAGTTTTCCCGCACTGCAACTACTGAGCTCACATGGTGTGATGAAAGATCCCGCATGCCCTGATGAAGAACCAGTGAGTCACAACTAAGACCCGACACAACCCAAAGTAATCAATATTAAAAAAAAAAAGATTCCCAGATTTACATTTCCAACTCAGAACTCTCCTCTAAGGTCCGCTATCTGAGTACCCATAAATTCTTATTAATTTCTTGCTGGCCAATTCTTGATTCTCTTCCTCATAAACCAAAACTGATCCTCCCCTATTCTTAACCATCTTAGTTAAAAATAGAATAAATGGCACCAATATCCAACCCATTGCTAGAGGGCCAGAAATGAGGAAGTCATTACTGATGCCTCTTTTTTCTTGCTTCTCACACTCAATTCACCAACAAAACCTGTTGCTCTGTCTCTGACAGTTCTCATTCTTGGTTACCTCTCTCCAGCTCTACTACCACCACCGTTCTCTGAGACCCTTCATCTCTAGCCTGTATCATTTTATCTCAACTCCACTTTGCCCCTCCCTAGAATCCATTCTTCACTGTGGTGGGACAACTTTAAGATGGTCCTTACTGATTCCCACCCCCTTAGTATTCACACCCTCATGTAATCCCTTCCCCATGAATGTGAACCTAGTGACTTACTTCTAACTAATAGAATATGGCAAATGGGCTGAGATATCACTTCCATGATTAGATGATAAAAGATTTTGATATCTATCTTGCTAGTTGAATCTGTCCCTTTCGGGCTTTGATAAGGCAAGCTGCCATGTTGGAGGCTCTCATATGACAAGGAACCTAGGTCCTCAGTTCAGTAGCTCACAGAAATGGAATCTTGCCATCATATTAGCTCAAAAGTGGATCTCTCCTCAGTCAAGCCTTCAGATGAGACCCTAGCCCTAGAAAACACATTGATTGCAGCCTGAAGTTAAGCTTGAACTCCTGACTCACAGAAACTGTGAAATAATAAGCATGTGCTGTTTTAAACTGCTGAATTTGTGACAATTTGTTATGTAGCAATAGATAACTAATACAGAAAGAGTAATCTTTAAAAATAAAAATTATGTTGTGGTCGCTATCCTGCTTAACACTGCCTTCATTCCTCACTTATTATAAAATCAAATCCAAAATCCAAGACAATGCTTAAAAATCCTGGTGAGCCAATCCTTTTTAGCCTTACTTACGTCTCCAGCCTCTCTCTTACTAGGCTCAGGTCACTGAGGTCACTGGGGCCTTCTTTCAGTTCCCTAAATGTGCCAAATCACTTCTCAGAGAGGTCTTCCCTGATCACCCACATCTTTAAGTATATTCTTCCCCTCAATTCTTCTTTTTTAATGCACTGTGTCTTTTATAGCACCAGTTGTAAATTGAAATGATTCTTTTTACCTTTTTAGTTGTCCTTGGTCTCTTTTTCATTGAACTGTGAAATCATAGGGCTTCTCAGGTGGTGCATGCAGTATGAGATCATAAGGGCAGAGACTGTTTCTGTCTTATATATTGTGGTATCCCCAGCACAGAGCAGGAGCTTAAAAACTAATTAGTGAATGAAAGACAAATAACTCTGCCTTTCTGGAGCACATCTGGACTCTTACCTTGATCTTTTTTTTCCTTTGTCAGCCCCACCCCCAGCCGATCTCCATGCCCATAGCCCATTTCCTAACAGCCACATCTATTCATTAAGATCCAGTTTCAGTACTGTAGTCTGTATCTGTTTCCCCCAGATCTCTTACCGCTTTCCCTACATTCTCACTTCAGAACTTTCATAGCATCTTAGATCTTAACATCTCCTGAGATGCTGGGCAACCGCCACTTTGATTTATGGTTAATTATGTAGAGTCTAGTGGTTCCAAACATTTCTCCATTTACCTCATTCTAGAGAAAGAAGCCTGGAAAGAAGTACAGTTATGCAGGAAAAGTCTTGGGAGAAATAAGAGCTACTAGAGATTAGCATCACTAGCATTAGTAGTCTATTACAAATCAGATTAGATTATAATAGACTACCTAGGAAAAATCTAGGGGGAAGAACAGGGTCTAACACCCACCCTGAAGAGAAGTAGATTTCTGTTTCCCCACTATATTAGTCTGCTAGGACTGTCATAACAAATACCATATACTGGGTGGGCTTAGACAACAGAAATGTGTTTTCTCACTGTTCTGGAGGCTAGAAGCCCAAGATCAAAGTTCTGGCTGATTTAATTTCTGGTGCGGGCTCTCCAATTCTGTCTTGAAAACTTGACCACTTGAAGCATTCAGAGATACACTGGTGTAGCCCTGGGAACCTCATCCAGGAAAACAGTGAAGCCCAGAGCTTGTTAGGCATCTGTGGTGGGGATATTATAGAAATCTCCTTTAGTGTGAGACTTTGTTGCACTTTCACACCAATGGAAAGAAATAACCTTCCAAAGCAGTCAACAGTTTAACACAAATCCCCCAGCCCACCCCTAGTCCCCATCCATGTATCAATTTTAATTTAACAGCCCAAGGGACAAATGATGGAGAAGGAAATGGCAGCCCACTCCAGTATTCTTGCCTGGAAAACTCCATGGACAGAGGAGCCTGGTGGGCTAGTCCAGAGAGTCACACAGTCAGACATGACTGAAGCAACTTAGCAGCAGCAGCAGCATGGAAAAATGATAGCTATTATTTCAATAAACTATTATTTCTACTCAAGTGCCAGGCACTCTGCTAAGGGCAGGAACCACAGAAATAAACAGGAAAGTCATGGAACCCATCTTGCGGAGCCTGGTTGCAAGGACAGCTGTAAATACCTGAGGTGGGTGTTATGAAAGAGGAAGTACTATGGGTGCTATGGGAACTGTGATTATTTTTGGTGCCATAAAACAGGGTGTTTGAACTTCAGCAGCACTGAAAAGGGTCTTTTCTGAAAACTGAGTTTCATTGTTCACCCCTCATGGGCATTTTTAAGGCCAGATTTTGTTTAGGGGACAGAATTGGCCATGCCAGCCAGGCTGACTGTTCTTTGCACCACCAAATCAATCTTAGTAAATGCACAATTCATTAGAAGAAAGCAGAAGAGCATCTGAAGTGCAGCCAATTGTTTCCTGATTTAGAGCGTCAGATATTTAATGCAGGATTCAGAACGTGTCCGAAGACCCACTGCCATTATGAATTGAAGTAAGTGCTCTAATTGCAAGGTGCCAGAGATCTGCTTTTACCTAGGGACCTCTATCCATTTGTATTTCTCTGTGTATTCCTTCTGCCTGCGATGCTCGTGTATTCGGGCTTTTACTCTCTGTCTAGTTAACTAGTCCTGGAGAGAGGTAGCCAGATCCAGCTAAGATCGAATCTTTCATCAGAACTATGATGTTTAATATCCAGGTGGATAGCATATCTAATATCCTGATTCTGCAATTCCTTCTCTACTCTTACGACCTTCCTCCATAGGCATTCGGTCACCCAACTGCATGGCCAAATCATGACTGGGAATGCTGCCATGAGAAAGGAAGGTGCTAGAACTCCTGTCTCCTACTTTACCCTCCACCTTGCTCACATCTACTAATGTTTCACTTGTCGCTATAACCAATCTTTCTCTATTTCCTTTATTTGTTTTTTTATAATTAAATTTATTTTTAATGAAAGGATAATGAATCAACATGAATCAGCCACAGGTATACCTATGTCCCCTCCCTCTTGAAGCTCCCGCCCACTCCGCTCTCTCCCACGCCTCTAGGTTGTTACAGAGCCCTGGTTTGAGTTCCTTGAGCCACACAGCAAATACCCATTGGCTATCTATTTTACATATGGTAACGTATATGCTTCTGTATTACTCTCCTCATACATCCCGCCCGCTCCTTCCTCCTCCCCTCCTTTACTTCTATTTTTCTAGTTTATGGAGTGCATAAGAATCACTCTGGGATGGAGTTTAAAATGCAGATTTTGATTTTTTAATTCAGTCGTTTGAACGAGCACGCTGACGACTCTGCTACAGTTGTCTGAGAACGTACTTTGGGGCGCTCGGGTCTGGGTAAGGTCCCAACAGGTGCCCAGCCCTCGTGGCACCACCGTGTGTTTCCAGAAGCCTTTCAGCTGCATCCCCATCTCTCCGCAGTACCCAGTCTAAGCCTTGGCTCTTCCTATCATGACAGAGTCCTGGAAACAGCCTTACAAAAAGTGTTCTGAGTTACAAAAAGACTTTGAGTTGAAACACATGGGTTGTAAACTCGGGACAAATCTCGACCCTTGTGATCTCGGGGGCCTTACTTGTCAAATGAAGGATTTGGACCCCTTGATCACCAAGCTTCCTTGGGCTCTAATATTTGATATTTTCTACTTCTACCTTTTTGCTCGGGCCATTTCCACTGCCTGTAAACTTTCTGCTGAGAATTGCCCATCATGTTTTCTTTTACCTCTGAGGTTTGTCTCTAAAAACCCTGCCTAGCTAGAAAGCCTGGTTCAAACACTGCCTCCTTTCCCGATGACTTCCTTGGCCCTCCAAACTCTGCTTGTATCCTCCTGCAAGTCCCTTGTGTGTCCCCTGAATACAACCCTGTCACACACCTTCCTTGCAGCCTAAATATTTGGTACACATCCTCTCATCAGTTTATAAACTCCTTGATGTCGGGAACTATGCTTACTACCACTTACAGCATTGTAACTTCTACATGAAAGAGCGTAGAGAATCATCAGTAACTATGGACTATATTTGGAACGAGAGCACATAGTGTCCCTGCTATCTTCTGCCACCTTATCCCCTGGAAAAAGTACGTTAACAAGCCTGTATTTTTTGACATTAGAGCTGGACCTATAGAAGTACGTTCCAACCTAATAAATGACAGCTGAGTCTTGCTCGCTGCTCTGTGAACTGCTGAGAGCAGAACCCCATTCTCCTTTGCCCAAGTCTGGTTCTGATGATAAGGTTCTCAAGGGAGCAGGCATCTCATGCTGTTGTTTTCTCACCATTGTCACACATATCTGCTTGCACAATGGGAAACTAGTTGGGCCAACACCCTTAGCATTTTAGTATGTCCCAGGAGTGGATGCCTCAGGGGGTCTGAAATCAGGCCTATGCATTCAGGCAAATGATCCAATCTTAAACCCCGCCTTCAACCCCACTTCTAGCTTCTGCACCAAGTGACCTGGAAGTTGCATGGGTAAAAGATAGTCAGCAAAATGTTCAAGGCTGACAGGAAATAAAATACATCCCACATGTAGCAAACAACCCCCTCCTGTCCAGCAACTTGAGATTGGATTTCTCATATATTACTATTATATTACAAGGAGTGGTCATTTTCTGCAATAATTAATTTATAAAAATCACTTCCCAATTTTTTGATCTCAAGCCCCATTACACAATAATGTAATCTAGACCAGCCATTTAATAGTTTATATATATACACACACACACAAGTTTATATGTATAGATACTTGGAGGGCATTATGCTAAGTGAAATACATCAGACAGAGAAAGACAAATATTGCATATCGCTTACATGTGGAATCTAAAATACACAACAAACTAGTGAATATAATGGAAAAGAAGCAAACTCATAGAGAACAAACCAGTGGTTACCAGTGGGGAGGGTAAGAGGAGAGGGAAACATGGTTAAAAGGTATAAACTGTTAGGTGTAAAATATGCTACAAGCATACAATATGGGGAATATAGCAAATATTTTTAATAACTATAAATGAAACATAATGTTTAAAAATTATGAATCATTATATTGTACACCTGTAACATATAATATTGTATATCAACTATACTTCAATTCTTAAAAAACAAATATTTATTTATATAACATAACCTAAATCCTCTTGTATTTTTAAAAATTGTTAAGGACCTTAGGGAATCCCCTGAAAGAGTCTTGAGAAACCTGAGGGCTCCTCAGACTATATTTTGAGAACCTCTGCTCTATACTGACAAACATTTTGGTAGAACGTTAACTTTACAAACTCCTATAGCTCTGAACCCAGTAAGGCTGAAGGTAAATAGTATAAATTTAATTTAACAAATACTGTTGCACAAAGATATTAAAAGTATAAAATAATGCAGAATGAATGCAGAAGTGACTGGAAACTATCACTACGCACGTATACACACAGTGCTAGGTACTTGACATGTAGGCTTTTCTTAAGGTTTTAAATTGACTTTCACTTCATAATGAATCTTTTCCCTTTTTCTCCCATTATCAGGGGAAACACAAAGGAAGACATTTGTCTGTACAGTTCTCCAAGGTGATTTATTTATATTGTGTCCCCTGGGGCCCCCTGTGGCTTGCAGATTGTCCCACGCAGCCCCTTCCTGTTCTTTCTCCACCTTTATCACTCCTGCTGTCTGCCCTGGCGCTCCCCATGGAGGGACCACATCAACGTCCAGTGATGTCCAGTAGGGTTTGGCCAATGGGGAGCCCCAAAAGAGATTAGAAGAGGGGAAAGGAGTGAGGTGAGGATGTTAATTCTGAGGTTCCTCCCTCTGAGGTCACATTGGGCTGGCTGTACCCTTTCACAAAAGATGACTGCTCCCCCCAACCCCAGGCAGCCTTTCTATATAGTTCTCTCTCCTTGCAGGTTCTAGAAACCTCTTCCTCTCTCATCCTTTGGAGCCAGGTGGTGTTGGCTTCATTCTGCCCTCTGGTTCCCCAACACTCTACTGATTCAGACCTCCATAAGTCATCTCTTTGTAAATAAACCTTCTTGGAATTATTCTCATGTGAGCCAGCCATCCATTTCCTAATACTCCCTTAAGTGATGCACATTAATAATAGCCTATTGACTATTGAAAAAAAGTTTTAAATATGCTTTTAGCCAGTCATTCATATTTTTAAAAATATTTTTTCTTTATGTAACTCCTTTAATATTTTTCATTTCTCTTTCAATTTTAGGCAAGATCTGTTGTTACACATAATCCTGTTCAATCTCTTTTCTCCTTACTGTCCCCCAGCAATGCACAAATCTTTCTAAAGGCTGGTCCCTCTGTAATGCATGAAATAGAGATCGTTAACTTCAGGAGGTGATTTTAGGAGGAATTACGGACCTAGAAACCATTTTACTTAAAACCTTTTCACTGTTTGTTAATCTTCACCATCTTCATGGACATTATTCTGGAGTCCAATTCACATTGGAAACAGGTCTCTGAGGTTAACTGGCTGTCGCTATCATTTAAGCAAAGCCCGAGTGAGCTGAAGGGAGGATCAAGGTGGCTTAGAACACAAGGGAAAGGTTCTGAAGCCACAACTGAGATTCCTTCTAGCTGTTCACTCTTCTCTGCAGCTGCTCAGTTCATATTCCTGCTCCTGGGGCTGAGAGTCCAGCTGCATATTTAAAAGGCTGGTGTCTCCTCTCTGAGGCCTGGAAACCATTAGCTCTCCCTGCTGGCTTCGGCATCCAGTGCCTCTTTCCTTCCTAAATCACCCTTTCCCAGCCTCCATCTCCCTGATCGATCGAGATACTGGATACAAGCTCCAACCCCGTGGGCCCCGCACAGTTTCGCTTTGCAGATGGGAAAGTGGAAATCTGACTCCTGTGGCATGGCTTGCTCGACCCACAAAGCCTTCTTTGGTAGCAGGGACCAGGCCTGGCCCCACTTCCCCTCTTTCCTTCTCTGCTCACACACAATCCATGTCCCTGGCAGCTTCAGATAGGAGCCGTGACAACGGGACGGGGCGCCGTCACCCTCCATAATTAGCCAGGCAGGCAGCGTTGCTGTAATATCACAGCGGTGACAGAGCTCTCGCACCTATTAAATTATTCACGCCACCGAAGTGTCATCGGCTGTCACGTTCAAAATAGGTCATTCTTGCTCAGGCTGCTGGAGGTGAAAATTTCACAGTGATGGCAACACATCCAAGTGCCTTGGTTTCAGCCAATCTCCAAAGTAAGGGGCTGCTCCAAACAACCCTCTATTAAATTATTTTTCACTGAATCGCAGTTATGCTTTCATGAACGGCAGCAGGAAGTGGCTGGAACAGCTGTCTGCTGGCAGGCACGAGAACTGGGGGGCGGGGGGGGGGGGGGGTTGGAAGGCTTCATTTCAGCCTCTTCCTTCACTGACCTGTCCTCAATAAGCCTCAAGGGGCTGCTTGAGGAATATAAATCTGAACACCTGCTCTTGTTTGCTCCCTGTACCCAAGACAGCAGTAAAGTCCGAATGAGGATGTAAGCTCTGGGCACCAGCAGGGTTTAGAAGAACGAATGCACACAGGCCTCTCTGAGAAGTGCCTCTCAGCCCTGGGTGCCACATTCAAAGAGTAATTCAAGTTCAACAGCTGTGGGGCGTGCATCCCTGCTTTTCAGATCCTAATTTGCAGACATTTGGGTCTCTTCAGCACTTAGAATACACTTGGCCTCTTGTCAACATAGATATACTAGTCAACTCAAGTGCCTGGTGGTGGAATACAAACATTTGACTGGCTATTGCAGGGTCTGGTGAATTACTGGCACGTGAATATGTTCTTTTAATGGTTTTCAAGAATACAAAAGACTGTCTTACAGGAGGAAGAACAATTTTCCTCTAGGATTAAAGAGAAGTGATTGAAGATGCAGCTCATGGGGCTCGAGTTAAAATACAAGCGAATGTGCTGATTGCTGGTTCTTGACTGTTAAATGGATGTGTGACTGACAGAGACTGATAATCTCCTTGGGTAAGGGGGAGAAAGGCAGGGAGTTTAGCAATGGGATTGACCCTTGCCTGTCTCCTATTAGGAGAATATGTACAAAAACCTCTAAAGAGGTCTCTCTCAGCTGAGATACTATGGATGTACAGCCTTGGAGCAAAAGGGCAAGAAATGCACGCATCTTAACACGGTGAACCTAGCACCAAATGCAGGCAGGCCACGTGAAGAAGGGGAATTCACAGATGCATTTCCACAGTCATTCTGTATCTTATAACAGTGCTCCCAAAGATATGAAGCCCTCTTCTCCAAATATTCACCTGCCAGAAGCCTGTCCAGATGACCCATCCTTCCCCCCACCCTCATCTTTCCTTTAATTTCCCTTAAGTGTTTGTGCACAATTTGTATTGCATTTCCCAGCTCCTAGTTTTATGGAACAGCCCATGCAGGTGATAAAGCTCAATCTCCATAAGCTGGAGATAAATCTATGAATAATTCTCACTTATGTATATGCTGCTTTATCATTAACATTTCAACAGATATTTCCTAGTGCCCACTATGCTGGGTACTTGGAGAGGGACTACATGAAGTCATCCACTGTTTATAGTTCAACTATCCCCAAGTAGATTCCTGCTTCCCCATCAGGGCAATACTGCCTCCACCCCAAGCCTACTTCTCCAGCAGCCTTCCTCACCTCAATAAAGAGCAGCCCATCCTTCCAGAAGCCTGGATCAGAGTCCTGGAGTCATCCTTGGTACCTCCCCCCCCAGAATTCAATCACTATCAGGCCTGGTAAGCTCCACCAATTCTCTTCTGGACTGTTGCCATCTTCTCCTAACTGGCTCCCCTGCTTTTGCCCTTTATGCCATTTTTATTTCCCAGACAGAAGTCAGACAACGCTTTTGAGAGGCAAATCAGATTATGTCACTCTGCTCAACCTTCACCAGTGGTTCCCCATCTCCCATAGAGCTAAAACCCAAATGCTTACAATGGCCTGTAAGGCTATGCAAGAGCTGGATCCATCCCCCTAACCCAGCCCCCAGGAACCTCTTGGATCAAATATCCTACTGCTCTCAGTCTTGCTCATGTTGTGCTGCAGCCACACTGGCCTTCTGACTCTTGCTGGAACCTTCCCCTTCTGATATCCAGGTCAGCCTTGCAGTCCCTTCAAGCCTCTGGGCATTTGCCAGAAGAGCCTTCTCTGATCATCATGCTCTATTCTTCTCATCCTGCACTTACTTTTACTCCATAACACGTCTCTCCATCTGACACATCGTGTTTTTACTTGTTTGTTTACTGTCTGGCTCCCTCCACCACCAGCAGAACTTCACCAGGGCTGGGGCTTTGTCATAGTCACTGCTGATCCCCAGAGCTGAGTAGAGCTGAATCTAGCCCATGGTAGACTATCAACAGATAGTCTTTAATGAATGAAAAAATAATCCATCTTCTATCCCTATATAGTTCATAAGCTCCTGACGGGGGTGCCTCTGCTAATTATGCTACTCTTTTTTAGAGGAGCTTCAGTAAGCGCTAACCTCAAAATATTTATTCAGAGATTCTAAAACTGATTTCCAACTAGGCAGACATTGGTAGGAAAAATTCCCAGATCTAACTCTTAAACATCCTGTTATGGAGAAAACAGTCCTTTTAAGATTGTGTCAGATACGCCCAGAATCAGCTCCCTGGAACCGTTTCTATCTCACATGAGAATTCAGTTCCCTGCTGTTAAGTTTACATAGCTCAAGAAAAAGCAACCATTTTGCAGACTTTCAGGAACTGCCTGTTCTTTCCTGTTTCTTGGTATAGCTATTCCTGATTTTTTTTTAATGTGGAAATATATATATGTAAATATAATGCATGTGATGTAAGGTTTACCATCTTAATCATTTTTAAGTGTATAGTTTAGTAGTGTTAAGTTCATTCACATTGCTGTGGAATCAATCTCCAGGACTCTTTTCATCTTATAAAGCTGAAGCGATACTCATTAAACAATAACTTCCCACTTCCTCCTCTGCCACCCCATTTTAATTTTATTTATTATTTTCCACCCCCTGCCAATCACCATGCCATTTTTTTTGTCTCTATGAATTTGTCAACTCTAGACACCTCATATTCATGATTATACGGTGATTTGTCTTTTTGTGACCAGCTTATTTCATCAAGCTTAATGTCCCCAAGGTTCATCCAGGTTACAGCATGCTAGAATTCTCTTCCTTTTTAAGGCTGAATAATATTCCATTGTATGTACATGCCATATTTTGTTGACCCATTTATCTGCTGATGGACACTTGTGTTGTTCTACCTTTCGACTATTGTGGATAATGCTATGAACATGTATGTACAACTATCTCTTCAAGACCTTGCTTTCAGTTCTTTTGGGTACAAGGCCAGAGGTGGAATTGCTAGATCATATATTAACTCTACTTGTAATTTTTTGAGGAATTGCACCTGCTTTCCATAGTGGCTGCACCATTTTACAGTCTCATGGACAGTGCATAATCACTCCCGAACTCTTTTTAATATACTTTTCCCCTCCAGCAAGTTAGAATTGCTCAGAGATGTCTAATAGTGCTGAACATTCCAGCTCCTCTCAATGCTTAGCAACTAGGAGCCAAGTGGCCCTACCAAACGTGCAAGGGTGTGTGGGGTGGTGTTTTTCACCCTCTCCTTCATGCCTGTTTTGAAAAGGCTTCCTTGTCCTTGAATTAACATGCAGGCTGTGTGGACACCGGCGGGTCTGTGTTACAGAAGAGGGCAGCGGGCAAGAGCCAGCACTGTTTTGAGGATGATCAAAGTTCTGCTAATCCCGTGTAATCTCCTAATGTAAAGGGGATTGTATTTCCAATTTGTGGTTTCTTTGAATGATGCCCCAGGGTCTGGCACTATCACTCCTTGATGAATTGGGAGACTTGGGGTGACGAGTGTGGAAAAGCCAAGAAGATGGCATTGAGTCATGCTCGTGCATCAATCATCTCTGACAAGGAGGTCCAAGGATTTCAGATCTCAGGGACAAAGAACCCAAAGAGTCAGACGAAGAGGAGAGTGCCTTGAAGTGATGCAGCAGTGTAAGTGGGAGGGGCCCTGGACACCTCCTGACTGTTGCCTTCTTTCGCCTAACTTATCCACGGGCTGGGAGAATAGTGCCTTAGTCCTCCTCTGTCTCTCTCCTTACCTGATGGATGCTCCTGTCTCTACCCTCTCCCACACAGCATGTTCTGTGTTTGGTTTTGTCTCAAGCTATCAATTTTTCATCATCCTACCAGTTGATGTTATGGAGCAATGTAATTTGAGGGACATGTGTTCTCATAAAAAGAATATTTAAGAGGGAACAAATCTCCTCTTAAAAGGGATTTAAAAATGATAGGACTCTCTCAGCAGACATGAAAAGGGGAAGAGCTGGTGGGAGAGATGGTTAAGAAACTCTCAATGACCTTAAGAGGCAAAATGATGGAACCTGATGACCTAAACCAGAGGTCAGCAGGCTTTTTCTGTAAAGAGTCAGAAAGTAAATCTTTTAGGCTTTGGGAGCCAAGAGGTAAAAAAATGAGGAAATTGTTTACTTACATATAACAAGAGAGGAAACAAAATCTCACATTTTATATGGGCAAAATTCAAAATATAATAATTGGGCACTTTTTTATGGTAATATCAGTCCACTAAGCGACTTCCCTGGTGGCTCAGATGGTAAAGAATCTGCCTGCAATGCAGGAGACCCAGGTTCTATCCCTGGGTCAGGATGATTCCCTGGAGAAGGGAATGGCAATCCACTCCAACATTCTTGTCTGGAAAATTCCATGGACAGAGGAGCCTGGGGGCTACAGTCCATGGGGTCACAAAGAGTCAGTCATGACTGAGTAACTAACACACACACACAGTCTACTAAGGAGAAGAATGGAATTCTTTTTCTTTGTGATAATATCTTGCTTAACTGTAGTTGAAGGTCAATGTTCCTGATCATCAAATTGATTTCAAATGCTCGTCTGTAAAAACCACTGCCATCTTGCAGGCTGGGCAGAAACAGGCAGAGGGCTGTGTCTGGCCTACAGGCCATGGTTTGCCAACCCCTGCTCAGGTCAAAGGGTGGGTAATAAGCTACTGACTTGCTATGTGCAGTTTTCAACGTTTCCCAGTAGCTTATAAAGGCATAAACGTCTGCCTTTGGGTGTATCATTAATATTAGGAAGACAAGCAGGGCTTTTCCTGTCTTCTGCACTGTAGTTCATAACATAAACGACAAGATATGTTGCCTTTTCTCAGACAGAAGACAATACTTCTGAGCCACCAGCGGTTGTCTTTCCAGGAGTGGGGAGGATCTGGGTTGACCACTTTTCAATCTGCCTTCCTACAGGTGGGGCCATTTGCAGCCTGACCAGTCCTGTCCCCTTGTCCTAACTCTTTTTGAGTGGTACTCAATAAAGATTTGGTGATTAATTCACAGTGGGTAGGTCCTATTGATGTATTTCCTATTCCATGAAGTATAATTATTAATATTAAACATTGAACTAATGTTTGTCTTCTGTAAACACATGGGCTTCCCAGGTGGTTCAGTGGTAAAGAATTCATCTGCCAGTACAGGAGACACAGGAGACATGAGTTCAATTCCTGGATCAGGAAGTTCCCCTGGAGGAGGAAATGGCAAGCCACTCCAGTATTCTTGCCTGGAAAATCCTATGGATAGAAGGAGCCTGGTGGGCTACAGTCCATGGGGTCGCAAAAAATCGGACACGACTGAGCATGCACTTAATTTATACGCAAACAGATGACTATGCTTTTCTCCAGGAGGTTTTACCATTGAAAAATATCTTTAAACAGCAATGGAAGTAAAAACAATGCAAAACATCACTAGAGGAAATGTGTAGAGGCTTTGTTTAGAATCTTAATTACCATCCTAAAACGCTCTTAACATATACATAATGCAAGTTTCAATAAGCATTATCTTTAAATTAGAAATGGTTTAACAAATATAGAAAGCCCAACCTTTATCAAGTTACTTTTTAAAAAGTACTCTGTAAAGTGGTGATGGGGAGGCAGTAACTGGGGTATGTTTACTGCAGATAAATATTTACCCTGGAGAAAGGGCCTGTGTATTGTAAAGATAATATTGACGATATGATTCTTCACCTCCTGCATTCCTGACTGAGGCAAAGGGGACTCTTTCCACAAGAAAACTGCCATAGCTTATTTTAAAACTCTAAGAATTTTTAGAGGGAGACCAGATTGGTTAGTCACCACCCCCCAAAAAAAGGTAGGAAATCATGTACTTATTGTGGTGAAGGGGTTATTCTGAGCCCTGCCTTGGTCACATGGTGGAGGTCAGAGAGCAAGCAGTCAGGCTTGTTAATTCATGAGCCAGAGGCACCTCTCTATTCCCAGGGAAGCATTTGTCGTGAGCAGTCTCCATAGCTCTGCTCTCGTCAGCTTGTGTCTTTGCTGATCATAGGCCAAGAGTAGAAGAGGGAAATCGTATAGACTTGGGAGACTGGGACAGCTGAGAAAATCACAATGAAAAACTAACTGACATTAAGTTAGTAATGTAACTAACCAGTAAACCCTTACTGGTTTCCCATGATCTCAGACATTATCTCCATTAACATTAAGCGATTTGGGGGGCAGGTGACCACCATCTCCCATCATCATCATCACTATAATGATCATCATCTCCAAGTGGAAGAAGGGAAGTGAAACCTCTGAGGGGTTAGGTGACTTGCCTAAAGTCAAACTGCTATTACGTTGACTTACGTCTTTTGAGTACAGATATTTGGTTCTTTCAGCCTTGCTACCTTCCCTCAGTTTGGAAATCTGAGTGGTTAAAAAAAAAAAAATCAAGGATTTATAAACATGGGTAGCTCTAGAATTTTTGTGTGTGAAGTACTCAGTACAGCCCTGTGTCCAGAAAAGGGGTCTGTCCTTCTGTGGAAACTGTGTGCTGAGCAAGCATATGGTTTTTTACTCAGATTGTAGAGTGCAGATTATTCAAAATAGCAATGTTTTCTGAAAAAGTTTTGTATCTTGCTTTATATTAAGACTCTAAATTATCATTTATTTTTTAGTCTTTAGAGATGCTACTGGAGATTAATAGGGGGCTGAGAAATGTCTCTTCTTGATAACCTTTGGCATGTAAACCAGAAGTTGAAGGGAAAGAAGTTGTTTTTCATAATATTTCAGTCCATATAATTTATCTCAAAGTGGTGAAAGGTGCCTTCTACAAATTGTATCTGCGTATTTGATTCTTTGACACACTTTTCTTCACACGCCATTCTATCAGTTCACTGTGCTGTTATAAATAGCAAAGAAAATCCCACCATAGAACATGCTTTCATATGTACTCCCTCTCAGAGTTTCCCGAATGCTAATTTAGAGGGAAAAAAAGTTATCTTCAACTGCTCAGCCAGCTGACTCAATCTGTGCTCTGAAAGTCAAATTATTTTCTTCCTGTTTCTCAGCTCATTATTTCTTACACTGAATGGACAATTTAGAATGACGTCAGGAGGCAGAAGAGACCAGCTGGTGTCCTCCTGTTGATGTTTGAGTTGTATAGTGTAAATATTTAAACTTTTAACCAAGGATCCAAAGACTAAGAAGCAAAGATCTGCAGTGAAAAGAGGGTACCACAACTTCGTCACTTTCCAGAAAGCAGGAACTTGTTCTTTCTTCTCTTTATTTTATTTAGAAATAATTATTTCACAGGGTTAAGCTTCCTAATACAGCAGAAGATCTTTTTCTCTGTTTACCAGGTTATCTATTAATGACAATTTTTACAAAGCTTGACTCAGTGTTTTCTTTTTCCCTCAGTTGGAACTGGTTCAAAATTGGGAAAGGACTATGTCAAGGCTGTCTATTGTCACCCCGTCTATTTAACTTATATGCAGAGTACATCATGCGAAATTTAGGGCTGGATGAATCACAAGCTGGAATCAAGATTGTTGGGGGAAATATCAACAACCTCAGATAGGCAGATGACACTACCCTTATGACAGAAAAAAGAGGAAATAAAGAGCCTCTTGATAAGAGTGAAAGAGGAGAGTCAAAAAGCTGGCTTAAAACTTAACATTCAGAAAACTAGGATCATAGCATCCAATCCCATTCACTTCATGGCAAATAGATGGGGAAACAATGGAAACAGTGACAGATTTTATTTTCTTGGGCTCCAAAATCACTACAGATGGTGACTGCAGCTACAAAATTAAAAAACTCTTGCTCCTTGGAAGAATACCTATGACAAACCTAGACAGCATATTACTTTGCTGCCAAAGGTCAATATAGTCAAAGTTAGATGGTTGGATGGCATCACTGACTCAATGGACATGAGTTTGAGTAAGCTCTGGGAGATGGTAAAGGACAGGGAAGCTTGGCGTGCTATAGCCCATGGGGTCACAAAGAGTTGGACACAACTGAGTAACTAAACAACAACAAATGGTTTTTCTAGTAATCCTGTACAGATGTGAGACCATAAAGAAGGATGAGTGCCAAAGAATTGATGCTTTTGAATTGTGACGCTGGAGAGGACTCTTGAGAGCACCTTGGACAATAAGGAGATCAAACCAGTTAATCCTAAAGGAAATCAATCCTGAATATTCATTGGAAGGGCTGATGCTGAAGCTGAAACTCCAATACTTTGGCTACCTCATGCGAAGAGCTGACTCATTGGAAAAGACCCTCATGCTGGGAAAGATTGAGGGCATGAGGAGAAGCGGGTGACAGAGGATGAGATGGTTGGATGGCATCAGCGACTTGATGGACATGAGTTTGAGCAAGCTCTGGGAGTTGGTGATGGACAGGGAAGCCTGGTGTGCTGCAGTTCATGGGGTTGCAAAGAGTCTGATACAACTTAGCAAATGAACAACAGTTGGGAAAACAGACAAGTCACCCTGCCAAAAGTTCAAATTTTCCTTACTTTTACAGTTTAACACCTAAAATTTTTACTTTTTATCCATAATTAATCTTAAATGTCTTCTGCCTGAAGCCTCTGTTTAGCAAGTTAAGGCATGAAAAGCGTAAGCTATGGAAAGTCCACAGTGAAAGAATGACAATAGTATAAATAATTATCATGAATTTGCCTTCTGGAGTGAAACTGGCGATTATACCTGCTTTGTGATCATTATCCCAGCATATATGTAAAAATTTATGTAAAAAAAAATATTTCTCTTAAAAATATCTAAAAGTGATCAAGTAAATTGTTCTGTTTTTCTTGAAGGGAAATTCTTGCTAAATGACGAGATAGGCTTTGTGTACACAGCACAAAGAGAGGTGGTTTTTCAGTGGTTTGTCTATCAACTGGGATCGAACACTTCAGATTCTTGCCAAATCCCTTCACTATGGATTGTACACATGTGGCGGAATCATGATCCTTCTAGTCAGTCAGGCACATCCACATTTCAGCTCCCCAGAAACCAACCTCCAACTCCAATTCAGCCTGGAACATTCTGTCAAGGAAGTACATGCATGTTCAATACCCTGCTAGCCCCTGCAGTAGGGTATTTTCATTTTCTTCTTTCTATTTTTGCTTGCTGGGACCAGTCACTATTATTTTTCCTTCTTCCCTGTCTTTCAGGTACTTGAAATAGTCATTTCAACTTGACTCAACTAATACCTTTTCAGCCTTTAAAATCTCTTCTAAAACCAACTGAATTGCAAACATTTTCATTCAATGTCACCACTGTTTGGTAAACAATTCATAGACAAAATTGAGCTATCTAAAAATAAATGAGAAGTGGAATAAGCTGATACTTGCTAAGCAAAGGAAAACACGTGAGGCATAGGTAACTGGATATATCACATCTCTTTGTAAAAAATATGTTGACTTCAGGAGTGAAGTAATTCTTATCAAGAAGCAAGGGCAATTCTCCCAATTTATTTCACTGCTTTGGTCATAACAACTAACATTTCTTTTTTCTTTTTTAACTGTTTTTCCCCACACAAACAAAAATATATTTGTATTTCAACTCAAGTCCTATAGGAGGTATACTCAAGGCTATCTCATGCAGTTCCTGAAAAGACTTTCCTGGCTGCTCATAAAATTATTAAATGAGCATTTTAAATACTTTATTTGTGACACTGGGCCCCTTTTTGGCTTTGGCCTGATCTAAGTAGGTCACCCAGAGGTCACTAGCGGCCATAAATCAAGGGGTGGACTGGTGGCTAAGACAGCCTGCATAGCTTTCGTGCAAAGTGCTATTTTAGTTTGTGCCCCTGAAATGACACCATCTCTTTGGCACCAGCCAAAGCAAGCTTCCTAGACATCTCTGGGAAGGGAATGTTTTGTAGTAATCCAAGGCATAGGTCACACAGGCATGAATTATTGTGGGGAGGTCTGTGTCTGCTCCTGCCTCTGTGACAAATAAAGTAGGGAAAACGACTTCCAACTGAAGCATTTCTCCAGGAGTCCCAGAATGGAAATTGATCCAAGTGATCTAGCAAACTGCAAAAGCAAAGAGTGATCAACTTTTTTCAACCCAAGAAACTATGGAAGCCTCTTCCTGCTCCTTCTTCAATCCCTTGCTTGGGTTTCATTTGAGAACCCCAGATATGAATATTTTTGAAAAAGAACTAACATAGCCAAATTACAATTATAACTATGAAATGTGGCATAATCAAACAAAAAAGTCTAACTCTGTTTAGCCAAGGCACATACATTTTATGTTCTCTTTCTCAACACTTTTCCCATAGATGATTTGACTAAACCAGCCTGAACTTTCAGAATCTATTGGTTTTGTACATAAACTTAATTTAGTCTCTTCTTCGTTCCTTCCTTCCTCCTTCCTTTTCTTCTTTCAATTTTGGAAAGGGAAAATGTAATTCAGTAAACAATATAAAAACTTGCCAGATTACAACAGGTTGCATAACTGTTAACCTATTAAAAAAAAATCTACCTTGGCTTCATAAGCAATTTACAAAGAAAGACAAAGTGGGCATCTATTCTACTTACAATTCTCTTTTTGACAAACTTTTTGCAATTTTCTTGCTCTCTATGAGCTGAAGTTACTTTTGAAAGGGAAAAATAAAATGCTGGCTAATTGGCTTGGGGAAAGGAGACAGCTTTGGTTCAAAACTGTGTAGCATTTTTTTCCCAAGCATCTCTTGATCTATTTAAGACCGACAATCACCTATCAGTCAAGTGGACTCCCTTCTGCCAGTTTATCTCCATCTGGGAGCATTCTCCTTTGGGGAGTTTGAAACAACCTCCCTAGATACTGTAATCCTATGCTGTACTTCATTGGACCAGAACATTTGAAGGTCTGGCAAACACATTGCAGGCTCCAATGGTCTTTCCAGAAGCAAGACCCTAACAGGCATGTAAGTGTCCAGGAAATATATAAGTCTGAGAAATACTTTGTGCAGATGACTGTGAACTGGTGGTGGTCTTATTATTCTCATCACTGCACTTGACAACAGAGAGAAGCAAACAAAGGCAGGGAAAGCTTGTGGTTCTAAGGAAAGAAGAACTGCAGCTTTGACTTCTGCCCAGGAGTAATTTTGGCTGCTGAGCTACTGGTAGACCACCACCTGAGGCAATGTTTCTTCGCATACATGAATCCTGTTCTGTTCTTGAAAGCTGGCCAAGGGCCTCCACTGTGCACGACACTTGTTTTTTCTATTATTATTATCACCATCATAATTGTTACAGTTATCATTACTATTATTATCCATCCAGTTCTTTCTACTAACATACACCAGACTGCCTGTCAAGAAGGGACAGTAACAAAACAAATGAAAGCCCTTTAATTTGATATGTTTGAAACGATAATGAGAAAGGAGCTCTCTAATTCCAATTATTGGCTTTTCAATAGCACGGTAATCAAATCAATCATTCTCCCAGCAAAGAATACAGTCTACCTGATAGGAACCATTTTCCAGATAGCATGATGATGTTTGGAAAGCCAACCTGTGTGTGAGTGTGTGTGTGTGTGTGTGTGTGCAACAGAGAGAGAGAAAGAGGGAAGGAGAGAGAGAAACAAATACTGAGGTTTCTAGTGGGTAGGTGGGTGATTGCTGCTCCTCTCTCTAATTAATCTTATGCAGCTCTCTCCTAGAACAAGAGCCAAGTTACACACCAATGCTTCTTAATTCCATGAACTTTAACATTTTCTTTAATCACAGAAAACAATAGGTGAAGCAAACAGGATTTCAGAAAAGCAGTTAAAAACATATTGTGAGCACAACTCATGTTTCTTCTTTCCAGATCTTTCTGTGGTCCATTTAAATGAATTATATATACTTTCAACCAAATGGACCAAAATCCTAAATTTGTGTTTCTTTAGGAGGAAAGGGTCCTTTAAAAGTGTATCCATTACCAGGAAATACAGTTGCCTTAGTAACAAGCTCCTAGGCCTCTTCCTTCCTTTACGTTAGAGGAAACTCATTGGACCAAAAGCTTTCTGCTTTCTTAGGCATGTTTAAGTGAGCTAAAAGCATGGAGGAAACCTCCAGGCAGCTTGAATTCCTCTAGGTAGATGCCACTGTGCAGAAAAGATGACATAACAGAATGCTGCAGCTTTTCAAATAAGATCTGAGAGAATATGTAATCAACCCTCTTACTGTAGGTGAAAAACGAGGCTCAACAAGGTTAAGTGACTTGCCTAAGCTCCTACATCTGCAAAACAGCAGGGGCAGGACTACAATCCAGGCTCCCAACCACTTGTCCAGTGGTGCTTCCACCCTATCATAACTCTGAAAAGAAAGTGAAAGTGAAGTCGCTCAGTCATGTCCGACCCTTTGCGACCCCGTGGACTGTAGCCTACCAGGCTCCTCTGTCCATGGGATTTTCCAGGCAAGAATACTGGAGTGGGTTGCCATTTCCTTCTCCAGGGGATCTTCCCAACCCAGGGATTGAAGCCGGTCTCCCGCATTGTAGGCAGATGCTTTACCGTCTGAGGCACCAGGGAAGTCATAACTCTGAAAAGTGGTTTATAAACCAATTTTTCTGTAATAAGTCCTATTTTGAATATACTTGGAGAAGGGAATGGCAACCCACTCCAGTATTCTTGCCTGGGGAATTCCATGGACAGAGGAACCTGAAGGGCTAATCAGACACTAGACTAACCAGACATGAGAACAAAATTCTGTACAGAATTCCTTTTATACATCGCTTTCTGACCTATTCTAGGAACCCCTTTTTGTGAATACAGAGTAGGAATTAGTGTTAATTGAGTGCTTATCATGTTTGAGGCACTGTTCTAAGCACCCTCTTAAATATTAATAATATTTAATCCATATACCACCCTAGGAAGTTTGTAGTCCATTTTACAGTGAGTAAACTGAGACACAGAGAGGTGGAGTAGCCAGCTTAAAATCACACAGTAAAGTAAGTGGCAAAGCTCAGGCAGTGTATTCTGGAGACGAAGCTCTGGACTAATATCCTGCAGGGAGCTTACTCAAAATGAAGGAACTACGCAGACAAGCTTTCAATGAATAGGCAATATGATCCATGACTCCAAAAGCTGAATAAAAATACACTAGATACTGGAATTGTAAGGATTCTCTAATCTGCATAGATTAAGTTAAATGAAAAAATCAGTCTGGAAAAGTATAAAGTATATCACCTATGAAGCACCATACAAATATTATGAATCTATTATGAAGGTAATCTGCACAACCCAATAGGTATTATTGTTCTATTTCCCCACTGAGGAAACAAGAGGTTTAGTTTAGCAATTACCTTGTTTAAATCACATAGGTAATAAGAAGCAAAATGAGAATTTGAATCGGAATCTTGTCTGACTCCCAACTTGACTCTTTACTGTGCCTGTTGAGGTTAAAATTATCACCTTGATAATTATGACTGCTCGGGAGAAAAATCTTACAGGCTCCTCAATTCCTGCTTTGTTAAGGTCTTAATTTTCAGAGTGCTCACATGCTCAGTTGTGTCTGACTCTTTGTGACTCCATGGACTATAGCCTGCCGGCTCCTCTGTTCATGGAATTTTTCAGGCAAAAATATTGGAATTGGTTGTCATTTCCTACTCCAGGGCTTCCCAACTCAAGGATCGAACCTGTGTCTCTTGCCTCTCCTATACTGGTAGGCAGATTCTTTACCACTGTGCCACCTGGGAAGTCCTTCAGAGAGGGGCCACTTAATCTATCAGTTTAGTTCAGTCACTCAGTCGTGTCTGACTCTTTGCGACTCCAGGGACTGCAGCATGCCAGGCTTCCCTGTCCATCACTAACTCCCGGAGCTTACTCCAGGACTAAGCTCATGTCCATTGAGTTGGTGATGACATCCAACCATTTCATCCTCTGTCGTCTGTTTCTCCTCCCGCTTTCAATCTTTCCCAGCATCAGGGTCTTTTCTTTTCTTTTTTTTTTTTTATCAGGGTCTTTTCAAATGAGTCAGTTCATTGCATCAGGTGGCCAAAGTAATTTATAGTGCAGTGGTTGCATCTGTCTATAGGTGGCGCTCTTTAGCACTGTAGCCATTGGTAAAAGAAAAATCCCTTTGAGGCAAAGGAGAAATTGTGGCCTGGTGTTTTGAAGGTTGGGTAGATAACTACCAAATTGTCCCATTTAGGCTTATCTTCCTAGTTGTAAACATGCTCTAATTCCTGAAGGGAGTGAATATCTAAGTATGTATACACAGAGAAAACATCTGTAAGTAGAAGTGAAAGCTGAGGAATGAAGCCTAAGAGCAAGCTACAAGTCAGAGTGGCTCTACCTGGCATCCAAGTAAAGCAACAGTCCGAGAATGTGGCAAACAGCAAGGAAGTTCAGGGAGATGTTCTTTAAGCTGTCTTAAACTGTGATTTAAAAAAAAACACAAAACCAATTATGGTTTTAAATATTTCTGATGCTACAACAAAGTAATGTGAAGACAGACATCAATAATGGTTGCATTCTAGATGATTAGATTACTATGCTATACTCTTTCATTTGTCTTCAATAACTTGGGTAACTGCAAAAACTTTTACCAGAGCTCCTTTAAAAAATTACTTGATAGGGTAATACCAGATATGGTTCTTGTGAATAAAAATGAATTTATGAGGTCCCCGAATCCAGATAACCATCAATTTTGACAGTTCCAAATTCTTGAAAAGCTCTTGCCTGCAAGCCCAATCTCATAAACAGCATTTGAACAAGGAATCTGTAGATTACAAGGTTAGCCATTTCAATTTGCAACCTTTATTGTCAAATTCCACCACACAGGTCTACCTGGGGAAACCCAGGCAGTGCAGTGGATGTCAGAAGCTAGTGAGGCTGCCACCTCCCAGCCTAGGAGAGGAAAAGGGAGAGGCAACCGAGAGAGCTGGGGTGCCAGGATGCCAGGAGGAGTGAGAGAGGGAAAGATCCAAAGGCAGAGAGAGAAGAGAGGGGGCCACGGGCAGTGCAGAGCAAAGCAGCATGGCACCGTGGAGGACGTTCCCTGGTCCAGGAGTCCAGCCTCTCCTGCTCTGTGCTGAGCAGGGAGACAGACTTCCTTCCCTGAAGGTGTTAGACAAGAGAGCACAGAAGAGGGACGAGGGGAATAGCAGTACTATTTTCTACCCTAAACTGAACCTTTCGCCATGACTTTAAAAAAAAAAATGCATCTGGAGGACCCATTGAATTCCCTTGTCCCCAGTTTTCCGCTGCACTCCTGGGGTGTCATCCCATCCGGGATGCTGTCAAAGTCCTCCAGTTCCTTACCCAAGTCGGTTCAAAGTTTCCAACAGTGTCAGAGCTAAGCAAAGTCGATCAGAAAGGCTCCTGCCAGAAAGACATGTTTACCTTCACCAAAAACATCATCCTCTTCGTCCATCAGCAGCTCCTCGGGGTCCAGGTACTGCATCTTGGAGACAGCGGTCAGCGTGTGCAGCCGGCGCGCAGCCCCGGCAGCCACACTGGCCCCGAGGCGGTTTCCCTTCCCCAGGTTGCCTAAGCGCCCCAAGAGGGCAGCTTCCGCCTCAGCCCTTGAGAAAGCAGCTTCATTCATATGAACAGGCTTCGAGAACCTTTTGAAGAGTGCATTCCAGGTGGGGTGATTTTCACCACTGACAAGAAAGAATTTTCTCTCTCTTTTTTTGTTGGAAGTGGGCTGCAGATCCGGTTGAAGCTGAACACAGATAACACTTCAAGTCTGAGGGCAATTAATTCTATTTTCTAGCAAACACTTTCATATTTTCTTAAAGAGGAAGGTAGGCTTTTAACTTTCCAACTTGTGAATTTGAACACAATGGGTAGTGTTGAAAGAGAGGGGGTTCACATTTCTCCTCTTTCAGTTTTGCTTCAGTGACAATTTATCTGGAAGGACAGCAAGCCTCTCTGTTAGACCCAGGCAGGCGTTTGGAGGGACACAGATTTTCTTTTACTCAGTAATAGTTGCATTTTTCTTTTTTGTAACAAACCCTTTGCATTTGAGGCTTAGAAACTTTCCAAAACTTACACCAAATTTAATGCACATGTAGACTCTTATTGACTCAGTTCATCTTTGGTCAATAAATAGGTAAACCGTTTGGATCCAAAAACTTCCATTTAATAATACTGACTCAGTCTGATACTTCAGACTTACCACTAAAGCAGAAAGTAGAAAATGTAACTCAGAAGGCAGTTCCTCCCAGAAAGAGGAGTAACCACTGAGTCACGTGAGTACCAGTGGTTGGCATCACCATATGGAAACACCCAAAGTGAGCTAAATTCTATACTGCTGTTCAAACACAAATCTGAGCGAACTGCATCTTCACTAGAGCTTTCTCAGCCCTCTCCCCTCAGGTGTCAGAAGCTCGGAAAATGCAAATAGAGACAATGGTGGGGAGTTATTGGCCCAACATATTTATTTCTGGCAATTCTGTTTACTGAGTAGGGTTTTAAAAATATGTATATATATATTAACAGACTGTTTTCTAGAGCAGTTTCAGGTTCATAGCAAAATTGAGAGGAAGTAATAACAATTTCCCATAATCCCCTGCTTCCCCCATACATAGCCCCCCTCATTATCAAACCCCACCCCACCTCCACCGCTCCCCATCTCCCCCTCCCTCCCAGAGTGGTATGTTTGTTACAACTGATGAACCGACACTGACACATCATTATCATCCAGAGTCCAAGCTTTACAAGAGCCCAAGGTTTATTCTTGGTGTTGTATACACTATGAGCTTGGACAAATATATAATGATATGTATCCACCATTATAGTCTCACACAAAGTAGCTTTTCTGCCCTAAAAATCCTCTTGCTTTGCCTATTTATCCCTCCTTACCACAATCCCTTGCAACCACTGATCTTTTTACTGTCTCCATAGTTCTGCCTGTTCCAGAATGTCACAGCTGGAATCATACAAAATGTAGACTTTTCAAATTGGCTTCTTTCACCTCTTTGCTGTTGTTCAGTCACTAAGTCGTGTCTGACTCTTTGCGACCCTGTGAACTGCAGCACAACAGGCTTCCCTGTCCTACACTATGTCCCTGAGTCTGCTCAAACTCATGTCCATTGAGTCACTGATGCCATCCAACCATCTCATTCTCTGATGCCCCCTTCTCATCTTGCCCTCAATCTTTCCCAGCATCAGGGTCTTGTCCAATGAGTCTGCTCTTCACATCAGGTGGCCAAAGTATTAGAGCTTCAGCATCAGTCCTTCCAATGAATATTCAGGATTGATTTCCTTTAGGATTGACTGGTTTGATCTCCTTGCTGTCTAAGGGACTCTCAAGAGTCTTCTCCAGCACCACAATATGAAAGCATCAATTCTTTGGCACTCAGCCTTCTTTATGGTCCAACTCTCACATCTGTACAGGACTACTGGAAAAACCATAGCTTTGACTATATGGACCTTTGTTAGCAAAGTGATATCTCTGCTTTTTAATATGCTGTCTATGTTTGTCATAGTAGTATGCATTAAGTTTCCTCTTTGTCTTTTCATGGCTTGATAGCTCCTTTCTTCTTGAAAGTGAAAGTGAAAGTCACTCAGTCTTGTCCAACTCTTTGTGACCCCATGGACTATACAGTCCATGGAATTCTCCAGGCCAGAATACTAGAGTAGGTATCTCCAGGGGATTTTCCTAACCCAGGGATTAAACCCAGGTCTCCAGCATTACAGGTGGATTCTTTATCAGCTGAGCCACCAGGGAAGCCCAAGAATACTAGAGTGGGTAGCCTATCCCTTCTCCAGTGGATCTTCTTGACTCAGGAATCAAACTGGAGTCTCCTGCATTGCAGGTAGATTCTTTACCAGCAGAGCTACTAGGGAATCCCTCCTTTCTTAAGACTGAATAATATTCCATTGTTGATGTAACATAGCTTATTTATCTATTCACCTACAGAAGGATACCTTGGTTGCTTCCAAGTTTGGGCAATTATGAACAAAGCCGATATAATATCTATGTGCAGGTTTTTGTGTGGACATAAATTTTCAACTCCTTTAAGTGCATAAAAAGGAGTGGGATTACTTATTGTATGGTAAAAGTGGCTTCCCAGGTGGTGTTAGTGGTAAAGAACCCGCCTGCCTATGCAGGAGACATAAGAGACGTGACTTTGATACCCAGGTGAGGAAGATCCCTTGGAGAAGGAAATGGCAACCCACTCCAGTACTCTTGCCTGGAGGATCCCACGGACTGAGGAGCCTGGCAGGCTCTGTAGGGGTGCAAAGAGTCAGACACAACTTAGCATAGCATAGCACTATGGTAAAAGTAGTTAAGTTTTGTATGAAACTGCCAATTGTCTTCCAAAGTGGCTGTACCATTTTGGATCCCCATCATGAAAGAGTTGCTAAAGAAAGTTCCCATTGCTGCATATCCTTTGAGCACCAGCAGTGGGCTTCCCCCCATGCTGGCTGCCATAGGGTTTTCAAAGAGAGTATGTAGCCTGGGGCCTGTAGGAACCCCTAACTGAGCTCAACCAGGGCTGGGACCATCCTTGGGGCAAGTTTGGAAACAGTGTTTTGGGATGCACAACGACTAGGGGTATGGCTGATATTTAATGTCTTGGTAACCTTTCTGCAATGCATGGGATAGTGGCTTGAGAGGAAGGACTGTCCAGCCCTAAATGCCAATAGTGCCCCTCCCACCTTGAGAAATACCCTGAGAGGCAGATAGCTGGAGCTGAAGTCTTTCTCTAGATCACCTCTGCTCCCTTTCTTTCTAACCCTTCCACCACATCCCCCACCCCAATTCCCATTCAAATGACTTTTCTGATCAAGGATTGTGATTAATTACCTAAATTACATTAATGGGCTTTAATTGGAAGATGGTGCAGTCACTATGGAATACAGTATGGGGGTTCCTCAAAAAATTAAAAAATAGAATTACCATATGATTCAGCAAGCCCAATCCTGGGCATACACCACTGCCCACCCCCCCCTCTCCAAATTTGAAAGCAAGATCTTGAATTGATGCTTGTGTTGCCATGTTCATTGCAGCACTATTCACAATAGCCAAGATATGAAAGTAATCTAAATATCCATTAATGGATGAATGGATTATGAAAATGTGGCATATACATACAATGGAATATTATTCACCCTTAAAAAAGAAGGAAATCCTGTTATAGGCTATAAAATGAATGAACCTTGAGGACATTTTGCTAAATGAAATAAGCCAATCACAAAAATACCAGTACTGTATGGTTCCCCTTATTCAATGTACCTAAAGGAGTCAAATTCATAGAACAGCAAGCAAAATGGTAGTTGCCAGGGGCTGGGGTGAGAGGAAAATGGGAAGTTGTTCAATGGATGTAGTTTCAGTCATGCAAGATGAAAAAGTGCTAGAGATCTGTTGCACAATGGTGTGCATATTGTGGACTTAAAATGTGGACTTAAAAACTGTTAAGAGGGTAAACTTATGTCATGTGTGTTTTTTCTTAACTATATCCAAAAAAAATGGTCCCAAATGTAGGAAATCTGCATGTAAACCAGGGCTCCATTTATTGTGGCTGGGATGAGAGGACAGGTTTGTTTTGATGATCACTACATTTCTCACCCGTTGTCCTATGTCCTTTAATCTGCACAACCTCACAAGGTGGATGCTATTTTCTCATTTTACAGATGAAGCAATCTGCTTCATCTATAAGCTTAGGAAAGCTTAAATAACTTTCCTAAGAGCACATAGCTAAGCGAGTGGCAGACTGGACTAACTCTAAAGCTCATTCCACTGCCTCTCATCTAAACAGCTTTATGGAGTGACTGACAATGATCTGGGTCACCAAGGCATCCGTGTGGCTCTTGGGGATCTGCATCACCTTCATTTTCTCCCACCTCAGAACCACCAGGTTACCATAGCAACCCTGGGGTCCCCAGCCATTCTACTTCAGCAAGTTGAGCATAATCTCTCTAAGCCTATCTCCTCATCTTCAGATGGAGAAAATAATATTCCTTGTTATGGGTTTAACCGTGTCCTCCCTTCCCACCCACAACCAATATCCATATGTTGAAGTTCTTAACCCCAGTACCTCAGAATGTGACCTCATTTCAAAATAGGATAATTGCAGATGTAATTGGTGAAAATGAGGTCATACTTGAACTGGATGGCCCCCCTAAAAATCCAACTGTTCTTATAAAAAGGGGGGATTTGGACACAGACAAGCACACAGAGAGACCATGTGAAGGTGAAGGCAGAGAGCTAGAAGTCAAGGAATGCCAGAGACTGCCAGCAAACCACCAGGAGCTATGGAACAGGCTCTCCCTACCCCCCTCAGAAGGAAGCAGCCCTGATGACACCTTGATCTCAGACTTCTAGCCTCCAAAGCTATGAAACAATAAATTTCAGTTATGTAAGGCACCCAGCTTGGGGTGCTTTGTCATGGCAGCCCTAGCAAGCTAACACACTTCCTCATTTGGCTTGTTTTGAGGATTACATGGTGGTAATTTTGAGAATTACATGAGGGTAATTCATGTAAAGAAACTGTCATAACACATGGCACACCACACATACCCAGTTGTAATTATCCACCTTAAATCTCTCACAGGGCAGCTTAGGGCCGTTCCTCTGGCTGAGGCCTCAGTGGGGATGGAAAGTGAGGAGCCACCATGTTCGGTACAAAATCTCAACAGCCCTTTGGACAGTCTCCTCAATCTTTTATTCTCCAGTTCAGACATTTGAAAAAGACAGCTAACAATCTCAAAGAACAAGCCACAGATGCCACTGAGAATGCCTTGAGAGCACTGTGTTAGAACATGCTCCTTGTTCCCAAAGTTCATGCTTACCTTAGAGAGAGAAGGTGTATATGCATAATGTGTTGGCTAAGGAGGAAAATAAATGAATGGCCTACAGATGCATGCAGCCATACAAATCCATTTCAAAAACATCATGTTGACTAAGAAAGCCTCATAAAAATATAAATATGAATCTACTTATATAAATGACAAAAATGGCAAAATGAAAAAAATATATAATAGCTAAACTGACAAAAAACAGATTAACAGGAGAAGAGGCATACAGATTTTATTAATATTTGTATAATGCCTGGAGGATTCATAAGAAAAAACTTAAAATCCCAAAGAAGTGGTTAGATTTGGGGGCTATATACTATTTTAACAAAGAGTGATAAGTTGTGGAGAAGCAACTAGAAGAAGGAAGACCAGACAAAGGAAGGCAAGGAGGTTGGAGCTCCTAGGGGAGGTGAACTGTGAGAAAGAGACTAGGAAATGTATGGTAGATATGTGTGTGTGCATGCTTAGTCGCTCAGTTGTGTCCAACTCTTTACACCCCTTTGGACTATAGCCCACCAGGCTCCTCTGTCTATAGGATTTCTCAGGCAAGAGCACCAGGGTGGGTTGCTATTTCCCCCTCCAGGGGAATCTTTCCTACCCAGAGATCGAACTGGTATCTCCCGTGTCTCCTGCATTGCAGGCAGATTCTTTACCCGTGGACTGCTTAATAAGATATGCTATGCAGGCTCATCTCATCTCTGGTGATAAAAGTGACCTTCAGTTAATGAAAAGTCATTTTCTTTTTCCTGCTATAGAAGAGGGGAACACCTTTACAAAGGGAAAGTTATGCCCTGTTTTTAGGCAGAATGGGAGAAAGCTCTGCTTTCTGTGTCTACTATTTCTGAATTGCCTTCAGCTAAAAATATTTTTTTTTGAGGGTTTCCCAGGTGGTGTTGGGGCTTCCTTGGCGGCTCAGATGGTAGAGAATCGGCCTACAATGCAGGACACCTGGGTTTGATCTCTGAGTTGGAAAGATCCCCTGGAGGATGGCATGGCAACCCAGTCCAGTATTCTTGCCTGGAGAATCCCATGGACAGAGGAGCCTGGCGGGCTACAGTCCATAGAGTCACAAAGAGTCGGACATTACTAAAGCGACTTAACACATACACATGCGGAAATAATCCTCATGCCAATGTGGCATATTTTGGAGCAACATATTCTGATCCCCTTCAAGTCCATCCTGGAAAAAAAGACTGAGGCTCGGGAAACTCAGTGTTCAGGGCTGGTCAGTTTACTGAGGTGTAGGTTATAGAGAGTGGCTTTGACTAAACAGTGAGAAGTGAGTCTGGAACAACCGCCAAATGACCTTGCATTTCAGTGACTGAGGCAAACAGCTCTGATAATTGGATTTGAGGAAGAGAACGAAAGTGAGGATGAAGCTTACTTTCATAGTGTGAATCCTGTGAGCCAACTATTTTAATCAAGTCTGATGTGTGACAGCCTGGGCTCAGTTTAACAACAGAACTCGGAGCATTGGCAAAGCTTTTATACTCTGAGCAATTCTTATCTACCTTGTGCTGTACTAGGTATGCAAATATCAAGGTCTTGTCCTTGCTTTGAGACACTCTACTTGCCCATTCCTGTGTTCATTCATTTACTCCTTCATTCATTATTTCATTCATCCATTTATCTATTTGAAAAATTGATAATGAACATCTACTATATTTTAGGCACAGTGGGAAACATTCAAGTAAATGCATAAATGATTATGTGTGTGTTGTGCTGAACATGTGAAAATCAACATGGTATAAGATATTGTTTTGTAGTATAAGAATTTAAGTTATAACGATCGGCTATTTACTAAACATTTCTGCCTGATTTGCTGTTTTAGAACAAAATGACCATATGTGAAGTGCTTAAAGGAGGAAGTCACACTGATGGGAAAATGTCATCATGCAATGTGGGCTTTCATTTCAATACAGGATGAGCTTCATAATCTTCTCTCTGTACCCATTTCTGGAGAATTTCCACTCCTCCAGAAAGTATTTCTAAATACCTAATTTTCAGGTACAAAAACTTCAGAGCAGGGAGGAATCTGAAATAATTAGGTGTCTTAGAAACAGAAAGGAGAACAAAGTAAGAGAGAGGAATTGAAACTGTGAGGAGAGTTTGGAATCAAGAAAGAAAAAGCAGGTGAAAGAAACCACAGAGCCAGAAATAATCTTCTCTTTGGGTAATTTTGTAAAAATGCGCATAAAATGTGCCTAACTGCAGGATGCCATGGACAAGGAGCTGGGACTAAAGAAACATGATTTTAATGACAGTCCTATTTTCAAGTTGCAAAAGAGTATACCCACCTCGTTGGATGACATTCCTCCCAGAGGCTTCAAAGTCTTCCTGTTCACCTTTCCCAGTTTTAGGGGTATCTCTCAACTGTCCATCCTAAAGGAGATCAGTCCTGGGTGTTCATTGGAAGGACTGATGCTAAAGCTGAAACTCCAATACTTTGGCCACGTGATGTGAAGAGTTGACTCACTGGAAAAGACCCTGATGCTGGGAGGGATTGGGGGCAGGAGGAGAAGGGGACGACAGAGGATGAGATGGCTGGATGGCATCACCGACTCGATGGGCATGAGTTTAAGTAAACTCCGGGAGTTGGTGATGGACAGGGAGGCCTGGCGTGCTGCGATTCATGGGGTCACAAAGAGTCAGACACGACTGAGAGACTGAACTGAACTGAACTCAGCTGTAGGAGCCACACTCAAGGTTGCTTACTACAGGTGCTGGGAAAGCCTGAAGGACAGGCTGAATGAAATTCTGGATGGATCTGCCTTCCCCAGCTCTGATGTAGCCTTGAAAACCAAGAGCCTACCATACAGTGAAAACCAGTAGACTGGCAGTCACTGGAGTAGTTAGGGAATGGGCTTTGAGCTTCTTTAAAGCCCCTTCACAGAAAATTGTCATGATTTGACCTGTCTGTTGGGTCCCTGGAAGACCCCATTTACAAGACTGTCTTTAATTAATTTGAGTCAGAGTTGCCCAGAGTGAACAGCCTCTTTCCTGGGTCTGTTTGTTGAAAACAATTAGAGACAACTGGGGAATAATTAAGCAGCCCAGGGTGGTGGAAAGAACTGTGGGAAAACAGTAGGTGAACCAAAATCTTAAGGGAAAAAAAAAAGCTGAGGAAAGAAATGGCTATAGGGGACTTGAAAAGCTCTGACGTATTCCTGGGAATCCAGAAGCCCAAATATATGTAGGGCTCAATACATGACCAGACTGTGCACATGCTCAGAAAAGACCTCCAAAGGCCATAAACAGTCACCCCTGTCTTATCGTGAGGCTCTGAAGAAGCAGGAAGGAAATGTTAAGGCAAAGTTACAAGGTGCCTAGATGAGAGTTTGAGAGTATGTCCCAGCTTACACACAGAGTCACCTGGCAAAAGCTAAGACTTAATTGGTTTCAAGCATCTAAAAAAATCTCTGTCCAACATTAGCTGACTGCTAAGTAACCAAGCAGAGATTTCAGTGGCTACAAATAACAAAGAATACAGACTTTACAGAACTAGTTCAGAAAAGCCATTAAACAACAATAAAACCCTTAGGGGACTTCCCTGGTGGCTAAGAATCTGCTCTCCTAATGAAGAAAGCCCAGGTCCAAGCCCTGGTCAGGGAACTAGAACCCACATACTGCAACTAAGACCTGATGCAGCCAAATGCATTAAAAAAAAAAAAAAAAAAACCCTAGGGAAGGGGGAGAATCTGATTTCCAGAGTTCCCATATAATATTAATTAAATTGTCCAGTTTTCAATAAAAAATCGAGACATGCAAAGAAATAAGAAATTATGAGCCATCCACATAAAACAAAACAAAACCTATCAACAGAAACTTACTAATACTAGGTATTAGACTTACTAGGACAAAGACTTTAAATCATCTATTCAAAATGCATTTAAAGAACTAAAGGAAATTAAACATGGGAAGAAAGTCTCACAATGGAAAATATCAACAAGAAGATAGAGATTATCTGAAGAAAACAAAAACATTAACTCAAAAAACATATATGTACCTGCATGTTCATTGCTGTGCTATTTATAATAGTCGAGATATGGGAACAACTTTAATGCCCATCAGTGGACAAATGGATAAAGAACATGTGGTTTACATACACAATGGAATACTACTCATCCATAAAAAGAATGAAATCTTGTCATTTTCAAGAACATGGATGAGCCTAAAGAGTGTATTATATTAAGTGAAACAAGTCAAGCAGAGAAAGACAGATACTGTATGATTTCACTTAAATGAAATCTAAATTTCACTTATATGGAATCTAAAGAACAAAACAAATGAACAAACAAAATAAAACAGAAACAAACTTATAGATACAGGGAACAAACTAGTGATTGCCAGAGGTGGGCAGCTGGAGTGGGGGGAATGGGCAAAATAGGTGAAGGGGATTAAGAGGCACACACTTCCAGTTATAAGAATAAATAAGTCATGGGGATGTAATATACAGAATAGGAAATACACTCAGTAATATCATAATAACTTAAAATGGTGACAGATGATAACTAGATTTATTGTGGTGATTATCTCATAATGTATATAAATGTCAACTATGTTATATACCTGAAATTAACACAACATCGTATATCAATTGTTCCTCAATAAAAAAGAAAATATGTGTACACATAGTTTTTCTAACAGAGAAATGTGATAGAATGGTCAGAAAAGAATTTCAAGTATAAAAATAATTACATTTTTAAGAAGGGAAATTGTCCCAAACTTGGGCTGAAGTAGAACTTTGTTGTGTGGTAGGAACAGCAGCCAGAGAAGACAATGGCACCCCACTCCAGTACTCTTGCCTGGAAAATCCCATGGACGGAGGAGCCTGGTAGGCTGCAGTCCCTGGGGTCGCAAAGAGTCAGACATGACTGAGCGACTTCACTTTCACTTTTCACTTTTATGCATTGGAGAAGGAAATGGCAACCCACTCCAGTGTTCTTGCCTGGAGAATCCCAGGGATGGGGTCGCACAGAGTCGGACACGACTGAAGTGACTTAGCAGTAGCATATAAATGACATCATTTCTAACTTTTAAAACTAATAACATCCTTTAGATATATGAAGGTATACAGTTTTCTGAAATGTACTTTGGGTTTTCTAGACAGTTAAAGATGCTGGTGCATGTCCTGCCATGAGTAGAGCAGGCGTTGAGGACCCAGGAAAGCTATGGAATCTGGAGCGTATGGTGTCTGGCATCTGCAGAGGGAGGGCCCGGGAGCTCCATTCATTTGCATGTACTGTTTTTGTGGGCTATGACCCATTCAGCATCTCCTGATTGGTTTCTTTTTAGCCTCAGAATTTCTTCTCCCCTGGGATAGCAACAAAAGTAAGGAGCTGAAATTTGGGACTTGCTATATTCTGATTTTGGCCAAATGTGTTTGAAAACTCTTCCCAATGTGGCTTCCCTTTAATAGATATGTCTCCATGACCCCTGATTACACAGAGGACAGAAAAACAATCTGGGGAAAGAGTTCTTTCAAAAACCACACTGAAGGAAGGAAGGAAGGAAGAGGAAAGAAAAGGAAAGCATGACGCTAAGGGAAGAATATTTTTCTTTGGGGAGGAAAGCACCTCCAGATTGTATCCTTTTTTTTTTTTTTTTTTAAAAAAGGTTTTTTTTTTTTCTGTGGGAGGATATCCAAAACACTCCTTGATTTGAAATGTCAGCCTTCCTGAATTTCAGAAATCTGGCTCTGGGTGCTCTATGAACACTGCAGGGCAGAAGCAGGCCCTGGATAAGCCCTCGGCACACTGAAACTGATTGCCAGGTTCCTGACTCACCTTAGATGAGCTTCAGACCTGCTTTGGAAGCCACCCAGAAAGACCTGAATGAATTGAACCATTTGGATGGAGAAAACAGAGAATCATGGACGGAAAAAAAATCACTCCTCCTCCTTTGTTTCCTAGCAGGCTCCTTCCTCCTTTAGAGTTCTGTTTTGAAGTGTAAATCACAAGAGGGTCAGTGAAAACAACGCCTGGTAAACGGAAAGACAATGCAATGCCGACTGTCTACTGAATGAGAATGCAGTCCTGCACAGGAGGGACAACATTCCCTTTTTCTAACTCGTTTTCATTGACTAGGCTAAAGCCTTTGACTGTGTGGATCACAACAAACTGTGGAAGATTCTTAAAGAGATGGGAATACCAGACCACCTTACGTGCCTCCTGAGAAAACTGCATGCAGGTTAAGAAGCAACAGAACTGGACAGGGAACAACTGACTGGTTCCAAATTGGGAAAGGAGTATGTCAAGGCTGTACATTGTCACCCTGCTTATTTAACTTATATGCAGAGTACATCATGACAAACGCTGGGCTGGATGAAGCACAAGCTGGAATCAAGATTGCCAGGAGAAATATCAATAACTTCAGATATGCAGATGACACCATCCTAATGGCAGAAATCGAAGAGGAACTAAAGAGCCTCTTGGTGAAGGTGAAAAAGGAGAGGGAAAAAGCTGGCTTAAAACTCAACATTCAAAAAACTAAGATCATGGCATCTGGTCCCATTACTTCATGGCAAATAGATGGGGAAAACAATGGAAACTGTGACAGACTTTATTTTCTTGGGCTCCAAAATCACTGCAGATGGTGACTGCAGCCACAAAATATAAAGACACTTGCTCCTTGGAAGAAAAGCAATGAAAAACCTAGACACTGTATTAAAAAGCAGAGACATCACTTTGCTGATAAAGGTCCGTATAATCAAAGCCATGGTTTTTCTAGTAGTCATGTACAGATGTAAGAGTTGGACCATAAAGAAGGCTGAGCTTTGAAGAATTGATGTTTTTGAACTGTGGTGTTGGAGAAGACTCTTGAGAGTCCCTTGGACAGCAAGGAGATCAAACCAGTCAATCCTAAAGGAAATCAATCCTGAATATACATTGGAAGGACCGATGTTGAAGCTGAAGCTCCAATAATTTGGCCACCTGATGAGAACAGCCAACGCACTGGAAAAGACCCTGATGCTGGGAAAGACTGAAGGCAGGAGGAGAAGGAGATGACAGAGGATGAGATGATAGGACGGCATCACCGACTCAATGGACATGAGTTTGAGCAAGTTCCAGGAGATGGTGAAGGACAGGGAAGCCTGGTGTGCTGCAGGCCGTGGGGTCGCCAAGAGTTGGACACAACCAAGCAACTGAACAATAACAACAACAAACTCTTTTTCCAACGTCCCCAATCTATCAACTTGACAGTGGTTTCAAAGCTTTTCCCTCTAAAGAAGTGGGGTAGCGTCAGCTGCTTCCCTCCCTGAAAACAGTGTGCCCAAAACATACCACTGAGTTGGTAGAGAAAGAGGGTGATCCAATGCTGGTTCTTTATAGTTCACTGAGTCGCTTTAAACTTCAGTTGAAAAAATGGGGCTACAATTTTGTCTCTTGCCTCTAACTAAAAGAAAAAGCTAGCTGAAAGAGAAGGAGAAGATGGAGAGAGAGAGGAAGAGGGAGGATGAGAGGGAGGAAGATGAGGAAGGAAGAGAAGAAAGAGAGAGAAAAGATAAAAGGAAGAGAAGAGGTGGGGGAGGAGAGGAGGAGGGGGAGGAGGAGGGGGAGGAGGAGCAGAAGAAAAAGTCATTGTGACTCTAAATGCAATACATGACCATGGCCATAACATGGAGCAGTGAGGGGATGAGCTGAGCTTCCTCGTCAGAGCAGCTCTCTCTGTCTCTCTCAAATTATTGCACACGGGAATTTGTAGTTATTAATCAACATGCACATTTCAAAAAAATTTCCTCTTTAATTGTGAGTTCAGGTTGACCATGGAGAAATTTTGTTATGACCAAGGGGCCTTTATTTTGAGGCACTGAGCTCCCCTTTCCTCTCCTCTCCATCCTACTCCCTCTGGTTCCTGCTCTCGGATTTCTCTTCAGCTGAGAGGTGTTAAAAAAACAATCTATGGTTTGTTTCATCTCTTCACGATTGTGTCAATCCCTCTCACCTACCTCTTCAAAGTAAGATCATTTTTTTTTTCTTTCCTAGTGTTATGTTGGGTGTGACAACAGGCTGAAAATGCCACCCATCCTCTCTCAGACCACAAACAGAGCTGAATCAGTGAGCCTAGACTAATAAACAAGGGCGTAGACCAGAGGAGGAGACCAAGACGTGATGAGCCCAGAGGAGGAAAAAGAAAGCAAGAAGAAAAAAGCACTGCAGCTTCTAGTGCAAGGTGAGCAGAAAGCAGCCCGCCCTTCAAAAAACAGGAATCAAAAGCCAAAACACAGGCCTCATGAAACTGTCATGAGCAGGGAGGTTCTAAAAGTCATTTTCTACTGCAGGTTTTAGAGACATCTTCCATTATCTTGAGCTGCCCAAGAGCTATAAACCAAAACCCTAAAAGTTCAGCCTCAGTATAGGGGAAGGGTCTCAGTGGAAAGGGTCTCCATGCTCCTCAGATAACCTTCCAGTCAGGTTTTGTGAAGTAATTCGGTTGGGCCAGCCTTCTAGTCATTCTGTCAGCGAAGAATCAAGCAAATTTGGAGAAAATGGGTCAGGGGTAAATAAGTGGATGTGAGTGGGTAGGCTTTGTCCTGTGTAGAAACTGTGGCAGAAACAATATAAATGTCAACTTCCTGTCTACTAATATCATGAAAACCTGGAGTGGTGGTGGGGTGACAGAGAGCTGCTTCCTGAGCACCTTGAGGTGGCAGAAAGGCCCCCAGAGGTCAGAAGCAGGTTAGCGAGAGTTGAGGACACTCACCTTTGCCCTCGGTGGGGGCAGGGGGGTTGCAGCACCAGTCCACCCCATGGAAGGGTGGCCACTGGGAAAATGTTAAAATCTCAGCCGATGGGTGAGATAATTTCTCATACAATTTCATCCAAAATTTCATCGTTTTAACGAAGTACAAAAAAAAAAAAACAAGAGGAGGTGTCAAGGACTGCGTGCAGTGGGGTAGAGGGAGTGGAGGGGGGAAGTTCTATTTCTTGACCTAGATGTGACCTGGTGGCAAAACCTGCGCATGCAACCAGCTGCCTGGTTCATACACAGGGCTCGGTTATTACATTCCGAATCCTATACTCGCCCCTGATGTTCCTACGGAACAGGGTGCTGAGCCAAGCACCACATGTTCCTGGAATAGCACCTGGTAGTGTTTCTTTCACTGGACTGTCTCTAATAAAAGCTTTTTGCAAAAGTATGAACTAATATTGATGACATATTATCTGGTAATACTAATTCTGTTAGGCTCCTGTTTGGACCAGGGGAGAGGAGGGAAGGGGATAATGTGTGTGATAATGTGTGAGGGGAGAGATAATGTGTGTTTAAAAGGAAGATTCTTTGTCTTTTCTTCCTCCCTCCCTTCTCACCCACGATCCTTTCCTCACCCTCAGGGAAAATTTGGGCCCTGTTTTAGCTTTTGCACCTCCCTAGGATCTTGTGGTTTTCTTTATGATGATAATTCTAATGCCAACGAAGGCATGTTTCTCCTAAGGAATTGAGGAGTGTCTGTCACTTGTTCTTCCGAGTTTTCGATGAGGTAATTAAGAGAGTTCAGTATGACTGCCCTCAAGTTATTGATGGGAAGATTTAGGACAAAGGGCCTAGGTCCTTAGGCAGCAGGGCACATGTGATGGGCAGAGTTGCTAGCGCAAGTCAAAACACTTTCAAAGAGCAGGTGAGTCAAGACTGGGGAAGCCGTGCCAGAGAAGTTTTCAAGGGATGACTGAACCGTTCCACAAACATGAAAATATGTTCAAGTAAAGAAAAAAAAAAAAAAAACAAAACCCACTGTGGAGATATCTCACAGGCAAATGGGACAGAGTTGGGTGAATAGAGTTGGTTGCATTGGGGCTGATTTCTCAGAAATCTTTCATTTGCTATGCTAACCTCTGATGTGTCATAGTACATAGCACAAGCATACAACTCTACACAACAAGCATAGAAGCTGCAGGATCTAGGTCATATATTCATTTTTTATCTAGTCTGTTCTGCTAGACTGGGAGATTCCCAGAGGACAAAGAACTTGGCATCTTCATTTTAAGCCTAGTAAGAACCAGTGTTCCGCAGATATTTTGTAAATGAATGAGTAAAGGATTCCCTCAAGTTCTCTGATCTCACTGAGATCAGAGATTTTAGAAGGTTCCTATCAACGTGTGGGAGGACCCCTGGGAGAGTAGGAGGTGAGCACTGGGTGTTAGGATGGTTGGGAGCAAAGCTCTGCCCATGAACGAACTTTACCTAACTTCCCAATACAGGGTGGAAGCACACGAGACCTGATCTGGTTTTGAACATTTGGAAGAACCTGTGTTGCCTTCCAGGTACTGCAGACCCTGTGCCCTGGTGACAAGAGGGACTGATTTTTCTCATGTAAATTAATTAGCTAATCCATGCACTTTACAGTTAAATAGACGTCTTACACAATGTTATCTGTCAACCACTGGAGGAGACATCTTCAGATTTTATCAACAAAGGTAAGACTTCCATAAATGGATCCCCTTCATGGTGTTTGATAAGGAATTCCAGAGCAAGGTGTTTATAATAAATATTCCTCCACCACTTTACCTCAGGCTTCTGCCCCTGTAGTTCTTTTTCTTGGTTCCTCTCTTCTTTTTAAACCATAAAATAAAACTATATAAAAGACTCTTAGTAGAAATATTAAAAACTGGCATAAGGGTAATTTCGTGGGAATGTTATGAAATTCTGGTGAGAAAAAGTTCAGACCTTCCTTCCTTCCTTCCTTCTTCTGGATAAGATTTTCACTGGCCCCTACCTAACACACAGACTACTCTGCTTCAGTAGTAATATTTAGTTCCCTTTTCTTTGTACTCACTGGGATAGATGGCACATGTGAACGGAACTTGTGGTAAAAATAACCTTGCCACAAAGGACTCCACCCCTGCTTACCTTCCGCTGGATCTAGCGGTAAATATGTAGCGAGTGGTAAATGGGGAGTTTCCTGTATTCTGCACTGTGTGTTGCCACACCACTATCTCCAGTAGAAAGAGCTAGAATGAAAAACGCATGCCTCTTTTGAAATGTGGTGAAGCAACACTGAATTCACAAATACGATGACTACATTTTCTGTACTATATTGCATTCTTTTGCACAATATGAAAGAACACAACATGAGAAACCAACAAAGAAGGAAATAGAACCACCGAGGTTGTTGCTGGGCAGGCTGCAAGGAAAAGAGCAGAAAATTAAATGCCCCACCTAGCTAATATCCTCTCGTGGGTGTTATTTCTGTCTCCAAGGCTCTGAAACTTGCCTCTTGTCCATTATTCTTTCCCATCATCCATCCATTCATCTGTCCATCTATCCATCCATCCATCCACCCAAGATTCATTTGGTACCCTGCCATTCTAGCTGCTGGAAACACAGACTATCAGTGACATGCTGGTAAAGGTTAAAGAACTAGCTTCTGGGCAGGGTGAGGGGGAGCTGATGGGCAATATTTGTTGATTTTCATAGTGGAAATACTCCTACTGTGACTGATTTCAAGTTATCAACATGGATGGCATCACTGAACACAAAGCTGGGAAGTGACACACAGTAGCAAACCATTATATTGCATTTTAATCCTACAGATACAATAGATGCAAAAACTTCATTAGTTAAATGGGGGTAACTAGGAAGTGATAAGTTTTGGGTAATTGTTAAGTTTGTTGTCAATATATTCAATCGCACATTTATGTAACTTAACTTTATATAACAGCTGTTATAACAATCAGCTCACATTTCTAAAAATTTAACAATTGACTTTTGCTAGCAGGCATGAGTTGGCTCTAGCAGGACACTGGACAGAGAAACATAATGTTGGCCATCTGCTCTGTGAGAGCCTTTTCTGGTCTGGGAAAGAAGATGTACACATATGTAAATAATTAGTAACACTATACTTGATGTGGTGTCACAGCAGGGGAAAATGCTGGGTATTAGAATTAGTGGGGAAGTACAGTGAGACACCCCCCCGCTACCCAGAATAAAATTACCTTGAGGAGAGGGTGGTGACCTGAATTCAACACAAGCACCAGAATACACAGAGTGGGGTTGGTTTGAACTCAGCATGTGGCTCTTTCTTTTTCAACAATATTTTCTATTTCTACTCAGTGTCTTCAGACCTAAACACCCTGGCACAGTTGTTATCCTTGGCAGGGTGTTGACTGGGCAATGGAAAACAAGCCGAGACACCCCAGCAGGGCGGGTGAGTACTGGGGTGATCAAGGACCCCTTACCAAGTGATCAGGTAAAAGGAGTCATCTGTTGAACTGTGCAGGCCCTGTCTTCAGCAGCGACATCTCATGGCAACAAAATGAACAGCATAAATTGGATTGATGACATCTTCCAATTCCCACAATTCCTGGCATTGATAGCAAAATTTATGCCCTTTGGAAGGAGAAAGTCCCTGAGATTTTTAGACAGTTTGGTGGCTGGCCAGAACTTAAGGGGTTTCCTCCTAATGTGGCATATGTGGACTTAGGTAAATAGTTGAAAAAAAAAAAAAAAGCAACTAGGAGCTGTGACCGTCTATATTCTGATTTGGAGAGCAGGTTATAGGTGACAATCTGCCACATGTGTGTATGTGCACTTAGAGAAAAAGATGTTGGCCAAAATGTTAACAAGTGATTCCCTCTGGATGACAAGTTCTGCAGAGAGGGTTTACTTTTGCCTGCACAATTTAATAATTTCATTTTTTTTTTTTTTTGCAAAAATTAATCAGTAGCTCAGTGGGTAAAGAATCTGCTTGAAGTGCAGGAGACCTGGATTTGATCCCTGGGTCAGGAAGATCCCGTAGAGAAGGAAATGGCAACCCACTCCAGTATTCTTGCCTGGAGAATCCTATGGACAGAGGAGCCTGGTGGGCTACAGTCCATGGGGTCATAAGAGTAGGACACAATTTAGTGACTAAAGAGAGAGAGAGAGAGAAAGACAAGTGAGGTTAAAGATGGAAATCTAAAACACAACCATAATCCCAACAGCTGGAAATAGCCACAGTTGGTATTTTGGTGTGTGACCTTCTAGACCTTCTCCTATGCATGGTGTTTTCCTTTGTCACCTCTCATCAGCCTTAGGCTAGTCTGTCTCTATTTCCTGACCTGCACTTCTGAGCACTAAGGGCCAAAACAGTTCATACTGTTATTGTAAATTTTTTAAGACAGTAAGCCCTTCATCTCAGCTCACACATTTTTTAAAGATATATCTCTACTCAAGAGGGAGGAGATAAATTTATACACATAACTGATTCATGTGGTACAGCAGAAACTAACAGAACATTGTAAAGCAATTACATGCCAATTTAAAAAATAACAAAATAATAAAAAGATTTATCTCTAATCAGCCCCTTTTCATTCCCCACAGCTATTTCAAAGTTTAAGTCATTCTTTGAATCTTATTTCCTATTTCAGAGAAAATACAGACCATCTGTACATTAAATAAATATTTTTCACACAATGTAAATTATTCTGTAATTTTATAAATCTTTTTCCTCTTACAATAGATGATGAATATTTCTTGCATGACTGCAAACAGTCTCCTACAATGAGATTTTATAATAATTTTTTGAAAGTTAAAAAAATATTTTTCTTATTTTAAAAGCAGCACATGCTCATGGTAGAAAAATTGGAAAGTACAGCTAAAAGGAAGAAAAATGAAATACCTATAACCCCATCTCTGAGATGTAACCAATGGTCATAATTCTATATACATCTATTTTATTAAAATATGTTCAGTCATTACAAGGATATGTTGTACAGCACAGGGAATACAGGAGTATAATCTATAAAAATATTGAATCACTATGTTGTATACCTGAAATTAATATAATATTGTAAGTCAACTATGCTTCAATTAAATATATATATATATAAAACTACAAGAAAAAATAGGTTCTGTTAGGCATCATTCTATATCATTTTTGATATATGAATCTTATCTCACTGAATTCTCATAACACATTGTAGAGTTGCTATTATGATGATAATCTCCATTTTTTAGATCAGGTGACCCAGGTTCTAAGAACTAAGTGTACTATCCAAATTTGCATCTCAGTAAGCAATAGATTTGGGATTTGGATGGAGGCAGTCTGCCTCTGGAGGCGGAATTTCTAACAACTCATCTACAGAGCTCTGAGCTTATAGAGAACACCTTCCCGTGTTAAATATTTAATGAGAAATATTACTTTAATATTAGCATGGAAACATATACATTACCATATGTAAAACAGATAGCCAATGGGAATTTGATGTGTGACACAGGGAGCTCAAACCGGGTGCTCCTTGACAACCTAGAGGGGTGTGGGAGATAGGAGGCAGGTTCAAGAGGAAGGGGACATATGTATACCTATGGCTGATTCATTTTGATGTGTGGCGGACACGAATACAATATTGGGAAGCAATTATCCTTCAATTAAAAATAAATAAATTTTGAAAAAAGTATTACTTTCTATGTCACACTGATAGAGATCTACCATACCCCACAATAAGACAAATACTGAGTTTTGTTTACACATGGTTGTTTTAAGACTTTCATTTTCCATTCATAGTTACATGTGGGATTACTTTTATGCTGTGGATAAATTCTCAATTCAGCTTCTTCCAAATGGTTAACCAGCCCTCCAAGTTTTAGTCATTGAGTAACCTTTCTTCAGTGATTTAACTGCTACCTTTGTTCTTGCTTCTATCTTCTCTTGCTTTCCCTGGAAACTTGTTTTATTTAGTATCTGCTATCTCTCCTGGATCTTGAAAATCTGAACTAGCTTTGAGTTTTCTGTATATTTACTTGGTGAATTGATTGCTATACTTGTTCATTCAATGATACGTATATGGAATACAACAGTAAATAAGATTTTAAACATCTCTTGAGGCTTAAAGTCTAGTTTTATTATGTGCCAGGCAATGTTCTTAATGATTTAGAAATAACTCATCTGATCCTTATAATAAGGCAATAAGATAGGTACTATTTTTTAGTCTCCAGTTTTCATATGAAAATATGAAGAAGTTACGTAGCTTGCCTAAAGTCTCTTAGCTGGTAAGTAGGGGATGGGGTAAGTCAATAGTCAATTTCCATTTAATGCAATAAATGTTATTCATCATGGGGAAGTACAGGGTTCTGAGAGAGCTCTTAGCAAGGGCCATGAGGGTTAGGAAAGACTTTCAGAGAAAGAGACACCCAAATGACTCCTAAAGAATGAGGAGTAGACTGAACAGAGACTCCTGATGGGAACTGTGAGTGGGGAGTGGGAGTAGAAATAGTTAAGCTGGACAGAGCCACAGTATAAAGTCCTAGAAAAGAGAGCAATAGAGAATGTTATGTACTAGAAACTGAAAGAAATGATGTGTGGTTGGGACAGAGGGTGGGGAAGGGTGGGAGGGAGGTGAAAGGTCCTGGGGTTGGAAGGGTCAACAGAAGTACATCATCTTGTGAGTCCCTTTACACAAATGTAACTGCAGTTAAATATCAGAGGAGACAGAGAAAGGTTTTAAGCAGGAGAAAGGTTAGCTGCTGGGTAGAGGATGGATGTCAAGGAGGGCAAGAGTGTGGGCAGAGTCAACTGTTCAAGGGGTTCTTGCAACAATCTAGGTGAGAAATGATGTTGCTTGTAGAAATGAGATGAAGAGAAAGAAACAGGTGGATTCAGATGTTTTCTCCAAAGGAGTTTGACTGAACAAGCAGTGAAAAGAAGGGGATTCAGTGATTACAATCTGGCCATTGACTTAACCTAGTAATTTTCCCATATTACCATCTACGGCTTTGGTTTAAATGCAGATAATAAACACACTAGACTTCCCTGGTGGCTCACTGGTAAAGAATCTGCCTGCCAATACAGGAGACACAGGTTCGATCCCTGGATTCAGAAGATCCCCTGGTGAAGGAAATGGCAACCCACTCCAGTATTCTTGCCTGGGAAATTCCATGTTCAGAGGAGCCTGGAGGGCTACAGTACATGGGGTTGCAAAAGAGTCAGACACGACTTAGCAACTAAACAACAAATAACAACAAGACTTAATATGCAGAGGAGAAAAGATAACTTGTCTAATCACAACCTGACATCCTCCTTCACCACTCACTAAACCCTTATTGAGGGAGATTTGCAAAGTTTATAGATGTGGCAAATGTTAAGTACATTATCTCTAGTGGTGGGATTGAAAGTGAAAGTGAAAGTGAAGTTGGTCAGTCGTGTCGGACTTTCCGACCCCAAGGACTGCAGTCCACCAAACTCCTCAGTCTGTGGAATTTTCCAGGCAAGAGTACTGGAGTGGGTTGCCATTTCCTTCTCCAGGGGATCTTCCTGACCCAGGGATTGAACCCGGGTCTCCCGCGTTGCAGGCAGACGCTTTATCATCTGAGCCACCAACTTGGGTCTAGTGGTGGGATTAGGCAAATTTAAAAAAATTTTGCAGCTTTATTGACATAAGTTTTGTGTACCATAAAATGTACCCATTTAGAGTATTTGGTTGAATGGTTTTGGGTATATTCAGAGTTGTGCAACCATTACCACAACCTAATTTTAGAACACATTCAATCTCTCAAAAAGAAACCCTGTACCAGTAAGTAGTCACTCCCTATTCAAGCTTTTGCACTTCATCCAGCCCCAGGCAACCATTTAGCCACTTTCTGTAGAAATGGTGGGATTTTTTGATTCTGGACATCTCACATAAATACTGTCATATAATATGCAGTCTTCTGTGGTTTGCTTCTTTCACTTAGTATCATGTCTTCAAGGTGCATTCTTGTTAAAACATGTAACAGTACTTCATTCCCTTTAATGGTTGAATGACATTCCATTGTATAAATATACCACGTTTAGTTTATACATTCATTAGTTAGTAGGCATTTGAGTTTATTCCACCTTTTGGCTATTAAGAAGATTGCAGCCGTGAACACTGACTGTACACCTTTTTGTGTGGAACTGTGTTTTCCAAAGCTACCACACCATTTTATATTCCCACCTGCAACGTGTGACAGTTTCAGCATCTTTGCATCTTCTTTAATACTTGCTATTATCTGTCTTCACATCCCAGTGGGTGTAAAGTGGTCTCACTGCAGGTTTGGTTTGCATTTCCTAACAACAAATGATGTTGGGCAATTTTTCATTGGCTATTTGTAGATATGCTTTTTTTTTTTTTTTTTTTGGCTATTTGTAGATATTCTTTAGGTAAATGTCTAGACAAATTCTTGGCCTATTTTAAAAACTGGGTTATTTATCTTTGTAAGCATTCTTTACATATTCCAGACACAAGCCCCTTATGAGATGTGTGATTTGCAAGTATTTTCTCCTATTCTGTGGGTTATATTTTCTTGATGATATCCTTTGATACAGAAAATTTTATATTTTGATGTAATTAAATTTTTTCATTTGCTTGTTTACCTGTGCTTTATAAGAAACCATTGCCTAATCCTTTAGTCATTAAAGGATTTAAATCCTTTAATGTCATTAAAATTTGTTCCTACGATTTCTGCTGGGAAATCTGTAGTTTTAGCTCTTCCATTTAGGCTAAGGTCCAAATTGAGTTAGTTTCTGCATATTGTGTAAGCAAAAAGTCCAACATCTTTCTTTTGCATGTGGTTATTCAGCACCATTTGCTGAAAAATTCCCCATCTGAATTGTCTTGGCATGCCTAGTTTTACTCTTTATACTTTCTTTCCCCAAATTATCAAAAGACAGAAAGAAAGAACATCAAATCCACAATTCTCCTCCTTTTAATAGAAAAAGCAGTAGCTCATTAGAAACAGCATATGATCCAAACATTTCAGTTGAGTTGGATTTAGCTGGGGATCCTTTCTGACATACGATGAAGTCATTCCTTTATCTTTACCCCCCTGTGAAAACAGCCAGTCTCCTCTCAAGTCCTACTGTTTTAGAGTTTATGAGAGCAGAACTAAGCAACACTGAATTTCAGCATACAAATAAAGTGAAGCTCCTTAAAAAGAGCTAATAATTTCCTTAAGGAAGTTATGTGTCAGATACCTGGGAGAAGTTACTCTTGTGCTGGGGTAGGAAATAAATGTAGTTTAGCTCCAAGAGTTATTTGATTATAATGCCAATTTAAAAATCTTGTCAAGGTTTATGGAGAAGCACATAATGTTTGATATTATACATTTGCCAAATGAAACTTTAAAATGCTCAACTCCCTCAGAGAACATTGCTGGTAGTATTGTCAACTGTATCAGTCTTTGATGAAAGTTATCTTGGTAACAGGTTAACACTGTTAATGGTTTCACCCAGTGAGATCTTTTGGAAAAAAACTTAAGGAAATACTCTAGGAGTAGAAAAACTACATACAAAGATATTTTGCTATAGGCAAAAATGGAAAAATATCTCAATGCCCAAGAAGCAGAGGAGGGATAAATAAATTAGGTTCTACAGTGAAATAGAACCCTAAATAATAACTGTGGTCTGGTAGTCACATGAATGCATATACTAAATAATGAAGTAAGCAAAACAGAATTTGCACATACCCCTTAATTGAAATGGTCTAAGGATGGATGGATGCTGACAAAGCTTAAAATTAATATAATATTAAAATCCATTTGATCTTTTTGCACAGAAAAAAGGCTACTTGAATGTAAAATGGAAGTAAAATTCTTTTTGAAAGCCCAAATAAGCAACTTTTATAAGCATAAAATAAAATAAAACAAAATAAATCTTTTTCTTAGTTATTTCCCAGCTCGTCAAATCCTTGATAGCTAGGAAAAAAGAATAAAACTTTGGAAAGAAGAAAGTAAAGAGTTCTCAGAATCTAGCTATTGAGAATTCTCATTCCTGAGAAATGCAATCCATGCCTTAATGAAGCATTATTTCTTTGATGCTGATGAATTACATTAAGAATGTGTCTGCATAGAGTTTGGGGTGAGAAAGAGTGAGGTTTCAGTTGGGGAGGTATGCTAATTTACTGGGGCTGCTATAGCAAAATACTAAAACCACAGAAATGGATTCTCTCCTGGGTCTGGAGTCTGAAATTAAGGTGTTGGTAGGACTCTGAGGGGAGCCTGTTCCATGCTTGCTCCCAGCTTCTGGGGACTCCTGTCAGTCCTTGGCGTTCCCTGGCTTGCAGGCACATCATTTCAATCTCTGCCTCTGTCATCACATGGCACTCTCTCCCTGTGTCTCTGTATCTTCTAAAAGGGTATGGATTACAGGCCCACCTCACTCCAGTATAACCTCATTTTAACAAAGCACACTTATAATAACCCCTTTTCCAAATATGGTTATCATGTGAGGTACTGTTAGGACTTCAATCTTTTGGGGAAGACAAAGTGAGTGATAGTTGCTCAGTCATGCCTGACTCTTTGCAACCCTGTGGACTATAGCCTGCCGGGCTCCTCTGTCCATGGAATTCTCCAGGCAAGATTACTGGAGTGGATTGCCATTTCCTTCTCCAGGGGATCTTCCCGACCCAGGGATCCTGCATTGCAGGAGAGTCTTTACCATCTGAGCCACCAGGGAAGCCTACTATTAAGAGACATTTCTAAGTAGGAAGACAGGTCAACTTAAAATGTATCAGCAGATACATGCTTGACTTTATCTTATAATCTATAGACAATACATTAGAATATGTAATGAATCCATACACCTTTTCCAAAGGAATACCCAAGACAGAAGGGAGGACAAAATTCAACCCTTAACAGGTGGCCTTGGAAATAATTTAACTAATATATTATTTGGATTCATTCCAGAATGTTCTCAGAACAAAATCTAGGCCCACGACAGGTCCTAGGAGTATCCACTCAGGAAAAGTAGTTGGTAATGGGGGATTAACTCAACATTCAGAAAACTAAGATCATGGCATCCAGTCCCATCACTTCATGGCAAATAGATGTGGAAACAATGGAAATAGTGACAGACTTTATTTCTGGGGCCTCCAAAACCACTGCAGATGGTGACTGCAGCCATGAAATTAAAAGACGCTTGCTCCTTGGAAGAAAAGCTATGACCAATCTAGACAGCATATTAAAAAGCAGAGACATTACTTTACCAACAAAGGTCTGTCTAGTCAAAGCTATGGTTTTTCCAGTAGTCATGTGAGAGTTGGACTGTGAAGAAAGCTGAGCGCCGAAGAATCGATGCTTTTGAACTGTGGTGTTGGAGAAGACTCTTGAGAGTCCCTTGGACTTCAAGGAGATCCAACCAGTCCATCCTAAAGGAAATTAGTCCTGAATATTCATTGGAAAGACTGATGCTGAAGCTGAAACTCCAATACTTTGGCCACCTGATGCGAAGAACTGACACATCTGAAAAGACCCTGATGCTGGGAAAGATTGAAGGCGGGAGGAGAAGGAGACAACAGTGGATGAGATGGTTGGATGGCCTCACTAACACGATGGATGTGAGTTTGAGAAAGCTCTGGGAGTTGCTGATAGACATGGAAGGCTGGCCTGCTGCAGTCCATGGGGTCGCAAAGAGTCAGACACCACTGAGTGACTGAACTGAACTGAATGGGGGATTGGTCCTATGAGAGTAGGATGGATTGCTCTAATAAACTGCTGACTATTCTTCCTGAGAGGGTGGCCTCACTTCTGGCTGACCAAGGAAATAAATGGTTAAGCCTGATGCGTGAAGACAGATGGAGGCTATTGCAGGGGAGCTTCTCTTCCCTTGATTCTGTATTTCCACATAGAGGAACACACAGTAGAGAAATGCCCTGTCCTCATCCCTCCCTCATTCAGCCTTCTCAGTGGAGGAGGAGTGACTGGGCTGACTGGTGAATTTGGAAGATGCTCCAGCCATCCTCTTTGTCTCCTCTTTAGGGCTAGCTGCCTCTGTGTCCTCTGCTCATCCACACACTAAACTGTCCTAGGGCAGTGTCCCATGGGGGAGGCTAGCAGTTGTCCAGTGCTGCTTATGACCGGGCGGGTAAGTCTGCCCGGTTCTAGGGAGGAGGGCAGATGGAGATTAACGCATCACTTGGCCAAGAGATCTAAGCCACACCGTCCAAACTGGTCTTTGTCTACATTGGAAATGTGTCTGCATTTTCTGTAATACAGGTGTTATTTTGATTTTCTTCTGCCTATTTTCTCTATCTAAGTTTCATATCGTTTCAAATTCGGGGTGGGGGGGAAAAGATGCCTCTCTAGGTTTCTTGCACCTCCAGAAAAGGATGCACTTAGCTCATTTGCAGATACTCCCTCTGCACCAATATACCAGATGTCACAGACATAAAGGAGGAATATGGAGGATGCCTGTTATTAATCTCCATCTCCCAAGCCCTTCCTCCTTTCAGTCATGAGTGAGGGGCAGGATGTGCTAAAGCCCTGAAAGGGGCAGTGGTGAGAATAAGAGGATGCTTTGTCCATTTCTAGCTGTTTTTGTGCCCATTTATCAACCAGCAAACATTTAAGGGGAGTCTGCTCTGGGCAAGGTGCCATCCTAGTCTCCACTGGGAACACAAAGAACCGTAAGGCAAACAAAGTCCATCCTCAATAGATTTACAGTCTTGTTGGAGAAACAAGGCACATAAAAAAGACAAGTTATAAAACAAGACAGGATGTGGTCAGTGCCAGTGAGTTTTACAGGCAGTGAAAGAGCCATGAAAATTCAGAGGAAGAAGAACACTGTGGAACACTTTTAACTGATAAGAAACTGGGGAGACTTGTAGGAGAAGAGAGTATTCCAGGCCAGGCGAACTGTGTGTGAAAAGTTAGAATGTTCAAGATATTTTAGTAAGCAATTGGAGCAAGGTTTAAGGAGTCCCTGCTCTGTGAAGCCAGGGGATGAGGTGGATACAGAATAACATGGTTGTCAAGAGAGTGGGCTCTGAAGCCAAATGTGTAGTCTGCAACTCCAGCTTGGACTCATCGGGCAGCTCTAGGGCAAGTCATTAAAGTCTACAAGCTTCCATTTCCCCCTCTGTGTGCTAGGTCCTAAGGTTACAACACTAAGTAACAAAAGTCCTATTTAATATTTTGGGCTTACTGTACGACAGGGTGCTATTTTAAGAACTTTATGTGTTAATTTGTTTAATCCACAGAGTAACCCAGGAAAGTGGGTGCTTTCATTAGCCTTGTTTTATAAATGAAGAGGGCGTCCCTGGTGGCTCAGATGGTAAAGAATCTGCCTGCAATGCAGGAGACGGGGTTCAATCCCTGGGTCGGGAAGATCCCTGGAGAAGGAAAAGGCTACCCACTCCAGTTTTCTTGCCTGGAGAATTCCATGGACAGAGGAGTCTGGCAGGTTACAGTCCATAAGGTTGCAAAGAGTTGGACACAATTGGCAACTAGCACTACCACTATAAATGAAGAAAGTGTGGTCCAGAGAGGTGAATCTCCTAGCTCTAGGTCTTACAGCCCACAAGGAGCAGAGGCTGGATGCCCACCCAAGCAGGCTGGTGCCAGAACCCCTGCTCTTAACTCATTGTGTGAACTGGCCTTTGAGGTGGAGGGTTCTCAAAGGGTGTGGCAGGGTGATATGCAATGGCATAGGGCAGTAATGACCCTGAGCACCAGATAAGGAAAGTAAGACTATCTTGCAACTGGAATTCTTTTCCATCTACTGTTTTGCTGGTTAAATAAGTTGCTTTGGACTTATAATTATAGGTTCCATGTGGCCACTGAAGGCCTTGCAGGAGAGTCAAATAAAAAAACTATTTTAGGATTGTTCTTTCTGTGACATAAATTATGGTTTGGCGGGGAGAGAGTTTGGAGGTAGCGGGCACTAATTATAAGGGATGATAAGGCCTGGATCTAGGGCAGGGGTTGTGGGAATAAAAACTGAGGGACCTATTTGAAAGATGCTAAAAGGAAGAATATTAGCATCATTTAACAATGCTTAATATACTAGTCTGTCATAATATTTATGACAGATACAGAGTTGTGGTTTTTAAATGACTTTGCAATCTCTAATTAATTAATCTATTTAACATGCCAAGAGACATCGTTAATTTTTAAAGGAGGCAGTTGATCTCAAGAAAGCATACTTTTCTTTCGTAGTCCATCTTTTTATTTGGTTTTCATGGCATTATACATTGCCTGTGAGAGGTAAGAGAAAAAAGACTTCATGTTTGTTTACTGTGCTAAGTTTTGAGGCTACTTAAAGAATAGCATTTGAGAAGGGGTAACCTAGAGCTAAAACAGGAGATTGTCAATGGGTGGATGTAAAAATGTGACAATTCTTCTGGCCACATTAGTTCTATGAAAACCTCACAATTTAGAAAATGAAGTATATCTGTTAATCTTCAAGAGCAATATCAGCAAAGTCAATAGCTGCATTTGCTTGATGTTTTAGGATTCAGTGGTCTGGAAATGAAAGAATGGTTCATAATACCTTTGTTCTGTTTGAGGCCAGGTAGGAGAGAATTTGAGCTCCAAATTCCACTGGGGCAGGAATATCTAGTCCTCCAACATTTAACCCTTCCTTGGTTGGCTATGGAGACCTCAGCAGAGGAGGCCAGAAGGTTTTGTGGGTTAGGACACGAACATCTTTGGGGGGAACCATTATTCTGCCTACCTTGGAGGGAGAAATCTTTAGGTCATTCAGTCCAATTAAGATGGGGAATGCTTTTACAAATTATCTGCAGATCAGTGATTTTTCTTTCTTTTTTTAAAAAATATTTATTCATTTATTTGGCTGCACTAGATCTTAATTGCAGCATGTGGGATCTAGTTACCTGACCAGGGATTGAATCTGGGCCCCCTGCATTGGGAGCTCAGAGTCTTAACCACTGGGCCAGCAGGGAAGTCCCAGATCAGTGACTTTTCAAGACTGCTTTATTGTAAAATAAAACATAAAGAAAAATATGCAAAACAAATATATAGCTAATGAATTAGTATAAGGCAAATACCACTGTAACTTCTACTGAGGTCTAGAACTTAAACTTTGATGGCCACTGCCCAAACCCCTTCCTCCATATGCCCCTTCCCTACTCTAATCAATAACCTTCAAAATTACTCATCACAATTCCAGATAAATTAATTTTCCTCTGTCTTGCAAGAGTTTCAAACTCTAGAAATTTGTAGGATCTCTGATTATCACAACTGAATAAATTGAGTACTTGGAAACTTTTACACAATCAACTGCAGCATGAAGCAAAATGATTGCCTCATGTAGAGAAACAGAATGGGATTAGGTGAAAGGCACAATAAGCAATATTTTTTCCTCCCTTGGCTCTGGTACAATTTCTTCTCTCTAGCTATGGAGAAGAAATAGAGTCTGTGAAGTCATACTTCCCATCTCAAGTTCTCCGTGCTTTTGAGCATCAAGATCTTAGCCTGGGACCCCTGAGGCATCAGTCATCACATAAAAGTCAAATGGACAGATTGCCATCAAGCTTTCTGCATGACCCACGCTAAGGCATCTTACAAAGCTCCTTATATAATGGTAACAATAATAATATAATTAAAGTATACATATGATTGACTGAATGATTCTTTCTGGGAATAAAGCACTCAGTGGGGCAATTTCTTCTGGGAGTGGGAGTGTTTTTCACACTTGAGCTACGGAAGTAAGTCACCACTGGGGAAATCACAAACCAGATATTTCATTATCATTATACAAAATCTGCGTGGAGTTTTATTGTCTTATCACCCTTATTAATATGGCATTAAGTTTACCAAATTACCTAACTCTAGCCCCAAATGTTTTGTTTAATACTGTGTTTTTGATTCCTGTATCAGACAGCTGGGATGCCATGTGCTGGGGCCCTGTCGAGTTGGGAAATTATACATTTGATGATTATGAAATTGGGCTTGATTGATTTAATCACCGTAATCACTGGCATTGTGCAAATATGCAACCGGGAGGTTTTCATTCTGACAATTATGTACGATGAAGTCATGTTACACGGGAGGCTCATCCCTGTGTTTATTTCTGTCTAAACGGGAAGGAGGATGGAGAACTAGGCATGATCCAGGGTACAGCACTGCTGGGTGAGTCCACATCCTACAGCCCAGGAAAGATAAGTTAAAGTAATCAGCTTGATGAAGTCACTGCACTGTACCTGACTCCCTCTGGATTTGGGATGCAAAGATTTTGTATCTAATTCAGTATGTGCGTATGCCATTACCTCTCAAGGAGGATTAAAGGGCAGAGTATCTGGCACATGGTAGGAGCTCCCTGAGGTCTGCTTCTTTTCCCATGATGAGTCCTTTGTCGGGAGTCCAGGGGTGGAGCTACTCCAGACCATCATCCTCCCCTGTAACCACTTGTTACCCTGAACACCCTAGGGAGAAGCCGGCTGGAGGGGCGTGAGTGCTTTCCTCCCTCCTGGCACTAGAGATGGTTCAAGTTATTGACCAACGGAGTCACTGGGAAGTGGTACAGAATCAGGGGAGCCAGTCAGTCTTTGAGAAAGGCTTTGAGGAAAGCTGGCAAAGCCGAAGCCAGTCTCTTCATTATCAATCTCAGAACTCTGGCTGGGAAAGAAGCATGCTGCAGCTTGGGAAATTGGCTCATTTTCACCATGTTCTGGGGAGTGATTTGGAAAGAGGCTGTGTGTGGGAGGGTGGAAGTGGGCACTGAGAAGAGAGAAGGATGCGGGGGGAATCCTGGGACCAAGATATTGCCCAAGGGCAGTGTAAAGGACAAAGACACCTTGTCCACTGCCACCACGCACAGAATCACAGTGGAAGGGAGGAGGACTCTGAAGACCATTTGCTCCAACCCCTTCATCTTGCTGCCGAGGGACTGAGCCTGGTGAGAGTGATGAGGATCACACAGCTGACAGGAAGTCAAGTGGTCCTTACAACACAGGTCTCCCAACATGTCTTATACACGTTTCCCAGGTGACTTGCCGCACTTACAAATTCGTTTACAACATCTAATTGGCCCCTCACTCCAACAAAAGATCCTGCATGCTGTACCAAAGACCCGAGGCAGCCAAATAAATAAATATTAAAAACACATATAATTGGCCCCTCTTCTAACTGGCATAAAGCTTCCATTAGGGCAAAACTTTGAGGCATGAATTAAAGAATATACTACTTATTTTCCTGTGAGCTAATATGAGATCTAATTTATCCTCAAGGTAGCTCGGTAGGTAGGTATTTTCATTATTTTCTTTTATGGATGAAGATAATTGAGGATTCAGAGAAGGTACATGATTCAGGGATTAAATGTCAGGCCTTTGAATTGGAAGCCAGGTCCTCAGTGTCCCCCAAGCCCCAGGTCTCAGCTGCAAGACCCCAGTCCTGTGACATGCAGTGAACTTTCATACATCACACCTTGATCCCGTGCATCCAAGGTTGACTTCAGTTGCCATTTCTGTATCAAGGATTTGTATTCAGCGATTAAGCAGTAGCTTAAGAATTCTGAGCTACTACTGGCGCCAAGACAGAAGGTGAGCCCTCTCTCGCTTGGGGGGAGCATCTCTGGGGTATTTTCAGTGTCTGCTCCTGATAAGGTCACTCCTTGCTGAGCAGAAGCACTTTTTATACCCAGCCTCCAGCCAGACGACCTGTGGACTAGAACCTCAGCTTGTAACAAATCCTTGTGCTTGTGGCTATATCAGAGGTTCTCAGCTGGGGCAATGGTGCTCCCCCAGTGTCTGGAAATATTTTTCGTGGTCAAAAATGGCAGGTGGGGAATGGAAGGTTGCCACCAGCCTTTAATGAGAATAGGGTAAGGATGCTGCAAAAACAAGCAGGACTAGGGTGAGGCAAGTGAAGCACCTAGGATGCACGATTTAATGAGGTACTTACTCTGAGAGTCATGCAAATGATGGACCAATATTTGCAGGTCCCTGAAAGCAAGTGTCTCCTTAAACTGTGTGCCCCAGATGTCCCACTTGCTGCACCCCAGTCCCTGGCCTGCCATAAATAGCCTATGATGCATAAGACAGCCTCCAGCAACACAGAGTTAGCCAGCTAACCTGCCATAGCGCCTAGGGTAAGAAACCCAAACTACATCATGGTATCAGTTGCCTGAACAATACTGAATAGGGTTACACCTTTCAGAGACAGTGCCTTTGACTCCTGGCTGCTTCTGCAGGTGGCCAGTTACATCAGCTCACTGCTTTTCTTTCTCTTCAACCAGTTTCCCATCATTAGACAAGTTGTATACAGCGCTTGTGAGAGAACCTAGGTGTTCCAGGGCAACAGCTCTCAAATTTTAGCTTGCATCAGAATCACCTAGAGCTTGTTAAACCACAGACCTCTGGGCCCCACCCCAGTGTCTCTGATTCAATAAGCCTGGGGTAGGGCCAGCTGGAAACGTCGTTTTTGCACGTGCTCCCAGGTGATACTGTTACTGCTGGTCCATTGACCACAGTTTGAGGACCATTATTAGGGCCTGGCTATGCAGAGTGGCCCGGGGACCTGGGAGTATCTTATCACCTGGGAGAAATGCAGACACTCTGGCTCTCCCCTGTTGAGCTGCTGTGGCTAAGAATCTGAATTTGCAAGTTAACAGATCCCTAGGTGATTCACGTGCACATTGAACTCTGAGGCACTAGCCTCAGAAGCAGTGGTTCTCCATTCTGGTTGCGCATTAGAACAACCAGAGGAAGCTCTTTGACTTACTGAGTGAAGAACCTTTATTCACTATTCTTCATGGGAGGGGCAGTTTTGAATTACTAGGTGAAGGGGTGGTGGAGGGGGTGGGGTCGGGGGGGGGGGGGGCTGAGACCCAGCGTACACTTGAATTGTCAAGGCGCCCACTAAGCCACCAGGCTGCAGTCTAAGGTGGACGGATAGGTCCAGGACCAGTGCAAGGATGGGTTTCCCTGACGAGGCTCCCTGTGACCTGCCCTGCCCTCCAACCTCACCTCCTTTCGCTCTCTCTCCTACTTGCTCAGCCACTGCCCCTCCCCTATTTCTGTTCTTCCACCCTTCTGAGCTCACTCATCTCAGCCACTGCCCCTCCCCTATTTCTGTTCTTCCACCCTTCTGACCTCACTCATCTCAGCCACTGCCCCTCCCCTATTTCTGTTCTTCCACCCTTCTGACCTCACTCATCTCAGGACCTTCCTACTTCAGGCTTCCCTTCCTGGACAGACTTCCCCAGAGTCCCCTCCCACCAATCCCAGACAGCTCCCAGCTCCACTCTTCCTCTCCCACTGCCCTGTCTGATCTTCTTCAAGGACTTGTTACCCTTACTGTGTGAAATTATCTATTGATTACATGTTAATCATCTGCCTCCTCCACCAGAGCAAGACAGAACTGCTTCACAGAGTAGGTGCTCAGTAAGTATTTGTGGGATAAACAAAATGAATTCATTTGGGCATAGTTTTAAGGCTCAGAGTTCAAATGCCTTTTCTAAGAGAGGTAAGAGATCTTTGAAGTTCCTGGGTAGGAAGTTTGGGAAAAGAGGAGAGCTGAGGCAGGCAAAGCATGGAAGCTGCAGGGGAAAGAGGCCCTGCTGTTGGTGAGAGCAGCAGGAACCACGAAAAACAGAAACACCTAATCTGGATGTTTACCTTGTGAGGGATGTCTTGGGAATCCCTTACTCCTTCTGTCCTATAAAGTTTTCAGTAGAGTCTACATCACCCAATAATAGCTTTGGAGGGGAGAGGATTATTATTATGTTGTTGTTGTTGTTTAGCTGCTAAGGACTATTTAGGGGAAACTGAAAGTGATTCTGAATTCTGCGTACGGATTGTCACAGGGCTTAGAATGAAGGGACAGGTTTCAGGAAGTGAGAACAAAGACTGAGGAGAGCTAGTAACTGGGCCACTTCTGAAATACAAAGCCCTGCCCTTTCTCCCATGACAGGTAAATGGGACCCTCTTGCAGAGGAGCCCAAGAATGTATTTAACTTAAAGTTATAACCATAATCTGTGGGGAACCACACATCTCTCAGGGTATAGCTTCCAGGCCCACGTGAACACCACCCCCGGGTATGGAGAGAGAGCAGAGACTGGCGAGCCCCTGTGGCTGTGTTTTTAAAGAATGGTGGGGTGGAGAGAAGGGTAGAAATTCTGAAGGTGGGAAATATTGGGCTGACTGTCAGGAGGGACAAAAAGGTAGATTTTAATTGAGTCTCTGGTATTATTGTATGGTGGTTAGGAGCCCACACTCTGCAGTCAGATGACCTGTGTTTGAATTCTGGCATCATTATCAATGAGCTGTGTGATCTTGGGTAAATAGCAAAAATTCTTGAAGTACCAGCTTCCCCATTGGAAAATGGAGATAATAATAATATTATTATTCACACCTCATGCTAGTGTGAAAACCAGATGAGATAATCCATGTAAAGCTCCTAAAACAGTGTCGGGAACATGCCCAAGTCTACCTGTGACTGTATTACTGTTGTTTTGCAGTTGTTACTGTCGCCATTGCTGTGGTTGTGGTTGTTGAAGAAAATACTAAAATGAATTACTAAAGGAATGATTCATTGAGACTTAGAAGAAGAAGCAAAGACCACCCGCAAGGGTAGCATTCACCATACTTTATCACAGTTTCAGCACGGACTCTTTCCATTCAGAGCAGACACTGGCCAGAAGCAATGACGTGGGTTCACTAACAACAAGCCAGCCTGACATCACTGCTTGATTTGCCAGGGCGACTTAGATCAGAGGGATCAGGGCGACCTGTTGCATCTGGATTCGGCAAGTTGCTGATGAACACGTTCAGCATATCCCGATGGACAAGATGGGGACGTGTACTAGACGAGGGGATGATGGAGCCAGTTATAACTGACTGGCTGATGCCTACCCCGCAGGAGCCCTGGCAGCCTATTGTGGCTCTCTCCTACCCCTTTCAAAATTTTAATCAATGGTTTAGCATGGGTATTTTGCAACTTTATTTTTGGCAGCATTATTTTTCATCTTATGCATCGTTAAGAGAAAGCCCTGGATACAATACAGATGAAAGGAGAGCTGCTCTGATGAAAGGGTCATATGACAATGGGGAGGGTGCCCTTCATCTCCTGAAGGAGCTGTGGAAGATTTAGAGCTCTGTGGTTTGAAAACTGAGCTAGAAGGAGCTATAGAAGCCATACTTGACAGATTTGCAGGTAAGAACACTGAAAAGCAGTGACTCCACTGCCTGAGAGTGCTGGGTTCCCAAGGCATAGGAGACAATATGATAAACTGCCCGAGAGCTTGGCCTTTAAATACAGCAAATATGGATGTGACTCTGAACAAGTTACCCAAGCCAAGTCACAAATTCTTCAACTATAAAATGAGAGTAATTGTGTCTACCTCCTAGGGTTATTTGTGAGATTCAAGTGGAAAAATGGCCATAAGAGCTTTTGACATATTATTCTTTTTAATACTATTATTATCATTAATTATCTTTACTTGATGAAACCAAATTCAGCAAAATGACATTTAACAGGGTAAAAATACAATCTTATATTTGAATCCTACAAAGATATGCAGAAACACAGAGATGGAGTTCATTAGAAGTTCATGTAGGAAAAAAAACACACAGGTATTTTTGTTGCCAATGAAACTCAACGTAAAAGTCAACCAAGAGTCGGCTTGCTCACTATGACAGGAACGACAGGAAAAGAGCACATAGACTGTAGAATTCAGAACATTTCCGTCTTCCCTAGTCAGTTCCCCACCCCCATCCCCATGCTGAGAGTCACACTCTCTCAGGGAAATAAAAGAATTGGACTTTTTGGAGAAGGTTGGTAAAGTCTCTATACACAAATCACAATGTTTGAGGATAGTTAGAGGATTTAGGATATTTACCTTGAAGAAGAGAAACCTCAGAGGAGGGTTAACAGGGGAGAGGCTCTCAGGTATCTGAGTAGGGCTCAGGGATTTAACAATGACTCAAAGGGAGAACTAGATGGTGGAAGCTTCAGAGAGGTAGATTTCAGCTCTATATAATGAAACACCAAGAACAAAGATGTTTGTCCAGCAAAACAATGAACTGCCTGGGAGGTAACAAATTCCCTGTCATGTGCTGTGTGAGTGACTTGGTGGGGTATATTACAGAAGGAACTCATGGGTGGTTAGACTGGATACATTTTTAAAGCCCTTTCAGCCTTGAAAACTGTTTTACTAATGAATTTCGAAATGCTGAGTAATGACTTTATCTTAAGGGTGGAGACAAGGATAGGATCTCTTTATTGGAAACGTCTGTTAATATGAAGCCTGGACCAGTACTCAGGCTGCAAGTGGGCTTGCCCAACTGTTGAGGGAAACAGGCATTTTTCAGCTCTTTTGATTGTCTTAAAGTACAAATTTGAGAATAATTAATAGAAAGAGAAGGAGCAAGAAAAGAAGGAAGGAAGGGAAGGAAGAGGGAGGGAGAGAGGGAGATATCTCTCAAAATACATTCACTTGATCTGAATAGACATCTCCTCAAATAAGATATCTAAATAGCCAATTAGCACATGGAAAGATGCTCAACATCATTATTCATCAGGAAACGAAAAGCCAAACTACAGTAAGATGCCACTCCACACCCACTAGGATGGCTATGTCAAAAAGATAAACAATATCTTCTGTCCATGGAATTCTCTAGGCAAGCATACTGGAGTGGGTAGCCGTTCCCTTCTCCAGGAAATCTTCCCAACCCAGGGATAAAACCCAGGTTTTCCCACATTGCGGGCAGATTCTTTACCGTCTGAGCCACCAGGTTATTTGTGTAGTGCAAGAATTCAACAGTGAAAAAGAATGAAAACTGATACACGCTACAGCATGGATGTACTTATGAAACCTTATACTAAGTGGAAGAAGCCTATCACAAGAGACTATATATTGCACTATTCTACTGATGAAATATCCAGAATAATAAGCCAGTTTACAGAGATAAAAAGTAGATTGGTGGTTGCTAGGGACTGTGGGAAAAGGAAAAATAGTGACTGCTAACAGGGGTTCCTTTGGGGATGATAAAATACTCTAAAATTGATTGTGGTGATGGTTGTACAGCTCTGAACATACTAAAAACATTAAATTGTATACTTTAATTAGGTGAATTGTATGGCATGTGAATTATATCTCAATAAAGCTGTTATATAGATATACATATTATACATGTAATATGAGTGTACATATATATGTGTGTGTGTGTGTGTATATATATATATCCATTTTGAAATTCTACAGAACTATTAACTGTTAACTGTAATAGTCCAACTAAACCTTAAGCACTTAGAAATATTTACACCAAGTATAACAAAGAATGGGAAATGTCCATTAATAAAAAACTCTTCTAAATAAAATAAATATGTATAAAGAAAAAGATGAATTATCCTCAAATTAAAAACTAGAAAAGGAAAAGATGAATAGCACAGTAAAAAAAAAAAACTGTGTAAGGACAGTGTTTAAGAGAAGTATAAATGAACAGTAAACTCAGAAATGCATCAAACTCATTAACAGCTAAAGAGATGCCAATGGAAGCATTTATTGGTCTAGTATTTCTGGAGAGCAAATTGGAAACATGCTAAAAGAATCTCAAAAATACTAATCCCTGTTGATAATTTTACATTTAGAAATATAATAAGGAAATAATTAAAGAATATACACAAACATACTATTATGGCATCATTTACAATGGAAAAAAACTGTGAAACGCCAAATGTATGACAATAAGAAAATAGTTACATACCTTATGGCACTTCCATATGTTGAAATACCATGCAGCCATTTAAATTTTGTTTTTGAAGAAGAATATATTATACTAGAAAATGCTTACAATTATAAGAAACACACCCACTGCAAATAGAGTGGGATACCAATTTTGTGGGGAAAAATAGCTACACATACAGAAAAAATATACCAAGCATGGAATGGATTACCAATGTTTTCTATTTTTTGCTAGAAACTTCTCTGATCATTCTAGAAGGTCTCCAGTGAACATGTATTCCTTTTTTTTGTATTTCTTTTCTTTTGGTGACATCACACGTGGGATCTTAGTTCCCCCACCAGAGATCAAACCCACACCTTCTGCACTGGAAGCTCAGTCTTAATCACTGGACCACAAGGGAAGTCCCTTTGTATTTTTTAAAATCACAATAAAGATAAGTATTTAATTTAAAAAATTTGGGACATCAGGCAAACCATTTTAATTCTCATTTAAGAGCAAGGTCTGTCTCGAACATTAGAGGCAACTGACAGCAAATTTTTATCTCCAAAAGTAAAGCACTATAGATTCACATTTCATTGTTCAAATATGAGAAGAATCAGGGAAATCATATGTAATAAATATTTTCTAGTTTTGATGAAAATCTTACTGATGGAAGAAAACAGTGAGTGGTGGGAGGGTAACTATTGTTCCTGCTGAAAGGCTGCCCTGATTTTTTGGTGGTTTTTAGAAATATCTTTCTTTTTGAAAGCCTAATTATTCAGCATGTACATGTATTGAGAACTAAAGTCATCAGTGTCTCAAAAAAAGTTAGAAGTGTTTATTCAACTGCATACAAATCTTCTGTCCCCATCCCTGTTTATAATCTAAAGCTGCATAATCAACAGTAGATTCTGGGTACCAGCTTGAATGTCAGTCAAAACTCCAACGACATATGGTCAGTCAGGGCTGCTTGTTTATTTTGAAATAAACTCATGAAGGAAACGCAACATTCAGCCTATGAAGCTATGAGAGTTAAAGCTTCCCTACAACAGCCAGAGAGAGGTTTTGATATCTCATTAGGATAAATAAGAAAATCCTTTAAGGTGAAAAATGCTTTAAAACAACTGATTTCCCAAATATGAATCTAGTATGAATGAGTCTTTTCCCTTCTACATTCTATTTGTAGACTCTCCAGATGAATACATACATATATAAATAACACATATATAAAAACACCAGGCCAATATGTTATAGTTTCAGAGCTATTTTTGTTAAGCTGAAGGTCACCACCTGTATGTATGGTTTTAGGCACATCTCTTAACTTTTCTGAGCCTGAATTTCCATGTTTTCAATATGAGGTTGCTTTTAAATTTTAAAATTATGTAATTCAGTGAAGCCACCACTTTTATTCATACACTACACATAAATACATGCACACTTCACATGAATATATAAATACATAACATTTTAAGTAATTAATTTAGAGTCAGAGTCTCATTTATACCAAAGATCTTCTCTGAAGATAAAAGACAACTGGCTCAATCAATGACCATGAAAAAATGCCCCCTTCCCTCCCCAGCTTCCAAGCATCTTCTCATACCACATAACACAGTGTCTGAAAGTCTACCTTCAGAGATGTATTATTCAGGAGTAAGTCTGATTCATTTGTTGTCAGTAATGTTGGATGGTGAATGAAGGCCAGGAGCATGTGCTCTGGGTTCAAATCCTAAATTCGACTTCATCGTGTGACTTGGGCAGGCTATTTAAACACTCATTTTTCAGTGTTCTCATTCATAAAATGGGGTGAATATCAGTACCTTTCTCAGGGGGTTATCATAAGAATTATGACATATGTAAATTCCCTATAGATGGTCATAATTTCTTCTGGTGGGAGAATTTCAGAGCCATGTGAGCATCTCAGGGCAAGATGTGAAAAGCCCCCAGGATGGAAATGGTGGTGGAACAAAGCTGCCATTACATCACATGCCGGAAACATTTGCTTGAGACTTAAGTGTACTCTATTGAGATTGACATATTTTGGGATAAAGGTTTAATATGGTTTTCTCTATTTCATGAACAGAAGATGCAGGAGACTCAGGTTTGATTCCTGGGTCAGGAACATCCTCTGGAGAAGTAAATGGCAACCTACTCCAGTATTCTTGCCAGGAAAATTCCAAGGATAGAGGAGTCTGGTGGGCTACAGTCCATGGTGGGGGGGGCGGGTAGGGGTGGCGCGGTCAGGAACATCCATACACCTTTGGCATGTCACCAAGAGTGAGCAAAATCAGGACACCTGGCTATCTTAAATGTGATCCAATAATATAATGTTTTACAAATGTATGCATCTATAAAAAGGATTTTTAAAAAAATACATGAATTATGTACTTCCCTGATGTGAAAGTAAGATTATGGCTAAGCTATGGTTTTCCTCCCTTTCCCACTCTTGTTATAGCCACAAGTGCAACCATGGTTTGTGAGTTAGGGAGGCAGTTGGTCCCTCCCTCCTGTCGGGTAAAGGGCGGATAAGGAGCACTGTGCACAGGTACATGAGGGATACAGGCCAGGGTGTCATGGAATCATGGCGGGCGGAGGGCCATTGAGGCCTCGTTCTATTCCATTAGCCCGCCTCCCTTCCCCCAGCACCTCAGAAGCTTGCCTTGGCATGCTGTGGCTGGGCTCGGGGGAGGTAAGGGAGGTGAGTCAGTATCAGATCAGAGAAGCAGGGCGACAGTGGTGGGCACTAGCAGAGTGGGGAACGGGCACCCATCCTTTCTCTGGTTCTTTGAATGAGCACATTCATTCATTGTCCCAGGCTTCGATCTCAAATTCCTCTGCTTTGCTTCTCTGTGGGATAGTTTCTCCACCTCCGTATGAGATACAAAAACAGGGGTGGGTCTCAAATAGTTGAAATTCTTTTCTCTTTGCCACTGCTTTTGCTCTCCTCCATTTGAACAAAAGGGTGCAGAGTTTGGATGAAGACCAACAGGGTTATAAAGAATTTTATCTTTGGATAAAGCTTTCAATAGCTGCTTTCTGTGTCCTGAGAGCTCAGAGTTGCCTCGTGAGTAAGTAAAAGGCACTTATCAACCCAAACAAATATTTTCCCAGGTTTCCCTTCCCCATGGAGCCACACTGGATTCTAAAATAAAAACTGTCAGCATAAATTCTTGCTTATCCAGCATACTTCTGCCCCTCTAAAGCAGAAGGAATTCTGAAGTTAGGAAGGAAGGAGATAAGGTTGAATGACAAAGTATGAAATACAATGGAGGGGAGGACTCTCTCTTCATCTCTGTGGAACATTTCCTTGTCTTTGGCCCCAGGCTGGGTCTGTACCGAGCCTGCTCTGGCTGCAGAACTGGAAGAAGGAATCCATACTGAGTAGGCCCAGCGTCTCCTGGCCTGTCCCCAAATCCAAATTTAGCCTTGCATCACCTGCAGCCTGGTCTGTTCGGCTTTAGCGGAAAATACCATAGACTCTGGCTTCCCTGGTGGTTCAGTGGTAAAGTATCAATGCTGGAGACACGGGTTTGATCTTTGGTCTGGGAAGATCCCCTGGAGAAGGAAATGGCAACCCACTCCAGTATTCTTGCCTGGAGAACCCCATAGACAGAGGAACCAGGTATGCTACCATCCATGAGGTCACAAAAGAGTTCGACACGCATGACTGAGCAACTGAACGACCACCACTTAGGCTGTGGAACCATATTGCTTGGGGTCTAACTCCTGTCTCTACCGCTTTATATCTGTGCAACCTCGAGCAAGTCACTTAGCCTCTCTGTGCCACAGCTTTGTCATCTATAAAATAGAGTTCATAATAGTAACTACCTCAGAGGGTTGTTGCAAGGATTTGATGAGGTAATACTTGTAAAATGTTTAGGAGGTTTTCTGGTACCTAGTAACTGCTCTGTATGTGCTTACTTTGCTGTAAGCCTACAGAAGCATGGAGAACAGACATTAGTGAAACAGAGAGCTTGGCACATGGTCCCTGGGCTGGGCTTCACCTGTTTGATTTACAAGGAATGAACTGATGAAAAATGACCCTAATCAGAGTATGTGCCTCAGTGTCAAACTTTCAAAGATTGATGTCTTTACAATTGCTGACTTCTAAAAGATTTTTTTTCTCCCTCGCTTTCCTTTTTTAGTAACAAAGGAAAAACATATTTGTGGTTAAAATTCATAAAATTCTAAAACATAGAAGATGAAAACCAAAAGTTTTCTTCCACAAAACCAATTTTCCAAAGGACTGTTAATAATTATTGGCTTTGTTCAAAAATAAGTAAACAAAATACAAAGAGTAATAGTTTTGTTTGGTTGTTGCTACTTCAGGATCCAAATTCTTTTAGTTCTGCAGAATGAATTCACACAGAATGAATTATTCAGTAGTTAGTGTGACTAACATGGCCCATGTGAACAAATTTAGTCATTTAGTAAGGGTTTTTTTTTTTTAGTTCCATTTCTAAGTGACTCAACTTGCCTTGTTACTATTGCCTTAGTAAGATTTATTCTTGCTTGGTGTTGCATTTTGCTAATTACACATTTCTGAGATCAAGCAAGCTTATGACATACAAACTAAATATTTTAAAAAAATTTCTTAGTGTCTAAATCTCTTCATACATTAAAGAACATTCGATCTCAATGACTTGCTTACTGTGTGACTTCTGAAGAATCCCAAAACAGTATTTGGTCAATGTCCCTGTCATTCTCTACATATAAAATGGATGCCATACATTAGTTTGTCAGATGGTCATAATAAGGACTTTATATGTGTGAAATACCTCCGTTTAAAATTAGTTAGGAGATTGTATTTCTGCAAATTCTTAAACTGGATTTCATCAGAATTAAAAACGTCTGCCCCTTAAAAGACACTGTTAAGAGAATAAAAAGACACGCCACAGGCTGAGAGAAAAATCTTTGCAAAGCATGTATCTGTTAAAGGACTTACTCTGCTGTTCACTCACTAAGTCATGTCCAGCTCTTTCCGACTCCATTGATTACAGCATGCCAGGCTTCCCTGTCCTTCACTGTCTCCCAAAGTTTGCTCAAACTCATGTCCATTAAGCTGGTGATGTCATACAACCATCTCATCCTCTGTCACCCCCTTCTCTTCCTGCCCTCAATCTCTCCTAGCATCACGTTCTTTTCCAATGAGTTGACACTTTGCATCAGGGGGCCAAAGTATTGGAGCATCAGGCCTTCCAATGACATTCAGGATTGGTTTCCTTTAGGATTGACTGGTTTGATCCCTCTGCTGTCAAAGGGACTCTCAAGAGTCTTCTTTAGCAACACAGTTCGAAAGCATAAATTCTTCAGCGCTCAGCCTTCTTTATGGTCCAACTCTCACATTTGTACATGACTCAAAGCCAGGCTTCAGCAATACGTGAACCGTGAACTTCCAGATGTTCAAGTTGGTTTTAGAAAAGGCAGAGGAACCAGAGATCAAATTGCCAACATCCGCTGCATCATCGAAAAAGCAAGAGAGTTCCAGAAAAATATCTATTTCTGCTTTATTGACTATACCAAAGCCTTTGACTGTGTAGATCACAATAAACTGTGGAAAATTCTGAAAGAGATGGGAATACCAGACCACCTGACTTGCCTCTTGAGAAACCTATATGCAGGTCAGGAAGCAACAGTTAGAACTGGACATGGAAAAACAGACTGGTTCCAAATAGGAAAAGGAGTACGTCAAGGCTGTATATATCACCCTGCTTATTTAACTTATATGCAGAGTACATCATGAGAAACACTGGGCTGGAAGAAGCACAAGCTGGAATCAAGACTGCCGGGAGAACTATCAATAACCTCAGATATGCAGATGACAGCACCTTTATGGCAGAAAGTGAAGAGCAACTAAAAAGCCTCTTGATGAAAATGAAAGAAGAGAGTGAAAAAGTTGGCTTTAAGCTCAACATTCAGAAAACTAAGATCATGGCATCTGGTCCCATCACTTCATGGGAAATAGATAGGGAAACAGTGGAAACAGTGTCAGACTTTATTTTGGGGGGCTTCAAAATCACTGCAGATGGTGATTGCAGCCATGAAATTAAAAGACGCTTACTCCTTGGAAGGAAAGTTATGACCAACCTAGATAGCATATTAAAAAGCAGAGACATTACTTTGCCAACAAAGGTCCACTGGTCAGGTCAAGGCTATGGTTTTTCCAGTGGTCATGTATGGATGTGAGAGTTGGACTGTGAAGAAAGCTAAGTGCTGAAGAATTGATGCTTTTGAACTGTGGTGTTGGCAAACACTCTTGAGAGTCCCTTGGATTGAAAGGAGATCCAACCAGTCCATCCTAAAGATCAGTCCTGGGTGTTCACTGGAAGGACTGATGCTGAAGCTGAAACTCCAGTGCTTTGGCCACCTCATGCGAAGAGCTGACTCATTGGAAAAGACCCTGATGCTGGGAGGGATTGGGGGCAGGAGGAGAAGGGGATGACAGAAGATGAGATGGCTGGATGGCATCACCGACTCGATGGATATGAGTTTAAGTAAACTCCTGGAGTTGGTAATGGACAGGGAGGCCTGGCATGCTGCGATTCATGGGGTCGCAAAGAGTCGGACACGACTGAGTGACTGAACTGAACTGAAATGGAAAAACCATAGATTTGACTATATGGAACTTTGTCAGCAAAGTGATGTCTCTGCTTTTTGATATGCTCTCTAGGTCTGTTAAAACTTTTCTTCTAAGGAGCAAGCAACTTTTAATTTCATGGCTGCTGTCAACATCCTCAGTGATTTTGGAGCACCAAAAAATAAATAAACGTCTACCTTTTGTTCAAATTCCCCTGTTTTCTTATACATACAACTGGTCCAAACTCTGATATATTGGACAAATTACTCACAACTTTCTAATCTATCAAATTTGGGAATAATTTTATAATGGTTTCTATCTTAAAGAGTTATTGGGAGGACTAAATGAGACAAACATTTAAACACTTGGCGCTTATCTGACCTCATTATAAATGCTCAATAAAACACAGGCTTCACTTATTGTTATATTTACATGAACTCATCTCTGACTTAGGAAATAAAATCAGCCCCAAGATCTTAGCTCAGAGACTCTGTAGTAACAGAGGAAGAGAGGGCATCTTGGCCCTCTGCTTGGCCCTGGTACCCTGGCTCCCCAAGGAGACAGCTTGACAGAAATTCTTCTTGATGTCCTGTACATCCCACTGCAGCTGCTGAGACTAGTCTCGGAGACTTGAGGAAGCCCTGCCAACCACTCTGTCACCTAAGTTGATCAATTAAATGGACACGAATCTGAATGAAATGAGAAAGCAGTGGTCTTGGCATCTCCTCCTCTGGTAGAGCTTCCCATGCATGACACACAAGGCTGGCATCACTTTCTTTGTGGTGAGCAATTCCACACCAAAAGGACCTTACTTTTTTCCAGTTGGGAGTGGGGAATTGACTTAAAAGCATGAGAAAACACCACTATCTGAGCTGGTATCATCCTCTCAATATTTTCAACAGGGGCATCAATTCCATGGACAAGTTAATTTTCAGTAAACTTGGCTAGGCTGATTTAAAAGGATAGAAGGCAACTTTACTGGGAGAAAAGGGGTCAGTTACCAACTGGAATTCAAGGGCTTCTTCTCTTCTCACACTGCCAGAAAATGGCCAAGAACGGCAGTTGTAGGTAAACTGGGTTCTGAAGAGCAGGAGGTGGGACCAAGGGTTCCACAGGCCAAGTAATTAAAAATAAAACACCAAAATGAAAGAGAAGGCTGTAAGTGAGCAACATCTCTTGACAATAACAAGTTGTTGACTGGCCCTGAATAGCTCAGCGGGACCACATTGTCCCAGGAAATCCTAACCCAAGTGGATTATAAACCTGAGAAAGAAAGGCAGTTACTCAGGACACCCAGCCCTGACATGTTCTCCTGCTGGTGATGAAAGGGCCATTGACAAGAAGGCTTTGTGTCCCCCAAGCCCCACCACTGCCACACACACACATTTCCCATTAGAGATGACTAAGGAAGGAGAAGTAGGGGATTCTGGGACCACGAGGTCCCTGCTTAACATAAATCGAATTACTGTTCCTGGGTCCTAGAAAGAGAAACATCTGGACTGAGGCAGAAGGTAAGTCACTCTGGGAAACTTCTGTTTTATTTCCCATGATTGCAAGTAGTAGTTAATATTGATAGAACTCATGATATAATCAATGTTCAACGGCTGTAGAAAGACTGGAATAATGTACTAAAATCATGTAAAATATAAGAGTCTGCCTGCCAATGGAGGAGATGTGGTTCAATCCCTGGGTCAGGAAGAGCCTCTGAAAAGGAAGTGGCAATCCTTTCCAGTATTCTTGCCTGGGAAATCCCATGGACAGAGGAGCCTGGTGGGCTACAGTCCATGTGGTCACAAAAAGAGTCAGACATGACTTAGTGACTAAACAACAGATTATAAAGTCCTGTATTTAAGTCAAGATTTCAATTGCATGAACAAAGAATGGGGAAAATCTTGATTATATTTCAACATGATAAAAATGGAGGGAAGCACTGTCCAACCTTTTTTCATGGAATTTTCTATCAGAAGATTCATAGTGTACATTGCGTGATATTAATTATACTTTTCTAACACTTGTTATGTGCTGAGCATTGTTGTAAGGCTTCAGGTATATTCACTCATTTAATCCTCCATGGTAGGTACTATTTTTATTGTCCTAGTCTCTTTATGGGGAAGCTGAAGGACAGAGTGAAGTAACTTGATCAAGGTCGCACAGCTAACAGAACTGGGATTTAAACCACTCTTAGCTGCTATGTCATAATGCCTCTCCGAGGATTTGTAAGTAAAGAAATTGGCCTTACTTTGAATTAGAATTCCACATACTTTGAGCACTGAACACTTTTTTTAAGGTGCCCCAGTTGTATCTTGTAGATTAGTATTTTTTGAAACAAGCAGGGAATTTGTGCTAAGATTAGTTGACACCAGTGAAGACCAACAACATGGTATAGTTGCCTCCAAAATGAAATACATGCCCAAAAAGACAATTTTTTTCCCAGAGATGTAGTTGTTTGACTGTGTGTTCTGTGCTTATCCTGTCTTACCTAGAACATTCTGCTCAGAGTTGGGCATCAAGTTTTCCCATAAACCAAAGATGACCAAGAGTCACCTGAGCATCACTATTAGATGAGAGACAGCAGATGTGGCTGGGGGACTGTAGTCTGGAGTGGGGCTGAGAGGAAGATATTAACTTCTTTAAGTATCTGAAGGGCTTCTGGGTATTCCTTTAAGGACAGAAATAGGATTAACAGGGAAAAGTAATAGAGAAGCAGTTTTCTACTCAGAGGGAAGAATTTTTTAGACTATGAAAGTGAAAGTGAAGTCGCTCAGTCGTGTCTGACTCTTTGTAACCCCATGAACTGCAGTCCACCAGGCTCCTCCGTCCATGGGATTTTCCAGGCAAGAGTACTGGAGTGGGTTGCCATTTCCTTCTCCAGGGGATCTTCTGGACCCATGGATCGAACCTGGGTCTCTCACATTGTAGGCAGATGCTTTTACCATCTGAGCCACATAACAGGCTTCTTTGAAGTTTCCGGGATGGCCAAGCAGGAGTCAAGGCTGACTGATATGGCCACGGAGACAGCTGGGGTATGGCGGAAAGAGTGTGGTCGGAGGACCATAGTTATAGGACTGACATTTCAGCCAGTCTCGGTTTCCCATCAGTCAAATGGAGGTAAAGACATATATTTCATAGCATTCTGTAAGTTGGGAGGGTGGAAAGAGGTTGAAAGATGGAGTGACTGATGGGTGGTATCATATGGGAAATTGTCTTGAAGATGCAATGGAAGTATAAAGTACATATTATCAGATAAACTATTCTAGAGGTCACAGAACAGAGAGGTTCCCAGAACAAATTAAAAGGTTCAAATCACATATTTGATCCAATCATTTAAAAACACAAAAGAGATGCCAAGGGGGGTAAGGTTGAGTCTCATCAGTATGCTAACAATAGGGTTACAAGTGGAGTGGAGGGACTGTATGATGTAAAGCCTGGGATGAGCAATGTTCACAAAACAAAGACACACCAAATTGCCAACAAACTGACTTTGTCCCCAGGGACAAGTGCCCTTGTCCTTTGGTGGCAAGTAGAGCATACACATGGCTTCCCTGGTGGCTCAGATGGTAAAGAATCCTCCAGCAATGTGGGTGATCCAGGTTCGATCCATGGGTCGGTAGGATCCCCTGGAGAAGGGAAAGGCTATCCACTCCAATATTCTTGCCTGGAGAATCCCCACGGACAGAGGAGCCTAGTAGGCTATTAGTTGTTTAGTCGTGTCTGGGTCTTTGCGAGCCCACGGACTGTAGCCCACCAACCTCCTCTGTCCATGGGGATTCTCCAGGTGAGAATACTGAAATGGGTCACCATGCCCTCCTCCAGGGCATCTTCCCAACCCAGGGATCAAACCCAGGTCTTCCGCACTGCAGGTGGATTCTTTACCATCTGAGCCACCAGGGAAGCCCCATAGCACACATGTCATGGGATAAATCAGAAAGCCCTAGAGGTGTGCCAATGTCTTCACTACTCAGAGCATCACACCTAAATAGAACATTCTATCCTTCTCCATACTGATAATGTTGATTAATATACTAACCAGCCCTAAACTGTCTTGTCATCAACAGATGGTTCCTGTTTTTCCCTTACACTCATCCAAAGGCCCTTGCTATAAACTCTGAAATTGAGTTTTAGAAGAAGCATCAAAGAATCTCAAAAACAGATGGTATCTGACACCTACCAGATTCTACCCAAGGACAGAATTAGAATTTTCAGGATTCTTTTAGTTATGAAGTAGAGTTTAACCCAAGATCACGAAATAAGAACTAATTACCTAGGGCTGAAATAATGAACTTGATTGTGCTTAATGTTTCATTGTGAATTACTCCTTAAGACATCTTGATCTCTCAGCTGAACATTGAACACATTTTCACTTGGAGACTTGTCCTAACTGATCCCTAAGGTTTCAGAAAACTTTCTATAAAGGCTCTTCTGATAAGCTGTCAAGAAAACTCAAACAATAATGACTCATCATAAAAGATGTCATATATTGATTGATCTACTTAGAAAAGTAGTTAAATGCTATGCAAGGTATACTTACTGCTTTTTAAACTAATTTTTGTGATATAGTTAACTGTATATGTAATATCTCTTTTTGTACTTATATAAATATTTATAAAATAAGACAAATACCTCACAAAACATACTATATCAGAAATAAAATTTTCAGTCTTGGTTTTTTCTGTATATTTTTTCATAATGAAAGGGTTGCCTTATCTAAAAATTAATGATATTTGTGGTCAGACTGTATTACGCTGTTTTTTAGACTATGTCTCAATGCACTCAAAAGATAATGGTCTTCTGGACCTGTCAGAGGATATGATGAAATCAACTTTAATAGGTGGACAATTACACAAACATCACAAACAATGCTTCTGCTAAGGAAGCACAAAAGATAAATCAACAAATTAAGAATGCAACACCAAAAGAGGAACCCTGACACTGCAAAGACAATAGAGCAGACGAAAAGATGGGATGTCTGGATGTACAGAGCTTCATGTAGCTTCATGGTCTGGAGAAGGCAATAGCGAGTCACAGCTCTGGAGCTTCTGAAAAGATTGGACTGAATGGACTCATGTTGATACAGGTGAATTGTTTAAAAGATGCTATTTCCATACTGTTTACTACAATAATGATGAACTATAATAACACATCTATATGATATGTTAGAGTGGAAGAATTGAATATTCTGAGTGACTTGTAATGTGCGTTTGTTGCCTTGCTGAGAAGACAAAGCTATGCTGTAGAAGAAAAAACCAAATAGGATGGATGCAACTTGTAAGATATGCCAAGTAAACACAGGTAGTAAGAAGAACATCAGTTTGTTAAATGTAGATAGAAAAGAATGAATAAGCCAGGAAAATCCTAATATTCATGAAGTAATAAATATACATGAGACATATGAAGCACTAACAAAAAAATTCCAAATACTCAGGATACAAAATACACAAACTCAATGTTCATAAGGCCTTCATTTGGCCAACACTGGTGTCAGCCATCATCGCCTATGCATTCTCTTTCCATGAACTACAAATAAAATGTATGGTTCTTCAGTAAGCTAATTAATGACCTAATTAACGAGAAGGGCATACTTGTTCCCATTCCTGTGTTTCTCTGATGGTATATATCACTAGCTCTAGGTATTTTTTGCCTGTGGACCCTTTGCTCTAACCTCAGTGGCAGTTTTCACAAACCAAAGTATCAGTGGTGAAGGCTGATGTGTGTAGGAGAGAGAAAGACTGTGTGAGAGAGAGAAAGAACAGATGAATTTTGCACACCCTAGGATTCAAGTGCCATTCAGGTCCTTCCATCCCATTTACACCATATATTGTGCTATTACCACTTGCTTCTCCCTGTGTATTTTAAATTTACTTAATAACCCATATCATTTGAGCATTTTAATCTGATCTGTGAGCCATTCTGTTGTGTGACCTCTGGGATAGCTTGCCTGGTAGTGTACTAGGAGGTACACACTGCATCAAGGCAATTTTCCACAAGACAGATGAAATCCAGGATTCTGGAACCTTAACAGCTGTTACAATCATGTCCCCCAGCTAGGTTCCCATGGGACAACTATTCAGCATCTGAGGGCTATCCATGGAATACCCCCTGGGGATTTAGGCCCATGGAATTCATAACGAAATTTTAATCCAAGTGTTTTGGGCCACTTGGAGTGATGAAAAGTTCTTCTGCTTAGATTGTGTTCACCAAAACTGAGTAAGTGGCATCCTCATCACTCAAACTCGTAACAAAACTATAGCTCAAAAGATCAAGGGGGAAAAAGAAATAGCATCCTGGAGACAATGGGTCAAGAGAAGAGTTATATGAACTAGCCTAATCTCACTCTAGGCCTTCCCGTGTCCCTCTAGCTATACCTGATTTCTGGGATGAGGAAGGATTCCACAGAGAAAGCTCACATATGGACTTGGGGTTCCAACTCCTTTTTTTGTTCACCATCACACACAAAAAAGCTTTCACCTTTGTGGTGAAATTTCTGGTCCTCAGCACCAAGGCCTGGGTTGGGGGAGGGGGTGGGGGTGGGGGGCAGGGAGGGGGAGGGGTGGCAAGACAGAGATCCAAGCACTCCACCTGGTGGTCAGAAGGTTGTTTTAACAAGTTTTTGCCAAAAACTGGTTGTATTTTTTGTGTGTTCAGTGGCTAAGTCCTGAACGACTTTGTGACCCCATGGACTGTAGCCCACCAGGTTCCTCTTGGGATTTCCCAAGCAAGGATGCTGGCGTGGGTTGCCATTTCCTTCCCCAAGGGATCTTCCTGACCCAAGGATTCTTTAGCTCTGAGCCACTGGGGAAGTTGCACTAAGCATTACTTAAGCAATTGATAATGATTTGTCCTCTCAAGGGCTCTGCAAATGGTCACAAGGTAGGACACTATAGAAGGAGACCCTTTCTTTGGAAGTCAGATGGCCTGGGTGACCTCTAAAGTCCACTCTAAATCCTAGTTCTTATAAAGCTTTCCTAACTTGTGTCACAAATGCAAAAGACATTTCAGGCAGTCCTCACTTTGTACGATTCCAATATGCATGAATTTCCATTTCCATGATTTCATTAAGTAACACCAGTTTCTCAACTACACGGTTCCCATTTCAGCTCCTGCAGTGTATTAACCATGAGTGATGGTACAGATACAAACTTCACTTAGAGCCTTCAGCCCACAAATCACTTACAGAAATCACAGATCTGCATCAGGGTCCGTGACTAGTCATGTCAGTTTGCACAGACAGCGAAGTGTGTAGTTTTGTTGCCTCCTTATTGCTCAGTGATAAAACCATGTGACGATTTTACTGAAATGGATAATGGAAAGAGGGAACCGGCCAACAAATAGAGAGATAAAAGTGATAATGAAATTATCAATTATAAATTAAATTATAAGTGAATTATAAATGAAATTCCAACTGAATGTAAGGGGAGTTACAGAAATAATAACTGTGAGAATACTGACACTGAAATACCGGAGAGACTCTAGACCTGCGGTCAGGAGAACGTACTGAATCAGTGAAGGAGGGGATAAGGATGCCCTAACAGAAGTGACACCGGCAAAAACATCTCATTAAAAAACTCTCAGGTATATTTTACGACACTGAAAGCACAAAGGACAGAATGTTGGAAGCTGATGCATATTTAGAAAGGAATATGACAACTTGCCAAGGTACAGAAGATGCTTGCTCCATATTGTACATTATACAGAAGTCAAGCACAGTTTAAACTACTTTTGATGTTTTTCACAAAGAAATAAAAACACTTTAATCCTCAATATTTCTAATGTTTAAATTACACTCGACTAAATAAATATTAGTTTTACAATGTTTTCATTTTCCTCCTTATAACTGGCAGTAAGAGAGTTTTTAATGTTTTGACAAACATTTTTAGTTTATGGAACAACGTTTATTTTCCTATTGATTATTAAGATAACTTTGTATGATTTCAGCTTACGCAGTCATCTTTAGGGTCCTGCATAACCATTCAAAGTGAGCACTGTCTGCAATCTTTAAAGCAGGGTTACAAACTCAAATGACTTCTAGAGCCAGGAAGGTCAGGCAAATGAGGGAAGCAGGAAGGTAAGAGTCGATACGTGACCACAAATTCCCCAGCCTTTGTGGGAGATGGTGGAGACTGTGCCCTAGAGAGCTTTATCCTGTCTAAGAAAGGCAGCCTCTGCTCAACTCTATAGAGAGCCGAGCCAGGAGAAATGCTGGCCAGGGTTGCCAGATCTGATTCTTCAACAGCTGCCTGAAATCTGGATGTGAAACCTCACAATTTTTCAACAAAGACGGTGTTTCAAACGTTCAATGTTCTGTGAACCAAAGAAACAAATGGATCTAGGTGACAGCCTTTATTTTAAAAGCCTGAAATAGAGCCAGAGCAGATAGCGGTCAGAGGTTTAGGACTAGGAAGGCTGGGAAGTCAGATGGTAAAGAACTGTTAATGCTTCCTCCCACCTCTTTGGTTTATCTGTGGGCAGAGTGAATCTGAGACTGTCACATCTGGAAGACAGTTCACCACTTGAACGCATGTGGGGCACCTGAAATGCAGAACTCATTGTTATCACGTCCATGAGGTGTTGTGAAGAAGAAAGATCCTGAAAGGATAGGAAGGAGGAAGTTCTGCTGGGTATGTGAAATAGAAACCACATAAAATAGGTGGCTGGGGACCCCCCCCCCAGTGGAGGGCTGCAGGGAGGGGGAGCCTAAGGGGACCACCGCGAGAGAAGGCGGAGCGACTGTCAGGAGTGAGCAGTCAGGCACAGAGGCAAACTTCAACAGCCTCACTGTGCGTTTCCCCCCACTTCTACTTCATATTTTATTAGGTCATACCCTGAGCCCCTGAACTGCTTCTGTTTGCCCGTAGACTTGGCAAACTATGTCTCAGATTTTTTAAATAAGACTAGAAATTGTCAAATTGATTTTTATAACCATCCTTAGATACTTGAGGGAGATTAACCATTTGGAATTTCTACTTAGACAAGTAACAGCAACTTCAGCTCAGACAATTGAGGACTCTGAGTTGGAAGAAATCCTAGAGGCCACTTAGCCAAACCCTCAACCAAAGCAGGAATTTCCCTTTAAAACCCTTGTTGCTTCTGCCTGCAACACTCCCCCAAACTTGCTTCACCTTCAGTAAATCCGATCTGCAGCCTCACATACATACTTCTGACATGCAAGAACAAGACAGATGCTAAGAGTTTGACCACCTACTTGCTCAGAGAACAGGACATTTGCAAATGGAGGGCTTGAGGATAACAGAGTACAACTGCAAACAGAAGATCTGGAAGGCAAATGTGATTAATCATGTAATGTATCATTTTCAGTTTGACAAGAATATCCACCTGATGAGGAATCATCATGAGAGCTGAAACCAATTTTTGGTGAAGAGTGAGCATACATAAACAAGGCCACTGCATTTTGGGAGTCATTTTCTTTGTGTTTTGACTCTATACCAAAGCACTGCTTTTTTTTAGAAATGCTTTATTGATAGTGTTACAGAGAATTTAGGAAAAACATGCATAATCCTATACGTGAATATACTTTTCCTTTTACATCTTTCTTCCTGATCAACTCTTGCTTGAATACACACATAGTTTTACACAACTGTCATGAAAAGGTTCATATTATTTGATTTTGAGGAAGACACTGTCACTTTGTTCCTAAATACTCATTTCCCCCTTCTTTCTTGTTAATAAAACCCTGATCTTGCCTCTAAATGGCAATGTGCCTGGTCCCAGGTGATGAATCAAGTTTGGTAACCAATTGTGATCATCCTGTTCCTCACTTTCCTTTACAGTTAGGGGGTGACCTGTGAACCAAATTTGGCCAAAGAGACATAGGAAATTCCTGTTGGGAGTTCTGGGAACATTCTCGCTTTCATCATAAAATGGAATTCCCTTACCCCTTCTTTTTACATCTGTCAAAGACACGATGGCTAGAGCTTTGACAGCCATTTTGTGACCAAGAAGAAAAACTCAGGGGACTCACAGAGATGTTGGTTTTGAAGCAACACTGAAACTGGACTTCTCAGTTTATGAGAAAAATAAACTCTATTTGAGTCACTGTGGTTAGACTGTCTATTATAGTTGAATATAATTCTAGATGATTAAAACATTTTGCTTTTACTTAATTCTTAGTCTTTGCGAGAGGTCATAACATTTAATTTTGTTGATATGTAATTTAAAAGAGGATGTTTTATCATTGAGTAGTTTGCTTTTAGTTATTTGATGTTACAGACAATGCTTCAGTAAGCATCTTTGGGCATTTAGAGTTTTGTTTCTATCAATAATGCATTAAAGGTTATGAGTATCTTAATGGTTCTTAAATTGTTTTGCAAAATTGCTTTTCTGAAGGATTATATAAATGTACAATACCTCCAAGTATATAAACAAATTAATTTCACCATAATTTCATCAGCAATGGGTCTTACCATTATTTTTTGGCTGAATTTTTTAGGTATAGGATGCTACTTCAAGTGTGCTTTAATTAACAGCTCAGTTTTAATAGAAAGTTCATGATTTGTATAAAAGAGCTGAGAATTAGGCCAAAGCTCTCTGTGAATATGCAGGCTTTTAGCCACCCTTTCTGCATCACCTCTTCTTTTTATTATGAGGGCTGTGCTGGAAAGCAAGATCCCAGCCTTATCCAGCCTCTCAGCTCCGCTGTTGGTCTTCCCTCTGAAGTGATGTTCAGCCTGGACGTGCACAGAGACCTTCTCTGGCATTGACTGTGGCCACTGAGAAGGCCAGGGCCCCAGCAGCAGAATCTGCTGAAGAGGCAAAGTGAAAGTCCAAATGAGTCCATGAAGATGGAGGAGAACAGTTCCGGAGAAGAACCGTTTGGCAGGACCCCTCTATGTCGGCAGTGACAAAGAGGGTTGGGCAAAGGGGACGCAGCCCATGGAAAGGCAGGCAACCACGGGAAGGGAGGGCTCTGGTCAGCCAGGCCTGGTCTGGGCAACTGGCAATCCCTAAAGCCTAACCCACGCCTTTGTACGGTTTGTCATCCTCTAGACTCTGCCCAAGGAGGATGAGCTAAGCAAGCCCGGGAATGGTTGCAGGGCCAAAGCATCGCACAACCCAGGGGACGCTACTCACACAGATGACAACACACCAGGCACCCTCTGCTCAGTCCAGTTACAGCTCCCAAGTGTGACGAGGATGGGCTCACCTCCCACTTCTCTGTTTAAAATACCATCCTCGGCTCCCCTTGTCCCTACACTTCAAATCCTGAGCATTGCATCCTTCATGACGTGGCCCTATGGACCCCCCAGCTCTCTACATCTTTTCCCTCTTCCCCATCACTTTTCCTGCTTCCTTTAACATGGGCAGTCCAACCACGCTGATACCTTGACACTCCCAGACAACGCCACTTACTTTCAATACCCAGCCTGGAGGTTGCCTCCTCTGGGAAGTCTTTCCCTCAGTGCTCCAGGGAAGAGCAAGCCACTTCCTCCCTTGGGAAGCATCCCCGTGTCACCCCGACACGTTGCAGGGGCACAAGCTTCTGTTCTAGCACTTACTCTATTGTAGGGAGTTTACTTCGCTGTTGTACTGTGAGGTCCCTGTAAGGCAGAGCCCTCAAACTTGCCAACTCTGCGTCTCTGGCACACAGCATAATGCACAACTCCAGGTGGTACACAACAAATGTTTACTAAATTAGTGACATTTTTCAGGTCTAACTGGTTTTGGAATAAAAGGTATTCTTCAGCCGCAATCATATATATGCTCAAGAGGCAACAAATGTCCCTTCTTACTCTTACTGTTCCAATTGCGGGATCACTAGCAAGGTTGAATTCCCATGGTTTTCAAAGTTGGCTACTCTTTGGACTCCTCTGTGGAGCTTATAAAACTCCCAAAAAGCACAGCACAATTAATTTTTGTGGAGGGAGCTGGGCTTTTGTGCTTTAAGGACTGCCCTCTCCCCCAGGTGATTCTAATATACAGCATCTAGCAGAGAACCACTAGTTTAAATAATCCTGAATAGTTAGTTTAAAAAAGCTTTTCTTGTGTGCCGCCATGTTGTATAAGCACTGTGTTAGGCATCTGGAAGTGGGGTGTGGTGGGAGCTGGTGTTTGCCCCTAAGGGTAGCCTCAGAATTTTTATATTAGTTACGGTATTTGCCCTGAAGAAACTGCATTCCTTACAGTTGCAAGAGACAATAGAAAATGGTCTAAGATGGTATCTAAATTGTATGGTTTAGATTAGGGTTTCACAACAGTGATGTTTTGGGTTAGATAATTCTTTGTTGTGGGGGGCTGTCCTCTGCATCAGTGGATATTTAGAAACATCTTTGGGGCTATATTCACTAGATCTACACCCCTGTCTCCATCAACATTCTTAAAAAAACAATAATGTGTTCAAACACAGCCAAATGTTCTCTGGGACTAAACTCATGCCTTGTTGAGAACCACTGATGTTGATTTAGGCGTTGCGTTTGAACAAGACCCCAATGACTTGTATGCATATTAAAGAGAAATAAGCACTATCCTAGAGCATTGGTTCCCAAAGTGTGGCCTCCAGTCAGCAGCATCACCTGGGCATTTGTTGGAAATCTATATTCTTGGGCCCCACCCTAGATGTTCGGGTTTCCCTTATGGTTCGGTTGGTAAAGAATCTGCCTGCGATGCAGGAGACCTGGGTTGGGAAGATCCCCCGGAGAAAGGAAAAGATACCCACTCCAGTATTCTGGCCTGGAGAACTCCATGGACTGTACAGTCCATGGGGTCGCAAAGAGTTAGACACGGCTCAGTGACTTTCACTTCACCCTAGATGTACTGACTCTCAAACTCTATTTTAATAAATCTGCTAGGTGATGTTCACGCACATTCCATTTTTAGGTACACTACTAAATGATCCAAAGAGGGATGCAAGATTGAATGCTTTGGAGCAATCAGAAAATTCTCAGGAGCAGAGCTTGATTTGCGGGTGGCAGGAGGGTACTACAGGTGAAGGAAACAGCATTAGACAAAGATTTTCAGATGCAAATTAGCCTTTACTCTGAAACTGCCAAATTCTTCATTATCTCCTTTGATTTTTTTCTTAACTTCCTCAATCTGTTTGCTTTCTTGAATTTTGGATTTAAAACTATTTCTTGGGCAATTTATGCACTATGATATGTTCATCAACTTACTCAAGTAATTCTTTGAGAATCTCAACAAAACAAATGATCACTTGTAAAAAAAAACAGGAGTGTGTTTTTGAAAAGTTGTGCATAATCAAATATTTACCTTCAGACATTTATACAAATCACTATATATTTATATAGGTAGTCCTCAGTCACAGGGATTTTATATTGTGGACTATTTTTATAAAGTTAATAACAATCTCCTTAATTGATACTTTTAGTGGATTTCTATGGCAGACCTAATATCCCAAATCTACCTTCAAACCTGCAGCTAGGCTGAGATTTCTAAATAAAAAAATCTAACCCCTTTATTCCTTTACTTAAAATCTTTCAGTGATTCTTTATGGCCTCAGGACAAAGTCCAAACTCCTTACTATTTTTTATAGGACCTTTCACTACCTAAGCTTACCTATTGTTCTAGTTTCATGTATAGATTAAATTATGGGCAAAAAAATCCAAATGAACAAATATAAAAAATGTAGATAGAGACAGGCTATCTGCTGATGCTTGTTTAGTGATCCGTATTATTGTGCAATGGGAATGCTAATCAGCCCAAGTTTGCCCAGGCAAGGCGGTTTATGATGATTGGCAGTGGCCTGTGACCAGACTGAGCATTGTGGAACTTTATATGTAGTCATGTTTTTTTTGACTGTAGAACTTTTATTACTTCTTCCACTTGATTCAACCTATAGAGCATTTTGGGGTAAGAGTATATAAGGGTGCACACACACACATATCTAATACACACACACACATATCTAACACACACACACACACACATACACGGGCTTGCCTGGTGGCTCAATGGTAAAGAATCTGCCTGCAATGCAGGAATGAAAGCCACTCAGTCATGTTAACTCTTTGTGACCCCATGGACTGTAGTATGCCAGGCTCCTCTGTCCATGGAATTCTCCAGGCCAGAATACTGGAATGGGTAGCTGTTTCCTTCTCCAGGGGATCTTCCCAACCCAGGGATCGAACCCAGGTCTCCCGCACTGTGGGCAGATTTTTTACCAGCTGAGCCACCAGGGAAGCTGAAGAATACTGGAGTGGATAGCCATTCCTTCTCACGAGGATCTTTCCGACCCGGGAATCGAACCGGGGTCTCCTGCACTGCAGGCGGATTCAGGAGATGCGAGTTTAATCACTGGGTCGGGAAGATCCGCTTAGTAACCCACTCCAGTATTCTTGCCTGGAGACACCCATGGATGGAGGAGCCTGGAGGGCTACAGTCCATAGTGCCACAAAGAGTAGGACAGGACTGAAGCGACTGAGTACACACACACACACCTATGTATGCATATATATATATATATACACATATAGACACACAACCATTTATGTACCCATACACACACACATGCTTGCTTCAGGTTCCAGTATGGCTGCACATGGCCCTGAATCAGACTATCCCACCCTTCTATTTGATCTAGGAGACCTGATGAAGGCTGATCAGGGATCCTTGGGGACAGTGACTGGCATGGTGGGGAGAGAAGGTTGGCTGCCTGGCTCAGACTTCCAGCTCTAAGGGAACTTCGAAACCCCTCACCCCACCCCTCACCTCCACACCCCTCTGTCTTCAGGCCCAGCCTCCCAGCCATCTGTATAACCCAAACACTATGGTTTCTCCCCACTCTAGTCACACAAAGAAGGTTCTTACCAGTGTCTTTTTGCTGAGCTAACTTCCACTTTCACTTTACTTTTGATTAGAGGTTGCTTCCTCTAGAAGCCCTTTCCTGACTCCCAGAGGCTGCAAGACTAGTTAGGTGTCCTTCCTGTGGGCTCCATAGCACCCTGCGCTGCCCATGTGCGCCTCACTCGTGGCTGCCCAGTATAAATGTTCACGCGTCTCTCTCCCGCACTGAACTGTCTGGTCCTCAAGGGAAGGGCTGCCTCCTCATACCCAGTGTGCCTGACACAGAGTAAATGCTCCATGAGCCATTTATTAAATGAATAATTAAATGAATGAATACCTGGGTTGAGGGGCTTTGACTCGACATTAATTCCACACTTTTTCCCCTCAAATTAAAATTACCTAGCAAAAACGTTGGGCTACATTATTTATTTTAAATACAGCCAACCTTTGGTTTCTTCCCGCGCTCTTTTCTTCTCTGCTCTTTGTAGTGCTCTGAGTCCCTCTGTGGGGGAACAGCAGGCATCACCCAGGAACCTGGCGCTGAGCCAGCCGCACTGAAGTCCTGGCAGCGCGTGCCTCCTGCGCCAGCAGCAAAGAAACGCTGGCCCTAAACACCCTCGTGGCCATGCTTATGCCAGAGACAGACCCAGGAGTCAAAGAGACAAAGAACATGCTTTCTATACCTGCACTGGGCACTGTTTACCATTTTTGTAGAGGAGAACCAGTACAACACATTCAGGAAAGGGGCTGACCTCGATTTTTTCAAATATAATTACGGATATTCCCTAGTGATGGCTCACCTAGAATTCAGTTCATTTGGAGCATGTGCAGGTGGGCAGGGGTAGGGGAATTGGATGAAGGGGGTAAAGAGGTACAAACTTAATGGAGAAACAGACATAGAGAACAGAATTATGGACATGGGGAGAGGGGAGGGGAGGGTGCTTCTCTTTTTTATGGAAAGAGGAACATGGAAACTCACATCACCAGATGTAAAATAGACAGCCAACGGGAATTTGCCCTATGGCTCAGGAAACTCAAACAGGGGCTCTGTATCAACCCAGGGGGGCGGGATGGGGAGGGAGACGGGAAGGAGCTTCAAAAGGGAGGGGATATATCTATACCTATGGCTGATTCATGCTGAGGTTTGACAGAAAACAGCAAAATTCTGTAAAGCAATTATCCTTCAATAAAAAATAAATTAATTTTAAAAAGGGGGTACAAACTTCTAGATATAAGATACACCATGATAAATACAATTAACACTGCTGCACTTTATATATGAAAGTTAAGGCAGGAAATCCCAAGTTCTCATCCTGAGGAGAAAATGTTTTTTTTTTTAAATTTAATTTTGTATCTATATGAGATGATGAATGTTCACTAAACTTGTAATCATTTCATGATGTATGTAAGTCAAATCATTACTGTGTACATCATAAATTTATACAGTGTTAGATGTCAATCATATCTCAATAAAATCAGAAAGAAAAAATTTTGAACATATGTACATGTATACACATATATACATGTAAACCCAGTATACATATGTGTATCTATATATGTTTATATACATATTTATGCATCTATGTCTGTATATGCATACATGTGTATATATGCATATATAACAACATAAAGATATCTATATGTGCATATATTTTATATATATATACAAAGACCATGTACATATTTATAGTCTTGTAAAATTTTAATAATTTAGGTCAGAAGCCAGCTAACTTTTAATGGAAGGATCAGATTGGCTTTGTGGGCCACACCATCCTCTGATAAAACTATTCAACTCTACCATTGTACTGTGAAAACAGTCATGGACAGTATGTAAACATATAAGCTTGGCTGTATTCCAAAAAAAAAAATTATTTAAAAACATGAGTGGGCTGGATTAGGCCCACTAGCCATAGTTTGCTAACCCTCTTAGATTGCAGATGTGATTGAAAAACTTAGTAAATGGCATATAAGACAAAATCACCTAAGGTTTTGATAGTCATATAATGTAGTTTTATGAGATATATTCATATTGAATACTATGACAAAGCACAAATTCTATGGATAAGAACATAAGATGTGTCCTCTGGTTAGTAGAATTTAAGTCGATAAAAATTATGAGAAAAAACAACTCCCTTTTATAAAAGGATTTATCCAAAACACATACATTCTCCATTTTCATCTTTAATCATTATAATCATGTTGCCCAGCATCACTACTTTAAAATGCTCTGTGAATCATCCATATTTCCTCAACCATTCAGAAAGCTCTCAGGAAATGGATGTTTTAAAATTTCATACATTTTCCATCAAAACTAAAAGCATGTTTTGAAATTCTTGAAAGAACCTGCAACAGCAACAGTGTCCTTTAAAGACAACCTAATCTTTCTGACACATGAGATTTTACTCCTTTCTGGACCACATTCAATCTTTGCCACCCAAACTCTTGACCAGAATAAAAGCTAGGCCCTCCGCTTCACCCAGCACAGTATCAGTCAGGAATACCACATGGAGTAGTGATGGGGGTCGCAGGAACCATCTTTGTATGCCTGGGGTGAATGAACGTCCCGGCAAGAAAAGACTGGGTGCTGTCCATTACAAGAAAGACGAAACAGGTGTCCTGAAGTGAGGTGTGTGGTTAATGCATTTATAGCTAGCATTGCCTTTTGCAATTTACCAAAGATTCAGGTACAAAAGGGATTGAAGACAAGTTCACATGGATTGCTGCTCCTGTGAATTTTTCTAGGGTCGAGACATGAACATTCAGAACTCTGCCATTTATTGTTTTCACTGAGCAGACTAAACTGTAGAAAGGCAAGACTGGTGAGTCACTTCTTGACCTCTGATGTAGACCTGAACCTTTAAAATGTTCTAAATAATCTTCCCCAGAGTATGCATTTCTAAAACACAATACTGATCATTTCACAATTGAGAAAGAAAATTCATGGAATATATCAATATTTTGACTTCAGACTTTGAGAGTATCACTGTGTAAGAGGTATTTCAGTATTTATTTTTACAGAACTCTTCCCTCCACTCTTAGTCTACATAAACTGAGTCTTTCAGAATCAACATACCATAGTTACTATCACTGCCTTTAAAGGCACTACTACCTTTTATTACAAGTCTAACTTTTTTATACCTTCAGTAGAAGGCATTCTTCCTCCATTCTCAGAATTTTTTAAATAGTTTTGATGCTCATTTGTTCAAATAGTATTTTTGAATTCACATTTAATGCTAAAAATGTTCTAATACATCTGATATAAGGGCAATTATGGCCACTTTCCATTATTCTTTATATATATATACCTATGTGTGTGTGTGTGTGTGTGTATATATATATATATATAACATTTGGCTTTACCATTCTTAGTTGAGGCAGCACAGGGTCTTTAGTTGCAGCCTGTAGGATCTAGTTCCCTAACCAGGGATTGAACCTGAGCCCCCTGCATTGGGAGCGCACAGTCTTAGCCACTGGACCACCAGGGAAGTCTATCCCCTATTCATCTGCTAGGTCACTGTGAGAATAGAGAACAAATAAAAACAGCAGCAGTTGTATTTTATAAATTCTAAGTAGACAGTAATGCATTTCTTGGGATTCTGAGTAGCACACAGAGAAAAGGAGTAACTGAGTAGAACCAAGACTAGGGAAATCAGGGTCGTGATGTGTCCACTGTTCAACCTCCCATGACTTTAGACAGTTTCTGAATATCTCAAAAAAGCAATATATCTGTCAAATAGCTAAAACCACAGTGATATCCAGACCCCATGAAAAGAAAGCTGGGAATTAAAATGGCATGGCTGATAGGAAGTGGCTGTTGAATGATGGAGATGAGAAAGAATGAAGTAGCTGGTGAGCACAGACAGGCTTTAGACAACCAAAGTCATGTAACTGAACACCACATAATCAGTGGCAAGCAAAAGGTCTCTTTCTGTCTCACAATACCTGCCTCTTGTCCTAGCCCAATATTTCCACAGCAGTTCTGTTTGGATAGAATAATAGCTTCTCCTCTATTCTAACCACTCACCATTCACCCTGGGCTTTTCTCTACCTTCCCCTCACCATCCCACCCCAGGTTTTCTCCTGCCAAGAAGGGAGATGAGTGTCTGCAAATAGCACTAGTATGACAGTCATCTGCATCAGGAAAATTGCCTGTATCTCTGCTCAGCCAGCCAATCAGAAAGCTCCCATTATGCACCGCATAATTGCACTCATCTCACATACCAGTAAAGTAATGCTCAAAATTCTCCAAGCCAGGCTTCAGCAATACATGAACCGTGAACTTCCAGATGTCCAAGTTGGTTTTAGAAAAGGCAGAGGAACCAGAGATCAAATTGCCAATATCCACTGGATCATCGAAAAAGCAAGAGTTCCAGAAAAGCATCTATTTCTGCTTTATTGACTACACCAAAGCCTTTGACTGTGTGGATCACAATAAACTGTGGAAAATTCTGAAAGAGATGGGAATACCAGACCACCTGACCTGCCTCTTGAGAAACCTATATGCAGGTCAGGAAGCAACAGTTAGAACTGGACATGGAACAACAGACTGGTTCCAAATAGGAAAAGGAGTACATCAAGGCTGTATATTGTCACCCTGCTTATTTAACTTATATGCAGAGTACATCATGAGAAACGCTGGGCTGGAAGAAGCACAAGCTGGACTCAAGATTGCCCGGAGAAATATCAATAACCTCAGATATGCAGATGACAGCACCCTTATGGCAGAAAGTGAAGAGCAACTAAAAAGCCTCTTGATGAAAGTGAAAGAGGAGAGTGAAAAAGTTGGCTTAAAGTTTAACATTCAGAAAACTAAGATCATGGCATCTGGTCCCATCACCTCATGGCAAATAGATGGGGAGACAGTGGAAACAGTGTCAGACTTTATTTTTGGGGGCTTCAAAATCACTGCAGATGGTGACTGCAGCCATGAAATTAAAAGACACTTACTCCTTGCAAGGAAAGTTACGACCAACCTAGATAGCATATTAAAAAGCAGAGACAGTGCTCGCTTCGGCAGCACATATACTAAAATTGGAACGATACAGAGAAGATTAGCATGGCCCCTGCGCAAGGATGACACGCAAATTCGTGAAGCGTTCCATATTTTTTTAAAAAGAAAGAAAAAAAAAAAAGCAGAGACATTACTTTGCCAACAAAGGTCCACTGGTCAGGTCAAGGCTATGGTTTTTCCAGTGGTCATGTATGGATGTGAGAGTTTGACTATGAAGAAAGCTGAGTGCTGAAAAATTGATGCTTTTGAACTGTGGTGTTGGAGAAGACTCTTGAGAGTCCCTTGGACTGCAAGGAGATCCAACCAGTCCATCCTAAAGGAGATAAGTCCTAGGTGTTCATTGGAAGGACTGATGCTGAAGCTGAAACTCCAGTACTTTGGCCACCTCATGCGAAGAGTTGACTTATTGGAAAAGACCCTGATGCAGGGAGGGATTGGGGGCAGGAGGAGAAGGGGACAACAAAGGATGAGATGGCTGGATGGCATCACCGACTCAATGGGCATGAGTTTGAGTAAACTCTGGGAGCTGGTGATGGACAGGGAGGCTGGGCATGCTGTGATTCATAGGGTCGCAAAGAGTCGGACACGACTGAGCGACTGAACTGAACTGAACTGAACCCATGGCCTACTCTGCTCTGCGCCCTACCCAGTGGAGGCCAAAAATGAAGCGAAGCCTTTTTAAAGTTTGCATGGGCTGTTTCTGTAGAGAAGCCACACCCACTTTCTGTTTGGCATTGTGTGTGTATGAGAATCTTCTGTCTTAAAAGAAGACAAATGTTTTCCGGTTCCTTTCATAAGGTGCTTTAGTATTCTCACATTTTAATTTCCTCCTTTGGATTGGTATAATTACCATTCAAATCTGTTATACTCCAAAAATAAGCTAATTCCCCAAATATATTCAAACAGCCTACACACACACACACACACACACACATGCACGCACACTCTGCTGTCACCCACTCCATTACATCCTACATCATGGTGTTCATTTGGGAACTCTTCCTCCTTAGCCCTTGCTGACAGCTTTGCACCCAGACAACCTCCCTGTTTATTTCCCAACCTGGTGGTGCTAATAGAATCTGGAGTGCCTACTCCTGCACCTGCTCCTTCACAAGGTTCTGTTCACCAGTTCCACCTCAATCAAAGCAGGTATTAGCTCACAGTGTTTGTGGACCAGATTATAAATCAACCCATTAGACAAAACTCCTCATTCATCTGTAAAGTGCCATAGGGTCACCAACCTGCATAGTTCATCATAGAATTTATACAACAATCATACTTTGTACTCTCATTTTCCTATCTGTGCATTTGAAAAATATGCACAAATAACCAACTTCTAATTTTCCTTTTGAAAGAAGCATAAGAAATCCATGTCTCATCTTAATCAATGAAAAAAAATCCTTAACCATGAACAGAAAGTCAGAAAACACAGCCTCTGATAAGAGAGGATAAAGAAAACATGCTGGACCAACTTAGCTTCTGGTGAATGTGATGCGGGACTTAAAAATTTCCAAGGGGGATTTTCCCCCATCTTAAAGTTTTTATTGAATTTGTTACAATATTGCTTCTGTTCTGTGTTTTGTTTTTTTGGCCATGAGGCATGTAGGATCTTAGCTCTCTGACCAGGGATCAAACCTGCACCTCCTGCATTGGAAGATGAAGTCTTGACCACTAGAACCATCAGGGAAGTCCCCCAAGGGGGATTTAAAAAATAAAATCTCTATTAATGTGATTTTTTTAACCAATTAAAAGATATGCCATAATAAAGCTCAGTTCTTCACCTACTTCTCCTCTTAAAATTGATATTTTCTTTGTGGTTAGTGAAGGCTGGGATCCCAGCCCTGACAGCACAACGTGCTGCTCCTACCAGGATGACTCGCTAAGCTGGTGCATGGACTGAATGTCTGTATCCCCTGAAAATCCTGTGTTGAAATCCTAACTCCCCAGTGAGGTGGTGTTAGAAGGTGGGGCCTTTGGAAGGTACTTAGGTCATGAACAGGATCAGTATCCTTATAAAAGAGAGCCCAGGGAGATCCTCATCCCTTTTTCCATTTGAGAACACAAGAGGACACACTACCTATGAACCAGGAAGTGGCCTAAACCAGTGCTGAATCTGCCAGCATCCTAACTGTGAGAAATGAATTTCTGCCCAGGAAGATCCCCTGGGGAAGGAAATGGAAAACCACTGCAGTATTTTTGCCTGGAGAATGCCATGGACAGAGAAGCCTGGTGGGCTACAGTCCGTAGGGTCGCACAGGGTCAGATACGACTGAAGCGACTTAGCACACCAATAAACCACCCAGTCTACAGCATTTTGTCATAGCAGCCTGAACTAAGACACTTATTAAAATATTTCAAATGATAAAGGCAACAGAACTTCAAAAAGTGAACAAAAGGAAACTTTATAATTCCATGCCCAACACAAAACTGCTTTACATTTTGTATCTCCCCTTCCAGACCTTTAAAATTTTGAATCTTTACTTTAAAACATTTCTATTACACAAACACGAGAGCCAATTATAGAAACCATCACAGAAAATTATAAAAGGAAAACAATTAGAATAATCTCTAATCCTTCTCCCCAGAGAGGAATACTGTTAATATGTATAAATGTAGTTATCTCTTCATACATTAATGTATATTTTTAAATGGCTTATTTTTCAATGCTCTTATGACTCTGTTCTACCTTTATTCATTTGTTCATTCATTCAATAAACATTTATTGAGCACCTACTATATATCGGTCAGTACTTTACAGGGTAAAAATGAACTACGATGGTGCCATAACCCCTCGTGGTGCTCATGAGGTTTATAGCCTAAAGAAGATAGATGTGAAAAAAATTACTAGTTTCTCTTTGAGGGCAAAATCGTTACTTGTCTATTGGCCTTAAAGCTTCATCGCCCTTTCAAACCTCTCCCACTGTCTCGCCCCCACAAATACCAATCTCCTTTTACTGTTGTGCATTCACAAGCCTGCATCACAATTCAAGCAAGAGTGCCCTGGAACTCTCCATTCCTGTTTGTACATTTCACCCCCATGTCCTTCAAGGGCAGATGAGTCACTGAGTGTGGAGACAGTTCTATAGAGCACAGACTGTATCACCAACTGGTCTTGCAAAAGCTTCTGGTAATACTTACAGAGCTGTGAGAGTTCTGAAAATTCTACGGACAGGAAGGAGAAGGGTTTGGAAGAGGAAGTCAGAGAGAACTGGTGGTCACAGCACAGCTATCTAAGAAGCTGGGCTAAGAAAGAGGAAGCATTCTCCTTTTTTGGCTTCCAGGCAGCACTCTCCTTTGGGGAAAAACAAACAAATTTTGTGGTGGCTGAAAGCCTAGAGGAACCAGAAGCCATATGCTGTGTGGTGCTGCTGCCCAGGCCCCACGGCCCTGGAATGGGATGTCGCGGGAGTCTCCACGCCAGGTTCCAAGTGAGCCTCTTGCTCAGCCAGACGCTGGGTGGGGTTCTCTGAGCCAAGGTCCAGGGGCAATTATTAGATTAGCTTCACACAACTTGCTACTCTGATTTGCCTGTGGACTCTTTTTTTAAAAATGTCTTCCTAATATTGCTTGGGAAAATGGCCAGTATCCTGACCCTCTCAATAGGAAGATAAAACGATTAAATGCATGATGAGGGTGTTCTGTGTTTGCATGGTCAGCTGGACCTTATCTGGTCCACCTAGTCATGGTTTGTACCCCAGAGGACTCCGTTTTCTTCATAAGGTTTGACTTTCCCTCTCTGTAGCAGGACTAAACCCAGAGGACCTTCTGATCCATTTTCGCATCCTCAGCACTGACATGTGGTTTGCTTTTTGATACAAACCGTGACTCCTGCTTGTTCACTACCTGTCCCACCCCTGGATGTCCTTCTCTACCCTTGGCTGAGCCCTGCCACCCCTACCTACCGCCCCCTTCCCCGCCGCACTCTGGGCCTACCGCCACCTGCTTTCAGATCCACCACTCCTTTATGTGCTACTCGGTCTCCCTGCCTTCATCTCCCTGCCTTCCAGTCCCCCTTCACCACCGTGGCCTCTGCCATTCTCCATGACTCTTGATGACACTGTCATAGTTGCTCAGAGCTTCCAGGCAACTCTTGCTCTCCAGACTAGAGAACATGGTTCTAGCTGCTTTGCGGGGCCTTTGGGAGCCTTCATGATCCTACTTCCTGTTACTCACACGTTCCTTGTCTTCTTGTTGCTGGGCCTGCTTGCCACTCTCTGCACATATCATGCACCCCAGGACCTTTGCTCTTCCTCTATCCCAGTCATCCCTTCCCCAGCCTGTCATGCCTGCTTCTCTGTGAAAGTCCCAACCATCCACTGAAGGCCCACTGGAAATGTCAGTCTCTCTATGAAGCCTTGGCCCATCTTCCCGAGCAGAAGTGACCCTCCCTCTCTTCCCCTTTCAGGTCCCACCAGGACTTTATTCATTCCTAGTGCAGGGCACCGTGCCTGCTGTTGGGATACCGGGTAGATAAGACATGGCCTTTGTCCTGAGGACCTTCTGGATGCCCTATCTACTTATGTGCAGATAAGCAGAGAGGTACAATGATAATGACCAGGCATAAGCCCTCAACCATGACCTGATTGTGTTACCCTTCATAATACACAATTACAAGATAACACACATCTCTACTATCTGGTGAGTTGCTAGTTTGGTAAATTCCCAATAGCAAAGATCAGGTTTTAGGTTCCTTTGTCTTCTCTAGAACAGGGTCCTCTAGGATACACAGCTCACATTCCATGAGGGTCAGTTTAATGGAAGTAAAAGATAAAAATTCTGATGTGTGTAGTGATTTATAGGCATCAAGGCACTTTTCACAAGCCTGTCTAATTGACTCCTCCAGGACAGTAGTCCCTAGTGTGGCTACTTCCAAAAAATATTCTTCCCCAGGCCCCACCCCCAGAGACATTTATGTAATTACTTGGTGTGGGCCCAGGCATTGACATTTGGAAACAACAGTCTTCTGGGGCTTCTACCAGGCAGCTCGGATGGAGAAGCTCTGCTTTCCAAGTGGAGCAGGTGCTACCTCCTCTTGGTTTGTGGGTTGGTGGAAGCGGAGAGAGGTTAAATAATTTGCTTGAACTCATGTAGCTTGTTAAGGATGGAATCAGGACACTGATTCAGGATGGCCTCCCCCCAGGGAAAAGCAGCACAAATAGTGAAAACAGATCTCTGATTAATGTGCTGGGGCTTAGTGTAGAAAGTTGAGTGTGTGCTGACTTCCTGGGGGAAGACAGGTCATCAGCAGCAGGGACTCCAAGGGCAACTGCAGCTTACTAGCATCAATGTCAAAGGCAAGAGAAGACCTGCTTTCTTGTAGCTGGTCAGACAAAATGCCACATTCTTTACCATATGCCTCTTTGCCTATCAATCTTTATCGTGATTAATGGTTTCCCTGAATTCACTTGCCCTCGTCCAGTGACTCAGTCCCAGATACTACAGCCTGAGGTGTTAATTTGGTTGACTAAAAAAGAGGGAACTCTTAGAAGTCGTTTTATGACTCTGCAGGCCAAATTTCCCCAGAAACATTCACTTTTGCGATTGCAGGGTTCATGAAAATGCCCAGGAATTAATAGGAAGTTGTTCCTCAGTTTTAACTTTCACTGACTTTTGTTCAAAACCATGAAACCAGAAGAAGGGTAAGAAACCACAAAACTAGCCCCTCGGTTGTACATAAGTTGAATGCCAAAGTTTGTAAATCAATTGTTTGGAATGCATAATAGACTTTCTTGCAGAAATCATCTTTAAAACCAGTGGTAAAATTCCCAAGCTCTCCCATAAAGTTTATCTTAGGCAGAAGATAACAAAGATTATTAACAGAGAGGAGAATTCCAGAAATTCTCCATGATTATTTTCTGGGAATGAAGCAGAATAAAGAAGAGCAATAATCCCTGAGGCGGGGGAGGTGCTCAGTGTCTCCAAGCAAGTGAGAAATTCAGAGGACACAGTCTTTCACTTTTCAAGGCTGGATGAAGATGCCAGTAGAAATGATGATTACACAGTTTATTATTTTATGTTGGGAACTGAGGGCACACACATATACATATACATGCATGGATATGTGTATACATACAACCTTCCCACACTTACATATGTGCACATGTACACACATGTCTATACACATACATGCTTACACACAGATACACTAATATGGATTTGGGAGTCAAAGAATCTCACACAGAGGAACAGTTTCCCAGTATCCAGCCTTTGAGTCTTTGGGTGATTCTAAGAATGAGGCAGGGTGGCCAGGGCCCTGTGGATCACTGCCCCATGACTTAGGATCTTTTATCTGAACTCTTGAAGAAAATACCATATAATCATTGAGCCACATTTTTACCCTGCTCTTCTGCAAAGTAAAATGATATCAGGAAACTTGGGTTGATCTCTGTTACACTATAAAGCATGAGGTTAATTGGACAGTATTATTCTGTATCACATCGACAATCTGAGCAGAGCTTTTTCCCTTAGGATAGGATGTACAAGCACATTGCATTTTCATATTTTGCCTTACTTAACAAAGCACAGGTCAAAGCATAAGTCACATGAGAAAAGTTCTTAACTATAAAACCAAATTGCATGCCCCTGTCTCATATCACATAGAAAAAACTAACTCAAAAGAGACCACAGACCTAAACATTAACCAAAAAAACATAAAACTCTTAGAAGAAAACTTAGGAGTAATTCTTTGTGACCTGGGATTAGGTAATGGTTTCTTAGATATGACACTGAAAGCAAAAGTGACAAGAGAAAAAGTGGTTAAATTGGATTTCATCAAAGTAAAAAACTTTTGTGCTTCAAAGGACATTTTTATGAAAATGAGAAGATGATCCTACAGAATGGGAGAAAATATTTGCAAATCACATATTTGACAAGCAAGTTGTTTCTAGAATAAATAGAGAACTCTTGCAGTTAACAGTAAGATAAACAACCTAATTTTTAAAGTGGGATAAAAATTTGATTACATAGTTCTCCAAAGAAGATATACAAATGGCCAATGAAAAGATGACATGAAAATATGCTTAAAGCCACATGTCACTAGAGAAATGCAAATCAAACCCACAATGAGATACTAGTTCACGCCCACTAGAATAGTTAACTAAAAAAGACAGACGTATAACAAGTGTATATGAGGATGTGGAGAAGTTGGAACCCTCATACATACCTTGCTGATGGGAGTGTAAAATGCTGAACCACTGGAAAAAACAATTTGGTAGTTCCTTAAAAAGTTAAATAGAATTACCATATGATTCATCAGTTCTGCTTCAAGAGAAATGAAAACATATGTACACACAAAGACTTATACAAAAATACTCACTAGCAGAATTTTTCAAAGTGAAAACAACTGAAATGTCCATCAATTTCAAAATGGATAAACACGAGGTAGCCTATTTATGCAATAGAATATTATTTGGTCATAAAAAGGAAGTCTTGACACATGCTAAAACACAGGTGAACTTGACAACATCATGCTAAGTGAAACAAGTCAGACACATATTGTATGATTCCATTTATATGAAACGTCCAGAACATGCAAATCCATAGAGACAGAGAGCAGATCAGTGGCTTCCTGGGGCTAAGGGAGGGGAAGAAGGAGGGAGAGATGGGGAGTGGTTTTCTTTTTGGGGTGACAAAAATAGTCTGCGATTAGTGGTGATGGCTCTATAACTTGGTGACTATATTAAAGGATCGCTGGATTGTACATTTTAAAAGGATGAATTTTGTGATATGTGAGTAGTATCTCAATAAAGCTGTTAAAAGAAACCCAGAATGCACGATCCCTATATCCATAGAGGGGGAGATCCAGAACCACCAGTTACTCTCTTATCAAGGAAGGATAGTCTGATGAAGAAGCACTGCCTTGTCAGTCACTGAAAAACTGATTGATTTCTCTCCTTTTGTTCACAGAGGTGAGCATGGGCAGACAGCTCTCTGCACAGAGTGAGATGTTCATCAGGATATGCAAAAATAGCATCCCACCTACCAAATATCTGTCATCTATGTTCAGATTGCTTTTTCATTTTCTCTCATTTTTTGGAAAAAAAAAATCATTAAATAAGTACAGTTCCCCACTAGGAAGCTCTAACTTTGGATTGGATATGACTCAGGTCATATTCTCTGAAAACTCAATGATTTTTCTCCTGGAAGAGTATTTCTTCAATGGTGGTCTGAAGACAGTAGGTGGTCCTTGACCAACCAGTAAATCAAGCATCTATAGCTCCCTTGTTGACAGGGTGGGGCAGGAAGGATGAATGAGGACACAGTGGGGTGGGAATGGTGGTGAACAGGGTGGGGAGCGTCTTCCTTGACCAGAAAGGGCAGCCGCTTTCCACTGGAAATAGAAGCTGAAAAATGGATTGTTTTAAAGTGTAAAATCTTCATTCTTTAAAATGCTGATAACCAAACTTTAGAAAAATTAAGTAACTTCTGCAGGCCAAACAAAGCATTTGTGGGCTGAGTTCCAGCCACAGACTACAAGTGTGTGACCTAGGCTATAGGTGGTCTCTGCCATGGTTCTTTTCTACAATTAGCACCAATATTTCAAATCAGAAAGTGAGTGTTGATAGGGTACTTGGAGTTCATCTAGTTTAACCTCTCACTTCATGTTAAAATCCCTTCTCTGAAACAGATGGTCACCCTGAATTTAAGTAAGTTAATAATTCAAACCAGAAATGTGCAGTTTCTTTGTTAGCTTCTTATTTAAAATACTGTGGGATACGATTAGGTAAGGATGGAGGTAGAGGTGGGTTGAGGGGAGCAGGCCTAAGATAGAGGGCTGGAAGGGGCCTCAATGTTGATTTTTTAAATGCTTCTCTTATTGCTAATTGTAAGACAGACACACTTTATTTTATTGGACTTTGTAGATACTTTTTTTTTTGTTAACAAATTGAAGGTTTATAGCAACTCTGCATCAAGCAAGTCTGTCACTGACATTTTTCCAAGGGGATTTGCTCAGTTCGTGTCTCTGTCACATTATGGTAATTCTTGCAATATTTCAAACTTTTTCATTGTTATTTTTACATTTGTTATGGTGATGTGTGATCAGTGATCTTTGATATGACTATTGCAAAAGGATTATGACTCAATAAAGGCTCAGATGATGATTAGCATTTTTTTTTTAGCAATAAAGTATTTGTAAAGTATGCATATCTTTTTAGACAAACATTATTGCATACTTACTAGACTATGGTAAAAACATTTGTATGACTCTTTACTGATATATTTGCTTTATTGTAGTGGTCTGGAACTGAACCCACAATATCTCTGAAGTGTATAGATAGATAGATAGATAGATAGATGTCTATATACATATATCTACATCTGTATGTAAATAGATAGTTTCTTCCCTGGTGGCTCAGATGGTAAAGAGTCTGCCTGCAATGTGAGAGACCTGGGTCTGATCCCAGGGTCAGGAAGATCCCCTGGAGAAGGGAATGGCAAAGCACCCCAGTATTCTTGCCTGGAGAATCTCATAGACAGAGGAGTCTGGCAGGTTACTTTGTGTAGGATCTCAAAGAGTTGGACACGACTGAGTGACTAACACTTTAACTTTCATGCCTATATATGTATATTTTTAAACTCTAATTTATTAAAATGAATCAGTACATTTTGGGACTTAGGTTTCCCAGAATTCCCAGAAGGAAACAGAACATTGACCATGAGGTGGACCTGAGAACTATTGTTTGCCTACTCCCTCATTTTATAGTCAACAGAACTATGATCCATTAGGTTTAAACTATTTCCTTAAAGACATGTCAGACATGACTGAATCCTAGTATAATTAACATTTCTTTCAATGAATCAAGTTGTAACTAGGATCCAAACAAAACTATGATCACTTTGAAATTTCCTGTAAACTTTGGTACCTGACTTTCTCAATAGCACTCATTTTTTAAGATACATGAAGATTTTTTAAAGCCGGTATTTATTTGACTTTCTGAGCTACGCTTAATGGAATAATGAGGTAACTAACAAAAGTTATCTGTTAAGGAGAGCCAACTAGAGATAACTCATGATTCCAAAGACAGGGTGAACATGAAGCACAGATAATCCCCACATCCCTTTTGACTAGATCTCATCTTCCTAACAAAACCCTCTTGAAAGCTGCTGAGAAACGTTGAATTAATTTGTGTTTCACTTCCTTTATGTGTCCTCTGAAAGAGATTTGGCAGATAGTGGAGAGGGCAAGGAGTAAAAATGAAGGACTCAAAGAACCTCAAAGTTTAGTCAATCCATCCCTAAATAATTGAAAATTGTGTGTAACTTGGCACAAAATGCTGTGTTGAATTCTTTTGGTCACTTAAAGGGACAAAGAAAAATGGGGCAAAGCAAGTGTGTGGAGAGGGGCCTGTGGGATCATGCACTTGGCTTGCGTTGTTCGTTGGGGTTTTTTTGTTTTTGTTTTTTCTCTCTTGGTACAGCACCTACACACAAATTTGACAAACCAAAATAGGAATAAGAACATAGGCAGTCACACTGACCTCTGATTAAATGTAGAGATAGTTATGAGTCACATTAAAAGTCAACAAAAGCCCCAGTTCCGGTATTCATCAGGATTTTTTCTGCATTTATACTTGGTCCTTCTCTTTAATTATATAGAGTTGCCCTCAATGTACTGAAATGATAGACTGGAGCACAATTACTTCAGCAGGGGATCAGAGCTTTTGAAAGTCATTATTCATGTTAGACAAATGCTAAATTTCAGCCTGTCTGTCTTCTAAATGCAGTTAGGAACCTTCTAAACCTTTTGTGTGAAGCCAGGAGGGAAAACAGTCTGGCAAATTCTGACAAGTATCTCTTCCAGAGCACATTTGTACTCTGTTAAGAAGCTTGAGCCAACTGCTGCTGGGTTGTCATGGCAACAGACATATACACCATTTACACATCAGCTTCTGAAATGAGCACAAAATAACAAAACCTTCCGGATAAGATGGGATGGGAAGTGAAGGGCGACATCATTGGTGCAGCCTAACTAGACATGTTCTGTCTTCTAAAGGGCTCTAGTGGGCATGCTGCCCTCTTAGATTGTGTCATATTTACAAGCCAGTGGAAAATTCATAGGATCTTCCCTACTCTGTGTTAACTTCAGGACAATTCAATCAGTTGCTTTCACCAAATTCCCATTTCCTTTTCAAGCCCTGCTTACTAATTGATGTCAAACATTATTATAGTAATTGTGGGGGGGGGGGGGTAGGGGGGTGGGTGGCGCAGGGGAAAGAGTGCCTGTTTTGCTTATTCCTCCAGGAAATAAATTTCCCTAATTTTCCATGGAAGTATTCTTATATATATAGGCACTCATATATAGGAGATGGAACTAGATGAGGAGGTGGTCTATCATAGACCTACAGAAAATGAAGTTAATTGTAGTGTGAAAGCCTTCTCTTGAAAATGCAGTTTAAAAATAAATAATAAATAGCTATTCACTCCAGTACTTCCTGAGGCATATGGCATCACGAATGGAATGGAACCACATGAAATAAATTCACAATGGTGAAAAATTTAGACTGAGTGGAAGCTGGATCCCTGAAGGTAAATCTTAGTGATTTAAAGTTGAGAATAAGGAGGGACTGTATCCCCTCCATTAGCCTTGAAGGGAAACCACAGGAGCTCTATTCATGAAAAGTAAAATTAGCTGTATGTTCAATTTTCATGACATTTGCTATTGCAATCAGCATTCCACAGCATGACTTAATTGCTGCTGAAACACCTAAAAGGAAAGTGAAGAAAGGAAAATAAAGCATTTGATCATTGAATGACTGGTCATGAATCCAGGAACATTCAGTGACTAGAGGCGGAGTGAGTTTCGCATGCAATACGTGACTAAAAGTTCCATTTCCAGTGGTAATAAAGGCCCTTCAATGATCCATCACTCTTCTCCTTTCTGTAGTGATGAACACTCATTAAATGAGCTCTGACCTTAAAATGTCAAACTATCTCCTTTAACTTGTACTTTTCTATCTTGTAATATAAAAAGTATTTACTGACTCCAATTTTTAAATTCTGATTCTTTAAAATTCACATGAAACAGACATTCTACTACTATATTTGAATGTATCAAACATAATCTCCAGTATAGGGTAGAGGTATAGTCAAAGCTACGGTTTTCCAGTAGTCATGTATAGATGTGAGAGTTGGACCGTAAAGAAAGCTGAGTGCCAAAGAGTTGATGCTTTTGAACTGTGGTGCAGAAGACTCTTGAGGATCCCTTGGACTGCAAGGAGATTAAACCAGTCAATCCTAAAAGAAATCAATCCTGAATATTCATTGGAAGGACTGATGCCAAAGCTCCAATACTTTGGTCACCTGATGCTAAGTGCCAACTCATTGGAAAAGACCCTGATGCTAGGAAAGATTGAAGGCAGGAGCAGAAGCAGGTGACAGAAGATGAGATGGTTGGATGGTTTAGCATCATGGACTCAATAGACATGAGTTTGAGCAAACTCCAGGAGATAGTAAAGGACAGGGAAACCTGGTGTGCTGCAGTTCATGGGGTTGCAAATAGCTGAACATGATTTAGGGACTGAATGACAACAAGGATTGTCAGGGATTTGGGCACAGAAAGTAGGGGTGGGAAACCGAGGAAAAGATGAATATATATATATATGTCATTCATGAACTTTTATATGGGTGCCAGAAACTTACGCCAAAGCAGCCACAAAATAGGAGTCAAATGAACATAAAACCATGTTTACTACTAGAAACCAAAATTTTTGAATTTATGGTGAGAGAGGGATGGAGAGAAGAGGGAAAAGCTTGTCTGGTCATTCCCTTCCCCTTCCCTTCATTCTTGAGCTTGGGCTTTGGTGACTCCATGACTGGAGGATATTTATTTAATAGTTGGTTTCACCCTACTGGGTACTTCCTTTCCCTTTGGTCATCTTGTAATACATGCCAATGCTCTCCCTCTCCTTTCTTTTTGCCCTGAAAAAAATACAATGAATGCATACAGAATTATTGGTACTGAAAAAAAATCAAGGTGCAGACTCAAGTGTGTAGTGGTGTTTAGTTATTGCTTTTTCTCTGCAGACCACTATGTGGTAGAGGGCAATTATAATTGATTTAGCCAGAAAAGCTATTACTTGGAGAAGTGGAAAGAATAACCCATATTGGTAACAAAGACAGTAACGATGGGTAGAACTCAGATTTACAACATGTAAATTCAGGAATGCACTTCATTCTCTTCCTGACTCAAGCATCATTTCTTTCTGTGGACATATGCTGAGCACCTACCAGGAACCAAAAGTTGCCAAGCACAAAATTACAAAGAGAAATAAAATCGTATTTGTCCTCAATGAGCTCAAAAATCTAATAGGAAAGAAAGAAATGTAATTCCATTGCTGTAAAATAGGAAACAAAGCTGTAAAATATACATAAATCCTGAGAAAATTCCAAAGGTGAGAGAAATATAAACGTTCTTTAAAAAAAATTGAGTTGAACAATCCTTGAATAACAATTGTGTTTAGTGACAAAGACCCATAACAGAAATTTAGATTTGCCAGTAAGTTAAAAGTTGATCATTATACAAAATTACTTAAAAAGAAGCTATGCTTTTCTAGAAAAATTATATGAGTGGATGATGTATTAGGTCCATTTTGTTGTTGTTGAGTCGCTAAGTTGTGTCCATCTCTTTGCGACCCCATGGACTGTAGCCTGCCACACTTCTCTGTACATGGAACTTCCCAGGCAAGAATACTAGAGTGGGTTGCCATTTCCTTCTGCGTGCTTCTTTCTATTAATTTCGGAATGGTCTATACTGAATTTAGAAAAACTATAAAGTGGCACCACCTAGTGGTCACTACCCAAGGTGTTTGAATTAGCCTTGTTATTTCAAATGTAACCAGCTCATTAATGCTTTACATTGAAATAGCAAACTGATATATGTTCCCAGAAAATCAGAAACAAAACGTTAATAATTCTAGCTGAAGCAAAATCAGTAATATACAGAATAATCTACCACCAAAAAAGAAAGTTTGTACATAGTACTCATTGGACAATATTGGATTCCCACTGTATAATAAGCATTTCTTATTGTTACTTTTTCTGCAGTTTTTTTTAAAGCAGGTATTTTTCTACACAGAACTTTCCTTCATCGCCCCCAGCATTGATTATACTCCCAGCATTGTGGCCAACAAACACTATTGGTTGAAAATTTGTCCTATAATTTTCACATTTTAGTTTGGGCTGATTGCTTCCTCATGATGTGGTTTAATTTGTTCGTCTATTCCTTGTAGCCTAATAAACTAGTAATTTATAAGATCTAGATTAGATGAGATCTTGATTATATACCAATTCAGGTTTTTTTTTTTTTTTTTCAGTAAGACTACTTGTAAGTGATGCTATATGCTTCCTACTTGCATCAAAGCCGCACACACCAATAATCACTAGCTGTGATGTTAAGGTCAATTGGTGGAATCCTGTGATGTCAGTTTGACCCCTCCATTACAAAATTTATCCCCCCAAATTTCCCATTAATAGTTTACACAGTCACTGATGATCATTGTCTCTATTATTTCATGAGAATTTCAAAATTTTATAAATTCTGTTATTTCTTCTACATTCATTAGCTGTGATTCCCTCATCATCTATTTACTTACTGAAGTATAGTTCATACAGAGGAGAAAGTACAAATGTGTAGTTTACTTCTTTCAAACTTATTTTTAGGATAATAAATTAGTGTTCCAGAAACCTTCAGAGGTTGTAAATGTTTGTGTGTGTTTCATTAAGAACTTAAGACTGTTGTATATTTAATGTATTTCAACTAATAGGAGACATTATTCTTTTCGATGCCCAAACTGTACCACCTTTGACCAATGTGTTTATTTTTAACACAAATACTCTGGTAGGTAGTAACGTTGTTAAGTTGTTACACTCTCAGGAGAAATTCTTACCACTTTCAAGGAGGTGGATTTGACAATATGTATCAGGAGCGCTGGGCTTCCCAGGTGGCTTGGTGGTAAAGAATCCACCTGCCAATGCAAGATACAAGAGGTTTGGGTTCCATCCCTGGGTCAGGAAGATCTCCTGGAGCAGGAATGGCAACCCATTCTAGTATGCTTGCCTGGGAAATCCCATGGACAGAGGAGCCTGGCTGGCTACAGTCCATGGGGTCAAAAAAGAGTCGGACACAACTTAGTAACTAAATGACAACAAGAACCTTGAAGATATTTATAGTCTTTGATATATGCTCTACTATCACACTTAAATCTTTTCTATGAAAATAGGTGGGTGTTGGTAATATTTGTACAAAGATAGTAATTCTAGAGAACAATTAGAAAGCAATGTCAATAGGTTTTGATATATTTATATGATGAACTATTATAGCTACTATGTGAAAAATCTAGTTTTTGAGGAACTTTTATTATCATGGGGACATTTTTATGATCTTATATTAATTCAAAGAAGCAGACTACCAAAATCTTACCTACATAATATTATCCCAGTTATTTTATACAACTATGTATGTAAATAAAAGTCTAGGAAGATATACCTCAAACTGTTAATGATAGTTATATCTCGATGGTGTATTACAGAATTTTTAATGTCTCCTTTGCACTTTTTTATTTTACAAACGATCTTCAATAATATGTATCACAGTATGTATGTACACGCTAAGTTGCTTCAGTTGTGTCCAATTCTTTTTGACCCTGGATGTATAGCCTACCAGGTTCCTTTATCCATGGGATTCTCCACATAAGAAAACTGGAGTGGGTTGCCATGCCCTTCTCCAGGGGATCTTCCCAACCCAGGGATAAAACTTGAGTCTTCTGCATTGGCAGGGGCTTCTTTACCACTAGCACACCTGGGAAGCCCACGTATCACAGTAGATCTTATTCAAAAGCTAGTACTGAAATTTGCTTGTGGGTAATGCTGACTTGCTATTTTTTCAGTAATAAACCACCAAAGTAAATGTCTTTTTCTGTATTAGTAGAAATTGTGCAAGAGAGAAGGAACATTTTTTTCTTCTGAACCAAAAAGTTCATTCTGACTTAAAGAATGAAAATAGAATTGAGTTGAATTTGAAACAAAACACAGAGGCGATGTGTTATAAGCCTGGTGTACTGCAGTCCCTGGGGTCACAAAGAGTTGGACACGACTGAGCAACTGAACTGAACTGACTGAAGATCTGATCGTTGCAATTAATTATGCTTCTCCGAAAGTCAATTTCTCCTGTGCTAGCCAATGAATCAATTTGATATTCTGGCTTGATTCTTAATGTGAATGAGAGCATCGGCATAGATTGAGATGGATGTGTCTGCCATTTTTAACGGGTTTCCACAGGACAGCTCCTCCCACCAGTTCCCTTCCTGACACTGACAGTTTCTAATTTTTGACACCCTAATGTCAAGTTGTTTCACAACCTCTGGTCCAAACCACTTATTAAGCCCTTAATTTCTGCTTTTCCTTCTTATTACCAAAAATTACTTATGAAAGCGTTCAATGTCGAAAAGTTAGATAACCCTGAAGAGCTAAAAGAAAATAAAATTCATAAATCATTCTGTCAAAACACTTTAACCACATTGCATAAATCCTATTTCCTGGACCTGTGAGCTCTTTGGGGATAAGATTCTTAACAAGTTTATCCTTTGTTTCCCTTGTCCCTAGAATAGTGCTCATTTCCTGGGTGTTTACTGATGGTGAAGGAAGGTGAAGAGGAGGAAGAAGAGAGGGGGAAAGGAAAGCATTCCTGGTCAGGCAACTACATGGAAAAAGGCCTGATTGGAGGGATAAGCTCTGGTGTTAGAGAGGCTGAGGGGACACAGCCCTGCCTGATAAGACGGATTAGGTGGAAAGTTATGGGAGAAAGTTTGTAGCAAATATGGCAAGACTGTGAAGGGTCCCAGCAGTTGGCTGGAGAGTTTGTCTATAGCATGAGTTGGTAAGGCAGCAGACGGAAATCTATCTTACTACATGAAACGGTCCTGCATTCCTTCATTCTTTGAATCAAATAACTGATTTATAATGAAAGTTGGTGGCAAGAGGACCTACATATTAGACTTTTTAAAATGCTCTATAACTATACAGAAATAAACCCATAAATTTAATGAGATTAGATACTTTTTACCTAGAGGAGGGCATGGCCACCCACTCCAGTATTCTTGCCTAGAGAATCCCCCTGGACAGAGGAGCCTGGCAGGCTGCAGTCCATGGGGTCACGAGGAGTTGGACACGACTGAGCGCAGCACAGCACAGAGACTTTCTGAGGCACAAGTTACATGGAATAAGTTCATCCTTTTTAGTGTCTAGTTCTAGGAGTTTTGACAAACGCATATATAGTATAACCCACATCACCATCAACATTTAGAAGAGCTCCATCATGAAGAAAAGTTTTCCCTCAGACCTCTTTGCAGTCAACCTCTCTATCCAGCCCTTAGCAATCAAAGATTTGTCTTCTGTCCTTATCATTTTGCTTTTCCCAGAATGTCATGTGAGTTGAATCATCCAGTGTGTAGCCTTTGGAGTCTGACTTCTTTCATGTAGTTCATTTGAAGATAATCCATGTGGTTGCATGCATCTGTCCTTTTTCCTATTGCTGAGTAGTATCTCCATGTATAGAGGTACCACAGGTTTGTTTAATCATCCATAATTTAAGGGCAATAGATTTCTTTTTAATATAACACAAATACTGTACCTTTGATCAGCCCAAATAAGATTTCTAAGTTTTAGAGATCTATTTACTAATTGTCAAAGACACCTGAAGACAGGAAAAAGAGAAAATCCAAGTACAGTATAATTTTGGAACTGAGTGTCACTGTCCAGAAGACTCATTTTCAGAGCAGTCAGAGAGAGGAAGAATGATTGAAGGTCTCCAGTACTGTGCCCTGGAGTGGCCTGACCCACCACAATGTTCCTCAAGGACATGGAAAGCTATTTCCTGAGCTTCTAGCTGCATATTTGAAAAATGAAGTTGCTATCCTTTTTAGGTTTACAACATCCTTGGAGACCAAGTCTGTGACTCTGGGTTAAATATCATTAGGTGAGTGATGAGACGTGTGATCATAATGGAGGGAAGAAGAACCAAGAAAGAAAGAGAAGACAGGCGGGGGAGGAAGGGAGTGGACAGGGAGGGTGGAGGTGTGTCTGGCTCTCCACTGAACTGGCATGGGAGGTCCTCTCTACCTCATGCCCCTTGCCCCCACCCACTGGTTCTGGTGCTCAAATGGGTGGTGGGAGTTCTGAGACTCTGATCTAAGATATAGCCAAAGGAGAAATGGATCATTTAAAAGCTTCTACTTATTTAGTGGTTTGATTCCCCTAGACAAAGAATTCAAAAAAATGGCATGCGTGGTAAGTCACTTCAGTCGTGTCCAACTCTTTGTGACCCCATGGACCATAGCCCCCCAGGCTCCTCTGTCCGTGGGATTCTCCAGGCAAGGATACTGGAGTGGATTGCTATGCCCTCCTCCAGGGGATCTTCCTAACCCAGTGATCAAACTCACCTCTCTTACATCTCCTACATTGGCAGGCAGGTTCTTTACCACTAGTGCAATGGTGTTTAAATTTTCTGCTATTTGGAGATAATACCTTGGGTATATATAGAAACTTCCTATTGAACAACAGTGGTCTGGGAGGCCAGAAGGAGGACACTGGCTTTCCTGGTAGCTCAGACAGAAAAGCGTCTGTCTACAATGCAGGAGACCGGGGTTCAATCCCTGGGTTGGGAAGATCCGCTGGAGAAGGAAATGGCAACCCACTCCAGTATTCACACCTGGAAAATCTCATGGACCAAGGACCTGGCAGGCTACAGTCCACAGGGTCGTAAAGGGTCGGACATGACTGAGCAACTTCACTTTCACTTTCCAAAAAATTATAGAAAACAAAAAGAAAGCTCATTCTTTTCCCCTCATTTCCACTCTGGGAATACTTGTGCCTTAAAAGGAGGGAAATGTAAAAGGTCTTTGGAATTTAAACTGAATTTCTGAAGACAAAGAAATTATCCTTTTACTCTTCTCAGAATATAATTGATTAAAATAAAACTTAGTTGATGGAATTAGGAAGACCACACCTTTGTCTAAAGAAAATGCACACAGAGTTTAAAAAGATATACTTCCTACGATGTGATGAACATGAATATTTCAACAAGGCTTTGGAAACACAGATTTTGGACTTTAAGGAGCCACCACTCCCCCTACACAGGCCCTCCAGTGAGTCACTTTTGTTCAAGAAGAGTTAAGAAGTAGATTTTACTAGAAGTCAAGAATCAGAGCCATGGGAGACTGAAACTTGGGCTTGAATGGGAAGACTGGGATGTATTGATGAGTTTCTTTCTGACTCTAAGTGATGTTTTCTTTGTCCTTCATCACAAGGTATTTTGAAGTCAAATTCTAAGCATATTCATGAATGAAAAAAACTGAAGAAATTGCCTGGGATTAACAGTTACAAAGACTTGGTTTCTGAGTCACGGGTGAGCCATTTTTGAAAGGACTGTGTTCAGAAAGACAGTTTTATAAATGAATGCTATGTATAGGTAAAATTACAGGTAAACAAAAGTATAAAATGCTACATAAGAGGTTTTTTTTATTTCCTAGTGCTGTATGGTTAATCAAGGGCTATTGTGTGTGGAAGAGAGGGAAGTTGCTTCCACTGCTTGTATTTGGCTGTTAGTGAACTTTTATTAGATATTTATATGGGTGTGCATTTCACCACAAGTTGAATGGAGGGCTGAGTTCCATTATTTCAAGTCTCACAGGTTCATATTTATGAAATTCACATAAAGATAAGCTAAAGTCGACCTTTGCTTAGCAGATAGAAATGAAGGCCTGAAGGGTAGGTTGAAGAGATTGATCTTTTAGAGCACTTTGGAAGATCAATATGCAAACAATGACAACACTAATTATAAATCCTTCTTGTTTCTCCTGAAAAACAAGAAGCCTCAGAATTTCTGGAGACATGAATTTTGTTACTCTATTTTGAATTGCTGTAAATTTCTCTTTTTACTGTCCATTTTTAAAAGGGAAAAAAATCAATGTACACTTTTAAAGAAACCACTTGTAAGATGAATTAGAAGATGAATTCCCCAGCAATTTCTTCATTGTGGCATCTTGGATGTTTCAGTTGTGGCATATGAACTCTTAATTGAGACTTACGGGATGAAGTCCCCTGACCAGGGATTGAACTTTGAACCTGGGCCCCCAGGAATGGGATCTCGAAGTCCTAGCCATTGGACAACCAGGAAGTCCCCTCCCCAGCAATTTCTTTGACTTGGTGACCCTTGGTATAGTGTAGATTACAGTTGTCTTAAGTGAAAGACCTTGACAATCTTAGAGACAGTAAACAGAGGAATATAAAGAAATATAAAGAATATAAGGAAAGACTATAAATAAAGCTGAACATCGAAGAATAGATGCTTTTGAACTGTGGTGTTGGAGAAGACTCTTGAGAGTCCCTTGGACTGCAAGGAGATCCAACCAGTCCATCCTAAAGGAAATCAGTCCTGAATATTCATTGGAAGGGCTGATGCTGAAGCTGAAACTCCAATACTTTGGCCACCTGATGCAAAGAACTGACTTATTGGAAAAGACCTTGATGCTGGGAAAGATTGAAGGAAGGAAGAGAAGGGGACAATAGAGGATGAGATGGTTGGATGGCATCATTGACTCCATGGACATGAGTCTGAGCAAGCTCCGGGAGTTAGACAGGGAAGCCTGGCGTGCTGCAGTCCATGGGGTTGCAAAGAGCTGGACACGGCTGAGTGACTGAACTGAACTGACTGAGGCTCGGGATGGCCACGTCACAAGTGGCAGACTAGGAGCGGAGCCCCTTCTGAGTACGGAAAAGGTCATCTTCCTGTGAGCATAGGAACGGCCTTGAACCAAGTTTCTTCTGGGGAGGAAAGGGGCCCTTGGGTGCTGGCCACCACAACCTGGTGTGATTTTAGGTCTCACTCTGCTCTGTTCTATGCTTCAAAGAGCCACCTGGGAAGGCACAGTGGTCAGAAGCCACTGCCAGGGAAACTCACTAAACAGGTGGGAAGAGGCAAGTTCCCTGGGTCAAGGGGTCTCTAAACAGGGCTGGGTCCCCAGAGGCAGCGGAGCTTCTGGTTGCGGAGGGGAGGCTGGGGGTGGTCGGCTTTCACTTGCTTTTGGAGAAGCAAAGTGGGGACACTGTCTGGCCAAGACAAGCCCTAGCTCTGAGCCCAAGGGGGCTGAGTGTTCAGGTTTCTTTTCTGAGTGGTCCTCACCAGCCCTGTCTGGTCTAGAAAAGAATCCAGGGACTCAGGGTAGATATTTCATAGATTTTAACCTTTGGTCGGCGTTTCCCCTCTGTATATTTCTCAATCACCTCTACATTTAGCACAGCATGGGAAGATAGTGTTCCCAGCAGACAACAAATACCTCTCCGACTGCAGTCAGACATCAGCAGCCCTGCAATCCACCTTCAGGAGACTCCCAGAGCTGTGTGCATTAAAACTGGGCCCACATTTTGAGATGTGGGGAAGCATGGTAAGATGGATTTTTCTGAATAGACAGTGCAGGAAGCTGGGAAAATGACTAGATTGAGAGCTGATTTGGGACTGAGCCCTGGAGATAAAGATTCTCGCCATGAAAACTACTTTGAACCTGTAGAGAAATGACTTTGAATCTTGGCTCTGTTCTGCCACTCAGTAGTCCTTTAATTTCTCTGAGCCTCAAAGTCCTCACCTGCTAAGTGGATACAAGGACCCACCTCCGAAGGGTTGGGATCAGGAGTAAATGAAAGAATGACTCATCGAGTGCCTGGCACAGTGCCGGGAAGTGCTGACAAGTGAGGAGTTGATGGGAAGAGAGTTTGGTTTGATGTGGGAAGAGGAAAGGTGAGACTCAGACTGTGTCTAGGGACCGAGGGACCATCATTTCCTAACACAACCTGAGGCAGGAGAATCCTGGAAGCAGTTACCTCGGAAAAGGTGTGGTAAGAAGGGGTGCACAAAAAATCAAGTGCAAACATCTGGCTCAGGCAAAAAAGAAAGAATATTAACTGCATGGTGAGGGTGAGTGGTCTGACTGATGTCTCCCAGACGATGAGAGGCAAGACCCGAAAACAAATCCCAAGTCCTTGGCGGGGACATGCACATCCGCCCTCCACATTACCTTCTCAAGATGATACAGAAATGGAGACCACATTAGGAGTAAAGGGTGGGGGAAAAAAAAATGTAGTCTCTCCCTGAAGATTATGCTGCTCATCTTAAAACCAGGCAATTTCATTTTAGCTGTGGAGGAGGCAGAAGGAAGTTGATGTCTAGTCCTTTGAGAGAGTGATAACGATGTGTGGGCTGCTCAGTTAAAAGCTAGACTAAAACCCTAAAGCTAAACTGCACGATTTCCTGAAGAAATCAACCGGTTCTTTCACTCTTTTCCTTCTGTGTGTGGGATGTTATTATTTTAGAAGCGAAACGCAGAATTTTAACTCGCATTAGGGAAAGAAAATGGAGGGAGAAAGAATGTGCCAGTCAGAGCTCTTCAGCCCCAGCAGGACTCCTGCGTGACGGTGTCTGAGCTTGTCAAGGCCAGTAGGGCCTCCACAGAGAACCGGCTTCCCTCTCTCCCGTTCTGCTTCTCTCACCTCCGCTTGCCTCTGCTCCTCTGTGTCAGCCTGGATTTAGGTCTCACATTGGGAAAAACAACCCCTGACTTGTGTATAGGTTCTGCAATCACATTCAGTCTCACAGAAAAAAAGGCAGGGTTGATACCTTCTGAACCAGAATCATTTACTGCAGTTAATTAAAAGGTAAATAAAGTATCCCTGAGTAGTTCCCACTAATACTCCCAGAGCACAGACAAGACACATCGGGACTCCGGAGAGGTTCCTTGTCCCTAATTTGCCTAGAGCTTCTGGAGATGGGAACAGAGCTAGGAGGACCATGGAGACCTCAGGGGTTGTCCACTATGGTAACCACTGTTTGCCCAGGCTTTTTGGTGATCAGAGATTTTATCACCTGCACATGATTATACCTTATAAAAATACATCCAATAATAGATCCTACTCTGCAGTGAAGATGCACAAATGTGCATGCAACAACACGGATGAATCTTGAATGTATTATGCGAAATGAAAGACGCCAGACTCAGAAGGCTACAGATCCCATGTAGAAAACATTCTGAAAAAGATAAAACTATGAGAACAGAAAACAGACCACTGGTTGATGCAGGCTTGGGTTGACTACAAGGGAGCATGAGGGAATGTCTGAGGCAGTGGAACTTTTCCTATCTTGATTGTTGTGGTAGTTACACTATAGTTGTTTACCAACACACACACATGCGTGCGTGCTAAGGTGCTTTAGTCGTGTCCGACTCGGTGCTATCTCATGGACTGCAGCCCACCAGGCTCCTCTGTCCGTGGGATTCTCCAGGCAAGAATACTGGAGTGGGTTGCTGTGCCCTCCTGCAGAGGATCTTCCTGACCCAGGGATCAAACTGGCATCTTTTACATCTAACCTGTATTGGCAGGCAGGTTCTTAACCACTAGTGCCACCTGGGAAGCCCAAGACTATACACTAAAAAAATGGATGTAAATTAAACCTCAAAAAACTTGATTAATTTTTTTTAAAGAACCATTAACAAAGATTAAAGGACATATATATATTGAAGTATCTAGAGTGAAGTGTATGGATGTCAGTAACTAACTTTAAAAGCATTTTTTTTTTTTTAATTTTTGGCTGTGCTACAGGCCTTGTGGGATCTTAGTTTCCCAACCACAGATTGAACATAGGTCCGAACCAGTGAAAGCATGGAAACCTAACCACTGGACAGCCAGAAAATTCCCTGAAAGCACTGAAAATAAGATTTATTGATGGATTGATAGAGAGATGGATATATGGATAGGTATAAGATAAACATAGTAAAATATTAGTGGTAGAATCTAAATGGTAGTTATTTGGATAGTCCCACTATAGTTCTTTCAACCTTTCTGTATGTAAAAATTGTGCTTATGAAATCTTGGAAAACATTTAAAAATACATCTAACACATTCCTTCATCATCTGTACCACTTAGAGGGTTCTTTCAGGCCCACAAAATTGCTTTCATAGTTTCTGACAGCTCAAAAAAGCATCTTTTCTCTCCCTTTGAAACCACCCTGACAGAAGTAAAGCTTCCTCTTGGTCCACAGGGGGGAATCTCTTGAGATTATTTGCAGGCTCATTTGCATGTATTTGCTATCCTCCCATTAACACAATATTAGCAAGTAAGTCCTTTATGGCTTTTTGTCACTTGCTTTAACACTGAAGAATTGGGTTAATTTGACTCTATTCGTACAAAAACCTCAGGGAACAAAGCTCTGGGCAGCAGCAATTCAGATGGTTAGCAAATATCCCAGACTCTGCTTTTCTTGATCTTGCCTAACTCTTTTTTGGGGGAGGCTCTGGTTTAAGATGCCTCTTTCTGTTACATTCCATGATGAAGATCCATGCTAATCTACCCAGCCATAAGCACAAGGGCATCCTAGTGTCTTGCAAACCAGGTACCAACCTGTGATGGGATAAGGAATGGTTGGACTTGTGTTCAGATCACCCTTCATTGTGGTGGGGGATGAAAAGATTTACCCTTTATAGAGTGTGTAGGGATACTTTTCTGAGAGTAGATACACAAACCCACTCCTGATTTCCCTGACCTTTTAAATACTCCACATTATCATCTGAGTACAGACAGTGCAGCACAGCATGGCTGGAAAGTCAGAGACAACCAGGTTACATGAAAATGAAGTGGACTGTGCAGTCCCCATCCAATTCAATCCACTTTTATAATTATGATAATTTTTAAGGTATATTTCAGTGAGTCAGATTAGATATATTCAAAATGCCCAAATTCTGCAGGCCTCCATTTGAATTTGGCTGTATCGATCCAGTCTAAAGATTATTTATGGATACTGACTGTCAGAAAAGTACTCAAGTTATGCTGTTAAATAAAACAAGCAAGTTGCAGAATGGAGCTTATGAAAATAACATGTTGATCATATTTCAGAAAAAGAAATGGGAGCACTGTGCTGTATGATGAGGGGGCTGGGAATTCTAGATGACTTTCCCCTGCTCTCTTACGTGTTCTTTTTTTTTTCTTTTTTAAAGAAGATTTACTTATTTATGGCTGTGCTAGGTCTTCGGTGCTGTACCCAGGCTTTCTCTCGTTGCGGTGAGTGGGGGCTACTCTTCGTCGCAGTGTGTAGGCTTCTCACTGCAGTGGCACTTGGGCTTCATTGGTTGTGTCCTGCGGCATGTGGAATCTTCCTGGACCAGGGACCAAATCCATGCCCCCACATTGGCAGGCAGATTCTTCACCACTGAGCCACCAGGGAAGCTCTCTTATGTGTTTTTGTATTATGTGGTTATTATACAGCAAAGACGTAATAGTTTTGTATCAGATCAAAACAAACTAAAGACATTTATTTTTTAGAGCTAGTGCACACTCATCGTGTCTTTACGACTGGGGTCTGTGTCTGTACCCAAACATACAAACACATTCCTACACAGTTAAACGATGTCTTGGATCTTGATATAGAAAAACTTGTACTCACACAGTGGCTTATTTTTAGGCTAAGATGGTTTCTATCCCCTAAGACTCTTCCCCTACCTCCCCTACCCCAACCTAATACACTGGCTTAAAGCTATGGAGAAAGTTTGCAGTTTTGGTAATTTTCTGCTTCCAACCAGAGTCCAAGATGTTATTCCAGTGATTAACTTTTGGGTTCTTTAGATCTGTCCACCAACAACCAATCTGAGGATTAAAGGCTTTAAGACCCGCCATCAAGCTCCGAGTCCTCTAATCCCACTGCTGTTTACATTTTTTTAATTTTGGTTCAGTTCAGTTCAGTTCAGTCACTCAGTCGTGTCTGACTCTTTGTGACCCCATGAATCGCAGCACGCCAGGCCTCCCTGTCCATAGTTGTATTCAAATGTGTTGCTTCTTCCTCTCCTTCCTCTTTTCCTCCACACTCTCTCTTTTGTCCACCCTTGGCTGGAGACAGCTAAAATATCTGTCCAGATCAATGTACATAAAAAGAGAGCACTTTCTCAATCAACAGAACCCCCTTGAATTATTCAAAGTATCCCCTTTCTCAGGTTTCCAGTCCTTTTTTTCCTGGACAGTATAAGCTGGAATGGGGCATTTGGCAGTGGCACTCCAGACTCAATTGTTCAGGCAGGAAGGATGAGGATAGGGCTCCCATAGAAATAACTAATCGTCTGGATGATGAGAAAATAGGTAATGTCATGTTTGAAGCGATGTACTAATTCTTACACCAGTATGATGAATACTAGGCTCCCTACAACAAAATACAGTCAAATTCTCAGTAACTGGCAGAAAAGCTGGTAAACAGGATGTGGAACTGGGAAGAAACTCAGGCCCTGGGGGGCTGGCCTACCTGCTGTCTGGGTTGAGGCTGTTCATGGGCAACTTTAAGAGGTGGCTAGACTGAAACCTGGGCTTCCCTGGTGGCTCAGTGGTAAAGAATCTGCCTGCCAATGCAGGAGACTTTGATTTAATCCCTGGGTTGGGAAGATTCCCTGGAGGAGGAAATGGCAACTCACTCCAGTATTCTTGCCTGGGAAATCCCAAGGACAGAGGAGCCTGGCTGGGAACTACAGTTAATGGGGTTGCAAAGAGTCAGACATAACTGAGCGACTGAATATGTAGCACGCATGCAGACTGAAACCTAGGATAATACGTGATCTGTGGATTATAGAAATGTTCTTGAAGGCTTCTTTACTTGCTTTTTTTATACTTGGGGTGACCTCTTGCTCACCTCCTCCCAAGTCTTTAAGCTTATGGCTTTCAAGGAAACAGAAATCAAGGAAGGAACTCATGGGGTATAAGGCAGGACAGAGCCATCATGGAAAACAGTATGACAGTTCCTTTAAAAACTTAAAACAGAGCTACCATATGATTCAGTGATCCCATTCCTGGACATGTATCCAGAGGAAACTCTAATTCCAAAAGATACATGCACCCCAATGTTCACAGAAGCACTATGTACAATAGCCAAGGCATGGAAGAAACCTAAATGTATATTGACAGATGAATGGATAAAGAAGATGTGGTACATATATACAATGGAATATTAGCCACAAAAAAGAACTAAATAATGCCATTTGCAGCAACATGGATGGACCTTGAGATTAACATACTAAGTGAAGTAAGTCTAACAGAGAAAGAAAAATGAAACAAAATCACTATATGTGGAATCTAAAAAAATGATGCAAATGAACATACAAAACAGAAACAGACTCAGAAAACAAACGTATGGTTACTAAAGGGGAAAGCAGGGGCTACACAGGGGCATAAACTAGGAGTTTGAGATTAGCAGATACAAACTATGTATAAAATAAATAAGTTCCTGCTATATAACACAGAGAACTATATTTAATATCTCATAGTAAGCTATAACAGGAAAGAATATGAAATATATATATATATGTTCAGTTCAGTTCAGTCACTCAGTTGTGTCCAACTCTTTGAGACCCCATGGACTGCAGCATGCCAGGCTTCCCTGTCCATCACCAACTTCCAGAGCTTGCTCAAACTCATATCCATCAAGTTGGTGATGCCATCCAACCATCTCATCCTCTGTCGTCCCCTTCTCCTGCCTTCAATCTTTCCCAGCATCAGAGTCTTTACCAATGACTCAGTTCTTCGCATCAGGTAGCCAAAGTATTGGAGTTTCTGCTTCAGCATCAGTCCTCCCAATGAGTATTCAGGACTGATTTCCTTTAGGATGGACTGGTTGGATCTCCTTTCAGTCCAAGGGACTCTCAAGAGTCTTCTCCAACACCACAGTTCAAAAGCATCAATTCTTCAGTGCTCAGCTTTCTTTATAGTCCAACTCTCACATACATACATACATATATATATATATATATATATATACACACACACACACACACACACACATATCCATATACATCCAACTCTCACATCTATACACACACACACACACACACACACACACACACACACACACACACACGCGTGTAACTGAATCACTCTGCTGGACACCAGAAACTAACCCAATTTTGTAAATCAACTATACTTCAATTTTAAAAAAAGAACCAAGAAGACCACCCTGAATCAGCAACAGGACCACAACAAATTTGACATTTGGGAGCAAGTCTACTGACGTCAGAACAAGGGCAAGCAAATCAGGAAAGGCAACAATATGGCCTCTTCTCTGGTCTAGGATGTTTGGGTGTCTGTATCCAGGCTGAAAAGCTCAATCTACAGCCATATGGCTTCCCCAAGCTGGTGAAAAATTCTGAGGATGAGGAGCCCTGGGGAGAAATGTGAGAGTCGTTCCATCCCGACAGCACGTCTGCCGACCCTCCCCAGATAACAGGTGAGCCAGGAAAGCCGATAGTCAGCCAGACTGCTCTGTAAGCCGATGCTGGGTCTTTGACAAGCACTAGTCATCTGCCAAGTGGGCGGCCCTGCGTGGAGGCAGGCTGCTGGGAAAGGTTCTCTGCATACTGCTCCATCCACAGGCCCCTCAGGGGCCTGCCCAGCACCAACCGTGGCCTCCGTTTCATCTGGTGACACAGAGGTATTTAGAAAAGACTCCAAGACCTTCCTATGAACCAGACTGCCTTCCAAAGCCACACTGCATAAGGAATAACCAGCTGGGTTCTTCTTACCTCGGGGTGTGGGAGAGCTGCCAATCCAGGAGAGCCCTCCTTCAAACTCACACCTGCACTCCCAACCACTGTCCAGAGACAGGTCTGTGGAGCTCAGACTGCTGCCTATCAGTCCTCTTCATGCCCCATCACGATCAAGAAAACCATCACACCGAGTCAGGGAAAGGGCCAAACCAGACAACCAGACAGCCACGTCACATTAACACTGGGAAGGAAGTGACCAGTGGTATTTTGGGGACAGCAGCATTCCTGACTCCCAAACGTCTATCAGCTGTGTCACTGTTGTCCTTTCAGGGACAAGAGAACTCGTCTCCATTCTTTCCCGCGGGCCCGCAGAGGGTGTCACCTGTAGCCTCCTCCATCGACGCTCTCCCCAGACGCGGCGCAAAGCAGTTAGTTCCCCTTGGCCTGTGCCACCTGGGTGCATTTACTTGTACTGCACACTGCCTGGGGATGCACCGCGGGCGGAAGACACCCTGGCTTCCCCGATCAGGAGTTAGCTGCACCCCCAGGAGCCAGAGTGGTTTTCCCCTGGCAGGACTGAGTTGCCTCCTGCCTCGAATGGTGCAAGCTGGCCGGAGAAGGGGGTGAAGTGGTGTGATGTTAGGAGCCAAGGAAGAGGGGGGCTGCCTTCTCCAGCATGGCATTTCCCTCCAGACCAGAGTGTGGCGGTGGCCACGGCAGCCCCTCCGCCCTGCGCCAAATATCACCACTACCCCTCTCTCGGACCCCTAAGAGCTACTGCCGCCATGTCAAGCACTGTGCTAGGCACTTGACATACTTTATGTCTTTTAATTTTCCCAATAACACTGCAAGGTTGGTGTCATTATAACAACCATTTTGGGCTTAAGGAAGTGGACATTCTGAGAAGTAGAGGGACTTGCCCACAATAGCTAAGATGTAGAAGAGGGATGTGACCTCCCTGTTAGCAGTGTTTACACACTTTCCAGGTTTTCTCTCCTTTCACAATCTCTCAACTTTAGCAGACTCAAGGAAAGTCAGGGTCACTCTTATCTGTGCCCACCCCTCATGGCCAGACCCTGCGCTGACACTGTCATCATTCAGAAAGCCGGGTGCCAGCTTTGCTCTATCTAGATCCCCTTGTACCTGGGGAGGGCTCAGGTAAGCAGCTTGATAAGGTTTTCAGGATGTCAGATAAGCACCTCCTCAAGATAACTGCCCACCATCACATCTTTGGGTCTTTCTCTGTCAGTATCTTTTATTTTTATTATTTTCTTTAGACACTTGATTTAATTGATGGCTTCTTTTAAAATTCAAATATCCCTAGGAAGGACATTACAGCTCATACATTGGTTTCATTATTTTCCACCCCGCACAACTATAGACTGTAAATCATGTAAATATCTCATTACAGACTCTGGCAGTGAGAAGAAGAAGTGAGAGAGACTAGGGGAAATTGCTCTTTGGGGGTCACTGCTTTAATATGAATATATGTTTGATTGAATTCAAACATTTTCAAGTACGCTAGGTGCCAGAAGTTTTGCTAAGGGTTACAGGCTTTGGGGAGCACATTAAGAATTGTGTTCTACCTGGGAGATGTGAATACAAACTATGTATTAAATCATATTAGGGAATCATCATTCGTTTTATTAGGCAGTTACATAGAAAAAGGCCCTTAGTTTTTAGAGATGCTCTTACTAAAATATTTAGAGTTGAGATGTCATAATGTCTGCAATTTATTTTAAACTATTTCAGAAGGAAAACAGATGAAGCAAATGTGGCAAAATGTTAATGACTGTTAAATTAGATGATGGGTATATGAGATTCATTATATTATTTTCTCTACTTTCCTGAACATCTGAAAAATTTTCACAGTAAAAAGTAAAAAAAGAAAAACAAAGCTTTCCAGAAGCTCAAAATCAAAGTTCGACTGCAAGGATGACAAATGGTTTTGTAGCAAGCAGAATTCTAATATGGCCCTATGATTCCTGCCCTTGGTATACATGCTCTGTATAATTTCCTTATGTAGAGTGTGGGCAAGGCTTGTGAATATGATGAGGTTTTACTGCATGATTAGGTTTCAGTATATGGCAAAGATTTAAAAATTTACACATGTAATTAACGTCCCAGATCAGCTGATTTTGAACTAAGCAAAAGGGAAGTTGCCCTGGGCGGGCCTGGCCTAATCAGATGATTCCTTTGAAGGCGAGATTACAGGCAGCAACAGACACTCTCTAGTTGGCCTTATGGAAGCAGAACTGCCAAGTTGTGGAGAGGTCCCTGTGGCAGGGAATAATGGGTAGCCTTTAGGGAACAGTGGATGAGCCTTTGCTCATCCCTCAGTCCCAAAACCACAGGGAACTGAATTCTGCAAACAACCACTGAACTCAGAGGAAGACCCTGAGTTTCAGAAGAGACTGTGATCTTGGCTAACACCCTGACTGCAGCATTGGGAGACCCTGAGCAAAAGACCCAGCTAATTCATAACCAATCTCCTGACTCATGGAAACTGTGAGATAATAAATGTATGTTGTTTTCAGACAATAAGCTTGTGATGATTTGTTGTGAAGCAATAGAAAAAGCAAATTCACATTTCAACTGTTGTGGCAAGTCTAACTGATTACAAATAGCACCATTACATTGGAAAGGATTCTAAGACTGGGCATAGCCTCCTTGGGGGGGCGGTGGGGAAGACACAGAGAAAGTTGTGGTTGATTAGCAATGTCTGCAGGGGCATGAAAGGGGTGAGTTGTACCATGTGTATCTCTTATTGCCATTCAAGGTTGCTTGTTATATTTAAGGAAAAAAGAGTTATTTTCTGTTTTTTTTCTCAATGACAGAACAACCCCAAGGGGCAACAATGCTAGGGTCTCCTAGGGTCACCAGTTAGAGGGGATGCTAATCTGTGAGAAAGGCCTCAGAGAAAGAGGACCGAAAAATTATCCAACACAGATCCTAGCAACTGATAAACAACATCTAGGATGAGCCTTGCAGGCTGGTGTTTGCAGTGAAGGCTTCTCCATTGTTCCTTCCCTCTTCACTGTCTCCACTCTTTCTCCTTTCCATGGCCTCTAATTCTCTGCCTTCAGACATGCTAAAGGGTCCCATGAGCTGGATCCTGCTGCTATTTCTAACTCACTCTGACCCTAATACAGCAGGTCAGAATCCCTGCTTCCTCAGACACATAGGCCAAAGAAGTCAGAACCAGCTTGCTGAAAGCTGAGCTTGGATTAAACACTTATTAACACATCATTGTTTCATATTAAATCCATGCAGACATCGTATCACAGTACCCAGTTTTCGTTTCATAATTTAAGTGAAGTCGGTACAATGAAGCAGGCCGTTTTCCCAAGTTCTTGTTTTTAGAGGGAAGGCTTGATCCCTGGGTCAGTACGTAACAATGCAGATCACACTCCATCCTTTTTCGGTGGCACATCCCACAGCAAAGATGTCCTAATCTAAGGGACTACAAAGACTGGAATTTAAAATCAAGGAGATGCAGATATAGTGGGGGAAGGAGAGAGTGGGACAAATAGAGAAAGTAGCATCGACATACATACACTACTGTGTGTTAAGTAGATAGCTGGTGAGCAGTTGCTATATAACATAGGGAGCCCAGTTTCATGCTCTGTGATGACCTGGAAGGGTGATATGGCGAGAGGGAGGGAGGCTCAGGAGGGAGGTGATATATGTATAATTATGGCTGAATTGCGTTGTTGTATGGCAGAAACCAACACAACACTGTAAAGTGTTCCTGCCAATTAAGGAATAAATTTAAATAAATAAATAAAATCAAGGTAGGTGCAGCTGAAAGAAGCACATGAAAATCAGCTTTTTCAATTACATTAAAGAAAGATTTTGCAGGTGCAATTCCTTGTATCCAGGTGCCATTTGGAATCCAATCAGCCCAGCTTGCCCTCCTAAGCTAGTAGATGGTCTTTATTTATGCTCCTAAACCACTTATTCATCATAATTGAACTGTCTTTTCCAGGGGCTTTTAACACATAAGAAAGGGTCGCCAACATATAACTAGGCTTAAACACATGGTGTGACGGGCCTTTAATGAGAACAACACCCAGCGCTTAAACCAGGGCTTGCTGATCCACAGCGGTCACATTTTGCATTAGAGCATGCTCTTAGCTATATTTGCAATTTACAGAATTAACTTCCAATGTTTATACTTGAGAGTTTTCACTTAGAAAATAGTACTTTTCTTTTGCTTTTCTTGAAAAAAAAAAAATGGGAAATCTGACAACCTGTCAGCTCCCCCCAACATTCCTCATGCAAGTAATCTGATGGCACTGAATGGTGGGTGCCCTCCTAGACGAGTGCTTTCCCGTGTACCACAGTCTCCACCGTGCCCTACTGCCTCCTTAGACTGAGGCCAAGTGGCAGTTATAATTTACCATCGAGGTTTCACTATTGTTTTTCCCACAGCAGAGATAAGAAGAGAATGAGCTATTCCTCATCACTATGACAATAGCCCTTTCATTCATTACCTTAGCAGCCAGGCCCCTCTAACCATTTGAATTTGCTGACATCTGAGTTAAAGACACCTTTCCAGCAACAGACATATACCAATTTGCTACTTACTGATTGACAGTGGTTTTGACACATACATCCTCAGAATGCTTTCTCTTTCTCAGATTACTTCAATACTAAACTCTCCCTTTTGATTACCTCACACCGGTCAGAATGGCCACCATCAAAAAGTCTATAAACAATAAATGCTGGAGAGGAGAAAAGGGAACCCTCCCACACTACTGGTGGAAATGTAAACTGGTACAGTCACTACAGAAAACAGTACAGAGGCTTCTTGAAAAAACTAAAATAGAGCTACCACATGATCCAGCAATTCTACTCTTAAGCATATATCCAGAAAGATGAAAACTTTAATTTGAAAACACACACGTACCCCAATGTTCATGGCAGCACTATTTACAACAACCAAGACATGGAAGCAGCCTAAATGCCCATCAACATAGGAATGAAAAAGAAGATGTGGCACACACACAATATTATTCAGTCATAAAAAAAGAATGAAACATTGTCCATGGACGGACATAGAGATTGTCACACTAAGTGAAGTAAGTCAGACAAAGAAAGACAAATATTATATGATATCACTTATATGTGCAATCTAAGAAAATAATACCAATCAACTTATCTACAAAAGAGAAACAGACTCAGAGATATGGAAAACAAATTTATGATTACTAAAGGGGAGAAGGGAAGGAGAGGGATAAATTAGGAGTATGGGATTAATAGATACATACCACTATATATAAAATAAACAACAAGGACCTACTGTATAGCAGAGGGAATTACAGTCAATATCTTGTAATAACCTATGATGGAAAAGCATCTGAAGCTGTACCACTGAAACTAACATAATACTGTAAGTCACTAATAAATAATAAATCCATGAATTAAATTAAATATTGCTTTTGGTTAGAGTTCCTCTAACTCAAGGGAACTCTTAGTATGAGTTTGATCATTTAAGAAACATATGATTGGGTCCTTACAGGAAATGTGACTTGCTGATCCCTGAGTTCCACGCATTCTAATTACACCACGGATACCTGTTTGATTCAGACATTGTGTTTTCCCCCTACTGTAAAAAACAAAAGTCCCGACCCACACAACCCCTTGATTAGTATTCACATTTGCATTTTCTATCAAGGTGAAGAAATATAGAAAAGAGGTCCTCGCTTGTTTCTTGAAACAAAGCGTGTTTAGTTACCTCTCATTAGGACAGAGCTGCTAGAAGGACACAGGAACAGAGAAGAGTGGGTGAAAATTAAGAAAAGACCATTGGGAGAGGAGGCAGGGCATGAAGGGGAAGGTGCAGGGGGCCGCTCGGAGTCCATTAGCAGGAGGGGCCCAAAGGCGTGTCTTGAGGAAGGGGTGGAGGGGGATGGTAGGGAGGAGAGGGGAGCGGGCAGCATCCGGACACTCACGGTTGAGCTGCCGCCTCCGGATCCGGTCCCTCCATGGCCTGTTTCTGATCCAGTGCAGTCGTGATGGTAACACCATGGTCCCAAAGTGAGGGTCTAACACCTCCTCATGGCTGGAGAACAAAAGTGCTCGCAGCGATACAGGAAGTCAAGGCCAGACGTACAAAAAAAAAAAAAATTTTTTTTTTTGAGCCCTGTTCTGTTTTTATATCCGAGGCTTCCGTTGACTTCTTTTATCTTGTAACTGGCCTTTTTTCCCTTCCCCTAACTCCCGACTGGCCCGAAGGCAGCTGCTGCGCTGGGCTCCCCGGCTCCGGCCTCTTGTGCCATGTTTTATGCATGAAGATAATGGGCCGGTAATTTATTCGCGCTGAGATCGCAGGGCTCCTGTGTCTGCCCCACGTCAGAGGCTGGGGGAGGGCAGGTGTATCTGTCTGCAGGAAGAATGGCCTGAAATGGGGATCCCTCTCTGCAGGCGGGATTGAAGATCCGAGCTTGGCTGCCAGGACACAGGGCAGAGCGGCTGGAGTCCCAGTCAGGCGGTGGTGCTCTCCTTTTAGGGCACATGATTTATTTGCTCCTGGGTCTTTAGTGCCTAGGCTAGTGCCTGGAACAGTTTGTGAACAATAAATACTTGTTGACTAAATGAAGGTTCAGTGGTAACCAACATCAGGACTTCACTGTGCCCACATGAATCCTTTATGCTCCCTGGCCTGCTACATTCACTATCCTCTAAATGCTCATTTGAACTTTCTCATCCATCCCATTGCCCACACTTTTGTCTCCACCTGAGACCACACTCCCTCCTCACCCACCTATTCATGCTTCAAAATCTCATTTTCCTGGGAAGCTTTCCTGCACTCACACTGATGGGGCTAGCCCCCACACAGCTGTGCCTCTCCACTCAGCATCCCTGGAAGGCCCTTCTGTGTTAGGACTTTTGTTTGTTTGCTGGTTTGCCCCCTGCATGTCCAAACAGCGCATCAGCTTCTTGGTGGCATAGACTGTGTGTTCCTCTCCTGAGCCTGCAGTGGTCTGCGTGGGAAATTGGTGGCACCGAGGCATGGCTGGGGCAGCTTGAGCCTGCCTCCCCAAACCTCCACCAGCCCATCCTCAAGCCACACCAAATAAACACACAGTCTAACAAAATCCATTGTATTGGCTATAATAACAGCCTCAATTTGTGAGCCCTGGGTGCTGCATCTGGCAGGGGAAGCGCTGTCTATGATTGATCGCTTACTCTGTTCAAGTTCCTCAGTGTGTGATGTCAGATCGCTCCAGACAGCAGTTATTGATCAAAGCCTCAGGAATAGGCTTGCTAGAAGGTCAGGGCTGGAAAAAGCAACATTCAAGTTACCAAATTTAGCCCAAGATAATCCATAAGCCTCCTGAAGTCAGAAACTTTGCCTCTGTCTTTTGTGTCCCTCCCGGTGCCACTAAGGCAAAACTGCTGGGGGGCTGGGGGGAGGGTGGGTCATGATCGCTACTAACCAGAGGTGTGCTTTAGTCCCTGTTCCTTGTTTCCTTCATCTTAAAATAGAAATAACCTGCATACCCCATGGGGTTGTCAAGATGAAATGAGATGAAGGTAAGCTAACTCTAGGGGTGGGTAGACTATGGGACTGCTCCTTGTCCAACCAGCATTACGCCTGGTGGTGAAGGGAATATGTTCCAGAGCCACACTGCCTGCTTAGTAGCATCATGGCTTTAACCTCACTGTACCTCAGCTTTTTCATCTGTAAAATGGGGCTAAAAAGAACTGCTGCCTTAGGGTCATGCTGATGATTTAGTGAATTAATACCAGCAAAGAGCTTTAGGTTTAGCTTCGAGGAATTGCTCCATGTCATGACAGGCTATTAGTCATTAGCCATACAAGTTTGTGAAAGTTAGCAAATTCCCTGGGTCTCTGTTGCCTTACCTGCAAAAGGAGGTGGTCTCGGATACATTCTATTGGGAGTCCTGGGTTTAATTTCCTATTGCTGCTATAACTAATTGTTGTTGTTTAGTTCCTAAGTCATGTTCTACTTTTTTGTGACCCCATAGACTGTAGCCCACCAGGCTCCTCTGTCCATGGAATTCTCCAGGCAAGAATATTGGAGTGGGTTGCCATTTCCTTCTCCAGGGGATCTTCCCAATGCAGGAACTGAACCCACATATCCTGCATTGGCAAGTGGATTCTTTACCACCAAGCCACCTGGGAAGCCTCACTAAAACTACCACGTGTTTCTTGGCACAAAACAACACGAATTTGTTTTCTTATAGTTCTCAAGGTTGAAGTCTGAAAGGAGTCTAATAGGACTAAGATTAAGATGTCCACAAGATTGCATATCTTCTTGGGGCTTTAGGAAAGGACAGTTTCTTTGCCTTGTCCAGCTTCTAGAAGATTCCTTGAGTCCATTTTCAGGTTATCTTTCTTAGTGTGAGGGACCACGACCTAAACCTTTCTACCAAATGTAGTGACTTGGCAATTGTGGGTCACACTGGGCTTTGCCGATCCAGACAAATCGCCGCTGGACATGAGTCCTCACCGATTTGTCTATATCCTAAGCTTCATTTTCTGAAGCATGGGGAAGGCAGACACCAAGATGAGGACCAAACCTGTGGAAGTTTTATTGACTCTTGCCAACTGGACATAATTCCCTAGAGTGACACACCCAGCACAAGAGAGCCATTTGTTTGAGAGACCTAGGACGGCTATTCTAACAGTTCTGTTTGGTCTTGACTTGTACAACTGCTAATTGCAACACAATTTTCTGCTCTTCACATCACTTACCGTAAATCAAATCAGGTAGCTGCCAGCTAGGCAAATTAGAGATGAGGGGAAACTCGGGGAGGCTGTTGGGGTGCTGTGGTCACACTCCCTCCTGTCACTCTCTTTCACCATGTGGCTCCTGCACGTCTGTGTCCACAACGAACTTGAATGTGGAGAATGTGATACAAAATGAAGCGCCCCCCACCCTTGCTTTTTGCAATTAGGATCAGATCTTTCCTCCTCATTAGTCCACCCATTTCCCAAACTTCTGCTGCATGAGTCAATGCTTTTCCAATGTACATAATTTACAACAGCAGATGAGGGGAACAGTGGACCAGAGGGGGCGGAAAGTACAATCAGGTCTAAGATGAGAGGCAGCTGAAAACTCTGCACTTCCTCATCTCTAGTGAATTGAAATACAAATTTTGCCAGTTTACTCTTTACCATCGTGGTGAGCCTTGGAGGTGGGGGTGAAACTGGAAATGGAAGCCTCGCCTCCATCTCTTGTTATCATTCTTTCTGGCAATGTTGCAGACCCCTGGCTCACACCATATGGTTCCCTTCCCTGACTCTTCGAGCTTTATCTTTTCTTTTATCAAGTACACACTCATAAATGCCTGGGAGTAAATGGTCTGTGGAGTGTTATTCTCCCAAGCGACATTTGCATTTGTGTGAAGTGTAGAATATCAATTTTTACTCTTCTCTGGGCTTTTGGTGCTATTAAATTTTCATAAGTTGCAGAATTTCATGGCAGAATCAGAGTCTGCTAGGAGCAATATGTTAAAAAGAATATGGAGAAAAGCATAATTATGTGATCCTTGCTGCTACCTTTTTCCTTCAACTCATTTTCAATAAATGGGAGCTAAGTGTTATGTTCAGGAGAAAGAGCACCAGCATTTCTAGTTCTGCATTAAAACTTTCCTGGGGAGAAACAGACCTTCAATTACTCAGTGGAGAATGGAAATTGCTAAGCCAAGGCACATTGTGCTCCTTTTAAAGAAAGCCATTGAGGAAAACTTGGTATTATTTTAAAATAAAAGCTTATTAAACACCAGGAGGAAATGACAGCACAGCACCTGATTTATTTCTCTCCTGTCACAAACATACCCAAAAGGGAAATAGGGTTTTGTGTTTTATTTTTTGGAAAATGGAAAGCGATTGAGAGCCAAGTTCTAGTATGGCTATCGGGCTGTCTATCTATCTGCACTGAGTACTTACCAAGAAACAGGCTTTGGGTTGCATGCTTTAAGTGGCTATGTTATTTTATTTATTTATTTATTTATTATATAAAATATAATATTATTATATTATTTTATTTATTTATTTATTTCCCCCTATATTCTTATTAATGAGTAGTTTTACTAATCCCATGTTATGGATAAATGAATGAAGGCTAAAGAGTAGTTACTCCAAATAGCAATTATCCGATACAGTATTTTACAGATATTAATTTCAGATCACTGTCACCATAATCCTGTACCCATTTCACAGATGGTGAAACTGGGCAGAGAGAAGTTTAATAATTTGCAGGGCTCACACAGCAGCAGGTGACTGAGATGAGATTTGAATTCAGGTAGCCTGGCTCTGTGCCTAACCACAAGCTATATTAACTCAAATTAAGCAATTAAAAAAAAATGCAGTGTAACTATACACTATGCTCTATATAGTCAGTGCTTCTTAAATTTGGCAATACCATTCTGTGTTTGAAAGATGTCCCATGTAGCCTTGGCAAAGGCAATTCCTGAATGATAATGAATTAGAACATCTGACAGCTATTAGAGAATTGTCCTAGACAACCTCACATTCAAAAGCCTCACTTTAGAGACAATGAAACCGAGGCTCAGAGAGGACTGGGGACGTATCCAAGTTTGCACAGCAGGTTGATGGATTTGGGCCAAGTCTTAACGCACCTCACCCCCAATCTCAGTTCAGTGTTCTTTCCACTGCTGCTGAGGTCAGATTTCACAGGAGTTTTTAGAGCTAGGACATTTTTGGAGGCTGGTTTTTGTGGAGAAGAGACAGACCAATTGTGAGTTGGATGATGAAAGAGCACGCCGTGCCTGCATTCTATCTGCTCTCTTGCTGGCAGACACAGCCCATCCCTTGCCCTCTCCCCGCCCCCCTTCCTCGCTCTCAAACTACTTCTCTGCAGCACTTCCTGTCTCAGTGAGCAGCCCCACCTTCCAGCCATTGCCCCCATCAGAGGCGCAGGTGATCCTCCTAGTGTCCTAAGCCTCCTGCCCACATTCAAACCAACGGCTGATCCCAGGGAATCCACCTCCTTGTCCCCTCCCAGATCTTCCCTCTAGCTGTGCTCACAGCCACCATCCTGGCCCAGACCATCATCCTGTCACATAAGCTGGCTTGACACCCCCTCATCAGTGTCTTCCTGTTCCACTTTTGCCACCCACCCCAATCCACATGCTCACTAAAGCCAGAGTCAACTTCTGAAAATGAAGGTCTGACCATATACAGCCACCACATAAGCTCCTTTAGTAATGTACTTTCTCTCAGGATAAAATCCACTTTCCTTACTTATTTCCACACCAACTTACTTCCACACTAACTACTCCCACAGCAGTGAAGAATGGATGTGTAATGAAGATGTTAAACCAATGGAGTTGATGATTGATTTACTGGAAGAGAGAAAGAAAGGAGCCATTCAGGAGGTAACATCCAGGGTCCAATTTGAAGCACTCACCACTTGGGAACACAAGAGAGAAAGTACCCATGCACTGAGTTTAAGCTTCAGAAGGCAGAGACTCAGACAACGCCCAAAGAAACATATACAAGAAAAACTGTGAGGGATGCTGGGTGTGAGCTTGTTAATTGAGCTATGCAGTGTCTGTCCCAAGAGCCCTTGACATTTACAAACACCGCGAGGTCTTGTGGAAGAGACTTGTTTTCTTCTGTGATCAAGGGCCCAGATACTTTAAGTTGGAAAATAATTTATTATGCAAGTGGTGCCTGAGTGACGTCAGTGGAGCTGAGTTGCCTTTACGTGGACAAGAACAAGGTCCATTTTCCCCTCTGACTCCATCAGCCCAAGCAGCCTCGATTTAGGCAGAAGAAAAATGTTAGAGCAGTGATCTCTGTGACTTTTGTGGTGGCTTCCTCTGGGGAGACTCAAGATGCAGATACTTCCTCATTATATTTAGTTTTAGAAAATTCAACTCTTCTTTGATCTTAATGTCATTGGATATGGATCCTTCCCAGACTTGTCACATGACGGGGTGGGGGGTGAAAGAGTCCATGATTCAAGAGCAGCTTCTCTGCTTTTACCTTAAGAAACCAGAGTCAGAATCTTCTAGAATCCTAGAGCTGGAGCAATCTCAGTAATCACTGCCCCACTCTTTCAATTCACGGAAGAGGCAGAGACTCAAAGGGGACAGATGTCAGTGGCAAAAAACCACTTGGTTCTTGAGGCTATATTCATATTCAGCTGTTCTGCTTCATGGGTCAGGGCTCTTCCCACATCCACAAGCCATTACAAAGACATTTTGGGATATCTGGGGTTTTCAGAAATGTTTTAAATATTGTATTTTATGTGATATCAAGGACTATATTTTTAAATTATGCTACAAAACTAGATTTGTAAAGTTTCATACATGTTGTTCCCAAAGGGATATTTATCTAACTGGAGTAATATGTATTTTTATGTATCTTTAGGCTGGAGTGGGGAGAGATTAAAAGGAGATAAAGAAAAAAAAGGGTCAGGGAATCTTCTCTCTCTAAAGTTTCTGGTTCCTAAACTTGTGGGAATCTATCTAGCCTGCTTGAGGGAAGCCTGCCAAGGAGCCTGGGGGGTCTCTTCCTTACCAGGTTCATCTAATTCGGATTTTCCAATATTGCTTTTATGTTTTGTTTTTCTGGCTGTGAGGCACATGGGATCTTTGTTCCTTGACCAGGGCTCAAAGCTGCACCCCCTGCATTGGGAGGTGAAGTCTTATCCACTGGAGACCACCAGGGAAGCCCCTAATTTGGATTTTAAATCTGTGTTAGGTACTGGGAACACAAAGATGCATAATAAGTGGCTTTGGCCTGGAGACCTTAAAATTCAGCCTGGACTGTAGACGGATGCACAAAGAACTCTGTTACCAAATCCGATGTCACTGGGGTTAGAGCAGCAGCATCAGGTCAGCTGGGAACTGGGATGTCTGAGAACCGGATCTGAAGAGGAAGTGGAAGAGGAAATCCAAGGCAGTTGAGCGATGCCTTGAAAGACGGGCCATATCAAGTGGTAAAGAGGACTGAGAATAAAGGCAACACAGGCTGAAGACTCACAGGAGCAAAGTCTGTGGGAGGAAATGACAAGGAACTTGAGAATGAGGTGAAAGGAGGAGGGGAGGAGGGAGCGGACAGCGTGGCCCGAAAAGGCAGGGAAGGACAAGCCTTCTAGTCATGGGCAGGACGGTGAATTTGTTCTGGCCTCCGAGGGACTCCCTCACCAACTGGCTGATCAGCGCCCTCGCCCTCGGGAGCCCTCAGTTCTCAGGCTTCCTCCCTCCGCCGCAGCTGGCCCTACGAGGAAGTAGCCAAGATGCTCGCTTAGACCACAGGGTGCTGCCATGTGAGGGAGTCGCAGGAAGGCGATGCTCCAGACACCAGCAGCTGCCCACTTGGAGCCTCAGAGAGTGGGGGGCACCTCTGGTGGATCCATCTTGTTCCTGCATGTGGTGCTGAGGTTTGGAGCTGGAGAGGCCCAGGAGAAGATGTCTCTAGAAACTACTCACACTACCTAAGCAAAATCTCAACAGAAAGATAGATGCAAATCAGAGAGAAGCATGTTCAAGTACAGAGGAAGAAAAACTAGCAAGGAAATGAAACATGTAGATTATCCAGCCAGGACATACTCAAAAGTGAAATACACTTAAACTACAAAAAGATAAGCATCTACTGAGTGCTTGCTATGTACCACAACTGTGCTAAATGTTTGGGGGGCATTATCCCCCATACAGGGGGTAAGCCAAAATCTAACCAGGATGTTGCTAGGTGACAGTAAAATCTGAACCAAGTGAGTGAGTTAGTTGACTGATACTAATGGTTAGTGTCACTGAGTTAAGATAACCAATGCATTCTGGCTTGCCAGAGACTTTTCCAGGTGAAGCACTGAAAGCTGTACATTCTGGGAAGTCCTCCAGTCCTGAGGAAAGCAAGATGGTTGGCCATGCTCTGGCAGGTGACAATGGCCCAGAGCTTCTCTCTCCTCTCTTTAGAGGTTTATCTCTACAAAGCACCAGACATCTATCTCACTGGGGCCCCTTCTCTCCTGGACAGTGCTGGATGAATGTTAGCCAACCCCAATTGTTCAGAGTTCTTCCTGACTCTCCCGTGCTTCCGTCCTGTATCTAACACCGCAGGTTCATCGTGAGATGCTGAAGCAGAACTGTAGACTGTCTTCTCCCCTGCAAGGCACCTTCCCGCTCTATAGGGTGGAAACCTACAAGTATCCCGCATCGAGAGATCCTCACATGACTTAGAGTGGGCAAAGCCAGTGCCCTGATGTGAGTCTTAAAGGAGAAAGTGGGCAAAGCAAGCTGTTCGCCTTGTGGAGGGAGTGTAGACCTTTGGGCCGGTGCAATGGCTTTAATTCTGCTAAAACCAGTGGGGGCAGGGCAGGTTGAAACTCAAGCTCCCTGATCGTGGCAGAGGCATGGTCTAGGACCCTGCTGCCTACAGCTCCCAGTTCTTTTGAGAAGTTCAGGCTAGATTGTGTACCTTCAGCCCCTTGGTGATTTTATGAGCTATCATAACTCTCCTTTAGCATAAATTAGCCAGAAGATCCTGTAATTTTCAAAGGAACACAGACTGATACAGACTAAGATGCCATCACCAACAGCTTAATATTTGTTTTCTGGACACTGCTCTGGAAAGAATTCTGAGGTCTCGGCCAGGCTCAGTGAGCAAGGCTGGGCTGATGGACTGGGGGTCCCTGTCATGATACCAGAGGGGGGACAACTGCAGTTTGGTCACCTGTGGTTAAGACTACTGACAAAACCAGGTCTTTTTTCTTTTGTTTTACACCCACATGGTCATTTTAAAGGTATCTTCTGCTAAGGTGTTGATTTTTTTAGTTTAACTCTGGAGATTAGAAATTTTAGCCAGATTTCTTTAACCTTAATTTTAGAAGTATAAGCTACAATTGTCTTTAATAAGCCACAATTGTCTTTAATAAGCTACAAGGGTTGAACACTTGTTGACATAAGTTCTTAATGAATGTAAATACTCCGTTGCAAATCTCTTGCTCAGCAAAAATAAAGAAGATGAAAGACTATTTACATTCTAGAGGGTATTATGTATTCACCATATAGATCTATATATATATATTACAGTATGTATATATTACATTTAAGGAGTATCATAGAATGGCTCAAGAGAAGGAATGAAAATCTTACTCAAATTTAAATCTCTATTTCTCATAACCATTTACTATTTTCTTTACAATTCAGTAGTTTCGAATAAAACTTTTCTTAATCCTGTATAGAGGTTGTAATACTTGCTTCAAAGAGGAAATTGTATCTGCTCCCTTGGCCATAAAGTGAAAGCGTTTTCTTGCTCAGTTTAACTCTTTTGCGACCCCATGGACTATAGCCCTCCAGGCTCCTCTGTCCGTGGGATTCTCCAGACGAGAATACTGGAGTGGGGCAGCTGTGAGTGTGGCCAGGGGTGGAGGCTTCGGCTGTGGGAGGTGGTGACACAGAGGTGATGCCACGACCACCAAGTTGAGCAGAGAGCTGTGACAGCATTGTTGGTGGGGTTCTGCCCTTGGTTTACTGGGTGGGGGCCGGGTGCTGCTGGCCCCCCTTCTAAAGTACAGTGTAAAAGGGACATCGTGTATATGCAGTGTTTGTCTGGCTGTTTTTATTTTTAAATTTTTTGTGTGTCTGTTTTTCTTTGCAGTTATTAAATCTGTATGCACAGAATCTTAAACCTCAGTCACACGTATATCCACTGATGGGCATTATTACCGTGTCGTGTAAAGGGTCGGTTGTGTTACGCAACACTCAGAATGCTGTGTTTAGCCTTGTTTTTCCAGAGTTATGTTTTTTTCAGCCATTTTTTCAAGGGAAACTAAATGATTTAGTTGGAGCAGAAAAAAAAACCAGAATACTGGAGTGGGTAGCCATTCCATTCTCCAAGGGATCGAACCCAAGTCTCCCACATTGCAGGCAGATTCTTTACCCTCTGAGCCATCAGGGAAGCCCATAGAATATGACTACTAAAGGAAACTGGATCTTCTCACTTCAACTATAAATGAAGTTATCAGCCTTGCATTATATTCTGTCCCACTGTAGACACTGTTCTCCTGTTAGACAGTGAGCACTCTGGCTGACTCTTCTTGTGTCTGTTCAGTTCAATAACTCAGTGATGTCTGACTCTTTGTGACCCCATGGACTGCAACACACCAGGCTTCCCTTCCATTGCCAACTCCCAGAGCCTGCCCAAACTCACATTCATCAAGTCGGTGATGCCATCCAACCATCTCATCCTCTGTTGTCCCCTTCTCCTGTCTTCAATATTTCTCAGCATCAAAGTCTTTCCCAATGAGTCAGTTCTTTATATCAGGTGGCCAAAGTATTGGAGCTTCAGCTTCAGCATCAGTCCTTGCAATGAATATTCAGGACTGATTTGCTTTAGGATTGACTGGTTGGATCTCTTTGAAGTCCAAGGGACTCTCAAGAGTCTTCTCCATCACCACCATTCAAAAGCATCAATTTTTCGGCACTCAGCTTTCTTTATGGTCTGTACATGACCACTGGAAAAACCATAGCATTGACAAGACAGACCTTTGTCAGCAAAGTAATGTCTCTGCTTTTTAATATGCTGTTTAGGTTTGTCATAGCTTTTCTTCCAAGGAGCAAGTGTCTTTTAATTTCATGACTGCAGTCTCCATCTGCAGTGATTTTGGAGCCCAAGAAAAGAAAGTCTGTCACTGTTTCCATTCTTTCCCTATCTTGTGTCTGTAGAGAGCAGTAATCAAGCCACTTGGATGTAGTCTAATCACAATACACAGCATGATTTCTCTGATGGTTCTTAAGGGTTTGGGGTTCCTCCTTGGTTCTCGCTTGTATCCCCTCCACCTGAAAAGGCTTGTCTCTTGTCGGGGAATTTTCTCTCCCAGGGAGATTTGTACTCTGACTCGGAGGACCCAGAGATGAGGCTGGAATAAGGGTGTTACCGGTTGTGCAGCTGCTAGCATCACATCACCTGGCCTTTGCCTGTTCTGACCCTGGACTCTGGCCCAGATGGAACTCCTGTACAACCAACCTGGGGCACAGAACCAGAAAAAGAATTTTTGGAGTTGAAAAGGCCTGGAGACAAATTTCAGTCTTTTTCTCATTTCTGCAAGAGCAGGTGTCCTCCTTCAGAGTCTCGGTTGCAAGCAATAGAAATCCACTATAAACACAATCTGAGTTTGGTGTGTTTTTTTTTTTAAGTGAGGGGAGAGGATTTATAATAAGATGATACAGCAAATGCTTTGAGCAGGTGTCTGAAGAGAGGACCGCCACCAGGAACCTGGGCAGCCGTCAGTCAGACACTGCCTGGCCTTCGCTTGCTCTCAGGAGTCATGAACTCTCTCCCTGGGCTTCTGAGTGCTCATCTACCCTCCTGGCCTCATGCGCAGCGAGTGGGCCAGGAGTCAAACCAGAGGACTGAACCCCGACTGCACCCTTTCAAGCCATGTGACCTTGGATAAGCTACTAAACCACTTGAGACTGAAGTGTCTCGACCCTGGCTGAGAACAACGACAGCACCGACCCTGCACGGTTGTGGTGAGGATCAGATGAGCTCAGCCGTGTGAAAACAGTGCCAGTGTCTCATATTTATTAGCTATTAATCTGGTACATCCTCTGTTTTCTTTCTGTGGATTGGTTTTCTCCACTTCACTGGGCCCATGTCCAAGCTCAAGTCCACTCCATCCCTGGCCAGGCCAACAGCCAGATGTCATAGGAGCCTATCAGTCCCCAGACCAAAGTCTCAGGAGAAAGAATCTCCCTGGCTGGACTGTGGTCATGGAGACAGTGCAACTCAGCTGTGGAAGGTGGCATTGTGTGTGTGTGTGTGTGTGTGTGCACGTGCATGCACACTCAGGGGTGGATGGATGGGATTGGAGGGGTGTAGTTCTCAAAGAAAGAAAGGGTCTCTTCATGGGCCAGTTAATCCTCTCCAAAGGATTAGCCCAGAAAACCTGCATTTTGTAAGCTTCTGTGATGACTTTGATACTGCTGGAGCCCATGCCAGATACCTCACATCCTTTCACCATATCTGTGTGTTGTCCACCCTGCCCAAGGCTTCTGTGTGCCTTGGCTCCTAAATGCTCACAAGTGTAAAGAACCAAGAGGGGCTGGGAGTTCTCTCTTTCTCCAGGGTGGTCCATAAACAGGAAGTGTCAACTGCTGGTGAGGGAGTCTGAAAGCCCAGCCACCTTGCCTTGGAGTGGGGACACACCCTGAGGCGTAATTCACCCCCCTGAGCTACCCTGGGGGGTCAGGCTGAGAAGGGGACTTGGCCTGAGAGGGTCCTTTTCTTGGGTTCTTCCTCTTCTCTGTCTGTCATCCCGAGCTTCCTGGCTTCCCTGGGAACATCTCCTTAATAAATCACTTACACATGAATCCTGCTCTCAGGGCCTGTTTCTGGAGCTCAATTTAAAACAATCCCATGGATCAAAAAATGAGTCTGAACTCACTTGTGAGCCATTAATGGATCTAACTGGTGTCCACAGGAAATGCGTCCTCTGCATCCTCCGAGGTTTGGTTTCGTTTCTCACCCTTGCATTCTTCAGTGGGTCCCACTCACTGAGAGAGGCTGCTGGGGAGCCCAACCTCTCTGCCTTCAGAAAATGATCTTCTTTCAAAGAAAACAAGGAGGACAGCCACACCACTCCTTAAAAAAAAAGAAAGAAAGAAAAGGAGGTTGGTCTGGTATGTGACCTGATCTTCTTTGCTGGCCCCCTTCCCTCGCCAGCTGGGAGAGCAGTTTTAACTTTCAGAAAAATAGACTCTTCCTGCCAAGTCCAGCTGCCTGTCTGAAAGCTAAACATGGGGAGGCCGGCAACTGGAGGCAGGATAAGAGATGACATTTCTAGGACAAGCTGCCACCTTAGCTGATTCTCACAAAATAATACTCCTGATGCCTGTTGTGGGGGTGGCTATTGCTGGTTAGGAAGACAGGCAGTGTGAGTGGATTTCAATGAGAAGTGATCTTAGGCGAAGAGATCACACAGGGCTGGCTGTGTCCTTGAAGCCAACCAAGGCACTCCTTTGGGCCAGTCTCAATGTCAGGCAGATGAGACAGTCCCTGGTGTGGCAGAATTGGGCTGTCTCTTCTGCCTAACTTCACTTCAAAATATTCTGGTCACCTCAGCTTGGCACTGAAGACTAAAATCCCTATTCACCTCTTTGGGTGAAGCCTGTCTGTGGTTGAAATGTAAACCTTTTCAGAGAGAGAATACATTTCCCTGTTGCATTTACCAGGACTTTTGGGGTTGCAAGTGACAGAAATCTGACTTGAAATGACATAAACATAAAGTAGAGTTTAATTGACTCAGGAATCTACCCTGATTACAGAGCCAATTAAACCAAGCTTTAGAGGGCTTTCCTAGTGGCTCAGGGGTAAAGAATCCACTTGCCAATGCCGGGGATGCGGGTTTGATCCCTGGGTTGAGAAGATCCCCTGGAGAAGGAAATGACAACCCACTCTGGTATTCTCGCCTGAGAAAACCCATGGACAGAGGAGCCTGGCAGGTCTCAAAAGAGCCAGACACGATTCAGGGACTAAACAACAATCAGGGTAGACTGTAAGCACAGAGGAGCCAGATGCCAAAATAACATCATCAGAAATCTTTTTTTCTATTTGTCAGCTTTGCTTTCCTCTGTGTTGGCTTCATTCTCAGATGGCCTCAGTAGCTCCCTCCTACTCTATTAGCAACCCCTGTCACCCCAGCCCAAATTTCAGGACTGCTCCTCATTGGCTTAAAGTGAGTCATGTAATCCCCGAGAACCAACTGCTGTAACTCTGACGGATAAGCCTTAGCCATGTGCCGATGGCTGGGGTGGGGAAGAGGGTTCAGCCCCACTCAGAGTAGGAGAAGGTGGTTCAGTAAACTTCAGTAAACTTGATCTTACCAAGAAAACAAGAAATGGGTAATACAAAGACAAAAGCAACACCATCTACCATACTTATGATCAGTTTTCATACTTCTGAGCATAATAACAAGCAGGGAGCAGCTCCCTACAGGGTGAGACAGGGCAGGGGCTGTGAAGACAAGTCTAGAGTAAAGGGCAGCATGGTGGGAAACCAGACAGGCATGCGGGGCACACTTTAGGGCTCCTTGAGGACACACGGGACAACCAGGGGCTCTGAGATTTTAACGGTACACTCTTAAAGGCTGAGGAAATGTCAAGACCACACAGAAAGTAGCAGTGGAAATGCAGGTAGCTTGACAGGTAAATGGGCAGGCGGCCAGCACTGTAGCTCACAATTCATACCAATAGGCTTCCCCTGAGGAACATGCTCCCCTTTATTTGCTAAAGATGATATGACTGTGGATGACGTGAATACATAATTGATTGTCTAAACATGGACCTTTTAGAAGGAAGAGGGCACTCTTAATAATTACACCAGAAAGACTGTAATAAATTAAGACTGGCTCGGGAGAACTAGGGCACAGGGTCACCCTAACTGGAGCTACTAACGGTAGAGCTTGGCTTTATTCTAATAGTGATGATGGATATGCATGCATTCATCCACAGCCCCTCAGCGCCCCCATCGCTCTGTTATGGGTTGCAGGATAACCAGTGGGGGATGCATCCACTGGCCTTCATCTTCGTAGCCCTGTTCTCTACCCAACCAGACACACCGTACAGTGAGAGGATAAAAGACACAGTTTAAATAATTGAAATTAAAATTAAACCAGCAATTAACCAAGCAAGGCAGTATGTCAGACTGGTTAATGGATTTCACTTTGAGGTTTAGATCTCAGTTGTGTGGCTTAGGCAAGGTTCTGGGGGGCTCGATTCCTGATCTGTAAAATGGAGACAAGGGCACACGCTGAGCTTCTCTTTGTTTTCTGGGGCGGCACTAATCTTTCTGTGGATTATTTAATTTGGTTATCATCACAAACTTACAAGGCGGGTACTATTGTTATCTCCATTTGGCAGACCAAGGCGCTGAAGCCCAGGGAGCTTAAGAACTTACTCCAGGTCACACAATTAATAAATATGTATCTGGTGGTGGTTAGGGTGATTAAATGAGACAAAGCTTATTAAAAACTTAGCATATTGATTGAATGCCAAGAGAAAGCCCTGGATACATGTTAGCCCTTCATGATGATAATTTAATATTTCAGTATTATTGTTATCTTACGTTTGTAATTTGGAAGGCACTAATCTGGATCATATTTCTAACCAGCCATATCCTAAGAGGACATTATTGTTGATGCGAACCATCTCTGAGAGACCCAAGAATCTGAAACATCCAGGCACTTCGTGCTGCAGCTGGGAAAAGAAAATATTCGCATGTATCCTTAAACCCAGACAGTTATTTAAAAAAATAAAGCAAGTATCCTCGGTGGACAGAAGGCAGCAGATTGGGGTGGGGAGGGAGAGACAATAGTTGTTTAATCATCTGTCCCATACCTCCTAAAAGGAGGCTTGTGTGCTAGGAATGCATAATCAGGCAACACAGGCCATTCTGCCCCCAAGAGCTGCTCACTGTCTCCAGAGAAGCCATTAGCATTGCAAAGGACCTGTTTAACAGGCACCCAGGGAGAACCTTACATATTTGTCTCCAATCCTTGCAAAGGTCCTGTGGCCAGATGAGATCATCTGAGCCATCTCCCTCAACCCTGAATCATGCCCAGGCAGAGGGCAGAGGAGAAACACTCAGCCACTGAGAGATGCCACCGGCCTGTCATCCATCTACCAGAGAAGCAACGCCTAGGGGGTTAGGACCAGGGCTTCATACACAGGAACACTCCTGTTCAAGTTTCTGGATCAAACAGATGGTGTGACCTTGGGCAAGTTAGTTAACTAGCTCTTTGAGCCTTGGTTTCCAAGTTGGTAAAACAGGGATAATAGAACCTTCCTCATATCTTGAAAGAAACAATGTATTTAAATTGCTATGTTGTACATCTGAACCTAATGTAATATTGTAAGTTATTGATAGTATACCTCAGTCAAAGAAAAAGCAATGTATATTGTATGCTTAGCAGAGTGCCTGACACCTAGTAGAGTTTCATAAAGGTTAACTATTGTTAATATTAAGTATTCATTGAAAACATTACTGTGTTAGGAAGTGTGAAGACAGAAATAAAAAGACTGTGACCTCTACAGCTTATGGACACAAACGGGGAGACAAGACTAACCACATAGGGACTTCCTTGGTGGGCCAGTGGTTAAGAATTCACCTTGCAATGCAGGGGACGTGGGTTTGATCCCTTGTCAGGGAACTAAGATCCCGCAGACTGCAGAGCAATGAAGACAGAGCACTGCAACTACTGAAGCCTGTGCACCCCAGAGCCCCCGTGACAACTACAGAGCCGCAACAGGAAATTCCACGTGATTCAATGAGGATCCTGCATGCTGCAGCTAAGACCCGAGAAAGCCAAATAAATTGAAAAAAAAAAAAAGACTAGCTACATAAAATGATTGGCCATCCAGTGGGTGCTCAATTGTGTGGTGTGACAGGGGTTCAGAGAAGAAAGAGATGGGTGCAGAAAGGTGTAGGCTGGACATACCTAGGAGGTAAGTGATGAGGACGGTTGGAGTCTTGACACATGCAAAGAAAGAAAAAGCTCAATGGAAGCTAGAATGGGCCTGGAAGAGAGGCATGCCGAGTAAACAGGCAGGTGGCACCCCAGAAGGAAACAGGATCTGCTGTCCCCTCACCTGACCCACCCCAGCTGAGAGCCAGAATCTAGTCTCAATGGTGAGGCTGATCCCTCACAGGAGTCACATATCCACCACCCACCACTCAAGGGTTCAGATCATGCACCTCTAAGAACCAGCATACTCTGGGATGCCAGCCAAGTATAGGTTTCTCTACAGCAACATTGCATACAGATGACATTGCAAATTTCTGATATGAATCACTCCTTCATTTCCAATTGATGAAATTGATGAAAACTCTTAAGTGTGATGATAAGATTGAACTGTTTGGGCTTTCACTGTTTTCTGGCTTTCCAGTTCCTATCTCCTCTGTGTCTGAAGTTATTCTACTGGGGGCTAGATTCAGGTAATTGTTAAAACTATCTAGTCACTCGTCAAAGAAAATTCTTTGTTTTAGCATTGCATTGTAAGGTCAGAGTATTTTGCAATTATATTCCTAAAGAGTTCTTGCTTTCTCTAATCAGCTTAGGCTGAATTTTATCTGGGAAGGATTTTTTCCTTTATTTGCCCAGTTTTGCAGCACTTCTTAATCAGAGCACTCTGTCTCCCATTTGCCTCTTTTCTCTCCTAGTCAGTGATGGGAGATGAGAATGAGTCTTGGTATTTTGTCCTCTTGATGAGAAAAGTAAATTCCAGATGCGATTCAAGCTCCAAATGGTCGTCTTTTGGGGCAGGAACCCAAGTGCCATGTTTCCTGACTGATGATGTTGAATAATAAGCTCTCTGGCTTCACAAATACTTTATAAAAAGTATACAGTAATACCCTAATATTAATGATAATTATTACTGGACATGTGTCATTTTCAGGATTCACTGTAAGTTCCACAGAGTTGCACTTGAGTTCCTGGGCACTTAAGTTGGTAGGGTCAGGATAGCTGGGACCCAGTGTTGGAATAAATGCTGTGGTCACCGTGTCCCAAATGTCTAGCTGAACTTTGTACTTAATATTTGTCTACCCAGAGGGTAGACAACCCCCTCCAGTATTCCTGCCTGGAGAATCCCCATGGACAGAGGAGCCTGGCAGGCTACAGTCCATAGTGTTGCAAAGGGTCAGACGCGACTGAGCATGAACATATGCACCCAGAGGGAAATAGAAGGTTTGTTCCTGGCCCATGAAGCCATTGACATTTTAATTTTTTTCCCCAGGGAAATATTAGCCTGAGGATCTGGAACCATTGCCTCATATCCTGGCTTTATAAGAATTTTGCTTGACCTATTTTTTGTGAATGCAAATTAACCCTGGTTCTAGAATTTTTTCATGCAAAAGTGATAAATGAATGTTTTTAATTGCTGCATAGTTTCCATTCGCCTCAGTCAATTATAGCTACTCAGATGATCAGCTCTGGAAATGCTGATTTGGTCCTTTTTTTTTTTTTAACCCCCACACAGGGCTCTTAGCTCCCTGAGCAGGGATCAAACCTGTGCTCCCCTGCAATGGAAGCACAGAGTCCTAACCACTGGACCTCCAGGGAATTCCCTGTAAATGAGTTTTAATGGATACAAGGGCTTCACAGCTCCAGCTTGTTTAGGTCCACGTCTCTGAAAGGAAAGGTTCCCTTCTTTCTTCTTTTAGCTGGATTATTGGGCAGATCCATCATTCTTTATCAGATTATCAGTTACACATGATGCCCTTTCAGCAGGACAGTGTTTCAGTTGTGTGATAGTTGTGATGACACAAAACAGTACAATCCTCCTATCTTGGTGTTTAATTTTGTAAATGGAAGATTAAAACATCCTCCCAAAGACTGAGGCTGAGGAGGACACTAAGAATCTAATCCTTACAAGATGAGATTGCAAAGTTAAAAGAATCTACTCTGGGGTGTGCCCATTAAGGAGGAAATGGCTCAGACACAAAGTTCTTTCTTGTGCCTGCTTGGCCCAAAGATGCACAATTTGAAAAGAACGCTGGACAGGAATGGGTGGGGGAAGATGTCAAAGGACAAGAAGAAACACTGTATTAACCACTAAAGCAAAGCTTGAACTCTTCTGTTGGCAAGTTAGGACCCTATGCCTTCCTTCTTAAAACTTGAGACCGCTTTTTCCAAAAATAAACATTTGTCCCTGGATAAACAGGGACAGTTCCCTGGCGGCTCAGTGGTAAAGAATCCACCTGTAAGGCAGGAAACACAGGTTTGATCTCTGGGTTGGGAAGATCCCCGGGAGAAGGAAAGGGTAACCCACTCCAGCATTCTTGCCTGGGAAATCCCATGAACAGAGGAGCCTGGCGGGCTACAGTCCAAGGGGTGGCAAGAGTCAGACACGATTTAGCCACTAAACAGCAACAACCCTTAGTACACGGTGGGTTTGATCCAAGATCTAAGAGCAGCGGTCCCCAACCTTTGGGCACCAGGGCCTGGTTTCATGGGAAATGATTCTTCCCCAGACTAGGGCTGGGGCGGGGTGGGGGTGGGGTTGATGGTTCCGGGGATGATTTAAGCTCATTACATTTATTGTGCACATTATTTCTATTATTATTATATTGTGATATATAATGATAATTACACAACTCACCATAATGCAGAATAAGTGGGCGCCCTGCGTTTGTTTTCCTGCAACTAGAGAGTCCCACCTGGAGGCAATGGGGAGCGGCTGTAATAACCGACAAAGCTTCCCTTCCTGGCCCACCGCGGGCCTTCTGCCGTCCCTTCCTGACAGGACAGGGACCTGTGTGGGTCCATGGCCCGGGGGTTGGGGACCATGGTCTAAGAGGACCGGCTAAGAGGGCCCACCCTGCCCTGGACGCGGCGCGGGGAGGCCCATCGGCTCAGCCAGCAGGTCTGCAGGTCCCGCAGCGGTGAAGGCCGGGGCTGACTGCACCTCGATGCCCTTGAGGAATAACTAACTGAGTGAATATTTCAGACCCGAGGAAACGCACTACCTGGGAACAGGAGGCGTGGTCCTCGGTCAGTTTCTGCGGGTGGAAAAGGATCCCCTCACTGGTGGGTGAAGGATGCAGGGGGTTTAACCCGTCTCCCCCCTAAACAGAAGCCTGGAATTGTGTCCCCCCACCGCCCAGGGGCCTTCCTGTAAGGATCTGATGCCTCAGGTGTTTTCCCACCACACAGGGCGACGCCGTGTTTCGCGCACAACTTTGCCTCCGGCTCCGCCGTTCCCGGACTTCAGCCAGCGCTGGGGTCGTACCTTCAGTCCGCCAGCCGGTGGCGCGGAGGCCGGGCGACAGGTGCCCGGTGCCCAGCGGGGAGGCCGGGGACGTCGAGGGCGAGCTGCCGAGGGACGGCCGAACCCCTCTCTTCCCACAAACACCAGAGGAAGAGGATTCTTGAAAGAGTGACAACTTGAGGTACTCTGAAGCCCCCTCGGAGCCCGCGACGTGCAGGACTCAGGCCGCATCCCGAAACCGGCCGCAGAGAGCGGTCTCGCGCGCCGCGGGGTTTGGACGCGCTCCTCTTCCGCCACCTATCGGTGACCGCGGCTCATTGCAGTTTCCAAAGCTAACCTCGACTCCCCTATGAAGAGGACCGATGCAGGATGAGGACCAAGCTAGGAAAACTGGAACCATTCAAGGCACATTTTTCTGCCTTCGGATTAATACAGATTTAATGGCACCCCACTCCAGTACTCTTGCCTGGAAAATCCCATGGACGGAGGAGCCTGGTAGGCTGCAGTCCATGGGGTCGCGAAGAGTCAGACATGACTGAGCGACTTCACTTTCACTTTTATGCATTGGAGAAGGAAATGGCAACCCACTCCAGTGTTCTTGCCTGGAGAATCCCAGGGATGGGGTCGCACAGAGTCGGACACGACTGAGTCGGACACGACTGAAGTGATTTAGCAGTATTGAGTCCTCAGGAGGAAATACATATTCTTAAAATCTAGATGGTCCATGGTACTGGGTAAATTAACTCTGATTTTCAGCTACCAAAATAATCATATATAGGGGTAAGAGGTAGGCAGAGTTTTATCTTCTTTCTTACAATTAGGTTAATGCTTTAGAATACATATGTGTATTACGTGTTCTTTGTTGTTGCTGTTTTTCAGAAAAAAATGAAGGGATGTTAGAAAGAGAAATAGTATAATAATACTTGCAAGCAAGAAAGTGTGTAATGTGTGCAGAATTAACGTTAGAGAGGTCCGTGGGGAACGAACTAGTGCAAGCATAGCATGAGAGATTGTCCATGTGTTGTAGGGGTCTGTTCCTTAGCTTGCAGATTGATGAGGTGCTACCAAAAGCCAAACTGTTCATATCCTTCAAGTCAGTAATCCAACTTCAAGAATTCTGCCCCAAGAGAAGAATCCAAAAATGTGAAAAAAGTAAAATGGATGAGAGTCTTCATAAGATTAGATAATGTTCAGCAAGAGAAGAGTTAGTTCTTGTTCATTCAGAATATGGAATATTGCAGACATTAAAATTATTTTAACACATAGCAAAATAAAAAATGTATACCCAAGAAAATAGAAATATTGAATAAAACTGGGAAAAATATTTAAAGTAGTAGAACTGAGTTAGAGGGTGGATTTAGAGTCTACCATACTATGTATACTAATGTTTGTTTTCCTAATTACATGATAATACAGGAATGGTTTCTTGTTAATACATTTAAACTATACAAAAGTATATAATCAAGAAATGAAGGATCCTGTTACCTGTCTTCTCCTAGCTTGTCTGCTCTCTGTAATAGACTGATGTAAAGCTCTCCAAATCTTCGTTAGAGTCACACACACACACACACACACACACACGTATTCATGTACACATTACTATATGTAGTAGGGGTTTTTTTTAGAAAATTTTTTTTGGCCACGTGACTTGTGGGATCTTTGATCCCTGACCAGGGATCAAACCTGTACCCCCTGCAGTGAAGCGCGGAGTTCTAACCCCTGGACAACCAGAGAATTCCCTGTAGTGCTATTTTAACATAAAACTCATAATATTGTATTCTTTGCAAGTTGATTCTTTTAAAAATCTGTATCATAAGTCTTTCTGAATCAATAATATATCTTTACCTCATTGTTTTTAACCAGTATTAGTATGATTTACTCTGATACATTTAATTATGTCACAATTGATAGATACTTGTTTCTTCTCATTTTTAAAATGTTAAATAATTTTGCAAATAAGGCCGCTTGTAAACTTATCCTGATACACCTTATTAATGAATTTAAGCTTCTAATTCATTCATTGGCCACTTGTATATCCTTGGAAAATTTCCTATTCATATTTCTTGCAAGTTTTTCTCTTTCATTGTTTACATTTTAATAATTTACTTGTCGGGGTTCTTTATGAATTTTAGATTTTTTATTGGGATTTAACCGAATTTAGAGATTTGTACAACATAAAATATTTCCATCCGGAGAATACTACACTTCCCCATTTGTTCTAGTTTTCTTTTATATCCCTTGACAAAATATTACTGTTTTCTTTAGATCTTATTCACTTCTTGTTGGAATTTATGTTACATAAGGAAGACATTTTCAATGGCTATTTATTGAACTGAAATCATTTTAAAATAAAATAGTTCCCAGCTCCAGTTGAAATCACAGCAGTTTCTTAAAGCTATAATGATCTGTCAAATAACTCAAGTATAATTATTAGCCTACAATTTACTTGTAAACAAGGTACACCAATTAACAGGTTTTTTTCATGTCTTAACACACATCCTTTCTTTGGCAAGTTACTTATTACCTGGCAGTAAACAAGGAGGCCAGGTGGGTATCCAGCCTTGTGCAACTAGGTCATCAAGGAAAATAATTCTAGTTGCTTAATGGTCCTTCAAAATCTTTATGTGTTTAAACTGTGACGTCTTCAGGACAGGATGTCTCTGCCACGTCTGTCTGTATCCTTTCTTCTGCACCTCCACCTGCATCAGGCCAGGTCTCAGCATTCCCTCACTAGAATGTCTCAGATCCTTAACAGATGTTGAAATTAAGTTGTCGATAGTAAATTTTTTCAAAAGCAAATTGGAGCATGATAAACTGATCTTAAAATTCTGAAGAGAAGATGTACAAGAATAGGCTTGAATGTGTTTTTCTGGCTTATTGTTTACTTACTGAGAAGGCTGTTTTCAATTATCTTTGAGTTGAATTTATGTATTTATTCTTTTAGTTATGTCATTCTTTTATACATTTTGAGGCTTTTATTATGTGCATATACAAATTTTTATAGCTTCCTGATTCACAAAACCTTGTAACATTATGAGGTATTCATCCTTGTCTAATGTTAAGAAACTTATGCTACCTTTTTTATGAGAATTTTTATGGTATGTATTTCCTCTGTTTTTTTCTTTCAAGCTTTTAATATACTTGTCTTTTAAGTATATGTCTTGTTAGCAGTGTTTTTTCGAATCCAATCTGTCAATCTGTCTTTTAATGACAGCATTTAATTCATTTACATTTAATGCAATTATTGATATAATCTACTATCTTGATTTTTGCTTTTGATTGTCCCATTTATGTTATTTTTTCTTTAGTTGATTTCTTCCACAGGTAATTTTTAAAATGATTTCATTTTTCCTTTACGACCTTTGTGGTTACGCATTCTTTTATAGTTCCTTAAGTGATTACCCTAATTACCCCAGAGATTACAAAATGTCTTCTTATCAAGTGCATGTCAGTTATTAATTTATTGGCTCTCAACTTCAAGTCCACTCTTTATTGCCAGATATGCAAAAAAGAATTATTTCTCCTTTGCTAGGCTTCCCTGGTGGCTCAATGGTAAAGAATCACCTGCCAGGGCAGGATATGCGGGTTCTATCCCTAGGTCAGGAAGATACTCTAGAGAAGGAAATGGCAACCCTCTCCAATATTCTTGCCTGGAAATTCCCGTGGACAGAGGAACCTGGCAGGCTATACAGTCCATTGGGTCACAAAAGTCTGGACGCAACTTAGCAACGAAACGACAGCTAGTATGAAGTTAGACTTTGTCTGTAGAGGGCACTAGAGGAGCACTAGAGGAGGAATTGGCTTCTGTTCTTTCCCATTTCTTCAGAGTTGGGCTCCTGAAATATGAGATGAGCAACAGCTCCCAGCTACTAGCTGCTACCCTGGTACCCTCTAAAGTGGCTTTAGGATTGTGCAGTCTGCAAGTCACCTCCCTAAAGATGGCTTTCCCAGCATCCCCTTGAATGGTTCTGAGCTTGTTTCAAGGCATTCGGCTTGTTAGCCTTTCTTGGCAGGAACAGATATCTATCCATTCAGTTCAGTTCAGTTCAGCTGCTCAGTCGTGTCTTGACTCTTTGCGATCCCATGAACTGCAGCATGCCAGGCCTCCCTGTCCATCACCAACTCCTGGAGTCCACCCAAACCCATGTCCATTGAGTCGGTGATGCCATCCAACCATCTCATCCTCTGTCGTCCCCTTCCCCTCCTGCCCTCTCCACGGCATAAAGAAAACCAGCCCCTAATGCCAAGATTACCTCTGTGGGTTTCCATTTTCTCCTGATGTTGATAGCAGTGGAGATGGTGGAAAGTGGTTATACTCTGGGTATATTTTGAAAGTAAAGGTGATGGGATCTGCTGATGCAGTGGATGTTAGGGCAAAGTATAAAGAATGATTTCATAGTTTGGAAGTCATGGAAATGAGATCTGAGATATGAGAGAGGGAAAGGGGGCAGGTAGGGTAGAAAAATGACAGAAGGTGGTGATGTGGACACGGGTAGAAAAGAATTGAAGATGACTAAGAAGAAAAGTGAGGACATGCAGGGTCAATGGACTAAAGGTCTTGGTAATATCAAAGAATTGCTGGAGTCAGGGTACCAGAAGATGATAACTAGGAAGACAGCACGAAAATAAAGATAGGCTTGGTGGTAAGAAAACATCCATATTTAAAAATAATCTTTTTATTTGCTCATCATACACATTTTATCATATATCCATATACTGACATACATTACATTTATTTGTCAGTAATAATTGAACAATTTACTATATAGCATAAATCACAAAACATAGGTGGAATGTATGAAGTGAATCAGAGACATCAAATATCATATTATTATCTTTGTAAGAAGTAGATAATTATGAGATTTAAGGAGAATCTTAAATCTTAATCTTCAGAATTAAAGAGGTAGTGTACACAATTAGGAAATCAGATTTGATATTCAGACCAATGAGAGGTTTGTGTGTACCAGAAACATCAATATGTAAAATAGAAACATAGTCAATAATCACATTCCTAGAGATAGTGTGATAATCACAGAAAAATCATCAAAAACTACAGACGTTAACAGAAACAGATAAATTAGTTGTGGGTTTTAACCATTGCAACAGTGTTTTCAAGTGTTCAGGAGAGGACTTCTTAATTTTTTCAAGATATAGGTCTTGAGTGTTGATTATTCTATTGACCTTGAAAGATTTTTGTCTATAGGACTCACTTTATCATTAGCTAGTGTTCATATTTTTTATTCAAAGATACCACTATTTGTTAGAATTTATAATCTACATTAAGTAATAAATTTTGTCACTGAACCAAAATTATTTCAGTCCCAATGAAATTTTACATCTTGGGTAGCCTCTGCAGCCTTGTTTTGGTAAATATATGATTTCAACGAAACTTTTTCTAAAACTGAAAACAGCTCATGAATGCTTCTTGCTCGATTATATTCATGGACTCTATCTGGGGAATCAATCTATTAAGGAACAAAATGTCTATGTTTACATTCTTTTTAATTTCCATTTTAACTTTTTCTCTTTCTTCTTTTATTCTTATAGCCCCTCATTTATCTATTTCTCTCCTTTCTTCTCTTCTTCTAACCCAGCGTCTGCTCCCCCCACCCCTTTTCTTTTCTTTGTCTTCTAGGAAATCTTTTCTCCTCCTGTTCTACTTCTTCTGTGCTTGGATTTACACCTCCTGTTGTCTTTGTTTTCCATAGAGAATTTGTTCCTATTGCATTCATGGGTTCTTTTACAGAAAATTATGGACAGTATAATTAAAATATTAATAATCTGGCTATGTAGTGATCCAAAAACATAAGATATGTAAACATTTCACAAACACAACATTTGATTATCCATTGCTGATGTCAATAAGGCATAGTCTCTTTGGTATAAGCTTCATGTTCAAGATACAGCATCAATGAATACTTGAATTTTTCATGTAGCTTAGTATCCCTGTGAATTAAAAGATATTACTAATGAACAGCAGTATGAAACTCTTTTCAATATGTTTTCATTTTTTATTGCACTGAGGTGAATTTTTATTTTTAGTCTTTAGTTCAGGTTATATAGTCTATGATGCTTTAAGGTAAGTGAGACTCTAAAGTTGGGCTGTAAACTGAAATAACTCTCCTTCCAACTTTGTATAGATTCACCCTATGAGTGGTTATAGGTCCCAGGATTCTCCTGTTTCTTTCGTAAGGTTGTTATGGTCAACGTTTATTGTACACTTACCACGTGTCACTCACTCTTCTAGAAGGGCCTGAAGAATATGACATAACCCCATGAGGTAGGTGCTATTATTATATTCACTTCATAGATGAAAATCTGAGACACAGATTCCCCAAAGGTCACAAAGTAGGTGACAGAACCAAGATTTTAACTCAAGAGGTCAGTTTCCAAGTCTGAAATGTTGACCACCATACAACTGCTTCCTTGGAAATGCACACGTCGACCTCCCAACAACTGAGATCTTCATCTCCGCTCCCTTTCATTACACAGATGTCCTTTCACCTATCTTTATTCAGATCTGCTCCATCAACAAGGCCTTGGACTTGGCGATCCCTCATTCAGCTGCCTCCTTACCTTTAATGCCTCCCACTTCTTCACAACTATAGACCCTCCTCAGCATCCCCATTGAACCTCCTGACTCTTTGTTTTCCCAGGGCCATTCATGCCTCATTCCTGCCTTCCCTTCCTTCTCTGCCACACCAGGAGGACCTGCCATTGCTCTAACTCATCTTGTATTTTCCTACCTTTTAACTTCACTCACTCCTTCTGTTTGGATTATTCTATAATCTCTCCCTCCATTTCAGCTTATTAAAAATATTCCCCAACCTTCAAATGCAAAAAAAAAAAAAAAAAAAAATGGGATGGATATAAATGTGTCTCCCAGATCCACAAGCTGCTTTACCTGGGAGATCTCAGGTCCTCTCTACCCACAGTACATCAGGAAGGACGTCCAGTCAGGTGGTGTTAGGGGGAGTTTTATTTGAAAGTGGTTCCAAAACCTGTAAAAGAGATAAAGCAGAAAAATGTGTTTTGGAAATGTCCATGCCCGTTGTTTTGCCAAGATCTGTCTGGTACCTGGTTCTCCGCTCTCCCTGAGACAGCATTTCTTGTACTGTTTCAGATATCCGTGTAGTTTCACATTTCTAGTACGTTAAATGCAGTCCCTTAAAATGTGACAACTGTGTCTTATTTTATTTGTCTTTATGTGTCTTATTTATGTGTCTTATTTTTATTTGTCCATGATAGGCCTTGCTTTAAGGAATTCTCACATGTAAAATATAGATTTGTATTCTATGCACAAAAGCATTAGGACCCAGTATTGGTGAGGGTGCAGCTAAGTGGGCTGCTACAATATTTCTGGGAAGGTGAGCTGGCTTCCTGAGAGCAATCTGGCAGATGCATCAGAAGTCTACATGCTGCATGTGTGTTGGATCCTAGCAGCGCCACTCCTAGGAATTTATCCTAAGAAACCACCATGAAAGTATGCATGACACATCACCAAGTTTATCTGCCAAAACATCATTTCAAATAGTGAAAAGTTAGAAACTTACAGGGTGCATCAAAGATTGTTCAGTAAACACGTAGGTACAAAAGTATATATAGTACTGTCCTATTTTTATTAAAAATAAGTGCCTGTGATGAAAGATTAACTAGATGTCTGTGTGTTAGTTGTTCAGTCATGTCTGACTGTTTGTGACTCCATGGACCACAGCCTGCCAGGCTCCTCTGTCCATGGAATTCTCCAGGCAAGAATACTGGAGTGGTTTGCCATTTCCTTTTCCAAAAGGAACTAGATACCAAAATACAAATTGCCTCTCTGGATGGTGGGGTCATTTGTTGTTTTAACTGTTTTTTGTTTTGGAGGGGTTTTTTTTTTTATTTAAAAAACATTTTTAAAAAAATTTCCTGCAATAGATATGTATTGGTTTTATGACCAGAAAAATATTTAATAAACTCATAAATCCCATTTTGAGAACAACAAAGATAAATTGGGCTATGACTGCTTTCCAAGATTTATTATGGAATTCTTACACTTACACTGCTCTTACATTTATGACCTATTTTATCAAAACAATATAACAAAATAGTCTTCAGCATCAGTATCCCAGAAGCTTCCAAGTGAAAGTGAAAGATTCTCAGTCGTGTCTGACTCTTTGTGACCCCATGGACTGTATAGTCCATGGAATTCTCCAGGCCAGAATACTGGAGTGGGTAGCCTTTCCCTTCTCTAGGGGATCTTCCCAACCCAAGATGGCATTATTTTTTTAAAGAAATCTCCTTCAAATCTCCCCCAAAGTTGCTACATTTCCTTTTTTTCCCAGAACAAGAAATATAAGTCCTGCTGAAAATGAACAAAACTTGGAATGTTTTTTAGCAGGTAAAATGTTTGAGGTTGATCTATGTGTCCCAACACTAGGGACCCCAAAGATAAATTAATGAGTAACAATGCAAATTATATATGTAATAGGATGACATTAAAAAACAACAATAACCTCCCCTCCCCAACTATATGGGACATTTTACTGAGAACAAATAAAGTTACTGAAGTGCTCATGCACTCAGAAATAGGCCTGGGATGATACACATTGTAGTCTGGTCAAGTGTTACCCGGGAGAGTGGGTGGAGGGAACAGCAGAAAACAGATACAGTTTTCTGGGAGGTGTGGGTGGGGTAGATTTATTTCTTTTTGTTTTATATACTTCTACATTCTTTAAATGTTTTAAAAATAATTTCAAAACATTCAAAAAGAAATAAAAAAGAACATTCAAGACATGCCTGTGCTTTCGAGCTCAAGGCAGAAACTAGATAGTAGACTTTGCTTGTTTATAATTAAATTCCTAAACTTTTCAGAAGGTCAGTGGTAATGATAAGAAAGTATTCTCCCTCTTGCTGATTATTTTGTAAATATGAAGAAAGCAAGTGGGTCTTCCTGACCCTTAACTCAGCTAGTCCAATGATAGTCTCAAAGACATATACAGGTTTGCAATGAGAAACTTGCACAGTTTCAACGTGTAAGCAGGTAGAGATTAAGAGGGCCATTCCCCTTAACCAAATAGCTCACCAAAGTGAAGCTCAGAGCTGGGCACTGACAAAAGTGTGTGACATGGGAAATGATTGTCTTCAGTGATCAAGTCTTTGCACACAAAGAGCCCCTCCTTGTTCCTGTCTCGGCCAGGCACACCCTTTCTCTCTTACAACGCCCTTCCCTTTCCTGTACCATGAACTACTTTCAAAAGAGACTGAAACATATTTGCATGAATGTAGAAACAATGACTCTTTAAAATGTTATTTTCCTAACCAGATTTGCTTTTCAACAGATTAGCAAAGAAATAAAGCGCTGATGGTGGAATTGCCCACATCCATCAAAATTCGGGGGCAGAGTCAGCCACTGACTCGGCTTATACACCCACAGCATCCTCTGCAGTGGCTTAGGGCGCGGCAGGCATTTTCAGACTTACAGATGGTGGTATATGTCAGGATCCCGCTGGAGCCGGGTTTGGAATCCTATATACAGGTCGTCCCAGAGCAGACCATTCTTCACCACGTGTCTGATGACGTTAACCCGGCTCCGAATCTGAAACAGATAACGGAACAACTAGCAGGGACGCCCCAGCCAGCACAGAGCATCGGTGTCAACCCCTTGTGTCCCTGAAAGAGGCAGCTGTCTATAAGGCAGGGGTCTGAGAAGTCAAGGAGAAAAGCCTACTGAAGTGGACATCACAGGCGGTGGTGGGGAGGGGACATCTGAGTGAAGCAGAAACTGAGGGAAAGAAAACAGGAAGTGTATCCGGAGCTGGGGGAGCAGAGTGACAGACAGCACAGACAGAATCAGATTGCTGGGCTCAAATCCACGGTCTACCTGTGTGATCCTGGCCACCATTCCGTGCCTCAGTTTCCTCATCTATAAAATGGAGATAATAGACGGTCCCTCAAGGGACCGTGGTGAAGATTCACTGAGTCAATGTACATAAAATGTGTAAAACAAGGCCTGCCACTGAGCAAGAGCACCTTAATTCAGTGGCCAAGGCCCTTACCTTTCAAGAATCCCAACTCCTGACACAGGATCTGTTGACTAGTCAAAGGTGCCCAGAGTTAGGAGACAAGCAGAGATGGTTTTGAGTCTCAGCTCAGCACTTACTAATCATGTGACCTTAACCTTGCTAAGCCTCCGTCTCCTGTGTTACTGTTGTGAGAAAAAAAGAGATATTTATGAAATAAAAGGGGAAAAAAAGCACAAAGTAGTGTGAAGGGAAGTTAACTAAGGTTGGACATGGTTTTAACACTTCACTGGCATCCTTTTTCAGTATCCGGCATCACATTTTTTCTCCTGATAAATATGCTAATACCAGTAGAGGCAACTTTATCATAAATGACAGAATGATTAGAAGACTGGTGTTCGGATTGATTTCTCTTTCCCACACCTTTTTGACAAAACAATGACATCCATTGTGAACTGAGAAGGCGAACACAGGTCAAAGAATCTCTTATTTTGCCAACAGAGACTCAGAAACATGACTGTGCAGCTTGTCAAGTTGAGGAAAGCCCAGCTAAGGTTCAGGATCAAGATTGAATTCCTCGCAGTGGAGGAGAGAAGGTCTTTCATTATCTTTCAAACTAGAGACAAGCATGTGGAAGAATCAGGCAGGCTTTGAGAAATGTTTGGACTAAAAAATGGAAAGGTCTTGGTGGTTTGATTAGATCTGGGGATGAGGGAAAAGGAAAAAGGTGAAAAGCTCTGCTTCTAGCTGGAGTTACTGGTGGGTTGGGGAGCGGGGGAGGAGGCACTAATATTGCCAATGATCAGACAGAAAATGAGAAAGAGCAGTTTTAAGAGAACAACGATGTGTTGAATGTTGAACAATGAGGTACAAGGATTTGGAAATCCAGGTGATATTATCTAGTAGGCAACTAACTCTAATGAATCCAAAGCTGGACAGTGTTGGTGGGAGCTGGGCAAAGTCTGGATTTTTGGAGCCATTAGCAGAGAAGTGGTGCTAGCAAATGTGTTCACCCAGATACAGGCTTGAGAAGATGAGTGGGTTGAGCACAGAACCCTGATGGAAAACAGGAGATGTAAGTGGTGGCTGGAGAAAGAGACCCCAAAAGAATACAGAAGAAGAGAAGTTAGGAGGCCTAGTGCACTGGAGCTGAGAAAGGACTTCTAGTTCAAAATGATGGACAGATCCCATGCATAACCTGCCTTCCACCCATTTCTGGATGCAACTGAAGTTGCTAACAAAGCAACTGCACAGGTATGAGCCGCCACAATGAAGAAGAAGTGAAGTGAGTCGTTGGCAGAAGATTTCAACTAATGAATGTGAACGTGGAAAGCAGGTAGGTGAGTGGCATTAAAGAACAGGGCAGAGGCGGCAGAATCCAGGAGAGTGTGAGAAAGGACATTCAGATTTGGAAAGAGGAGAGGTAGGTACTATGGATAACGGCAGGGGCACAGAACACAGAATTATGTACATGAAACAGTGAACACCCACTTCCCTATGCTTACATATGGTTCCGGGGCCAAATACCTTCAGACAGTTTTCTGACTAAATGGAATCAATTTGACAGGAAGAATGAAGGCAGGGAATGTATTTGTGTGATGCCTCATCACAAATACAAGGACCTCCACATTTTGGTATTTAGGAGTCCCTCAAGCCTAATAGCTGGCTCCTCACCTTCATAAACTCATTTGAGTGCTCCCTTGTCCACATACAATCTAGGTTATAATTCATAGCCTACTCCCTTTTAAAAAACGGAATTAGCCTTCCACATTTATAAATCTAGATATTTCACATGAAAATCCAGATATCCAAGTTTTCTGGAAAATTCAGAGGATCAGCTGGAGCTCAGTAGGGGCGCCTCCCCTCCCATGCTTTCCACTTGACCCAGTTCCCACTCAGTCCATCTGCTTAAAGATCTGCCTGGGGTCCATCTGTGAGCATTTAAGCATGTAACCCCCACCTTCAAGTAAAGCCTGCTGGATAATAAGTCTTACCCATATACAGAGAGCCCTGAGTCAGCTTGAAAAGGTCTTTTTTTCTTTTTTTTTGTAAATGTAGATCAATCCCTTAATTCTTAAAAGTCACCTACAGTGGAAGGAAGGTCACCCTGGGATAAGCAACATTGCACGCAACTAGAGGCCAAAGAAGCAATGCCTTCAGGTGTCCATGGAAAGTGACTGCCACCCAGCATTAGGTGTTCAGCAGGCTGTTGTGCAAGATCAGGCAGGAAAGTACTTAATGGGTAGCTCCTGTGCCAGCTTTCTTCAGCAGATACCTAAGCAGAAAATACCACAAAGGAGGAAAGCAAAGAAGTGAAGACATGGGTGGGGTCTAGAAGAGGCTGAGGGAGGTCACCGGGTGACAGATTGGCGGCAGACCTAGAGAGCAGCCCATCCAGACTGGAGCAGGAGCTCCTGAGAACGTTAGGAGCCAGGCATCTAGGAAAGATGGAGAGTTGGCATGATAGAAAATATATTTATGTGTTTGAAAGGCAGTGAATGCCTCCCCTCCAAAAAAGGCAATGAGAAGGCTCTAAGTGGCAAGAGATGGAGCTCTTCCAAGGATAACCTCTTTAAACAAACCTCAACATACAGAAATCTCATTAAAATCCTGAGATATAAAAGCACTGAGAGTCAAAATAGGGACCACCATGTATACGGCAGGCATGATGATTTGCCCCATGGTGTGGTAAGTCTGTTCATTTGTATTGAAGAGAGCTGTTGCTAGCTTTATTCAACAGAAGCAATGTGAAAAGCTGTAAAAACAAGCCTTTTTTTTTTGTTCAATGACATATTTTAAATGAACTTGTGATTTTAAAAATTCCAAGGAAAAAATCTCCCTTATGGTTAACAGATACCTTAATTTATAAGTTTCGTAAATTCAGATTTAAGAAGCAATTCAGTGGCTAAATACACAGACTCTGCAGTTAGACCCCTTGCTGTTAAAGCCTTCAGCATGATTTACAAACTGAATGACTTTGGGCAGATTATTGAACCTCTCAGCACGGCATTTTCCTCATCTGTAGGGGAGTATAGTAAAATCAATTCATATCATGGTTGTTAATATTAAATGACTTAAAAAAATTAAATGACTTATATGAAGCTGTGTTATGTATGTGTTTGGTAAAAAAAGCAATAAAATATCAGCTTCATTTTGCTTAAAATGGGTGTTTCATGTAGCGTTTTCCTACGTGTGAAAACTCAGTTTTTTAAAACCCCCAAAGCAGGCAGTAGATTATTGATTTTACTAAAGCCTCAGCATAGGATTCTCTTCAACAGCAAGTACTAAACATAAAAATACAAATCCAATTATTAAGATGTAGTTTAAGAACAGGTCTATTATATAAAGGTACATTTAAACCTCTATAATTAAGGCATTACACATTTATATGGCACATGTTTAATATGCTTAAGGGCAGACTATACACCCTCCTAATCTATTTAGTGATTCTTACATGAACATAGAACTTAAAATTACAATCCATGCTCATATATATTATGTCATTTGACGATCATAAAAAAATTATAAAGTAAGAAGAAGCCCCATGGAAGGGGGAGAAAAAAAAAAAAAGACTTGAACAGGGATTCAAAGGCTCATAGTCGGTAATCCTAATCAGCAGGGCTAGGGAACCCATACCAGTCTTGACGTTGTGTCCAAAGCCCCAGCTCTTAACAGCATGCCTGACTTGGGCTAGGGATCTGCTAAAAGTTGGAACTCAACAAAACATGCGTTGGTTTATGTTGACAATTTTCTGTAGAAAGCCACCAGTAGGGTTTGTTTGTGGAAGGAGACATTGCTGGAGAAAAGGTAAAGGGGCAGATAAAGATCAATGCTTGCAGGTCTGCTAACAGCACAGGCGGGTCAGCTGTTTGGAAGGAAGCAGGTAGAAAAGCCAGTCTTTGCAAATGACTCAAAAAGAAGCAAGTATGGAGTTTAGTTAAAAATATTCTTTCAATATTGGCATATTAGTTGCGACACATGTAGCATGTTAAAGTAGTATGTTAACATTCTCTGTACTATCCTTGTGACTTTACTGTAAATCTAAAGTGACTCCAAAATTTTTTTGGAGTAAATTTAAAAATTTATTTATTTAGGAAGGAAGGGAAGAAGGAAGGAAGGAGCATTTCCACTGGTGTTGCTGCTTACTTCCTCATATGGATGTTCCCGGCTTGGTCTTTCTTTTGGAAAGGATAAATCTAGAAAGTCAACCAAATAGTCATATCCTCCAGGAAAAGGGCTGAAGTCCTCATCTGTCTCAATCATCTGTGCAAATGACAATACGGTAAAGGGGAGAAGCATATCAATCTGGTGGTCAAGATCCTCAAAAAATTCTAGAATGTGCAAGCAAATGATAGCAATGAAGTGGAGTAAATATAAAAAGAGGCTTGCCTCTCTCTTCTCTCCTACTCCCCCATCACTCTACGTGGCTCTCTAACTCTCTCTTCTCTTTCCTGAATTGAATTCTAATCCTACTCTTCTACACTAGCCAAACTGCTTCATATCACTAACTGCATTCACATTTACAGAGAAGGTTATCATTGTCTTAGATATATGTATAATTAGTATACTTAGTAATTAGTAAGTATAATTGGTAATGAGCTACCAAATACCACTGTAGTTTGCAGGCTAAAAGATAAATAAAACATGGAATGTTTCTCACCATCAACTAGCAACCAAACATAAAAAGTGTCATTGAAAATTCCAAATATTTTCTCTTTTTCACATTAATCACTCAACTGAAAATCTCATTTAGACCAAAGTTCCTCAGGTCTTCGGGTTTCAAAGACAATTTTCTAAGAAATATTTGGGAGCTAATAGAGGCATCAGTATTTCATTTTGCTAAGTGAGGACTTAAAAAAAACACTTACGTCTACTATCCTTTTATTTCATTAAAGGAAGAATGCTTTCATGCCTCAAAAATAGAAAGGACTAATTTTGGAAGCCTGGCATCCTGCAGTCTACGGGGTCCCAAAGAGTTGGACACAATTTAGCAACTGAACAACAACAATCTTGGAATAATGACAATTCATCCCGAGAAAAGAGAGTTGACATCTTTGTAACCATACTCACATGCATCCTCCTTTCATTACTGACTAGCAAAACCTTTGTCACAGCTTGGCACTGACCCCTGGGTAGCATTTTAGGACTTACTGATTTTGAGAATGCTAAGTATTGTCTGCTACCAAGTATTAATGTTCAGGGGTTGAAAGGTAAACTTGAAACTAATCCTCACCCTAAGGATAACCAATCTTTGTTTCCAAGGGTATAATGTTGTCCATTTCCTGATGCGTTCCCTAAACTTTGCTCCCCATGCACAAATTCAGGCACTAAATATAAGTGGGATAAAATATACAGATAAGTACTTCAGGGATTTCCAGCCCATTTCGGACCTCCTCTTTCTCTTTCACCCCCTGCTTTTTGGTACATATTTTGCTTTGGGATACAGCCTCAGTTTTCTGGTGACCAGCTTACAGCATGAACCACTTGAGCCTGTAAGCTCTGTGTGTATATGTCAGGGCTAATTTAAGTTCCAGGCTGACCCTGGGGTTGGTTGCACCTCACTCCTTACCACAGCTGCAGATAAGAATTACCCACTTCCCTGCTGCTACAGGAAACCACCTCTCTGGTGGAGTCCACCTGCCAGTTTCACAGTTTAAATAGCTTTTTCTGCCATACAAACACAGCACAGCAAAATACCGACAAAACAAAAACAGCTAACACATGGTGATGGGAAGAAAAGGAGTGCTCCCAAAGAGAAACTGAGCTGGACCTCAGAATGCTTCCTATGAAAACATTTTCCAAACAGGATTGCTTTAGCACATTGTCCCATCGATTCTCTGTGAGGCAAATGGTAGGACTTAAAAAATGCTTATTGAGAAACAAATTGGAATATGAAGGGGTTTTCATATACTTCCATAATACAGGAAAGCAAAGACAAATAGTATTTCATAAGCATACCCTGACCACCAGGTTATAATCCTTAAATCCAGCCCAAGTGAAGTATTCTTTTATCCAGGATGAGTGATGAAATATTTCATCTCCTACAGCAGCATTCAAGATTTTCAAATATGGTCCAAAGTCCCAGGAATCCTTGTAAATTTTAGTCCCCTCCGGAGGCTCAATGATGCCTTTGCTTAAAGACAAAAAGGTGAGAGAACAAGGAAAGAAGATAGCAATAAATAAGGAAGGAAGGCAAAAGCTAACACTTCAGTTTCAACAGTCAATCAGAGGAACAGCTTTTCGATCATTCAGGTGGTACCCAGGGGTCCCACAGAAGTGCCCTGGGGGATACTGAGGGGTAGGACCCTTCCCCAGCCTTAACCAGAATAAAGTCAAGTCGCTCAGTCATGTCCAACTCTTTGTGACCCCATGGACTGTAGCCTACCAGGATCCTCAGTCCATGGGCTTTTCCAGGCAAGAATACTGGAGTGGGTTGCCATTTCCTTCTCCAGGGGATCTTCCCGATCCAGGGATCGAACCCGGGTCTCCTGCATTGTAGGCAGACACTTTACTGTCTGAGCTACCAATAGCTCCTGTTAATTGTCTAGTGTGACGGCTCTCAAAGTCAGTACATTTAAAGATAAAAGTCCTTATCTGGAAAAAAAAAAGTTGGAAAGCCACTGATGTGGACCCTTTCAGCTCAAATCACTAAATTATGGGAATGTTGAATATAATATGGTCATGTTGATTTTGTAGAAGCCTGCTCACACCTGCCCTGCCCCACCACCTCCACTAGAATATAAATTTGATGAGAGCAGCAACCATGATCGGCACACAGAAAGTGTTAGTCATGTCCACCTCTTTGCTACTCCATGGACTGTAGCCTGCCAGGCTCCTCTGTCCATGGGAAATCCCAGGCAAGAATACTGGAGTGGGTTGCCATTCCCTTCTCCAGGGGATCTTCCTGACCCAGGGATTGAACCCTGGTCTCCTGCTTTGCACGCAGATTCTTTACTGTTTGAGCCACCACGGAAGCCCAGCTATAGAAGGGGCCGCATAAACATTTGCTGAACACAGGAATGATTTTAGCCTGTCCTCGAGATATGCCCAGAGTTTTGTGTCTTTAATATATGTACTAATCAAAGCCGACAGACAGATGGGCAACTCTACCTGGAAACCCAGTCAGCAATATGGATGACAGTTCTCTGGCATTCCTAAAGCTGTCCATCCAGTGTGAGGATGGATCACTGCATGGGACATGGAAACTTGAATCCTGGCAATAGAACAGAATGTGATCGGGATGAGGGAATGGTGATGAGGAAATGGGCACCTGGCTAGTAGAGATTTGGCAACTCTGTGGCGCTTCTCAAAACAACACTTTTAGTCCATTGTTTGACCAAAGCTAGAGATGCACTGGCTTTGGTAATAAATTACTTGTCAAATCCTAAAGTTTCTAACTTTTAAATGAATCTCAAATCTGTTTTCTCAACTCCTTGCCTCATCTCAGTTTATAGCCTCACTAATCTCTTGCTGGTAGAGCCTCAGCCTCCCAGCCTTCCTGACTCCAGTTCTTCCCACTGTGGCCTCTTCTACATGCTCTTCTGCAAACTGAAATGGGTTTTTTAAAAAACAAAAACAAAAACACAACGCAGTAATATTCCTTCCTCACTTTATAACTTTCTCAAGCTCTCCTTACTCACAGGCGAGTTCCTTGGACTGTTTTGCAAATTCTTTCCAGCCCTGGCCGGACACGGTATTCCTGTCTCACCCTTTCCCTCCCCCTTCACTTACCGCCCTTACACTGGGGTGGATTTCACTTCATGAGGGAAGGACCTCTTCACAGCTGTTTGCCTGTACCCACTATGATGCCAAGTTTGCAGAAGGAGCTCAGTAAGTTCTTTCTGAATGAATGGCATACTATTTATTTACTCAAAGTAAATGTATTTACTAATGCAACATTGTAAATCTACTATATTTCAATAGAAACATTTTTTTTTTAGAAAACAAACAAAAAAACAAAGTATTTGCATTCACCAGACTCATGACATTATTTGCACCTCCCTTCTCCAGCACGTGCCAGAATCTCGATCTTGCACTCTCTTAATTACTCTCTGAAACCTCCTCTTGATTTCTAAGGCACAAACGCTTTCCTGGACACATTTACTGTTCTCTCCTGCCCCCTTCTCCCCTCACAAGAAGGCAGAGTTAAGCACTTAGTCTCCCTATATCCCTTACTCTGTGTCTTACAATTGAGAATCCAACAACAACCAAACTTCTTGTTACCCAGAACGCTTTGGTGTGACTTGATGATACAAATGCAGATTCCCGGGCTCTGCCTCCTATCTACCCAATCAGACTCTTAGAGGGTGGAACCCAAGGAGCTACAGTTATCCAAGTGACTGGAGTTATTCTGATGCGCTTTCAAATTTGAAAATTATAGGATACATAGGATACATCCGGAGAACTGGAGAGAGAGGATGGAGAATTCTGCAAATGCCAAACGCCAGACTCTTGAATGCCCTGCTAAAACCTGAAATAATTAAAAACTTTTCTCACCCCTGATCTAGAGAATACAAACTGCTTTTACCCTTGAGATACTGGGGAGATTCTAAGGAATTTTAAGCAGGGAAGGGGACAGAGTTTTGCATTTAAAAAAGGTATCTTTGGCAGCAAGGTGGAGTAGGGGCTTTCAAACTCCTTGCCTGTCATCCCAGTAAGGATTCTATATTACATCAGGACTCCCACATACCAAGGGCACTTGTGAGACAAAAGTTGCCTGAAATAACACTATCCCTTGTTATATTATTTGGGTGATGTACTCAGGTCTATTCGATTTTACTCTATTACATTTTTAAAAAATGCTGGTTGTGGTCAATGCCATTGATTTTTACAACCCAGCAGTGGATTGTGACCAGCACAGGATCAGGATGTGCTGAAGGATGGATCAGAGGAGTGGCTCAGGGCCCACTGCAGGAATCTAGGTGAAAAATTATGAGAGGCTAAATTAAAGTCACAATGGAAGAACTAGAGTGATGGATTTGTGAGAGATTTATGAAGCAGAATTGACTAGATGTGGCAACCAGTTGGGTATGGGAGGTTAGCAAAAGGTCATAATCAGCTGGCTGCACCATTCATGCCAACTTTGCAAAGGTAAGGCCAAGGGAGGGGTGTGTTTTGGTGTGTCCAGTTTTCCAACACATTTAGTCCATTTCTACATAAGGGTGAGGAACTAACAGTTTCATTTGGCTCAAAACAAGTATTTGTAAGGGGCTTCCTAGTGGCACAGTAAAACATTCCCTGGGTTGGGAAGATCCCCTGGAGAAGGAACTAGCAACCCACTTCAGTATTCTTGCCTGGAAAATTCCGTAGACAGAGGACCCTGGCGGGCTACAGTCCATGGGGCTGCAAAGAGTTAGACGTGATGGAGTGACACATATGCAAGTATTTGAAAAATCTAGGCCTGTGACATCAAGGTTGACTTTTCCTGAATGGCATGCCCAGTGCACTGTTTATTGTTCAAATGTACTGTCTATGGAATTGGTAGTTGGGTAATGTTTATGCTCCTATGAAAACTAACTCTCAGGCTCATTGTTTTTCTTTCTTTTTTTTTAAAATATAAATTTATTTATTTTAACTGGAGGCTAATTACTCTACAATATTGTAGTGGTTTTGCCATACATTGACATGAATCCGCCACGGGTGTACATGTGTTTTTCACTTTGAGCTATATCAATTATCCTTCAAAGAAAAAAACTTCCTTACTCTTTATCTTCAAGGAAGGTTCTAGATGAGGAAAACACTTGGGTAACTATTATACAGAATGAGAAAATTATTTTTAAGACTGAGAAAAAAATTCAATCTTTTATCCCCTAGATTTGAAAGATATATAGTTTTTTATTTGAATGGTAAGACTTCTGTTTAAAAAAGTGATGTATGGATATTAATTCATGATAAGTTTAGGATGCTACTCAAAAAAAAAAAAAACAACAACCTTAATATTCCTACAAATAGGGACCTACCAAGAAGCCATAAGTATGTCCTTTATTTTCTCATAAAATTGAAAAAAAAATCCCTGAATCATTTTTATTCTTTATTAAGTATTTAAGCCAAACCTGTCTGTTGGATCCTTTAGCATCCTTCCCAGATCAAGAGTGGCTCCAGGTCGCGGTGTCCATGTTAACACATCAGAATTTTTCTTGATAAGATTGTTGAGTTCATCTGGGTCATTTTTTATGTTTGTTTCCTTAATATACCTGAGAAATAAGGACATTCCCATGTCAGAAAGCTTATTCTCAGTTGAAATTCTGATTAGAATAATGACAGAATTTTTATTTGTTTTCTCTGCATTCATACTTCCCAATCCCCCTCTACTTACCTCAGGAAAAATAAAGATTATATCTGGGCTAATGTTCCTAATTAGGGAAGAGTTATTAGTCAAAGAAGGTTGCATTTATAGCTTGTTTTTAAGTAATGATCACATAGTGATTGGAACTGAAGTTAGATAGAGGGAGACTATTACAAAGAGGTGGGAATAGCACACTCATATCATATTTTATCTTTCCCATTTTTTTAAATTGAAGTATAGTTATTTACAATAGTGTGTTAGTTTCAGGTGTATAGAATATTGGTTTGTCTTATCATATTTAATATTAATTAAATATGGTGGTGGTGGCGGTTTAGTCGCTAAGCTGTATCTGACTCTTGCCACCTCATGGACTGTAGCCTGCCAGGCTCCTCTGTCCACGGGATTCTCCAGGCAAGAATACTGGAGTGGGGTGCCATTTCCTTCTCCAGGGGATCTTCCCAACCCAGGAACTGAACCCGGGTCTCCTGCACTGCAGGCAGATTCTTTACCAACTGAGCTATGAGGAAAGCCCTTTAATTAAATTTATAGATGATTAAATATTATCTGGTATGTAAATGCTAAGCAAATAACATGAACTAATTGTTTTTATCTTTACAATCCACTAATGAGATACCTGTCATTATTACTCTCATTTTACACAGAAAGAGACTAAGGATCAGAGGAGCCAGGTGACTTGTCCCAGGTCAGCAGTGTTGATCCAGCTCTCTATCGCCAGAGCAGGGCTTGATCTTCCCAGGAGGCCACAAGGAGGAGCCTCTCCCCAACTTTAGGAGTAAAGTCTGATAAATCTGTCCAACCCCTTCCACCATGTAAGGTTATATTAAAAAATATAGGCATCTATGAACCAGGTAGCAGGCCCTCACTAGACACTAAGTCTGCCAGCACCTTGATCTTAGACTTTCCAGTCTTCAGATATGTGAGAAATAAATTTCTGTGTTTTATAAGCCTCCTCCCAAAAAAGTCTTTCCATTCAAAACCATTAAAATCCACTGGTTAGAAAAGAGCACACACAAATTCTCGGTCATAGCCCCTCCTGAGATCTAGTTTCTCATTGTGTTATTGATCAGAGCTGAGTATCTCCCAAATTTAATTACAAACCACCGTCTTTCTGGAAAAGTTCTAAGTCATCAATTTCAATGTTATTTGGGAAGGTAATTGTGGTGGTGCTGGAGTCAAAAAAGATTCAGAGAAACAGGTTTTGTCACTGTACTTCATCAGACATGGGTGACCCAAGCATTTTTGTTAAAGGGAATTTTACTTTCCTGTGCTACAGCTTGGCTACCTAGACTGGATAGATATTTTCAGCCAGATATACAAACATGTGTAAGCATTGCAATTTCATAGCTCCAAGGTGACTTACATTTTTTATGATCTTGGGATCAATTTTGCTCTGTCCACCCAAAGATGTCTAACTACTTCCTTCCTGCACATGTGAATGTCCTTCCACCGGCACAGCCCTCAGTTTGAAGCAGTCTCACCTCTTGTTCTCATCTTCCTACCTCTCTTCTCAAAATGACTCATTAACTGATTTCCTTGCCTCCTGAGAAACATGACGCTATCAGATTACTCTTCCTAAAACACAATGTGTGGCATTCACAAAATTCTTTAACTTCTTTGTCTCCATCTCTAAAATAATAATAAAATTGAAACACACCCAGATGCCACCCTCTGAGGGGTACTGTGAGTACCAAGGGTAACATCTGCCAACCACTAATACACAGAATAGCTTTGTAATCACTTTGAATGCCAGGGTCATGTTAAGTGGTCAAGTGTCCCATCGGTAAGAAGCCATCACATCCAGTTCTTCTCCAAGTTCTCACAATGCGACCTCCTTGATATTTCTAGAATCTGAATTCTCTTCTCAGTCTCCAATGTTTTTCATCAATCCTTTCGAGATTGTTGTAATGATTTTCAAACTGGTCTCCAGGATCGATATTCCTATCTCCCTTCCCACCACACATACAACCTAACCTCCCTGGTGCCCATCAGATCATGTCTCTGCTCATTAGACCCCTTTACCGGGTTCCTCACTCCTAAGGATAAATCCAAGTCATGCAGAGTGGCACACAGTGGTGTTCACTGTCTGGTTCCCTCCGTTCTCCCCTCCCTGCCTCCTCAAACACCTGCCTCAGTCCCCTACACTGAACTGCAGTCTCTCATCTCAGCATCTTTCTAACAAGATAGGTCAGGGTTTACTAATACTTCAAAACTTTGTTTCAATCGTCCCATTCATAGTTTCCATTAGTCATTTTCTGACTCCCACCTGTATCCCACTGCCTTCAGAACATGCATGTGCCACAGCATTTATCATTCTACATTATCATTGTTTTTCTCTTCCAGCTCTGAAGACAATCATTTCATCCCTGGTTCTCCAGCACCAAGAACATGCTGCTCAATAGATGAATGAATGACTGATGAACAGTATTGATCAAAAGAAATTGTTATTTAGCCTTAGACCAGTCTATCTGAAAATATTTGGAAGATGCGAGACAGCTACATAATATCAACAAGAAGTAATGAAGGGAACACATCAGCAATAGGACATATTAATTGATAAGACACACGTAGATATGTCACCCGACAACATAGAACTTCAAAATGAAAGCAGTCAGGTTTTAATGATGAGATACCAGACAACACAGAACTTCAAAATGAAAGCAGTCAGGTTTTAATAATGAGACACATGAAGCCCAGAAAAGTGAGAAAAAAAAAAATTGTTCCTAATAAGTGGTAGTAGGGAAGAGCCTAAATTCCACGTACACTATTTCTCCTATTGTACTCTAAAGCCTCAGTTGATGAGAAATTATGGTCAGTACTTACAGGATTTTGCCATAAAAATGAATCTCAAGGACTATTTCTTTACTACCCAACAAATTTACGGATAAATGTACTCTGAGTAGAATGACACATGCATTCCCTGTCTGTTTATGGGAAGTCCCTGCCCTTTGTACACAAAATGCTCTAGTTATTGATCATAAAGGGGATCTTCATGAAGCAGATGGCACTGGTGTTTGCTCATAAAGACACTATTATCGTTAACAGCTGAGTAACTGTGTGATGAAATAGATGCTCTATATAACTGACAGAATCTTGTAAAACAATTACAACATCTATAAGATTTTAACATTTAAAATAATAAAGCTATGCTTCAAGATTTACTAAATGAATAAACTGCATATTTTGTTTCTTTCAAAGGGTTCTGACTCATACAAAATGTGCATATATTAAGATATGCACTGTCTTACAAATGTCATCTAAATAAACATGTAGCTTTAATTAATATGGCTGAGGTGTTAAGAATAACTGTTTAGGTTTTTTAATTTTTAAGATAACTTAGATCCAATTTTTGGACTGTTTGGGGTGATCAGCTCTATGAACTTTAACATATGTGTACATTTTGCAACTACCACTGCAGTCAGGATATGGAGCAGCTCTCTCTGCTTTATAAACTGTTCTCTCAAAACTCCCTCGTGCTGGCCCATCAGTCAAACTCTCCCCTCAGCCCAGCCCTTGGCAACCACCACTCTGCTCTCCATCCAGTAGTTTTGCCTTTTCTGGAATGTCATATAAGTGGAATCACACAATTTGTAATCTTTTGAGGCTGACTTCTTTCGCTTAGCGTGATGCCTTTGAGATTCGTCTATGTTGTTGTGTATATCAACAGCTATCTGTTTTTTATTGCATTTATAGTGTGGATATACTATGGCTTGTTTATCCATTCACCTGTTGAAGAATATTTGAGTTGATATGATAATTATGAATAGAATTACTATTAGTATTTTGTGTAGTTTTTGTGTTCAATAAAAGTTTAGTTCTCTAGGGTAATTACCCATGAATGGAACTTCTGGATTGTATGATAAATGTGTATTTAAAGAAACAGTCAAACTGTTTTCCAGATAGCTGTATCATTTTGAATTCTCAACAGCAACATTTGAGAAGTCTTATTGTTCTGTATCTTTGTCATAATTGGACAGTGCTAATCTTTTATTAAATTTTATTAATTTTAAATCTTATTTTATTTATTAATTTTAATTCTATTAAAATTTTATTAATTTTAATAACTTATTACTTTTAATTCTTATTTCATTGCAGTTTTAATCTGCATTCTCTAATGGCTAATGATATAGGCACATCATTTCTTATGCCTATTTGCATCAATATATCTTCTTTGGTGAAGTATCTGTTCAAATATTTTGCCCATTTATTATTGAGTTATTTGCTTCCTTACACTGAATTTTGAAAGTTAATTATATATTTTAGACACAAATTGTTAATCAGATTTATGACTTGCAAACATTTTCTCACAGTCTGCAGTTTGTCCTTTTACTCCCTTAGCAGTGTCTTTCACAGAGCAAACATTTTAGTTTTGATAAAGCCCAGTGTATTAAAATTTTCACTTAACTGACTGTGCTTTTGGTGTCATATCTAAGAAGCCTTTGCATAACCCAAGCTCATGAAGATTTTCTCCTATATCTTCCTCTGAAAGTTTCATAGTTTTATATTTACATTTTTATTTATGACTCATTTAGACTAATTTTTGGGGATACAGTGTGGGGTGTACACTGAGGTTCATTTTTTGCATATGAATGTCCAATTGCTCAAATAACATTCTTTGAAAAGACTACCCTTTCCCCATTGAACTGTTTTTGTACCTTTGTCAAAAATCAAATGGCTCTATGTAGGTGGATCTATTTTTAGATTCTATTTCGCTGACTTATGTGTTTATCCCTTCATCAGTATCATGCTGTCTCGATTTCTGTAGTTTTACAGCGAGTCTTACAATTGGGTAGTGCAGTTCCTCCACAAGTGTCCCTCTTATAGAGTCATTTTCCTTTTATCTGTATAACTTTCTTTGCCATTGCTCTTAAAGGAGCTCTTCTTGTAACAAACTGTCTTAGTTTTCGTTTCATCTGGGAATATTTTTATCTTACCTTCATTCTTGAAGGATATTTCCATTGGATATAGAATCTGTGTTGACCGTTCTTTTCTTTAAGCTCTTCAAAAATACTATTTTACTACCTGCTAGTCTCCATAGTTGATGACTAGAAATCCAGGTACTTGAATTCTTCCATGAATACAAGGCATTCTTTTTCTCTTCCCATATTTCTGTTTTTCCACAGATACAGACTGTCTCTCTACCTCTCTAAGCCACCTGCTCCATTCTTAACCTTTCAGGCAGAGATCCCTTTTGTGGATCCCCTGCAAAACAGTTATTTCCTTCTCACATTTTAGGTAATAGATTAAAACACTTCAAAGGTCTATTATTTTATCTAATTCCTCTTCTCTGGTCAAGCCTTAGACCAAAAGATCATCCCTAAGGATGCTTAGCTTATCTGCCTTCAGACTATAAGGTTTGACATGAAACACTTAACATGAAGCCAAATAAGGAAACCCTCTGGGTCTTGTTTTTTTTTAATTCAAGCTCAGAAATACTTCCTCACTGACCTGACTTTAATATTCTCCAGTGTCATAGGGTAAATATTTCTATCAATTTTGTACTTTTCCCTTGAGTGACCCATAACTAAGAACATGAAAGTAATAGAACGATGCACTGTTTCACCTTCTCCATCAGATTCTCTCAGATTGATCTTGGACATGCTTTCTCTTTATATCCTTTAACAGACGTTCGTCACTGTCCAAGACAGTGTGGAGTGCAAAATATCACCACAGTCCAGCCCCTCAGTTCTTGGGTATTTCCATATAATGTGATGTGTGAGAGCTGTGAATGGCAGCAAAATCTTTTTCTCTGTTTCTTTTTCCATAGTTTCAAGGACAGAACTGATGTTCAGCCAGAACGCAAAATAGTTGCTAAAATACTGAAATGGTTCAGTGCCATTTGATTCAGAGCTACCTCTCTGACTGCCCTTTTTGCTGTCCCAGTCATCTGACCCTCCCCTGGATCTCCTGGCCCCCTCTCATGACACCAAGCAATCAGAACAGGTACCAGGTAACGCTGGATCAGGTCTGGAGACTCTGCTCCTCCAAACTTCATGTGACCATTAAAATGAAAACCTTCAAACATTCTCAAAGAAAACTCACTGGCCTCCAAAAAATACACTTGAAAAACAAGATCTAGAAGTTATACTGCTGCAAGAGAAATCCTTTCAGACACTCAAAAATGAGAATATAACTTGATAATGATACAGTCTCTACTCTGAGATATAGTGTGGTGTAGAGAAAAGAGCTCCAGAGCTAAGCATACCAGGATTCGTTTCTTAACTCCAGTGTTTCCAGCAGAGTGATTTGGGCAAATCTCTTAGCCTCTGAGTTTCAACCAACTTGAACAGGCATAATGATACCTACCTTACAGTGTCATTGGGAAGACTAAATGACTTGATTAAATGCCCCAGTTCAATTTCTAGTGTATACTGAATACATATAACTTGCCTTTATTCTTTCCAGGATCCTTCTGGATAAAAATCTATCTGGATTAACTCTAGCTGCCAACCACTGCTTTCATTCATGCTCTCCACTCTCAGGCAGCTTGTTAAATAAACTCCAGACTCCTACCAATTACTCTCTCTCATTCCATGTTGCATTTACAACTAAATCATCCATCCCAGAATACATTAACTTGTGTGTGAATACGTTATACAAAATGTCCAGCCATACTTGTCTGATGGGTGGGCTTCCACAAAATACCCAGCAAAGGGGCAATAAATTCGGGGTTGTAGGTCCTTCACCAGCCGAGCCTTGTAGTTCAGGAGTTTCTTCCTTTCTGTTTTAATGAACTGGGCTTTCCATTCCTCTGGAATGACAGGTTTTGGATTAGAGTCTCCTCTGTTCAGAAATCACAGAAAAACAAAAGCTCTAGTAGAGAAATCTTTCAGGAGATAAAAATTGACAGCTGACACTCAGATGTAGACCAAAACTCTTTGTCGTTAGTGGCTTTATTTTGCAAATTTCATTTGGTTACTAGGAAAATGTTCCTGAACTAGCCAAAGACACTGAAGCCTCTCCTTGTTTATGGCAATTCATATGGACCTAGCTGAATACACAGGGTGGCATGTATAGTTGTACCTTGCATGAATGTACATTTTAAGAGCACTGTAATTCTTTTATTGCTTAATGCTCTTCTAACATGGAAATGGCTTTGCTATATGGGTGGGTTATAAATGCAAAGCACGTCTGTTACACCCTGGGCATGTGCAGCGATCAAGGGCCTGGATGTTGGAGTCAGTTAAGACTTAGGGTCAAAATGCAGCTCCACCACTTAAATTCTTTAAGTTTGTTTTCTCCTCTGTGAAATGGAATCGTGATGCCTAGCTCACAGTTTGTTCATTTGCTCATTCATTCATTTGTTCAATATTTATTGAGCACCTACTATAAGCCAAAATAGTTCAAGGCACGGAAAATATAATGATGAACAGGATAAAGCAGTTCCTTGCTCTCATGGAGTAGTCATTCTAGTGAAAGATGCAAATAATAAATAAGTTTATTTCAAACAGTGATGACCTAGGAAGAAAGTAAAATAAGATCATGGGATAGAGAGTGGCTGGGGTGAGGAGGCGGGTATTAGACAGGGCAGTTAGTGAAGATGGCATCGGAGTCATAGAATACAGACAGACATAGAAGAGGAATTGGCCACTGTGTGGAGGGCAGGGGTAATAGCACTTCAGGCAGTGGAAACAGCACATGCAAAGACCAGGGCATGGATGTACTTGGTGTATTGAGTCTGAGGAACAAAAAGCAGGCCAGTATGGGCTGACATTGGTCAAGCAATGGGGATACAGGCAGTAAAGGAAGTTGAGAATTTAGGCAAGGCCCAGAGCACGTGGGATACTGTGTCAGGGAACTGCTCCTACTACTACTGCTATGAACATTTGTGAACACAGACAAGGAGACAGAAAAAAACTAAGTTATCCATAAGCTAGACCTGATCACTATTAACATTTAATTATTAACGTTCTGGTATATTCCAGACCTTCTTAAATATATGTGCGCATGCAAACACACACATACACATACTCACATAAGAATGACATTCTGGGACTTCCCTGGTGGCTCAGTGGTAAAGAATCCTCCTGCTAACGCAGGGGACACAGGTTTGATCCCTGGTCCAGGAAGATCCCACATGCTGTGGTGCAACTAAGTTTGTGCGCCATAACTACCGAGCCAGCACTCTAGAGCCCAAGAGCTACAACTACTGAGCCGAAGCACCACAACTACCGAAGTCCCCATGCCTAGCGCCCATGCTCCGCAATAAGAGAAGCCACCGCAATGAGAAGCCCATACACCGCAACTAGAGAGGAGCCCCAACTCGCCGCAACTAGAGAAAGCCCACACACAGCAACGAAGACACAGTACAGCCAAAAATCAAACAAATAAATCTTAAAAAAAAAAAAGGATGGAGTTCTGCTAGCTACCTTTGGTAGATATATGTTGCCTCCCCAGTCACATTGTTAACCTCCTAAGGACAACACCTCCCCTCTATGTCTCACATGGTGACACATTCTGGGAAGCAATGAATACAGACTTAAGAGAAGAAAGGAAGGAACTGTACAAGACTTTCTTCATATTGCAAGTAGGGCATTTCTGCCACATCATTAAACAGAGATCGCTTACAAAACATATGCATTTATTAAATGAACATATATGAAGCACTTTCAATGCTAGTACAGAGCAAAAGTATGAACAAAATGTACCACTTACACACCTTCCCCCATCCCAAACCTAGCATTACACTTAGACCCAGAGCAGAAGTGCTTCTTCCTTGGATTGCACATTTTTTTCTAGCTTTGAGATATAACTGATGTGTAGTTTTACATAAGTTTAAAGTACACACTATAGTGATTTCATTGCATGCATGCATGCCTAATGATTACCACAATAAGGTTAGCTTATTACCTCCGTCACCTCATTACCACTTTTCATGTGTTAGAACACGTAAGATCTGCTCTTTTAGCAACTTTCAAGTATAGAGCACAAAGTTGTTAACTATAGTCACTATGCTGTACGTCACATCCCCAGACCATATTTACCTTATAACTGGAAGTTTATACTCTTTGACCACTATTTGCCTATTTTCCCTGCTCCCCAGACCCCCATAACCTCATACTTTAGAGGGGCTTCTTTTGCCCCATCCCTCCCTGGTATGAGCATTCCACCAAGCCAAGGGCATATGCCTACCTCAAGGTGCCCACACTCTATTCTGAACCTCATACCAAGAGCATTTAAGCCTGGAATACCAAGTCAGACTCTTCCTGTTCTGCTCTATGGTCTACGTCAAGAATCCAGTTGATCCAAATGATTCTTTTTCTTGACTTATTCTGAAATGCTCCCTAATCCCCTTAGTGTTTCTTTCATGCCCCATCAGCACACTTTGAGCTGGGAGCTTTAGTCTGTAATCTGTGATTTGCAAGTCTGGTTTCCCAGTAAGACTGTAAGCTTCTCGCAGGGAAGAACCATGTTTTAGTTATCTTTGTATTGATTTGCAAAGCATTTAGCAAAGTGCCATGCCTGCTCCCTGGCATCACTCTGATATAAAGTATTACCAGTAAACTTTCCACCACTGAAAGTCATCGGAAAGCCTGACGCTCCTCCGGCAAAATCACTCATCATTAAATCAACCTTCACAGGCAGCCTTCCTCCATTGGGTCTGGTGCAATCCACTGTGTTGAGTATTTTATGACCTGTGGAAAAATTACACGGCATAAATACTCAAGGTGAAATCTTGAACACCAGAGTTTGAAATCCCAGGCCAACAAAATCAAACTCCTCCTGTCTGATTCAATTGGTTCTGGATGAGGATAATAATCAAGATCATAGATAGACTACTTTCATTAGCCAACTATCTTCAGATGTTGAGCTCAAATGATGCAGGGGGAAAAATAACCAAATCAACACAAATCTCTCAAATTTTTGGAAATTCTATTTAATGACTGCTGGGGTAAAGCCATCTTCTCACAAGAAAAGCAGAAGTATATGATTACATTACATAATAATATGTCAATATGAAAGTAAAACATTCAATAAAGGCAGTTTTGAAGATGTTACCATAGGGGAAATAAAGAGTATCTGTTCCCTTATGAAAAAAATCTTTGCACCTGTCACCACACAGAGTATGTTACTGCTAAATTTTTCTCTGAGTGACAGATTTTCTGAGATTATCTCAGTGACAGTCCATTTTCCTAAGACAGGGATAGAATATACTATATCTTATGGAAAATGAAGATGGAAGAAGAAGATGAAGATAGGATGGAACTTTGGATAGCTATCATTATCCTTCCTACCAAGAGCATGTTTCATTTTTCATTGCTGATGAAAATAAGAGAATACCTTTGTATTCCACGATAATGCAAGTGTCCATTTCAGGATGAACGCCATCCATCAGGATCATGAATCGGAGATTTTTGTCTACCTGGAATTTAACAATAAAACCAACAACTGTTTACGTCAGTTTGGCTTTTTGTTCAATATTTGAGTAAATGATCATCTCTTCTGGAAAGAAATCCCTTTTATTCAGAATTGGATTTATTATCCAGTAAAGTCATACCATTGATTGATGGAGAGAAAAACTACTTTTTATTTTAGCTCAAATAGAGGTTTATACAGTAATACATACTTGCATAGTACTACATATGGAAAAAGTAAGCCATTGTTTCTTCAGTATTAAAGCAACTACCAAAAATTTACCCCCAGAAAATATAACTGAAAAGTGTGGAAAAAACACTGATATCTGACCTGCTGCCATATTCCAAATGGCACTACATTGATATTATTTAACTGGACACCACTCTGATTCAGATTCCAAAATACAGGTCTTTCTGTTTTTCCAACATAAATGGGGATATCTGGTCTTCTCCCAGCAAGCTTCTTCAGTGTAGGGTAACTAGGATCAGAAAGATGGGAAGTTTGAAAGGTGAAAAAATTGGATCATCTAGTATGAGACTGTTTGCTCCTCACACCAACATGTTGACCAAGAAGCAAGGAACAGAAAAACCAGACCCTCCCCAGAGTCCAAAAAACAGGGTTTTCCCTCAAGGTTGACTGTAACAATGAGGGGAATTTCCTAGCAGATTTCTCTTTACTGGGAAGACATATCATACACCACACTGTGTACATCAAACCAGGAGTGCAAATTCCATTTTCCATACTGATGCTGCTTTGAGCAAGGGTAGTTCTAACAGAAGGTACAAAGTGGAAAAGTCCTGCTGAAGAGGTTTCTGGTAGGTGAAGGTCTCCAGAATCTTCATTTTTTCTCACCTCTCAACCAGCAGCTCCCAATAAAAGAAAGGTCTTGGTCATAAAATGAGGAGAACCTATGAACTGCCCATCATTAGGGGTGCTTTTTCAACCATCAACAGATTGATAGCCACACGGTGGCATACAGAATGAATTATTTGTCCTTAAGGAGAGTCGGTTACCAGCTAGGCAAGACAGTAAAATTTAGTGTAGAAGAAAACAACATTCACCATTTGGAGTAATTCCAACTCAGTATACAATTAACCATCCGAGCACTTTTGAACATCTTTACAGATTGTCAACTCTCATTTCTGAGCATTCATTACATCAAAGGATTATATACTACTGTAGGGTGTGGCAAAACATGAATAAGAAACAAAAGGCTGTTTAGGTAACATATATCAATCATGGTGTTAGGCATTTTCACTAGTATTTTATTTATGGTATTTTATTTCCTCTCACCAAAAAAAAAAAAGCTCTATGTTTGTTTCCAATAAATAAGAACACATACTCAGAAATATATGGCTAACAAATAGCAAATTGGTATTCAAATTCAGATTTTCTGATCCTAAACTTAGTGCTTCTTCTACTAGAAGGCAATTTCGACTTAAATGAATATGCTGTCTGAGTATAATGTCAGGTGAAATAAGATATTTAATAAGAAAAGCATAAACAAAATCAGCATATCAGCACTTATTAACTACATTTAATAACTACTCATTAACTAATATTCAAGTTCCAGACCTATATTAAATATGTAGAATCTGGAGGGGAAAAAATCAAGGATTCTTTGAATATGTCTTCAATCTCTGGGTTAAGCAACTAAATCTTCTACTTTCAGGGACTTTAGGAGTTAGGATAGGTTATTCTAAAATCAATGTTTAATGCTTTGTGATTTTTAAGTTGTTGAAAATTCTCACTGGCATCGATAAATATTATTCATTAGGATACCCATGTGTGCTGCTGCTAAGTGGTTTAAGTTGTATCCTTCTCTTTGTGACCCTATGGACTGTGCCTGCCAGGCTCTTCTGTCCATGGGATTCTCCAAGCAAGAATACTGGAGTTGGTTGCCACACCCTCCTCCCGGGGGTTTTCCAGACCCAGAGATTGAAACCGCATCTCTTAATATCACCTACATTGGCAGGCGGGTACTTTACCACTAGCACCATCTGGGAAGCCCAATATAATACTCATATATTTACATAACAAATCACATTTGTTTGACTAAAGACTGTTTTCTAAAATACCCAGGGCTTTCCTGCTTGCTTTTCCCTTGGTGGCTCAGATGGTAAATGCAGGAGACCAGGGTTCAATCCCTGGGAAGATCCCCTAGAGTAGGAAATAGCAAACTACTCCAGTATTCTTGCCTGGAAAATTCCATGAACAGAGGAGCCTGCTGGGCTACAGTCCATGCGGTCACAGAGTCTGATGCAACTGAGCAACTAACACACAGGACCATGGGCATCTTTTAACAGGTACTACAAAGCAATCACTTAGTTTATGTGATACTGTTTTCTCTATACAACCTGCATAAAATTAGTCCCACATGGTGTTATTACACAATGCATGAACCCAGAACTTTCATAATTCTGCAGTTGTCCATCTTTGGTTCCAGAAGCTTGCATGGATCAAAGGCATCATGCAGTTCATAGCAGATTTTTAATCTTAGCACAATATCCCAGCTGGTGATGTTCAGTTTTTGTGTATTGCAGGTAATTTGTTACTAAAGCAGCTAGCTACTTAAGTTTTTAGTTTCCTTAAAGAGAAGAGAGAGAACATATTCATGCCTTAGAGATCTCATATGCTTTCAACAGAAAAATCAAGGGGCTGGTCAACCAGCAGACATACTTCCCCTCATCATAGGCATTTCTATCAAAGAGTCTCCTTCATGTGAACTTTGTCACATAAAGTCACAGCAAAGAAAAATAAGGTGAAATTGCTTCATGTTAGAACAAGTGAGCAGGGCTGTATGTTTATATCAGCACTCGAGAGGCTGTGACACAAACTTCTAAATAAGGATGAAGAAGGAGGACCCTGAAATGAAACCAGTGGTTGGAAATCTGACCCCATCTCTTCTGGTAACCGTTCATTTGCAAATGGGTATGGTTTTATAAATTCAAGCTCCTCTTTCTCCTTTCTGTTGATGATTATAAATTAGAGGGAGGTGGGAGGGGGGATCGGGATGGGGAATACATGTAAATCCATGGCTGATTCATGTCAATGTATGACAAAAACCACTACAATAGTGTAAAGTAATTAGCCTCCAACTAATAAAAATAAATGAAAAAAAAAATCCTGTGATCAGTCACAATGGAAATGAATATTAAAAAAAGAAAGTATAAAAATTTAAAAAAATAAATAAATTCAAGCTCCTTTTTCTCCTTTCTGTTGATGATTATAAATTCAAACTCCTTTCTCTCCTTCCTGTTGATGACCTGGGTTAAGGAACTTTCAGTTCCTATCCTTCACATCACACAGCTGTGTTTTCAATAAAGGATGAAGTGGACTCAGGGTTCAAAAGGTGGGAGCTCATTGTTGTTGAAATGCTATGAGCCAAGAGTTGGCAAATCACAGCGACCTGCTGCTATAATCTATGAATGCCTTTTACCTTTTTAAATGGTTGAGAAGGAAATCAAAAGGACAATCCTATCTGGTGACCCATGAAAACTTTATGATACTCACATGTCATTGTCCATAAATCAGATTTATGAGAAGACAGTCAGGCTGACTGAGGCCCATTTATGACTGCTCTTGTAGTACCACAGTTGAACTAAGTCACTGTAACACCAACCATATGGCTTGTAAAACTGAGAAGAGTTACACCCTGTGTACTGGTCGCTGCCATAAAACTTGAACTGGAAAAGGGAGTTGACATTCATGATCCTTAAACCCAGACTTTTATCAAGTAGCCTGAGGGTGGGAAGTGACAGCGTGGAGGGTTATTAACTCCTGTCTTCCTCCCACAATGGCCCCTTTTGCATTTGTAATGGTATAAAGCATGAAAATATCTTCCCTCATAGCTCAGTTGGTAAAGAATCTGCCTGCAAGGCAGGAGACCCGGGTTCGATTCCTGGGTTGGGAAGATCCCTTAGAGAAAGAAATGGCAACCCACTCCAGATTCTTGACTGGAGAATCCCACCAACAGAGGAGCCTGACAGACTAGAGTCCATGGGGTCACAGGAGTCGGACATGACTTAGCGACTAAACCACCAAAGCATGAAAACACTTTAAAAATTATGCTACACAAACATACACATTTATCCAAGTTAGTTCTCTTCTTATCAGTCCCACTGAATCGGCCTCAAATTGAGCAGGGATCACAAAAGAACCTGAAAACCAGTGATGCCATTACTGCAGCATTTCCTTCAGAGTTCACGGCTCAGACTTCATTACCTCAGGTGGTCTGAGTGCATGTGACTGATGTAAATTAGGTCCGCTTGGCACAGCCTCTCCAGCCAATCAGATGGAGGCTCATGTAGTAACCACCATCCTCGGGCAAAAGCAGGACCCGTTAACCAAGGGTCAAACACCATCCTCTTGTCCCCCAGCTTGAGGTCCATGCAGGCATGAGTAAGGTATGTTATCTGTCAGAAGACAGTGAGAATCACATTATTGAGTCATCATCCGTCAGCAACAATGAACTGGCCTGGTTAGCGGACAAGTCACGTTGGAGAACTTTGCTCCTGAGCATGTTCAGTGAGGTGGAGACCTTTATATAGAAAACAACTCCCGGCACACATCACTGCTTTGTTAGGAAAGAAATGCTCACGGTGGATTTCAGGTGTCAAACCAATTGATTCATCCAATTCTACTCTATCTAAATTAGCTCCTAAATGCTTATTTACAGTCTGCACTGCAGAATATCTTTTGCCATCAGTCCTTCAAAGCACGATTTACAGGGAAAGGCAGTTAAAGATGTGATGGCAGATACTTGGGGATTAATTGCCAGACTGGCTGGAAATAGCCACCGAATGAATGATGAATGATTCCTGGTGGGTTTGAGGCAGGAGACAGGTGGGCCCTGGCTGGGCAGCTGGAGTCTGTCCCCTGAGGACACATACTCCAAGACAAAGATGGAGGAAGAGACAAAGACAAAGAAGCAGGAAGGAGGAGAAACTGAGCCCTGTCCAGATAAGAGATAAAAAGATCACGAGTTCTTCATTCTTAAGGTCAAGGAGACCTTCCAACTGCACACGCACAGAGAGGCTACTCAGAGGTCAAATAGGGAGGGGACACCACCACACAGTAAGTGATGTGGACCTTCCCGTAGGCCTCCTCACTAGAATCCATCTTGGCTAAGAGATGTGGGTGCACATATGGGAGGACCCCGAGATGAGCCAAACACGACTCAGAACTAGGTCAAGCAAGACAATGGCCAAAGGAAACCCCAAAGAAATGCCCCACGTAAGTGATTTAAACTACCACGATGGCGTGACTCTTTCTCTCTGAACCCTCTATCTATTCACATGTACATCTCTCCTCCTAATAAATACTTTATCTGTTTCACTACTTTCCATCTCTTCGTTGAAATTTATTTCTACAAAGCAGACAAACCATGGCCCCTGACCCTCGCAGTCCAGGGGCTAGGATTTGGCATTCTCGCTGCCGCAGCCTGACTTCCATCTCTGGTCGGGGAACTGAGATCCTGCTTTGAGTTGCTGCAGGCGGAGGCCACCTGAGATCGGGCTGGCATAGCCACGCAGCCTGGAGAAACAGAACTTTTGAGACTTTCTCTTCTAACTTACCTGCTGACTCACTCGCTCAGGGAGTCAGGGTCCTCTGAGGATGGCTATCAACAATGACTAAGAAGCTGGCACAGACTCGAGGATTCTAAATTAGGGCTTCACTCCTTTCCTCTGATCTGGCACTCCCAGAGGACAAAGGGAAAAACCCAGAGCAGAGATAAGGGGGTAGAAACTCCAGGGTGAGAAGCCAAAGCAGAGGGTACAGAGAGGTCAGCAAACCAAATTCAGGTGATTATGCCGATTCTGGATAGGGTCCCATTTGCTTCCTCAGAAAAGTTAACAACCCATTTCCACAAGCTTCCCAGATACATGGGAAAAATTCATTTTGGATTGTTTAATTCTCCCAAACTACCAAAGCTTTTTCTCTGGAGGAAACTCTTTTAAAGGTAGGAAGTGAACAAAGTTTGTGAAGATCTCAGGGCAACATGCAGAGATAGACAACTGGTTGTTTCATCTAATAGTGATTTGGAATCAAGGGAAATTTCTGAATTTCTTCCATAGTTTTGCATGACTCTCCTTTGGGACCTCTGCTAAAAGGTTTTCTGCTTCACTGTTGTTGTTTTTCCGGATATATTACCTTGTAATCCCTGCCAAGTTCTGGGTGTTTCTAAAAAATTTGCTCAAGAGTTCAGGATAACTATACTGTAAGTCCTAAGTAGCCATATCCAAGAATATTCAAGGTAATATAAAATATATATATATATGTGTGTGTGTATATATCTTAGTTTTATTTTTGTTTTTAAGATAATTATAATTTAATGTTTCCTTACCTGCACTTCCCCAAAAGCCAAATCTTCAGGAGGTCTGGGCTCTGAATCCCAGGGGTTAGGAGGATTCAGTTCTAGAAGCAAAAGTTCATTTTCTTCACTCTTTTCCACAACTAGAACCAAAGGGGAATGAATCTGAATTAATAACAACAACAAAATGATGTTTCAAAAGCATCACTGAAATAGAAATGTACGGCTCAGGTACTCAGAGTTCAAAAATCAAAGGAAATCAGAAACAAAAAGCAATGCTAATTTAGGTCAAGCAACATCTACTGAGATGAGGGCTGAAGACTGACACCCATTCATTTCTTTTATTCATACTACACTTAAGGAGCTCATGGAATCTCAGGTATGTCAGGTATGTTTTATGTCTTAAGCTGAGTGCTGGGCACATGGTGGTTTATTATTTTTATATCTTTTAAATACTGTTTAAGAATTTAATAGAAACATATTAATTAACATTTTCCTAATAAGAGTTATCAACTTATTTAATAACAAAACACAACTGGCTTTCTTAATAAAATCAGAAATACACAAAGGACATTTAATATCACCACTATTATTAAACTGTGTCCTTGAAAATGCAAGCAATACAATAAAGATACATTTTATTATTATTTTCAGGCTATATTGTTGCTGGAAAACAGTGTCATGAAATAGAAAAAGTGCTGGATTTGGAAACATTGGGGTGGGGATTGTGACTGGGCTGCTTATTATCAACATCCTGGGCTGCAGTTGCCTGATCATAAAATAGAGTTATGACACATACTTCATAGAGTTGTTGTAGGCAGTAAACAATATAAGAGATCCAACAGTGTCCAGCACTATGCCTGGCACAAAGAAAGCATTTAATCAATAATAATATTATTATAGCAATTATTTTATCTTCGAAGAATGAAGAGTTAAAGAGAAAGCTCAGTATTGACAAGACTATATACTATTAATAACAAATATCAATTCAAAAGTACAAAGTATTATGGGAGATTCTCAGAAAACTGCATTGATATCCACTTGTAAGGATTTTCCTTCTTTAGAATTGTTCTCTCTTAAGAAAAGCAGGAAAAGAAATGTGTGTGCTCAGCTGCTCAGTCGTGTCTGACTCTTTGTGACCCCATGAATTGTAGCCCACCAGCCTCCTCTGTCCATGGGATTTTCCAGGCAAGAATACTGGAGTGGATTGCTACTTCCTACACCAGGGGATCTTCCGAACCCAGGGATTGAACCCACGTTTCCTACATCTCCTGCGTTGGGAGGTGGATTCTTTACCACTATTGCAATCTGGGAAGCCCCAGTTATTAAGTAACAGTTATTAAACAGCTTTAATATTCTAGGAGAGGGTGAAAAAGGAAGGGCTATCTAACAACGGTGCTGTGCAACTGGTTATTTAAGTATTCTAGTTTATTATCTAGTTTATTAAAAACACAATGAGGCATTTCCAAGTGGCGAAAAATAGAATACAAAGGGAGGACTTCTAAATTTAATAGCAATGGAAACAATTCCAGTGGGAAATCTGAATATATACAAATGTAAGATGAAAAAGTTCTACCACCAACAAAAACTGGCAAACACGTTTGGAAAATATATTAGCATCATACTTGAGGAACAAGCTTAATTTAAAACAACAGTGATGCTATTTTTTGATTCAAAGGAGAAAAGTCTGAAAAACTAAGAATGCCTCAAGCTGGTAAAGTATGCGGAAAAAGGAGAGCTTATTAACTAGTTAGAGGGTCATTCTAAAAATTGGACTGTAATGCAATACATATTAAAGAATGGATGAATGAATAATGGCCTCATTCATTCATTTAGGACCTCAAGTAAAGAGGACGAGGTTAACCGTATTTTTTAGTTCATGACACATTATATTCAGTCCAAGCAAAGCTACTCACTTACTTATTTATTTACTTATTCCCTTTATCTGTTTCCCATTGTTATTTCTCTCTCCTCTCCTACAGGATTATCATTTGAATGCTCGTGCAAAGTATGCATTATATTTTATGTGTACATTTTACTTCATATAAATGGTACTGGGTCTCCAGTCTGTTTCTTACTCTTTTTCACTCTATACTCTGTTTTTAAGATTCTTTCATGTTGCCACGTGTACATCTAGTCCACTTCCTCTAACTGTAAGTTAGTATTCTGTGGTTTACCACACTTTACTGATTTACCCTCCTTATGGTGGACCCACAGACTCCACCACAACAAGATTTCTCTGGTGCATACACAGAAGAGAGACTGATGGATCACGGTGTATGGTCCATAAACCTCCTATGACTAGTCACAGTTGGATTATTTTCTAGCCTAGCCGCACCAGCCACACCTCCACCACATGCATGAAGATTTTTATATCTTTATATCTCTGACAACATCTGGCAGTTCCTTGGTTTATTTTTATCAACAAAAAAAACCCTACAGTAACATCTCATTGCTTTGGTTAGCAGTTTTCTGATAATTAACGAATTTAAGCATATTTTCATATGCTTATTGACCTTTGGGGATTCTTCTGTAAAATGCTAGTTGATATGCTTTCTTCATTTTTGTATTGAGCTTCCTATCCTTTCTTGTCAATTTGCTTTACTTAAGGGAATGGCAACCCACTCCAGTATTCTTGCCTGGGAAATCCTCTGGACAGAGGAGCCTGGAAGGTTACAGTCCATGGGGTCACAAAGAATCGGACAGGACTGAGTGACTAACCACTTTCTTTTTCTTCTTATATGTTAGATCATATTCCCCTGTTGGTTGTAAATATTGAAAAATAATCACCCAAACTATTATATGTCTTTGTCTGTGTCCTCCATTCAGCAGAAATCTTTGGTACTGATGAATTCATACTTACCAGGGTTTTGTGTGTGTGCGTAGGCAGGGGGCTGCCTTTTGAGCTGTGCTTTTGAAATGTTGTTTGTCAGGAAGTCACCAATCTCTAGCTCACAAAGATATTCTACACTTCTTCTGTTACTTTTACAGTCTTACCTTTCTCATTTAGGTTATTAGTCCCTGTGGAGCCCATCTTTACATTAAGGTGCACAAAATGTTAAATATGGGTAAATACATTAATTGGGTGTATGTGTGAAAGTCACTCAGTCATGTCCAACTCTTTGCAACCCCATGGACTGTAGCCCATTAGGCTCCTCTGTCCATGGGATTCTCCAGGAAATATGCTAGAATGGGTTGCCATTTCCTTCTCCAGGGGAACTTCCTGACCCAGGGATCAAACCCGGGTCTCCCACATTGCAGGTAGACTCTTTACTGAGCCACTAGGGAAGCTCCCCCCAAAATACATTGATTAGTCAAACCCTTTTGCCAGTAATGCAACTATCTTACAAAAACAATTCCAAGAACAAAGAAGTTCTTAAGCATAAAGATCACAGTTTTGGTTTTGAAGGCAAAAAAAAAAAAAATCTGTGAACAGCATAAATGTCAACAGCAGAGAACTGGCTAAATAAATTAATATTTAATGTAGGCATACTTACAATTATATATATATAGAATCTGACATATGGCTAATGTAATATTAACAAGACAAAAACAGGATACAAAAATAATATATAGAGTAATTATAATTAGTTATAAAAGTATGCCTAAAAAGATGACTGAAGATGGGTGTAGACTGAAAATCAACAAAGAAACAGAAGATTTGAACAACACTATAAACCAACCAGATCCAAATACAGAATACACATTCTTCTCAGGTACATGTGAAATATCTCCACAAACCAGTACAAACCATATGTTAGACCATAAAACAAATGCCAATAAATTTAAAAGTTTCAAGTCATATAAAGCATGTTCCCTGACCACAATGAAATGAAATTAGATACCAATAAGAGAAGAAAGTTGAAAAATTCAGAAATATGTAGAAATAAACACTATACTTCTAAATACAAATGGTTTGAAGAAGAAAATCACAAGAGAAGTTAGAAAATACTTTGAGACAAATAAAAATGAAAATACAACATGCTGAAACTTATGGAATGCAGCTAAAACAGTGCAGTGCATAGAATGAAATTTACACCAGTACACACCTGTAATTAAAAAGAAGATCTCAAGCAAAAGACCTAACCTTCCGTCTCATGATATTAGAAAAAGAGGCATAAACTAAACCCCAAACAAACAGGTTGGATGCATGAGACAAGTGCTCAGGGCTGGTGCATCCCAGAGAGATGGGATGGGGAGGGAGGCAGGAGTGGAGATCAGGATGGGGAACACATGTAAATCCATGGCTGATTCATGTCAATGTATGGCAAAAACCACCACAATATTGTGAAGTAATTAGTCTCCAACTAATAAAAATAAATGAAAAAAAAAAAACACACAAAAAAACAAAACAAACAAAAGAAAGGAAATATTTAAAATTTAGAGCTAAAATAAACAGAATTGATACTAGAAAAATAAGAAAAAATGAAAACAGGAATATGTTCTTTGAAAAGATTAACAAAATTTTCAAACCTTCAGGTAGACTAATAAAGAGAGAAAGGGCCCAAATTACTAAAATCAAGAATGAAAAAGGGGATGTTACTATCAACTTTACGGAATAAAAAAGAATACAAGGAAATACTATGATTATGATACATCAACAAATTGATAACCCAGATGAAATGAGAAATTCCTAGGAAGAATCAAATTAACAAAACTGACAAGAAGAAATAGAATACCTGAGAAGACCCAAAACAAATAACAGATTTAATTAGTAAACAAAAACCTCCACAAACATTAGTCTAAGCCTAGATACCTTCACTGGTGAATCTGACCTAATGACTAAAGAAGAACCAACACCAATACTTTCATAAACTCTTCCAATAAATAGAAGAGGAGGGAATACTTCCCAACTTACTTTATGAGGGCAATCTTATTACCCTGATCCCAGGACCAGACAAAGATATCACACAAAAGGAAAACTACAGACCAATATTCCTGACAAATTTTGTTGGTGTTGTTGTTTAGCTGCTCCGTCATGTCTGACTCTTTGTGACCCCATGGACTGCAGCCCGACAGGCTCTTCTTTCTTGCCTAGGGAAGAATACCGGAGCAGGTTGCCATTTCCTACTCCAGGGGATCTTCCTGACCCAGGGATCAAACACGTGTCTCCTGCATTGGCAGGCAGATTATTTACCATTGAGTCATCTGGGTGGGAATCCTTACAAACATAGACATAAAAATCCTTAACCAAATATTAGCAAATACAATTTAGCAATATAAAAAAGAATTGTAGCCATGACCAAGTGGGGTTTATGCCAGCTTGGTTCAATACAGAAAAAGCCACAGAGGCATAAAATAGATTAGTGATTGCCAGGGGCTGAAGGAAGAGGGGAATGGGAGTGACTGCTAATAGTTATAAGGTTTCTTTTGGGGATGGTGAGAATGTTCTGGAATTAGAGAGTGGTGGTAATGGCACAATATATGAAAATATTAAAAACCATTGAGCTGCACACTCTAACAGGGTGAATTTTACAGTACATGAATTATATCTCAATTAAAAGGAGAAGGCTGGGGAGAGAGAGGAAGGGGAACTCGGTGACAACTGGAAGAAAAGATACCTAAACAGAGGTTGTCTTGAGGTGATGGGAGTATAGGTGAGCATCTTCTTCCTTCTACTTTCCTGACTTCTACCTTTTTAATGATGATCATATCCCATGAAAGAGAAGGATGGCTTGGTCTCATGTGAACTGAGATTATTCAATTCTATGATTTATAAATAATAATTTTTTGTGGTAGGGAATCACTATAGCATTGGTAGCGCTGAACTGAAAAGTGGACTCGGTTAAAATTTTCCACTCTCTCCGCATTTCCTCACTGGGGCAAAAGCTGAAAACTTCAGCGCGTCTTGTTACCACCTGCCCTCCACTGGCCTGCTATCACCTCTGGCCAGAAACTCTCTACATCAGTTTCCACCTTCGATCTATTTTCCATTTGATCAACTTTCTGCTGAGTAGGAAATCCCTTCCTCTTGCTCCAAAGGTCCAAATCACAGGGGAGATGTGTGGATTATTTAAGACGTACATAAAAAAAAAAGTCTTTTTTTTATTGGAGTATAATTATACTCCAATAAACTTTACAATAAGACTTTCCAATGTCATTCCAGTTTCTGCTGTACAATGAAGTAAATCAGCTAGATATATATATGTATCTGTTCCTATATATATACATCTCCCCTCCCTCCTCCCCCCCCCCCCCTCCAATCCACCCTTCTAAGTCATCGCAGAGCTCCAAGCTGAGCTCCCTGTGCTAAAGAGCAGCTTCCCACTAGCTGTCTATTCCAAAAGACTTCGAAGTATTGTAAAAGCCCTTAAGCAGCTATAAATTTATGGGTTACATACTCATTAAGCTGATAGTCTATTGTCCTCTAACTTACACAGTTTAATAATTTCAAACCTTTGCTTCTTACCTGTTTTCTGCCAAATAAATTTAACAGTATTTGTATAGTGCGTGTTACTAGCTCCTGTTAACAAGCAGTCTGCAGGTTTCCTAAGCTAGCTCAACAGACATGGAGTGGGACTTACTGGCAAAAGAAGCTAGTGAGGGACGGGGGAGATGTACTTGCCGTCAAAGGAATTAGCAACTTTCCCCAGAATAACCTGCTGTCACATCTCTTTGGGGGTGAACAGGAAAGGACATGCACCTCAGTGACAACTCTTCTCTGGGAACTGGGAGAATGCCTTGGCAGGCCACACCCTTCTTTAAAAAATGATTAGGAGTTGGTCTCACCAAGACATCTGGACAACAGTGGCCCTAGTATCCTATCCCATGTACAATAATTCGAGCCTGAAAAAGATGTAGAGCTGGTGTAAACACAGTTTCCAGTCTGGAGGTCCAGGCAGGAAGCCCTCCATTTAGCTCCCTTAACAGATAACCAGTGTTAAGACTGCCCTCATCCACACTGCTTATGCATATACATTTCTCATAATTGTGTCATACTATATGTAACATTTATAATCTGCCTTTTTGCTTTATCTATCAAAAATCTCTAATTATTTTAATTCCTTCAATAGTATCACTTTTAAGACACAGTGGAATTATTTTTAAAGTTTCTATTGTTTTCAATTTTTCTCTTTAGATAGTATTGCTATGAATGAACATTCGCATACCTATATCTTTTGACATATCAAGGATTATCAAGATCTTAGGACATAGCCTTGGATGTGGAATTGCCGGGTCAAAGGGATGCATATTTTTCAGTGTGTTAGGAAACTCACTGGAGAGTTTTAAGCCGGGGAATGACATGAATTAATTTTGATTTTTAAAATATCAGCCTTGTATACCTGAAGGGCTTCCCTGGTGGCTCAGACAGTGAAGAATCCACCTGCAATGCAGAAGACCTGGGTTCGATCTCTGAGCTGGGAGGATCCTCTGGAGGAGGGCATGGCAACCCACTCCAGTATTCTTGTATGGAGAATTCCATGGACAGAGGAGCCTGGCAGGCTATAGTCCACGGGGTCACAAAGAGCCAGACATGTTTGAGCAACTTGAAACTAACACAACATGGTAAATCAACTATACTCCAATACAAAATAAATATTAAATTAAAAATATATATCAATCTGGGTGCTATAAGCAGAATGAACTGCAGGAAGCAAGCACAGAAGCAGGGAGTCCAGTCATGCAGACAAAGGATGACTTTTTCTTAATCCATCTTTGTTTGTGTTAATACCCAGGACAACGGTTTACACCTGACATGATCTCATCAAAGACTTACTGAACAAATGAGTGAATGAACCAAGGGACCTTCTGAAGAAATTCTGTTTAGAATTTTCAGTGTTAATTATTTTTAAAAGACTTAATGTCCACAGGTTAAAGTCAGAATGTAACCAAAGCTCCAAGTGAAATTGGAAACAAGTTGACAAGAAGGTCCCCAATAATAGTGACAGCAGAAAACATTGATCAATATGGAAGGTATTTACCTAGTTCATCTTGACAGAAGCTGCCTGGAGGGTTGATATACTTCATGGTGCTCACATCCAACTTCCAGTTGTGTTTTGTACATCTAACAGACCTGGATGAAAAATTGTCCTTAGGTTTAGGAAATGGTGTAAATAAAAGTTAATCTTATTGGGCTTACATGCATTATAAACAACTATAGCTGGTTGAACACAAAATTCATGAGAGGAAAACTATTAATAGCTAAGGCTCAAATATCCAAGGAATATAGACTAATCATCAGTAGGTAATTGTAAAAGTGAAGATAGGGCTTCCCTGGTGGTTCAGTGGTAAAGAATCCGTGTGCCATTGCAGGAGACACAGGTTCGATCCCTGATCTGGGAAGATCCCACATGCTGAGGAGCAGCTAAGCTTGTGGGCCACACTATTGAACCTGTGCTCTAGAGCCCAGGAGTCGCAACTACTGAGCCAATGTGTAACAACTACCAAAGTCCACGCACGCTAGAGTCCGTGTTCCACAACAAGAGAAGCCACCACAATGAGAAGCCTGCACAACGAGAGAGAAGCCCCCACCCCCTGCAACTAGAGAACGCCTGCTCAGCAACCAAGGCCCAGCATTAAAAAAATGGTAACAAATAAATTATTAAAAAATTGCTTAAAAAGCAGTGAAGATAAATGGTACATCATGAAATAATACATGTTAGAGATCAACAGAGCCATCAGAATAAAGTCAGCTTTAGGGATAGCTCTCATAAAAAAGCTAAGCTGGTTAAGATCCAACTGAGGCCAACATGAGGAAAGAATGTAGTGATAAAGACAAATCTATGATTTACGATCATTCTACAAACCTTGGTCCCTATTATAGTGTACTGAATCTAAGTTCAACTTGAATTTGTATTTTTTGAGATGAAACGACTTCCTTATGGTTTAAGATTTCAGAGCATGGTTGCCAAAATACAGGATGCCCAGTTAAATATGAATTTCAGATAAATAACAATTTAAAAATATGTCTCACACAATATTTTACATACACAGGAAATTCATCATTTATCTGCAATGTAATTGAGTGTTCTGCATTTTTATTTGCTAATTCTGGTAGCCCTGTTTCAGAATGACAACTAGATTGTAGCAAAGTAGGAGGCTTAGTGATTTCTTTTCCATTTCTTATCAAACCGTGAAGGGCGTTATGGTGGTAGAAAATGAGGTTTAAACGTTCCATTTCCTCTCCACCTTGGTGGTGTTTCTAGTGAAGTTTTTGTAGCAGTTAAAGATTAAAAAAAAAAAAAAACCCACAAATGTCTCAAACCAGAAACATCAGATTTCTTAAACTAACAATGTCTATTTTAACTTCTATATCAGCAAATGACATGACTTTTCCCAAGCTTCATTATATTAAGAATTTTTCATGCCCTTTTCTAGTAACGAGGCAAAAAAAATGTACTCCACACTTCAACTTAAAGAAGATTATTCTTAACGTCTACTCTCTCATCAATGAGTAGCCAAGAACCTTTCAAAATTTGAGGACATTCCAAATGCAGCTATTCGGCATGCAGGTCAATAAATGGGAAGTATGGCAGGGTCTTGACTGTTCATGGGCAGCAGGCAGACAGGAGGAAAGTGACAGCTTCATGCCCCAAGACGTTGTGAAAAGCTGTTAAATTTGCAAAATGACAATCACAGCTTATGGGAGTTGCTGATCTTGGTTATGTGTGAAGAAGAAAAATGGCTGAGGTAGGGAGGGTAAAGAGGTAGCTCATTACTCTGAAGTGTCTCCTTGTAGAGAGATTCCTCAGGTGGACTGCTGCATAGACTACCCGAAGAGAAGCAATCAAATTTGGAGCAATGGATGTGGGAGTACAGGGTGAGTTACTGTGAAGCCTGACAACAGAATAGCGTGAAACTAGGATCAATCACTCCAAAGGCTTTGCATGAAGGAGAGAAAGGCCAGTCTGGGGCAAAGTAATCACTCTGTTAGGATAATCAAGCCAGATTCAAGAACAAGCTGAATTCCTACAAATAATCTCATTCCCAAGCTATACCAGAAGCTCATGACAGAGTAATAATTATAAAAGTAACTGATGTTTATTGAGCACCTATCATATGACAGATGTTGTTTTTAAGTGTTTTATGTATTTGAAATCACTTTATCCTCTGAGCAGCCAGAGATAATAAATACTCTCATTTTCACTTTACAGAGGAGAGGACTGAGGTCCAGAAAGTCTAAGAAACTTGTCCATGTTCATGGGGCTATTAAGTCCTGGGGCCAGGCTTCTGACCAGGACAGATTGCGAGGAAAGTTCATGCTGCTAATCATAAAGCTACACTTCCTCCAATGGCTGGCTATGTGAGCTCCATTGAGGAGAGAGGTGAGAGCCCATTGAGGAGAGAGGAAAAGCCGAGTCCCCAGACTGCAACAGTCAGAAGACATCAAGGTCCCAGAGTGCCCACGGAAACTCACTAGTGACAGAACGAGCCATGGCTGAGGTTTCCTGGATTAAATCCACTGAGAAGATGGAGGGGACTCGAGGCAGGGCTGTCAGCAAACAACCATGAGGGTCTCCGAGAGTAGAGTTGCTGCTCAAAGTGTATCCCATACGATACTTGGGACCTATCTATGCTAAAAATATATTCATTGTTTACCTGAAATGTAGATTTAACTGGATGCCTTCAGTTTGCCTAATCTAGCAATCCCATCAGAGCAGCCAAGCAGGAGACAGGTGTCAATACTGTTTCGGTCCTGAAACTAAGAATATAGTGAAGCAAATCTGTATGCATGTGTAAGAATATTCTAGACTTGGGTAACGGTCATCTATACAATTCTAGCAGGGAGTTCTTAGACAATTACCCAGCTCCACTGAATCCACCTGCACTAAATTGCCCACAGATGACCTGAGAAATCAAGTCAACAACAGTAGAAGACAAGTCTGATGTGGGAGTGGCTAAAAAGCACCCAGGTCAAGTGAGGCTGAAAAGAAGCTTGGAAAAGTGGGGTCAGCCACTCATTGATCGCCAGTGCTCAGCATCAGGCTGACAGAGCATCCCCTCTCCCCTACCTTCCCTGTCTCTGCCAGAGTGTGCTGCTATATCTTTGGCTGTCACTGAAAACAAAACAAAACAAAAAAATCCACAGCAATCCTGCCCTGGTATTGTCCCTGAACTGGGGAGGGAGGTCATCTATATGTAGTCTTAATCAAGGGATGGGGGAAGAGGGTACCAGCACCAGTTTTCCAAGAAATGATCAGAAGCACCTCTGTTCAGAGCAGGTACAGTTGGGGTTCTACCATGTGGGGTTTTTAATCACTGCAAGGTGGCAAGGGAAAGTCTATCTGCTCCCCAGCAGAGTTTGGACAAGAGCCTGCCCGACTCATACTTCTGGGGGAGCAGGAAAGAAAACCCCAAAGAGGCTTGAGTCTTGGAAAATAAAAGCTATCACGCACACCCAACCTCTCACTCACATACACAGACCCATGTACCTTAGAAATGTCACTGTTTATCAAGCTAGGAATCCATTTTCAATTAGAGTTCTTGAGAGAGAACGGGAAATTAAATAAAGGTCAGAATGTTTTGAGATCAGAGAGATACCCTAAACATGCACAAGTAAGTTACAAATTTGCTAGGAGAAATAATTTGTCAGTTGTTTCATTTGATTTCCCAATAAGCACACTTCTGGCCAAATCTAATTTTAAGGGTCACCAGAGAAATGGAGACAGAAATGGCAACCCACTCCAGTATTCTTGCCTGGAGAATCCCAGGGACGGAGGAGCCTGGTGGGCTGCCGTCTATGGGGTCGCACAGAGTCGGACACGACTGAGGCGACTTAGCAGCAGCAGCAGCACCAGAGAAAAAGCAAAATGACTCATGGTACCTTCCATCTAAATCCTCGATATCTTTTATGAACAGGCCTCCTTGGTGCTTGCACATATTCTTGCACGCTCGAAGGTGGCTCTTACTCTTATACAAGATGTAATCTTTGCCAGTGCTCTTATTTCGAACAAAATTGATTCCTTCCTTGAGATTGGCAACTTCAGTGGGGGACAGACACAAGAGGAGCTCAGCTGTTTGTTCGATGCTGTGAAAAGGCAAACATTTTGAGAGGAAATAGAGATACTGTTAGGTTTTAAGAGGGAACCATTTGGCAATGGCGGTCAAAACCTCTTTTTTTTATTAAGATATTATTTAAAGGCCATCCTTCCAAGTATCTGGGCTGAGTGGCACCTGATGGTGAACTTTCTCCCCTCCTTTAAATGCCCATCCTACTTGTCGAGGGTTTATCCCCACCTTCCCAGGAAAGTAATGCTTCCCTCACTTGCCTGCCCATAGTCTGTCGTCGCCTCTCCCTGGGTATTTCAGAAGAATGGCAGTCCCTTCAGCGTCTGTGGCTCATTCACTCCCCCAAGGCAGAAGTCTGTGTAGAGAAAGAGGATGTACACTCAGCTCAGTATTTCCGTTGGTGATGTCTCCTCGTTAAACATGTTTGTTTCAGAAGCCGAATTCTATATTTAGCGTCAATAACTGCTCCTCACCTTCAAACTTTCACATCAGGACCTCCTCTCTTTTCCCACTGAGAGTCACTCTACAGATTCAAAAGTAACTCAATCACTGCTCCTTGGTTAACCTTTCCAAGCCCTCCCACCCCCCCCCCCCCCACCCACTCCCAGGTCAAATCTAACATTTCTTTCTTTTTTACTTTCCAGAAAACATTGAAATTTATTCTCTTTCTTTTACTGCATATCCATCATCTCATATAGATACAAAATTAAAGATGTGATGAGAACTCTTAGGACTTACTCAACAACTTTCATATATAATATACAGTAGTGTTAGTTATGGGGCTTCCCAGGTGGCGCTAGTGGTAAAGAACCCGACTGCCAATGCAGGAGACATAAGAGACACAGGTTCGATCCCTGGGTCGGGAAGATCCCCCGGAGGAGGGCATGGCAACCCACCCCAGTATTCTTGCCTGGAGAATCCCCATGGATGGAAGAGCCTGACGGGCTATAGTCCATAGGGTCACAAAGAGTCAGACGTGACTGAAGTGACTTAGCACGCACGCATGCAGTGTTAGTTATGTTTATCCAATTGTACATTACATTCCCAGAACTTACTTATCTTACAGTTGGAAGTTTGTACCTTTTGCTAACTTTCATCCAGTTCCCCTTCCCTCCACACTCTGCCTCTGATAACCACAAATCTGATCTTTTTTCTATGAGTTTGTTTTTAAAGTATAATTGACCTCCAACAAATATGTTAGTTCCTGGTACACAATATACGGATTGATGTTTCCATACGTTTTAAATGATCACTATGATAAGCCTAGCACTGTAAGTCTAGCACTTCTTAACGTGTTATTTACTACTCTGTAGAACCTTATGTCCTAGTACCTGTGTACCACCCTACTTACTTGTACATGCTTTTAAAAACACTCTCTGTACTTTTCTCTCCCCCCCACTTAGCAGACTGCCTATCTTTAAGAGCTAGCTAGAGGTTGAACCAACTGCACCTAATTTGAGTCATTTATAAAAAGCTTCAGCAGAAAATGAAGCATTTGATCTTTCATATTTTTTCAGGGAAACTACAAGTGTTCCATTTCTCAAACTCCAGTCTTTAAACAAACTCTCTTTATGATGCAACTCTGAATCATAGTGGAATATAATCTTTATGAAGAGGGACTTCAAAATAACTTTTAGCATATCCATGGTATGAAATCCGGATGCATGTTTAATTCTATATTCCACTCCAAACCCAAAGTGGTCAAAATCCTTCTCATATCTTAAATTAAAATTGATTTGATTTTCATGTACATTTTTGGCACTTTCATTTCTGGAAGCAAAGTCTGCAGATTTCTTAAAGAGGAAATTCAATAATATTATAAAAATATCATAACAGGAAATAACAGAGAAGTTACTTCTAATTTTCAGCTAATAAGGCAGAATTCTAACCGAGAATGATCCATTTCTTCAAAACTGATTCTCATTGTCACTTTTGTCCCAAATTCCTGGTAATTCTGTTCATAGTAGACTTGAAATGTTTCCAAATATATGTTTTAAACGTATTTGATAGAAAGGAATCCATGATAAGCCTCATGAAGTTCTTTTATCTTTATTCTTATGAGTACAATATCCAACACAAGTCAAAGCAAGTCCTGAGGCAATTTCTGGAATAATCAACCCAAACATGTAAAAAGAAAATCTTTCTAAATATTTTGTTTTACTTGATTGAATGAACAGATCAGCCAAAGTTCTATGCTAGATTCTAAGGCTTTCATCAACTGTGTAAGACAAGTTGAACTAACTACATCTTTATTAATTCCTTGAGAATATCGACTGGAATCTAAAGCAAAATTTTAACATGTGCACTCCTATATACATGGTTTTGTATTTCTTCTTCTTCTTTTTTTTTTTTAAAGAATCTACATCCCTTTGGTTCATTTTCTAAAAATATTTACTTTTTATTTGGCTGCATCTGGTCTAAGTTGCCTGGAGAATCCCATGGACGGAGGAGCCTGGTAGGCTACGGTCCTGGTCTAAGTTGCAGCAGGCAGGCTCTTCATCACATCATGCAGGACCCTTTGCTGAGGTGCACTGACACTCTAGTTGCAGCAAGCAGGCTCGGTAGTTGCAGCGAGCGGGCTCAGTAGTTGCGGCACTCAGGCTTAGTTGCTCTGCAGCTTGGGGCACCTTAGTTCCCTGAGCAGGCATCGAACCTGTGCTCCCTGCATTGCAAAGCAGATTCTTAACCAGTGGACCACCAGGAGAGTTCCCCCTTATGTATTTTTTCTAATGGTCAGTTTTCCCCAAAAGTTGATTTTTAAACTTTTTTTTTTTTTTAATGAGTTGGATTCCATTAAAGTCAGGAAAGTAAAATTATAGTAAATTCTGCTTTGGGTATAAATAAAATATTTAAACCAAGATGATGGGCATGGTAGTACATCTACTTTTCAACCTTTCAATATTTTTTCAAACACTTCAACGTGTGTGAAAAATAATCACTAAACACACATAAAAACATTTATATAGGGACACACATTTTTTTCCTTTTGCCTCAAACTTGGTGGTGTGGCATCCTGCTTTTAAAATTTTGAAATTTTCTTTCTCATGAAATTTTAGCTTTGGTGTTGACTTCTTAAATATTATTTTAATGATATTCATCTTGATTATATTCATCTATAAAGCCAAGAATCTTCCAGAAGGTTAAGGTCTGAGAAAAAGAGCTAGAGGAAGAAAAGGCAACTCATTCAGAACTGTCAATCTATAAATGATTTTGTTACCATAATTTCTGAATTAGATGGTATTTTTTATAATTTTATTTATTTCTTTGTTTTTGGCTGTGCGGAGCTTTCACTGCTGTGCGGGGTTCTTCTGTAGTTGTGGCAAGCACAGACTGCTCTCTCGTAGTGTGAGGGCTTCTCATTGCGAGGGCTTCTCTTTTTGTGGACCACGGACTCTAGAGAGAGCGCTTCAGTAGCTACTGTATGTGGGCGCTGTAGTTGCAGCTCCTAGGCTCCAGAGAACAGGCTCAATAGTTGAGGAAAACCGGCTTTGTTGCTCCACAGCATGTGGAATCTTCCTGGATGGGGGATCAAACCCCCATCAAACCCCATGTCTCCTGTACTGGCAGCAGATTCTCCACTGCTGAGCCACCAGGAAAGCCCCAAGCTTTGTTTTCAGTGGGAAGGTGTTCAATATTCCGTTCACAGGGATGTAAACTGCATGAGTGTTGAGCTATAAAATGTCTTTTATAAATATATATATTTATATATATATTACATGGCAGTAAATATCTGGTGAATGAAGGAATACACTCCCAAGAAGGCAATATGTCCTCCATTTGGACAAAGAGTGTGAAAATGCTTCCAAAGGTCACAGATTAAAGAAAAGATCAAATTACTGGCTCACATAAGTTTTAAAAAGTAACTTGGAGTAATTCCCTGGTGCTCCAGTGGTTAGGACTCAGCATTCTCACTGCCAGGGTCCCAAGTTTGATCCCTAGTCAGGGAACTAAGATCCCACACACTGCATGGCATGATCTAAAAAAAAGGAATTCTCAAAAAAAAAATAAAATAAAGAAAGAAAAATTTAAAGAAAAGGAAGTCTCATACTCAAAATGCTTTGGGAACCAAGGGCCTAGCAGAAGAGTGTCAGACTGCAAGCTTCATATGGAAATCTTTTATCATTGCATTTTCTGTTAGGTACTTCATAAACATTTGTTGGACCAATAATATGAAATAGTCAAGATTGCTAAAGGCCTTCAAGTTGTTCCAGATATCAAAATGAGAAATTGAGAGACAGGATGTATGAATAGACAAAATCAGGCCAAATATAAAGAAATATTAGAGAAAATTTATTCCAATTATTTTAGAATAATGGGTTCTAATCTAAACTGTTCAATAAAAAGTCATCAGCTTACACTGTTCCCTTAAGACCCCACATTGCATGTTTCATTACAAAAGGCCATAAAAGCAGTGGGTGTTAACCAGAAAGCACACATAAAACAAGATAAAATTTATGCCCTTGCCTTTATTCAAAACCTCTCAGGGTCCACAACTAGATATGCTGTGCGGTTTAGGTTCCCCACTCCATAAGGAAGACATATCAGGGTTGGGAGACATCCTGAAAAATGAGATCAAAGTTATGAACTAGATGGAAGGGAATCAGCAATTCTGATACTTCTATACACATATACTAGAATTGCACCATTAAATACATGGATGACAATGGTGAGAGCCAGCTTTCTCATGGTTGGAGTGGGACTTATAGATAAGCAAGGGGAGGAAGCTAGAATAACCCATGTGGTAATGGAATACTTAGAGATAAACATATAGCCTTGGATGTGAACATTTAAAAAGAAAAGCTAAAAAGCATCCATCTCAAGAAACATTAGAGAACAATAAAATAATGGAAAGAAAGTAAGAGAATTATGAAACAGAAGCTCTACACAGACAGGATCAACAAAGGCAAAAGATAATGGAACCATCAAGAAAGTGAAAGGACAACACACAAACCAGGAGAAGATGTTTGCAAGTTACATATGTAATAAGGATCAGATATCATGAATTTATTTTTTTTAAACTCTTAAAAGTCAGTAACAAAGGAATTAGGAATGGTAAAGGAGTCCATATGCCCAACTGATGCAGAGTTCCAGAGAACAGCAAGGAGAGATAAGAAAGCCTTCTTAAGTGAACAATGCCAAGTAATAGAGGAAAACAATAGAATGGGACAGACAATCCAATTAAAATAAATTAATTCATTTAAGAAAAAGAACAGGACAGACTAGCGATCTCTTCAAGAAAATTGGAGACGTCAAGGGAACATTTCATACAAGGACAGACACAATAAAGGACAGAAATGGTAAGGACTTAGCAGAAGCAGAAGAGATTAAGGAAAGGTGGCAAAAATACACAGAAGAACTATACAAAAAAGGTCTTAATGGCCCAGATAACCATGACTGTGTGGTCACTCACCTAGAGCCAGACACACTGGAATGTGAAGTCAAGTGGGTCTTAGGAAGCATTACTACCAACGAAGCTAACGGAGGTGATAGAATTCCAGCTAACCTATTTAAAATCCTAAAAGATGATGCTGTTAAAGTGCTGCATTCAATATGTCAGCAAATTTGGAAAACTCAGCAGTGGTCGCAGGACTGGAAATGATCAGTTTTCATTACGATCCCAAAGAAAAGCAATGCCAAAGGATGTTCAAGTGAAAGTGAAAGTCAATCAGTCAGGACTATACAGTCCATGGAATTCTCCAGGCCCGAATACTAGAGTGGGTAGCCTTTCCCTCTCCAGGGGATATTTCCAACCCAGGGATCAAACCCAGGTCTCCTGTGTTGCAGGCAGATTCTTTACCAGCTGAGCCACAAGGGAAGCCCAAGAATGTTCAAACTACTGTACAATTGTGCTCATTTCATGTGCTACCAAGGTAATGCTTAAAATCCTTCAAGCTAGGCTTCAACAGTCGGAGAAGGCAATGGCAAGCCACTCCAGTACTCTTGCCTGGAGAATCCCATGGACGGAGGAGCCTGGTGGGCTGCGGTCCATGGGGTTGCTAAGAGTCGGACACGACTGAGCGACTTCACTTTCACCTTTCACTTTCATGCATTAGAGAAGGAAATGGCAACCCACTCAGTGTTCTTGCCTGGAGAATCCCAGGACGGGGGAGCCTGGTGGGCTACCATCTATGGGGTCGCACACAGTCAGACACAACTGAAGCGACTTAGCAGCAGCAGCAGCAAGCTTCAGCAGTATGTGAACTGAGAACTTCCAGATGAACAAGCTAGGTTTTGAAGAGGCAGAGGAACCAAAGATCAAATTGCCAACATTCGCTGAAGCACAGAGAAAGCAAGAGAATTCCAGAAAAACATCTTCTGCTTCATTAACTATGCTAAAGCCTTTGACTATGTGGATCACAACAAACTGGAAAATTCTCAAAGAGATGGGAATACCAGACCACCTTACTGTCTCCTGAGAAACCTGTATGCAGGTCAAGATGCAACAGTTAGAACTAGACATGGAACAGCTGAGTGGTTCAAAATGGGGAAAGCAGTACGACGAGGCTGTATATTGTCAACCTGATTTTTTAACTTGTATGCAGAGTACATCATGCAAAATGCTGGGCTGGATGAATCACAAGTTGGAATCAAGATTGCCGGGAGAAATATGAACTAACATCATATATGCAGATGATGGCAGAAAGCATAGGAACTCTAATGGAAGAAAACAAAGAGAAACTAAAGAGCCTCTTGATGAAGGTGAAAGAGGAGAGTGAAAAGGTTGGCTTAAAACTCAATATGAAAAAACTAAGACCATGGTATTCAGTCCCATCACTTCATGGCAAATAGATGGAGAAAAATTGGAATCAGTGACAGATTTTATTTTCTTGGGTTTCAAAATCACTGTGGATGGTGATTGTAGCAATGAAATTAAAAACACTTGCTCCTTGGAAGGAAAACTATGACAAAGCTAGATAGCATATTAAAAAACAGACATATCACTTTGCAAACCAAGGTCCATATAGTCAAAGCTATGGTTTTTCCAGTAGTCATGTATGGATGTGAGAACTCAACCATAAAGAAGGCTGAGCCTTCAAGAATTGGTGTCCTGAAACTGTGGAGATGGAGAAGATGCTTGAGAGTCTCTTGGACTGCAAGGGGGTCAAACCAGTCAATCCTAAAGGAAATCAACCCTGAATATTCATTGGAAGGACTGATTCTGAAGCTGAAGTTCCAATGTTTGGCCACCAGATATAAAGAGACAACTCACTGGAAAAGATCCTGATGCTGGGAAAGACTGAAGGCAAAAGGAGAAGATGGTGGCAGAGGATGATACAGTTAGATAGTATCACTGACTCAATGGATCTGAATTTGAACAAACCCCAGGAGACAGTGAAGGATGGGGAAGCCTGGTATGATGCAGTCCATGGCGTTGTAAAGAGTCAGACATAACTTAGCAATTCAACAACAACAACAACAAAGGATTTGAACAGACATTTCTGCAAAGAAGATATATGAATGGTCAGTAGCATTCATGAATAGAAGCTTCACACCATTAGTCAAGATGTGCTTAGTCACTCAGTCGTGTCTGACTTCGTGACACCATGGACTGGAGCCCACCAGGCTCCTCTGTCCATGGGAATTCTCCAAGCAAGAATACTGCAGTGGGTGGCCATGCCCTACTCCAGGGGATCTTTCCAACCCAGGGATCCAACCCAGGTCTCCTGCATTACAGGCAGATTCTTTAGCATCTGAGCCAACAGGGAAGGCCATTAGTCAAGTGCAGATGCAAATCACAACTCTGATGAGTTAACATTTCACATCCATTAGGATGCCTATCATAACAAATATAGGTAGTAATAAGTGTTGGTGAAGATACAGAAAAACAGGAGCCAAAATCTTTTGATGGGTGAGACTTGTGAAAACAGTTTTGCAGACTGTCAACATGTTAAACATATAGTGTCTGTAGGATCCAACAGTTCAACTTCCCTAGGTCTCTACCCCAAAGAATTGAAAACATGTCCTCATAAAAACTTGTACATGAAAGTTCAGTCAGCTACTATGCAAAATAACCAAAATATGAAACAATTCCAATGTCCATCAACTGATTAGTGAATAAATAAAATATGCATGTCTCCACAGTGGAATATAGTTGACCCTCGAACAATGTGAGGGTTAGAGGTGCTGACACTCTGAGCAGTTAAAAATCGGCACATAACTTTACAGTCCACCTCCCATACCCAGAGGTCCACAGCCAAAGATTCAACCAACCGTGGAGCATTAGTACTGTATGTACTATTTTAAAAATCTGAATATAAGTGGACTGCTGCTGCTTCTGCTGCTGCTAAGTTGCGTCAGTCGTGTCCGACTCTGTGCGACCCCATTGACGGGCGCCCAACAGGCTCCTCTGTCCCTGGGATTCTCCAGGCAAGAATACTGGAGTGGGGTGCCATTTCCATCTCCAATGCATGAAAGTGAAAAGTGAAAGTGAAGTCACTGAATCGTGTCCAACTCTTAGCGACCCCGTGGACTGTAGCCTACCGGGCTCCTCCGTCCAAGGGATTTTCCAGGCAAGAGTACTGGAGTGGGGTGCCATTCACTTCTCCGATAAATGGACTAGAGCAGTTCAAACCTATGTGGTTCAAGGATCACCTGTACCACTAGGCAATAAAAAGAAGTGAAGTAGTGATACTTGCTCCAGGGATAAACCTCAACAAATCTGGCTAAGTGAAAGAAGCCAGACACTAAAACCACATATCATATAATTCCATTTACATTAAATGTCCAGAATATGCATATCTATAGAGATAGAAACTAGACTAATGGTTAGCAAGGGTGGGCACATATGTGGATGGGAAATGGGAAGAGGCTGATAACTGGGCATTCTTTTGGGGGAGTGATGGAGAGTCAAAAATTAGATTGTGGAAAACAGTTGCACAACTCTACCAGTATACTAAAGATCACTCACTGTATAATTATATCAGGCCAATTTCATGGTACTGAAGTGAAGTGTCAGTTGCCCAGTCACGTCTGACTCTTTGCAACCTCATGGATTGTAGCCCAGCAGGCTCCTCTGTCCATGGAATTCTCTAGGCAAAAATACTGGAGTGAGTAGCCATTTCCCTCTCCAGGCGATCTTCCAGAGCCAGGGAATGAACCTGGGTCTCCTGTGTTGCCCGCAGATTCTTTACCACCTGAGCCACCAGGGAGGGCCCATGTACTTAAATCATATATCAATAAACCTATTGATGTAGCTTTAGACCTGTGTGTGCACACGTCTACTGTGTATAGACAGTTCCATAAAATTTTATTCCACACATACATTTGCATAGCTACCACTAAAATCAAGACGTCTGACTCTTCCATCAAGACCAAGAAACTTGCTGGATGTAACTTCCAAGGACTGACCTTTACAGTCATGCCCCACTATCGCCTCTGCTCTGGCAACCTCTGATTTCTTCTCTACCCTTATAATGTGATCATTTCACAAATGATATATAAATGGAACCCTACAGCATTAAATTGACTTTTAAACTCTCCAAGTCCTCCCATAAAAAATTACAGCTCAGCCTTGAATCCACTCCAATTATTTCTCTTTCACTTCCTGTTTACAGCTGGACATACTTTCTGTGGTGGTAGTTTCTACACACCTCACCGCTTATTAGTTTTCATCCAACATTTCTGACCATTCTTACACTTGCATTGGAGACTCATCTTTCCTTTGTCTACCTGGCCATGAAACATTGTAGCTCCGAAAAGCTCAATTCTTTTCTTTTTGTAATTTAGTTTTGGCTGTGCTGGGCATTCATTGGGAGCGAGCGGGGGCTAACTCCAGTTGCAGTGTGCGGGCTTCTCACTGCGGTGACTTCTCTTGTTGCAGAGCACAAGCTCTAGGCGCTTGGGCTTCAGTAGTTGTGGCACACAGGCTTAGTTGCTCCAAGGCATGTGGAATCTTCCTGGACCAGGAATCAAACCACTGGACTTTCACCACTGGACCACCAGGGAAATCCAAGGCTCAGTTCTGCACCTTCCTCATTTAACATTTTCCCCCTAAGGGATCATCCACACCCATGACTCCGGAACACAATGACTCTCATATGAGCAGACCTGATCCAGGAAGCCATGTCTGTAGAACTGACTGCCTTTTACACATATACATAAGGATGTCCTAAAGACACCTGAAACTGAGTGTGTCCAAACTCCAATTCAACACATCTCATCCATCCCCACCTTCAGCGGTCCACCATGACACCCCCATTACCTTTGACACCACCCTTTCTCTCACTACCCCGTATTCGATTCGAGTCTCTCACTGTTACCTTTTAAGTCTATCTCATAACCATCCCATTCTACAACCCTGAGCCAAGCTACCATCATCTCCCTCTGGACTACTGTCATGGCCCCTTCAAGGGTCACCCTACATTCACTCTCTGTTCTTTCCACTATGGTCAGAATGACATATTTAAAATCAAAATTTCAAAAAAACTTCATCCTGCGAATCCTTCTCCCTTCTCTTAAAAATGGGTCACATCCTCCCATTGCTCCTAGGACAAAGAACAAAATTCCTAAAATGGCCGCAGAGGTGATGCACAGGGACCCCAATCGCGTCCTCCAGCTCCTTTTGATCTATGTTTTTTCTTCCAATATCATTTCCTCAAAGTACTGGCTGATACCTAGACTATACTTGCTGAGGCCTTCTTCACGGATTTAACTCTCCTTATCCTTTTGATTGCAGTTCAGTCATCATCTCCACTGGGAAGTCTTCCCCAAAGAAGGTCAAATCCTACTGTTATACACACAGCACTATGTATCTTTCTTTCATGTGACTTATCAAACTTATAATTTCATGTTTATTTATGAGATTAATTAATATGTGTATCCCCTAAAAATACATGACAGTCACAGGAAGGAAGGAACCCAGGCTGTGTGAGTTTGACTTGCACCCTTAGAGTCTACCACACATGGGGATTCCAATGAATATTATTTGTCAAAAGAAGAAATGAACATTCCAATCACTGGCTCACTGTGATTCCTGGAAACCCTTATTTTTTTTTTTAATAGCCTGGACTTACACATGCCATTATGCCTAAAATATCTTTAGAATAGGTTCATATTTTCTTAGGAACTAGCATGTACCCAAATATAACATTGGCATTCTAAAAATTAACTATCCTCACAGACAGTACCCCCATTGTGACTAGGTGGCAATAAAGTTTATCTGGGTTGCAGTTGATATTTCCCCATAGAATCAAGCTATAAATGGCAATTAAGTTCTACTCCAGCTCACGAAATCCTATCCATGCCCTGAATAGTCAGCATTTTATTCTTAAGAGCTATAAAACAGACTGCCCTTTTGAGCCATGATATCAGGGTACATCTTAGTTCAGAGCACCCCTCATCTCCAAATCTTGAGTCCCCCATCCTCTTTCACCTCTGCATCCTTAGTATCTCTTTTGGTGCTAAAGCTTTCTGAGGACCAGGCAAAGCAGTAGGTAAGGTACTAGCGGAAGGAAAATTCCAAAGATAAGATCGACGGGCAGCCAGAGGGAAAAATAAGGGCAATCTACAGAAAAGGAGATGTCACCAGAGACGGGGCTGGGTGAAGTGGACAGGGCTTGGAGAGAGGGTGCCCTGGCAGATAACCATCCAGGACAAGCAGGGTCTGGGCATGGCAAGCTCGATACCTAAGTAACTGGGCAATCTGTGAATGAGGTGTTCCTGGATGGTGCATATGATACCCACAAAAATGGGCTTAACATCATGAACCCCACCCCACCCTCACCCCCAACCAACAGCTCTCAGTTCTTGTACCTTTTCATCAGACGAAGACAAACTATCAAAATGATCAATCCTAAATTCAGTAAGAAAACAATTTTAAATTGTACCTTTGTTCCAGTCCAGGTAGAAAGGCGCCAAACAGCTCCTTAGAGAAAGAAGAAACACTGAGATTGAAATCTTCTTTTGAATGATGTTTAGAATTTCTAGAGTGGCTGCAGTTTGGAAATCTCACTTTGCTTAGGAACAGACTTGACTGGATTTCTTCAGAGCCAGAAAACCTTTTCAAAAGCAATTATGAGAGCGCAGCAGGGCAGTCAAAGTTCTGGAAGTATGAGCACTCCGCAGAGGTGAAATTCAATTGTCATGTTAATATATCTGCGGTCATCTCTGGTACTGTTTTGGTCCCACCCATGCAGCTTAGTTTCGATAAACTTCTCATTCCTTGCCAACACCAGGATGTGAAGTGCAAGTACGTGTCAAGCAGAGAGTGGGGGCGGGTAGGTATGTTTTATAACCTATCAGTAGGGTGAAGGAAGGAAAAGCGTTGAAGAATTAACATCCCTACCCAAACTTCCTGAACTCTTTTGAAAGTGCCTCAGCCCATCTCATATGCACAATGTTTTCTTTTGTTTCAATACTTATTTGGCTGCACCAAATTTTAATATTTGTTTTTAATATTTATTTGGCTGCACCAATATTTATTTGGCTGCACCTCCTAGCGGCATGCAGGATCTTCACTTGTGGCGTGTGAATTCTTAGTTGCAACATGTGGGATCTAGTTTCCTGACCAGGGATTGAAGCTGGGCCCCCATTGGGAGTGTGCAGTTTTAGCCACTGGACCACCAGGGAAGTCCCCACCATGTATTTTTTTTCCCCCATGACGTATTTTTAATGCAATAAGAATAACTGCTTCATTAGAAATGGAAAGGTTCTGTGTAGAATATTTCCCATTAGGGTGTAGACAGCAGAAGGTTGATATAGAGTGCAGAGGGTGTAGAATGTAGAGTGAAGTCCCTACACTCCTCTGTATAGACTGCTTAGAATGATGTATAATGATGTCTTCCCTTCTAGCAGTCAAGAGTGTCCTGAGCAGGAGCCTCCTTTTGTAGATAACCCTGTGGTTTCAGGGGCTTCCCTGGTGGCTCAGACAACAAAGAATCCACCTGCAATGCGGGAGACCTGGGTTTGATCCCTGGGTTGGGAAGATGCCCTGGAGAAGGGGATGGCTATCCACTCCAGTATTCTTGCCGGGAGAATTCCATGGACAGAAGACCCTAGAGTCCACGGCGTTGCAAAGAGTCAGATATGACTTGGCAACTCAACAACAACAACAACAAAGGATTTGAACAGACATTACTCCAAAGAAGACATACGAATTGTCAGTGACATTCCTGAAGAGAAGATCCACAGCATTGGTCAAGATGTGTTTTGTCCCTCAGTCCTGTCCGTCTTGGTGACACCATGGACTGTAGCCCACCAGGCTCCTCTGTCCTTGGGGACTCTCCAGGCAAGTATGCTAGAGTGGTTTGCCATGCCCTCCCCCAGGGGATCCTCCCAACCCAGGGATCCAACCCAGGTCTCCTGCATTGCAGGCCGATTCTTTACCATCTGAGCCAACAGGAAAGGCCATTAGTCAAGTTCAGTCAGTTCAGTCGCTCAGTCATGTCCGACTCTTTTTGACCCCGTGAATCGCAGCATGCCAGGCCTCCCTGTCCATCACCAACTCCCCGAGTCCAATCAAACCCATGTCTATCAAGTCGGGGATGCCATCCAGTCATCTCATCCTCTGTCGTCCCCTTCTCCTCCTGCCCCCAATCTCTCCCAGCATCAGGGTCTTTTCAAATGAGTCAACTCTTCACATGAGCTGGCAAAAGTATTGGAGTTTCAGCTTCAGCATCAGTCCTTCCAGTGAACACCCAGGACTGATCTTTAGCATGGACTGGTTGGATCTCCTTGCAGTCCAAGGGACTCTCAAGAGTCTTCTCCAACACCACAGTTCAAAAGCATCAATTCTTCGGCACTCAGATTTCTTTATAGTCCGACTCTCAGATCCATACATGACCGCTGGAAAAACCATAGCCTTGACTAGACGGACCTTTGTTGGCAAAGTAATGTCTCTGCTTTTTAATATGCTATCTAGGTTGGTCATAACTTTCCTTCCAAGGAGCAAGCATCTTTTATTTTCAAGGATGCAATCAACATCTGCAGTGATTATGGAGCCCCCAAAAATAAAGTCAGCCACTGTTTCCACTGTTTCCCCATCTATTTGCCATGAAGTGATGGGACCAGATGCCATGATCTTAGTTTTCTGAATGCTGAGCTTTAAGCCAACTTTTTCATTCTCCTCTTTCACTTTCATCAAGAGGCTTTTTAGTTCCTCTTCACTTACTGCCACAAGGGTGCTGTCGTCTGCATATCTGAGGTTATTGATATTTCTCCCGGCAGTCTTGATTCCAGCTTGTGCTACTTCCAGCCCAGCGTTTCTCATGATGCACTCTGCATATAAGTTAAATAAGCAGGGTGACAATATACAGCCTTGATGTACTCCTTTTCCTATTTGATGAAGAGGCAGATGCAAATCACAACTATGATGAATTAACATTTCACATCCATTAGGATGCCTATTATAACAAATATAGGTAGTAATAAGTGTTGGTGAAGATACAGAAAAACAGGAGCCAAAAATCTTTTGTTGGGTGAGACTTTTGAAAACAGTTTTGCAGACTGTCAACATGTTAAACATATAGTGTCTGTAGGATCCAACAGTTCAACTCCCTAGGTCTCTACCCCAAAGAATGAAAACATGTCCTCATAAAAACTTGTACATGAAAGTTCAGTCACCTACTATTCAAAATAACCAAAAAATGAAACAATTCCAATGTCCATCAACTGATTAGTGAATAAATAAAATATGCATGTCTACACAGTGGAACACAGTTGACCCTCGACCAGTGTGAGGGTTAGAGGTGCTGACACTCTGAGCAGTTAAAAATCTGCACAAAACTTTACAGTCCACCTTCCATACCCACAGGTCCACAGGCAAAGATTCAACCAACCGTGGAGCATTAGTACTGTATGTACTATTTTAAAAATCTGCAAAGAAGTGGACTAGAGCAGTTCAAACCTATGTGGTTCAAGGATCACCTGTACCACTAGGCAATAAAAAGGAGTGAAGTAGTGATACTTGCTCCAGGGATAAACCTCAACAAATCTGGCTAAGTGAAAGAAGCCAGACACTAAAACCACATATCATATAATTCCATTTACATTAAATGTCCAGAATATGCATATCTATAGAGATAGAAACTAGACTAATGGTTAGCAAGGGTGGGCACATATGTGGATGGGAAATGGGAAGAGGCTGATAACTGGGCATTCTTTTGGGGGAGTGATGGAGAGTCAAAAATTAGATTGTGGAAAACAGTTGCACAACTCTACCAGTATACTAAAGATCACTCACTGTATAATTATATCAGGCCAATTTCATGGTACTGAAGTGAAGTGTCAGTTGCCCAGTCACGTCTGACTCTTTGCAACCTCATGGATTGTAGCCCAGCAGGCTCCTCTGTCCGTGGAATTCTCTAGGCAAGAATACTGGAGTGGGTAACCATTTCCCTCTCCAGGCGATCTTCCAGAGCCAGGGAATGAACCTGGGTCTCCTGCGTTGCCCGCAGATTCTTTACCACCTGAGCCACCAGGGAGGGCCCATGTACTTAAATCATATATCAATAAACCTACTGATGTAGCTTTAGACCTGTGTGTGCACACGCCTACTGTGTATAAACAGTTTCATAAAATTTTATTCCACACATACATTTGCATAGCTACCACTAAAATCAAGACATCTGACTCTTCCATCAAGACCAAGAAACTTGCTGGATGTAACTTCCAAGAACTGACCTTTACAGTCATGCCCCACTATCGCCTCTGCTCTGGCAACCTCTGATTTCTTCTCTACCCTTATAATGTGATCATTTCACAAATGATATATAAATGGAACCCTACAGCATTAAATTGACTTTTAAACTCTCCAAGTCCCTCCCATAAAAAATTACAGCTCAGCCTTGAATCCTCTCCAGTTAGTTCTCTTTCACTTCCTGTTTACAGCTGGACATACTTTCTGTGGTGGTAGTTTCTACACACCTCACCGCTTATTAGTTTTCATCCAACATTTCTGACCATTCTTACACTTGCATTGGAGACTCATCTTTCCTTTGTCTACCTGGCCATGAAACATTGTAGCTCCGAAAAGCTCAATTCTTTTCTTTTTGTAATTTAGTTTTGGCTGTGCTGGGCATTCATTGGGAGCGAGCGGGGCCTAACTCCAGTTGCAGTGTGCGGGCTTCTCACTGCGGTGACTTCTCTTGTTGCAGAGCACAAGCTCTAGGCGCTTGGGTTTCGTTAGTTGTGGCACACGGGCTTAGTTGCTCCAAGGCATGTGGAATCTTCCTGGACCAGGAATCAAACCACTGGACTTTCACCACTGGACCACCAGGGAAATCCAAGGCTCAGTTCTGCACCTTCCTCATTTAACATTTTCCCCCTAAGGGATCATCCACACCCATGACTCCGGAACACAATGACTCTCATATGAGCAGACCTGATCCAGGAAGCCATGTCTGTAGAACTGACTGCCTTTTACACATATACATAAGGATGTCCTAAAGACACCTGAAACTGAGTGTGTCCAAACTCCAATTCAACACATCTCATCCATCCCCACCTTCAGCGGTCCACCATGACACCCCCATTACCTTTGACACCACCCTTTCTCTCACTACCCCGTATTCGATTCGAGTCTCTCACTGTTACCTTTTAAGTCTATCTCATAACCATCCCATTCTACAACCCTGAGCCAAGCTACCATCATCTCCCTCTGGACTACTGTCATGGCCCCTTCAAGGGTCACCCTACATTCACTCTCTGTTCTTTCCACTATGGTCAGAATGACATATTTAAAATCAAAATTTCAAAAAAACTTCATCCTGCGAATCCTTCTCCCTTCTCTTAAAAATGGGTCACATCCTCCCATTGCTCCTAGGACAAAGAACAAAATTCCTAAAATGGCCGCAGAGGTGATGCACAGGGACCCCAATCGCGTCCTCCAGCTCCTTTTGATCTATGTTTTTTCTTCCAATATCATTTCCTCAAAGTACTGGCTGATACCTAGACTATACTTGCTGAGGCCTTCTTCACGGATTTAACTCTCCTTATCCTTTTGATTGCAGTTCAGTCATCATCTCCACTGGGAAGTCTTCCCCAAAGAAGGTCAAATCCTACTGTTATACACACAGCACTATGTATCTTTCTTTCATGTGACTTATCAAACTTATAATTTCATGTTTATTTATGAGATTAATTAATATGTGTATCCCCTAAAAATACATGACAGTCACAGGAAGGAAGGAACCCAGGCTGTGTGAGTTTGACTTGCACCCTTAGAGTCTACCACACATGGGGATTCCAATGAATATTATTTGTCAAAAGAAGAAATGAACATTCCAATCACTGGCTCACTGTGATTCCTGGAAACCCTTATTTTTTTTTAATAACCTGGAACTTACACATGCCATTATGCCTAAAATATCTTTAGAATAGGTTCATATTTTCTTAGGAACTAGCATGTACCCAAATATAACATTGGCATTCTAAAAATTAACTATCCTCACAGACAGTACCCCCATTGTGACTAGGTGGCAATAAAGTTTATCTGGGTTGCAGTTGATATTTCCCCATAGAATCAAGCTATAAATGGCAATTAAGTTCTACTCCAGCTCACGAAATCCTATCCATGCCCTGAATAGTCAGCATTTTATTCTTAAGAGCTATAAAACAGACTGCCCTTTTGAGCCATGATATCAGGGTACATCTTAGTTCAGAGCACCCCTCATCTCCAAATCTTGAGTCCCCCATCCTCTTTCACCTCTGCATCCTTAGTATCTCTTTTGGTGCTAAAGCTTTCTGAGGACCAGGCAAAGCAGTAGGTAAGGTACTAGCGGAAGGAAAATTCCAAAGATAAGATCGACGGGCAGCCAGAGGGAAAAATAAGGGCAATCTACAGAAAAGGAGATGTCACCAGAGACGGGGCTGGGTGAAGTGGACAGGGCTTGGAGAGAGGGTGCCCTGGCAGATAACCATCCAGGACAAGCAGGGTCTGGGCATGGCAAGCTCGATATCTAAGTAACTGGGCAATCTGTGAATGAGGTGTTCCTGGATGGTGCATATGATACCCACAAAAATGGGCTTAACATCATGAACCCCACCCCACCCTCACCCCCAACCAACAGCTCTCAGTTCTTGTACCTTTTCATCAGACGAAGACAAACTATCAAAATGATCAATCCTAAATTCAGTAAGAAAACAATTTTAAATTGTACCTTTGTTCCAGTCCAGGTAGAAAGGCGCCAAACAGCTCCTTAGAGAAAGAAGAAACACTGAGATTGAAATCTTCTTTTGAATGATGTTTAGAATTTCTAGAGTGGCTGCAGTTTGGAAATCTCACTTTGCTTAGGAACAGACTTGACTGGATTTCTTCAGAGCCAGAAAACCTTTTCAAAAGCAATTATGAGAGCGCAGCAGGGCAGTCAAAGTTCTGGAAGTATGAGCACTCCGCAGAGGTGAAATTCAATTGTCATGTTAATATATCTGCGGTCATCTCTGGTACTGTTTTGGTCCCACCCATGCAGCTTAGTTTCGATAAACTTCTCATTCCTTGCCAACACCAGGATGTGAAGTGCAAGTACGTGTCAAGCAGAGAGTGGGGGCGGGTAGGTATGTTTTATAACCTATCAGTAGGGTGAAGGAAGGAAAAGCGTTGAAGAATTAACATCCCTACCCAAACTTCCTGAACTCTTTTGAAAGTGCCTCAGCCCATCTCATATGCACAATGTTTTCTTTTGTTTCAATACTTATTTGGCTGCACCAAATTTTAATATTTGTTTTTAATATTTATTTGGCTGCACCAATATTTATTTGGCTGCACCTCCTAGCGGCATGCAGGATCTTCACTTGTGGCGTGTGAATTCTTAGTTGCAACATGTGGGATCTAGTTTCCTGACCAGGGATTGAAGCTGGGCCCCCATTGGGAGTGTGCAGTTTTAGCCACTGGACCACCAGGGAAGTCCCCACCATGTATTTTTTTTCCCCCATGACGTATTTTTAATGCAATAAGAATAACTGCTTCATTAGAAATGGAAAGGTTCTGTGTAGAATATTTCCCATTAGGGTGTAGACAGCAGAAGGTTGATATAGAGTGCAGAGGGTGTAGAATGTAGAGTGAAGTCCCTACACTCCTCTGTATAGACTGCTTAGAATGATGTATAATGATGTCTTCCCTTCTAGCAGTCAAGAGTGTCCTGAGCAGGAGCCTCCTTTTGTAGATAACCCTGTGGTTTCAGGGGCTTCCCTGGTGGCTCAGACAACAAAGAATCCACCTGCAATGCGGGAGACCTGGGTTTGATCCCTGGGTTGGGAAGATGCCCTGGAGAAGGGGATGGCTATCCACTCCAGTATTCTTGCCGGGAGAATTCCATGGACAGAAGACCCTAGAGTCCACGGCGTTGCAAAGAGTCAGATATGACTTGGCAACTCAACAACAACAACAACAAAGGATTTGAACAGACATTACTCCAAAGAAGACATACGAATTGTCAGTGACATTCCTGAAGAGAAGATCCACAGCATTGGTCAAGATGTGTTTTGTCCCTCAGTCCTGTCCGTCTTGGTGACACCATGGACTGTAGCCCACCAGGCTCCTCTGTCCTTGGGGACTCTCCAGGCAAGTATGCTAGAGTGGTTTGCCATGCCCTCCCCCAGGGGATCCTCCCAACCCAGGGATCCAACCCAGGTCTCCTGCATTGCAGGCCGATTCTTTACCATCTGAGCCAACAGGAAAGGCCATTAGTCAAGTTCAGTCAGTTCAGTCGCTCAGTCATGTCCGACTCTTTTTGACCCCGTGAATCGCAGCATGCCAGGCCTCCCTGTCCATCACCAACTCCCCGAGTCCAATCAAACCCATGTCTATCAAGTCGGGGATGCCATCCAGTCATCTCATCCTCTGTCGTCCCCTTCTCCTCCTGCCCCCAATCTCTCCCAGCATCAGGGTCTTTTCAAATGAGTCAACTCTTCACATGAGCTGGCAAAAGTATTGGAGTTTCAGCTTCAGCATCAGTCCTTCCAGTGAACACCCAGGACTGATCTTTAGCATGGACTGGTTGGATCTCCTTGCAGTCCAAGGGACTCTCAAGAGTCTTCTCCAACACCACAGTTCAAAAGCATCAATTCTTCGGCACTCAGATTTCTTTATAGTCCGACTCTCAGATCCATACATGACCGCTGGAAAAACCATAGCCTTGACTAGACGGACCTTTGTTGGCAAAGTAATGTCTCTGCTTTTTAATATGCTATCTAGGTTGGTCATAACTTTCCTTCCAAGGAGCAAGCATCTTTTATTTTCAAGGATGCAATCAACATCTGCAGTGATTATGGAGCCCCCAAAAATAAAGTCAGCCACTGTTTCCACTGTTTCCCCATCTATTTGCCATGAAGTGATGGGACCAGATGCCATGATCTTAGTTTTCTGAATGCTGAGCTTTAAGCCAACTTTTTCATTCTCCTCTTTCACTTTCATCAAGAGGCTTTTTAGTTCCTCTTCACTTACTGCCACAAGGGTGCTGTCGTCTGCATATCTGAGGTTATTGATATTTCTCCCGGCAGTCTTGATTCCAGCTTGTGCTACTTCCAGCCCAGCGTTTCTCATGATGCACTCTGCATATAAGTTAAATAAGCAGGGTGACAATATACAGCCTTGATGTACTCCTTTTCCTATTTGATGAAGAGGCAGATGCAAATCACAACTATGATGAATTAACATTTCACATCCATTAGGATGCCTATTATAACAAATATAGGTAGTAATAAGTGTTGGTGAAGATACAGAAAAACAGGAGCCAAAAATCTTTTGTTGGGTGAGACTTTTGAAAACAGTTTTGCAGACTGTCAACATGTTAAACATATAGTGTCTGTAGGATCCAACAGTTCAACTCCCTAGGTCTCTACCCCAAAGAATGAAAACATGTCCTCATAAAAACTTGTACATGAAAGTTCAGTCACCTACTATTCAAAATAACCAAAAAATGAAACAATTCCAATGTCCATCAACTGATTAGTGAATAAATAAAATATGCATGTCTACACAGTGGAACACAGTTGACCCTCGACCAGTGTGAGGGTTAGAGGTGCTGACACTCTGAGCAGTTAAAAATCTGCACAAAACTTTACAGTCCACCTTCCATACCCACAGGTCCACAGGCAAAGATTCAACCAACCGTGGAGCATTAGTACTGTATGTACTATTTTAAAAATCTGCAAAGAAGTGGACTAGAGCAGTTCAAACCTATGTGGTTCAAGGATCACCTGTACCACTAGGCAATAAAAAGGAGTGAAGTAGTGATACTTGCTCCAGGGATAAACCTCAACAAATCTGGCTAAGTGAAAGAAGCCAGACACTAAAACCACATATCATATAATTCCATTTACATTAAATGTCCAGAATATGCATATCTATAGAGATAGAAACTAGACTAATGGTTAGCAAGGGTGGGCACATATGTGGATGGGAAATGGGAAGAGGCTGATAACTGGGCATTCTTTTGGGGGAGTGATGGAGAGTCAAAAATTAGATTGTGGAAAACAGTTGCACAACTCTACCAGTATACTAAAGATCACTCACTGTATAATTATATCAGGCCAATTTCATGGTACTGAAGTGAAGTGTCAGTTGCCCAGTCACGTCTGACTCTTTGCAACCTCATGGATTGTAGCCCAGCAGGCTCCTCTGTCCGTGGAATTCTCTAGGCAAGAATACTGGAGTGGGTAACCATTTCCCTCTCCAGGCGATCTTCCAGAGCCAGGGAATGAACCTGGGTCTCCTGCGTTGCCCGCAGATTCTTTACCACCTGAGCCACCAGGGAGGGCCCATGTACTTAAATCATATATCAATAAACCTACTGATGTAGCTTTAGACCTGTGTGTGCACACGCCTACTGTGTATAAACAGTTTCATAAAATTTTATTCCACACATACATTTGCATAGCTACCACTAAAATCAAGACATCTGACTCTTCCATCAAGACCAAGAAACTTGCTGGATGTAACTTCCAAGAACTGACCTTTACAGTCATGCCCCACTATCGCCTCTGCTCTGGCAACCTCTGATTTCTTCTCTACCCTTATAATGTGATCATTTCACAAATGATATATAAATGGAACCCTACAGCATTAAATTGACTTTTAAACTCTCCAAGTCCCTCCCATAAAAAATTACAGCTCAGCCTTGAATCCTCTCCAGTTAGTTCTCTTTCACTTCCTGTTTACAGCTGGACATACTTTCTGTGGTGGTAGTTTCTACACACCTCACCGCTTATTAGTTTTCATCCAACATTTCTGACCATTCTTACACTTGCATTGGAGACTCATCTTTCCTTTGTCTACCTGGCCATGAAACATTGTAGCTCCGAAAAGCTCAATTCTTTTCTTTTTGTAATTTAGTTTTGGCTGTGCTGGGCATTCATTGGGAGCGAGCGGGGCCTAACTCCAGTTGCAGTGTGCGGGCTTCTCACTGCGGTGACTTCTCTTGTTGCAGAGCACAAGCTCTAGGCGCTTGGGTTTCGTTAGTTGTGGCACACGGGCTTAGTTGCTCCAAGGCATGTGGAATCTTCCTGGACCAGGAATCAAACCACTGGACTTTCACCACTGGACCACCAGGGAAATCCAAGGCTCAGTTCTGCACCTTCCTCATTTAACATTTTCCCCCTAAGGGATCATCCACACCCATGACTCCGGAACACAATGACTCTCATATGAGCAGACCTGATCCAGGAAGCCATGTCTGTAGAACTGACTGCCTTTTACACATATACATAAGGATGTCCTAAAGACACCTGAAACTGAGTGTGTCCAAACTCCAATTCAACACATCTCATCCATCCCCACCTTCAGCGGTCCACCATGACACCCCCATTACCTTTGACACCACCCTTTCTCTCACTACCCCGTATTCGATTCGAGTCTCTCACTGTTACCTTTTAAGTCTATCTCATAACCATCCCATTCTACAACCCTGAGCCAAGCTACCATCATCTCCCTCTGGACTACTGTCATGGCCCCTTCAAGGGTCACCCTACATTCACTCTCTGTTCTTTCCACTATGGTCAGAATGACATATTTAAAATCAAAATTTCAAAAAAACTTCATCCTGCGAATCCTTCTCCCTTCTCTTAAAAATGGGTCACATCCTCCCATTGCTCCTAGGACAAAGAACAAAATTCCTAAAATGGCCGCAGAGGTGATGCACAGGGACCCCAATCGCGTCCTCCAGCTCCTTTTGATCTATGTTTTTTCTTCCAATATCATTTCCTCAAAGTACTGGCTGATACCTAGACTATACTTGCTGAGGCCTTCTTCACGGATTTAACTCTCCTTATCCTTTTGATTGCAGTTCAGTCATCATCTCCACTGGGAAGTCTTCCCCAAAGAAGGTCAAATCCTACTGTTATACACACAGCACTATGTATCTTTCTTTCATGTGACTTATCAAACTTATAATTTCATGTTTATTTATGAGATTAATTAATATGTGTATCCCCTAAAAATACATGACAGTCACAGGAAGGAAGGAACCCAGGCTGTGTGAGTTTGACTTGCACCCTTAGAGTCTACCACACATGGGGATTCCAATGAATATTATTTGTCAAAAGAAGAAATGAACATTCCAATCACTGGCTCACTGTGATTCCTGGAAACCCTTATTTTTTTTTAATAACCTGGAACTTACACATGCCATTATGCCTAAAATATCTTTAGAATAGGTTCATATTTTCTTAGGAACTAGCATGTACCCAAATATAACATTGGCATTCTAAAAATTAACTATCCTCACAGACAGTACCCCCATTGTGACTAGGTGGCAATAAAGTTTATCTGGGTTGCAGTTGATATTTCCCCATAGAATCAAGCTATAAATGGCAATTAAGTTCTACTCCAGCTCACGAAATCCTATCCATGCCCTGAATAGTCAGCATTTTATTCTTAAGAGCTATAAAACAGACTGCCCTTTTGAGCCATGATATCAGGGTACATCTTAGTTCAGAGCACCCCTCATCTCCAAATCTTGAGTCCCCCATCCTCTTTCACCTCTGCATCCTTAGTATCTCTTTTGGTGCTAAAGCTTTCTGAGGACCAGGCAAAGCAGTAGGTAAGGTACTAGCGGAAGGAAAATTCCAAAGATAAGATCGACGGGCAGCCAGAGGGAAAAATAAGGGCAATCTACAGAAAAGGAGATGTCACCAGAGACGGGGCTGGGTGAAGTGGACAGGGCTTGGAGAGAGGGTGCCCTGGCAGATAACCATCCAGGACAAGCAGGGTCTGGGCATGGCAAGCTCGATACCTAAGTAACTGGGCAATCTGTGAATGAGGTGTTCCTGGATGGTGCATATGATACCCACAAAAATGGGCTTAACATCATGAACCCCACCCCACCCTCACCCCCAACCAACAGCTCTCAGTTCTTGTACCTTTTCATCAGACGAAGACAAACTATCAAAATGATCAATCCTAAATTCAGTAAGAAAACAATTTTAAATTGTACCTTTGTTCCAGTCCAGGTAGAAAGGCGCCAAACAGCTCCTTAGAGAAAGAAGAAACACTGAGATTGAAATCTTCTTTTGAATGATGTTTAGAATTTCTAGAGTGGCTGCAGTTTGGAAATCTCACTTTGCTTAGGAACAGACTTGACTGGATTTCTTCAGAGCCAGAAAACCTTTTCAAAAGCAATTATGAGAGCACAGCAGGGCAGTCAAAGTTCTGGAAGTATGAGCACTCCGCAGAGGTGAAATTCAATTGTCATGTTAATATATCTGCGGTTATCTCTGGTACTGTTTTGGTCCCACCCATGCAGCTTAGTTTCGATAAACTTCTCATTCCTTGCCAACACCAGGATGTGAAGTGCAAGTACGTGTCAAGCAGAGAGTGGGGGCGGGTAGGTATGTTTTATAACCTATCAGTAGGGTGAAGGAAGGAAAAGCGTTGAAGAATTAACATCCCTACCCAAACTTCCTGAACTCTTTTGAAAGTGCCTCAGCCCATCTCATATGCACAATGTTTTCTTTTGTTTCAATACTTATTTGGCTGCACCAAATTTTAATATTTGTTTTTAATATTTATTTGGCTGCACCAATATTTATTTGGCTGCACCTCCTAGCGGCATGTAGGATCTTCACTTGTGGCGTGTGAATTCTTAGTTGCAACATGTGGGATCTAGTTTCCTGACCAGGGATTGAAGCTGGGCCCCCTGCATTGGGAGTGTGCAGTTTTAGCCACTGGACCACCAGGAAAGTCCCCACGATGTATTTTTAATGCAATAAGAATAACTGCTTCATTAGAAATGGAAAGGTTCTGTGTAGAATATTTCCCATTAGGGTGTATACAGCAGAAGGCTGGTATAGAGTGTAGAGGGTGTAGAATGTAGAGTGAAGTCCCTACACACCTCTGTATAGACTGCTTACAATGATGTATAATGATGTCTTCCCTTCTAGCAGCCAAGAGTGTCCTGAGCAGAAGCCTGCTTTTGTAGATAACCCTGTGGTTTCAGGGGCTTCCCTGGTGGCTCAGACAACAAAGAATCCACCTGCAATGCGGGAGACCTGGGTTTGATCCCTGGGTTGGGAAGATCCGCTGGAGAAGGGAATGGCTACCCACTCCAGTATTCTTGCCTGGAGAATTCCATGGACAAAGGAACCTGGCAGGCTACAGTCCATGAGGTCTCAGAGTCAGAGACAACTGAGTGATTTTCATTTTCTCTTTTTGTGGTTTCAGAGGGTTTCCCAGGTGGTGCTAGTGGGAAAGAACACACCTGCCAATGCAGGATACATAAGAGATGTGGGTTTGATCCCTGGGTCAGGAAGATCCTCTGGAGAAGGGAATGGCAACCCACTCCAGTATTCTTGTTTGGAGAATCTCATGGACAGAGAAGACTGGCAGGCTACAGTCCACAGGGTTGCAAAGTCAGACACAACTGAAGCCACTTAACATAACAACCCTCCCCTTAGAGCCCCAACCAGGGTCAATTCAGGGTCCAATCCTGGATCTCCTGAGAAATTTGTGATCTCTTCTTGGTTCATTGCCTTTTATTTGACAAATATCCTGTCCTTTGGCTGATCACGATTCCATCTCCAGTAAACAGGCTTTATGTATTTTTTTAAACAAGTACAAAAAAGTGAAGGACACTCTGATGTTTTGTCTGCCCATCAAGTTTTTTGTTGTTTTGTTGTTGTTGTTTAAAACTTTTTATTTTATATTGGAGCATAGCTGATTAAGAATGTTGTGGTAATTCAGATGGACAGCAAAGGGACTCAGCCATACATATTCATGTATTCATTTTCCTCCATCTTCTCTCCCATCTGGCTGCCACATAGCATTGAGCAGAGTTCACTCTACTATACAGTAGTACCCTGTTGGTTATCCATTTTAAATATAGCAGAGTATACATGTCAATCCCAACTCCCTATCTCTTACTCCCATTCTTCCCCAAACTCCCCCATTGCCCGGCAGCCATTAATTCATTCTCTAAGTCTGTGAGTCTGTTTCTGTTTTGTAAATAAGTTCATTTGTATCATTTCTTTTTAGGTTCTGCATGTAAGGAATGTCATACAATATTTCTCCTTCTCCTTCTGACTTACTTCACTCAGCATGACAATCTCTAGGTTCCTCAATGTCATTGCAGGCGTGCATGCTAAGTCGCTTCAGTCATGTCTGACTCTTTGCGACCCTATGGACTGCACCCCGCCAGGCTTCTCTGTCCATGGGATTCTCCAGGCAAGAATACTGGAGTGGGTTGCCGTGCCCTCCTCCAGGGGATCTTCCCAACCCAAGGATCAAAGCTGCATTTCTTATGTCTCCTGCTTTGGCAGAGGGTTCTTTATCACTAGGGCCATCTAGGAAGCCTGCATGTTGCTGCAAAGGGCATTATTTAATTCTACTTAATGACTAATATTCCATTATATATGTGTGTGTGTGTGTGTGTGAAATTGAAAGCGGCTCAGTCGTGTCCAACTCTTTGCGACCCCATGGACTATACAGTACATGGAATTCTCTGGGACAGAATACTGGAGTGGACAGACTTTCCCTTCTCCAGGAGATCTTCCCAACCCAGGGACTGAACCCAGGTCTCCCGCATTGCAGGTGGATTCTTTACCAGTTGAGCCACTAGGGAAACCCAAGAATACTGGAGTGGGTAGCCTATCCCACTCCATATATACCTCTTCTTTATCCAGTCCTCTGTCAATACTTCCCATCTTGTTTTAAGAACTCATATCATGTCCTTCTCCTTCACAAAAATCACCTACTCCACTTATCACAGATTTATACTTTCTTCTGAATTCCTAAGGAATTCTGTACCTCACAATTTGCACTTTTGAAAAAAGTAATACAGGTTCGCTAAATATTTCCTTTGTGTTGGTCTTGTCTATTAGATTGTAAGCTAATGGAACATGAAGAATGTGACTTAGGACTTGTATTCAAAACAGTGCTTACAATAATGTATAAGCAAACTCAGTAGCAAATTCCCTATAAAGTAGCAAGAGGCTAGTTTTAACCACACCTCTTCTAGTTGGAGAAATGTCTCTTAATAGGATAAAGGAAGAAAGGGCTTCTATATAAGGCAATTCTTTTAGTTAACACCTCATCCTGAAAGTATTATTTTCTTTCCCAAATCAAGAAGGTCTCTCAAATTCTTTCTTCTCTTGTTCTAGAATACATCACATGATATTTTTTTGAACTGAGATATAACTTATAGTAACACACACTAATCTTGAATGTACATAGGTATATACCCATGTAACAACCTCCATATCAAGGTATAGAACATTTCTAGTACTTCAGCAAACTCCACTCCACTCTAGTACTCCAGTCAATACCCATTCAAACAGTAACCACTCTTTTAACTTCTATCACCATAGGTTAGTTATGCCTACTATTACCTTTTATACAAATGGAATCAATAGTCATATATTTGACCTTTTCTCCCACCATTATGACTGTAAGTTTTTTCCATATTGTTATACACAGCAGTGAAGTGTTCCTTTTCCTTGCTGTATAGTATTCCATTGTATAAATACACTACATTTTCTTTATCCTACTATTGTTAGATATTTGGATTGCTTCTTGTCTTGGCTATTTGGGTAAATATGCTATAAACATTCTTGTGCATACCTTTGGTGTACATAAACACTCATTTCTGGAGTGGCATTTCTGGGTCAAATGGGACATATACATTAAATTTTAGTAGCCACTATCAACCAATTTCCCAATGAAGCTGTAGCAATTTACACTCCCAGTAGCAAATGCAAAAGAATTCCTGTTGCACTATCACAACTTTTTGCATCAGACACTTTTACAGTGTTTTTTAGTGTGTGATCAGACAGTTGGACATTGCCGGTGTCACACTAAGTAACTCTGAACCCTTGTGATGGGTTTATAAGCCCTAACATAACCATATGGATGACTGAAGTCAGCTGGCACCCAGAGGTATAATATAAGGAATAGAAGCATCAGGTAAACAAAAGAGGACAGATGGTAATGAGTCTTTATGTACTCCTGGCCATTAGTGATTCGGATATCTGAGAGAAGAGCAATAGCTAGTTCATGTGATAACAGCACCCTCTAGGGTTCATGTTTTATTGCTGGAGGTTGCACGGTTGTGTATTTATTACATGCTTAATAAATTCTATATAAGCCTCACTTACGGAAAGGAGGCAGGAAACCACCAGAAGAAACTGAACATGACATGCACAATTGCTGAGGGAAACCACACCAACTGCCAAGAGGAAATTACATTCCTGTTTAGAAAAAAAGAGAGAGATCAAGAACAGTGGGGAAAAGTCAGCTGTCAGAAAAAAATAACAAATTGAGCAATTAGAGCAAAGATATCTCTCCCCAAGGTGGATTTTGTAAGAGAAACAAGAAAGGGCTTACACCTTTTTCATTAGTATGTTGAGGCACAAAATTGTCAGTTTAACAGCAGTGTCAACTTAAAAAATATTCACAACCTAGAAGTTGAGAGTTAGACTTTCTTCAGTGAGAATTTTTAGGATTTCAATCCCAGGAGGCAGCATCTCAAGTAACCCTAGGAGGACTGCTCTGAGGACGTGATGGGAGAATCAGATTATACAGAAGTTTTGCAGCAAAGGTGTGGTAGTCTGAACATCGAAAGATATTGTTAATTAAAGGAAAACCAAATATCTCAAGTTGAGGGATTAGCACTTTTCTATGTATGGGAAGGTGCAAGAGTCTGGGCTTACTGAAGTCATTCCTCTGATACGTACCTCACCCATCTGGAGCCAGTATCCTGTGTTTTCACATCCTGAGTTTCCTCAGGGCTCACTGTGGAGTGTGGTTGCAGTCTGATGGCTGCTAGATGGCAGGTATTCTTTCCTTCCTGAGTCTCCTCAGGGCTCACCAACTCACCATCAGTGGTGGCTACTATGGCTAATGACTGTAACATCCAATGTTTACTGACATGGCAGGAAATATTCATATATCATCAGGAACCTGAATTCGATCCACTGAATATTCTTAAGGAGAGAACAGATTTGTTGTATTGTATTGTATTATTCAGTCACTAAGTCATGACCAAGTGGCTGAATGACTGAACAACAACAAAACTTCAGTCAGTAAGTCATCTCTGACTCTCTGCAACCCCACGGACTGCAGAACAGGCTCCTCTGTCCTCCACTATCTCCTGGAGTTTGCTCAAATTCCGATCCATTGAGTCAGTTATGCTATCTAACCATCACGTCCTCTGTCACCACCTTCTCCTCCCACCTTCAAGCTTTGCCAGCATCAAGGTCTTTTCCAGTGAGCCAGTTCTTCCCATCAGGTGACCAAAGTACTGGAGCTTCAGTTTCAGCATCAGACCTTCCAGTGAATATTCAGGGTTGATTTCCTTTAGGATTGACTGGTTTGAGCTCCTTGCAGTCCAAGGAAGTCTCAAGAGTCTTCTCCAGCACCACAATTCAAAGGCATCACTTTTTCAGCGCTCAGCCTTTGTTTTGGTCCAACTCTCACATCCATACATGACTACTGGAAAAACCATAGCTTTGACTATATGGACCTTTGTCAGTAAAGTGGTGTCTCTGTTTTTAAATACCCTGTCTAGGTTTGTCATAGCTTTCCTTCCAAGGAGCAAGCGTCTTTGAATTTCATAGCTGCAGTCAACATCCACAGTGATTTTGGAGCCTAAGAAAAGAAAGTCTGTCACTGCTTCCACTTTCCCCCCATCTGTTTGCCATGAGGTGATGGGACTGGATGCCATGATCTTAGTTTTTTAATACTGAGTTTTAAGCCAGCTTTTTCACTCTCTTCTTTCACCCTCATTAAGAGACTCTTTAGTTCCTCTTCCCTTTCTGCCATTCAGTTCAGTTCAGTTCAGTTGCTCAGTTGTGTCCAACTCTTTGCGACCCCATGGACTACAGCATGCCAGGCCTTGCTGTCCATCACCAACTCCCAGAGTTGACCCAAACTCATGCCCATTGAGTCGGTGATGCCACCCAGCCATCTCATCCTCTGTCATCCCCTTCTCCTCCTGCCTTCAATCTTTCCCAGCATCAGGGTCTTTTCCAATGAGTCAGTTCTTCGCATGAGGTGGCCAAAGTATTGTAGCTTCAGCTTCAGCATCAGTCCTTCCAATGAATATTCAGGACTGATTTCCTTTAGGGTGGACTGGTTGGATCTCTTTGCAGTCCAAGAGACTCTCAAGAGTCTTCTCCAAGATCACAGTTCAAAAGCATCAATCTGCATATCTGATGTGATAGTTCTCCTGGCAATCTGAATCCCAGCTTGTGATTGATCCAGTCTTGCATTTCACATGATATACTCTGCAAAGAAGTTAAATAATCAGAGTGATAATATACAACTTTCTCATATTCCTTTCCCAATTTTGAGCCAATCAGCTGTTCCATGTCCTGTTCTAACTGTTGCTTCTTGACCCACATACAGGTTTCTCAAGAGACAGGTAAGGTGGTCTTGTACTCCCATCTTTTTAAGAATTTCCCACAGTTTGTTGTGATCTACACAGTCAAAGGCTTTAGCATTGTCAACAAAGCAGAAGTAGAGGTATTTTTGGAACTCCCTTGATCTTTCTACAATCCAACAAATGTTGGAAATCTGATCTTTGGCTCCTCTGCCTTTTCTAAATCCAGCTTGTACATTTGGAAGTTCTCAGTTCACATACTGTGGAAGCTTAGCTTGAAGGATTTTGAGCATTACCTTGGTAGCACGTGAAATGAGCACAATTGTATGGTAGTTTGAACATTCTTTGGCATTGCCTTTCTTTGGGACTGAAATGAAAACTGATCTTTTCCAGTCCTGTGGCCACTGCTGGGTTTTCCAAATTTGCTGACATAGTGAGTACAACATTTTAACAGGATCATCTTTTAGGATTTTAAATAGCTCAGCTTTGTTGGTAGTAAATTCTGTAAGGCTTCCAAAGGCCCACTTGACTTCACACTCCAGGATGTCTGGTTCTAGATAAGTGACCACACCATCGTGGTTATCCAGGTCATTGAGACATTTTTTGTATAGTTCTTTGGTGTATTCTTGCCACCTCTTCTTAATCTCTTCTGCTTCCGTTAATGTCCTTACTGTTTCTGTCCTTTATTGTGCTCACCCCTGCAAGAAATGTTCCCTTGATATCTCCAGTTTTCTTGAAGAGATCTCTAGTCTTTCCCATTCTATTGTCTTCCCCTATTTCTTTGCACTGTTCACTTATGAAGGGTTTCTTACCTCTCCTTGCTATTCTCTGGAACTCTGCATTCAGTTGGATATAGTCTTTCCCTTTCTTTCTTGCTTTTCACTTCTCTTCTTTCCCCAGCTATTTATAAAGCCTCCTCAGACAACCACCTTGCCTTCTTGCATTTCTTTTCCTTTAGGAAGGTTTTGGTCACTGCCTCCTGCATAATATTACAAACCTTTGTCCATAGTTGTTCAGGCACTCTGCATACCAGATCGAATCCCTTGAATCTATTCATCACTTCCACTGTATGATCATAAGGGGTTTGATTTAGGTTTGGCACAGGTTGTAACAGGTTTGGCAACACTTTTTTCACTTATGTATTGACAAAGAAACAAAGGAAAAAAGGATACAAAAGAAGGAAATTCTTCGACTTTGTTATTTTGGAGAATGCTCAGATCCTTAAAAGAAAAGTAATTCTATTTTTTTCTCAACAAAAAAATAATACACTTATTGGAGAAAATTCAGAAATTACAGATAAAAAAAAAGAAAATTAAAGCCACTGATAAATTTCACTACCCAGAGTCAAATGACATTAACATTCTGATATATATTCTTTTCTCTTTCTATGTGTTGATATATATCTATATATGTATATAAGTATATGAATGTATGTGTATACATATGTATTTCTACATATAATAAGAAAGATCATATCACTTACCCTATTTGTAACCTGATTTTTCTCCTAACACTATTTCCTGAACATTGTGCTATATCATTAAATGATGTTCCCCAATTAAAAAAAGAAAGAAGTTCTTAAACTAACACAAACAAGTGGTGAACGTGGGTGGTAATAAGAGAGACAGGATGGTGGGGGTCATTCAGGAGGACATGACCATCTGTTGATTCTCAAGCTGGATGGGCAAAGGAAGTTCATCGCCCCTTCCCTGCCTTGAATACATATTTGCCCACCGTCCCCTCAGTGGGAGCTGTTTCAAGTCTGTAGCCTCAAGACCATCTGGACTAATGTTGAGACCATCTGGGCTAATATATGACTGAACCCAGTCATATTGGTTTGATGAAAACCCCCTGTAACAGAACACTTTATTCCCCAAAGAAGCCCTCTAGCGTTCTGTAGTGGAAGATTCATAATCTGCCGGCACTCACTCACACAATACCCTTTGTCTTTATACATACTTTAGATTTCCGGTGGGCATGTTTGGAGACCTACTCATCAGGTATGGAATTGGGAGTTAGACTTTTTATTTAATCTGCAAGGACAGGGTGACATTCAGGAAGATGAGTAAATGAAACAGGAGGTATGAAAAAAGAGGGGCAATAGAGAACAAAAAGTTCAAAAATAAATAAAACCATGAGTGTTCAAACAAAACAAAATCAGTAGTGATCTGAAGTAACAGCATAATATGACAAAAACCAAATCTAAAATCTGTGACAGAGGAAATCAATTTAAGGCATCTAAAATAACAACAACAGAGAAGAGAGTGAAAGGGAATGAGAAAGCGAGAGAGAAAAAATATGAAAAAATATGAGGAAGAAAAACCAATGATAACTAATTTCTGTATAGCAGTAAGTCCAGGAGAAAAGACAATAAACGAAGAAGAAATAATCAAGGAAAGAATAGAACTTCTCTGAACTGAAGAAAAAGTTGATTTCATATTTAAAGAATCTAACGATTTCAGGAATACTGAAAAAAGGCATCCTATAGATAATCTGATGAAATTTACAAACGATTAAAAAAAAAATACTTAAATCCCACAAGCTTCCATGCCATGCCCCTACCCTACCCTACTCCCTCCACCAAAAGTCACTCCCAAATTAAGAAGCAGACAAGGGAAAAGAAACCTGCTGACATCCGTCCTTTCATTTGTAAACTGAATGCCTGGGGACCACCTGGAAGCATATTTACACAATTTTGAGGGAGAATTCTACAGCCTATCTGTAATCCAAGCAAGGTGATAAAATAGAGCTTTTTTCAAACTTACAAGGACTTAGAATACTCATTTTTCAACTACGCCTTCAGAAAATCAGTTCCACAGTACCCTAGTTCTCACAGCCTCAAACTCTTTGGTGAAAATCTCCTTTAACAGAACACTCCATTCCCTAAAGAAGACCTCCAGCCTTCTCTAGTGGAAGATTCGTTATCTCCCGGAGCTCACCCACAACAACACCCTTTGTCTCTAGGCCTCTAGTCACTGTCCTAATAAAAGCCTCCCTGGGATGTCCCTAGTGGTTCAGTAGCTAAGACTCCTCACTCCCAGTACAGAAAGCCCAGGTTCTATCCCTGGCCCGGGAACGAGATCGCACATGCCAAAACAAAGAGTTTGCATGCTGCAACTACAGACCCCGTGTGCCACAAATAAGACCCAGTGCAGCCAAATAAATAAATGAATGTTCAAAACAAAACAAAAACAAATCAAAAAAAAAAAAAAAAAAAAAAAACCACCTCCCTGAGATGATAACATCTTTCACCAACTATCCTCTCTCTTTCTCCCCATCTGCCAAGTTTCTTGCTACCCTTCTTTCTCCTCTCAGTTCTCTAACTTTATTCTTCCCCCATGCCATCTGGCTTTTCCCACCAATCCACTAGGACAAAGACCATCAGTAGCTTCCACACTGTGAAGGGTAACGAGCAGTTGTCAGTCCTTATTTCATTACTACCTTGACCTCATTATTACACCCAGTACTGCTGCCTACCCCCTTCTTGAAACTTTACTATTCTCTAGAAATCTGAGAATGAAATACATACTCTCCTGGGTCTCCACTGCACTCTGCTTTTGTTTTGTTCTAGCTCTTTGGTTTGGTTTGTTTTTCTCCTTCTTTTCTACCTGACCTTAAATGCCCCTGTTTTCCAGGCTCCCTTACCTTACTGACCTCATTACAGAGACTGTCTGCCTCATTCATTTGTTTCCAGACAGCAAAACCTCAAGTAGAAGGGGGGGATTTGCTGTGAGGATCCAGCAAATCTCAAAGAACCCTTCTTCTCATGTCAGGATAGGGGAAAACACATGTCCCACTTCTTGTGTTTCCATGGCATACAAGAGAAGGGAAAAAGACTAATCTGAACAACCAGATACTGGCATTTACAGGATCAAGTTCATGAGTGGGCAAGACCACCGAGGAATGGTCCAGTGATGAGGGGAGGCCTGGGGTCCTTTTCTAGCCTACTGGCTGGACTCAGAATCCCCTCCGCAAGACCAGTAATATCTCTGCAGACACACTGGGATGTGTGAGTCCTCCAGCAGAAATCTAGGATGGAAGACTAAGGACCCTGCATATATACGCCTCTGTCCTCAGACATGTTCTGCAATCTGGCTTTTATCAAAAAAAGTCTATACTGGGATTTATAGAGTACTTGTACTGAGTAATAAAATCGTTCTTTCTCCCCTTTTCCAAGGAGGTCCTTATGTGTATGCCCCATTTGCTAGAACCTAAAGAACTCTCTCCCCGAATAGTATCAGTGAAACTTGAATTCATTCTAAGACTGTGAGCATTCTAGATTATGAGCTCCAAAAGTCAAGCAGTATCTTTTTTTTATTTCCCATATATGGAAAGAAGAACCTAGGCCAGGGGCACCCTGTAAATTTTAATAATACTGGTTCAACAAACAGATCCTCAGAATATTCCCTTCTTAGAAGTATTAACTAGTTTGCTTCTGTAACCAAATCCATATGTCTTTTTCATCCTGCTTCCATTTCCCCTTCCTACAAAACACTAAAGCGTCACTTCCATCTCCTTTTCTCATTCCTGGGAGAAAGTCACATAAATATCAAACATTTTGAAATTTCAGGAAAACAAATAAATATGGGATAACATTTGCTCATCAATGTTAATGGCATCCCTGCCAGTAGAGAAGAATCATGCTAATGTAATTGCTTCACTTGAATTAGTTTAACGTCTCAGTTTGTACAAGATGTAAGAGAAAATGTATGGAGGAACATTAGAGGTCAGCTATTTGTTGTTCTGTTCATAGTCTGAGCAAACAGCTATATCCCAGTGGTGAAAACAGGACTCCAAAGGAGCAAGCATTGTTGCTTTTCCTAACGATTCCTGTGCAATCCTGCTGTTAGATTGTTCTCCTTTTCTGGACCTAGGAGAAAACCAAGATGGAGGGAGTTATTTTTATTTTTATTTTTTTATTTTTTAGCTATTTTTTATTTTTATTTTATTTTATTTTTTAGCTATTTTTTATTTTTATTTTTTAGCTATTCTTGATTTGTATGTAATAGATTGCATACAAATAGGTTTTTATTTTTTTATTTTTTAGCTATTTTTTATTTTATTTTTATTTTTTTATTTTTTAGCTATTTTTTATTTTTATTTTTTAGCTATTCTTGATTTGTATGTAATAGGTTGCTCTTGATCTCCCCTTGATTAATTTCAGCTGAGGCCTTCCCATCAGATATAAACCCAAATTATTAGCCTCATAACTGGCCAGACAACTCTGCCATTCCACAGCTCTCAGTCATTTAAAAAAATCTATTTCAAAAACCCACTCTCAAGTTGATCCCAATCCTTTAAGTGTCAAGGCGTTTAGTCTGCACCCTTAAAGGAAAACATCTATGGTCTTCCTACCACAAAGGACTCACAGTTGAGCTAAACACGCACAGGGCAACTTTGGACTGAGTGCTGGAGATAGAAAATCAAGGAAGGGAAATTCCCTGGCAGTCCAGTGGTTAAGACTCCTCACTTTCACTGCCAAGGGCATTGGTTCAATCCCTGGTCAGGGAACTAAGATCCCACTAAATGCAGCCAAAAAAAGAAACAAACAAAGAAGGCACATCCCCTGATTTTCAGGAGATCACAGCCTAGTGAAGGAGACAGACATCTAATCGGAAAATGTCAGCAAAGTTTGACAAGTGACCAACCTCTCCACCTTGGCTCCAGAATTCCTCCTGCAATCCATAATCCCAGGAACCTTTGGCTTTGTCCCTTTCTTTCCTAACCCTTCCACTCTCCCCTCTACCTGCTACTCCATTTATGTATATTTATGTATATACAAGGCTTCCCTGATGGCTCAAGTGGTAAGGAATCCACATGCAATGCAGGAGACTGGGGTTCGATCCCTGGGCGGGGAAGATCCCCTGGAGGAGGAAGTGGCAACCCACTCCAGTGTTCTTGCCTGAAAAATCCCATGGACAGAGGAGCCTGGTGGGCTGTGGTCCATAGTGTAACTAGTCTGACTCTGCAAAGAGTCAGACACGACTGAGCACAAGCACCTACATACACATGTATATGCAAGCCTCTCCTAGTTTGAAGTGTCCGTTCTTAACTCACCAGTATCTCCCAGCAATGAGTCTTTCTCTTCCCTTTCACAGCCAAAACAGTGAAAAATAGTAGTCACTCACTGTTTCTGATCCTCCTTTCTCTTTACTTTCCATTGGCCCCTTGAGCCACCCCATATGAATTTTACCCCCTTCACTCTACCTTAAGGCAGCAATATCTTCCACATCATGAAATCCAAACAATGCTTTTTAGTCATCCCTTTACTGGATAGCTCAGCTCCAACTGACAGTGTTCTCCTGTTTGAAACACGCTGCTCTCCTTAGGGCCTTCACAGAATCACTCTTGCCTTTTTGCCCTCCCTCCTCCCTCGATTTCTAAGAAACATCAAGGCCTGTCACCTCCAAATGAACAGAATGCCCTGGTCCAACCCCATATCATTCTCATCCAACTGCAGCAGGAACATCCTAACTGAGCTTTCTGCCTCTTCTCTTGCCAACCTGCCTTCAACTTACTTGCTACATTACAGCCAAAAGAGCTTTGTAAATGTCAGATTTAATCTTCTTTTCTGTCTTAAACTCTCAATGATTTACAACTTCCTTGAGGGTAAAGTCCAAAATACTTAGTATGACTAATGAGTTGCATCCTGGTCAGACTTGTGCCTGCCTCTCCCATCTTTTCTCCTACCACTCTCTTCCCTCTCTCCACTCTGGCCAGTGTAACCTTATTGTTCTTCTAACGTTCAGGGGACATTTTCCCTTTCAACTGTTTCTTCTGCTTGAATGTCCTCCTTCATCATCTTTGCCTAACTCTAACTCAGATTTCACCTTAAATGTCACTTCATCTAGAAATTTCTGATACCCACAGGTTCAGTTAAAAGCCCATATTACATCCTACAGTGGGACTTCCCTGGTGGTCCAGGGATTAAGAATCCACCTGCCTGCAGGGGACATGGGTTTCATCCCTGGTTGGGGAAGATCCCACATGACTTAGGGCAGCCAAGCCAGGGTATTACAACTGAACCCACACGCTGCAACTACTGAAGCCTAGAGCCCGTGCTCTGCAACAAGAGAAGCCACTGCAATGAGAAGCCCATGAATGGTAACTGGAGAGCAGCCCCTGCTCACCACAACTAGAGAACGCCTGCACACAGCAAGGAAGACTCAGCGTAGCCCTCCCCAAATTAAATAAATAAATAATAATTGAAAAAAAAAAGATCCTATAACATGCAGAACTTTGCATTTCTCCTTAATATCCAGCACACCTATTATTATTTATTCAAAAATCTGTCTTCATCCCTAGACATTAAGCTAAGTGGAAGCAGGGGTCATGCTTGTCTGTCCATTGCTATATCCCTAACATCTAGAATGGTGCATATTTTTGAATGAATGAACCGATACACTGAATGCTGTAAAAATAACAAAGAGGGACACTAAGCCTGTCTTCAGAGGGAAATGAGGGCCAGTTCAGTTCAGTTGCTCAGTCATGTCTGACTCTGCGACCTCATGGACTGCAGCACGCCAGGTTTCCCTGTCCATCACCAACTCGCAGAGCTTGCTCAAACTCATGTCCATTGAGTCAGTGATATGATCCAACCATTTCATCCTCTGTCATTCCCTTCTCCTCCTGCCTTCAATCTTTCCCAGCATCAGGGTCTTTTCCAATGAGTCAGTTCTTAGCATCAGGTGGCGAAACTATTAGAGCTTCAGCTTCAACATCAGTCCTTCCAATGAATATTCAGGACTGATTTCCTTTAGGATTGACAGGTTTGATCTCCTTGCAGTCCAAGGGACTATCAAGAGTTTTCTCTAACACCACAGTTCAAAACCATCAATTCTTCAGCACTCAGCATTCTTTATGATCCAACTTTCACATCCATACATGACTACTGGAAAAACCATAGCTTTGACTAGACAGAGCTTTGTCGGCAAAGTAACGTCTCTATTTTTTAATATGCTGTCTAGGTTTGTCCTCAGAGGGAAATGAGGGCCAAGACACTTCTAAATCTATATTACTATAATTTCTAGGGGAAATTCACTCAAAACCAGAAGAAGTCACTTCTGGTTTCTAGAAACAGCTGGATGTTTGTGAAGGGTGAGTATATTTGTGGAAAACCGTTAAGGAGTGCAAATGGTTTTAAGAAATCGATTGTTATTCTGAAGTTTTATAATATGAAATACATCTCCAGTGTGGCAATATCCTATAACTCTGGCCAGTAGTATGGTTCATATCCTGAGGGTATATTTGTTATATTATATAAACTCAGGGCACATATTTTGAGCTAAACAGATGTATGACAGGACAGACATAAACAAGAGTTTCCGGGATGAAAAAAAAAAGAAAAAGAATTTCTGCGATGAGACATTTGGCGTTAGTTCATTCCACAAATCTACCAAGCCTGGACCTATTAATAGAATCAAGGCGTTATATAAAAATTTGATCTAGAGAAAAAGAAATCTACAAAAGTTAAAAAATCATAGATGCTTAGAGCTGAAAGAGACCTTACAGTATCCAGTTCAACCCTCCTGCTCTTCTCCCTCCCATGCTGGATGGGGTTAAGTCACTTTCCTAAAGTTTGGTGCACAGTTAGTGGCAAACTTGGTAATGGAAACCCAGTTTCTATATCCATGAAACTGAGTTCTTTTTCTGATTCTTGACTCAGAAAAACTCTAATGTTATGGAATTTATAAGCCTTCTCGAGACTATGTCCTGAAAAAGGTTTTCTGGAAACCCTTGCCTTCCTCTAACCTGATCCTGATTCTCCAAGTAGCATCCCCTGCATAGAGAGACCTATTAGGTCACCTCACCACCCATACTGCTGAAAGACTCAAGAGATGGTAAGAGGAGTCACTGAAGAACTCTGAGGAACTCCTCGACATCACGTCATAAAGGAGAACTCAAGGAGTAAGTCCTCTATGGCGTTCTATGACATTGTTCTCATCTTTCTTTTCTGAGTGCTGGGACAATCAGTTTCCTTGCCATCACAGAATATTTGGAGAACATCTCGTGTTTTAAAAACCTATGATCCAGCAACTCAGTTCACAGGTATACATCCAAACAGCAGGGATTCACACAGATACTTATATACTAATGTTCTTAGCAGCATTATTCATAATAACCACAAGGTGGAAACTACCCCAGAGTTCATCCACAGATGAGCTGATAAGGAGAAGGTGGTATATATACAATGCAATATTATTCAGTCATTAAAAAGGAATGAAATTCTGATACATGCAACCACTTGCAAGAACTTGAAAACATTATGCTAAGTGAAATAAGCCAGACACAAAAGGACACGTATTGTACAATTTCACTTAGATGAAACACTGTAAAACAGAGGTTCCAAAGGCTGGAGGGTAGGAAGTTATTGTTTAATGGGTACATAGCTTCTGTTTGAGTTGATGAAAAAGATATTGCTTAATGAATACATAGTTTCTGTTTGGGTTAATAAAAATGTTCCGGAATAGTAGTGGTGGTTACACAACCCTGCAGATGTACTTAATGCCACTGAGTGTACACTTAGAAATGGTTAAGATTGTGAATTTTATGTTTTACATGTGTTTTACCACAATAGAAAAATTATTCAATGAAGCTCTCAGTTCCAGTCAAGATGAAATCTAAAACATGTCCAAGCAACAAAAGGAAGGTACACAATGAGAAAGCAAGGAACAAAAAAGAGAGGAAACAAACAAAACAAAAACTAGAATGCAATATAGAAGCTCTAACAAGTTAATCATTACTTTTGGGACTTCCCGGCAGTCCACAGGTTGGGACTCCGCGCTTACACTGCGCGGTGCACAGGTTCAGGGGGCAAGGTTCTAACCCTGCTTGGGGAAGTAAGATCCCACAAGCCACGTGGGTGGCACAGCCAAACAAACAAGCAAAAAACACACAAACAAGAAACACAAACAAATTAAAAACAATTACCTTAAATATAAGTAGTTCAAATACAGTAATCATAAGACAGAAATTGGCAAAGGGAATAAAAAGCCATGAATCAACAATATGCTGTCTGTAAGAAATTCATTTCAGATACAATACAGGAGAGGTTTCCCTGGTGGCTCGTGGTAGAGAATCTGCTTGCCAAAGCAGGAGATGCAGGTTTGATCCCTCATCTGGGAAGATCTCCTGGACAAGGAAATGGCAACCCACTCCAGTATTCCTGCCTGGGAAATGCCACGGATGGAAGAGCCTAGTGGGCCATACTCCATGGGGTTGCAAGAGCCAGACACAACGTAGGGACTACACAGCTACAATACAGGAAGGTGGAAAATAAAAGGACAGGAAAAGATATATTACTACTCGTTAAACAAAAAGAGCAAGAGCTGACTATGTTAATGTTGATGTAACCAGTAATCATAAGTTTTGAGCCATACCTTAAGTATTCAACCTGTGGATTAAAAAAGTTAAAACTTAAGGCTAAATGGATTCCTATTCCTATTTTTCAAACAAGCCAACATCAATAAAGCATATTACCTTATTCAGTTTCCCTCTTAATAAAGCACCAGGGGTGCCCTCTTCCCGTGATGGATGCATCAAGATTGAAACATACTTGGAAGAGGACACACATTCTCTTCCTCTGTTGTGACACCTGACTTCTGAGAAGTTGAATGCTGCTATATTGAGCTCTACTAGCTACACGCACACTTTGCTGGCAGCTGCAGGCTGGCCAGAATTGACTGGATCATCATCACTGTGTGTGCTGGGGAATGGAGCTAGACAGTACCTTAAAGGAGAGTGATGACACAGACCTGCCCTGCTGTTGATGGAGTGAAGGGCAAGTTGAAAGAAATCATCTTTTTTTAAGTTGCAGAACTGTAGCCCTAAAGAGCAGAAGTTTGCAGTTAGTTCTTTGAGCTCCTCTTCTCCTTCAAGTTCAAGACCAGAGTTTCTTGAACTGACCCCCTGATCTGATGCATAGGGCCAGGGGCATCTGGCACATGAAGATAAGAGCACTCTTTCTCAGGTCTGAGAACGTAGGCTCCTCCCCCTTGATGCTGTGAAGACTGTGGCTCTGGGTTTTATCTCCATTCCTTCTGAGGCCTGTTTCATTTCTACTTTCCAAACTGCCTAGAACTGAATTTCTTATGTAAATATGGAGAAGCAGGATTTTCTGTTTGAAAAGGGTAGATGTTGTATACTGTAACTATATTTTCCAGGATCAGAAACTCAAGTCAAGTTATAAGGGGGGAGAAAAAAAACCAAAAACCTGATGCATACATTCTTTCAGAACTAAACTGAATGAAGAATATGTGACACTGACTACTACTTAAACAATACCACTTGCAAGAAATGTGCCTATCCTATTCAACCGGTTGGGTTTTGCATCAGATTTGACCTCGCTTGTAGCCACTCATCTTCCTGGTGACCATCCTAAGTACTGAGAAAGTACCAAGAGGAATATATTAACTTTATGTAGAGTCAGATTTCGGTCAGTAAAGGTCATAATAAATATAAGGGAAATCATTTTTCTTAAGATGTTTACTTTCAGGGCAGCTACAATAAATGAAAGATATATGATTAAATAGTTACTAGAACTAGACTCTAGGGAGATAAATGTGTGATCCCCCCATCGTTTCAGCAGGTCCAATCTTCTATTACATTTTTGGGGGGTGTACGTGGCCAAGTCTTTGCTGCCCTGTGGACTTAGCCCACCAGGCTCCTCTGTCCATGGGATTCCTAAGCAAGAATCCTGGAGTGGGTTGCCATGCTCTCTTCCAATGGATCTTCCCAACCCCGGGATAGAACCTGTGTCTTGTCTCTTACGTCTCCAGCATTGGCAGATAGGTTCTTTACCACTAGCATCACCTGGGAAGCCCATATTACATTTTTCTGTGTGTGTGGGAAATATCTGACCAAGTATCTTCCAGTTTGGAAACTGAAAGAATGAGTTTCCAGGAATTAGGGAAAGTGGTACGTTTGTATTTCCGAAGATGACAGCATCTTCCCACGTGGCTGTTCTCACAAGGTGATTGACATTCCTCTCACGGAGATTCGTGTTCCCTCTGGTGGCATCTGGGTGGGAGCTTGGGACTGCTCCAAACAACAGAGCACATGACAGATCGGTGCTTCGTGGCTTCTGAAGCTGGATCTAAAATCCTACAGCTGCCACCTGGCCCACTCCTTGGAGCCTGTCCTTGGAAGCCAGTAACCATGTTAGGAAGAAGCCTGGGCCACATGAAGGAACCACATGCAGTATCTGGCCACTCTAGCTGAGGACTCAGGCTCCATCCACCCTGGGCATGTGAAGGAGTGAGCTTTCCAAGGGCTCCATCCCCCCATCCCACCGCTGCTCAAGTCTTCCAGCTGGGCTCCAGACATCATGTTGCAGAAAAAGCCCCTGCCGCTGTGCCCTGAGAATGCCTGACCACAGAGCCTGACCTATAGGCTCTGTGAGCATAACAAATGATTGTTTTCATTACTGGGGAAAAAAAGTACTCAAGTGATGCTTAAATTAAGTTTCTGTTAGGAAAATATTACAGATCTTGTCAGGCTAGGAGGCTACAGACACACAGCAATAGCCCCACACAGTCCAGTTAGAGAAAATTTATACAGAAGAAATAAAACACATGGAATCCCCCAACTCTCACTGGGGGGACTACCTGGGCCAGGTAGAGACGGTCTGCACCCACCACAGCCAACATGCAGCCAAGAAGGGCCAGCCTCTGAGAGCAGTCTGGATTCACAAAAGAAAGGACTTGACCTCACACCAAAGATGTATCCACATGACACATTTAGGTTGTTGCAAATATAGGTTAACCTATGGAATACTTGGGTTCTCTCGACAATGGGAAATGAATGACAGGATTTCTAGGTCCAAGAAGCAGAATAGGGAGAATGCATGCTGAGGGCCTGGGTCCACACTGAAGGTCAAAGTCTGCACGTGGAAGGCCCTGGAACAATCTTGAAGTGCTTCTGTATACCCAGAATGCTAGCATCAGCCAAAAGCCGTGCTGCCCCTTTGCAGATGGCTCTGGTCAGCTCGGCCTGGCAGAAGGAGATGGGTACCCAGGCCATCCAGATTTGTCTCCCAACAGATTTAAAGAGAAGAAAGGGAAAATCTCCCCTAACCTTCTCCTCTGCCCTCCTCCCATCAATTAAAACAAGATTAAGTTATTTCTCACTCTTTAGTTTGACAGAATTTTATTTTTTTATCATTTATTTTTATTAGTTGGAGGCTAATTACTTTACAATATTGTAGTGGTTTTTGCCATACATTGACATGAATCAGCCATGGATTTACATGTGTTCCCCATCCCTATCCCCCCTCCCGCCTCCCTCCCCATCCGATCCCTCTGGGTCTTCCCAGTGCATCAGCCCCGAGCACTTGTCTCATGCATCCCACCTGGGCTGGTGATCTGTTTCACCCTTGATAGTATACTTGTTTCAATGCTATTCTCTCAGAACATCCCACCCTCGCCTTCTCCCACAGAGTCTAAAAGTCTGTTCTGTACATCTGTGTCTCTTTTTCTGTTTTGCATATAGGGTTATCATTACCATCTTTTAAAATTCCATATATATGCGTTAGTATACTGTATTGGTCTTTATCTTTCTGGCTTACTTCACTCTGTATAATGGGCTCCAGTTTCATCCATCTCATTAGAACGGATTCAAATGAATTCTTTTTAATGGCTGAGTAATATTCCATTGTGTATATGTACCACAGCTTCCTTATCCATTCATCTGCTGATGGGCATCTAGGTTGCTTCCATGTCCTGGCAGTTATAAACAGTGCTGTGATGAACATTGGGGTGCACGTGTCTCTTTCAGATCTAGTTTCCTCAGTGTATATGCCCAGGAGTGGAATTGCTGGGTCATATGGAAGTTCTATTTCCAGTTTTTTAAGGAATCTCCACACTTTGACAGAATTTTAAAGATGAATATTATTCACTGTTGATGAGCACCTTGGGAAAGGTGTATGCACATAATAGTCACAAGGATATAAACTGGTAGCTTTGGGAGGAAATTTGACAGTATCTAGCAAATTTTAAATGTGAGTATCCTTTGATTCAGCAATCCTGCTTCAAGTATGATTTTGTTTTAAGAAGTGCTTTAGCATTTGTACAAAAAAATGTCTGTTGAAAACAAAATATTAAAAATACCCATAGAGGAATGAGCAAATAAATTAGGGCACATCCTTCTGTGAATATGGCAATTAGACATAAAGTAGATTTATGGGTGGGGCTTCCCAGGTGGCCCTAGTGATAAAGAACTCACCTGCCAATACAGGAGATGTAAGAGATGCGGGTTTGATCCCTGGGTCAGGAAGATCCCCTACAGGGGAGCATGGTAACCCACTTCACTATTCTTGCCTGGAGAATCTTAGGGACAGAGGAGCCTGGCAGGCTACAGTTCATAGGGTCGCAAAGAGTCAGACACGACTGAAGCAACTTAGCACCCACACGCATGCTGATTTATGGGTACCAACATAAATAGGGCTGTACAATACATTGTTCCTTTACTTCTTTTGATTTGGAGTGTGCAAAAAAATCCTACTTGTAATTCAGTTCAGTTCAGTTCAGTCACTCAGTCATATCCGACTCTTTGCAACCCCATGGACTGCAGCATGCCAGGCCTCCCTGTCCATCATCAACTCCCCGAGCTTACTCAAACTCATGTCCATTGAGTCAGTGATGCCATCCGACCAGCTCATCCTCTGTCATCCCCTTCTCCTCCCGCCTTCAATCTTTCCCAGCATTAGGGTCTTTTCCAATGAGTCGGTTCTTCACATCAGGTAGCCAAAGTATTGGAGCTTCAGCTTCAGCATCAGTCCTTCCAATGAATATTCAGGACTGATTTCCTTTAGGATGGACTGGTTGGATCTGCTTGCAGCTCAGGGGAGATCACCAATACCACAGTTCAAAAGCATCAATTCTTCAGCACTCAGCACTCTTTATAGTCCAACTCTCACAATTACTTTGCTTTAACATTAGTATCCACTTTATTAATGCTACAAAATTGCTACACTATTGCTGGGAGTGAAATATGTTTGCTCACCACCAGAGGAAGCCTGGAACATATTGATTACATTTGAATTTCCAGAAGCTCTTTCAATCTAGTACATTATAGTTACTCAAGAACTGTTTAATCAGTGAATGAAACAGTCAGGCCAGCAGCACCAAGGTTCCTCCCAGATCCAGTTACTTCCTGGATTCTACCTAGAGAAAAAACTGTTTTTATAAAGTGGTCATGATAATACCTACCTAAAAGAGCTACCATGCTGAGAAACAAAATGTGCAAAATTGAGTCCTAAGTTGTAATTTGCTGTACAAATTCCAGGAGCTATTTTGTGGTTGGTCTTCACTGGATAAAAATTACTTCTCTGTCAAGTTCAGAGTCACTCTGGGAAGTTGCAGAGAGCCTTATTTCAATTGTTTATGTAAGAAGAGAGAAGGGGCATGAAGGAGTAGGAGGAAGGATCAAACAGTAAAAACAGTGGACAGTTGAGGATGAAGAGGAGGCTGATGACAAATGCCAAGTCTGAATGCTAGTTATGTAAAAAAAAGAAAAAAAGTAATGGTAATAGTCAGGAAAGGCTTTATATATGTATAAAGCATTAAGCATACACTGCATTTAATCCTCATCACCAGGAAACTCTTGAAGTTGAGCGGGGCCCCCAGAGATCTTCTATGGCAGTTCTCTCACCTGACTGGTTGGTTTAGTTGCTAAGTCGTGTCCAACTCTAGTGACCCCATGGACTCTAGACTGCCAGGCTCCTGTGTCCATGGGATTTCCCAGGCAAGAATACTGAAGTGGGTTGCCACTTCCTTCTCATCTCACCTGATTGTTATTTCTTAATTATGCCTGAAGGGAAACAATGGCAGGCTTTTCAAAATTATTGGAGCAGAAAGAGTCTCCAAATTTGGTTATGAGCTTCTTAGAGCTGTCATAACTAAGCATGCTAAACTGGGTAGCTTAGGATAACAGAAATGTATGCTTTCACAGGTCTAGAAGCCAGAAGTCTTAAATTAAGGTATTAACAGGTAGGTTCCTTCTGAGGGCTGTAAGAAGAATCTGTTCCTGCCTCTTAGCTTCGGTGCTGACAATCCTTGGCAGTTCCTGGCTCATAGATTGTCCCTTCAGTCTCTGCCTCCATCTTTAAATTACCTTCTTCTCTGTTTCTCCTCTTCTTGTTGTGTGCTTTCCTGTTTTATAAAGACATCTGCCATTGGGTTCAGAGTCAGGTCTACCCAGACAACCCAGGATAATCTCACCTTAAAATTCGTAACTTAATTGTATCAACAAAAACCCTTTTCCCAAATAAAGTCACATTCAGAGGTTCCAACTAGACATATCTTTGTGGGACAACCAACTCACCACAGTGTGTTTGTGTGATTTTACTTTTGGAAGAAGACTTCTAGAAGAGAAATATATTCCAAAGGGCAGTAAAAGCTAAAGCTTTTTTTAAAAATTCACTTTTCCTAGGCAGTTCCTAGAAGACGGATGTAAATGGTTTGCAGTATTCTCTTCAAAATGTTGCAATGTTCTCTTTCAAAACTGGTCCCAGCTAAAAATTACTAAAACAGTTACCACATGCTAAAGCCTTTCACCATCCCAACTTCTCTTTATGAAAATCATACAAATTTTCTCAATTGTAGTGTCCTGAGAAATATAAATACTTGAGAGGGAAGAATGCATAAATGAGCAGCCTAACAGAGTTTGATGTGCTACCCACTAAATTTAGAGTCTCTTTCCAGTGAGGTGGTGAGTTAAATACTGAAAGTACCCTCCTGCTGAAAACAACTAAAAACAGATAAAAACCTTAAAAGAGTCAATGAGCTGTCACAGAAGAAGTAAGTGCTTCTCAAAGCAAGGACTGAGTGATATAGAGGGAGCACTCCAGCCATTTACCAGACAAGAAGGGAAGGGGAAACGAAGATTCAGCTTTGAAGTCATAGCCTCAAAAAGGCTCTAGAGACACAGCCCAGAGCCTGCCCAACCTGAGGGATCTAATACATCTTCTCCCCAAAAGTTGGTATCCCAGTGGGTTAAACCATCAATTTAGAAAGGAGAAAAAAATAAAGAACTCAACTTTCATCAACATTTTCAGCCTGAATTCACACTACCTGGGAGAACTGGAGAATAATTTAATTTTCAGTGATCCTAGACTAGAAGTTCTCATAAACCTGGAAGAAGCAAATGAAGACCCTCTGGAGAGGACTCCACTTCTAATCCAACTGAAGACGATTCCTTCAGGTAAAATTCCAAAGTATAGAACAGCTCGTAGTACAAAAGAACTCACCTTTCAAAGCACGATAAGCCAACGCAACACCATAAAAAAGGTCCATAGTAGTATCATTAATTCAATTCTATGAACTGAAACATGTCTTTTCCCATACTTACACATATGTCACCTACGCCTCAAAGAGGTATCAGGCAAATTCTAACCAAGAGAAAACGGACAGAGCCACACTGACAATAGAAAAAGAGTAGTTTAAGCAATAAACATTGCCAGAGATATAAGGATAAACGGTTCATCAGAAACCGTCTGAGCCTCCAGGGAAGCCCCTTCAGAAATCTTAGTTAGCTTAAATTTGCATGCACTCCTAACAGCCTCAAGAATACTGACAAATTCTGAGGAAAAAGCAAGTTCAAAATCAAAATAGACGTGTAAATACTTCCTCAGCAACTGAGAGCATAAGCAGATAAAGAAATATATTTTAGCGGTTAGTCGCGAGTGCGCAGGCGCAGCCGGCGGCGCGCTGAGGGCTCTGACGCGCCGGCAGCCGGCGAGCGAGCGAGGCCTCACCTGTGGCACCTGACGAAGGGTGTGCGGGAGGCGGGCGGGGGGCCTGAGCGGAGGCGCCCCCGGAGACGCAGGCACAGCAAGAGTCTGGCTGCACTCGGAGGGGCGGGAGGGAGAGGCACCAGAGTCGAGGGAAGAGAAAATAGGCTCCCCCAGAGAGAGGTGCCTGGCTGGGGACCGCGTGGGGACAGGGGGTACCTTGTGGGCGCGGCCCAGGCGGCAGGACCTGGTCCTCGCGAACGGTGCCTGCCGTCCCGTTACCTCGGGAAAGGCTCCTCCCCGCCGCGTCACCGGCTCCTGACGGCTCGAGGACATCTGGGAACCCGCCCCGCACCCTCCGCTCAGGCGGACGGTCCCCCGGGCCTTCGGCGCGCGCGGGGCGCTCCCTGCCCCCACTCTCTCTCCACCCGGACTCTCGGGGCAGCTCCCTCGCGGGGCTTCTTTTCCCTCGAGGGGTAGCGGGAACTTAGCTCCGGGCATGGCTGGTCTTCAGAAAGAATTTTATCCTAATGATGGTTCCTGTGCAGCTTCCAGACTCTCTAGAGCCACGGTCAGAACACTGGTAGCCTCCGAAGGTACATGTTGGGGTATGTCAGGGGGGAAAGTTAGTAAGGATGAGGAGGGTTTGAATAGTGCAATTTAGAAACCTGACCTAATGGATGTATATACCTACATATGGCCAGTGAGCACGTGGAAAAGTACCCAGGATCATTCGGTATCAGAGAAATATGAATTAAAACCCCAAACGAGTAGGAGATGAAAGTATCAAAAATGATTCATGTAATTCCACTTTTGGTCAAGATGGAATAGTAGGGACCGGGTTTACCCTCTTGTTTGAAACAATCAAAAAATAAAAAATAATTGATATATACATGTACACATATATACAGATGTATATCCTCTATAGCATATATAATGTGATACTTTAGATATTATATATATTATTGTATGCAATGTCTCTATTCATATATAATGCTGCTATATCATGTATAACATATACAAGATGCTACATATTATTTATGATATATAATACATAATTTTATATATTGCCTCTATATGATATGTATAACATGTATCATTTATAACACACCACTCAACAACTAAACAATACACATTATTTTCCTGCACATTTGTTACAGTTACCTAGATGATTATACACAGGTTGAATGTCAGCTAATTTCAAAGGGATAATATTACACAGAGAAATAATATTGCATATATTATAATACAACCTAGGTCAGAATCAAAACAAAAACATTAAGTAGTAAAATTTACTTTTGGAAATTAAATATTAAAACAAATTGTGTGCTATACTGAAGTGAAGTGAAAAGTATAAGTGTTAGTCACTCAGTCATGTCCGGGTCTTTGCCATCCCATGGGCTGTAGCCTGCCAGGCTCCTCCATCCATGGAATTCCAGGCAAGAATACTAAAGTGGGTTGCCATTTCCTTCTCCAGAGGATTTTCCTGACCCAGGGCTGGAACCCAGGTTTTCTGCATTGCAGGCAGATTCTTTACCATCTGAGCCACAAGGGAAGCCCCCTGGCGCTACGTTGGTCAAAAGTAAATCATAATAGATGAGAAAATATTTAGAACTAGATTCTAATGAAAATATACACAACAAACCTGCAGGATTCATTGAAGCAATATTTAAAGGTAAATGTTGACAGTGGAAAAGAAGAAAGTCTGAAATATAATGAGCTAAATATGAATTCCAGAAAGAAAAAGAACTGCTAAATAAACAGGGAAAAAAAGAGAAAATAAAGAGCAGAATTTAATAAGATAGAAAATTAACATACAATTGAGATAACCTATTCAAAATAATCTATTCAGAAATTAATTCTTTGAAAAGATCAAAACAAAATTCAAAAATATCTAGTAATATTATTGGTCAAGAAAAAAGAAAAGACATAACTCACCATTATAGGTAAGAAAGAGGATATACTATAGATACTGAAGACGTTAAAAAGATAGCATAATATACAAATCTTTGGGGCTCCCCTGATGCCTCAATATTAAAGAATCTGCTGCCAATGCAGGAGACATGGGTTCAATCCCATGTCCAGGAAGAGCCCACATACCACGGAGCAACTAAGCCCGTGTGCCATAACTATTGAGCCTGCACTCTAGAGGCCAGGAACCACAACTGTTGAGTCCACACACTTCAGTTACTGAAGCCTACAGGCCCTAGAGCTCATGCTCTGCAGCAGGGGAAGCCTCCTCAATGAGTAGACTGTGCACCACGACTAGACAGTAGCTCCCACTTGCCACAAGGAAAGACAAGCCTGCATAGCAACAAAGACCGGCACAGTGAAAAATAAAGTAAATAAAATTATTAAAATCTTTGTACCAATAAATATAAATGTATAGATTCAATGGATAAAGTCCTAGAATGATATTACATCCAGTATATTCCATCAAAACTTAATTATGAACACTAAAATAGCAAGGGTAGGAAGACTCAGTTTTTAAGGTATCAATTCTCCCAACTGATCTGTTGATGCAATAGATTTGATGCATTTCCAGTGTCAGTCTCATTACAGTTTTGTGTAGGAATTGACAAGTTTATTGTAAGATGTATATGGAAATACCAACAACCTAAATAGCCAAAGCAATCTTGAAAAAGAAGAATAAAGTTGGAGGACTTAGACTGTTTGACTTCAAAGCCTTCAATTAAGCTCCAGAATCAAGACCAGTGCTAGTAAAGGACTGAGAGATTAGGTTGATGGAACACAATGGAAGCCATTTGTTATCTTTCAACAAATGGCACTGAAAGAGCTGAGTGCTCAAGTGTGCTAAGTAGCTTAAGTCATGTCCAACTCTTTATGACCCTGTGGACAGAAGCCCTCCAGTCTCCTCTATCCATGGGATTCTCCAGGCAAGAATACTGGAGTGGTTTGCCATGCCCTGCTCCAGGGGATCTTCCTGACCCAGGGATTGAACTCATGTCTCTTAACATCTCCTGCATTGGGTTCTTTAACACAAGCACCAACTGAGAAGCCCGGAGTGCTCATATGAGGGAAAAAATTAACCTTTATCCCTACCTCACATCATACACACAAATTAATTTGAAATGAAACATAGACCTAATCTTAATAAACTATGAAAGCACAGAAAATAAGTTTAGGACTTGGAAGTACACAAAGATTTCTTAGAAATGGCACAGAAAGCATAACCATATGAAAAAGAAATTAACAAATTAGACTTTATCAAAAAATTTTAAACTTCTGCTTGAAAAGATAAGGAACCCAATTAAAAAGAAAAAAACAGGCAAAAGATTTGAATGGACATTTCATCAAAAAAGATAAATCAAGGGCCAATGAGCACATGAAATAGTGCCTGACATCACAAGTCATCAGAGAAAGGCGAATTAAAACCAAAAATGAATAAGAAACAAAAGCATCAAGAATGTCTCATATATTTCCACTTCTGGAAGATGAAGTAATAGGAACCAGATTTACTCTCTTGTTTGAAATGATCAAAAGTAAAGGATAAAATATATGAAAGAACAATCAGATAACAAAGAATGGTGATCTCCAAGAAAGAATAAACAGACAATGTAAGTCAAATGACTTCTCCAGCTTATTAGTCAGAGAATTTCCTGGTCACAGAGAAGGAAAGGGACACCTTTTCAAAAGTCTCCCAGTGTTGGGGAAACAGCTGTGGGTCTGGAGAGTTTGGGGCAGTATTCCAAACCTTAGCACTTAGAAGGTTTCCAAAAATGTCCGTGGAATTGAACTGCTAACTTTCAGTAATACATTTCAACAGGTCAGAGTCAACTGTGTACCAAGCACTTGGAGCCATTAATGTCCCCTGACCCCCTTCCCTCCACCGTCCCATCCCATAGACAAAGTGTTACTTAGGAAAAGTTTAACTGTTAACCTCTCTGTAGTCTTCAAAAGCTCACCACCATTTCCAACACTGCCCACCCCAGCCCCAACAACTCTCCCCAAGCCCCATCCCCACCAGCTTCAATGTGCTCCTCCTAGCCTGCCATCCCCAAGTCCTGAGGTTTTTCCTTACCGCTGTGTTAGTCGCTCACTCTTTGCAACCCCATGGACTGTAGCCAACCAGGCTCCTCTGTCCAGTGGGATTTTCCAGACAAGAATACTGGAGTGGGTTGCCATTCCCTTCTCCGGGGGATCTTCCCAACCAAAGGATCAAACCTGAGTCTCCCACATTGCAGGCAGATTCTTTACCATCTGAGTCACCAGGAAAACCCAATATATGATAAGCTATGAATAAAGTGCTTTTATCCCTGGAGCTCTCTCCAACATCCTTCCTCTCTTGGTATAATGTATTTTGTCTGGTAATTGAAATTTCCTGAAGACACATCTTAACCCAAGAAGAGCTGCAGTGGTAGAAATTGCTACCATTCGTGGACACAGAGAGGAAGAGTTTGGAGCAAGCAAATCCTGACCATGCTTCTTAAATCTCAACTTCTTTTTTCTCTATGTAGGGCCCACCCCTGAGAAGACTCTTAAATTGAATATTCAGAGCATCTCAGAGAGTATTTCAGCAAGGTAAAATCCCCAGTGTGTTTGGGGAAGGAATGATAGGAAGCAGGTGAGAATACAGAGATTTCATTCAGCAAATATTAATTGATTCCTACCTACTGGGTGCTGTTCTAGGTTTTGGGGATAAAGCAGTGAACAAATGTTTTTGTTCCCTTTACATTTAGTTCAGATCAATTCAGTTCAGTCGCTCAGTTGTGTCCGACTATTTGTGACCCCATGAATCGCAGCATGCCAGGCCTCCCTGTCCATCACAAACTCCTGGAGTTTACTCAAACTCATGCCCATCGAGTCGGTGATGCCATCCAGCCATCTTATCCTCTGTTGTCCCCTTCTCCTTCTGCCCCCAATCCCTCCCAGCATCAGGGTCTTTTCCAATGAGTTAACTCTTCGCATAAGGTGGCGAAGTGTACTGGAGTTTCAGCTTCAGCATCAGTCCTTCCAATGAACACCCAGGACTGATCTCCTTTAGGATGGACTGGTTGGATCTTCTTGCAGTCCAAGGAACTCTCAAGAGTCTTCTCCAACACCACAGTTCAAAAGCATCAATTTTTCTGTGCTCAGCTTTCTTCACAGTCCAACTCTCACATCCATACATGACCACTGGAAAAACCATAGCCTTGACTAGACAGACATTTGTTGGCAAAGTAATGTCTCTGCTTTTTAATATGCTATCTAGGTTGGTCATAACTTTCCTTCCAAGGAGTAAGCGTCTTCTAATTTCATGGCTGCAATCACCATCTGCAGTGATTTTGGAGCCCAAAAAAATAAAGTCAGCCACTGTTTCCACTGTTTTCCCATCTATTTGCCATGAAATGATGGGACCAGATGCCATGATCTTACTTTTCTGAATGTTGAGCTTTAAGCCACTTTTTCACTCTCCTCTTTCACTTTCATCAGGAGGCTTTTTAGTTCCTATTCACTGTCTGCCATAAGGGTGGTGTCATCTGCATTTCTGAGGTTATTGATATTTCTCCTGGCAATCTTGATTCCAGCTTGTGCTTCTTCCAGCCCACCGTTTCTCATGATGTACTCTGGATATAAGTTAAATAAGCAGGGTGACAATATACAGCCTTGACGTACTCCTTTTCCTATTTGGAACCAGTCTGTTGTTCCATGTCCAGTTCTAACTGTTGCTTCCTGACCTGCATACAGGTTTCTCAAGAGGCAGGTCAGGTGGTCTGGTATTCTCATCTCTTTCAGAATTTTTCACAGTTTATTGTGATCCACACAGTCAAAGGTTTTGCCTTTACATTAGTGGCCCTCAAAATTTCCCCACCATAGAAATAATTTACCCTGGAACTTTGAGTTTATGCTCTCAACAAGATCCCCAGATTATTTTGATTATCAGCTACTTTGACGAAACACTATTGAAGCAGCAAGTTGAGATGGTCCTTATTAATTAAAAGAAAGCAACCTGTACAATCCCCTGCTGTTGACTTTTAGAAAACAGTTTTGTTAACTATTTAGGTGCTACTCTTTCTTCACATGTTACACATGCATCCAGGATCTGCCTCAGGCAAATGTGAGGTGGATGATGTTGGCCTTTACTGTCCTCCCAATTCCTCCCCAAACACCCAGAGGTCTCCTGATACACCCATGACTTGTGTAATCAGGTGCCACCTGCAAATTCCCAGTGTTTATTTACCCCCTCATGACCTGACCCTCAATTATATTTGAGACTATATCATGTATCAAGGACTTTTGATAAACCAACGTGTTCTTACTGATTTACAAATATTTTACTATGTAATCATAAAAACTACACTATACAGTAGGTGTGATTATCTTTGTTTTGTAGATGAAGAAAGAGACCCAGGGATAGCATACAACATGGCCATTGGTAAAAGAGAGAGGTCATTTTTCCATCTTAATGAGGCTTGCCATCTCTCTACTGTGCCTCCATTATAATGGTTAAGATCCCAAAGTTTAAAACTGGGGAGGGGGGGGATGGGAAGGGACAGGAGGGGAGTTGGGGAAGAAAGAGGAGGTTCAAATCTTCTGTTTCCACTTTATTCACTGAAGGACCTTCACCTCTTTTTTTTTTAATTTATTAATTTTTAATTGAAGGATAATTGCTTTACAGTATTGTGTTGGTTGCTGCCAAACAGCAACATGAATCAGCCATAGGTGTACCTATGTCCCAGACCTTCATCACTTTAAGCCTCAGTTTCCACATCTGTGGGCTTCTCGGATAGCTCAGTTGGTAAAGAAGCCACCTGCAATATAGGAGACCCTGGTTCAACTCCCGGGTCAGGAAGATCCGCTGGAGAAGGGAAAGGCTACCCACTCAAGTATTCTTGGGCTTCCCTTGTGGCTCAGGTGGTAAAGAATCTGCCTGTAATGCGAGAGACCTGGGTTCAATCCCTGAGTTGGCAAGATCCCCTAGAGAAGGGAAAGGCTACCTGCTCCAGTATTCTGGCCTGGAGAATTCTGTACAACTCATGGGTCGCAAAGAGTTGGACACGACTAAGCTTTTCTACATCTGTAACAGTGAAATATTCTACCATGCCTGCTTCACATAGATTGTGGAGTTACTGAGCTTATGGATACAAAGCTCCTACTATTGCATTTGCCACAGAGTAACCTTTTAATATGTGATCATCAGTAGCACTCCCATAGCGATCTACATACCCTGCTTTGTTTTTCTTCAAAATGTATATCAGTATTTGACATTATATGTTTGTATATTATTATCTCTCTATCCCACTAGATCATAAACTCCTTAACAGAAGGAATTCTGCTTTGTTCACCTCTCTCCACAGGATTTATAATAACACTTGGCTCCTAGGAAGCACCACAAATATTTATTGAAAGAATGGTTGTTATGGCTATAATTACCTCTGTCACATCTCACTGCACACACAGTAGCTGCCCTTTAAATGCTTGCTAAGGGGTTTGCGGCAAACAGAAACAAAAGCGTTTACCATCATACTATATTGCCTCCCACCACAGGTAAATTGAACGAATAAATGACCTCCTGAATGAGATAACATATTTGAAGACACAGATCACAAAAACAAAGGGAGACTCTTATATAAATTTGTCACAAATTATGTTGTGTGCTTTCTACCCTGGCTTCTATCAACAAAAGTTAAATGCCACAGGCATGCAAGAAAGCGTAAGTAACATAAGCACATTTTTTTTACCCCCTTAATTTGTTATATGGTGTCCCCAATCCCTGTTAGATCTGGCCATTTGGACAAGTAAATTATAGAGCCTCTGAGTGGGTGGGGAGTCTCTGGCTCTAGTCCTTGACTTGGTTTCCCCTGGCTCTACACTCATTTTCTAAAGTCAATTTATGCCTCATTAATATGAACTATTTGATTTTGTATATGACTCAGAAATATATCATCACAAGGCTTCAAAAAATGCATCAGAATTTTACATGTCAAAACATATGATGCTCTTTCATTTCAGTGACTGTTATAAAAATGCTTTTGCTACTTTAAGAACTGGGTATTTTTGATCATCTGAGTTAAGTTAATAGACACAAAAAGAAATTTTTTTTCTTAAACTTTATATAATATAAAAGTACATACATATTTATTGTTAAAAGAAAAGACTGTAAGATTATTTAAGAAGAAATCAAATCTCCTCTGCTCCATCCTTGTCATTCTATCGCTAGAGGCAGCCACCAATGACCATTTGGTATTTATCTTTCTAAACATTGTGAAAAACAGACTTGCCTTGATCTACTCTCCTCCTTTGTGAGATGTGACACTAAAGAGCCACTTAAAAATTATAACCATTCTTTTTAAAAATGTTCTACCACTGAGAATCTCAAATACACACAATAGTAGACAAAATAATATGACCTCTCATGTACCCATTACCTAGCACAACCATCAACCCACAGCCAACCCAGGGCCCCAGCCAAACTCCCGTTCATTTCTCTCTACCCAGTATTTTTTTAAAATAAATCCCTTATATCCATGTATTTATATATAAATCTCTAAAAGCAATGACCCTTTTTAAACAAAACTGTATGCTGATACTACATCTGAAATATTCCTCACTAGTATTAAGTAGTTAGTGTTCAAATTTCCAATTGTCTCGTAACTGTCATAAATGGAGATTTTTTAGCATTAAAAAATTTCAGGATCTAAACAAGCTTCCCGTGTTATGATTGGCTGATGTATCTTTTAAGTCTCTTTTCATTAGTAGACTCCCTTCAGTTTCCTTTCCCCTAAATATGTGTTTGTAGAAGAAACTATGTTTTTTGATCCTCAGAGTTTTACACCATCTGAATCTTGCAGATTGTATCCCCATGGAAAAATTTAACATGTCCCTCTGCCTTCTTATGTATTTCCTCTAGTTGATTCTAGAGACTTGATTAGGTTCAAGTTCAGTGTTTCTCTTGAGTGTTCCATAAGGTAAAGCTTTGTTTCTTCTATCAGGATGCCCATGATGTCAGACTTGCTTTTTTTTCATTGTTTATTGAAGGAATTTAATATACTAATATGCACTATGAATCATCAAGAAAGAAAGGATACTGTGTTCCACATTCCCCAAGCTTATTTAAGATGAAAATAATTTTTGGCATCACAGCTAATAGAGACAGAATTTAACACAACACACTTTGAGAAATGTTGCGCTATATTAACTGATGAAAGCTTTTTCCCTCTGGAGAAGTTAGGCTCTGTCTTTTTGTAATGTCTCCAACCTTTGATGTTTGGTTTGGAGAAGGAATAGGCAACCTACTCCAGTATTCTTTCCTGTGAAATCCAATGGACAGAGGAGCCTGGAATGTTACAGTCCGTGGGGCCGCAAGAGTCAGACACAACTTAGTGACTAAACCACCACCACTGTGGTTCATTATTTTATTAGGATGTTCAAGATGGAGACCTGTTATTCCTTTTTTAAAATAAATTAACTATAATCCTTTTGTAAGATGTTTCCCTTTATTGACTAGTTACCTAACTGTATAGTTTGTAAATGAAAGGGAGGATAAATGCTTGATTCTTTCCCCAATCCTCCAATTTCTTTTTAGTACCATTTGAATTCATTGAGTTAACATATTTGATGAATTTTAATCCACACCATTAATCTTAATGCTCAAATAAGTTCATTTTGGCCAGTGGGACTCTCTTCAGATTGACTTCTGTGAGTCATTTTGAGATGATCCCAATGATATTTGACAGCTCCTTGCCTCTTGTATGATAAGATATTCCACATTTATCTGGTGGTTTTCCTGCTCCAAATTTCAAATCTGCTATTTCTCCTAAAAGCTTTGGCTTCTTTTGTTGGAAATAAATGTCTGGAAACCACAATTCAGGTGCTAGAGCTATGACCACCTTTAAAAGATGTCAATTTGCTCACATGTTTTGGATGTTGCAAAGAACTTTCTGCAAGCCGTATATAGTCCTAAAAACACTTGCTTGTTTAAGAATAAATTATCTGATAGAAAAAAAAAGAATTTTTTAATTAAATAAAAAAGGAAGAAATGAATTATCTGAATCTCCTGCTTCTTTTTTTTAAGATATAGCTCTTTTATTTTATTTTTAACTTTTTATTTTATATTGCAATATAGCTGATTTACAATGTTGTGATAGTTTCAGATGTACAGCAAAGTGATTCAGTTATACATATATATGTATCTATTCTTTTTCAAATTCTGTTCCTATTTAGGTTGTTACATAATATTGAATGGCATTCCTTGTGCTATACAGTAGATCCTTGTTGGTTATCCATTTTGCTTATTTTTGAAATAATTTTATTTGTTTATTTAATTTTTACTATGCTGGGTCTTTTGCTCCTTGGGCTTTTCTCCAGTTGCAGGCAGCAGGGGCTACTCTCTAGTTGTGGTACATGAGCTTCTCATTGCGATGACTTTTCTTGTTGTGGAGCACGGTTTCTAGAGCACAGGCTCAATAGTTGAGGCACACGGGTTTAGTTACTCCACAGCACGTGGGATTTTTCTGGACCACGGATCAAACCCATGTCTACTATATTTGCATGCAGGTTCTTTACCACTGAGCCACCAGGGAAGCCCTATCCATTTTAAATATAGCAGTGTGTACATGTTAATCACAAACTCCCTAACTATCCCCTCCCCCATTGCTTCTTATAATTGCTTAATGTATCTGTGTCCTTTCTGAAGCTAACAGTTTTAGAACCATAACTGGTCTCAGACCCAAAGTTTGTAGCATCCTAGAAGGCAATGGCAACCCACTCCAGTACTCTTGCCTGGAAAATCCCATGGGCAGAGGAGCCTGGTGGGCTGCAGTCCATGGGGTTGTGAAGAGTCGGACACGGCTGAGTGACTTCACTTTCACTTTTCACTTTCACGCATTGGAGAAGGAAATAGCAAAAAAAAAAAAAAAGAAGAAGAAGAAGGAGAAGAAGGAAATGGCAGCCCACTCCATTGTTCTTGCCTGGAGAACCCCAGGGACGGCGGAGCCTGGTGGGCTGCCGTCTATGGGGTCGCACAGAGTCAGATACGACTGAAGCAACTTAGCAGCAGCAGCAGCAGCAGTCACTCAGAATATATACATTGAATGAGAAAAATCAGGCTTTAAGTGCTGAAAGAAACTACCAAAAATGAGTTTCAGAAATCTGAGGAGATATAGGTACATCATTAGATAACTCAGTAGTCTCTGAAGTCATGATTTTAATAGGTTTAATTTTCTTGGATGTTTGAGTTCATGTCAGTTCAGTCATTCAGTTGTGTCTGACTCTGCAACCCCATGGACTGCAGCACACAGGCTTCCGTGTCCATCACCAACTCCCAGAGCTTACTCAAACTCATGTCCATTGAGTCGGTGATGCCATCCAACCATCTCATCCTCTGTCATCCCCTTCTCCTCCTGCCTTCAATCTTTCCCAACATCAGGGCCTTTTCCAGTTAGTCAGTTCTTCGCATCAGCTGGCCAAAGTATTGGAGCTTCAGCATCAGTCCTTCCAATGAATATTCAGGACTGATTTCCTTTGAGATTGACTGGTTGGATCTCCCTGCAGTCCAAGGGACTCTCAAGAGTCTTCTCCAACATCACAGCTCAAAAGCACCAATTCTTCAGCTCTCAGCTTTGTTTATAGTCCAGCTCTGACATCCAGACATGACTACTGGAAAAACCATAGCTTTGACTAGACAGAACTTTGTTGATAATGTCTCTGCTTTTTTCTTTTTAATTTATGTATTTTTATTGAAGGATAATTGCTTTACAGAATTTTCTGTTTTCTGTCAAACCTCAACATGAATCAGCCATAGGTGTGTGTGTGTGTGTATATATATATATATATATATATATATCCCGTTTTGAAGCTCCTTCCCATCTCCCTCCCCATCCCACCCCTCTAGGTTAATACAGAGCCCCTGTTTGAGTTTCCTGAGCCATACAGAAAATTCTGTTGGCTCTCTATTTTACATATGGTAATGTGAGTTTCCATGTTACTCTTTCCATACATCTCACCCTCTCCTTCTCTCTCCCCATGTCCATAAGTCTATTCTCTATATCTGTTTCTCCATTGTTGCCCTGTAAATAAATTCTTCAGTACCATTTTTCTAGATTGTGTATATATGCGTGCAAGAAGGAATTCATAGGGCCTGGACTCCATCTTAGGCCTGTTCATGCTGATCGTGCTCGGCCACCTCTCCAGTGGACTCTGAACTCTGTGTTCAGTGCCTATGGAAACGACAACAGAAGGATAAGACCCGCTCTGGACACGGGAACCTTGAAGATCGTATCCAGGTTATTCATCACCTAAGAGAAAACATACTCTAATCACCCCTGCCTCTGGATAGGTCATAAATTGTTTCTGTATCTATCGGAATGTAATCACAGGCTTATCAATTATTAACTGGTTGGAATGTAACCACGGGCTTATTGATTATTAACTGTTTGAACACATAACACATGATTAATGCGGTTATTGTGATTGTATTTACCCTTCTTTTGTTTATGTAAGTCTCAAGGAATTTGGGATGGTCGGTTCAGACGTCCGGGGTACTCCATACCCCACCCACGTACACATGGGGTATAAAAGATTTTCACAAATGCTGGTCGGGGTCCTTGGCTAAGAGGAGACTCTACCTTGGGCCCGCCGGTGTAATAAACTGCACTCCACTATCTGCATTGTCCTTCTGTGAGTTTGTTTCCCAGAACGCGTGGCTACAACATTTGGTGCATTGGCTGGGAAACTCCTCACTTTGAAGAGACAGGTCTCATTTGAGGCCACCCCTAGGCTTTGTGGCTTGAATCTCCTAGAGGGGAGAAGGCGCCTTGCCCCTCTGGAAGAATTCAGCCTTTCAACACCCGGTTTCTTCACTTTGGCAGGTAATGAACAGCAGAGGAACTGAGCGCTCAGGTGGGGAGGAGCCCACCCAGCAGGATGGAAGAGGGGGTCTGATCACCCCCCTGGGAGGGACTAGAAGGAGCGGGGACCCACAGGAGCCTGGAATAGGCAGGTGGCGATTGCTTGGTACACAGGTCGACGAGCGTGCTAGGGTTTAGGAAGGAAATTTGTGAAGGACATTTAGGAGGTATGTCCACGCCATCTCGGAGAAAATTATTACCATACCAGCGATCACCAGGGGATTTTTTAGGATAGGAAACTGGTCCTTGTATGCTCATATTCTGCCCTCCCCCAGGAGGTGTCCCGTCTGCTGTGAAATTCTTGACCCCCTCGAAATTGTTAGGCTAGAAGGAGGGGGATACATAAGTGAGTATGAACTGGCTTTTCCGGAGATGGCCTGGGACATGGGATATTTAACCCATCTGTGTTTTTGTCCGCACCTGATCAAGCCCACCAAGGCAGAATGGACTTTGAAAGTTAAGGGAGAAACAGTCTTGGACCATGTGGTGTTCTGGTTCGGCCATGCTGACTGGCAGGTGAAGACACGCCGATTCCCCTTCTCCCTCTGGGATCTGGAGGTAAGGCTCTTCTCACCCCAATTAGAAAGGAGGCACAATCGCAATTTAAGTGTCATTGAGTGGAAGTATCAGAAGTACATAGGGTACTGAGAACTTCGTAGACAGAATGAAAAGGAAAAGTAGAAGAAGGTCCGAAAAAGTAAGCAAGATGGGGTGAAGTGAATCTAAGGCAACTGTATTGGAGTGCATGATTAAAAAGTTTAAAAAGGGATTAGGAGGAGACTATGGGGTGAAGATAAAGCCTAACCGCCTGCACATACTCTGTGAGGTCGAATGGCCCCCTATGGGAGTAGGATGGCCACTAGAGAAGACCATGAACTTAAAAATAGTGGAAGCAGTCTATACAGTAGTCACAGGAGAGCCAGGTCACCTGGATCAATATCCATATATTGACTCATGGCTAGGGTTAGCTCAAGACCCTCCTACTTGGACAAGGTTCTGTATCCAGAAGGGAAAGGGAAAAATATTAATGGCACAAAAATTGACTGATGATAAAAAAGGAAATTCAACAGGATTTGGATGGGGATGACCTGACCCGTCCCCCATGCTGGTTAATGACGCGCCCGCCTCCCAGTGCTCCACCAGGACCGGAGGCCGCCTTAAGGCCAGATCCAGGGCCAGGTGAAGTTCCTGCAGCAGCCGCTGCTCTTCCGCCAGCTCTCCCGGAGTTCGTAGAGCCGCTGTTTTGGCAGGCTCCCGTCCTGGTGACAGAAGCCTCTGGCCAACATTTTCAGGATCCGGGTCCAGCCGAACCCCCCAAGCTATACCGGCTTCTCCCGGTGAGTATTGACAAGAAGGGGAGGGAGACGTTGGAATTAAGCATAGACTGCGCTCTGCCAGAGAGCCGGAGGGAACGAAAGAGAACAGAGACTTAGAGTGCTAGCTGCTGCTCTGGGAAAGCCTATCTCGGGCCCTCCGGAAAACCTCCTCTGCCCCAGGGGCAGGACAGTCCTTCAACCAGTCCCAATGGAGGCCCCGGGCCCTGTTACAGCCAAACCAGTGTGCCCGGTGCCGAGCTTTTGGCCACTGGAAGACTGAATACCCTAAGGCAAAGAAGGAAGAGGAAGCTCCCGCAGTTGTGGGGCTTGCTGACTTGAAAATTAAATAGGGCTGCTGGGGCTCAGAGATATCAGGTCCCTGAGAGCCCATGGTAACCTTAAAATTGGGGGACCAAAACATTGACTTCATGGTGGATACAGGAGCAGAACTGTCGGTAGTAACAAAACCTGTGGCACCACTGTCCAAAAAGACTACCGCTGTAACTGGGGTATCGGGAGAAGACACGTTTAAATCGTTTTGCCAGCCCAGAAAATGTCAGATGGGGGGGGCACCAAGTGATTCATGAATCCCTCTACATTTCTGAGTGCCCAGTACCCCTATTGGGAAGACACTTGATCTCCAAACTAGGAGCACCAGTGACTTTCTCCCCTGAGGAGAGGCCCACCTTCTGGATGGACACTATGACTTATTTGCTGTCTCTCTCAATACCACCCCAAGGTGAGTGGAGGTTGCATGAGCCTCCAAAGGAAGAACCAGGTAGGCCGAAAGAGCATGAGAGAGAGCTAACTCAATTGTTCCCTGAGGTCTGGGCGGAAGACACCCCCCCCCACCCCGGGCTGGCTAAACATCAAGCCCCAGTGATAATAAAACTCAAACCAGGCACCATCCCAGTTAGAAAGCGCCAGTGCCCGCTACCAATAGAGGCCTGGGCTGGCATACTGCCCCACGTCAATAGATTGAAACAAGTGGGCAAAAAAAAAAAAAAAGAAACAAGTGGGCATTCTAGTAGAGTGCCAGTCGGCTTGGAATACGCCGATCCTGCCAGTCAAAAAAGAAGGAGGACAGGACTATAGGCCTGTACAAGAGCTCAGGCTAGTCAACCAGGCTACTGTGACTGTACACCCCACTGTTCCAAACCCCTACACCTTACTTAGCCTCCTCCCGCCGAGGACTAAAGTTTATACTTGCCTAGATCTCAAGGATGCCTTCTTCTGCGTACGCTGCACCCCAGTGTCACAGCCCATCTTTGCCTTTGAATGGGAAGATCCAGTCAGGAGCACCAAACAACAGCTCATCTGGACTCCCCCACAAGGGTTTAAGAACTCCCCAGCCATCTTTGGGGAAGCCTTGGCTTCTGACCTGGACTCATTTCATCCGGAAGGGTATGGATGTTGGCTCCTACAATGCGGGTATGAGACCTGCTGCTGGCTGCTGAGAAAAATGCTGGAAAGGGACAAAAGCACTGCTCCAGCTGCTGATGGAAGCAGGTTACCAGGTGTCGAAGAAGGCGCAGATCTGCAAGGAGGAGGTAAGGTATCTGGGTTTTGTTTTAAAGAAGGGCTCAAGGTTCCAGACCCTAACTGGGTCCTATATACTGATGGCACTAGCCTGATGAAACAAGGACAATGGCTGTCAGGTTAGCCAAAGCGGAAAGGGCCATCAAGACTGAAAAGAGATGATGGGAAGTGCCAAGTGGCAAATTACTGGTACTGACAAACGCACCAAGCGACCCACCTAGGCCATGCTGCCTGCTCACAGGTTAATGCTGCCTCTCAGGTATTCAGACAAAAACCTCCGGGTATTCAGCTGAAAGGTACGCTGCCCTTTAAACACCTGGGAGTGGACTTCACTGAAATGAAACCTCACCGACAGTACCGTTACCTGCTGGTCATGGTATGTACATTCTTGGGATGGGTCGAAGCTTTTCCTACCTGGACTGAAAGAGCATCAGAGGTAGCCCGGTGCCTGCTTAGGGAAATAGTTCCCAAATTGGACTTCCTACCAGCATTGGTTCAGGCAATGGCCCGGCTTTTGTAGCTGATTTAGTACCACAAGTAAGCAAAACTTTAAACATCAAATGGAAACTGCACACTGCATATAGACCCAGAGTTCTGAGATGGTGGAATGAACCAACCAGACACTTAAAGAGACTCTCCAAGTGGATCATAGAGACTGACTGTTCCTGGGTGGACTTGCTTCCGACAGCTCTGCTCAGACTCAGAATGACCCCACAGTCCCAAGGCTATTCTCCATACGAAATTGTGTATGGGAGGCCCCCTCCCATAATAAAACAGGTGTCAACAAATTTGCCTCAGGTAAGGGGGAGATAAGATTTCACAGCAGATGGGACTGGGTAAGGTAATAAATCCAGTAACTAAGTTTGTACAAGAAAAGGTGCTGTTCACCCTTGGGGAACAGATTCATGAGTTTACGCTTGGTGACCAAGTATGGGTCAAAGATTAGAAACAAGATTCGCTAGCCCCTCAGTAAAAGGGCCCTTATGTTATTCTAACTACCCCTACTGCAGTTAAAGTTGCAGGTATTGTCCCTTAGATCCATCGTACAAGGGTAAAGAAAACATACCACACAGACCCAAAAAAAACCCTGAGTGGACTGCACAGAAGGACCCCACTGACCCTCGAGAGACTAAGACCATCCTTAAGAAAAAGGAAAAAAAGATCCCAGAAGAGCCCCTTCAGGATGAAGCTGCACAATCAACTCCTGCTGCTTGGCCTCATCAACGTGATTTTGAATTTAACTTCTGTTTCAACTCAGGACAATGTTTTCATCTCATGGGCACATTCCTACGCAGACTTTCACAACACTTCCAACTGCTGGTTACTTGGGGCTATGCCTCTGTCAGTGATGGATGGACTTCCTTGGTGGGTGTCACCACTCTGCCAAGGAGATTTTAAACCACTCTGCTCTTTTCTAGGATGACAAAAGGAGACTTTCCTCTCTCTTGTCAATCATAACCTCTCCTTGCTCTCTTGGTGTATGACCTACAGTCAACAGTCTCGGGTCATGGGGTTACATTTGATATAAATGCCAGTGTAACAAAAGCCTAACCTACAACAAGCCCCGGTAAATCTACCTTATTTACATGCTAGGTGGACAAGATCTGTCTTTCAATGGTATAAGTATATTGCTGCCTTATTCGTACCCTCTATAGGGACAACATATATTATGATTAAAATAGAGGCCTTGACTAATTTCACAAAACAGACCCTCCTAGATAGAACAAAAGCCACCCAAGCCTTAAATGAAGAACAAATTCAAATGAAAAAAGCAGTAATTTATAATAGAATGGCTTTGAACATACTCACAGCTGCTCAAGGGGGGATCTGTGCTATAATTAAGGTTGAATGTTGTGTATGCATTCCTGACATATCTGGCAATGTATTGACTGCTTTAGAGGACAGGTAAAACCAGGTAAAAGGAATGTTAGATGAAAACATTCCTTTCTAGACTTCAGTCCTATCTTGGGTGAAGGGCGATTTGTGAAAAACTATTTTACCACTGTTATAGTTGCCTTGATAGTTCTGCTTTGTGGGCCCTGCTTCTTACAATGCCTTGTGAATTTTGTAACCCAGAGGTTGACAGTGTTCTCTCATGTGGGTGGCTGGAGGGCTAGGGTACAATATATAGCTCAATAAATGATGCTTGTTACAGAAACTAAGAGGGAAGAATAAAGAAGGAATTCACAGGGCCTGGACTCCATCTGAGGCCTGTCCATGCTGATCATGCTCGGCTACCTCTCCAATGGACTCTGAACTCTGGGCTTAGTGCCTATGGAAATGACAACAGAAGGATAAGACCCCCTCTGGACAGGGGAACCTTGAAGATCATATCCAGGTTGCTCATCGCCTAAGAGAAAACATACTCTAATCACCCCTGCCTAATTTTTTCTGTATCTATCGGAATGTAATCACAGGCTTATCAGTTATTAACAGGTTGGAATGTAACCATGGGCTTATTGATTATTAACTGTTTGAACACATAACACATGATTAATGGGGTTATTGTGATTGTATTTACCCTTCCTTTGTTTATGTAAGTCTCAAGGAATTTGGGGTGGTGGGTTCGGACATGTACACATGGGGTATAAAAGATTTTCACAAATGCTGGTCGGGGTCCTTAGCTAAGAGGAGACTCTGCCTTGGGCCCGCCAGTATTGTTAACTGCACTCCACTATCTGCATTGTCCTTCTGAATTTGTTTCCCGGAACACGTGGTTACAACAGCATTAGAATACGGTATTTATCTTTCTCCTTCTGACTCACTTCACTCTGCATAATAGGTGCTATGTTCATCCACCTCAGTAGAACTGACTCAAATGCATTCTTTCTATGATTATTACTCAGCCAAAAAAATGTCTCTGCTTTTTAATATGTTGTCTAGGTTTGTCATAGTATGTTTGTTTAAAAAGCAACCACTTGTCAGGCCTAGATTCTGTTTTTAAAGGAGCACTTCTGCGAAAAGATACAAGTCTTAATTTCCTACTTCAGGTCATCTTCACCTGAATATGTCAACCTAAAATAATTGTCCAATAGAGACAAACAAGGGTGAGGCAGGTCTGAGGGCTTGGCAGGGGTGGGGCAGGGATGGAATGACTGGTTGGTTGATGGGTGGGGAAACACATGCAAGGGATGTGCCTGTGAAGTTGCAGATAGGCCCTGGGCAGTTTGGAGGGGTAGGATCTGAAGTACAGGCCACAGTAAGAAGCTGGTTCAGTTGAGAGGTGGATCTGGCTGTTGCTGGGACAGGGAAGGGATGTAAAAAATTTAGCCTTTCTTCCTTTGTCTCCCCCTCCTTCCTCTTGTACCTTTCTGCTGAATTTTGCTCCCTCAAGCCCCATCTTTCTCTGTTTCCTACAAAGCTTCTTTCTCCAAGAATCTTTAAGCAATCATCATTTGGAATAAAAGAATGAAAATTTTTGCTTGCTAATGGGAAAACCCAACACTGGCTACCTCCACCAAATGAGCTATTGTGAAGAAATGGATAGCTCTGCAAATCAATAAGAAGCTAAGAGAACTTGCCTTGGAAGTTGGCAGGATCCTAGGTAGCTCTGGGAGCAAAAAAGAACTAAAGGATCTGTTTCCTGGCAGGAATGCTCTTCCAGGATGTCTGGGATAAGCCAGTTGTCAGAATCTCAAAAGAGAGTTTGCTCTGCCAAGGTCATGAGAGAAAGTTAGAGACAGCCCACTGGACTTACTCTCCCATCAAGGCTACACATGATGGGGGAGAAGTGCTTGAAATTGGCTGTCCTGTTAGGAAGAGGGAATGAATGCTAGTCAGTCAAAAAAAAAGATGACTTTTTAAACTCAAAGATATTGACTTATTATCATTTCTTTGAAAAATGAATATGAAAAGTGTTAATATTATATCCACACTATCAGGCTGCAGTTTTTGTTGTTGTTGTTGTTAGCTAGTTTCTTTTTTTTTTTAATTGGAAGATATCTGAGTTACAAGGTTGTGTAACTGCCAACTGATATCTGCCATGCAACAACTCGGATCAGTCATAACTATTACTTTTAATCTATGTGCCAAGAATTATGCCATTCATCGTCAATGTTTCTATTTTTTACAGCAAAGCTGTAAGTTTGGCAAGATGTTCTGCCTGTAACTGATACTCAGAGAGGTTAAATGTGACATTACATCTAGCAACTGGCAGAGAGGAGATTTGGATCCAGACCTACTGACCAAACAAATCACTGTTTCATGCTGTTTGACACTCCCACCCAGATCAGGAGTAATTTCTCTCTCCTTTAATCTTTAAGATCAATTTTGACATCACTTTATTTACCACTATTTGCAACATTAATTTTTCATACTGTTCTTGGGTTTCTCAAGGCAAAAATACTGAAATGGTTTGCCATTCCCTTCTCCAGTGGACCACATTTTGTCAGAACTCTCCACCATGACCTATCTTGGGTGGCCCTACACAGCATGGCTCATAGTTTCATTGAGTTAGACAAGGCTGTGGTCCATGTGATCAGATTGGTTAGTTTTCTGTGACTGTGGTTTTCAGTCTGCTGCCCTCTGATTGAGAAGGATAGGAGGCTTATGGAAGCTTCCTGATGAGAGAGACTGACTGAGGGTGTAACTGGGTCTTGTTCTAATGAGCTGAGCCATGCTCAGTAAATCTTTAATTCAATTTTCTGTTGATGGGTGGAGCTGTGTTCCCTCCCTGTTATTTACCTGGGGCCAAACTATGGTGGAGGTAATGAAGATAATAGCGACCTCCTTCAAAAAGTCCCATGCATGTACTGCTACACTCAGTGCCCTCAACTGTGCAGCAGGCCACCACTGACCCACACCTCCACCTGACCTGCTTCTTGACATATCTGCATGCAGGTCAGGAAGCAACAGTCAGAACTAGACATGGAACAACAGACTGGTTCCAAATCAGGAAAGGAGTACGTCAAGTCTGTATATTGTCACCCTGCTTATTTAACTTCTATGAAGAGTACATCACGAGAAATGCTGGGCTGGATGAAGCACAAGCTGGAATCAAGATTGCCAGGAGAAATATCAATAACCTCAGATAGCAGATGACACCACCCTTATGGCAGAAAGCAAAGAAGAACTAAAGAGCCTCTTGGTGAAAGTGAAAGAGAAGAGTGAAAAAGTTGGCTTAAAACTCAGCATTCAGAAAACTAAGATCATGGCATCTGGTCCCATCACTTCATGGCAAATAGATGGGGAAACAATGACAGACTTTATTTTTTGGGGCTCCAAAATCACTGCACATGGTGATGGCAGCCATGCTTGCTCCTTGGAAGCAAACATTCTTGCTCCTTAGAAGAAAAGCTATAACCAACCTAGACAGCATATTAAAAAGCAGAGACATTACTTTGCCATCAAAGGTCCATCTAGTCAAAGCTATGGTTTTTCCAGTAGTCATGTATGGATGTGAAAGTTGGACTATAGAGAAAGCTGAGCCCAAAGAATTGATGCTTTTGAACTGTGGTGTTGGAGAAGACTCATGAGAGTCCCTTGGACAGCAAGGACATCCAACCAGTTCATCCTAAAGAAAATCAGCCCTGAATATTCATTGGAAGGACTGATGCTGAAGCTGAAACTCCAATACTTTGACCACCTGATGCGAAGAGCTGACTCATTGGAAAAGACCCTGATGCTGGGAAAGACCAAAGGCGGGAGGAGAAAATGATGAGATGGTTGGATGGCATCACCAACTCGATGGACATGAATCTGAGTAAACTCCGGGAGTTGGTGATGGACAGGGAGGACTGGCGTGCTGCAGTCCATGGGGTCTCAAAGAGTTGGACATGACTGAGCGACTGAACTGACTGACTGCAATATTAATTTGGGCATGTTTATTTCTCATTCATTGTTATTACTGCAGATTCTTATTCAAATTTTGTGACTTCTTTCTTGAATTTTTAAAGGCAATGCTTTCTCTTTATTTAAAAGAAATCTTTTAAAATTAAAAGCTTATGTCCTGGTTTGCTTTCATTTCCTCCCATGAGTCAGTGCCCTTAAAAATAAAAAGTTCCGGCGGGGAGCGCCGGCGCCGTTGGCTGCAGGGCCGAGGGGACGCGCGGGCCGTGGCGTCGCCATGTCGCACGGCCACAGCCACGACGGGGGCGGCTGCTGCACCGCCGCACTAAAAAAAAAAAAAAAAAGAATAAAAAGTCCCATTCCCTTGGACTAAGGCCAGGGGAATAAAATTCCATTATTAGTACCAATCAACTCTGATAAAGTGCCCTTTTCTCACCCTACATCCTTTCACAACTTCTTTCTGCCTCCACAGGCATAATCAGTCATCAAGGCCTAGTTGTTTTTTCAACTTCTCACAGAAAATTTCACAATATACAAAAGTAGAAAGAATGATACCATCAACTCCCTTAATCCAATTTATATAATTTATTCACACACCCTCACACATGCACATTTATAGGCAATTCTTTAAAAAAAAATTTTTTTTTTAATTGAAGGGTAATTGCTTTACAGAATTTTGTGGTTTTCTGTCATACATCAACAAGAATCAGCCTTAGGTGCACACTGTCCCCTCCCTTTTGAACCTCCTTCCCATCTCCCTCCCCATCCCACTCTTCGTCCTGTCACAGAGTCCGTGTTTGAGTTCCCTGAGTCATCCAGCAAATTCCCATTGGCTACCTATGTTACATATGGTATTGTAAATTTCCGTGTTACTCTCTCCATACATCTTACCTTCTCCCTCCTCCCCTCCCCCATGTCCATAGATTTGTTCTCTATGTCTGTTTCTCCATTCCTGCCCTGAAAATAAATTTATTGGTACCATCTTTCTAGATTCCATATATATGCATTAGTATATGATATTTATATTTCTCTTTCTGACTTACTTCACTCAGTATAATAGGCTCTAGATTTGTCCACCTCATTAGAACTGACTCAGATGTGTTCCTTTTTATGGCTGAATGGTATTCCATTGTATATATGTACCACAACTTCTTTATCCATTCATCTGTTGATGAACATCTAGGTTGCTTCCATGTTCTAGATATTGTAAAGAGTGCTGCAGTGAACATTGTGGTACATGTGTTTTTTTCCATTTTCGTTTCCTCAGTGTATGTGTCTAGGAGTGGGATTACTGGGTTCATATGGTGGTTTTATTCCTAGCTTTTTAAGGAATCTCTATACTGTCTTCTATAGCAGCTGTACCAATTTGCAATCCCACCAACAGTGTAAAAAGGTTCCCTTTTCTCCACACCCTTTCCAGGATTTATTGTTGGTAGACTTTTTGATGATGGCCATTCTGACTAGTATGAGGTGGTATCTCATTGTAGTTTTGATTTGCATTTCTCTAATAATGAGTGATGTTGAGCATCTTTTCATGTGCTTGTCAGCCATCTGTATGTCTTCTTTGGAGAAATGTCTGTTTAAGTCTTTTTCCCACTTTTTTGATTGGGTTGTTTGTTTTTCTGATATTGAGTTGTATGAGCTGCTTGTATATTTTGGAAATTAATTCTTTGTCAGTTGTTTCCTTTGCTATTATTTTCTCCCATTCTGAGGATTGTCTATTTACCTTGTTTGTAGTTTCCTTTGCTGTGCAAAAAGCTTTTAAGTTTAATTAGGTCCCACTTGTTTATTTTTGTTTTTATTCCCATTACCCTAGGAGGTGGGTCATAGATCTTAAGATCTTGGTTTGATTTACGTCATCAAGTTTTCTGCCTATGTTTTCCTCTAAGAGTTTTATAGTTTCTGGTCTACATTTAGTTCTTTAATCCATTTTGAGTTTATCTTTGTGTGTGGTGTTATGAAGTGTTTTAATTTCATTCTTTTGCACATAGCTTTCTAGTTTTGCCAGCACCACTTATCAAAGAGACTATCATTGCCCCATTGTATATTCTTATATAGACAATTCTTTCCTCCCCAGCTGAATGATTCTGAAGCTAACTCCAGACATCATGATTTTATCTTCGAGGATCTCAGTGTGTATCTCTGAAACTTGAGGATTCTAATCAACATAATTATAACATCATGACCAAATCTAATGCATTTGTTTAAAATCCTTTAATATCAAGTATCCAGTTGGTAGTCAAATTCCCCCAGTTGTCTCATATATATTCTGGGTCAAATCAGGATCCAAACCAGGCCAAATTTTTAAGGAGACATCAATCACTGTACAACCTTTTACAATCTCAATTTTGTTTGAACACAGCCTTTTCACTTCAGTTTTCTTTTAGAAATCAGATTCTGATTGGCTGGTAGTCTAAGCTTGCCTAACCTTGAAGTTGCTCCTGGAGGCAAGTTGCATGAGTCAAGCTCTCTCAGCCCACATCTCCAGGTTAAGTAAGTCTAACTCTCAATTTAGGTAAGAGAAAAAAGCCAGACTTTTCTTTATTTATTTTCCCCCTTTTCATGCTTTTATCATTTCTCCTAATGTAGTGAAGAAAGCAGGAACCGTTCTCTAAAATGTAGCATTCACTGGGACTTCGCTGGCAGTCCAGTGGTAAAGACACCACACTGACAATGCAGGGTCACAGGTTTGATCCTTGATTGGAGAACTGGGATCCCACATGCTGTATGGTGCAGCGAAAAGACTTCTTAAAAATTTTTAAATAAAATGTAGAATTTACTTATGGGAACCCTGTCTATAATAACTTCGCTTTACACCTAATCCAAATGTTCATTAGAAGGGGCTTGGTTAAACAGGCTAAGGCATGTCCAAACAATGGGAAGCCAACTCTCATTTTAAAATATGAGGTTGCCCTACATGGAATGACATGGAAATGCCAAGTGCCAAGATATATTAGTGAATGAACATGAAACAATATGGGTAATGTGATCCACTTTTTCTTTCAAATTGTGTATGTCTATATATGCATAAAGAAACCTAAAAGAATAAGCACAGATCTTGGAGGGAAGATGCAAAATTATGGAGGAACTTCACTCTCTATTTTTTATATTTTTCTATCATTTAAATACTCTTAACAGTGTGTATTAGCTTTATAATGTGAAAAAAATATAAGTTGAAATATCATATATGTATCTTATGTACATATTTTGAAAGTGAAAGTGCAAGTTACTCAGTGGTGTCCAACTCTTTGCAAGCCCACAGACCCATCAGGCCCCTCTGTCCATGGAATTCTCCTGGCAAGAATACTGGAGTGGGTTGCCATGCCCTTCTCCAAGGGATCCTCCCAATCCAGGGGTCGAACCTGGATCTCCTGCACTGCAGGCAGATTCTTTACTGTTTCAGCCACCTGGAAAACCCATACATATTGTGAATATTTTCTATTCATAATGTATGAAATATGAACATTATGAAATATAATGCATATATTTTATATAAGATAATATATAAGTATAGTTCCTTCTTTCTGTAATCTTTCTTCAATAATCAGGAATAATTTAGATTTTTCTCTACCATAGATATGCTATGTTTTCAACTAGAAGAATATTTGAAGATACAACTCAGTACTGTCTTCCTTTAATCACAGCAACAGTATTGAATTATGATTCTGTGCCAAATACAGAAGTAAGTTTTAGACACATTATCTCATTTAATCTCTGGAGTAATTATTTGGTGTAAATATTGTTATCTACATTTTACATGCAAAGATAGTGAAACTTTAATTGGCAAAGTTACTTGCTCAAGTCATAGTTGGGCTCCTTATCTCATGCTTTTCCATTCTAAGGTCTATAACTTTACCCCCTAGAGCACATTGATCTTACCTTAATAAGTGTAATAAATATAAAGACGATGGCAATTCTCCAAAATGCAAGACCATCATCTTCTCATGCTCCTCTTATACTTTTCTTTTTATCTATTTATTTGGCTGCGCTGATCTTCGTTGCTACGCATGGGCTCTCTCTAGTTGCAGAAGTGGGGATGCCCTCAGTTGAGGTGCGTGGGCGTTTCGTTGTGGTGGCGTCTCTTGTTGCCGAGCATGCACTCTAGGATGCTTCAGCAGGTGGGTTCAGTAGTTAAGGCACACGGGCTTCGTTGCCCCAAGGCATATGGGATCTTCCCAGACCAGGGATCAAACCTGGGTCCCCTGCATTGGCAGGCAGATTCTTAACCACTGGACCACCAGGGAAGTCCCTCATGCTTCTTTAAATAAGCCCAATAGATCTTCCAACTGTGTTGGAAGATTTCAAGACCATGCCCAGATTTGATAATTTGTTAGGAGGACTACAAGACTCGGCATATATTCGACCTTCTGGCTATGGTTTATTACAGTGAAAGAAGGCAAAGGAAGATCAGCAAAAGAAAAAGGTATGTGAGGGGACGTCCAAGGGGACCAGGCACAAGCTTTCAGTCCTCTCTCAAGGCAGTCCCTTAGGATGCACTTAATACCCCCAGCAGCAAGCTGTGATGACACAGATAACTGTTCCCAAACAAGAAAGCTTATTAGAGAGTCAGCACCCAGGGTTTTTATTGGAGGCCAGTCACATAGGTACCCCCTGTTTGGTATATGGCCAGATTCCTGACTCCCAGAAGAAAATCAGGTGTTTGATGTAAACCATACTGTTTGTACAAATGATTTGGGCTCAGTGAGCCCATCTTACCAGTTAACCATGGGAACCCTTCCCAAATTTAAATTCCCAATTGCTAGCCAAGAGCCAGCCTCATAAGTCAGCTTGTCAAAAGACGCTATTCAGACTTGTTAATTCTATTCTGCACAGCCATGAAACAATTAGGAGTCAAATGCCCAATAAGAATAAAGTTACATCAGCAACCTCCAGTCTACTTTTATGATGAAAATGGAGAGGCCGATCAATACCTCTTTTCAGGAAATCACATTTTCCCTCCAGAAACCTGAGAATACAGTGCAAAACCCTAGTATCACATGCCAGACAGCCCTTTGACATCCACTTTCTGTGGACAAAGGCACGGAAGTTCTTATCCCTTTCTTCACTTTCCACATTTTTCTTCATCTTCCAAGAAATTTTAGAAAGAATTTTCCCTGTAACTATAGGAGTACCCATTCAATTGCTCAACACAAGGAAGGTCTTTGAAAAGCGCTTTGTTTTTGAGCGTCTTAGTCACTATTATAATCTCTTCAACAGCCACTTCCAAATCAGGTGACATGTACAAAGAATGCAGGCTGAAAAAGAACCTAGCCAAGTACCTGTTCACTCAGAAGGTACTGTCCCTCTCAGGTTAGTTTGCCATACACACTAGGGAAACTCTAACTTTACTTTTAGGGTAACTTTTGCCCTATTTTTTTTTTACATGAATTATTACACTTTATACATCCAGGTACTCGAGATATTATGGATGGTGTCAATTAAGGATATGCTATCGTATGTAGGTCATGTGTTCAGAGTTCAGCAATTTGAGGACTGTCTAAGACTAGAACAATTTGTCCTGTCCGAATGGAGCTCTTTCCTTGTTTACAATTCAGTCTCCACTGAAAATGATGGAAATGGAGGGTTGGGAGACTGCTGCGGTTATAAAATCTGAGTTGAAAACTTTTAAATTCAGCTCAGTTCTGGTATCATTTATGCATGTTTTACTTAGATACATGGAAGGCTATATTTCCTTCTTCACACTCAAACCAACTTGTTATAGCCATAACAAGTCAGATATTTGCCTCTTTGGGTTTGGAAATCATTGAAGTTACACATCTGCTAGTATATCCCTTCCAAGTGATATAACTCTGAATAACATAATATTTGCGTAAAAATAAACAATACATTTGGGGGCTTTCTGTGCTTTTGTGAATTCCCCCAAAGGGAAATTTTAGCAAATATGTTAGACAATGTTCTTTCTCTCTGTTTTAAAGTGTATATAATATATCTGAACTTGCATTGAATCAAAGATATTCAACTACATTCACTAGGTATGTAATTTCTACCTATGAGTAACTGGGAACTAGCATATCAAAAATTTTCCATAAAAACTTAGAGGATTTTGTCTACTGTTTTCTGATTCATTCTGTGATCACATAGTGCTTATGACATCTCTTTAACTAACTAATAGTTTACCTCCTCCATTTTTGTTTAACACATCAGACCTTTGTCTGTTCTCCATCAAAGTTCCCTGAAAGGGACTTCCCTGACGGTCCAGTGGTTAAGACTTTGCCATCACTGGAAGGCAGTGTGGGTTTGATCCTTGGTCACGCAGTTATGATCCCACATGCCTTGCGGCCAAAAAATCAAAACATAAAACTGAAGCAATATTGTAACAAATTCAATAAAGACTTAAAAAATAGTCCACAACAACAAAAATCCCCCTATAAGCAATGACTATATTTTTATTAATCTCTGTATTGAGCCAGGTATGGGAAAGATAGCTGGTACTTATTAACCTTTTATTGACCGGGTGAATGCGTAAATAAATGAATAGGTTGTAAACGCCTGAAGAATATGAGCTACCTTTTCCAGTATCTTCCCATAGTGTTTACTAGATAAATATTTGTGATCCTGAAGGGGAATCTGAGTACTGTTGCAAAACCAGACAAGTGGATGTGCCTTGCTGCTTCTCCAAAACTGAAAATTCGCAAGTAATACTCATTTCTTGGAGATACATGCCAAAAGATTTATGAATGAAAAGACTTGGTGTTTATGACTTGCTTCAAAATAATCAGGGAAAATGGGGCACAACACACAACTAAAACAAGATTAACCAAGAATTGATATAAAGTTGAAGTTTAGCATATGTCTGAAGGTTTTCATAATAAAGTTTCATAGTGAACTTTGCCTGAACTTTGCCTGAGATACGGCTAACATGTTTATGTATCCATTCCAGTTTGCTAATTTTTTTCTGGGAAAAAGAGATTCTATTTACTGATTACCTAGATAGCAAATCTTTGTCAAGCTTTCTGGCAACTTTTTAGCATCTTTAATTTATTTGGATAATTCCCCACCATTTGAATCCTTGACTTCCCCGCATAGAAACCAGAACTCACTTTTCCAGCCTCCTTTGTGGCTGGGATACACACACACACACACACACACACACACGCGCGCGCGCGCGCACACATAGGACTTAGAGTCTGTCAGTCAGGAATACCCAGAAAAATCACCAGTTTAGAAGAGTGACATGAATAAGGAGATTCCAGAAAGAATTGTTTCTGATGAGAGTGGTGTGGAGGCATTCAGCCTACAGAGGCAGAACTGACCAGGAGTCCAGCAGTTGCATCTTCTCTCCAGAACTGTGTCCAGTCTTTGACGTGTTCAGCATTATAATCTGGGCATTGTTACTGGTTCCTTAACCTCCATGTCTGACTTTCTGGCCCTGCTAGACACTAATATGTTTTAACAAATTTCTGTACTGCTTGCACTAACTAAAGTAGGTTTGCAACTAAATTCTCCAACTGAAATATCTACCTTATATTAGGTATTCGATATCTGGTATCTTATTGAAGTTGGAAGCTACCTATTGAAATTTGAAAAGAGGGTAGGGGAATATTATGAAAAACCTGTTGGAATGTATCAGATATACAAAGGGAGCCCTTAAATGTCACTTAGAAAAGGAAGAGGGGGAGCTATAAGGTCAGTGGAGGATAGTTTGAATTTTCTCAGGACTTTTTCAACCAACATAGAGGAAGCAAAAAAGAGTGGCAGCTGTGGCCAAGCACAATTATTCTAGAATGCCTCTGCAAAGTATAAACAACCTACCTTTGGCTACCAGTGGGCATGGCTAGCTCAGGTCCCTATCTCTCCCTAATGAGCAGTTTCTGTGTGAGCAGGCCCAGCCCACCTACACAAAAATCAAGAGTCAACACTCCCCTTTCTCATGGTAGAAATACATCTACAGACCACTATGGAAAGTCACACCAGCCACCTACACTCATCAACCTTAAATGTAGATGAGCTTTCATTTTAAACATAAATGAGCCCCTGTGGGAGGCAGAATAATGACCCCCAAACATATTTATGTTCTAATCCCCCTGAGGAACTATGAATAAATTCATTTCTATGGCAAAGGGAGGGCCTTCCCTGGTGGCTCAATGATAATCTACTTGCCAGTGTAGGAGACACTGGTTCAAAATCTGGGTCAGGAAGATCCCCTCGATAAGGAAATAGCAAGCCACTCCTGTCTTCTTGCCTGGAAAATCCCATGGACAGAGGAGCCTGGTGGGCTACGGTCTGTGGGGTCACAAAAGAGTTGGACACGACTTAGCAACGGAACAACAACAAATGGCAAAAGGGAACTAAAGTTGCAGATGAAATTAAGGTCCATCAACCTTAAGATAGGGCAATTATTCTAAATTGTCCAGGTGGGTTCAGTGGACTCACAAGGATCCGTAAATATGGAAGAAGGAGGCAGAAGGGGAGTCCAGAGTGATGGGATGTGAGGTGAACTTTACAAGCTGTTGCTGGCTTTGCTGAAAGAGGAAAGGGCCATGAGCCAAGAAATGTGGGGCAATCTCTGAAGCTAGAAAAAGCAAAGGAACAGATTCTCTTTCAGAGCCTTAAGAAAGGAACACAGTCATAAAAAAAAAAAAAAAAAATAGAAAGGAACACAGTCTTGCTAACAGCTGGATTTTATTCCAGGGAGCCTCATGCTGTACTTCTAACCTACAAAACTGTAGTAAATCTGTGTTGTTTTAAGCTACTAAATTTGTGTTAACTTGTTACACCAACCAAAGACATGTAATATAGCCCCCAAGGATGAAAACCATGAGTGTGGGAGACCTAGCGTGATCAATAAACAAATGCCCACTTAAAGAATTCTGATCTGAGAGATAGACATGTAAGAAGTGCCCCTGACTGATGAGTATGGATACTAACAAGCACAAAACCCAGCTCAGAAAAGACCTGGCATGGACACTTAACAGGTTATGAGATCTTAGATTACCAGCCTCTCCAAATAAAGGATTGGTTTCACCCGAAAAGATTCAAAGGGAACTTCAATAGCTAAAATAATCCAGGAATAAATTTCCTATTGTTCACACCAATAATGCTAGAAGACTGGGAGGAAATTAATAATAAATATAATAAAAATCTTTTGTAATATCATTCATACCTCTAGCATGCTACAGGAGGATTTTGGTAAATTTTTTTAAAGCCAGACTTAAGAAGTGGAACTAGTCTGTTTAGGCCTCAAGAGGTCAAATGAGGCAAAAATTCTCTGCCAAAAGTCCTGTATTTGGTGAGAGTTTAGACGAAAAGCCATGATGGAATCTATAAGAGGAGTTGGAGCCATTACAAAACCAACCTCTGTATGTGGTCTTCATTATCCACAGGAAAAGCAGAGGAGGGAATTAAGATGGTTCGATTAGTGTTTTGCCCCTATAGCCAGGTCAGATGACCGATTTACACATCAGTGCTGCTACGGACCTCCAGCAGAGTTTCCTCTGGCTTCGCCCTGTCCAGTCATAGTTCACCATCTTTCGGGTCCTTTAAAGATGGCTTAAAACTTAACAGTCAAAAAATGAAGATCATGGAATCCGGTCCCATCACTTCATGGCAAATAGATGGGGGAAAAAATGGAAACAGTGACAGACTTTATTTTCTTGGGCTCCAAAATCAATGCGGACAATGACTGCAGCCATGATATTAAAAGACGCTTGCAAATTCCTCATGGCGGCGGGGGTGGCGGCGGCTGGTTGGGTGCGGCGCTGCAGCGACTGATCTGCTGCTAGCCTGGCGGCCGAGCGTCGAGCTCCAGCCCGGTCTCCGCGTGCCCCTCGGGCTCCGCACCCCTGATGCTGCTCGGGCGCTGAGCCCGCCCCGGCCGGGACGATGGTGAAGTATTTCCTGGGCCAGAGCGTGCTACGGAGTTCCTGGGACCAAGTGTTCGCTGCCTTCTGGCAGAGGTACCCGAATCCCTATAGCAAACATGTCTTGACGGAAGACATAGTGCACCGAGAGGTGACCTCTGACCAGAAGCTCCTGTCCCGACGACTCCTGACCAAGACGAACAGGATGCCCCGCTGGGCTGAGCGACTGTTTCCTGCCAATGTTGCTCACTCAGTGTACATCCTGGAGGATTCTATTGTGGACCCACAAAACCAGACCATGACCACCTTCACCTGGAACATCAACCACGCCCGGCTGATGATGGTGGAGGAACGATGTGTTTACCGTGTGAACTCTGATAACAGCGGCTGGACCGAAATCCGCCGGGAAGCCTGGGTCTCCTCTAGCTTATTTGGTGTCTCCAGAGCTGTCCAGGAATTTGGTCTCGCGCGGTTCAAAAGCAACGTGACCAAGACTATGAAGGGTTTTGAATACATCTTGGCCAAGCTGCAAGGTGAGGCCCCTCCCAAAACCCTTGTTGAAACAGCTAAGGAAGCCAAGGAGAAGGCCAAGGAGACGGCACTGGCAGCTACGGAGAAGGCCAAGGACCTTGCCAGCAAGGCAGCCACGAAGAAGCAGCAGCAGCAGCAGCAGTTCGTGTAGCCGGCCCAGGCCCCGAGGCAGCAGCCTAGCAGACTACCGGCGCCAGTCCGTGCCCCCGCCTCCTGTACTTTATCATTAAAAGCCAGCTTCTAGCCCTCTCGACTGTCTGGGTGGTGGGCTGAGGGCAGGGGCCTTGTTTGGCATCTCCAGCACAGCCGGCCAGTTCCCTGTGTCTGAGCTGGGCCTCCCTACTCCTGCATCGGGTGGCCGAGGACAGAGGCAGTGACTTGCCCAGGGTCACTGCATCCAGATGAAGTGGTCGTAAATGCTAGACTGGGAGCTCCATGAGGGCAGGGACCGTTGTTTTATCCTCTGATGTGTCCCAAGTATCTGAAACAAAATCTTGCGTGTAACAGGCACTCAATAAATACTTGTTGAATTCAGTCGGACCCCCCCAAAAAAAAATAAATAAAAAAAAATAATAAAAGACACTTGCTCCTTGGAAGAAAACTATGACAAACCTAGACAGCATATTAAAAAGCAGAGACATCACTTTGCCAACAAACGTCTGTATAGTCAAGGCTATGGTTTTTCCAGTAGTCATGTATGGATGTGAGAGTTGGATACTATAAAGAAATCTGAGTGCCAAAGAATTGATGCTTTCGAACTGTGGTGCTGGTGAAGACTCTTGAGAGTCCCTTGAATAGCACGGAGATCAAATCAGTCAATCCTAAAGGAAATCCTTCCTCCTACTCCTTCATGCCCCTTCTCTCTTCTTACATAAACAATTGAAATAAGGCTCTCTGCAACTTCCCAGAGTGACTCTGAACTTGACAGAGAAGTTAATTTTTATCCAGTGAAGACCAACCACAAAATAGCTCCTGGAATTTGTACAGCAAATTATAACTTAGGACTCAATTTTGCACATTTTGTTTCTCAGCATGGTAGCTCTTTTAGGTAGGTATTATCATGACCACTTTATAAGAACAGTTTTTTCTCTAGGTAGAATCCAAGAATTAACTGGATCTGGGAGAAACCTTGGTGCTGCTGGCCTGACTGTTTCATTCACTGATTAAACAGTTCTTGAGTAACTATAATGTACTAGATTGAAAGAGTTTCTGGAAATTCAAATGTAATCAATATGTTCCAGGCTTCCTCTGGTGGTGAGCAAACATATTTCACTCCCAGCAATAGTGTAGCAATTTTGTGGCATTAATAAAGTGGATACTAATTTTAAAGCAAAGTAATTGTAAGAGTTGGACTATAAAGAGAGCTGAGTGCTGAAGAATTGATGCTTTTGAACTGTGGTGTTGGAGAAGCCTCTTGAGAGTCCCTTGGACTGTAAGGAGATCCAACCAGTCCATCCTAAAGGAAAACAGTCTTGAATATTCATTGGAAGGATGGATTCTGAAACTGAAGCTCTAGTACTTTGGATACCTGATGCGAAGAACTGACTCATTGGAAAAGACCCAGATGCTGAGAAAGATTGAGGGCAGGAGGAGAAGGGGATGACAGAGGATAAGATGGTTGGATGGCATCATTGATTCAATGGACATGAGTTTGAGCAAACTCTGGGACATAGTGAGGGACAGGGAGGCCTGGCATGCTGCAGTCCATGGGGTCACAAAGAGTTGGACATGACTGAGCAACTATACAACAACAACTTGCAATAAGAAATTTGGAATGTGGTTCAGTGGCTCCTCCCATGACCTCACAGGAAAGTTTTCAGTGAGTTTCTTGCTTTTCATCAGCTAAAAATAATACAAATCAAACAACAAGAAAAGTTTTGCAAGAAAAGAATGAGCTGTGCTGGGAAGAGGTTACTTTTTCTAAGTTTTTTACCACTGAGATGGAAAATGGACATAGCCTATGTCAGCCAGCTCCTGGACGTGACACTGATGGTGTTTTCCTTCTTTCTTTTCCTCTTTCTTCCCAGCTCTTTTCCTCTCTCCATTTCTTGTCTTCCTACCTTTCTTTTTTCCCTTGTCTTCCTTCCTCCCTTTCTCTTAGTTCTTGGTCCAGGGATTGAACCCAGGCCGTGGCAGTGAAAGCGCTGAGTCCTAATCACTGTACTGCCAGGGAATTCCCCTCCCTTCCTTTCTCAGTGAAGAAACTCAGCATTCTATCAAACATTAGAACTCAGATCAAGCCCAGTCATCTTACCTGGGAAGTTTTTTTAGCACCTGGTGACTTAGCACACGTGATGCATGCATCCATCTCTATCAAGTGTCTCAGTGGTAAAGAATCTACCTTCAATGCAAGAGATGCAGGTTCAATCCCTGGGTAGGGAAATCCCCTGGAGCATGAACTGGCAACCCATTCCAGTATTCTTGCCTGGGAAATCCCATGGACTGAGGAACCTGGTGGGCTACGGTCCATGAGGTCACAAAGAGCTGGACACAACTGAGCACTTATGTACGCAGGCACGAAAGCAGTAATTGGCAAGATAATACTATGCCAAGTAGGAATGGTAATGACCTAAAACATGAGTCAATTGGTCCAGCTGAGGAAATAAACCAGATGCTTTCTGGAGATCATGTAAGGTTCTTTCCATTCTATAATAATGGTGACTCAGACAGGAGTAGGAAAAATGTAAACCTCGATTTTTAAGATATCAAACATATACAGTGTAATAAGGAATTTTTCTGAACTGACTTTCTAGTGAAGATGTCATCTGTTGACATTAAAGGAAATCCTGACTTGCGTCCAAGATTCTTTTTTTTTTTTTAATTGAAGGATAATGGCTTTACAGAATTTTGTTGTTTTCTGTCAAACCTCAGCATTCAGCCATAGGTACACACATATCCCCTCCCTCTTGAACTTCCTTCCTACCTCCCTCCCCATCCCACCCCCCTAGGTTGACACAGAGCCCCTGTCTGACTTTCCTGAGTCACACATCAAATTCCCATTGGCTATCTATTTTACATATGGTAATATAAGTTTCCATGTTACTCTTTCCATACATCTCACCCTCTCCTCTCTCCCCATGTCCATAAGTCTATTCTCTATGTCAGTTTCTCCATTGCTGCCCTGTAAATAAATTCTTCAGTACCATTCTTCTAGATTCTGTCTATGTGCATTTGAATACAAAATTTTCTTTCTCTTTCTGACTTACTTCACTCTGTATAAAAGAGTCTAGGTTCATCCACCTCATCAGACCTGACTCAAATGCATTCCTTTTTATGGCTGAGTAATATTCCATTGTGTATATGTACCACAACTTCTTTATCCATTCATCTGTCAATGGACATCTAGGTTGCTTCCATGTTCTAGCTATTGTAAAGAGTGCTGCAGTGAAAAATGGGATAGATGTGTCTTTTTCAATTTTGGTTTCCTCAGGGTATATGCCTGGGAGTGGGATTGCTGGATTATATGGTAGTTTTATTCCTATATTTTTAAGGAATCTCCATGCCATCTTCTATAGTGTTGTACCAATTTATATTCCCACCAACAGTGCAAGAGCGTTACCTTTTCTCCACACCCTCTCCAGCATTTATTGTTTGTAGACTTATTGATGATGGGCATTCTGGCCGGTGTAAGGTGATATCTCATTGTGGTTTTGATTTGCCTTTCTCTAATAATGAGCAATGTTGAGCATCTTTTCATGTGTTTGTTAGCCATCTGTATGTCTTCTTTGGAGAAATGTCTGTTTAGGTCTTTTTCCCACTTTTTGATTGGATTTGTTTTTTTGGCATTGAGTTGTGTGAGCAGCTTGTATATTTTGGAAATTAATTCTTTGTCAGTTGTTTCATTTGCTATTATTGTCTCCCATTCTGAGGGTTGTCTTTTCACCTTGCTTATAGTTTCCTTTTCTGTGCAAATGCTTTGAAGTTTAATCAGGTCCCACTTGTTTACTTTTGTTTTTATTTCCATTACTCTAGCAGGTGGGTCATAGAGGATCTTGCTTTGATTTATGTCATCGAGTGTTCTGCATATGTTTTCCTCTAAGAGTTTTATATTTCCTGGTCTACATTTAGGTCTTTAATCCATTTTGAGTTTGTCTTTGTGTATGGGGTTAGGAAGTGTTCTAATTTCATTATTTTACATATAGCTGTCCAGTTTCCCCAGCACCATTTATTGAAGAGGCTGTCTTTGCCCCATTGTATATGCTTGCCTCCTTTGTCAAAAATAAGGTACCCATAGGTGCATGGGTTTATTTCTGGGCTTTCCATCTTGTTCCATTGATCTATATTTTTGTTTTTGTGCCAGTACCATACTGTCTTGATGACTGTAGCTTTGTAGTATAATCTGAAGTCAGGAAGGTTGATTCCTCCCACTCCATTCTTCTTTCTCAAGGCTGCTTTGGCTATTCGGGATCTTTTGTGTTTCCATATGAATTCTGAAATTTTTTGTTCTAGTTCTGTGAAAAATTCCATTGGTAATTTGATAGGGATTACATTGAATCTGTAGATTGCATTAGGTAGTACAGTCATTTTCACAATATTGATTCTTCCTACCCAAGAACATGGAATATCTCTCCATCTGTTTATGTAGTCTTTGATTTCTTTCATCAGTGTCTTATAATTTTCTGTGTATAGTTCTTTTGTCTCCTTAGGTAAGTTTATTCCTGATATTTAATTCTTTTTGTTGCAATGGTGAATGGGATTGATTCCTTAATTTCTCTTTCTGATTTTTCATTGTTAGTTTATAGAAATGCAAGTGATTTCTCTGTATTGATCCTGCAACTTTGCTAAATTTACTGATTAGCTCTAATAATTTTCTGATACTATCTTTAGGGTTTTCTATGTACAGTATTATATCATCTGCCTACAGTGAGAGCTTTATTTCTTTTCTGATCTGGATTCCTTTTATTTCTTTTTCTTCTCTGATTGCTGTAGCTAGGACTTCCAAAACTATGTTGAATAATAGTGGTGAAAGTGGACACCCTTGTCTTGTTCCTGATCTTAAGGGGAATGCTTTAAGTTTTTTACCATTTTGAGAATAATGTTTGCTGTAGGCTTATCATATATAGCCTTTACTATGTTGAGGTAGTTTCCTTCTATGCCCATTTTTTGAAGAGTTTTAATCATAAATGGGTGCTGAATTTTGTCAAAAGCTTTTTCTGCATCTATTGAGATGATCATATGGTTTTTATCTTTCAATTTGTTAATATGGTGTATCACAGTGATTGATTTGGGTATACTGAAGAATCCTTGCATTCCTGGAATAAACCCACTTCATCATTGTGTATGAGCTTTTGATGGGTCATTTTTTGTATCCATTCATGCAGTCTGTGTCTTTTGGTTGGAGCATTTAATCCATTTACATTTAAAGTAATTATTGATATATGTGTTCCTATTGCCATTTTCTTAATTGTTTGGGGTTGATTTTGTAGATCTTTTTTCTTCTCTTGTATTTCTTGACTATTTAAGTCCATTTAACATTTGTTTTAAAGCTGGTTTGGTGGTACTGAATTCTCTTAACTTTTACTTGTTTGAAAAGCTTTTTATTTCTCTATCAATTTTGAATGAGATCCTTGCCAGGTACAGTCATCTTGATTGTAGATTTTCCCCTTTGAGTACTTTGAATATATCCTGCCATTCTCTTCTGGCCTGCAGAGTTTCTGCTGAAAGATCAGCTGTTGAGCATATGGGGTTTCCCTTGTATGTTACTTGTTGCTTTTCCCTTGCTGATTTTAATATTCTTTCTTTGTGTTTAGTCTTTGTTAGTTTGATTAGTATGTGTCTTGATGTGTTTCTCCTTGGGTTTATCCTGTATGGGACTCTTTGTGTCTCTTGGACTTGATTGACTATTTCCTTTTCCATGTTGGGGAAATTTTCAACTATAATCTCTTCAAACATTATCTCATACACTTTCTTTTTCTCTTCTTCTTCTGGGACCCCTATAATTTGAATGTTGGTGCATTTGATATTGTCCCAGAGTTCTCTGAGACTATCCTCTGTTCTTTTCATCTTATTACTTTATTCTGCTTTTCAGAAGTTATTTCCACCATTTTATCTTCCACCTCAATGATTCGTTCTTCTGCTTCAGATATTCTGCTATTGATTCTTTCTAGAGTATTTTTAGTTTCAGTAATTGTGTTTGTCTCTGCATGTTTATTTAATTCTTCTAGGTCTTGGTTCATTGGTTCTTGCATTTTCTCCATTTTGTCTTCAAGGTTTTGATAATCTTTATTATCATTATTCTGAATTCTTTTTCAGGTAGTTTGCCTATTTCCTCTTCATTTATTTGGACTTCTAGGGTTTCTAGTTTCTTCCTTCACTTGTGTGGTATTTCTCTGCCTTTTCATTATTTTTTTTAACTTATTGTGTTTGAGGTCTCCTTTTCCCAGGCTTCAAGGTTGAGTTCTTTCTTCCTTTTGGTTTCTGTCCTCCTAAGTTTGGTCCGGGCTTCCCTGGTGACTCAGAGGTTAAAGCGCCTGCCTGCAATTCGGGAGACCTGGATTCAATCCCTGGGTCTGGAGAAGGAAATGGCAACCCACTCCAGTATTCTTGCCTGGAGAATCCCATGGACAGAGGAGCCTGGTGGGCTACAGTCCATGGGGTCGCAAAGAGTCGGACACGACTGAGCGACTTCACTTTCAGGGTGAGATTTGTGCTGAGTTTTTGTTTGCTTGTTTTTCCTCTGATGGGCAAGGCTGAGTGAGGTGGTAGTCCTGTCTGATGATGATTGGGTTCGTATTTTTGTTTTATTTGTTGTTTGGATGAGGTGTCTGCACAGGGTGCTACTGGTGGTTGGGTGATGCTGGGTCTTGTATTCCAGTGATTTCCTTTGTGTGAGTTCTCACCATTTGATACCCCCTAGGGTTAGTTCTCTGGTAGTCTAGGGTCTTGGAGTCAGCGCTCCCACTCCAAAGGCTCAAGGCTTGATCTCTGCTTCCTAATGTAGTGGCAGGGGCTTCCCAGGTGGCTCAGCAGGAAAGAATCTGCCTGCCAGTCAAACATCTCCGCAGAGAATATGAGGCTCTTCCCCCACAAGTCCTTGAGCAGTCTCTCCAGTGGCCCCAAGCATCCCAGCTGCTATCTGTCTCTTCATCTGAATAAGTGTTTCTTAAGGTCTCTAAGGGCTTCCTTGAACAAAATAGCCATAGCACAATAGTCTTTATCCACTCCTGAAAGTTTATATTAGGGTGCATGTGTCCTTTGGAATTAAGCACAGGAAACTCGGCTCAGCTGCTCTGTGATGACCCAGAGGGGTGGATGGGAGGTGGGGGTGGGGGGATGAAGGTCCAAGGGGGAGGGGATACATGCACACCTAGAGCGGATTCACTTCACTGTACAGCAGAAACTGTTACTGAGTCCAGGCTGACTCAGCTCACTGCAGGACAGGCCAGCAAATCCGAGAGATGAGGGGTTGAGGCAAGGAACAGATTTTAATTGGGGAGCCGGCTGACAAAGATGCTAGGCTAGTGCCTCAAAATAACCATCTTATCAGGGCCTCGTTGCCAGGTTCTTTCATACAGCAGAGATGGGGGCCAAGATTCTTTTTATAAGTGTACCTTCATGTGCTCAGATCATCAGCAACAACAATCTTTGAGCCTCAAGACGAGCTGCAGGATAGCTAGTTCAGCTAGCACCAAAAAGGTGGGACAGCAGCACTGATTCAGAAAATGAGGCAGAAAAAAGTTCATGGCAGGCTTGCAGATTGGCTGTCTAACCAGTCCTTGCCTTTCTGTTGTCTCCAGCAAGACCTACAACAGCCTTTCAGACTTCCACAGCACGAATCAGAATTTCCCTGCAAATCTAAGTTTAAAGCTCTGCCTTCTATGTTGATGTTTGGCAGAAACCAACACAATTCTGTAACACTATTACCCTTCAACTAAAAAATAAATTAATTAAAAGAAACAAGTAGAATTAAAAAAAAAACAACTATGCTTTCTACACCGAACTTATTCTCTGAAATCAGTCCATGTTACCCCAGCATTCTAAGTTTAGCCCACTGGAATTTCCTGTAGGAAGTTTTGAACCATCACCCAACTTCTAACTAACAAGATTTTGTCCATTGCTTGTAGGTTTCTATATACTATTGGATCATGACATATCATTATTAGATATATTATTAGATCAGTCATTAGATCATTGACTAGGATCATTAGATCACTGTCATGTCATGACATGTCGACCATATCATTAGATCAGTGCCAGCCAGAAACTCAACTTCAGACTCACCAACATTTAAAAGGTTTCAAACAGGAGGAGTTTTCAGTGAAACATATCTAGCTGAATTAAATAGTGTAAATAACGCACAGTCATGCTCAGACTATCACTAAGGATAGTCTGACACATCACACTTTAACTGTCACACATTTTCAGTCTCTATTATCCATCAGAGATCAGGCATTTTCCAGAATAATATCCAGTGAATGTCTCTTGCTCCAAACCCAATTTTCATCTCAGCTTTGGAATGCTGCTTAAGTAAGATTGCAAAGTGATAAAACTGAATGTTTGATGCCAAGAAGTTTAAAGGGAGGCATTGATATACCCTGCTTTTATTGTCATTCCAAACCAAACTGTAATTTTTGATCTTAAAAGACAATTCAAAAAATCTAGTATGTATGTTGTTGTTGTTGTGTTAATTGCTCAGTTGTGTTCAACTCTTTGTGACCCCATGGACTGTAGCCCACCAGGCTCCTCTGTCCATGGGATTCTCTAGGCAAGAACACTGGAGTGGGTAGCCATTCCCTTCTCCATGGGATCTTTCTGGCCCAGAGATCTGGCCAGAGATCTGGCCCTGGGTCTCCTGAATTGCAGGCAGATTTTTCACCATCTGAGACACCAGGAAGTCCCTAATAGAAATACATCAGTATTAAAATAGAAACTGTGCTGCCTCAAATAGTAATATACTGCATTTCACCTTATTCTGAGCATCACATCGTATGACTTTTTTTTTTTTGAGAGGAAAAATGAGCATGTCAGATGCCTCTAAATAAGACAAAATTTTCTCTTTTATTTCAAAATTTTCTCAAATTTAAATTTGTTGTATCAGACTAATGTCCCTTCCCACTCCTTCAGTACAAATATTTTGTCACTTCTGCTATAGTTCATCTTTGACCCATGAATATTTGGGAATTCAGTTCATCTTTGACCCATGAATATTTGGGAATTCAGTTTTAAGTTTCCAAACATTTAGACTATATCATCTTTTTATTGTTTATTTTCTGATGTTATTAATGCAATATGACCAGATAATATGGTTTATATAACTTAAAATTCTCAAAATTATGACTTCTTGGTTGTAAGTTCTCTTTTGCCTAGTTCTAATTTGACAGGCCTTTTTCTTTCTTTCTTTTTCTTTCTTTTTCTTGTTCTTTAAAATCCCATTCTCTTTTCATTCCCATTTTAGTACATTTTCTGGCTAAATTCACTTAGCTCTTAAAGAAGCATGTCTAGTTCTGAGATCAAAGCTTTTCTTATTCTGAGGATCCTCTAAGTTCCTCTGAGGATGCATTTTTCTTCTGACTGCTCAAAGCACAAGAAGCTCTTCTTTTACTTTCTTCCTCAAGGAATCGTGTGTGTGTGCTATGCTCAGTCATGTCCAGCTCTTTGCAGCCCCATGGACTGTAGGTTCCTCTGTCCATGGCATTTCCCAGGCAAGAATCTGGAGTAGATTGCCATTTCCTTCTCCAGGGGATCTTCCTAACCCAGGGATCGAACCCTGTCTCCTGCATGGACAGGCAGTTTCTTTACCACTGCTCCACCGGGGAAGCCCCAAGGAAGTGTATGCTTTCCCAATATCTTCTCCCAAGTCTGTGCTGAAGAAAACCCAGAATGTCTGCAGCTCTGTACTCACAGGGTGTCAGTCCGGAGCCATATTGTAGGGGCGGGGGTGGGGGTCCAGGGAACCAGAGAGTGAGGGATAGATAACGTTTAAGGAAATAACATAAGTCATAAGATCAATAATTTTTGACCAAAGTAGGCAAGAAAAACCATAGGAAGAGTCAGAAGAAAATACAATTGTCATCATCACGATTTTGAAAAAATTGCTCAAGTTGCTTAAATAAAACTGGTACCAAAGGATCCTACCTTCCCCCTTTGTTATCACCAAGGTAAGCATGGTCCAAAGTGAGCTGAAAACCCACCAAGGGTGACTCTCCATGCCACGGGGGCTCCTGCACCGGCTCATCACTTGTTTCCCAGGATTTCAAAACAAAGCCCCGGAACCGAGCTCTCATCAGTCAGCCCCCAGGCTGTCCTGCTCTATGAGCCCTTAACCGTGGATCAGTGCTGCCTCCCACTGCTCTGCTTCCAGAACTTACTGACAGCACTGCTGGAGAGAAGTCCAGCCATGGGAATTAGCTTTTTCACAGATGTATAATTGTTCGTCTCATCAGCTCAGTTCAGTTGCTCAGTCGTGTCTGACTCTTCACGACCCCATGGACTGCAGCACGCCAGGCTTCCCTGTCCATCACCAACTCGCAGAGCTTGCTCAAACTCATGTCCATCGAGGCAGTGATGCCATCCAACCACCTCATCCTCTATCGTCCCCTTCTCCTCCTGCCTTCAATCTTTCCCAGAATCAGGGTCTTTTCCAAGGAGTCAGTTCTTTGCATCAGGTGGCCAAAGTATTGGAGCTTCAGTTTCAGCATCAGTCCTTCCAATGAATATTCAGTGTTGATTTCCTTTAGGATTGACTGGTTTGATCTCCTTGAAGTCCAAGGAACTCTCAAGAGTCTTCTCCAACACCACAGTACAAAAGCATCAATTCTTGAGCGCTTAGCTTTCTTTATGGTCCATCTCTCACATCCATACATGACTACTGGAAAAACCATAGCTTTGACTAGAGCCTTTGTTGGCAAAGTAATGTCTCTGCTTTTTAATACACTGTCTAGGTTTGTCATAACTTTTTCTCCAAGGAGCAAGTGTCTTTTAGTTTCATGGCAGAATTCTCAGTTCAGCTTGTCCAGTCCCTTTCCCTAAGAATCTCTCTTTCTCTCTGTCTCCCTTTCTCTCTCCCTCTCCATCCCCCTCAGGCCAGTATCCCCAAAACTTCTTCAGCTCTCTGTCTCTCCTAGAATATCTCAGTCCCACAGAAACTATTGAGTCCGCAAATCTTCATTTCCTCTCGCTCCCATCCCACCCTGCATAAATATGCTCCAGCCCGTAAAGGCTCATCTTCATTCTCACGTATTCTCACCTCCTGCCCCACAAATGATAAGAAATAAGGCAGCTGCCCTCCCATCTCCTCCAAGTGTCTCCCAGCACTTCACTCCATGTCTACATCTCTGCATCCCTATAAACCCTCAATCCCCAGATCGCTAATGTAATGGGATAGAGAATAGTTGGATCCTCTTAGCAAATGGCCTGAAAGTTCCTGTTGAGAATTTGTTAGAAAAATCAGTGGATAAGCCCATAGTGGCTGCAGCTGAGACTTACAGGGGATTGACTGTGGGAGCATTGCTCTGCTCTAGACGAACAAAGTCGTTCCTTGCTCTAAAGGAAAAGGAGCAAATTGGGGCGGGGAGAGGAGGAGTCAGCTGGATGACAGAAGGCACAGATTTGCAGTTAAGCCCGAGGGAACACCTCCAATTTTCTTGTAAGTTTTTTAACTTATGATCTTTTGATTATATAGATTACTAGTAATGGGAATATGTGTTATCTCTGTCGAAACTGGGGAAAGGGCTAAGATTTCCAGTGAGGTGACATGGGATAGACCTGAGACCACATGTATGGATGTGCAGGTGGACAGAAGTATGAAGGAGCAAGCTCTCAGGTCACTGAAATCAGGGCAGGGAGCCCTGGGCCATGGCCTTGGACCAGGTTTATCTAAGTCTCTCAGAGGCTGGGAGGTCCCAGCCAACGTTAACTTGTTCACGTTTCTCCCTTTCGAAACAAAAGCCTCTTCTCCCTGAGCTCTTTGTAGCTCCTTTTTTTCCTCTTTCTCCTTCTCTCCTTATCCAGTCTTTTGGAGATATGGTCTGTTTGTGATGGCAGCTTCGCCATCTTCCGTTAACTTCTCAACCCTGTGCTCTCTGGAAATGTTCTAACCAAGGTTGTAGATGATGTCCTCGTGGAGAACATTCTCAGTGCTTAGCTTACAGGACATCTCTTCCACAGGAGGAACCACTGATAACTTTCTTGGTACCTGCTGTCATTTTCTGACCTTTCCTCTGGCCTTCTCCATGGGCTGCTCTTCTTCTTTATAGCTTAAATGTTGGCCTTGGCGTCTGAGGGGCTGCAGTTCAACCAGCACCCAGAAGGATTCTTATGTTGCTCCATTAGTTGATGGGGAAGGAGTCTGTTGAGTTGAATTTGACCACAATTCAGTCATAAAGTGGATTGTGTGAAAAAGAAAGGAAAAGTTTATGGAACCCAATAAGCATTAGAAAAGGGGATCAAGAATATTATTTTCTAATATTTATTTTTATTTATTTCTTGGTTGCACAGTCTTAGTTGCAGCACATGGAATCTTCATGGTGGCATGTTGGGTATTTAGTTTAGTTGCAGTACGTGGGATCTAGTTCCCTGACCAGGGATCAAACCCAGGCCCCCTGCATTGGGAGTGCAGATTCTTAGCCCCTGGACCACCAGGGAAGTCCCCTGTTGAGGATATTCTTGAGAATACTATTCTAAAAATGCAAGGATGCAAAGTAGGTATGGAACCCAAATTGCAATACATACAGAGAAGGTGATATTGTGAGAGAGAAGATGCAAGTGTTCAGAGACAGGAGAAATAATGTTATAAAAATGAAACTGTATTTGGATAATTTAATAGAAGGTAACATAGCTGCTTGACAAGAAAGAAAAATGGGAAGCACTGTGCTATATAAATTCTATTTGGAATGTGTTATGCAGCCATTTATCATAACCCATCAGGATCATTGAGGTACAAACGGTGTCCTTTTTATTAGCTCTGGTAGGCTTCACCTTCAAAAAACATTCAGATTGTGTTGGCACTACAGCCTAACAGGAAAATCAATCAGTTCACTAGATGAACATTAGCAGTGAAACACAGTAGAGTTGCCAGGTGTAAAACGTACCTGGTTTGTTAGACCAGATTTTCCTCCCTTGTAGATATATGACTCTTTTTTGGGGAAAGGTCTGTCCTTATTCGGCTTTCATTCATTCGACTACAGTAGCGTTTCACTGCAATCCTATTTGTTCTCAGAATTTAGGGTCAAAAGTTCCATCTTGCGATATGTTCAAGAAAATGAGTCAAGAAACTGCCAGAAGAACGAAATGACAACATTTTCATTCCTGTTCTAAAGCCCCATGCTCTCCAGTATGGAAGCCATAGCCAGTGTGTCTATTTAAATGTAAATTAATTAAACTTTAATAAAATAAAAAAATTCAGTTCCCCAGTTGTACCAGCCACCCTTCAAGTGTTCAGTTGTCACATGTGACCGCTTTATTGAAGAATACAGATATAGAGCATTTTATTATTGCAGAAAATTCTACCGGGCAGTATTGCCCTAGACACACAAACACACACCATAGTTATCAGTCAAGACAGCAAAGCCAAGAGACCCCGGACCCAGGAGAAGCACCACCACCCTGGTACCCCAGGTGGTAAAGCCAACGACGCCAGGAGCAGCAGGGCACCCACGACGCTGGAGACACAAGCAGCGATGAGGAGGTGGTGGACTGTGGAAGTGTTGACTCGCGATAATAAGGAGGCAGCGCAGGGAAGAGAAAGACAGAACGTGTGCTGTAGCATCACCTGCTGGAGAACAAAAGAAAGGCGTCTAATTTCTAACGATTAGAATCAAGTAATATTAAAAAAAAAAAATCCTTACCGCTACTGGTGAAGAACCTGCTGCCAATGCGAGAAACATTTAGAAAGATGGTAACGATGACCCTATATGCGAGACAGCAGAAGAGACACAGATGTAAAGAACAGACTTTGGGACTCGGTGGGAGAAGGTGAGGGTGGGATGATTGGAGAGAACAGCATTGAAACATGTATATTACCATATGTGAAATAGATCGCCAGTCCAGGTTCGATGCCCGAGACAGGGCGCTCAGGGCCGGTGCGCTGAGATGACCCTGAGGGATGGGATGGGGAGGGAGGTGGGAGGGGGTTTCAGGATGGGGAACACATGTGCACCCATGGCTGATTCATGTGAATGTATGGCAAAACCACTACAATATTGTAAAGTAATGAGCCTCCAATTAAAATTAATAAATTAATTTGAAAAAACAAGACAACAACAACAAAAAACAAGTCAGCTCACTGTGGTATAGCAGGAAAAACACATCATTTTCTCTTCCTGTTAAGAAAGAAAGGGAAAAGTTCTTAAAAATGAGTGGCATTTCATGCAGACAGGCACAAACAGTAGCCTGTCACATGTACATCACATCCTTTTGGCATCACTGGGGTTTATGTCTGTCAATTTTCAATCACAAGGAAAAAACGCAATAGATCTTTTTATATAAACCACAAAATGTGTAGAAGTGAGGGGAATAAAGCTGTTGACATTAAAAAAAAAAAAGAAAAGTAAGAGATACAGGCTTGAACCCTGGGTCAAGAAGACCCCCCTGGAATAAGAAATGGCAACGAACTCCAGTGTTCTTGCCTGGAGACTCCCATGGACAGAGGAGCCCAGAGGGCTACAGTCCATAGGGTCGCAAAGAATGGGGCACAACTGAAGCGTGCTTTTACTGCTGAGGCCTGGGTTGGAGAACTAAGATTCCACAAATTGTGTAGTGTGGCCAAAAAAGAAAAAAAAGGAAAGGCATTCACTACTTCAAATGTGCTGGCAGAGAAACAACTCATCAAGCATCATCAAGAACCACAGTAAGAGTGTATCACAAAAAAGAAAATGATGATTTTCTAGAAACCAAACTTAAGGTCACAGAATGTTGTGATCTATCTGAGATTTCAAAATAGCTGTCATGAAGAAACTCGACAAGCTACAGGAAAACTCAGGAAGGCAGTTCAGTGAGTGCGGGAATGAAATTAATGAACAGAAGAACTACTTTACCAAAGTGATTGAAACTAAAAAAGAACCAACAGAAATTCTGGAGTTGAAGAACTCAACAAGATGAAAAATGCATTAGAAAGTTTTGGAAACAAAACAGATGATATGGAAGAGAGAATTGGCAAGCTCAAAGATAGAAATCTTAAAGCGATACAGGTAGAAGAGGAAAGAGAACCGAGATCCAAAAAAGTAAGGAAATTCTACGGGAACGATCCAAGTCTTTTAGGGCAGTATTAGGATAATTGGTATTCAGAGACGAGAGGGAGAAGGGTGCAGAGAATTTATTTAAAGAAATAATCACTGAGGACTTCCCAAACCTAGAGAAGGAACAGGATATATAAGTTCATGAAGCTAAAAGAACAACTAGTTACCTCAATGCAAAAAGACCTTCTCCAAGACAAATTATATCAAAACTGTCAAAAGTCAATGACCAAGAATGAATTTTAAAGGCAGCTGGGGGAAAGGGTGATAACCTACAAAGGAACCCCAGTTAGGCTCTATGCAGATTTCTTAGCAGAAACTCCATAAGCCAGGAGAGGATGAAGTGACCTTCTCAAAATACAGAAAGATCCTGGAAACCAACAGAAATCCAGGAACCCAAACCCAGGACAGAATAATTCCCTTGACCACATCTAGTGGAGAACAAGTATTTATCGCTAGAACGTGCTGCGTGTAATTCATGCTTGAGTTAAGAGTTTAGGAAATTGTACCTAGTTCTCCTCCCATGATATATGTTCACTGTCAGTGAATGGCAGTAACATAAAATTTATGAAATCCTGAATTAAGGAGCACTCCCTTTCTGACTAGTAAGAACCATGACCTGCTCAGCTGACAGTAGTTGGAATTCTAGTGCCTAGAATGCGCAGACTAGTCAAACGGCATAAACCCACTTAAGCACCTACTTAAATCAGAATCATCTGGGGAGCTTGTTAGACACACAAATCTTAAGGACCCATTCCACAGCCGCTGAGTCTGGGTTTAAGGATCTGCTTGTCAGCGACTTCCCCAGGTGGCTGAGAGACAAACAACCCCGTGGGTAGGGCTTATATTTCATAACAAGTAAACAAGAGCATCCCCTCTAAAAAAGATCCTAGATTCCTGACCTTCCTAAAAGGGATGCGCAGGAGCCTCTGCCCTGGATCCTGCCCTCAAGGCTCCAAGAGCCCCAGAGCTGATCTCTGAAGGTCTAGGTCTTAAGCTAGACCCTGGGTTTTCCCAAATAGGTGGAAGAAAACATGCTTCCACCAGGACCTTGGCATGACCACATGGAGGCCCCAAGAGCTCCAGTCTTCAGATTTTAGCCCCACCCCCAGGAAGAAACTCCATGGCTAGAATGCTGGGGAGATGGCCCGGGCCTCCCCACCACCCTGCATGATGGGAATGCCCTCTGAGACCCTAAATAACCCTCCAGATGTATTACTGAAAATGCTCGGGGATGGAAGGACCTACTTCAAATGCCGGGGAACAAGGCTTCCTATGGAGTTCTTTCTCTTTTGTTGTTTTTTTAACTTATTTATTTGACTGTACCAGGTCTTAGTTGTGGCACTCAGGAGTTTAGTTGCTGCATGTGGGATCTAGTTCCCTGACCAGGGATCAAATCTGGACCCCCTGCATTGGGGGGCTCTGAATCTTATCCACTGGACCACCAGGGAATCCCTGTAGTTCATTCTTTAGAACGGATATGACAGGAGCATCTAATTAACTGCCTTTTCTATCTCCTTGAGGGAGCCACTGGCCTGCACCCCCTCAGACATCTGAAACCTCAAATGTGTGTTGAATGTTTTTATAGTAAAGAAAATAGTTAAACATTTTAGTTAAAAATAAACAGATAATAAGCCAATGTTAGTTTCTTAGTTTTGACAAATACTCTAGGTGTAGGGTCAGGCCACCCAAGATGGCTGTTCTTTTGCTCTCTGTACATCCCCTGCCCAACCAGCACCTGCTTCACCGACACTCCATTCACTTGACTGACCTTTCTACACACTTGCCCCAGTCCCAGCTAATGGCTGTTCTAGCTTTAGATCAGAGCTCTCCACTATGCTTATCAAAGGGATGATGAGGTGAGGGGCGTGCCCCTCTGCTGGTTTCTCTGGTAACTGATGAGCCAAGATGACGTCAGTTCCTCCCTATAACTGGTAACCTCCCCCACCACCCCACACCAAGACTACTACCACGTCCTTTCCAGCCATCCTCTACACACGATGGGGTATTGCTCGAGGACTTTGCTCCACTAAACCAGTGATGTTTCTGTTGTTCACTCTGGGCTCTGTCTTTGGTCTTGAAGTTGGGCAAGTACAGGGCTTGTAAGCCTGGGTTGGTGCATGGCAGCCCAGCACCGTAGTAATGTAAGATGTCAACAGTGAGGGGAAATGGGTGAGAGGTATAGGAGAACTCTCTCCCTTTGCAGTTTTAAATTATTCTAAAATAAAACTTTGAAAAAAATAAATAAAAATAAAAGTTTGTTAAAAATAGATGGAAACCACCTGCTAGAGCCTGCAGGGCTCCATTTGGGCCTGTCTTAGATCCCAGCCCTTCTGCAGGGTCTGGCATCTCTGACGGAGGCTCAGCTTCCATGACCTGGGTTTCTCTTATTCCATCATCCCTTAGGGTGGTGTCTCAGCCCTGCTCTCCTCATGGACTGGGTGGAACGTCTTAAAAAAACCTCTACTAAATCCTTGCTACCAGCCCATCCAAGCCACATCCAGCAGTTTCTTCCAACCCGGCACCCCGAGCCCGATCTCCTGGGAAACTACTATATTATTTCCATCTAGCTGAGATCATAAGGTTGAAATGGTGTGGAATTAATTTACCTGCATCTAAGATTTGGCTTGAAATGTATTTCCTCTATTGATATTCCTTGCATATGTACCTCCTATAAAAATGACATGAGACACTGTAAGTGGGAATGGAAAAGAAAATTGGGAGGGTTCATCAACTTTACTTGAAATACTTTTAAAGGGCACATTTTAACTTGTAGGGAGTGGCCAGGGATGAGAGTGGATTTTTTAAAAATCATGCTCCAGCATGCTTATTTTAGGCGGTAACTCTTCAGAGGGACAATTTTGAAAAAATTTACAGTGAGCATTGGGCCCTTTTGAAACTCTCAGTTATAAGAATATGAAGAAAGTAGGGGGAAATATTCTCTTTGTGAGGTACTCTGAATGGAATGCATTGTGTGAGGCAAAAAGAAAACTTCATTTGGGTAAGATTCTAATTGTATTCTTCCTTATCACCCAGGAGAAGCTGACAACCTGTATTTTACTCCTCAAAAAAGAAAATAAAAGGCTTAACTCATTCAGGTGGGTAACTCAGGAGTGTCTAAAAGCACAGTGTAATGAAATGTTTCCTTTTTATTTTCTCTTTTGAAAACATTAACCCATTGTTTATTCCAAAAGTGTGATGTGGCCTGCAGGATCCTGGAACACTGACTGACCATTTATTTATCAGATATATTAAGCATGCAAAGCTAGGAACTGTTCTCGCCTGGAGCTTTGCAAGGTGTGGCCCTTGCAATGTTCCATCTAGAAGCATGGCACGAATTAACATACCTTCAGAATGAGGCAGTGGTTCTCAGTTGAGGGTAATTTTTCTTTCCACCGCCCCCCCCACCCCCACCAGACGTTTGGTCGTGTCTGGAGGCAATTTTGATAGTCCAAGCTGCAGGTGGGGATGGGGATGGGGAATGAAGCTGCTGGCTCTAGTGTATAGAGGTTAGGGATGCTGCTAAACAGCCTACCATACATGAAACAGCCCCAACGGCAAAGTATCCCGTCCGCAATGTCAATAGTGCCAGGGTAGAGGTGGTGTAGTGGTAAGGAACCCGCCTGACAATGCCCAGAGACACAGGAGATGCGGGTTTGATCCCTGGGTTGGGAAGATACCCCTGGAGGAAATGGCAACCCCCTCCAGTATTCTTGCCTGGGAAATTCCATGGACAGAGGAGCCTGGCGGGCTATAGTCCATGGGGTCAGAAAGAGTCAAACACAACTGAGCACTCACATGCACAGAGCAATGCAAAAGTTTCTTCAAGGTGGAAAAAATATTATAATTACATTATAGTGGTATTAGTCTAGAGCTCTGAGTCAGATACTAGTCAGGTGCTCCAGAGGAGCAAAGAAGGAAAGATCAGGTCCACTTGGGGTGATCAGAGAAGGTTTCAAGCCTTCAAGTGGATTTTCTGTGGTTCAGGGTACCTCATTTCTCCTGTCTTTGGACCATCTAGAGTCCCTAAATCTTGTATTTCTGTATTTCAGGCAATAAGTACCTGGCAAAAAATCCTTGCCTGGCCAAATAATTTGATTCTCTGTGCTGGAAAGTGACAGGATTCATTCAGAAGCCCCAAGCTTCCTCCTGGCTTGAAGTAAGTGACAATTCTTTCTCTGACTCTCTACTTGGTGACCCCAAACCCCATAAAATATGATTCTCTGTCTTCTGTGGTTAATGTGTTCCTGTATCTGTCTCTCCCAGCATGGAAATACAGCATTTTGTTTATAATTTCGAGGGATCCAGAGGTCCCCAGAAACACATCTCTGAACCTAAGGGTGCATGGGACCCAGAATAAAATATTTTGCCCCAAAGTTTACTGAGCAACAAAATCTACTGGGTCTGTGAGAGCCCTTGGAACCTGAGCTAGCTGTATTTCCAAAATCGACAAGCTCTTTCTCACATGCCACACTCATCTGTCTCTTGTTTTTCTATCATTGAATTATGTTTGATTTTGCTACTGCTGCTTCATTAAAGTCACTTTAGCTCATCTCATGACTTGTCAAAATCCAACTCCCATAGGAGATGTTCTAACCCACAAGGATGGCTTTCTCTCAATCCTAGAGAATATTTCTGGTGGGTTCCCTTAAGATAAGGGAACTGCTAGTGAGTGTGTCTGTGAAGTCCTAGAGGAGGGGATCTTTGCTTGAAGGAGCTTAAGAAAGACCACCAGCAAAGTCTGTGGTCAATACACAAAATATTGCTTCAGGGTGAACAAAAAATAGCCTGACTCTACCCAGAAGAGAGGTGCCAGGCTCTGCGTTGCTACCGTGAACATGCCTGAAGACCCAGCTGATGGGTCAGCGGCAGTGCATGCGTGCTCGGTGGTGTCCGACTCTTTGCAACCCCAGGGACTCAATGGACGTGAGTTTGCACAAACTCCAGGAGATAGTGAAGGACCCAGAAGTCTGGCAAAGCAGCAGACAGGACTGTGACTGAACAATATCAAAGGTAGTCAGGCGTGACTATTGAACTTTGAAATATGGCTAGTCCAGGGGACTCTTTACCCGCCTCTCAGTGTCGATGCTAGGAGCTTTGTACTTTCCTCCTCTTCAATAAATCCTGTTCGCTTGCTACCATGAGTGTCTGCATGTTTGTGGATTCCATTCTTCTGCTCCACGAGCAAGAACTCCGATTCCAGTCTCCAGAGCAGCCCTGAAATATGCACTGAGCTGAAATATCGCCTTCCAAAGGACCTGTGTGTTGTTCTGCTGCCAGGAGATGGGGAAGGCTGGTGCCCTCCAGTCTGCTGGGGAACCCAGAGCCCCACACATCCTCAGCTGGGTGGGGAGAGCCTGACAACGTGTTGGGCATCAGAAAATAATTCGTCAAAGAGAAACCGGTTCCCTCTCTCTGAAATATGGCTAGTCCGTAACAAGATGTGCTGTCAGTTTAAAATATCTCCAGATTGTGAAAATACAGTATAAACCAGAGATATAAATATTTCATTAATAATTTTATGATGATTACATGTTGAAATCATGATATGTGGTATATATTGGGTGAAATGAAATAGATTATTATAGTTAATTTCACCTATTTCTTTTTACTTTTTAAATGTGGGCTTCTTTAAAACCTCCTTGAGATTGCATTTGAGAGTCTCTTTAGAGTTTACATCAGGATTTCTTTTTTTTAAATTTTTATTGGAGTAGAGTTGCTTTACAATGTTGTATTAGGTTCTACTGTACAGCTAAGTGAATCAGTTTTACGTATATATATATCCCCTCTTTTTTAGGTTTTCTTCCTATTGAGGTCACCACAGAGCATTGAGTTGAGTCCCCTTTGCTATACTGAAATGTGGCTTTTAAGAAATTTCATATTATGCTTGTGTATCAGATTTAGGTCTGTATTATGTTTCTATCAAACCCTGCTGCTCTAGAACCTCATGTACTTCCTGAAGGCCAGTTTTAACCTCTGTGGATTCCTTTTCTATCAGACTAAATGACCTGTTGAAGGGCTGGTACATGACCCTGAAGAACCAGCTCAGATCCCTGGAATTCCTTAGATTAGGCTAGACTCTAAGGTCTAGAATATAATTTTAATTGTTTAGTACATGGTCTCTTAATGGGTGCTGTAGATTGAATATTTGTGTCCCCCTCAAAATTCATACCATTGCAACTTAATACCTAACATGATGGTGTTAGGAGTTGAGGCCTTTGGGAGGTGTTGAGGTCTTGAGGATGGAGCCCTCATGAGTGGGATTAATATGCTTATAAAAGAGACCCCCCACAGAGCTCCCTCAACCCCTCAACTATGTGCATGCGTGGGTGCTCAGTTGTGTCCTACTCTTTGTGACCTCATGGACCTTAGCCTGCCAGGCTCCTCTGTTCATGGGATTATCCTGGCAAGAATACTGGAATGGGTTGCCATTTCCTGCTCCAGGGGATCTTCCCAGCCAGGGATTGAACCCGAGTCTCCTGAATCTCCTGCATTGGCAGGTGGATTCTTTACCACCGAGCTGCCTGGGAAGCCCTCTCTACTATGTGAAGACACAGCAAAAAGATAGTCATCTGTGAGGAAGTGGGCACTTCAGTTCAGTTCAGTCACTCAGTCATGTCCGACTCTCTGCAACCCAATGGACCACAGCATGCCAGGCCTCCCTGTCCATCACCAACTCCCGGAGTTTACCCAAACTCATGTCCATTGAGTTGGTGATGCCATCCAACCATCTCATCCTCTATTGTCCCCCTCTCCTCCCACCTTCAATCTTTCCCAGCATCAGGGTCTTTTCAAATGAGTCAGTTGTTCGCATCAGGTGGCCAAAGTATTAGAGCCTCAGTTTCAGTATCAGTCCTTCCAGTGAATATTCAGGACTGATTTTATTTAGGAAGGACTGGTTGGATCTTCTTGCAGTCCAATGGTTCAAAAACATCAATTTTTCAGTGCTCAGCTTTCTTTATAGTCCAACTCTCACATGACTACTGGAGAAATCATAGCTTTGACTAGACAGATCTTTGTTGGCAAAGTAATGTCTCTGCTTTTTAATATGCTGTCTAGGTTGGTCATAGCTTTTCTTCCAAGGAGCAAGCGTCTTTTAATTTCATGGCTGCAATCACCATCTGCAGTGACTTTGGAGCCCAAAAAAATAAAGTCTGTCGCTGTTTCCATTGTTTCCCCATCTATCTGCCATGAAGTGATGGGACCAGATGCCATGATATGAGTTTTCTGAATGTTGAGTTTTAAGCCAGCTTTTTCACTCTCCTCTTTCACTTTCATCTAGAGGCTCTTTAGTTCTTCTTCACTTTCTCCCATACGGGTGGTGTCATCTGCGTATCTGAGGTTATTGATATTTCTCCCAGCAATCTTGATTCCAGCTTGTGCTTCATCAAGCCCAGCATTTCACATGATGTACTCTGCATATAAGTTAAATAAGCAGGGTGACAATATGCAGCCTTGATGTACTCCTTTCCCAATTTGGAAGCAGTCTGTTGTTCCATGTCCAGTTCTAACTGTTGCTTCTTGACCTACATACAGATTTCTCAGGAGGCAGGTCAGGTGGTCTGGTATTCCCATCTCTTTCAGAATTTTCTACAGTTTATTGTGATTTACACAGTCAAAGGCTTTGGTGTAGTCAATAAAGCAAAAGTAGATGTTTTTCTGGAACTCTCTTGCTTTTTCGATGATCCTGTGGATGTTGACAATTTGATCTTTGATTCCTCTGCCTTTTCTAAATAAAATCAACTTTTATTATTAGCCATGTTGATCCTCAGCAATTCACGCTCAGTGGTGGAAATACACAGGCTGAGACTCTGGGGTTCTCAGCAAAGAATGAGACTGATTTCCTTGGGAATGCCTAACTTTTCCCTACTGATTTTCATGCAAAGAAAACCTGTACATATAATGAGCAGAAACCAAAATATTTTGTAGGAAGATACTCTGAGGCTATGTAAATGTCAGTTTTTTAACCTGTTATTTTACCATTCATTGACATTTCTTGGCTCATTTCATTATTATTTACATGGTTGCCAAATGGTGATTTTTCAATTCCAACATTCCTTCTATTTACTAGTTGGAATTCTACTGTAAGGAAAACTTTGTCTCTATATTTATTTATAGTAGTATGGACTCTTGGGTTACAACTTGTTACTACCATTTATTTTGAAGGTCAAATCATCCCAGATTTCACCAGTAAAAGCCCCAGAATCTTGTTGCACAGCTGCCCCAGCTGTGGAGTCAGCCACTTACCTGTGAGGCCCTGGCTCATTTTAGTGAAGAGTGGTATTTGAATACCAAGGTCTCGGCACTAGTGTTCTCATAGGTTTTGGGGTATTGCTGCTGTTTCTAGGATCTCTCAGTGACAGAGCTAAGGAATATATGTGTGCATCCATAGAATACATACTGACATCTTTATTTCTAGGTACAGCCAAATGTATTTTGAAAACCATACATTCACGCTAACTACAGGTTCTATCCAATAGCACAGGGTTCACTCTAGTTTTCTACCTTTTTCATATTTATAACTCCCTTCTCCCACAGTGAGAAACTTGGCTCCCATTATACTATATTTTGGGTTGGCAAAAAAAGCTCATTTGGGTTTTCTGTAAAATGTTATGGAAAAACTGAAATGTACTTTTTGACCAACCCAACATTTACTTATTCCCCTACTGTCCCTGCTACACTCCTAATCTCCCATTGGTGCTACGACCACGATTCCCCAGTCTCATATGGAAACTGAAAGTTAAAGTTGCTCAGTCCTGTCCAACTCTTTGCCACTGTGTAGTCCATGGAATTCTCCAGGCCAGAATACTGGAGTGGGTAGCCTTTCCCTTCTCCAGGGGATCTTCCCAACCCAGGGATCAAAGCCAGGTCTGCTGCATTGCAGGCAGATTCTTTACCAGCTGAGCCACGACCTCCTAAACCCAGGAGGGCTCTACCAGCCTGTGTGAGGCCACTGCCACACCCCCATGTCGGTGTTCTCCTCACCCCTCATTGGCTCTGAGACCCCACACTGGGCTGCTAGTGAGATCACCACACCCAGACACAGAGGCCTTGCTCCTACTAGTCTGCTGCCCATCCCCATGCAAAGGCCTGCCTCACTCTGCCATCCAGGTGACTTGACTAAATTATTCAGGAAGGCAGGCAAGCAGGCAGGCCTGAGTCAGTTAAAATATCTGAAACAATTTGGAGCATAAGCTAGCCTGTTATATAGCTCTTTAGGACAGCCTACAACATTCTTTACAATCTCATCTGGTCTATTTAGAGTAGACTCAGGTGAAGACATTGTAAGAGTGTGGTCTTAATGCACAAGTATATACTTTTAATTTGCAAGAGATACCCTCCTTGAGGGCTCCTTGAGGGCTGTCTCTAGAAGCAGAATATTTACTGTCATGTTGATTTATAGTCTTGTGAAAAGGAACCTTCTCTGTTTGTTAAAGTCAACGTGATGTTTGATATCAGGGGTAAATTTCTTCTCAATGAAATCTCAAATAACCTGAGTTCAAATCAGAATAAAGACTGATGAATCTTGCCAAGACGGCCCATGATATTGTAGAGGAGCAGCTGGGTAGAAAATATCCTTTCTCTGGCATGAACTACAAGATGAGGCAACACCACATCTAATAGAAAAACACTGTAAAAGAGTCTCAAAGCACTACTAACACATGGAAAGTGTTAGTCAAATGGAAAGATATAAGAACGAAGAATTAGAAGTCTAAGTGGCAATGCATGAAACTATTTCAAGATAATGCATATAATCATTTATGACAATGGGTCCCCACCATATACGTAGACTGAGCAAAAAATATAAATAACATGTGCATATGTATATCCTCCACAATGCATAGAAACAATATTTTGAACATTCACTTACTTAAATTAAGAGACATTACATTAAAAACAATAGTTGTGAATTTCTTGTTGAAGTATAGTTGATTTACAATGTTGTGTTAATTTCAGTTGTACAGCAAAGGGATTTAGTTTTATATATATATATATATAATTTTTAGATTCTTTTCCTTATAGCTTATTACAAGGTGTTGAATATAGTTCCTGTGCTGTAGGTCCTTGTTGTTTATCTATGTTATACATAGTAGTATGTACTGTTAATCCCAAACTCCTAATTTATTCCCCTCTCCCCCTTTGGATACCATAAGTTTGTTTTCTATGTCTGTGAGTCTATTTTGTAAATAAATTCATTTGTATCTTTTTTTAAGATTTAGATAGTGATGTCATATATTTGCCTTTCTCTGTCTGACTTCAGTTAGTATTATAATCTGTGAGTCCATCCATGTTGCTGCACATGGTATGATTTCATTCTTTTACGGCTGAGTAATATTCCATTGATGCTAGGACGGATTGGGGGCCGGAGAAGAAGGGGACGACAGAGGATGAGACGGTTGGATGGCATCACTGACTCGATGGACACGGGTTTGAGTAAACTCCGGGAGTTGGTGATGGATAGGGAGGCCTGGCATGCTGCGATTCATGGGGTCGCAAAGAGTTGGACACGACTGAGCAACTGAACCGAACTGAACTGAATATTCCATCGTATACGTATACCACATATTTATCCATTCATCTGTTGATGAACATTTAGGTTGTTCCCATATCTTGGTTATTATAAATAGTGCTGCAATGAACACTGGGGTGCATGTATCTTTTAATTACAGTTTCCCTCTTTTCCAGATAGATGTCCAGGAGTAGGGTTTTTGAGTCATGTGATAATCATCTATTTTTAGGTTTTAAAGGAACCTCCATACTGTTCTCCATAGTAGCTATGCCAATTTACATTCCCACCAACAGTGTAGGAGGGCTCTTATGGGTTTTTCCCTGGTTATCCAAGTGACATATATTCACTGTAGAGAATATAGTAGAGCACAAAGAAAATAGCAGCACTTACCTGTGTAACTACCACTCAGCCTTGTGGTTTAGTTGCTAAATCGTGTCTGACTCTTGCGACCACATGGACTATAGTCCGCCAGACTCCTCTGTCCATGAGATTTTTCAGGCAAGAATGCTGGAGTGGGTTGCTATTTCCTTATCCAGGGGATCTTCCAGACCCAGGAATTGAACCTGGGTCTTCCGCATTGCAGGTGAATTCCCGCATTGCAGGTGGATTCTTTACCAACTGAGCTACGAGGGAAGCCCTACCACTCAGGTTTATCTCTTTATTAATATTTTGGTATATTTCCTTTAGATCATATTGTTTGTTTTTAAAATGGGATCATACTATACACACTTGTATTTTTTCACAATGATATATGTCACAAACATTTTCCCATAACATTGATACTTCATGACATAAATTTTTCTTTTTTAATTTATTGAAGGATAATTGCTTTACAGAATTTTGTTGTTTTCTGTCAAACGTCAACATGAATCAGCCATAGGTATGTGTATATCCCCTCCCTTCTGAACCTCCCTCCCATCTCTTTCCCCATCCCACCCCTCTGGCTTATGTAATATTTTGTTGTACAGAAGCACCATAATTTATTTGACCACTTTCTGTTGTTGGGTATTATAGTGGTTTTCAATTTTGGCTCTTAGGTATAATGCTGTAATTAACATTTGTATCTAAGTATTTTCTCACATCTATGATTATATCTTGAGGCTAAACTTTTAGAAGTGGAAATTGAGTTGCTGGAGAAAAGTGTTATACAAAATTATGTTGCTATCATAATTTAAATTACATATAAATCAATAGGATATGAAGAAAAGAATAATATACTTTCATGAAATATGTGAGAGATTCTTACAAATTTAATTGACATATTTTTTTTAGCATTTTGGTTGGACTGTGTGCTTAATAATCCCTGGGAAAATTAAAGAACAAACTGTCCCTCAACAGTCTCAGAAAAGCAGAATTTGCTAGTTCGATCCTAGTTCCAAAATCTTCCGTTAGGCTTTTTGTGGTAATGAAGGAATTGCTGCCTCATATCACACCGGCAGAGCAAAGAGTAAAATATTTATTTTGAAATATCTTCTTTCTATCTGGCAGGGATTTGGAATTTTAAAATCTTCTCTCAAATATTTCAGAACTACAAAATACAATAAGCTTCGAATTAAGAATTAATTGGACTTTTGTTTCCCCTACTGTTTGTTCAATTTTTAAGAGCAAAAAAAAAAAAAAAAAAAAATGCTGCACAGAATACAATTAACTCTTAGCCTCGAATCATTTTAATGTGTGCTGCTGCCTAAAAGTTGGGGAATGGACCAGATGACTTCTTGAGATCTTTTTCGGCTCACTATATAAATCCAACTTTTATATTCAATGAGCTTTATCTTGGAGAACTTATCACCCCCTGCTCAGCCAACCCCTCTCCTCTTTACCACACATTTTCTTGGTGCTCTAATTTCCCTTTTATGCTCACAGAGGGTGTCTGCCAACCACCATTGTTGTAATTATAGCAATGTTTTTACATGAGCATTAATTGAACAATGAAGGCGAAATGCACAGAATACCAAGTTCAGCAATGCTTATACAATCATGAGCATGGAACATTCTTAGAACATTAACAAAGATGTTGAAGTATTGATTTAAGATCTGATGTAATACGATTATACTTGAGAGTACAAGTATAATGCTCAAAAGCATAATCCTTGAAGTGCAAAGGAAAGTCAGTGCTCTTTTTTATACAAGCCCTTCAACAGGAAAGATGAAAGAAAACCCATCACAATGTTATATGTTATTTATCCTCTTTGGTCCACTAAACTATAGTTTTGCAATTTAGCACAGTTTTTGTCTTCAATGTGAATCTCTTGCTCTAAAATACTCTGTAAATGATTTATGTTCATTCCTTTGGTTAAGCTTTTAGTTGCTGCTAGCTGAGGTGTGTGTGTCTGTGTGAGAATCTGTGTTGAGTATTGTGGTGATCACCTGTTGGCTGACCCCCCAGTACCCATGCCCCACTGAATCTTTTCCAATAGTCCCCACGTCCACTGGAGATCCATCGTTACCTTCAAATATCTTTCTTCAGGGCTGGAACAAATGACATGTACTGACCCAAAGAGGACATTCTCTCATACTGACTACATTGATTAGATCAGAGATGGCCTTAGCCTTTGTCTTGGCCTATAGCAAATTTCAGAACTATTACTGGTACTTCTGAAACTCATTTCTTTCTTTTGTTGTAGTGTAGGATGTAAAGTTAGGGGTTTTTTTTCTTTTTTTGGTGGGGGGGAAGGTAACTAGTTCCAGGTACAAACTCCCGGATAGCAGCAGGTATGCTGCTGCTGCTGCTGCTAAGTCATATCAGTCGTGTCCGACTCTGTGTGACCCCATAGATGGCAGCCCACCAGGCTCCCCTGTCCCTGGGATTCTCCAGGCAAGAACACTGGAGTAGGTTGCCATTTCCTTCTCCAATGCATGAAAGTGAAAAATGAAAGTGAAGTCGCTCAGTCGTGTCCGACTCTTAGCAGCCTAAGCAGGCTCCTCTCTGTCCATGGGATTTTCCAGGCAAGAGTACTGGAGTTGGGTGTAAAGTTAGGGTTTTATTGTTACTTTGCCAACATGTAACATGCTAACCTCACAATCAATCCAACACACCAAGAAGGGAAAACTGAGAAAAATTAGAGAACTGTAATTATGATTGGGCCACACCTTAACGAATGTGTTACCTTTGTTGTGTGATCCAGTTTGAATTTCTGTTACTTGCAACTGAAAATGCCCTAACTGATGCAGAATCTCTTAAGTGGTTATGGCCTTGGGGACCATGTAGGAAGCCAAATGGTTCTGTCCTTCTTCTAGAACCCACTGGTTAAAGAAAAGATTAAAAGGAAGTATGGAGAGATAAGAAATCAACCCACTGTGATGGTTAGTTTATGTGATGACTTGATTGGGCTAAGGAATTTCCAGATGGCTGGTAAAGCATTGTTACTGGGCCTGTCTGTGAGGGTGTTTCTGGAAGAGATTAACATTTGACTTGGTAGACTGAGTAAAGTGCTGCTGCCGCTGCTAAGTCGCTTCAGTTGTGTCCTACTCTGTGTGACCCCATAGACGGCAGCCCACCAGGCTCCCCCGTCCCTGGGATTCTCCAGGCAAGAACAATGGAGTGGGTTGCCATTTCCTTCTCCAATGCATGAAAGTGAAAAGTGAAAGTGAAGTCACTCAGTCGTGTCCGACTCTTAGCGACCCCATGGACTGCAGCCTAGCAGGCTCCTCTCTGTCCATGGGATTTTCCAGGCAAGAGTACTGGAGTGGGGTGCCATGGCCTTCTCCGCTCACCAGTGCAGACGGGCCTTATCCAATTTGTTGGGGGCCCGAGCAGAGCAAAGCGTGGAGGAAGGATGAATTTGCTCTCTTTGCCTGAGCTTGGACATCCCTTTTGTCCTGCCCTCAGACACTGGCAATCCTGGCTCCTGGACCTTCAGACTTGGACCAGGACTTGTGCCATTAACCCCTAACCCCTGATTCTTGAACCCTTTGGATTCAGACTGATACTTGTACCATCGGCTCCCTTGGTTTTCAGATCTCTGAACTCAGACTGAATCACACCATTGGCTGGTTCTCCAGCTTGTAGATGGCTGACCAGGGATCTTCTTGGCCCCCATAATTGTATAAGCCAATTCCCATGATAAATCTCTCTCTCTACACACACTCATACAAAGGCTAGGTCTGCTGTGGCTCATCCCTTGTCCTTAGACATGTTTCTACGTGGCTTTTGATTAAGAGCCTGGCAGTCTTTTTCTCCTTAGTCCTGAAACAGAGCAGTTCATTCTGCTCTGCTGTTTGGAGATTCTGAGCTCACCTGTTTAGCGTCCTTCTCTTGAAAGCTGCCAAGTGTAGAAGATATCTTGAAGGGGAGACCAGCTCTAGAGTTAAGATGGGCTCCTTTCCTCCAGCAGGAGTTTTCCTCCTTGATATGTGGAATGTAGGCGACTTCATTCTGCTGGTCCAAACCCACTCCCTGCTTCCTTCACACAACCCCAGACTCAACAGATGTCTCCTGGGGAAACCAGCCACATTGCTGCTCCTCAAATTTTCAACCTGTCATGCCAGCTGTGCACAAAACTTCCCTGGTTTCTTTCCTCCAGCAGTAGACCCACTGTACAGGCTAAACCCAATCATCTGGTCTGTATTGGTCTCACAGCTCTCTGGTAACTAAAAAAACATGCTTTTGTCATTTTTTCAGGTTTTCTGATGCTGCCCAGAAACACTGCGCAGCCATGACCTATTTCATTTCTACTCGAAAGTGGAAGACGGCTTGTGGATAACATCTTAATGTATTTAAGGTGGGAGCTCAAGAAGCGGTCCTTGAATTTCTGTCCTAGTAGCTACTTGACCTTGGCAAATTCACTTAACATCTCTTAGGGATGATAATGGCTACTTCTTTGGATTCTCACATGGATCAAGAGAAATAATATTTATCCAAAACACTTTTAAGGAAAAAACGTGCCTTAAATAAAAGGCAGTCTTTTAAAAATTCATTTATACATTCATTCAAAGACATTTATTGAATACTTAATACTTTCCAGACATTCTGCTAGGAGCAGGTGGGGGAAAATGAATGAGTTGGACTTGGAAACATGGTCTCACAATAAGTTCACAATTCTAGTGGGGCAAGTGATTATGCAATAATTCAGTAACAGAACTGTATCACACAGTTATAGACATAAGCATAAGATAAAATGACCTAGAGAAAGGAATAATTTATTATACTCTGCAAAGATAGAGACTTCCTAATGAAAGACTTGCCAGAGAATGTGAGGTTTTAACTGAGTTCTTATGTTCACTAATAGTTTACAGAAAGAAAAAGAATATATCTCACTTGGCTCTTGTGTTGTTGCCTCTTATAAAGTCATTACTCAAAAGCAGTTAGAAGATTATATAATAATTGATTTAAACTAATTTTAAGTAATGATTTTTAAAATGTCAAGTCTATCAGTCCATACAGAAATTGAGTGCAGTGCAAATGTTAAGATTTTAAAACAGTGGAAAGGACTGTGGAAATGAGACTATCATCTTCCGTTAGTTCCAGAGCATACTGGCAATATTGATTGCAGTTGCATTGAGAGGCTTTGCGTATTAAAGAATATTTTGTTATCCAAAATCGCTTGAAATAAATGATTCCCAGAAAGACATCTCTTCAAAAAAAATTTTTTAAGCTATATCATGAAACTGTCAATGAAATATAGTAGTCTACCTCACAGCAAATTTGAAAAATATGTGAAATTCCCTTGCTGAAATGTCTAATGCTGTTTAAGAATTCTTTGCCCTTAAGCAATTCTTCATATTGCACAAGAATATGCCTTGTATTCTTATGAAGAAAAATGACAGTCATTACCAGAAACAACAAACAGCAAATGCTGTTAATTTGCCTGAGATTGTGTTTTACAAGAAAACATTTAAATGTGTGTGGTTCTTATGTTGAAGTCTTCTAAATGTTTTTAAAGTAAATAATAAATATTAATATTTTGTTCACAGAGGCATTAGGTAAGCAAAATATCATAATTATTAATAATCTAATATATCATATCAATAACTGTTAAAAATAAAAACCATCATATTTCTGACCTGATATAAAACATCCATGACATCAGGGTTGTACATTCATATAGAATGCTGTGGCTGAAATTAATTTCACACAGTTTATACTCAACTAATTTTGGTTTCTCTGATTTTCTCCAGAATCAACAAGTCATAAATGTGTATCAGTGTGAAATAGGTGAAAAATTCCTTTGCAGATGCTTAACTTGAAACATTTATGAATTTAGCTGACTTTTTTACTCACTATTTTACTCTATGCAGATCTCTAATATCTTTAGTTCTGTATCAGTAGTTTCTTTTTTTGATTAGATTCACGATGTATAACTTCTGCTTTTTTAAAAAACGTTTATATGGAAGAACATTATCTGCACAGGAAGATCTCCATGGTATATTAAGGAGAATTATTGGGCTCTGAGCTTATTTTGTGAAATATATTATGTGAATGTGGAAAAGAAGTCTAGGGCAGATACTAGTTGCACAGAATAAATCACCTGGGGAAACTTTCAAAAACATCCAGTGACCAGACCCCACTTCAGTATGATTAATTCAGAATCTCTGGGTGGGGATCCCAGAGCATCTACTCCAAAACTCCCCAAGTGATCCTAATATACAGCCAAGAAGTTGAGAGGTACTGATTTAGACACACACACACGCTTGAAGCAGAGCTACCCCATGTGGATTTGGGAAACTGTATATTCTTCTTTTGCTTATCTGTGTTGTCTGCAATAAATATGTACATTTTCTACAATAAACATGTAATTGGATAAATGTAACTTTGAAAAGCAATAAAAATTGGATGGAATGATGGATAAAGGAAGGATGAGAGGAAGCAGGTGGAGAAAGAGAAAAAGGAAGGAGGAAAGAAGGGAGGGAGGGAGGAAAGTTTTTAAATTGAACTTAACCCTGCTTCGACACGGCAATGACTCGGGGCAACAGGGAGGCAAAAGACCTGGTGTCCTTCTGCTGTCATCACAAGTGGCTAAAAACGCTTCAGGAGCATAAGAGTGAGTGGAAGAAGGAGCTGTCATCTGCTGAGTGTCATGTGTCAGTGCTTTATTTTTTATCCCATTTAATCTCAGACCTACCCTGCAGGGTTGATACATCGTCCTTCTTTCACAGATGGGAACATTGGCTCTCAGAGAGGTGACATGTTGCACTGAGTCTTGTATTTGAATACTGGGCGAGCCCAAGCCACTTTCCTGCTCAAGCCCAGCTTCTGCAATGAGGAAGAGAAGATAGTTGAACACAAGATAGTTTTCCTTCATTTGTCTGAGAGCAATGACTCTTGTTTCTTTACTTCTGCGGGGAATTGATAGCTGTTCAAAGCTTTTTAGGTGTCACTTCTGCCAAGTCCCACCTCCCATTGCTTACTCTTAGATGACCACAAATGCTTCACTGGGTGGAGCTTGACAAATGGCTTTGTTAGACAAACTGTCCTGACCTTCTACTGAAGAACAGTTGGTGCCATTTCATAATTATGCCCCAACAATACATTAAAAAACCCACCAGCTTTCTCTGTAAACATGACTGGGCCATGTGTCACTGTGTGCACAATAATTTGGTTTCCAGCTAGCAGGATTTGACAACTGCCAGCAGTAGATGATAAACAACAAAAAGAAAAAGAGGATCTAAGTGGAGAAAGTTACAGAAGCCAGAGAGTCGCACAAGAGAAAGATATAATTTAGATATGACAGCTCTAATAAGTAAATTAGTCATGTAAAATAGTATGCCTATCAAGTTTTTAAAATGAATGAACCCATGGAACTCAACTCTCATTTTCACATGCTTTCTAATGCCAGTGCTACACACATCTACATTTCACTATTGTGTATTTTTGATTAAAAGAAAATGTTCATGTTTAAAATGAGAGCATTCTAATTTCCTCCTGTGTTCTTCATTGCCTCAAGTTTCCATTAGACAAAATCAAATACAATTAAAATTCACCATATTTATTAGCTTGCTTTTTTACTGGTTGGTAACCCCAAGTAACTTCAGAGCACAGTAAAAGTAAAAGTAGAAGTCGGTCAGTCATGTCTGACTCTTTGTGACCCCATGGACTGTAGCCTGCCAGGCTTCTCTGTCCGTGGAACTCTCCAGGCAAGAATGCTAAAGTGAGTTGCCATTCACTCCTCCAGGGGATCTTCCCTGACCCAGGGATCAAACATAGGGGTAGCCCACATAACATCAAACAATCCCAAATGCTCAAGATAGTGTCTGGTATTTTGGGTGTAAGCATCTTCATTGTAGACATCTTTGCTGCAAGGATTTTTGCTGCATAACACTGGCCATGAGGCAATTTTGTCACAAAAGGTAAAATAAAAAATAGAAGGGCATTGAAAAGGACATAATGAAACATGAAAAATGAATAACAAAATGTAAAAGACTTTATTCAAATATAAGACATTTGAGTACCTTTAAAATGTGTGTTGATTCATGGCAATACCATACAAATAACTGATTTGATTTTGTGGGTTATTCCTAAGCATTTATCTTCCAAGTCTTTTATCCAGAGTAATTATCATATATATATATATGATATATATATCATATATATATATATTTGGCTGGTTGAATTTTTTCTCTCATTCTGAACTGTCCATTTTCATTTTCACTAAAATTTCTTCTTTCTTTAAGAGAGGTGTAAGTTTCCAAACACTAGGATGCATATCTAACTGAGATTTGTATTGTGTTGTGAAAATAGCTACATTATTGTTTGTTCTTTGTTTATTGTCACATGTCCATTGAGAGGCATTCCAAAGTTTTATGAGAAATGTGGGTTCATTCGATTCTGCACCTTTTGAGGTTCTCAGCTTCTTTCTCCCCCAAAACAGTGTTTCAAAATAAACAAATTTGGGGGCAAACCATTAACATCTGCCTGTTCAATAAAGCTGTCAATGCATTTCAACTAGTTGAAACCAAACTGCCAAACCAAACTGTTAATCACTTATTTATTTAATCTTTTATGGCAAAACTGACCTCTGGCAAATTAGTTACATGGCTAAAATGTTTGCAGCAAAAATGCTTGGGGCAAAGATGTCTACAGCAAAAATGCTTATGGGGAAGGTACCTAGAACCACTTGATAGTGTCCTCAATCAATTGACCTTCCCTCTGAGCACACTTGACATGTGTCTTCCAAGTGGTTTTTCTTGAACAGGATGCAATGAAAGTATGTGTCACTCAGTCATGTCTGACTCTTTGCAACCACATGGACTATAACCCACCAGGCTCCTCTCTGTTCATGGGATTTCCCAGGCAAGAATACTGGAGGGGGTAGCCATTCCCTTCTCCAGAGGATCTTCCTGACCCAGGGATCAAACCCAGGTCTCCTGAACTGCAGGCGGATTCTTTACCATCTAAGCCACCAGGGAAGTCCATGGAATGAACAAGAGAATATTAATAGCTCGGGAGTCAAGTGTTCTGAGTTCGAATGCTTTCGTTGTTTAGTTGCTCAGTCTTGTCCGACTCTTTGTGACCATCATTGACTGCAGCAGACCAGGCCTCCCTGTCCTTCACTATCTCCCAGAATTTGCTCAAACTCATGTCCTTTGAATTGGTGATACCATCCAAGTATCTCATCCTCTCTCATCCCCTTCTCCTCCTGCCTTCAATCTTTCCTAGCATTAAGGTCTTTTCCAATGAGTTTGCTCTTCCCATCGGGTGGCCAAACTACTGGAGCTTCAGCTTCAGTATCAGTCCTCCCAATGAATATTCAGAGTTGATTTCCTTTAGGATTAACTGGTTTGATGTCCTTGCTGTCCAAGGGACTCTCGATAGTCTTACACAGCACCACAGTTCAAAAACATCAATTCTGCAGCACTCAGTCTTTTTTATGATCCAGCTCTCATATCTGCACATGACTACTGGAAAAACCATAGCTTTGACTATACTGAACTCTGTCATCAAAGTAATGTCTCTGCTTTTTACAATGGTTCCTAGGTTTGTCATAGCTTTACTTCCAAGGAGCAAGCGTCTTTTAATTTCATGGCTGCAATCACCATCTGCAGTGATTTTGAAGCCCAAGAAAATAAAGTCTGTCACTGTTTACATTGTTTTCCCATCTATTTGCTATGAACTGATGGGACAGGATGCCATGATCTTTGTTTTTTGAATGCTGAGTTTTAAGTCAGCTTTTTCACTCTCCTCTTTCACCTTCATCAAGAAGCTCTTTAGTTCCTCTTTGTTTTCTGTCATTAGTGTGATATCATCTGCATATCTGAGGTTATTGATATTTCTCCTGGCAGCCGATTGATTCCAGCTTGTGATTCATCCAGCCATGCACTTGGTATGATATACTCTATATAAGTTAAATAAGCAGGTGACAATATACAGCCTTGACATACTCCTTTCCCAATTTTGAAGCAGTCCATTGTTCCATGTCCAGTTCCAACTGTTGCTTCTTGACCTGCATACAGGTTTCTTAGGAGGCAGGTAAGGTGGTTTAGGATTCCCATCTCTTGAAGAATTTTCCACGGTTTGTTGGAATCCACACAGTCAAAGCCTTTTGTGTAGTCAATGAAGCAGATGTTTTTCTGCAATTCCGTTGCTTTTTCTATTATCCAACAGATGTTGGCAATTTGATCTCTGGTTCCTCTGACTTTTCTAAACTCAGCTTGTACATCTGGAAGTTCTTGGTTCATGTACTGTTGAAGCCTAGCTTGAAGGATTTTGAGCATTACCTTGCTAGCATGTGAAATGAGTGCAATTGTGCAGTAGTTTGAGCATTCTTTGGCATTGTCCTTCTTTGGGATTGGAATGAAAACTGACTTTTTCCAGTCCTGTGGCCACTGTTGGGTTTTCTAAATTTGCTGGCATATTGAATGCAGCACTTTAACAGCATCCTCTTTTAGAATTTTAAATAGCTCAACTGGAATTCCATCACCTCACCTAGCTTTGTTCATAGTAGTGCTTTTTAAGCCCCACTTGACTTCATTCTCCAAGGTGTCTGGCTCTAGGTGAGTGATCACACCATTGTGGTTATCTGAGTCATTAAGACCTTTTTTGTATAGTTCTTCTGGAGGACATGGTTTAATAGCCTCCAGAATGCTATCATTACTATTTATTGACTATGTGAGCTTGATAAAGTTGTCTAGTTGCTGTGAGGCTTAGTGTCTGTATTTTCAAAGTTGGGATAAAATGTTCCCCATGTTCCTCTTAGGAAAGTTTCAACAGTGAGTACCTATCAAGTTCCTGACCTAGTACTTAATACAGGATAGGCTCTTAACAAATTTTAGCTCATACCCACATTTGATTATTACTAACATTGCCTCCAACCCACTCCAGCCTATAGAATATTATTATCATCATGTTGATTCTCTCTGAATATTATACCATGTCTTCCAGGAACCTACATGCTCACTGGAAGTGGGGACAATGCCCAGTCTTTTATAAAGATCCCATAAGCATGAACTCCAATGATGGACAGTAACCAAAGTTCTTGACTAACCAGTCTTTCAACCAGGTGTAATTTGGGTGTATGACTAGGACAGGTTTATCAATATCAGTTGGCTATTGATACACTGTGTTCAGTAAACCTGGTGATGGCTATTAACATTTTTTAGTTCTAGCCAGATATTTTCCAATATTCATTAAAAGCATAGAATTTTAAACCCGTTGAAATCAATACACACTATGAAGCAACATTTGAAAATATACATTCTGTTAAGACAGAACATTACTTAAGAAAGATTGTTGATCTCTTATTTGTAAACACACAAGCCCAGGCTATGCTTCAGGAAAGTGTCATGTGGCCCATCTGTAGATAAGACCATATCAGTTTTGAAAATGCATTTTTTTCCAATAAAACTTTATTTACAAAAACAAGCAACAAGCTGGATTTGGTTCATGAGCCATACTTGACTGACCCCTTCAACCCTCCACCAGTCCTAGATTATCTCTTTGTTTACAAAATATTTCTTCAAAAGGATTCAATATTATTGTTTTTTCTACTAACTAAATCTTAATTATGTTCAAGTTTACCCTCCCTTAGTTTGCACCCAGAGCACCATGATGAGAATTTGGGATCTTTCTAAAGCTCCAAGCCACAGAAAATCTCTTGGCTTACTACCATAGGTGCTTGTCAGGTCCATTGTGCAGAATTCTGTGTCATTAAAAAAATGTCTGATGCTTTCTTGGATGGGATCCAAGACAAACATGCCTTAGAGTCTGTTGCCCCCTGAGTCTCACAGTCTTCCAGATACAATATGTTGTTTTGCAGTCTTTGAGATAATTCTTGAAATATCTGTCACCTGAAAATATTCCCTGATCTATCATATAAAGCAGTGTGTGCCTTGAGGAGATCATTCCTTATTCATCTCAGCAGCCTTTGCAGATCAGAGTATACAGTACTGTGAATTCAGTAGGCGCTGAGTAACTGTGGGTTGATACTGAACGAATTAGAGCAAGTATGTTTCAGGGAAGGAAAAATTAATGGACTGAAGAAATACTTTACTTCTCACATTTTGATTTTTAGAAGTGATTCTCGTCGCCTTACTGTAGCTGAGAGCCAGTCCTGAGCACTAGCTGATCTCTTTCATGGCTGGGATAATTTCTACCAGTTAGAAAGCTTGTTAACTATGTGTGGAGCTTTGGATAGAGTTGTGCATATTTCAAGTCAAATTTCTCCTAAATATTCTTGCCTGTGAATATTTCTCCCCCAATTACTTCTTCAGTTTCAAACACTTCAAAATATTAATACCAACAGAGTTTAAATCAAGCTGCAAAACCATAGACTATAAACTAGCATTTGGAAAAGACAGGCTTCTTCATTTAGGCGTCAAAATAATGGAATCATTAAATAACATTCCAAATGGGAGTCATCACCTGTTGTAAATTAGATCACTTTAAGATGTTTGCCAAAAAAAAAAAAAAAGAAGTTTGCCAAACATCTCATTTAGTGGACTAGTCAAGAGGTAAATTAGATACATTGCTAATTACTATGTTATCCTATAGCTGGAAAAAATAAAAGCCACAAGTGAGGGAACCATTACTGCCTGTTGAATTAAAGGGAAAATCTAAAAAGCTGTGATATTGAATGCCAGTAGAGTTTCAGTAAAACTGGCATTCTCGGGCACTGCTGACAGCAATAAAAATGATACGTTTCTGGAAAGCAATTTGGGAAGCCACAAAAAGAGTTCCTAGCTTCTGATCCAAACTTCTGGGATTTTATCCTGAGAAACTTATCCAAACATGAAGAAAAGTGATCTGCATGAACATGTCCACTGCAGTGTGATTCATACTGAAAGGAAATGAGAAGTGACAATAACGCAATGTTGAAGGAAGTCACAGGCTATCTCCTCTGCGGAATGACAATTTTTAGAACAATTATGGAACCCATAGCAATATCCAAAAAATGCTTGGAGAATGTTGAATTAGAAAAAAAAATTGTAGGGACTTCCCTGGCAATCCAGTGGCTAAGACTTAGCACTTCCACTGCATGGGGCACAGGTTCCATCCCTTATTGGGGGAATTAAGATCTCACATGTGGCAAGGTGCAGCCAAAAAAGAAGAGAAAATTGTAAAATATGAAGTCTCATTGTGGTATAGCAACAGCTATGTAACAAGAGCACATATTCCAAAAAGAGTAGCCATAGATACACCAAAAGTAGTGACAGTTGCTTTGTTAGAAATATAGCACTATGAGAATGTAGACAATTTATAAGTATTTTCTATTTCTTGAATACCTATTGTGGTTGCAGTTAATAAATTAAAAATACGAAATGAGATCTTCAGAGATGAAAATTATAGTTTCCTTTTTCTCCTTCCAGTAAGTAATAAACTTAGGTGTCAGTAAGATCTTCCTTAAATTCAACCCATATTTCCCATGCTGTCACTTCAGTATATATATATATATATTTGTTTGAATTAAGATTTCCATCCTCTGTATTTGTTATTTTAGTCAAGGGCACTGTAGTTCCATGGTTAAATTGTTTCAGTTATTTCTACTTCCTTGAGGTTACTTATACATGTATTTGGAAAAGGAAGTTTAGACCATAAATGTATATGTGTGTGTGTGTGTGTGAATACTGAGTCCCTCAGTCATGTCCAATTCTTTGTGACCCAGTGGAGCCTGCCTGGCTCCTCCGACCATAGAATTTTCCAGGCAAGAATACTGGAGAGGATTGCCATTTCCTTCTCCATGAGATCTTCCCAACCCAGGGCTCAAATCCACATCTCTTTCTTGGCTGGTGGGTTCTTTACCACTGCACCATCTGGAAAGTCCACATACATGTATGTTTAATCTAATGAAAGACTTTCATTTTAAAATCTTATTCAACTATCAGCTGGTTTAGCTGCAGTTGAATGGCTGTTCATTGTAATTCTAAAATTACGTGGTTGTTCTCTACTCTCTTTCAGGGCTTATTATTCTAAAGAGGAAATTACAAAATAGTTCCCTTCAAGAGTAAACCAGGGGCATGGTCTTTCTTGTACTGGAGTGCCCTTTCTAGTTCCAAGAAAAAGAAACTGATGTTACTTCAGCTTTCCTCATGTGAATTTAAAAAATTCAAACTTTTATGGTTGTACACAAGAATGTCACCAAGCTCCCTCTTGCCTTTTGAGTTGTGAAAACTTGAGCTATGTTTGAACACAACTCAAATATCTAAGACTTATCCTTTGGGGACCTATCCCAATAGTGGCATTTGCTATGTTGTCCATGGATGTCTCTTCTGCTCTGCAGAAAAATGTATCTGACAATGATGGTTCAAGATGTGTTCTTCAGTTGTCACATGTGCACTTACATTGTATAATTAAGAACCCAGGATCAAGTACTAGTTCTTTCACTTACTAAATAGATGTATTGTTGTTCAGTTCCTCAGTCATGTCCAAATCTTTGCGACCCCATGGACTATGGCCCGCCAGGCTTCTCTGTCCACAGAATTTCCCAGGCAAGAATACTGGAGTGAGTTGCCATTTCCTTGTCCAGAGGATCTTTCTGACCCAGGGATCGAACCCATGTATCTTGCTTGGGAGGCAGGTTCTTTACCACTGAGCTACCTGGAAAGCCAAATAGATGTGTACTCTTTATCAAACAAAACAAAAAGCTCTCATTTCCCCTCTCTCGTTAGTCAAAATGAATAGATTATCTAAGGAAAACAAAGATTACCTAAGGAGGGTGATTTTTTTTAAGTGTGATAATAGGTTTTGGTGCTTTTTTAAAAAGTTTATGATGAAGTGTTCTATGATATAAAATGTATTATGTAAATCCTATGTTATATTAGTGTGTGTATCCAAGACGTGAATAAAAAGATGATGGTTATACAATCAATTGTCAGGGACATATGCTGGTTCAGCCTCACTATGAAACAGCCACAAGTCTTAAACATCTTAACAATTGCTGGCTATGAGTCTGTGGGGTCATAGAAATTGTATGGTCGGTTGTTGTTTGTTTTTGACTGCGGTGAATCTTTGATGCTGCATGCGGGCTTTCTCTACTTGTGATGAACAAGGGCTACTGTTCATTGCAGTATGTGGGCTTCTCATTGTGGTGGCTGCTCTTGTTGCAGAGTACGGGCGCTGGGGCTCACGGGCTTCAGTAGTTGGAGTGCAGGGGCTCAGTAGCTGCAGCTCCTTAGCTCTAGTGTGGATTCAGTAGTTGTGATGCACAGGCTTAATTGCTCCGCAGCATGTGGGATCTTTCTGGTGCAGGGATCAAACCTGTGTTCCCTGCATTGGCAGGTGGACTCTCAACCACTGGGCCACCAGGAAGGCCCTGAAGGGTGTTTATCTCATTTCTTTCTTGAATGGTATTTATAAAGTCATAAGAACACTTAGCCTAGAGAATCTCAACTATCACCCAGTGAATAGATATTAAGTATATTAACATCTTGATCCCCTTAGCTCTCAGGGCAGCCAGGCAGGGCCTGGGAATGTGCTGGAGGCCCCAGAAAGACCCCTTTCTGTTGAGAGCTGGCTTATCTGTTCATGCAAGTGTGCAGGATAAATACAATCATTTTCTATGTGTGCATATCAGGAAAAGGGTCAGGAAGCCTGTGATAGAGCGTGGTCTCATTTGAGATCATTTGTGCATTTAAGTGTATACTTCTGTGACTTGGCTTGACTCTGGAGCAACAAAGTAGGGACAGCTAGAAGGGAAACTAATACAAATTATTTATTCTTTTCTGCACAAATACTGCTGCTTTTTCTAAATGTGGGGTGTCCAAGGACTGGAACACCCGTTAAGAAGCAGCAAGTTTCCTGGAAATGTCTGAATCTGCCTGGAGGCATCATAAAACGACCTTAGATCTATGACCTAGAGCTAGACGAGACAAGAAGGAAAAGTCGAATCCACACCAATTTCATTTAGGAAACGTGGAAATTTTTCAGGAGAAAATTAAGCTAATCAAATAATGAAACAATCTCAATGGACTTACCCAACTGAACCAGGCTCGACACTGTATAAAGCGTCCCTTGGTCTCATTGGACTTGGGATGTGAGTGGATCCCATATAGACAACAAAACTCAGACACTAACTTACGTAACCTTCACAGTGTCCAGCATGTAATCAAAGATTCTCAGGCAAAGAAGCAAGAGAATGTGACCCAAAAAGCAGTAATCAAAAGAAAAGCGTGTGTGTGCACGTGTGTGTGTGTATCACAAGTGCATCTAAGCAAAACAAAAACAACAAAAAAGCAAGCAAATGATAAATCTCATATTTAGCATCAAGCTATCCTTGGAGGGAAAGGCAGTAAGATGGGATAAGAAAGAAACGTTAAGGTAGATATATTTACTAGTTGTATTCTGGCCCTGGGTTGGCTTATGTCCATCGTTTTATTAAATAAGCAATGCTGTGACTGGATCAATGATGGTGGTATGTACTCAACCAGAAGTTATGATTAAGCTGATTCTATGCACTTGTAGCCCAGTGAGGGAAGTAAAACAGTAGGAAAAGAAAATGACACAGGATGTAAGAAGGTTCTAGGGCAGGAAATGATATAACTTTCTAGAAAATAGAAAGGGCCAATCTGATTGATACATTGAAAATCAACAAGATATATCTCTCAGAGTACATTCTCATTGACCTGTCCTACAGAAGGATGTGTTTAAACAAGAATTCAGTTCAGTTAAACAAGAATGCTCATTTATGAAATCATGATGTGAAATACAACAGTCATAAGATCTGGAATGCTTAGCCCATTTATAGCAGGGGTGGGAAGGGGGAGGAAAGAACATATAGCAGCACTCATTAACTGTCAGTTCACATCCCCTTTATAACTATAAAGTTCTGTATAAGGCAGTAGATATTAGTATTTGCTTTTCATTGGGAGAAATCACATAGAACAAGAATGATATTGTGAAAGAACCCTTAAATGAGAGTCCTAGCTCTGCTGAGTGATATTAAGCAAATTGTTCTCACTCAGTTATTGTTATCTGTAATAACTGCATATGGAATATTGGCACTTTCCAAATTGAGTTCCACAGAAGACTAACATTCCTTGAGACATCAACAGGAGCTTAATGTGAAAGACTTCTGTAGTCAAGTACATTTGGGAAGTGCTGGATTCTATATTTCCTCTTATAGAAAACCGTCAGGCACAGTAGCATATTAATTACTCTGAGAAGTTCTACAGTGAGGTAACCAATGAAACTTCATTTATTTGCATTGTTTCTGAAACTTATTTGCCTATGAAACATTCTTTTATCACCATCTTTTGCAACAGGACTTAAAAACTAGTCAGGAGCTCTTCCCTTCTGTGGCCATCGCTGAAGCGCCGGCGGCCAAAATGAAGTTCAATCCCTTTGTGACTTCTGACCGAAGCAAGAATCGAAAGAGGCATTTCAATGCGCCTTCCCACATTCGCAGGAAAATTATGTCTTCTCCTCTTTCTAAAGAGCTAAGACAGAAGTACAACGTTCGATCCATGCCCATCCGAAAGGATGATGAAGTTCAGGTTGTACGAGGGCACTACAAAGGGCAGCAAATTGGCAAAGTAGTCCAGGTGTACAGGAAGAAATACGTCATCTACATTGAACGAGTGCAGCGGGAGAAGGCTAACGGAACAACTGTCCATGTGGGCATTCACCCCAGCAAGGTGGTTATCACCAGACTAAAACTGGACAAAGACCGCAAAAAGATCCTCGAACGTAAAGCCAAATCTCGCCAAGTAGGAAAGGAAAAGGGCAAATATAAGGAAGAAACAATTGAGAAGATGCAGGAATAAAGTCATCTTGTCTACAGCTTTCATTAAAAACTGTTAAAATGAAAAAAAAAAAAAAAAAAAAAAACTAGTCAGGACTTCTCAGGTTCTTTTCAGTGCTAAAACTAGATTCTTTCTGAAATCTATACAGTATAAATGGTAGAGCTGGATTTAAACATAAGAGTGAGACATAAGTGATAAGCTTGGTTAAACCAATGAAAGGAGAAATGTGTATATAAACACAGCAGTGTCATAGTTGATGGAGTGAACAGTTACAACGGTACCATGGCTTATGTGGGGGTAGTCTCCATATTCTTTCCGAGTTTGGTTATTTGCAGAGTTAAAATACAGAACTTGAGAACTTTTATTGACCAAAATTCTCCTGGAATCTCCCAGAATTCGTTTCACAAATTTTGAGTGTCTACTATGTGTCAGGCATTGTTCTAGACACCAGCATGATAGATGGCACCAGTGTGTGTCAGAATCACTTGTAAAACCATAATTCAAAAAGACATATAATCCCCAATGTCCACTGAACACTGTTAGAATAGTCAGGACATGGAAGCAACCTAAACATCCCTTGACAGATGAATGCATAAAGATGTGGTACATATATACAAAGCAATATTATCCAACCATAAAGAGGAACAAAATCGGGTCATTTGCAGAGACATGGATCATTTGTAGAGACCTAGAGACTGTCCTACGGAGTAAAGTAAGTCAGGAAGAGAAAAACAAATATCACATATTAATGCATATATGTGGAATCAAGCAAAATGATATAGACGATCTTATTTGCAAAGCAGAAATAGAGACACAGACCTAGAGAACAAATGTCTGGATACCATGGGGAATTGGGGGAATGGAAGGAATTGGAAGATTGGGATTGGCATATATACACTGTTGATACACTGTTGATACTATATAAAATAAATAACTAATGAGAACCTGCTATATAGCCCAGGAAAATACAGAATGCTCTGTGGTGACCTAAATGGGAAGGAAATCCAAAAAAGAGGGATATATTTACATGTACAGCTGCTTCACTTTGCTGTACAGGAGAAATTAACACAATATTGTAAAGCAACTATACTCCAATGAAAATTAATTAAAAAATAAAAAGAATCACTTGTGCCCATAGTTCAATTGGAGGAAGAGCAATTCAGCTAGTTGCCAGCAGATGGCAGCAGTAGTCAGCTGTTTAAGCAGTACATTGGCTTTAGGAATAAATGGAAATAACCACCTTCTTAATAATAATTAACCACCTTCTTAACCCAGCCTGTAAATCAGAACTTCTCTGTGGCGTTGATGTGTGACCTTGGGACAGTCATTTAACCTCTCTGGGGTGAAGTTTCCTTATACGAATAAGAGAGTGAGTGAAGAAATGTTCTGAGGATTGGATGAGATTTGAATTGCTCAGCATGGAGGAAGTGTGAGGGGGAAAACACTGACTGAAATTGCCCACCCTGGCCAGGCATCACAGTAACCCTTTTCATGAGTTATTTTATAACAGGAGGCCCCGGTAAGGAACGCGGAACTAACAAGCCACCACCGACCGGAAGAATTCAGGAAAGGACAAAAGGAAAAGCCATGTGTCCTACAACCTCCTAGAATCCTTCTCGCAGGAAATCATCTTGGCTGAGCAATGCATGTGCCACCAGGAAGGACCCTGAGTCAGAATGATTAATCAGAGACAACCCAGAAACTATTAACAATCACATCATCGTAAAATCCGAGACTGTAAGCCTCTTGCCAGGGCAGTCCTCCTGGGTTCCCTTACCCTCCTGCTCTCCACCTGGGCGCCCAATCCCAGTAAAGCCTCTTGCTTTGTCAGCACGTGTGTTTCCTAGGACAAATTATTTCCGAATGTCAGACAAGAGCCCACTTTCAGGCCCTGGGAAGTGTCCCCCACTTCCTGCAACAGTTCAGTCGCTCAGTCGTATCCGACTCTGCGACCCCATGGACTGCAGTACACCAGGCTTCCCTGTCCATCACCAACTCCTAGAGCTTACTCACACTCATGTCCATTGAGTCAGTGATGCCATCCAATCATCTCATCCTCTGTCATCCCCTTCTCCTCCCGCCTTCAATTGTTCCCAGCATCAGGGTCTTTTCAGATGAGTCAGTTCTTCACATCAGGTGGCCAAAGTACTGGAGTTTCAGCGTCAGCATCAGTCCTTCCAATGAATATTCAGGACTGATCTCCTTTAGAATGGACTGCTTGGAGCTCCTTTCAGTACAAGGGACTCAAGAGCCTTCTCCAACACCACGGTTCAAAAGCATCAATTCTCCAGCACTCAGCTTTCTTTATAGTACAACTCTCACATCCATACATGACCACTGGAAAAAACCATAGCTTTGACTAGATAGACCTTTGTTAGCAAAGTAATGTCACTGCTTTTTAATACACCGTCTAGGTTGGTCATAGCTTTTCTGCCAAGGAGCAAGCGTCTTTTAATTTCATGGCTGTAATCACCATCTGCAGTGATTTTGGAGCCCAAGAAAATAAAATCTCTCACTGCTTCTATTGTTTCCCCATCTATTTGCCATGATGGAACCGGATTCCATGATCTTATTTTTCTGAATGTTGAGTTTTAACGTCCTGCAACAGAAGGATTCATAAAAGTATTTATTCAGTATGGTCTATAATGTTTTCACACCACTTGACAAAATGCTGACTTATAAAATCAGATGGTTAAAAGAAGTATTTCTCCATAGAGCGATAATAATATTAACAACAGAGAAATCTTAACAATGGAGAAATAGGAGATATAAATAACTAAAGATGTAATGGGGGGGGGGGTGCAATATACACTTAAAGTAATCATTTGAAAGAAAGCCAGAAAGTGGGCAGTTACTCTAAAAGTCATCTGCGAGAAAAGCTGCACTGGGTTTTTGTTGCTGCGTGAGGGCTTTCTCTACTTCCACTGCGCAGGCTTCTCACTGCAGTGGCTTCTCTTGTTGGGCGCTCGGACTGGAGTAGCTGCAGCTCACAGGCTCAGGAGTTGTGGCACAGGGGCCCAGCTGGCCCGAGTCATGTGAAATCTTCCCCGGGCCAGGGATCAAACCCGTGTCCCCTGCACTGGCAGGCAGATTCTTCTCCACTCGACCACCAGGGAAGTCCGGGCAGATTTTCTAATTGCTGCTTTTCTCATAAAGAACTTTTAGAGTTTCTTGGTTGTCTGATAACTCCCTAGGTGTAAGAACTCAAGGCTCGGTGAGGCTGTGTGTATGTTCAGTCGTGTCTGACACTTTGCCGCCCTACAACTGTAGCCCACCAGGTTCCTCTGTCTATGGGATTTTCCAGGCAAGAATCCTGGAGTGGGTTGCCATTTTCTCCTCCAGAACTCAAAGGAGCTGTGAATTACTTGTAGATTTCCTCTTTATCTGAGGAGGCAGGAGGTAGTTGGCTTGCTGATGGAGCTCTTACCTAGATAGCCAAGGGAACCCCAGGGCTATTAGAAAGTGAACAGTTTGACTTAAGCTTATTGTTTCCTGGACAAAGGAGACAATTGTTTCAAGACCTCCAGACCTCTGGAATGACTCAGTTAGAAGGAGCCGGAATTCAGAATTGAAAAGCCTCAGAGTCAGCTTACTGCACTTCTAGAAAAGATGTGGGGGAGAAAAACTGGGGAATGAAGTCGGGTTTGAAAAGTGTGTAGGAGGGGATCCTTTTATATGCTTTTGAGAACTGCTTAAACAGCAAATGTTCCCCCAAACAGGAACAGCTATTTCTAGAGATAATCCAGATAGGCAAAGAGAGGTGTTTATTGAATGAATCCATCCATATGGAAATGATTAAGATGCTACAGAGAGGGATGATTTCCTTACAATCTCAAGAGTTCAATTAAAGAGGCAAACTGTATTTCTCCTTGCAACCCAAAATGTCCCATAATTTTTCTCACAGCAAGATTATTTTGGGAGGGAGATCTCAGCCTGAACTGATGAGCCACTGAGCAACAATAGTCTCATTTTTATGAAAATTCACATGATGAAGCTGAACAAGTGGAAAATAGAATATAAACAATGCTGATGAAATATGTCAAGGGCTTAGCATCATTAAAGGGCAGTTATTAGTACTGGTATTATCCTTTTTTTAAAGCAGACTTTATTATTTTTTTTTTTATAACAGTATTAGATTCACAGCAAAATTGCATGGAAGACACAGAGATTTCCCACATACTCCCTGCCCCCACATATGCACAACCCTTCCCATTATCAATGTCGAACACTGGAGTGGTTATTTGTTACAGTTGATGACAGACCACCACAGACCACCACAGACACATTATTGTCACCCAAGGTAACATGGTTTACCTTAGGGTTCACTTTCGGTGCTGTGCATTCTAAGGATTTGGACAAATACATGATGAAATGTATCTACCATTATAGTATCAAACAGCCTAAAAATCCTTTGAACTCTTATGCATCTCTTGTTGTTGTTGAGTGGTTGAGTCTAACTCTTTGCAACCCATGGACTGTAGACCACCAGGCTCCTCTGTCCATGAGGTTTTCCAGGCAAGGATCCAGGAGCGGGTTGCCATTTCCTTCTCCAGGGTATCTTCCCAACCTCCCTCCTCTCAAACTCCTGGCCACCATTGAGTTCTACTGTCTCCACAGGGTTGCCTTTTCCAGAATGTCATATGGTTGAAAATATACAATATGTAGCCTTTTCTGATTGGCTTCTTTCATTTGGTAATACGCATTTAAGATTGCTCCCTGTTTCTTATGGCTTGTTAACTCATTTCTTTTTAGTGCTGAATTCCATCATCCAGATGTGGTAGTTTATTTATCCATTCACGTACTTAAGGACATCTTGGTGGCTAGATTTTTTTTTTTTTTTGGCTGTGCCACAGAGCATGTGGAATATTTCCTGACCATTGAACCTGTGCCCAGAGTACAGAGTCTTAACCACCAGGGAAGTCCATTAGATTTTTTTAATTAAAAGAATTTGAAAAAAAAAGTCGCAAATGATCTTCTAACTTATTTCTTACTTCCAGTTCAAAGACCCCTTCTTGAAACACTTCTTGATATCAAGTTATCTCCAGAAGATATAAGCAAAATAAAGGCCAAGCCTGAGTACATGGATATTAACTGAAAAGAAAAAGAGTATGAAAGATACTTAAATTTGCTGATAAAAAGAGTTTGGTATCCTTACTTGACTTTGTGATGGACCAGTATGCCGGGAGGGAGAAGGCAATGGCACCCCACTCCAGTACTCTTGCCTGGGCAATCCCATGGACGGAGGGGCCTGGTAAGCTACAGTCCATGGGGTCACTAAGAGTCGGACCGACTGAGCGACTTCACTTTCACTTTTCACTTTCATGCACTGGAGAAAGAAATGGCAACCGACTCCAGTGTTCTTGCCTGGAGAATCCCAGGGCCGGGAGCCTGGTGGGCTGCTGTCTATGGGGTCGCACAGAGTCGGACACGACTGACGTGACTTAGCAGCAGCAGCAGTGTGCAGGGAGAGATATCAATCAGATACGCAGATGACACCACCCTAATGCCAGAAAGCAAAGAGGAACTAAAGAGCCTCTTGATGAAAGTGAAAGGGGAGGGTGAAGAAGCTGACTTAAAACTCAGCATTCAAAAAATGAAGATCACACTTGATAATATACATGTTTAATCCATGGCTGATTCATGTCAATGTATGGCAAAAACCACTACAATATTGTAATTAGCCTCCAACTAATAAAAGTAAATGAAAAAGAAAAAAAATGAAGATCATGGCATCTTCACCTGTCCTATCACTGCATGACAAATAGATTGGAAAAAAAAATGGAAACAGTGACAGACTTAATTTTCTTGGACTCCAAGACCACTGTGGATGGTGATTGCAACCATGAAATTCAAAGACACTTGCTCCTTGGAAGAAAAGCCATAACCTAGACAATGTATTAAAAAGCAGAGACATCACTTTGCCGACAAAAGTCTGTATAGTTAAAACTATGGTTTTTCCAGTAGTGATATATGGGTGTGAGAGTTGGACCATAAAGAAGGCTGAGCACCAAAGAATTGATGCTTTTGAACTGTGGTGTTGGAGAAGACTCTTGAGAGTCCCTTGAACTGCAAGGACATCAAACCAGTAAATCCTAAAGGAAATCAACCCTGAAATATTCTTTGGAAGGACTGATGCTGAAGCTCCAATAGTTTGGCCACCTGATGTGAAGAGCCATCTCATTGGAAAAGACCCTGATGCTGAGAAAGATTGAGGGCAGGAGGAGAAGGAGGTGACAGAGGGTTGAGATGGTTGGATGGCATCATCGACTCAATAGACATGATTTGAGCGAACTCCAGGAGATAGTGAAGGACAGGGAAGCCTGGCATGCTGCAGTCCATGGGGTCCCAAAGAGTCGGACAGGACTGAGCAACTGAAGAAACAACAACAACATGCTAAAGATAAGCTCCCCCCACACACCCCTAAGTTCAGTAAAACAAGGCAAGGTAAGACAAAACAAAAAAGAGTAGAGCCCATCCGTCTGCATCTGCAACAGACTTTGTTAAAATTTCCTCCTAATTATTTTTCTCTAAGTTTAATTCCAGCTTTATCGTGGTAGCGGAATTCTAAAATTACCCCAAATAACCCGTCCCCTTGTACATTCCCTGCCCTGGAGCGTGGAAGGACCTGAGATATGATGGGACATCACTGCCATTATTAGGGTATGTTATACAGCACAGTTGACTGAAGAAAAGGACACTGTGTTTGGTGGGCTTGATCTAATCAGGTGAGCTCTTAAAAGGAACAGGTGTCTGGGGACAAAGGAGATTTGCAACATGAGAGGGATTCAATGCCAGTGATTTTAGCTTGGCCGGCATTGAAATGGAGATGTAGCAGGGGGCACCTGCCAAGGAATGTGAACAGCTTCTAGGAGCTGAGAATGGGTCCTGGCTGATGCAACTTCTCTAGAAATGAAGACATGGGTCCTACAGCTGCCAGAAACTAATTTCTGCCAACATCCTGACTGTGCTTGGAAGCAAATCTTCCCAAGAACCTCCAGAAATGAAAATCCTAGTAGTATATTTTAAAATTCTGAGAGCTCTTTTATCTTCTCTGATTTCCAAAATAGAATCTCCGTGGACTCTTTAATTTTCATAGATGCAGTGATTTTTTTAAATATATCTGATGATGTAATTAATAGATATTTTAAGAGCTTCCCTGTTATCTCAGATGGTAAAGAATCCACTTGCAACACAAGAGACCCAGGTATAATCTCTGGGTCAGGAAGACCTCCTGGAGAAGGGAATGGCTACCCACTCCAGTATTACTGCCTGGAGAATTCCATGGACAGAGGGGCCTGGTGGGTTACCTTCCATGGAATCACAAAGATTCAGACACAACTGAGCGACTAACACTTTCAGCTTCTCACTAACAATGTATGAGAGTTTAGTTACTCTGTATCTTTACCAACACTGTCAACCTTTTTTGTTTTATCCATTCTAGTGGGTGCAGTGATATCTCAGTAGGTTTGAGTTAGCATTTCTGTGATGACTAATGTGTTTAGCTCTATTTCACATGCTCATTGGCCATCTGTATATGTCTTTGGGAAAATGTCTGTTCAAATGTTTTGCCCATTTTATTGAGTTGTGTGTTGTAAGTATTGTTTGCATATGTCATATATCATCTTTTGCCAGATGTATACGTATCAAGAAAATGTCCTTCCTTCTCATTTTTCAATAGTCATTCAAAGGGCAGTAGTTTTTAATTTTGATAAAGTTCTATTTATCATTTTTTTAATTTGATGCTTATGCTTTACATATAGTATACAAGAATTTTTTGCCTGCTTGAAAGCCATGAAGACTTTTTTTCTATCTTGTGCTCCAGGAGTTTGTATAGTTTTAACTTTTATATTTAATGTTTGATCCATGAAATTAATTTTTGTTATGGCATGAAGTAAAGGTCAATCATCATTGTTTTCCACTTGGATTGCCAGTTATTTCAGAGCTGTGTTGTGTGTGTGTGTGTGTTCAGTTGAGTCTGACTCTTTGCAGCCTCATGGATTGCAACCCACCAGGCTCCTCTGTCCATGGAATTTTCCAGGCAAAAATAGTGGGTTGCCATTTCCTACTCCAGGTTATTTCAGAATCATTCATCAAAGAAACTGCTCTTTGACCATTGAATTACCTTAGCAATTTATTTTTTAAAAAGTCAATAGATCAAGAATTTGTGTGACTATTTCTGTACTTTCTACTCTGTTCCACTGATCTGCAAGTCTATTCCTGTGCCAGTATCATACATCTTAATTATAATAGCTTTCTATTAAATCTCAAATTTAGGTAGTGTAAGTTCTACAACTTTGTTCTTCAAAATTGCTTTGGTCATCTCAGTTTCTTTGAATTTCCATAGGAATTTTAGAATCATCTTGTTCTTTCTACAGAAAATACTGGTATATTATTATTGAGGTTGCATTACCATCTCTGTTTCAATTTCAGGAGAAGTAACACCTTACTCACATCATATTCTAATCCATGGTTATTGATGTATTCTCTAATTATTTAGATCTTCTTTACTTTCAGGAATGTTTTGTAGTTTTCATTGTACATGTCTTGCACACATTTTATTAAATTTATATTTAAGCATTGGATATTTTTATACTATCATAAATGATCATTTTAAAATTTCAATTCCTAATTTTTCATTGCTGGCATATGGTAATGCAATTGATTATATATTTACCTAGTGTCCTGCAGTCTTGCTAAATTCACTTATTTCTAGTAGCTTTTTTTGTAGTTTCCTTAGGATTTTCTATGAACACAATCATGTTGTCTGCAAAGCTTTTTATTCCTTTCTGATTACCATGACTTTCATTTATTTTGATTGCCTTATTGAAATAACTAAGGCCTCTAGAAAAATATTAAATACAAGTATGAAGAGTAGATACTCTCATCTTGTTCCTAATTTTAGGGGGAAAGCAATTAGTCTTTTAGGGGGAAAGCATTAGGTATAGTTTTTTCTTTTTTTAATAGATGCCTATTATCAAATTCATGCCATACAATTGTGCTCACATCACAGGCTAGTAAGTTTATGCTCACAATCCTTTAAGCTAGATTTCAGCAGTATGTGAACCTAGAACTTTCAGATGTACAAGCTGGGTTTACAAAAGGCAGAGGAACCAGATATCAAATTGCCAAGCAAGGAAATTGCAGAAAAACATCTACTTCTGCTTCATTGACTATGCTTAAGCCTTTGACTGTGTAGATCACAACAAAATATGGAAGATTTTGAAAGAGATGGGAATACCGGACCACCTTACCTGCCTCCTGAGAAACCTGTATGCAGGTGTTTCATGTGTTTCCACTAAATTATCTAATTTATTGGCATTAAGTTGCTCTTGGGGCTTCCCTGGTGGTTCAGATCGTAAAGAATCCACCTGCAGTGAGGAAGCCTTGGGCTTGATCCCTGGCCCGGGAAGATCTCCTGGAGAAGGAAATGACAACCTGCTCTGGTATTCTTGTCTGGGAAATCTCACGGATAGAGGAGCCTGGTGGGCTACAGTCCATGGTGTGGCAAAGAGCTGTTCTTAGTATCTCCTTATTATCCTTTTAATGTTTTTAGAGAGGTCTCATCTTTAATTCCTCATATTGCTAATTTGTATCTTTTTGTCTTGGTCAATCCACCTGGAATTGTATCAGATTTATTGATTTGATTTTCAGTGCAGCTCCCTCCTCTTGGAGCTATACACGAGACAGACACCTTTGTCTCTCCAAACTCCACATCTCTTTGACCCAGTGGACTGAGTTTCGGGTCCCCCTCTTTGCATCCATCATCTACCTGTTTCTAGGAGGAAATCTGGGGGCATTCATAGTACTTACTTTGTTTCCCTTCTTTCAAGGATCACAGTTCAATGTCTGAAAAATAGCAGTTCCGTATACTTTGTACTATTTTCTAGTTTTTGAAGGAGGGAAATATCTACTCTCTGTTATTACATCAAGACCACGTCCAGAAGTTCCATCATTCTGGATTCTTAAGTTTTCTTTTGTTCTCAGACTCTTATGTTCCTTGTTAAAGATTTTTGTTTTTTTGTTTTTGGCAGCACTTCAAGGCATGTGGAAGTTCCCCAAGCAGGGTTTGAACCTGTGCCCCTGCAGTGGAAGCACAGAGTCTTAGCCAGTGGACCACCAGCGAAGCCATGTTAAGGTTTGTTTGTTTGCGTCTCTGGCTTTCATGATAGACGCTTTCCTCAAATATCAGTGTTCCTTGGATTCTGTATTAACAGTGAGGCTTAATAAAGCTGATCTGAAGCTCTACATGAATGCGTGGTTCTTATCTATTGATGGGGCTCCATTTAGGACTATGAGCGTGACCTGGTCTTTTCACTGGCAAATCCATATAGATCAGAATCCCACAGTTTTTTCTTTTAAGGATAGTCAGTGATCTAGGAGAGGAGTCTGATGCCTAGGATTATAAACCCTGATGTTAAAGACTTCTAAGAATCAAACAGAGAAAGGATTTGTGGGGGCTTTATACAGGAGGTAGATTTTTCTCTAAATCCCTCTTTTCTGTAACGGCTTCCCGTATTTATCTTCTGCTATTTCAAGCACAGGTCCTTTTGGTTCAATCTCTCCTAAATCTCCAATCTCAGGCAGTGAGTGGTTGATTGTGTGAGAGGAGGGAAACCATAGGTGTCTAACTCTTCCTTTTCAAGTCTTTACCAAGCCTCCTGTTTTTTGGTCATTCTGCACCTTTTTTTTTTTTTTTTTTTGCTTTCGGTTGCTCTGGGTCTTCATTGCTGCGCCTGGGCTTTCTCCAGTTGTGGTGAGCAGGGGTTACTCTTGGTTGCAGTGCAGGGGCTTCTCACTGCAGGGGCTTCTCTTTGTGGAGCACAGTATCTAGATGCTCAGGCTCAGTAGTTGTGGTGTGTGGGCTTAACTGGCCTGTGGCACGTGGAATCTTCCCAGACCAGGGATCGAACCGGTGTCCCCTGCATTGGCAGGCAGATTCCTATCCACTGTACCACCAGGGAAGCCTCATTTCTACACTTCTGCATTCAGAGGTCATTTGTATCTCCAGTTACTGAAATTTTTCTTGGGTTCTGCTGTAGAAATTAGCTTGCTTTTTATTTGCTGTGTCCCCTCTGGCTTAGAATCTGTGTTTCTCTGGTCTGTTAAGTCAGTTACCACTGACTTTCTCTGTTTCCAAAATGTAAAAATGTCTACTTTTCTACTCTTTCCCCTATTTTCTTTGTTCTTGTGGCTTTATGCATTTTTAATATGTTAAACTATTTTTAGAACAGTTTTGGATTTACAGAAAAATTGAATAGAAGGTACAGAGAACTTCCACAGAACCCCTCACTCTCCAGTTTCCCTTCTTATAACATCTTACTTTGGTATATTTGTTACAGTTGATAAGCCAGCATGGATATAGTGTTATTAACTAAAATCCATTGTTTACTTTTAGGGACTCTGTATTTTTTTTCCTTCTACTCTTACTGGAAAGAAGCAGAGTTATATAAATGCAAGTATTAAATCCTCAGTGCTTAATAGAAAATCCCCTATACAACCTTTTGGCTACTCCTCTAATTTTATTCTCCTTAGTTTAGTATCCCCCATTCTGGAGTTATCTGCATTTTTTCTATCCTTTTCCATCTCCTAATCACTCTTCAACCCATTGCAATTTATCTTCTTCCCCCATTATCCTACTAAAATTGATCTCTCCAAAAGCAAAGCAAACCAGTGTTTCCCTTATTGCTAAATTCAAGTACATGCTACCTTGTCACATTTGACTTTTTAGCAAAACATGACACTGTTAAACCATTTCTCCCTCTTGAAATGCTATTTTTCATGTTGTCCCAGCTTAACATCTTACCTTTCCGGTTTCCTACTACTTCTCCACTGGTTGGTCCTTCACTGACTCTTTAGTATCAATTTCCCAAGATCCCTCCAATGATCCCTACTTCTCAGTATTCGAATTTTTGTGTAGTCACCTTCCCCACTGACCTGGGATGCTTCCTTGATCCATGTAGAATACAGCAGAAATGCTGGTATTTCATTTCCAAGATTAAAGTTATAGAAGGCATTGCATTTTCTGTCTCTTCCTCTGACCCTCCTGCCCCCATCATTCACTCTGGGAGTCAGTCATTCTCCGTGAGGACACTCAAGCAGCCCTGTGTTTCCTGAGGAACGGAGACTTCAGTCAACAAAAAGTGAAAGTGAAGTCGCTCAGTCGTGTCCGACTGGTAGTGACCCCATGGGCTGCAGCCTACCAGGCTCCACCATCCATGGGATTTTCCAGGCAAGAGTACTGGAGTGAGTTGCCATTTCCTTCTTCAGGGGATCTTCCCGACCCAGGGATCGAACCCGGGTCTCCTACATCGAAGACAGACGCTTTACCGTCTGAGCCACCAGGGAAGTCCATCAGCCAACAACCAGTGAGGAACTGACATCTCGGGAAGCCCCAGTCAAGCCTTCAGTTGAACACAGACCCACCTGACAGCCTGATACCAGCCTCATGAAAGACTGAGCCAGAACCACTCACCATAGCTGCTTCCAGAGTCCTGACCCACAGAATCTTCAACACGCTAAATGTTTGTTGTTTTAAGTTGCCAAATTTTGGGGGATTTGTTACCCTGCAATAGATAACAGCTACAGTCTCCTTTGCACCTCTTCTTTACCAGATGCCTATAATTCTTGAGTTCCTTTCCTTTTCACATTCCGTACTTGCTTTCTTAGATGTCACTCATTTCCTGAGAAGAAAATTCCCTACAATAATCATGTACCCCCCTGGTTGCTCAGACGGTAAAGAAACTGCCAGCTAATGCAGGAGACTGGGGTTCAATCCCTGGGTCAGGAAGATCCCCTGGAGGAGGAAATGGCAACCCATTCCAGTATTCTTGCTTGGAGAATCCCATGGACAGAGGAGCCTGGCGGGCTACAGTCCATGGGGTCGCAAAGAATCTGACACAACTCAGCACACACAGACACCCCCCACCCACCCTGGTCATCTAATCAGAGAGGCTAGATTTTCCTACTAAATCCTATGATTTCCTAAGCCATATGTTGATGAATCTTGAGTCTACATATGAGAATGTCTCCTGAACTTCAGGCTTCCATATCCATATCCATCCTTCTAATGGACATCCCCCCTTGACTGTGCCACAGTCCCTCCACCTCTTCAGGCCAAACTTGAACCGCTCATCTTGTTTCACCACATATGCCCTCCTCCCTTTTCCAGTCAGTGACCACCACCTCCAGCCCATTCACCCACCCAGACCCCGAGCCTCCCCTTCTGCACCACCATCCTGCCACACCTGCCCACCTCACAGCTCTCAGATCTGCACATTCCCCATCACTACCCTGGCTCAGACTGCTATGCTTTTTTGTTTGTTTTGCTTCACTTATCACAACAGCCTCCTAACGTCTCAATTTCTAGCCTCCTAACTTCTGTCTCTACTTCTAACACTCTTGCTTCCCTTCCAGTCTTTTCGGTTGTTCCCAGCTAGGTAATCTTTCTAAACAAGATCTGGTTGTGACACCGCCTTACTCATAATCTCTCAAGAATCCCCCCTTGCTCCTCAGATCAATTCAGGCTCCTTTAGTGGTTCATGAGGTCCTAGGTGGTACAATCCTTTTCTCTGATCTTCTATTCCTACTCCATCTCTATTCATCAAAACCCTCTGAATTTATTTCTGCGTCTCCATGTTTTTATCTTATCTTCTGGCCTGTGCACATGCTGTTCCTGCAACGTGGAACATTTTCACTCCCTTTCTTTCCTCTGCCCACCCCCTGCACTCTCTCATTCCCATAACTCTGTTTTTTCTCACCTCAGCACTGACAGCAATTGCCTGTCTCTTTCTCTCCCTCTCCTCCTACGCCCTGCCCTGACAGATTCTCGAGGTTCCATGAAGCATCTGTTTAATTCACCATTAGGCTGCTGTTTAGTTGCTTCAGCCATGTCCGACTGTGTGTGACCCTATGGACTGTAGCCTGCCAGGCCCTTCTGTCCATGGAATTATCCAGGCAAGAGTACTGGAGTGGGTTGCCATGCCCTCCTCCATGGGATCAAACACAATCCTCTTGCATTGTAGCGGATTTTTTTTTAAACCATCGGAGCCACCAGGGAAGCCCAAGAATACTGGAGTGGGTAGCCTATCCCAGGAATCGAACTGGGGTCTCCTGCATTGCAGGCAGATTCTTCACCACCTGAGCTACCAGGGAAGCCCATTCACCATTATATCCTCTGGCAAATAGTAAGTGCTCCGCTCACACTGGGGCTTCCTTGCTGGCTCAGCTGATAAAGAATCTGTCCACGGGTCACAAAGAGTTGGGCTGAGGGCACTGAGCACTACTCACGTTTGTTGAGTGATGTTATAAAGGCAACTCTCCTCCTCCTGCTCCCTCCCCACCACCTCTATGAATTTCTCTAGCACTTATTGAACAGGTCGTTTGGCACCTACCTAGCGTATTTTGTATTTATGTTATTATTTTTTATTTTCACTTAGATTCAACTAGCTCACCACTTACTGCATGGCACTCGACTAGTTGCAGGGCAATCAAAGATCACCTGAATCTTCCTCCTGGAGGTGGAGCTCCTTGTGGGCGGGTGGGGCCCAACCTTGGCCTTCTTCACACTTTACATGGAACACAGACCAAGGGGCTGGTGAAGTGTCAGTAGTAAGGTGAACTTTGACCTGGAGATCTCAATTCTAGGTTCACCCTTTGGCTTTAATAGCTATGCAACTTAGAGCAAGTCACCCCACAAATCTGAATTTATGTCCTCATTGTTATAAAGATATAGTAATTACACTTTCTAACCCAAGGGGTCACTGGGAGCTCAAATAAGACCTAAGCTCTTATTTCCTCACTTGTCAGAGGTTGTCAACTGGTAGATGTACCAGTGATTCCATAGCAGATTTTGTATTTGTGTTGGGGGTGGGATGTGAGAAGCATGCTGTAATTGTCTGTAACAATTATAAAATACATTCTGATTTCATTATCATTAAAATGAAAAAATTGCTTCTTTGAAACACAGCTCTGTGGTGTCTGTTGAAGTGCTCTGTTCAAGTGTTCTGATTTATGGAAAGCTGTTGTGCTATGCGTTCTGTTGATAGCACACTCAGATATTTTCTGCATTAATGACTGAGTTAACTGTCTTCCTTCTCTCTTGGTCATATCTGCAAGGATTTGCTCTGATTGTGATGATAATTAAAAATTTCAACACACACATGAAAGTTAGAGCAGTGAATTCCCAGGTACTCCATTATCTAGCTACAACAAAATCAATACAAGGTCCTCCTCAGTACCCCACCCCACTTCACAAACACCCCCCTCTCCCATGGATTACTTTTCAAGCAAATATATTATATCACTTGTAAATATGTTAAAGGAATATATAGTCCAATGGAAATTTACCTCTCATTGTCTTCTACTAAAAAATAAACTAATTTTTCCTTGAGGTGTTTGCTAGTATTTCATTGTGTAGTTTCCCCGAAGGTCTAATTAACCCAGTTGAGAAACACATACCTCATTAAGAAGACCCCAAACAAATTGTAGTTGCTAATGTGGGAAGTTGGTCTGCAAGTGACTGCTTGGTTGGTGTAGTGATGTCATTGGTTCCCACATAACTGAATCTCTTCCAGTGTTAGAACCAGTTCTCAAGGCAGTAAGAAAGATCAGAAATTTATATGGGTAAATAGTGGAGTTTTTGTTGCTGTTGTTAGTTTGCTGATTTATTATTTTTTCGTTTTGTCTCCGTGAGTTTATTCTTTATATGATATGGTTCTAATGATAGTGTGTTAGACTATCATAGACATCAATAGTGTATTTTCTCACCACAGTACACTGCAAAATATACTACAGATATGAATGAATATTTCGGAACTAAAAGTATGTATAGTTTTCCAAAATAATTTTGTTCCTAAATTATTGCAATTGTGTTTAACAATTTAAAAGTATAGATACAGTAGATTCTCTGAAAAGTTGGTTTTTCAGAAAAGCTTTCTTTCTGACTAATAGATTTCAGTTCATCAGTGCTGGTTATAACACTTAAACACAGCCACATATAAAGATAAAGCTGTAGGTAATTATGTTTATAATGGCAATTAGTTTCAGGGAGTTTAACCACTCTCTTGATCAAGACCACAGGGGCAGGGGTAAACTTAAAAGTATGGAAGGTGGAGGGCAGGGGTGTGAGGAAAGTCTGCAGCGCTGGAGGGGTGGGCAGATTTCAGTCAATAAACACACACTTCAGATTTCAAAATGTATTCTCTAAGTAGACTCCCTGGTTGTCGTTTGCTGGGGACATTTACTACTTGGTGGATTTTATAAACAGTGCTTTGTGGAGTTCTTTGTTTGCTATTCTGAAGCATATTTGAGTTTTGCTCCAAATAAGTAAATGATTTTCATTTCCACAGTCAGTCATTTTTGAGTACTGAGATAGCAGATTCATTTTACTCCATGCCTTCAACGTAGGAGGTGTAGGAGTCAATCAGGATCTTATTCCAGTGAAAAAACCTGATTCTTTATTGAAACCTCAGCTGCCTTTAAAAGGCGCCAAGGAGCACTGAATTACAGAAATTCCATATAGCCTGTCCTTTACTCTCCCCACCACCCCAGGCCAAAGGGGGAAAAAGTTTTGTCTTTATTTTCACAGATACCACATGGTGTGGAACCTTCAGGGCTATTTCTGAAACTTCCTGGTAAGTGCCAGAAAAATCCTTCTAAACACACACGGTTGAATGGAAGATGGTTTTGAGATGTTAATTTCCATTTATTGCATAAAAAGATATTAACTGCGTAAAGAACAGGTCTAGCTTAAGTCGCCAGCATTTGAGAAACAGTAGGGAGTCAGGTCCAAAGCTCTAAAACCAGTCAGTCAACGAATGTTTATTTCACACAGGTCTGCTGAGACGGTTCAAAAATCTGAAATTCCCACCCTTAAATCTCCTACAGTCTAGCTGGGCAGACAAACTCAAACCCAGGGAACAATGCTGGGGTTAAAGTAGTGAAGCTAGACAAATACGCAAGTAATGAAACAAGGCGCTGTGTGTTTGGGCTTAGAAAATAATGTTTCAGCCAATAACATATTCTAGTGGTTTTGAATAGAGGGGTCACAGTGATCTGAAAAGCCCTGGAAAAGCTTCACAAAGAAGGTACACACTGGGCTGGAATTGAAAACATAGATAAGGTCTCCTGCATTGCAGGCGGATTCTTTACCGTCTGAGCCACCAGGGAAACACTAGATAAGAATCAGATAACCTAAAAAGAAGGGAAAAGCAAACAGCAATTATTAATAGTTTTGGAGAGTCAGGTTGTAAGAGTGAGGAGCTGGAGAGGTTAGAAAGGTGAGAAGGGGCCAGACGGGTGAATGTCTTCATTGCTAACTCCTGGCAGACAGGCTTAAGATGATTTTTGGGGATCCACGGTCGACAGCAGTGTTTAAAACTAGACTATCACTGCGTGGGGTTCCCTTTCTTCCTCCCTCCCCTCCTTCTGTCCTTTAAAAACAGAACCCGATGACAGGCATTCACTCCCAGCCGACCAGGCACTAAGGCAGCAATCCAGGAGCTGCAAAGCTTCTTGCCCTGAAGTTGTCTCTCCGGGGGTGGAGCCCAGGGAAAGTCGGCTAGGTCGATCAGACCAATCAGCAGGTTCATTCTGGCTTTTGTGAATTACTCTCAGCTGCCCGAAAATGCCCTGGCTTTTTAAAAGGAGGTTCCAGCGCGAGTGAAAGGGTTTTGTTTTTTTTTTTGCGTGCGCTCTCCGACTTCGAATGTCTGAGATGGCAAACGGCGGCGCGCCCGCTGAGCACACACATAAGTGTTTTCTCACCATATGGTTCGTGTTTACAGGTTTCGTCTAGCTCCTACTCCCCAGAAATGGAAAATTAATAACGTCGAGGAAACGCCAGCCTGTCACAGGGAGGGCTGAAAAAGGAAAGGGCGCAGAGAGGTCCCAGAAAGACCGGGTTTCCGCGCAGACCGGCCTGCGGAACGTGCGCGGGGTCTGCAGCCTCGCATCCCCTGGCGTCCTCGGCTCGCCGGCTGGTGGGGACGGGGAATCGGGCTGCCCAGGTCCACCCGGCCGTCCTCCCCAGCGGCCAGCAGATGGCTCTCAGGCTCCCTCGCCCCTTCTCCAGACGCAGGGCTTCGGCGGTTCGGGAGGGAGGCCGCGAGGAGCCCCCGGTGCCCGCCGCCGCAGCCTCGCGCTGCCCGGCTCTGCGGCCAGCGCCGGGGAACGCGCCGCCGGGCTTGGGAGGCCGGCCTGGGACGCGTGCGGAGGCCGGGTCTCGCGAGGTGAGGAGGAAACGCTGGAGGAGGAGAAGGAGGAGGAGGCAAAGGAGGGAGGAGGAGCCGCGCCGGAGCTGCCCCCGCCCCGCTGGAGCCCGGCTGGAGCGCGAGGACACCCTGGCCCCCCGCCCCGCGCCGCTCTCCCCGCCTCTCCCCACGCCTTCCGCCTTCACCTAGGGCCGTAGGTGCGGCGCCGGGAGCGGGCGGGAGCTGCCAGCGGCCGGAGCCGGGAGCCGCGAGCCGGAGCCAGCCCCGCAGACGCCCGCGCACCCCGCTCCCAACCCCGCCGGGTCTCCGTTCCGCCGCCGGGAACTGCAAGGAGGCGTCATGTAGCAGCAGCCGCAAACCCACCTCGGATTTGCAACTCTTTTTTTTTTTTTTCCCCCCTTTGGTGTGGCGGGGGACGCGGCCAAATTCTATCTCCGTCCCCCCAACCCCCTTCACACCTTCTCGCGTTTGCGAGCTGCATCTGCCTCTAGGAAATTGAGGGACTCGGGGGAGGGTGGGGGCCGTAAATCAGAGTTGGACCTGCAACATTCCCCGCACCTAGAGGGCCATGGCCGAGGAGAGCTCCGAGGTGCCCGGGGAGTTGATAGGTAAGAGTTGCGCGGTGGTTGATTTTCTTTCCGCCTCTGCGGCCCCCTCGCCTCCACCTCCCATCCCACCTCTCCCCTCCCGCATGTCCCCGCGCCCCTGGGGTCGGAGGGGTGTCGGGCAGGGTCGCTGGGGGGCGCCGGGAAGTTTGCTCCCGTCTGACCGCAAGAAAAGCTGTGTCCTGAGGGCCGGCTTGGGAGGAATCGGGAGCCCGGGGAGCGCTCGCCGCGGCTTTGCTGGCGGCCCCCAGCGCCTCCTCCCGCGGTGACTCGGGGTCCAGGTTGGCGGAAGAAGGGGGCGGGCTGCCTGGGTCTGGGGGGTCCTGCAAGCGAGGAGAATCCTCTACAGCGGCCGGTCCCGCGTCCCCAACTCGGGATGTCCCGGAAAGCGACACGAACGGCCGGCGAGCGCACAGTAGGTCGCCTCCGGCACGTGCCAGGAACTCCACATCCCACCCCCAACCCCGGTCCCCAGAAAACTCTCGGCCAGAGGTGCCCTTGTGACGTAGGGCTTGGGGGAGGGGGCACTGGTCGGGTATAATGACTGAGCCTGGCAAGGCGTGGTTTCGCATCGCGAACCGGGAGCGAAAGGGTTACAGGACTGACGCAAACTTGCGCCAGGAAACTGAGGGTTAATGATAGAAGCCTTACTTCGGTAATGATTAACCTGCCAATTCTCCCCATCCCGGATCTCTTAGGAAACCTGTATGTGGTACCCTGTGCAAGGTGACCCATTGTTTGGGTCCCTTGAGGGTTTTGGGGGGGGCGGGGAATGTGTGTGTGTGAATATTTTGTCCTGGGGTTTAAATTATGTGGAGGGTTAACATGGCAGGACTTAAAATGAGGTTTGGGGGAAAGAGTGTTCTGAAAACCAAGCGCTTAAGCTTGTGTGTGCCTGCGTGTGTTTGTGTGTGTGTAGCATGTTGTTCTGTAACAAGGTGTGTGTTGCTGTGTGCGTGTGTGTTTTGAGCCCCAGTGACCCGTTTCCTTACTGTATCACCCTTGGCACACTACACAGCCTACAGCTCAGAAAGATGGTGGTTAATGGGTGCTGACAAGAGTTCTAACCGCTCATGCATCTGCATTTGAGGAATCTGCCCCTCTCTTTCACCACTTAGAGGTAATACTTTGGAGGAGTTAGTGTGTGTTTCTTCCATTAGCGACTGTTAACTCAAGCAGGTGAAATTTGATGTAAAGAAGCTAGGCTAATATGGAAGATGGAAGCTTCTGGTTTTGTTGAATTAAAAAAAAAAAAAGCCAAACTCTTGACTATATTTAGGGTATAAAGGCCTTTCCTCCTCCCCCTCCTCAGTCCTGTAGAGTCCACTGGGAAGGAATGGTCCATCCAGTTCTGGGAGCAGGAGATCTTGGCAAAACCCTACTCAGAAGAGGAAACACATGCCCAGAACCTCTGAAGATGCCTCCAGAGGTCCTGAGAAAGAGAATTTAGGGGAGGGTTTGCATCGCTGGCCAGGCGATAAGGATAACTAAAGCAGGTGGCAGATACTTTTTTTATTTTATTTTATTTATTTATTTTTTTTTTCAGATACTTTTTTTAAATTGGGTATCCTTGAGCCTGGTGATGAAAAGTTTAGGTAACTAAACTTTGTTATTGCTGTTTAGTCACGAAGTCACGTCTGACTTTTTGCGGCCCCATGGACTATAGCCCTCCAGGCTCCTCTGTCCATGGGATCTTCTAAGCAAGAATACTGGAGTCGGTTACCATTTCCTTCTCCAGGGGATCTTCTCGACCCAGATATTGAGCTCCGGTCTCCTACATTACAGGTGGATTCTTTACCTCTGAGTCACCAGGGAAGCTGCAGTTAAACTTTAGGTTTAGGTAATTAGACACGAGATAAAGAGTGATGAAGGATAGGATGGTTTTCTATTGATGGTCCTCAAAATGAATTCTTTGTATATTTTAAAAGCTGAATTTAACCCTTATCTAGAGATGGAGTTTTTGTGTTTATCGAGCTGTGCCCATCTTACATGTCTCTCAAACAAGGGACACAGGTTTTTGTGATAGGCCCAATATTCTTCTGGGTTTTCAAGTGGTCTGATTAGCCTGGGTGAGGGGAAATTCCTGTGTCTGCTTTAGTCTCTTATTTCAGTGCTCACAGGGGTTCTCTTCTCATCAATTCAAAATGGCAACCTTGTGAAAACCTCAATATATTTCCTTAAGCTAATCCCCCCAAACATTTAAAAAATGTCTATCTTTCTGATTATTAAAGTAATGCAGGCTTTTTATTTAAAAGATTCAGAGAAGAATGAGAATATGTCACTCATGTTACCACTCCAAGATAGCTATTTCTGACCTATGACTATATAACTTTTCCTGTCTTTTTCTTTGCGTATATTTTAAGTCAATTTCACTTGCTCGTTTCCCACAGTCCTTCTGTAGGGGAGAGACGAGTAGCCTGTACCCGTTTTGAGTGCTGATAAGATAGGAGCTGCCTACAGAAGTCCCCAGGCAGTGAGGTCCTCCACTTGTTCCCTCCCCCTTCCAACATTCTACCTCATTGCTCTTCCCTGGACAAACTGTACTTTCTCATGTTCTCATGCTCTTCTCTCTGCTGGCAATGTCCCGTCCTCCCCTCCTTCACTCTTCTTATCTGAGTGGCTCTTAAACTCATTGTGGTGGGTTTCTAATAAGAATATTTTGATCATCCCTTAATAATACATGAATATACTTGTTGAGTTGCATGCATATTTCATTGAGTATGTGTAATCTAGAACATAACACTGAAACACAGTGTAAATAAAAGTAAAAATGCTACTGTTTTCTTCCTGCACCCCAGTGGGTTGTGTTGTACACTGCTTTGGAAACCGGTGGTCTGTTTCCTACTTCTTCAAGATTCAGGGCAGGGGTCCCCTACTCCCTGAAACCTTTGTGTGTCGTCTTGTCCACGATCTCATGGTAGTGGGTGCACATTCGTCTAGTGACATTGATCCCTGCCCTCCACTAGATTGTAAGCACCTGTGGAAGGCAGGGGTCATCTCTAGTCCAGCACCGAATAGAGTAGTTGGCCCACTAGGTATGTTTGTTGAATGTATGAATAAATCAAAATCATTACAATAGACAGCTCAGAGTGATAGGGTTATAAAGAAATTTGCTGTGCTTTGTAGAATCTAACCAGGAGGAGAAAAGGGAAAGTGTGTGCTGAGAAGTTAAGCTGGAAAAACGTGAAAGGCCTTTTGTGGTGTGCTGGAAGGTTTGGATTCATCCAAAAATGACTGTGAGTCATAGTCACTGCACAAGGGACAAGATTAAATCCGTGGCTTTGGAATGTCCACTTTGGTTCTGGGGGCTGATCGGTTAGACGTGTTGGGCTAGTCTCAGTGAGAGATGCTGAGGCCCTGAATACAGAGTGAAGAGCAGTGCTCAGGAACTGTTTCGGAGGTGGTCCTGGGAGAATAGGTGACTGACTCTCTGAGAACGGTGTGCGTGCTCAGTGGTGATCTTCCCGACCTAGGAATTGAACCCATGTCTCTTGTGTCTCCTGCATTGGCAGGCGGATTCTTTACCACTGCACCACCGGGGAAGCCCATGAGAGAACGGAGTTGGAGATAAAGAAGATTTCTAGCTTCATGAAGGGCCGGAAGAGGAGCAGGGAAAATCAAATCAAACTGACTTTGATTTGGGACCTGTTCAGTTTGGGGGTACTCAAGGAAGGTCCTGCTAGCATTCGGCTTTTCAAGCTGGGCGCTGCAGATAACCAGGCAAAAGAGAATTCTTGTGCTTATGGTCTACTCACGAATATAGTGCTCTATGCTACTACCTGACATGGCTCTTCTTTTTCTCCCTGGTGTGTGAGTATCCTCCTTGCCCAGCAAGGTTATGCCATGCCTTACTTGCGTAGACTGGTATTGTATCAGATGCTTTTATATTTGCCTCAGCATCTGAGCACACAGTCCACGGCCCAAAATAGGCGTTCATTAAATACTTGGTGATTGATTACTATCAAGCTTGTTAAAATAAGCAAAAAAGAAAAAAAATAAAAACAACCAAAAATGCTCCTTCAAATGTTCTATCCTCCCCGATGCTTTTCTCTTACTAATAAAAGAATCTAATGAAACTATTCCTTTCTTTCAGAAAGCATAAAGGATGTTCTTGGCAGAAAGATAAAGATTGCATTGAAGAAGAAAGTAAAGCTGGAAGTGAAGGGAGACAAAGTTGAAAATAGAGTGCTGGTAACTATTAACTTCTTTAAAGTTTGGAAGTGAAAATGTTTTGCCCTCTACTGTTGATTGCCTAACTTTCATGCAGTGCTCATGCTATATTTTATATTTTGTTCAAACGTTCTGATGCCCATTTTCTCCTAGGTGAGCTGGAATATTTGCCCACTGAAAGTTAAATTTTAGGGACTGAAGTTTTAAAATATATTGTCTTTCTTAAAGTTGTAAAAGTCACCCTCCTCTCAGTCATCTCCTAGAGACCATTTTCAGGTTGTTTGTTGAAAGTTGGATGTTACAGGGGGTTTGCTTTTTGCTTTTGCTGTGGCTGAGTATCTGATCCTGAGGACTTTGAAGGCGTTTTTAGAAAATTCATCTCAAGTCAGTTTAATTACTAAATTTTCTCAAATGTTATATCCATGTCCATGCAATATCTGCATCCGTTGGTTTGGGGAGCAGAGTGCCAGCTTGATCTTTGCCCTGGTTTCAATGCTTTCTTTGAGTCCTTCAGGGCTCTGATAAATGGTAATTGAGCAGATTTGCAACTGCTAAGGCCCATGGCACTTTGGATGAAATGTAGCTAAGATGAACCGTCAGCCAATATGCGAGTATCACTAGTCCAGTGTCTTAGGTATTTAGTATGTCTGCTGGTGCTGATGGAACTTGGGGGGCTCCCTTCAACTTGGGAGAGGAGTTGCTGGGGGGCTTGAGTGATCAGCCCTTGTCCAACACAGGATTGTTAGGGAGTTGTCAGCGCCTGAGTTATACCTTTAGAGAGGTGGAAAGTCTTCTGTGATGTTTTAATGGTTTCTGTGTTGAAATTGTGGCAAACCTTAAGCTTAGGTAAATAGCCCTTGTTTGTGTTTTTGTTAGAATATTCTGTTTACTCTTGTTTATCTTTCTATCATTAGAAATTGTCAAACATATGCAAAAGTAGAGAATAGTATATTGAACTTTGTATCCTTTTCATTCAGCTTCAACAGTTTTTAGTATTTCAAGAATATTGTTTTACCCTCCTCTCAGTTTTCCCCCCTTCCCACTTCTGGAGTATTTTAAAACCTCAAGCATGTGTCATTAAAAGAATATTTTTAATATTCTGTTTCTTCAGTTGAAGTTGCCACAGAATTTGAAATATCTTTCCCATAGCAGCTGTCTTAAGAATCTTTTAAAACATCTGACTGCCTTCCCCTGTAGATGGAAGGATTATGCTATTGATGGATGAGTTCTGTTTCTCTGTATACAAGTCAGGATGGCAGAGAAATTGAAGTGGAAAAACTTGATGGACTGACTTTTGCCCTGCAACAAAATGTGTTTACCCAGACTGTATAATTACGGTTATCAATAGCAGAAGTGATTGGTATCATCATTCTGCTTCAGTTTTGATAAAGAGTAAATTTCCTTAAGGTATGTTTTACTTAATATTGTTCAGCCAAAGGGTACAGGTATGTTTTGGCAGTGGTAGGGTAGAGAGAAGAAATTTTGTTCCTGCCACTTGTTGTTTTACATGTTTACTTCATAAGATGGGTTCACCTTTTTACAATTTAAATATCAAGTTGTGTTTCGTGCAACAGTCTAACATGATATGTGGTACTAGTTGGTATGGACACTATTCATCAGCATAAGAAACCCATGACCTGAGTAAAATTTGCAAAGACAAGTTTAAACATCAAAATAATGTTAGCACCCTTAAAAATTAGTTATGATTTGTACTTACTGTTAAGATTTTTTTTTGGGTGGGTGGAGTTCATCTTAACATTAGCTGGAGTTGATTAAGGTTGTAATCAAATTACAAATGTATTTGAATTTAAGCATTTATCTCCCCAAATCTGGAATCTAAGCAGTTTCTAGTAGCTTAGGGTAAACTTGTTTTAGCTATTCCTTACTTGCAGGGGCAAGAATTGTTCACTGAAGTATTCAAGGTTTGACAAGCTTCAGGTGTGAGCAAGATGGTCTACGAATTCACCTTAAGTTGTTGATTTTCTGAATTTAGAGAAATTCAGTTACTTAAAACATTGGGGGAATCCCCTTATAATTTGTATTTCTGACTTTCTCTTGGCTGTCAGTTCAATAAAATAGGGCCTACATGAATTGGCTTGACTCAGCATTTCTTGATTTTTATTTCTCATTTCTTTTCCCAGTGCCCGCCTACTCTTCGTGTCCTTCCTTCTTGTAAAGCTGAGAGTGACTTGGTTCCTTGTTTTTACATTTAGAGACTTTATGCTGTTTCCAGCTTATTTTTCATAGAGAGTTTATTTTCATCCTCCTCCTTCTCATGGTCATGATAGCTGACATTTGTACAACATGCTCTGTTGAACACTTAGTTATGCATTGCCTTATTTGCTTCCACAGTAGCCCTCTGAGGTGGGCCCTACTTACATGTGCATTTGCAGAAACTGAGATTTGGAAAAGCTAAAGGAACTCGTTTCAGGTCATCCTGCTAATGAATGACAGAGTCAGGAGTTGAACCCAGGTCTGTCTTATCCATTTCACCATTATACTAAGAAACCAAAACAAACAGTCCTTCAGCTTGTTGTTTGGTGGTTGCAAACTTTCACAAAGATTTGGACTTTAGAAGGATTAGAGCTCCCTGTGTGGATTTGGTTGGTTGATACATTATTCATTGTTTGGTTCCATACTTGCTGAGCATGAGCCAGACACATGGTATGTACAAGATTGACGTCGACTCTGACTTCATGGGATTCAGAGCTCAGAGTCTAGTTGGGGAGGTAAACATCTCAACAGGCAATACTCTGAGATGTGCTATGAGCAGGATGTCTGAAAGCACATGGAAGGAACCCCTGACCCAGGCCTGAGGGTCATGGAAGACTTCCAGAAGGAAGGCAAACGTAAGCTACCACCCAATGGATGAACAAGAGTTACTAAGCGGAGAGAGTGGAGACAGGTTCTAGACTAAGAAAACAGAACATGCCTGGAAGCCAGAGAGCTTAGTGTGTTAGAGACATATTAAGTACAGTGGGAGCGAGAGTTACGGGGTGGAAAATGGCCAAGCCTAAAGCAAATTCTTTTTCTTGAAGTTGGGATTAAGTGAAAATTCACTTCAGTTCAGTTCAGTTACTCAGTCGTGTCCAACTCTCTGCGACCCCATGAACTGCAGCACACCAGGCCTCCCTGTCCATCACCAACTCCCAGAGTCTACCCAAACCCATGTCCATCGAGTCGGTGATGCCATCCAACCACTGGTATTGTTTAAATATGTCTCTTCCTACCACCTGTTTCTAATGACCACCATGTGAACGTTATCCTTCTCTCCCTTGGGAGGCCATTGGGTCCAGCGGTTAAGGCCTTGGACCTTGAGTCACGCCTGGGTCACAGGTAGCCCAGCCACTTTATAACATTGTTCAGCCTCAGTTCCTTTCTCTGATGAAACAGGCCTTATAAAAGTATCTATTTGTAAATAGTTTCTTTTATTCTATTTTTAAATTTAAATATTACTTTTTTTTTTTTAACAATGTGTGTTAGGTGAGAAGTTGCCATGTAGCACAGGGAGCCCAGTCTGGTGCTCTGTAAATGGTTTCTTTGTAGATTAACTGGGATGGGTTTTAACACTGCTCCTTGCCGCGCCTAGTACATGATCAACAAAGGTGAAAGCAGAAGGAATCAAAGGGTTCTGCATTCTGTGTTCCCAGTGGCACAGATGATTTCAGTGCCCAATTGTTTGTGTTACCTTTAAAGCAAGATGGAAGGCAACTGATGAAACCTGAAATTCTAAAGGTGTGTGCTGGTCCAATGAAATCAGAAATGGTAAGGATATTCAGGGGGAGAGTGTCTTATGGTCAAACAAGTTTGGCAATCAAACATTTAAACAAAGATCAACCAGTGTCTTTACTGGATGACTTTGACTCAGAGACTTTGGCTCTCATGTGCATAGTAGATTTCTTCAAATGAGATGAAATATATTGTCATTCTCAAACTTACATGGCCAGAAACCCTACTGACCATATTTGGGAAACTGGGATGGAACAATTAAAGTGAACATGGAACAGACTCTCTGTCATTTGGAGTGGCCTCCTAGGGGAGAGTTCTTTGGCCTGTACTTTAATGAAGGGCTGGGCAGGTCTGCTGCAGGCCACACACTGGCACTGCGTCATCTGTTTCTGTGATACTTTCCTGTCTTGTCTTTCGAGGATGTTATTAGGAAGTGATTCTGTGTTAGATGGTCAGCCTTTTCCTCCCATCTGCTAATTGAATCTCCACCCAATTTTTCTAGTACCTGGATTTGTAAAAGTGGAATTGCATTTTTACACATTAAACTTTGCAGTTTTAGGCAACTGTAGATTTGCATGCAGTTATAGGAAGTAAGGGAGAGAGATCCTCTGTATCCATTATCCAGTCTCCTCTGTCTTGCAGAATTCTGGGACATGACCACGGGTTGCTGACAGTGATACAGGAAAATTCAGAACATTTCCATCACCATAGAGATCCCGCGTGTTGCCTCTCAGGTCCACAACTACAGACTCGCCACTGCTCTGCCTGCTGCTAGCCAGAATCTGTCTTCTGTCTCCATAAACTTGTCACTTCAAAAGTGTTCCATAAGCATAATCACACACTATATGTGTCTTTTGGGGACTGGCTCTTTTTGCTTCTACTTAATTGCCTGGACATTGACCCAAGTTGTGTGTGTCCACTGCACCTTTTCAGCTCTTGTTTCTGAGAAGAGTCTGTGGTAGGGACGTACCACGGCTTGTTTCCCCACTGACGGAGTTGTAGGCTATTTCCGGTTTGGGGCTGTTAGGAATAAAACTGGTATAAACATTTGTTTACAGATTTTGGTGTGAAAATAAGTCTCCGTTTCTCTCTTTGAAATGCCAGAGAGTGTAATTGTGGATTTGTATAGCAATTGCCTGTCTCCTTTTAGAAGAAGCTGTCATTTTTCGTTTTCCAGCACGGTTACATCATTGTGTAGTCCTGTCGGCAGTGGATGTATGATCTAGCATTTGGTATTGTCGGGGAAGCAAGGTCTCTCACACCCTTGCCCCACCCTCTTTCTGCTGTTGCTCACCTGGGGGACAGCAGTGTGCGCCTCTCTCTAGAACCGTGCCTCTGAAGCATGTGGAACGTCCATTCCTGGTCTCAGCTGTGTTTTTTCCTGTTTCACTTTGGGATTTGGGTTCAATCATCTTTGCCAGTCCCTTTTTCTACCACGTCCCTCTTAAGTGGGGACAGAAGCAGGACTTCCTTTCTTAGTAGACTGAGCAGGTTGAGGAAATGACGGGAAACTAACCGTGTTGTTTGTTCACCTGTTCCCTTGAAAACACTCCATTGGCTGTTCACTTATTTAGTCTTGAAAAGTTAACCTGGAATCTCTGTAACGTATTTTCTCTTGTTTGGCTATTTATTTACAACTTTTGAGCCTCTTAGGCTTGACTGGAATACTGTAAGTTAACTTTTAAAATGAGGAAAAGTAAAAGGACATTATTTGGGATATCGTTAAAGTATCTTGATGGCTGTGGTGTCTTTCATTAAAACATAAGCTCCACTCACTCCTGCTTATTTTAAAAAATTAAAAAAAAAAAAAAAGAATAAAGCTCACCTAAGAGTTTTGTTAGCATCTGGCCCATCTAATGAATTAATGAAAACTTCAGTCTCTGATATGGAAAGCATTGCTCTTCTACAAGAGGCCATACTCACTTTGCATGGCTAGTCTGTTTAACATTTTCCTAATTCCCCCATCTCCTAACACCTAACTTGATTCAGCAGCATGACCCATGGTGTAGTCACTTCTCAGACAAATATTCACACTGGAATTTTTGTTTTGTAGCCACTTTCAGGTGATACTAACCTTTCCAGACTTAAAAAAAAAAAAAACAAAAAAAACCCAGTTGTACCGTTTAAAAGCACATATTTTTTCATGGAGCCAATAAAATAATGCTATTTTAGGAGTTTGTTTTGCAAGTTTATCGTTTAAAATCCAGATAAATCCAAATAAACTAACAAAATCCAAATAAATCCAAAATAAATGCATTCAGTGATTTCCATGAGGCTGTTTGTTTTTTAATTTTTCCTGAGGCTGTTTTGATGAACATATCTCAGAAATAGAGGGGAGATTAAATTATGTTTTGGCTGCTTAGAATAGAAAGTGTCCCTATTTACCTGTTAAGTAGTACAAATATCACAGTTTTTATAATAGCTAACTTTTGCAATCTCAGGATGCTTTCCAAATAGAGATGGGGGTGCTTTATCCTGAAAATTTGGAAGTTGTAATCACTCAGTTGTGTCTGACTATTTGCGACCCCATGGACTGTAACCCGCCGGGCCCTTCTGTCTGGAATTCTGCAGGCAGGAATACTGGAGTGGGTTGCCATGCCCTCCTGCAGGATATCTTCCCGACCCAGGGATCGAACTTTTGTCTCTTGTCTCCTGCATTGGCAGATGGGTTCTTTACCTAGTGCCACATTTATCCTGAGCGCTGCACAAAAGTGGAATATCCTGACAGCAAACTTTACCTCATGGTTGATCGCTAATAAGTTAAATGTGGTATAGCATCAAATCACGTGTTTGTGTTTTTCTCCTAGCAGCTGTAAGAATGAAATTCATGTCAGATGTTTGTAGATTGCAGCGGCTCCTGAAGAAATGCTGTTGGAAAATCATTGTTCTTGGCCCCCGGGTTTACTTCCCTCTGCAGGAGGCTCTTATACCAGTTGTTGGGTAATTTGAACAGTTCTCTTTGTGGAACTGTTAGGAGTCTCAGCTTTTAAGGATCACTTACAATTCAGTGCACAGGTAATTTTCAAAGCACCTGGGTGAAGTTACATGCCTCTAGAAAATGGAGCTTTAGAAAATGGCAACAGCATTGCAATGATCTTCAGGAGTGGGTATCAGAGAGTGCACATGGTTGCCAAAGGTCCTGGCAAAACTTCTGGGAAACTCAAAATCAGAGAATCCGTATTTGAGTGGTTTGGAATTTACCTGGAGTCAGAGCTGGGGCTCCCGCTGATCTCTGGGCAGGGGGTTGGAGGCAGGCTCTGGCTCTGGGCATGTGTTTCCAGGAGGTAGTTCTGGCCAACTTGAACTTGTTACCTGAGCTGCGTTTACTTTCTACTTTTCTCATCTGCGTCTGCCCCAGTTTCTTTTGTAGTTGAGTTAGATGAGTCAAATGACCTTGGGCAAGAAGCTGTTGAACATACCTCAGCCTGGTGTAACTTTTCATTGTTCTACTTTCTTCCAGCCTCTGGGATTTAGACACCCTGGGAAAGGGCATTTAGGTCCACCCTGCCGGAGGGGAGAGGGGAGGGAGGAGAGGTGGTATTGGAGTCTTTTTCTTTTTTTTTTTTTTTTTTTTGGTATTGGAGTCTTGTGAAGGGGGGCACTGTGGACAAGGAGGAGCCGGGAAATCTAACCAGCATATGCAGCAAATTGGGAGAACTCCTTTTTTTCTGGTTGTGAAACAGAAAACAGAACAGGCTTTAGTGAAAGGTTACTGTAGCACCTTTATGTTTCATTTCATCAGAAACACTGTTAATATCTGTTGTTAAATGGAAAATGCAACTAAAATCTGAAGGATAGAACTTCTTTCTTTTCTGGTCACCCTCCCCTTTGATAAAAAGCTTGCTGTGTTTTAATAGAATACAAGAATTTGGATTGGGATATACGGGGCCTATTGTTGTCTGAATCTTTGTTCCTGTGCCCCAGTAGACACACACACACACACACACTCTCTCTCTCTCACTCACTCAAAATATCACTTTCCTCAACTCTTTAAGAAAAGAGGGGTAAAAGAGGAAAGAAGGATGCCTGGGGAGGTGTGTGTGTGTGTGAATGAAAGTGTTCACTTTGACTACTGTTCCTTTCCCTCACCTTGATTTTGGGAGAGCATTTTTCTTTTCTGAAAACATTATCTTTAGCTGCACGTTGGCCAGCAGCTCTCTTAGTCTCCTTAGACTTGCTAAGTGCTCAGCAAGTGCTGTTAGAGGTAGAAGCGGGGACATACAAATGCCTTGAACTGTACTGAATGACTGAAGGCGGGAGGAGAAGGGGGCGACAGAGGATGAGATAGTTGGATGGCATCATCGACTCAGTGGAAATGAGTTTGAGTAAACTCCGGGAGTTGGTGATAGACAGGGAAGCCTGGTGTACTGCAGTCCATGGGGTCGTAAAGAGTCGGACACGACTGAGCAACTGAACTATACTGTGAGAATCTCCAGTCTGTGGCAAGGGTTTGATATGACTGTGCCAAGTCCCCACTAAGGAGGCAGATGTGTGTCAATTCCTACTGATCCTGGGCTTTAGGGGCACAGGAGACAATCTGGTATGGACAGACTGGCTTAAGCTGACCCTGGGAAGTTTGTTCAAACCTGGCCCCAGAGGATCTTGAGGCTAGAGGACTCTTGGTAGCCATCTAACCAAGCACCCTGGCCTATGAGAAGTTGCCTGTGGAGCATCTCTGATGGCTGGGTATCCACTTTTTGCTTCATTATCTTGTGATGGGAAAAGCAAGAGTCTCAGAAGGCTCTTTCTTAATTTGGGCTGGAATCTGCTTCTCAATAACTTCTCTGAATTCATTCTAGTGTAGTCTACTGGAAAATCACAGGACAGTTTTGCTCCCTCCTACATGAGTGTGGGTCAGAAATTTGAAGACAGAGACCATGTTTTTCCTTGGTGTTTTAGTCCTCAAGTGAAATACTCTCACTTTCTGCAACTCTTAATCCTTGGAGAATGTTGTTTTCAGATGTTTCACTGTTCAGATCGCCTTGGTCTAGACCCATCCTACTTTATCAGTGAGTCTTTTAAACTCTAGGTGTTTGTGGATCACAAATGTTGGGCATACACTGTCAAACTGAATTAAACAACCTTTCTCAGAGTCTTCGATGGCCTTTTGTGGATTGTGCCTCTTGAAGGGGGGCATGTGGTGTGTGGCATCAAGAATCTGTTCTCCAAAAAAAAAAAAAAAAAAAAGAATCTGTTCTCCAGACCCTGTAGGAAACATTGATCTGGGTGCAGCTGACCAAGTGAAGGATACCAGCGGCACATTGCTTTGGTCAAATAAAAGTTTTCTTCTTGTTGTTTTTAAAATTTTGAAAGTATCTATGCTATTTGCTTTACTAACAAGTTATAAAATAGGAAAGGAAAACTGAAGCATCACTGTTGCTACTGCTACTGCTAAGTCACTTCAGTTGTGTCCGACTCTGTGTGACCCCACAGACGGCAGCCCACCAGGCTCCCCCATCCCTGGGATTCTCCAGGCAAGAACACTGGAGTGGGTTGCCATTTCCTTCTCCAATGCATGAAAGTGAAAAGTGAAAGTGAAGTCGCTCAGTTGTGTCCAACTCTTAGCAACCCCATGGACCGTAGCCTACCAGGCTCCTCTGTCCATGGGATTCTCCAGGCAAGAGTACTGGAGTGGGGTGCCATTGCCTTCTCCGGAAGCATCACTAGTCCTATCAATTTACATGTAATCATTGGAAAAAAAATCAGTATTTTCCACATTTTTCTATGTAATATACATCAATTATATGATCTATTTTAAAAATGGAATCATAAATCCTATTTTGTAATGTACTTTAAAATTTTACTTTTTGTGGTCAAAACTTTCCATGACAATAATACATACATATTTATGTTTTAAATTTCTGCCTGGCCCTCCATTAGCCCATAGTTAGCTAACAGTAATTATGAGCTAGTTAGGTTGCTTCCAGTATTTTGCCTTATAAATGTGCATATCCTCACATTTATTTTTCTTGGATAAATTCCTGGCAGTGGAATTGCTGGCTGACAGACTTTTTAAAGGATGTATTTTTCACCTGATTGCTATTCAGGAAGTCTCAATAGAGAATAATTCCCCCACCTCATTAGTTTTATTGTCTTTAGAAAGGTTTGCTTAGCAGAGTGGCTAGTTCTCCTTTTTTAAGGTTCTTATATTTCTTAGGCGAGGGCTTCTGAGGCAGACTTCTTCCTTGCAGTTTAGGGCCCCTTCAGGTCTGCCTGATGTTTTGTCTCCTGCTATAATATGTTTGCGGGCATGGAGTCCCTGTGGCTCTGGTATTTGCTGGTGGCGGCACATGGGGTTCTGGAGTCCCAGGTCTTGGTGGACCCTGACTTGGCTTCTGCCGAGTCAGCCACAACTTTTTCTTGGCTGAACCCCAGCTCAGTGTGAGACTGTGTTACACAATTTAGATCCTTGATCTTTGTCCTGGTTTTAAGAGTTTCTTACCTTGAGTCCTCAAGGGCTCTGATTAATGGTAGTTGAGCAGGTTTGCAACTAATAAGGCTCGGGCACTTTCATTGGATGCAATCAATATAGCCAAGAAGAACCCTAAGCCAATATGCAGGTAAGCCAATAAGTCCGGTGTCTTAGAAGGTATTTTAGTATCATAAGAAAAGCAGACATGGCTTTTTCTCTGGGACAGTTCTGAAAGCAGTTGACTTTCCCTCTGTAGCTAATAGTTCAGTTCAGTTGCTTAGTCATGTCCGATTCTTTGTGACCCCATGGACTACAGCACGCTAGGCCTCCCTGTCCATTGCCAACTCCTGGAGTTTACTCAAACTTATGTCTGTTGAGTCGGCAATACCATTCAGCCATCTCATCCTCTGTTGTCCCCTTCTCCTCTTGCCTTCAATCTTTCCCAGCATCAGGGTCTTTTCAAAAGAGTCAGTTGTTCGCATCAGGTAGCCAGAGTACTGGAGTTTCAGCTTCAGCATCAGTCCTTCCAACATCCATCTCTTAAGTGGCATGATCCTTCCCCACCCTATCCCCAGCACCTGTAGAGTAGTTCTTGCTTCTCTTCTAATTCCTCACCCTCTCTGTGTCTCCCCACCCCTGAGGAGGCATGCCCAGGTCACCAGGACCTGTGGGCTCTCCTTCAATGAGCAGCTCCTCCTGGAGCCCCATCTTCCCAGGTGAGTCCCTCCAGCGTTCAGCATTCAGCTTGCATTTCTTTCGTTTCAGTGCTGCCCTTGGGTGCCGTGTTGCCTGTGGATGTCTTTCCTTCCAAGATGGGCAGGCGGGATGAGGGTCCTCAGGGACCTCCTTATTTGCTTCTCAGAAAACAAACACATAGGACCCCTTCCATTTTCAGAGTTACATGTTCCATCCCAGTGTGAAACAGACAAGGGTAAAACAAAACAAAATCAGAGTTCTGGAAGTTCATAAGAGTTAATAATGTTAGTAAAGTTTTGCACAGTCTCTTTTAAGACCACTACTCTGCAGTTTGATTCCTGACTTCTGGTCCTAAGGGGCCCAGCAACACTCCTGTGGAGTCTGAGCTACAGTATGGCTAGTGAGGTCCAGGCTGGTTGGTTAGGTGTTACCAGGGGGCATTTTCTGTTTCCTGAATTCATCTGTCTGAAATCAGTTCTTCCTAGCAACCAAAAGAAGATGATTGGATCATCCCTCATAGGCATGAGAATGAAATGAAGACCTGGAGAGAAGCATCTGTAGTTTGTGGACAAATCAGTTTGGTACTTGGAAGACCTCAGCTCTTTGTCTTTTAAGTTGCCACCAGCCAGTTTCTGCTCTTTGCCTGTGTCCTTGGAGAAGCAAAAATGTTGCGGTCTGGGGAAACTTTTTGTACAATTTAGTTCACTGAATCACAGGTACTGCTTGTGCTGATGGAAATCAAAACCAGCCGGCAGAGAAGGCAGAGAAAGGCTGTAGTTCATTTGGCACTCAGCTTGTTTGTGTGACTGTTTCCATTTAAATCTCCTGGGCATCCTGCTCCTTATCGGAACTTCTATCCCCTCAAAATTCGTCATTGCTGAATAAACTGTGAAGTTCTGGGAGCTGTTGCCTTTTCAACAGTTTGCCTCTCTAGAAAAAACTCTTGAAGTTCAAATAGCCCTTAACCCTCCATTGTTTTATACTCCTCCAAGTGGTCTTTGTGAGGAACATGGTGGGTTGTCTTGGTTCAATATTTAATATCTCTCTTTCTTCACAAGTACTGGATGCAAGAAGTCGGTCCAGTCCTTCCCTGTCCTGTGTTGCTAGTTAACAAAGCACTTGGAGCAAAGGGGAGGCTATTAGCACTTTGTCACTTGGGGTTTAAGGGTCCTCCCACTTGTGAGCCCTCGATGCAGAGTTAAGTCTCTGCATCTGTCTTGATGCTGACAGCGTGCGGGTTGTTGGTGGAGCTGAACAAGGGTTGTCAGCGATGCTGTGTGTTCAGGGAGCCTTCCTGCCGTGTCCCTTTTGGCTGGCTCTTGTTCTCCGGGAATAGCCGGTTTCTCTATCCACCAGAGAAGGGCTCCTTATCTTCATATTCTGGAGAGCTTGTGGAGTAGTTAACCTGAAATTCAGGGATGGCTTTTTTTTCTTTTCTTTTTAAATGTCTTTGCAGACACTTTATACTTCCCACTCTGTTAGCAACTTCCTCTGTGTTAGGGCATCAGTCTGCCTGGGTTAGAATCCTAAAACTACTGTCTCTACTGTCTAATGATGGGTAAGCCATTTAACTGAAGTCTGTGCTTCACTTTTCCCATCCATAGAATGGGTGTAATAATAGAACCTACCTTGAGACTTGTTTTTCAAATTAAGTAAGACATTCCATATATAATATTTTAAATAGTGACTAGCATAAAGCAAGTCCTCCAGAAGGCTTAGCTCTGGTTACTATTGTGAGGGCTGCTACAGTGCACCATGCTGATCTGAGAACCTGGTTATATATCCACAGTCATAGATAACTTGGGTATATTTTATATAAATTTCCCCAAGGAAGTACTTCTACTTTGCCTCTTTTCCTGGCTTTGTGCAAGATAGCTATTTTGATGTTTCTTCTGCTCAGGGCTCTTTAAACCCATATCAGCTATCTCCACAAATAGGTTTAGGATTTTTTTTCACTCTGCTGCTCTTAAAGAGGGTACATGGATTTTGAAAGAAAAACTTTCAGAAAGGATTTAGGTGTGTGCATTGTTGAGATATATGTCTCTGAAGACAGGACTGTACATTTCCTGTGGATACCATTTTGGCCTCCTTTTCCCTGTGGATCTGAATGTGTTCAGAAGTATACTCAAATCTTTCTTTCACTTCCAAGTTAGATCTCAAAAGAGCCCAAAGGTCAGTCGTTGCCCCCCCGCCCCCTGTTCATCCCTGGGGGGCTGCTGTGGGCCCTGCCACCTGTTCTTGGTGCCTCACTCAGATTCCTTCCTCTGGGGTTTTGGTTCTGATGGCTTTTGTTGGATGTGAGGGGCTTTATTGGGATTCATGGGCTTCTGTAGCTCTGCTTTTCCACACTTCTGGACTCCTGGGCGTGCTGGAGACTCAGTCCTCCAGGCCATGCTGGATTCTCACTTTCTGAATAACCTTTAGATCAGGGTTTCTCAGCCTCAGCACTGTTATTGACATTTGGGACCCGATAATTCTTTGTTGTTGGGGGCTCCCTTTGTGTTCCAGGGTGTTTACCAGTGTCCCTGCCTTTACCCACTGGATACCAGCAGCTCCCCTCCCCTCCCGGTTATGCCAGTTACAAATATCTCCAGACATTTCTCAGGTGTTCTCTGGGTGGCAGAAATGCCCTCAGCTGAGAACCACTGGTTTAGATCAGCCGGTCTCCACATGGCAGAGGGCAAATGCATACCTTATCATACTTAGCTTATAAAGTTATATCGAGGTCTGAAAATTCACAGTTCTATAGTACAGCTCTGGCTAATCTACTTAAAAATCCATACGCGAATGGATTTAAAATATTTTTAAAGTATTTATTTAAAAGACTTATTTTTAGGTATTTATTTTTGAAGTATTTAGATATTTACTCTGTATCTATATATACAACAGGAAGAACAGATGGCACCAAACAGAAATTTGCCTTCAGGTATCTAATCTTAAAACCATGGGTTTGACCAGTGGTTCTCAGTGTGGTCCTGAGAATGGCAGCTTTAGCATCCCCTGGGAGCTTTTTAGAAATGCAGATTCATTAGGTCCCATTTGTTTATTTTTGCTTTTATTTCCAATATTCTGGGAGGTGGGTCATAGAGGATCCTGCTGTGATTTATGTGTTTTGCCTATGTTCTCCTCTAGGAGTTTTATAGTTTCTGGTCTTACATTTAGATCTTTAATCCATTTTGAGTTTATTTTTGTGTATGGTGTTAGAAAGTGTTCTAGTTTCATTCTTTTACAAGTGGTTGACCAGTTTTCCCAGCACCACTTGTTAAAGAGGTTGTCTTTTTTCCATTGTATATCCTTGCCTCCTTTGTCGAAGATAAGGTGTCCATAGGTTCGTGGATTTATTATCTATAGTGAAACAGATCACCAGCCCAGGTGGGATGCATGAGACAAGTGCTCGGGCCTGGTGCACTGGGAAGACCCAGAGGAATCGGGTGGAGAGGGAGGTGGGAGGGGGGATCGGGATGGGGAATACATGTAACTCCATGGCTGATTCATGTCAATGTATGACAAAACCCACTGCAATGTTGTGAAGTAATTAGCCTCCAACTAATAAAAATAAATGAAAAAAAAAAAAGAAAGAAAGGCAGATTCATGGGTGTCCCATCTAGAGCCACTGACTCAGACTCTGGGAGCGGGCCCAGCAGTCTGCTGTAACAAACCTTTCAGGTGATTGTGATGCATACTGAAATCTAAGCAACACTGAGATGTTACTGAGATGTCTCAAGTAAGCTCCAACTAAGATAACTGTAGACTATGCCCTACTGAGAAATAATCATACTCCACCATATACACAACTTTGAAATCATTGTAGGAGAATGTCTTTTACTAGGCAGGTCATGCTAGATCCCTGTTGGTCATATTGGTGCCCTCCAAGAGCTTGTCACATCCCCAGCTGCCTTTCCAGGGTTTCTTTTCCTCAGCGTCCCTGAACCAGGGGTGGCTGTTGATTGCCAAGGCAATCCTCTGAAGGTCAACCAACAGTCTATATCTCTCAGCTCCGCCCAAGAGGACTGATCTGTAATGGACAGAGATTCTTCCTCTTGGGAGTCTGAGACGTGGAGAGAAGCAAAAACAGAAGAAAGCAGAAGGCACGAGGCAGAGAAAAAACCCTGTAGAAGTAGAAGCCATGGAGTGTTAAGAGGCTGTCAATAAACCAGTCATGGCAAGAATAGTAGGAGCAGGAAGAGGCTGACAGAGCCCTGGATGGCTGCTTTCGAAGGGCGATTCCAAAAGTTGAGTAGAGGGAATCAAACTATTGATCATATCTTGGAAGAGTATTTTTCAGTTTTCTGTGAGATCCAACTGGGCAGCTATGGTTGGGGTTTCCAGTCTTGCTGGCTTCTCTATGTATCCTCATGGTAGATCATCATTTGCTGTGGCAGCTTTAATGTACATCTATTCTTTGCCACCTGGATGAGCCCAGCAAATCCATACTTGGATTAGAAGACTGGGGTGGGGAGTGGGGGGGGTGGTCTCTGCAGACTGGCTTCATGGCCTGCTGCTTCTTTGCAGCAGGGATTCAGCCTGGCTGTGCCTCAGAAGCACCCAGGTGGCCCCCACCTCTTTTAAAACACTCTCCCTTTGGGATCCCAGTAGGATCCCAGTTGAGGTTAACCTTCCAGGAAAGAATGAGTGATGGAAGCTGTCTGGTTCAGCATGTTATCTGGACTTGCCCCAAAGAAACCTGCCTGGGGAATATTTTAGGAAACCTCAGGCCTGGTTTTCACTTCCTTAGGGTGGACCACAGATGCCAGCTCCCCATAGTCATTCCAAGGATCTATTGCTTTGACTCCAACAATGTTTCCTCTTAGCATTTCCTGTGAAGGTATCTCAGCACCATCTCTTTTGAGGGATATGCCAAGATTTAGACCGTTAAACACACACACACACACACAATGGAAATTCAGGCAGTAGAAGGCTGAAATGAACCTTGTGAATAATTTTCTAAAAAATCCAGTGGACCTATAGAAATTTTCCAGTTTGAACTATTGTCATCACCCCTGTATAGTTCTAGTGTCTTCCTCATCCCCACAGTTGTCTCTTCCTCCCTCTTTCCCATTAAAACCTGGGAAAGAATACAAGTACCTTCATGTAGCAAATCCATTGGATTCTTTCACACAAATCCCTCTGGAAGGGAGTGAGTGGAGAGACAGAATATTTTACATTGTTGTCAGAAGGTTGGCTGAGTTCCCTTAGGGTAATAGATTCTGGGAATGTAGGCCAGTGCTTGTTTTCAAGTCCAGCTTAAAACATTTGGGGCCTGACCAAGAACATAATCAGGATTCTCTTATAAATTAGTATCCTTGAGGAGGTTGTCAACTGCTCCAGAGCCTAGGGCTGTTTCTGTATTGTACTTGCGTATCAAGCTCCTCTACCTCTAATAGTGATCTTTTCATGGTAGACAGAGGAGTCGCCTAGTAAAGGACCCAGGCCTGGAGCACAACTCTCAAGCCCCAACTGGTTTTCTCAAGGACTTGGTATGTGTTAAGGGCTTCCCTGATGGCTCAAGACAGTAAAGAATCTGCCTGCAATCCAAGAGACCTGGGTTCAACCCCTGGGTCAGGAGGATCCCCTGAAGAAGGAAATGGCTTCCCACTCCAGTATTCTTGTTCTTTTCATGGTAGACAGAGAATAGTCACCTAGTAAAGAGCCCAGGGGCTTCCCTGATGGCTCAGATGGTAAAGAATCTGCCTGTAATCCAAGAGACCTGGGTTTGATCCCTGGGTCAGGAAGATCCTCTGGAGAAGGGAATGGCAACCCACTCCAGTGTTCTTGCCTAGAGAATCCCATGAACAGAGGAGCCTGATGGGCTGCAGTCCATGGAGTCGCAAAGAATTGGACACAACTGAGCAACTATCTCATTCACCCACCCACATCCACCTACACACAGGACCCGGGCCTGGAGCACAAATTTCAAGTCCAAACTGGTTTTCTCAGGGACCTGGTAAGTTTCTTTAATCAGTAGCCTTATCTGATGTAGTGCGTCTTTAATTTGGCTTTGTGTGGGATGCAGGGATTAATAACAGTGTTCCATCGACGTGGCGGGGTGGGGAGGATGGTCAGCTGCAGACACTGGGACTGGACTCTGCTTTGATCAGGATGGTGAGTGCAGTCAGGAAAGTCACGGAGTGCTCCCTGCCGCAGTCACTTGAGCTCTGCTTGCCATTATGCCGAGTTCCTAACCTGGGAGATGATGCGATACTTCAAGAGAAAGGTGGTCCCAAAAGAAAGGTGGTCCTGTCTCCCTGCTCTGCTGCTGTCTTAGCAATGTGAACCTTTGTGCAGATGAGTCATGCTTTTGTTTCTGTTCCTGCACATCATGTCAGAGAAGAGTGATTTATTTCCTGTTTGTGAAGGCTTGGTTTCATCAATTACATGGGAGAGAAATTGGATGTACTTTCAACTTTTGCTGGTTACTGGCTCCTCCTTTGCCTGGAAGGATAGTCTTTCTTTCCATTGTTGAAAGTTGTTGATGCCGATTCAGTGAAAGGATTTCTTTTCTTAGGCTTTCAGAGATGACACTTCATTGCTTTTGTGTGATGAAATTATAGTGTGCGATTTTTGTTATTTTTAAACAAGTAAAACTGTCATCTGAAAGTTCACCTACAGTTGTTGGAAAAGCCAAGAAAGCATCTCATTTCCTACTGGTTCTACTAACAACCGTTTTTAGCCTATAAACCTTGTATAGCTCCAAGACTATGTTTCCTAAATTGGAGAACAAATCCTGCTCCCAAGATATGAATAAGATGTGCTGACAGTGAAATGCTGCTGCTTAAGTACTTTGACCCTGTGTTCCCCAAACCTAAACAGATTCTCTTCTCTCTCTTCTCAGAACCATTAGCATTCTTACTTAATGTACATTGTGTATTTCATGAAGTACCAATTAACATCTCATAGGGCACCAGTGTTCCAAGGAACTCAGCAAGGCTGACAACTTATTTCAATGTTTTATCTTTTACACAAAGAACCTATATGTTAGAATTTGCATATCCTTTTGGACTGTGGTCGTGTCTGCTTCTGATTCTTTACAAATTAGCCAGTTGGGGGAAAAAATGTCAAGACACATTCATCCATCCTACTTTTTAGGAAGATTATTAAAATGTTTCATTTACCAAATTATTGCATGCCATCTGTGGGTAAAGGAGCTATATTTGAAGGAAGACAATAGTGCCTTGGGGACTGATTGAGTTAAAGTCAAAGAAGGAAACACTTGTTTCAGGAATCTTCTCAATTGGGTTTGATTTGAGGAAGAGAAGTCAGGTCAAATATTGACCGCTTATTGTAAATGTTTAGGGTAATTTCAGAATACTCTGCTTTAAAACAAGTTTTGAGAAATGGGGCAGGGAAAGCTCCCTTACCCACATTAATCTCACTGATTGTGTGCAGTTTTTATTATGGGGCTGCCCTTCTCTGGAGCGCGGAGGAGCCATCACAGAGAAGAGGGCATAGGTTTGTTTCTAGTCCTGAACCGGGGGCAATGGATAAAAATGACTAGGGCCTGAGGACAGTCTTGAAACTCAAAAAAATCTCCCTAACAGTCAGAGCTGTCTGCTGATTTGTGTGGCTGGTGGAGGATTGAGTTCCTTGGAACTGGACTAGTTCAAGTGCGGATTGCTTGACTTTGTAACTGGGATCTCCTAAACGACATTCAAGTAGACAAATGTGTCCTTTGATCTACGATTCCAGGATTCAGAGTTTTCACTCCACATTTATGATCATTTATATTAGGTAGAGCTTATTAAAGATTGTAATTTTACTGTTAAAAACTGAACACTTCTTTTATTGAGGCCAGGACGAAGCAGTTGCCAGGATCCCTCAAGTCTCACCCTGCCAGGAGAGATTGGCTTCATGTTTTCGGATTAAATACCCTGTATTACTTTGAGGTTAAAATCCCGTTGGGAAGTCTGGTCCTTTGGCCTGTGGTACATTTGCTTCTTTGAGTTCCAGTAGAGTTATGAGAAGCTTTGTTGAACATGTTTAGCAGGGTTGGATTCTGGCACTTCTGTATCTTCTTCTGAGCAGAATTCTCCCCCTGATGTCATCATGGCAAGAAAACAGGGGCACCGTGTGTGTGTGTCTAGTTGGGGAAAGGTGTGGGGCACTAGCAGAGCCAGTCTTGTGGTGGGGACTTGGGGGTCCTGAGGGTTCATGCTCAGGCTTTAGAACCATCCTTAAGGCTTCCCTGGTGGCTCAGTGGTAAAGAATCTGCCTCCCAGTGCAGGAGACATGGGTTTGATCCCTGGGCCAGGAAGATCCCACGTACTGAGGAGTAACTAGGCTCGTGTGCCACAACTACTGAGCCAGTGCTCTAGAGCCTGGGAACCTCAACCACCGAAGCTCTCGAGTCCTCGAGCCTGTGCTCTGCAAGAGAGAAGCCACTTTTGTGAGAAGCCTGCACACCGCAAGTAGAGAAAAGCCCGTGCTGCGACGAAGACCAGCACAACCAGTAAATAAATAATAAGTAACTAAAAATTATTAAAGGAAGTAAACATCCTTAGCTCTGCTGTTTCAGTTAATATGTGGGGATACAAAAGCCTTCTTCCGGGAATATTGTGAGAGTAAGTGGGAAGTAGAGCTTTTAGTATTTTAGGAGAAGAGGGCCCAGATCATTTAGTTAATAATGCATGAAGAGTTTTCTCCTTTCAGAGCCCTCATTTCTTTGCTTTTCAGAAGGTAAAATAATTCACCAGTCCCCCCCCCCCCCCCCCCAAAACCGCCACACTCTCCCAACTCCCCAAGGTGAGCTCTGGCACTTTGCTCCAAGTATTATCATTGTACGTCAACTGACATTCAGTTTGCTGAGTAGTTAAAAGAAGTGGCAGGTTGATGAGGCAGTTAGTGATTCTCTCATACGACCTGCTCTTTCAGCGTTGTTGCCCTCAGCCTCAACTTTGGACTCTTAACTTTTATCTAGTGAGTTGTACGCAGTGCGGGCTGTTGATAATTTTTTATTTTAAATTTCTTCTTTTTTTTTTTTTGGTGGGTAGTACCAGCCACTGAACTGGGAGCACACGGAACAAAGCAGTATGTTTCTCTCATGAGAACTTGGAGATCATTGTCCTCTTTTGTGACTGTGTAGCTTCGTGTAGGTTACTGGCCTCTAAGATGGGAAAGGGATGCTCGTGTCTGTCTCTACCACTGGTGACATGTCCGTTGAATCGTTATATGACTCAACCATTAAAGTTTTTTTTAATTAAAAAAAAAATGGTTAAAAAGACATCACATACAACTTACCACTTTAACCATTTTAAGTGTAAAATTCAGTGGCATGAAGCATATTCACAATCTAACCATCACCATTATCCATTTTCTGAACTTTTTCATCATCCCAAACAGAAACTCTAGTATACAATAATGTCTCATTTCTTTTTTCTCTTTGCACCTGGAAACCATCATTCTACTTCCTGTGTCTATGAATTTGCCTATTTAGTTACCTCCTATAAGTAGAATTTTACAGTATTTTTCCTTTAGTGTCTGACTTATTTCACAGAACATAATGTTTTCAAGGGTCATGCACATTGTAGCATGTACTGGAGCATCATTCTTTTTTATGGCTGGGTAGTATTTCATTGTATGGATGTTCCACATTTTATTTATCCATGCATCTGTCACTGGTCACTTGGGTTGTTTCCACCTTTTTTGTGAATAACGTTGTGAATGTTGATGTACTAGCCCCTGCTTTTGGTTCTTTTGAGTATATATCTAGGAGTAAAATTGCTGCATCATATGATAATTTTATGTTTGACTCTTTGAGGAACCAGCAAACTCTCTTCTAATAGTGTCCTGGTGATTTTATTTATTTATTTTTCCTGGTGATTTTTTTTTTTTTTCCCCTGGTGATTTTAAAAGTGGCAATAGTACCTGTGTTTGTAAGAAGTGTTCTCAAATGTTTATTAATCATTTGAAACTTTAAATTAGAAAACTGAACACTTGAAGTATTTAACACTTCATGTATTTCTGTCATGGAATGTCTCGATTTGTTGCTTGACCTGAGCTGCATTTTTCTATTGATGGCCACCGTTTTGGCACTTGATATTGCCATAATTGTCTGTTGCTATGTTGATTAGATGTGCAACATACTCTAAAGTATTTTGAAAAAGAGATGAGTTTTTAAGAAACACATTGGAGGTTTTTTTGAGTTTTATTTTGCCAAAGTTAAGATTTGATATTAAAGTTCTCTTGGTTGCAGAATGGGAAGTATTCCTGATATTAACATAAATGTGCAAGAAGGTGATAAAATAGAAATATTGGGGAGGAATAGGTATGGGGGAACAGCTTCCATCAGAAACTGAAATAGTGTGGGAAAGAATATTATTTAGGGTTAGTCTAGGTCATATTAGTTTTTATTTTGTTTATTTGGCTTTTTCTTTGGCCACTCTATAGGCATCTAAATTGGGAGTTTAAAGACTTTTTTAGAGATGGGGATGGGTGGAGGATTTTGTGTGTGTGTGTTTGTGGTTATTGGTTTTGTTTTTTTTAATAGGCAAACAGAATTTTCACCTCTTGGGTCAGAATGTTATCCACGTATTTATAGCAAGCTTGTGTTGTCATGGCAGGTGACTGGATGTTGTTATTCAGACACTGATAAGACTTTCAATGAAGTAGCTCTGCAGTTATGCTCAGGCTGAAAAAAAAAAAAAAAACGACTGTGTAGATGAAAAAACTCCATATTGAACATATATTTTAATCAAAAGTAGCAGTAAAAAAAAAATAGCAGTAGCACAAAACACTGCTTTCATGACTTTAGTTTCCCTGAGCCTTTATTTCTGGTCTCTTGGTGATTAACTGCCTTTTGTAGCTGAGCCAAACTATAATTTTATAGGAATTAAGCTTAACATCAGCAGTTTGAGGTCATAGTCCGCTGTGAAGCATGACATAAGTTTGAGCAGCATGGTTTTCAATGATCCTTTCTCAGTGTGGCTGAGAAAGCTGTTATTAGCCTGATTTTAGGGGAGATGCTGTGGCGGGTGGTGGAGGGCATACTGTTGTACTGTTGGACAACTTTTAAGAACAGTAGAACAGTAAAAATCCCTTCAGTTTGTAATCAAGGGTATTGGAACCTAGGTTATTTTGTTAGTGAAGGTGGAAGATTATTTAAGAAAAACAAAGCCCACTTCCTCCTTTGGGTTTTAACCTCAGGCTGACGTGGGGTAGAAGTGTCTGCCTGAGGAGAAAGCCCATCCAGGCCTCATCATGGAGTCAATTATTAATTCACTAAATAGTCACAGAACCTCTGCCATGCATCTGGCCTTGTGCCAAAAGCCAGGGATTAAGTGTAAGGGAGATAGATGCTCCCCTGCCTTATGCAGTATAGGCCACTTCCCAGGGTTTCCCCTAGACCCGTCTGTTATTTTTTAGCTGCTTTATTAAAAATATAATCCATATACTGCGAGATGTACCCATTTGAAGTATGTGACTCAGTATTGGTGACTCAGCCGTGTCTGACTCTTTGTGATCCCATGGGCTGTAACCCGCCAGGCTCCTCTGTCCATGGAGTCTTCCAGGCAAGAATACTGGAGTGGTAGCCATTTCCTTCTCTAGGGAACTTTCCTGACCCAGGAATCAAACCCAGGTCTCCTGCATTGCAAGCAGATTCTTTACTGTCTGAGCTACTAGGGAAGCACATGTAACTCAGTGGTTATTAGCATATTCACAGAACTGAGCATCTGTCACCACCACCAATCTAAAATCGACCTATAGTTTGAGACTCTAAAAGTCTGTTACCTGCAAAAGAAACCCCATTCCTTTCAGCTCTCACCCCAATCCACCCATCCCCCTCAGCCCCTGGCAACCACTAATGTACTTTCTGTTTCTATAGGTTAGCCTCTTCAGGATATTTCACATAAAAGGATATTTATGACATTTCATGTGTGGTTTACTTCGTTTAACAATGTTTTCAAGGTTCATCCCAGCTATAGCTTGTCAGCACTTCATTCATAGTTATGGCTGAATACTAGCCCATTGTATGGATATACCACATTTTGATTAACCATTCCTCCATTATGGACATTTGGGTTGTTTTTGCTTTTTGCCTTTGTGAGTATATCTGCTATGAACATATGTGTATAAGATTTTGCATGAACACAAGTGTTCAGTTCTCTTAGATCCCCTAAATCTCCTTCCCATTCCACATATCTGTTACATCACAGAGGGGTCAGCTAATTGTGGGAGCCAGGGAAAACTTTCCCTGAGCATACGATGTTCCAAGCTGAGACCTGAAAGTATGATTAAAAATGGTTTTCAAACTGTAGGTCATGCCCCATGAGTAGATTGTGAAATCAGTTTAGTGAATCATGGCTAGAGCTTTTAAGAGCTAAACTAAATAGAGTAGGAAATATCAGAGAGCATCCCTTGTGGGAAGGGTAAATATTGTGTAAAAGTAATTTTTGTCAGCTACACGTGAATGTATAGTGAATTGTAATATAAAATGTACTCTGCTCTCTAGGTCACAGAGAAGTGTGGAAGCGTAAGGATTATTGAAAAGGGAATTAGGTTATTCATCTGGAAGTCTAAATATGATCCTACTTGAAGCTGGAAAGACACAGAGTTAGAAAAGAGGATAACCTAAAAACCTGAAGATCCTTTGAAAGTTTAAAGTTCTGTTATCTTTATGCTTTTATTTTTATTTATTTAAAAAAAATCTTTTGGCTGTGCTGCATGGCATGTCATATCTTAGTTCCCCAATCAGGGATTGAACCCAAACCCCCTGCGTTGGAAGCAAGGAGTCTTAGTCACTTGGGAAGTCTCTGCACTTTTAGCATTATTCATTTATTAAAAAACATTAAAACATCTACTGTATATTTGGACTGTGCTAGGTTCTTGGGGTATATCGTAAGTGAGGTTTGTATGATCCCTCTTCTTTTGGCTTTTAGAATCTGGCAGGGGAGACATAGAAGTAAAGAAGCAATCACAATGACTCCTGGTAAAGCATGGTGGATTGAACACGTGAATATCTCGAGTCCTTCCAAAACACCTCTAAAATGAGAAAGCAAAGGAATAAAAGAGATAGAGGGCCACACAAAGGTGGGAGACTAGGAGACCATGGCAGATAAGAGCTATCAGCAGATTTTAGGAAGGAGAAGGAGGGGTCCCTGACTTGATCGAGCAGAGGCATTGGACTTGAAGGTCTCAAAGAGGGCTGCCAATGAGAAATGAGCCAAATAGCTCCACAGAACTCAGATAGCCCCAGGGTTTGGAAGCTCTTGGTCTGGCAGCAGTGGCTAGAGGGTGTGGAACTGAAAAGAAGGACGATAGCTGAAGGTCCCCACCTCCACCCATCAGATTCAGGTGACAGCCCCTCCTCCTATGCTAAAGGAGATGCCCGGGTTATACAGTGAAGCTGTAGATCATTAGCCATCAGCCCCCACAACACACGTGAGATAAGGCACTTCCTGCAGAAACAATGACACACTTGGGCGGTGCTTCTCCAGTGGGCTTGGGGGGAGGGAGGGGAAGAGGCTAAACCCATACGGATTTGTCAGAATCTCAGAGGGGCGGGGGATGTGAAGTGTGCAAAGTCACTCCGAGGTGATTCTGAAGGCCTTGCCTTCCCTCCCACGCTTGTTTCCCCGAGTCACTGGTTTTCTTCCAGGAGGCTTTAGGCGCCCGTCAAACTCCTGGTGCGTTATATATCCCTTGGTCAGTACGACTGATTTGAACATCCCTGGTATACACTGTGTGCCTGACCATGTGATGTGTCCTGTGGAAGCCAATAAATGCAACAGCAAAATTATCCCATGCCCATAGAACTTAAAATCTTAGTTATTAGTGATTAAAACGTTCTAAGTAACACACTTAAAATATTAGAAGACGTTTTGTCAAGGTGAAGGGCAAAAACCTTTTTCTGACCTCATCCTCTCCACGCCCTTTCATTTTGGATAAGCCCAAATAAATTTCAAGGCACCAAGGATGTATAGTGCCTTTTCCAGCAGCCTCACCAAGGACTGGGCCTCTGGTTTTTAATAAACCTGCTGAAATTTTGTTCAACTACTTGACTGCTTTAATATGAGAGGATATATCCCAAAGACAAGAAACCATCAGTGGTTAAGATCCCAAAGATGATTTCCAAATTTTAGGCGTTCTTTCTCTTATTCCACCAATTTTATTTTTCCTCCTGGGAAAATAGCCAGGATGATTGCAAAACATATGCTTTTAAAAAGACAAAATTTCATGAATATAAAAACATAAATTGAGGACCACACCCATAATACATGTGGAATTTTAATTCCAAACATCTTTTTTTTCCTCTAATGTGTGATAAGTCTTTTTATTTGAGGATACATTCTTGCTTGGAAAATTAATATTCTGATGTGGAAATTTTTTAGAGTTTACTTTCTTGGGAGGGGGATGGTCATTCAGTCTTCTTATTGGGATATTCAAATGACTTATCTTCTTTTCCCTAAGAAATTACTGAAGACAGTTGTTTGAAGTGTTGCCAGGTGGTAAGGAGATTTGCATTATTTGAGGAAACGGCTGGCAGAATTCTGTTATGTCCCACCTCTGTTTGTGCCAGTGCCTGAAATTTCCTTTGCATGACTCCGTTAAAAAAAAAAAAAAAAAGTCCAAGGAGGGGAATGAGTGGGGAGGAGAAGAAATCCTTGTTTCCTGTTCTGAGTTGCCAAGAGCTTTCATTTAATTGCTCCTGTTTCCTTCAGTGAAGCACAGTCTGTGAGGATCTCAAAGAAACCCTCCTCTCAGATTGGACCTGTGAGAACCCTGCAAAAGACGGTGTGTGTGAGCTGGGCTTGCCTCCTGTATTTTCAGTTGGAAAATAATTTTTCTTTTTCTCTTCATGAATGGAGTTATTTTCCTAAGTGTGGGGATGATTAATAGGAGAGGAAACACACTGTCCTTAAATTTACAAAAGGAGTGACCTGAATATTTGCTCAGAGGGAGAGAGAGGGGTCCTTCTCTCCTCCCACCCTTCTGTGCCGCCTGTAGCCCACCTGGGGGATGGCCTTCCTCCCGGGACAGGAGTTTCTGGCCCCCCTGTCCCGCTTGCCCACAGGCCCAGTTTGGGTGGCCTAGCTTGTTTCCCTGGGACTTTTCTTTCCTTGGTCAGGTTACTTCTTTAATCATTTTGTATTTTTAGTATCAGTGTGCTCTTGGATCTCCAAGGCTGCAGAGAGAGAGAATGGATAGAAGGAGGCTGGGGTGAGGGTTCTTGGCTGAGACCCATCTGGATGCATGGTGTTTAGAATCGAAAAGGCAGGATAAGCGGTGTAGCTTGGGGATGAGGGGCTGGGCTCCTGGACCAGGAAATGAGTTAGCAGTTGAGCAGAGAGTTGAGGACAAAGACCTGCTTGTGTTCACCACCAGTGCTAACATTTCTAAGGCTTTTAGGTCGTTACCCCGGGAAAACAGTTTTTTTTTTTGTTTGTTTTTTAAGGTTGTTTGGGAGAAACCAGAAGTAGTATATTTTAAAAAAAGATGCCTTGAACTTTCAAATAAATATGCTTTAGGGCTCGCTTATCTGCAGGTTGGCCAAGTCCTTCTGATTTCTTACCTTGCAATGATTTCTTTCACTCCTCAGAATGAGCATGAGAAACCAAAGAATGTAAAGCACAGAATGAATTTCGCTAAAGTGAGCCCCAGCATAACAAGACGTGGAAAAGATGATACATTATTATTGAGTCCAATGAGATTTTTAAATTATGTGTTCAGCTATTCTATGTTTTCTTCTTAGTTGGTCTTTTTCTAATTATAGTGATTCACACACTGGAATGTTGGGAGAAATATTCTAGGTAAAAGAAATAAAGAATCCTTGAGGATTCACACTACTATATATATAGAAGTAAACAAGGCCCTGCTCTGGAGCACAGGACATATTCAGTGTCTTATAATAACCTATAATGGAAAAGAATCTGAAAAAGAACATATGTATAACAATCAATTTGCTGTACACCTCAAGCTAACACAGCCTTGTAAATCAACTATACTTCAATTCAAAGAAAAAGAATTGTAGAGGAAGTCTAAACTGTTTGACAGGTCTTTTTCTGCCCAATTTTACAGCTAGCTTATTTTTCTTTAATGTGTGTATATATATATATATTTTAATTATAGTCAAAACCATTTTTGCTACTCCTCTCTGTCAATGTCTCTGTATATCCATGCTGATATATCTGTTTTCTTAATGGAATCTTCATTTTCCTTACAGATATTTATCAGCAGTCGAGCATATACTTGGCTTTATTGTAAGACCTGGCTATGATAGAGATGGCTGTAGTGTGTACAAATGTGCCGACATAACTTAGTTTTCTGATGCTTAGATTGGACTACATATTTAAGGTTTTGCTTATGAGTTGATTTGCTTTAGAGTCAGAGAAATAGCAGCAAAGCCTTAGAGGGGACTGAAAACAATCACTGAGTCATAGGATGTTCTAGAGGGGTTGGTGCTTCAGAGACTGTGTGTGCCGTTCCCTTGTTGAATGGAGAAAAAAGAAAAATGATAGAAGCTCCCATGTATTAAAGGTTCCTATTGGAGAAGGAAATGGCAACCCACTCCAGTGTTCTTGCCTGGAGAATCCCAGGGACAGCGGAGCCTGGTGGGCTGCCTCTAAGGGGTCACACAGAGTCGGACACGACTGAAGTGACTTAGCAGCAGCAGCATATGCCTGTATTCTATAAAGTAAGTGGTTGAAACTGCTCAGTAAAAGTACGAGGTGGATTCTCTTATCTTCTCCATTGTTCAGATGAGGAAACTGAAGCCAGGGAGTAGCCGGCCTCCCACATTTGCAGAAGTCAGGGAGGAATGTGGACGAGGCCATATATCTCAGATTATAAGGACAGTGCTCATTTCCCCCGCCTGAAGGAAAATTTTCCAGTCTACCCTATCTAATTCTAGGAATCCCGTGGTGTGGTGAGGTTTTCTCCCACACATCAATTCTAGCCTTGGCCTTGATCCTTCTTGTGTTCATTGCTCACTGTTTGAGAATGATGGGTACTCTACAGTTATGAACATTCCACTTGCAGAAATAGCAGCTGGTATACTGTTGCCCCCGCCACTGTCAACCTAAGGCCTCCCCACGTACCCGCTCTGTGCTGGAGGGTGCCACACTAGGGCCCTGGCTCTCCACAGCTTTCCTGAGAAGTACCACTTCCTGCCTTCTTTCTGTCCAGCTTCTTTTTTTTTTTTTGGTGTGTGTGTTTCCTTGAAGGCATATGATTTGGTGGTACCTGCCTGCCAATGCGGGAGACATGAGATATGGATTTAATTCCTGGGTCAGGAAGATCCCCTGGAGAAGGGCATGGCAACCCACTCCAGTATTCTTGCCTGGAGAATCCCATGGACAGAGGAGCCTGGCGGGCTACAGTCCACGGGGTTGCAAAGAGTCAGACATGACTGAAGCGACTTAGCATGCATGCAGGAAATCTTGTTCTCTGACAAAATGCAGGCTTTGCTTCACACCTTTGTCATACATAGGAAGGCACCTCTTTCCATGAACTAGGGATTGCTAGGATCTGATGCATTAATTTTCTAAGCTTAGTTTTTCTCTTCTCTGTGCTCACTCAGAATTAGATACAATAAACTTAGATAAAAGCAGATTCTATCTAGTCCCTTCCTACTCAAAGTGTGGTCCATGGACCAGTGTCTTTGGCATCACCTGGGAGTTTGTTAGAACTATAGAATCCTGGCCCCTCTCAGATCTACAGAACTGGTGCCTGCAGTCTAAGTGATAATGCGCACATAATGTTTAAGAAACACTGTGAGTCCGCTCTATATTTGTTCCTTTTTTTGGAAAGAAAAAGAAGGCTAATGTTCAGCCTTGGTCATAGCTGAAAGTCTTCAGTCTCATTATTAGTAATGAAGCTGGTGCTGATGAGGTTTGTGGGTGATATTAAATTGCAGAATGTTTCTTGACACAAGCTGAGAAATGTTGGTTACAACTCAGAAGGTAGAACTGAAAGTAGCCTTAATTAATTAGTGAAATGATTGCCCTAAACCAGGTTAAAAATCCTACAGGGAGCTGTGGCTGCCAGGAAGGGCATTGTGTGGTGTCTATAGTGAGCCCGGACAAGCGCAACTCAGGCTGTTTGTGTTTGTCAGGAAACACCATCCTTGCGGTTCTCCAGCTTGATGGACAGCTGGAGCACTGCTGTCTCCCCAGGGCCCGAGAGGGTCTCAGTTTTTATTTGTCTTAATAATTCTGAAAAAAGATGGTTCATGTGCCAAAGGGCTAATTGTTAAATCCTCACTGTGGCACAACTACTGAATTGCTACTTAAAGTCAGTGTGCCTGGAGATGTGGTCCTGTTGTCCTAGGGTGGTTTTTCTAGAAGCAAGATTTATCAGTAGGCCCTTAGTTTTTAATTAGGAAATTGAGCAGAAGGGAGCGGCTTGAGGACTGTTTCTGTAATTTGCAAAGTAAAAATTGTCACTGAGGACCCTGATCATTTTATTTCTTCTGTAAGGTATATTTTGAGAATTGTTTCTGTCACAGTTGAGTTAGGAAGGTTTTTTTTTTTTTTTTTTTTTTTCAAAATATCTATTTGCTCTCTTTGATTAGAGAATGACAACCATAACTCATAATATTGTTTTCATAGTCTTCATCCTGGAAGACTAAGTTTTGTTCACTCTGTACTAAAAGCTTCTCTTATAGAGCTTCTAAATTTCACCTGTCTTTTCCTCCTTATCTTCTTAATCTTGTTTTAGTTAAAAATGTTTAAGATCTGCATTTTAAGTCATCTCGTTCTTTCTGGAAGCAGTGAGGAAATAAATATTAACTTATATTAAAAAAGAAAGAGAAAGGGAGGGAGAGAGAGGGCACGAGAGAAAGAGAGGGAAAGAGAGAGAAGCCAGGAAGCACATTGGTTTTGCTTCTGTTATTAGCTCCCTCTTGCTCAAACATCTATACGCAGGACTGGGTGTGGCATGTGTCCGGCCAGGCAGTCTCTAATTTGTTCTGTCTGAGCCGAGGAGCTGAGGGGGTGTGGGGCAGGGGAAGGGTCTGCCTGGGAGTCTGCTATGGCAGCTGTGTGCACAGTGGGTCGGCGGGGAGCAGCAGGGCACCAGTTTGACAGCCGTCTGGGTGGTCCGAGACTGGAGCATCCGCAATGGAATCGGAAAGGAGGGGATGGGGAGATGTGAAAGACCTTCTGGGGACAGAACCAGCTGATCGGGGCTACTGGATAGATGCAGAGAGTAAGGAAAAGGGAAGAAATCTGTGTGACCTTGATGATCAGGCCTTGAAGTGACCTTGAGAAAATCCTCTTCAGATTTTGGTGTTCTTTTCTCCTCTTTGGGGAGCCTGATAAACTAAGCTCCAGGCTAGCACAGTTTGCTTTTATTTTTTTTCCATTTATTTTTATTAGTTGGAGTCTAATTACTTTACAATATTGTAGTGGTTTTTGCTATACACTGACATGAATCAGCCATGGATTTACATGTATTCCCCATCCCGATCCCCCCTCCCACCTCCCTCTCCACCCGATCCTTTTTAAAATCCTTTCTGAACTGTTTTCCACAAATCCTATTGCAAGAGGTAAGAAGCGTTTGTGGAAGGCACCTCACCTTTTCTTGTCCCCTTTCTTCCACCCCATGCCTCAAGTCCTCCAGCTCAAGGAGGGGTGGGTGGCCTGAATTGCCTAAGCAAGACCTTCTTTGGGGTCCCCGTTGTGTAAAACAACCCCTTGGGCTACAGTTCCCTGTTGAGGATGAAGCCTGAGGCAGTGTTTAGGAGGCTGCCACCCAGGAGGAGTGATACTATCTGGGAGAGGTGTTCCTGCTGCCCCGGTAGCACATGGGAGGTCAGTTAAGTGGGCAGCACCCTGAAGGGCCTGGATGTCAGCCTGGTCTTAATGACCTAGAAAACCCAGTCCTGCCTCCTGAAGGCTATTGCTCACCCAGGTTTATGAGGATGCCCAACAGGGAAAGTAGGAGTACTTTTTCTTTTGACCTGAAGTAGGATCTGGATACATCCCATTATTTAGTAAAACCTTACTCAGTAAACAGCAAAATCTGAAAATTTTTTTGTTTGTCTGAGGCTGGACATGTTGACATCCATTATTAGCTCTTTACTCACAAATTAGGCCACTTAATGTAGACACTGGAAGGTAAGTCACATGGGAAAGAGTTGCTGTGTTGGAAACAGCTAAGAATGTAGACTCCTTTTTAAGGGTCCTGCGCTAGTGCTGCAGAAGCCTGAGGTTACGTGTTGAGTAAACTAATTAGACTAATTGTGAATCATTCCAATTTATTCATCAGAGGAATCCTCCGCTTCGCAGCCTGTGCTGGGCATCGCTCAGCCCACTTCTTGTTCTAATTTCTGTGGATGTTTGTGAGTAATGAAATGACTTTTTATACTTTACACTTTAAAAAATTAGTGTAATAATTCAGGTAAGGTTTTATTTAGTGGCATGCTTACTTCAAAACTGTGCCATCTGACACTGAAAGTTCTGCTAATTTCAAAGAGTTACATTTTCTTAAAAGGCAGGGAGTATATAAATCTTATAGCAGCTAATTAAGGGAGGATGGTGACTTTCAGGAGAGGAGATGCATGCAAAGCTTATCCTGTGTTTATCAGACTAACTTTCCTAGTCCTGCTGGAATATGCATGCCAACTTCATCTGTATTCATTTTTCTGGGACCCATAATTTATTAGATTTTCTAAGGAGGGGCTTACCTCCTGAAAAGTAGGAATCTAAAAAAAAAAATCTTTTTTTAAATTTAAGTATAGTTAATTTACAATATTGTGTTCATTTCACGGGTAAAGCAATTGATTCAGTTACGCACAGGTATGTGTGTATATATATTCTTTTTCAGATTCTTTTCCATTATAGGTTATTATAAAGTACTGAATATAGTTCCCTTGCTAAATAGCAGGTTCTCATTGTTTGTTTGTTTTATATATATAGCAGTGTGTCTGTGTTAATCCCAAACTTCTAATTTATCTAATAGACTAGGTAAAATGTTTTGTGGAATAACATTGCTGCAGATTTGGGAAATATTCTTTACATGTACTCACCTCTTAAAAAAAAAAAAAAAAACAATCATGACTCCCTGAGTGGGTTAGTTAATTCCTGCTTGCCTGGCATATCTATCAACAAAGCCACCTGCACATGTTATATTCAAACACTAGTCAAAGAAGATTAATTATTAAGGTCTAATCAATGAAAACAGGCAATTTTCCCTGTTTTGCCAGTCCCAAAATATACCCGGAATATGGTGTTATTTCTCCTATGCTTGTAGCATTGCTGCTAAAGAGAAAAAGCACTTCAATTTGGTGAAATGGGAGCATTCTCCCTCTTGCCAACTCCTCTCCACGATTAGAGGCAGGTTTTAGAGGAGGGGTGAGCACCACTGGATGGTTTCTATGGGGTTTAGAGGAAGCAGTACCTCCTTTATTTGTGGCATCTACATTAGCAAAGCCATTGCCCTAAACTTGCAGCGGAGGGTGAGTGCCTTAAAAAAATTAAAAAAAAATAATAATAATTTTTTTTTTCTTTTTGCCACATGGCTTGTGGGATCTTAGTTTCCCTACCAAGGATCGAACACGTGCCCCCTGCCTTGAAAGTGCAGAGTCTTAATCACTGGACTGCTAGGCAAGTCCCGAGGGTGCCCTTTTGTTTTGTTTGAGTATGATGATTCCTCAGGTCTGTGCGTTTGCTCGTGTGACTGAATAATGAATGACACGGTGGACACGTCAGAGGATCAGGAGAATAAAACTGGCACTGAAATGTCATGATTTATCTTTGTCCCAACTAAACAGAAAATGATATTAATAGCTAACAGACATCAAGTGCTGACCATCTGCTGGGAGCTGTTTCTAAGCTTTTTTACGTATCATAACCTGTTTTATCCCCCCAACAAATGGTGTGCTTTGACTAGGTCTTGTGCAGAAATAAAAAGGAAGCGAAGCGTTGCAGTCAACAGTCTCTCCCTGTGGGCTGGTCAGACATTTAAGATAACACTTCTCCCACCGCCTGCACCCCCCTGCCCCTGCACCCCACAAGGTTGTTATATTCTTGGTGAAGCCATGGAGATGCAGCAGAAGCTCTCTCAGCCTCTCTGGAGCGCAGGTGGGAGGGGTGTGATCGGCCTCTTTCTCAGACTCTCAGGAATGGGAGGAACCGTAACCTAGACCTTCCTGTGCTATGCAGTTCTGTCTCCCCTACCCCCCCCCCCCCCCCCCCCCGACAGGTACACTCCCCGTTCTACACACACTAGTTACCTGGCCTCTCCCTGTCTTTTACGGAAATGTCCAGAATGGCAGCAGTTAGAATTACCCGTGGAGGGGAGGATTTACAGCACCTGGTTGCATATAATAGAGTCACTGGTCAATAGAAATGGTCATTGACAGTGTTCCTCTCTTTATTTAGCGCCCACCTACTGGGTTGCAGGAATTTAGGAGGCTCTGTGGCAAAGCAAGAAAAAAGACATTTGTACTCAATTTGTTACCAGACCTATGGAGGGTCAGGCGATCTAGGAGCTCTGGAGGTGAGATCAGAGCTCTGGTAGAGGCCACACCGAATGTTTGAGAAGCTTAAGGAGGGTGTGATTCAGCCTCAGTGAAACCAAGAAGGTTCCGGGGAACATGACACTTGAATGAATGAATAAATTAATGGTAAACTCGTCACCCTGTTACTGTAAACCTCAGGAATGTTCCAGCCTGGGCACTTTATGTAAACAGGAGAGGTTAAAGTGATTTTCCAAATAAAAGAACAAAGAAGCCTTCCAAAAATGAAGATAATGGAATCAACAGAACACAACCTACATGTTATGTTACATTTAGATATTATTCAGGAAAAGAAATTTAAGTATTTAATACTGTTTTAAGCCTTTCATTTCTTTCAGTTGTAAAGAAATCAGTGTTTTGATGCAAAGAAATAAATAGGATAATTGTTAAAGTGCTCTGGATTAAACACGCACATGCACACATACTGTTCAGGTGACATAAATGTGTGTGCAGGTTGGTGAATGCTGCATATCATTTTCAGCATTCTCTCCTGCTATGGGATTTGCATATTGTTGTCTGTTGAAGTACTCACACTTGATTTCTGGGTCAGAATGTATCCCAGAGCAGCTAGGACACTTAGGAGGAGAAAGCAGGAAGCAGATGAAGAGTGGTTTTCAGGTTTGGCCGGTGAAGTTGTGAGATGTGTCTGATGGTCTGGGGAAGCTTGAGCGGCAGCGGGGCTTTCCCCAAGCTGGCTTCAGTGTTCACTGGCAACGCCGAGCTCGGGTTAGTGCTGTGCTGATGACCATTTCTCCTCCAGGAAAGTAACTGCAGTTGACTCTTGAGCAGCACAGGCTTGAGCAGCATGGATCTACTTATGTGTGTGTGCTCAGTCATATCTGACTCTTTGTGACCCCATGGACTGTAGTCCGCCAGGCTCCTCTGTCCATGGGGATTCTCCAGGCAAGAATACTGGAGTGGGTTGCCACTTCCTACTCCAGGGGAATCTTCCCGACCCAGGAATTGAACCCACGTCTCTCGCGTCTCCTGAGTCTCTTGCATTGGCAGGAGGATTCTTTACTACTGTGCCACCTGGGATCCACTTATATGGTTATAGCACGTGCTCTTTCCAGTAGTGAATACCACAGTATCACACATCTGGGGCTGTTGAACCCAAGGAGGTGGAGGAGCTGCACAGTGTATAAGGAGGCCGACTGTATGTTAGATGTAGATTTTCTACTTCCTATAACTCACATTTTGTTCAAGGGCCACTGTTCTTTCAACACAGAGGTGTTGGCATTGGTTAGTAGCACCGCTGCCTCGTCTCACGTGGGAAGGGAGTTCCCTGGTGAGGTGGGTTGACCCCTCGACTGTGGACACCCCAAAGGTGGAGCTGTTGTAACCCACAGCACTCAGCACACCGTGCGGCCCGTGGACCTTAGTAAACACGTGAGAAGTGAGTGTCGCCATCACTTCTAGTTGTGGAAACCTTTCCATGTAAGTTATCAGCTGAGAGCAGAGAGAAAGTTGTCTTATTCTCCCTAAAAGCTGCACAGGAAAATGCCAGAAGTACGGTGAAGCTGCAGTCGGCCTTATTTAACTTCTTCCTCAGCCCGCCTAGGCACTCCCTCTGAGTTGCTTGGCCACCAGAATCTCCTGTTTTTCACCATCTAGTAACCTTTATTTATTTATTTTTTCTAGTAACCTTTATTAACACAGTCTCTCCATTATAACGATTTGAAAAAATGCTACCTCTATACTGTAGTGGGAAATTCCTTGGTCCAGCTGGATTTGGACAGGAATTACCTGAGTGGTAGTCTTAGGCTGACGCCCTCTAAGGAGCAGACTTTCTGTGAAGTTCTGATAACTTACTGCTATCACGTGAACTCAGTTTTGACATCTCTCTGCCCCTTCTTATCAAAATTCAGGTAGTTCCTCTCTCTGCTAAGTGCAAAGCTAGGATCTCGTCTTTTAATAGGTCACCGTTCCACCCGGTTCAGTGCCCCATCTCTTTGGCTGGATTGCTCCATTCAGCTCCAAAGGCAACATGATGACTCGTGGTCCATGCTACTGAGGGAGGAGACTTGGGGAGAGAGAGAGAAGTAATGGTGGGATTCATTCCCCGCCCGCCCCACCGGAGCACACTCTTCCCCTCTCCCTTTGGTGTTTTGCAAATATTCCAAGTAATTCCAACTTTGTTTGGAAGTTGTCTCTCACTGTAGCCTGCTGGCTAGGTAGCTCTTGAATTCCAACAGATAGAAACAGAAATAGCAATCTGTAGATGGATAGGATTAGAAGGAATGTCTACTTTGTGGATCTGGATCAACATTTGGAAAAGTGTTGGTAGGAAAAATATATTCTGAGTGAGACAGAGAAGGAATGGGTAAAAGAATGTGAACTAAACAGTATTCCTGAAGCTTGGTTGGTTGGCTTAGTTGAAGGTGACCTTGAGGAATTTGTTAATTGTTGCAAAGATTTTTGAAAACCATGGAAGTAGATCCTGGTTATTTTTTCCAGTTTTTGGGACAGCTCATTTTATGGATAGTCACCAGAGTGTACACTGTTGGCGATGGGGACTGTTGTATTCATCTTCACATCCCTGCTTTTGTGCAAAGTACAGTTTGCTTATTTGCTTGTTTGTTTCATTCCCCGCCCCGGTCAGCTATTGTTTTCACATATAAATGATCAAGTTACAAGAGGTTAAAAGATGGCTCAGGACCTAGGGAACTTTGTTTTTCTAGCTCAGAATAGAAAGATAGAAGGGTAGTGATCAGTTGTAGGAATTAATCATCATGGTGGAAGGAAAAGAGGCACAGAGAAAAGAGAAAAGCCATGAGTATCTGCCTGGCATCCCAAGTCAGCAGTTCAGGAGTGCCTGGCTCAGATAATCCTCTAACTAGTCATGGATTGTGAAAGTTTACCTAATATAACGTCCCACCAAAGAGCTGGTCTGTAGGGATGCCTTCTGCTGTCCTCAGCTGCTGCAGAGGGTAGCAGACCCCAGACTGGGGAGTGTGGAGGAGACTTGGGTCACCTGTGGAGGGATGCTTTCCTGTTGTTACTTAAAGACCTGGGTATACCCTGACCAGCAGTGTAGCAGCCTTAATGCAAGATGCTAATTATGCTGAAGAGTGTCACGCCTCGCAATTCAATACATTCTGCGGGCCCCCTATTGGTATAGGGGCTCTCAGAGCAAAGCTGTCTTAGTAAACCCACTGGTCAGAAGAAAACAAGAGGTGAGTTTCTGGTGTTGGGAAGTTGCTGCTCACTTTCGCAGGATGCTTCCGCGTGGCACAGCCATCCTAGGAGTGTGAAGTGACATGGTTTCTCATACTGCATAGGGCTGAATGTGTCTCGCTCTTCACGTATTTAACAAACATGTCAGTGTTTACTGTAAGCCGAGGACTTTCCAGGTGTTGGGAGTACAGCAGCAAGCAAAACAAGTCTCTGAGCCCTGCATTCTAGGGGGGAAGATGGACAGTGAGTGCTTAGGTAGATCAGCACGTGATAAAACATCCGGTAGTAATAAGGAGGAGGAGGAGGAGAAGGGGACCCCGAGGTGAGAGTGTGCTGTTTTAGGGACTGTGGTGGTTGGGAACTTGAGGACATTCAGTAGAGAACTCTGTAGTAGAGACATTCCAGCTGGGGATGTGAAGGAGGCCCTGGGGTGGACGTGTGCTCGGCCTGATCAAGGAAACACCAGGGAAGCCCCGTCATCTGTAGCATTTTATAGTACATAGTGTACAAGTGTATAGTATAGCAATGTTAGGTCTGTGCCCACTGCTTTGCAACGGATCTTGAGAACTTTCTCGTCCTGCAAAACTGAAGCTTTGTACCCACTGAATAGCAACTTCCTTTTCCCTGTCCCCTCTGTTCCTGGCAGTCACCATTCTACTTTCTAAGAGTTTGACTACTTAAGATTCCTCACATAAATGGACTCAGTAAGCCTGGAGCCTGGCTTATTTCCTTCAGCATAAGGTCCTTAAGGTCCATCCATGTTGTTGTGTATGACAGGATTATCTTCAATTTTAAGGCTGAATCATATCCCACGATATGAATATACCCCATTTTCTTTGTCCATTCATCCACTGATGGTTGTTCGGTTGCTTCTGCCTGTTGTCTGTTGTTCCTGTCTTTTGAACCGTGCTTGTGTCTGGCTCCATGTTCGGTGCTGGGATGGGAAAACAACATGGCCCGGATTGGACCCTCAGGGATGTCACAGTGTAGTCAAGGAGAAGGGAAAGTGTGAAAGTCACTCAGTCGTGTCCGACTCTTTGCGACCGCATGGCCTATACAGTCCATGGAATTCTCCAGGACAGAATACTGAAGTGGGTAGCCTTTCCCTTCTTCAGGGGATCTTCCCAACTCAGGGATCAAACCCAGGTATCTTGCATTGCAGGCAGATTCTTTACCAGCTGAGCCACAAGGGAAGCCCACCAATACTGGAGTGGGTAGCCTATCCCTTCTGCAGTGGATCTTCCCCACCCAGGAATTGAACCAGGGTCTCCTGCATTGCCGGGGGATTCTTTACCAACTGAGCTATCAGGGAAGCCCAAGGAGAAGGGAGAAGTCAAGTAAATGAACTGTTTTCATGGAGTCCAGGAAGAGCAGTGGTGAGAAGCCTAGAGAGTGGCACGTGGCCCACATTTGGGACACCACACTAAGTGCTGAGGAAGAGCTAGAATTAGTCAGATTAGGAGGAGATGGCCAGTAGAGGGTTTGCTGGGCAAGGAAATGATCCGAGGGGAACTAGTGTCGTTACAGAATGATAAGAGGAAGATCCGGGGAGTGGTGAGATGTAGCTGGAAACAGCAGCTGGGAAATCAGATCAGAAAGGGCTCACGTGCCACACTGAGGAAGGCAGTTTTTCCCAAAGTCCTCTGGGAGCTGTCGGAGGGTTATAAGCAGAAATGTGATAACAGAGTTTCTTTTTAGGGGGAATATATCAGTGGCATTGTGATTCAGAATACTGCTATGTATGCCCTTAATGTATTATTTGACTTCTTCCTCAACAAATATTTGCTGTATGAACAAGCATGGGATAGGCCTTCTATCAGGGATCAGAGATGAGCAGACACTATTTGAGAGGTTAGGGGTCCAGGTTCCTTTGAGCTTTGTGATCATTTGCCTGGTTTATTACCGAGTATCTATGGAGACCAGTTCCCTGAACTGTGCCCTGAGATGAGGTTTCCATCATCCACGTAGTGGAGAATTAGTTGAAACTTGAATATTTCCCATTATATGAGGCAGGAATATATATTCCTTGAAAGGGTGTTGACATATTGTCATATGCTATGAGCTGTTTAATCTGTAAGTATTTGTAAAAGTGGCATCTGCTGTGAAGGCTGACATTTAGCTATCTTAAAGGAAAAAAAATGTACTGGAAAAGACAGTCTACTTCCAGATTTTAGGGTTCTGCCATGGGTCTGTTTTCATGGAAATGATTTGTGTTCAGCTGTATTCCTCCCCCTCAACCCCCCACCCCATGTTTCTCATAGGTATTGTTTTGACTTGTTGGGAAGATAATTAATTTGTCTTAAAGAGACTGAATCAAATAATCTGGAAAGTGGTTTGATTATGTCAGAAATTTGAAGTCATTGCCTTCTCTTATTGTGAGGTTTGTTACTTATTCATTTATCAATCTATCCAATAGAAATTTATTTGGTATGTATTATATGCATACCAGGTACTGTGCTGAATATACAGCAGATATGACAGCTATGGCTTGACTAGCTGTCTAGGCAGTGAGGCAGACAAACATATGTGTGTGATATATATATGTACACACTAATTGTGGCAAAGCTAAAAACTGTCAAAAAGGTATAGTGATAGGGAATTTGGAGTGGGGTGAGGGGTTATGTAAGGTAGCTAGACAAGACATTTTTGAGGTGGTAACATTTAAGGTAATCCCTGTATGAAAAGAGAGAACAGTCGAGAGAAGAGTGAGGGGAGGGGCTTCTGGGCAGAGTCAACAGAATGTGCAAAGGCCCTGGGGTGGCTCAAACAGTAAAGAATCTGCCTTCAGTGCAGGAAACCCAGGTTTAATTCCTGGGTCTGGAAGATCTCCTGGAGAAGGACATGGTAATCCACTCCGGTAATCCACTTCTCTGGAGAATTCCATGGACAGAGGAGCCTGGTGGGCTACAGTCCATGGGGTCACAATGAGTCAGACATGACTGAGTGACGAACACTTTCACTTTCAAACAAACACTGAAGCTAGAGAAGCCATGCTGGACCACATACACTGTGGTAACTAAGGAGTTTGGATTTGATTTTCAACTAACACAATCTGATATGTTTTAAATGGTTACTGAGCCTTCGTAAGTAGACAACAGATGAGAGGGAGGCAGGATGGTGGGACAACCAGTAATTCAGGTGTTCCTGGGTAGGGAGGGGAGAGATAATGACTGGTGTAGGATGATGGTTCTCAGAGGTGTTCTCAGGATCAGCAGCAGAATCACCTGGGAACTTATTAGTAATACAGAATCTCAGCCTTATCGCACACTTGCTGGATCAGAAACTCTGGTGGGGGACCCAGCAGTCTGTGTTTTAACAAGCCCTCCATATGGTCTGATGCACAGGAAAGTGAGAACCACGGGTCTCAGGATGGCTGTGAGGAGGTGGCCAGAGGAAGACAGATTCGGGGATGTGTTTGGAATGTAGAAGTGAAAGGACTTGCATATGAGAGCTGAGGGGGAGAAAAGAAGAATCAGTGAGTGTGAGAAACTGGATAGATGGGGACCTTACTTACAGTGATAAGGGAGACTAGTGGGGGTGGAAAAGGGCCTGATGTCAGAACACTATGAGTTTGCCATGCCTTTGAAATGTTCAAGTGAAGGCAAGCTTTGGTGGCAGTGTGAGTGTATAGCCCAGGAAAGGTTTTATCTCAAGAAAGACATTTGGAAATTTGCCTGTGTCCCAGGGAGTGTCTGAAGTCATTGGAACAGGCATGATCCCGTGTAGGAAGAAAGGAAGAGAAAAGTGGTGAATGCCCAAGCCAGGAGGTAACGTAACATTCAGAGGAGCATGGAGCCAGCAAAGGGATAGGAAGAACAGCCAGTGACAAGAGAGGAGAACCAGGAGAATGGTGATAATTTCCAGCAGCATAGAGTGGTCATCTGTGCCTAAAGCTTCTGAGAATTCACTGTAGATGAAGCTGAGATTTGTAGTACAGAAATCATAAACCAGAGGTTCTATTTGAGTCTTCAGTGAAACTGTAATGAAAATTCAAGGATCAAAAAAAAAAAAAAAAAAAAAAAAGAAAATTCAAGGATCAACTTGATTTGCATCCAGTACTTAAAATGAGAAGAAACCAGAGAAGCACAGCCCCAATTTTCTATTTACTAGTTTTCTAAACAGTTGAGTTTTCATTGAGTTCTCTGGCTCCCCTCTGGCTGCTCTTTGCTGTGTACAAACCAACTCTGAATGAGCATTTTGTAGTTCTGAAAAGGAGTAGCATATGGGCTTCAACAGCCGGTCATATTTTCTTTTATTGCTATATTTAAAGCAAACATCCAAGATTTTTGAAAAAAATTCCTGGCAACTAGCATAACAGGCGGCAATAAAAATCATCACTGGTTGTTGATGTGGGCTACTGTGTGCTTTATATTGTGTCTTTGCATCTAAATTCTTGGAATTGACAGTTCTTGAGCTAATCTGTCCCTGAGCAAATTTATATTGATGAGTAAGAAGAGGAAATTGAGATTTATAAGTTGTGTATCTCTTCCAGCTTCTATTTGGTAGGGTCAATATTTCAGAATTTTGTACTTTTGACATTTAGGGTCATAAACTATAAAATGTTAGAGATGAAGGGGGAAGGGATAAGCAGAGGTAAGTTTTTATATACAGACTTGGATAAATAAGGTCCTCTGTATAGCGCAGAAAATTATATTCAATATCCTATGATAAACCATAATGGAAAAATATTTTTAAAATGTATATATACATATAACTGAATCACTTTGCTGGATAGCAGGAATTAATACAGCCTTGTAAATAAACTATACTTCAATGCAAAAAGAATTGGGAAAAAAAAGCAATGTTGGGGCTGAGGTTGGGAGACTGTGGGGCTGGGGAGAGAAAAGAACATTTGGGCATCATTTATGTTGGAACCATTGATTGTTATTTCTTCTAATCCACACTGTGAGGTAGGTGAGATTTCTCCATTTGTGAATGAGGAAGTGAACGAATAAAGAAAATTTCTGTTTAAATCCAAGTTTAAAATGGATTTTCTGTGCCAAGTTCATGGGGACAGAGTAGTTGTGAGAACAGAGTGAGGCAGTGGGGCTCACAGAGTGTTTGTTCAAGGTAAACCAGGGGTGTCCAAAACAGATAAAGGACTAAGGAGGTGCTTTAAAGAAGACTGAGCCACGGCAAGGCATTGACATTGGGTTTCACTGGCAGGCACCTCACAGAACAGAAAGGATTCTTTAGATGCTCAGCGTCAGGCTTGGTCATTAAAGACAGATCTGGGAGGTTTCTAGATAGTCCTGTGAATCTTTATGTTAAAGCAGCTACAGACCAGGAGCTTCTCTGAGCCTTTCATAAAAATCCTCCTTTCTGTTTTGATGGCATTTCTGTCATTCTTGTGTGCCTGCTTATTTACCTTTTCTTCCCTCTAGAACTGGAAGGACTTGTTCCTTTTCTGTGGCAGTTCCATGTCTCTGAGTTCAGCTATCATAGCCTCCTCACCCTTTCTCTCTTAGTTCCACGGTATGAACTTGGGGTCATTATCTCTTTCTCTCCCAGACTTATTTTGTTTTCTCTGGGTCTTTGAAACAGTTCCTTAAGAATTCCATTTGCCTTCACCTCTCCCCTGGCTCCTGGTAGAAACTAGTTGAAGTAATTCAGCTGAAATGTGGGGGAAACTCTCCCGGAATGGTGAGCTGCACACAACTCCTGTTGATTAACATGGATGTTTTAAACCAGCTGTTCTGGAGCCTGGGACATTGGGTGTTGGGCCCAACAACTGGTGCCAGTCTTAGGCAGGTCATATGTATTTCCAGTCACAAAAGATCTTTCTGTCACATTGGAGAAGACTGAAGTTTATAAGAATCAGTGGGCCATTGAAAATGACAACGGGTAGCTTAGACTGAAAGCAGATGTCACCAGCTAGTGGGCTGCAGCCTGTTCTGCTGTGCTTTGAGTACCCAGAGTTTAAAAAAAATGAAATTGGTCACCACTATTTACAGATTGAGAGGTTTTGGTCTGACACATGTCGATTCCATCTGCTCTTCAGAACTTAGACCTTGGAATCAGGCCCATGTCTGTGCCTGACATGGATCAGAAGAGCTGGTGACTGAGTCCTTCCAGCTAAGACCAGTCTCTCTCCAGTTTGCCTCAGTCCTCAAGGTGCCCTCAAATCCAGTGTTGGCAGCCATTTTTCATTGTCCTCAATGCTGATTTTCCATCTAGCCTCTTTTGCTCTTTTACAAGGCTTCCATGTACATCTGAGTTCCCTGACCCTTATCCTAAGTTATCAGGACGTGATGTGTTTTAAAATCTGTTATCCTTGCAAAAGCATAGGATGAAGGGTGCTCTTATCTAAGAGGCATCACTCGTGTTCAGATCAAGATACAAGTAAGAGGAAGCATGTGTTTAAATGGAGCGCATAAGGGATCCTTTGGAGAAGTTGAACAAGAGATCTGATCAACTCTTTAGTCATATCTAAGTACAATCCCTTCTTGTTTCAGGATAGGACTTTTCAAAGATAATGATGATATCTTAGCGGTTCTTGTTGCCTGTGTATGTTTTGAAAGGTAATGTTGAGAAAAGCAGTGAGAAGAGAAGGGATATTTTTACCCTAAAGTTGTTCAGACTGTTCAGTGTGTATGAAGGTATTTGGAAAGATTCAATTTTGAGTCTGGGCATTAGTTCTTTAATATTAATTAATTAATCTTAATAATCAAGCAGCCATTCTTTGACATGAGTTGTTTTAATGGTGAATTTGTGAGGAGCTTGTGGTCCCTTCAGCATTGGGGATTTGTGGTTAAAATAATCCATTTGTGCACACCAAGACATACAGTTTTAGGTCAGGGCATTGAAGGTCAGATGTAGAGAGGGAGGTTGGAGAACCCATTTGTGCGCACCAAGACATACAGTTTTAGGTCAGGACATTGAAGGTCAGATGTAGAGAGGGAGGTCGGAGAAGAGACTTTGATTCAGCTGACACCAGTGGACTACCTGTGATGTTTTGGACCATGTGCTGCTACCAGGGGTGAGAAGAAAAGCAAGAGAGAAGGAACATGGCAGACTTGAACAGATAATCTCAGTCTCACGTGGTGAGAGGTGTGCCCCCAGGGCTGTGGGTGACAGATTGGCCCTTGGCTTCACTCAGAACTAGAAGGATGCTCTCCTGGGAAGCTGATGCCTGAGTTGAGCCTTGAAGGCTAAGAGTTAGCCCAGTAGCAACAAATGGGGAAAGAATTTAATGAACAATGAGTAGTTTGGGATTAGCTCATGCAGGGCTTTCCAGAAGCTTTTGAGGGGCCTTAGAAGAAGGGGACATGTCAGATTTACATTCGACCAAAGTGTGGTCATGTGAGTACAGTATGGCAGGACTGGGGGGAGACCTGGTTAGTTGGAAACAAGTCAGAAAATCCTTGGTGGTTTTAGAACACGGGTCAGGTTGGGACCTGGAATGGCCTAGGCCACAGTCTACCTGCTGCCTTAGGTGAGGCACTTCTCAGCAATGCTGGCTCTTGGCCATTTTGAAGGACTGGCTTGGATGCTCCTTTATAGACTTAGCAAAATCAAGGCTGGTTGATCAGCCTTTTCGTTTTGCTGAGCTCTTAAGTTACGGTTTGTATTTCAAGGTTTTCTTTTCCTTTTTTTAACCCCTTTAATTGGGGAGAGAGAAGAGAACTTGTTGTGATACAGTTTTGCTAAAAGTTTTGTGGCAGTGAATCATGCTTATCAAGATAAATTGTATAAGAAGGTTGTTTGATGGGAACATTGTTTCTACGGGAAATCAGTCTTCAACAAGAAGCAGCCAGCTTCCTGGGAGGAGGCAGGCAGCTTACTCCTCTGCCCATGAGGACCCTGAGGAATGAAATCTTGCCGCTACGCAGGCTCTGAGACCAGTTCATCCCAGGCCTCCTCCAGCCCCTTGCTGGCGGAACCATTCTTTTTCTGTTTATTTTCATAAAAAACTGCAAAATTCACATGTTCTCTGCTTGTGCAAGGACCTCATTAGTGGATGGGGAGTGGGGATAACCTTCTACAATATACTCTGGGGCAGGAATCCTTGGCCCTGGGGCACCGTCACTGTCCCAGATGCCTCACAGGTGCGGCTGACCTGTTGAGGCTCTAGAGATTTTGTGGGTACTGAGTCCCATTAAATTATAGCTCAGGCTGTCATCGCCAGCTCTCCAGGAAAACTTCAACAGCCTCTTAACTCCCAGCCCCACGGCCTCACTCTGATCCTTCGTCTGCACAGTTGCCCCGGTGGTTTTCTGAAATGCAGATCCAAGTGTATCGTTTCCCCCTTAAAATCATTCAACCCCTTTCCAAGGGTACTCCATGGAGGCCAGAAGCCGACAGCATTGATCGTCTATCTGACCCCATGGTCTTTACTCATTATGCTTTGTGTCTCTGCTTGGCAGGACCCACCAGCCTGGTCCCCAGGTAGTCAGAGTTGAGTCCTCTTTGTGGTTAGATTTCTAGAAAACTGACTGGCTGGACCCTCTCTGAAGAAATGCCTTCACCACTTTAATTTTTAATGTTTGTCTTTGAATTTTAGCAAAAGTTGCTATGAGAAACTGCATGTGAAGGACATGTCCATGTGTTTGGTTAGAAGAATAGTCAGTCCACTTTCCTGTTCTGTGCTTCATTAAGGTCTCGTGAATATCTTTGATGCATGGGTTCTAGGCTAAATTGCTTTTAGCTTTTAGTGCCAGGAAAAAAACTTTCTCATTTAAAAAACTTACCCGCTTCCTTTTAAAGTCAATTAATTAAAAATAATGCTGTTTGCCTTTCACCTTTGTTGCTAGGAGTTTCAGCGCTAAAAGTTTCAGTCATAATCATAAAAGCCCAGGTAGCTGTTGAACTGACAACCTACTGTTTCTGTCTGCATAGCCCAGCAGCCCTTTCTCAGTTTCTCCATTTGTTTGCAAATATTTGTTGCGTGGTTGTCCTCTGCTTTCACGCCTACTGCTTCCTGTGCCCCCGTCCCTCGACCACAGTGATTAGTCCAGAGGCAGATATAAGACCCAAGCAAGAGTCCTAACTGGGGTCTTCGGAAATACTGCCCTGGAGAGGGGGAGAGAGACGGACAGACTGTTTGGTACCCCTTCAGCTGCCTGTGTCCTGATCCTGCTACATGGAGGCAGCCCTTCTGAATAGTGGAGGGTCATGTTCCCACCCAGGAAAGCAGAGCTTTGTAGAAAGACCCCGCTTCCTGCTGGGTTGTTACTTAGACACTCAGTCGTGTGTGACTTTTTTGCAACAACTCTATGAACTGTAGTCTCTGCCAATCTCCTCTGTCCATGGGATTTCCCAGGCAAGAATACTGGAGTGGATGGCCATTTTCTTCTCCAGGGGATCTTCCCAACCCAGGGATCAAACCCACGTCTCCTGTGCCTACACATTGACAGGCAGGTTCTTTACCACTGCGCCACCTGGGAAGCCCTCCCTGCTGGTTGCTACAGTCTGTCTCTTGGAATGCCTACGTTCCAAAGTATTAAGTGAATAGAACTTTATTTGGTCCAGCAAGTTTAAAGAAAGAGGTTTCTGGATGGCAGCACTTGCTAGAGCCTTTTATATTGGATGAACTTCGTGTCTCTTCCAGAGGAGGATTAGTGCACAGTAATTGCCAGACTTATTTGACTGTGGGTTTAAAATAAAGAACACCAACACCTGTAAGTATCCCATTTACAAACGAGGCAAACGGGAGTCCCACATGGGTTAGGAGACTTCCTGATGTCGTGCAAGTCAGGGCTGGTCTGGAAGGTAAACTCAGCTTTCCTGTCTTTCATATTCATTTCACCATCATGTGTGGGCTGCTGCTGTTTTTATCTGATGAAGTATAGGGAGGCTTGTTTCTGTGAACCATATGCCAAGGTCTCAATGTGTGTTTGTGTGTTTTTTTAAATTGCAGTTTGCCTTGCAACTTGTGGTTCTGGTTCTTCTATTATTACTCAGGCCCGCTCTGTGGGTGGGCATTAATCCTCGGAAATCTTGGAAAGCATGCCATTGTATTGATTTGATTTTGTTATAAGGAATGTGTAATAACTCCAGGTTCGTGGCTTTCAGTGATAAGGATGTGTTAAATTATGAAAATAATATGCAGTCTCAGGATGGTCCATGTTCTGGACAGTGTCATTAGGCAATTTCCATTTTGATATAATGTCTGTTAAAAAGATGTATTTTCTGAGAGGACGGTTGTGCTCTTATTTTTAATCTTTGTGATTTTTCAGAAACTGTTGGACTTGTTGTAAACACTTGTTGAAAATAATAAAGGAGGGAAGTAGGATGAAGCATTTTTACTGATTCTGATATGTCTCCAGCTGAGAAGTGGTGGGCAGAGACTCAATAAGACGGAGATGAATGGCTCATTTCTAGCCTGGTTACAGAGAACCGAGCAGCGAGCGGCCACATGAGCTGTCACAGTCGGCCCTCTGTGGGGTGACAGCGTGGGGGCTGAAGCCGTGCTCTGTGGATTCATGTGAAATGCTCTTTCCCTCGCTTTGTGGTGACATCTGTGTTTCTGTTCATGATCGCTAGGTTTCCACATCACCTGCAGGTAGTTAGAGTTTTCCCTGGTATCTCAGCTGGTGAGGAATCCGCCTGCAAAGCAGGAGACCCCTGTTTGATTCCTGGATCGGGAAGATCCCCTGGAGAAGGGATAGATTACCTACTCCAATATTCTTGGGCTTCCCTGATGGCTCAGGTGGTAAAGAATCCGCCTGCAATGTGGGAGACCTGGGTTCGATCCCTGGGTTGGGAAGATTCCTTGGAGGAGGGCATGGCAACCGACTCCAGTATTCTTGTCTAGAGAATCCCCATGACAGAGGAGCCTGGTGGACTACAGTTTCTGGGGTCACAGAGTCAGACTTTACTGAGGGACTAAACACAGTGCACATGAAAGATCTGCTCATCTTTTACATGAAGACTGTGCATGTCTAAATTATTCATTCCTGGCGGATCTTCATGTTGTCGTGTTGCTATGATCACTGATCTCTTGACCATTCCTGCCACCTCTGTTAGCTCCTTATCACTTTTCTTCTGAATTACTTCTCAGCTAGCCTCCTTTCTTCCTGGTTCGCCCCACCTTCTACACATCCTCCATGTTCCCAGGAGAAAAAACCCTTCACTTAGCCCCCTCCCCGCCTATAGCTTTCAGGTACTGTTTTCTGGCCCCCACTTCCCTTTCTAGCCAAGTCTCCTGCCCCTGTTGTGTGCATCCTTCGTCCCAGCTTTAGGAACTACTTGCTCTATGGACGGGAAGAGGTTTCTTGCTTCCATGCCCCTAGGTTACACCACTCTATGCCCCGAATGCCTCCCTCTCCCCATTTCCTCCACTTCATGCTTCAGGACTGAGCTCCTGTGTGTGTGTTTTCTAGGAAGCCTTTCCAGACATAGCTTCTCCTTCCCTCTAGTCTGCGAGCAAATATAACATGATGGTGAGCCGTGTGGACTGTAGTCCCAGGTGGCCTGGGTTCAGGCCCCTGCTGTACCAGCTCCATGCGGCGTGGCGTTGGACAAGTGACCTAGTCTGTCTGCCTCAGCCCTGTCATCTGTGAGGTGGGACTGGCGATAGTACAATATTTACCTCCTAAGACTTGTTAGGATAAATGAGTTAATGTATGTAAATCACTCATGAAAGCACCTATACTTAAGTTCTATTGATTATTATTTATATTTTCCATCTAGTATTATTAGCTTTTATTAGGAGTAAAAAAAAAAGCAGTCAACAGACCATCTATTTTAGTGTTGGTCAAGTTATGTCCAGCTATGTTCCAAAAAGGATTTATTTCTTTTATTATACTATTTATTTCTTTCACTATTTCTATTTTTATAAAGGATTTATATTCTATTTCTGTTTTAGATGCACCTTTTGGGGAACAATGTATAAGTGTAAACTTTAATATCTGTATCTTCCTCAGACTCGGGAGTCATTCAGAATTGCATTTTAAAATTCTCTTCTTTCACTAAAAGATCTGAAGTCTTGGATCAGTTGCCCTCTGAAAGACAATGTCTAGATAATAATAAATATCATGTTTAAATAAACTGTATGCCTGCTCTGATAAGTGAAGTGCTTCTTTGTAGAGGGTAGTCATTGTGTTGGATTATGGTGTTACAAAATTTAAAGAGGCAAATGCTTATCATGATTTGTGCCTTTAAAAAAAATGTAGAGATATTCAAATACATTTCTCTGCTTCCTTGTTATGCATCTCTATTTCTGAGTTAATGAATGACTTGCTGTGAGTCAACCATATATCTGTTCAGAATTCAAATATTGATGAGTCAGTATCCAGTATTTGCTCCAATATATTTGCACTTGATCTTATTTCTCCAGAGATATCTAAAGCCCAAATAACATTTATGAGCTAAGGGTCTTTATTTTTTACATTTCTGTTTCTTCATTTGTAATATAGAAATTGGGCACATTCCTTCTGACCATGACGATCTCACCTCTATTTTAAGGAAGCTGGAAAGAAACTGAGATCTGGACCAGCTCTAAAAAACTGAATGTCAAGTCAATTGTCTAATCACACAATGGTATAAATAGCCAATATCCTCTAAGAGATTCCATGCTCACAATAGCATCATTGACATTTGAACTGCGTGGAGTTGTTCTCTGAAAGGTGCTGTAGAGAAAACACAAGTGTGAGGGGTGATCGTGGTAGAGATGGGTCAGAGGCTCTTCAAGTGAACTGAATGAGGCCAGCTGCGAATGAGGACCATCCAGTGAATGATCCTTTTGTTCCACGATGAAATAAAATACTAGAAAATGTTCTTGTGACAAAGAGTGTTGTTTGCCACAAGTGGACATGATGATGTAGTGAAGAGCTTTTGAAAGCTTTCATTTGGTGACTAATATTTTGACCCGGTTAAAAAAAAAAGTATATATATATATATATATAACCATTTCTTTAATCACAAGGTCTTCGTGCATAAAGAAGGTAATTATAGTTATAAATACTCAGTAATGTTCAGTGTGACAGGAGGGTGCTCCACTGGCTATGACTGCGCTGCTGTGTTCTGTCCCCAGGACTTTTGTCCCCTGGGAGACTCGATCTTGAATATGTTACTTGTCAGATCACCGTCTTTTATTCTTTATGCATAGGATGATAATAGGGGCTGGTGTAGTCCCTTGATCGTCCTTGTAGTTCTGCCTTTATTATACTAGTTTTACTGTAAAAAGGTGGCTCTTTTTTCTATTTCTTGACTGCTTTTCTTAGAGTCTATACTTTTGGTAATAGGTTTGCCATTATGTCATTACCTATGAGCAGATATAAATCATTGCACTTACTTTATAAGACCAGTTCAGAGAATTTTATTCTGAGAAAATCTTTGTATTTAGCACTTTTCCAATAAGTGGGCCATTGATTGGCCCATAACAACCATTTTGATGAATGAGTTGTTCTGTTGTGAAAGGATTTCACACTTAAATCTTATTTATTCTTCGGTTGTGCTATATTTGTCTTTTGAAAGTTACTCAAAATGAAAGGAATTAGCACATAAGTTTTCTGTGAAAGTGTTAGTTGCTCAGTCATGTCTGATTCTTTGTGACTCCATGGACTGTAGCCTGCCAGGCTCCTCTATCCATGGGATTCTCCAGACAAGAATATTGGAGTGTGTTGTGAGTCTCTTCTCCAGGGGATCTTCCCAACCCAGGGATCGAACCCAGGTTTCCCACATTGCAGGCAGATTCTTCATTAAAGGGTGATTCCATTGTTTTAGAGTTTGTGTCTCCACCAGCTTTACTCCTCCCATAGAGGGTCCCTAGTGGGTGCAGTAGTTTTAGTGGAATTTATATATTCCAGGAATGAAAAACTGCAGAATTTCCTTTCTGTGATTTTTTTCCTACCCAAGGTCCTGTTTGTTCCCCCACCAATATAAAAATAAAACCATCACAACAACCTGGAGGTGAAAATGAGGTTGCTCCTGTGATAAACAGGGGAGTCCTGCCACCTCCACTTTGCACACACCCAGGATCTCTTAAGCTTGGTCTGGGAGCGGAAAATGTTTTCCCATCCTTAGCTGTTTGAACCCTCTTGGGAAGTCATGTGAGTCTGACTGCTGGCTGCTCTCGATGCCTGGCTGGCTTCTCACTAGTATATGAAGGTGGAGTTCGGTTTTCCCCACATCCATCTCCCTCTGCTTCCCTTCACTGGGATTTATGGACTCTTCCCTGCCAGGAGGTTATTCTCTTCATGTAACATTGGGGCAGGAGACCGTTTCTCTTTTGTGCAACCTGCCTGCTGCTTTTCTGGGCTTACTTTGATTCCTATCGTGGAGTCTCTCTAGATTTCATTACTCCTCCTGGTGTGGTGGATATTTAGGTAGTAGAAATCTTTCAGATGTCCTTCCTTAAACAGATCAGCAAGTCCTAGCAGCATGGCCATAGGCAGATTGGTGGACTTTGGGACCATGGTGTCCAGTGCTGGTAAAGCCACCAAACGAAAGTTTCTGTTCTCTGCAGAGTCAGGTCTGTCTCCGGCTGACAAGTGGGTGGCCAGATGCAGGAATGTGGTGTAGATGGAGGGCAGTAATTAAGGGCATGGAAAGGCTTCGGTGTTTGAGTCCCAGCCCTGCTCTGTGCCACCTTTTGCGTGTTACTCACCCTTGTTAAACCTCAGTAACCGCTGCCATTGGGGTTTTTATAAGGATTAATGAGGTATGGCATAAATACTCTTAGCACAGTCATTCACTGGCACATGATCAGTAAATGGTGAAAGTCATCATGGTGATGTTATTAAGAAAGAATTGGCTGTAGATGCTCCTTTCCCACTTTCCAAGTTTCCAACGTCATGTCCATTTAGCCTGTGTTCTTGTCAGACTTAAGGAAACTCTCAACTTCATTTTTTGTTTAATTCCTTATTACTTTCCCTTCCTTATAAATTTATTACTTATATTTTAAAATTTATTATCTAGTCTTGCCATAGTCAGAGACCATTTTCTGAATAGTATTAAATTGGAAATTTGATTGAGTCTCTGAATCTCTTCTCAACTAACCCAGGTGGGTAGACTTGCTTTGGGGGAGTCCTTTGGTTTTAAAGCGACTTAGTAAAGAAGCCGAGGGCTTTTTCTTTCTTCTAAAGTATGTTTCCATTAAAATCTTCAGTGTTCAATGTGTAGCTTAATGTCTTTTGAAAGGATAGCTATTTTCGAACCCGTGTTTACGTTACAACCTTTTGAGTGTAGGATATTCATTATCTTACAGACCCTCCACTTGTAGGACTTTACAAACTATCAGGAACAATCTATTAGAATTTATTGCTTTTGGCTGGAGGCCAAGAATATGGGCTTGTTCGTTTATGGTATGACACTTAAAAAGGCCAAAGACCAGGGATTTAATTCCCAGATAGGCCAATTAGTGTAGCTTTGTTCCATAACTTCAGAGTGAACCTCAGACCCCAGCCATCTGTCTTTAAAATGCCTGTTGTTGACCACAAGGCACCTTGGTCACATTGGTGGAGGATTGGATGGAGCCACAGAAGACCGTGAACCAACCACTCATTACGAGGAGAGATCCAGACGCCCCCTGTGTACAAGACGGTGAGTCAGTAGACTCAGCCTCAGAAATGAATGCTGGAGAACTCTGCCAGGGGAGCTATTGTTTTAAGAAATGTTTAATAAGAATTACTAAGTGATCCATCAGAGTCCAGACATCAGGAAAGTTAGAAAACTCAGTTATTTTAATTCTTACTGTGCATTTGTAAATGATTCTTTCATAGAAGATAAGGGGAAAGTACCAGAAGGAAGACGTGTGACAATATGGTAGTTTCCCGATGAGCTTAGATCTTAAAAGGAAGTACAGAAAAGATATAGGCCTGACTCTGACAGTCAAGGGGAACCACAGTGATAGTAGCTTATGTTTGCATACGAGTGCCAGGCACAGTTCTGGGTGCTCTTGTTTGACCACACTAGGACTTTATGAGGTAGGTGCTAGTATTTGTTGCCATTTTACAGATGAGCAGATTGAAGCACTGAGCTGAATACCTAAGTATATCTGTAGACCTACAGCTAGTTAGGTAACTGGGATATGAATCTAGGTGGTCTGATTCTAGAGAAACCTGAGACTTGCAGAAGATGTTCTGGATGATAGAAAAGTTATCAAAGAAATAGAATCAGAAGAAAATAAAAGCTGCATCTGAACAGAGGTGATGGACGGTGTGTGTCAAAGTGAAAGTGTTAGGCGCTCAGTCGTGTCCAACTCTTTGAGACTCCATGGATGGTAGCCCTCCAGGCTCCTCTCTCCATGGGATTCTCCAGGCAAGAATACTGGAGTGGGTAGCCATTCCCTTCTGCAGGAGAATGTGTGTACTAATGCAGGAAAACCCTTCAACCCCTATTATCTGTCTTTTTTTTTTTTTTGGTCTTTTATATACATATTAAAAAACCCAGAATGTTAACAGTATGTTTGGAAAGTAATAAGATCTAGTTTTTCTAAAGGAATTTAAGCCTCCCAGCCTAACAGAATTCCTTTTTGACATCCTGCAGACATTTGGGATAGAGGTGGTTCATCCACCTAAAGGTGATCTTTAGGGAATGTGGAGAACAGAAATAGTGCTGGACAGGTGTGTGTGTGTCGGGGGGGCGGGGGCGCAGGTGTGGAAAAGGGTGCCAAGCTCCACATCAAAGGAACTGGCATCTTTCAATATTTAGAGCTTACTGGGTTTCCAGACTTGCTCTGAGTGAGCTCATAGTAAGAAAACTAGAGTCCGAGAAAGAATGTTGAATGGGAGAAAGTTGGATTGTCTGGAGTCCAAGTGGTTTTCCTCATTGGCTCGTGAGTCACCTGCACTTGGAAGAATTCAGGTGTAAGATGGATGAGACTTCAGTCCGGGGATGTCTCAGACGTGGTGTAACATCAAGGGCTGATGAGACTGTTAGGTTTCCTCTGACCTGTTCCTAAGAGCACAACTTTATAATAAAATGAGGCCAGAGACTCATTTGTATCTTTGGTTTTCCGTCTGTGAAGAGGTCATTTAATCTCATTTCTACCTGAGGAAACCTGGGTTGAGAGAAGAGTGACTTGCCCAGGTCAGGTTTTGGTGACAGGCAGGCTCGACACTCAGCTGGGCTCTTAACCTGACTACACCTGTCATGATACTGGGCCATCCAGAGAGTCTCTGGGTGCAGGGCAGTTTTGGGGGTTGGGCTCACCTGGGTTCAAAGCCCAGTTCTGACACTTACAGTCATCCTTCAGTATCCACAGGGGATGGTTTCTGCACCCCCTTACTTCTCTGCAAATACCGAAACCCAAGGTGCTCACTTTGCTTACGTAAAATGGCATAGTATTTGCATATAATCTATGCACACCCTCCCATTTACTTTAAATCATCTCTAGATTACTTCTAATACCTAATACAATGTGAATGCTGTATAAATAGTTGCTTTAGTGCAGGAAACTCAAGTTTTGCTTTTTGGGACTTTCTGGATTTTTTTCCCCAAGTTTTTTCAATCTGTGTTTGGTTGAATCTGCGGATGTGGAACCCTCGGATCCAGATGACCAACTGCTCTGTAGCTTTCATTACTTCTTTGACTGCTCAACCAAAGAAGTGGAATTGTTGTGCAGATCAAGCGAAAAGAACATACTTGGCATCTAGTAAGTACTGAGGATATGTCTTTGTTCTTTGTAGTTAGGCTTGAAATCTATTTATTATTACTGATAAGTTTTCTAAGATCTCTCGAGTCATGCCTATGAAGGTTCATTTTTGCCTTATTTTTTCTTTGGATAAGGTGGAATTTGATAAGGGCATTTTGTATAGTTTCTCCATATGTGAAAACTTTATATCTTCTAGGGCCCTTTGGTGAACAAGGCCTTGAGCAGTTTTTACCCTCTCTGCAAGTATGTCATGTATTCTTTTTAAAAAAGATGCCTTCTAACTTACCTCTTTCTCCAGCTATGTCTTGCTGGTTACTGTGGCAACCACTCTCTAATAATCTTGTCAGGAAATATGATGTAACTATCTGTCTAATCTTATTTTCCAGACGTAAAACAAGCACACAGCTTCCTAAAGCGATCAGGGCCCAAGCACTGTTCCTCCTTGTTCTGATGTGTTATAAGATTATACGTACTTGTGGAAGAATGCACATCTTTGGGTGTTTCCTTGACTTAGAATGTTTACAGCACCCAGTGGTCCTTTGTGTCACTGTAAAGGCTTATGTGCTTTCATGCTCATTCTCCTATTCTTGAGGAAATTTTGGGTAGTTAAAAAAAAAACAAAACCAAGATTGTGGTTTCTAGAGGATTTATATTTATTTTTGGAACCTAAAAGGATCTAAGGTATTTGCTGGGATAGTTAGATCAAGTCAGTATTTTCATGTATTATCAAGAGGCTAATTTTACCAAACATTTTCCTCCTGGTCCAGGAGTCTGTACCTTCTCAGCATCACCTCCCCCTACCTTCCTCAGCGCCCCCTAACACACTCAGCAGGGGTCAATTAGGACCTCCAGCTCTCCGCTCCTGGTGATACCCCACGTGGCCAGCCTTCCATCACTCTGCCTTCCCCATCAGGACCACTCGCATTACACTTCCTGCTCCTGTGTGTTGTCAGTCACCCTAGGAAGCCTGGACTCCCAAGGCGTCCCCTTATTCCTTTGTCTTGTCCTCGTTTGACTCTTCGATTTCAGCTTTTAAAAGCCTGCCTCTCCCTCTGGAGTCCCCTTCCCGGGCGCCCTGTGCCCTCAGGATCATCAGCAGAGCTCCCCAACCTCCTGACTTGTCTGTGACCTTCCCCTCCTCCCTCTGGCTTTTCTGGAAACCTGGGTCTCCCCTGACAATACCGCTTCTCCCTCTAAGGTGGCTGCAGGTTCTTTAACCTTTCCTTGAACCATGTAAGGGAGGGGGGAGTATCCTCTACACAGTTTCTGTACCACATCCCCTCCTTCCAAAGAGTCTCAGGTCGCTGTGTGGCCCACTGGCCCTCCTTGTCAGTCACCTGCTCCTCCCCCCAGTCACTCCCCTCACTCCCTGGAGATTTCTGTTTCGGGTTCTCTGTCACTTTCTCCAAAGTGACTCCTGCTATTCCACCATTCAGGCCAATAATCCTCCCAACCCCTTTGTCCCTCCTCTCCTCCTAAGAGTGTATCTCCCTCCTTCCTCAATGGCTCCATTGCATGGTCATGCCCTTATTCTCATTGTCTCTGATAACCTCAGTGCCTCCGTAGCTCCCTCTGGGCATCCTGCTCCGACCACCACTCCCTTCCTTCTGGCTCATTCTGTGAGGTTCCTCCAACCTCGACAGTCCTTGAACCACCAGGACCTTCAGTTCGTTGCATCTGCCACCTCTTCGTGGTTCCACCTGACATCTCCCCTTTCCCAGGTTGATCATCCACTGTCATCACTACTTGCATCCTCAACACTCTCGTTCCTCTCACACTGTCATTCTCGCTTAACTGAACCACAATTCCAGGAGAATGCATCTCTCTGCACCTATTCTGCGCCTGCACCTGTGCAGCCAGATGTGCCCGGACACAACCGCACCACCATATTCACCACCTCGCTGTCAGCTGTGATCACAGATGCCCTTGATGTCACCTGACCGTCATGTCGTGTTGCCACTGTCTGTTCCCTCCCTTGCTCTCTCAGACAACCACTGCGCACTTTACACTTGCTGTTCAAACATCCATTGTCTCCGTACTCTTTACCACTACCTTTTTCACACAAACAAAAATGAAATTGATCAAAGAGAACGTCCACACGCTCCCCACACCACACCTCCCACCTGCCCGTCTGCGTCTGCGCCCGAGCCCGCGGTTCCTGGGCGGGGGGCGACATCCTATTTCCATCTCCAAATACCTTCTCAAGGGCATTGCTCCATAAAATTTCCCCTCTCCCTCCTGTGTCATCAGTTTTCTTCTCTCTACTGGATTCCCACAGGCATACAAGTTATTATTTTTCCCATTAAATAAAAACATCCTCTTGACTCCGATTTCCCCTCCAGCTACTCACCAATTTTCTTCCTTTCCTCTTTCAACATTTGGAGTGAGTCATCTGTATTCATCACATCTAATACTGATGCCCCCCCATCTCCCGCCCCCCATTCTGTCTGGAGCCCATACCGGGATTTTTACCCCTTGCTCAGACTCCACTGAGCTCTGTCAGCTCATCAGTGACATTTCATTGCTGCAGCAATGGTCCCAGGCTCCTCTTGTTTCACCTCCAGCAGCATTTGACGTGCTTGATTTTTCTTCCCCTTGAATACATTCTCCACTTGACTGCCTGGACACACCCCTCCTGGTTTTCCCGGTTCCTCTCTGGCTGATCTTTTTCAGCCTCCCTTGCTGGTTGTTCATCTCCCCAAACTCTAAATGGAGTGCCTCTGGGCACTTGTATTTCTTCTCTATTTAGCTTACGCTTTCAAGCTTGTCTATGCGATGAAAGTTGCTACATTTTCATTGGTAGCCCAGATCTCACCTGTGGACCTGACCACCCGCTGGTCAGCACTACTCAGATGTGTCCAATAGGCATTTCAAGCACAGCCTGTGCCCGCAACCCCTTAACGGTCTGTTTCACAGTGTGATCATTTCTAGGGGAGCCCCTTCTGGGAAATTGGATCTGGGGGATCGCACAAGGATGTGTGGACAAAATTAGGGCTTCAAGAGGCAAAGCGAGGGAGAAAAGACAGGTTGGGGGCAAATTTGGCTTCATAATTGCTTGGATCTTGTCAAAGTTAATATTGCTGAGAAGCATTAATGTTTTTGAAGGGAGGGTCAGAGAAGGTTGCAGGATGTGGAGATGGGTTTTGAAAAAGGTAAATGAGTGATGAAACCTCAGGCTGATAATGCCTTTTCTGAAAGGACTTGAGGCTATATCCTGTCGGTTTATTTTTTGATGATAAATTCAGGAATACTGGAATAAAAATCAACTACTTGAAATGCACAGCTGTTTTGCTAACATCTTCTAGTGCATCGGTTTTGTTCCAACTCTGTTGGAAGTTCAGGCGAGCCAGTAGACTATAACCCGCCAGGCTCCCCTGTCCATTGGATTCCCAGGCAAGAATACTGGAGTGGGTTGCCATTTCCTACTGCAGGGGATCTTCCAGACCCAGGGATCTAGTCCATCGGGGTGCATTATAAATACATTCAAATGCCATTTCCCCATGGAGTTTGGTGGGTAAAATGTTCTGGATAACTTGATTATCTGGGTCACTGAGTGTTAGCTAGGTTTCGGTCTTACTAGTTACTCGTTTTGTGATTTACCTGTTCAGCTCTGGTTTTAGCTGTTTAATGAACTTTGGAGAAAAGTTCTTTTGTTTTTTAAATGTTTTAGTGAAAATGGTGTGGCTGTTACTTAATCATTTCGGGAAACATGTTCAGCTAGGAATGTTCACTTAGAGAAATGTGTTCAATTAAAACCTCCTTCGTGAAAAAAATCAACTGCTTGAATTTAAAACAACAATGAAAACAGCATAGCTGTCCAAAAAGAAAATCCTTGTTCTCTGCTGTCTCCAATCTGCTCCCCACCCCCACCAGTCTGCCCCACCAGACTTTCCATCTCAGTGAACAACATTCCAGTCTTCCCTTAGGACAGAACATTTGGAGTCATTCTTGAATTATCTTTCTCTCACACCCTCTCAGCAAATCCAATAGACTATACCTTCAAAATATATTCAGAATCCATTTCTAATCTCCTGACTGCTGGCATGCTGGGCCAGGCCGCCATAATTTTTCACGTGGATTAATGGAGTGTTCTAACCGGCCTCTCTGCTTCCTGCCTGATCTCCTTCAATCTGTTGTTAAACTTGCTCAGATTATGTCTTTCCTCTTTCTATCTCATTCAGAGGGAAAGCCAGTCACTCCTGCTATTTCTAAGCTGCTATGTGACCCAGGCCGCCATTACTCTCTTATTTTCCTCCATTTACTTTTTTCACTTCCTTCATCCTGGCTGTTTCTTGAATCAGTCTGGGCCTGCTTCCCACCTCAGAGCTTTTGCATTTGATGGAATTCCTTTCCCTTCCGGTCCTGTGTTCACATGGCAAGACTCCTGCACATCCCTCAGATCTTTCCTCAAATGTCACTTATCTGAGAGGCCTGTCCTGCTTTCCTGACCACCCCTCTTAGCTTTCAACACCCCTGCAACACTGTGTCTCCTTTCTCCACTTTATTGTTCCTTAGCATTCAGCAGCATCTAGCAGAATCTGTATTTACCTCATTCCTTGTCTTTTCTCCCTTCTGCTAGAACAGAATTGGCACAGGCCAGAGGTCTTTGTTCTGCTCACTGCTTATTTCCAAGACTGAGCCCATAGGTTGCTTTGTGGTAGAACCTCACAATATGTGTTAAACAAGAAGGACTCTTTCTTGCCCTGGGCATTCTTGTGGCTTAAAGTTTTTCTAAATTTGTTTGCCACAAAGCACTAATAAAACTAATTATTTTATTTCATGTCTTCTATTAAGTATATTTACTATATGTGTCACATTGATTTAAGACCATAATAATAGGAATGGCAGACAGACTGCAAATTAGAGAAGAGTTTCTACAGCCTTTCATGCTGGTTCATTTCAGTGCGTCCCATTCATGGTACAGCTGTATCTATACATTGAAAATGCGTCAGCTTGTTTATGTCTAGGTATCCTGCCTTATTACAGAAGCAAAAAAAGGCTCAGAGGGGCTGGCTGGAAATGTGATGACGTAAGGTTGTTGTAACCTAATACGTTGCTTCAAGTGCTGGGTGATGGGAAAGTCTGGCTTTGTTTATGTTAATAATCTCATTTGCAAGAGACACCAGTCACTACCTTTTGTTGCACAGTTTGCATTATTCCATGCCAGAACTTTTATTACTTCAGTTCTGCTCCTCTCGTTTGGGTAATAATGTCCGCAGTCCTCCAGTTGTAAGTTAATTTGTATTCCAAGACCAAAAAGCTATTGAGTATTTGGCAACTTTCTCAGTTCAAATCAAACTAATGATAATTACCTAAATTCAGCCATTTGTTATCTTAGTAAAAGTCATTGATTCTGTGTCCCACTGGTTACTGCACATACAGTGCAGTATGTGTTACAAAACATACAAAACAAGGGACAGAACCTGTTCTGGTGCATTTTGGGTTCTCTTAGTCTGTCCGAGTGAAGATTCAAGGCAATTCTTGTTTCTGCTTACTTGCAAGTCTAAAAACATTCCATTTTAGAAATTAATGTAATATAAATTAATACTTTGGGTGGGGTAAAATAAGTTTTTAAAAAATTTATTTGGAAATTAGGTTTATGGAAGAGTAACCAAAATAGTTTAGAGAGTTCCCATGTACCTTTACCCTGCTTTCCCTAATGTTAACAGCTTAGTTGGCTCAGAGAGTAAAGAATCTGCCTGAATGCAGGAGACTGGGGTTCCATCTGGGTCAGAAAGACCCTGGAGAAGGGAACGGCTCCCCACTCCAGTATTCTTGCCTGGAGAATTCCCTGGACAGAGAAGCCTGGTGGGCTGAGTCCATGCGGGCCGCCAAGAGTCATGACTTTGCAGCTAACACTTTTGACTGTAGTAAACTCATCAAAGCCAAGAAATGAAATGAAGGTGTAACACTATTAACTACTGACTCCATGTGGATTTTGACCAGTTTTTCCACCAATGCCCTTTAATTCCAGGATTGAATCCACGATACTATGTTTCATGTAGTCATTTTTCTTCTAGTCTCCTGTAATCAATAGCATCTCTTTCAAAGTGTACATGGATGGAGAAAGTGAGTCAAGTTAAAGCTATAGGGTAGTTGTGAGAATTACAGGTTTAAGGGACTAGGTAAAACTTTGGAGATGGTCTGATCCAGGAACTATAAAGAGGTGGCCCTGCGAATTGAACTGGGCTCATACAATACTGGAATATGATTTGACTTAGTTGCCAACATTTAATGATTAGGAGGGCTTCCCTTGTAGCTCAGTTGGTAAAAAATCGGCCCACAGTGCAGGAGACCCGGGTTTGATTCCTGGGTTGGGAAGATCCCCTGGAGAAGGGAATGGCTACCCACTCCAATATTCTTGCCTGGAGAATTCCATGGGTAGGTTTTCCAGAAAAAGTGATGTTTTTCTTTCTTTTTTTAAGAAATCAGTGGCCCCTGCCACACCAGGTCTATTGACTGACTAGGATGATGGTGTGGTCCTGAGAGGTGGCCATCCCTTCTCTATGAGCAAGTAATTCCAGTCACTTCAGATTGTGCCCTTCCTGATATTGCTCTGGGCTAAACCTGCCCTTTACATGTCCACAAGATGAGTGTTGCGCTTAGTCCACCTGTCTTGCCTTCTTAGACCAAAAAGGAGCCGGACTCTTTTTTGGTCTAAGAGCTTGCAAGGCATGGTTTTGGCTCCTCCAGAGGATGACAAAGATGAAGGCAGAAAGACAGTGCAGTATAAATACCCAGTGAGGTCTAGTCCCACTCTTGGTTTACATGCATCTTTACTTGTGTCCCACAAATACCACAGTTTGCAAACAAGTCCCCTGAGACGACATCTGATTTGCTCCCACTTCCCGTTTAGCTGTTTGTGGTCACCTATTATGAGTCACTACCAGGTAAAAGATGATGAACCTGAAAATCCAGCTTTGTGGCTTCTCTTGAGAAGCCAGGTGACCAGGCAACGCCAGGGTTGCATTTCTCACCTGGCCTGGACTCAGGGCTGTGCCCTCAGCCAGGAATAGACTCTTCTGGCCCCCGCATGTCCATTGAGGGACCCCGTGGCATTTGTAGTGTGGGTCTTATGTTATTTATTGGGTCGGAAACCAGAGGAGCCCCAGGAGTTTCCTTTCATGTTGCCTGACCTTAGTTATTTTCTTGACAAGGAGGACGTCAGTAAGTCCTCCGAGTTGTTGAGGACAAGGGCGTTTGGCACAGGGACTTGTGATCGGCTCCGAGCCTAGCTGACAGTCTAATTCTGATTCTGTCTCTTGTGCCCTGACCCCTCTCCCCAGACATGCTCTCAGCTCCTAAGGTTTAATGATGCATATCAGTGTAGAGTGTTCTGTTCAGGAGCATTTTTGTTAAAGTAGCTCGAAGTACTTATTTAAAGAACTCAGCTGGGACTTCCCTGGTGGTCCAGTGATTAAGAATCCACTATGTAGTGCAAGGGAGACAGGTTTGATCCCTTGCTCAGGGAACTTAAACCCCACATGCCGCGGAGCAAATAAGCCCGGGTGCCACAACTGGTCCGTGTGCCACAACTAGTCTATGCGCTGCAACAAAGGATCGTGCATGCCACAAATAAGACATAGAGAAGCCAAATAAATGAATGAACGGCAATTGCATAAGGTGATAATTAAAAAAGAAAAACTAAGTGGAAACTACAGTTGTGAAATTTCAAGCAGTAGCTGGCCGGTAGCCCTGTAATCTCATATTAGGAGCATACGCATGCATATGTGCTCAGTCGCTTCGGTTGAGTCCGACTCTTTGTGACGCCATGGATTGTAACCTACCAGGTTCTTCTGTCCATGGGATTCTCCAGGCAAGAATACTGGAGGAGGTTGCCACGCCTTCCTCCAAGGGATCTTCCCGACCTGGGGATTGCTCAAATCTCCCTTCATCTCCTGCATTGCAGGCAGATTCTTTGCCCATTGAGCCACCTGGGAAGCCCCCCTAGGAGCATATACTTTATTTTTAATTTATTGTTTATTTTCATTAGGAATTGCGTAAAAATTTTATTTTATTGAAATGTAGTTGATTTTATAGCATTGTGTAAGTTTCTGCTGTACAGAATATATATATATGTATATATATATCAGTGATACATATACATTCTTTTTCATATTCTTTTATATTATAGTTTGTCACAGGATGTTGAATATAGCTCCCTATGCTGTACAGAGGGCCTTGTTTTGTATCCACCCTATATATAATAGTTGGCATCTGCTTATCCTAAACTCCCGGTTCTTCCCCCTCCATCCCACCTCCTAGCACACACATATAGAAACAAGGAGAGCATTCTCTTTTCAGATCATTATAGAAACATGGGGCCAATTATTAAAGGGGTTTTGTACCTGTGTGTAACTCCGAGGGTGTATATCTGTGTGGTCCAGTACGATAGCTGTGTTATATGGGGCCCCTGATGGGCTGCAGTCCACGGGGTCACAAAGAGTCAGGCGTGATTTAGCAACTAAACAACAACGGAGCACTTGGAGTGTGCTAGTCTGAGTTGAATTGCACTGTGAGTATAAGATACACACTGAATTTTGGATATACTCTGAAAGACAGAATGTAAAATGTCTCAAATAACTTTTTATATTGTCTACATGTTTAAATGATACTGTTTTGGATAGTTAGGTTAAGTAAAATAAGTTGTTAATTTCATCTTTTTTTTTTCTTTTTTTTAACTTAAAAAAAAAAAAATATGGCCAAAAGAAAATGTAAGCTTAAGGACACAATTCCTGTTAAATTTCTGTTAGACGTAGTGACTCTAGATTTTGCTGTATTGGATGGCGAAGAAGGGTGAGCAGCCTAGTTTCTAGGCCTTGGTAAAGTCAAGTTCAAAGAATAAGTGTGGACAGAATGGAACAGTAAATTGTTTTCATACCTCTTGGCTTTAATAAAATGTGTACTTCACTGCTCTCTTCAGTATATCTGCTGCATTTGGTTGGATACCAAGTTGCACTCTTGCTTGGTTAGTTGTACTGGTGTTGTGACATTGTTGGAAGTCAGAAAGATGCTTTTTGGAATTCCAAGCTTCTCTGCTATGTCCTTGAGTCAATTGTTTAACCTCCTGAGCCTCAAAGCCCTGCCCTGAAAAATAGGGACAATGGTGATCCACCCTAGTGTGTGAAAATTAGGGAAAGTAACACATGCAGAATAATATTTTTTGCATGTATAATATTGAGGATACAGTATTAGTATAGTAAATGATATTTCTCTTTGTTTTATTTCATTATTCTTGGTTGTATGAAAAATGTCTCATTTTATCACTTCTGTGTGCTAGGAGTAAGTGTTAGTTGCTCAGTCATGTCTGACTCTTTGCGACCCCATGGACTATAGCTCACCAAGCTCCTCTGTCCATGGAATTCTCCAGGCAAGAATACTGGAGTGGGTTGCCATTTCCTTCTCCAGGGGATCTTCCCGACCCAGGGGTCGAACTCCCACATTGTAGACAGATTCTTTACTGTCTGAGCCGAGGCTGCCCCACAAATCAGAAAAAGGCACTTTCATTGATTCACCAGAAAACATTTCTACTTGAGTTTTCTTCTATTCACTCCTCTCATGACAAAGGTTTTTTATTGTAAGTTGATCCGTCTTTCCAGTTGTTGATGTTCAATATTTATGAAAACCCAGCAGTGGACAGATACTCTGTTTTAGAGAGTATTGGACACCTTAAACTTTTATAGAAGCTGGAGACATGTGGGTACAATAGAAAGGAATGCATATATTATTACATAAAAGATCCCAGACAATTGGATAAGTGAGAATGGACAGAGTGATATATCCAAAACCATACCTTGGAGAAATACATAGCTGTTCTCCATCTGGTCCTCTCCCTTTGTGGTTGTCAAGTACACACAGGAGTACTATGTGGTTTTGTTTTTGTTTTAGGTAAGGCTTAGTTTTCCAGTTCTTCATATTCTTATTATATGCCTTATGGAGCTTATTTAACTTAGTGGAAAATGAATGTGAATAACCCTGGGAGCATCTGTAGGCATTAACTGCTAGAGAAACTCTGAATGGAAGAACAGAGTACCAGGAAGAATTGGTAGTTTTGCGTGGTTTTCAATTCTTTTCTCCTTTGTTCATTAAGGAATCGGGACCCAGAAGCTAGGAGTTTGGGACTCAGAAGGCCAGTTGGTGGCCTGCTTGCAGATAAAAATGTGTAGTTTTTTTTTTTTTTTTTAAGCTTATCTATTTTCCCTTAAATCAATGAAAGATAGTGCATTCCCAGGTGGCGCTAGTGGTAAAGAAAGAAAGAAAGTGAAAGTGATGTCATGTCCAACTCTTTGCAACCCCATGGAGTATAGCCTACCAGCCTCCTCCGTCCATGGGATTTTCCAGGCAATAGTACTGAAGTGAGTTGCCGTTTCCTTCTCCAGGGGATCTTCCCAACCCAGGGATCAAACGTGGGTCTCCTGAATTGTAGACAGATGCTTTACCGTCTGAGCCACCAGGGAAGTCTGCCTGCTAATGCAGGAGACAGGGGTTCTATCCCTGGGTCAGGAAGATCCCCTGGAGGAGGGCACAGTAATCCTCTCCAGTATTCTTGCCTAGAGAATCCCCATAGATAGAGGAGCCTGGTGGGCTATAGTCCATAGGGTCGCAAAGAGTCAATTAAGTATACATGCATTTTCCCTGAAATTGGTGAAAGGTACTGCATTAATCAATCATACTTTGGCTCACGTCCATGTCTCTTGTATTATAAAGGCTTGAATCTCTCACTTCTTTCCACAGATTGGCTTTGCTTGGCAGTAACTTTTCAAATGATAAGTCAAAGTCCTTCTGGCCAGAGTAACTCTCTATTAGCTGTGGACTGGCTTGTTTCATGCAAATTCCTCAGCTAGTACATACAGAAATGCTTTGTAACCAACAACTCCTTTATGATGTTTAAGTGTTGTTATTAACTGGAGTATGACCACTGGCCAGAAAATTTACTTGAAATCATCCACAGATTCCAGCCAACCCTCCTGCCACCACCTCTTGGTAGGTATGGAGGTGCTTTCCAAGTGGTCGTCCTATTATCCCACCTGGATCTCGGGCAGTATCTCACGGCCACTAGGAGCCTGGCTTTACCCACCAACTCTGGGTTCTGGTTGTCCTGCTCAGGATCTCAGAGCCACTCTGTAACAGGAGTCCTCTGATTCCTGATGGGCAGCTTCTCTTTCCTCAATTCTTATTATATTAATATATCATCTTATAGCTATACAGTAGCAATGGAAACGAGCAATTGCTTGCCAGAGTCCAGGGGGCAGGGCTGTCAGTAAGAGGATGTCACCTCTGGGACCCCTAAGCTGTTTGGTTTTCTACCTAGGCCTTCGGAATCAGTGCACATGTCCTAGATGCTTCTGCCATCATGACCCCATGAATGAGCCCAGGAAGAACTTTTGGTGGCTTGAGCACCCCCTCCCCCCACCTTTTGTTTGCTCTTTTTTGGACAAGATGTCAGGCATCTGCCTTCAATACCTTTGTTTTCTGTCCAGTCTGCAAGTAAAGAAGTGCTTCAAAACCTTTCAGATTAATAGTTCCTGCTATCATCTTGGTTTTCCTCCTTGGCTTTCTGGGCAGTGCTGGATGCTGCTTCTGCTAAAACTATTTTTTTTTTTTCCAATTTAAAAAATTATGATTAAAAACCACATAAAAATTATTGTTCTCTCTGGAGATGCACGGTTCAGTGGTGGTCAGTATAGGGACATGGTTATGCAGCACGTCTCCAGAGCTTTTTCATCTTGTCCACTGAGCATCCTTCACTGTGAGGTAGGATGAGATGTGCCATTGTTGGTTCATTTACTGTTTGCCCTGCTGCTTGTTCCCGTCTACAAAATACAGAATTCTGTTTGAACATCTCTTTTTCATAGAAATTGTGTCTATTTCCCCCTACTCTTGCTTACTCTTGGCATATCAAGTGGAATATATTAATAATGTGCTTGAAGTAGTCAGTATGTACCAGAATTTCTTCATATTGCTAAGTGAGCTTGTGTTGTTTGATGTTTTATTTCTTGGGATAGTAATTAACACTTTTCATATCATTCAACAAATAAATGACTATGCAGTGATTTTAAAAAAAAAAATGCTCCTATGAAGGCTTATATTAGATTGGCCAACAGTTCGTTTGGGGTTTTTCCACTGTCTATGAAAAACGAGAATGAACTTTTTGGCCAAGCCAGGTTTTTGGGAAAGAGGCTTCTCTGGCCGGACTTCCTTCCCGGTGAGACCGCTGGGCCAGCCATTCAGTGAATTTGCTCAAGCTGTTGTACTATCTTTACTTGCTATCTGGGAATCTAGGTAGAGATGGGATTTGAAAAGCCAGAAGTGAAGTAAAGTGAAAGTTCCTCAGTCGTGTCCGACTTTTTGCGACCCTATGGATTGTCCATGGAATTCTCCAGGCCAGAATAATGGAGTGGGCAGCCTTTCCTTCAAAAGTCAGAGATTTAGTTTAAAGATGGGGAATACTTAGGGCAGCAAGTATTCTCAATTGATACGATAGAAACCTCACCAAATACCTCGGCTAAAAAAAAGTATTCTCCGAGTTGAGCACAAGGTCCCAGCGTGGAAAGATGTACAGAGTTGTTTTTCCTGGCACTTTTCTGTCTCCAGTATCCCAGATGGTAGCTCCCCTAGTTCTTAACGCCCCCTGGCAGCCTTGCCCTTGTCTTGCTGGGCCTGAATCACAGATGTTGGGTGCTGTTGAGTTTTGAGTTAATTGGCCTTATTGCTACTAGACTCTTGTGTGGTTTCTTGAATTCATGAATTAGTCATTAAGTTGTGTTTAGCAGAAGGACACCCTGGGAATCTGTGGTCTGTCCAGCTGACCTTCTTTTAGAAGGATGCTGTGTGTGCAGACTATAGTAAATGATGGTGGGAAAAACAGAATTCTCTTAGGCGACCCTTTAACTGCAGCCTTTTTTTTTCCAACTCCTAACTTCGCAGGTGAGTTTATGCCTTACTTGAGAGTTTTAGTGGGATTATCTATCAGGAGACTGTGTTCTGAGGCTTAGAAGCTTTTGTATTATTTTTGTGTAATACAGCCCCTGAAAAGTTGAGGGACGTCAATTGTTAGATAAATTTTCCCCAGGATGAGTCACCTCTGAAATAAATGAAATTGGATAATTGGGATTTCCTGCTTGGGGCGGTCGTTGTCAGGGTCTGTTTGTTTTTTTTTTTTTTTTTTTACGGTTGAGGAAGCACTTGAAATTTCAAGGTCACAGATGTGTGTCACAAAACAACAATCTGAAAGCACATAGATATTTATGGTTTATTATTCTAATTACTTAATCTTTAATAATCTTTGAGAAGCTGTGATTTATGGTCTATCTTGGGTAGGGATAAGTTTCCCAGCTCAGGGTAAACACCCTGTGATTATGTGGTTAATAAGTTCTAACTACTTTCTAAAGCTGAAGTCCCTTTCTAACAAGTAGCAGGTAAGTGAAATGAAAGGCACAAGAATTTCAACTTTTATTCCCTAGGGATGGACTGATGTGGTGTGGTGGGCTCATCGTCTTTTGGTACATTATGAATGCTTCAGATTTCTAGGTGTGATCATCTCAGAGTTTGAAATCACATTCTGTATGATTTATGCTAGGGCAGGATGAACCTTTTTAGTTAAGTTGAGCTGGTTGTAAGCTTTTAACCTCCTGTCTTGGACCAACTTGTCTTGTTCACCGGTTTTCTCATACAAGGGTACCAACAGTGCCTGACATCACTTAAATCTTTTTATTAACAAAAATTAGTGTTGGTTTAAAAGAAAACATCGCTAATTCAATGCATGAGCCAACCATTTCTGAACTAAATCATGAACACAACTTATGTTGTGTCTTGGCTATTGCCTTTTAAAACATCAGCAGACAGTGTCGTATTGGTTGTGAATTTTCTTCCATGAAATAAAAGACGAATTTCACTTCTGGGTGAGGCATTATAGTTGCCTCGTACTTTCATTTCTGGTTAGATTAGGCAGAAACAAAGAGGCAATATGAAGATAGGAGAGGTATTACTTTAATGTGACATGTAGAAAAATATTTTTCTGGTTTTGGGGAGTATTTGCCAGAAATAAAAAGAAATAAAAGGAAATTTATCAGATAGTATGTTACCTGTTGAATATTACATTATCTGTAAAGCATATCAAAGGCTGTATAAAGTTGGGACATACAGAGCCAATTTATATGCCTCAGTGATAGCTGGGTCATTCAGAGTCGTCGTTATAAGGAAGTGATGTATCTCTGTGGTGGGTATGAGTAGTCTCTAGCTGCTTAAATGAGAAGCCATGAATTGTTTAAGGCTGGTCCCCTAGCAAATAGTGACAATGTGTACCACGCATTTCTGAGAAATAATGCCAGGAAATGTATGGCAAAACAATGAAGCTTAGTATATAAGCAGTTTAAGAAATACGACACAAGAAGGGTCCAATGATCTGGACAGCAATCATGTGTGAGTCACATGCGATTCATGTATACTGACATTGTGCTGAGAAATGTCTTAGGATGGCAGTTTTATGATATGGTCATTGTGACCAAGAATACTGATGGCTTTACCCAGTTCGGGAAGCTCACTGTGGATGTATAATCGTGCAGAGTTTGGTTTGTTCTCTGCTGGGTGTGCACTGATCACTGAGATCATGGCTTGTCCTTTTCTGCCACAGTGGACATTGGGCATCATGGTCACAGGCTTCTTGGGTGCCACAGAGGGAAGGCTCCGTCCCGCTGGGCAGAAGCCTGTGAATGCTGTCGAGGCCATAACTGTCCCACACTGACCAGAAAGGGAAGCCGGAAGGACTTGGACTCACTGATACTTTGCTGACCTCTTTCAGACCTGCTGCTGGAAGCCTTTAATGAGCTGGTGTTTCCAAACCACGTGGCAGGGCAGGCCGCTTTCTCGTACATGCACTTCTCGGATTGCTGGCTTCCCTTAGCTCACTGAAGCTCTTGTCCAGCCAGGAGGACCTCCTGGCAGGTTTGCCGCTGGCGCCAGGAAGGCAGAAGCATCGGCCATTAGGCTGGCCCAGGGCTCAGAGATAAACATGAAGGTGCTCAAGCGAGTGAGACCTGGGGGCGGGCACACAGCCTCTTGGCTCCTTCCAGCATTTTGGGCATGTGGGTTTGTGTTTGGAATTGGTGAGGAGGTGCTCTGTTGATCCAACAGGCTTAGAGATGCAGTGGCATACTAATTTCTCCCCACCCCCACCCCCGATGCCAGGATTGCCTTCCCTTGACTGTGAGTAGAGAAAGCGAAGTGGGAATCGTTTTCCGTGAGTGCCCTGATGTGCACAGAGCGGGAACAGAAGCCCTCCTGGAGGCTTTTGCTCATTTCTGAAGCCCTGAGCCTGGCTCTTCCCTTAGGGGTATTTGGGCCAATTGTTACCGCATTTCCCACTGCGTAAATGGAAGGTTTGGGCAAGTCTGGTTGAATGGTTCAGCCTTCTACAAAAACAAAAGCACTTTTTTTTCTTAAAGTGAAAAAAGTTTAACTTGTTTTTGAACCCAGCTTTATTGACCTAAATAAGCTCAGGCAGCTCTAAGGCTACGTGGGAGCACTTTGGCCGCAGTGAGGCAGGGCCTGTCACTTTGGGCGTGCATCAGTGTACAATTGAGGGCCCCCAGATAAGCCATCAGTCAGCCTCCCTGAGGGGTGGGGGAGCAGAGTGACACAGTGCGGTCCTAGGTCATTGTCCTCCCCTTTACATTATTTTGAAAACTGCACAGCATTTAAAATTGTATTGAAAGAACATTGGATTAGGGATAGAGTACCTAGGCTTTCCCTCCTTCCATAGTGTTAAAAGGAATTTAGGAAAATCACTGTTTCCTGCGTTTAAGCAGAGGGGAGGGAAAGAAGGAGGGAAGGAGACCACTTCTCTCCCTTTGAAATCGGGGGGAAAGCAACATCTTACAGCGAGACATGAGAGTATAAAAGATACCTGAGCTCCTTGTAAGAAAACTTTCATTGACCGTTAGAGGTTTCAGTTATTCAGCAGGCAGATTTAGAAATTTTCTATTGACTTTCTTCTCTCTCATTTGTTTAGTCTGTGGGGGTCCTGAGTTCTGGAAAGAGCTCATTGGAACCTCTGCTAAAACCATAGATGCTTCTCTGTTGTTTGTCAGTTCCGGCTCAATTACTAGAAGAGATTTTTTAAATTTTTAACCAAAATACTTAATTTTTTTGCCATCTTATTTTCTTGGTCAAGAAGAAGAGACAGACAGCCAAGGCAAAAGTTGCTCAAATAATTGTAGCCAAGGGGAAAGGGGTGTTTGTGTGATGCTGCAGGGAGGGGAGAACCGCAGAGAAAGCAGGGTGGAGGGCTAGATGGACACCTGTCTGTTGACATCTTAGTTCATCTGAAGTGTTATGATTAGACCTGGCCTCTTCATATTGAGAAGTCGATGTGCCTGACAGTCGTATTCCTGCAACGGGAAGATCATTCACTGCAATGGGACGTCTAAACCATTGCTCAGTTCTACACGGCAGCCTTGAAGACCAGAAATTCTTGGGAAGCCAGGGTCTCTTGGTTAAATTGAGGTTTTATCTGAAACCCATTTGGTTTTCAGACATGTTGGGAATGTTCTTAAAATGCATGAGTGTGCCTTGGAGTGGAATGCTCAGTGAGTTCACTTTATTATCCTTTGGTGATTGAGACATTTATCCAGGAGTGAGGAGTTCATGATAAATTCTGCCTTTCCAAACCTTTACCTAGAAATGTGTATAATTGAGCTAATTTCCAAGTATGTATTCCTGAAGGGCTCTGTGTATTTTTTAAGGAACTGTAATGTTTGTTTCATATTCATTTTTCTGATAAATTTCATTCTTTTAAAAACTACTAAAAAAAAAAAAAAACTACTGTGATTAATTCCTTTAATTTTCCAGTTGGTTTATGATTCTCCAAGTTGAATATGGGTTATTTCTATAAATGGACATGCGTAATTGTAAAGCACTGTCCCTGGCCCTGAGGGACCTGTGAATTAAATGAAGCTCATTTTTGATGATTTCTGCCTCACTTTCTCTTTCTCCTTCTGTCCCTCTCTAGGATTCAGGGTTTTTACCTTTGTCTTGCCCTCATCCAAGCCTAATCTCTGACATTTGAAATTCATTTCAGCTGAAGTCGCCTTCACGAAATGACAAATTTAACTCATTCTCTCACACAGAAATAATCACAGTTAAAGCCTTTTCTTTATTTTTGGTATGAAAGGCCCTATATGCTGCTAATGGAATTTCAGGTGCTAGAGTTTTGAGTACAGATTTTTTTTAGTCATGACCTTATTCCTTATACTGATACTGTATTGTAAACTGCTGTTTTAGTTGCCACTCAGGAAGAGACAAGTTTCTGGGAAACTTTCAGAAACTTCTAGAAAGGAGCACTTTTGTTTTCTCAACTGAGACTTAAAACAAAAATAGGAATTGCTACTTCTTCTACGCCTAGAGTTGTCATCCTGGAAATTGTTCCTGCATTGAATCTAATTTAGCAAACGTTTATTGATAGCCAATTGCATGCAGTTAAAACTACTGCCCTTAGCTGTAGAAAAACCACCCATTTGTCTTCTGAAGTACATATTGGGTAAAGAAACGGGGTAGTGAGTAGCTGACTGATAATGAATGATTTTTATAATTCTAGGTCTCAGAAGTATCTCTCAGGATGCCAGCAGGTATAATAAAACGGTTTTGTGAACAAGTAAATTTGGAAAATGATGAGATAGATGAAGGGGAGTCCCCTCCCCCAACTGGAGCTCTCACAGGGGAAAATGTGTATAGTATTTCCCAAATTTACTTGATTATGAAAATTTATTAAAAAAAATATAAAAAAAGAAAATTTATAATTATTATCATTAGTAGTAGCAGTAGTATTATTAGTCCCTGGAGGGAGAGGACTAGTGTTCCTTGGTTAGGGAACAGTTTGGATAATGCTAATCTAGTCCATGAAAATAAATTTTTCTCTCTTTTTAGAGAGCTGTCTTATTTCATTCTGTTTTTTCTTTTTGGTTTGGCTGCACGTCACGACTTGTGGGATCTTAGTTCCCGATCAAGAATTGAACCCAAGCCCCCTGCAGTGAAGCATGGAGTCTTAACCACCAGACTGCCAGGGAGTTCAGAGAGCTCATTTATATTAGTGTGTATGTATTTATTATTCAGAAATAGAAAACCTGTTCTTCAAATAGTGTGGTAAATGGATTCCTGTCCGTAAGTTTTGTTATGTAAAGGGTGCCTGTATTTCCCTTGGTTACTGGTGAGGTTTTAGAGGGCTGGGTTCCAGAGATGGTGGTGGTGATAAGCTGCACGGGATGAACCCTCACAGAGGGTTCAAGGATGGTGTTGAGTATTTCTTTTGGAATCTAAATCGAGAAGTAGGAACTTGCAGTTCCCGTTTATAGATGACAGATAACTTGCCCAATATGCCGCTTAGAGAGTTTTTATAACATGCCAGCCACTTTTTTTTTAAGGTGATGAGATTTTTTTTTTTTTTAAACCACTTATTTGAGATAATTGTAGGTTCATATGCAGTTGTAAGAAATGAGACCCTGTATTCCTTTCATCCATTTCCTCCGGTGATAACATGTTGCATAACAGTGTTATAGTTTCACAATGAAGAAATTAACATTGATACAATCAGCAATCTTATTTAGATTTCCAAGCGTTTACATACACTTGTGTGTGTGTTTAGTTCTGTGCAGTTTTATCATGTGTGACAATTCATGTGACCGTCACAGTCAAGATACTGAACTTCCTTCCAAGGATCCCTTGATGTCCCCTTTCATGATCATAGCCAGCTTTCTCCCAGCCTCCCACCCTCAACCCCTGACGCGGCTGAATGACTGGTGGACCACGGTGGGCATCCGTGTGTGCCTGACCCTCAGTCCTGGCTCCTCTCATCCACCCTTGACTTTTCTCTGGGGATTCACATTCTGTTCTTTCACATACACAGTTCTCCTTTTCTTTCCTTAGTATCCAAAATTAGAGTTCTTAGGCTTTTTTCTTTTTTTTTTTTTTTTTCAAAAAATTTGTAATTTTTAAGAAAGAAAATTGGATCACACTATTATTTTGGAAGTGTGGAGATCTGTTATTTTTTCTCCCTCCAGCTCTGTTTTGAGCTTGCCTCCATTTTTGGAGACTTTTTTTGCTGACCTCCCACTACCTTGACACCAGAGCACACACAAGGAGGATGGTGGTGACTTTAGGGGATAAAGGTAGAGATTTCTGTACACCATTCCTTCAGTTCATGTAAAGACATCTTTGACCGCAGCGTCTCTGAGTGCTGTACTGGCTTTGGTTGCTGTGACGCTAAACATACTCCCAGAGCCCTTGGGATTTAACTCACTGCAGACTAGAAGCTGGCAGCGTACCTGGGGATGCAGGGAAGCACAGCACATACATGTCTATGAATCACAGTTGTGTCAGAGGCTATATACATTTCAGAGAAAACTCCAAAACTGGAGACTGAAGTCTTTTGAAATCTCTATGTGGCATACAGTTTTAAAAAAAAAAAACAAACACCAAAAAAACAGAATTATGTAACAGTTAGCCAAATGTAGATTTTTGCTCATTGAACCCTCCAAGCATACTCCTCAGGGTCTTTGAACTCGCTGTTCCCTCTCTGCCTGGAAAGCTTATTTTTTTCCCCCAGAATTACACCTGGCTTGGCTCCTTCCCTCAACCTTCCTTAGGTCTCTGAGCAACGCTACCTTTTCCCTGTAGTCTCCCTGATGTTTAAATTATAACACCCAACCCCACCCCGTTCTCCTTACTTTTTCTCCGTCCCACTTTGATCACCATCTAACATGTCCTATGTCTTATTTATGTGACTGTATTCTTTTCGCCCTGGTAGAACATGAGCCTCCTGAAGGCAGGGATTTTTGCCTGTTTTGTGCATTGCTGTATCCCTAGCATCTTACAGAATAGTGCCTGCACATATGAGATAATGGATACTCTTCAGATGCATGTTTTCAAGAGTAAAGCTTTGTTTAAGTTGTAGGACACAAAGGAATAATCGTATCTGTGCAGGCCAGCTCCTGATAAAGATGCTCATTTAAAAATGTTGAGTCAGTTTAGTACAAGTGTATACTTTCCTTGCCTACATAAAACAAGTTTCTAGCAGTGACTTTTCTGTTGGAAAATGGTTGACTTTGGGGGAGCTCTTGCAGATATAAAGGAAATTAACCAGCCGATCTAGGTAATTGAACCTTGCAAACTATCCTGGAAGTGTTTATCCTTCTGCCAAATTGAAGCCTGAGTTCAGTGTTTGCATAACCACCTGCGTAATTACTCACATTAGCACTCCAACATGTATTTGGTGAGCTACACTCTTCAATTTTGCCATGAAAGTATTTGCACATGTTGGCTGCTACTGTGCAAAAGTGGGTTTTTGTACATTCCGGAAGCCTGTGTCACTGTTTTGATCTGGGGGGTGTGGTCTAGTGGTGGAGAGCCTTTGCTTTCTGGGTGAAAAGAGAATCCATGATGGAAGTAAACTTTTGGTTTCAGTTTTTCTTTGGGGGCTGTTTCTGTTAGTTATAGGAATGGAAAAAAAATAAATATTCCTCTAAAACTGAACTGAAGTAACTCAGTCATGTCCAACTCTTCCTGACCTCATGGATTGTTGCCTGCCTGGCTCCTCCGTCCACGGGATTTTCCAGGCAAGAGTACTGGAGTGGGTTGCCATTTCCTTATCCAGGGAATCTTCCCGACCCAGGGATTGAACCCGGCTCTCCCGCATTGTAGGCAGACGCTTTACCATCAGAGCCGCCAGGGAAGTAAATATTACTCTAGGGATACTTTATATAAATATATTGTGGTTGAAAAAATACAATGTTGTTTGTACAGCAACCCTGTAGGGTAGGGTGGGGTTGGAAGCTTCTGGGCCAGATGAAGGTCTGGTGGTTTGGGGAGCAGTTTGGAGGCAGGCACTGGCTGGGGAGCAAAAAGGGGATGTAATGCGGCTGGAAAACGCCTCCTAGGGGAGCACACTGTCTCCCACTAGTGCCTGTAGGACTGGGAGCTCTTTGTGGTGTGGCTGTGTGGGTGCTTCCTGTTACCTGGCCCTATATGAGTTAAGAATATTAGGAGAAAGCAGACACACTTATTTGGAAAGTTACATGCACCCCAATGTTCACGGCAGCATTACTGACAATTGCCAATATATGGAAGCAACCTAAGTGCCCATCGACAGATGAATGGATAAAGAAGATAGAGTATGTCTACACAATGCAGTATTACTCGGCTATAAAAAAGAATGAAATAATGCAGCAATATAGATTTGCAGATGAAATTTGCAGCAATATAGATGGACATAGAGATGATCATACTAAGTACGTCAGAGAAAGACAAATACTGTGTTTTCACTTACATGCAAAATCTGAAAAAGAAATCAATTAAAGCAGACTCATGGGTACAAACTAGTGGTTACCAGAGGGGAGAGGGCTGGCAGGAGGGGCACGATGGGGGAAGAGGTACAAACTACTCGGTTTAAATAAGTTACAGGTATGTAATGTCCATCTCAGAGAATATAATCAGTATTTTATAATTATATGTGGAGGATAATCTATAAAAACGTTGAATTACTGTGTTGTGCACCTGAAACTAACATAATACTATAAGACAACAATGCTTCAGTTTAAAAAATGTCAGAATAGAAAGGTTGGAGAGGGAGGAGTTAAGGCAGCAAGAAAGTAATTCATTTTTTTGAGACAGGTGCCCGCGTGTGAACACTTGGCTCCCAAACAATTGACACTTTCCTTCATTATCCGCAGACACCCCCAAACCACCTTTCACATACTTGATTCTGACTTTTTTTTTTTTTTCTGATTCTGACTTTTCTGTGTCAGCCGAACATTAAAGAAAATTCTGAGTACAGCTGGGAGGGAAATTCAGGAAGTTCAATCATTCAGTATGCTGAAAGCACAGAGTCCTGATGTTCATTCGAGCCGACTGGAACACCTTCCCTTTGTTAGTAAAGTTATTGCTAACTTTAAATAACTAATAGGGGTCAGACACCACTTAATTAATTTCTGAGCCTAGTCAGCTAGCTGTCCTTTCCCCAAGGGAAATAAGCTCAGTTGAGTTACTTAAATCACACTTTCCCCATTTCTTGAAGTCATTTCCATTACCCTGCCCTAGAAAAAGTAGGCGGCTGCAGAGAGAAGGTTGAGACAGAATTATAAGACTATTTGCGTTTAATGAGCTCAGTACATCACTCTTTGAGATCCTTGAGCAGACAGCTAACATCTCCTAATAAGCACCGGCTGCATACAGATCAAGGTTTTCCAATGAAACCAAAGTGGGCTGTCTGTTTGTGGAGGCGAAACAGACAAGACTTGATAATCTCACAGAATACTTGACGCAAAATGACGTGGCAGAACCAGGAACATGAGAACAGTCTGATAATCTGTGAATCTTCCCACTGAAGTGTGTGAATTCTGTAGTTTTACTTTTAAGTCCTCTGCCTACCCTTCAGAAATGGTCAAAATATGTAGATGTGGAGTTAAGGAGACTTCTGCAATGTCTACAACCTTATTTCACATATGTATATCACTGTCTTTTGTCCCAGACTCCCATTTCTTAACCCAAATTTTTAATCAGCCAAAATATGTTGTATGGACCAATATGTTACATGGGATGGTACAGCTACTGGATTATAGTAAGGGATTATAATAAAGCATTCTTTTAGGAGGGTTTTAGTTTTTTTTGCCATTTTAACAAGAAAAATTTCACATGGTCCTATTTGCTAGTTATTTTGGCTGAATTTTAAAAATCCTTACAAGGATTATACATTCTTTCTATTTTTGCTACAGTGGAGGAATTCAAGTAACATAGTTTATCTGAATTTTTAGGAGCCGCTTCTTGGGCTCCAATGCCTAAGCCTGGTGTCCATACAGGGCCTTTGGGAAAGGCTGGATTTAACTATTGGGTGGGTATGTGTTGGACCCTGTTCTGGAGAACTCTTCTTGCAAGTCTCAGGTGGGGGAACTCATGACAACCAGTTTTACCCAAAAGCCAGGCCCCAGGCTTAGATGCCAGTGGAGCAGGGCTTAGAGCCTTGGGTTTTAGTTTTAGTGGATGGATCATTCTTGCCATCTACCTCACAGTGAATATCATGCTGTATTTTGACCCCCCCCACCCCCGAGTTGTTTCAGAAATTACCACAGCTGCTTCTCGGGTATTCGAATGCTTAACACTCCCATTTCCACAGGAGTTGTTAACCCCACAGCTGTCTAGGGGCAGCTTCACCCCCACCATCACCCCGTCCCATCTGCCACCTCTCACTGCTTCCTCACTTGCTATACTGGGAGGGGCACATTCCCACATGAGCCGCTGACTTCCCGCCTTTACAGGGGGCTGGGCCTTAGGTTCATAGTAACTTCTTTCACTGGAAGGACTTTCTTTGGCTGGGACCCCCACCCTGGGGCGCTGCTGCCTCTCAAGACGCGCTTTGTGCGGCGGGTGTTTATTCTTCCACCCGGCTGGGAAACTTTTGCAAGGAAACTGAAAGGTGCCTTTAGCTTAAGCAGCTGTGGCTCCCCCTCCCACTCACCCCTCATTTTTCAAACTCAGAATCTTATTAGAACATGGGAAGGTCACAGTCAGAGTTTCATCCGTCTCTGAAGGATGTGGCTCACCTTGGATGCCTGTCTTCCCAACAGTGTTTCCAGTCTCGGGCCTTTTCCAGATGGGTAGGGTCCACAGGGAGCTGTTTTATCCTGGCCACCTCTTTTAAAGCTTAGCAGACTCTCTCTCCAGTGCTCTCTCAGCAAGCTGTTACAGTAAGCAGAGAAACAAGCCCATTAAATTAAGAATCCAATGCTGAGTGTCTCTCTCCTTGCCAACCTCATTAGAAAACAGCGATAAAGTATGGATGCATATAATTACATGATGCATATAATTAAACACTTGAAATCACTTCAAGAGGGGACCTTTTTAATGCTTTTCTAACTGTGGAATTTTCATGTCAGAGTGGGGAGCTGGGTGTCTCTGTTGTACTTAATCCCTCATCTCACTGGGGGTCGGAGGGAGGAGGTAAAGGAGAGGACAGGGTTCCTTTTGACCTCAGCATCCAAGGTCCCATCAGAGTCATTTTGTTACCCATGGAGTAGACTGGAACAGACCTACTCCCCTGTAACTGTGTTTATTTTTGACCGTGTGTAGTTTGATGATGAGCTCAGTCATCAGAGAGAAAGACGTTCGTGGCCTGGCTAGTCTAAAGAAACATGGAAGATGATTGTTAACTGTGTGATGTGGTTGCTCACAGGAATGAAAAATAGGGATATTTCAGTATTTTGTACCATCCTCATGGAGTCATGTGGGCGCCTAATTTTTGAGGGATGTAAGAGCACTAGGAGATTCATCTGTCTCACAGGTCTCCCACGCTGTGGGCTCTTCTCAGGTAGGAAGTGAAAAGACTAAAGGACTAGCTAAGGGTTGAACTAGAGTTTTGGTCCATGAACCAGGTTTCATTGAGTACTTTCTAGGTGAGAGTTGTTGCTCAGTCCTGTCTGACACTTGGTGACCCCATGGACTGCAGCACACCAGGCTGTCTTTCACTATCTCCTGGAGTTTGCTCAAACTTACATTCATTGAGTCAGTGATGCCATCCAACCATCTCATCCTCTGTCATCCCCTTCTCCTCCTGCCTTCAAACTTTCCCAGGATCAGGGTCTTTTCTAGTGAGTTGGCTCTTTGCATCAGGTGGCCCAAGTTTTGGAGCTTCAGCTTCAGCATCAGTCCTTCCAAGGAATATTCAGGGTTGATTTATTGGGGCAGGCATCACTAACTGACTGATTTGATGTCCTTGCTGTCCAAGAGACTCTCAAGAGTCCTCTCCAGCACCATAGTTCAAAGGCATCAATTCTTCAGTGTTCAGTCTTTTATATTGTCCAGGTTTCACATCTGTACATGACTACTGGAAAAACCGTAACTTTGACTATATGGACCTTTGTTGGCAAATTAATGTCTCTGCTTTTTAATATGCTGTCTAGGTCTGTCATAGCTTTTCTTCCAAGGAGCAAGCATCTTTCAATTTCATGGCTGCAGTCACCATCCACGGTGATTTTGTAGCCCAGGATAAGAAAGTCTGTCACTGTTTCCACTGTTTCCCATCGACTTGCCATGAAGTGATGGGACTGGATGCCATGATCTTAATTTTCTGAATGTTGAGTTTTAAGCCAGCCTTTTCACTCTCCTCTTTCACTTTCATCAAGAGACTCTTTAATTCCTCTTCACTTTCTGCCATTAGGGTGGTGTCATCTGCTTATCTGAGGTTATTGATATTTCTCCTGGCAATCTTGATTCTAGCTTGTGCTTCATCTAGCCTGGCATTTTGCATGATGTACTCTGCATGTAAGTTAAATAAGCAGGGTGACAATATACAGCTTTGACGTACTCCTTTCCCGATTTGGAATCAGTCTTTGTTCCATGTCCAGTTCTGACTGTTGCTTCTTGACCTGCATACAGATTTCTCAGGAGGCAGGTCAAGTGGTTTGATATTCCCATGTCTTTAAGAATTTTCCACAGTTTGTTGTGATCCACACAGTCAAAGGTTTTAGTGTAGTCAATGGAGCAGAAACATGTTTTTCTGCAGTTCCCTTGCTTTTTCTATGATGCGGTGGATGTTGGCAGTTTGATCTCTGGTTTCTCTGTCTTGGTTCGCATACTGTTGAAGCCTTGCTTGGAGGATTAACTTACTAGCATGTGAATTGAGCGCAATTGTGTGGTAGTTTGAACATTCTTTAGCGTTGCTCTTCTTTGGGATTGTAATGAAAACTGACCTTTTCCAGCCCTGTGGCCACTACTGAGTTTTCTAAACTTGCTGGCATATTGAGTGCAGCACTTTCACAGCATCATCTTTTAGGATTTGAAAAATCTCAGCTGGAATTCCATTACCTCCACTAGCTTTGTTCATAGTGATGCTTCCTAAAGCCCACTTGACGTTGCATTCCAGGATGTCTGGCTTTAGGTGAGTGATCACACCATCATGGTTATCTGGGTTATGAAGTCTTTTTGGTATAGTTCTTCTGTGTATTCTTGCCACCTCTTCTTAATATCTTCTGCTTCTGTTAGGTCCATACTGTTTCTGTCCTTTATTGTGCCTATTTTTGCATGAAATATTCCCTTGGTATCTCTAATTTTTTTGAAGAGATCTCTAGTTTTTCCTATTATATTGTTTTCTTCTATTTCTTTACATTGATCACTGAGGAAGGCTTTCTTATCTCTCCTTGTTATTCTTTGGAACTCTGTATTCAGATGGGTATAGTTTTCCTTTTCTCCTATATCTTTCACTTCTCTTCTTTACTCAGCTATTTGTAAGGCCTCCTCAGACAACGGTTTTGCCTTTTTGTATTTCTTTTTCTTGGAGATGGTCTTGATCACTACCTCCTGTACAATGTTATGAACCTCTGTCCATAGTTCTTTAGGCAGTCTTTCTATCAGATCTAATCCCTTGAATCTATTTGTCACTTCCACTGTATAATCGTAAGGGATTTGATTTAGATCATACCTGAATGATCTAGCGGTTTTCCCTACTTTGTTCAATTTAAGTCTGAATTTTGTAATAAGGAGTTCATGATCTGAGCCACAGTTAGCTCCTGGTCTTATTTTTGCTGACTGCATAGGGCTTCTCCATCTTCGGCTACAAAGAATATGTAATCATCTGATTTCAGTATTGACCATCTGGTGATGTCCATGTATAGAGTTATCTCCTGTGTTGTTGGAAGAGGGTGTTTGATAAGCCCAGTGCATTGTCTTGGCAAAACTCTGTTAGCCTTTGCCCTGCTTCATTTTGTATTCCAGGGCCAAACTTGCCTGTTACTCCAGGTAACTTTTGCCTTCCTACTTTTGCATTGCAGTTTCCTATGATGAAAAGGACATCTTTTTTTTTTTTTTGTTGGTGTTAGTTCTAGAAGGTCTTGTAGGTCTTCATAGAGCCATTCAGCTTCTTTGGCATTCGTGGTTGGGGCATAGACTTGAATTACTGTGATATTGAATGGTTTGCCTTGGAAATGAACAGAGATCATTCTGTCGTTTTTGAGATTGCACCCAAGTACTGCATTTTGGATTCTTTTGTTGACTGTGAAGGCTACTCCATTTCTTCTAAGGGGTTCTTGCTCAGAGTAGTAGATATAATGGTCATCTGAGTTATATTTGCCCATTCCTGTCCTTGTAGTTCACTGATTCTTAAAATGTCGATGTTCACCCTTGCCATCTCCTGTTTGACCACTTTCAACTTATCATGATTCATGGACTTCACATTCTAGATTCCTACACAATATTGTTCTTTACAGCATTGGACTTCACTTTTACCATCAGACACATTCACAACTGGGCATTGTTTTTGCTTTGACTCAAGACTCTTCATTCCTTCTGGAGCTGTTTCTCTACTCTTCTCCAGTAGTGTATTGGAACCCTGCTGACCTGGGGGCTTCATATTTCATTGTCATGTCTTTTTGCCTTTTCATACTGTTCATGGGATTCTTAGGGCTTCCCCAGTGGCTCAGGGGGTAAAGAATCTGCTTGCAATGCAGGAAACACAGGAGTCCCGGGTTCAATTCCTGGGTCAGGAAGATCCCCTGGAGAAGGATATGGCAACCCACTCCAGTATTCTTGCCTTGAGAATCCCATGGACAAAGGAGCTTATCAAGCTATAGTCCAAAGCATTGCAAAGGGTCAGACATGACTGAGCAACTACACACACATGGGGTTCTCAAGGTAAAAATGCTGAAGTGTTTTGCCATTCCCTTCTCCAGGGAACCATATTTTGACAGAACTCTCCACCATGACCCATCCGTCTTGGGTGGCCCTACATGACATGGCTCATAGTTTCATTGAGTTAGACGAGACTGTGATCCATGTGATCAGTTTGGTTAGTTTTCTGTGATTGTGGTTTTCATTCTGTCTGCCCTCTAATAGATGAGGATAAGAGGCTCGTGCAAGCCTCCTGATGGGAGGGACTGGTTGTGGGGAAAACTGGGTCTTGTTTGGTCTTGGGCCAAACTATGGTAGGGGTAATGGTGGTAATGGTGACCTCTTTCAAAAGAACTTACGGCAGCATGTCGTGCATCACGGGACTGTTGTAGTCAGTGCCCCTGACTCCACGGCAGCCACTGTTGACCCTCGCCTCCACCAGAGACTCCCAGACACACATAGGTTAAGTCTGGCATGGTCTGTTGTGGGGTCACTACTCCTTTCTCCTGGGTTCTGGTGTGCACAAGGTTTTTTTGTCCCCTTCAAGAGTCTGTTTCCTCCAGTCCTGTGAAAGTTCTGTAATCAAATCCCGCTGACCTTCAAAGTCAGATTCCCTGGGGATACTCAGTCCCTTTGTCAGATCTCCAGGTTGGGACGTATGTTGTCGGGCCTAAAACTTTGCAGCATGCAAGAACTTCTTTGGTATAATTATTCTCCGGTTTGTGAGTCACCCTCTGCCCCCATCACCAGTGGCTCTATAGTGGGGCTAATGGGGACCTCCATTAGGTGAGAGTTAGAGAATTATTTAAGGACCTTGGAATCAGACCCCTGTCAGAATCCTGGCTCAGCTTATGTGGTGGCCTCCAGCAAATGTAACTCTTTTGTCTTAGCTGCCTCATTTGTAAAACTGGAAAACGGTGATAATGCCTACCTACAGGATTGTTTTGAGAGTTGAATACAGTGATGCCTACAGAGCACTTGGCACAAGGCCCAACACACTTGAGTGCTATTTGTTGTTACTGTCTCTACTGACTTAGGTATGGAAAAAACATGTAATGTGAGTCCCGTGGAGGCATGAGACATATGTGTGGTTTTAGGAGAGGGAGAAGGGAGTGCTAACCTGCTGTGATGTGGATGGGAGAGACTTTATGGAGGAATTGGGTTTGGGGCCGCCATGTTGCACAACTCCATGAGTACCCTTCGTACCATTGTCTTATGAATGGATCCCTCTCTGAGTGGTACAGCTTTGCTGGTTGGGATTATGAATGGGACCATGAAGGATGGGTGGCATTTGAATGGATGAAAGAGGGATGAAGGTGGACATGATAGGAATAAACAAGGTTCTTTCAGAGGAAGGTGAGGCCTCCCAGCTGGTAAGAAAGCTGTTTGCATTGAGGATGAGTAGGCAGGTGGTGAGGTCCGACTTTGCCTCTTTGCAGTTACAGAAAGCTGGGTGGAGGGAACCTTCTGGTGTGACGGGTAGAGATCAGGGTGAAAACACCTCTGGTCTCTTCATACTGTCTTCATCGAGAGTTCCTTGTGTAGGGCTGACAGTCTCTGTGATAACCTTTTAGTCTGGATGAGCCAACATATCCAACCAAAACATTCCCTTGTTCTTGCTACCATTTTTGTTTGTTTGTTTTGTTTTTCTTTAGCATTAATCAGACCTCTTTCCCCTAAATACCATATTTGCTCCATCTGTGGAGAGAAGAAGGAGGTGTATGCTTTGTCCATTGCTTCAACTGGTATAGCCTTGAATTTCTTTTTAACTTTTCTGTGTAGTTTTTCCTTTCCTCTTCTTACCTCTGGAATTTCTTCTGCTTTTCATGGGCTCTCAAAGGCTTTATGTATATCATGGCATAAGTTAGAGGGCAAGAAAAAGTTTGCCTTATCATTAGGCTTCTATTTTTTTGAGGCATGTCTGTGGTGGATTTCAGTTTCGAGGATGTAATAAAACCATAGTGGCCAGAGGTAAACAGCACATTTGGTTAACTTGTAAATAACTTTAGCTCAGTAGAGTTTTGGAACTGTTTGAAGAGTCACATCTTATTGGATAGTAAGTATTACATGATGCCCTAATTTGTAGAGGGCAGATAGCAAATGTTTTAGGCTTGCAGGTCAATTCTCTGTGGCAGTCCTCAACTCTGCCTTTGTAGGATGAAAGCAGCTAATAAATAGGTAAATAGATGGATATAGCTTTTTGCAGTAAAACTTTATTTGCAAAAATAGATAGTAAGGCAAAATTTGACTCTCTGAAGCAGTCTGCTAACCCTGTCCTAAAGAAAAGAGATTTTGTTGGATTGGGAAGGTAAGTGGAAAATTAAAAATAGGTAAATCACAACATTTCTAGATAATGGATTCCACTAAAACCTTGAAAAAATTTTCTCCTAGTGTTTGGATTAAACCTGTTTAATAATCTTTGTAAATAAACCTGAAACTTCTTAATAGTTTTGTTTCTTTTTGCCTGAGTCTAGGATCTAAGGTTCAGAACAAGCCTCTCTTTATTAAGCAACCATTTATTGAGTGTTTTCTTTGTACCAGGCTCTGGTACATTGGAAATTCTGGTCATTGGAAATACTGGTCACTGGAAATTCGCAAATACTTTAGGCACAAACCTTTCCTTCAGGGAGCCACAGTCTAGACAGGGCATCATTGTTGCCAAATGTGGGCCCATGCCTTAAACCACATCAAATATATGGCTCAAGGTACCAAGGAACCTGCAACCCCATAGAGACTTTTGGGGGGGCACTTCTCTCTCTATTGTCTATCCATGTGGAACTTTCGTATTTTTCTTTCTTTTTATGTATTGTTGAGAGAAAGCCTGTTCAAAGAACTTACAAGTGGTGAAAATGTTTATTTTAGTACCTTCATTTCCAGAACTGTCTGTTTCGATGATTCAAGAGGTTATGTGTTTTCCTGCCCTTTGTAGTTTTAACTTAGTCACTTTAAATCATTTTTCAAATTTCTGTCAGCTCTCCCCCTCAAACTATAGACTGGCCCCACCTGATTGCAGAGACTGATAAGCTAATAGTACCGAAATACACAGGTATAGAGAATTGTGTCTAGGCACCTTTCCAGAGTGTTGTTTGGACCTGAGCCATGCTGGCCCTTGGAGACTGGGTGGAGTTGTTGGGCAGATCATGAAGGAGGAGGCTTTAAAGTCCAAATGGGTGTGGAATGTGAGTCCTCTGATTGCATTGGAGTGGGCCCATTGAGCCTTGTGGGCTGGTGCACTGGGACAAGTGTCTGATTCTGATAGAGGAGGACCTAGAGAGCCCCGCTAAAGTTTACATGTGATGGAACAGAAGAGCAAGAGAAGGTTGTTCCCTAAGTGCAGGAATGGTAGGAGGAGCTGAGGCATTGGAGGGTTTGTTTCTTTCATCGGCAAAATGCAAGAGGGATGGAGAGAGGAGGAGGAATGGGACTTCAAGATGAGAGAGATCTGTGCTGAGGTGACTTAGGGAAAGCCTTAGGAAGGAAGAAGGCTTTCATCTCTTTCTGCTTTACATGATTATAAAAGTATCCCCAAGACCTGCTTTAGTATAGTTTGAGGTGAGAGGAAGCACTTGGGGTTGAGAGAACCTCTATTTTTAAGAATAGAAATAAAAAGATACATTTTTACAAATACAGTTGGCACAGCATGTTGATGATGAAAACATGATGAGGGAGTGAACATAAAATATATATGAATGGCAATCATTTATATATTTCTCTATAAAAAATAGAGACAAAAGGCACTCCCCGCCCCCTGCCCCCCCCCCCCCCCCCCCACCCCGTTTTTGATGAAGTGGCTTGCTTGAAAGTAGAAATTCTACTTTGTCCCTTTGGGGTCATGAAGGGTTAGCTGGTGGGAATACAGTGGTCTCAGATTGTGACATTTGAGGGTACCAAGGACTGTCTGTGTAAGATGTTAAACATATATATATACACACACAGAAGAAAAGCATCATGCCTGTCTGAATTGCTTTAGAAATGAAAAACAAAAGTTTCCACAAACAATTTCCACAAATATATAACAATCCATAGAGAAGAATGTGATCTGCTTGTGGTGACATGGAGTCACCCTGTAGCAAGTGGGATGAATTCTAGATTTAAATCTATTGTCCTTAGTATTTTGGCATTTTCCCTCAACAAGATAATCACTTACTTTTTTGTGTGTCCCAATTACCTTAGAAAGTCCTGCAAATTATAAAAATTATGACTTCTATATCTATAAACCTAATATAGAAAATTTGAGCAAATTATTATGGGAAGTTTTAAATAGCTGCTGAGAAATCTGTATGCAGGTCAAGAAGCAACAGTTAGAAGTGGACATGGAACAGACTGGTTCCAGATCGGGAAAGGAGTACGTCAAGGCTATATATTGTCACTGGGCTTATTTAACTTATATGCAGAGTGCATTATGAGAAATGCTGGGCTGGGTGAAGCACAAGCTGGAATCAAGATTGCCAGGAGAAATATCAATAACCTCAGATATGCAGATGACACCACCCTTACTGCAGAAAGCGAGGAAGAACTAAAGAGCCTCTTGATGAAAGTGAAAGAGGAGAGTGAGAAGGCTGGCTTAAAACTCAACTCAAAAAATGAAGATTCTGGCATCCGGTTCCATTACTTAATGGCAAATAGATGGGGAAACAATGGAAATAGTGACAAACTTAAGGTTTCTTCTTGGGCTCCAAAATCACTGCAGATGGTGACTGAAGCCATGAAATTAAAAGACATTTGCTCCTTGGAAGAAAAGCTATGACTAACCTAGACAGCATATTAAAAAGCAGAGACATTACTTTGCCAATAAAGGTTCATGTAGTCAAGGCTATGGTTTTTCCAGTAGTCATGTACGGATGTGAGAGTTGGACTATAAAGAAAGCTGAGCGCCGAAGAATTGATGCTTTTGAACTGTGGTGTTGGAGAAGACTCTTGAGAGTCCCTTGGACTGCAAGGAGATTCAACCAGTCCATCCTAAGGAAGATCAGTCCTGAGTGTTCATTGGAAAGACTGATGTTGAAGCTGAAACTCCAATACTTTGGCCATCTGATGAGAAGCGCTGACTCATTTGAAAAGACCCTGATGCTGGGAAAGATTGAAGGTGGGAGACAACAGAGGATGAGATGGTTGGATGGCATCACCGACTCAATGGACATGAGTTTAAGTAAACTCTGGGAGTTGATGATGGACAGTGAGGCCTGGCGTGCTGCAGTCCATGGGGTTGCAAAGAGTCGGACATGACTGAGCAACTGAGTTGAACTGGGCAGCAAGGAGATCCAACCAGTCCATCCTAAAGGAAATCAACCCTGAACATTCATTGGAAGAACTGATGCTGAAGCTCCAATACTTTGGCCACCTGATGCAAAGAACTGACTCATTGGAAAAGACCCTGATGCTGAGAAAGATTGAAGGCGGGAGGAGAAGGGGATGACAGAGGATGAGATGGTTGGATGGCATCACTGACATGATTGACATGAGTTTGAGTAAACTCTAGGAGTTGGTGATGGACAGGGAAGCCTGGTGTGCTGCAGTCCATGGGGTCACAAGGAGTTGAACATGACTGAGCGACTGAGCTGAACTGAAATATCTGCTAAAATAGAGCAGCATAATGAACCTCCCCTCTCTTTTCTCTTTTTAAGATACAGAATTTCAGAAGGTTTGTTTTCAAGAAGTAAATGGCCGTTTTTCCCACTACTGTGTCTGGGGACAGAGCCTGAAGGGCAGGAGCAGACACGGTGGGACCTTCCCTAATGCAGCTCAGATGTAGCAAAGACAAGCTTTCTTGTCTTCTGTCTGTTTTTTTGCTAGTGTTGACATTCAGGTCCCCCTGTAGCACTTAGCATCTGTGCCAAAGGTGACCCCTCAATTAAGACACCAACCCCAAACTTCTGGCCAGCAACCCAGTGCAAGCGAAAGTTAGACTAAATTCTTCAGTGCCAGCCCAGTGCACACCAGGTACTTGGGCTTCTGTTAGCTTCCTCTTCTACAGGAAGGTGGGTTTGCACTGGTGTGCTCATGGGTTTGATGGTCAAGGCTGCGCCAAGCCAGCCTGCATTCTCTCTGCACCGAGGGGAAGCCATGTGCCTGCATGGCACTGCAAGGACTGGCTTATTTTTCCTTAGCACCGGCTGGAAGTCATTGCTGTTTTTAGATCTGCTTTCAGAGCATTACCTCTGAAGCAGGGAATCCACAGATGTGTAGTTTAGGGTTGCCTTGAGAAATGAAGTGAAAGTCTTGAACATGATGAATATACATTCTGTAATCATTGCTAATTATGGGGAGTATTTTCTTGTGTAATCCATTTATGGTTATTTTCACTTCTTCCTGGCAAGTCTGAAATTGTCATCCTCAAGAGCATGGCTGCCTGTGATTTTTATGAATAGACATAGTACTGTTTGATTTTGCCCATCCATTCATCCACTCAAGCATTCAGTACACATTTATTGATACCTGCTGTGTTTTGAATATTTTGGTAGATGCTGGGGACACAGTGATTACTAGGATCACCTTCCCTTAAAGAGTTCATAGACAAGAGGCGGGCAGTTAGATACCAAAATAGTGAGTAACAGTGAGCTAAGTGCAGCGATAGAGATATGTGCAGCCTTTCAGGAGAACACAGCCAGCTAAGGCATGAGGTGGACAGAAGGGAGGAGAGGACACCAGGGGGAATCTCACTCTTGTTAAGGCCAAGAGCTGTGAGATAACAGGACAGAGATGTAACACGGCTGCTCTGTAGCCGTGATAGACAGGGTCGGGTCTATCAGTTCGGCTTGCCGATGAGGTGTGGGACAGTCTTTGAAGGGGATTCAAGCAGTGGAGCAGCAGAGATATCTTTGTATTTATGTGCAGTGTGGTTTTCGGGAGCCAAGGGCTGGAAACTCCAGGAATGCTGAGATGCCTGAACTATTCATTTGTGCATTTCACTAAGTAAACCTAGGAGAGTGAAAAAGCTGGCTTAAAACTTAATATTCAAAAAATGGCATCCGGTTCCATCACTTCAAGGCAAATAGATGGGGAAACAATGGAAACAGTGACAGACTTTCTTTTCTTGGGCTCCAAAATCACTGCAGATGGTGACTACAGCCATGAAATTAAAAGACGCTTGTTCCTTGGAAGAAAAGCTATGACCAACCTAGACAGCATATTAAAAATGGAGACTTTGCTGACAAAGGTCCGTATACTCAAAGCTATGGTTTTTCTAGTAGTCATGTGTGGATGTGAGTGTTGGACCATAAAGAAAGCTGAACACCAAAGAATTGATGCTTTTGAACTCTGATATTGGAGAAGACTCTTGAGAGTCCCTTGAACTGCAAGGAGATCCAACCAGTCCATCCTAAAGGAGATCAACCCTGAGTATTCATTGGAAGGACTGGTACTGAAGCTGAAACTCCAATACTTTGGCCACCTGATGCGAAGAGTTGACTCATTGGAAAAGACCCTGATGCTGGGAAAGATTGAAGGCAGGCGGAGAAGGGGATGACAGAGGATAAGATGGTTGGATGGCATCACCAACTCAGTGGACATGAGTTTGAGCAAACTCTGGGAGATGGTGAAGGACAGGGAAGCCTGGCGGTGTTGTAGTCCATGGGGTTGCAAAGAGTCAGACAGGACTGAGCGACCGAACAACAACAGAACCTTTATCGAGTACTTACTGTGTGCCCTTCTCTATGCTAGGCACTTGGAATATTCACTCACATAGAAGAACAAAAGAGAGAAATAGTAGTAAGATTTTGGGAAATTATTAATGCTAAATTGTATAATTTGCTATTCATGATCATGCCAGACTTTTGAATACATGCTTTTTTTGTAAAGGAATACATTTATTTGGGATATTTTATCTTGGATTTGGGCCTCTTCTATGGTGCAAATTAGTGAAGATTTAATAAATCAGATCTCAAGATTTAAAAAATTGGTTATTCTAGTCTATAGATTATTTTAGGCTGTAGACTCTCATTTTTCTGCTCATTAGCACCTCTGCCAGAGGCTGGGGAGAAAGGCGGGGAGTATAACTTCAGTCTCACCTGGCACTTGTTAGCAGATTTGGTAGAGAAAGTGAGATTTATATTTCATATAAAAATTGGATTGCAAGTTGTCTATGCGCTTGTTCTAGTCTATGGTTCTCACTGTCTCTGAAGCCTGGGTAACTATATGTTTGGATGTATCACACTGGGTGTGAGATTAACCCTGGGAAATTTGGTGTAAGCAAATAGCCTAGGAATTAATACACTTTATTATTTTAGTGATCATATGAATCATTTGCAATATGAAGTAAGTTACCCTGGTCTGATATAAGGACATAGAATTTATTTTGTTATTCCTCTGATCCTTATTTTTATTTTGCTAGTTTAGGAGTAGGAATTTAAAAGCAAACATCAAACGACCGCTCCCTGAGGCCTTGGAAAGTAATAGTATACATCTTCTAGGGTTTAGGTGAGGTTTGTATGAATTAATAGAAGCAATGAATAAGGTCTTTCACATGGTAAATATTGTATAAATATTGGCCATTATTGATCTACTTTTGAAAAACCAATCAGACTTTGCATGAAATTAATAAGCAACAGGTGAGAATCATGACAATACTAGGTGATATACTATCCAGACAATAAAATGTGAGGGTTAGATAATATGTCACCCTTACTTCACTAGCAAGGGCAGACTAGATATTTAATAAGGCTTAGGTTCAAGGAAAGTTGAAAGTGTTTATACTTGTCATTTGAAAAATTCTTGTTATAAACTAAGGAACAGGCAAATATGCAGCATTTCGGCTGTGACTTTTCAACAGTCCCTGAAATAGTAACTGTGAAGAGTGCACGCAAAAGCATAAATGTCTGTGACTAAATAGATAGCTCAGTTTATTGAGCACTGTGCTCATGAGCCTTATTTCAAGACAAATGAAACATTAATGTAAATTGTTCTGAATTTTCTAAGAGATCTATACGTCCTTAAGAAGAGGATGTACAAACTCTTAAATAGCAATATATATTCTGCAATCCAGCAACTTTTCAAGCTACGATTTTTATGACTGTCTTTTGCATTTGAAGATGCAGAATTTGAAATTTCTACTTCTGCTCAATTCAGCAAGCCATTCTTGAGATGCAACTGGCGAAGATATTGAGCACAAGGAGAGGGAGAAATGGAACCTAAAGTGACTTGTTTCTTGGCTGCAGTGACTTCTAAGCAAAGCAAACCAGCTATAGATCTTCCCTGATAGCTCAGTCAGTAAAGAATCTGTTTGCAGTGCAGGAGACCCAGGATTGATACCTGGGTCAGGAAGATCCCCTGGAGAAGGGAGTGGCTACCCACTCCATTATTCTTGCCTGGAGAATTCTGTAGACAGAGGAGCCTGGTGGGCTACAGTCCATGGGGTCGTAAAGACTTGGACACGACTAACACTATGCTTATATAGCTCTGGATGGTGATGACTTTATAATTACAATTAGAATAGTTTTAGTACAAGAATGAGGCCTTGGGTCAGAAGAACATAAATGTGTAGTCATTGTACGAGCTGGGGAATAATCACCAGTTGTGACTACGGGCCTTTTTTCCAGTGGGTTATAACTTCTTGGCCTCTGGCTATGAGTTGGCAAATGGATTCTGTCATTTTGGTTATCTTTTGGAAGAATGAAAAGGAAACAGGGGAAGCATGTTTATAAAAAACCAAACAAAAACCCCTTGAGGGGGTTGGGAAATGGGGACAAATGTCCCCAGGCCTCCAGACCTTTTGAATCATGCTGGTAATTTTAGCATCACACCTGTCACGTGTCTACTGGTATTTGGAAACAGTCTTGACGTCCACGAGCTCATAAATGTCACATTTGGTGGTGTTCTCAAGAACTCCAGAGTTAAGGCTAGAGAGTATCGAAAGGCCAGTGTTCCTTATGGTGATGGCTGCCCTAGTTGAAAGAGCTGAAGGTCTGTGATAGGAAGGAAGTTTCCTGTTTGTATTAATACTGCAGATTTCCAAGGTATTTAGAATGGTGTTGTATTTTCTTCTTGAGATGTTGATTTCTCCACTTACTAATGGCCAGCTTTACCTCCCATGTAGGAACAACTAGCTGAGGGGGAATTCAGCTTCCATTGTTATGGCTGGGGATTTCTTCCCTCCACAGTTGGGGAAACCCACACTCCCATGTTTGCAGTTTCAGCATTCCCAGGCATTTCCAAGTGCCTGGAACGGTACCGTGCACTTTGCTTCTCTCACCCCTGGATACCCTCTCTACTGAAAATGCACTGATCTTAATTCAGACGACAAGAGGAGGATTTGCATTCCTTATGTAGAGTCTGTGGTGGACTGAATGTGTTCCCCCTAATTCACTTCTTGAAGCCCTGATCCCCATGTGATGGTGTTTGTGGGTAGAGCCTTTGAGAAGTAAAGAGGGTACAAGCCTCATGATGGGGTTAGAGTCCTTAGACTCTAGCTTTCTCTCTCTCTCTCTGCCATGGATGGATATAGCAAGAAGGCATCCATCAGCAAACCAGGAGGAGGGCTCTTATGAAGAATGAAATTGGCCAGTGCCTTTAGCTACTACCCTCAACCTCTGAAAATGTGAGGAATAAGCATTGTTGTTTAAGCTGCTCACTCTAGGGTATTTGTCATATCAGTCCAAGAAGACTAAGATGGGGTCTTTGGGCAACTCTAAAGGAATCTGTCCTTAGCCTTTCATTAAATGTTAAAAAAAAAACTATGGTACTGTTCATTCTATATGATAATGTCCATTCTATATGGTAACTATGGTGGCGCTACTGGTAAAGAACCCACCTGGCAATGCAGGAGGTGTAAGTGACTTGGGTTTGATCCTTGGGTCACTCTGGATCAGGAATATTTCCTGGAGGAGGAAATGGCAACCCACTCCAGTATTCTTGCCTGGAAAATCCCATGGATAGAGGAGCCTGGCGGGCTATAGTCCATGGGGTCGCAGAGAATCAGACACGACTGTGTGCCATTCTATATACTTGTTTAGAATCTCAAATTATCGTTAAGTCAAGTTTTAAAAAAATGTTAACTGCTTAAGTCAGATTGGAAGTAATTGATCATTTCAAGTTGAAAATGGGATCATTGCTAGAGTTGAACACCAGTGTTTTTTATTCTAGACACTCTGAAACGTGAATGCTGGTACTTGAGTCAGCATGTGAAAAAAAAGGCAGTGAGTTCAGTGTCTGCCCAGTGATCAGAGCCAATTAAACAGGGAAAGGCAAGCTAATGCTGGTATGGGCAGCGGCAGCGGAGTTTTCGTCTGCCTTGTTCTCTGGATGCAGGACTCATGATAATTACCAGTGGTATGCATCATCAGCAGAATGCAGCTCAGGAATTAAGAATCAGCAAGCTGGCATCTGAGTTTTCTGCATGGGAGAATTTCCTCTGTGAGACTTGCCAGTGGTGATGTGTTTTATGCGAGGAAGCCATCCACTCAGCTGTTAAACTGATGATTGACTTGTAATTTGTAAGATTTTTCTGGTGGCCATTGCCTATAATAGTTATTATGTCCCACATATGCTGTGAACTTTTTCCTAAAAATAGCCCTTGTGATAAGTTCCCTGCCCTTTCACATTTGCTGTTTGGGGATCTCATTTTTCAGTGCTGTAATGATTGATATTTCTAATATATGTTAGTAGATTTGTCCCTAAGTTTCTCTGAAAGCTCTGTAATATGCCTATTATTAACATTATCTGGCAATTTTTCAAAAGGGACTTTTTCTAGACTCTTCACATTTCTTAAACAACCTAGATGACTCTTTAAAGAGTCATCATTTTTGGCTTTTATGATTTGTATGTTTTCAAACATGTGAAAGAGCTTTTAAGATTGGTTGCACAATTTGCTTTGAAATAAATAAAACTAAAAAAAAATCCAATGTTGTATCTCATGAGAGATATTTAACTAATTTAATGGTAGCTTTTTGTACTCTGCAGGGAATCTTGTATTTCTGTGATGTTCATTAGTTACTCACTATTTTTCACAAATATCTCATTAATAATTCACTAATGTCTTCATATTAGGGATAGGTCACTGGTGGTATTACTGGCTGGTGATATTTCCCATAGGGCATTGCACTTTCAGGGTCATTTTTCTGGAGAACTTTGATAATTGCACTACCATTCTTGAATATGGAACCCAACTCTGGACATGAAAGGATAAAGGGCCACTGGGTTGTTGATTCCAAGATAATATGATATTGTAATACTGTGTGTGCTCAGTCATGTCCAACTCTCTGCAACCGCCAGGCTACAGAGACTATTCATGCCTCTCTCTGTCCAGGCAAGAATATTGGAGCAGGTTGCCATTTTCTTCTCCAGTGAGTCTTCCTGACCCAGGGATCAAACCCTTGTCTCCTACATTGGCAGGTGGATTCTTTAATGCTGAGCCATCTGGGAAGCCCTATCCTAGGATATTGGAGGGATGTCCATCAGATAGGCAGTAGCTGGCAGGAACCCTAATCATCTTCTGTAGTTGGGCCTCAGGATTTCATCTCTCTTCCTTCTCACACAGCTGCCTGTATGGTATTGAGACCTTATTCAGGATGATGGGTTGGATGAAGTTGATTCGGAATTTCACTGTCTCCTTCAGAGGTGTTCAGGAGTCATTAGAGCTTGACTCTTCAACACAGTAGCCACTAGCTACATGTGGCTGTTTAAATTTAATAAATTAATTACAATAGGATAGAATTACAATTGTATTTAAATGAAAAATTCTTCTGTTGCACTAGACACATTGCAAAGGCTCCGTAAGGAACCTGTGGTGCGTGGGCTACCAGAATGAACAGCACTCCAAGTTCTTTGGACACTGACATCTATGGAGATGCAATGGTGTGCCCCAGGTTCATAGCTAGTTAGTGCAGAATCAGGAGTTTCCACTAGTTTAGCAATTAAAAAAAATGTATATATCATGTGATTCCCTCAGTTTTGGGGGATCATAAGTTGAACGAAAATGTTTGGCCCTGGGGACAATCACATCCTTCTTTGAAAGTCTGTGAGGGAGACTCAATAGCAGAGTTAGAAATTAGTTTTTACCTTATAATTCTAGCTTCATAAATGTTTGTGATTCATCTTAGGCTGAGTGTGTGTGTGTGTGTGTGTGTGTGCGCGCGTGCCCATGTGTGTACAGTGGTAGTTTGCCACTAACTCTGGTCTGTATGACGCTCATCACTTAGGTAGACATGGGGGTCTAGAATCACAGGATATTGGACTTGGACGGCAATTTGAAGGTATCTAGTTAAACCTTGGAGAAGGCAATGGCACCCCACTCCAGAACTATTGCCTGGAAAACCCCATGGACGGAGGAGCCTGGTAGGCTGCAGTCCATGGGGTTGCAAAGAGTCGGACACGACTGAGTGACTTCACTTTCACTTTTCACTTTCATGCATTGGAGAAGGAAATGGCAACCCACTCCAGTATTCTTGCCTGGAGAATCCCAGGGACGGGGGAGCCTGGTGGGCTGCCGTCTATGGGGTCGCACAGAGTCCGACACGACTGAAGTGGCTTAGCAGCAGCAGCAGTTAAACCTTGCTTTTGAGTTTCTGAGGTGGAAGTGATCCTTGGAGTAGCTTCCTCCTAGAATTATTCTAAACCTTATAATCAAAATGGTCAGTCAGTTTCAGTCACTCAGTCATGTCCAACTCTTTGCAACCCCATGGACTATAGCACGCCAGCAGCCAAAGATGGAGCAGTTCTATACAATCAGCAAAAACAAGACTGGGAGCTGACTGTGACTCAGATCATGAACTTCTTATTGCAAAATTCAGGCTTAAGTTGAAGAAAGTAGGGGAAACCATTAGAACATTCAGGTGTGACCTAAATCAAATCCTTTACAATTATACAGTGGAAATGACAAATAGATTCAAGGGATTAGATCGGATAGAGTGCCTGAAGAACTATGGACAGATGTTTGTGACATTGGACAGGAAGCAGTGATTGAGACCATCTCCAAGAAAAAGAAATGCAAAAAGGCAGAATGGTTGTCTGAGGAGGCCTTACACATAGCTGAGTAAGAAGAGAAGTGAAAGGCAAAGGAGAAAAGGAAAGATACACCCATTTGAATCAAAATGGTAGAACACAGTAAATGACCATGGCCATTATTGTTGTGCTATCCTCGTTGGTACTGATTAATAGCACTTTTTTGGAGGGTCGAGTGACTGATCTCACATGTTAATTTCTCTTTTTCCACACATTCCTTCCCCTTATCCAATCCTTTCACCATTTTATTATGAGACTTTCCAAACATGTGGAAACGTTGAAAGGCTGTTAAAGTGAACACCCACACACGACCACCTAGTTGCTGCCCTTTGTGCTTTACTCTGTCTTGCAGTCTCTCCATCCCACTGTCATTACCCAGTATTGATGAGCTTGTATTCATAGAGCATGAAGCTTGCTGGTTATTTTCTCTGGGAATTGGAGCCCTTCCCAGCATAGTTTTGTCCCTCTTCCCCACTGGGTTGAGGTAATAAGGGGTTGAGTGGTGATGATGGTTAGGGTGTTGACATGGTATTCAGTACAAAGTACTACAATTAACTCGTTTAATCTTGATAATGATGCTGGTGGACAAGTGCTGTCATTAATTTCCATTTTATAGAAGGAGACACTGAGGCAATGAAAGATGAAATGATATGTCCCAAGTCACACAGCTAGTAAGGAAAAAATGAAAAATTGGGCAATCGCTCTGGTTAGGCTAGGTTTAAAAATTGTTTTTTTAATCTATAGAATTAATGGGAAAAAATGGAGATACCATTTTATGATCACAAAAAATAACCTCTGCATTTGTTTTAAGCTGCTCGTTCATGGCAGCTGCTGTGCCAGGAGCTGGGGTCATGCAGGTGATGATGACATGGTCTCCTCCTTGCCCAGCCTAATGGACAAAAAGCCACCGTGAGTTGTTGGGAGGATCAGTGTTTTAATATAAACAATTTTCCTGGAATAGTTAGAAATGAAGGATTTCAGTAATGGAAAGTTACATTATGTATCTAGTTTTACTTCACAGAAACCTTTGCACAAATACACAGTTGCTTTTTGCGGGTGTTTGTGACAGGATAAAGGATTCCAGCGAATGAACAGTACCTTTTTGGAAATGTCTCGCCATTTACAAACTTATTTTCTTTTGCCATAGCAGAGGAAAATAATTTGGGAAAAATGCATTCAAGGATTATTTACTTTAACCATAAACCATATTCAGATTAATGGTATGGTAAAAATGTGGGCTTTCCTGGTGGCTTCGTGGTAAAGAATCTGCCTGCCAGTGCAGGAGACATGGATTTGATCCCTGTCCAGGAAGATCCCCTGGAGAAGGAAATGGCAACCCAGTCCAGTATTCTTGCCTGGAAAGTTCCACGGACAGAGGAGCCTGGTGGACTGCAATCCATGGGGTCGCAAAGTGTCGGATACAATCTAGCGACTGAACAACAATAATGTGTACCAAATTACACTTCCCAAGGCATCTTATCACTTTAAAAAATATTGTTGCTTCAATATTTTTTCAGTTTTATCTTTTCCAACATTTTTTGTTTCAATGTACCAGCACACCACAAGGAATGCAAGTTACAACCAGGCCCCTCAGGGGGCCTGGAGCCTTGCCCAGGTGGCTCACATCACGTGAGTGTGTAGACATGTTTCTCTGCCCTTCTGCCCCCAAGCCCATTGCCTTAAGAACATGGACTGTTGTGGCGGGGGTGGATGGGGTGAGGAACTCATTAGGAAGGGTGTACAGGATGCAGAAACAAGTTGCCACCATGACACCCAGAATCAACATTGGTTGAATGGCAGAGTAAGGAATTCTTACACATCAAGAACAAAAGCATCCTCTGTGATCAATGTTTAGCATTATTGAAAATTTAGAAACTCCCTGCTCTAGGCTCCTTGTCTTCTTTGGGTAAGGTAAGGCTTCTTTAAATTAAAAAAAATTTCTAGGCTAAAATAAACTATCTTCAGTTGACCCTCCTTGGGGCCACTCCTTGATTAATATCTCTGTGAATAAGATGACTAATTGAAGAATGCCTCTTATAGCAGAAAATGAGATAATGTGAGGGCCTTTGTAGTTTTGTTTTCATTTTTCCTGTTAAAGCATTTAAAAATGTATTTTTATTTATATATAAGTAATAATTTGAGAACCTCCTCAGTGATCACTCATATATTGTGATTTAGTTTTCTGAACCAGTGATCTACCTAAGCACTGCAAGTCATCCTTATTAGCATTCCTGTAAATGTGCTGTTATAAATGATAATTTAGAGAATAGAGGAAATCAGATTGCATTTGTCGTCCTGTTGAGGTGAGTGCAAGGGGAAGATAGTTTCCAGCAGAGTAATGAAGCCTGTGGTTCTTGCTGTGGTGTTGACTTTTCTCCTGCCTGGCTACCTTGACCGTGGCGGTCCTTGTGACTTCCATATGTCACAGATTCTAAATGCAATTCCGAGCCGTGTCTTCCTCCCAGAGTCTTTCCCCCACTGTAGTTATTTCTTCATTGATGCGTAATATTCAAGCTCTTCTTTATTCAAGACATCCTCTTCAGGGCTTGCGGATTTATTTTGATGGCACTTCCTGGAGGACTTGCTGCCATTTCTTTCCAGAAAAAATTAAAATTGTCCTGCCCCTACCCTTTTTAAAAACACTGAATATTTCATAAGAGCCACAGAATTATAAACAACTTAATAGGATTGTTAACATTGTTTTGAAAAGTCCTCACTTGGTCACAGGACTACAGAACTGAAAGAAGGAGGTCTTCTGGGTCACCCACCTTCTTGCTTCCTGAAGCCCTGGGAGTAAAAGCGTCCCAGGAAAATCAGTAAATGTCACATCTTAGTCTTTAGGTGGCTTCAGTAACTCATAGTTACAGAGTCTGTTTTTTGTTTCAAGAGGAAGTTAAAGGAAGTTCTTCCCTGACCTGAAAGTTTAGAACGATGTGGTCACAGGGTCCCTTCTCTTAGAAGTAGTCCCGGTCATTTTCAGCAGAGTTGAAGAAATGGGCGCAGCCAAGCTGAATGGCTCACTAGCATGGAATAGCTCGTTAACCACTGCTGGTTTTGGTAATGGTTGCCAGTTAGTGCCTTCTTCGCTCCATGGAGCCATTTACTTCAAGGTCTCCGGTCCTTGCCTGATTAACAATTTTCATGTAAATGGTAGCTGATGAAAGAGGCTGATGAGAGGTACTTGAAGAGATTGTCATTTAGCAAATAGTTTTGGGAGGATGGGTTACCACGGTAAAGATGATTAAGGTTACTGGGATAAAGATGATTAAAGTCTATCCTCTAAGAGCAAACAGTGCATCAAAGTGTTTTCAGGGATGTCCTTTGTGGCTCAGACGGTAAAGAATCTGCCTGTAATGCAGGGGTCCTGGATTTGGTCCCTGGGTCAGGAAGATCCCCTGGAGAAGGGAATAGCAGCCCACTCCAGCATTCTTGCCTGGAGAATTCCATGGTCAGAGGAGCCTGGTGGGCTACAGTCCACGGGGTCACAAAGAGTCTGACACGACTGCACGACTAACACTTTCACACTTTCGCTTTCCCATCTTAAAGTTCTTTCTAGCCCAGTGATTCTAGATTATTCCCCCTGCCCCAAATTTTGCTATTTTTGCATCTCCACAGAAATGTGCCTGGTGGTTAAACGACCATAGAAGGTGGGATACCAAGTTGTAGTGTATAGAGTCTAAGCGGGGGAATGCAGGCTGAGTGATCCAAGTTCATGTCAAGAGAGCATCATCAGATAGATGGTTGGAGTAGAAATCTGGATGGTTTGGGGGTAATGGCAGCAAATAGACCTGGAGGCGAGGGCAAGCACTCAACAGAAATGGGGCCGTTCTGAGTAAGGGCTAGGGTCGAGGGTGAGTCTGAAAGTCGGAGGCTGAGTGGGGAGACTTGCAGTTAAAGGCACCAACCAAAGAAAGGGCCCTTTTAATGTGAGTGTTCCTCCTCCAGAGGAGTCACTTTTGGGCACACTGGTTTTCCATCAAGTGCGCCGCACAGTATTGACTGGGCTGCTCAGACAAGTGCTGTTTATCTGGGTAAAGCCTGGCTTGTCATCTGGCTGATCTCCAGTATATTGGGGATGGGCTGTCATCTCTTTTCCACCTAATGTATTCTTAGACCTTCCCTACGCTATGGTTTTCCTGGAGCATTCATTAAGTTTGAAATCTTACTTTAGGCACTTCAAATTACTCATATATCCTTGCTTTAAACATATGCACAAGTTTGAAGTAAGTTCAGGTTTATTTTCTTTTATTCATATAGCTTTGTGGGGTGCCATGGGGGAAGAGATGTGTCTATCTTTTCCTGGGTTATCATTTAATATTGATACCATCTTCCAGTGCAAATCTGGATGTTGTAAGAGCATTGGGAGGAAAAGGATTCATTTCCTAAGCAATCCGAAGAGGGGTCACGTCTCTGAAGATTGGCTTACTGCAAAAGAGGCATGGCTGGAGGAAGAACTGTTCACGAATTAATGACCAAGACAGTTACAATGTTTTTTTCTGATGTGGATGGAGCTTTGCATCGCTCATAGCGAGACCCAGTGATATTCATGACCAGGTTCTGTTCCTCCAAGAGCTTCAACGGGGGCAGTTAATTTGTTTGTGCTCAAAATTCATAGCCTCACATGCCTCTTTAATGACTCGGTGGTAAAGGGATGCACAAATATACATAAAATAGATACAGAACACCGACCTATTGTATATAGCATAGGGAACTCTACTCAATATTCAGTAATAACTTACATGGGTAAAGAATCTGTAAAAGAATGAACTCATATATATACGTATAACTGAATCATTTTGTACACTTGAAACCACCACTAACTGGCATTATAAATCACCTATGCTCTAATAAAGTTTAAAACAAATGAAAGAAGAACACACAAGTAGAGAAACCAGCACATACATTAAAATAATGTGTACTTCTCTCCTCTCACAGAAGTCTCCCTATGTAGGAGTATCAGTCCTGTCCTTAATTTGAGTTAATCCTTTTCTTTATGTGAAATGCTTAGGGTGATAGACTGGTGCATCTTTCAATTGCTGACTAGCCTGTTATTGAGTGGAAAGAGGCTGGCTTTTGAAAGCTTGATGTTCGTGAGGCTCATTTATGTGATGGTCACATGCAGAGGACACAGGCTTGCTGTCTTCAGGTTAGGAGGGGGGAGGCTTGGATCAGGCAGCTGCCTTTGTTCCGCCAGACCCTGTGCTAAGTGAAGTGTGATGTGGACAAGCTCTTCGAGCTGCATGGAAATTGTTGCCCGACATGAGAAGACTGAGGAGTAAATCAGGTGACCCGTGGGCCAGGCGCCATAGCTTGGTTTAGGGTGGCGATGACGAGCTCTGATAGAGGCTTACCGCACAGTGGGGACCACACAGGTGTAGAAACTGATGGATGAGGCTTCAGCTCTAACTCCTTTCAGTGTCGTTAGGGCAAGTTAAATTAAACCTAAGTTTCCTTATCCATAACAAGGGTTATGGTACCTTCTGTACAGGGTTAAATGCAGTAAGCTAAGGGCTGCAGACTTCACAGATACCTCCCTTCCTTTCTTCTTCCTCCCAGGTAGTTCTTAAGATGAAGAATAGTTGTGACCTACAGTGTTGGGAGAAGTCATATCTTTAGATATGGATATGAAAGATGCTATCTGAGTGGTCCAGAATGGAAGGCCAGTGTTTATGGCTAGAAATAGCCTGGGTTCCCTGCTTGGACAGGTATAATATGGATGACAGTGGTTGCCCAGCTCCTGGGGCTGTTGTTCCAAGTATATCTGCTCAGGAAAGATTCTGGGCTTCCCATCTTTACCCTGTGTGCGAATGTGGGTGTAAACTGGCCCATACACCAAAGAGGACCGTCGGCAGCAATGGCCCCTCTGACCCAGGGATGCTGATAGGAGTCCTGAATAGGATGCCACATTTTATTGGGGACTGGTGTGTGTTTGGAGACTGGGTATGAGTTGACTTTCTGAAAATGGTTGCAAATTGGCAAGTTTTGTAAAAAAATGTCAGAGATAGGGAAACCAGATATCAAACCAGCCCTTGAACACTCAGAAAATAGACTGGCTTCTAATGAGTGGAAAACAAAAGTTCTGTTAACTTATTAAATTTGAAAAGAACACTAATGAATGTATAGGGATGGTTTGGATGGAGCCTGCTCTGGGTAGGTCCTTCATGTAATCATTAGCGATTTCATAAACCAGATTATGCCTGAGGTGGGGGGGTGGTTTATATCCAATTCAGATGACTTGGTCTGTTACAGAAGTTAAAAAATGGTTTAGTGTGGCCTTTCAGAGAGGTATTAATACTGTGCTTTTTGTGTGTGTGTGTGTGTGTGAGCATATTCAGTTTTATTGTTATAAGTTGCTGAAAACTATTTCCTTTGTATTTTTGAAAGTTTAATTTTGACAGTGATATTTTTTACTAGAAGAGAAATTTCTTCCTAGTATCATTTCTTAAAGTGAAGAGTTATTTTAAAGCTAGGTATTAATAACATTATTATGGTAATACTTCATGGTTTATAGCCCTTCAGATGTGCTATGCTTTCACAAGCACATTATCCTGCTTGAACCTCACAACCCCTACAAGTCAGTATTGTTTTGCCTTTTTTAAGCTGTGGGAAAAGCTTGAGTGAAGCCATATAGTTGAATCTAAGAAAAGTCTTCTAACTCTGTGTCTAATATATCTGCTGGTTTTCTACATTGCCTTTTTTTTTTTTCAGAAGCACTAAATCTAATCTTTTTTTAAAATTTATTTTTAATGAGAGGAGAAATTACTTAACAGTACTGTGCTGGTTTCTGCCATACATCAACATGAATCAACTATAGGTATACATATGTCCCCTCTCTCCCATCTCCCACACCACCCCACTTCTCTAGGTTGTCAGCACTGGGTTTGTGCTCCTTGGGTCATGTAGCAAATGTCCACTGGCCATCTATTTTACATATGGTAATTGTATGTTTCATTGTTACTCGGAGAGGTGTTATTTCTGCGTGAACCATGACTACTCTTATTGTCATTAGACAGCTAATATTGAATTGATGTAGTTGGCCAGGCTCTGGGCTGAAAAGCTCTTACATAAATCCTCACATCTCATCTTCACAATACTCATATATAGGGAGTGGATACTGTGTTGTAACCATATCCAGTTGAGGATGTGAGCTGTAGGGAGATTAGATCATTTGCCCCAAACACGGCTAGTAAGCAGAAGAGCTAGCTCAGACATGTCTGTCTTGAGAAGCACTGTAGCATCATCTAGAATTAGGTCTGTAGGAATTGTCTGACATGTAGAATTAATTCATGGGGTATGTCTGTAAGCTTCCATTTCTGGTCTTCTGTTCCTCTCTGTCTTTAGTTCTTTGCCTTAAAATCTATGTGTAAATCGTGCTAATTTAGCACCATCTGTCATGACCCCACTGTGACTTGGCTCTTCCAGTGCCCCTTCTGATTGCTTTAGATCAACACACATCTGCCTGGAAGCTTTGTCTTTCTGCATGTCTTTGGAAGAATTAGAATCAGTCTTCCTGCCATGAAGGTATCTCAGGCAATCCAAAAAAAAAATTTTTTTTTTTTTTTTTTTTTTGTATGATGACTGAATTTTGACTACTTCTCCTTTCTTGTAAAATGCTTTGCATAAATTTTGTCCCTGCTCCCAGCTGTACTTAATGGTATTGACCAAAATAATTTTCAGAATTAAGATGAGGAATTTTTTTGGACTCATGTCTTGAAGCTCCTTTCAAAACTTATAATTTGGGGGAAAAAAAAAATCTCTTATGAAGGAAACATGTTTTTCTGTTGCTAAGCCAAGTGATGCGGCACAGCTGGGAACCTTCTGGGCAGGGAACCCTTAGAAGAACAGAAGTCTCCTTCCTTCACTTAGAGCATTTAAAATCATCCACCATCACCATCCACATCTTCATTGTCATCTGGCAACGTATCTGTGAAGTCCCTGCGTACGTAGCATTTTGCATATCACTAAGATGGGGGTGAGGGAGTTTTTGAATGTCTCTGCTCACTGAAAGGAAACATCAGTTTGGATTAGACCAGACTGCATTTTAAAAGACCAGGGTAGCCCAGCTGTTCTGAGGAGGCCCTTCCCGATTCCAAGAGGCATAAATTCCAAGATTTATGATATAAGTTGTTTTAATTTTATGCATTTCCTAGATATTGAATAGTAATTTTGGCTTCATTTAGGATGTACTTAGTATATTTATGCTTATTTCATAGGAACTAACACATACTTGAACAATCTTGAATTATTTTAATGTTTTGTGTTTGTTTTATCTTTGCTTTTATAACATTGTTGTGTCTCAGTTCAGATTTAAGAATGCTGATCCGGGGCTGTGTGTGTGAGTGAGTGTGCTCAGTTGCTGAGTTGTGTCTGACTCTTTTGCAACCCCATGAACTGCAGCCAGCCAGGCTCCTCTGTCCATGGGATTTTCCAGGCAAGAATACTGAAGTGGGTTGCCATTTCCTCTTTCAGGGGATCCTCCCAATTCAAGGGTCAAACCTGGGTCTCCTGCATTGCAGGCAGATTCTTTACCATCTGAGCCGCTAGAGAAGTCCATTAAAAAAAAAAAAATATATATATATATATATATATATATATAAAATGTTATTGTTATATATATGTTATGGACTTTGCAGGTGTCTTAGTGATAAACAATCTGCCTGCCACCGAAGGAGACACAGGTTCCATCCCTGGGTTGGGAAGATCCCTGGAGGAGGAAATGGCAAGCAGTATTCTTGCCTGGAAAATCCTATGGACAGAGGAGCCTGGCGGGCTACAGCCTGTGGGGTCGAAAAAAGTCAGACATGACTCAGCAACTAAGTATGCACACATACATTTGTGTTATAACATATAATAGATAACAATGATTATCCTCAAATCTGTAGTGTCTAGAAACACATTGGAGTTAAAAAGTAAGGTTAATCGACTTCTTTTAACTGATTATGGGAGACATAGCGCCATATTAGTTATAGGTAACATAGAAACACAATCTTGCTTGCTTGTAAAAGGAATACACTTTTGTTCTTTGGCAAGTATCACAGTGTCCCTAGGATTTAGTATCCTCATTCTCAAAATGAAGGAACTGACAACTTCTAAGGTCAGCTGTAAATGGATTGAATTGCCCTGTTAATCTCTTGGGTCATGCAATTTAGTGATATAACTGGGGTTAGCCTGAGTGTTTCAAAAGCAAGATTACTGGAAGCTCATTCTCCAGCTGTTGGATTTAGAGATTATTCAAGAATGTTGCCCTGTCATTTGGATCTGGTTTGCTGAGGAATAAGCCAGCATCATTATATGAGGCCACTTTGCTAATCGAGCCCCAGCCTAACAATTGCATCCTCTTCACCATTCGGTTGGGGAGCCAGCATCTTGCTTCAGGTGCATTGCTGGACTTCTGGAAAGTCTGAGTCAAAGGGTCCTAAGGACAGACACAGGAACCCTGTTCATCTAGACAGTATTTTCTAGACCCAGGTTTCAGCTCACTTGAATTTGGCAACCAAGGATTTACATGTAGTCTTTTTTTTCTTTCTTATTTTCAAGTGATTTCTTTTTTTATGTCTTCCTAATTTCTGCTCTTTTCTAACAAAACTATAGATTTACACTGTACAATGTTGTTGTTTAGTCGCTTAGTTGTGTCTGACTCTTTGTGACCCGGTAGACTTTAGCCTGCCAGGCTCCTCTGTCCATGGGATTTTCCAGGCAAGAATACTAGGGTGGGTTGCCATTTCCTTCTCCAGGGGATCTTCCTGACCCAAAGATTGAACCTGTATCTCCTGCATTGGCTGGAAGATTTTTAACCACTGAGCAAGTAGGGAAGCCCTACAGTGTACAATGGGCTGCCTTTCATATTCCTCTGCCTTGATTTTCTCAACTGGAAAATGGTGATACTAACTTCAACCCCTTCATCTGTTTTGGGAAGAAATATGAGATAACCCATGCCATAATGTTCTTTTTAATTTAGAGCAGGAGGGAAACTCAATTATAATAAGAATCTTGTATCTTTATTTTTATGGGACATTTACAACGTTAACAATGAATACCTATCAGGCAGCGAAATCTCATTTTGAATGTTGTTGATAGAATGATGGCCAAGAAGGTATTAGAGGTACATGCAAAAGCTAAGAAAATGTGTTTAAAAATGATGAACACCAAGCTATCTAATATTTCTTTTCCAGAAGGAGAATTAGATGGTGACTGTAGGGTATTAAAAAAAAAAAAGAGAACGTATACTTCGGGATTTTCCAAATCTATTTTGTATATATCCTTTTAATTTGATTTCAAGAGTAAAGGTGTTATGTAATAATGTTCAGGAATGTTTCGCTGTGTGGGGAGATCTGTATGGTTCAGTATGGTAGCTACTAATGGCAAGCAGCAACATTTTAACTGAAATTAACTAGAATTAAATAAAATTAAAGTTTTAGCTACTCAGTTACACCAGTCACATTTTAAGTGCTTAGCAACCACACATAGCTAGTGGCTACAGTATTGAAAGAGTCCAGATGTAGAGCATTTCCAGAAGGTTTTGTGGGACAGTACTCCTCTAGAGAAACTGAAAAAAGGGAAAGAAAATTCCCTTCTTCCTCTTCCCTAAAGCTGCATTTTATAATCTCTGGCCTTATTATATTGTAAATGCACGGTTGAAATTTTATGAAGGGACGCAAAAATCCTGGAACCAGTTCTTTGCTCTCTAGTTGCATTTCTTCCATAATTATTTTCTTACATAAGTAACAGATTACCTAGACCAATCCAGTAGTCCTCAAATCATGTGCCACATTCAGTTCTTTTATAATTATTTCACAGGCATAAAACAAACTGTTGCCTCTAACAAAATAACTAATATACTCCAAATCCACTCTGTCCACAAATCCGTCCGGGCTCTACCGTCAACATATATCCAGGATCAGGCCCTTTTTCTCCACTCCACTCATCACTCTGGCCCCAGCCATCATCACCTCTCTTGTAAATTATTGCTGATGCTCCCTGACTGGGTTCTTGCTTCCCCTCCTGCCCTTTCACTCACTTTCAAGCCTGTTCTCAACAGAGAGATCATTTTAAATATCAGGTCACGTTACTCTTGTACGCAAAATTTTCTGGCAGCTTCTCCTTTTATTCCAAGTAAAAATGAAAATCTGGACAGTGGACCGTAGGGCCTCACGGGTCTCATGGCCCCCTGTGACATCACCAGCACTTACTCCCCTTAAGCTACATGAGCTCTTCTTTCTTCTCCAATTCCCCAAAGTATATTCTTGTCTTGGGCTTGCCTGGCAGCTCAGGAGTAAAGAATTTGCCTGCCAGTGCCAAGAGATGAGGGTTCAATCCCTGGGTTCGAAAGATTCCCCTGGAGAAGGAAGTGGCAACCCACCCCAGTATTCTTGCCTTGGAAATCCCATGGATGGAGGAGCCTGGTGGTCCCCAGTCCATGGGGTCGCAAAAGAGTCAGACATGACTTAGCAACTAAGCAAAAATTCTTACCTCAGGAGTATGCTGTTGGCTTTTGCCATTTCCTCTGTCTGGTCCACTTGTTCAAGATGTCCACCTGACTCATTTCTTCACTTCTTTTAGCCCTTTTCCAACATGATTTCGTAATCAGGTCTCACCAAACTATTAAAAAGTGTCACCAACACCACCCCTTCTCCAGTCCCCACACAACCCTCATTCTTTGCTTCTCCTACTAGGTTTTTCTCCATAACACTTAACACCATCTGACATACCTCATTTTGTGTGTGTGTGTGTGTGTGTGTGTGTGTGGTCTGTCTCCTCCCAGTAGAATATAAACTGTTTGAAGGCGATGCTTTATGTCTTTTTCATCTTTAGTGTCTGCAAGGTAGACCCTCAATGATAATCTAATGAATGAAAGAAAGACTTAAGTAAATGACAGTTATGATAAATCATGGGCTTTCCAGGTGGTGCTAGTGGTACAGGACCTGCTTGCCAATACAGGAGACATAAAGAGACTGGGGTTCGATCCCTGGGTTTGGGAGATCCCCAGAGGAGAGCATGAAAACCCTCTCCAGTATTCTTGCCTGGAGAATCCCATGGACAGAGGAGCCTGGCAGGCTGTGGTCCATAGTGTTGCACAGAGTTGGACACTACTGAAGCAACCTAGCATGCACATGATAAGTCATACCAAGAACAACAGGATAGATGCATCTAAAAGAGTACTTTTTGGGAACCAAAATGTGCGAATTTAATGAGATTCATTTTAGCAAGAGACAGAGAAACACAAAGACACACCGTCCGGCATCATCTTTCCTCCACCCTGTTCCTCTCTGAGAGGGCTCTGGGATGAGGCTCTGCTCTCTGCGGGCTCTGCCGGGAGCCTATGGACTTCTCCTTCCCACTCTCGAGGGGCCACATCGAGGAGAGTTTGGACCAGGGCTGCAGGGGTTGTATGTGGACAACTTCAAAAAGAAAAAGAACTTGGGGCTCCAGCTGGGCTGATCCTTCAGCAGAGCAACCAGTCCTTTGAGATGACCATGAGACTCAAAGAAGGCAGGGAAAAGGGTCCTTCTTGGCTGTGGAGCTGAGTGCCATGGGTGTGTGTGTTCTGAGGAAGAGGGAACGGAGTGGGGAAGGGGCCAACCATAGTTTGCTGCCTTAGGAGGGAGGTGATGAGCTATAGAAAAAGAAATCTACAAACATGGAGGCAGAGAGTTCCCTTCCTGCGCTGGGAAGCTGGTTGATGCCAGACTGGGGCACCGGCCTGTTTTCTGGCATAGCTGGGGAGAGGGGAAAGCTTGGCAATGGTCGGGAGCAAAAACAAAAGAAAAACATTAAAGGGATCACTTACAGTTTGCTGGTTCCCACTGAGGCGGGGAGGAGGAGACACCCACAAGCAGAGAGTCACTTGCTCATTTCTAGTTACAGGGCGGAGCAGTAGCAGTGTTCAGGGGAGGCCAGCTCTTCACTTCCTCCCATTGTGCAAAGACTGGGTTTAGCTTCAAAAGCTCTGCCCCCAGGTTTTGCTTTATCTTGAAACTTTGAGCCTTTTGGCACAATGCTCAGGTGGGGTTCTTTGAACAGAGGAGTGATATTCCTGTGTTCCCAGAGCAAAAACATTTCTCCATATAGCAAAGTTCATTTATCTGAAGCTTCAAGAAAGAAAAACATGCTCTGTTTTTTAAAAAATAGATTTCCTCTTTTTGCCATGTCCTTTCATTAGGCACTGATTTTTTAAAGGATAAATTTTCTTCTGTTTAAATGGTCTATTAATTGTCACTAAAATAACAGGTGATTTTTCCCCCTATATTCTGTGTGAAATCTGTCCTGTCAGTACCCCGACCCACCTTTTGTAAATTGTTTAGTTTTGTTGATTTAACTGTTTGCTCTGTTGGCACAATCAAGGGCAAAATCAAGATCTAGAAAGCCTTAGGACACCTGAAATCATTTATTAGAATGGATTTTGCTTTCCCTGCTAGCAATGGCATCGCCAGCCTGTGGGAGCTGCAGAAGACTAGAGTCTTTCTGGAGTCAATTTTTGAGTAAAGAAGTTCTTTGAACACAGTAGGCAAAAGGAAGGGAATGTCAGCATTTGGCATTTCTACAACTTTCCTCTGTTTAGGTTATCCTTTTCTTTTTCTTTTTCTATTTCTCTTTCTTTTGGCAGCTGAGTTGGGGATTAGCTAGTGTTAATATATCTGTTTGAACTGGGTTGAGGTGCGCTGCAAACAACAAATTTTCAGGTACTTTCCATATAGGATATGACTATTAAATAGGAAGGATGTGTCAATTACATGGTAGGCATTAGGAATAATGAGGCATAGCTGAATTTTTATAATTGGATTCACAATTATAGCAAATTTTTTTTTTTTTTTTAACCTTCTGAGATCTTGAGTTTTCATAGCTGGAAAGAAGGTAAGGAAGAGGACTAAACCCTGACTAAGACAGATATGGTCCCTGCTCCCAAGTACCGTACAGTCTGGTGGGGATGGTAGATGTTAAATATATAACTCCACTAGTAATTAAAATTGTGATAGGTATTACTGAGGAAAGGAGCAAATACTGTGAGAATGTATGATTGGGAGACCTGCTCTAGTCTGGACTTTGTTAGGGAAGTTCTTTAGGTGGGTGGGGCGCTGAAGGATGAGTAGATGTGATCAGGGGAAGGTAAAGAAAAGAGGCAGAAGGAAGAATGGTTGGAGCAGACGGAGGGACCAACAGAAGGCCAGTATGGCTATAACTGGAGGGGATGGGGGTCGGGAAGGAGAGGGGGTGAAAGGAGGCTGCAGGTGGAGGCAAGGACCAGTGTAGTCATGCGGGGCCACTAAGGAGCTTAAGTAGAGAAGTGACAGGATAAATGTTTGGGTTTTAGAAGATCAAGATACTTTATGGGCCTTTGATTTGATGAGGCAAGATGGGTCTGTGGGGAGGCTGCTGAAAGTGTTACAGGAGCAAGATGATGGTGGCCTGGGGTGGAGTCATTGTATTGGAACTGGAGAGAAGTGAATGGATTTAAGAGATGTTTCAGTTGCATTGAACTTGGTGAATGACTGAGATTACTTTGATGATGCCTGGATTTCTGGCTTGAGAAGCTGTATGGATTGCCATGGCTCATTACTGAGCTCAAACTCTTAGTGAGGAACAGATTCTGAAAGAAAGATCACATGCTGAGTTTAAGGGTTGAGGTGCAGTTAGAGCTGATGATCTAAGACAGGTCTGGGCTGCACAGGAACTTGGGAGTCCTCTGGGACCCACTGAAGTCATGGGAAAAAATGGAAGGGAGCAGGGAGTGGGGAATGGACATGACCAGGGAGGTGGGTGGAGAAACTAGTGGAAAAAAGAGTTCAAGCACAAGGGGCTATATCAACATTAAGGCGGTATCTAGTTCAGCTGTGAAATCTAAGTCAGTTCTGCCCATTACTAAGGAGAAATCTCATTAGGAAGTGCTGAAAACTATATGTGGGCCTTAGCAATAAAGAGGTGGTTGGTATCTCAGGGGAGCTGTGGGGACAGAAGCCAGTTTTGAACAGTAGGATGCATTCGAGGCAGAAAAATGAATCAAGTACAGATCCTTTTTTGAGAAGTTAGGAGGCGGGAGGGAGGTAGATGGAGCTACAAGAGGGGTGTAGAATCCAGGATACAGATCTAGATCTTGGGAGCCCTGTATCTGGACGTTTAGATATGGAACAGAAGACATAGTTACATAAGCCTCTGCAGATGTGGGCAGGGTGTAATCCAGAGGTGAGGGAATGGGCATTTACCTACAGTGGTTCAGAAGGAGGGGACAGGACAGATGGAGCCTCAGGAGCAGGCAGGTGGGGAGGGTTGGAGTGGGATGGTCAGGGAACCATTCTGATGAAGTCTGTGTACTCATTGGCGCAGGAAGGAAGCGGAATCAGCTTGTAGGCTAGCTCTGTTGTCCAGCTCTGCCTGGAAGCCACCAGGGCAAGCCTGGGATAGGCAGATGGGTGGGTTCAGCCAGGGTTGAGGTTTTTCCTCTGTGGGTGTAATGAAAGGCCAGGGAACACACAGGCCGAAGGTATTAACAGTGGAGGAATGGTTTCAGTGGGGTTTTAATGGGATGAAGATGGCTGGGAGGGTGTAGGATGGTCAGTGATCAGTGTTGGGGAGCGGGCACAGCTGAGTGTAGGAAAAGACTCATGTACTTTGCCAAGTGTGCAGTGTGTGATGACTCACCTGAGGATCTTATTAAACTGCAGATCCTGATGCAGTAGGTCTGGACTCCCAGATTATGCATTTCTAACAAGCTCCTAAGTGCTGCTAGCCCCTTTGGCCCTTAGATCACACTGAAGGAGAAATGAGAAGGTGGTGGTCCAAGAATGGGATGCCTGAGCTGGGAATCATAGGGTGGACAGATAGCACAACCCAGGGAATGACTAAGTGGGCCAGAAGGTCAAAGGATGAGAAGGCCGGCTGGTCATCAAGTCTCTGGAGATGCGTGACAGTGATGCTAGCTCTTACTGTTGGCAACACTGTTCTAGGCACCTCGGGTATAGTCTGTTGTTTAATCCTCACAATGGTCTGCCATGCGGTATTGTTACCTATGATGATCCCTTATTTTACAGACTAGGAAAGTGAGACCCAGAGAGGCGTTTCCCCAAATCACCCTCACTTGTGAGTGGAGGAGTCAGGATTCACACTGTGGCCATAAAATTCCAGAACATCTTCAGAGTCCAGTGCCCTGATGTGAATGGATGCATTGCTGCCCTCTGATGATGGAAGTTGGAGGGGGGATGGTATATAGACATTTTTAGCCAGGTGTTAGCATCATCAGTGAATAAAGTTAAGAGAGTGCTAGGGTTTTGGTTGGCTGTCCCTTTTAATCCTCACAACTGTCATGTAGAGCCATAACCATTTTACAGGTAAGAAAAATAAGACTCAGGTTACGTAGTGAAGTGGGAGAGATGGCAAGTGAATTCAAATTGGTCCAAAGCCTCTTCTTTCTCTGTATCAGTTTTCACTATATCACCACCCAGACATGGAAATTCTTTTCTAATTCTCAGATAGGCTATAGTTACCATGGGAATAATCTCTTCCTGCACTGAAAGCTGCATCCTGGAGATGATGCGTTGTAAACAGGTGACTGAGTGGGATTCAGGGCGTCTGGGCTTGACTCTGTCTCTGACTAGCAAGTGTGCACATGTGTCTATAGCTCTCAGTTTTTCTATCCATATGTATCGCTTTCAGAGCTATATTCAATAAGTATAATGTCAGTTAAAATGACTCCTTTCATACTAGTGTTTACCATAGACTTAGCACTTGATAACTTGATAGGTAATCCCCGATTCTTACACAAGGATAAATATTGTCTCTGAATTAGAAGTGAGGATACTGCAGCCTGGAGACTTACAGGAACCTGCCAACTTCCTCTCTGCCTACAAAATGCTGAAACTAGGGTTTCTCTGAGGTTTTTGAATCCAAAGCTCATGTTCTTGCTATCCAAGCTTGCTTCCTCAACCTCTTCTGTATCTGCCATGAGGATCATGCTTATGGGTGCAGATGGTGCCATTCGCCAGCTTTATCAAACTTTCAATACCTGGACCCAGAGAAGAAATGCATTTTATGTTGATTTTGAGAAGCAACCCTCCATGCATGCACATTAGCATGCACACACACACACGCACACACACACACACACACAGACACGTGTACCATGCGCACACTGATACCTCTGAAACAAAAGTTTCATGAAGCAATGCTTATGGTTTGTATTAGCAATGCACTTAATTTTCTTTTCACTTCCAGTTCAGTTTAGTCTATTTTATTAATATGCTTGTTAAACTCTACCGAATTGACTTAACTGCCTACCAATGGGCTGCAGCCCTCAGTTTGAAAATTATGTGCACACCTGGATTTCTCAATATAATTACTCCAGATCTTTTCCCCCTGACTCTCCCTGTTTCTTATTGTGGTGTGTAATGAAAAATATCTCTCAACCTGATAATTTCTCTAACAGTATTAAATCTAAATCAATGCCTGCCCCCACCCATATGCCATCCATACATCTGCAGAGTGGAGAAATATTTCATATATTTGCTCTGAGAGCAGGAATGAAAATGTACACTGTTTTTCTTGCTGAAAATACTAATTAACAAAAAGTGAAGAATAAGTAAGTGACATCAGTCCCTCCTGGACTTGAGAAGAAGGAGATAGAAGAACCTCTCTTGTGGGCTGATAAATTGAAAAGGTATAGGGTGGTGAGGGACCGCAGCATTAGAATTCTGGTAAATGATGAGTGAAACTTACTTCATGTTCCATCTGTGCCATATAGCTGTCTAACTACTATTACCATTGAACTTGTCCAAGGCTGTATGTGTATTGGACTCCTTTATGCATCAGGTCTTGTTCTGAGAACCTCACCTGTTATCTCAGTAGCTGTATTGTCTCCATGTTTTTACAGGTGGGGAGACCAAGGGGCGGAGAGGTTAAGTAACCTGCCCAAGGTCACACAGCTAGCAGGGATTGGTCTGGTGGGGTTCATATCCAGGGAGGCTGCCCCTGGAGCCCATGGTCTTTACCATTAAGCTGTAACTGTCACATCTTTCAGGTAATTCTTTGTTAGGCACCATGCCCAGAGCAGGGTTCTCACTTCTGGGTTTTGAATCATAAAAGGAATCACACAGGGAAGAAAAATGGTTGGTGTCCATTCATTCCACAAGGGCTGCCAGAAGGGACTTACCACTTGAGGGAAGAAGAAGTTCTTGCTTCTCAAATTGGTAGAGTTGATTTAGTTTCTTTCTCTCTTGAGCTCTGGTTTTTAATTTGAAAGAAAAACAACAACTTTCAAAAAAAAAATGAAGGCTACCCATTTCCTTTAAATAAATTTATTTGTGCTTAAAATTTCACTGTCAGAGAAAAAAACAAAAACGGGAGCTCTGGTAAATGCAGACAGTTGTTTGATTCTTCCTGGTCTATTTTCTCATCTTTAAGATAAAGGAATTGCACACGTCCATCCCTGGATCCCTCTTAATTGTGATCTTTCGCTAGAATTGGGTGCTAGTGACTCATGACATGTTCAGGAAGAGACCAGCTGGCCCTGTGTTAGGGAAGCAGGAGAAGGTTTGTTAATGTGACCTTTGCGTTCATGTTGTATGTTTTCTATACTTTTTGTATGACTGTGATTCTACTGTTGGTGAATTCATTTAAACCATAAACCTAACAGTGATGGCTAGCAGAGGTTTCTTCCCAAGCATGCCCCGTGCAGACCATGGAGACCTCAGTGCTGAGAGGTCCGGGCAGAAACTCTGTGCCAAGTGAGTACCTTAACGTGACCTTCCTGGACCTGGCGCTAGGAGTTAGATTCATCTTTACTCTTAGCCTAAGAGGTGGTCCCATTCCAGGGATTATGATCACGCCACTATTCTGCCTTTAAAAACATGTCATTATCAAAGAATCAGTGCGACCCGTTCCAGAGTCTTATATCAGACAGTGCTTTGAAAAGAAGATCTGAAATGTTAGTGACATCAAGAAGTCTTGAAGTTGTTTGAAAGTAGCCATGTGTTCGTCCGTGGGAAACAAATTAGAGATGCTTGTTTTCTTTCACGCTTTGATGAAGCCTTGCAACTGGCAATAAAGGGACTGAAGGAAGAATGAAGCAATTGTTTCTGACAAGCTGTATGTAAACATTGCATTTCTGCATAATGGTGTAAATAACCAGGTGAAAAGAAATGGCTTTGCACAGGTTTAGAGTACAAAGGTTTCCCCTGAAACTAGACATCTGAAGACAAAAACCCACTCCAGTGGCTCTCCCCTGTTACCCGCCCCCTGAATTGAGGGAGCATCTGTCCTTCCTGGAAGGAGAGACCCATGGAGGAATTAATTCCTCTCAGCAAGTATTTGCTGGTGACTTACCATTCCTGGCAGTCCATGCAGAGCAAAGAGAAGCAGGGTCTGAGAACTGGGACAGACCCACAGTGGGTCTGAACTGTAACCCAGAGTGTAGGAAGGTAACTCAGATGTCTGTTCCAACCCCCTTATTTTAAGCTTGGGTGACTTGAGGTCCACACAGATAGTTAACTTGTTCAGACTCAGGTCATTTGTCTAGCTTGAGATAAGACCCAGCCTAAATCTAGGAGCTCTGTTCTTAGTATAATTGGCACGAATAATATTGTTATAATATTGTAATATAAAAAGAAACACCGGTGCTTTCCATATGCTGGCCCTTTCTATATGTTCTCAGTACTTTACATATGTTCACTTATTGACACGCAGTGACTCATTTAACCCTCATGGCTCCCTGAGGTGTACATCGTTGCTTCCATTTTACAGAAAAGGAAACTGAGGCAATGGGAAAGTTAAGTACTTTGCCCCAAGTCACGCAGATAGTAAATAGTGAAGTTTGGATCAAAACCCAGGCAACCTGACCCCAGAGTTTCCCCTCTAAACCACCAGGTAAGGGGTCAGCAAATCTTTACTTTCTGTAAAGGACCAATCAGATAGTAAACATTTTCGGCTTCGTGAGCCATAACATCTCTGTTACATCTGCTCAGCCCTGCCTTCATAGCGTGAGAGCAGTTGGAGACGACCCGTTAAATGAATGGGTGTGACCATGTCCCAATAAAGCTTTATTTATAAAAACAGGTGGGGTTGGATCTGTAGCTTTCAGATCCTACACTGGACTATGCCACCTCCTAGGGCACGCTTATAAATGGCATTAGGAAAGATACAAATGCCTGAGAAGTGTGGTGATCTGATTTTATAAGGCATTTGGGGCCAGAAATTGCACTAAAACTGTGGTGTTTGTATTCCTTTTGGGTCTAGTGTCCTGCTTTGGCCAGAGAGGGTAATGGTCATCAGAGCCGTGTGCAGTGGGTTGTTAGGAGGCTGAGAGTCAGAAGAGGCTTTTTATTCTCCCTCAACTTTCCGGGTGGCCTCGAACAACTCCCTCAGCACCTGTCACTCGGAACTCCCCCCCGGTGGTGATAACGTTCCTTGCCACCTGCCCCTCTTCCTCCCTGAAGCGTATGTCGTGGATTAATGAAGTCTTGTCTGAGATGTACTTGGATGGAGCTGGGAGTTTGGAAGAGAGGAAACATAGTAAGTGACAGTCATCATTTAGCTTGCTTGCAAATGAGCATTTTGGGGATATGAGACCATAGGTCTTACGTTTGCCAGGAAGAGCCCAGTTTTAAAGGAAGGGCACTTTTGGTAATGTGCAGGAGAGAGTGTGGATGTAGGGGCCATAAATTTATGTGTTGCCTATGCAGCGGTAGACTTTAGGTAATGGCCTTCTTTAAGAGGGTGAAACATACCTATTTCTGTTTTTAGCAGGTATGCAATGAGAGGGTTCCAGGGCCTACCTCATTATGTATCATCTCCGTAAGGAAATTTGGGCTTCTCTGCTAAGCTGTGCGTCTTAACACGAGGGAGGATTTTTATAAATGTTTCCAAGTGAAATTTTGAAGTTAAAAGTTGAACCAAGAAGCCTCAAAGGGAACCAGGCTGCTGCTTGCATTTCAATGAAGGGGAGAGGAAATTCACCATAGAGGTTGAAAATGTGGTTTGCATGCTAAGACTCTTGTGGAAGAATGGGCCTCCCAGACTGGGTGGGGGGAAATTCTAGTTTCCCCTTTGTGGTTAAGGTTTCTTGGCTAAGTACACATAGACCTTCTAATGCTCCCCCTGCTTTTCTTTTTTCTTTTTTTTTTTTTCCATTTTTTTAAGGCTTTGTAAGAATATTCTTCTTCAAGTTTAAAGATACATATTGAACTGCAAATTTCAGCTTGTCTCAGAATCTTTGTTTTTTTCCCAATCGTTTGTTTCGTTCTGTTGACAAGAACTATTTAAAAATTCAATAGATGTTAATCTTACTTTGGGAATCTAAACTTAAGATGCTCTCGCACCAATTATAATGATATATTCAGCGGAGATGTTCTTGGTAGTGGGTTAGGTCTTTATTAATATGGTTGTATCTTACTGTAAACAACAGCATCAGGCCTACAGAGCCACATTCTTCTGGTTCTACAGGTGAGCAAACTGAGAGGCTAACTGACTCTGTCGGGGTGAAACAGCTAGGAAGTGGCAAAGCCATAACTGGACTCTGCCTTCCTAATTCCAAAACCCCAGCAAGTAGGGCGACCAAACGTCCCAGTTTCTGGGATGCAGGATTCTCGGAGCTAAAACTGGAAATGGAGATGTGGTCACCCTGCCCAGAAAAGGCTTGCTATCCCAAGTGCCAAGGGAGTGCTCGCTCACTACCAGGAAGCACTTGCTCACACACCACAGAGGGGTTTTCCTCTGTGATGTCTCCCCTCACCTACTGGAAGCCACGTGTGTGCACCGCAAGACCTCCAGGGCCACAACTAGGTCATCTTGGCTCCAAAGAGGAAACCTAGGAGCTTGAGTTCGTTGGGATTTCCAGCTTGAATGTAGCCCCATTATTTGGACCAATTTGGGTTAACAGAGCAAAAGGCACAATTCTTGGAATGGTAGCATCTGTAGTTTTGCACACATGCTTCAAAATATTGCTCTGCTCTTGTGCTCACAAGTGGGCCTATTGTTTGAAAGGCTGGGTTAGCATTGGAGAATTTCACCCCTTCCATTCCATTTCCTTCCAGGCTTTCTAAGGACAATTCTTGTGCTTTTGGGGATCAGAGGTGACCACCAGAAATGGGGACCAGCCAGCACAAAGCTTCTCCCCTCAAAGCCTGAGCGTTTCTTTTCAAGCAAATGATTTTGGCCTGTGTCCAGCTGCCGAAGGACACTGTGTGCTTAGGCTGCCTTTAAAATATTTCTAAAGAAAGGTTGGCATGCAGGGCCATAGATTGTGAGTGCTGTTGTTGCCAGATGAAAGCAGAAGTGATCATTAGAACATCACGCATCTACATATGGTCAAGAGATTGCTGTTTAGGCAAAAGTTGAATCCGTGTGAACACACTGGGTTTTTTTTTTTTTTTTTCCTTCTGTTTTAAAAAATATCCTGAGCCAGTTAATACCCTGTCAGTGGCCCCTGGAAACCCCCCTGGTGACTTTCCGGGAAAGGACAGATTAAAAGCAGGCAGGGAGGTCACTTGATGCTTCGGCTGCTTGTGGGAGATGTTATTCTCCAAAATGCGAAGCTTGTAAATGTGTGACAAGGCCAGCCTGCGCCTCCGTGCTGGGGAGGCCGCGTGTCAGTTACATGGGTGCCTGTTTTAAAATTAGTTTTTAAGACTTAGTCATTAGATTCACACAGGGGACCTGGTAATCACTTAATCACCAGTGTGCTTGCTGTATAGTAATGTCAAAAGATGTCTTGTCATCTTTACTTCATGTTTTGTTCAAGTTTCTCTGTGACTATGTCCCAAATGAAATACGCGTCAAGAACAAAGTATTTCTTCTGTGATGGGGGCCTGTTTCTGGGAGAATTAAGATACAAGCTCTCATTGATGAGCAGAGAGAAAAAGTCAGGAAATGAGGGCAGAGTGAAGCGGGTGGGAACCAGAGGAGGCGGGAGAGAATGAGAAGCTGGGATGGGGTGTGGTGGGCATAGCGGTGGCCACAGAAGAGAGGACAGGCTGGAGGGAGGGTTGGGGAACAGTCCAGGAGACGCACAGGTGAGCCGAGAGATCCACACACAGAATCAGGTAGACAGATCCGAATAGAGACACGAAGAGATTAACCCATCATCAGAGGGAGAGAGGGAGAGATACAGAGAGACAGAGGGACACTGGTCTGCTGGTCCTTGTTCTTATGTTATGCAATCATCCCTCATCTTATTGATGACACTTTTACCTGTTTGCTTCTTTCTGACTTGAAAGCTCTATGACTCATCTGTGTTTGCGTGTGTGCAGACTATTGAGGAACCCGGCTCTTAGACAGGTGAGATTTGAGAGCCTCTGTAAATTATTAGCATAATCTCTGGGGCCAGACCATCTGTTTGAATCCAATCCCTGCCACCTACTTACTTGGTAACTCGGACAAGTAATATAATCTCCGTGTCTCAGTTTCTTCTTAAAATGGAGTTAATAATAGTGTCTACCACATTGGTTGCTGTGAGGATTAGAGGAGATGATGTATGCTAACCCGTGGGAACATGGTACCCCACAAGTGTCGGCTGGTATTACTACGGTGCTTGTAAAATTATCCTGGATGTTGTCGTACCAATTTTCCTCAGAGCATGTTCACAGAGGGAAGTATGCTCTTCTGGCTACTGAAGAGGCTTCATGTTCCCATCTGGGGCTTTTGGCACTGACCCTTATTGCCATCTGAGGAGAGAGTGAAAAGGTAGTCACACGCTCTGAATAAAGAGTTTCAGCCTCTAGTCCAGCTTTGGCATGGACTAGCTATGAGACAAGTTTCTATCGATCTCTCAGATTATGGTCTTTCACTAGGTGATTGATATTGAATCCTTTCTGGTGTGTGAGTTTTATGATTTGGGTATTATTTTACTTCTATGCAAAGGTTTTGTGGACTTAAGATTCTTGAAAAGATTGGGGATTGATCATACAAGAACCCCTGGAAGGAAGAAGTGTGTGCTGCAGTATACTGCTGAACCTTGAGCAACATGAGTTGAGCTACACATTATATGCATATATATTTTAGTACTTACTAGACAATCTATGGTTGGTTGAATCCTCAGATGCAGCCAAATGGTATATGCAAAGGGCCCACTCCACTATAAGCTATATACAGACTAAGCCCTGAATTGGTCAAGGGTTAACCATAGATAGATAAAGGAAAGGATGAGAAATCTGACTTCTGTAGTCATGCTGTTCATCATGACTGTTGACATTATTTCTGTTTTTAAACCTTTTCCCCTAGAGGGGGAGCAGAGTTTGAAAAGGTGCTACATCAAGATGTGCTGTGGAATGGAATATTATTTAGCCATAAAGAGAATGAAATATTGCCATGTTTTAGCCACATGGATGGACCTTCAGTTCAGTTTAGTCATTCAGTTGTGTCTGACTCTTTGTGACCCCATGGACTGCAGCTTGCCAGGGCTTGCTGTCCATCACCAGCTCCTGGAGTTTACTCAAACTCATGTCCATTCAGTCACTGATGTCATTCAACCATCTCATCCTCTGTCGTCCCCTTCTCCTTCCGCCTTCAATCTTTCCCAGCATCAGAGTCTTTTCAAATGAGTCAGTTCTTTGCTTCAGGTGGCCAAAGTATTAGAGTTTCGGCTTCAGCATCAGTCCTTCCAATGAATATTCAGGACTGATTTCCTTTAGGATGGACTGGTTGGATCCCTTTGCAGTCCAAGGGACTTTCAAGAGTCTTCTCCAACACCACAGTTCAAAAACAATTCTTTGGTGCTCAGCTTTGTTTATAGTCCAACTCTCACATCCATACATGACTACTGGAAAAACCATATCTTTGACTAGACAGACCTTTGTTGACAAAGTAATGTCTCTGTTTTTTAATATGCTGTCTAGGTTGGTCATAACTTTTTTTCCAAGAAGCAAGCGTCTTTTAATTTCATGGCTGCAATCACCATCTGCAGTGATTTTGGAGTCCCCCAAAATAAAGTTTGTCACTGTTTCTGTTGTTTCCCAACCTATTGGCCATGAAGTGATGGGAACAAATGCCATGATCTTAGTTTTCTGAATGTTGAGCTTTAAGCCAACTTTTTCACTCTCCTCTTTCACTTTCATCAAGAGGCTCTTTAGTTCTTCTTTGCTTTCTGCCTTAAGTGTGGTGTCATCTGCATATCTGAGGTTATTGATATTTCACCCGACAGTCTTGATTCCAGTTGGTGCTTCATCCAGTCCAGGATTTCTCGTGATGTACTCTGCATATAAGTTAAATAAACAGGGTGACAATATACAGCCTTAACGTACTCCTTTCCCAATTTGGAACCAGTCTGTTGTTCTATGTCCAGTTCTAACTGTTGCTTCTTGACCTGTGTACAGATTTCTCAGGAGGCAGGTCAGGTGGTCTGGTATACCCATCTCTTTAAGAATTTTCCACAGTTTGTTGTGATTCACACAATCAAAGGCTTTGGCATATTCAGTTCAATCGCTCATCGTGTCCGACTCTTTGCGACCCCATGAATCGTAGCACGCCAGGCCTCCCTATCCATCACAAACTCCCGGAGTTTACTCAAACTCATGCCCATCGAGTCAGTGATGCCATCCAGCCATCTCATCCTCTGTCGTCCCCTTCTCCTGCCCCCAATTCCTCCCAGCATCAGGGTCTTTTCCAGTGAGTCAACTCTTCGCATGAGGTGGCCAAAGTATTGGAGTTTCAGCTTCAGCATCAGTTCTTCCAATGAACACCCAGGACTTATCTCCTTCAGGATGGACGGGTTGGATCTCCTTGCAGTCCAAGGGACTCTCAAGAGTCTTCTCCAACACCACAGTTCAAAAGCATCAATTTTTCTGTGCTCAGCTTTCTTCACAGTCCAAATCTCACATCCATACACGACCACTGGAAAAACCATAGCCTTGACCAGACGGACCTTTGTTGGCAAAGTAATGTCTCTGCTTTTTAATATGCTATCTAGGTTGGTCATAACTTTCCTTCCAAGGAATAAGTGTCTTTTAATTTCATGGCTGCAGTCACCATCTGCAGTGATTTTGGAGCCCAGAAAAATAAAGTCAGCCACTGTTTCCACTGTCTCCCCATCTATTTCTATGAGGTGATGGGACCAGATGCCATGATCTTAGTTTTCTGAATGTTAAGCTTTAAGCCAACACTTTCACTCTCCTCTTTCACTTTCATCAAGAGGCTCTTTAGTTCTTCACTTTCGGCCATAAGGGTGGTGTCATCTGCATATCTGAGGTTATTGATATTTCTCCTGGCAATCTTGATTCCAGCTTGTGCTTCTTCCAGTCCAGCGTTTCTCATGATGTACTCTGCATATAAGGTAAATAAGCAGGGTGACAATATACAGCCTTGACGTACTCCTTTTCCTATTTGGAACCAGTCTGTTGTCCCATGTCCAGTTCTAACTGTTGCTTCCTGACCTGCATACAGGTTTCTCAAGAGGCAGGTGAGGTGGTCTGGTATTCCCATCTCCTTCAGAATTTTCCACAATTTATTGTGATCCACACAGTCGAAGGCTTTGGCGTAGTCAATAAAGCAGAAATAGATGTTTTTATGGAACTATCTTGCTTTTTTGATGATCCAGCGGATATTGGCAATTTGATCTCTGGTTCCTCTGCCTTTTTCTAAAACCAGCTTGAACATCTGGAAGTTCTTGGTTCATGTGTTGCTGAAGCCTGGCTTGGAGAATTTTGAGCATTACCTTACTAGCGTGTGAGATGAGTGCAATTGTGCGGTAGTTTGAGCATTCCTTGGGATTGCCTTTCTTCAGGATTGGAATGAAAACTGACCTTTTCCAGTCCTGTGGCCACTGCTGAATTTTCCAAATTTGCTGGCATATTGAGTGTAGCACTTTCACAGCATCATCTTTCAGGATTTGAAATAGCTCAACTGGAATTCCATCACATCCACTAGCTTTGTTCGTAGTGATGCTTTCTAAGGCCCACTTGACTTCACATTCCAGGATGTCTGGCTCTAGGTGAGTGATCACACCATTGTGATTATCTGGGTCATGAAGATCTTTTTTGAACAGTTCTTCTGTGTATTCTTGCCACAGAACACACAGTATTCTTCTTCGCATATTATGCTTAGTGAAATAAGACAGAAAAATGATATCACCTAGATGTGGAATCTAAAAAATTATATAAATGAAAGTATATGCAAAACAGAAACAAATTCACAGATGCAGAATGCAAACTTGTGGTTACCAATGGGGTTGGGGGGAGGAGGGTGGGACAAGCTAGGGATATGGGATTAGCAGATACAAACTGCAGTATATAAAATAAATAAGCAACAAGGATGTGCTGTAGAGTACGGGGAGTTATACTCACTGACCTGTGATGGTCTATAATGGAGTAGAATCTGCAAAAATTCTGAGTCACTGTGCTATGTACCTGAAACTAACACAATTTTGTAAGTCAACTGAATTTCAATGAAAAAAGATGAACGTGGGGCAGGGTCTTAGTTCACAGAAGGTGAATTTTCATCCTTTAAAGCTGAGTCCTGATCTTGTAATTTAGCACAGGTAACTTGTTTGTTAGACCTAAGCGAGTGACAACAACAGGTGAGTGACTACGCCTGTTTCTGACGCCTTTTATCTCCCTTTCTATTACTGTCCCGGCTTTTTCTGACTGTCAGATGTTCACCACGGAACCCTTTGTGTCTCAGACAACAAAACTGCCTCTTGCCCTTTCCCTAAGGCAGCCAAACTCTTCTTCCTGCTTCCCTTCCTGGGTAGTGATGCCAATGTGGATGACTGAAAAAAATGTAGCTCTCCAGGTCATTCTTGGATTTGAAAAGAGAATTCCTTTAAACTTGGAACTTTAAGGAAGATACTGTTTGAGCTGGGAGCTCTGAGTCTCCTCCCAGTCACAGGCTGCCTGCTGGGCTGTACCTTTCTACCCCAAATCTAAGTAAATTGTCAGGATCTAGAGTACCTAAAGGTATGATTGGATTGGGATGTGTAAAGGTAGCCTAATGGCCAAGAACATAGGCTTTAGAGTTGACAGACAAAGCTAGGTAGGAATCCAACTTTTGCCCTTGGTTACATCAGAGTCTCAGTTTATTTGTCTGAAAAATGGGGGAAATAGTGACAGAGAATATCGTTATGGAGAGGATTACATGTATTAACATATCCAAGGATGTTTGCCCATTTATGGCACATAGGGAATGTTTGTATATGGTAGCAATTACTCAGGGCTAGCTTCCTGATCTCGTGACCTATACAGTTGCACAAGGCATCCTTCTCTGGGGGGCCCTGTGCTGGGGTTAATGCTTTCTGACACTGTCTTAAAATTCCTCATAATTTTGAACAAGGGCCCTGAAGTTATGTAGCCAGTCCTGCTACTCCCGGGCTACTTTTGACCTCTGCTCACTCATCTGGCCCCACTTATTACACACCTCTCCCCTTTCTATTGCTTGTTGTTTTCTTGGGCCTTAGGAAAAGATCTTTTCTTTGGGAAAAGAACTGTGGTTCACAGCCTATGGAATATTCACATACAGATATCTTTTGTTGCCTCCACTTTTAGAAGTTATTAATTAAAGGTCTTTTAGAGCACATCCCCTCTAAAATCATAGCAAAAATGTCCCCAGGTAGAAAAGAACCCTGTGAAGACGTGTGATTGAAGACATCTGGGTGGAAAGTCTCGCAGTGTGCCGTGTCCCTCCCCCTCTGCCTGCCCTGTGCTCATTATCAGGCTCTCCCAGCCACTGCCGGGCTGTCTCCCTTCGTCATTTTTCTCACAGAGGGTCCTGACTTGGTTACTCCTCATAGTGGTGACCTATGATTATTCAAAGCAGTTTTCTAGAAAATACACTGTTTCTGTTTGGAATTGGGAGACTAGAGAGAGGCACAGAGCAGGCCACAGGCATACCCATGGATTCACCTTCTGTGTGTGGATGAACAGGATGAGCCTTGGCTTGAATCTGGATAAATTCTGTAACAACTTGGTCCTCAGGTTCCCTGACTTATAGTTTCTAAGTGTGGTCACTTAGTCGCATCTGACTCTTTGCAACTCTGTGAACTGTAGCCCACCAGGCTCCACTGTCCATGAAATCCTCCAGGCAAGAATACTGCAGTGGATTATCATTCCCTTCTCCAGAGGATTTTCCCAACCCAGGGATTGAACTCAGGTCTCCCACAATGCAGGCAGATTCTTTACCATCTGAGTTACCAGGGAAGCCAGTTTTGTCCAAATCTAACATTCTTAGACTAGCCCATGTGCATTAGTCACTAAATATCAACTTAGGGACAGGGGAGTTCTTTGGAAAATCAAAGACAGGTCTCCCATCAGATCTTGAGAAGTGTTGGGGTCCGCTTGCTTTCTTTATTGCAAAGACCGACCCCCCTCCCAGGCCTGCCTGGACCTCTGGGTTGCAGAGCAGCACATTTGGACACTAAAAGTGGTGGGTGGCCTGGGAGCTCTGCTTCAGGTGTGAACTAGGAGTTCAGATTATTCCCAGCCTTAGTATTCTCTAGGGCACCTGCTAGGCAAGAGGTACCTATAGGTATACGGGACCCCATGGGCTGAGAATTGGAATGGAAGCTTCCATAAATGTGCTCTCTAGGACTAAGACAGGCATAGCAGAGAAGCAGAGTCAGGGTTGACTTCTTGGAACAATAGCCTGTTTTGCTGCCTGTGCATTATATAAATGTTATCAGCTAGTGGACAGAGAACAGAAAGCAAGTGGGCAACCTTGGGTGGCAGTTGTATTTTGGAAAGCTGAATGAGTACTTGGCTTTTTCATTAAGTTTGCTGTTGAGATAGTGGGGCTCCTGGTATGCATAAAACATATGTATTTTAGTATCTCTGAGCCCTGTCTTGCTTCCTCAACTGGAGTAATCTGTGGCTCTTTGGGGCTGCTGACTGGTTGCTTGTCTTGAGATTTGGCAAGTGATCTGTTCAATTCAGCCCTTCATCCAGTGATTCTTAGGATAAAGTTAATAATCCTACAAGGTTGGTAAGCTGTCCCAGATCACTTAGTCTTACATGAAGCCTCGGGAGCCCAGCCTCTCCAGGCTATAGTATCTAACGGCCTGTGGGTCACACCAAAGCCCACCAGCCCACTTTCTGGTATCTATACTGATGCCGCCACGTCTGTCTTACAGGTGCTCACGTCATGCCGAGCCTTCCTCGTCACAGCGCGAATTCCCACCAAGGTGAGTGTTGATGAGTTTTCTCCTTCCAGCACACGCACACAGCCCAACACAACACACACTCGCTTCTAAGTTGCATAGACTTACGATTTAGACCAGTATGTCCAGAGCTCTCTTTGCACAACCTTATTTTCCCTCCTCCTCCCCCGAAAGCACCTGCATATCTCCTTTGTCTCCCTATCTGTGTAGAGCATCCAAGAAAAGCAGTGAAGCATTTCGTGCTCTGTATCCTCAGGGCTGGTGAACTTCAGTGATTTTCCTCTCAACTGGGGCAGGGTTTACACTTTCTTCAAGTCTGGTTCTTATTTCCTTGGGTCTAATAATGGCCCATTTTTCTAAGGCTTTGACACATGGGGAATAACCGTCCTAACTCATAAAGAGTGTATGACCGGAAATGTAGCCACCCAGTCCTCCTCAGTGGAGGAGTCTGGTGTTGCCTCTAAAAAATAACTAAAAATATAGTTTTAGAGGTGTTGCCTCTAGAAAATAACAGGATACCACTTGGTTCTTTAAAAAAGACTAACATTTTCCATAAGATGTCCTTCATTATAGGGTGCAAATTAGCATTTGAACTGATAACTTGTGAATTAGGCACCATAATCACTTCTTTTATTTTCTTTATGATCACAGAAAGGTTTTGACCCGTTTTATAGGATATGAATTGAATGGTGACAAGAAATTGGGATTTTTTTTTCCCTAAAAAGATAATGATAACTACATTTATTGAAAATTGTTTTAGTAAATAAGATGACCTCCCTAAAAACAAATTATGAAAACCATGTGGTAGGTCTGATTATTCTTCTTGTCTTGCAAATGAGGAAACTGAGGCACAGGGAGGGACAGTAGCTTGCCTGAGGTCAGGCTTACACCGGTTAGTGACAGGTGCATGGTTCTCATCAACCATGGGAGTAGGGGCTTTGCGTCCCTAAAACTACATTGTTATCACCAGAATTTAGTTAGTTATCTACCAAGTATATTTTAAGTACATTATCTCACTCAATTCTCACAGTAGCCTTGTAGGTGAGCTATTAGAAAAGAGCTCAAAGACTACAAAGCTGGCTTATCTGAATATTTGCAAGGAATGAATGGGAAAAGATTTAGACTCACTAGCCTCCTCTTTTCAACTTTATACTGAGCGGAACTTGCCTCACTTGCTGACAAACCCAGGAAGATGGGGAAGGTTTGGAAGATGCTTTCAGCCTCATTGGACTATGATGTTTGGGTTGCATCATGTTTCTAGTCCTTTCTTTTTAAAATTCAATATTTAGCCACAGTCTTGTGAATACTTTCTTATGTGCTGGACACAGTGCTGTCATGAAGTGGACCTTGCAGGACTGACAGACTAATGATTTGCATGATTTCCGCTGAATTTTGAGAAGGTGCCAACCCACTATTTGCTAATCAAAGGCTGTGGGTACCTGATGCCTTTTTTCTTTCTAATCATGCAAATGTTAAATTTTACACAGTTTCTCTAAGGAATGAGACTTTATATTATCCCACCCCTTTTGATAATACAGAGTGAGGCTTTATGTTTATAATGTGTTATAAATGAAATCAGTTATTATGTAAATGATTTTGGACTAAATTACCTGTACGCTAAAGTGCCTGAAGGCAGGATAGAAGGAAGTGAGTTAACCATTATCGTGCTGGTGAAAAGTTAATTGTGGAAGGAAAATAGTCAAGCAGTCTGTTGACTGGAAGGCTCCTGAATGATATGTTTACCCTAATTAAAAATGTTATGATGCAGCAGGAGGGGTGTCACCTCTTGAAGAGTCATGTGTCTCCCTTCTGTTGCCCCTTCCTTGCTCTGCTCTTGAGCAAATGGCCACTTTCTTCCCATGATATATATAACATTCACACTGGCCTGGCTAGGGCAATTTGGACGTTGGTTCTGATGTCTGATATTGTCAGCATCACAAAGAAAGAAAGGCAGGCCTTCTCTCAGAGTGACCCGCAGGCAGGCTGCCCTGGAGAGGAGGTTGGTTTTCATGTGTCACAGCATACCTTGGTTAAGAAGCAGAGCCAGTGTCAATGACATTCATTTTTCTGGGGAAATAATTATATTCAGAACAGTAGTGTACAACAGCCTCTGGTTTTCGCACAGGTTTCTTCTCTGTTCTTCAGGACTGATTAATTAAACATTTTCTTTTCTCTCTTTATAGTCAAATGTACCTCATGCGCAGTCAAATGTGCAAAATAGAAATGTGCATCTCTGTGATTAATCACCGAGTGGAGACCTCTGCAGTCACACGCAGATGAAGAAATAGAACTTTGCCATTCCCCCCAGAAGGCCCCAACTCTGCTTAGGGGGATGGGAGTGGGTTATTGTCAGGGGAGCGTCCGCAGGGAAGCTGGGTTGGAAGATGACCCCATGTCAACCAGGCAGTGGAAGGAGTCTGTTACTGCTCAGAGGTTTACCAGTTGACAAGAGCACAGTGCATCTGGGGAGCTGGGGTGAGGGCCCAGGACTGAGGAGGCGGCTCTGGAGGAGGGGAAACTGGCCAGAAAGATGGGCAGTCACGACATGGGTCACTGCGTGCAGAATAGTGGGAGTTCCCGCCGGAGCGTCATATAATCATGGTTAGATTCGCTCTGCTGCCTGTCTGGTGGGGCCTGTCTTGCTGGGAGTAGAGATGGGGTGAGTGAGAGGATGGCGAGAGAGCTGTTGATAGTCTGGGCCCATTCCTTCCTTTTCCCTAACCGATTCCTAGTGTCTGTGGCTCTCTCTTAAAGATGCCCCAGGTCTCCTGCGCCCGCCTGTGTCTCCGCTTCCTCACTAGTCCTGCTCCTGCTTAGTGGTGTTCTTTAAGCTGTCTTCAGGGTGGCCTGGAGTCAGGGGCAGGTCAGCGACAGGGGTTGAGAGCACAGGCCTATTAAAAAGAGCCGTGGGTGAGATTAGAGAGAATGCCTTGGAGCTGGTAATGACATCAGTCCGTATGTCTCAGGGACTCCCCTCCTCACCATTCATTGATTGTTAAGATCAATAACCCATGACTGTTATGATCAATAACAGACTCAGCCTGTCCTCCCTTCCTCATCCCCAAAACTGCAGAGTCTCCTTTCCATTTCAGCCTTGCCCTTGTTCTCTGAATCCTTCCGTGCCTTTGCAGATTCTTTTTCTTCTGCCTGGATTTCCCTTTTCCATTTTTCTTTGTTGGACACACTTGAAGTCATTCTTCAGGGCCTAGCTGGAATGTCTCAGTGCTTTCCTGGCTCTCTGGCACTTGGTTTATTCCAGGGACAGCCCTGAGGGGCAGCAGGAACATCTTTACTGACCTCCAGCTGACCTCTCCCAGCCAGACTGACCACAGCTGCCCATGCCAGCCCCAGTGATGCTGACCGCTGCCAGCTGCATCTTCATAGCTGCCAGGTTGTAAGAGAGTGCAGGTCCTCTCCAGACACCTGCCCCCAGTTGAATGAGATGCCCACTAAGAGTCCGTGGTTTGTTTCCAAACCTATTCAGAGCAGTTATAATTACAGTTTTAAATTAAAAATATATGTATTTCACATATCCATGAAATAGGCTGCAAAAAGAGAGAGCATCTGTGAAGTATTGAATGTTGATCAAATAATTCACTTAAAATACTACTGTCATGTTAAGGACCAGGCATCTGTTAATGGCCAGGGGCATGGAGAATATAATAACCTAGAGAACTTACACCCTCGTGTTGCTTTCCCTTGTCTTCCAAGTTCTCACTTCATTTTAAAGAGCTTCATTGAAAGTTGGGTGCTCTGCAGTTCCAAGTGTGGCCCACAGAGGAAATGCCTTTGAGGGGCCAGCCCAAGGGGCTTGACTCAAAGAAGAAACTTTGACACTATGTCCAAGGCTGGCAGATGAAAATATGTTAATAAGATTTAATTTGAAATACATGGGAAGGTAGAGATATGCTTTATTTAGAAACTAATTCCCTGCTTTAAATGAGTTTTCAGACCTCACCAAGTATTGATCTTGATAACGATAGGGAAGAAGACATCCACTCTAATCGAATGTTTAAGAGGTGCCTCCAAGACTGCATTTAACTCTGGGAGGACGAGATAAATGTGTTATTTCTCTTGCCCATCTTGGCACACAGTAGGCCTTCTGTAACTATCTGTTGGTTCAGTGATGTCAATGATGAAGCAATGAGTTTATCTTTCTACCTCCCGCCCTCATCTTCATACTTCAAAGCATTTAACTGGAGATTCAGGGGTCCTCTGTTCTAAAATTGATCCTACCAAACGTATAAAGGTACCAGCAGGCAGAGCTATGGGTCCTATGGGTGTGGTTCCAGATTGGTTCTTTCCCCATTATTTTTCTAGTTTTAAAGCAAGAGAGTGAAATAAACTGATCCAACTCAGTTCTGCCCATTGTCTTTAGTCCTCGGTTCTGTGACTGTTTGCTGTATTCAGATGAAACACTGAAAAACTGGGAGAAAGATTAGTGGCCGTTTTCCAGGAAAAATAGGCAGAGAGAGACTGGAGATATTTTGAAGAAAAAAAAGTGCTGATTATAGGAGAAGTGAGGAAGGAGCATGTGTTATTAAAATAGGAAATAAATCATAATTTATGCATATACAGAGACAGAAGAATTTTATTTATTAATAACTGTGTTTCATTGGGGCACAGATTAAAATTCCTAAATACTGTGTTTTCCTAAATCCATTTAAAATAGGAACTTTAATGAAAGATAGTGGAAAGAATGATGACTCCAATAAGTGGTCAGAATGTAACCCAAAGGGGTAAGGGTTTAGAAAGAAGGGAAAACCAACAGTGTCTTTATCCTGATCTGACTTGCTAAAGCAACATCTTGAAATAAGAGAAAAAAGTCTATTTAGATGGCTCCCTTCATAGTCATTCCTCAGTAAATAAATAATGGAGTAGAAGTACAGAAACTTTCCATGGGGTTTGTCCTTGGATGAAATTTTAAAAAGTCAGACTTGGCATTTCCTTTTGGCCCTTTAGGAAAGTTACTAATGCTTTTTTTTAAAATACGATAGGTCAAAGGTCACATCATATTGAATGAATGGAGATATTAAACCAGCCTACCTTCAGAAGATGCCCAATATTTTGTTTGCACTTGGACTATTTCTAATTGTAGCATTTTTTACTTTGAATTATAGGTTTAAACACCCTTATTACAGGTCTGTCTTTCCTCTCCCTCCCTCAATGCAGCTCGAGGTAACATTCAGCTATTTGGAGATTCACGGTGTCATCTGCAGCAAGCCAGCTCAGGTGGGTATGAACAACCTGTTTGTCACTATTCCAAGGTCAGAACCTTTCTTGAGTTTCTGAAACCAGATAATACCTTCTGTTTGGTTCACTAATGAAAGTTTCTTGAGATAATGTGGAAAAACAAGATAAGGGGAAATGGAGTTTTTGAAAGAGAGACTGAACAGGGGCTGGGTGGGCGGAGGTCAGGAGTTTGTGATAAAAGGAAGCAGTTCACTCTCCTAATTTAGTGTGGAAAGACCTAATGAGCTCTTATGTTACCTGGCAATGTAGATGTGAGAGTACTGTTCCTTAGAAATGTTGTACAAGTTTTAGCACTAAAATTTCATAGCTATTCCACAATACTATGTAAGATCTTTCTGGGAATAGAGTGATTAAGAGAATTTTTTGATATTAATAAAATATAGATTTTAAAGGATGGCTTTATTGAAATGTAACATGCAGTCAACTGAAGTGTGCAGTTTGATAAGCTGTGACATGTGGACCCATGAAACAATTACCACAATCAAAATACTGAACATATTCATCACTCCCATGCATCACTCTCATGCATCTTAGTAAACATTTCCTCTTGCCCCCCCTCATCTGTAATCTTCTATAGGCATCTGCTCTCAGCCACTAATTTCTGAAATATTATATGAGTAGAATCATAGTGTGTGTGCCTCCTCTTAGCCAGTGTATTTATTTGGAGAATGATTAATTTTGTTGCATATCTCAATGGCTCATTCCTTTTTATTGCTGAATAGTGTTCCATTGTATGACTGTATCAGTTTGTCATCTAGTGATGGACATCTGGGTCATTTCTAGCTTTTGGCTGACAAGCAAAGGTGCAGTGGGCATTTATTTACAAGTCATTGATTGGACATTGGCTTTTAGTTTGTGTGGGTAAATATCTAGGAGTGGAATGGCTGAATTGTATGGTAGGTGTTTGTTATCTTTTTTATGATGCTGCTAAACTGTTTTCCAAAGTGGTTGTACCATTTTACATCACCACCAGCATTGTGTAAGAGTTCCAGTTCCTTCACATCCTCCACAATACTGGTATGATCAGTGCTTTAAATTTTAGCCATTTTAATAGATGTGTAGTTTTTTAATTTGTATTTTCCTAGTGACTAAAGATATTGAATGTCTTATCTGTTTATTTGCTGTCATGTATCTTTAAGTGTTGGTTCAAATCTTTTGCCATTTTAAAAATTAGGTTCTTGTTCTTTTACTAGTTCTTTGTATAGTTTGGATACAAATCCTTTATCAAATGTATGATTTGTACATATTTTCTTTTGGTCTGTGGCTTGTTTTTTAATTTTCTTTACAGTGCTTTCCAAAGAGCCAAATTTTAAAATTTTGATGAAGTTCAGTTTGTTTGTTTTCTTTCGTGGATCATGCTGACATCATATTGAATAAATTCTTGATTAACTTAAGGTCACAGATGGTCTATATCTTCTCAGGTGTTTTATAGCTCTAAGTTATACATTTAAGTCTATGATCCATTTTGAAGTATTAATAATTTCTGTATACAAAGCAATATGTGGATCAATTTTTTAATGTATATATTTCTACTCATTCCAGTAATGTCTGTTTGAAACTGTCATTTCCCCACTGAATTTTCACTTTTGTTGAGAGCAATTGTACACATAAATATTGGTCTTTTTCTGGTCTCCTTGGTCCCTTTAATCTTGTCCCTCTAGTCTGTTTGTCTGTCCTTGTGTTGATCCTGCATTGTCTTGATTACTGTGGCTGTTATAGCAAGGATTGAAATCACACAGTGTTAGTCCTCCCATTTTGTTGTTCTTTTTCAAAGTTGTTTTAGTGATTCTATGTTCTTTGCATTCCTTATGAATTTTAGACTCAGCTCAGTTTCTACAAAAAGGCCTGCTGGGATTTTGATTGGGATTATATTGTGTCTATGAATCAGTTTGGAGAGAACTGATGTCTTAGTAAAATGGAGTCTCTGATCCAAGAAAATTATTTCTCCATGTTGTTAGGTCTTTTAAAATTTATCTTGGTAGTATTTTGTTGTAGCTTTTGGTATACAAGTCTTATATATCTGTCAAATTTACTGATATAAAGTTGTTCATAGTATCCACTTGTTAGCGTTTAATTATCTGTAGAATATCTTTCATGATATTGATGATTTGATTTTTCTCTCTTTTCTTTTCCATAGCAGTCTGGTTAGAGGTTTATCAATTCTTTTGGTCTTCTCAAGAAACTTGCTTTTTGGTTGTATTGACTTTTCTCTATTGACTTCATTGATTGTTTTCTATTTCATTGATTCTTACTCTGATGTTTTTATTTCCTTCTACTTAATTAAAAAAAAAAACAGCTCTAAAGAAAATGTGTGTGTGTGTGTGTGTAGTTTGTTGATAACACTCCTAAAAGAAATTGTCGAAATTGTCACTTTATGTTGATTGAGATTACATACAAATCCTTGGAACTTTTCCATAGTTCATCTTAAAGCAATGTTTTAGCCTATGTGTTTATCATTCTCCAGGAACTGGAGTTTGGAAGGAAAATTACAGCTCCATATGTTTGTCCAAATGGGCAAACATATGCAGGAGTGATCACTCATGAATGATGACATAGCCAGGGCCTTCCTGATGGTCTTAATTCAGGAATGTTTATGTTTATGATTTTGGGGTTGTGATGGGAACAGAAGGGTGCTATTGAAATATCAATGCCAAGGTTATATTCAGAATATGATTAGACTGTGCTATTTAATTATGAGAAAGGATGTTGATACAGCAAGACGAATTTTCGCATGTGGCTGCTGAAACTGATCTTACCATGCTCACGGTCTGCGCCTTCAGTATGTCCAGCATTCGGAGGAATGAGGGTTAAGGCAATCACCTCAGCCCCATGGAGCTGTTCTGTCGCTGTGAGTACCACAACGGCAGCGCTGCAGCATCACTTCAGGCTGACTTTATGCACGGTGTGGACCTGGAAAATAAAATCACTATATAGTGCAACAGTGGGACTGTTTTCACGAAGGAGCTAGCAATCCAGACACTGGCAATATGAGTCACTTAGTGGGATTCAAGATTTGATGTTTTAAAATTGCCTGTGGTGCTTTTTAAAAATACTGATGCCTCAGCAATTGGGTGTAAGACAGGCTACAAGGATGTGTTGTACAGCATAGGGAATATAACCCATATTTTCCAATAACTGTAAGTGGAGTGTACCCTTTAAAATTTGTATAAAAAATGAAAAAAATGCACCTCCAGCAGCCGCACTCCCTCCTCTGCCACATACACACACACCCACGTATTCACTCACGACACTTAGGATTCCATATGTCTGAGGTGGGGATTTGGTTCTGTTGTGTCCTACAGGTTGAGAACGAATAACCTGTGTTACCTCAGGACCGTTGATGTCTCTGGATTTTTTTTTTTCTGATGTGAAATCATAAGAATGATGGCATCTGCCTGACTGGCCTTGAACAGAACATTTTTTTTTAGTGTTTTCTGGGATTTATTAACTTTTCTGTCACTGCAATTTTATCATTTAATTATAGTAAATTCTGATAAGATGCAAGGAGATATATACATTTCATGATATATTAGTGAGAGTGAGTGAATTTGGTGCTGAGTTTGTGAAATGTGACTTTTACTATTGTTCTTTTCCTCCTTCTTGTGAAAATGTGGGAGAGCGTCATCTTATTTTGCAAGTCTCCTTGCCATAGCACTGATGTTCAAGTTTTCTTTCTATCATGGTCGATAAATAGAGATCAGTGGTTGTATAGTTTTATAGTTATAGAATTTTTGGACCATTTTTTATACAACTGAAGTAGCTGCTAAATTTTTTTCCTTTTTTTTTTACATTGTAAGGTTGTTTGCTGTGTCACAGAATGATTTTGATAAACCACCTATAGCTATTTCCGTTGCAAGAAAAACGCTTCACAGATCTGTTGGTTGGACTTTAGTAAGAACATTTTTCTTAAAGATGACTCAGGTGGGTCTAAGCAAGAGGCAGAGTGGGGTTAGAAACTTGAACCTTAAATATTAATAGGATACTAGTGTTTATAGTGCTGACTGCTATTTTAAATGTGTATTGGACTCAGGGAATATATTCTGCTAGGTGTCAAAGCAATAATTGTTTCAAACATTCTGTTTTACCCTCAACTGAAGTAGGAGGGCGAGGGATATTTGAGAGGGAGTTCATTTTTCTGATGAAGTGATTTACTGTGTTGGTCTCACCTCTATCACTTTGTTGTCATCTTCACATTATGCAAAGGTGGTGACATATTATGCAAGGTTGGATGAATTCTTTTATGTGAGGTTGAATTCGAAGGCCTCAATTCTTCCCACCTGTCACCTTTTTTCCTTCCCTGTCATTCTATTGAATCTTGTACAATTAAGGATGATTAGGTGTTAAGATTAAGTGGAATTAGAATAAGCTAGTTCCTAATTATCCATACCCAAACTATGAACTGAATAGATGTGCTAGATGTGATGAAAGAAGTAGTACATTATAGTGAAAAATATAATTACCTGTTGTGGGAAGGTTGGGGGTGGGGTGTGGAACATAGACAAGGAGGTTGTATCACAGAGTATCTGGCTTTTTATTTTTTTAATTTTTTTTGAGTATCTGGCTTTTTAAAACATACGTATGCCCGGATAGGTGTGTGTGAAGCATCAGCAGCTTTAGCCTTACTCAGGACATATCACTGAAGTGTCACATCAGTAACTACCTCCACGTACGAGATTGCTTGCTGCCTTTTTTGGGATAAATATCTCTTGGACCAACTTCTGCAAGACCAATGAAGTCTTTGTCTAGAGAATTTCAAAGGCAGTGCTGTGGTGGAAATTGGGATTAAAAAAATGCTTTTTATACAGGGAGCCAACTAATTGTTACAAAGCTGGTATGTATTAAATACTTGTTAACAGATTCCTCTAAGGGTACTTATGAAAAAGTAACATTTAGGGACTTAAATTACTTAAGTCTTTTTCTTTGATTTCATTTCGACAAAGAAATTGGGTTGCTTTTTCTTTTAATATAAGCACTTTGAAATACAGATTATTTTTTAAAATTCAGCTGATTTTTTTGTTTTTGTTCAGTTGCTAAGTCATGTCCAAATCTTTGCAACCCCATGGACTGTAAGCCCGCTAGGCTTCTCTGTCCAAGGGATTTTCCAGGCCAGAAATACTGGAGTGGGTTGTCATTTCCTTTTCCAGGGGATCTTCCTGAACCAGAGATAATTCTTTACCACTCAGCCACCAGAAAGCTAATTTTAGGACCACCTAAATTCCATGGACAGAGGAGCCTGGTGGGCTACAGTCCATGGGGTTGTAGAGTTGGATAGGATGGAGTTGCACATAAGACCACACACACATAGAGCGAATCTAGAAGCTTCTTTTAAATCCAGTTGTTTAGTTGCACATTAAGGGTAGAGTTTCCCCATCATATTTTTGTACAGATTAAGTAGCAACAGGGAGTAAATATACAAGGATATTTTGATGCAGTGATCATCAAAGGGATTGCATTTTACGTTAATATTTTTGAGATCTAAGATAATGGTATCTTTTTACCCTTAAAAAGAAGTGACTTGAACAACTTTTTATTTGGAATGTGTTTCTAATCAGTCTAAGGTCTCTTTTGTGACCTACCCTTTTCTATCAGGTTGTTTTATACTTATTTGTAAGCCTAGCTATATGAACTCAATTTAGCATTTTGGTATAAGTTTTGGACATCTCCAGCAGATAATTATAGAAATGAGTCTTCACCTAGCATGAATTTTATTAACCTTGTTCCCTTTGTACAATCCCTTCTAAATATCCTCTCTTAGAAAAGTTGAAGCTTTTATAACACGCGATTTTTCTTTTGTTATCAGGGAAAAGATTTTACCCTTTTACTTAAATATCTCATGATGTCTTGTTTTTAAAGCATGTTTTCCAAAAATGGAACTACCAGCTTGTCCTCCTGTACTCACCAAAGGAGGTATTCTTACTTACACTAGATGGTAGGGATATAACAGACTTTGTAAGTCAAGGTAAAATCTTGGTAAAAGGAGAAGTCACCCACAAATGTGGATATTCACTCTCCATCATAGAGGGGATCTGTTTGAATCTGCAGTTTGGCCCTTAAGAGACACTTGCTTCAGTTTCTGGCTATTTCTGACAAACTAACCACTCTACCCAGACAGTTCTTTGAGTCTTAAAATTAAGAGCATTATTTGAAGAAATTTCCTCTTAAAATCTGGTATTCTATTAGTATATATCCGCGTGAGCACAGAAGTATCCCGTTGTGCAGAGTTTCAGTTACCCATGGTTGACCATGGTTGGAAAAGTGGAAATATCTGGAAATAAATAATTCATAAGTCTCACATTTCATGCTGTTCTGAGTAGTCTGACATACATGCTGTTGAAGCATGTATGAAATCTTGCACTGTCCTGCCTCATCCCACCCAGGACTTGAATCATCTCTTCATTCGGTGTTGGTCACACACTAGTCACATGGTAGCCAGCTAGGTTATCAGACCAACTGTCACAGTATTTCAGTGCTTGTGTTCAGGTAACCCTTATTTTATAATGGCCCTGAAGCATAAGTGTCATAATATTGGCAATTTGGATGTGCCAAAGAGAAGCCACAGAGTGCTTTAAATGAAAAGGTGAAAGTTCTTGACTTAATAAGGAAAGAAAAAAATTATATGCTGAGGATGCTTAGATCCGTGGTAAGAACGAATCTTCTATCTGTGAAACTGTGAGGCAAGAAAAAGAAATTTGTGCTATTTTGCTGTTGCATCTCGAATTGCCAAAGTTATAGCCAGAATGTGATGACTGCTTAATGAAGATGGAAAAGGCCTTAAAGGAAACCATTGACAAAGCAAAAAGAGAATCTAGTGAATGAGAGAAAATATTTGCAAATGATATGACTGATAAGAGGTAAATATCCAACATATATAAGCAGCTCATACAGCTCAACATCAAAAGAACAAGCAATCTTATTAAAAATTGGGCAGAAGTGAATAGGCATTTTTCCAAAGAGGAAATGCAGATGGGCAAAAGGCACATGAAAAGATGCAAAACATTGCTATCTTTAGGGAGATGCAAATCGAAACTACAATGAGATACCACCTCACACTTGTCAGAAAGATTGTCATCAAAAAGAACACAAATAACAAATACTGGCGAGGAGGTGGAGAGAAGAGAACCCTCATATATGATTGGTGGGAATGTGAATTGGTGCAACCACTGTGGAAAGCAATATGGTGATTCCTCAAAAAACTAAAAGTAGAACTACCATATGATCCAGGAATTTCACTTCTAGGTATATATCCTAAAAAACCAAAATAATAATTTGAAAAGATCCATGCACCCCAGTGCTCATAGCAGCAATATTTACAATTGGCAAGGAATGGAAGCAACCTAAGTTTCTACCAACAGGTGAATGGAAGCAAAGATGTGATATGTACACACATATGCACATGCACACATAGTATACTACTACTTAGTCATAAAAAAGAATGGAACTTTGCCATCCACAGCTATGTGGATGAACTTGGAGGGATCATACTAGGTAAAATAAGAAAAACAAATACTGTATGGTATCATTTATGTGTAGAATCTCAAAACTACAGCAAACTAGTAAATATAACAAAAAAGCAGACTCACAGATCTGGAGGAGAAACTAATGGTTACTAGTGGGAAGGAGAAGGAAGAAGGAGGGATGGTATGTGGGTAGAGGACTAAAAGGTACAAATATTAGGTAGAAAATAAGCTACAAGGATATATTGTGCAACACAGAATATAGCCAATATTTTATAATAACTATAAGTGGAGTACAAACATTAAAAGTTGTGTCAGTATCTTAGATACCCATAACATATAATACTGTACTTCAGCTATGCTTCAACTAAAAAAAAAAGATGGAAAAGGCGTTAGGATTTGTACAATAAGATGTTTTGAGAGAGACCACATTCACATAACTTTTGTTATAGTCTATGGTTATAATTGTTTTATTATTAGTTACTGTCAATCTCTTTAGTGTGCCTAATTTATAAATTAAGCTCTATTATGGGCATGTATGTATAGGAAAAAATATAGCATATATATAGGCTTCAGTCCTGTCTGCTTTCAGGCTTCCACTGGGGGCCTTGGAACGTTTCCCCAAGGATAAGGGGGTGCGGCGCTACTGTATATAGTTTACAGTTTTTAAAATAAAGAAATGTAAGGAACTGGACTCCTCCTTAAGCAGTGTCCCGCCCGGCTGTTGCAGATGGTTGTGGAGACTGAGAAGTGCAGCATCTCCATGAAGATGGCATCGCCCGAGGACGTGAGCGAGGTGCTGGCCCACATCGGCACCAACCTGCGCAAGATCTTCCCTGGCCTCTCCCCAGTGTGAGTTCTCCCGGGGCCCTGGCTCTCCCTCAGAGTGCAGACAGCCTTCCTCTTGCCCTTCATCGGCTTCCTCTCTCCTGCTTCCTTCCTCTTTTACACGTTACCCATCAAAACCCTGGCTCAATCCTGTGTCGTAGATTTTCTATGTGACTGCTCTTTAAAGAGCCGGAGTGAGGAAGTGATGTGAAGTCGCTCAGTCGTGTCCGACTCTTTGCGACCCCGTGGACTGTAGCCTACCAGGCTGCTCTGTCCATGGGATTTTCCAGGCAAGAGTACTGGAGTGGGGTGCCATTTCCTTTTCCATGGAGTGAGGAAGGAGTTTGGTATTCCTTTAACTTCTACTGCTAAGACTAAAACACAAACTTAAAAAAAAATTATTTTCTTATTGGAATATAATTGCTTTACAATGTCACGTTAACTGCCGTGCAACCAGGTGAATCAGCCACATGTATACATATATCTCCTCCCTCTTGGGTCTCCCTCTAGGTCATCACAGAGCACACAATCTGAGATTTACCCTAGTATGAATTTTCCTCACAGCTATTAGCAGAATGTCTGGGGCTGAATGCTTTATAGGGAGGCATCAAGTATAATGTTAACGAAGAATTTTATTTTCTTCATTTTCCTTATTATTATTATTTTTTTTTCTGTTCAGTGAGAGGAAACTTACAAACAAAACTGAACATCAAACAGCCTCTTTCATTTTCTTCACTTTTCTGAAATACATGTCAAGGCTAGAAGTACATTTCGCCTGGACATGCCCTCGTATTTTTTTCTCAAGCATTTTAAACCAGGATTATGTGCTTGGGTAAGAGAGTTTGTACTTAGGGAGTACATGGGTTGTTGGAAAGGGGGAGTTAGATTGGCTGAGGTGAAACAGCAGCTTTCCTACCCAACATGCACAGTTAGCCTGTCAAAATCAACTCTGAGTGTCTTGTGACTTTAATGTTCTGCCTGTACTTGTGAAGTTCCTTAATTGTATTCCACACGGTTGGCCTGGGAAATGTATAATTCTATTGGTGTTGGTTGTTGTGATTAGAAAGAATTGAAGAAGGGGGTATCTTTTCATCTATGTTCCCAGTAGTCAATGTTGTCAGGAAGGGAAATAGATCCTTTACATAAATAATATAGAACAGCAAAAGAAAATATGTCCCCAGTAAGGTCAAATGACCCACTCATAGTAAGTTGGAAAATATGAAACTATACTTGGAATGCTCAAGCTTTGTTTGAGTTATTTGTCCATCAAATGTATCACCTGAGCTCATCATAGGAACTTTGGGTCCTCAGCCCTCACCTGCTTCCTTGCTCAGGTAGAGGTTGATCATTGAAGAAGAGTCTGAACAGGTATTAGGAACTGGCCGAATCAGGACAAACACAGCCAGGGCCTCAGTTCACATAATCCGTTCTTGAATAATCTAAGGTTGGCTATGTATAAATGAAATGATACCTGCCAGGAACTGAATTTCTGGTTTTACTTAAATCTAGTTTTGAAAATAGCATCCATGATCAAAATCAAATATACAGGGCTTCCATGGTAACTCAGTGGTAAAGAATCTGCCTGCCAATGCAGGCAATGTGGGTTCGATTCCCGATCTGGAAGGATCCCATATGCTGTAGAGGAATTAAGGCCATGCACCACAACGATTGAGCCTGTGCTCTAGAGCCTGGGAATTGCAACTCCTAAGCCCACATACCATAACTCCCCATGCTCTTGAGTTTGTGCTCTACAACCAGAGAGTCCAGCTCAGTGGGAAGTCTGCACCACAACTTGAGTAGTCCCCATTTGCTGCAGCTAGAGAAAAGCCAGCACATCAGCCAAGACCCAGCACAGCCAAAGTAAATAAATAAAATTAAATTAAAAATCAAACATATAAAAATAGTACAAAAATATCTATAAAATTTGACCAATTCCCTTGAGTATATTCAGAATGCAGGTAGGGAAAAAAATGAAGAAGTTTAATTAAAATTAAGATTTTGCATCAGAATCTCTGCTGTATATATATATATATATATATGTGTATATATATATATATATATATATATATATATATGTTTCCCTCTTCCTCTTTCCCTCCCTTACATCTCTCCTCGACTTCATTAAATAAGCAAAATTTAATCTTTACATAAAATAAAGAAGAAAATTTAAATTTAAACATCAAATCACTATTAGCATTGTTTTGTCAACATTCCATCTTTGCTGTGTGATAGTCACTATCATTGGAGGCTTCATCTCTATGGCAATGATATTGGGAAGAAACTAGGGGAAATATTTGTAGCCTAAGTGTTGTTTAATCCGTTTCACAGAGATGCTTGTAATGGAATTTCCCTTCAGGAAGTTGTTTTGTGTTATGGCCTTCAGGAACCCTGGCTGTTCTCTAAAAATTTAGGGGTTTTTTTTTGTTGTTGTTTTTGTTTTGTTTACAGTAAATTAAGTCATTAGGATGAGTTAGAACTAATTTAGAAGATGTTTACTTGAGAACATAGATGAGTGAAAAACATAAAGAAAGTGAACTATCTTCAGATTTCAGAAAGGAAAATCTCATTTAATTTGGGATGTCAAGAAAATAATGTTTGATTAATGTCTGTTTTGATTTGTTTGAGCTTCTCTCGGGGCTCAGACAGTAAAGAATCTGCCTGAGACTCGGGTTTCATCTCTGGATCCAGAAGATACCCTGAAGAAGGGAATGGCTACCCACGCCAGTATTCTTGCCTGGAGAATTCCTTGGACAGAGGAATCCTGGCGGTCTACAGTCCCTGGGGTCATAAAGAGTCAGACGTGATGAGCAACTAACATTTTCACACTTTTTCCTCTTTGTTTTGAGAGGTTGGCTGTTGTTGGCAGTGGGCCCCAGGGAGAGTTCTGTGGGGGAAATGGCAGAGGTTGGAGGCTGGAGGCAGATGCAAGGGCAGGTGCAACTGCAACTTTGCTTGCCTTAGGAGGACAGCAACCAGCCTCTTGCAGTTAGAATTGGGAGACTGCAGATATCACTGTGAGACAAAGATAAAGCCGCCTGGAGAGAGCCCAGATAAAAGCCTCTGGGATTGGCAGTAGGGAGCTAGTGAGGGCTTTTCAACTTTAGAATAAAATGACAGCTACTCTTAAGGGAGAGGCAGTCTTGTAGCACTGCTTTATGATCCTGGGGGAAGAGAGCCCCAAAATGGAACTGAAAGGTGTCAGATTGTCTGAATATTTTTTTTGGGGGGGGGGTGAGACTCTAGGCAGATTAATGTACTTCTCCATGCCTCAGTGTCCTCTGTAAAATGGGAATAATGATAGTCATGCAGTTTTGTGAGGATTAACTTAACTCCTGTGACTGCTTAACAAATGCTCCCCAAATCTCAGCTGTTTGGCCTGCTATTGTCTTTACCCGGAAGCACCAGGATGAAAGCCTCCACGTTGGGAAGGAAATGGGTGATGTTTGTAGGGAGATTCTTTGATGTTTATGAGTTTTTAAATTATTTTATGTTTGTGTGTAAATTGATTGCATTTCTTTAATTTGATTTTTTGTTGTTAAATGTGGCAAATACACCCTTTTTTAGGTAAGACAACAGTAACCTCCTAACATGATTTTCTTCTCAGGCTTTCAGCATATTGGATTATTCTTTCATATACGTGACAGTGTGGAAGTTGGCTGGGTAATAGTGTCAGTAAGTTAGGACAGTGCGTCTTTACTACCATGATAGGAATGATATTGCAAATCCCTCTTCAAGTCAAAAGCTGGTTAAGTTTGAAAAGGAAAAGGAAAGTGAAAGTCACTCAGTTGTCCTACATTTTGTGACCCCGTAGACCATACAGTCCATGGAATTCTCCAGGCAAGAATACTGGAGTGGGTAGCCTTTCCCTTCTCCAGCGGATCTTCCTGACCCAGGAATCGGACCAGGGTCTCCTGCAGGCAGATTCTTTACCAGTGAGCTATCAGGGAAGCCCTAGGTTTGAAAAGATGAGGTTATTGTGAAGAGAAGTGGCAAAATGGGAGTTAATGGGTCAACAATGGAAAGGTGCTTTATAGACTCTGGCAGTTTCTATACTTTTCTAAAGAAGTAGGTACCCCTTTGTGGTGTGGTTTGCATCAATAAAACATGTCCTCTTCTGGAGACAGCTACATGTTATATAGGGTGAGCGCTGGAAGTAAATTTTTGATAAACCAATTAATTAACCTGATTAAAATAATTTGTATATTTTTTCCCATGTCAACAATGTAAGTGTGAGGTTTGCATAGAGAGCAGGCATACTTGTAACTGAGTTCACTATTCTTGCCACGTAAACTATTTTCTGACTCTTGTGTAAATTAAATGCACATAATCCCTGTTGACTCAGATGGTAAAGAATTCACCTACAATACAGGAGACCTGCGTTCGATCCCTGGGTTGGGAAGATCCCCTGGAGAAGGGAATGGCTACCCACTCCAGTATTATTGCCTGGAGAATTCCACTGGACAGAGGAGCCTGGTGGGCTACAGTCCGTGGGGCCACAAAGAGTCCAACACGAATGAGTGACTAAGCACACACGATGTAAATGGAGTTGGTTCAACTGCCTAGGTGCCACCTATTAGTAAGTGGTAGGATGTATTATACATATCCGCTTGCTAGGATTTTGGTTTACGTGTTATGACATTTCTTCTGACAGCAATTTCATGTCTGTCTTTCTGTCAGACATGCATGGTGTGTGTGTGTGAGCATATGTGAGCGGGTGCCTTGTGGTGCATACACAGATGGCTCTTTGCTGTTACTTTGCTGCAGGCATAACTCATGTGGGGTAGATTTTTCCTTTCCTCATTTTCTGTGTCTCGTGTTAGATACAAAAGAAACAGTTCCTGCCTTCTGGATGTTTAGTTCTTATGAGTTTCTCTCTTGTGTAAATAAATACACTTGTTTCGTGAGACTCCTTTAGTCCCTGATACCTAATTTTTTTTTTTTTCCTTTCTGAAAAAAAAAGAAAAATGAGAACTGTTATAGGAGGAGAGCTACTTGGTAAAGCTCAGACAGATACTTTGGGAGAGTGGTTTTGAAGGTGAGGGAAAATGCCAGGTGTAGCCTCCTCAAGCAGGAAGCCTTTCACATGGACGTCTACACTAGCTGCTTCCCTCACCCTCCAGGTGATTTTTTTCTGCCCCCAAGTGTGACTTTCTATGTTGTTTTGGGAATAAAATTAGACTCTGGTTTCTGAACCAGATTAGTTTATTTGCCACTATAATCCTAGGCTGCCATCTTCCTATATCTAATCCTTCCAGCTTCCTGCCTTTTTTTTGGTTTTTGACTAGCTTAATTTCCTCCTGTGTGTCATTGAAACAACATGCTCTACAGTTCAGCTAAAATAAAGCAAGATTTTAGAAGACAAATGTGATCTCAGTTAAAGCCAGACTTAAATCTAGTTTAGTGTGTCCATGGTTTACTTAATTCATCTGTGTAATCGCTTCTGCTTCCAACTGCTCCACTCCATCTTTGCATAATAGCTGGCTTTGCTTTCTTGTAACCAGAAAATACCAGAATGATGGTACTGAACCAGGGTGAACCATTCCAAATTGCCAGATTCTGTCATATCACTTTCATTATGAACATCTTCTTAAACCCACAGTTGCCCCCAAATTAAGAACTTTCAGAATGGTGGGAGTTAATTGCAGATGTGTTCAGGTGAAATAGAGAAAAATTATGCTGCATTTAGGGGATATCATAATTTACCCAAGAATTTGAAGGGATTACTGGCATTTGACTTCAGTTGGTTATATCGTCATATGTTTCAATCATAAAGATTATAAAGAAGTAGGAGTATTTTTCAATGCTAGCAGAATGCTTGTACTTAAATGTTTGGGTAGGTATTTGAGGTTTTCTCTAGGAGTAGAACAGGACAACTAGGGAACTTGTTAGACTCCAGCACATTTTATCTGGAATATTCATTCAATTAGAAAATGGAAGTGACTGGGAACATTTTTCTCTACAAGGTGATTGGAATTCATAAGGGTGAGGATTATACACATATCCAGCATTTTTTTTAACTCATTAAAGATTAAAATAATGTTCAACTAGCTTAAAAAAAAAGATTAAAATGATGTTTAGTATGACTTCATATGTTTATTTCACACTTTGCACCCAGGGCCTCTCATGGTCCTGGGTGATTCCAACCTGCCGACAGCCTTCCTCACAGCCTCTTCCCTCCTCCCCACTTTACCCTTGATGGACATATCCTCGGCCTGTCATCTCCTGGCACGGCTTCTCCTGGGGGTGAAATCATTATTTTGTCATCTTTCTTGAGCTACAGTCCCTAGTCTATGTCATTTTCTCTTCGGTGGAGGTACCCATACTTGGACTTTTGGGGGGCCTCCTGGCCGTGGATCCCTTGACTTTCACCCTCTTTCCACCTCCTTTCTGCCTTCCCTTCCCTTCCTGTCCACCAGGCCCCACGGTGTCCATCCCTTCAGCGGGGCCCTGTCAATATCCTCCACTCCTCCTGTCCCCACTGTGTTCCTGGCTCGCCTGCCTGGAAAGCCTGCCTCACTGCAGCAAGCAGTCTGCCTTGCCTCCAGCCCGCATCTGGGCAGCCGGGAGGTGCAGGAGAAGATCCCACAGCTGCTCAGCTTGCTGCCACCAGCATTTCAGAACTTTCACTCTCCCTGGGCTCTTAACAGTCTCAGGAGGTTCTTTTTCATTTCTCAAGTTATTTACTCTCTTTATTTCCAAAGTTTGCTCCAGGCTTCTCTCTGACCCCTGTACATGTTTGTTTCCAATGCTGTCTGTTCATCTCACACTCCTTGTGCAGTCTCTATGTGGCTCCTCTCCTCGTTGCCAGGAGAATGAAACCCCCACCCCTTCGTTTGACCTCTGAGGTATCCCTGTGACCTGGTTCCCACTTAGCTCCCAGCCTTCTCTGTCCCCTCCTCGCTGTCCCACATGATTTGCTAACTGATTTGAAGTGCCTTCAGTCTGGTAAGCACAAGCTCCCTGGGATTGTAGTCCAGAGGACAAGAGAGCAAAGAGGACAGCTCTTCCAGGGTGCGATGCTCAGGTTCTTGATGGATGTTTGTCCTATTGAAGGACAGAAGAGGAGACTTGTGCTTTAGTTCCTTGAAAATTAGTAATTTATATTTAATATATACATAATTCATAAATTATTATTATTAGATAATTTATTAAGTGGAACACACTAGTTTTTAACTACTCTAATAAAATTAATGTTATGAAGGAACTAAATAACATGGAGAATATTTGCCTTGTTAGACACCTCCAGCTCCCTAGTCTCAAAAAAAAGATGGAATTATATTTACCAAAATGAAAATGATACCCATTCTTTGTTTAAAAATGAAAAAAAGGTGTATCACAATATAAACTTCTGAGTGCAGTTCGGAAAACTTGATTTTTGAAATGTGGTGGTGTTACCATTGTTGCCCTTACAGAAGAATCATGAAAAAAGTCTTCATGGAGCCATCTGAGCGACTGGCCAGCCTCCAAGCTCTGTGGGACAGCCAGACTGTGGCCGAGCAGGGCCCCTGTGGTGAGCGTGCCTTTTAAAACCAAAAAATAAATGGTTGGATGGATGCCCTTTTGCCAGGAAGCTAAGTCTGTCTATTCCTAGTGTGCTACTGTAAAGGTACAATTACTTTTAAGGTGTAATTAGCACTGCACAGACTTTAGATTGGTGGACAAACGTCCTATATTTAAGCTGTATTGCATCCTGCTATGTACTTACTATAAAACACGGGGTAGAATCTTTGCTGTTTTCCCCAAACGGAAAGAATAATCAGCATTGTTAACGTCGGCCATATTTAAGCTTTTAAATTTTACCTTAAAAATCATTTGGTCGAAAACCTGTCACATTTGTATTGTCTGATTCAGGTGGATTTTCTCAGATGTATGCCTGTGTTTGTGACTGGCTTGGATTTTCATACAGGGAAGAAGTACAATGGGTAAGTGTATCTGTATGCATGCATGCATGCACACTGTCTCACACACACCTGGAGAGTATTCCAATATTTGGCTTATTTCTCCTCCCCTGCCCCCTGACCCCCATTCATTGCTTGCTTAAAAATCTTCCTTCTTCAGATTATATAAAAATCTGCCTATGGCATTGTCTGATTCTCTTTGTATCTCTCTTGCATCTCTGATCATTTGCGGGGACTATTTACATAACTAAGTTGTTTCAAATAGGATGTGGATACAATTTATCTGACACAAGACACCAGGGAATTGAATTTACAAGACTTCAGTCATCTTGACCACAGGTAAGCTACTTATTTTTTCTTTCCCTTTTTTCACTCCTGATTGTGCTTTCAGAGCTGACCTTGTCTGTCAGTACTTAACTGTGTTCATTATCTCCAGAGACTCCTTTCCTGAGGGGAATCAGGAGAACCTAAGAATCTCTGAATTTTGTTTTTTCCTGTTTCCGATGTGTTCATCACTATAAAGAGTTTGGAATGGGGGTGTATGAGTGTACCTCAACTTATAAACTGTGGAAACAATTTAATTCTTGGGTTCTCATGCCAGCCCACAAGTCTATTTAATCTACCCTGTATATAAATTCTCATACTATTTTGCCTAATAACCATTTATAACATTTTTCTATGAGGGAACTTTGTGCTGAAATCCTAACAAATGACTTTTAGTTTACAATTTCTTTGTGTAACCAGGATGGCTAGGGTTTATATGTATATATTGGTGGAAATCAATTTTCCAGTATCTACCTTAATCATAAGGTAGATATCAACTAATACCTGGTAATAAAACCATGAAATGTGTTACAAGTTATTTGAGAGACTTTAGGTTTTAGGACATTAACTTTAATATATTTAGGACTGTGGTTTGTGCGATCAGACCTCAGAGAACCCCAGAGTAGTTCCCCCTTCTCTCTGCAAGGGCAGACTCTGCAAAATGATTTTGCTCCCTGACAAAGCTGAGAATCTGAGAATTGTAAACCTTCCCCTCCCCTCCCCAGACCATATCTGGTCATTTATACCAACTTATCTCAATCTTCTCAACCCTAGAGATGGTGCTACCTATTTTTTTGTGTGTGTTAGTCGCTCAGTTGTGTCCAACTCTTTATAATCCATGGACTGTAGCCCACCAGGCTCCTCTGTCCATGAGATTCTCTAGGCAAGAATACTGGAGTGGGTTGCCATGGGCAGATATGATAGCCCCATTGCAAGGAATCCCAGCTAAAGAAATCGTTCCTCTCTGTTTGGAATGGAGAGAGAAATCTGAGACTCCATCTGTATTTTTTGTGTCAGTGGTCCCCCACCTTTTTGGCACTAGGGACCAGTTTTGTGGAAGACAGCAGTTTACCCTCCTGCTATATGGCCCAGTTCCTAACAGGCCACAGACCACTCCATGGCCCAGGAGTTGGGGATCCCTGTTTTATGCCATTTGAACAATTGGAATTGTAAAGAGGATGATTTCCTCTTTTTACTGCTAGCATCTAACCCCCAAAATACCAATGCAAATTATTTTGCCACTTACCTGTCAGGAAATCCAGAATTGTAGCAGGGTCCCTGAAGCGTTGTAGCCAACTGAATTGAGTAAAGAACTATACTGGGTGGATGTGACCTGTCTCTGCACATCCTGGCCGCTGGAGGACAGTGAAGCAAGCTCAGCTGTGTCTGTAGATATGGCTGAAATGCCTGAAGCCCCCAGTTCTCAAGCTTGGATATGACTGTATTTTTGTGGAATAGGCAGTTTTCTCCTGCTTAGAGCCATTCTCCCTCTTCCTATGTTTGCGGGAATGTCATACTCCCCATTTAGGCAAGGTGTTTTCTGTGTAGCTTATGAAAACGTGAACTGAGAAACAAAAAGGGAAGATATTTGACTTTGTATTCTTTCAATAAGAATGGAATAGAGCATATAGACTAAGATTAAAATAGGTAGGCCTACAGTATCCCATCTCCATGTTTTTGGTCCCAGGATCTCTTTATATTCTTAAAAGAGTAGTTGCACTTTTGTTTATGTGAGTTTTATCTTTTGGTACTTGTCATATTGGAAATTGAAACTAAAATAAAAAGGTTAAGCCTTTTAAAAATAACATGTTAGCATACAATAAGTTTATGTTAAACCTATTTTATTAAAAAAAAAGTTTTAAAAGTAACTTTTCTGCTAACATAGATACCATTTTTTATAAAAAATAACTATATTCCATAACAGAAATCAGTCCTCAAGAAAGGTGGCATTAGTTTATCTTTTGGCAGATGATTTTGATTTCTCATTTAATAGAAGGCAGCTGGATTCTCATATCTGCTGCTGCATTCAGTCTATTAGGAAAATTTGTTTTGACTGAAGAATTAGGAAGAAAATCAACCATATGCAGATGTGCAGTAAGGATGGAGTATTTTTAATCACTGTTTCACATGATTACTTGATGTTCTCTTTTGATACTTTACCACAACTCAGCAAGTGTTGGAATCTGAAACCATTATCAGTGAACTTCACTCTTTTAGAAACTAATTGGTTTACTGAGTTATGCATTGCAATCAGATATTTCACTGTTGTACGATAGTGGGGAGATACAGAGGCATTTTAAAACTATCACCTCTGATCTTAATAAAAAAATCTTTAAGAATGGCAAACCTTGTCATGCTCATAGTGGCAGATAAAAGTTTCCCACAATTCAAATTTTTGCTTTAAAGATATAATTTTACTGTTGGAAAAAAGTGCTATCAGGTGATTTCCTTGCAGTGACTGGCTAACTTCTTACGTGTTAGAGAAAATATCCACTAACTCCTAAGTCTGAATAACCATACTTTGTCATTTTTTTCCATGGTGTTCCATGAAAAGAGAGAGCTAGTTTTGCTAGTAACACTAACATTGAGTGTAAAGAAAATACTTTACATTGAGACAGTTATTACTTTGGTATATAGAGGAAACAGGTTGTGTCAACTTCTGTTTTGTTGCACAGAGTATTTAAAAGGCATGTAACATGTAACTCCATGGCTGATTCATGTCAATGTATGACAAAACCCACTGCAATGTTGCGAAGTGATTAGCCTCCAACTAATAAAAATAATTGAAAAAAAAAATAAATAAAATGAAAAAAAAAAGAAATAATGAACTGTTACTTAAATAAAACATTGGATTCTCATTACCTGTAAAACTAGACAATCTTTCCTGTTTAAAGGACGGTTCTTCTAGGTCTTCTGCCATTGGTTCAGTAGTGGATACAGTTGACTTAGAAACTGTGCTGCTTCCTAAAACTGACCTTCAGCAATTAAAAACAATATTATTTATTCATATGTCCTTATGGGCAATTAAATTATAAATGAAAACTATCAGATACAGAGAAATCAAATACACTAATCATATAAGCAAAAGTGATAAAAATAAAGTTATTCTTTAAAAATTAAAAAAAAAAAATAAAAGGCATGTAGTCAGGGGCTGAGATTTAATAAAAAGAGTACTTTTTACTTCTTCATCAAGGACAGTTTTATAAATATTTATTTATTTGGGTGCACCAGGTCTTAGTTGTGGCATGTGGGATCTAGTTCCCTGACCAGGGATCCAACCTGGGCCCCTACGTTGGGAGTGTGGAGTCTTAGCCATTGGACCGCTAGGGAAGTCCCTCATCAAGATCATTCTTAAATGATATTAACCTTCATTTGTGTGGTAGTGATGGATATAGTGACAACTAGTACAGCTTGATGCTTCTGCCTTGGTTTGTGCTAAGGCACCAGCAGCTTTCGCCACCGTTGCTTTTGCACCATCCATGCAATATCAACATGTGGGAGTGGACACATTTGTTTTAGTATTAGTATGAAGATTTCTTTGAACTTGTGAACCTCTGAGTGAGTCATGAGGTTCCCGGAGTCTGTGGACCATATTTGGAGAACATCCGGTTTGTAGGAATAAAAACATGTAGGGCAGCCTGAGGTGTTTCTTCAGATTTCGTTTATTATATCATTTGTGATTTTTACACTGTTAATAGATTATGCATAGCATCAGTGCTAAACTTTCCAGTTAATCCCCTGGGCTTCATTTGGTGATTAAACTACATCTAACTGCTGTGTAGTGTGTGCTTGGTCATGTCCGACTCTCTGTGACCCCAAGGACTGTAGCCTGCCAGGCTCCTCTGTCCATGGAATTTTCCAGGCAAGAATACTGGAGTAGGTTGCCATTTCTTTCTCCAGAAACTGTATGTGGAGAAGCTACCAAATACAGTTACTTGAAATATGTAGAGTACTATCCAAATCAAGACTCTTGGTCAAAACTTAGAATTTTTCTGAGTAGATTTTTCCTAATTCCTTAGCTGGAGAATTGTTATCTCACCACTAAATATTGCATTAATGGGGTGAATCTATAGAACTTCCCAGGTGGTAGAGTGGTAAAGAATCTTGCAGCCAGTGCAGGAGGCATAAGAGATGTGGGTTCCATCCCTGGGTTGGGAAGATCCCCTGCAGAAGGAAATGACAAACCACTCCTGTATTCTTGCCTGGAAAATTCCTTGGACAGAGGAGCCTGGTGGGCTATAGTCCATAGGGCTGCAAAGAAATCAGACATGACCGAGCACAAGTCATCCTCTACTTTTCTTACTTGCTTAAGGGCTTGAAGGACTTTTGTTTGTTCCCGAGACTCTTAATTAGAAGTTGGAAACGTTTTCTATAGAAGGCCAGATAGTAAATGTTTTAGGCTTTTTGAGGCAAACATTCACTATTGCCGTTATGCATCACAGCTGATATAGCTTGAAACAGTTCTAGACACTGTAACTGAGTGAGTGTGATTGTGTTTCAATAAAACTTTGCAAAAATACATGTTGTGGACTGTAGCTTTCTGATTCCTGCTGTAGATCCAGTCTTCTGATGTGGGATGTATATAACCAAAGGAAATGCAAGATGAGCTGCAAAAAACATTATTGTTGACTCCTTCTAAAGTTTCTTCTCTTAGTTTTATAACATATACAATCACAACTGTATATGTAGTATATAATAAATATATTTAGAGTTCTTAAAATCTTAAAAATTTTTAAAAATCTTAAAAATTTAGAGTTCTCAAAGCTTTTTTAACCACAGTGAACTTGTTTAATAAAAATGGAGACCACTGCTCAAGACATCATCTCTCTGGCTAATGCCTAAGTACTTGACTTTTTTCAGAGTTCTGTCTTAATCACTCTGATCACTAAAATTTATGCCCTCTTCTTGAGGATTTGATTTTCCCCCATAGTTCTTACTGTTAAAATTAGAGCCAGCCTCTGTACAAGAGGCTACTCCCAGTCCTGTTAGATGGCTTGTATTAACAGTATTTTTCTAACCAAGTTGCAACAGATTGTTTCGGATGAACATTTCTCTGTATTAGAATGAGCATACTTACTCATGAAGGAATAGTCTGTACTTAAATGGCACAGTAGTTTGGAAGAATTCATAATGGCAGAATTTGAATGTGATATGGGTCATTTGAGAGGTTTTACAACAAGCCATGTTGGTACTTTTCTCATTTGGGTATCAGTTAGGGAGAAGAGAATGGAGGAGTTAGAGGTGCAAGAAGAAAGATTACATGGGTTGTGTGTTCTGGAGTTTGTTAGAAAATAGGGGCAGTAGTTACCAAATGAATCAATGAATTTTCCACTGTGGCAATCAGCTCCCATGTATCTCTATTTGATCATAATTCAGATACAAATAAGCAGTTTTGTTTACAATTTACATTTATTTAAATGAGATTCTGTATGCTTTTATACATAGCTGCCCCTGAACCTGATCATTCCAGAAGCTGACTTCCTTCTGGAAAGCCGTACACCTGTCATATAGTCAGTCTGAATGTTCTCCTGATTGTCCATCACTCAGTTTTTTTTTCTCATCCCATTCTTTCTCCGCATTGCATTTGGTTATCAGAGGTAGAAACATCCATTCTTAAGAGTCCTTGAAATCATTAGTGCTCCCATGATGCTTGAAGTTTCATGGAGGCTGGGCTTTGTCTGTCTTGTTCACACCGTATGACTTGATGCTCTGAAATCAAACCAGTGGTTCAAGGAGGGTTTTCAAGGGAAACTGAACTGCTTTTGGGGAGTAGATCGGATCCTGGGAGGCTGAAGGGATTAATTTTTTAAAAGTCCGTCAGATTACTCAAATACCTTCTTTGCCATACTCAAGTTGATCATTATTACTGTCATGGCATTCTTCAGCCAGTTTTGCTCTATGTTACTTACTGCAGTTTAGGGCTGAATCCTGTCTAGATTCCTATACAATTCTGTGTGTTTCTTTCAGTTCACCCACCCAGGTCATTGTCTTCTTGCACCCAGGAATTTGTAGCTTCCTTTTTCTAAGATCAACTTGGATCCAGAGTGGGAGGTCTGGTTGTTGTGTGTGGTACTGATGTTAATGCTGCAGATCTGGTGACAGGGAAACCAGACATGGTATTGGCAGCTTTATCATCTGGAACACAGGATGGAGGAAACAGTAATCCCTATGTGACCCCATCACCACTCGTAGGAGATGGATTTGGAAGAAGGTGTGGGTCTAGGGATGGGGTGGTGCCCTTGTCATTATTCTCATCAGAGAGACCTTATTGATGTCCTCACCTAGGAGCTTCGCTTCTTCAGACATATGCCCAGTGTTCTGATACATGTTATATCATGTGACTTATAGAGCCTCATGAACCAAGAAGAAGCATATGTATCATATTGAGGCTTCCTACGAGTCAGCATACTGTCCATTCTTTTCACTGTAGACCAACCTCTCTGCTCCTGTGTATTCTCCTACCTTACCAGACCCCTTAGGGTCTGCCCAGGAGCTTCAGGTAGATTTATAAGCAACTGGAATGCTATAATTGATTAATGAATTAATTGATTCTAACTAAGGAACTATCAGAACTCAATGTGAACTTAATTTTAAGGGAAGAAACCAACGTAGAATTTCTTATACATCTAAATACGCACATGTGTATATGTATATGTGTGCATTTCTGGGAAGGACAGTGAAATTTTGAAAGGGCTTGAAGGAATTTCCCATTTTAAAAGTATTCCTGTGTGTTATAATATATGAAATTAAAAAAATTAAAAATCACAAAAGAAACAAGACTTTACTGGCCGTATCATGGGTAGAATTTGATCTAGAGCATTAAGATATCTAATGAAAGAAAGTCTCAGTTTGATGTAAGCTGGCCAGTCATGGGGATTCACTGATAGCTCAGTTGGTAAAGAATCTGCCTGCAATGCAGGAGACCCCAGTTTGATTCCTGGGCCAGGAAGATCTGCTGGAGAACGGACGGGCTACCCATTCCAGTATTCTTGGGCTTCCCTTGTGGCTCAGCTGGTAAAGAATTCGCCTGCAGTGTGGGATACCTGGGTTTGATCTCTGGGTTGGGAAGATCCCCTGGAGAAGGGAATGGCTACCAACTCCAGTATTCTGGCCTGGAGAATCCTATGGACTTTATAGTCTATGGGGTCACAAAGACTCAGACACGACTGAGTGATGGTTAGTCATGGAAGCCTTTACAGGAAAAAGTCATGAAGTTACTTTTGGCAATTTCCATCCAAGCATTGCCCGGGAGAAAAGGACACTAAGCCAACAGACTTTCAGTATATTAACTCCTTTGTTGATAAACCTATTCCTATTTTAAGATGAATTCATCAGCTATTTGAGTCTAATACCATTAAAATTTGGATTTATCTAAAAAAAAACAAACAAAAAAACAATGTAGGACCAGAGACCCTATTGTTGCTGAATAAGCATTCAAGTGTGAGGATGACAGCGATCATGCCGGATCCAGCCAGTCAGTCTCTGGAGAAGAATAGGAATTAGAAAGTGCTTGGAAAATGTCCATTCAGTTATTATTTGTAGCTTCCAAAATTTTATTTAAGCACATTCTTAAAATTTGTTCTAGTTTAGGTTATCAGTGGGCCAAAAAGACGCATAGATTGAAGAAGGCTTTGTTATACATTTCTCATGGGTGCTCTCAACGGTCTGTGAGCTGACATGTTAAAAATGTAATTACACTGTAATTTGGAGCGGCAGGGAATGATGAGGGTAGAGGTAGTGGTGCTGAAGAGAAGAGAATATATAGCTTTAACTACATCGATTTTTCTTGTTCCCTGAAGATTTTGCAGAGGAGCTAATCTTATCCATCCTCTAAAGACTCAGCGACATGCATCATTGAGCTTCAACTTGGCTCATGAGAGCCCAGCCAGCAGTTCATCCCTTTCAGACTCATGTTTTTGTGTTGTCATATTTTATACTCATCAAGGTGACATTCACGCGCCTGAGACTTTCACGGAAGAGTTTGGATTAATGTTTGGCAAGGTTGTCCTGAGGCACTGGTTTAATCTTTCCTAATCTAAGCTTCCTTGTCTTTATTCCTGCTCTCATTTGAAAAAGGAAGAAATTCTGCTTGGAGTGTGGAATCAGGTGTGAAGAGCCTTAGCTTCTGTTTCCATTCTTAAATTTCTATAAATAATTCTGTAAAACAGTGTGGACTCCAGCCTGGGTCAGATGGACTGTGTGGTGAACACAGTTGATGATAGAGGAGGGTGGAGAAAGTAGTAGAACATATTTTATGCTTATTTTGTTCTTATCTGTTTTGTGTGTGTGCATGTATTTTTTTTTTTTTTTAACTGAGCCCCTCATTGGCTTAGTGGATAAAGAACCTGCTTGCAATGCAGGAGACACAGGAGATGCGGGTTCAATCTCTGGGATGGATAGATCCTGTGGAGGAGGAAATGGCAACCCACTCCAGTATTCTTGCCTGGAGAATCCCATGGATAGAAGACTATGACAGGTTACAGCTCATAGGGTCACAAAGAGTCAGACATGACTAAAGTGACTGAGCGCACACACACTAATATATTAGTACAGGAGTGCATGTATGTAATTAACAGATAAACACACAGATCTGGGGGAGATGTGTGCTCAAAATATTGAGTTGGCCAAAAAGTTAATTTCGGTTTTTCTTACAGAAAAACCCAAACAAAGATTTTGGTCAACCTGATACTTTCCAGTTAGGAGGGAATGGTCAAAAAATTTAGAGGCTACTCGTTTAGGCCTCTGGCATTGTCTTCATCTATAAACTGTCTCACATTGGCACGTCCTTCACAGAGTCAGTGAGTGGTCCAATTTATCATTTAATAATCCATAGGACATACTTCTATATAAATTAGAGTATCAGGCAGGATTGGTGTTCCATGACATCTACAATTTTTTAAAACTCTCTAACTCCCAGTTTCCAACTAGATATAAAGGAGAAGAGTTTAAATTATCCCCAGAAAGATTATCAAATGAATATATCAGGAAAATATGACTGTAGTTCTGAGTTTTACCAGCCTTTCTGGAAGAGAGTATATTTCACTGTGTGCATGCAGCAAGCAGGAGAGAGTATATTTCACTGTGTGCAGGCAGCAAGCAGGAGAGTGGCCAGACTCTGCATTCTTGCATGAAGTACCTCCTGCAAGCTTTTAAACATTTGTAAAGTTTCCTGGGGGGAGCTCTTCCATTCTGCGGTGCATGGATACACTATAGATGATCATGATTTTATTCATTGGATTTTTACTCTCTATCTTTGTGCGTTTCTCACATCTATTTTGGGGCTTGCTGGATATCTTTCAAATATGTTCGTTGATGCTGTCCTGGACTTTTCACACTATTTAAAAGTCATAGTGTTTTTACAGTTTCAACGAGGAGAGGCAGGCAGTGGGGAAGAAAGACGAAGGAGGGAAATCTGGCCCCAAAATAATAACTGGAAAAATTAAATTCTTACTAAGTCATATAGATCAGAAAGATTAGAAATTCTAATTCAATAGATTATCGAGAATCGCAGAGAAATTTAGCAAGTGATTTAGACTCTGCCAGCTTCTTTTCTTTTTGCATTTTGACTTCTTTTAGTAGCCCTCAAATGTGAGTTTGTTTTTGATGTCCAGAGGAGTAAGGACACAGTCTTTTTGAGACATCGCCTCAGAATATGTCTTAGGATCGGCTTTCAAACAACTAAGTGGTTGTCCAAATGTGATGAAAGGGGTTTGGAATTTTTGATCTGGAAACCCCTGGATATAACCACGCCGGATTCCCCTGCAGAGTAGATTGAAGACTCTTGACAGTATGACAAGAAGCTGACTTATTAGTGAGATGATAACACAGTGGTTAAGATAATCAGGTCATAGGTTACACTGCCTTGAATCCTGTCTCTTTCCGGACTAAACTTTGTGACCAGCTCTCTAACCTCTCTGTGCCGTGGGAGAAGGAGAGTGGGTCTCCGTCTGTGAAATGGTGTTATTGACAACGCCTCCCTCCTGGGGTTATTGTGAAGGCTACATGGATTAGTAATGTATGTACATGCTAGTACATAAAAATGTTTAATGAATGCTTTCTATTTTTATTTCCTAAAAGACTTGCCCTGTTTTTAAGTTTCTAACTAAGTGACTAGTTTTCTTAACTGAAAGGAAAAGTTTTAGAGTTACAAAACCTTTTATTACAGAAAATCTTTGATGTTCAGAGACTGTATTATGGTCTTTTCTGTATTGCTTCTGTTTTATTAGTTGTATGCTGGTATTTTCTTCTAGAAAGATATAAGTGAAAAACTTGGTTCTTTTGAGTTTTAAGGGAATGTTTGGATAATGTGAGGTGTCAACTGCGATGAGAAGTAAGAACCCCAACTTTTATTACCAACCCCAGCTAGTAGCTGGGTTGACAACACCACCACACCAACTCAGTATGTAGTATATTTACATCAGGAAAAAGTTAGGGTGTAGGAACTGTCTTGTCTCCACTCAGCAGAGTATTAAGAAACAGTTCAGCCCCATGACCTCAAAGGATAGTCACACTGGATCTTCCTTTTCAGTGTGTGCAGTCTTAAAATGTTTTTGCTCCTACTTTAAGAAGGGTCACATAAGATCATACATGAAAACACTATTGCCAGGACTCATCAGAGGCGTCCCTCAACTGCTGTAACTCTTCAAGGCTAACTTCAGATCAAAAGCCACATGGTAATGAAGAATCTCTTAGAAGGTCAAAGCAAAACATAGTGGGATACACAATAAAAGGCACGAACTGATGGTAAAAAGCTGTTAACCGCATCCCCCCCTGAGAAAATCAGTCAAGAAAACCAGCCCAGGTGTGTGGAAAACTTTCTATGTTATGTAATATAATCAGTACATTATGTAATATAATCAGTATGTAGTAATAAGCACTACTTAATGAAAACATAGGAAAGGATTGGTTCTGAGCAACACAGATGCTGTCAGGGAAATCCAGGGAGTTCTTGCAGTGAGGTGATACCAGTACAGCATGTGAATGCAAATTGAGTTTTTATCCAAGATTTGCTTCTGTGCTCACTTATAACTGTGCTCTAAGAAAGCCATCCTGGAAAATGAACTCTCAGAAATGAAAGTAGTTACATCACATCTTGTGTATTTTCTGTTTTAAGTGGGACATGATCAGAGAGTGAGGGAGACAGACACAGGGAGGGTGGGCTGGCAGCCGTCACAGGATTACATTGTCTAACCTGGTGTCACGCGGCGACACTGGTGGACATCTCCATCTGTGTTGTTTCCAGCTTTTGACAACTATGAATATAGCTGTTATGAACAATAATATATACATTTTTATTTAAATAAAAGTATTTCTCTTGGGTGAATACCCAGGATTGAGATTGCTGAATCATGGTATGTCTTATTTTTGTCGTTCAGTCACCAAGTCATGTTCGACTCTTTGTGACCCCATGGACAGGTGGTTCTGTGCTAAAGAATCCGTGTGCCCATGGGGAGATGGGGGTTTGATCCCTGGGTCTGGAAGATCCCCTGGAGAAGGAAATGGCAGCCCACTCCAGTATTCTTGCCTGAGAAATCCCATGGATACAGGAGCCTGTTGGGCTACAGTCTATGGGGTTGCAAAGAGTTGGACACAACTTAGTGACGAAACAACAATGGTGAAAGTGTACATAAAACTTCATAATAAGACGTCAACCTGTTGTCCACCTTGAGCATGCCATTTGCTTTTCCCCAACAGCAGTGTATGAGGTTTCATTTGCTCTGCACCCCAGTTAGCACTTAATATTGTCACTTTTTAAAAAAAAAGCAATTCAGTAGGTTTCCAGTGGCATCTTATTTTGGCTTTAAATTGCATTTCCCTAATGGCTAATAATTTTGAGCATCTTTCATGTGCTTATTTACCCTCAGTGTATCTTGCTTGATGAAGTATCTGTTTTGATCTTTCTGCTCATTTAAAACACTTGAGTTGTTTCTCGTTACTGACTTCTGAGAGTTCTTTATACATTTTGAGCATCAAGTCCTTTGTCAGAAATGAGATTTGCAAATATTTTCTCCCAGAATATGGTTGTCTTACCTTTCTCTTAATAGCATCTATTACAGAGTAAAAGTTTTTGATTTTGATAAAGTCCAGTTGATTTATTTTTTTCTTTTATGGATCATGCTTTTGGTGTCAGATCTAAAAACTCTTTGATTAAGCCATACCTTGCTCTGTTGACCATCTCTTCTGGGATGGTAATGTATTTCTCATCTAGAAGTCTCACTCACTTCCTATAAGGATCTTTCCTGACTGAAGACTTTTCATAATTGTTTCTCTTATTTGCACCGTAGCGCTGCATATTCACCCTATAGCAGAGGGGTTATTTCACTCTATTATAGTTGCGTTTAGTTTTTGCTAAGTTGTGCTAGGTGGTGAGTATCACAAGGGGAGGGACCTTGCCGTGTGCATCGTTGCCTCAGTCCAGTGATTCACGCACCGTGGGTGGCACTCACTGAACAATTGAATGGAGTTGCTGGGCATTTTCAGGTTCCTATGCCTTTGCACGTTGTTGTTGTTATTGTTCAGACACTCGGTCCTGTCCGACTCTTGTGACCCTATGGACTGTAGCCCCCCAGGCTCCTCCTGGGATTTTCCAGGCAAGAGTACTGGAGTGGGTTGCCATTTCCTTCTCCGGGGATCTTCCTGACCCAGGGATCGAGTCTGTGTCTCCTGCATTGGCAGGTGGATTCTTTATTGCTGGGAAGCCTGCCTTTGCACATCCTCTTCCTAATTACTTACGATACTCTATTTCCCTTTCCCTGACTGGTTGGCCCCTCCCTATCTCTCAGGCCTTGCAGACCCTTCCCCATTTGCTCTAGGCTACAGTAGTCATGTTTTCCAGTGATTTTAGGGTACTTGGAACATGCTCGCTTTTTCTGTGGTGCTGCAGATGGCTGAGGTCTTTCCACCATTGGAAGACAAAGAGTTGCCTGTACTTGTCACTTAACCCTCAGAGCCTAATATCCCTACCCAGGACTTAGTAGTACTAAATAAATGTTTATTGAATGAATTATGATGTATATTTGTCTTTTTCTAATTTATTTTTGACATTAAAACGCCTAGGCATTAACATAATTTAGAGAAACATTGTGGGCAGACCATGCCAACATGCATGAGCCCCATCATTTTTGTGGACAGTTTTTGCTATAACAAAGTTTTATACCATCTGTAGGACATAGTTTTATAATTCTTTTAGGTTATGAATATGGATCATTATAGACAAATTTGAAAATATAGTACAAAATTTGTGTTTGAAAAAATTCATATCATCTTTATTGCTACCACCCAGGCAAGGGATATGTATAACATCTTGCTGTATTTTTCTTTTTGGGGAAAAAAAAGTGTCTATATTTGTGAGCATTTATTTCTATTATTTTATATATCAGTTTTATCAATTATGCTCATTGACTTTGATCACACAAATATGCACCTGGAATGCTGTGTATTTTTAAAATTGAATCTTGTACTCCAAACATTTCTGGTATCATTAAGAATTGGATTTGACTTTGAGTGTACCAGAATATTTTCAAGGTTTTTACATGTCCTATGTAGGATGATGCTGTCCTACCCACTGCATTAACGTGAAACCTGATCCTGTTAATGACGTGCCCTTCAACTCCTGAAAATGAATTCATTATGACAAAAGCCCCTGTACTTCAAATCTCATCAGGTGACAGAACACACAATAAAAAGGTTCTGAAGCTAATCTCTACTTGACATTAAATCCACAAAAGGAGAGGCAGTGAGAATGATTTGCCATCATTCCTGAATGATGAAGTAAGGGAGAGGACTCTCAGATAACATGGGCTTTGAGGGCCCTGTATTAAAGGGTGGAATTCACTCTGAGAGAAACTGCAACTGTCATTAGACATCAGTGAGAAATGCCGAGACTTGTTCTGAGCAATTGGTTGGTGGAGAGAGATGAGAGGGTGGAGACCCTAAAACAACTATGGCAAGGGTAGTTGTTCTTGTTTTTTAAATCTGGAACTTGTTTTTTTTTTAAATGTCAAACTTAGTAAGCTTAATAAAGAGGCTTTTTGCTGGAAAAGATGGCATATAATTCCTTGGCATTTTTTTTTTTTTTACCACCTGTGGATGCTCATTTCACCTTTTAAAGCAAATCTGATGAAACTATACACACTTCAGAAGGTGGGTTTTGACTGTAGTGGTGTCCAAAGGGACCTACAGTTTCACTGTAGGTCTCTTAGCATCTGTTTCTTCATCTGTAAAATGCAAACAATAATACCTTCTAAGATTGTTTTGAGGTTTAAATGAGTTGGTCTATGTAAAATGCCTAGCATGGGGCCTGGTACCTTGAAGCTTGAAAAAATAGTGATTTTTCAGCTCTGTTTCCACCTTCTGCCTTTCATTTCTGTTTCAGTAAAAAATTGTGCATTTACCACTTGTCATGCCCTGAGGATAAAATTGATATGGCTTCCCTGTAGCCAAAAATCTAAAGAAGACAGGGATGTGGCTTTCAAAGAACTTACAACCTGGGGTGATAAGAAGTAGATGTTTAAACATCAAACTATACTATAAGGCAGAATAAAATAAATGCTAAATAGAGATGTAAATAATGTGCTGGTTGTGGTGACCTGGGGAACTTAGAGAGGAGAGGGTTATGACAGAGGCCTTGAAGGATACATGGATTTTCATAGCTGAACACAGCAGGAAAAGATAATTCTGATTGTGAAACTGCATGATATGTTTGAGTAGTGAATTGTCTGCTTTTTGGCTTGAGCATGAGTGAGGGGCATGTTGTGTAGAGGTCAGGCAGGAATGATAGTGTGGTGGCTGATCTCTGATGCGAATAGCTTCACTTCACAGCTAAAGAACTTGCATGAAGCGTAAGACAAAAAAGCAAAAAACGAAGCAACAAAAAAACACTTGGGCTATCTCATGTGTATAATCAGTACTAAGAACTGTAAGAAAGATACCAAATGGTTGTAGGATGCTTGCTAATAAGCATTGGGGATCCCATCTGATGTGACTCATAATAAGACTGGTATTGTCCTTGCTTGCCATATAAACTCCCCTAGCCAGAGAACATATGATATACTTGATGATTAAAGGATTTATGAAGGAGCAATGTAAAGAAATAAGAGTTGTTAGTATGGAATTAGACATAAGATATCTCTTAGAGCAAGGAGGGTCTCTAAGCAAACACTGCTACCAACCTCTTTTCCTTTGGAAATAGGAATCAGAGTCCATAGAGGTAATTTACCTTCAAATTTAAGGAGTTCTGTTTACATCATTCTGAAGATCTGTCCTAAAGTATGTAGTTGTTGTTTAGGGGTCGAAATAGATTTAGCTGAATGTTGTGTTTGTAAATAATAGAAATTAACAAGTGAACTTGGATGTCATGGATTAAAAATCAGACATCAATATGGCTATTGTAAGAGATGTTCATATATTTTGTTATTTCTGCTTGTAGGGACTTAATACCTATCATTGCTGCTCTGGAATACAATCAGTGGTTCACTAAGCTGTCCTCCAAGGATCTAAAACTGGTAAGTAATTGAAGATGCTGCTTAGCTTTGCTGAATTTCAAAAACCTGAAAATTATAAAAAACAAAAAACAGATACATATTTGTTTTTCAACCATACTGGTGAGCTGAATACATGTTATTTCTTAGGGAGATATTTTCTTATAAATGATCTGCAGAACATTTTACAAAGTTTGTAATGGGAGATGCTTCAGAAAAGTACTTCCTCATGTTTTCAGCTGCTTCAGGCAATTTTAGATGATGCACAGAAAGGCACATTTAGTGGAGCCTTCCGTATACCCTCATTCCACTGGCAAAAACTATTAAAGTTACATTTGCACAGCTGCAAATAGCAGATTTTATGTTCCTATCTTGCATTCCATCTCCACAAAGCTTCCCTTCCTGAGAATTTAGGAAAACATTACCAAGGTAGAGTTGGTCTGGAGTTATGACAGTTAACATTAATTTTTTAGATGAGGTTTTGGGCAGATTTATATGTAAGCAAAATGAAATCAAAGTGAAACCTGTTAGTTTTTATAAGACACGGGGAGCCAAAGTTTTGGTCTGTTTTATTAGTAGAAATGAGATGCTCTGTTGATTTGCCTTTGTTTTTTTTTTTTTGGTCCCCGCAATTTCAAAGCAGCCATTTGGACAGAAGCTTATACGTGAGTTAGGTTTCTGCTGCTTCATTTGAGCATGAGAGATAATTTAGATGTTTTAATGGAGACTCTTATATTCAAGTCTCCAACTTTCAGAGGTCATAGAAACTGGGAATTTAAGATTTTCTGAGTGATGGACATCTAGGTTGCTTCCCATGTTCTGTCTGTTGTAAATAGTGCTGCAATGAACATTAGGGTACATGTTACTTTTTGAATTATGGTTTTCTCAGAGTGGCATATGCCTAGCAGTGGGATTGCTGGGTCAGATGGCAGTTTTATTCCTAGTTTTTAAAGGAATCTCTGTACTGTTCTCCGTAGTGACTGTATCAATTTAGATTCCCAACAACAGTGCAAGAGGGTTCCCCTTTCTCCATGTCCTCTCTAGCATTTATTGTTGTAGATTTTTTGATGATGGTCATTGTGACTGGGGTGAGGTGATAGCTCACTGTAGTTTTGAAGGAATGGAGATGGAGACATAAAGCTTTTGTAGATATAGTGGGGGGGTGTGGAAAGAGAGGATGGGATGATTTGAGAAAGTAGCATTGACATATATACATTACCATGTGTAAAATAGCTAGCTAGTGTGAAGCTGCCTTATAACACAGGGAGCTCGGCCTGGGGCTCTGTGATGACCTAGGGGAGTGGGCTGGGGAGTGGTGGTGGTGGGTGGGAGTCTCAGGAGAGAGGGGAGATGCTTATGGTTATGACTGATTTGCATTGTTGTATGGCAGAAACCAATACAACATTGTAAAGCAATTATCTTCCAATTAAAAAATTTGAAAAAAATTAAAAAAATTTCCAAGTGAAGAGATAGGATTTGGACTGGATCTGTTGAAAGTGAAAGGTTGAGATTTGCTGGTGGCCAGGCTCAGCAGGCTGGCCTGCGGTGTGAGTGGCTTAAGGCGTTATAGGTATAAACTTGGGTGGGACTCATTTGGGGATTATTAAGAGCCAGTGTGGTTGACAGTAAGAATGTGGGCTTAGAAACAGAAATCTGGGTTTCAGATTCAGACTCTTACTACAGGGCTGTGTGACCTTAGATACATTACTTGATCTTCCAGGGCCCCTATTTCCTATATCCCTGTTACTGTGAGCTAATTGGAACTCATGTCTTATTTATCTCCATTCAGTGCTTATCAAAGTACGTGGCTCATAGTAGCTGCTCAGTAAAAGCTGGTTTAATCAACACATGTCAAATGACTTTTGTTGAATGAATGAATGGGCACAGCAATGTAACTCATTTGCAGGTTATTGAGATGAGTAAATTATATATGTAAATATATAAAATTATAAACTTTATAACTATATATAAATTATTATAAATTATATATATATATAGGTGGTACTCAGTTGTGTCTGACTCTGTGACCCCATGGACTGTAGCTGGCCAGGTTTCTCTGTCCTTGGGATTTTCCAGGCAAGAGTACTAGAGTGGGTTGCCATTTCCTCCTCCAGGGAAGCTTCCTGGGATTGAACCTGTATTTCTTGCTTCTGCATTGGCAGGCAGATTCTTTACCTCTGTGCCACCTGGGAAGCCCAAATAATTTATATGAAAGTTCTAACACAATGTCTGACATACTGCAGGCATTTCACAACTGTCAGCTCTTATTGTCATCCTCACAGTCAGCTTAGCAAAGAGGCTGAGAAGTGAACAAATGGAGGAGCATGAATTATGGAAACTGTATCAGCTAAACAGGGGGGTGTCTGAGATCAGTGATGATGGAAGTATGGATGGTGACCCCCAGGGAGTGAGTGAGCAGACAGCCGTGATGGGAGACCTGGGAACAGAAGCCTTTCATTTGCTGTTTGCAGGGATGGGGACCGCTTGCAGGGCTGAGCCAACGGAGATTGCAGGGGTCCGAGGGGAGCCATTCGAGGAATGAGAAGTAGATTAGCCCAGGGAGTGTGGGATCAGAGAGAACAATGCTTTGCTACCAAGTCAGTTTTCCTGGCTCATTCAGACATTCACCTAAGCCCGTGATTTTCAAAATGGGGCACAAGAGAGCTCTGAGGAAGTTGGACATCCCTCTTTTGGAAGTTATCTCAAATCACTAATATCAGGCCACTGGAGCTGCTGTTCCATCATTACTCCTCCCAGGCAGCATCTCTTTTTTAAATGCCTCAGGTATTTAGGAAAGAAAATACGCACGTAATTATTTCGGTCTTGGCCAGACAAAGCATGCAAGTGCTCGTGTGCCTTTTTGGATGGCCTGGGATGGTGGGAAGTGGAGGAGAGACAGGATTTCTCTGCTTTTCTACTAACAGATTTAAACACAAAAATGAAAATGTGTATATTTTTAATGTTTAGTATTTAAAAATGAGAAATGCTCTTTGAGATATCTCTCTGCAAGTTTTCAAAGAGATTAGCAGTTTTTCCATGTTTGTTACCCAAAGTTAAAAAGAAATGATACTTTGCCTTTGATGGCTACTGGGATATGCAATCTCACATTTTATAATACTTGGTTTATTTGAGGCACAGGAAAGCTTTACACCTTCCTCAGGTTTTTTAAAACACAAAGTGTAAAAAGAAGGGACTTCTCAAGTAATATGAATTCTCTGGGTTGTTAAAATTGCTTCTCACACAACAGAAATCTCCTGTGCTTATGGTCCCATAGGAAAAATGTGACTTATATGCTTTATTCTGATGTTATGAAGTCTGTTAGCAGTCACTATTCCAAATTTAAGTAGAGGGATAGAGGGTTTTTTTGCCAAATACAAAATTAGGCCCAAGATTTTGGACTCATAAAATAGCAGTAGAATTGGGATTTTGCTCAACTCTCTGTTTTATCATTTAGGCAAGTCAGTGAGCATCATTAGGTTAGGCAAGTCAGTGAGCATCATTGGGTCTTTTAAAAACTTTTAAAAATTATGTGCTTGGACCAGATACGGTATGTGGTTCCTCTCAGTTTCAAACTTCCATATTTGTTTTATTTTGGACTAGTTCATTTGTTATTTTATAGTGATTTCTCTAGTTTTCATGCTATACATTTGATTTTAAAATAAATATAAGCTCTTAGAGAGTTATAATATTAATTTGTTAAAAAAAATAACTTTTCCTTAAGTCTGTAAACAAAGTGTTGAACATGCAATAAGACATTTGGGGAAGACTACTAATGGTAACATTTTCTTGGTATCCAAGTTTGTGTGTGTATCTCTTTAAGATATCCATCCATGTATATTCTTTGGTGTAGCAAATAACACTTTTCATGTAGTTGGCATTTAATAAAAGGTAGCAAAATTAATGCAATCATGAACGACTTGTCACACCTCTCCCCTACTGGCATGTTAAAGAAAAGTTGGATACACTTTTCCTACATTTTCTTGAATAAATTTTAATTACAGTAATAATTTCCAATGAGTAAATGAAAGCCTTGCTTCACAACTCAGCTTTGGTAAATTACTTTTCTGGATGTGCTGAGGTAGCCTTAGAAAGGTGGTGATGATACTATAGATTATTTCTGGAAATTAGAATAATCTTCACAAAAACATGTCTGAGTAATCACTTTTTATCATAACACAGAATAAGATCAGTTCCTCTAGTTGTATATTGTAAGGTGAAGAATGGTACTAATAAGGGGCCACCACTTTGAAAATCACCACCATCAGCATAATATAAATTGCAGGCATTGGGTCACTTGGAATTAATTTTCCTCTCCTCTCGTCCATCTGTGGGTCACATTAGAAACCCAGGAATAGTATGAAGGCAACATTAAAAACCCAAAGGAACCAAGCAGGACATGAGAATTATAAAAGCTTTAAATGCTGTGCCACTTGGTGGTTTTCCAAGTCAGTTTTCTAAAGGCTACTTGACTGGAGAATTTGTGCTACATTTTATACTTTTCCAATAATGGTAAATTCAGTTGGATATTTATGATCCGATAAAGAACTATAATGTTTAATGTAGTATTTTAAGAAAAGAAACTGCTCTACTGTATGTTATACCACACAAAATGATTTCTCTCTTTTTTAATAACATAAAAGATTTAAAGAGATCTTAAGTTATGATGACATTTAAAAATCACTTTTCAATGTCTGAATAATTTTAAGGTCAGAAGCTACCTTAAGTTAGTTTTGGAATAAGGCAAGATATAAATAAATATAAAGCATTAATAAGTAAAAATTTAAAAGAAAAAATTATGCACAGTTCTACCAGGGCACAACTCTTCATTTTTCATAGTCCCCTCAAGACTTTTCAGTTGCATATATTAGCCATTTCAATTGTTGTAATCTTTATTAAACACTTCTTTTAATTATGCATTTTCATTTAACATTATATCCTAAGCATTTAAAATATTTTGAAAGATGGGAGTTTATGACTACATAATTTTTTAAAACATGAGGTTTATTAACATGAGATGATTAATTATTAAAGTCTTTCTTATTCCTTACCTTAGTTTAGAGATTACTAGTAGCAACATTGTAATACCTAACGTTTATCAAGTAGTTATTCAGCCTCTCTTTAAAGTACATGATATCTTTAAATGTTATCTATAAAAAGGGAATAATAATACTTAATTAACAGCTTTATAATGAAACACACATAGAGGGCTTAGCTCAGGGCCTGGCACATGACAAGAACTCAGGAAGGAGAGTTTCATCATCAGCCTCATCACCATTTTCACTACCGCTCAGTCTTTGGTTCTTTATTTTGGGTATCACTTTCTTGGGGATTTCTTTTGGTTTTCCCAGGATTGCATGAAATCTGTGTGCCTGTACCACTACCGAAATGCCTATTTTCCTGTTGTAATTGTGTATTTCCTTCTTGCCTGATTGCCTTCTGGGTGGTATCACTCTTGAAGTCAGGGACTTTGTCCTTGTCGTTGTGTTCCCTGAATCTTCATCAGCAGGATGTGTAGGAGTAGTTGTTAACTCATGGGTTGTTGATTGAATGAATGATTTATTTAAAGCTTTGTAGCTGCAAGGATTTATGATGGTGAAGTGAGGTCGTGTTTTGACTTACGAAATGGTCAAAAGAATATTTTCTGTTACAGTCCACTGATGTCTGTGAACAGATCTTGAGGGTGGTGAGCAGGTCCAATCGACTGGAAGAATTGGTGTTGGAAAATGCTGGACTTAGAACGTGAGTATTTTCCTGAATATATGAATGTGTTGCTTTAAAACATTTTGCCCTTTCTTCTAAAATTAATATATGGTTTTGAGAAAAAAATCAATGCCATCACCTGTATAGTGTTTTCTTGTCTTAGAAAAAAGTCCCTGTGATCCCCATCATTATTACAAAGGTCAAGGATTTTATCATCTTTTGTGGTATGTCACATGGTATCTTTGAGGATAAATAAGGATAATGTGTAAGAGCATGGACCCTTGGGTCAGATGCCTCAGGTCTTTGGGCAAGTTGGTTCAGTTCTCTGTACCTCAGTCTCTTCATTTTTAAGTTGGTGATAATAGTGCTTGCTTTATAGAATTATGGTTGTAAAGATAAATGAATTAATACATGGAAAGTGTTTAGAAAAGTTTCAAAATCTTTTGTATTAGAGATGCTATGCGTTAGCTTTTACTAGTGCCATTAATCATAAATCGTAGTCATAGTAATGGCACATTTCATAGGATGTTATTATTTGGCTTTGACCTGTTTCAGCCATTTCTCTCCCTTTTCAAATTCACACTTAAATAATCTTCATCTAATGTGGTTCAGTAACAATACCCAAGCCTTACTAGGGGCATGAGACTTTGAACCCGCCGGAGTAAAGACATCACTACTACTAAGTGAGGAGGCTTGGCAGTTTCATAGTCATAGCACTTAACACACTTAAGTTAAAAACACCTAAAATAGTGCTTTTGACTATGAGGTGGTTGGATGGCATCACCGACTTGTTGGACATGAGTTTGAGCAAGCTCTGGGAGTTGGTGATGCACAGGGAAGCCTGACATGCTGCAATCCATGGAGTCGCAAAAAGTTGGACACGACTGAACAACTGAACTGAACTGAAAATACAGTGCTAGCAACTATAGCCTTCAAATTCAACAATTAGGGCAATCAGTTCTGCCTTCATGAGTATTGCATGAAATTAAAACTGATATAAGGAATAGCCTATTGCAATTTTCATTAAAAGCAATTCAACTCAGGATTTGTTTTTTAAGTCATAGAAGGGCCAAAAGTACTATTAATAGTATCCTTCAGTGTGTCTTTAAAGGAACAATTATACATTTTTCTTTGGAATGAGGTTTGGACTGATCAAGATGAACCATATTCTAGCTATGACTTTATGGATTCTCTAATGAGGATATGTACTTGTGAAAATAGATTGATTCTTAACAAATAAGATATATAGATTAATGTTGTAGAGATAGATTGGTTCTTAACAAATATGATATATAGGTTAATACTGTAAAGGCTTCTCTCTGTTTTAAAATTTCACTCTAGCTGTTTTGGCATTAAATTTTCTAATTGAGTCATTTTACACATTGTGTCTTACTGTTCTGTTTACCTGCAGAGATTTTGCACAAAAACTGGCCAGTGCTCTAGCGCATAATCCCACTTCAGGGCTGCACACGATTAACCTTGCTGGCAACCCACTGGAGGATCGAGGTACTGTGGCATTTACATGACCGTTGATGCCAGAACTGTAAGAGGATTAGGGAGTTTTCATTTAGCCATGCCTGAAGAATAGTGTCAGTCTTAGTTGTAATTATATTATAAATGCTCTTGTTGGCTTAAATATTTTCCAGCCTCTGGTGAACATACTCATGCTCCTGTATGATCTTACAGAAAAACCCAAACAAGGTTTTTGGCCGACCCAATATGATTTTTATCAGCTGACGAACAGTTTTTGAAGTGATCCAAGTGGAAAGGAGGATATTATTTTTAAATGATTGTATTGACTATTTCTTGCTGGGTAGCAAATGACCACAAACATGGCAATTTAAGGTTACCTAGATTTATTATCACACAGTGTCTTTGGGTCAGTCTGGGTACAGGTTCACTGGGTTCTCTTCTCGGTATCATGAGACTGAAGTCAAGTCAGCTGGGGTTTATGTGATCTGGGGTCTTCTCAGGCTCACCGGTTGTTGGCAGAATTAAATTCCTGAGGCTGTAGGACTGGGTCACCATTTTATTGTTCCTTGCCAGTCCGGGAGCACTTCCTATGCCTGAAGGCTGTGCTCGGTCCTTACCATGTGGTCCCCTCTTCTCCCAACTTCACCATCTGCCTCGCATTCCAGGCCAGCAGAAGCACAACTCTCTGATACTTCACTTTCTTGTAGACAGGTCACCTGTTTGAGTCAGACTCCTCCAAGACAGTCTCCCTCTTGATTAATTCAGAGTGGACTGATTAGTAGCCTAATCACATTGTGATATCCCATCATATTCCTTTTTTTCCCAGTTACTTATTTTGTAATGGGGTATAGTTAACAGTGTTAGCAATTAACAGTTAACAATGTTGTGATAATTTCAAGTGAACAGCAAAGGGACTTAGCCATACATATGCATGTATCCATTCTCCCCTAAACTCCCATCCCATCCCGCCTGCCACATAACATTAAGCAGAATTCCCTGTGCTATATGGTCAGTCCTTGTTGGTTATCCATTTTAAATATAACAGTGTGTACATGTCCATCCCAAACTCCCTAACTGTCCCTTCCCTCTATCTTTCCCCCGGCACCCATAATTCATTCTCTGTGTCTGAGTCTCTTTCAGTCTTTTAAGTTCACTTGTATCATTTCTATTTAGATTTGTGATAGATAACCCATCATGTTCTTTGGTCTACCCAACACACTTAAAGAAATTATATAGGGTGTGTTTACCAGGGACAGAAATCTTGAGGACCAGCTTACAATTATGACTATCACAGATGTCTTTTAATTTTTAACGAGATTTGAATGTAAGAACAGAGAGGAGTTGAAGGACTAGATTTCATGAGGAGGCAAAAGAAGGTTTCATTAGAAAGTGAAGCCTGAGAGTTTGAATTCTCAGTAGGAGAACACTGATGGATGAGATTAAGGAGAAGTAGCTTTATCTCTGGAGGGGATGTTTTGTTTTCATTGTGTATTACAGATGTTTTCCAGCGTTGTTGACTAAGGGCCTTTCATCTTGGGATGTTATATATTTGATGAGGGTTCGTTATTAAACTGAGCTGAAGATCCTGGTGTAGACACTCAGTTCTGCATTTTTATTCCTGATACTGACATTGTTCTTCATTGAGAAAGATACCCATGTGGCATCCAAGGAAACATTTGAAGAGGAACTTCTAGCATCTGAAATAGTGAATCTAAAGGAAGGTTGAGACTAAATTGAAAAACTAGATCACATGAAAGGCACTCTCATAGGTGTAAAAGGCAAAGCTGAAAATAATGGAAACATAACTCTGAAATAGGGGTTTCTCTGGGGTTTTAGTATTTTCTTTAGGAAAAACAAGTGTTCTCTCTACTAGTCAAATGCTACGAAGAGGTGACTATAACCATGTAGATCACCTTTTATAGATAGGAGGGCTGTTTTGCTTTTGTTTTTAAGATGGAAGGAACTCAAACATGTTTGTCTACTGACTGGACGGAAACAATGGTTATTAAGTGCTGGTCGCTAGGGATGTGAAACTCAGAGTATAGTAAGGGACATTCCTTGGTCATCAGGAAAGCGCAAATTCAAACCATACTGAGATACCACCTCACAACCAGTAGTTCAGTTATCATCAAAATAAGTGTTGGAAAAGATGTGGAAAACAGGAGCTTATGTGTTACTGGCACGAGAGTACAATGGGGCAGCCTCTTTGGGTGCTGGTTAGCCAGTTGCTTCAAAAGTCAAACACAAATTTACTCTATGTCCCAGCAGTTTCACTCTTAGGTGGTCCCCAAGAGAGATGAAATGAATGTCTGCTCAAACACTAGTGAATGAGTGTTAATAGAAGTTCATGGTTGCCCCAAAGTGGAAACCCAAATGCTTATCCCTGGTGGGGGGATAAATAAAATGTGGTATATCTGTACTGTGGACCCCTGCTCCACAGCACAAGAGAACGGGGCACTGGTCCTGCTGTGACACGGGTGAACCCCAAAAATATATTTAGGGAAAGCAGCGAGACCCCAAAGATCTTTCATATTATTTGGGCTTAGGAGGCTGAAAGTGAAGTCACTCGGTCATGTCTGACTCTTTGCGACCCCATGGACTGTAGCCTACCAGGCCTCTCCACCCATGGGATTTTCCAGGCAACAGTACTGGAGCAGGTTGCCATTTCCTTCTCCAGGGGATCTTCCCGACCCAGGGGTTGAACCCGGGTCTCCTGCTTTGTAGGCAGATGCTTTTAGGGGAAGATTGAGTCTGGAGCTCTTCATCTTTCCTGTGGTGTGCCTCGTATGCCCTGAGGCGCAGCCCTGCTGGACAGCCTTATCTGTTGACTCCCTCACCTTGGGTTTGAACTCCTGAGATAGCCGTTCCTTCATTCTGTTGCACTGGAATTAGATATGGATGTCTCTGTACCAGCCTTACTGCTCATCCCTCCTCCTTGTCCATCATTCTCTCTTCATCTCCTAAGACACACCACACCTAGCCCAAGACCTTATATGCAATCAATAAATATTTTCTTTAAATTGAATTTCATTTCACAATAGAATTCCTTTTTTTGTGGCTTTTAAATTGGAATTGAAAACCATGGTGAAGTTTTATCAAGATTCCTTTGTGCGGAGTCAGAACCAGTGTGGAGAGATGACGTGTCTCTGCCTTTTCCTCCATTTCCCTACCTGTGTGACCTGATCCTTGTGCATTGTTCACCTATCTGCATTCCCAGGTGTGAGAACCAAGAATCATTCCAAGGATGTTTGCCAGAGCTTCACGTGTAGATGCTGACTCTCCAGGGTGTTTTCTGCTCACTTACACTCAAGCCTTGACACTTCTGGAAATATTTTCTCAAGGCTTTCTATGTTTCTGCCCTTTCTAGATTCTATCGTTGCTATGTTTGGCCGGAGCTCTTGGAAAACTGCCAGCACCTGTATTCCCCACCTTTTTTTCATTCTTTGGACTGAGCCTCCGGAACACACATTCTTTACAGGCTTTTTTTTTTTTTGCTTCCATCCAGGCTAAAGATGATTGGTAGCTTTTCTGCTCCTGGATGGGAAGTCTACAAGAAATCCAACTGAGTGTAAAATATTTATAGAGACTTCAAAATAGGGGAAAATGGTCATGACTTTTGTTTCTGAGCTTTCCCCTGAAAAACAATAAAAAAGCATGGGGGGAGGAGCGTACAGTTGAATTGTTTAGTCTGTAAAAGAGGCCAAGCCCAGGAAGATTATTTACAAGGACATGCAAAGAAACACAAGGCACTTTGGCAGCCCAGAATGCTGAGGAATTTAAGTACCAAGTAGAATTTGATTTTTGCACCTGAACCATCCTCTCAGGGCCTTATTTGGAAACTCTCAGAGCGGAAGCTTGGCTCCTTGCGTTGTGATATGAATGTTGATGCAGCGAAGCCCTGATATTTACAGCTCAGCCTCCCCGTCAGGCTCGTGCGCAGAGGACAGGCAGCCTTCTGTTGTTAAGGGGCTGGTGGTGGAGGAGGGTGAAGTATGACTTAGTAGGAGGGGGGTCGTGTGTCCTGGCGGTGCTTCCGATGCAGGAGCCCCAGCAAGGCAGTGAACAGACCACACGCATTCACGAGCCCTTCGTGTCCCAGTTGCGGGGCCAGCCAGTTCCCCAGCTTGCTCTTGGCCTCCTAATCTTGTGTGTTTTCAGACTGTAGGTCAAGACCTGGTAAGCATTTTAATAAAAAGAAGAAATAGATCACAATAGAAAATAATCAGAGTGCATTGCTCAGGAAAACTGGGGTTTTAGTTTTTGCTTATATGTCTATGTGCTTATTTTGGTATGAGCTGCCTGCACCACGATGTCAAATCTCTCTCTGTGTGTGGGTCATGGTAGAAAAGGCTTGAAACTCCCTGGGCTTACTGCACTGTATTAACTAGTTCTGTGTTGAGTCCTCTGGATTGACCTAGTGTCTGAACCAGGGTGTTCCGGTCATCGCCTCCTGACTAATGCTTTGGATCTGATGACTTTTGGGATTAAAGTGGAGTGTTCTGGGAAACAGAGCTCTCCTCTCTCCACTCGTTTCACACACTTTCCTTCCCTAAATGTCACAAGCTCCGTGTCCCAGTCTCCCTGGTTACCGTTCCCAGTTACCCTCGATTTTATGATCTTAGCCCCGTCAGGAATGTCTGTCCTGATTTCCTCCCCTCACTTTATTCTAAATCGGATTATTTTGTTTAAAGATGATTTAGAATCCCGTCTTGAAATGTTTTTCTTTTGGAAATGTTGACCTGACGCACCCAAGTTTTGTTTTTTGCTGACCATCTGGTGGTGGCTCTGATTTGGTCTGAATGAGACAAGACAAATGGATTCTAGAAATGCTGCTTACATTTGAGGGCGGGGTAGATCCTTCATATCTCATTGTATATCAGTGGGTTTTAGAGTTAGAATACGTGGGTTCAAATCTGAGTTTCTCCACTTTGCATCTGAGTTTCCTTGGACAAATTACCTAACTTCTCTATACCTCAGATTTCTTGAAAATAATAATAGCACCTCCCACACAAGGGTGTTTTAAGGATTAAATGAGAATATACATAAAAGGCATAGGAATAGCAATGAACTGTGTCACATACTGTGCACTCAAAACATGTTAACTTTTAGTGCCACATTTGACTCAGAGCAGCCTTGTGAAGTAAAATAGTGCAAATGTTGCTCTCCTTTTATGGATCAAAAAGCTGTGTTTACATAATTTGGAAGAGCTTACAGAGTCATACCTAGTACTGATTGTTCAGACTATTATCTAAAATTTCATGAGTGATCAGTCAGTCAGTCTCTTAGACTGTCTTTTGGACTTTCTGATTTGGTTGTCTCCATTTCCTATGGAAGTAGAAGGAAATATTTGTGTATGAGATGTGGAAAACATTGGCTTATTCCACAGCGTGTCGATACATTTTCTTAAGCACTTTGATATTTAACAATGCCAGGATTCTGTGTGATAGCCACACAACAGAAAATACTTTTCTTTAGAGTCATGATTTAGCCATATTTAATTGATATGTTTATGATTACACAGTGTAAAGCAATATTTTAAAAACTGCATAGATTTGGATTTTAGGGCATTCAAAAGTTAAGTGTATTGACTGTTTTTTCTCCAGTAGTCTTTTATTCCTATATTCCTAGTTCTTCAATCTCTTCCTCTCAACTTCATCTTTGAAATGGAAATACTTCATCATGTTTTATTTATCTTAAAAAATATTTTATTATTTATTGTGTTTATCTTTAGCTGCGTTAGGTCTTCATTGCTGCACGCAGGCTTTTTCTAGCTGTTGAGCAGGGGCTCCCTTTGCTGTGGTATGCAGGCTTGGCACTGTGGGAGTTTCTCTTGCTTTGGAGCACAGGTTCTAGGTGTGTGGGCTCAGCTGTGGCACACAGGTTTAGTACCTCTATGATATTTGGGATCTTCCTGGACCGGGAATGGAACCTGTGCCCCCTCTATTGGCAGGAGGATTCTTAATCACTGACGCCTCAGGGAAGTCTCTTATGTTTTATTTATTTAGTTAGTTTTCTTAGTGTTTCTGAACTCTCCAGGGAAGCCATCGAAATTAGTAGAAATCTAAAGATTTTAACTTTCACCTGTGATCTGACATTACAGTGCTCAAATCTATATGCTTTCTAACAGCCAAGAAAGAGTCATTTGTTTCCCTGATCATATTGCTAGAACTCCATGGGCAGAATTTTGTTCAATTACCAATATTATGCTTTCAGTCAACAAGGAGAAGGGGACAACAGAGGATGAGATGGTTGGATGGCATCACCAACTCAATGGACATGAGTTTGAGTAAACTCCAGGAGTTGGTGATGGACAGGGAGGCCTGGTGTGCTGCAGTCCATGAGGTTGCAGCGAGTCGGACACAACTGAGCGACTGAACTGAACTGAATCAACAAGGACCAACCTTAAACCATTTTTTCCTTACCATGTGAATCACACAAATTCTAGGATATCAAAGTTTTAGAGTTTTATAGTAATTGGGTGACACTAGTGGTAAAGAACCCGCCTGCCAATGCAGGAGACCTAAGAGATGCAGGTTTGATCCCTAGGTCAGGAAGATAGATCCCCTGGAGGAGGGCATGGCAACCCACCCCAGTGTTCTTGCCTGGAGAAACCCCATGGACAGAGGAGCCTGGTGGGCTACAGTCTACAGGGTTGCAAAGAGTCGGACATGACTGAAGTGACTCAGTATGCATGCTTGCATGCATGTTATTGTCATAGAGTTTTAAGTACATGCATGATTAATGGAGTAAAACAGCAATGTCAAATTTAATTTCCTGTCTTTGTGAGTTAATAACTTCTGATTGCAAATTAAAATTCTAAACATTTTATAGTTACTTTTTATTATCATAAATATTTTGAAGCAGAGGGAGCTATAATGGTTTCCATTTTGAAAGGAGAAATAAAAATTAGACCTTTTTTCCTTCTAAACTTGACGCAAACTAAAACAAAAATAAATTACAAGAAGGGTTATTCATCCAGTAAAGTCTCCAGATGAAAGCTTTTGGTGATAAATTTTGTTTTAATTCATAGCTCCGAAGGCTGTGTGGCTTTATTTGGGGGACAAAATTGAATAGTTTTGGCCAGAAGTTAAAAAGTCTTTTCTGTCCTTTCTTTGTGGGGAAATATTTTCTCGATGATCATCTTCTTCCATGGCACTATTTAGTAACTAACTTCAGGAAATACAAGGCAGGTGAATTTTTTTTGTTTTTCCTGAGAGATTTTAGCTGCCAACCACTCTCAATTTATTCTTGTTGCTAAGACCCCATTTCTGAAGTCTGCCAAAGTGGAGGACTATTTATTAAAAATGAATTCAGTTCTTTTATTTTTGAAAAACTGAACAGTAACTGACCTCATTTATGCCTTTCATTCCATTAGCACTTAGCAAGGGTATTTCTTAAAAGAGGAAATAGAATGTATTTATGATTTGTGGATGACTAGGAAGCTGAAACAAAACATTTTGTAGAGAAAGATGCTAGTAAAACTTAGTCTAGAATTAGAGAAAAAAATACTTTAACCAGACAGTCTTGTGTTTGAGTCCTCTTTTACCTTTAATCCTGCTTTTTAAATAAATGATCAAACATAACTTTACTCATCTTTATTCTAACTTAGGAGCTTCACCTTTCATTGCTTTCATTACTTAGGGTGTGATAGTTCTATTTCTAGAGAAAAGTAGTATTGTATTATTTATTCCTTTTTGTCTACCTTCATTTTTAAAGGAAAGTTTCTGATTAAGGCTTGAATAGAGTGGTGGGTGTCCTTGCATTTGGTTGTAGGCATTTGCAGTTTTATGTATTGAGTAGAGTTCCATGTACTATAGAGTAGGTTCTTATTAATTTTTTTTTCATGGGTGATTTTTATAAATTGGAGTATAATTGCTCTGCAATGTTGTAGTTGTCTCTGCCATATATCAGCGTGAATCAGTCAAAATTATATACATTTCCTCTCCCTTTTAAGTCTCCCTCCATCACCACTCCACCCCTCTAGATTGTCACAGAATGCCAGGCTGGGCTCCCTGAGTTAAATAGCAGCCTCCTGCTAGTTATCCATTTTACACGTGATGGTGTCCTTTCTTAATTTCTCCTATAGTTATCTGTTCTCTATTGGGTTGGTCAGAAAGTTTGTTCAGGGTTTTCTGTAAGATGTTATGGAAAAACCCGAAGGGACTTTTGGTCAACTCAACATACGGCAGTGTGTATGTATCAATTCCAATCTCTCAATTTATCTCCCCCTTCCCCCTTGCTAAATATACAGAAATTTTAAATTTTAATGAAGTCCAACTAATCAATGATACCTTTCATGGACTGTGCCTTTAGTGTAGTATCTAACAAGTCATTGCCACCCAGTCGTCTAGACTTCCTCCTCTGTTATCTTCTGTACCTAAGTTTTCTGAAGTAACTTGTATTCAGTGAAGTATAATGCACAGTCATAAAGGTCCATAAGTTCCAAGTTTAGATCTTAGTGAATTTTTCCGAAGGGAATGCTGTCACACAACCACTATGAAGGTCAAGAAATAGGACATGATGAAAATTCATGAACTTGTCTGTGTATTCTGCTTCTGTTATGCCTGGAACTTCACCACTATAGAATTATACAATGCGTACTCTTTTATATTTGGCTTCTTTTGCTTTTCGTTGTGGAGAGGTTTTTAAATAATAGATTTATTATTTTCTTAGATAGGGGATGTTATTTCTTTAGGTTTTGCTAAGTTGTATTTTTCATAAGGATTTCTTCTACAGTGATACATTTTTTGATCTGTAGACTTTTTTTTTTTTTTTTAATACCCTTCTGTTCCATTTGTGGTGTCTGTAGGATCTCTTCTGGTGTTCTGTTTTCATTTCTGATTTTAATACTTTGATCCTTCACTTTGTCTCTCAAAGTCTTGCTGGGATTTATTAATATTATTAGCTTTTATTTTTTAAGAACATACTTTTAAAATTTATTTTATGACTGCTTTCTATTTAATTGAGGTCTTCCCTTTGTTATTTCTTTCCTTCTGTTTATGGAGATGAAATGGGGATTAATTTATTGTTGCTTTTTAGACATCACGAGATGGATACTTTGATTATTAGTTTACAGTTCTTCTTTATTCACTTCTGTATTTAGGAGTATAGACTTCACTCTAAGCATGGCTTGAACTGTACACCAAAATTTTGATGTCTTAATTTAAAATATTTAAATCAATTCATTTCACAAGAATGTATTGACTAAATATCAGACCTCTCCCCTCTTTGCAGTTAACACTATGGTTTAGCATATTCAAATCTCTAGACATACTTTCAATTAAAAAACCTTTTTAACAGTACTTAATCCAGTGATTGTCAAACTTGTTTGGGAAATAGTGTGGGAGACAGGCAGGGTCTCCCAGTACCTACCATCCTTGGGGAAACACCCATCTAGAGACTTAATCAAGCTGAATGATGTTTAGTTTATTTCTAGAGTAGTACTTATTACTTGGTAAAATTTATATTTAATTGGGGGTTATGTGATAGGTAGCAGGCTAGCACAGTAGCTCCTTACCGGTGGCTGGGGTCTGAGAACCAGTCTATGGGACCTTCCAGTTTTAGGATGTTTCTCAAAACATGCCTCTCAGGAGGTCGTAACTCAGGTGAAGCAGGGGGTTGGTTGAAGGTCCTGTAGAACATACATTGATTGTTCATCTGTTACTTACTTCCTCCCAGAAAAGAGTCTCCACTTATTGTAATCCTTAGGCGAGTGAGGGAGTTTTCACAGTCTCACACTCTGACTGTTAAATTTAGAGACCACTTGATTTTTAATACTGTAAATTCCTTGGGAGTTATTTTATGTTACCAAACCTACCTTCAGGAAGGTAGGTTAAAACATCCTCTGATGCTTTGTCTAAGGTTGTTAGCTGTAAGCCAATTAAATACTGAAATTCATCGGCTTAAAGTAAAGCTGTTATCTGAATAATGCCACATTGTGTTTCTTGACAATAATTAAATAGTATGCATCCGCTGACCCAGAAGAGTGATCAACTCATTAAGACACAGGTTAAAAAGAAAGGCGGGAAATTAGATCACTCTTTTCAAGACTGTTTGCATTTGAAATAGCACTATGAAGAGAGGATAACACTTTGTCCAAAGAAAAGCACCTCTAATGGTAAAGTTTTGGTAATTATTATGCCTTTCTCTTACCCTAGCTAGGAGAGAAAGTAAAGGAGAGGGGATAGTAGATGATTAGAAAACAATTAACATTAGGAAAAATGGGCACTTAAATTGGAATCAAACTTCATTTTCAGGCATTGTAAAACAAATGCAATCCTGACAACTTAAAAATTCTAACGATCCCTTTCTTTCCTTTCTTTCTCAGGTGTGTCCTCTTTAAGTGTTCAGTTTGCCAAACTCCCAAAGGGGTTAAAGCATTTAAATTTGTCTAAAACCTCATTGTCACCTAAAGGTACAGTATATCTTACTTACTTAACTTTGTGTCTATAATGTATTTACTGCCCCATGCTTCCTAACATGGTTAGAATTATTACTCAGTTATGTATCTGCCTTTAATAATGTAGTTGATCCTTGAACAACATGGTTTGAACTGCCAGATCTACTTACATGTGGATATGTTTCCATAGTAAATGCTACAGTACTGCATGATCCACGGTTAGTTCAATCTGCAGAAATGGAGGAACTGTGGATACGGAGAGCTGGCGATTAGTTATGTGCAGTTTAATCCCCGTGTTGTTCAGTGGTTCACTGTATGTGTGTTATAACACTCTGGCAGTTTTAATGTAAAGAAATTATCTGATTGAAATTCTGGTGTTGTAAAGTGAAATGCTTTCAGTATGGAGAATAATCTGAATGTCCACCATGCAGTCTTCAACTTTTTAAACTTTGAGTCAAGGAATATTCACCTGGCAGCCTCCTGTTCCTAAAGGCAGCTGGTTGTGTTGTGTTCTTGTTGTTTTGTTTTTGATTTAGCGATTTTTTTTTTTTAATGAAATAGTTACAATGCTCTGTTAGTTCCAAGAGCATAAGATTGTGATTTGATATTTCTGTATGTTCAGTTCAATTGCTCAGTCATGTCCAACTTTTTGAAACCCCATGGACTACAGCATGTCAGGCTTCCCTGTCCATCACCAACTCCCAGAGCTTGCTCAAACTTATGTCCATCGAGTTAGTGATGCCCTCCAACCATCTCATCCTCTGTCATCCCCTTCTTCTCCTGCTTTCAATCTTTACCAGCATCAGGGTCTTTGCCAGCCAAGTCAGTTCTTTGCATCAAATGGCCAAAACATTGGAGTTTCAGCTTCAGCATCAGTCCTTCCAATGAATATTCAGGACTGATATCCTTTAGGATGGACTGGTTGGATTTCCTTGCAGTCCAAGGGACTCTCAAGAGTCTTCTCCAACACCACAGTTCAAAAGCATCAATTCTTCAGTGCTCAACTTTCTTTAGACTCCAACTCTCAGATCCATATATGACTACGGACCTTTGTCGGCAAAGTAATGTCTCTGCTTTTTAATATGCTGTCTAGGTTGCTTCCAAGGAGCCAAGTGTCTTTTTATTTCATGGCTGCAGTCACCATCTGCAGTGATTTTGAAGCCCAAGAAAATAAATTTTGTCACGGTTTCCATTGTTTCCCCATCTATTTGCCATAAAGTGTTGGGACCAGATGCTGTGATAATTGTTGACTGAATGTTGAGTTTTAAGCCAGCTGTTTCACTCTCCTCTTTCACTTTCATTAAGAGGCTCTTTAGGTCCTCTTTGCTTTCTGTCACAAGGGTGGTGTCATCTGCATATCTGAGGTTATTGATATTTCTCCTGGCAATCTTGATTCCAGCTTGTGCTTCATCCAGCCCAGCGTTTCTCGTGGTGTACTCTGCATACAAGTTAAATAAGCAGGGTGACTTATACAGTCTTGATGTGCTCCTTTCTTGATTTGGAACCAGTCTGTTGTTCCATGTCCAGTTCTAACTGTTGTTTCTTGACCTGCATACAGATTCCTCAGGAGGCAGGTCAGGTGGTCTGGTATTCCCATCTCTTGAAAAGAATTTTCCACAGTTGATTGTGACCTACACAGTCAAAGGCTTTGGCGTAATCAATAAAGCAGAGGTAGATGTTTTTCTGGAATTCTCTTGCTTTTTCTATGATCCAATGGATGTTGGCAATTTGATTTCTGGGTCTTCTGCCTTTTCTAAACCCAACTTGAATATCTGGAAACTCATGGTTCATGTACTATTGAAGCCTGGCTTGGAGAATTTTGAGAATTACTTTGCTAGCATGTGAGATGAGTGCAATTGTGCAGTAGTTTGAGCATTCTTTGCCATTGCCTTTCTTTGGGATTGGAATGAAAACTGACATTTTCCAGTCCCATGGCCACTGCCAAGTTTTCCACATTTGCTGGCGTATTGAGTGCACCATATTCATAGCATCATCTTTTAGGATTTGAAATAGCTCAACTTGAATTCCATTACCTCTGCTAGCTTTGTTCATAGTCATGCTTCCTAAGGCTCACTTGACTTCACATTCCAGGATGTCTGGCTCTAGGTGAGTGATCACACCATCGTTATTATCTGGGTCATGAAGGTCTTTTTTGTATAGTTCTGTGTGTTCTTGCCACCTGTTTTTAATATCCTCCGCTTCTGTTAGGTGCATACCACTTCTGTCCTTTATTGTGCCCATCTTTGCATGAAATGTTCCCTTGGTATCTCTAATTTTCTTGAAGAGATCCCTAGTCTTTCCCATTCTATTGTTTTCCTCTATTTCTTTGCATTGATTCTGTATCTTACCAAGTGATTACTACTGGTTGTGTTTTTCTTGGTTCATCCTTGGAAAGACTTCTTTGCTATCACATCCCCCCCCGCCCCACCCCAACACACACACAAACCTGTCAGATGGACTGTCTGCTATACAGAAAATGGTTGGGCCCACTGCCATTACAGCCGTCACTCTCGCTGTACCCGCTCTGTTTCCTGTCTTGGAAGTTGCCTTTCTTTCCCCAGGTTCTTTCCTGACTCCACTCACCATCCTCCTAATATTTTCAGTTCTGTTCTTATTTTGCTACATCATCACCTTTATAATACTACCTCTACTAATTGAAATCTTCCTGCATACATCACACCTTTGTACATGCTTGAAAAGTTTTTATTTCATCTTGTATCGGGAAAATCTCCATTCTTCCCTCTGTTTCTCTGTGTGTCTCCTTTACTACTCACACAAGACATGTCACTTCTGATATTTCTGGTCACCAGATATGTGGACGTTTCCCGCCCCCCGCCCCAACACACACACACCAGGCAGCTCTCTGCGACACCAGCCGGGTATCCTGTAATTCAGCTCAGTATCTACCTGGAGGTGACATCAGATCCCACAAGTTAAGGGCTCGGTCCCACGAGACTGTTGTGCCCCCAGCACCCTCCTCCCCCGCCATGCCATTTACATGCCTAGTGACAAGCCCAGGTTATCAGAGGTTCTGAAGTCTCCCTCCTTGAATTTGATTAATTTGCTAGAGTGGTTCACAGAACTCAGGGAAACACTTATTACACTGACTAGTTTATTAAGGGATATGGTAAAGGATTCAGATGATGAACAGCCAGAAGAAGAGATCCACACGGTGAGGACTGGGAGGGTGCCAAGCACAGGAGCTTCTGTTCCTGTGGATTTGGGGCATCTCACCCTCCATGTGTAGATGTGTTCATCAACCTGGAAGCTCTCAGAAGCTCTCCAGAGCCCATGGTATGTTTATGGAGGCCTTACCATGTAGGCATGATCAATTATTAACTGCATTTCCAGGCCTTCTCCCCTTTCTGCAAAAGTGTTGGTGGGTGGGAGTGGGGATGAAATTCCAAACTTGTCATTGTGGCTTGGGCTTTCTGATGACTGGTCCCCACCCAGGAGCCCACCCAGAGTTGCTGCATTAGAACAAAAGATGCTCCTACTGCTCTTATCACTTAAGAATTTATAGGAGTTTTAGGAACCCCAAGGCAGGGTCAAAGACAAATATCAGAACAAAAGATGTTTCTAGTGTTCTTATTGCCTAGGAAATGACAAGGGTTTGAGGAGCTCTGTGCCAGGAACCGGCAAAGGGGGCAGAAACCAATACATATTTTCTCTTATGCCACACATCTCCAAATATTTTTAGAGAGCTTCAGTATACTTTATAAAACCCTCATCTGTGGTCATCTCTTCTGGGATGTCTTCCCTATTCCTGAGGCTTCGACAGAATCACTTACTCTTTCCTTTATGTCACTTCTAGATCATATCTAACATCATTGTGTGAATTTCGTGTTTGCCCTACGAGAAGGGGGCTCTCTTTGCCACGCGTGTGTGTTTCTTATCTCCATCTGTCCAACACCTGAGAGAGTGGTGCTACCAACCCAGTGTGGGTGTTAAATGAAAAGTTTCTTGAGTAATTTGCCACTGTCTTTTGAGGGTAATATGTGTAGTGATTGCCAGTTCTCCAGCAGATCGTCTAGGCTTGAGTCCTAACATTTCTACTTAACTACAAATATATGAATACATCTCAGTCCCTTGGTTCCTTAGCAACCTCATTTATAATATGGAAATTTGAGTCTTTACTTCATCAGAGGTGGTGGAATTAAATGGGTTCAAACGCACTGTGTCATTTTTGGCACAGAGTGCCATGTTCTCCCTACCACCATCATCTTCCTCCTTCCCTCCCTTCTCTTTCCTTCCACCCTTCCATCATATAGTGTTTTTCCATCATGTATTTTTATATGTTCCTATTTTGCCCAGGACACCCTCAAGTGTCCCCACCCACAAATCTGGTGAATTAGTGCCCCTCCTGGAAGATTCAGCTTCTATCTCCTTTTCTCTCTGAAGTCCTTATCAGACAACCTCCTCTCACCACCCCCTGCAGAACTAGATGCCCCTTTCTCTGCATTCCATAGCCCTTTGTGAATCCCTCCACTTTGGCGCATTTCCCACTGTGTTCTGGTTGTGTCCTAGCCTGGAAGGTTCTAGCTGGCAAGGCTGTTGTGTTCTTCATTGCCGTGTCTCTGACATCTGGTGCTGCAAGTTCTCACTGACTGTGTCATGGGTGAGTGGGTAAAGCAAAGTGGTCCCGGAATGGTTTTCTATCCATCCATTCCTACTTTATTCCGACCGTGCAGTCACACTGAGTGATTTGAAATTGGGATGAGTTCCATTCATGCCTGATTGTATCCACATGTTTAAGATGAAGGGACAAAAGTAACTTTCCAAAGGGAAACAATTCACCAGGAGCAGGTGTTTTCTGTCCTGATGCCTAAAGCCATCTACAGATCTAAAAGCTAAGATGTAGTCCCTTTCTGTTCTCAGTATTCTACATCAGCAAATCAGTTTTATAAAAACCCTTTTCCTGATGATTATCAATGCATTACGTATTTATGGTAAAGACTTAGAAGATTCTGAGAAGTATAACTAAGAAAGCAAAAACTACTTGCAATACTAGTACCAAGTCTTTACAAGATTGTCACTGTTGACACTTTGGTACTCTTTTTTTTCCTCACTGTTTTGTGTCTGTAAGTAGTTTTTTTTTTTTTTTTTTTTTAATATAAATACCTACAAAAACCCACATATGTATATATGTAATTATACTGTGATTACTATTTTGTAAGTTTTTCCCTATCCCCCATAGTAAATTGTGATCATTTGTGTCAGTAAACACTTGGTCACTTTCAGTGCTATGTGATTGCCCAGTGTATGCAAAATGTCCCCTCACTTATATACATAATCTAATATTGTACATTTAGACCATTTAAAATTCTTCAGTAGTGCAGAACACCCTATTATGACATCTATATCTAATCACCAGTCATGAGTTAACTTCTTCTTTAGGATAAAATTCTTGTAAGTAGAATTGTGAAATCAGTGTTTGTCCAATTTTTAAAAAGCTGTTTCTGATATGTATTGTCAAGTTTGTCCTCCAAGTGTTTTGTATATCGGTGGGTATTATTCTCTATTTTTTATTGTTTATCAAGCATATGAACAAAAGTGTAATGATATTTTAATTTTAGTTTCTTCAGTTATTGCTTAGGTGGCTTTTCCCCCTTGTTCCTTAGTCAGCTATATTTCTTTTGGAGGAAATTGCTAGGTCCCCTCTTTTGTTACTCTTCTATTTAAAGTGTAAATTTTTTTCTTATAAAATCATTTATCATGTGCTTCTTTTTTAAGGTAGAGGTTTTTTTATTTTAAAACCTTGATATTTAACATATTTGTTAATTATTATTAATATGAGACAGATAGAGGGATGTAACAATCTTTGATCCTTCTGAGGGCAAGCTTGGGTTGATGCCCTGTCCCTCCCAGTGATGGGAGCGGGCAGGTTCTTCAGCTTCCTCTGAATCAAGACAGCCCCATGTGCCCTCCACCCTTTACAAATGAGGATCCATACCTTTATCTTTTTTCTGCAATAAAATTTGTTTGAGAATTAATATTGTTTTATATTATGTAACCCAGAGAGTTTTAAGTTATCCTTCCTAGGATGTATATCTTGAAATGTTGCCTTTTGAAAAATTGATTTCTTAAAGGTTTCCAGTGTTCTTGCAGACTGTTACAAAGGATCTGAAAGGTCTGTGGATTTAAAATAACTCAGATTAAATTGCACTTTCAAACTTTTGCTGAATTTGACTAACATATTTTATTTCTGTGAAAACATTTATATTCATGGCTCTATAATTCAAGGCAGATTTTTTTTTTTTAAATCTCCTCATGACATCCACACTGTGTCCAAATATCCTTTCTCTTCCTCAGATGTGAGCTAAGTGATAGTTTTCTGGATTTCTAGTAAATGTCCTGCTGGTTGCCAGATTATGTCAGTGCAGGGCCATCTGGTACCACCTTTTTCCAGCTGTAAACACTCCAATAATAAATATGAAGTATGGTCAAAATCACTAGATAGCCAGAATTGAGAATAGCGTGAAAATCTGTGTGTAGTTTAGGTTGGAAGCGCCCTGATTCTTTCCATCCTATATTTTTGTAATTTCCTGCCATTACTGTGCTTATTAACCCAGGCCTCATGTGGAATGGGCTCAAGAGGTAGGGGAGGAAATCCTCCATTCTGTCTCAGTAGCTTGCAGCTGAGCTGATAACACAATTCTCTCCCAATTCTAATCAGACATTGGCCAACTGCCAAGCACCCATATTTGTCAAGGAGTGTTTTGCTGTCAAGACTAATTTCACCTTCTAGTTTCAGAATTTATTTATTGAGTTTTGTTATACCTCACTAAGGACATAATTTTAAAAATGATTTTCTTGATGAAAGTCTGGTGTTTTCCAAATGTTTGGACTCAATTATGCCATTACAAAATACATTGATACTACCAGTAGCAGACAAATTGAAGAAAGCTGGTCATTTGAACAATCATAGAAGTTACCTCCAGAAATCAACCTTTTCTAGAGGCTATCGCAAGTTCCTTTTGTCTAACATTATCAAATCTCCACCTCCTTCACTGCCAAGCCCATGGCTCTCACCTCTTTGATAGTATTCAGTTCAGTCCAGTCGTTCAGTCATGTCTAACTCTTTGCGACCACATGGTCTGCAGCACACCAGGCTTCCCTATCCATTACCAACTCCCAGAGTTTGCTCAAACTGATTGATTCCAGCTTGTGCTTCATCCAGCCCAGCATTTCACATGATGTACTCTGCATTATGAGAAACGCTGGGCTGAAGGAAGCACAGGTTGGAATCAAGATTGCCGGGAGAAATATCAATAACCTCAAATATGCAGATGACACCACCTTTATGGCAGAAAGTGAAGAAGAACTAAAGAGCCTCTTGATGAAAGTGAAAGAGGAGGGTGAAAAAGTTGACTTAAAGCTCAACATTCAGAAAACTAAGATCATGGCATCTGGTCCCATCATTACATGGCAAATAGATGGGGAAGCAGTGGAAACAGTGGCTGACTTTATTTTTCTGGGCTCCAAAATCACTGCAGATGGTGATTGTAGCCATGAAATTAAAAGACGCTTACTCCTTGGAAGGAAAGTTATGACCAACCTAGATAGCATATTGAAAAGCAGAGACATTACTTTGTCAACAAAGGTCCGTCTAGTCAAGGCTATTGTTTTTCCAGTGGTCATGTATGGCTGTGAGAGTTGGACTATAAAGAAAGCTGAGTGCCAAAGAATTGATGCTTTTGAACTGTGTTGTTGGAGAAGACTCTTGAGAGTCCCTTGGACTGCCAGAAGATCCAACCAGTCAATCCTAAAGGAGATCAGTCCTGAATATTCATTGGAAGGACTGATGCTGAAGCTGAAACTCCAGTACTTTGGCCACCTGATGTGAAGAGTTGACTCATTGGAAAAGACCCTGATGCTGGGAAAGATTGAGGGCAGGAGAAGGGGACAACAGAGAATGAGATGGATGGATAGCATCACTGACTTGATGGACAGGGAGGCCTGGTGTGCTGTGGTTCATGGGGTCGCAAAGAGTTGGACATGACTGAGCAACTGAACTGAACTCTGCATATAATTTAAATAAGCAGGGTGACAATATACAGCCTTGATAGTATTGACCTCACTAAATTGTGATTATTCAGCTGTCTTTGTTTCCCACTGGATGGCCTTTGAGAGGGTAAAATATTATTCTCTGGGTCTCAAAAGCCCTTGCCTGCTATACAGTAGCCTTTAAATAAAGATTTGTTGCATTGGATAAATCCTTGTGTATCACTGGCTTTTCATCCTGGAATTTATTTAGCTTCTTTCCTAATGGTCTTTGAATTTTCTGAGGGCAAAGAATGGGTCTTATTTACCCATACCTCCCAATCCCCAGCATTTTATAAACATGTTATGAGCACTTAATAAATGCTGAGTTGATGGGCCAAGAAATTCTTCCATGTACTTAAGTAAAATATTTTCCCCATGTGCCTTAAAGTCTTCTCTATACAAACCCAGATGCACACTCACCATCAAGAAGTGGCTCAGTAGCCTTTATCGGACACACACTGGAGTTGGTTCTTTGTACCTCTCCAAAGCTGAAGGATAAGAAGATAACCTCTTCATCAGTGCCACACATTCTAAAGTTGGAGCAGAGAACTGCTCTCATGTGGGGCCATAGTTGTAATGCTCACCTTTTTTCTTTTTTTCTTGAAGTGCCTCTTGGGGTTCTGCAGTCATGACCAGTTTTGGCCTGACCCTTGCCCCTTATCTGATGAAGAAATTATCCATGTCTGGACAAAAACCCCATGCCCTATTTTAGGGGGCTAAGACAGCCTGGGATTTTCAAGAAGAATTTTAGTGAAAAAGCAAAACAAAATGATTTATGATAGTATACCGAAGTTAGAAATACTTTTCTTTCCAAAATATACAGTTTCGAACAATGGACTTTCAGTAGAAACAGAAAAAGCATTGCAAAATCCCACATGCCTATTATCTGAAGAATAATCATCAGTGATGATTGTGTGTATTGACCTCTTTAAATATTAGGGAGCGACTAGTCCTTTCTGGGCTCACATTTTGAAGTGTCCTGATGAAAATCTACCTACCACAAGGTGCTAACAGACCTGTTTCAGTTCCTATTACCCAGAGATAGTAGACCATACCTCTCTCTTTGCAGAGCAATCTTGGCTCCTCATATATTCAGCTTTTTTTTTTTTTTTTTTTTTTTTTTTGAGGTGATATTAGCTTGAACCACTTATGCTAGAGTTGACTTGAATCATTTATGTTATTGTATATAAATAGTGTATAGAGTGATAATTATCAGTTTTTCCTTTTGATTGCTTGTTCCATTGTGTACAGAGCATTTTCTTTTTGTAAAGTCTGTTTCAATCTAAATTTTGCCTTGAATATAATGCATTAAGCAGAGCAGTACATTCCTGTATTAACTTCCACATACTTTCAGTAGTCTAAAGTATCTGACTCTGAATCTGCATCCTTTTAATACTGTACAATAAAGCAAGAATCACCTAGCAGGATTAAGAAAGGGATAAAAATGATCAATTAGATTGTTTGCATCATTCTAAGACTTCAGAGTAAAATCTTCTCCCTCTACACCATTAGAAGTGGAGCAGAAAGAAGCTGACTCCATTTCATTCTCCTCAGGGAGTTGGTTGTCTGTGACTGACTAACCTGTTCTTTTAGAGATGTCAGAAGACCAACCTCAAGCTGCCTTTTGGGAATGGTGCTTATGGTTAACCTCAGTCCTGAATGTTGATGGGGCTGTTGGACCCTTTAAAGAAAAATCACACAACTCATTTTGGTTCCTGGAATGGAAACTAAGCTTTGTCTTGTCATTGATGCAGGGGTGAATAGCCTTTCTCAGTCACTGAGTGCCAACCCTTTGACAGCCACCACCCTTGTCCATCTGGACCTCTCAGGGAACATCCTTCGCGGAGATGACCTCTCGGTAGGTTTTCTTTCCCTTACTACCATCTTCCATGAAACTGTACTGAATAAGCCTGGAATAATTTCTCAACAGGGCTTTGTAATGTATTTTCCCACGTCTCTTTTTATCATGACATCTTAAAATCATTTAGTTATGAGCTTATAAGTGTTTTAGAGAAATATTCAGAGCCTGCCTTCATTAAATGTAATCTATCTCGTAGATTTTTTTTTTCCTTCTCTCACTTAAGGTTTTTGAAGTTTAAATTCTTTCTGTAAATACTTAATCTGAAGAAATTTTTTCTACCTTTCAAAGCATTGTTGCACCTGTTAAAATTGCCTGATAAGAAAGATTAGAGGTGTAAAGTGAATTAATTTATCATTGAATAATATTGCTAGGAAGACTGGTGGCTTTTAAAAACATCGTTTGTGGTGGAAAAGGATATTGGGATGAATGAATACAATAAAGAAGGGAAGGGTTAGGGGTCAAACTGGGGTTACTCTTGAAAGTTTGAGTGTGAAGGGAAAAGTTTCCCTTTAATAATAACAAGGTTTTTCATGCCGCTGAATCAGTAATATCAATGTTTGGCAGATCTTGTTGATAGAGTGAATTCGTAATCATCTCACTGTCAGATGGGGGGAATGGTCCCCTTCCCTCTGGTCACCAGGATAGAATTTAGAATAAATGCTCCTTTATTAAGGGGGCCTACAGTACCTGGACCTCTTCAAAGGACCTTGATTTACATCTCATTGCTTTATGGGAGTGAAAAACAACTGTGACCTATATTCCCGTTTTTCTTCTGTTTGCTTTCCTTGTAAGACAGGGAATGTTGCCACAGTCCTTTTTGTAGTTATTTGCTCTCCCTTACACTTGAACTCATTTACATTATATTTGCTTCCTGGTGTGCCATGACTTTTTCAGTGTGTTGTCCAACCTGAGTTGTGCCTTTCCCTGACGATTCATAAATCTGCTCCCTGCAAACATGAAACCAGGGGTCTGATGTGAAACCACCAAAACATTAGAGTGGTACAGTAGCAGAATCGAGAGGAAAATTAAAGTAGAGCCTGAAGATGAAACGAGAAGGCTGCTAACATAGGGGCATTCACAGTCACCTCAGCCAGCCAAGGAGCTGGCTGGGAGTCCTATCGCAGCTGGGCTTCTGGGGGAGGGCAAGTGGAGTGATGAGGTCTGAGTGGCAGTGGGCTTCTAGCCCCTACGTGCTGAGGTTCTGAGAGCCATTCAGCTGGTGCTTCGGGGGACACCCCAGCCCAGCAGGGCCTGCTGGAGGTGTTGGCCAAGTAGGGTCTTGTCGCCACTTGAGGGTGATTAGAGCTCCCCCAGCTGGTGGCCAGGAGTAAAACCACAGTGCCAGGCAAAGAGAATCGGATCTTCGTTAAGTGAGAAGAAAAAAATGATTTTTCTGAATCAGAACTTTCATAATACAGTACATTCTCTGTGTCTGATTAATCTAAAATACTTATAGTCCAGCCTGTTGCTCTTCTGAATTCCTTAGTAGAGAGGAATTTTCTCAAGTATCTAGAGCTAAGTTGCTACACTCATGCGTCTTTGCCAAGGACTGGGACGTCTCAATGTAAGCTTGTTGGTTTTTTCAAGTGTCTCGAGGCATCCACTGAAGCAAAGCAGGGTTTAGCTATTTGCCTGATGGCAGGAGCTTGGATTTGATTTGCTGTTGGTGGCTGTTGGCAGTTGCCACACACATAGGCAATTAGAGAATAACAGGGAATTATTAATTTTATTGTTTTGATAGCCTTGTACGGGGATGAGGGGATCACTTATGCATTGTGACCCCCTAGAAGCTGAAGCGTCTTAGCTGTAAATGACATTTTAACCCTCCCTGCCCAACCCCCGCCCCCCCCCCCCCAAAAAAAAAAAAAAACTAATAGTGTTGTCAGGCACTTTCTTGTTAGATTTTGGAGGTAACTAAGGATAGAAAAATTGTTTTGCTGACCCAAAGAGAGAATATATATTCTGAAACTACCACCCTTTGTTTCAAATTCAAATTAGTGGCTCCTTGAACACTTTCAAAAGTCATTAGTATTTTGATAGGGTGGCTGCAATTCAGGTCGTATTTCTTTCTCAACAGTTAAAATTAATTAGTATGGTCCCAAAATAATATAATAAAAATAGAGCTAATCAGAAAAACTAAGTCGTATGTAGCAAAAGGGGGTTTGGTAGCCAAGACTCCATTTGGCCTTTTTTGAAAAACTTAAATATAATTTAAAATATTCTTTGGATTTTTGCTCTCAGGGAAGGTAACAGAATGACAGAAAATTCTGCTGATCCTCTTGGGAAGAGTGAAGAATGATCCTGGGTGGTTTTGGGGCAACTTTATTTAAAATATTAACTTGCATTGTGTGTGGGCATGTGCCTGTGTGCGTGTGTTTTCTGGATCCTAATATATTTGGTTTTTATTTTTTATTTCAAGTCCATGTACAGTTTTTTGGCCCAGCCAAATGCCATTGCTCATCTGGATTTATCCAATACTGAATGTTCCCTGGACATGGTAATATTTTTTTTATATTGCTCAAGGGGTCTCGGAACAGCTATTTAGATGGGAAACAATGGGCTTTCTCCGCAATAAAATATTCTCTTAGTCTTAGAAATATTTGAAAATAAGAGTGCCTTGTTTCTTTCCCAGGTCTGTGGAGCTCTTCTGCGTGGCTGCCTTCAATATTTAGCTGTGCTCAATCTCTCCAGAACTGTGTTTTCTCACCGGTATGACGTCATTCCTGCTATTATTATCATCTTTTAGGAGTGTCTTTCTCTCAGAGAACACTGTAGTAAGATGAAAACAGTAATAAAGGGTGCATGTTGTATGTGAAAGAGGAGATGGCCCTAAACCATTATTGATGAATAGTAGACCTTGTAAGCTCAAATTTTTGCTATGTCTTTTCTTCCTGCATGACAAGGTTCTTATCAAGAACTCCAGCTTGCTTATATGAACTCTATAGAAATGTACCATTTCTTGTATATGGACAGGCATTCTCTCTTAATACAGTAAAAATCCTTTTAGAAACGTCTGAAGGTGTTTCTCAATAATGCACTTTGAAGTAAGTCTCAACTGTGTCTGGGAGGCAAAGAGAATAGTCAGCCCAGAGCTCTTGTATTCTGATTTGTGGAAGTGGAGGGCCAGCCTCAGCGCCTTACTTCTACCTTCACGATGTAAGATTGTTTGCCAAATCAGGCGGTAGGTTAGAAGTAATAGATATTCACACACAGCAGAAGCAGCAGCTTAGAATGGGAGAATGCAGAAGAATGATGAAAAGTACATGGGTTATTTTAGATTTGGTATTCTACTATCATCTAATGTATTAATACAATTCAGCACTCTGCATTTGTTACCATAAGTCATAAACAATATCTAAGTTATGATATGCTCTTTAATAACACAGAGGACTACCTAATATTGTCTCCTCTTTTATTGGCTCACGTTTTAAAGCTTTATATATTCCAAGGGATAATAGTCACTTTGTTGGAAAAAATCAGAATTAAACGTGCTTTCTTCTACATTTATGCCTTATAAATAAGTTATTCTACATTTTACAGTACTCGTGGTCCCTTACTTTAACAGTGATGTAAATCTTTATGATAGCAAAAATATGCCACAGGTACCTCAACCAGATGTGATCAGAACGTGTAAAGTGTAGGAGATAAAACAATGGGAGAAGTTGAGAGTTTTCTTAGATACTGTATTTCAAAGACCTTAGAAGGTATTAAGCTGACCGCCCCATCAACCCATGTATTTGAAGAGAGCTCATGAAACCATGCTTTGGTGGAGCTATGATAGACTGAGGAATTGGGTTAGAAATGATATCATAGACTATAAGGATCTTCATCTAATCAGCTCTTTTGAGTTCATAATACTGTGAATTCTGTGATGATTGGTTGTCAGTAGAGCTATTAAGCTTGTAGAGCGAAACTGTGCTAACAAATTGCCTTGTCTTCCAAATGAGAGGATGTGATTACACTGTTTAATACCCACTCCCTTACCTAGATGTAATCATAGGAAGCCCCTAGTAAATTATGTCAAAATTGCTGCATTTGCACTGAGTTGTAGATTGTTAGCCAGTCTGTTCATACTGTGGTTCACGGATAATTTCAGAAGTGTAACAGTCAGGATAGGTCAGGTTGTTCCACTAACAAATGATTACCCCCAACCCACCACCCTCTCTATAGCTTTCCGCAACTGTGACCTTGCAACATGTCTATTATGGGCTGGCCGCATCAACTTCGTGCTGGGAGGCAGAACAGCCTCTTTCTAGAACATTGACAATCACATAGCAGAGGAGAAAGAAGGATGGTAACACACACACTGGCTGGTAAACCAACTCTCTGGAAATTGCACACATCACTTCTGCTCACATCCCATTCACCAGAGGGGCTGGCGTGGCTAAGCCTGTCCTTTGTGGGGTGACTGATCATCATCCTTCAGAAAGGGGCAGTGAGAATTTGGAAACACTAGAACAGTCGACACCAATACGATGTAACAGAAAGCAAACTATGTTCAAATAAAAAATTAACATTTGCTCGTCAGAAAATGAACCTGAGTGTTCAAGCTTATATCCTTCTGATATCTGAAACTGGAGTTGTTTGAAACGTCTGGTATGTATTCTACCAGAATTCTCTTTCTTCTTGAATTTATTTTTCATCCTCTCAAATAGAGACTCTTGCTGCTTAGAACAGAAAAATAGCTATTTTCTTCTCAAATAGCCCGAAATTGCCCTGTTTTAAAGCCTTTCTCAAATATTGACAGGCTTCCTAGACCTCTGTGCATAGAATGTTGTTGAATAAGACATGGTTGAGCTAGGCTTCTAGGATGGCTTCTACCCTGAGATAGTATGATTCCCTCACAGAATATGAATAGCTGTCATTAAATGAGTGTTGACAGTGCATCAGGCTAAGTGCTTTACTTAGTCAATCCTTTCAACAATTCTATCGGATGGAACAAAACAAGCTAGGCATTGATATTCCAATTTTGACTTTGGAATTTCAGTTTTCTTAAACCCTCATATTGTGGTGTTGACTCTATCTTCTTGTTGAGTTGTATGATTTGATCCGCTTCCCACCTGGAATAGCAAGCAAGGGGATATATTTGGAGGTTATGGCCATTTCCTTTTGGAGTTTTGTCTTTTTTCTAATATTTGGCCTGAAATAATTAGATTTGTGGTATAGATACAAGAGCCGAGTAGGATATTTGTCATGCAGGCTTCTTGCCAATCAGACTTGATCTCCAGTCTCAATCTTGGTGCATCTGAGACCTCCTGCATCTGAAAATATTGCCAAACACAGGTAGCAATCCTTAACAATCTGATGTCATCCAGAGGGAAGGCTCTTTAAATTGGTGAGAAATATGTGTTTTCTTTGACTTATTTCCTAAAAACTCAAATATGGAGTTTCCTAGAGATCTAGAAATAGAACTCAATGAGTTCCTTGGCTATGAAGAATAGAAATAAAATGTTTTAAAATTTAAAGACATTTCTTAACCTCTCTTACATCATTTTAAAAAGTATACTGAATTTGCTTTCAGACTTTTTTTTTCTTTTTACTTTTAAATTTCTACTGAGGATACAACTGATTCATGGATCATTTCACAGTGTCTGAATTACCAATGAATAATTTTGCCAATGTAGAAGTGGGTTGTGGAGATGGAAATTTAAGTGTCTGACTCTCATGATTTGTTTTTCAGGAAAGGAAAAGAAGTACCCCCGTCTTTCAAGCAGTTTTTTAGTAGTTCTCTGGCTCTGATGCAAATCAACCTTTCAGGCACAAAACTGTCTCCTGAGCCCTTAAAGTGAGTGGTTAATTCATTTTCTCCAGAGCTTTTAAAATTCAATTTGTTATTATGAATGTGTTTGAGGGAAGGGAAAAAAGACATACAATCCCAAGATAGTCAAGGCAGATGAAAATGCCTTTTACTTTGGGTCACAAAGGAAATCAAATTCTTTTCGAGTACATTGTGTGCTATTGATATTATTGCATCTTCTAGGGGAAAAAAATCTTCCTTTGGTTTGTGACCTTGGTATTGGTCACTGATCTATAAAAGTTGTGCTGCTGGGTACCATTGTCTTTATACGGACCTCTGTTCGGGCCATTTTACGTAGACTCTTGTGTGAATTCTAAATATTTCTACTAACAGTAATAATCAAACTATATATGCTTGTGTGTGCAACAGAACCAATTTTTAGGTGCATTGCTTCCTAATTACCTGAGTAGCGGTCTGTTTGGGTATTTTTACTTGGCGGGCAACTTATGTTATGGATGAATAGCCCCAGTGGAGGAGTAGCAGTGAAGTTGAACTTTTTAGAATAATTTGTTATCCCTGAATTTCTGTTCACCATTGCCAGAAATAATGAAAAGGGCTGTAGAATCTAATTTCTCTTTGAACACATTTTCAATTTTAGTTGTGAATACCTATATTATCAGTTATGTTCAAATGTGCAAACAGATTTCTCCTTTCCCCACCTAACATGTACACCAGCATTCAGTTTCCCCCTGTAATTTGTGTGAAATGTTAAAATCAATGTCTGCTATTCATTTTACTGAAAAATTTTGTCAAATTAACTTGTAAGTTGTCTTTTTGAGAGCTGTGAAATTCTTGATTACAGTATTCTGCAAAGTGCTGTGTGACTAAAACAACAGAGGCCTTGAGAAAGAGTTGCTAAAAAAGAAATTCTGATGTTACAGCAGGCCTTTGGAAAAGTCAAAAAAATTTTTAAACTTTTTGTTCTGTGTTAGGGGTATAGCCGATTAGCAATGTTGTGGTAGTAGTTTCAGGTGGATAGCAAAGGGACTCAGCCGTACATATACATTTTTCTCTTCTCCGGCAAACTCCCCTCCCCATCCAGGCTGCCACATTACATTGAGCAAAGTTCCATGTGCTATACAATAGATCCTTGTTGGTTATCCATTTTAAAAATAGCAGTGTGTTCATGTCCATCCCAAACTCCCTAACTATCCTTTCCCACTACCCTTCTCCCTGGTCTTTAAAAAACAAAACAAACAAACAAAAAAACCCAGAAAAAAATGGAATCTGTATATTAGAGATCTCTAAATATAACAGCTGCAAATAGTAAAAAACCGTATGATTAGGCTGTTTGTGTGGATATGAATAAAGCTATGAGAATCAATATTCTGAAGGGGAATCCCTTATAACTTAAACACACTTACTCATTTGATTGATATTTATCAAGCATTTATAATGGACTGCGTACCGGGGGGCACTGAGTAGAAAGCATAACCAGATTTGATATTATCATATCATATCAGCATGAAGTTAGCATATTCAAAGTGGTTTTAGTGATAGGTGCATGGTAATTAGGTGCATACTAATTCTTTCAATGTTTTTGGCCCTGGAGAATATAGAGTAGTTCTTCACTGATCAGGGCAAGTGATTTTATAGAATAATCCTCACCACAAGAACATGAATTTACTTGTACTTTATTATAGATATAGGCTTATAAACATTTATATTTAAAAATTATTTTGTCAGTGTTAAATCTTGTGACCTCTTCTTTTTATGTGAATGTTTAATAATAAATCAGTACAGGCAGACCTCAGAGATACTGGCAGGATTGGTTCCAGATTCCTGCAATAAGGTGGCTATTACAATAAAGTGAGTCACATGAATTTTTGAGTTTTCTGGTGCATATAAAAGTTATGTTCATACTATACTGTGGCTTATTAAGTGTGCAGTAGCATTATGTCCAAAAAATGTCCATATCATAAATAAGAAACACTTTATTGCTAAAAAAGGCTAGCTATCATCTGAGCCTTCAGTGAGTTGTAATCTTTTTGCTGGTGGAAGGATTGAAATATTGCAAGAATGGGACACAGAGGCGAGAAGCAAGCAAATGCTGTTTAAAAAAATGGCACCAGTAGATTGGCTTGACACAGAATTGCAGCAAACCTCCAATTTGTAAAAAAAAAAAAAAAAAATGCAGTATCTGTGAAGTGCATTATGATGAGGTATGCCTATGATGAGGTATGCCTTCAGGTCTGGGTTTTACCCTGTAAAATTTTTTACATGTAAAAGATTTTACATGTAAAATCTTCATGGCTGAAGATTCTATAAATAAAATTTCATATGTGCATTTAATGTGAAACTATAATTTGGAAAGAGGTGCTTGGGTTTACCTGTGAGAGGGTGAGGATGGAAGGGAGCTTGCAAAGCACTGCCCTAAGCTGGACGCAGAACTGGATATATCTCCACAAACTGTCACCTGCCGTGTTGACAGCAGCCGTGGGAAGGTGTCATCCCTGTTTTACAGCTGAGGAAATTGAAGCTCAGAGAAGCCAAGTTCTTTGTCAAACTCACTGTCACAGGTTGGGGTTTATGGGAGCAGAGTTCGAGATGAAAATTCACCTGTAGGATTTTATTAGGAAATAATTTTGGAATCCCTCCTGTGGGGTGCAGGGCGGGCGGGAAGGAGCTGGGATGAGACAGAGGGGAGGTTGAACTGGGGCTGTCACTGTGAAGCCGTCAGCCAGCCCGATGGCAGCTTTGTTGTTGGAATGACCCTGAGCTGGGTGACGGGGCTAGGCCTTTATACCCTTGTGTTGATCAGTCCTTGGATACAGGCTGCTCTTGGAAGCAGATGTGACCTTGAGCGAGACACTTTTCTGCAGCTGAGGCAGCTCCCACAGAGGACCGATGGTCAAGGGGGCTCTGGACAGGAACACTGCAGAGTCCAAAGAAAAACACAACTGTGAAAACAAGCAATTACTCTCTTTGAGCAACCACTGGCTCAGGCCTGTTCCTAAACCACATTGCATCCCTGTGTCCCGGGTGGGTGTAGCCGGGTGGTGGGGGGGAGACCCTCATTTCTTACAGGATGGGGAATTAGTAGCCATAAGAAAGGTAAAGTAAGGCCCCTTCTCTTGAGAGTGACACTTTAAGTTTGGACATATCTATATTTTATAGAACTTTCCCACTTAGTTTGAGATCTGTCAAAAGCGATACAAAGAGAGTAACTGCTTTTTTTTTCACAGTTGTGTTTTTCCTCGGAGGCTGTTTTACATCCACATTACAGTATTTTAAGGGGTTTTAAAGAAGAGGATGACGCTGTTCCTTTAGTGTTTCCTAAAATCTCCGGAACAGAGTGGTTCTTTTGTGTCCCAAGCCTGGTTCCTGCTCCAGCATCCCCCCCCAACCCACATTTACTGCTCAGACATCTTCTTCCACACCCTCTCCCTTGCCCCTTCCTCCCTGGACCACCCTCCCTCCCTGCCACGAGGTCCCCCTTTTGCCCACCCAGTAGCCTTGGCCGAGTATTCTCAATAAAGCCATTAAAATGGAGGGATGTGCTACTCCGAAATTATAACTAGTGTCACATATCCAGAGCTGTGGAGATGAAATACAAATCCTTCTCTTAACCAGTTTTGCACTAATAACTGAAGATCAAGAGGATCAGACCACAAAGGCAGTTTACACTGGGTTAAAAGAAACAACACGTCTTGTGATGAGACTTTTCCCCAGTGCCTGCTATGCCTTGCTGTAGTCGTTCTCTTTTGCTTCATTTTACTAGGGACCGTTTCTGTGGGTTATTTATTTTCACTTGTCTCATGCGTCGTTACTGCTTAATCAGTGGCCTTCCATAGTTAAGTATGTTAAAGGACACCATTTATTTTCTTGGCCTTAACCTACATGTCAGAAGTAGGGAGAATTTCCCCTCCATCTCAACATTACAATAATACAATGTTAAAATATGTGGCTAAGTCCTAGAAACTTAAAACTTAGAAATGTAGGGACCTCTTTGGTACTGTCCTCACTCTCCGTTTGCTGATGAGAACCCGAGACACAGAAAGGAAAAGCGATGCCTTCAGGCCACCTTAGTGATAGGGTCGAGACCTGAGGACTGGCCTTTTGGTTTCACCCTCTCAATACCGCCCCCAAGAACAGGAGATAAGTTCCTTCTGAGGAAACGAGAAACACTTGAAGAAGTGATTGAACAGAGAGGCATGCCCGCAGATGAGATGTGCCCAGCCCTTTTTCATAAGACAGTGTTTGAGAAGAAGGGACAGTGAACTGGATTAAAGGAATAAAGAGACACACACTCCCTTCAGCCTTCTTACCCACAGGGGTTGTTTTCATGGCTGAAAGTAGCCAAGTTCTTGTGCTCTGTCCACCTCGGGAATTTTCTCTCTCGGAGGATGAGGCCAGAGAATCACTAAAGGGGGAAAATCTCAGATACTCTCACATGAAATAATCTCCTACCTTCTCACCTCCTCCTCCCCTGGGGTGTTTTCGAGTCACTGGAACACTAATAACGGGTAGTCATCCCCCCAGGTGGCAGTTGCCGTGGTTCTGCTCTCTAGTCACCCCCAGGTGGCAAATGCTCTCTAGCATTTACGACTGTCCGCCTTGCATTATGGTCATTCACACACACATTTGTTTCCTTTGCTTGAGAGTGGGACCCCTGTCATACTCATCTTTATGCTCCTCACCAGGCCTAGTTGAGGGTCTCTCCTGCTTTTGGTATAATTAATGGAAGTGGGTGCATGTGTGAAATTTTTCTGTCAAGCCTATTCAGTGGTGTTGGATTTTATTGAACTGACTTGTGAAAGTGGAGTCAATTTATCCTCTTACTTATGAGATCCACAGGATATGTCCAGTCTCCTCCATAAGCAAGTAAGAAAATTCCTTTGCAGAGTGGCAATGGGGTTTATCCTGTGACCCACTAGTAGAATAGACAGACAGGATTCTGTTCTCAAACTCAAGGTTTGTACCTTATCTCCCATGCCTTTACACCCTTTCCCATCCCACCGGTCACATTCCAGTCACTTCCCGGAATACGGTACAGCCTGCTTTCCCCATTAACATAACACTTAGGGAAACCGAGCTTCACTTTGCTATTCTAATAACAATTGCCTACGAATATTCTAAACATAATTAAAGGTGTTCTCAAGCAGATGCAGAGGGGAATTTATCTGTGATGAACACAATTTACTTTCAGTGTACAATTAGGAGCACTATTGGCTTATTTGCATAGGGATGAATAGCAATTCTATCAGGTTTTGCATTTATAAGGGACCTGCTCCATGTCAGACGGAAGAATGTGGCTGTGTCATTTTTATCAGGGCTGTCGGTGGACATGCAGCTGGCATTTTGAAAAGTGAGATGGTGCCTGGCGCTTGACCCATTATGATTCAGAAAAGTCCTTCTTTCTCTGGGCTTTGTTCAGTGTGCTTACAGATTTTTAGAGCAATGTGTGGGATTTTTATCTAATGTGTGTGTTTCCTCTTCCCAGAGCGCTGTTACTGGGCCTGGCTTCTAATCATAACTTGAAGGGAGTTTCTCTTGATCTCAGCAACTGTGAGGTAAGAGCACCTTTAGACTATGTACTGGAATAGATAATAGTCTGTAAATTGCTTTGTCTTTTTCTTGGAAAAAGTGTAATTCTGTGATTCCAGAGGGTATACATGAAACGGGAAAATACACCTTATAGAAGTTTCTGACATTCTGTGTTTTGTGAGTTTTATCCACAAATAGTTATGGAACACTATTCAGAGAGCACTCAGATGTGCTTTTAATGACCTTTTCTCCCTCCCCTTCTTCTTGCCAGTTGTTTAAGTATTTTGTGATGAAGCTTTGAGTTAACAAGCATTAAACTAGCTTTACTATCAAGAGAAGTATACCATGAAGCATTCCTCACAGAGGCCAGATGGGTACAGCCTAACTTGGACTTGGAGAATGTGAAAGGGAAGGTCTTTTGTCATTAATTTTGCTTTTTAATATCTTGATTTTAAAACAAGAAAGTTAAGGTGCTTATCAACATTATAATAACTCCAAACACTTTTCCTATCCACCTACACACAGAAGAGAATTGAGGCTAAAAGCTTCTTACATTTTTAGAGTGTACCTGAACTTTTCCACTGTCTTGAACCTTCTAGTTTGTGTGGAAATTAGCAAGAAAATACCTCAGGACAGACTGTCCAGCCTCTTCAGAGCCACGCTTTACCTACCATGTCGAACTTGCTGTCTTTTCTCAGGGCTAGAGATGGAAGGCTCTTCATTCCTCTTCTTGGGTTTTTACGCCCACTCTTTTCTCTTCGCAGTACATTCCTGCCATGTCCCTCTTCTTCCCCAAGGCTTCCCTCTCTTTGAGCATCTAGTTCAGGTCCAGCCTCCTCTGTACCTGCATCAGATGCGTACGACTTGATCCTAGTTTGATCATAACTAGCTATGCAATCCTGAGTGAATTAGTTGATATCACTACCTCTCAATTTCCATGTTTGAAATGAAGACAATATTTGTGCCTCTCCTAGTAGTTTGTTACGAGGTTTAAAGAGCTCTTCTTTGAAATATGCTGCTTAGAACGTCTAGTACCTATGAAGGTTGCTCACTGTTGTTGCTTATCTATCTGTAAATTTCTTCCCTGACTGCTTCAGCACTTTGGGGTCTTATTTTTTCCTAATTGTCTAGTACTTAATGATGGTGACATGCATTTGGACACTGAACAACATAGTGTCTTGTACAATTATGAAACTAGCTCCTGTATGCTTTCCCAGCTAGGTGGTGACTTTCTGGATGGCAGTATTTGTATCTTACCTTGTTTGTGTTTCCCTTAGCTGCTAACAAAATGCCGAGCACCAAGCCAAGTCCATATTGAAGATGAATGCTTTCCCTCTCTGAAAATTCTAGAAACTGACAAGTCTGAAATCAGCCATATAAATTGTTAGTGCAGGATTTTTTTTTTTTTGTGATAATTTTGAGCTGGGGTGAATGCCAACTGTGTGTGATTTACTAGTCTTTTTGTCTGCTGGGGTGAAAAAGAAGAAAAAATCCTAAAAACCTAACTTGGTATTGTGAAATTTTCATGTGTAAGTCTGTGTTCTCTTTTGTTTTAAAGACAGACCATAAAACAGAAACCATCTCTGGTAATATGAATTATTTCCCAGCACATTATTAAGGCATGCCAATAATAAAAATTTTTTATGAAAGAAGGAATGAGAGCAATGGGGATGGAAAGGGTTATTCTATCAAATAAAAAACAACTTGTATAACGTTGCTTGCTCTGTTAGGTTAAAATACTGAATTGGCAATGACCCATATGCTTCACGATCCTGATTAACATTTGTGATTGCTACCGATACAACATCATTCATTTAATTCTGTGATCAAAACTGGAAAGGACATAAGTGATCATCTGATTCCCGTGCTTATAGATGAGGAAACTGAGGTCTAAAGAAGCTGAAATAATCCAACTCACTAAAGACAGAGTCCTAATGAAAGTATGCTTTCCTGATTATTGTTAATACTAGTAATTATTAGATTATGTGATTAGGCATTTTCTTCTCAAATAAGTTGATAAGTACCATATGAATGAAGAATACTGTGTTAGATTGTTACACAGTTTGTTGCTTAAACTCCTTTGTGATCCTATTGGAAATAACTTTCAAAGACAGTTGTATTTGGTGAACCATATAAAACTGACATTTTTGTAAGTCAAAAATGGCAAACTCTTGGCAGTTTCATATAGATCCACCAAATGGCTAGTAACCTTTTTTCCTTTATATATTTTTCTTATTAAGGCAAGAATCAGATACTGATGGTAGAATTGGCTATTAATTTGATGATAATTCCACCTTCATTTTGGCCATTCATTTATGCATTATGCAATAAAATTGTTGTAGCCACGCGTTCTGGGAAACAAACTCACTCAGAAGGACGATGCAGATAGTGGAGTGCAGTTTATTACACCAGTGGGGCCAAGGCAGAGTCTCCTCTTAGCCAAGGACCCCAACCATTTTTTGTGAAACCATTATATACTCTAAGTCTACGTGCCCAAACCCACCTCCCTAAATTCCCTGAAACTAGTCTGAACAAAGGAAAAGAAAGATACAATCAAAGTAAACCCGCGATTCATATGCCTTAAGCCTAGGTAGTTAAGAGTGGACAATTATCAATAGGTCTGTGGTCATACCCCAATAAGCATAATAGAATTTATGATTCTATTCAGTTACACAGATAATCAAGGTATTGTTTTAGGCGATGGAGAGTCTAGGTATGAGCCTTTGGGCTCTTCCATTCAGAGGGTCTGTTTTTCCAGTTGGTATGTCGTTTCCATAGGTACTGGGCATATAGGTCAAAGTCCACAGTCTGGCCCAAGATGGAGTCCTGCTTTCAAGAAGGAGCCTGTTCTGTCTGTTTCCTCCTTCAAAATGATACTACTGACATGAGGACCCATTAATACTACCTTAGTGTCCATGTTCTTCCACTGTCTTACAGTTAGAATTACAGTACTGGTGACCGTGTTTGTCAAGTCACATGTTATATTGCTTCTTACAGTAGTTAATGAAACACAAAATTACAGTCGACATTTAAACAACACGGGTTTGAACTGCCTGGGTCCACTTACACATGGCTTTTCCCCACTGAATCCCTATTTCAGTACTACTTAATGGTTGGTTGAATCTGCACATGGGGAAGGAACCTTGGATACCGAGGGCCATCTGTGAAGTTTGTACTTGATTTTTTGATTGTGTGGAGGGTTGGTTCCCTTAAGTCCCCTCATCTCCCAAGTTGTTCAAGGGTTAATTGTATATATCTCTCTTGAAAGTGAAAGTTGCTCCATCATATCTGATTCTACAACCCCATGGACTATATAGTCCATGGAATTCCCCAGGCCAGAATACTGGAGTGGGTAACTGTTTCCTTCTTCCCAACCCTGGGATTGAACCCAGGTCTGCTGCACTGCAGGTGGATTCTTTACCCGTTGAACTACCAGGGAAGCCCCTATATATCCCTCTTAGGTTATATCTCTGAAATGGTAATTTATATATCACTCTTAGGTTCTAAATTACCCTTTGGCATCACACTTGCCAGCAAGGATATATTGAACTGATCATGTCAAACCACATTTTGTCCTTGGAGAATCCTGCAGTATTCACAGTTTTATGTGAGGATTCCCAGGATTGAAGTTATTTTTTCATTAAAAATAAAACCCCTGGAGAAGAAAAGTGACAACAGGGGGGCGGTATTTTACATTTAAATCTGTAATATTTGCCACCTCTTTTTAAATGGCAAATGTTCTTGAGGAAAGAATATGAATTATTAAAAGTCCTCTAGATTTTAGTTTCCCTTGCTTCTGTCCCCATTATGAATGTTTTTGTATTAGAACTATTCACTTAAAACTATGAGTAACAGCTGAAATATTCCTCCTTCCTTGAGACCACACTTCTCTCTTTAAAGAAATGGGATTTTATTTTTTAACATTTTAAGAAGTATTCAGTTACATTTACTCCTCTTTGATCTTGCATTCTTTTAAATAGTGCTAGTGTGTGGGATCCAAATGAGGGTAATTTAAAAACCAGTTTTACATGCATACATGCAGACACAGCCTCTAATTATGCAAATTCATTTAAAAGGATTTTCATTTACAGTAATGGGAAAGCTTTTACTGTTTTGGGAAAGCTTTAAGCTTTGGAGGAATTTTAGGCATCTAATAACCTGTGAATTCAATCGAATGTTCTTGGCAACTGAAGATCAGTTATTTTCTTATTTAAGTTTTAGATTTTTGTTTTGGGAGTATATTTTAGTTGCACTGTTTTTTTCTCACTCTGCTTTTTTATGTTGTGTGTTGATAGAGACTTCTGCTTCTCTGTTCTTATTCTGCTTACTGCTGATAACATTTTTTTGTTTTTTCTCCTTGGGCTTTCCTTAGCTTGGCCACTGTGTAAGTACTTTATGAATCAATAAATTAGGATATGTTGACAGTTTAGTACCAAAAAATGTCAGTATTATGGGTTTATGCTACATACATCAGTCAGGAGTATTTGTAAAATAAACAGAGTTGAGCACTGAAATCTCACCCTCATTCTATTGTGTGTTTTCACAAATGGAATATTTTTTCTATATATTATAATAAGTAGAGATTTTCTTGTAGAAGTTTGACTTTTCAACAGAGAAATCAGTAACAGCAAATAATGAAATTGTAAAGACTCATGCTTATCTCCTCAAAAGCATGATTTTTTCATATTCTGAAAAGCAAATTATGTTCCTTTGAAGTGTTTGCCTAAATTGTTTCTTGCCTTAACATTGATATGGTCTGCATATAATGTTCACTGTGACTTGAAGCAGTGTTTCTTAAATCTATTTGTGAAGAACCTGGTTGTTGTTGTTTTTTAATTTCCACTCTATCATAAGGCAATACTTTGGCAAAAAATATAATAAAAATAGCCTTAGTTCCACTCACTGTGTTCACAGCGCTTCAGCTGTGGATTTGGTTGGTCTTGGTTTCCTTGGAGGGTGTAGACCAGCCTCCAGGGAGGTCGGCCTCTGTGTGACACTCCCCTTCAGAGTTCACATCAGGCACCTCACAGTGATCTGCTGTCACCTGAAAAAATAGAAAAGACTGAATGTAAACACCCCTGCTAAAAAAACTGAATCAAGTGATCCCAAAGATCTGTGCAAAGTTCTGCTTAACATATAAGCAGCCAGGGATTGGCAAAACTCTGGTTTTGGTCCAGAGGTCCATAGACATATTGCATCTAAAATAGTGAAATAAGGATTCTTTAAATTTTTACATCAAAATGTGAACAAGTAGAAAGTGTTATCAATTTGGTATAGAATCTTAAAATAAAATTTCATTTTCTTAAGTGAATAGAGAAACTACCACGTCCTTTGGCCTATAGTAGGTTCCCAATACATGATAGTTTCTCTTATTAGATCGTAAGTTTCCTGAACAGAGGGCCACAGCTTGGAAAACTGCACCCTGCACAATGTTTTAACACGTAGTAAGAACTCAGATAGTTGCTGAATGGGAAACAAAAAGATATTCTGACCTTGGTAAAATATGCTTTTGGTTTTTGGGAAAAAGATGAAAATGACTTTTTAGGTTTTTATTGTCTCCTTCTGTTGTTTTGCTGCTATATGATGGAGATTTATACCTGAAATCTGTAGTAATCAGATATAACAGTAGTGATTTCTCATGTATAAAGGTATTTGTCAGATTTCCAAGAGTCAGAAATGAAGAAAATTCTTGTGGGTTGACGGAGACGGTTTTACCTGTGGTGATGCAGGGTGACCTCTGTCTTCTGTTTCTTTTTCTAATGATTTTCAGACTTATGTGTAATGGGACATAATGACTAGTGGTTGGCTCTTTGCATTGATGATTTTTTTTTTTTTTTTGATAAGTTTTCTCTTTTTCTTTGGTGCTAATAAGTTCCAGGCTGTCTCTCCTATTTTTAATTTTTTGGTTTCACCCCTCCAGTAGGTGACCACTTTCCCCTGTTTGGTTTGTGTTTCTCTAGCTGAGATCTGGAGGTGCGCAGGTACTAGAAGGCTGCATTGCTGAAATCCACAACATCAGCAGCCTAGACATCTCCGATAATGGTAAGTCAGAAATTAGAGAAGAAAACACATAGAAATATTATTTGAAGGAAGTTAGTAAAGGGAAAATAGTCTAATCCAATCTAGATGACACCTTAATAAAACTGATATTTCACTCCTTGATTAGAGGACTATTTTTTCTTTTTCCACGATTTTTATAAGTACTTTCTTTTTCTTTTTTTTCATGATAATTATAGCTATTTATGTTTTAAGAGAGTATATTTATGGAATAATTTCATGTCAAAGTCTTAAGTTTGTTTCATGGCCAAAAAGTGAAAAGTCTATTCAGTAAAACAATTTAGTTTAAAAAAAAAAAAAAGACCAGCAATATGTTGATAACAATCTGAGTCCAACCTTTTGTGTTGGACTTGGTGGTAATAAAATTGAGGCCTTATTTATTTATACAGAAACCTGTTTCATTAGCTTTATTTCTACTGGTTATAGTAGCATGTGAGTATGAACCTGCACAGACAAGCATGCTGTATGAATTTGCATAGACAACTTTATCTGCAATCACCTTCCAGTCAATAGTATGTCAGAATCTTCTCTCACAAAGGGGTGGGGAGAGATGAAACTTTCTACCATCATGTATCACCATTCCTTACTGACTTTATTTAGCCCCTGGTTGCATAAGAGATTTGGATACGTCTTTGTGGAGAATGAATTTATCCCTATGAAATAATAGGACATAAAAAGAGGGCAAAAAGTTCCTTTGTTGGGGGGGGGTGGGGGTGGAGATTAGAATCCTAGGGATTTCAGGACAGTATAGAAAGTCATCCAAATGCTTTGCACCTTTGTTTAATTGTGTTCCCTCTGAGAATTTATTTATCCACATGTGTGTTGATTTTCCATTTACTCTAATTCTTTGCAGGTTTAGAATCTGACCTATCTACCTTAATAGTGTGGCTCAGTAAAAACAGATCAATACAACACCTGGCGTTAGGCAAAAATTTTAATAATATGAAATCCAAGTAAGAGTTTTTTGCATTTTTTATATGACAATGATGAAAATAACCAGCCTCCTGAAAGCTTTTGATTTGATTCCACTGTCCACATCTTTAAAATCTCTTTAGAAATCTGACACCTGTGTTGGACAACTTAGTACAGATGATTCAAGATGAAGAATCAGTGAGTATTATTTTCAACACTTTTGCCTAAAACCTTTCTTTCTGTTGCTGTTCTTACTAATTTTGTCCAGTGGGTTAGTGCTAATATGCTTTCAGATAATATTATCTTTGCATACATTTTCTATTATTTTTATTTTTAAATGAAGTAAATATTCATGTTTTAGCACAGTTAGAGTATACTTTCATTTACTTACTTTTCACTTTATTCAACTAATCACTAATTAAAGGAAGATTGAAACTAATAGGTCAAAAGAAATATACATTTACTCCTAAGCCCATCTTTCAATAAGCTGTATTACTTCCTAGCTTCAGCTAATATACTAATCTTCAGGTATGAATTTTTACTCTCTAGTTGACTTTGTGAGCTAATCTCATGCTGAGAAACATCATATTGCTAATTGGAATTTCATCCAGTAATTATGCAGAATTATAAGAGACTAAGAAAGTTGTTCGCCATCTTAAATTGTGTCTAGAGCTCTAATATTCCTTATATTTTTATCCCCTTTAATTGTCCCTGGCTATGACTCTGTTCAAGGTAAAGAAATTTAATTTCAAATAGTATCATATTTTGCTACCCTTAGACATGCATAAGAAAAGATATTTTCTGGACCAAGTGAGAAGCACTCTACTATTAATTCCTTTCATTGAAACCTAGTGTATCACACCTTGTATTTTACTGATGCTTTTTAACATTTTGTCCATTTCCTGTCTTAGTCTTCAGCTACCAAAGAGCTTATATGGTTCCTCAAATCCAAATCAATTTGTATAATGAAGATTCATATTATTTGTGTTGGGTGATAGTTGCTTTTGTAGGTCTTAGGAGTAATTTCCTATGTTAATCATGTGAGATGTGTCACATTTTTTGGAAGTATGATTTTCCCTTTTGAATTCCTATAGGATAATAGCAAATTCTGCTAAAACTGTATAAATTTTCAGAGAAAGCCATGGGGTCAGGAGAGATGGAGGCTGGTGCTTTTCCTTGCTTGCCTTTGCCCACATCTCTTTGTGGGGCTGTGATCTGGAGGGCAGGAGAAAATTCTGCTGTCCTGCCTCTTCACTGTGTGAATATAATTTCCAACCTGTGGGCTAGAAATGAAACTCATTATTATTTAATGAATTCAAGCACTGCTCTTTGTCCTCATTTGCCAATAAGCCCTATATTTTGTTACTGTTATACTGGGTTATTAAAGTTAGAAGCATAATTAGAATGTAATTTATACTTTTCAGAATTTATGCAGTTTGTTTTACATATTTAATTTGACTTTCCACCACCTTGCTGTATTTGAGATTTTGATTTCCCAAAGTTGGCCCAGTTTTAAAAGATTGGAGAAGCCAGTATTGTAGAATCTACAGAATCGTGTTTAATAATCATTCCCAAATATTTGTTTCTTAGCACATATTTTAGGAAAATTTATGTTAATTTCATGTTTTGCATATTACACAAGGGTCTTTAAATTCTCTTCCTATAATTTTCAAAGTCTCTTGCTCAAAGATAATCTTGATATTTAAAGCACACCTAAAAACATATTTGCAGATGGTAAAGTTTGATACATAAATGTGAATTCTGTCAAGTTATAAATTTGAGAAATATGCTGCTAATAACATACAGTGAAAAGCCTTTTATGTTCGTGTCATAGAAAAGTAGGTGGCTTTTTCAAAAAGCAATTACCTTCTTTTTTTTTTTTTTTTTTTTCTTTTCTCCTACTTCAGAATCAGTAGTGTTCAAAAACAATTTGAAATGATTAGGAGTTAAATCTTGTGACTATAAAAATTCCACCCATAACTGGCACCACTGGGCTGATTTTTTTAAAGGTCTTTACATATAAAAAGGAAACTCTTTGCTTTTTATATTGTGACCTTGTTTCTGTAGAGCTTGTTCTTAAACAGCCCGTGGAATACTTTATTCGCCCAGTATTGCACATTATGTTCACTTAGAAAATCCAGACATGCAGGTTCCAGTGTTGCCTTCAACTCTAGACAGTGGTTGTCAGGCTGCAGCAACCACAGTCAGGGGACAGTAACATTGAGGGATCAAGATGACAGAGACTTTTGTTTTGAAGTATTACATACAAATCCGTGCTATGACCAATAGAACAGTATGTGTTTGTCCTGGGAGTGCCTGTCGCAAGGAGACAGATTGTCAGATTAAGCATGTTCAGCTCTGAACAGGAACAGTAAGATTTCAAGTAATCATGTTACCTGGAAGTGCAGTAAATCAAGAAGGGATGACCTTATAAATATGCATGCAATTCTGGCTGTTCTATTCACATTAATGACTCTGCCTATTATTTTTAAGTGTTAACTGGGGTGTATTAGAGTTTGAATATAGTACTAGAAGTGGTGCTCACCAGCTTGGAGACTTGGCAGCTTTCCAGTATTAGGAAGAAGCTATAATATATCATTTCTGCAGAAGTTGAATAGAGCTCATTGAAATGATGGGATTACAGCTTTTTATTAAAACACCATTGCTTACGTTTTCATTTAAAACATGAAGTTTCCTGAGTCTGAAGCATTTTTTGTTAAGTTTTTTCCATCTACTTGAATGTAGAATCTTAAGAAAATTGAAGCCACCTCCCTAAGCCTACCTGAGTCTAAGATTATTTAGGCTTTGGGGCTGAGGTTTTAATTGCCTTAGCACTTCCTATGTCATTTAACTTGAAAAAAATTGATTCTAACTAATATTAATACCTTTTGATTTTAGTATAGATATATTACTTTTAGAAAACATGGTCAAATTTTGATAATAAGGACAATCACAAATTTTGATATTAAGTACAGTCACTCAGGAAAAGTGTAATCAAATGCATAATGCCAGTTTGTAAGTGTATGGGTCTTTAAACTGTCAACACTGTCTTCCTGCCTCCTGGGCCTTTCGGTAGATGTGCCTTGAACATGTGCTCTATTAGAAGTCAGGGGCTTCCCAGGTGGCCCAGTGGTTAAGAATCTACTTGCTAGTTCAGGAAATGCAGGAGACCTGGGTTTGATCCCTGGGTTGGGAAGATCCCCTGAAGGAGGGAACGGCAACTTACTCCGGTATTCTTGCCTGGAAAATTCCATGGACAGAGGAGCCTGGCGGGCTATAGTCCATGGGGTTGTGAGAGTCAGACATGACGGAGCATACGTGCATGGGAATCAGTGTTTATTGGATGAATGGACGTGAATACACCCCAGGATTTGTGGTGGGGGATCCTACAGACCACCCAGGCACATCTTGATAACCTGAGTCCCATGGGCCGCCATGGAACCTGGTCATAGATGATCCTAGAAGCTGCTTCCCAGTAATGTCAGAACTGCTTATGGAGTTAGCATATTGAATTGTTGAGTATAGTGGGGCCAACCTAGACCACCTCAAGCAACCCGGAAGACATCCAGATCCTCAGGCAAATCTTAGTTCTGACTTTTAGAGCAACACTGGTTTTAAGTCCAGGAATTCTCACCATCTCATTAATTCAATTATGGCTGAAGATGGGGATTGCAAATTTAAATGCCCACAGTTCTAGGAAGGTGACATAAACAAGTAAGTGTGAGCAGGGTGTAAGTAGGGAGCACCTTTCTTTTTTGGTCAGATTCTATGCAGACCATGCAAAACCTGCCTCCAGGCTGCGTGGCTTTTGTGCTCAGTAGCTAGGTCGTGTTTGACTCTTTGCAATCCCGTGGACTTGTAGCCCACCAGGCTTCTCTGTCCTTGGGATTTTCCAGGCAAGAATATTGGAGCAAGTTGCCATTTCCTTCTCCAAGTTGCCATCTTCCTGACCCAGGGATTGAACCTGCATCTCCCAGGCAGATTCTTTACCGTTAAGCCACCTGGGAAGCCCCGAGTGATTTTTAGTCTCTGGCTTGAATGGACAATGAGTGGTTGGGTTGGGTTCACTATACAGCTTATGGTAATGAAAAAGTCACATACATTTGACTTTTTAAAAAGAATTGTAGGTATGCTTTTTGATTGGATCTTATAAGAAAAAGTTAACAGGGAAGATCAAAAAGATGCAAGAAAAGCCAACAGAGGCTTTGTGTTGTGAGGAGTTAAAAACACAAAATTGGCAAACAGACTGGTTCTTCTTCAGCTACTTTCTGTGTGACCTTGGTTGAGTCACTTAATCTTTGTATTTCTTACTTGAGAATAGGGGTAATAATACCTAGTATAATATTGGGCTTCTCATGTGGTGCTAGTGGTAAAGAATCCACTTGCCAATGCAGGAGATGTAAGAGACACGGGTTCCATCCCTGGGTCAGGAAGATCCCCTGTCAGAGGGCATGGCAACCCACTCCAGTATTCTTGCCTGGAGAATCCCACGGACAGAAGAGCCTGGTGGGCTACAGTCCATAGAGTCACAAAGAGTTGGACACGACTGAAGTGATTTAGCATGCATAATAATACCTAAATATTAGATTATTGGGTTGATTAAATGAGTAAACACAAGTAAAAAGCTTAAATAGTCATTAATCATAGTAAACATTCAATGAATGTCAGCTATTACTGATCCTGGTTGGATTTTATTTTACATTTACTACTACTAGTAATTTAGTACCAGTATTCCTCTATTGGGCTTCCCAGGTGATGCTAGTGGTAAAGGACCTGCCTGCCAGTGCAGGAGACATAAGAGATGAAGGTTCGATCCCCGGTTTGCGTAGATCCCTTGGAGGAGGGCATGGCAACTCACTCCAGTATTCTTGCCTGGAGAGTGCCGTGGACTGAAGAGACTGGTGAGCTACAGTCCACAGGATTGGAAGGGGTCAGACACGACTGAAGTGACTTAGCACGCATGCATCATTCCTCTGCTAGTATTTTAAGATGTCATTTTACCTTGCCTAGAAATAAAATGGATCAAATAGATAGTGTTGCCATACTGAAGCACAGACATTTTTGTGCAGTATTTTTATTTCTTCCCATCCTCCACTTCAAAAGAGCTGGCATCTGCCACTCTGGGTATCTTTCACAGCTTCCCTTAGGGGAGGAGTGGGTGATATTCAGCATTGACGTAAGCTCGTCATGTTTGACTCCCAAGGTCCAGAACCCTTGGATCCCATTCACTAGTGCCTTTTAGCCAGAAGTTTCCAAGGTTTCCACCTTGGGCTTGTCAGTAGGTCCCGCCCTGATGGTTTTCCATGAAGCAGGGCCCCTGAGCAGTGGCAGCTCTGATGTGACCGCGTGAGTGGTATCTGGTGTTGCTTCCACAGCCTCTGCAGTCCTTGTCCCTGGCTGACTCGAAACTCAAGACTGGGGTCACCATCATCATCAACGCCCTGGGTAGCAACACCTCCCTGACCAAAGTGGACATCAGTGGGAATGGCATGGGGGACATGGGGGCGAAGATGCTGGCCAAAGCGCTGCAGATCAACACCAAGCTCAGGTATGCAGGCCGGGCCCCCGGCCCCGAGGGGTGGATGCTGGTTCTCAGGAGGGCCTGGAGGGGAGTCTGACCCGCAGGCGTTGGGGACCTGGTGTCCGTGTGAGTTTCTAAGGAGGCCAGCTGGGGAGCAGAGACGACGGCTTCAAGTCTTCTGTCAAAATATAGAGGAGAGTGTTCCCAAATTTAGACACAGTCGTTCCTTCACACTGCTCTCTTCAAGATTTCCATTGTGAGGCGAATCCAACTGAGAACCATTGCAGTTTCCTGTTTCACAGAAGCATTGACAGCTGACAGATGTGTTGGGAAAGGAGGGGCTTGGGGACAGTGCCAAACATGCAGAGCTGGGAAGACCGGAGGAATTACACCAGGGGCTTCCCTTATTGGTTGTGAGCCCAGCGTCTTATCTTCCCTTCCCACTCCTGCCGACATAAAGACCTAAAACCCAAGGGGTCCAGGAAGTCCACTGGGTCAAAGGTAGGTTCATCCTGGAAGCCAGCTCATCTGTTCATTGGTTGTCATCTGTAGTACTTCCCAAGCCTGGCTTTTCTTAAGGATAAGCCATGCAGTAGCCACTTCTCTTAGGGACCAGTAATGTGGTAACCGTATTACCATCCATCATTTGGAGATTTGGTTGCTACCTAGCCCAGCAGTCTGGTGAAAGAAGAGTTAATAATTCACACTGTTCCTCAAGGGCTCTTTCTTGCTGTTTCCGTGGCTCTCTGGTATAAGTCAGAGCCTGTACCTTCTGTCTAAATTGAAGGCAAAAGCCCCAAACTGCAGCAGTTTCTTTGAAGGCCAGTGTGCATGTGAGGAAGGTCATTGAGGTTAGGAAGAGAAAGCAATTAAAGGCTGTGAGTCTGGGAGCGTTCAGACAAATAAAAAGCCATTTCATGTGTCAGGTGCATTGACAAAGCCGAAAATACTTCTGAAGTATTCACATTCTGAAAGGAAAGTAATACTTTTCTTCCAAAATAGATTTTGTGTTTAAAAAGTAAACAACCTCCTAAGAGTACCCGAGGTTCTGCCAGCAGAGTGAACTCGATTGCTGGGACTGCTGGTCACACCACATCAGGGCAGTGATGAAACATCAGAAAATACCAGATGGTCTTTCTAGCTGTTTAGAATAGGAAAAAACATCTCAGTATCTGAAATTCTTTATGTTGGACGTGAGACTGTGTAGCCTCTTATATAAATAGCTTCAGCCTCAGACTTCAGCACTAGGATGGTATTTGGAGAATATGTTGGGAGAATATCCGGGAAGTCAGGATTTAGGGTTTTCTGGCTGGTTGGGCATTAGGTGATATAATGGTAAGTTAATGTGTGTGCTGTTGCTTTTAAGTCGTTTTTTTTTTTTTTTTTTTTTGCCATCCTCCTTGAGCAGAGAATGGCTTTGGAGTCTAATATTGGGGGAAATGCTCATCGTTGCTTTGTTTGAAAGAACGCTGAATGTTATTCCTAGCTCACTGTGCTAAACTACCGAGACAGTGTTGCCTATGAGAGATGTATCTGCAGTGGGAGAATCATTTCCTCTATTCCTAAGTATCTGATTGTCTTTGTGATTTGGTTTCCAAACAGGACTGTTATATGGGACAAGAACAACATTACTGCACAAGGCTTTCAGGATATAGCTGTTGCCTTGGAAAAGTAAGTTTTACGTGGGACTTCTTTCTAGAAAAACAGAAAAGAACCAGTGGTGTTTGTGTTATCTATGGGGTAATACAAGGAACAATAGATTAGCTCAGACCCAGACTGTCTGATTCTCAGTTTACTGCTCACCAGCCATGACCCCTGGGAATACGTTGACTTTCTTCTGGTGTGAGTGTCTTCATCCATAAAATGAGGGCATAGATGCTCATTCTGCCAAAGTCACAAATATCATGGTGTAGGCCCACACAGTGCTTGCCTCGCTTCTTTCTCCTTATGGTTTTAAACTTATTTCCACAGGATCTTGCTTTCTTGCCCAGATGACAACTCTGAATCCAGTGGTGAAAAAAAGCTGGGCTCCAGAAAATAAAGTCAAAGTGAAAGTCACTCAGTTGTGTCTGACTCTTTGCAACCCCATGGAATATACAGTCCATGGAATTCTGCAGAATACTGGAGTGGGTAGCCTTCTCCAGGGGATCTTCCCAACCCAGGGATTGAACCTAGGTCTCCTGCATTGCAGGCAGATTCTTTACCAGCTGAGCCAGCAGGAAAATAAAAGTGAACTTGAAGAAGTGGCAAGGGCAAGGCTTGCTTGTCTCATTTCTCTTAAAGGCTTTTTTTATTACCTTTATAACTAAAGTCTGCAATTATTATTTATTGTCAAATTTACTGCCCCAGTAAATTGAATGTGGAAAGAAGAATACAACCGTGGCTGGGAAAAAAAAAATGCTAGGGAAAAAAAGCTCTTTCTGAGCTTTTCAGCCTTCATATTATATTCTAATAGCAGAAATGATCAAAGCAGATGTATAGCATTAAAAACGAGAGGTTGCAAAATGTAAGATGAAAATTGGGGGCCGGGGATATAGGAGTTGGTGCCCTGGGGTGGGGAAGAGGATAGGTTTTCCCAGGTTTCCCTCCATGCACGGCCCCTTCTGTGGAGCTCTCATGCCCAATATGATGACCTGGATAAAACCCTAGGCCTGGAATTAGGAGTTCTCCATTCAGTCCCCAGTTCTGTCACCAACAAGCCTATGATCTTGAACAAAGCATTTCACCTCACTGATTGATTTTTTTTTTTATAAAGTGAGAATTCAGAGTAAATTGTCTTTAAGTACCTTCCAATTCTAAATCCTGTGGTTCTCCTTTAGCCAGAAGGTAAAAGTTGCTGCCACCTCCGACAATCACTAAACAGGGATAAGGCAGCTTGTACCATCAGTCACCAAGGCTACCCTTCCTGGGAGCCTCCTGTGACTGCACAACCTCCTATAATTACACCTACTGCACCACAAAACCTTTGAAAGGAAACAGTTATTTACCAGTCATTGCATGTGGGTGCTAACAGCACGGCTGCCACACTAATGATGTTGCAGACCGCCAGCCAAGACAGGTCTCTGAGAAGCCGAGAGTAGGGCTCCCTGGATTACAGTCTCATATATTCTGTGGTTCAAGATGCCAATGGTGTGAAACCACATATGGTTTAAGTAAACCATGCTGGTCTGAAGCATGATGCAAAGTGGATGAGGGAAAAGAAAATCTTCAAGTGTGTCTTCCCCCACCCCCCCAAAAAAAGACATATTGTCCCTTAGTTTCAGTTGTCTGGCTCCTCTTAAGTCAAACAAAAGCAATTTTGCTCAAGCAAAGTTAAGGTAAAAATGAAAGTTACAGAAATAACAGCCTTGTCTTTGCTGGTTATTTTACTTTAAAGTCACCCTGTAAATTGGACTGGATGAAGAACAGTTTTTTTTTTCCCCATTAGGTAGCCATCCAGATGACTGCTATTATTAAGATGACTGTTTATTTTCTTTATTATTTCTTCATTATTCATACCTGTTTTAGGAGTTAGTTGTTAATTTATTCTTCCAGTAGAAGCCATCTAACTAACCATAAGAATCACACCTCAAGTGCTGCTGAAATAAGCCAGCTGAGTGAAGCCTATGCCTCAGCTGCTAACATGTGGCCTATAAGGTCAAAATTCTGAGTGTCTTGTGGTAGAAACATATGCATTTGGGGTGGGAAAGAGAAGGCACCCCCAGGGCTTGAGTTTGTGGTAGGGGAGCAGGTGTGGACATTCATCCAGACCCACAGTACTTTGTAACAAGGTCAGGGGCAGAGGCCAGAGTGCAGCTTCAAGTGTTCTCATGCAAAAATGACCCACCCTTGCATTCCTGTGTCAACCGGTCAGCAGCCCTGAGGTCATAAATAGACCCAGAGTCCCACAGTTGCTTTGCCTGGGGTTCTCGGGCTGATGTGGGGTGCAGACTGCCAGGCCCTCAGAGGTCAGGGTGTTGAGCCAGGCAGGAAGGTTTCCTAAAGACAGTCACTGGTCTTGGACTTGCTTATTTAAAGGAGCCCAGAGCCTGAGCAGACTGTTATTGTGAATGCTCATGTCCTTGGCTTGGCAAGCAAATATTTTGGCTCTATTTTGGGGTTTTTCTTTACTGTTCGGGGCCTGTCATCCATCATCAGGGGTGATCAAGGTACCTTCAGATCCGTTGGTGATTGAAATCCAAGTGAGTGAGTTGATCCTGACATTTCCCCCTAGCCTTTCTCTCAGTCCGTCTTCTGCAGTTTAAGTTTGAAAGTCCTGTCCTTGCTATAATTGAAAACCAAAAGCAAAACAACAAAACCAGTTTCCTTCAAATTCTGTCAGTTTTGCAGACAGCGTGACAAGGGCACCCGTGGTGTTGCACACGTGGATAGGAAAGAGGCTGACCCTATAATCATGGGGCCTAAGACGTTCCAGTAGTTTAGAATTTTCTAAGACACTTTGGCAATTCTCTTTTCAGATTTTTCAAAAAAGACTGAGAAATTAAGGTAATAGGAAGTTATTTTTAATAAACATACTATTTTCTCCTTTTTTTTAGGAACTACACGTTGAGATTTATGCCAATTCCTATGTACGATGCTTCTCAGGCCTTAAAAACAAACCCTGAAAAGACAGAAGAGGCTCTCCAGAAGGTACTGAAGGATCAATAGCTTAATTATAATAAATTCACATTTGAATGGAATTATGTGAATGATAATTCTGAACATATGAACAGTGCTTTGTATTTTACAAAGCTATTTTCATATTAGTTTGTACTCTTGTGACCTTGACTGGCATAATGCATGACTGGGAGAGGAATAAGATAAGAAAGATTAAAACTTGTGAACGTTAGATGGAGTGAAATAACATTCTCATAACATCAGCATGTCAGAGCTCAGGCATGGATAACTTCCTGTTTATCCTTTGGAGAATGGGTAGAAATCCATGTCAGCTAACACATCCTTCATCCTCAACAGCCTGAACCTTCCCTTCCTTCTTCATCTAGAAACAGGGTATTGTTGAGATCTCTCTTTGCCATCTTTTTCTATAAATGTGTCTGAATCCACACCCTTTCCCACTTCCTTTCTGGCAACCCCAGAGGAAGGTGGGCGCTTTCCCTTCGAAGCCCAACCATCCATGATGCCTTTGACCCCAGCATCTCTGCCCTTTGCTGGTAACTTGCCCTGTCAGTCATTCTTTCACTCTTTCATATCTTCATCCTTCTCTTTCTATGGTTATGGCTACCTTTGTATCTACTTTTAGATGTGCTCAAATACTTCCTATCTGACTCCACATTTGTTATGCTGTTATTTGGGAAATCTCCTAAATCTTTCTTCCCTCTTTGTGCTTTCGTCTGGTGGTACCACCCTCTGTCCAGTCTCCTACGTTTGACTTCTTTTCCCCTGTGTCGTCTGCAGCCAGTCCATCACCAAGTTTACTAACTGTGTAGCATAAATCTCTTCATTTACTCTCCCTCCCTCTATTCCTGTAACAGATGGTTTTGTTCCAGCCTCATCTTCTCTCACCAGGATGGTTACATCCTTTTGTCAGTTTTCCATGCCACAGTCAAAAATAGCCGTCTTTGTTCTTGGTGATTTTGATCAGACTAAAACCTTCAATCCAGTCCTCCCCAGAGGCTTTTAGGATAAAGCCTAATCTCCTTAGTTTGGCAAGAATTTCTGCCCAGGATCTGTCTCCTATTCACTGTCAATTTCATCTCTTAACCACCCCTTGGTCTTTGTTTTTCTCTACTTCAGGGAAGTTGATAGAAATGCAAATTCTTGGGCCTCAGAAACTAGGGCAGGACTCAGCCATCTGTGTTTTTCTGAGCTTTCCTGATGCTGTAACATTTGAGAATCACTGCTTGAGTCTAGATGGTACTCGTGCTTACCTCACTACTGTACACGTCTGTTGAGACTGAAATCCAGGGTCAACCCATCCAAGAAGACTTCTCAGAGTCCCTTTCCCCCACTAGGTAGGTGGTTCTTCACTGGCCTTGTGACAGTGTTTTAAGTTACCTACCTCCATTTTTTTTTTCTCCCAGCGACTGAGCTCTTTGAAGGCAGAGCCTGCGTTTCACATCTTGTTTTATTCTCAGAAGCTAGTGCAGTACCTGGTATGCATGCTTAGGTGTTCTTCAGACGTTCAGTGAATTAAGGGAGTAAGGTTGGGAGTGGAGGAAGAGGAAAGTGTGGGGTTGCAGAAGAAACCATCTAAGATTTGTGTTCAAAAGATCCAAGTCACACTCTTCCCAGCTTTGTAAGTTCTGTAAGTACTTAGTGTTTTTGAACTTTGGTTTCTTCATCTATAAAAAAAATAAAGCTACACAATAACAGTATTTGCCTGACACTTAGGATATAGTTCATCCTGGGTGCCTGACACTATATTAAATGATTTACATAAATTAATATCTGTCAGTTTTAAAGTAAATCCATGAGTTTGGTTCTATTATATCCTCATTTTATGGATAAGAAAACTGAAAGTGTGTCTAATTTGCCTAAGGTCTCCATAAGGATCAAATGAGGTGGTGTACATGAAAAGCAATTTGTCGACCATAGAGCAAAGTACAAATGTTAGATATCTTTATGCTTTCCTAAAGGATATTATTCAGCTTATAACAGAAGACATATTCTATAGAGATGAGGTTTCTGATTTCACATTAGACATGCAGAGTTTGCAAGTCATCTTTCCCATTCTCACAACAAGAAAAAAGCTTAACAAACAGAAAATGAGTGACTTTTCTTAGATCTGCCAGAGAATTGAGGTGACACTGCAAACTGTCACCCCGGAAATGGTAATACAGAAAATCAAAGCTGGGATCAGCTTACCAGGAGCAGAAGCTAGTGGAGCCAGTAACTCAGAGGAATGCTTAAACAGCAATTGATGAATTATTGCAGGCTTAGTGTGGACTAATTTGAGAGCTAAAAACTCTTAGAGGCTCAGTCTTAGGTAGGCTCTGACCCTTGCCTGGGTTTTAGTTATAAGAACCCCAACATGTTGTCACAATGAAGATTGGAGAATAATTCGCTCCTGTTTCTGGCAGGGGGACGGGGAAAGGGAACCATTTTGAAATACACTCAGAACATGCTATCCTCTGTAACAAAAGCCAACCCTCAAGAGAAACTATCCTATGAGAGCCTTACCTGACCTAGTGGAAGGCAGACCACTGTATCCCCTTCCAGCCTTTTGTTTCACATAAGGAAGGGGGAAAAAAAAGAGGGCAAAAAATGCGTCTAAAGGTAACAATCCAGGGACTGAGACCTAGTTTTTTTTTTTTTTTTTAAGGCCTAAATTTAATCTTAAGATTATAGAATGTTTCCCCTCCCTATTACATTACATCACACATCAACTATATTAACAGTGAATTACAACTGAGCAAAGCTGTAAGACACTATTTAAGAAGGCATTTCTAGGGAAACCCCAAAATAGCAGGAGAGACGTAAACAGGTTGATAGAAGAACTTAAAGCCCCTGACATACACAGTTATAGCAGACATTCAACACAATCCAGTTTCTAACTGGATGAACATAAAAACTTCACATTAAAAGACTGATGACCTCAGTGCCTATTACTAGATACATCGTATCTGGCTTTCAACAAAGAAGTACAAGGCATGCTAAAAGACAGGAAAAAACTCAGTGTGAGGAGCCAAAGCAAATATCAGAACCAGACTCAGATATGACACAGAGTTTGAAATTATCAGGCAGGTCATTAAAACAATTATAATCAAATATGTTAAGGGCTTTAATGGAAAAAGTAAAAAAAAACATGCAAGAACAGATAGGTACTAAAAGCAGAGAGAAACTAAGAAAAAAATTAAGGAAGTGCTAGAAGACAGAAATGCTGTAACAAACAAAAAAGTGCCTTTAATTAGCTCATCAGTGGGCTGGAGACAGTGGAGGAAAGAATTATTGAATTTGAGGATATGTCAGTAGAAACTTCCCTGAGAAAATTTTGCCAAACATATTTTTTTCTAAAATATTCCCTCCAGATTGAAATGCAAAGAAGAAAAATAGAATAGGAGGAAAAAAGAACAGAATATCCTAGAACTGTGGGAAAAATTACAAAACATTGAATAGCCTTGTAATGGGAATATCAGAAGGAGAAGAAAGAGAAAGAACCAGAAGAAATAATAACTGAGAATTTTCTGAAATGACAGAAACCAAACCACAGATCCAGGGAACTCGGAGAACACCAAGCAAGATAAATACTGCTTCTCCCCCAAATCAACATGTAAATAAGCACATCATATTCAAACTGCCGAAAATCAAATCAAGGAGAAAATGTTGAAGGAGGACAGGGGAAAATGCTTCTTGCATATTGAGAAATAAGGACAAGAATTATATCAGACTTTGAGTCAGAAATCATGCAAACAAGAAGAAAATAGAGTGAAATATTAAAGTATTTAGGGAAAAAAACCCAGCAGACTAGAATTCTGCATGTAGCAAAATATTCCTTCAAAAATAAGAAATAAAGACTTTCTATGTGGTGTTACAAGGGATGAAAGGAGAAATTGGCAATACTGTCATTAATGTATCTGTACCACTTGTGGAATGGACAGCCTCGGGGTTAATCTGAGTATAACTTAGAATTGGCCCACCTTATCTACATCTATGGACTCAACCAGCCATGGACCGTGTAGTGCCGTAGTATTTACTATTGAAAGATATCTGCTTACAAGCATACCTGTGCAGTTCAAACCTGTGTTGTTCAAGTGGCAATTCTAGTGTTATTTGAAAGAAGAGTTGAATTAATTGTAAATGTATTTTGCAGACACTAGGGCAACCACTAAAATATTTATAAATCTCTAAGAAAGGAGAAAAAAGTGAATCATATATAATGCTTAAAATCAGAGAAGGCAGAAAAGGAGAGGATGAAAAAAGAAAGAACTGAGTATTCAAATATGTTAATTATAAAATTTGTGTTTTTTAAATGAAAATTGTTGACTTTAGAGCTCATCTTTATTGTTTTCTTTTCCTACAGTATTTACTATTCTTTTATATATTCCATTTTTCATTGTCACAGAACCCTGTCCTCTTGCCCTTTAATTTTAATCTACTGAAGAGCAATATTGTGATTCTGTATTCAGTCTTTATTATTTTAAAATATAAGACTCCTTTATTAAAACACATTGTTTTCTGCCTATGTGCCGCTGTTTTCAGCAGTGAGACTGAGGATGTCTAACGGAGTCTAGACTGTCTCCCAGGTCACTGCTGCCCAGGGGTATTAGTGATGTGATAATGACACTCTTGGCTCTTCCCCTTGCCATTTGACCTGAGTCAAGCCCCTGTCCTGTCCTGGTTCTCTGTCTTGGCCCCTAAAAGTGCATAGAAGGAAACTTTACCCTGTTAATTCAAGATGCAAATACTTTTCAGTGGTGATGTGTACATGACTGTTTTTAAAGACACTGAGCATTGTCTTTCTTCTCTCCCTGTACTAGCTTTTAGAAATAAGCTTAGAATATTAATTTTTTTTCTAAAATATCCCCTCCAGGCCCAGTCTGTGAAGCACGGTTGGTGCACCGGGGCAGTCCTGGAAATGTGTGGGCCTGCCTCGGGTGCACTGCCTGTGTGAGCGGCGCCTCCTGCGTAAACAAGCTGCTCTCAGAACTGGCCCATGGCCAGGGCTCAATGAGGCCAAATGTCGAACAAATAACCAAGCAGAAGTACCCCAAACTGGGGGGCAATGTGTGTCTGCCAATTTCAGGCAAGAACCTTTTTTTAGCAAAGACATTCTACCTTGATGGTAATGTCACCTTGGAAAGAGATGACTTCTTGGGAAGCAGCAAGAGAAAATTAACGTAATATAATGTCATGGTATTAACGTGTCACTCTAATGATGCTCCAGTTCAGGGATCTTTTTGTTTTTTTTAATTTCTTCATTTATGTTTAGTAAAATGGTACATTTTGCTCTGCTTTGTAGTTTCCAGGGATGATAGTAATTATAGTCTGTTTTAATTGTTCCTAATTGGTATTAAATAGTAGTTATTTTAGCATATGCAAAATTAAAATGAAAATGGAATAATGCTGAAAGCCTCATAGTTATTAGAAGTTCTTAGGGAACTATAGTGACAAATTAGAAGCCAAATGCTTAAGTTGCATTAATAAGACAAATAAAAGCAACAACTTAAAAAAATAGATGGCATACTTAGTCATCTCAGATCATTCTTTAAAAAAACACCTTAATAGGTATTCATCATCCCCAATAGTTTATCCTACATTTTTTGCCCAATGTGTATATTGTTCTTCTTAAATACTTTATTCCAATCTAGTTATCATTTATATTTTTGAGTTTTTCATAAAACATTGTCTATGTATAAAAATATAGATTGTCAAGTAACTTTAAGACTTTTCATTTTCTGTAGGAATCCATTTTCTAATTTTTGATAATTTTGCTAAAATCATTCCTATTTTTAAAAATATGTGTAAACCTGGTAGATTAAGGCAATTAGTATATAGCTTTGAGATGGACCAACCTGTATCCTTCCAATTTTGTACCTATTTTTTCCTTTAAAGAATTTTCTGAATGCTGGTGGATTCTACCCCTGGAATAAGGCCAAGTGGTTCAGAAAGGACCACCCATACTCTCTAGGGGTACTTATTTAGCTTTTGAACTGTTTATTGGTTAAAAATTTGTGAGCGAAAAAGATTACGGTCATGTGCAGGAAAGTGATGAAAAGGCAGTAAATGGGGTGTCTAACCCTGCAGGCCGTTAAACATTTGCTCGTTTTTGTCAACTACTGAGTTACATAAAAATCACCCCTGTTACCTGCAAGTGAAATTTCTAACTAAGAACACCTGTAATGCATCTGATATTCCAGTCCCCCATCTCATACATTCTGTGGGGTCAGGGCCCTGGCAGGATGTGTAAATCAGTTGCTTGGGTCTTCACTTCAGCAGCTGGCTGTTTCACTGATGACTTTACTCTCTGCTGAGTTGACACGTGTTCTTGAGAGACACCTGTGCTTAATTTCCAGATAGAAAACTATCTGCTCCGGAATCACGAGACTAGAAAATACCTTCAAGAGCAGGCCTATCGCCTCCAGCAGGGCATTGTCACCAGCACCACACAGCAGGTAAGAGGGGGCCAGTCTTCCCCCAGCGCCAGTCCTTCCTCCTGCTTATGCTGAGCTGACCCTTCTAAGAGCCAGAGACCAAGGATTTCTATCGTTTGAGTCATTTCCCACGGGACAGTAAGAACCCATTTCTGAAAATGACAACAAATGTAAGTAGAGTTTGGGGGAAGATGCAGAGGGAGGAAAATGTAGGTTAATTCTTACACTAAATATATAGTTTTCATTGTTGACGATTTTGTGCTTTTTAAGACTGTCAGTAAGGTGATGTTCAGTTGCTAAGTTATGGACATGATGACTCTGTGACCCCATGGACTGCAGCATGCCAGGCTCCTCTGTCCTCCACTGTCTTCCAGAGTTTGCTCAAATTCATGTCCACTGAGTCGGTGATGCTATCTAACCATCTCATCCTCTGCCGCCACCTTCTTCTTTTGCCTTTAATCTTTCCCAGCATCAAAGTATTTTCCAATGAGTCAACTTTTCGCATCAGGTGGCCAAAGTATTGAAGCTTAACTTCAGCTATAGTCCTTCCAATGAATATTCAGGGTTCATTTCCTTTAGGATTGACTGGTTTGATCTCCTTGCAGTAAGATGTGAATTAGATTTATATATAACTATTAGGAACCCTAGATTACAGATGATAAAATCTGAGGGTAATCAGATTTAATACTTTGGAGACCTTCTGTTCTGTTTCTTCTACTCCATTTCACTTCTCTGAGTAGGAAAGAAATTCCCAAATTCTTCTGAATAATTTAGAATTTGTTGAATATTAATGACACTTAAGTGCTGAAGAGAAACTAAAATGTTCTTTTCTTTTACTTCATTCCTTTTCTCTCGACTCAACTTTTAAAAAGCATGAAATATTTTCCTCCAAAAACATAGCCAAACCCAAGGATCATAAAATATTAGAGGAAAATCTATATGATGTCAAAGAAAGAAGATACACCAAAGAACTGAGCTCAGATGGTTCAAAGTAGAGCAGAGAACTTAATTTAATAACTTCAGTGGGACTTTAGAAAATATTATATCCATAAATAGGAATTAGTATGAAAAGGAGTAATTGGAGGACAGGAAACAATGCTTAGCAATTGAAAATACGGAAACTGTAATATAGAATTAAGTTAACTGATAGGGCACAAATTAAGCTAATTCTTTGGTAGAAAGCAGGGAAAATCTTTATAACATGTAATAAGACAGATGAAAAATATGAGAGAAAAGTAAGTCAAAATAGTGAATAGATTAAAAATGACCAATAGCCTTCTAATCGGAACTCCAGAGGTTAAAAAGAAACATCATAGAAAATGTTAAAAGAGTAAAAATAATAGAAAAGCATTTCATATGAATGTTGGAGTTGATATAACCTATTGAAATTGATCTAGAGGGATGAGCAAAGGACCATACTTGGTCAGAACACTTAGAATAAAGAAAAAAACAAAAAACACCATCTTAAAGAGTTCCAGAGAGAATACACAGGTCATCTTACAAGGGAACTATCCTAGAAACAAATGAGGTTCAGCCATTTTATCAGAGAGAGGGCAGAGTAAAATTATATTTGGACAGGGAATCAGAAGTTTTACCCCCAATATTCCATATGAAAAATTGATTTTTTAAGGAAATTCTCCAGCAAATTGGAAGAAAGTATCAGTTCAGTTCAATCGCTTAGTCATGCACACCTCTTTGCAACCCCATGGACTGCAGCACACCAGGTCTCCCTGTCCATCACCAACTCCCAGAGCTTATTCAGACTCAACGTCCATCAAGTTGATGATGCGATTCAACCATCTCACCCTCTGTCGTCCCCTTCTTCTCCTGCCTTCAATCTTTCCCAACATCAGGGTCTTTCCCAATGAGTCAGTTCTTCGCTTCAGGTGGCCAAAGTATTGGAATTTCGGCATCAGTCCTTCCAATGAATATTCAGGACTGATCTCCTTTAGGATGGACTGGTTGGATCTCCTGGCAGTCCAGGCGACTCTCAAGAGTCTTCTCCAATACCATAATTCAAAACCATCAGTTCTTCGGTGCTCAGCTTTCTTTATAGTCCAACTCTCACATCCATACATGACTACTGGGAAAACCATAGCTTTGACTAGATGGACCTTTGTTGGCAAAGTAATGTCTCTGCTTTTTGTTGTTGTTGTTGTTTTGTTTTTTTATTTTTATTTTATTTTTTTTTTGTCTCTGCTTTTTAATATGCTCTTTAGGTTGGTCATAGCTTTTCTTCCAAGGAGCAAGTGTCTTTTTAATTTCATGGCTGCAGTCACCATCTACAGTGATTTTGGAGCCCAAGAAAAGAAAGTCTATCACTATTTCCATTGCTTCCCCATCTATTTACCATGAAGTGATGGGACCAGATGCCATGATAATTGTTTTTTGAATGCTGAGTTTTAAGTCAGCTGTTTCACTCTCCTCTATCACTTTCATCAAGAGGCTCATGGCTTTCTGCCATAAGGGTGGTCATATGCATATCTGAGGTTATTTATATTTCTCCCGGCAATCTTGATTCCAGTTTGTGCTTCATTGAGCCCAGCATTTCGCATGATATACTCTCCATATAAGTTAAATAAGCAAGGTGATAATATACAGTTTTGACATTTGAAACCATACAGCCCAGTTTGAAACCAGTCCATTGTTCCATAGCCGGTTCTAACTGTTGCTTTTTGACCTGCATACAGATTTGTCAGGAGGCAGGTAAGGTGGTCTGGTATTCCCATCTCTTGAAGAATTTTCCACAGTTTGTTGTGATCTACGTAGTCAAAGGCTTTGACATAATTGATAAGGCAGAAGTAGATGTTTTTCTGGAATTCTCTTGCTTTTTCTATGATCCAATGTATGTTGGCAATTTGATCTCTGGTTCCTCTGACTTTTCTAAATCCAACTTGAACATCTGGAAGTTCACCGTTCATATACCATTGAAGCCTGGCTTGGAGAATTTTGAGCATTACTTTGCAAGTGTGTGAGATGAGTGCAATTGTGTAGTAGTTTGAACATTCTTTGGCATTGTCCTTCTTTGGGATTGGAATGAAAACTGACCTTTTCCAGTCCTGTGGTCACTGCTGAGTTTTCCAAATTTGCTGGCATATTGAATGCAGCACTTTCACAGCATCATCTTTTAGGATTGAAATAGCTCAACTGGAATTCCATCACAACCACTAGCTTTATTTATATTGATGCTTCCTTAGGCCCACTTGTCTTTGCATTCCAGGATGTCTGGCTCTAGTTAAGTGATCACACCATCATGGTTATCTGGGTCATTAAGATCTTTTAATGAAAGAAAGTATACAATATGAGATATAAATAAGAAACTGCCAGAAATGAAATCATCAAAGTTATAAAAGCTGAAAGAAAGCTTTAAAAAATTGCCACTTTGGGGCAATCTGCTTTGAGCTGCAGAATTAAAAAATATCTGTTACATTTATTCCTCTATGAATTCCATAATCATAATTCTGTACTGTGCATTTTAGTGGATTTAAAATTTTAATATCAACTTAGACAAGAAGGGAACACCTAATTATTATTATACTAAAAATATGTAAATGCTGGAAATCTTAATGTAAAAATAATGAAACTAAAGTTAGGTGTTGAAGAGGGAGAAAGATGAGTCTAGTATAAGTATACTAAAGTTTTACTTTTTGTTTTACTTCTTATTTATAAGTATACTAAAGTTTTACTTTTAGGATAGTCCTCTCAAAAGTCAGAAATACAGATGTAAATCTGCTGTTCCAAAATGGAAGTCACCAAAATAATTTAAAAACAGAGGGTTTTAAAAATTGTTTATTTCAAAAATGTTCATTTCAGTAGATTGAGAGGAACCAACTGGTAGGAAAAGTTTTATTACTTGAAAGTACTTTTTATGGTTTATTCTATTTTCTTACCTGTACAAATATCATTTTAATTTTTGCAGTGTCTTTGGTTTTGGCATCAGGGTAATGGCTAGTCTCAGAGAATGACTTCAGAAGTGTTTCTCCTCAACTCTTGGGAATACTTTAAGAAGGATAAGTGTTCTGTCTTCTCTCAGTGTTTAGTAGAATTCACATGTGAAGCCATCTGCTCCTGGACTTTTGTTTGTTGGGAGGTTTTGTTTTTTTTTAATTGCTCATTTAATTTCGTTACTGGTAATTGGTCTGTTCGTATTTTTCATTTCTTACTGATTCAGTCTTGGGAGAGTGTATGTTTCTAAAAATTTAGTTCTTCTAGACTGTCCACTTTATTTGTGTATATTTGTTTGTTGTTGTTTAGTTAAGTCATGTGCGACTCTTTACAACGCCCCCATGGGTTATAGTCCACCAGGCTCCTCTGTTCATGGAATTTCCCAGACAAGAATACTGAAGTGGGTTGCTATTTCCTTCTCCAGGGAATCTTCCTGACCCAGAGTTCAAACCTGTGTTTCCTGCATTGGCAGCTGGATTCTTTACCATAGAATCACTTGGGAAGCCTGTATTTGTTTGTTGTAATCTCTCAGTGTCAGACTTTATTTTTTTGGGCTCCAAAATCACTGCAGATGGTGACTGCAGCCATGAAATTAAAAGACGCTTACTCCTTGGAAGGAAAGTTATGACCAACCTAGATAGCATATTAAAAAGCAGAGACATTACTTTGCCAACAAAGGTCCGTCTGGTCAAGGCTTTGGTTTTTCCAGTGGTCATGTATGGATGTGAGAGTGGGACTGTGAGGAAAGCTGAGCGCCGAAAAATTGATGCTTTTGAACTGTGTTGTTGGAGAACACTCTTGGGCCGCAAGGAGATCCAACCAGTCCATCCTAAAGGAGATCAGTCCTGGGTGTTCATTGGAAGGACTGATGCTGAAGCTGAAACTCCAGTACTTTGGCCACCTGATGCGAAGAGTTGACTCTTTGGAAAAGACCCTGTTGCTGGGAGGGATTGGGGGCAGGAGGAGGAGGGGACGACAGAGGATGAGATGACTGGATGGCATCACTGACTCGATGGGCATGAGTTTGAGTAAACTCCGGGAGTTTGTGATGGACAGGGAGGCCTGGCGTGCTGCGGTTCATGGGGTCGCAAAGAGTCAGACATGACTGAGCAACTGAACTGAACCTCTCATGACCCTTTGTATTTCTGTGATATTACTTGTAACTTCTCTTTATTTCTGATTTATTTATTTGAGCCCTCTTTCTTTTTTTCTTGATTAGTTTGGCTAAAGATTTATCAGTTTTGTTGATATTTTCAAGAAAGACAACAAAGATATCTTTTCAACAAAGTTATTTTTAAAGAACTGCTCTTAGTTTCATTAATCTTTTCTACTTTTTTTTTTTTTTTTTGGTCTCTATTCCATTTATTTATGTTCTGACCTTTAGGATTTCTTAATATATCGTGTTGGCCAATACTAACTTTGGTTTTGTTATTTCTCCTTTTTCTACTTTTTTTTTGTGTAAAGTTAGGTAATTGAATTGACATTGTTCTTGTTTCCCAGGTTAGGCTTGTATGGCTATAAACTTCTTTTTAGAACTGTTTTTGCTGTGTCCACAGATTTTGGGTCATTGTGTTCCCATTTTCATTTGTTTGCGGTTGTTTTTCTTTTTAATTTCCTCTTTGACTTCTTCAGTCTTCCATTTGTTGTTTAGTTGCATGTTGTTTAGCCTCCACATGTTTGTGGGTTTTTTTTTTTTCTCCTTGTGGTTGATTTCTAGTCTCCTTACTGTTGTGGTCAGAGAAGATAAGCTTGATTTTATTTCAGCCTTCTTAAATATATTGAGAATTCTTTTGTGGCCCAGCCTGTGATCTATCCTGGAGAATGTTCCATGTACTTTTGAAAAGAATATGTATTCTGCTGCTTTGGATAAAGAACCATTTCAATTTTTTGTTATTCCTTTTTCTTGAAAGAGAATGAAAGAAAGGTGTCCATAATAAATTTGTCATGTATGATCTTTCAAGTAGGTAAAATTATATGGATGACTTTGTATACATAGAGATTCATGAGTGTTCACCAAAATATAAATAATGGTTATCTCAGGTGCTGTGATTAGGTTGAGTTCTATTGTCTTCACAGTTTTGTTTGAATGCTTTATAGTAAGCATGTATTATTTATATAAGGAAAGTACAGCAATACTGTCAAGAAAAACATTAATTATGAATATTAGTGAAGTAACAGGGAGTTTGGGGGAGGAAAATATTATTTTTGACCTTACCAATGCCTTAAACATCTAAATTTGTTCCTATAAGGGACTAATATTAGCTTTTAGTACTTTATGGTTTACTATTATTTCCTGGTTTTAGTGTTTAACATTAAAAGCAGTGAGAGAGCTAAAATCTTACACTTTGCCTTTGGTTCCTTTATGAGCTACCATAACACAGGCGTTCCTGAATTCAATATCTTTTTAACTTTTTCCCTCATTCACAGGGGTTTTGTTGCTCATCCAAAAAAATTACTGCTGCAACCTTTAATGCTAATTTTTAAAAGTAAGTTTCATCTTCTCAGTCGAGAGGAAATTATACACAGGAGGCATATACAGATGTTTAATTCTGTAGGGGTGACATCGCTCTGAATTATTCAAGTCATTATGTAGTAGGTATATTGCCACCTTTTCACTTTGGGGATTTCTTAGGACATGATGATTAGCAGTTTTCAGACTTTAATTGTTTCAGTCACCTTAGGAGAGATTTATCTCCTCCTTATTGAAACATCTTATTGAAGTTTCCAGAAATAGGAACACAGAAAGAATAGGCCCTCTGTGACTACTCCTGCTAACCGCATAGGCAGTCATCATTCCCAGGTGACACTGAAGGGATTAAAATGTGTTTTAATGAAACATTGAAGTCTCATAACAGTTCATATATTTGTTTTTGTCTCTAGTCTTTGTTTAGGAAAGACCTTCACAAGACTCAACACTGCACCTATGCTTTTGATCTCTTATTTTCATCTTATAAATGCTCTTAATCAAGAGTCAGCAAACTTCCATAAAACATCCAAATAGTAATTAGCCTTTACAGTCCATATGGACTCTTTTGCAATTGCTCAGCTCTGCTGTGATAGGGTGAAAGCAGCCATAGACAATATCTGCATACGTGAGTGTGGCTTAGCCAATAAAACTTTATTTATAAAAACAGGCTCAGAATTGCCTATAGTTTGCCAACATCTGCTATGTCTTCTCATTCTTTTTTTTTAAGACAATTTTATTGCCTAGAGCTATTTACTCAACACATTCTCTTCCCTTCCTTTCATGTGCAGGTTTTTATACTAGCTTTCATGCCTTCTTGCTGCCCATCCACTTTACAACCTTTTGGAATGTGCCGTCTGTCCCTATCTGTCTGCTGAGATGAGACTCAATGGACCTGGTCACCAAGTCCGAGGCCTTTCTCCCTCTTATCTTTTGGTGAAAGGAAGCTGTATGTGTAGTGGTCTGACTTGGGGTCTCAAGTCAGATGACCTGGTTTTAAGTACAGATTCTGCTATTCCTTCTTGGTTGGAACTGGTGTTAGTCACTAACTAACCTCTTTAAGGCTTGGTTTCATCTGTAAAAATGGGAAAGGTGACCCAGAAGGTGCTCAGATGATTAAATGGGATAATGTGTGCAAAGTACTTGGCTCCTAACCAGTAGACATTGTTTGTTGCTGCATTTTTATTATCACAATTGTCATCATTATTATAGACCATCTTATCTTTCTTGAGATACACTTTTTGGTTCATCCTGTAGTATGCTGTTCTGAATATCATTTTGTTCTCTGTCCTCCTTCCTACACAACTCTTTCTCCTTTCATCTTCCAAATGCAGTCCTTTTTCAAAGTTTTGTACTTAGTGCTAGCTAATCTACTTCTACCATTTTAACTCTTGTGTGGATATCTCCTAATCTATCTCCTCAGTCCCTGTTTTCTGTAAACAGAAATTCCTGTTTTTCAGCTGTTTGTTCAGCATCCCCATCCAGATGGCCCTCTATAGCAAGGTGAAAGACCAAGCTCATCCTTTGGAACAACTGATTTCACCATTTCTCTCAGAGACATCACCATTCACTGAGAATAGAACTCCTGGAGTCATCTTGGATGCCTCATTTGCTTTCTTCATTCAGAGTCACTATTCATTGCCCATTTATCTTCAAAGTGTCTTTTACAGCTTTTCTTTTCTTTCTATTTCTACTGCCTGACCTTTTGCTAAGGCTTTTGATTAACTCCTTCCTGTGTCTTTTACAAGCACTGTAAGAACTAGTTAATCCATCTTCCATGTCTCATTGTGCTTTTTTTTTTTTGTTTGCTGTTGTGGTTTTTTTTTGGTATCTTTGTGCTCTTTACAGCCCCTTTTCTTTGTCAGGGAAGCTGAGACATTGTGAGTATTAAGGGATTTTGAGGTACTCACAGTGGGAGGAGCTGGGGGAATAGATGCTCTGTGGTTTGCATGCCGTGGTTGAACTCTGTAGCCTGAGCCTGAGTCTTACACTATCTTGTCTTAGCTTAACATTCCAATCTGATCTCCCACAAGAAAATGCCTCTGTTTCTAATCTGGAAACAGGAATCCCAAGTGTCCGAATGTGCCATTGCTTACGTTCATTCTTTTACTTAAAATGCCCTTTTCTTTTCTCAGTTTGTAGAACTGTTTCAGGACCCAGTCTAAAAGCTACCTTCAGCCCCAATTAGTTGTAATCTCTCCCTTGACTGAAATCCTTTAGTAATTCTCATCACCCATTTATTTATTGAATAAACACTTATAAGGGTTTGTGATGTGGCAGGCACTATTCCAGGAGATGAGGCTTTGATAGTGAACAAAATGTGTCTGTGTGGATATTACATATGCAAACTTTATATCTTGTTATGGTTAATTGTGAATATTTCTTTCCACCTCCAGGTTTTATGTTGTTTGGTGGCAAAGGGTTTATCTTATTTAGGACTGTATCTCATTCAGTGCTAGGTGTTGAGTTTATTTCTCCTCAATCAAATAAAGAAATAGACATGGAGGAAGATAAAATTTTCCACTGAGTAAGCTATTTGCTTCCCAGATGGTAAAGAGTCTGCCTGCACTGCAGGAGACCCGGGTTTGATCCCTGGGTCAGAAAGATCCCTGGAGAAGGAAGTGACAACCCACTCCAGTATTCTTGTCTGGAAAACCACATGGACGGAGGAGCCTGGCAGGCAAAGCCCCATGGGGTCACAAAGAGTCAGACACAACTGAGAGACTAATACCCACACAGTAAGCTGTTTGCTGGAACTGAGGACAGTTGTGACAAATTACAAGCAACCAAAGATGGCATTTTATGGCTAATGGTTCTAAGTTCTGCACTTGGGCTCTATAGCTCACTGTTTTTGGAAAAGCCTACGTGGTCACCATCAAGTAAGAGACACTCTATGATTTAGTTGCCAAAGAAGCCAATTTTGATTTACACCACATTAATGAAAGTATACTTTGTACAGTAAGAAAGATGATAGCCCTGTTACTGTGTTACAGTCTGTTTTATTTACCCTCATGTTGTGTGAGGGTTTTAGATAGAAAATTCAGGGGGGTGCATGGGGGAAGGTGTGAGTCAGAGATCACACAGTGGTGTCACTTTGGAATGGTAAAAGAAACTGGGACTGTTAAGCCTGAAGAAGAAAGATTAGAGATGATAAAGAGAGCTGTAATCAAACAGGAGCATGATTGTCACAGGGAAGAGAGCTTGTAACTGTTCAGAGTGTTCTCAAGGGGGAGATATGTGACCTGTAGAAGGCCATGGGGAGACAGATGAGGACTTAAAGAAGACCTAGTCCAAGAGTGATTGAATACATTTCCTTGGAAGGAAGTGAGCAGTTAGCAACTTTCCTGGGTTGCTTTAGAAAAATGGAACACTTTACTAGGATAAAGTAGAGAGTTTAAAATGAAGAGCTCGAGTGCCGTCATCTACCTTGAAGTCTTTGATGGGCTAGCCCAAGAGATGACTGTTTCAGACTGCAGTCTGCTTTGTTTTTCTACATTTGTGTACCATCGGGACTTGAATATGAACTGAGAATCTGAATCCTTTGTTTCCCGTTTTCAAAATTTTCATTTATACTCTGTGTAATCTTTCTGTGTCATCTTAAATAGTTTAACTTTTCTGGGCCTTGGTTCTTTAGTTGTAAAGTGTCTGAATGTGATCTGTTGGGCTGTGCCAAACCTTAGCAAGTATGTGTTCAGAAGAATCTTGGAGACTTGCGAGATTTTATGTCTTATTTGAGTCAAAGAATGAAATGTTTCTGTGTTTTGGATGTGATTTTGAAAGTTCCACTTAAAGACCATTTTGCTGAGTTCATTTAAACCCCCTCCCCTTGGTGAGTGCTTAATGGCTCACTTGTCAGGAGTCTCTGGTCTCTCATGATTATTAAAGATGATTAGTTTTATTATAGTGCTGCATCGACATACCTCTCAAATTAGTCTTTTGTGGCCTCAGATATGTATCAGTTCACTTCTTTGTGTATCAGAACCCAAAATGTGGTTCATTTTGTCTCTTGAAATTACGTATTCCTTCTTAGTGAAATATGAATTATTGATGACCCTTTTTGCTTCAGGAAGCACAGATCAATACAGTAGTTGGAAGAGTTGGAATTTATATCAATTAAGAAGATTTTTGAAAGCATACATTTAATTCTCTACAGGGCAAAGTAAATGCATAAAGTTAAAATGTGAACCCTGCCTACAAGCTTAGACTTTGGCCAGGGAAGATAATTATTCCATGAGATACATTATTCATGTCACTTCTTTTTCCTATAGGAGTTCCAGATAGTTCACTTATGTAGCCTCAATACATTTTACAGTCATAGGAGATGTTCTTCATACATAAGCATTAGTATTACTGACCCTTTGTCACGAAAGTAGGTGCTTTGAGTGGTGGTATTTTACAGGAGTGTCTTCATTATACACTAAAAAGGAAGATGGGGTAGATGTAATGAACCTGGTTTTGTAAAGGAGAGCTGGTGATGCTCTAGGAAGTAGACACGAGCTCTATCATCAGACCATCAGCCTGCTAAGCAGTGTCATAAATTTTCTATTACTGTGGAATTTGTGGGGGATGGAGGGCTGATTTTGGCTTCCTATAGTTGTTATTTCAAATAATTCAAAATAAATAGAAAAGTGTGAAGTTAAATAAAAATATTACTGGATTGTCACCTCTGCCAAATCTGCCCTTCTTGATATGATAGGGCCTCTGGGGGATAGATATAACTCAGCAGTTGTTTTACTTATTTATCTTTGGCTGGCTGGATCTTCATTGCCACATGGGCTTTTCTCTAGTTGTGGTGGCTACTCTCTAGTTGCAGGGCATGGGCTTCTCACTGCAGTGGCTTCTCTTGTTACGGAGCACAGACTCCAGGGGCATGGGCTTCACTAATTGCAGCTCCCAGGCTCTGGAGCACAGGCTCAATACTTGTGGCGGGCTCAGTTGCTCTGTGGCATATGGGATTTTTTTGGATCATGGATCAAACCCATGTCTCTGGCATTGGCAGGTGGATTCTTTACCACTGAGCCACCAGAGAAGCTCCCCCCACCCCTTTTGTTGAAGAATAAGACAACCTGCAGCTTTCATCAAAATACTGGAGAAACTTTTAAAACCACACCATAGTTGTCTTTCTCTTTAGACGTCTTAGCTTTGTTCATGTTTGTCTCTATACATACAAATACCATAGAGCATAATCTTACCCTTCTGTACTAGTTTTTGTCCACAGTACTGAGCTGCTACTTCCCTTTGGGTTTTATGGTTAAATCCATGAAACAACTGAGAGTGATTCAGATGTAATTAACCTGGGAGAAGGACCTTAAAATGATAGAAACTAGATGTTATTAACTTTATTATTGCCTATGTTAATATAATAAAACTTCAGCTTATGCTTTTATGGTGGAAAATCATGTGATATAATTGAACTAATTAAAAAAATTAAATTTCCAGGGATGTTCTGATTTCCATAATATTGGGACCAACTGGCTGTGGGCATCATTTTGTCATCATCTCAACTACCTCAGAATTGTACATCTCCCTTTTCTGTTTTTTCAATGCTGAACACCATGTCTGACTTGTAGAGGGTACTCAATAAAAATCAATAAAGGAGAGTTACTATCAAGCAAAAAGTCACTGAGTAGCTATGAGATTCTGAATCATCAAGAAATAATCAGTTTTGTTTTTTACGCTGCATTTCCTAAGGCAGTTAAGGGGACCACAATCCCTTACATGTTTATCCAGAGTTAATGTTGCTAGAGGTTTCTTATAGAAACAGACAAATTAATAATTGCTATAAGCTGCCTTCTCAAAGGTTCCCAGTTAGGAGACATTTTCATCCTCATTCATTCTGTGATTCCTTCTGTCTGAATATCGGCTATGCTGACTTGGGTGCTTGTTGTCATTTTTATGGTGTGGAGCAGATGATTGACAGAATGTGTGTGAAAGTACAAGATCATCTCAACTCCTTACGAAGCTGTGAGGGAGATGCCATCCAGGAAGATTTAAAATCAGCAGAAAGACTCATGCAGGATGCCAAGAACTCTAAAACGGTGAGTTTCACTTCTGGCTACTTGAGAGTCTTCTGTAATGAAGAAGACTTTTAAACTTCAGTTTTAGACGCTACTTCTAACTTGCTTTACCTTTCTACTCAGCTTCAAGGTTACTAACAGGTGGCAAAGTGAGTTAATCTTCACCTCCTTTCTGTACCCCCATGCTAGTTACTAATAATCAAAATACATTCGTCCCTTGGAATCTGCGGGGGATTGCTGCCAGGACCTCTTGCAGATACCAAAATCTGTGGATGCTCAAGTCTTTTATATGTAAAATAGCATAGCCCAGATGGGCCTCCGTATCCAGGGGGTCTGCAGCCTCTGATACAGACGGCTGGCTGTATAGAATTTACAGCAGGGGGCGCTGTGACTCACAAAAGGTGTAATCAGGTCCTGCGTAACCTCAGGAAGGTGGCTGGAGTTTCAGTGAGTAACAACTCCTTGGCAGTGTATTGCCAAGCTGATAGCATGCAACTCCCTTCTGTCTCCTGTAGAAGGAAGCTTCTGTCAACTTAGAATTTTTTCCCCAAGTGTGACTTCATAGAGAAAGGACTAACTGGGAATCAGAAAGCCTGGGATCTGGTCCAGGCTCTTCTATTTGAACCACACAATCACTGAATTTTATTAGTAGGAAGAAAACTGTGGAGTAGTCAGATGCTCTCACACCCCAGATGAAGACACTAAGGCACAAGCAGGTAGGGTACCATTCCTCTGGTCTCAAAGCTGGACCGCAGTGTTTTGATCTGTGTAAAGGGTCTTACATCAAGACTATCTTAGATTATGCCTAGTATTTCTTCACCCTTTTTACTAACTATGCAGTGATTTTGGTGCTTATTTAAATCGTTATTTAATTATGGAGAGGTTACTTTTATTTTTCTTACAGCTGTTACCAAATTTATACCATGTTGGCGGTGTATCTTGGGCGGGAGCCAGTGGCTTGTTATCCAGTCCAATTCAGGAGACCCTGGAATCAATGGCCGGAGAAGTTACAAGAGTTGTTGACGAACAACTCAAGGTTTGTGGTTTCTGTTATTTTGGAAAGTGACATTGTTATGCCTTAAGTGTGCATGATAGCATTTCATACCATGCTACCCTATATTTTATAGATGTATGTGTAGTAAAGTTGAATACTATGTCTTTTCCAGCTTCATTTATAATTTTTGGAATAACTTTTTTGCATAATAAGATCAAGTAAAACCTATCACATTCAATTTTATTTTTGATGGTAAATCTCTAACTGTGTTTCACATATGACAGGTTGCCACTGATAGGAGAAATGATTGATTTCTGCTTAGAAAGAGAAGTCTGATTCATGAAAAAATATCTTCTGTTGTTATGTTTGATTTAGAGACTGGGAGAGATGACAGGTGCTATGTTTATAGCACCAAATTGCTGCTTGTATGGAAAGGTTACCACTAGGTAACTAGATAACAGTCTTTGCAAAGAGCTGCTTGAAAGATTAGGAAAGGGAATTAGAATGAAGTAACAAGGCACCGGAAGTAGCAGAGACTTGTCTAGAGGCTCAGAGACTGAAAAAGCAGCCTCTGAAATTTAAGTGAAGAGAGTAACGTAAGGCCAGTTTTTTCTTATGGGAACTTCAAGAAACACCTAGAGCAGCAACATTTCATTTTCAAAAAGTTTCATCGTTTCCAACCTGCCTGTTCAAGGATGCCATAAAAAGACCTTGTCTAAATTTCTAGTTTATTTGTTCCATTTTCTTCTGAGAACACAATTGCTATGACTCACAGGGATTTGATGTGCAACTTAATCATAACTTTGTAACATGCCACTCTGTTTATAAATTAAATTAGCACAGGAGAGAATGTTGTGGATTACTTAGCCATTTAAGCCACTGTCTTTCTGTGTGCATAATACAGAGAGACTCTTGAGTGTTATTTTTATTTTCTTTGACGGTGGTTATTGTGAATACATTCTGAGCAAAGACAAAGGGGTAGAAAAACAACTGCTTGGATGGTACAGAGTTCTATCAGGTCAGTTGTTACCTAATAGCACTCATTTTATCCTTCATGAAGGATCAGATATGTTAAAAGGATACTTTCTTACACATTTAAAATAAAGTCATCTCTGTTGCTTAGTTACTTCTAATTGTAAAAAATGAAACTACTCATTGTGAAACATTGAAAGAATAAAAATCACTTGAAATCCCAGAGATAGCATTATTCTTAATATTTTGGTGACTTTGCAAACATTCTCTGTCTATACACAGTTTTACATATATGTGATCATACTATACACACAATATCAGGAAGACACTTCTAGATCGGTGAGTACTCATCATTTTAGTGGCTGCATGGTATCTCATTGCAGAGACGTATAAGTGCCCGGGAAAACGGCAAACCTCCTCTGTGTCTTTCCCTTCACGCAGAACCCCACATTTGACACCTCTGGTCACCAGATGTGTAGGTGTTTTCCCCAACCCATCTGGGTGTCCTACTGTTTAACACCATTCAGACACTATCTACCTAGAGATCCCACTGGTTAAGGGCTCAGACCCTCAAGATTGCCCCCATCCCACTTCAGATGCTAACTGGGAGTCCAGGTTGTCACCAAACTCCTGACCAATTGGTGATAAATCCGAGGTCCTTGTAACCTCACTTCCTGGTCCATTAACTTGCTAGAGTGACTCCCAGAACTCAGGGAAATGCCTATTTATGTTCACCAGTTTATTAAAGGATATGATAGAAGATATAGATAAATAGACAGATGGAAGAAATGCTCAAGGTAAGATATGTAGGAAGGGACTTGGGGCTTTTGTGCTGTCTTGGGGCGCACCACTCTCCCAGCACCTCCACTGGGAGCATGTGTTCACCAACACAGAAGCTCTGAACCCATACTTTTAGGATATTATGGAAGTTTCATCATGCAGGCATGGTCTGTCATTAGCTCCATTTTTAGCCCTACTCAGAAGGGAGGGTGGGACTGAAAGTTCCCAGCTTCTAATCATAATTTGGTCTTTCCAGTAACCAGTCCTCATCCAGGAGCTACCCAGAGTTACCCCAATAGAACAAAAGACATCCCATCATCCAGGGAATTCCAGTGGTGTCAGGAGCCTTGTGTCAGGAGCCAGGATCAGAGTGCAAATATTAGAACAAAATATTGTTAGTGTTCTTATCACCAGTGTGATAGTTCATATCTCCTAGTGTTCTTATCACTTAGGAAATTACTATAGTTTCAGGAGCTCTGTGCCAGGAACTAGGGGTAGAGACTAATATATATTTTCTATTATCTCGTAGCCAGCATAACTTATTTTCTAATTTTTGATTAATCCTATTAGAATAGATTCATATAGTTGATACATTCCTAGGTCAAATGGTACACACGTTTTATACATTTGTGTATATTCACAAACTGTTCTCCACGAGTGTACCCAGCTGCTTGTTTTGCCACATGTCACCCCTACTAAGTGTGTTAACCTTTTAATATTTGTTAGGGTAATGGGGTAAAAAATATCATTTTGTCTTTTGCATTTCTTTAATAACCAGTAATACATCAAATAATTTTATTATCCATTTGTATTTCTTCTTTTGTAAATTACATATTTGTATCTATTACCTAAGTTTTTCCTTTAAAGTACTGGTAAGAACTCCTTATAGGCTAAGAATGGGCTGGCATTTAAATCAGCACCAATCATGGCAACTGGAAGTTTCCCATCACATGGCTTCTTAGGGGCACTGGTTTCAGTTGGTCTAGGCCACGAGTTATTCCTTGAAACCTGGGCCCATTTCCTTCCCAGTGTACTGAACGGTTGGAATTGACTCTTGCCAGTCATTCTTGGGAGGGAGTAGAAGGCAGAGGTCTAAACCAAAAGGCATTTGAATTTTTAAAAGCCTGAAATAATAACATTTTTAAGACTCAAAATATTTTTCTGTAAATAGACATTCCCCACATTTTTTGAGGCTGACCTTTCTGGCCCCTTGTCATTGTCACCAGTGTTCTCCGCTCATCACAGCTTCCTTATTTGCATGTGCCATTGCCTGCTTTGCTCATTCTCAACTATCCCTGAGGTCCCAGGCTCCCGGATGCCCTGTTTTTTCTATTCCCCACTCCCTTGTTTTGTTTACTTTCCGCCGTTTTGAGTTGCAAGTTCCCTTCCCTTCAGGGACTTCTGGCATGAATGGAAGCAAATCCTCATCACAGCATCTTAATTAAATGTTACTCATTAATCTCCTTTTCACTGAGTTCACATGCAATTTTTAATACTTTCAACAGACAGTAGGCAGTTATTTTTCTTTTTTTTCCCTTTCAGTTTACCTGGCAAGTGAACATCATTTTACAAATAAATACTCCCCATTTGTCTATTGATAAAGCTTTCTAGCACCTTGATTTTCTTAAAACTATGTAGGGAAAAATGCGTTTTTACTACAGTCAATATTCAGCTTCTTAAACAACTATATTCTTATTTATTTCACTAGTAGTACAATATTTTACTTGGTTAAAAAAAGAATCCTTCCTCTGTTTCTGAAATTCTCTTTGAGTAAAATGTTATACTAGCAAAAGCTAAAGTGAATGGATTATTTTGTAAAAGTATGTTTTTACTATAGTGAATTAAAAAAAAAAAAAATGGGACTAGCAGGCCTGGATTTGTGACCTGGGTTTGCTACTAGCTATCTGCTCCAAGCTCGTTGGCACTAACCTTCCTTGTGCGAGACTGTTTTGTTGTCAACATAATTAGGGAGATTTTATCCTTAATATTTGCTCATCCTGTGTCTTGCCATTCCCTTCTCCAGGGGATCTTCCCAACCCAGGGATCCAACCTGGGTCTCCCACATTGCAGCAGATTCTTTACCATCTGAACCAGCAGTGAAGCCCTGTATCTTGGCCAGTGGTACCCATTTGAATTCTGAATGAGAATAAGTTCAAACAGCTCTTTGAGCCATCTTTCAGAAAAAAAAATATTAGTTCAGAAAAGCCAAAGAAAGAACCGGAAGAGCCAACTTTCTCAGCAAACTTCCTGGAGGAGGAAAAAGGCAGGAAGTGGGGAGAAAGTCCTTCTTTGAAAAGAGGTGATATTTTCTCTGAACTGGTCTCTTTTAGGTATTTTTAAATGACAGCTCTCCTCCTGTCCCCCACCCCTTGTTTTTGATCCTAACATTTATTCCCAGGGTAATCGTAGGTGAATAAATAGGATCTGAATGTTTTAACATAAGGAAACTTTCATTTTTCCCTTCTGGACTTAACTTTTAGAATGCTTGTTTTGGCCTTGAAAATTCTTCATTTCCCGCAGAGTTTCAACTGTGAAATACTTCCCTGGTAAATATCAGGTTTACTGAGGAAATGAGGCCTGAGGGGCGTAGGTTGCACTTTGGCAAGTACTAACTCAGTTTGCTGGGAGAGTTCTCTGAGTTTTCTTCTTTTCCTACACTTTATATTTTCCAATGCAAAAGAAAGAGATTTTAGAGCACTTCAGTGTGGAAGTTGTATTAGCTTGTAATGAATGACAGCTAGTCCTTTGCTCACTGCAAGAATATGTGCGTGTAACTGCCATGTAGAGGATATTAATCCAGTTTACTTTACAGATATTCTAGAGGATTTCTAAGTACCATTAATTGTTTACACAGTTAAGAAATATAGACCCTCATGTTGGGAAGATACCAGCAAAATGAAATCTTATGGTTGCATTTCAAATACAAGGTCTGCTCATTCAAGTTGTCTGAAGGGAGTACACACTGACTGACAAAATAGAGAATATGTAAGAAAAGTTAAGAAATGTGGAGAAAGTGAGAAAATTTAACATAAGCCTGCATTAGGTTTCTACGAGGAAAGAAAAGATAAAGCCATGGATATTGAAGAATATAGTTTGGTGTGCAGAGGGCCACAGGACTTGAAAGGAGATGCTGTTTAAGCACCTAAGCTGGGGGTTGGACACAAAGAAGTGGTCAGTGGCTGCATTACAAATTTATCCTGTGATCCTCCCCGCTCGCCTCTTTTTAAAGCTTTCTATTTATTTATTTGGCTGTGTTGGGTCTTAGTTACAGCACGTGAGATCTTTGAGCCAGGCAGGATCTTGAATCGCGGTGCGCACTCTCTCTAGTTGTGGCACTCAGGCTCACTTGTTGCAGCCTGCGGGCTCCAGAGCATGTGGACTTCAGTAGTTGCAGCTCATGGCTCTCTAGTTATGGCACCTGGGCTTAAGTCGCTCTGTGGCATGTGGTATCTTAGTTCCTTGACCAGGAATTGAACCCACGTCTCCTGCAGTGCAAGGCAGATTCTTAATCACTGAGCTACTAGGGAAGTCCTTCTTTCTCCCCTTTCTACTAGCTTGTCACCAGAAGGTCCACCATGCCTGCCTTTAGGTACCATTGACTCAAGGGAGCAGGGGATGAAAATTGTAGGTAATGAAGAGAGAGGAAGGGACGCTCCTGTGGGTAGTGGGAAGGTCATTGGGAAAGGGTGGCTAGAGTAGGAAACAGAAGTACAAGACAAAAGGCTTGAGTCCCCATATCACGTGTTCCTTGAGCAAGTCTCCTCTGAACCCTGATTTTATCTATAAAATGAGTTTGCTAAAATCTGCAACGCCCCCCACCCCACCCCCACCCCAGGATTATTATGTGGATCAAAGGAAGTCATGGATGAAATTACTTTGTAGAGCATAAAATGCTACATTATATTGTTGGCCAATGTGGGACTAGAGGTGGTGGTAGGGAGCTAACTGTAAAATATCTGTCGAACTGGATGCCCAGGACAAGATGAAATTCCTCTCTGTAGGGCCAAAGTCATGTGACAGTTGATTTGTAGGGCAGAAAGAGACTTTAGAAATAATTTTGTAGGTGAGAAAGCAGAGATCAACAAAGATTATTCATTTAATGCTACTCCCTCAATATTCCATGGAAACTTCATGTCAAGATCTGCATTGGAACCAGGCTTCTTCTCTGGAGTTCATGCCAACCGAATAGTATCATCATGCAGGGGGACCTTTCAGAGAGTCATGGTTGTGTTAATGAACATGATGGAAGGCAAACAGCATATTGATACCAGCGGTTATTCTTATCAGGAGTGCGGGATTCCATCTGGAACAGAATGTATTAATTTTAATGCCAACGATGAAAATGATTTGTCTTAAACTGACTCATTTGGCATCACTCGTAGCTGTCTTGGAATAATGTACTAAAGTCAGTGATTAGTCAGAGTTCTAACAGGGACAGAGCACTGTCAGCATACGAGTGGCTTTTGGAAATTTCTCAAGTGGCTGCCTCCCACCTCTCCTCTCCTGCTTTTCACAAGATCTCTATAAACATCCTGCTGCTCTCCTGTTCATCGTATGGTGTCATGAGAGATTTTACTGTTGGGATTGTGCTCTGCAGGTGAAATGAGCATAGAGACTAGGCTTTCCATAATGATGCTCCATTAGTCCCATTCATACTGAAATGGTAATGGGATTAAGCTTAACTTTCAAAAATCAAGATCTCATCATGAAGATTAGCATCTTTGAAAACAGATTAAAGCATTATCTGTGATACACTGAACTTCTATTGTATGCTACACATGATATTGTTCCCTTTACATATATAATATCATTTAATCCTCAAAAATCCTATGAGACAAGAACTTTTTTCTTTGCCATTTTATAGCTGAGTAGAGTAAAACTGAGAAATCAATAACTTGATCCAGTGTCACTCAGCTAGGATTCAAATTTAGGACTCACGCTAACTTGCATGCCTTTTCCATACTTATCAGCCATTTTATCCATCTCAAGCAAATCGTTTCATTTCCCTTAGCTCACATTCTTCAGCTATAAAATGGTGATCACATGAATAGCTTCTCTACCCATCTTCACAGATGTTGGAAGGCTAAAATGTGCAGAAACATTAAAAAAACTCTGAAGTATTTAAGTAGGTTTTTAAGTGTAATAATTACTAATGTTTATGAAGTGTTCATGAATATTTTTGTCTATTATTATTCATTTTTTGATTGTTCTAACAGCAATTATACTTTTACCTAACACTGAAGCTTTTCTTTTAAAAGAGGAAAACGAGCAGTGTTTAGAGTAGTTTGCTACTGCTGCTCTTTTGATAGAGCTATTAAATGATTGACCCTGATTTGAGGTTTCTGTGATTTATGAAATTGCACAGGAGTTCAAACTTGATATATTTTCCAAGGACATCTGTAACTTTGTTTGCTAATACCCAGGAGGACAGTCTGGTGTGGGTAAATTGGTGTGTACATGTCTTTCTAAATCTTAATTATGAATGCCTCTGCGTTAAGTAAAGCTAGCACACTGTCACACTTCAGATGCCAGCACGAAGCCTGAGCAGATCTGCCAAGTGTCTGATTTAAAGTGATTGCCTGAGATCAGTGATCACCGGCAGTCACAAGTCACCCCGGGACAGCTCCGAATGCCCAGCCTCACCCTGGACTCCGCTGTGTCCCTGCCCTCCGAGAGCTCGGCTTCGTATAGAGCCACCTTTCAGTTTTACGGCGGGCGCCTCCGGGTCTGTGTCCTCATCTCTCTCCACTTGTGCTGCATTGCAGGCGTTGCTCGAGTCCATGGTTGATGCTGCCGAGAATCTCTGCCCCAATGTGATGAGAAAAGCCCACATTCGACAAGACTTGATTCATGCCAGCACTGAAAAGATTTCCATCCCACGTACCTTTGTTAAAAATGTCCTGTTGGAGCAGTCCGGAATTGATATCCTTAACAAAATTAGGTAGGTTTATAATGTTCATAAACCGAGGCGCTGCAGTGTCTGTGAATGCCATTGAGGCAGCTGTGAAGGGTGTCATTGTTGGCTTTATTCATACAGAATGTATGTAGGCGTGTCTAAGAGGCAGTGACTGTATATAGAGATAGCCATGCATAAATGTGAGGTTTTATACGTTTCCAAAATTAGGTGACTGCAGCTATGCATTACTGAGGAATAGAGAGTTATCTACCCTTTTTTAAGAGTTTTATTTTAAGAGATCGGTGCATGTTTGTAAGCCTTCCCTGCCCCTGCCCCCCCACCCCCGCCTGCTTCTGAAGCTTATCTTTCACTTTGATAAATCTAACTTTTGAAGACAGAGATCAGTTTGCTTTCTACCACCATAATATTATGAACCATGCATAGCCCATAAATAGGCAAAGAGGCCCACTAGGACATCACCATGTTTTCTTTTGGTGGGTCTGTGATACTATGCATGTGCTAATGGTGCTCTGGAGTGTTTACATAGATTCCTGCTTGATAAAATTTGAAAAATATGCCAAGGTATAAATATTTAGAAGGTGTTGATCACCAGCAAACAACTTTCCTGGATTTTTACTTAAGAACTCTGAGATGACCACCAGTATTACATTATACAGCTCAGGTACTTCTCATTATATTTTCTAGTTGGAAAATCAGAATGTGAATACATTCAGAAGCATTTAAAATTTCCCGTTTTAATCACGTCCAAATCTTGATAAGAATAATTAGATATAGAAAAAATAACAGCTTCTACCTGGAGAATTGAGAGTGGTGCTGATACGTAATTTAGCTCGATGACAGCTGGCAAGAAAAATAAGAGTTAAAAACAAAATATGCAAAAAAAAAAAAATCATCACAAAGTAGATGTTGAAGGCTGATAACCTTAAAGTTAGACCATAGAACTTTGAGGGTTTTAGAATTCTGCAGTAACTAGACAGTCTCAGGGCTAAGATGCAGCTGTGGGGTATGTGTGTGTGTCTTTTAAAAAAACAAAGACTGTAATGCCTATTCAACTGAACTGTAAGACAGTTGGAACGACTTGAGAAATTAAGGCTTTCAGAGGGTTTTAGACTCCACTGATTAGAGATTTTATGAACTCTACCCCAAGTATGCTTACCTATTTCTGTAACCTCTAGTTTCAGAGTTTTTATTGAAGCTCTTTAAGTATTGAGAATAAAAATCTATTGACTACCACTTTTTCATAATAGTGGATTGAACTACCAATAGATCATATGCAGCATTTCTTGGACTACCAGATTCTGTCAAATATGCTCATTGCCCTTGAAAAATGGGCAAATTCTAAAAGTTGAATAGCAGTACAGAACTCCTTACTTCAATGAATCAGTTGTATGTCCACCAACTCCTTACTTGGCTTTTTATATGCTTTATGCTGAGTACTGATAGGATGAAAATATGCACATGCAGACTAAGTTGCATCATTTCCTTTTAAACATTTTACAAACTGGAAATTCAGTCAAGAAAGAAGTAGAGCATCCAGTAGCAAAACAATAGAACGGTCCTGAAACATTAAAAAATAGTTGCTTTTTTAAAAAAAAATTTAGGGGATGGTGGAAGGGAGGGTCAGGAGAGAGGAGATACATGCATGATTATGGCTGATTCATGTTGTTGTACAGCTTAAGCAACATTGTAAAGCAGTTATCCTCCAATTAAAATTAAATTAAAATTTTTTATTTTATATTGGAGTATATTTGATTAGGGGGTTTCCCTGACAACTCGGTTGGCAAAGAATCCACCCACAATGCAGGAGACCCTGGTTCAATTCCTGGGTTGGGAAGATCCGCTGGAGAAGGGATAGGCTACCCACTCCAGTATTCTTGGGCTTCCCTTGTGACCCAGCTGGTAAAGAATCTGCCTGCAATGTGAGAGACCTGGGTTCAATCCCTGGGTTGGGAAGATCCCCTGGAGAAGGGAATGGCTACCCTCTCCAGTATTCTGGCCTGGAGAACTCCAGGGACTGTATAGTCCATGGGGTCACAAGGAGTCGGACACGATATTTGTGTTGGTTTCAGGTGTATAGCAAAGTGATTCAGTTATACATATATGTGTATCTATTGTTTTCATTTTAAGAATTGCTTTTTGATGTTATAATTTGAAAATAATTTGAAATAAGCTATCCCTCCCAACCTCTGAGAGGCAGAGGGTAGGAAAGAGAAACAAACTACTGACTCTATAGTCTTGGGAGGAAACAAAATTCCCAAATATGCCTAAAAGCATCAGAGGAAGTGCTTGTTAACAGTGAATTCCCAGCCTTCTGGAGGTTTGGGGTGGGACCGAGTTATCTGTATTTTTAATAAGAGACCTGGGTGAATCTTACCAGTGGACACCTCTGGAGAATAATAGGGTATTAGATAAACCAAATAGCTAGGGAGATCTTGGTTCAGAGACAGGAATGAAAGAAACATTCTTTTATCATTAGCCCAGGGCAGTTTTTTACTGTTGGCATCAAAGAGTTGGTACTTCCCCTCTGCTCTGCCATCAGAAATGTTTCTGAAGAGACATGCAACGCAAATGGTCGCCTTTCAATTAGGAAGGTTTTCCCCTGTTACACAAATATACTTTCAACTTCAGTTTTAAGATTAAATCATCTTATTTTGATAACTCTTTTCCTTGATGAACAATTTTTAGTATTATTGACTTCAAAAGTAGAGTGATATTATGTGACAATGTTGAAACGTGGGTATATATCTCTCCAGGACACTTACTTTCAATGTATTTGTGCATTTATGCACATTGGTGCATCTGTGCCCAGGTAGGGTTATTTAGACTGAAGACACACGTGGAAGTTGAATTCTTGAGAATACCAAATAACTAAAATGCTAGCCCTCTGATGGAAACCTCAGTGGCTGAGTAATTTATTAGTAAAAACTATAAGCTGCTACTTCCTGTCTGGGCATCAAGAGGCACTAAAACTAAACATTTTGATAACTTCTGTTCTTAAAAGGCAAGGGAACAGTGAATTTGTAACTTTTCAAAGTACAGTGGCAAGTCAAAGCAGAAGCATTTCAATAGAGTACCATTTGATTGGGTAAAAAGTTGTTTAAAAAGTGAGGGATATACATATGAAAGAAATAACCAAAGCTTCACAACCAGACTAGATTTTCTTAATTTACTCCAGCCCAAGTTTGTTTTCATTTAATTTCATTTATGTCAATGGATGAATTGTTCTCACTGCATGGTACATATGGTTTCCATTAAGTTTGTCTTTATCCAGATGTTTTTCATTCCTACCATAAAATCTCGAATTTTGAAACTGCAGAGGCAGGTTGACATTGGTAAAGAAAGTCTATTACCTGTGTGTTTATGGCAATGTATAAGGCTGATTTTTGGAAATCTTTAGCCCTGTTCACACATTCTTGTATGCTATTTTCAAAGACAGAAACAGAATCACACTTGACCTTATCAATATAGCATCAAGGGTGGTGACTTTTTTTTTTTTCCTTCCCTCTTGCACAAATTAAAATGCCACTCCATGCTTTTGATTTTCACATAGTGAGGTGAAGTTGACAGTGGCCTCCTTCCTGTCTGATCGAATCGTGGACGAAATTCTGGATGCACTTTCACACTGCCATCACAAACTGGTGAGTGCTGTGGTCATTTGTAGGGGACAGCTTGGTGCATTCTGTGATGATGCAGGGCAGCCTCCAGCGTGGGAATGTGGCTGATTTTCTGCATTTTATTCCTTTGTAGCTTTATGGGTTAAAGTCCTAGTTTTCCTTCTTCTTCTTCATTGTTTCCAGCTGTTCTAGAGCATGTTAGAATTTCTCCAGAGGGAATGGCAGGGCAGAAGGGATAATATCCAGAATTGTTGTTCATGTATAATAAACACAGGTCAAAAATATGATGGGAGATGATGTTGGGATTGAAGTCTAAAATTGAGAGCTTCGTTTTAAAGGTTACAGTTGACCCTTGAACAGCACTGGGAGCTAGGTGCAGAGACCCTCCCTGTTGTCAAAAATCCATGTATAACTTACAGTTGACTCTGCACATCTGAGGAGTCCACCAACCCGGATTGTATAGTATGATAGTATTTATTATTGAAAAAAATTCTCATGTAAGTGGGCCCGCATGTGTCAAACCCGTGTTGTTCAGGGCTCACCTGTATTTAATTTATCTGTGCTTATTGTTCTCTGATATGATTATTTGATAACAGAATATTCTTAAAAACATGGCAGAAATGAATTGTCCAAAGAGAGTGAAAGAATTAAATGGACATATTCTAGTGAATGATAACTATCGAGTGTCTGACTGGGCCTTTGGATATAACCAAGGTGAAAAAAAATTTTCTTCCTCTACAGACTGGTTCCACATCAAGGTAGAAATACGGTAGAAGTATTTCCGCTATCAGTGCATATGAAAAATATATCAGAAACCATGTTTCTCAAACTCTGAGGCACAGATGAAAGTTTTATAACTGGCTATGTTTTGTGTCTCAAAAATACTAGCAATGTGATGCAATAGAAATCTCCCAAATAAGTTATGACAGTGTTTTCTCCAGAGAAAAATTTCAAGTTAATTGTGTAGGCTGAAGATACTCAGTTTTATGGCAATGAATTGTTGAGTGATGGTGGAGAACACTGGAAATAACAGGAGCAGCAACAGCTTCTGAGGAGGAGGCAAGACAAAAGGAGTATTTTGAAAAATTCATTTGGGAAAAATATATGACTCTTCTCTAAAATCTAAAAGATAAGATAGACATCTCTAGCTATTCAAAGTATTGCCTGTGGACTGGAGCTGGCCTGCATAGGGTTACTAGTCCATAACAAGGTAAGTTCAGAAGCTAAGAGGAAGTGTGAAGAAACTTCTAGAGCAATTTGATGTAGCAATAACATCCAAACACGTTATTTAAAATTTTTTATTAAATGTTTTTTATTATCAATTTTTATCAATATATTGGCTTATGGCAAATTGGAAGTTTAAAACTGATTCATCACCGAGAGATTTTAAGAAGCTCTAGTTTGTAGTTCATGGCATGATAAAGAGCTATAACCTTGTCAAGAGATCATAATTCAAACTTTTTTTTTAATAAGCAGAAACAAACTCAATAAAGCATCCTTTATAGAAATAGTTTGTTGATAACCATAGCTCTAGGGACGGCCTCAAAATGCCTCCTTGATGACAGAAATACTAGATGTTGTATCAGTGTGGCTGCACATGAGAACTACACTGAAAGTTTGAATTTTTTTCACTGTTTTTGCTTTTGTCCTTTGAAGAAGTTGGTAACTCAAGAGTATTGACATTTTCTTTGCATAAGCGAAAAAGAATTGTGTGAATGCACTTTTGTTTTGAATTTCTTACTGCTGATTTGGATTGTAAGACGAGCTTAACTGCTAAAGTGAAAGAAATAGTATCTTCAAAATGAAACACTACTTTCAAAGACAGTCCAATAACATTGTTTTCTCCAACTTAAGTTTAGAAATGTTCCCAAAGGTTCCATGGAATTGTCAACTGGTTCTCATCTTTGCAGAGTTCCTGGTGATGAATCAGCTCAGCACTAGAGCTTATTAATTTCAGCCCAGTTTATTTCATCTCTTACCACTTTTTTAGGTTTATCTAAAGCATAGCATTGGTAATTAATGTCACATAAAATATGATAATTATTACATGAAAACAAAGAAAGTTAGTAATAATTAAAAATTTGTTAGTTTCTTTCCTTTTGGTCCTTTTATAATAAGGGAGGTTGGAATCATTTTATTTCTCCTCATTATGTACTTTTGAGCACTAAACATAGAAATTCTTTCCAAGGAAATATGAAATAAAAATGAAAAGAACACTTCCTATTTTCTTTTGTACTGAGTGGTCTCATTTTCCCAGTGTAAGTTATTTTTCTGGTTTAAATTTCTCTTATATTTCCACCGGTAATGTTGATGGCAGCAGTATTATACTTCACTTTTTAATTTACTTTATGCTTATCATAAGAGCAAATTGACTAGAACTGAATCTTCTGTATGCTGGTAACACTGTATAAATAAAGGTAGCTTCAGTGTACAGAAGGCTGGAGGGCCTCCTGATGGATCTAATTTTATGATTGTATTGAATATTTAAAGTTGAAAAATATCACAGCAGCCTCCTGCAAATGTTCGTAGTACATCTTTTGGAAAACAAAAACATGTGCCTACGTGGTGCATATCTACACGAACATGGCAAAGATATATGAATTACCTTTCAAGTAAAGCCTCAAAAGATGTTTGGAAGGAGGTTTTGTCATTTCTTGTTTAAAATACTCCACCGTCCAGAGAAAGATGATAAAAGAGGTAGCTTAACTCCAGCATGAATTTATCGAGTTGCCACTAACCAGGTGTAGACATTACTCTTCACAGCGCCCTCTTCTGGAAAGTACCTGCTAGAATTCAGTTGGCCTGTCTTCTTGGTTATCTTGACTCTCCAGGCTGACCATTTTAGCAGACGTGGCAAGACCCTTCTTCAGCAAGATTCCTTGGAGATGGAGCTTGCTGAGGAGAAGCCGGTTAAACGCTCCGTCATCATGGTGGAGGAGCTCACGGAGATAGAGCGTTTGGAAGATCTGGATACCTGTATGGTAAGACACAGCCTTTGGCCACACCATCATCTGCTTCACTGGATTTGCTACTGTCTTTAAAAAAAAAAAAATCTCACCTTTACACACCAGACCAAATAAAACTTCCCTGCAAGGACAATTCTTTCAAGAACTTGTTGCTGTATAGGGTCTGGTCTACTAATAAAGTCGATAAAGCTTAAGCCTTCAGCTTCCCACGAAGGTCCTCTAACTCACTTTATTTGTAATTTTGTAAAACTTTTCTTAAAGCGTACCCCTACCCACCCAACCACCCCCCCACCGCCCCCCCAAAAAGAAAAATTGTGAAAATTGCAGTGCACGTAAAAGTTGGATATCTGTCCCTGTAGCCATCAGTCGGTCAGTCAGTTCAGTCGCTCAGTCGTGTCCGACTCTTTGCAACCCCATGAATCACAGCACGCCAGGCCTCCCTGTCCATCACCAACTCCCGGAGTTTAGTGGGACAAAATTCCTAAATTAGGAGAAATCATTTATTTACCTTTTAAGAGTCATTTGTGACAGGAAAATATCTTTAAATAAGCCTTCAACAAAAATGTGGGGAAGGACTTTTTCCCAAATAAAATATGTAGGGTGACTATCTCTTTGTTGGTCCTATAGGTTTTCATTTTTTTTTTTTTTAATGTCTTACTTCTTCCTGTTTTTTCTTTATATAATTTTGGGGTATACTCTTAGATCTGCATTTCCTGTTCAGTTCCTATTCTCTGTCATTGACTTGATAATATTTTAGAAGCTGGAATATGGTGCGTTTGCTGGGTGCATCCATCTGGCTATAAAGCTAGAGTATTCAGTTTTATGATATCTCGTTTTTCTGGGGACAATTTGATGTCAGTTCTTATGTTACTATTGTAAAATTTGTATTGTTAGTATAATTCTCATTTTACCATTCAAATAGTTGTATATACCTCTGTATTCAGTATGTTTTCATTTTCCATATTTAGTGTTTTTATGTTTTACTAAAATACTCGTTTTTAGTAATTTCTTATAATCCAAGAGGGTGTTGGTGAGACTAGGTTTGGTCTACTTATGTGCCCAAATGTTTCTACATCAGCTTCTGATTTTAGTAATTTTTCAACATAGCCAGAGTAAAGGAATCATGCGTGCATGCTAAGTCGCTTTAGTCATGTCTGACTCTTTGTGGCCCCATGGACTGAAGCCCGCCAGACCCCTCTTCTCTGTCCATAGGACCTTCCAGACAATAATTCTCGAGTGGGTTGCCATTTCCTTTTCTAGGGGATCTTCCCGACCCAGAGATTGAACCTGGCTCTTCTGCATTGGCAGGCAAATTCTTTACCACTGAGGCACCTGGGCTTCCATATACACAACTGTTATCATCTTTTAAAATCTGTGAATAAAATAGTTAAATGCCCTCCAGATAAAACCTTATGATATACAAGGAGACTGGCAAGGAAAGCCTAAAATGTATCTTAGATTTCAAGTAACATTCTAGTATAACTAAAGATGATAAATAATTTTCCATTTAACTGTATAAATATATAAATATATTTGGTCTACGTGGAGGGAATTACACCAATTTTTAAAAAGTTGCTTGTCTAGTATGTTATAAAACGTAAGTTTAGTAAGTATTTTAAATTTTGTTTACATTTTGAGGCAATAAACACTATGTTGTCATAGGGTAATTATTCTAGAAAACTCTTTGCTGCTGTTTAGTCACTAAATCATGTCTGACTCTTTTGGGACACCATGGACTGTAGCCTGCCAGGCTTCTCTGTCCATGGGATTTCCCAGCTTAGGCTAACCCTAAAAGAAAAGGAGTAATAGGAAAAATATTTGAATTAAAAATTAACTCTACATATTATGTTTCCAGCCAAAATTATCTGGTTCTGTGTGAGTTGGAAAGGGGTATAGGAAACATGAGTTAGTAAAATGTGTTTTGTTGAATTTAGAAGTTATGTGGTTTTGGATGATGAAGTATTGGTTAAGAAAGATTGGCTTAGCTCCTGTAAGGATGGTTTTAAATTGTATTAAGTTTGATTTTTGTATAAGTTTTGTTTTTGTTTGATTGACTAATTTGCTTTTGTTACTTGAAAGGAAAAGAAGTTGTTCTCCTTAAGTAAAGTGGGTGGGGTGAGGGTGAGGGAATAGGTTCATTTTTTTAAATTTAATTTTATTGAGATACAATTGATTTGACATTGTATTAGCTTTAGGCATACAACCTAATGATTCAATATATGTATATATTGGGGGATGATTATCACAGGTTTAGTTGACATCATCTCCACATATAGTTATAATTTTTTCCTTGTGATGAGAACTTTTACAATCTATTCTGTCAGCAACTTTCAAATATGCAATTCAGTATTGTTAACCATAATCACTGTGCTCTACTTTATATCAGCAGGACTTGTAACTGGAAGTTTGTTTGTACTTAAAAAAAAAAAAACACCCCAGATGCATGACCACCATGTAAGAACGGTCTGGTTGCCATGACACAGAAAGAAGCAGGAGTAGATAGAGATCTCTTTGTCCTTCACTCTAAGGATGACCCAAGTTAGAAGGGCGGTATTTTCTTGATTCAGGTGGCTAGGAGGCAAGCAGGTAGGGCCATTCCTGACATAAGCGCCTGTTGAATCCTAGGACCAGAAACAGGGCTTGTGGTGTGGAGTATCTTGTTGAGACAAGGCAGAGCTCTCTATAAAGAAAACAAATACTTGGGCAGAATTTTTAAGCCATAAAAATAGCCTTTTTTTCCAGTTCTAAAAATTGTGTCTTTAATCATTGTTTTAACAAGGCTAATGAATTGGTAAGTAGCCAAAAACCAGAGCTAAGTTTGGTGTTGTTTAATGAAAAAGAACATTTTTGTGTAGAAAGTGCAAGTGAATGGATTTTGTGCTGTAAAGATTTCCTTTCTACTCTCAGCCTAACCTTTGGATCTAAGCCACCCAAAGATACTCCGTTTTCACAGTGGCAGTTATCCCAGGTGCAAGGATCAGTATTCTGAAGAAAATCAACTTGCTAAGCTCTAGAATTCTTACCCTGAACCAGTGGTACAACTCACAGCTGATTGGAAAAGAGTAGAGCTTTAGATTTACCTTTTTAAATTGTTTGCACTTCCACCTTTCATAATCAAAGAAACAAATCATTTTTGTTTCTTATTGACATCTACTACCAAATATGTCAAGTTGTGATCCTCATGTAGTGCCACTAAAAAAAACCAAAAAAAAAATGAAGTACATACTGTGAAGGTAGAGACATTGAATTGGTGATGCTTTTCTAAATGAGCCTGTACATTTTCTTTGGCAGCATTTAGATAGATCTTAAGTGATCCAGGAAGTTGGGACACAAGATAAACTGTTGGCTAGAAAATTCTCAGGAGCATCTAAGTGCATGCCTACAACCTTTCCCCCATGGAATTATACGTTCCTGGCAGGTGGAAATTGTGCCCCACATGGAGCTAGAGCACTGTTGAATGTGACTGCTCTGGGAGATGCTGTAACTTTATTACCTAAAATGTTTGTTTGTAGCCTACAGCCCTGAGATATTTCCCCCAGGACATTCCAAAGTAACTCTGACTCATCACCAGCCTTCCGCTTATAGTTAACAGATTGTTAACAGATCCTGGCATTTTCTGTTTGTGATGTTCATGCTATCTACTATATCTATTTTTGAACATTTCTTTAACAGACATAGTGGAGATTCTGGGCGTCTCTCTCTCTCTATTTTTTCCCCCTCTTCCTGGATATCTTTATGTTTTCTTCCATTTCTCCCTGGTCTAAAAGTCAATTCCATTTCAGTGTGTAAGTCTCTTTAAAGAACCAATAGTTACCATCACACGAGGGAAGGTTCAGAGCTGTGAATTAAACGTTGAAATGCATATTAGAGTTTAAGGATTGTCTTCGTGGAGGTGGAAGCAATGATTGATCTCTTAGAAGGAAGTTCTTCACTTAGTCAACATCTATCGAACTTGCACTTTGAGGGCTGAAATAGGAGAGATTGAATGACTTGATGAGGCCTGTTATCTGTGTGGAGGATGACTGAGACTCAGCTTCTAATCAACCTTAACTTCATAAAATCGAAGAAAAAGGCTGTTTAAACAAAATGGCAGAAAGAAAAATCATTTCTTAAAACTCAGTCTCCAAATAATTCATTTTTTTCCTTTTAACTAGAAAGAAATGAAGAGGTAATTTAGTTTACCTGGTGGGGAGGAGGGTCGGGTAGAACAAGAACTATAGAATAACTTGCAAAAATTTTCAACCTTTGTCCATTCTCATAAGTCCCAGAGATTCTGATAACCCTTTAACTCCAGGGTTGAGAATCACATGGCTTGAAAAATCTCCCTATTTATTTATTTTGCACTTACCTAGCACCTATGACATGCTAGGCATTGAACTCTTTATTAATAGTAACCAGCTTAATTCTCATGACAACCTGTGAATGTTGTCATGGTGGTGGTGTTAATACATTTTGTTTAACAGATGAGGAAACTTAGGCATGAAAACATTAACTTGGTCGAGGTGATCTAAGGTCACCCTGCAGCAGGCTGTGTGGGATTGCATGTTCAACCAATCTGCTGTAATCTATATATTGATTTCATATCTATATTTCTCACAATCAGAATTAAATGCCAAGTTAGATTTAAAAAGACAGCATTGTTTTATGCAAAATATCTGCTTACTGATTCTATACTAAATTAATGTGAACAGAAACAAAGAAAAATGTGCGTCATTTGCCCATAAATGTAAGCTTATAGTTTTTAAACATTACTGGAAACAATTGTGTTAAAAATCTGACTCTCTCAATTGTTATCCAGTTGTGAGAAATGAATCTGTGCACTTTTGGCTTACTTTGAACATTCTGTGCCTCTCCATGTGTAATTTTGTTGGTGACAGTGATTAATTAGTTTTCCTATATGCCCCTTATCATTTCAGCACACACGCCTTGTGTGTTAAGCTGAAATGTGTATTTACTTAGAGTCTTTATTGTCCATAGACCATCTGTTCTTTTCCTGCCATCAGGTGCTCTTAGGAAATCACTATTCCCCATCCTATCTTTCAACTGTGTTGTCATTGGCCTTTGGGGGTATTAAGGGATACAGTTCTCCTTCTACTGATTGGCAATCTCTACATATTTAATTTGTTGCTATATATAGTTTCCTACCTTAAAAAATTGCAGAAGTTTTAGGTTTCAGATGATGTGCCAAGTGGTGAAGAGCCAGTGTCTTCTCCTAAGGCAGAACTAGCTCACTAATTATATGTGCTTCTTTCAATTATTTTAATGAGTGTCATACCCATTTTAAATAAAAATATATTCATAGAGAGGAACAGGTAGTCTGCTTACTGCTCTTTCCTAGGAAAACAATTTTAAAAGACTTGAATTGTTACAGAATACATCTTGTGAATCCTTGCTCCAATGACAAAATAGCAATTATTTTCCCTTAACAAATTCAGCCTCAAATATCCATATATAATTTTAAGCTTTTTAGCATAGATTAAAATTCAATGAACATCCATTTGTCTTGGTCAACATGCCATTTTGTTTTTAAACAAATCGCCTCATTTTCATGTACCAACAGTTGTTAATTGATTAGCAGTGTTGCCAAGCACAGACTATTAAGTCAATATCTCATTTAAAATTAGTTGCTCTGATGTTGTGCACAGAAGGTCGTTCAAGTCCTAATTGTTTGTTTCCTTTTATAATTTTACTTTATTCTGTAAAGTCCTTTTCATAGTGATACCACTTTGGGGAAATGGAGGTTTAGCTTTTTAACTACTAGAAAGCAATGTATGAAAACCTCTTAATTTCCAGAGTTTAAATTTCAGCACTGTGATACCATCTGTGGTAGTGGGGGTGGTGGTTTAGTCGCTAAGTTGTGTCCAACTCTTGTGACCCCATCAACTGTAGCCCGCCAGGCTCCTCTGTCCATGAGATTCTCCAGGCAAGAATGCCAGAGTGGGTTGCCATTTCATTTTCCAGGGGATCTTCCCAACCCAGGAACTGAACCTGGGTCTCCTGCCATTGCAGGCAGATTCTTTCTCAACTGAGCTATCTGTATAATCCAGCTAAAATATACGTTCCGTAAAGTTTCTAGTAGGTTTTTTTTTTTTTTTTTTTTTTCTTTTGACAACCCTTTGAGGAAACGCCAGAAGCACATTCTGGATCTCACTCCTTTAGGACTGAGTCTAGAAGGGCCTGCACAGAGATACAGGTGTGGTGTCCTGGAGGGTCTCTGTAGACTCAGCCCCTTTGTTGCCTATTATTTTGGGTCTTACAGCATCGCTTTCACTGTGGTGCTTCCGGATCATGTCAGTGACTTTCATGAAGGGCAGCTTTAATAAATATCCCTATAAAACTCACTACCTTATGTGCTCTTTATGCCATCTGTACCACTGTTGCTGGCACTGTTCAATTTCATCCCCTGCTGCCTTGTTGCACATCTATGCAGAAGAAATTGCAGGGCTTTATCAAGAGGAGTGAACACCCGGAGCTGTTAGTTTGCTGTGTCGCATAGACACGGTGAATTCTGCTATGACTTGTGCCTGCCTTTTGTTCTGTAAGTTGAGAGGCTCAGAGCCCAGGGTGCATTGACATATTTAAAAGGGTTCGGAGCCTAAAGAAGTATAGGTTGTGGGATTCAGCCTTAATTCTGGCTTCATTTCCTCCCTTCTCTATCCAAGTTTACTCATTAAACACATGCAGCCTCCCTGGTGGCCCAGTGATTAAGAATCCGCGCTTCCATTGCAGGGGGCACAGGTTCAGTCTCTGGTCGGGGAACTAAGATCCCACATGCTGCTACAGCCAAGAAATAAAAGCAAAACAACTACAAAAACAACTTGCTGCTCTGCATGAGCCTCCTCTCCCTTTTGGATTGAGGTGAAGTGAAGTCACTCAGTCATGTCCGACTCTTGGCCACCCCATGGACTGTAGCCTACCAGGCTCCTCCATCCATCCTACCAGGTTTTCCAGGCAAGAGTACTGGAGTGGGTTGCCATTTCCTTCTCCAGGATTGAGGTGGCTTTCCATTAATACCGTGAAATGTGAGATATGGTGGGAAAGGGCTCTGATAGGGATGTGCAGGTTGCTATGGAAGCACAGAGAAGGGGTGTCCCGCCCAGCCTGGGGGAGGGGTGTTGTCAAGGAAGGTTTCCAGGAGGAATTTCTAAGCATCATGCTTGGCACATAATAGACCCTTAGTAACTGATGATATAATAAGAGATGGTATTTGAAGGAGAAGTTGGCTGGGAGGAAAATGAGTAAGTAAATTTAGCAGCGAGAACACGCACAGAGGCTCGGAGTGAGGAGACAGCATCACGATTTGAGGAACCGTTGTGGGATTATGGTACGATGGGAATAAAGGGTGGTGGAGAGGCGAGGCGGCTGGAAGCCATATTGTGAAGAGCCTTATGGAGCTTGCTAAGGGTTTACTTGTTTATATATTGTATATGTATTTTTAAGGCAATACTGAAGGTGAGGAGTGTGGGAGAAAGGGCAGATTTTGGCGGAAAAGACATTAGTGAGTTCTGTTTTGATCGTGTTGAGGATGAAGCGCCTGCAAGGCCCGGGCTGAGACATCCACTTAGGGAGTCCTAGAGGCGTCTCTGGGCCTCCGTAGCCAGGGCTGAGTTGGTGGGTGAGCCAGGCACAGGCCTGGCACAGAGGCACTCACCAGACACTGTCCCTCAGGTGATCGCTGCCCCTTCAGCTGTGTAAGCACTTTTCTTCTCCTACATTCATGACATTTACCTCAGTTTACCGTGAGCTACAGACTTGTATATTCATCTGGCTATTGGTCATCTCAGTTGTCCACTGTCTATCTAAAACAGAAGAGAACCGCTGAGGTTCTGTCAATGAGAACGTTATAGATTGTGTCAGGGATCTGAGCTCTCTGAAAACTGTATAGGAAAACGAGGAGAAAATCATGTACCTACTCTGTAATGCACTGTGCTTTGTCCTGACAGCCACATCCCGTTAACTGTTTTAACCCATTTTTCAGATGAGAATCCCAGAGCTTAGAGACATTATTACACTTGCCTCGTATTATCCTCCTGGTTTAAGGGTGGTCACAATGGAGGGGTCAACTCCAAATGATCCAGTTTCCAAGCCCTCACCCTCTCTGCTGTATCCCTGGTCTTCGGGATAGACCAGGTCACTAGAAGGAAAGGTCCAGGGAGGGTTGTGTTGGGGAAGAGCCTTTTCATGGAGGGTTTGCACCAAGAGGGAGTTCAGTGTTTGGTGTGTCTGACTGCAGGCGAGCCTGTCCTTCGAGGGTTTTACTTTTCCTCTTAGTGAACTGGGAGGGATTCTAGTCTATGGTAGCAAATCCACACCTCTTCAAGCACTAGGGTAAGCAATGACTAGAGTTGTAGGTGTCTGAACTGATGGGAACAAGCAGCAAAACGAAAAGAGGGCTTCTGCTTCTGGAAGCGATGTATAGAGAACACACATGATCGCCATCAATTCAGTTCTGCCTACTCGGACCATGCTCCTGGCCTTAACTTTCAAGTGGACAGTTTTCTGTCTTGACTAGAAAAATTGGAGGGTTAGCCAAATACCTCCTGAAAATCAAGGCTTGCTGAGGAGGGAATGAGTGGGTTGGAATGTCTCAGGCTGAAATCTGGCAATGACAGAAGTGACTTAAAATCTAAGGTGAGTAAGGAAGGAAAAGGAGCACAGAACTCAGCCTCAGATTTTGGATTATCTAAGTAGAAGTTGGCTAGACTCGAGAGCCTCAGTGATTTAATCTAAATCTGTTAATTATGCTAGTGATAGTTTAGAAACACTAATTGGAGTTGGCATGAGTTAATCTTCATTCTTTAGCTCATGTGTGGAAATTCAGAGAGGAAAGTGAAAAGTGAAAGTCACTCAGTCATGTCCAGTTCTTCGCGGCCCCATGAATAGTCCATGGAATTCTCCAGGCCAGAATACCAGAGTGGGGTAGCCTTTCCCTTCTGCAGGGGATCTCTTGATCCAGGGATCAAACCCAGGTCTCTCGTGTTGCAGGTGGATTCTTTACCAGCTGAGCCACAGGGAAAGCCCAAGAATACTGGAGTGGGGAGCCATTCCCTTCTCCAGCGGATCTTCCTGATCCAGAAATTGAACCTGGGTCTCCTGAATTGCAGGTGAATTCTTTATCAACTGAGCTATCAGGGAAGCCCTATCCAAGTTCTCAGTTTCCCTAGACGTACCTCAGGGGAAACCACTGTCACTGCTGGAATTTGATATGAAGGATTTCTCATCTCAGGACTGAGGGGAAACCTTTATCACAAGCCTATTCTTTAGTGAAATCAAAACATAAAGTATGTGGTTTAAATATATATATGTCTGTGTGTGCTCTGAAGAAAATCACTCTGCACTTCATATTGAAAACCACACTTGGAAATGAGACCAAGAATTTAACTTCCATGCTCCACATATGACTGCCTTTCAAAATAATGGATCTGTAATTTAGAAAGTGTTACTTCGAGAATCCATTCAGAAGGGATGGTAATCAAAGGCGTTAAACTGAGCATGTTCCAAGCCAGAATAGATTTTTCAGAGTTTGAGTGGTAATAAGTCTTCTTTATCTGAAGGTCTGTTTAAATTCGAAGGGTTAAGAGTTTCCTTCCTTCTATCCATCTGTCCATCCATGAGATCCAGTGAGAACCAGACCTCCTGATTACTGATTGATTACTACAGCCCTCTAGTCGGAATCTTCTCAGGGTCTGAGATCCTCCTCTAAAGTCACCATCCATTCTTTTTACCTGGTGCTACTGGAGTTTACCTGACTCAGGTTTTTTAAAGCAGTAAGGCAAATTGTTGTAGGATTTAACCTGGTTTGTGGTGGTTGGACTTGGTGTTAACTATTTTTGTCATCTGCCTGGAGCTGATGTTCTGTGTACAGAGCAAATGCATTACATTAAGCATTTTAAGCTTATTTTGATTATTCATCATGATATCACTGAGCTGGTATCCATTCTGAAGGAGAGCATTTTTCTCCTGTCTTCCTCATTCTTGCCTTCCATTATGATGTGGATTTTCCAAAAATCTAAACTTAAAATATCTCTTTTAAGTCTAATACTCAGTGGGATTTTCCCCCATAGTTTATTCTTTTATAATAAAGATTACTTGAAAATATTATTCAGCTTTTTATGACTATTGGAATAACATTATGGTTAACGGGTGCAATTAAGTACTTAAGATACTTTCCCACTTTCTCTCTTATTATAATGCTACAAGGGGCACGTACCAGATGCTTGTGTTAATAAGCATTGTGCTTCTGTGCCCATCAGCGCTAACACTTGGTCTCCAGGTAAGAGATTTGCTTCAAATTGGTACCAGGTGGTTTCATTCTTTGGCCTACTCGTAAGAAAAATGGATTAAATTATATCCATTTTCTAAAGAAAACATTCAAGTGTGAAATTTCACTTTCCCGTCAGTTGTAAGATTAGTTAAATGAATAGAAAGTGAGGTGTTTCCTATTTCCAGGAGAAAACATGACAAAAGATAAAGATTTAATTTTCTTATATTGAAAAAAAAATTGTGCCGATCTAGAAAATAAGGAAATGAGCCGTGTTCATTTAAAAATAGTACTTGACTGTCATCTTCACAGCAGTTTCTCATCAGTACAGCTCCCCGAATTGTTTTTAACATCATGAGGCCGTTTTAACTTTTATATGAAATGAAATTCGGGATATAAAAGTTAATGAGTGTGATGTGAATAGCTGGATTTAATACCACGTTCAGTAGGAAATGTGGCACCTCAGTAAATCTCTACACATCCTTCCTCCTTTTGTCCATTGATTTATTGCAGTTCTCTCAGAGTTATGGCTTCTGTATACCTACTCTTCCTAGATATTAAAGATTGTTGCTCTCCAGCAGTCATCATAGGAAGGATTAGGTATCTCATTTTCTCAGTAAGATTTATACCGCCTCAAACTTTAACAAGTAGACTTGCATAAAAATTGCTTTTTAAACCACAGACGTGATGATACTGTTTGGTTAGATATTTGAGGGTATATATTAATAATGACTGAGTTTGGATTCCCCTGAACATTGATGCATCTGACAATCTGGTAGGAAATATTTAATTATTATAATCTAGTTCATCAAACAGGGATTACCCTTATCCATTTTTAAAGTGCACAGGAAAGCACAAGATGACACTAGGCTATCAAAAAACAAGGATTGGCTCTAAACCCAAATCATTGCAAAGGATACAAAATCCAGATCAAAATGGCTTCTGCTGGGATACTCCCTGCAACAAAAAAATGACAGTAATAGTTTAGGATACTTTGAATTAATTAAAAAAAAAAAAACCAAAACGCTTAAGTGTATAGTAATACTAAGAAAAAGAGAAGATGGTACAGAGGATTTAGAAAAGGGAAATTTGATCCTTACAGAGGAATGGCACCTAAAATGTAGGAATAATGTTAAAAGTAGAAAGTGACCATTGTATAGCTCCCTTTGTATTCATTCGTTCAGACCAGGATTGTCAGTGGTGTTTACAAATGGGCTCATCCGCATAAATTGAAAGTATCACCTTGTAGAATTAATATTAATTATCAAGAGACAAAGTACCTTTACAAAATACCAAGGGACAAGGTACCTTTACAGTGGAAGAGTCGGGAGGTTCCCGCCCTACTGAAGTGATCAAATTTAGTGTCACTAACAAAGGAACAACTTGACCTGGATACCACCTGTTGTCATTCAGTCATTCACAGGATCATTGATCTGGCATTTGTGTTTTAAAAAAAAAAAAAATCATCTACCTGAATCTAATTATGGGGAACAACCAGATAAATATTGAATGTGGGAGAGTCTGTGAGACAATTGGCCTGAATTCTTGCAGAAAGTCAGTGTCATGAAAATGGTTTTCATTTGCTTGTTTAACAGGCATTTAGATTGTTCCCAGCTTTTGCTGTTATAAGTCTAGTGCTTAGGAGTGCTCCCTCTCCCCTCAGTTTTTCTCCTTGGGAATAGAAGAATGAAAACATGTTACTAGCATTCATAATCTCTGCCAGTTACTGAAGCCTGGGGGGGGGGCATTGACTGGCACTTATATGCCAGGCTATGTGCTGAACACTTTATATTCATTATCTTATTTAATCTTCACAACTGTTTATTTCACAAACTAGAAAATGAGTTCTGCGTTTGCCAAAACCTTGGCCAAAGTTCCATTCTGGCCATCGAAGCTCCATGATTGGAGTTCAGTTCTTGGATGACAACACCTTGAGCATGAGATGCGCTCTTGGGCAGGGTGACCTCTCTCTACTCACTAGTCTTCCCCTTGCCCTGATGGGGAGACACTGAAGTCAGTACAGGTAAACGAGTTCCAAAAGCTCTGCAGGAGGAGTGGAAAACTGATGATTTTTATTCCTTTGAAAAGCTGACATGTCTGTTGCTATGGTTTCCTTCTTCATAGAAACATTTTTTTGCTTCCCTGTCATTTTAGAAGTTGAACCAATTGAAAGGTTCCTCACCTTCACTTATAATGATCTTTAGGGGGATAATTGGGACAGAGCACTTGTCGTGTTGAATTAACCTTTCACACAGAGGAAGTCTAAAATTACCTATGGGGCTTAACCATCAGCTACAACTCTTGCACTGTATGTATCTAGTGTCACGCCTGTTAGGAAGCTTTTGAGGGGATGTATAGTTAAGACAGGGGCAAGAGTCTTTATTTTGGGCAATTCAGGAATATTTGAAAGTACATTTTTACCTTTTCTCCTTTCATTCAGCAAGGATGTTTTCAATCTAATTTAAGGTATCATAAAATGAGGTATATTTGAAGAACGCTGCCTAACAAAATATGACATTAGAAGTCTGAGGATTGAGACTTTCTTGGGATCTTGCTGATGGAAGCCTTTCTGATAAATAATAGTGATGATGGTAAGAATAATGGTGGTGATGGTTACGGGAAGCTTTTTGCGCACCACCCAACTGTTTGCATTTGCAAGTTCAGGAGTCCTGTATTTTCATCCAGCTGCATGTTGAAAACAACTGACAAACACAGAATAATGAACTTGAAGGGAAAAAGTGAGCCCTAGGTTGATGGACTGACTAGGTGTGTTTTCAGGAAATTTGGAAAAGATTCCTCCCATCTTCATAGGTTGTTTTCATAAAGCCTGACATGCTGCAATAGGGCTTTTGGGGTTTTTTTATGTTTTTAAAACTTCTTTTATAAAATTTCAGAATGCTAAGATGCCCTAATGACTGTTATTAATGATGATCAATGAGGTTTTAAAATTATTTGAGAGATTTAATGTGAAATGTAAAGTGACCTAAATTCACACTAAGGTATGAGGTACTATCAATGTTAATGACACTTTAGGTAGGTAACTGTGTGAGACCCTGGCATCAGATTCTTGCCTAAAATGCTTTGGTGACTGAGGGGGAGAGAGAACTCAAAGCTGCTGCCTCACAGTGGGCAGGATATAATGATGTAAAGACACCCCCAAGAAGGGAGGTTTTCACGTACTGGTGGGCACACTCTCCACACCTTGTTGCTGGGACCAGCCCTGTGGCTTAAGAACCAAACCCTGCATGGCATTTGCTAATGTTCATCCAGCATTCCGTCCACCATATGCCTTTGGAGACATGATGTCTCCATTTCCCAAATGGGATTAATACCTTACACGGTTGGTAGATGGCATTTTGCACGCACTTAGCAAGAGGTAATATCTCTAAGAATTTTCTGCAGTTTTCAAGCTGTAATTATGCTTATAAAGAGCTATGCTTATGAAAAGCTAGCCTTACGCTAATGATAGTTTGGCTTCATTCTTGCCGCATTCCTTTGCTATGAAGGCTTTTTATGTAGCTTTTCTGTTTGTGTATGGTGTCTCTCCCTCCCCCTTCCTTGTAATGCTGCTGCTGTATCTCTCTTCCATTCATATATATATTTTTTCCCTTTCTTTTCGCTGCATGGAGACTCTCTGCTGTAAAAGCGTAAGTACTTGTTGGCGGCTCTGCAGCTTCTGGTTCTGTTAGTTTACACGCCTGTGCTCCCCTTGCTTCCGTGCCGCCTGGCTGATCTCCCAGGAGACTGTAGTGTCGTCATCCATCTGCGGATCCGGAGTAAAACAGGCAGCGATTTAGAGACCAGACTGGATTTTACAAGACGGTTCAGCTTTAGCAAAACAGGCAGTGAATTTAAAAATACTCTCAGGGATGTGCCTGAAAGCAAGCAGAGTGTTGATGAAGAGGGTATGAACATTGAAAAGGAGAAAAGTGCTTATTCCATTCATGTTTTAAAAAAAATAAATCATGAGTACTTAGACTTCTAAGGTTTAAATTTCTAATTCTTGTCATATTACTTGTTTCCCAGATTCATAGAAAATTGGCATCATGATACCTTCTTGTGACAGAAAAATTTTACTGATCTACTTTACAACTTTTAAAAATTTTCTTTCTTTTTAACCTCAAGGTAAAGAGAAGTAATTAAGGGATTCTTGAGCTTGGAGTGAGAGTGTGTTTTTTTTTTTTTTTTAATTCTTTGCCCAAACTTGGTAAAATAAACACAGAAACTACTCCATCCTATTTTTCTGGTGATAGAGACAATTTAACTCTCATTAAAAAAAAATTAGCATGTCTAAGAATTATGTGTTAAATATGAGTTTAACAGGAAAAATATGTGGTGGTGTTTATAAGGTTCTAACAGTAATCCTTAACGTATAGTAAAAGTGGGTATTGAATTACATGGAGAATAGGTATAAATCCATTATAAAAATTGGATCAAATGAGTAAGATTTCCAAGCAGTACAGGTATTGTGCTGCTTTTTTTAGATGCTTTGAGAATAGAGCCATTCATTTCATTCACTGTCTGCCATGATGGGGATTTATTGATATTTACACTGTCAGAATAAGTCTATGTTTAGTCTTCCTTCTAAATTACATTGAAAGGGTTTAACACATTGTTCCTCATATTTCCCGTGGATGTAAATGTTGAAAATTGCTTATTACTCTTAAAATTCACTTTTAAAGACAAAGTAATTTTGTTTGGGCCTGAAGTAATAGTTGGCCGTGTTAATCATACATTGATTTGTGAAGGATCCATTTGGCGTATGTACCTCTTCCGCTTTCACTGTTGATCCCCTTTATTTGTTGGGCACTTTGTGATTTCTCTGATCAGACAATACTTAGGCACTGATAAATGTCCAGGAAGGGTAAATGAGGACTAAGAAATAGTCTGAGAAAAATAGCCCTTTTATTTTGGTCCAAAAATGGAAGCGAGTAAATGTAAATCCGGATGGTAAAACCAGTTTTTTTTTTTACCCCAGGATTCAATTCATCTAACCAACAGGTGTGAGGAGGAGGAGGCAAGGGTTCATAGAAACCATGTTTCTGGAGAAACATGCAATATGTGTTCCTAAATGTACACTTAGGTGGATAATTATAGCTCATTCTTACATTCCTCTTGTTTTAGTTTATATGTAGTAGAACCATAGGAATAAGCCAGTAAGATTCAGCAAGTCCATATTGTCCATTAAACTGTTAAGGAAGAAACAGTTACGAAGAAAAGAAAGAAAAATATGTAGAAATAAATTTCCTTTTTTTCTTGTTATACTTAAACCCATATTTATTCTTTCTCATGAAAGGAGATGGTAAGAGTTCATCCATCAGAAGAAATGTATAAAATCAGGTTGTATTCTTAACACCGATTGTAGAAACCAGCTTGATTGCAAACCCTACATATTTTAGCAAAAGGCCATCAGCCTTGTCCAAACATGGCAGAAGCTTAGAACTCACAAATGTGTCAAATATAAAGAGTTTTATGCGAAATGCAATGGAAGTTATATTCTCTTGTAAAAAGCATATGAAATAAAGCAATGAAAATGCATTAGAATGCATGCTTCTGATATTCAAATTTCATAGACTAGGTTTTGAGGTATTGCAAAGCTACACCAAGAAAGGCAAACTGGTTCCTTTGATTAATGTCAACTATCAGAAATCCTAACGATGATTTTGTATGTTTCTCAGTATGTCTATAAAATTAGATTGAGTTGAATGACCATTTATAGTTTGGCATCAGTTTGTAAATGAGTTTGTCTATCTTTGCTATCTATTATATATATGTATTCTAATATGTAATTCCATATTTCTTTTATATATTTAAAAATTATGATATATTTGAAATGCTATTATTATGTTTTGCGTGTATTTGGTATTCATTATAAAAGTTAAATGGGGAAACTTGACCCAGATTATTTTTGCCCACAAACTCGCTTATAAATCTAATCTAGAGTCAGAGAAAAATATTGGAAGACATCTCCATGCTATGCATATTTAAAGTACTTTCCTATTTATCTGTGACTATGTAAGTGAATTGGCTGGAAATTATATCCCAATCTACTTCTTGATCCTTCTGCCTATCAAGGTTGTACACAAAGTGGATAGAATACTAAAGAAGTTTTCATGACTAAACACAGCATATTTTTTGATAGTTTGTGTCTCCTTCAAAATTATTTTTAGAGATTTCACTTAAGAATAGACTAGTTTTGAGGCTGCCTTCAGCTCACTGCAAGGCCAGTTTTGGGGAGAACTACCTTGAAACTGGATGTATTTCTATTGAACTTATAAAGCCTGATGCTTTATAAAAAGATATTCTTCTGATTGTCTGCCTTTAAAAAAGGAGGGGAAAAAGAACCCTTGAAAGGACCAAATCAGCTAGTTTCATTGTGTATTTCAGGAAGACCAGTCTAGATTTAAATTCTATTGCTCATCATTTTCTAATCTCCGTTTTCTCTCAATAAGTAGTAGCAAAAGTTTTATTATTAAAACTGGCATAGAATCATCAAAACTGTAAAGCTCTTTGCTGTAAAGATCAACAAGAAAATTTATTCTTTGAACTGAAGAAAGGTTATCAACCTTGTGGATTTTTTTTTTTTTTTTGAGAAAGCTTTAGATGACAGCCTGCTAAGTGAAATGAAAGTCTACAAACTAAGTTGTTTGTTATCTCTCAGTTTTCACCAATACTAGTTTCTAGTATCAAACATGTAACATTCCTAAAAGCCATCCATCTGTATACTGTTAACAAGTGGTGAGGTAGGAGGGATGCTGGGCTGACTTTTATAACTGGCTCTGTCCCGGGCCCTGCTCCTGTTCCCTTGAACGGTGGTCTTTATCATCTCTGTGACGCAGTTTCTTCATTAGAATTTGTTTGTGGCGGTGATGACCGAGGTCCCTTCCAGCAGTGACAGGAGTGATTCTGTTGAGGGAGATGCTGAGGTCTTCCTTGGATTTGACTTTACACAATCAACAGCTGACACCCACGCTGGAAAAAATGCTCTTAAGAAATTTCAGCCATGGTTTGGGTTTTTGTCTCTCTCTCTCTTAAAGAGCAAGCAGGATCAAAGATGAGAAGTGACAGCAGATACAGACATGGCAACTTTCTTTGGTTTTTATGGTCTTTACCCATAATATAAAGATCAAAATTTTTGTGGTAGAAATGTGAACCAAAGCAGTTACATAACTTAAATCATTAAAATGACAGAGTCTGATGTTGTTCACATTGCTATTGCTGTGATAATGAACAGTGAATGGTCATGCTTTCAATTTTTAGCAACTGATTTTTACAGTCTTCCCTTCTTATTCATTGTATCCGTTTTAACATCCTCATGTGAAGCTGGGAGTTAAATTTATACTGTTCATTGTTCTTTTCAGCGATAAAAATAGAATTTAACTGATTAGGCCTGGGGGAAAGAAGAAGTGGACTGTATATCATTTGAGAAAATGACAAACATTTAGAAATGTCTCAGCTTAGTCTTTGTAGTCAGGCTGTCAGAGGTCACTAGCCATCCTCTAAAAAAATAAAATACTGAGCTTAAAACAATTGGTCCCTAATATTACTACCCTGCCCTATACCTGCCAGATGTTTCTTAAGTTTGGAAGTCAAGTTTTCTGGGAAAACTAAGTATTTTCTTTATTTTATTGGTAGATGACTCCTAAATCCAAAAGGAAGACTATCCACAGCCGAATGTTGCGGCCTGTTTCCAGGGCTTTTGGTGAGTATTCCGTTTTGTCAGTCATTTTCTTATAACTATGAAACACCCTCAGCAAGGACCTTGGACCACTTCAAGGATACTTTTCAGGGATGCTGTAAGTTAAGAGGGTTAAGTGATTTGTGAATGGGTATTTGCTCTTCCCTAATAGACTTAAAATTACTTTTAGCAAATTTTTATCCATCTTCATGCAGTAATTTTCAGCCTGGGGCTTTGCTTTCTTTTAGAAATGGAATTTGATCTAGATAAAGCCCTAGAAGAAGTGCCCATTCATATCGAAGACCCGCCTTTTCCATCCATCCGACAAGAGAAGCGGAGCTCAGGGTTTATCTCTGACTTGCCCTCCGAGGAAGGAAGGAAGCTGGAGCACTTTACCAAGTTAAGACCAAAGCGGGCTAAGAAGCAGCAGTCCACGCACCCAGCGGTAGGTGGGCTGGTAGCCCCTCACTGGCCTCCTCCAGGGAAAACTGCAGAATCTTATAAAAGTGCCTTGTATATGTGAAAGCTTGTAGTTAAGGAGATTAGAACCTCTACGTATGTGTGAGATTCACGCAAAATATCTCACTTGGTGCTCAACATTTTCAGAAAAGAGAACGCTGGAAAGTTTTCAACCCTTTGGAACAAAGTTGCCCCCTTGAAATCTTTACGAAAATATCAAACAGGCTACTCTATAGTTGTATAGTGTATGGGTATGAAAAGATGGAAAATAAGTACCAAAGAATTGATTTGTGATTAAAAATTGCTTGCATTTGATTTTGGAGGGCCCCCGTATACTCCCCCACCTCCATGTTCTGACCTGCTCTGGCCCTCTGGCTTCTGATAACCCACAAACTGGGAGGTGGAGAAGACACCTTACTGGGAGGACCGTGCGAGTGGTGTGCCTCTCAACACCCTGCTCTTTACTCAGGGGAGGATGGAATTGTTTGTGCTAATGAGGCTTAATGCAATTGACCCCATGGCTCTCTGGTTAGTCTTTCCTCTCCTTTGCAGACAGACTCCTTGGAAAAATTGGTCTGTGCCTATGGCATTTCTTCCTCACCTTGCCATCACTCTACAACCAACCAAAGTCTGCATTCTTTACCTCTCCACTCTGAAACTGCCCTGCTAAAGGTCACTCTTGACCTAACCCTGTGGACACTTGGCAGCTGTCAGCATGCTTGACATCTCAGCAGTTACTTGACCCAGAAAGCTCCATCCTTCGGGGCCTCTGAGCATCACTGTCTTTTCTGTTCACCTCTCCAGTGATGCCTTTGCTGCTTCCCTCTGCCTAGCCTGTGAGCGTATTATTTGGGTGATGCCATCTGAACCCATGGCTTCAGTCTCCCTGTTGTTGAACCCTGCCCCCTCTGCTGAACTCTAGCTTCAGATACTCACCTGCCTCCTGAACTTGAATGTCCCAGAACAACTCACGTTTAACAAATTCAAAACTAGGAGCCTTTCTCTCTGAACCTGCCCTGCTCCAGAAGGAGCATCACCGGTGAACAAGCTAGAAACCTGGATATGATCCTGATCACCATCTCCCCACCGTCAGCCCCACCTGCTCCTCCCCTTCCTCCTCGTCATCCCTGTAGTGCTTGCTGTCATCCTGTGTTTCAAGCCTCTAGTGATCCAGCCTTTTGGTCATGGCTTCCCCTCTCCCCACTCCTTCACCCCCCACCCTTGGCTCCTAGATGGATAACTAGCTACTCATCCTGTGGACCTCCAATGAGGCACGACTTCTTCCAGGAAGCCCTCCCTGCCTCCACCTCTGTACTCGCGCAGAGATGAGGGTGCACGGCTCTGCAGAAGGCTGTTCTCACAGGCTGGCTGTGCAGAGTGCACAACCTGAGCAACCCTCCATGGACGCCCCCCCCCCCCCCCCCCCGCCCCAGTGCCTGACACTTTTACCCTGTTAGAGCCCTCACTGCACAGTGATTCCTAAGCATGGGCTTCTCCTTGTGTGTAAGCTCCATGTAGGAAGTGTGTGGTTTATCATCTTTAGTTGTGTGTTGAGCACTTAGCATGACTTGAGAACATAGCAGGCATTCAGTACTCACTGGATGATAGGTGGATGACTGGAGGAGTAGGTGGAGAAAAGTCACAACCAGTTATCCATGTGGTCAGGCGTGTGCTCATAGCAGATCCAGGCTGCTCATATTTGGTTGCTCTATCATTTGATTCTGAACAACTTGACATGGTTTCAGAAAAGCAAAGAAATTTCAGTGAATTGTTTTCTTTTCCAACTTACTTCTTAGCACACTTTTACATAGATATTCTTTGAGGAATAAATGACTCTCTCTTTTTTTAATAAGGGAGAAACCTTTTCAGATAGGGAAAAGACACACCCCATACTCCACATTCTACTTGGTTGTGGAATAAATGGTTCCTTTGGCTCTCTCCTTGTGGAGAGTCATTAGCAGTACAACATATATGTGACACAAGGTTTAACTTTCCCCTTATGTCAGTGACCCCGGGAAAGAGAGTGTTTTTTCTTTTACTCATTTGAAAAATGAGAAAGAGGGAAGGGAAGAAAGCTATGGCAGAGTTTTGGTGGAGGAAGGTACTCAGGTCTATTCTAGAGATATCTTGACTTTGTCCACAGGAAAACTAGGATTTATAGGGTCAGCACACCCCAGGGTGCTCCATCCTAGGGACGCTAGCACAGGATGTGTCCTCGGATAATGGGTTATGGTCCTGGGTCTGAAACGGATCTCGCTTCTTCCCAGAGGCTTAGTGAGTGTGCACAGTTTGCTCTCCCTTGGATGCACAGTGAAAATATACTGTCTAATGGTTGCATAGAGTTTGCAATTTTCAAAGTGCTTTCACATTGAACAACTCTGCGAAGCTGCCACAGAGGCCCCATCACCTGCATTTTCCAGTGGAGAGTGAGAAGGTTGCAGTATTTAGTGGCAGCAGTCATTTAATATTAGTGTTGTTTTGGTTTTGTTTGGATAGACTAGGTAGCCCCAGCCCACCCTAAGTCAATCTTAGCTTTTCTAGAGCTTGTCCTTGATGCCTAATGCCCCAGTGGGCTTTTCTGGATATCAGAATTTTCAAAGCCCAAGTATAGAGGCTGTTTTTACTTTGAACATTTCTAATACTGAATGTGTGGGTTTTTCCTCCTACACTGATTAATTCTTCAACTCTCTGTACACAGCTGGCTGTCTACAATTCAATTCAATTCTGACTCCTCAAGTGAAGGGCTCCAGGGTACCCTCACTTCAGATACCAGTCCCAGGTCGTCTCCTATACTACTGACCAAATGTAATTTCATGGGAGGTTTCCATGCCCCCTTCCTTAGCTTAGATAATTTGCTAGAATGGCTCACAGAACTCAAGAGGAGATTTGGCTTACTATTACTGGTTTATTATAAAGGATACTGTCAACTGAAATGAAGACACAGCGTGAGACCTGTGAGTTTCAGTTCTCTTTGGAGTCTTACTGAGGACTGTAGCCTGGGGACAGCTTCTGAGAAAACTGCTCACAGAGGTGGAGGTCGGCAGCAGTAGGAGGTTACTGCTGGTCATGAGGTGCAGATATCTTAATGATTTCAGTACTTTTCTAAGTAGGGGAAGATGCATGAAATTAGGTTCAGAAAATTTTCTCTTGAAAATATTGAACTGTCTGAAGTCCTATTCTGCCAGTTTTCCTGAATCACAGAGAGCCTCATTCCTGATCTGCATCCTGAACTCCTTTCAGGGTGTGTTAAAGGGCAGTGACTGCGGTGGTTAATGGCTTAATTCCTATAGAACCACAGGGCCAGGAGCAATCTTAGTTGGCAGTTGTTGCCCATACTGACTAATGGGATGTAAATCAGAGATTCCCATGATCCTTCTTGGGTATGATTAATTTGTTATAGCAGCTAACATACACATTACATACTGAATTACCCATTTATTACAAAAGGATGTAACTCAAGAACAGCAGGCTAAGGGAGAGATGTAGGGGAGGGGCTCAGCGCTTCCACACCCTCTCCAGCACATCACACTCCCTGCATCTCCACATGTTCACCCACCTGGGAGCTCTCCCAACCTTGTCCTTTGGGGGTTTTAAGGGAGACTTCATTATTCAGTCATAATTGACTAAATCACTATCATTGGCAATGATTAAACTTCCAGACCCTCTCAGCTCCCTAAAGTTCAGGGGCTGGGACTGAAAGTTCAACCCTCTAATCACGTGGTTGGGTCTCCTGGATATCAACCCCCATCTTTAGGTGGTTCCAAAGTCACTTCATTAACATAACCAAAATACCTTTATGGTATTTTGGAAATTCCAAGGGTGTAAGAGGTCTTGCCAGAAATGGGGACGAAGACAAAGTATGTATTTCTTGTTATAGATCACTACATCACAATTATCTTCATAAAGTTAGTTGAGGACCTTTCTCCTTTCTTTTTCTCCTCTCCTGTTCTCTGGAGCAGAGTTTGCACGTCATATAGATTTTCTGTTCCTCTCCTGGGAAGCCACCTGGGCCTGATGTGTTACGTGTGCATGTAATGCTCATAGGTAGATTTTTTTTTTTTAAACTAGGGATTTGATTTGATTTGTTATAGATCTGTTGACAAAAAAATCAACAGTCAATCTAAGAAAAGTGAAAAATTTTATTTGCAGCAACCTGAGATTATAACTTGGGAGACAGACAGTCTTTCAGGCCTGTTCTGCTGTTAGAGGTCAGAACACAGTTACATAGGTTTTTGAGACAAAGGGTTATATGTCAGATGATGTACTGACAGTTCACACAATCCAGGTCTGCCATGTACAAAGTGAGAAGTGGGTCATTCTGATTCCTTCTCCTAAGCAGGTCTGATTAAGGTAGATTAATAATACACTCTGGAGGGGAGAGAGGAGGTCCAAATTGGCAGAGAAAAATTTTGTTTAAATTTTCCTTGCCTTACCATAATATATGAATTTCATTTCATCAGATCTATTCTGATTACCTTATTCTCCTTGAGACCATTTTGGTAATTTCTATTTTTCTAGGATATTGTCCACTTAGTTCATTTAGTTGTTTCTAGAATTCTTATATGAGTTTTTAATCTCTTTTGTATCAATAGCTCTGTCCCAATTTCATTTCTAATGTATTTTAATGCTTCTATCCTAATTTTACACAGTCTCATTTACTAAAAGTGAAAGTGATAGGGTCACTCAGTCATGTCCAACTCTTTGTGATCCATGGAATTCTCCAGGCAAGAATATTGGAATGGGTTGCCATTCGCTTCTTCAGGGATCTTCCCAACCCAGGGCTCGAACCCTGGTCTCCTGCATTGCAGGCAGATTCTCTACCATCTAGGAGTCTTTTTCAAAGAATTAGCTTTACTATTCCTCTCAAGTCCATTAATTTTTGTTTTTGTTTTTTTAAATTATATTTATTTTACTTCCTTTTGGATTCCCCTTTTCCTGGCTTGATTGCTTGGCTCTCTTAATGTTTCTTACTGTCTAATACATGTGTATCAGATTTCATGATTATTCAACTCACTAATTAGCACTCTTTGGGTTTTTTGTTCAGAGTCACTAATGTACCTAATTGTTCTTGCTTCCTGCCCATCTCTCTCCATCCAGCCTGTGGAGACATTAGGAGAGATCTGACAGCTGCCTTGTCAAAATCCAGGTGCATCTCCTCCGGTGTTGCCCTGGTGCATTCATCTTAATAATCCAGGCAGAGGGAGAACAGAGGGTGGTCTGAATTGTCTTTAGTCTTCATAAACACCGGCTTATCTTCTAAGCATTCACAAATTATCCTTTTAGCATTTACTTATATATACACAGGCGATGAGAAATCTGCCCTCTTTCTTTCTCAGACACCGACAACAACCATTTCTGATTTTATTTGCAAAATCCTTCCTCTGAGCACAGATGCAGTGGGTTCCAACCAGCACAGGGATAAGGTTTTCTGTACTCCCTTCCCACCAGCTCTGCTTCCCTTTTTAGTCTGAAATTTATAATCCTTGACAGAAAAGACCAAAGTCAAATGGAATTTTGAGAACTTCTGATGTCTGTATGTCCTTTCTTTTCATTCCCCTGGAAATCGAGCTAAAACAGCATGTGTGTTTGGCCTTGAACTCCTCTGACGAGCCACCTGTCATTTCAGTCTTCAGTTTTCCTGCTGCCCTTCTTACAGGTTGCTGACATCTCTTACTTTTAACAGGTGCATTTTCAGCTGCATCTTGCTCAAGGTCTCCCAGTGATATTGGACTTCTCAATCTTTCTACTCCTAGTCTCTTTATTTCTAAAGTGATGGAGTTGGACCGGGGGTCTCTAAGGTTCTGTGTAAACTGGCTGGCCCTGCAAGATGGAAAAGCAGACTGCTTGTTGAGCTCACCCTGCCTTCATCTCTGAAACCTGCTGATTGTTCATGTCCCCAGAGACCTTCTGTGCTAGCTGTGAATTGTTTCAAAGCAGGAAAAAAGAAAAGGGCTGAAAGGAGAAATTATACTCGTAAAAAAACTTTTTTTACCCCCTCAAAATTGGAAGAGGAATTTGAGAGGCAGCCTCTGAGGGGAAGTGAGGGTGCCGTGGAAGGATGTCCCAGGTTACGAGCATGCATTCTGGGGTTGCACCCTTGTCATCCATCAGTCGGGTGACCTAAGCAGGAGCCCCTCACACTCTGAGCCATGGTTTGATCTGGGACTAACCACAACCCAGGATAAGACTATCTTTCCTTTCCAGTTCAAAGGGTAGGTATAAAGATAACAGTAAATGATCAAGCACTGTACAAACTTAGGGAGCGATTATTACTGTAGAAATTCCAGTCTTCTTTTACAAAAGGAAAAATGACATCCAAGCTAGTTCTGTGCTACTTTGTCTTTTGTAATCAAAACAGAAGTTATTCAATGAGCTGCTTTCCCTCCATAACTGAATTATTGAACTTGGCTGTTTCTCTGCTCTCCTGCAATGCACAGGAAAGCCTGGCTCCACTAAAAAGCACCATTCAGACGAGAGGTATAATTATTTTCACATTTCACAGGGTTCTTGGTCTGTTACCTGTTATCTGCTCACTTTTCAGCATTTCACAATCGTGAACTCAAACACACAGCTCATTTCCGTAATGGACGTTGCCAGTGAACGGAGCGGATGGTTGTTTAAAGCTAATCATGGGTCTTTTTTTTTAAATAATGCCTGTGCAGACAAGAGCCAGCTTCCCCTAGAGGCAGCTTGAGACTTGCAAATCAAGATCACAGAAAGGAGTTTTCCCACCGCTCTAGGGCGAGATATCCAGACCAGATATCACAACCACATGAGAATCTGTCCGTGCCCAAGAGAATGGGCAAGATACATGCTCTTTCTCAATGGCCCACAAACTATCTGTGTGAAATATGAATACACTTTCACAGACACAAAACCAAGCATGTTGTTGAACTCACTGTGAATTGTCCATTCAAAAACAAAGGCTAGAGTGCTAAATGACTTCTTTATAGCTCCTCGTAGCTTCTGTTCTGAGACCTAAGCTTTAGGCCCCTACCCCTGGATTTCCACCGCACCTCAAACAACACTGTCTGACGTTACATGCAGCATCTTCTTCTCAAAGCAGATCTTTGAACTATGTTCCCTAGAATCACGCTGTCATCTACCCAGGCTGGAAACCTCAGCCTCATCTTAGGCAATGTCTTTTTCTTTCTTTCTCATTTCCCTACTACTCAGTCCCACACCTTCCTCCAGATTAGACTAAACAATCACAGAAGTCTTTCACTGTGTTCTTGAATAGAATTTATTCTATTCTCCAATATACCCTTCATGTTGCCCCAGAATTATCTGACCAAAACAGGTTGGGTCATGACACTTCTTCAGGGCTCCCTCTCACCTGCAAAATAAATTCTATACTCTTTAGCATAAGATTCAAGGCTGTTCACTGTCAGACCTTGTATTATTAGTTGGAAAGTATTCATTTATGAATGAGAGATATGAGAGATGCTGAACTGGAAATGACTTAAGCCATGAGAAATACTTATTTTCTCACTTAACAAGAAATCTAAAGTCTCGGGGTCCAGGACGGGTTTATTCAGCACAGCATAAGCACCCAGGTAGCTTCCACTGTTCTGCTCTGTCATCCTCAGCATGGTGGCTTTTATCCTCAGGCTCAATTCCTCTTCAACTCCAGGTGATTGCTGTGGCTCAGACATCACACCCTCTCTCTCATAACCATGCAAAAAAATACATCCCTTCTTCTGCAGGAAAACCTGCCCATGAGCCCCCTTATATCTCACTGGCCAGAACTGTATCATATCAGTCACAGGCAAGGAGATAGAAGTACTGTTTAAGTATTCATGTTTTGAAATCAGAGTTCTTTCAGCAAGAAAGAAAGGAAGCAAGTGTGGGGGAGGGGCGGGAGGGAGGGGGTGTTTGGAGTGGCCACTTTTAGTATCTGCTAGGGTTTACACTCTGTCATAAGCAGTTAACTCTGTCCATAAGCCTCGAGCCCCTGATCACTGGAATTATTACTTTTCTCAAAATTGTGTCATTTTTTTTCACGCATTCTCCTGCCTTACCAATATGCCCGCAATGCCTTCCTGTGCTTCAAGAACACATGACTCTTCACAGCCTGTTAGGTTCCAAGCTGCTTCCAAGACAGCACTCACTCAGCCTCAGTCCTTCAGCAGGTTTTGGGTTTATAGGGCATTTCTCACTTTGGTTTCTTTCTACCCTTGTTTCTACATTTGACTTCTGTTCTGGTAGAATATAGGGCTCTGTTTCCATCAGTCTTGTCCTTGCCATGGCCTTTATCACAGTGTCTTAAATCTAGTGATACATGTTGAATGTAAATTGATAAATTAATATCACACCTGTTTGGTTTGCAGGGCTGTGCTACCAGCATAGTCTCCCAAGATGGTGAGCAGAACGGTCTTATGGGGAGAGTGGATGAAGGTGTAGATGAATTTTTCACCAAGAAGGTGACCAAAATGGATTCCAAGTGAGTTCAGAGTCATTTCACTAATCACACCATTTAATTCACACTTAAATTACTAACAGTTATAATTTTAAACTTAGTATGTACTAAGGCTCTTATTTCATAAGTGTATAAAATAGACACATTTGACCGAGGATTTACTTTCCTGGTGGTTTGCAGGACCACCATCAATTGGGAACTTGTTAGAAATGTGAATTCTCAAGCTTGTACCCCAGACCTACTGAATCAGAAACTGGAGGTGGGGGGCTGACAACCTGTGTTTTAATAAGCCCTCCAGGGTATACTGAGGCACACTCAAGTTGAAGAATCACTGTAATATCTAAATCAGACCACAAAATGTATCTCCCCAAGGGTTTTTTTTTTTCTTTTAGGGCTTTATTACATTCATCTGGATGTATCTCAGACAATGAGATACATTTGGCAGGCTGAAATTACTAACAGTGGACCCTTGAACGATGCAGGTTTGAATGACTTGGGTCCACTTATTTGTGGATTTTTTTCAATAGTAGATACTTTGGTACTACACAGGCCTTGGCTGGTTGTATCTGTGGATGTGGATAAACTCAGATACTAAGGACTGACTCTGTGAATTAATTCCCTCATTACTCAGAGGTCAACTGTATTTTTAAATTCCCCAATGTTTATAATTTGATATGTCTGGGAGCACACATCATTCATTGCTAAGTAGCACCGCTTTACCAGAGTCAGAACGACAACAGAATTAGTAAAGAGGCTTCAGATTTAGCCTCTGAAAAGTTCTGTCTGAATTTTCTTATTACCAAGATGGAGTTTCCTTAGAAGTCAACTCAGTGGTACTTTTATTAACAGCTTAACTTGAAACACTCCAGCCTTTAAGCATGACTTGTACCGAGTTGTTTAATCTCCAACTAAATGCAGATCCATTCCCCAGTACACTCTGAATAAGGATTTGTGTCGGTGAAGTGTTCTTCACCTGAGATATCAAATCCAGGAACTAATTTAAACCATCCTGATAAATGGAGGGTGGGCAGGCTGGGCAGAGGGAAGGAAAACTGGTCCATTCTATAGATTGATGTGCCTTATCTTGCCTTTGCAGGATGGTGAGGTGGGAGCAAGTTAAATTTTTATATCCATAACAGTATAACTTACTGAATGTTATAAGCTTTAGGACCCAATTATTTATCTCCTTTGACACTAGCCTTGAAGCTTGACATACTGGGGAAAATTCTATTCTCTCCTTCAAGATTCAATGTAAATATCATTTATTCTTTGAAGCTTTTCTCTGCCTCATCTCCTCCCCAATTAACAGCCCTTTGTCTATTGCTGACTTGACACTTTTTTTCTTTTCGTCTCCTGTATACATCTGTTAGAGCAACATAATCCCTTGAGGTTTTTTTTTCTTTTGTTTTTTCTTTTTTACATTGTGGGGAATGGATGAACAAAGTCTCAATGCAAAAGATTCAGGAAGTACCAACATAAACTGAGCCAAATGGGGAAATCCCTCTTAATGATTTGTTTTCAAGTCTTTTCTTCCTATAGAATACTGTCCTTCACAAACAAATGCCTGGGTCTGATTTTTCTTTATAACTTCCGTGTCTCACACAGCCCGTAATGTATAATCTGCCCTCAGACACTCTTGGTTGAAAATCAAGACAATCTTGACCTGTGTCTGTATAAACAGATAATACTGTAGGCTCTCCTCGTCCCCAACTTTTGATGTTGAAATAGTGGAGCGGTCTGTGCATATTCAATCCGGATCATATGTGTCGTCATTGCTGGGGGACCTCCTCTGCCCTTAAAGTCACCTCCTCCTCTAATAAGCCCAGTGAAAGCTGGGCAAACTTTATAAGGTGTAAAACCCACTTTCTACAAATATACTGCTTTAGGATGATTCTCTTTGTGTTCCGGTACACAAATAGAACTAGGGGCATCAATTTTCATCAAATAATGGTGGAATCTACTAGAAGTTGTGATTTGTTTCGTTTCTTTTTGTTTCTAAAAACAGATCGTTGTCAGTTTGCTATGTAGAGGTCCAGGCATAGGTCAAACCATCAAGTAGTATGAAGGAAGTTTGAAAATCAAAGTTCCACATGCTCCTCATAGTTTAAAATGTCAGAGGTGTTTTAAAGTGTTTAAGAAAAAAGAAAGAAAAAAAAGACCTTGTTTCTTTCCCTATTCCCCAGAGGCAATTAATTTCTATTCCTTTAGCTATTTTTTAATTTTGTTTCCATTGTTCATAATAACTTTTTTGTTGTTGCTATTTCTTTATTTTTCAGTTTTAAATAGTGACCATAACTAGTGGCTTCTTACTATAGAGGATGATAATGTAGCTCCTACATAGTCTGACCCTACTGTCCCCCAAATGCATGAAGGCAAACACACACACACTTTTCTATTTTTTCATCTTTTTCTTATCCCTCCCTGCCTCAATTCTGAGATTTTCTCAGTCTTACCTTCCAATCTTGAGTTTTCCATTTCCACTATCACATTTTTCATCTTAGCTATGTCATAATAGTTGGTTACATCAGTATGTAATGTTTACTTCATTATAAGCATGTAAATGTTCATAGCTGGGTTATATAATATGCAGTGATTATATTTCCTTTCCTTTACAACTTTGTATTTTCCCTGGAGTTAATAATTGTCCCCTTTTGCATTTGCTTAGTTTTCTGTATCCCTGTCACTGACATACCTTCTAAATCTCTGTAAAGATATGAATGTTCTCTCAATTTCCTCCCATCTTCTCAGTTTCATCTTCCTGGGCACGTACTTCACTACTGTCTGACCACCCCAGCCTGGGCTTTAGGTCTGGTCCCTGTTGTCCTCCTGGGATCCCCACTTCACCATCTGCTGGGGGTCTCTCCTCACTTATTCCTGTGTCTTTCCTGTTTCCTTTGGCCGGATTATCCTCTTCCTTACTTCACTCTTGTTTTGGGGCAGCACCTCCTCTGCTTACTTGCTGAAGAAGGAAGCACAGGAGGTGAGTTTCTGAAACTCATATGTCTTGCATTTTGGTTAATACTGTGACAGCTACAGAACTTTGGATTGGAATCCATCTTTCTTTAGAATTTTGAAAACCTGGTCCCCTTATCCTCTTACTTCTAATGTTGCTCTAAGAATCCAATGTCATCTTGAGTCCTCATCCTTTGTTTGTGGCTTGCTTTTCTGCTTCTCAGAAAGTATTTGGGATCTTCTCTCTGTTCTTGGTATATTGACATCTTATGATGATGTCATAAGATCATGTGGGTTTTTTTAATCTTGTTTTGTTAAAACCCATTTGTAAGGCACTCATGAGCTATTTCAATCTGGAAATTTGGGTCCTTTGGTTCTGGAATTTTTCTTGAATTATTTTTCATAATTGCTTTGCTTCCTTTTTCTCTGTATTCTTTTACTTAAACTTCTATTATTCAAACTGTATTTCTTCTCTTTTTTTTTAACTGTTTCTCTTCTGTTTTTTCATCTTTTTCTTACCCTTCCCTGCCTCAGCTTTCTGGGAGATTTTCTCAGTCTTATCTTCCAAACTTGAGTTTTCCATTTCTGCTAGCAGATTTTTCTATTATTCTTGTTTCATGGAGTTTATTAACACATATACCTCCTGTATACATGGGAGATACCCAGATACACTGAGTAACTCCTTGAAATGGCCCACAGCACCACATTAAATACAAACTTCAGCTAAAGACGGAAGAAAGAGTTTGGAGAGGTTATCGTAAACCAGGAAAATAAGGGGTAAGGTTGTTATTGCAGGTTTAGGTCCCGGCCCTTCTCTGTGGATAAATTTCTAGGGATCCTAGTCATCCAGCTTCTCCTGGTTTGGAGAGGTACACACCCTTACACATGGTGATTTTCTGTATAAATGTGTATTTCTCTTACAGAAGAGAAATTTCCCCTGTGTCTGCTGTTTCTTAAAAATAACCAGCCTAAAATGATCCTATGCCACAGGCATATTATGGGATGGCACATTCTGTTTCGCTTCACCTGAAATCCATTTGCTTCTGGGCCTTCCCAACTAATACTTCAGGGGTCAGCTTTCCCAGATTTATGAAGTCAGTTTCCACTCCTAACTGTTTTGGCTTCCAAACTATTGTTTTTGCTTTTTCTCCTCTCTGGGGCTTAGGCCTTTTTCCTTTTTTAAAAAAATTCTCCTGCTGGGATTTTCCTGGGGACTCAGAGGAGCTACATGGGTACCTTCCAGTTCTAAGTGAAAGGTTCTCATGATACTTTGCATTCAGCCCAAATCATTTACTTTCCCCCCATCCATTTCCCAAGTTTCTGAATGTCCAGAATATTCTGAAAAACCTCTCCCAAAGCTCATTGGCTGCTTTTTCATGTCATTGCCTCTTTTCGTGGTATTACATTTCTTTTGGTTTTGAATAGTGCTTTTTATTTTTATAATTTATTTTTACATTTAAGCAAGGATCTGGATCTTGGTTTGAGTTGAGCACTTAGGGCAGGATTTCAGATGTCATCTAATGATTGTGGAGGGATTACAGGCACTTAAGGGGAAATCTGGGCCTTTCCAGCGCCCTCCAAATTAAATAAGGCAGTCAGCCATCTATGCCGTGAGTGGAGCTACCTCTTCTAAAAGTTCTTATGAGTGGAGAGGCACTTGACTAGAGCATTTAAACAGAAAAACTCACCTCTGCTCTCAGTCCTCCCAATAATACCTTCAGATTCTCATTCTTAATTTTTATGTGCGTCAGTTTCCTCACCCGTGGATATGATGATGATATTCAACCTTCCTATTTCCAAGTCAAGTTTTTAAAATGTTTCAGTAATTGTTGCTATATAAGCAGCCATCTCCCTATTTCTATTTTGAGTGACTCTTGCTGAAGCTTTAATTACAGTAAACCCAACAGGATTTTCTTTTGAATCACAGGCGATGGTCTGCGAGGGGCTCAGAGTCCCACGAGCTTAGTGAAGGAGGAGATGAGAAGAAAAAACGCGACTTTCGGAAAACTGGCTTTCTCAATTTAATCAAACCCCGGACCAAACCTGAGCGGTCCTCCACACTCTTGACAACAGAAGAACTCTCCTCCCCCAAGGCGGGAGTCAGAAGTCCAGGTGTGGATGCCCCCAGGAAGGACACGAAGCCAGCCGAGCACAACGGCAGTGCTGATCGGACGGAGGAGATCAAAACACCCGACTCCCTGGAAGAAAGTCAAGGGGAAGACGTGGGGAAGGTGGACCGGAGTGACAGCAAGGGCAGCCCCCAGGGCGGGCGAAGGTACGGGGTCCAGATGATGGGCAGCGGGCTGCTGGCGGAGATGAAAGCCAAGCAGGAGATGAAAGCCAAGGCCGCTTGCTCGCTGAAGGTAAGGGAGGGGGTCTCTTGACTTGCTTGCCTTTGTCATTTTTGTCTCCACGCAGTTTTTATGGGCAAGACAGGTACAGGAAAACAGCCTATGAGTTAAATAAAAATCCCCAAACCAATGGCTCTTTCCTAAAGGACGCAGAGCACAGACAGGACCTGGCCATGTTTTTCTACTAGCACTAGGGTCATGCGCCCCTGAAGAGCCTCAGGCTTGGGAGGTCGGGCAGCAGCTGAAGGTCCAGGTCTCACCTGCCCAGGTGCTCCTGTGCCTGTCACAAACACGTGACAGGTGTGCCAAGGACGTGCTCCACTCTGGGGAAAGTGTAGAATCCAAACAGAGACCCAAGGGCCACTGGAGATAGCAGAACTGACAGGCAAATAAAATGATTGAAACCAGATTCTAGTTCTATCCAGGGAGATGTTTTCCAGTTATTTCCAGAGTTTATGTCCTTTTCCAAACCTGAAAGTTCTTTGCTAAATTCAAGGTTTAAAAGGCAAAGTATTCTGTTAGAATTAATCGAATACTTGACCATGGAGATGTGTTGCTATGAAGACACATTTTATCATTTAAAAACTGCTGAGTACCCCCAATGCGATGGACGTGAGTTTGAGTAGGCTCCGGGAGTTGGTGATGGACAGGCAAGCCTGGCATGCTGCAGTCCATGAGGTCGCAAAGAGTCGGACGTGACTAAGCGACTGAACTGAACTAAGTACCCCCAAATCTGACTTCATGCATTACTTATTTCTGAACCTCTATTAATATAAAGTGTAAGTTGTGTATTTTTCTTCCCCTTTTTTACCTCTATATTTTTCCTGTCCTCAGCTACTTGAGGGTTAGGCCCTTATCATGATTAACAATTAATTAAGATGAATATATTCATTTAACTCAGGTTTTGGTGTCTGTGCACTATTTTGAGCTCTTTTATGTTTATAAAACTGGGTTCTCCAACTTTATTTGAAGTATCAGAATAAAACAGTTCATCTTAATGAACTCATGATTTTCAGAAAGTAAGTGGTTATACCAGGACACGGAGGGCTTGTTTTATATTACTTCTAAAGATATTGATTATTGTTTCACTAAATCCTGCATTCCACATGATTTTACAGCTGTTCACCGTAGTTCTTCCACCAGCACCACCACCGTTTTCTAGCAATTTTCTACTTACAGGTCCCTCCTAACTCACTCATTAGCTCTCAGAAGAGAATTGGGATAAAACTATATTCTGTTAACTCAACAAGGGAGGCACGATGTGGCCTTCACTGGCCAGAATTCTGAGTAAATACTGTGACCACATCTTTGGTGAGTCAGATCCCCTAGGAAATGTTTACATTTTAGTCTGTTTTATAGACTTTCTTTACAACAAGGAATGTGCTGTTTTGACTAATGAGCTGTTTATCACTGTTTCCATCGATGAACATAGCTGTCTTTTGGTAGAAAAATGGGAAGTGCTGGAGGGTTTTTCTTCCTTGTGCGTTGGATTTGATAAATAGATGGGCTCCAAGTGACAAAATTCTTATGGTTTAAGTTGCTCAAGACATACACCAGTGATCTTAGAGCGCCATCTAGTGTTTCCTGTAGTGTTGTCTCAGCAGCAGAGCCTCAGGGAGAAGTCGGGCACAGTCAATGTCATGGCAGGAGAGTTAAGGAGCCATTATTTGTTACCACTTATGATCTGCTTTGTTCTTTCTCTTGACACTTTAAATAACTATGCACTTTTGTGGTGGCGTGCTTGAATTTTTTAGAAACTTGGGAACGATGCCGTCTCCTCGGATTCTTCCAGCCTGGCCTTGAGCAGCACAGAACGGTCGGATGGAAGTGGGGCTGGTAAGCCAGGCCACTGCCATCACCCCCTTAGGACAAACTATTACCTTCTGGTCCCAGGAGTCACATGTGATTGACAGAAGGAAAATAAAGATGAAGAGCAAGAATGGACCTTGACTTGCCATAGAAGACCACAGCCTTTCACCTGCCCCAGCTCCACTTAGGGGTGCATTCCCACCACAATAACCTAGCACCTAGATAAGGCACCTTTCCTGATTCCACAAAGGGAAGAGATTTCACTGAGACGAACTCCTAAACTGGGGGCATTTGGGGAGGGGAAAAAGAGAGGGGGCATGGCTGATGAAATTTATTATTATTGTTGTGGAATTGACTTAGACCACTGAGTTAGTTCCAGGTGCACACCATGGTGATTTGATATTTCTATTACAAAGTGATGATCATCACGGCAAGTCTAGTTACCATTTGTCACCATATGAAGTTATTACAATGTTAGTGACTGTATTCCTTCCCCAGGCTGTACATTTCATCCCTGTGGTATACTTATTTTGTCTCTGGAAGTTTATGTCTCTTAATCTCCCTCACCCCTCTACCCCTCAGGTAACCACCTGCTTGTTTCCTGTATCCATGAGTCTGTTTTGCTGATGTCTTTTTAAAATAAGCCATATATAGTATGTAGCATGGAACCCCTTTAATTGACATGAGGGAATGCTCTTTTCTCTCAGCTTGAACATCCAGGAATATTCAACATCCTTTGTCCCTTTGGCTTTTTAGGTGTACTAAGAGAATAAGAGACTTTAGATGGAAACTGGAGAGTAACTTGTTAATTGTGCGGAAATCACCTCATTTTGCTGTTTGACGTTCTTGTGTTGAACTTTAGCATTTTCATAAGGAAAGAGTTAGACTATAACACACGTTCAGCCAGTTTATATTTCCCTGTTATCTGGATAAATTAAGGCAGCAGAAGGGGTGGAGGCAGGGCAGGAGATGATGCTCCTGGAGTAGTTCTCATGAAACCTGAGGTTTGGGGCACAGTCCTCCTCCCCCAGAGCCTGCATCCCGACTCCAGAGTCGTCCAGAACAGAGGTGCCTATAGTTGGTTATACTGAACCTTGTGCCGGATCTAAGGAAGATCTGAGTGCTTCAAATGCGTTGAGACCTGCTCTTGCCCCTGTATGCCCCTATGGGCATGTACCCTATTAAACATGAGGCTTGTCATCCGTGGAATAGTCAGAGGTGATCAGAAGAGCGCCATCGAGTTCACTGTTTTTCTACCAAGAATCTTAGTTTCCACCAGCATGTTTTGATTCTAAAAACGTGCTAGAATAGCGTGTTTCTGTTCTAAAATATCTTTGGTGACAGATACAGAAAACAAACTAACTGTTACCAGTGGGGAAGGGCTGGGAGGGAGGGGCAAGACTGGGGAAGGGGATGAAGAGATACAGCCTGCCAGGTACAAAATAAGATAGAGGCTATAATGTACAGCATAGGGAATATAGCCAGTATTTTATAACTACATTATATGGAATATAGTCTACAAAAATATTGAATCACTATGTTGTACACATGAAACAAATATTGTAAGTCAACTATACTTCTATGAAATAAAACAGCTGAGAAATTATAAACAACTATAGACGTCTCTAAAGGATTTGTTTCTTTCATCTTTGAGTTTTACAGTAAAGTGTGTTTTTTGTGCCCGTTTTCATTTTAGTGCCTAAAGCACATCCAGAGAACCGCTTCGGTTTGGGAACCCCAGAAAAGAATGCCAAAGCTGAGCTCAAGGCGGAGGCGGGCTCGAGGCCCCGGAACTTTTCCAACAGGCCCACCAGCCCGAAGCCCCTCCTGCAGGCCCCGAAACCCAACCTGGCGGCACGACCCACCATTCCGCAGAAACCAAGAACTGCCTCGCGGCCTGGTAAGGACTGGTTTTTGCTGGTCGGGAATTAACCCTGTGACCAGGTGGCTTCCCAAGTTGGAGGGCCTGGGCCTCCACAGGTGGTTTCCAGGGAGTCTGGTGAACATGACTAGGGGGTGTGTCTGCAGGAGAGGGCCGGGAGAAACTTGCTAAAGTGACCGAGGCTGAAGGGTTCCTTCATTCAGCAACCAGCGCACCCACTCAGGGACCGTCCTTGCACTCAGGGCTGTGGGTCGAAGGCAGGATGGGGGAAGCACCCATGTGTGCCGCTCGCCCCCTGGCGGTGCTCGGCGTAACTTTCTGCGGGCGGAGTCCAGGTGCTCGGACCCTTCAGAAAGCCACAGTTTAAGGATGAGAGCCACAATTAGGGAAAGCGTTAAGTTGCTCTGTTTTTATCCGATATCCTGTGAAATATTTAGGGTTTAGAACAGGGCTGGGCAAACTATGGGCCTGATGTTGTAAATAACATGTCAGAGGCACACAGCCCCCACTGTCCGTGTGTACACACATGCACACACGGAGAATTACCTTGCTGGTGATAGAGAAGAGAAAGGGAGTGCAATTCAGTTTTTCCTTTCAATTAGACTGAAACAGGACCGCCTTCAGAAATAAGAGAAGAGCTGTTTTGCCATCTTTTTATCTTAGCAGGTCATTTATTCTCTCCAGTTGTACAGTGTTCATTCACCACAGGCCTTTCTGGTCCTCAAAGTCCATGATTTTAAGTTATTCTAACTGATCTCAGTATGTATATGTAGGTACATGCATCCCCACTCCTGAAAGTACAAATCTATGTTATATACATATGGTGACCACTGTACTGGATTGGAGAGCAGGTAAAGTCAGTGGGTTATATAACCATCACTTATTTTAAGAAAATCAAATGGCCTTTGTGTTTGAGGCAGGAGTATTTAGTTCACCTACAGTCTAATTTTCAAGTATCAGCTCATTGAAATTCTGAAACTGAAATTCTGTCCGCAAGGTATATTCATATCTGTAGGCTTTTAACTCTTTGTAAGTTTTTTCTTTCTATTGTTTGTTACTTCACTGGGCTATGAAACTAATTTTTGGCCAGAAAAACTATGATGTTTTTTAACAGATTATTAGTCATTTGTATTTAAAGACTGGCCCAGCTTATGCTTTAGAAATCTAGTTTGATGGGTGTCTTTTGTCTCCACAGAGGATGTCCCAGACTCTCCATCCAGTCCGGGTTCTCCTAAAGTCGCTCTTCTTCCGCCCGTCTTGAAAAAAGTTCCTGCAGACAAAGAGAGAGATGGCCAAGGCAGCCCACAGCCCAGTCCCAGGACCTTTTCCCGGGAAGGTAAGATATTTTTTCTCTGCATTAGCTCTCCCGCAAGGAGAGTCATTTCTAGAGAAAGGAATTCATCTTGGTTAGAGTTTGTCAGTTTCTTGGATTACATTTGGATTACATTTTGGAACCAGAGCAGACTCGATTCAACATTGTTGGTGATATTGGGTCTTAAAGAGTTACACTTTTACTCCTTGTATAGCGTCACTCAGCCCAAAGGTCTTTGTAATAGTAATCTCTAGCTGCTCCTGAACTGACCCCTCGTGTATTAGGAATGCCAACAACAATGTTCTGTGACTGTTTGGGGCTACCTATAGGTTTCTAGGGTCCACTGTTTCTCAGAAGAGCTCCCCCTGGTGGTCAGTTTCTGACACTATGGTTCAGGAGTGGCTCATACAGGCCTGGGAGACCCGGTAGATGGTTAGCTTATGTAAGGTCGGGAAGTCAGGTGCTCCTCATTCTCAGATGTGTCACTTGCATGGGTGTTCTCATAGCATTGTCATACCAGTATGTTTCTTTTACTTTGCTGGGGTGGGAGCAGAGCAAGATAATCCCAGGGCTTGAATGCTGTCTCCCAGAATCAGATCAAATATTGTCGTCTGTGGAGGCGAGGTGTGTTTGGGCTGACTTTTGCACCCCACCTTGTCTTTTCCCACTTCTCCCATTCTGTTCAATGTGCAGTTACGTCTGTCTATCATCAAGTGTAATTGCCAACTCTAAGCCCCACCTATTAAGAAATTATCTGGAGCCATCGTCGCCCATGTCCAGATAGCTCTCAGCGTGGTTTGGGGTTGCTTGGTTTTATTTTAGATTGTTTGATGCTTTAGAATTCTTTCATCGCTCTGATTGTGACATCTTCCTACTGTGGCACACTTTCTTTTGGGTTGAAATTAATGGGAAATGTTTCTGAGTACTGTCTGAGAGTCTCATAAAAAATAGCACAGCCTGCTTTCTTATCTCCATTCTGCAGATTTATTTGATGTGAACAAACTTCACTTACCTACTGGCTGTAAATTAAAGAAGGTCGGGGGTGGGGTTTGACCAAAGCTGATAAACTAGTCTGTCAAACAGAGAAACTAAAGTCATTGAATGATGGCTGCCACTTAGTCATTTCACACTGGGTGATCAATAAATACAGGACTCAGTATTATAGCCACAGCCTTTGAAAGCCTTAGTCTAGAAAGAGGAATTAGTTGTTGTGTCAGGTCAGAGTGACTGCCTGCTCAAACCACACAGTCCCTTCCCCATCCTACCCTCATCTTTCCCTTTCTGCAACCGCTATCTTTGTGTCTTTACTTACAAGGAAGCTTTGAAAAATGTCTGAAAGAATTTTGTTGGTGAGAAATGGGAAGGCATGGAGGAGTAGTAAGGGTAAGTAGGAATGTTCATCTTGTCAAAAGCAATTGGAAATATGGATGGATTGAAAAGAAAAGGGCTGAGGGCTGAACAAGAAATAACTGCTTAACATTTTTGAAAAAGGACATTTTCTAAGATGCCTAAGACGAGGCCCAGAGTAACCCACCAGCCTCCTGAGTAAAAGAGCGTGTACCATGGCGCCTCTAGCATTAACCAAGAGGGTGAAATACTGGATGCTACAGGCAGGTCCTTGGCTGCTTTGAGAAAGTTAGGTGTTCTTTCCCTAGGAACTTAGGAATGAATGTGTTGCTTCTCAAACATATCAGGGCTTCACAGGTAGATGCTTGATTCCCTTCCCCACACCCCCCATCTTTCCAGCTGAAGACTGGAGAGCTACAGAAATCACTGCTTTCCCATCTGGGATCCAGGATAATCTCTGAGATCATTCTGATGGTGTTCCCTGAAACTGAAATTGGACTAGAAAATATACATGAGGTCTCAGAACAGTTGGTATATGTGAGAGGTGGTAATGTTTTGACTTCAGTTTATTTTTCAGCCTGTCCACTAAGCTGGCCCAGGAATGAGAGCCACTTGCAAGCCCTCTTTTCCTTTAGAAAACTGTTCCTGTTGTCCCCATTCCTACTTTCTTGTACATTATTCATGCTGGTTACTTCATTTCCTTGTTCTGTGCCTCCCTCTGGACTAGCGTGCCCAACTCATTTCTGAATCAGGTAAACGGCTGTGCTTCTTCCAGATTATTCCATAGTGAATGTGAATTTTGTTAATCCATCTTGGAATTGAAACAGTAACGCGGGGGCCTTTCTGTTAGTTATATTTTGGGGGCAGACTCGGAGCTCACCTCATTTTGCACGACATTTCCATAATGTTGGCTGTTGAATTCTGTAGATAATGGTGTGTCTGTTCAGGACCAACACTGGAGGTACCTTGAATCTTAAGCGGGGTGGGTAAGCTGATATTTAAGTTTTAATATTAATATTTTTTAATACTAATGTCAACACGTTGATGTATTTGCTACTATAAAGGGTAAAATGGATCCCTTTTCCTCAGTAGTGCAAAGAGGAGATTATTACAAAAGGCATTCAGATCATGACAGTGGCAAGCCTTCCGGTAGAGGGAAAAGACCTTCAAAACTGTACTCCACCATTGCAGAAGAGGAAGTGAATGCAATTGGGCACAGGAAGTCACAGCCAACAAATGGTTAGAGTCTTCACTTATCATCCCTCACTGTCCCAAAGCTTATGAACTGGCACTAACAAAAACAAACTTTGAGTAACTTCTATCCTGGGACTGGGTCAGGGATTGATCATACAATTGATTTTTTTTTTTCTAAATGGCAGCAGGATGGTCCTTCCATTGGGGGGCAAAAAGTATTGCCTTAAAAAACTAAAATCAGAAATTCTTACGAGGAGGACCAAGTTACTTGGGATTATGGTGACTTGTCCTTTCAAATTTTTGTGATCATGGAGGTTGATTTTTATATTTGGGGTCATGTCTCCTATTCTCTTCCTTTCTCTCTTTACTCTTCTAAAGAGCAACACAGTTACCTTTAGAGAATGTTAGCCAAACACCTTACCTTGCACTCTTCTAGCAAAGGATACAGGTAATCTTTCAGTGGACACTTTGTAACCCTGTAAGAAGAAAGGAAAAGTACCAGTTTACTTTTGAACCTCATATTATTTTACAACAGTTACCCAATAAGTGTCTTCCAATTTTGACACTGTATACATCCTGTAAAGTTCTGTTCAGGTGAGGACGGTCCCAGGCAACGGATTTTAAATCAGCTTTTATCTCCATTGGGAAATTTTAGAATAAGTACTGCTGACTGAGAGAGGAAATGGCTTTTCTATGACTAAGTATTCATCATCTCCCTGGTTAATCGCTTTTTATAAATATGACTTAAAGTCTTTTAAAGAAAGTTTTAGTATCATAAAAGAGATATTAAATATTTTGATATCTGAAGCTTGTTTAAGGGATTTCTTCCCTTGGAATAGGCTTTCCCCGCCCCCCCCCCCCCCCGCCTCCCTGTTATACCATCTGATAAAGTAACATATGAGGGTAGGTGGCTCCAGGGATAAAGTGTCCACAGTCTAGCCATAATCCCACACTCCCTTACCGCCTCTTCAGAAAGCATCACAGAAGGCAGGTCAGTGGAAGTGAACTTAAAATAGGGATAATTTCTGTTTATTGAAAAAGGCTAAACCATTCTCAAACCTTTGACCTACCTTATAGCTTAGTAGTCCAGTGAGTTATGACGTCTCAGTAGGAACTGTTGTCTTTGAGGACTTTCCCTGACACAGTTAAAAACAAGAACAACGGAGCAAGCATCTACCAGTCTCCCACCAGCAACAGCATTGGAGTCAGCCTTCTTGACCAGATACTGTGAGATAAGCCATGGCCTCTGACTTGCCTGGTGGCCCAGCACACACTAGCCAGGTGATAGGGTGGCGTTAAGGATGTGGCCCACTGCATAAAGAAAGCCGCCTTCTGTTTGGGCCGGGCAGCACCTGCCCTAGAGGAAAACAACTGACTTGTTTCTTCATTTTAAAATATTTTCGAGAGAATCTGTTATCTTCAAGTCATAAATTACAGTAAGACATTTTATGAAAAAAAGAATTTATATTAAATCAGAAGCTCTATATTGCCTCTTTTGATAAGGACACCCAAGGTTACCCAGATGTTGCTAGATTTTGGAAATTTTCATTTGAACTGTTGCATCAGTTGACTTATAATCATTTGTTGTTAACAAAGAACCCTTCATGCAGTGTAATGTTCATTTTTCAAGAGACCACCAACAGCTGTTTATACAACACGTGGATGAAGAGCCCACTTGCCATACCACACGGGTCATCCAGTGAGGTTCTGAGTTAGAGTGAAAATAAGATGAAGCCAGAGAAAAGCCAGATCCTAGAGAGGCAAGAAATTCTCTCTGATTTCTTTTCTTTTTTTTTTTTTTTTTTGATGACCTCTTTGGTTTAAAGCTCTCATTGTGATGGGCTACGTCAAATTTTGATGGAATTCAATAGGACCATCTTGATTTGCTTTCCTGCCTAGATTTCTTGAGATATGAACAGGAACCAAAAGCATAATTTTTGGAGGAGCTTCAGTTAAAATAATCTGATGTACAATATTTGAATCTTGTTTTGTTAGTGCCGATTCCCAGCACTTGTCTTCACCCCTGAGAATTGCATAGCAGTCTGCTTTCTGAATAGTTTGTTAACGAATGCATTTAGCAGAGCAATTCTGTTAAACCACAGTGTGTAGTTTTAAGTATTTTAAGAGCAGCTTTGTTTATGCTAAAACAGCTTTCTTACCTTCCTAAATCATGTCTCTGTGAAACAAACAGAAGCTATTTGTTCTCAAAGCATGCTGCCTATTTTTATCATGGTTATTATGTGGCTATTTTAATATTGACTTGACAGGTAAAATGCTTAGTTTCTTTTCCTGGAAGTATTTGTAATTACATCTTTCGAATTTCAGATCATTTCCTCTCTACGTTTAATATAAGCTGTGATGTCTTCATTAGAGTATGTCCTATTTTCTTGAAGAAAAGAGTTGGTTTTGACTTTGTATGCACTGTAATGTGTCCTGTTTGGACAGGCCATCCTATATCTGAGATTCCTATAGTGTATCACTTGCTTCTTCCATAATTCAGCCTAAAGCCAACAAATATTTGGTTGTAGCTAATAATCTGTAACCCGGTGCTATGTTCCCCATTTTTCGCCACATCTGGGTTCTACTACCCCTATGTGAATTCTTCGAAAGGAATTTAACAGTTCATTGACACTCAGTGCTTGTCAGAAAATATTTCAAAAAGGTCATCATGTTTTTCTCCTGGGAAATATGAATGTCAGTGGAGCTGAAAATAGAGAAAAGCTCAAATTTTTGTATCAATCTCTAATTCTGAATTTATATGCACATTTCAGATGCTCTAAAATTAGCATATATATGTATTTGCATATATATATGCAAACTCAGATCATCTTCAAGAATGACAGATTTCACATTTGAGCCTCTCTATCAGTTATCAACACTGAAGACAGGATATGAATATACATGGAATATTTCTGTTGAATAAATTGCCTGTTTACTTACTCAGGTATCTTTTATAATTTTAACAGTACCTGGAATGGTAATAAATGTGTATAGACACATAGAGAAGCTCTTGAACTTTAATGTATGAATTATTGCATTAAAGTAGTCAAACAGTCTTTCAAACACTGTTACAATTCAAGCATTAAATCAGGCTGCCTAAGAGAAAGTTTCTCTGAGTTAATAAGAAGTCTGAATTCAGAAATACTGAACCTACTTAAATATAATTGTAATTTTGTAATTACTGTCCTAATTACATGCAATCAAGTAATGCTGCCTAAAGGCTGGAAAACAAATAACAAAGAACACACCTCCTACTAAGGTCGTTTGCACTAGCAATCTGGACTAATACCAAGTGCTTTGGCTTTCAAACTCAAACAAGTGAGTTGTGCACACAGTTCCTTGATCTCACCATGCCTCAGTTTTCCTGTCCAAGAATGGTGCCTTACTTATGATACAAAGAAAATGTCAGCCTGGTGCTATATACCCATTATCACATTCACAACTGGTAGAGTTAAATCAGTGAAAGTGAATATTTTTAGAATGAATTTTTAAATAATGTTACCACCATAGTGAATTGCATTGACAGTCCTCCAGAAACAGCATATCATTATTCCTCTCAGTGACTATGCCAGACAAATTAGAAGTTTTGCTCTCATGACTGGTACCAGGTCAGCTCTATGTCACCAACTCAGCCTGTTAACTTGCGTACACCCCCGCCCCTTCCCGCCGGCCTGGAGGACTCAGAAGTTAGTGTCACTTGGATGGAGACTGAAGGACAGTCTTACTTTTTGCAGGAAGAAACCTGTGTTGGATTGGTACTTAATTTCGGTTAGTCCTGGTCCAGGGTTCTTGGTTTTTATCTGTGACAGAAACACATTTGAGTATAGGAATTTCTCCATTTTTAAAGGGTATTCTTGATGTCATATTCATATCATATGACGTCAATGAGACCTGGGATTCTGAGGATGTTATAACTATTGGGAAGAATGAAAGGTTTTTTAATCTAAGAACACAAGCTAATAGATAAACAAGCAATATATCAGCATACTTCTTCCTTTGGATTTGTAGTGTTGGAAATTTGAGTAATACTTAGTTTTAAAATGAATAAGATTTTCTAGCTGATTTCACTAGTAATGATCTGTTTTGAGGTTAGATTATTGCAAAGTATTTCAAGATCAAAATACAATAAATTTTCTCTGCTAACCCCTGCTCATAGTAAACACACACAAGTTCAGAACTTAAATATTATTAGTATCAAATTAGTTTGTGAGAAAGGGAAAATTATTTATAGAAAATTGCTTACCTTTTTTCCCCAAGTCAAACTAAAAAAAATAAACTAATCAATATAATATTTATTCTTTGCTTTTCCCCTCCATCTGAGAATTTGCTCAAAACAGTTGGGTAAAAACTCAAAACTTTTTTAAAAATTACTTTTTTATCATGAAATTTTATCCTTCTATAAGAATTTTGAGTAAATTCAATATAATTAAAATTTAAATTTTTATTGTCTAGAGATCAGAATCTGGCCCTGACAGCAGGATTGGCAAGAGAAGTACTTTATTATGTTTGCGTTTTGCCTATTAGGTTTCATGAGTTTTCACTTCCTAAAACAACATTCTTTAGCAGATGAAACATTTAAAAAGCCAGTTGCTGGCAAGATGAGTTTTTTTTTAACATAATGCTAACATCAAAATGATTCGAAGCATCAAATGAATCCTCTTGCTTTTCCAGGACTGTGTTCCTGGTTGGATATTTAAACTTCTGAGTAGTGAGGTAGCTGCACTCTTTCAAGCTACACAAAGTGCCTGGGCTTGGTATTTTTAGCTTTTAAGTGATGTCTCTACAATAGACTTGGTGAGTAATATTTAATAACTCTTAACAGCCACGCTGCATCTGGACCTTTCCCAAAGTATAGTAGCAGAGAAGCTATGACTTAGTTGAAAAGAACATGGGTTTTGGAGAAAGATTTAATTTAAACCCCGATTCCAAGTTTTACAGAACCTACCCAGTAGTTGTGGAGAGTAACAGTGATAACACAGTGCCTGGCAGGACGCATCACAAAGGCTCAGCCCGGCATTGTTCTCTCGTCACTGCTTTGTAGATTCCCCCATCTTCACATGTGGTCAGAACTGGCAACAAACATGGCAGATTTGTTTTTTTTTTTTTTTTAAACCTGGAAGCTGTTCCTAAAGGATTGAATAGAGGCAGCATTAATTCATTTCCACAAGACTTTATTCCATTTCCTAGAGAGTGAAACTGAGGTTTTCTGAGACACAGAAGGGCCTCCTCATATCCTGTCCTTGAAGCAGGATGGCCAACCCCAAATGGTGTGCAGAAGGCAGCGGATGGAATACCTGTCCCGCAGTGCCACCTCCGGGCTCTGTGCCGCATGAACGGGCAGCTGTGACCGAGGAGGTCCCCCGGGACAGAGTGGCTTCCGCGTGCTCCCACCCCCACCCTCCCCTCCTGGGGTCCTCACCCTCAGATGGTCAACCGCATCTATGAGAGGCTCACCCTCTCATAGACTGGGGTTTTTATGTTTTCTGTGTTGTTTTGTTGGTTGGTTTTTAATTTCTGTTTAGAGTCTTGAAATGTACTTGGAAAATTGTTTCTGAGAAAGTTCATCTCAAACCCTCCCACACGCTTCAGGGCCCCTGCCTATCTCAGCCCCTTACTGCTCAGGCCACCAGCATCTCCTTGTTCATCAACCGTAATGACTTTCTTCCCTTCCTTTCAGTGTCCAGGAGGAGCTGGAGCCAGCAGGCCCAGGAGTGTCAAGAACAAAAGCAGTGGGCCTCCAGTAAAGACGGCCAGCCAGGCAGCAAGTCCAGCGACTCTGGGGAGGAGGCAGAGAGAGAGTATATTTTTGTGTAATGGTCACCCACGCAGAAGTCTTACCATGAGGGGTGCTTTTGTTAGCCATCAGAGAGGAACCAAGGGCAACATCTCTTTCTTCTAAGCATTTGTCTCTTGGTGCTTTTTTCTTTCTCCTTTTTTACTCGAGAACCAAAACAAATCCATTTCTCGGGAATCAAAGCACAGGTTTGACCTTTCCCAACCCTTGGCATTTGATTTCTATGCACTCCTTCATCTGCCTTCAACGAATGCCAGCATTATCCCATGGGCCCTACTTGAATTTCTCTGAGGCAGCTAAAGGTTGCCCCGTCAGGTGAGTTTGGGGAGATAAATGAGGTCACTGGACACATACTCCTGAGTGACTCCATCCAGCTGACCGTGGGGTACTGCTGCATGTAGCTGTGTCAAACCTGCACTTGACTCGATAGAGCGGTTTATTCTTGATGTATGCAATTGCACTGTAATTAACAGAGCACACTAATAGTTTGTATAAATTATATATATCAGATCTTGGGGATGGTTTTACATTCTCCCATGGGGAACTTCTTCCTTCCCCATGTGGAATTGTACATTTACATTTGGTACGGTGACCTTTGTGATACCAACAAGCTAGTTAAGAACCGAGTTTGAAAGGCCCGTGGCGGATTCTACCATGCACCCAGATTAATGTATATAGTTGATTGGAATGAGGTTTTTATGAATATTCATGTTTTTTGAAGGCCTTTAATTTCTGTTCTGCATATTAGCTTTTAATGTGTGATTAAGAGAGATACTTTGACACCTGTAAAAAATCAAAATACTACTTTTTAAGACATTTCACAAATATTCACTTACATTACAGGCTGAGGTATTTTATTCATATGTATATTTATACCAATAAAATGATTTTACAAGTGGAATTTTGACTTTCTCCAGTGATTTTTTTAGTGAGGATTGGCTTGTGGTAATGAGCTTTGTTTTCTAAAAATCCAGAATAATTACAGTTCCCAGATTATCAAAAACCTATTACATCCTAAATAAATGCAACTTGCTGATTTCATGGCCTGCTCTTAGCTTTGGGGAAAACATGAAATTCATCAAAAGGTTATGAGAGTCCACGAGAGCCCAGATAATGGAGTCGGGGCTGGAGTCTCTGAAAAATCCCAAGACGCTGTGAGATGAGCAGGACGACTGCTGGGAGAGGTCTGGGAATCTTCACCAAATGAGAAGTTACAGATCATGGTTTTCCTACTGGTGCCATGTGCAGGCCCTTAACTAAGAATGAGGCTATTGGTAACTCACACCCCGTCTCAGGTATACCAAACAGGGGCTCAAAACCCAGGAATCACTTTGTTTTGAGGATGCATTCTTTGTCTAGTTAGACTGGGCAGGCTGACCTTTCATTTTCCTTAGTTCAGCATTGGATGGTCTGGGTCCCCATAGCACCTGCTGTTTGGCTAACGATTGGTGAGGCATGTGTCGGGTGTTGGAAAGAAGTCAGTGCAATTATAAAACGGCCACTGAAAATTCAGGAAGCGGGAAACAGACAGCTGGTTAATCAGGTGGGGCGATCCGCCCTGGGGCGGGAAAGATGTCATACGTTGACCCCGCCCGGAGCTGGCCCATTTCCCAGGTGCTCCAGGTGCTTCTGTTCGCTATCCACCTTCTCTCACACTGTTTACAGAACACTGTTCCCAGAGAAAATTTTGCAAGCTTGAAGGGAAAATGATGATTCATTTTATCTTTGCAAGAGAAAATGTACAGAAAAATTACAACAGAAAATCGCAGGAGGCAGGACAGCCCTGATTTTTCAGTGTTACACCCATCCTCGATCCCAAATGTGTGGACTTACCTGGTGGTCCAGTGGTTGAGACTCCATGCTCCCAATGCAGAGGGCCCGGGTTCAATCTCTGGTCAAGGAACTAGATCCCACAAGCTGCAAGTAAGATCTCATACGCTGCAACTAAGACTCAGCACAGCCCAATTAAAAAAAAAAAAAAAAAAAATTCTGAGTGGACAAATCCTAAATTGAGATGGCCATGAAAAGATTTAGACTTTTTTGCTCTGGATTAAAAGCACTGCCCACGTGTGACCCAGCAGTGGAAATCACGTGGTGGTCATTTTCATCCCGTCCCTCTTTTTCTTCAGAGCAAGAATGTTAACCAATGCCTTCTCTAGCTTATTGAAGGAACCCAGTGGGAGGTCTTGGTGGAAGGTTGTAGATTGAGTCTGACCCTCATTTCCACTGTATAAGGTGCTAAGAAAATGGAGGTTTCAGACCCTCAAGGTTGTTACTACAATGTTTGGGGTTCCTAAGGTATATAATCCACTGGAAACCAGTATTCCCAACACCCATGTCTTTAGCCCAGAACCCAACCTCTTGGCCAAACTGCTGAAGACCAGAGTAGGAGACAAAGGAGGGAAGACAAAACGGAAGGATGAAGAGTGTGGTTTTTTTCCTCTCTTAGATTTTGATTTTTCTTTTTCTCTCCTAAGTTTTGACTGGACAAAACAAAACTATAGAATCCATGGTATGGTCTCTTCAATAAGTGGTGCTGGGAAAACTGGACAGCTGCATGTAAAAGAATGAAATTAGAACACTTCCTTATAATATACACAAAAATAAACTCAAAATGGATTAAAGACCTAGGTGCAAGCCCGGATACTATAAACTCTTAGAGAAAAACATCAGCAGAACACTGACATAAACCACAGCAAGATCTTTTTTGAGTAATGAAAACAAACCAAACAAATGGGACCTAATTAAACGTAAAAGCTTCTGCCCAGCAAAGGAAACTGTAAACAAAACAAAAAGATAACCCACAGAATGCAAGAAAATATTTGCAAACAAAGCAACCAACAAGGGATTAATCTCCAAAATACACAAACAGCTCATTCAGCTCAAAAAAGCAAACAACCCAATCAAAAAATGGGTGGAAGATCTACACATTTCTCCAAAAACATACAGATGGCCAAAAAACACATAAAAAGATGCTCCCAACAACACTAATTATTAAAGAAATACAAATCAAAACTACGATGAGATATCACCTCACACCAGTCAGAATGGCCATCATCAAAAAATACATGCTGGAGAGGATGTGAAGAGAAGGGAACCCTCCTAAACTGTTGATAGCAATGTGAATTGGTAACAACCACTACAGAGGGCAGTATGGAGGTTCCTTAAAAAACTAAAAATAGAGCTAGCATATGATCCTGCAATCCCACCCCTGGGCATACATCTGGAGAAAAACAGGGTCTGAAGGGATACTTGTACCTCAGTGTTCATTGTAGCACTGTTTACAATAGCCAGGGCACGGAAACAATGTAAATGTCCATTGACATAAGGGTAAAGAAGATGTGGCACGAATATGCAATGGAATATTATTTGGCTATTAAAAAGAATGAAATAATGCCACTTGCAGCAACATGGATGGACCTAGAGACTGTCATACTGAGTAGTTAGAGCAAGGCATAAAACCACTGCCTGTGGTCCCTGACCTGGCCTCAGGACCACACCGCCCAGCCCCCTGCAGTCCTCACAGTTGGTGCTAAGTTCTGGAGAGGCCGTATAACAGCAGGCCTCAGGGTGAGCGGAATGGCGCCCCTCTCTAGCGGGGGGCCTGGATTACTTACCTTAGTCCTCTTAGGTGGGGCGGGGGAGGAGGAGACAGGTGAAACCTGTTAAGTCCTTTTCTAATCCTCTTTGCCACAAGGTGGCAAACCCGAACCATGGGGACTTAGCTGCCAGCCTCAGGGCCACTTTATAATGTGCTCTCCTGGGGTAGATACTGTGATGAGGACAAAAGTGTTACTGTCCTGACCAGTAGCTGGCAATGGTCCTTCGGTAGTCAACTGCTGAACTTGGATGGTGTTGACCAGTTGCCTCTGCGTTACCATGGCGTCAGCACTGTGACCGGCGCTCCTGGGAGGTGTCCACACGATGAGGGAGGGGGTTTCCCATCTCAGCTGCTGAAGCAGCTCATTCACAGCCCAGCAGCAGTGGGTTTGGGAGGCAGGGGGAGATGCTGGTGTGCGTGTTTCTCATCAGCCCGCTCCTGAACTTCACGGCCAACAAAGTGGATTCCCTGGTTACTCCTGATGTCCGTGGGGGTCCTGTATGTTGCGCATCCAGCACTTCTAGCCCCCAACAGTGTTTTTATGCCTTGCTCAACCACCTGGGTGGGCGTTTTGTAATGTCTTCACCTCTTGTGACAGAGACGTCAATGGTATATCAGTCAGGGTAGCTTACGCATCTGAAGCCATGTCCTGGAGCAACAGCCCAACTGTGTGGGGTGGCCAGTGAGCAGGACAGGACAGCAATCTTTGCTATGGAGGGGTGGGGTGGGTGGGTAGGCTGCCATTTATAGGGGGAACTGACATCAGATCGGCTCATCCGTAACCAGGGAAACCAGCAGGCGGGGTGGGTGGGGGGGGGGGATATGTCCTTCACAGCCCCTCAGGAAATTTTGTTTCTTGTGATAAGGACATTTATGATTTACCCTCTTGGCAGCTTTCAAATATGCAATGCAGTACTATTGACCTCAGTCACCATGCTGTACATTATATTCCCAGGAGTCTTAGGGGGTCTCTGTATTAATCATGTCTTTTTATTTTTCTAAGACTCCTGGTTGGAGGGGTGGTGCACGCAGGGAGGTCTGCTTCTACAGCTTCCTATGAGAGCAAACTTACAGTCCCTTAGCAAACACCCGAGCGGATGGATGGGCTGGGCCTACAGACCCTGATGTCCAGGTGGAAAATGAGGCCTTTGGGGGTATCTCCCCAGCCCCCTGGTCTTTTCTCGCCCTTTTCTTATCCTTTGGCTAGTGGGTGAGAAAGGGGTTCAGTGTGCCTGGGTTTGTGGGTTCTGTGGACCTCAGAGGCCCAAGGAGAGCAGCAGAGGGTTTGAAAGGAGCACCCCTAGTGGCCTGGGGTCTGAGGGCCATCCTACCATCCAGGAGGGACCCGAGAGGCCTCGGGGATTGAACCTGTCCAAGAAGGAAAGCAATCAACTCAGCCCTGTTGCCGAAGAACTGCCCACTCTGGGAGGATCGCCCTATAGACAGCACATCCAGAACAAGCTTTGTCAGCCACTCTAACCCTTGAATAGCTTAAAAAAAAAAACAACAACCCCTCTGTGTCACTAATGAGTTCAGTTGAAACAGGGAGGAGGAGATAAAAACAAATAGTTCAGGGAGCATGAACATGTTAATGAGATTGATTCTTCCTGGAAAGGGCAAGAGGAAGAAACTTCCACTCCGCTAAATCCAATTTTATTTAATTGAAACCTGGCCTGAAGTTTGCTTTCCAATCAACCCTGAAAGGCAAACACAGCAAGACCCTGAGGTGAACAAGGGGAGGTCGGCAGATCCCAAAGTCCTGGCACCAGCAGTGAGGCACAAGGAGCCACAGTGACCGTGACCGACACAAGAAAAGCAGCAATAACCCGTGTACCACGTGAGTGTTTTGCGAATTTCACACCGGCATCTTGCTTTTGAATTTCCAAGTATTCAGGCTGTGGGGAGCAGGAGTAGGTGACCACTAGCACGTAAGTGGCCCCCTTGAGGGAAGACAAGGCAGCGGCAAGTGTTACTACCTACAGCAAGAATCGTCGTGGATTAAGAAGAAAGAATGAAATGTACCTTATTGTCTCACTCCCATTCCCAGGGAGGCCCAGCTTGGATGAGGAACCACGCAAGACACCCAGAGACTGGAGGGACGGCACATCCCCGATGACAGCGTCAGACGCTGCATTTCCACAACCCAGTCTGTCTCACTGATTCCCCAGGTCACTGGTCCCATGGAATCTGGCTTCAGAGCATATTCTCTCCTCTGTGTCCTGACTCCTGAGAACATCTGCAGTACTTGACTGGCTTCTTGCTACCAGGGATGGCTTCTCATTTGGTTTTTTGTTCAATATTTTGCTGAGCACTTAGCATGCAAGGAGATGGTCTGGGTGCTTACCTGTTAAAACAGCTCCCATCCTCTGGCTCATGGAGCTAACAATCTAAAAGACAAGACAGAAAATAAACAATGAAGTTAATGAATGATGTCATGTCTCATATAAGTGCTCTGTATGGCAGGGGAAAAGGCAGTGATGGGAAGAGAGATTTCTTTTCTTCTTACCCTATTGTTTTTCTATTAATTTACGCTCCCCCATTGTGGTGGGTGCTACTAGCACTACCCAGATCTCCTTTTAGGAGTAACAGATTTATGACTTTAGCTGCCAGCTCCTTGGGGGCTTGTCCCAACTGAAGAGAGCTGACTTGCCCAAGGTCACCCCCTTCCCTGGTGGCACGTCTGGGGGCCAATCAGTGCAGGAGCATGAAGGCCCAGCCTTTCCAGCTCAGAACAGCTGTGAAAAGTGACCCCATCTTCAGACCCCTCCACAGGGTGGGCTGAGGTCTTCACTGAGACAGCATCACCGCTCCGAGTCTCCCTCTGCCCCATCCTGGTGCCGTCCCTCCTTTGATCCCAAGAACACTTCCCAGTAACCCTCCAACACACCAGTCTCCATCCTGGGGTCAGCTTTCTGGTGAACCCAATCAGTGACAACTTTGAACGAGATGAATTTAAAGTACTTCGTAGTTACGTTGAGCTTATTTAACAGAACATACGATAGTTCACATCAAATATTCATGGGGTGGACCACAGAGAGGGCTTCCCTGGTTGCTCAGAGGTTAAAGCATCTGCATGGAATGCGGGAGACCCGGGTTCGATCCCTGAGTTGGGAAGATCCCCTGGAGAAGGAAATGGCAACCCACTCCAGTACCCCTGCCTGGAGAATCCCATGGAGGGAGGAGCCTGGGAGTCTACAGTCCATGGGGCCGCAAAGAGTTGGACACGACTGAGCAACTTCACTTTCACTTTTCAGACCACAGAGAGCCTCTAACACCTCTGGGCCTGTAAGCCTGGGTTCCCTCCCCTGCAAACACTAGCATTCTATCTTTTTTCCAGGAGGGCTGAGAGACTGGAGGATCTGCTCTTCTCACTCAGCCTCTTGGCATTTCCTGGCCTAAGGGAGGATTCTCTTGGCCCCTACAGTTCCTCTAGGAGAGCAGCCCCATCTTCCAATAGCAGAGGCTGCATAACTTGGGTTCTGGAAACATCCAGAAGTTCTCTCTCAGCTTCTCTCTGGGGCCACTGCTGTCTCTCTTTTCTGCCTTGAAGAACTGGGCTGTGAACTCTTCATTAACCATTAACGAATAAATACTTACAGGGCGTCTGCTGTGTGCCAAACACTAGGCGATGAATCTCCTCTCTCCTTGGAAACCACACCTGGTCCTCCATTTCCAGAGTCACCCAATGTGGAGGTGCCCCCAGAGAGCTTAAGCCTCCTGGGAACGTTTCAAAGTGGTTGGCATTGATTGAGGGGCTTTACTCCCTTTATCATGAGTCTGTTTCGTTTCTATCCACATCATCCCCCCTTATCCACAATAACTTCCTCTTCCCACGGGCTTCCATACCTCTCGGTTTGCTTATTACCCTCTCTGCTATATGCCAACATGATGGTCTTAGTGCTCCAAAGTGTCTTGCCAAAAAAAAACCTTTACAAACACAGAATAATTCACAATTTGTAGATGGAGAAACCGAGAAAGAGAATACTTAGGGACCTTCTGAAATTCCCTCAGAAAGATGGAGAAGATGATAGTAAGAAGTGTAAATATTAACTGAGTTGGGCAATATGCCGGGCATTTTACGTGCCTTGTTTTGTTTAGTTGCTCAGTCATGTCCGACTCTTTTGTGACACTATGGACTGTAGCCCGCCAGTTTCCTCTGTCCATGGGATTTTCCAGGCAAGGATACTGGAGTGGGTTGCCATTTCCTTCTCCGGGGGAGCTCCTTGACCCAGGGATCAGACCCAGGGATCAGACCCAGGTCTCCAGCATTGGCAGGTGGAGCGACTCTGTGAAGTACACAGCATGATCATCCCTAGTTAAAAATAAAGAATGTAAGATTTAAAGAAGCCGAGTAACCTACTGAAGGTCACACGCTTTGTGATCCATTCTAACACTAAAATCACTTCTAAGCACCAAGCTATCTACCAAGGGGAAGAGCCCATCTGACTTCCGTCTGGAGTTCTAGAAGGCAGGGGATGAAGTACTGGAAGTGCTGGGAAACTGGCTGCATAAGTCCCAAGGTTTGCCCCACTACACTGATGTGAATAGGGCATCCTATCTGTTGCCTCCCACCATCCCCCCCACCCCCCAAAAAACCCTTCTTGCCTGGAATTAACTGATGAGAGAGCCCAGGATCCTCCAGCATTCCCTCTATGGTGAGATCACCCTGTGGAGAGGCAGAGGAAGCAAGGCCCCACTCCAGAAAAGGGGTTATTTATTTCACTACAATCAGGGGCCCCAGGAGCCCAGAGCAGCCAGTCTGGTAAAAGCACTTACACAGCTTTAATGCCAGTCACCTGTAGGGAAGTAGCATTAATTAGCTGAACACTCTCTCCCCAGGAAAGTCAAGGAAGTGGCTGGCCCATCTGATGCATGCGGGCAGCAATCAGAAGAGCCAGCCTTTGATTTCGTCCCCACCTCCACCCCGCAAGGCTCAGCCTCACCCCTCTTTGTGATTAGGTTCAGACAGCTGGGGGTTGGGGGGAGCATCAAAGCTCTTCAGCCTAGGTTGTTTTATAAAGTGCTTTTTATGATGACCTGGAGAAAAGGTTGCAAATGTATATAGTTTCTTAAAAAAAAAAAGAAAACCCACGGTGCAGGTAGTCTCTCCCCCTGACTTTTCAGGCCCACAGCCCAGGACCAGTGAGCAGGGGAGCCAGCAGGGCAGAAGGGACACCACGTGGGCACAGGGACCACGGCTGGCTAGTCTGTGGGGCTGGAAGAAAAACTTTGGCTTTTCTTCCACATGTGGAAGGTGTCCAGAGTAAACTGGGCATCGAGCAGCTCTGCGTGCCCAACAGCTCTGCCACCTGCTCTCGGCACAGTCCAGGTCCAGGCTCTGCGAGCCGGGAGCACAGCGTGGCCAGTCCGTGCACGATGGAGCCACTGTATCGGCTCTTCTCGCTGATGAGATGGCCGTCATGGAGGAGGTGGTGCAGAGCCCTGAAAACAGAGGGTGGAAAGAAAGGAGGGCCCGTAGGGATCAGGGACACATGGAGAGTTTGGGGGCAGAGATGTGATGGAAACTATGCTTGTCTTACAAGTGGAAGGAGAGGTGGGAAGGAAAGCAACATGGGGGTGGTTCCCCCCACCCCCAGCCATTCCACCTAAGTGCTACTGGATCTAAATTCACAGATGAGTCTCCTCACCTGGAAATTAGGGGTACTGATTACCCACCCACTAGGGTAATTGCAAAAACTGAATAAGAATTTTTAAAAAGTGAAGCAATGTACAGGAAGGACCTTTGAATGTGTCAATATGTAAAAGTGCTCCTTTTTTTTTTTTTTTAAATCACCACCAGATGCCCACACTCCACTCCTGAGCCTCAATTCATTCCATCCCAACACTGGCTTAAGGATGACATAGGATGGAGCAGGGCTCAGCTACTTTATTAAAGTACTGGGTTGGCCAAAAAGTTTGTGAACCCAAACGAACGTTTTGGCCAACCCTAGGGAACATCTAATGGCTTGCTTTTAGGTTATATCAGGTGGTATGACATGTGAAAACAACTCAGTCAAAACAAAACAAAACAAAACCCCATGACTGCTACAACAGAGACCTCACTCCTTACGCTGTGCAATCAGAAGCTCTAACCAGGAAAGGGTTTGGGTCACTATCATGGGAATCCAGGCATTTTAGAATGGGAACTGCTTATTTTTCCTATACAGCTTAATGTGGACCCAGCATACTCCAGCATTTAGGAAATTTTCCTTGTCCATAATCATACTGAAGTCTGAAGTGAGACAATGCAAACTCTCTCTACCCCAATTCACAGATAACAAAGCTGAGCTGCTCTGCTAGAAAAATCTTCCCAGCCCGTAATGCCCAAAGGGCAACTCTAGACCTTCTTCCCTAAATGACTGAATCAGGAGTGAACATCTGACCCACAGAAAACCCAACAGGTTCTCTTGCCAACAGTTTGGGAAAATGAAAAAAAATTAGTTCAGGAGTTGGCAAACTATTGCCCATTAGCCCAATGTGGCAACACCCACTAGTTTATATGTTAACTGTGACTGTCTGTGGTTGTTGACAGCGATCTATGGATCCAGAAAGTCTAAACTATTTACAGTCTGTCCTTTACAAAGTTTTCCACTTCCTGAAAGAGAAGGTCACACAGACATGGACGCTGTGACCACCATGTAGGGGTGGGAGGGTCATATGCATTCCAAACAGAGGCAACTGTGCTCAGAGACTTGTAGGGAGGCGGGAAAAGACAGAGACTGTGCAAGAGAGCAGGTAAGGGCTAAGCATCTCAGAGGAGAAAGGGCAGAATGGGCCTGACAACCTTCCAATATCCATGAGACACATAGGTCCTGCTTGAGACCCATGCTCCCTCCCTGTGATAACCTTATATATCCTAAAATAAACCTTTTTTTACCTAAACTAGTTTGACTGTGGTTGTTTCTTTCAACAAAATGAGTCCTAAGTCAGCTATAGGGGCTAGCATGTGACTACAGTAAGTATGGACCAATTAAGCTCTCTGAAACCATTGCTGACTCCCTTGAGAATCAGTGGGACACCTTTATAGTTGCTTGGAAACAGAAAGTGCATTCCCAAAGTCCAGGTTTATGAAGTGGTAAACAGTTCTGTGGAGGCCAGGAATACATCAGTGAAGGTCTTCATCATTGTGGACTAGCAGAGCATAGAGGCCACCTGGTCCTGATGATTATTAAACAATATCTATTAGCTACGAAGCCCTTGACAACAGAAAATTGATTTATCGCACAGTACAGTCTATGGTAGGGTCAGCAAAAGGACAGGAGGAACTGTACAGGCCCAAGATGGCATCAGTTAAGCTAATAATCATATGTTATATAATAGAAACAACCACATCACTTTGAAGAAGTAATAAAATCACAAAATTATGTAGAGTTGGTAAATGGGAAGGTTATCCAATAGCTCATGAAAGTGTGAGTCGCTCAGTCATGTCTGACTTTGCAACCCCATCGACTGTAGCCCATCAGGCTCCTCTGTTCATGGGATGCTCCAGGCAAGAATACTGGAGTGGGCAGCCATTCCCTTCTCCAGGGGATCTTCCTGACCCGGGGATTGAACCTGGGTCTCCTGCATTGCAGGCAGATTCTTTACCATCTGAGCCAAAACCTTCATTTCTCACCAAACCAGAAGACAAAAGAGAAAAATCTAATAATTCCAATTCTTACTGGCATTAAAAAAAAAATCTATGTCAAAAATGACCATAAGAGAAAAAAAAAAAGTGGCAAACTGAAAAAACTGTTTGCCACTTATATCACAGACACTGGCTACATCACTATTTATTTAACTGAATAGTGTTACTGGTTTTCTCATCCTAAAGAAGAAATCACTGTTGACTTTTTAAATTAATTGCTAAGGTTTTCAGGCATGATTTTCAATCGGAAAAGCAGCTGCAAATGGCTGGCAGAAGCCAGGTTGTAAAATATAAATTTTGTTGTTATTGGGAAGAGATCATCACCAGAACTTCAGACTAAGATAATGAACTGAGCTGATGTGGGAAGCCTGCCCTCTTATATTAACCACACCTAACACCCAAAACCCAGGAACCAGAAAGGGGTCTACCTTTCCATGTATGTGTATAAGAAAAACACTTCCTTGTTGGACTGATGGGTTATCCAGTATGAAAGACTGCCTCCATAAACTAAGGGGCTTGCATGGGACTCCTATCAAGATGTGCTCACAGGCAAAAAAGCAACAAGGAAACTCACCACCAGTGACTATAAGCAATCTGAAGGGGACTTAAAATAAGGATGTCAAAAATTTGCACATATTGAAAAAAGAATCCACAAGACAAAAACAGGAATTTAAAGAACAGGCATTTTTCTCAAAGTCAGCAAAATCATTGTAGGGCTTCCCTGGTGGTCAAGTGGTTAAGAATCTGCCTGCGAATGTAGGGGACATGGGTTTGATCCCTGCTCTGGGAAGATCCCACATGCCAGGGAGCAGCTAAGAGCCTGTGCCACAACTACTGAGCCAGCACTTTACGAGGCGCACCTACTGAGCCCATGGGCCACAGCTCCTGAAGCCCGTACACCCTAAAGCCCGTGTTCCACAAGAGACGCCACCGCAATGAGAAGCCTGTGCACCGCAATGAAGAGTAGCCTCTGCTTGCTGCAACTAGAGAAAGCCCACGCGCAGCAGCAAAGACCCAGTGCAGCCAGTAAGTAAATAAAATCTTTAAAAACAAACAAAAAAGACTGTTGTAGAGGATAAAGGTGGCTGTAAATGTTTACAATGCCTCCCTTTGAAAGACACAGTCTGGGCCCACCTTGCACCCTATTTTGACAGATAGCATATGGCAACAGTGATGTTATATAACTCCTGAAGCTGGACCTTTAGGGATTTGTAGCTGCTGTATTTTTCTCTTAGGATGATCCATTTTGGAGCCCAGGTACCATGCTAGGAGAAACCCAAGTGAGCCATGTAGAGGAGAACTGAGGCATCTCGGTAAACAGCCCCAGGTAAGCTGAAGGCAATACCAACTACCAACCACGTGAGGAAGGCCATTCTTTGGATTTTTCTGGTCCAGTCAGGGTGATCTCACCAAGAATGGCAATAAGCCTCTTTTGATAAACCTAAGGCCAAATAGTAGAATTATAGTAAATGACTGATGCTATAAGTTTTGAAGTGGTATGTTACCTAACAACAGAGAACTAAAAATACCACCATGGAGAAGTCATAGATCAGATGAAAAGATGAGACTTACCTCCACTGCCGAGTTTCTTTGGGTGAGCTCCAAGGCAGATATCAGGCAAACTTTGGCCGGACGGTTAAAAAGAATGTTACCCTGGAAGGGAGCCCTAGATGGAACACAGCATGACATACACAGTGCTGAGTAGGGAAGTAGCTGGCAATAAGCAAGAGAGTTGAAAATGAGTTCTAAGTCAGTCCATTAAAAAAAAAAAGTTTCAATGACCATTGTTTTGTATCAGAAAGGTTTATCATTTTAAGTAATTAACTTGGATTTTGTGCTTTAGTATTTGAAGCTTCACTTATACTACGTGCTGTTTGCAGGCAAAAATTAATCAAACACTAAATATGCTACTAAGTTAAAAAAGTTAATACTTTTGCAGAGAATTCACAAATATGTAAATCACATGCACTATTATCTGCTTCTCTTGGTTACTCCTTGAGACCCAAACTCCTGGGCCACAAACCTTAAGTCATCTGTTTTCAGTTTGGTCAGATTATCTGCTGCCAGCCACTGTCCTGGACTGCCCTGCTAATTGCTCAGTACGAGGCATTCACTGGGAAGGCAACAGATGTTTAAAGAATTGAGCCAAATTGTCTTCTTGAACAAAGGTGAGTTCCTAGGGCCTTAAGGGCTCTCAATAGAACAAATTTTCCTCATGCACAAGCTAGGAACTTCCCTGTAACTCAGTTGGTAAAGAATCTGCCTGCAGTGCAGGAAACCCTGGTTCGATCCCTGGGTCGGGAAGATCCCCTGGAGAAGGAAATGGCAAACCACTCCAGTATTCCTGCCTGGAAAATCCCATGGACAGAGGAACCTGGCAGGCTACAGTCCATGGGATCGCAAGAGTCAGACGTGACTTAGTGACTAAACCACACCACAGGAATAAATTGGCCATTTTTAAAAGCTCCATGAACCCAGATCACTCATGAACAAGAATTAAATCACCCCCAGTTAGAGATCAGGTGTTATAACCAACTACAAGTTCTCTATAACTATTAATGATAATATGGTAGAACTTTCACTAAGAGGTGAGCAACAGAGCAAACATCTACCTCCCTAAGAAGCCCGGCTATCAGGTCCATTAGCCCTTAGTCAGGCACCAATGCCTGGCCCTAAGTTCAGAGCATGGAGGGAAACAAGTCAGTCCATCCATGGCTGCAGTGGCACCTGACTCTGCTCTCCATGGTGATGTAATGATTGAGTGGTGGAAAGATCTTGTCTAGTCAGACAGCTGGAGAAGTGAGCCCAAGCCCCTGGCAGAGTCCCAAGCACCAGAAACTCAGCAGAGTGGCCTGGGGACCACTTGGTCCTGTTTTTTGTGTGTGTATTTAACCTAGATTTGTGTGTATATAACCTAGAGTTGTTTAGACTTGGGTACATAACCTAGATTTGTATATATAACACCTAGATTTGTGTATATAACCTCAATTCATATAGATTGTATGGATATAACCTAGATTTGTGTATATTTAATCTAGAAAAAGAAAAAGAGTAAGGAGCTAAGAGACAGCCATCCTTAAATATCTGGAAATATGCCAAGTAGGACAGGTTTCTACTGTTCTTCTTGGTATATTGGGCGTGGCTTTATGGGAATGGCTCAGGGCTCTGTGTGGAGGCAGCAGGGCACTGACTTGACTCAGTCCAGTTTCCCAGAGTCAGGGCTCTCCAGACATGGAGTGAGTGGTTGCCTCAGGGGGTAGGAGTTTGTTCCTTGGAATTTCAATCAGAGGCTGGTCAAAGCACCTACTGGGGACAACTAGAGGGAGATTCCTAAGGTGGGCATGTGAAGGACGAATGCTTGCTCCCATCTCTGCACATGTCCACAGAGAAGAAGTGATTTCCACTCCAGAAAAAATACATTTCTATACCCTAAAAGGAGAGATATGAAAGAAATAATTCCAATTTCTCTCCAGAAGCACATGTATTTCCTCTCACCTGCCCAAAGATGAATTTAGTGACTTCACCAATTGTTGAATTTAGGGAAGAGGCTGTATTAGTCCACTTAGGCTGCCATAGCAAAGTATCACAGACTGGATGACTTAAACAACACATTTTCTCACATTTCTGGAGGCTACAAGTTTAAGTCAACCATCAGGGTTTGCTTCTGGTGAGGGCTGTCTTCTCACTGTGCCCCCATAAGGCCTTTCCGCTTTCCTCTTTGTACACTAGTCTCTCTTCATCTTCTTATAAGGACACTGATCCTGTGGGATTAGGGCCCCACCCTTATGATCTCATTTAACCTTAATTACCTCCTGAAAGGTTGTATCTCTGAATATGTATCATTAGGGGCTAAAACTTCAACATATGACATTTTTTGGGGGGGTTCACAATTCTGTCCATAAAGGGGGCTGAGCATATGAATGCTACGGCTCTGCCTACCCAAAGAGGGATACACTCTGTGTGCTTCCCTACCGCAGGATAAGCTCAGCAGGGCAGATTCTACCTATGATGCGGAAGCCTGTGAATGTCCAGTTCTTCCTGCGGCAGGTAAGTACCTTTCATTTGGAAACTGGACAATGCTAGGAAGTCTGTTGTGCCCACATCTTAGCCACATCCTCCATTCTAGCTTTTATCAATAATAAGGCTGGTATTTTTATCTTCACTTGCCTGACTGCATCTTACTTTTCAACTGGGGGGAAAAAAGGTGAGTATTACTTAATGAATCCATAAAACCAACAAGGTAGGAAATTAGAAACAGGAATTCCATCTTAAAGTACACTGTATTTTATATCTAAGTTTTAGTTCCTCCTGTCTATCTGGAGAGAAGCCCCTCAGAGCTAGGGTTTTAGACACAAAATAAATTTATGCTTGAAATAAAGATTTTTTTTCATTGATCACACTGCCATTTCTTTTAGAGCTATCCTACAAATATTTGGTATCCAGCTTTGCTCTGTATCAAGGAAATTATCAGTTCTAGTGACGTCAGTAAAAGAACTGAAATCTCTCCAGGTAAATATTGACATATCTCTGAGCTTCCTAAAAAGGCAATCTTCTCAGCAGTGCTTATCATCTCATGAAGTACAATCTGTTCAACTTAGAGGCAGATACTCCACAAAAAACAAATGAATCCTTGTTTATTTGAGGGGCTTATTAAGTCTGACTCTCCCACGGAGTTTTGGGTAAGTTTCCAGGAAAATATTAAACTTTCCCTGACAATAGGCTTGTTTTCTTGATATTTTTCCCCCAAATGCATTTATTCATGGGAAGATATCAGCTTAAATTAGGTACATTAGTTTAGAAGGCTAGTCTTCCCGTGTATGGACAAAATCCTTCCTTTCCTTAGAAGAGCTCCCTCAGTCCTTCCTTTCCTTAGAAGAACTTCTTGGGCCCTGCTGTGTACTTAGCGCTGGTTCTGGACATAGACGATATACACTCATCTTCAATCCTATGCTCTAAAGCCTCTTTGTTGTTGTTTTAGGCAATAAGTCATGTCCAACTCTTCTGTGACCCCATGGACTTAGACCGCCAGGCTCCTGTGTCCACGGGATTTCCCAGGCAGGAATACTGGAGTGGGTTGCTGTGCCCTCATCCACGGGATCTTCCTGACCCAGGGATCAAACGCACGTCTCTTATGTCTCCTGCACTGGCAGGCAGGTTCTTTACCACTAGTGATACTTGGGAAGCCCCTAAAGCCACTTACCTTTCTCTAAATGGATATCCCCATTTTCCCAGAGCATGAGCCTTGGCAGGCATTGTGACGTGCACCCAGAGGCATCACAGGCTGGAGAGGACTTTACGTCCAAGGGGCCCTCAGCTGGAATGGGACAGACACTTGAAGAAAACAACCAACCAAGGGAGACCCTGTGATCTTCATCCTTTACCCAAGGAATTGAAAACCAGAGTCATGTGTTTACTGGAATTATACAAGAGCTTCTTCAGGATGTAGACTCTTTATTGCATAGTCCTTGGTTGGCCTCTTAACTTGCCCAAGTGCCAACATGTGCCCAGTGCTATGCCTGGGCAACTGGAGGCAGACGACACATGTCAGTTATTTTCCCTCTCCCTAACCTTCTGTGGACATAAAGAAAAGGACACAAGTCAGGAACCCTGGGCGACCTTAGGCATCCCATCTCTCTGGGTCTCATTTTTCTCAATCAGTGTTTTCTGGATGATTAGACTCTCCTGAGTAGTTTCGAAAATACAGATTCCAGGCTCTTGTTCTAGGGATTTTAATCCATCAAGTCTGGATACGGACCAGGAATCTTTATATTTAACGAGCACTCTTAAGCCAAATTACACTATGCTTAGGCAAAGTCTAGAAAATACTGAACTAGATGCTATTAAAATCACTTTCCCCATCTGGCCATGGAAGTCTTAGGTGGATCACTTGAAGTCATCATGAGAGTTGCTTTCAGTCCAACCCTTCCCACCATTAGCCATTCAGAGGACCTAACTGTGCAGAGCACACCAACAGTCACTTTTTCCTAGTGGGGCTCTGTTAATAGCAGCAATCAAGATACAGTCATCAAAAGCCCAGATTACCCGGTAACTACTTATTCCTTCTGGTATCTTAATCCACCAGCTGGTTTTATCCAAGTCTTCAAAGATTTGCAAGAATGTTTTATCCTGTAATAATAGTTCTGAAATTCAAGGACAAAAAAGATGAGAGACTGTTATGCATACATCATTATTCATGCTTTTATAAGTATGTGTGACAAACACACTTTATAAATTTTCTCTTCTCCTTTATTTAATCTTTTTTATTTATTTACTTTCATTTATTTTTATTAGTTGGAGGCTAATTACTTTACAATATTGTAGTGGTTTTTGCCATACATTGACATGAATCAGCCATGGATTTACATATGTTCCCCATCCTGATCCCTGCTCCTGCCTCCCTCCCCATCCCATCCCTCTGGGTCTTCCCAGTGCACCAGCCCTGAGCACTTGTCTCATGCATCCAACCTGGGCTGGTGATCTGTTTCACCCCTGATAGTATACTTGTTTCAATGCTATTCTCTCAGGACATGCCACCCTCGCCTTTTCCCACAGAGTCCCAAAGTCTGTTCTGTACATCTGTGTCTCTTTTTCTGTTTTGCATATAGGGTTATCGTTACCATCTTTTAAAATTCCATATATATGCATTAGTATACTGTATTGGTCTTTATCTTTCTGGCTTACTTCACTCTGTATAATGGGCTTCAGTTTCATCCATCTCATTAGAACTGATTCAAATGAATTCTTTTTAATAGCTGAGTAATATTCCATGGTGTATATGTACCACAGCTTCCTTATCCATTCGTCTGCTGATGGGCATCTAGGTTGCTTCCATGTCCTGGCTATTATAAACAGTGCTGCGATGAACATTGGGGTACACGTGTCTCTTTCAGATCTGGTTTCCTCAGTGTGTATGCCCAGAAGTGGGATTGCTCGGTCATATGGCAGTTCTATTTCCAGTTTTTTAAGAAATCTCCACACTGTTCTCCGTAGTGGCTGTACTAGTTTGCATTCCCACCAACAGTGTAGAAGGGTTCCCTTTTCTCCACACCTCCTCCAGTGTTTATTGCTTATAGATTTTTGGATAGCAGCCATCCTGACTGGCATGTAATGGTACCTCATTGTGGTTTTGATTTGCATTTCTCTGATAATGAGTGATGTTGAGCATCTTTTCATGTGTTTGTTAGCCATCTGTATGTCTTCTTTGGAGAAATGTCTGTTTAGTTCTTTGGCCCAGTTTTTGATTGGGTCATTTATTTTTCTGGAATTGAGCTTCAGGAGTTGCTTGTATATTTTTGAGATTAATCCTTTGTCTGTTGCTTTGTTTGCTATTATTTTCTTCCATTCTGAAGGCTGTCTTTTCACCTTTTGCTTATAGTTTCCTTTGCTGTGCAAAAGCTTTTAAGTTTCATTAGGTCCCATTTGTTTATTTTTGCTTTTATTTCCAATATTCTGGGAGGTGGGTCATAGAAGATCCTGCTGTGATTTATGTTGGAGAGTGTTTTGCCTATGTTCTCTAGGAGTTTTATAGTTTCTGGTCTTACATTTAGATCTTTAATCCATTTTGAGTTTATTTTTGTGTATGGTGTTAGAAAGTGTTCTAGTTTCATTCTTTTACAAGTGGTTGACCAGTTTTCCCAGCACCACTTGTTAAAGAGGTTGTCTTTTTTCCACTGTATATCCTTGCCTCCTTTGTCGAAGATGAGGTGTCCATAGGTATCTGGATTTATCTCTGGGCTTTCTATTCTGTTCCACTGATCTATATTTCTGTCTTTGTGCCAGTACCATACTGTCTTGATGACTGTGGCTTTGTAGTAGAGACTGAAGTTGGGCAGATTGATTGCTCCAGTTCCACTCTTCTTTCTCAGGATTGCTTTGGCTATTCGAGGTTTTTTGTTCCTTTATTTTTGTTTTGGTTTCAGGCTTCTACTCTGTACTGTCAAACAAAAATATCACTGGGTAGAAGAATTTTATAAAGTTGAAAAAATTTAAAAAGGAGGGAAGAAAGAATGAAAGAAGAAGCTACATCAAAGCTTTTCACCACTGTAAGCACTGAGATTTAAAAAATAAAGTTTCACACTTTTTAATTTAGGATTTATTTGGAGAAAAATGGAATTCTTTATCAAGAATCTTGGCATTAAGAACTTCTTAATGATTCCTGTTTTTAATAATGTAGATAATATATGCTGAGTGACCCACACTTTCAGACAAATGGTGAGTTTGCTACCAACAGACTTCAAAAAAAGTGATATTAAAAGATGTACTTTGGGAAGAATAAAATTAATCCCAGATGGAAGTTTTGAAATACAAGAAGTATTAACCAAGCAAAAACAATGACAAGTTATAAGAAAATCTGTACAAATTTTGGCTAGAAAAAAAATTATAATATTCTATACATTAAAAATACACTTAAAATATGCAATAAGAATGGCATGTTAGTTGGAATGGGAAGAAGAATTCTAAAATGTTCTAAAGCTTTTGTGTTGTTTGGGAGGGCTGCAATTTATTAAATTTTATCTTAATAGGTATGCATGTTGTTATATTAAAATCTATGATAGAAAAGAACTACTACAGAAAAGGAATGTATAACTTCCACATGAATAAATGGGTAAAAGTGAATGAAGTGGAAAAAAAAATTATCAACTTAAAAGTAGAGAAGAATGAAAGATAAGCATACAGAAGGCAGGAAAAATAACAAAATAAATCCAAATATATATAATTATAATAAATGAAAATAGCTGAATGTTCTATAGATACATCAAGAACACACAAGGTGATGAAACTAAATGGAGGGAGATAGCTACTTCAAGCAAATACTACCAGCAAAATGCTGATGTGCCTATATTAGTATTAGATAAAATAGATTTTAAAAAAGCAAAAAAAAAAAAAAGAGAGAAAAAATCAGTACATAATAAAAAGGATCAATTTGCCAAGAAGTGATAATAATTATAAATCAATATTCACCTAGGAACATTCTCAAAATGCATAAAACAAAACAAAAAAAGGAAATAACTATAGAAAGAACAAATTCATCACCAGAAGATTTTAACATACATCTTCATAATTTTTAAATGAAGGAGCCAAAAAAATCAGTAAGTATAAGTGAATCTGAACAGCATAATTATCATATTTAATTCAATGAACATACATAGAACACCACACCCAAAACTGAGAAATTTACTTTTTTAAACATATACCTGGATAATTTATGAAAATTACTTTACAAAGGGCCATAAAGCAAACCTCAGCAAATATTAAAAGATGGGGATTATAGACCACATTGTCCATCTACAATGCAATTAGATTAAAAATATGTAACAAAAAGGTAAAACCACATGTATCTAGAATTTAGGAAACATTTTAAGACATGTGTCAAAAGATATGATAGTGGATATCAGAAACAAAATGTATTATTACACAGAAACCTACAGCAGTACTTAGAGGGACATTTACAGCTTTGACATGATTAAATTAAAAAGAAAGCTGCAAATTAATAAGTATCTATATAATCAAGTTAGGGAAAAATGCTTATTAAGACAGCAATGTTTTGTGAATGAAATTTACAAGCCATTTGGGAAATAAAGTCAACTCTGTGTGGTCACCTGGACTTAGCTATGGCTGTCATTGATTCAGTAGGTACCAAGCATCAGACATGATACTAGTGATAGAAAACCTCTGTAGTATTTAGGAATGTAAACTGGAGGGGAAGAAGTGAGAAACAAAAAAGGTTTAAGAGCTGCACTATGTTTTTGTGCTATTTAATTTGTAATATACTATTCTGAATAAGTAGAAAATGTTGTAGTCCCAGTTTATTTGAACAGATTTGGAGATTTTAAAGAGCTGGCTTTACTCTATTTTACAGGGTATCAAAGTCTCCTATAATTTAGTGATATCCAACACATTAAGAAAATGTGGTATTATATAGTGTGACATAGAAATATTTAGTCACTGTCAGCAGACACTGTGACTGATGCTGTGTGTTGGGGGTCAGGGCAGAGAGGGAGCCCAGAGATTCTGATGAGCCATTTGAGTATCACAGACTTTAACCCACAGCCCACTGTTAATAAATCCTAAACTACCTAAAACAATTATCATAAAATAACTATTAATTGCTACTTTAGAATTATTCCCATTTAAAGATTTTTGCTTTTATTGTTAATACGGGGGTGGGGGGGCAGAGTACACGTTTCCACTGTTTATAGCAGAATAAATTGGTAAAATCTAGATGGAGGAGGTCTTTTTAATACTGTATTAAAGATTTAAAATGTTATGTATTGTTCAGCCCAGAACTTCTGCATTTGAAATTTTATCTTAAAGAGATAATTACAAGAGCATGCAAGAATTTAGCTGTCACAGCACTGACTGCGATATTGATAACCTAGAGATAACTTAAAAATCCCTAAAGAGGACATTAGTTAAATAAATTAGGCAATACAGATACAGACAGAATGAAAGGACAAAATAGGTGATCCACTAGGGGGATTCTAAGTAGAAAAATAATGGAGACCCATGTAAGTTAATGATTACTCGAGAAAGCAGGCTTGCTTAGCAACAAATCCAGGCTGCAGTAGCACGGGACATGCCCCAAAGAATAAAACAATGGTGGCAGGAGTCCCACATCCTGCCCAGCGAGCTCAGTAAGTTAATGATCCCTAAATGCTCTCTGAACACATAAAAAGCAATCATTTGTGGACCAGCTTGACCACCCAGTGACAAGAAAACTCCCCTACTCAACCTGGAGGAGGAGCTGATGATGGAAAGAAAACCAAAGGTCTTTTCTCCTCCTCCCAGCTTTTCCTTTGATTATAAAACTGCAGCCACTAAGTTCTCAGAGCACTGTGTTTCTCTCCCGCTTGTCAGCCTCATAAGCGTCCTAGTCTAATAAATCACTTCTTATCTACTATTTTGCTCTTGCTGAACTCTTCTCTGCACTGAGACAAAAAGGACCATGGTATGAGAGCTCCTCAGAGCCCCCCATGAAATGATATTAATCAATTTAAATGACCCTTAAAATGACGTCATTCAAGAAAGCTTAATGACATGGAGAGGCATTCATAATAGTGAAACAAGCAAGTTACAGAGCAGTGTGATCTGATTTTTGTACACATTAAAAAAAAAAGATTGGAAGGATATACACTAATATCTTATTATTCTTAGATATCTCTGGGTGGTGAAATTATGGGGGAATATTTATTTTCTTATCATTATTATTAGAATCTGTATTAGTCCTGTAATTAAAAAGAAACAATAAAAGGTATATATCTTTAAAAAGCATTAACTCTTATTTCCAGCATTTTCTTCCTGTCAGATTTCTTCTAGTTGACTTTTTTGTCCTTTGGAGCTGGTGTAGCATCAAACCAAGGCAATCTCTTTGAATTCTAAGGTCTACTATAGTCTGTGAGATGTCTCCCATATTTGAATGTTTAATAACTATTGGGAGACAATATCAAGGAAAGCATTGTTCATATTTCCCACTAGAAATTTCATTTTGAGTTTGTTGAAAGATTCAGATATTCTAACTCAAAGTTTAATGCATGCATCAGGGTTAAATAACTGTTTCAAATTAGAAACCACTGATGTTTCTTGTACAACTAACCATCAATTAGCTATGCTAATGAGAAAAGCAGGAAATGATTGCAGGACAAAATGAAATCAGCAGCGGTAAAAAAGAAAACAACTCATTGCAGTCCTTTGTTTCAGCCATCAGTTGTTAAAACTTATCAGAGTGACACAGGCATTTTTTTTTTTTAAAAGAGATGGCGTATTAAAAAAAAACAACAACAAAAAAAATCTAATTCCTTAGAAGTCTTTCTCTTTTCCAGATTGTCCTTCAGAAAAGTCATACCTAAAGAATACAATGACCAAAATATAAGCAGCAGGAAACTTAGAGACAAAAGGCTAGTTAGCAATTCTAATCTCTAGGGGAGTTTTTTTTTTTTTTAAGTATCAATGCAGAGTCCTTGATGCAGACCATTTAAATCAGAATCTCTGTGTAAAGGGCTAAATTAATCTATAAGTTGCATAATTTATATTTCGAGTTAATTCTAGCTGTTTTGTATTTGTACCCTGAGTTCTCTGGTTGGACAGTCAGGGACTCAGGTAAATCATCTTTGGTTGTTTCACCTCCATTCCCATCACTCCAGTCCCAGAGAGAACCTTTTCAGTGAGAAAGTCTTAAAAGTGACTTCTGCTGATCCAGTATCTTTAAATACCTTCCTAATGACTCTCTTCCCTGTCAAAGATTTGGAATATTCCCAGAAGGAAACCTTTACTTGAGAGAATGCAAAGTATCACTGCCATGACTGCTATCTGGGTACAAAGAAAATGAAAATAAGTCACTGAATGGAAATTACAACTCCCCAGAGAGCTTCACATACCAGGCTCCTGGAAATTGGTTTGAGTTCTGTTTGTTCTTCAGTTCCAAGAACAGCAGACCTTGTAGCTGTACTTCTTTCTCTAGATATCACTTTTACAGCTTTCAAAAACTATGTTTGAATTACAAGCTTCTGTAGAAAGTTTTAAAGTAGAATTACAAATAACAAAATTAAAATCACCCATGAGTCTCCCTTTTCCTCAATCTAGACAGAAAACATTTACATCATTAGTGTACATTCTTCCATTTTTTTCCTGTGTGTAGAAATGTACTTATTTTAAAGTACATTTGGGTCATGAAATATGTGCATTTTTGTAACTTTTTAATCTTAAACCTATGTTCTAAGCATTTTTGTATGTGTCATCGAGCATTAAGTTTTCTGTGTATGCAGCAAAGCCTATCATTGTGATTCACCATCATTTATTTAACCATCCACTGTATTTGACCTTGATTATTACATCTGACATTTGCTTTGTTTTCCCTTTTTTCCTGTTTACCAGAAAGCAAGATCAGTCACAAACCTGGTGAGTCCATTCTTGTATTTCCTGACTGATGTTTGACACTATATCCAATAGTTTCCCAGGACCACAAATGATATGAAGATATATGACACTAAATCCCTTAATCTATCCTCCTGCATTGCTCTCCGATTTTTATATCCACCATTTTCCCCAAGTGTGATGATATTGTTTTTCCTCCTTTAACCTAAACCACACTCCTAAAAAATCCTGACATTTACATCACCATCTTCCAAATGTGTATGCAGAGAAGATTCATCATTTTAGTATCTAACCCACACTGAATGTTTACTCTGTTTTCCTTGCTAAGAGGTGCATATGTATTTTTTCATTTAAACTTTATAACAGTAATATAAAGCAAATCCTACTATTATCTCCATTCTGCAGGTGAAAAAGTGAGGCTTCTTTTGAGTAATTCGACTAACATCACAGCTAGTAAGGCAAAACTGGCCCTAAACTCAGACCTGTTTGCTTCTACATAATTTATCATTAACTAACATCCATATTTATTCAAATTTTCTTATTTTTTACCTAATGCCTTTTCTATTCCAGGATCCTAACCAGTATACAATGCTACATTTAATTATCATGTCTTCTTAGACTTCTCTTGGCTCTAACAGTTTCTCAGACCTGCCTTATTTTTTCTAAGCCATTAAAAAAAAAAAAAAAAAATATATATATATATATATACACACACACACGCACATATATATATAGCGACCTCGTACTCTATAAGACCACAGCAATTACAATTTATTGCACATTGTTAGGGTTTCTCCTCATAGCTCAATTGGTAAAGAATCTGCATGCGATGCAGAAGACCCTGGTTCAATTCCTGGGTTGGGAAGATCCATTGGAGAAGGGATAGGCTACCCACTCCAGTATTCCTGGGCTTCCCTGGTGGCTCAGCTGGTAAAGAATCCACCTGTAATGTGGAACACCTGGGTTTGATCCCTGGGTTGGGAAGATCCCCTGGAGAAGGGAACGGCTACCCACTCCAGTATTCTCGCCCAGAGAATTCCATGGACTATAAGTGTCTCTATAAGTGTCTTCCAGTTGAGCTATTTCAGATCCTAAAAGATGCTGCTGTGAAAGTGCTGCACTCAATATGCCAGCAAATTTGGAAAACTCAGCAGTGGCCACACGACTGGAAAAGATCAGTTTTCATTCCAATCCTAAAGAAATGCAATGTCAAGGAATGTTCAAACTACCACACAATTGCACTTACACTCAAAATTCTCCAGTGCTCAAAATTCTCCAAGCCAGGCTGCAATGGTACGTGAACCATGAACTTCCAGATGTTCAAGCTGGATTTAGAAAAGGCAGAAGAACCAGAGATCAAATTGCCAACATTTGCTGGATCAGAAATTCCAGAAAAACATCTACTTATGCTTTGTTGACTACCTCAAAGTCTTTGACTGTGTGGATCACAACAAACTGGAAAATTCTTAAAGAGATGGGAATACCAGACCACATTACCTGCCTCCTGAGAAATCTGTATGCAGGTCAAGAAGCAACAGTTAGAACTGGTCATGGAACAACAGGCTGGTTCCAAATTGGGAAAGGAGTATGTCAAGGCTGTATATTGTTAACCTGTTTATTTAACTTATATGCAGAGTACATCATGTGAAATGTCAGGCTGGATGAAGCACAAGCTGGAATCAAGATTGCCGGGACGGGAATCAATAACCTCAGATATGCAGATAACATCACCCTTATGGCAGAAAGTGAAGAATTAAAGAACCTCTTGATAAAAGTGAAAGAGGGGAGTGAAAAAGTTGGCTTAAAATTCAAAATTCAAAAAACTAAGATCATGGCATCTGGTCCCATCACATCATGGCAAATAGATGGGGAAACTATGGAAACAGTGAGAGACTTTATTTTGGGCTCTAAAATCGCTGCAGATGGTGACTATAGCCATGAAATTAAAAGATGCTTGCTCCTTGGAAGAAAAGCTATGACCAACCTAGGCAGCATATTAAAAAGCAGGGACATTACTTTGCTGACAAAGGTCTGTCTAGTCAAAGCTGTTTTTTCCAGTGGTCATGTATGGATGTGAGAGTCAGACTATAAGGAAAGCTGAGCACCAAAAAATAGATGCTTTTGAATTGTAGTGCTAGAGAAGACTCTTGAGAGTCCCTTGGACTGCAAGGAAATCCAACCAGTCAATCCTAAAGGAAATCAGTCCTGAATATTCACTGGAAGGACTGATGTTGAAGCTGAAACTCCAATACTTTGGCCACCTGATGCAAAGAGCTGACTCATTTGAAAAGATGATGCTGGGCGAGATTGAAGGCAGGAAGAGAAGGGGACAAGAGAGGATGAGATGGTTGGATGGCATCACTGACTCGATGGCAGGCTCTGAGCAACCTCCGGGAGTTGGTGATGGACAGGGAAGCCTGATGTGCTGCAGTCCAAGGGGTCACAAAGAGTCGGACACTGTCAGGAGCCGCTGGGGTGCACCCAGTCCATGGCAAGGTCATGGGACGAGAGAGGAACCTGCAAGGCAGCTCTTCCTCACATGGGGCTGCCCCGGGGGCCCAATATGTCCCCTCAGGAACCGCCAGGATGTGCCCAGACTGTGAAAAAGTCACGGGAGGAGAGAGGAGCCTGCAAGGCAGCTCTTCCCTTCAGGGTTGTCCCGGGGGCCCAGTCCCCTTCCTCTTTCTGTCTTACTGTTGTTGGGTTTTCTATTAATTCTTGGAAATGTAACATACAGTGATCAGGCCTCGCTGGAAAAGTCCAAGCCTATTTAGAAATGCTCATGATTGCTCCAGCCCAGGACACGACCATAAACATCAAGTCAAAAAGGAAAAGGCCACAGGCATAGTTTGGCTGCTTGCTTAGAAGATTATAATGTTTTAGATTAGAAAAGAGTAGAGACATTTAGATTCAGAAGTAGATGTACTGTTTCAGTTTACTTGCTCCTTGGTTGAGAGGGTTTTCATTATTGCTATTTCTATGCTGCTATTTGTCCATTGTTTCCCTTCCTTTAAACAACATGGAATATTACGGATATTTTTGTAGAATTAGAAAACATAGGATTTCAATAGAAGATTTATATTTACCAGCCTCACTGCCATTACCTCAATGTTAATAGAGGTGTTTTGCTGCTTCATAGTTAATTATTGTAGGCTGAGGTTTTGTGGTTTCAGGTAAAGAAAAATATCAGGGTTTTCACATGCTACTATTCTCAGAAATGTCAAACGTGTTTTTATAACCCTTCCCATGTATTGTTTTATTATCCAAAGAATTCATACTATATCTGGAATCTATGGAACATTGTTTTTGTCAGAGTGAAAATGTTAGGCCATTGAGGTGAGAAGACTAATGTACGGGACATTCAAGAAAAAAACCCTATAATCGGGAATGTTCCAGATGAATATATAGGGGGAAAAACATGGTGAGAAAAAATATTGACAGAAGCATGAAACCAATATCTGATGTAATATGAGGTGACTTAAGGGGGGAAGAGGTAATGTTCATTCTATAAAGACTGAGCTGTCCTAAAAATAAAAAGCTTTTTCTTCCATGCAACCTTTTGTGTGTGTCCGTCCCCTTCCTTGCCGACGCCACTCATCCCTTGGGTACTCTTGGACCCGCTGGGGCTGGACCCCGGCAGGACACGACTGAGCAGCTGAACTGACTGAACTGAGTAAGTGTCTGTGGTTCTCACAGAAACCTTCTGAAGCTATTAAATTCTCATTTTATAGATGAGAAAACCGATGCTTAGAGAGATGAAATCCTTTGGTGCAGGTCACAAAGCTAGTAAGAGCTGCAGCTGGGGTCCTAACCTGGAACTGTCTGATCAGGAGTGTCATTTTTTTTTTTAAATATACTAGTTTATGTGGCTTATGCACATGTGCTTTTAAAAAATAAAATTGAATGAATGTTAACATCAGAGTTAGAACGCCATAAAGATCTATATTTGGTCTAAGTTTATTACACAGGTTCATTCTAAAGATTTCTCAACAAAAAGTTCTAAGCATATGGCCCAAAGCCATCAGTGTCACTCAGCTTACTATTTCACAAAGCATCCAGTCAAGTTTTGAACAACTCTGACCATTAGAGCTCTGCGCTCCTTGAAATGGCTTTTTGTCTTTGGTCTTAGAGTTTGGCCCTGGGGTGCCAGACACAATCATCTAAACTTCTACCCCAGAACTCTGCAGTTGACCACCATGTCTCCCCCTAGAAAATCTTTTCCTGGAAAAGCATGGCATAGTACGAACTTCACTCAACATCCTAACATCCTGATTTAGACCACAGTTCCTTGTAGAATCTTTATTTAGATCCAAGTCTTTATAGTGCATTTTATCTCTGCAATGTGCATGTCCTACACAACCTAAGCTCAGTAATTGCCTTTCTACGGTCTCCTTGCTTACTGGTAATCTATCACCACCACCACTATCACCCCTCTCTCTCCACCTCACCCCCACACTACATTTCTAAATCAGGTCCAAACACCAGCTCTTCAAATGGGGGTCTCTCTCTAGAAAACCGCTTGAGACACATGTTTGGAAGATAGTCAAACTTAAGGGGGATGCTTTCTCTGAGCGTGACACACAAGTTAAAGGGCAAAGACAGTGAACCATGGACACCCAGAAACAGCTTTCTCCCTGACTTCCCCTTAGCGCTAGGCAGACAAGAACTCCCGGGTGGATCTGCCCGGGACAGACAGCACGTGGGGCCGGGCCACGCACGAAGAACAGGGCGGGTTCCAGGCAGCTGGTTTCCCTGAGCGGTGTCCGCGGTGGGGGCTTGGGCACTGCACAGCGTCACCAAGGCGCCAGCAGCCACCCTGCCAGCTACCCTCGTGCCCGCCCCGAGACAGATGCTCAAAGCAAACCAGAGAGCAGAAGCAGTAAGCGAGGGTGTCAGACGATACAGCAGAGGAGTCTTGATCAAAGTTCCCTAGGGGTTCCTTTCCAGCCGGTGCCCGCGCTTCGTAGTCAGTACCATGGACAGCGCCCGGGAGCCGCCGCAGGGGCGCTTGGACGCCGCTGGCTTCTGGCACGTTTGGCAGCGCTTTGATGTGGAGGGTGAGTAAAGCAAGCCAACTGTTCAGTCTTGTGAAAGGACCTAGAGTTCCCCCTTCCCCGTACATCTTCCCTGCAGGAAAAGTTGTCTTCCAGTGCGGTTAATGCAATAAACCTCACACTGTATACCTAACAGACGTTTGGCAGACTGCAGTTGTACATCTAGATATCTTGCGAAAGTTCAGGGTGGGAGGAGAGACTTGAATCCCACCACTCTTTCCCAATCTGTGTGTGTGGTGATATAGAGATCACTGTATATATTAGAGGCTTGGGGACTGACACCCGGGTATCTGAAGTCAGTTCTGACTTGTTTCTACTCCAATCTTCTCATTGTCACGCAGTGACTATCTGGGTAACCTCTTGTTTCTTAAAGAGAGGGTGAATTTTTAAAAAAATCAAATTTCAAAAAGATGCTACCTCCACTCCACAAAAAATGTATTTGAAAAGTACTACTTAACATTTGCTTTTCCCTCATTAATAAAGAAACATGAAAATATCTAACGCATAAAAGAAAAAAAAAAAGAAAATATCTAAAGCATGTGTTTTAACCTTGAAAACTAACATTCAATACTTACATCTCTTAAACTTTTTGAAAACTGCAAAAACCTTGGGTTAGAATTTATTCTAAAACTCATGTTTATTTGTGGATTAAAATTAATGAATAGCTCTTTCCCAAATATTTATATGAGCCCCAGCACAAAGCATTTACTCTTGAATGTGTTATTTGCTATTTAAATCCATGTCTTCTAGAGTAGATGCTGCCACTTAAGAGTTGTAAAAAAGAAGATCCATGGGGATTTTATAAATTTGGTATCGAAAACAAATTTAGATGTTAAATGTTAATTACTAAATGCCACATATTATATGCAAGTGACTACTATTTATGCACATCTTTTTGTATTTAGAAAAAGGTTACATAGAAGAGAAGGAGCTTGATGCTTTCTTTTACCACATGTTGACAAAACTGGGTGTTGATGTAAGTATACTTGAGCCACTAAGAATTAATTTCTCAGTGAGTTATAAAAAGCATCCAAGTCATATGTTGATTTGTACAATACCTATTAATCCCATCTGACCTCTTTTCTTCCTTGCATGTAATTTTTCTCCCTCTCCTAGCAACATGGAGGGATTTAGGTAGGTTTTATAAGAGGTTCAACTGCAGCATTAGATGTGCTGGCCACTGACTTCTAGTGTGACATCTGTCATCCACTATTTCAACTGTAAATTAAAACAAGTCTGTTTTGAATGTCTCCTTGGTTATGTCACTGCTAATGGATTTAAATCTAGAGATAAGGTAGCTCACTTTGTTCAAAAAGGTGGAAAAGATGTTGAAAGTGTTAAGGTGCTGAGGGTTTAAGTGCATTAGATATTACTTGGATAGCAAACCACAAATAAACTATTTAGAGTAATTTTTTCCATTATTCATTGTTAGAAAAGGTTACAAACTTATGAAATGGCAAACCAGAAAATAACATACTCAGAGCCCAAATATAAATGTGAACCAATCTATCCAGCATCTGTATCCTTCCCTGATGGTAAATCTGGCCTTGAGAGAGGCAGATTAACTTTTGATAAGCCCTCTACCAAAGCAGAGGAGAAACACACAAAGAGACACACCAGCATGGGGTTGGGAGAACCTGGTAAAGACCATCAGAGGATGCGCGGTAAGGGAAGCAGCTCTGGAAACAGTAGCATTTAAAATGAATTGTGGTAATAGCTTATCCTCAGATATAATTGTTTACATGGAAGAGTACTGGAGTGCATGACACTTTCATGTAGGAGCCCAGTGAGGGGAACAAGCAGCTTAGAGATGGTGTTTCTGAGTCGGAGGGAGGGCAGTCAGCTCAAGATAAACAAGGCTGCCATCTGCCTCCAACAGCCACACAGAGCTCTTGCTCTCTCTCATTTTCATCTCTTCATCTCGGTTTCTCTCCTCCAACAGCCACACAGAGCTCTTGCTCTCTCTCATTTTCATCTCTTCATCTCGGTTTCTCTCATTTTTCTGTCCATTTCTATTTCTTATCTGTGTTTCACAGCCATCATCTGCCATCATCTCTTGACTTTCTCTGTGATCTCTCTGTCTCTCATCTCTCTTACCTCTCTCTGGTCTTTATTTCTCATATGTCTCTCCAGTGGTCTCTGTCTCTTTCTCTTTATTTATCCTTCTGTCTTCAGTCTGTTTCTCAAGCTCCCACAGTGCCTTTCACTCCCTCCCTTTTTTCTTCTCTTTACTGGCATGTCTCTTCGTCCTTCATTTCTTTCATCAATATTTTCTCTCCTTTTCTCTTTCCTTCCCTTATTTCTCTGCCTCTCATTTCTGCTTTGCTCCCGCTTACTGCTGGCTCAGATGGTAAAGAATCTGCCTGCAAAGCAGGACACCCAGTCTCAATTCCTGGCTTGGGAAGATCCCCTGGAGAAGGAAATGGCAACCCACTCCAGCATTCTTGCCTGGAAAATCCCATGGACAGAGGAGCCTGGCAGGCTGCAGACCATGGTTGCAAGAGTTGGACACAACTGAGCGACTACACATACTACTATAAATGCAAAGGTTTGTGGCATTCCAGAACCTTTGATACCATTCTGATACCACTTTGTCAAACATGACAGAAGTATTTGAGGAGAACAAAAGGATGAAGGCAAAACCATTCAAAGTCTCAGAATAAACTGGATGGTGAAAAAAGAAAAATAAAACCCCAGAGACTTGGAGAAAAAAGTCACATCTTGTGTGTGTGTGTGTATAGCTGAGTTTTATCAAAGTAAAAAAAGGGACAGAGAAAGCTTCTGATATAGACATCAGAAGGGGGAATGCTCCCCCCAGCTAGTCTTATCAAGGCCTTATATATCTTTTTTCAGACCCACTCCCACAACACACACCTCAAAATTAACAAGATTAGAACTAACAATAGAAAGATCTTACCAGACCCACTCCCATAATATACATTTTAACATGACAGGATTAGTCAGAAGGTTCTTGTTAAGGAGAAACATGTCCTTGAGCAAGATACACTGTTATATGGAACTAGACAAAGAAATGTAGGAAGAACTTTTGTCCTTTCCTTCTCCTTGAGAATTCCAGACCCCCATCTCCACTTCAAGAGCCCCAGACTCCATTTTCCTCCTCGGGGACCCCAGACTTCTTATCAACTTGCCTAGGAATTGACTCTCTCATTCCCCCTTTTTGTTTTAGGAGAAATATGTTGCCACGGGAAAGGGGTGTCATTTTCATTCCATAACTTCTTCCTGATGTTGAGGGGTGTGGTCCCTAAAATGTTGAGGCAACATATTCTCCTAATCCTCATATTGAGGGTCTCTGATCCAGGGGCACCAAGTAATAGTTGGAGGAGGTTGTGGCACTCGCAGGAACTTGGACAAACATTTGTAACTTAAAAGCTTTCAGACGGTTAGAAACAAACCCCGTTTTACAGTTACAGATGTAAGGCAAAACAGTCATTAAACCAAGTTAAAACCTAAACAAAATGAAAAGTCACATTATGTCCATAGTTAAGGTACAATATGTGATACCAGTCCATCTTAGGATTGTGAGATGTCATCACAGAGTTGAAGAAAGTCCTTTCCTTAGAGCAGAGAAACCCACCATGGGAAGTCTTCAATTGATGAGGAGGGGAGTGCTCTGTAGACCCAGCAATTATGTTGATTGTGGAATGCTTCGTAGGAATGAGCCCAGGACAGGAAGGCGTTGTCTCAAGGGTCAAACGGCAGACTCAGGACTTTTGGAGCCACCAGAAGCAAGCCCAAGTAGACTCTCAGGCCCATCTCGGTTCCTGGCTCACAGTGGCTTGTCTGACTCAAAGACTGGGTCAGACGTTAACCTCCCAATAATGTCTGTTTAAAAGCTAAAAGCTGAGTCACATAGTTAATTTTAAGGCTGCAGGATCTATGACAATATCTGTGCACAAAAACAGTCTGTCATAGAGACGTCCCTTCTTCTTAGGGGCAGTTCAAGCCCTCATTAAAGCCATGGGTAAAACTTTAAGTCAACTGTCTTGTGTTTCCTGACTTAGCTTAAACAGATGTCTTTTAATGTCATTAGCTTTTTCAACTGTTTCTGAAGATTGGGGTTTCCAGGAACAGTGTGATAGTCTATTCCTAGAGCTTTTGACACCCCTTGAGTTACAACAGCTTTAAAGACTGAGCCATTGTCACTCTGAACTTTATTTATTTATTTTTATTTTTGTCACTCTGAACTTTAAAGATTTCACTTACATCATGAGAAGTCAGTACAGTAAGATTTTGCCCATTCATTAACCTTGGGCTTTAGTGAATACTGCCTTTGATGTGAGAACAGGTGAGGGTCACTGAGCTTGATAATGAGAGGAACAGCATTTTGTGCTCAATCCATAGTTTTTCCATCAGACCACAGTCTAGGATTTACATTTTATTCAATTAGTGGGAGAGAAAGAGCAGGCTCCATATTCATGAAAACAGAGGTCTGGACCTTGCTCAGCATATCCCTCCCCAGAAGGGGTGAGGGAGACTCCGGTATGAACAGAAACCGGTGAGAAAACAGCACAGAGCCCCAGTTGTTGCTTAAGGGATGACTGACATAATAATGTTTGGCTCATCCAGACAGCCCCATTACGGTAGTGGATCAGGAAGAAAGCGGGCCAGGGGCTTCAGTGAGCACAGAAAAAGTTGCCCCCCGTGTCCAAAAGAAATCGACTGATAGGCCCTCCACAGTTATTAATACCTCGGGTTCCTCAGGTGTAATTAGGACAGGAGCTTGTGTGGGGACCCCCTGGGCACCTTCAGTCCTAATTGTCTTGAGAGTCCGACCCCTGGGGCCTACACCTTGGAGGGCGGTCTCTTCTCCAGTATGATCCTTTGCAGGCCTGGAGCTGGAGGTGGATTAGATGCCTGAGGGCAATCCCGCTTGAGATGCCTCTCCTTTCCACAGCAATAACAAGTCTATCCCCTTTTACCTGGATTCCTCTGGGCATTTTTCCTCAGGCTATTTCAGAGCAGATCTAACAGCCACTGTTGGGGCTGCAGTCTTTTGCCTGGTTCTTTTTTGCCTCTTATTTTCCTCCTCATATTCTCTACCATAATATGCCGTCTGGGCCAGCTGTAACAGTTTTTCTAAAGACTGATTTGGTCCAAAAGCCTGTTTTTGTAACTTACGGCAGATACCTACAGCTGACTGAGTGGGAAATCTACCTTTTAAGATTATTCTTCCTTCTGTACTTTCAAGATCAACATCAGTAAACTTGTGGAGAGACTCCCAGATTCTATCTAGGAATTTACCAGGAGTTTCCTTCTCTCCCTGTTCTATGTCAGCCAACTTAACATAGTCTAAATGCGTGCGCTTGAGTCCTTCAAGAATACATCTGGCTCTGTTATTGGAATCACTTGGATCCCAGTAGGAAGGAGGGCTATTTTGTGTTCCCTCTTTCCCCTTGTCTCATGTTCAAGCCATTCATCTCCAAAAGTAGTTCAGTTCAGTCGCTCAGTCATGTACAACTCTTTGCGACCCCCTGAATCGCAGCACACCAGGCCTCCCTGTCCATCACAAACTCCTGGAGTTTACTCAAACTCATGTCCATCGAGTCATTGATGCCATCCAGCCATCTCATCCTCTGTCGGCTCCTTCTCCTCCTGCCCCCAATCCCTCCCAGCATCAGGGTCTTTTCCAATGAGTCAACTCTTTGAATGAGGTAGCCAAAGTATTGGAGTTTCAGCTTTGGCATCAGTCCTTCCAATGAACACCCAGGACTGATCTCCTTTAGGATGGACTGGTTGGATCTTCTTGCAGTCCAAGGGACTCTCTAGAGCCTTCTCCAACACCACAGTTCAAAAGCATCAATTCTTTGGTGCTCAGCTTTCTTCACAATCCAACTCTCACATCCATACATGACCACTGGAAAAACCACAGCCTTGACTAGACGGACCTTTGTTGGCAATGTAATATCTCTGCTTTTTAATATGCTGTCTAGGTTGGTCATAACTTTCCTTCCAAGGAGTAAGCATCTTTTAATTTCATGGCTGCAGTCACCATCTGCAGTGATTTTGGAGCCCTCAAAAATAAAGTCTGACACTGTTTCTACTGTTTCCCCATCTATTTCCCATGAAGTGATGGGACCAGATGCCATGATCTTAGTTTTCTGAATGTTGAGCTTTAAGCCAACTTTTTCACTCTCCTCTTTCACTTTCATCAAGAGGCTTTTTAGTTCCTCTTCACTTTCTGCCATAAGGGTGGTGTCATCTGCATATCTGAGGTTATTGATATTTCTCCTGGCAATCTTGATTCCAGCTTGTGCTTCTTCTAGTCCAGCATTTCTCAGGATGTACACTCTGCATATAAGCTAAATAAGCAGGGTGACAATATACAGCCTTGACATACTCCTTTTCCTGTTTGGAACCAGTCTGTTGTTCCATGTCCAGTTCTAACTGTTGCTTCCTGACCTGCACATAAGGTTCACAAGAGACAGGTCAGGTAGTCTGGTATTCCCATCTCTTTCAGAATTTTCCACAGTTTATTGTGATCCACACAGTCAAAGGCTTTGGCATAGTCAATAAAGCAGAAATGTTTTTCTGGAACTCTCTTGCTTTTTTTTGATGATCCAGCGGATGTTGGCAATTTGATCTTTGGTTCCTCTGCCTTTTCCAAAAGTAGTAGCGTCCCCCAAAACTCAAGTTTTTGAGTCAGGAGTCTGTCCCAAGACATATATTACATCTCACCAAGTAAGGTCATAAAGTAAAGTTAGTCCTGTAAAGTATTCTATGTACTTTTTGGGTCCTCTAAATAGTCTCAACCACAATTGGGACCATTTGAAATTCTACTGAGACTGAGGCAACCCCTCCTAGAAGGGTTTCATGATTCTCAGCATGTTCAGTTGGGAGCCCCAGATAAAGGGGCAAAGTAAGAGAACAGGAGGGAGCTGAAGGTTTCACACCCAAATCTGTACCCATAGGACACAGGTTTGGTATGTCTTGCAGAGAGAAGAATAACACATAAGACACTGTCCTTGTTTTCTACAGAACTAGTCTAATTGTAGAACAGTAATAACTGAGATCTTTCAACAAGTCAGCATTCCCCGTCTTCCAAAGAATACTGTGGCCATTCAGTATCACAGAAGAAGATTAAACATGACCTTTTAAACTCTGGGGATCAAACTTGTACCAGCATTAAAAAAAAAAAAATACATTTTAAAGGAGTGGTTTTGGAACTGCCAGCTCCCATCTGTAAGAGAGAAAAAAAGCGGCATTCATAGCCGTGCCTTTTTTCCACTGGAAGCGTCCTTCCTTGTTCTAGGTGGGGATGTAGACAGACTCTCTACCAAAGCTTTCCTTCCCTTGTCAGTCTGTCCCTTACCAACGCCGGCATCTTACTCATCCTTCCCGATTCTACCACCAAGATGGGGTGGAGATGCCCCAGGGGTAGACCTGATGGCATCCCAGATTGATGTCCAGTTCTTCACCATTAGGACCTTTGTCTGATTTTCACTCCTCCTCTGATGCCACCCGGGGTGGAGCAGAGTAGCTTTCCCAGAATATTTCCCAAGCTAGGACTACTAGGGGGAGCATCCATCTTCCAAGTGCCTGTGCACATTTCTGAGTACAGTCCTAACTGCAATAGAAGCATTGAGTTATAAGGAGATGAACAAAAAACCCAAGATGTCTCTTCTGAGTGTTGCCACACCAGTATATGTAATAGCAAAAGAGGTAGTGGAGGGTCAGCCACCGAGGAAAAAGTGATTTTGTCCTCACGCTACTGGGGCCAATCCTTCCAGTTCATTCCCCACAGATTCCACAAAAAGAATATCTAGGGAGTTGAGACACAAGCCATTGGAGAGCTTTCTCTGGCCTGCTAAGAGCTAGCACTACCAAAGGAAGAAGCCCACTGTACTTCTAAGCTGACCAGATCTTGCAATTCCTGATCTGTGTCTTCAAAAACCTTATGGTCACCAGCAATGCCTCTACCCACATAGATCAGAGGCACAGCCATGACAAAGACTTACTTTTAGGACTCTGGCCCCTGAAGCAGGCAGCCAAGAGAGTGACCCTCTAGCCTGAGAGACATTCCTGGAGCTAGAGCTCCACCTCGCTCCTAAACGTGCTCTTGTAACTTTCTAGCAAGGCTTGCCTAGTCTAGCAAGGCTAAGCGCTTCCATACACGGGGTCTAAGTAAAAGCACATAATAACAGCATGGATCACAAGTCCCTTGAAAGTCTATGACCCAACAGATTAGGTTAGTAGTTCTAATTTCCCATGCAATTATGAAATGACCAAAGAGACCAGGAAAAGCTGACCGAAAAAAGAAAGTTCAGTCCACACGCTTTGCCCATTTTTGGTCGCTCCCCTCGCAGGGACCTTGGGTGTCTCTTGGCACTGGCAGGTCGGTATAAGCCCCTGACAAGATTCCCCTTTTGGGGGCTGCCTTCAGCCATTACAAGACACTGCAAAACCACAGAGCGGGGCTCATCCCTTGCTTCACTCAGGGCATGTCATTCATTCGCACAAGCACACCGAAGAGTTAGTCAAGTAAAGCAGAGAACATGTATACTGAGAAAGCAGAGAGGCTAGAGCTCTGAGTGTTCTTACCTTGTCCTGAAGATCCTGGACGAGCCCCCAAGATGATAGCTTACAGTGAACAATGTCAGATTTGTGATCGCCGAAGAAGATTTAGCTTTGGGACCAGGGACCAGGCTTGATCACTCAAGAGCTTTTGTGTAGCAGAGTTTTATTAAAGTAAGAAAACAGAGAGATAAAGCTTCTGACATAGACATCAGAAGGGGGATGGAGAGTGCCCCCCAAGTCACACCCTTTCAGAAAGCTTCTTGCTTTAGTGATTTAAGGAAGAGGAAAGTTGCTCTCTTTTCTGAATACTGAAACTAAATACTCTCAGTACTGAAATTGAAAGTGTCTTATTTTCAGTCACGAGGTGAGAGGTAGGACTACTCAAACACTAGGATCTGCTCTAGGCTGAGGACACGGCTGTCTTCTTCTGGGGCTTTGCTGACTTTAGAAGTACTGTTCCTATTAGTGAGGGAGAAGACGGATGCCATCTCCCATAGCTCACCCCTGCCTCAGATCTGGCCCGGGGCCTCACCTTCTCACACATGGACAGGCATGGTCCTCAGAGCAAAGAAAACAACAAATGACTTGCCAGTGTCCTGGGCAACTGTGTGCCGTGCAGGCGTTCCTGAAGCCAGAGGCGGAGGGGCTGGAGGTTGCAGAGTCCTTAGGCTAGTGGAAATAAAATTCTGATGTGCTTAAGAATTACATTTATTTGTTAATATGCAAAGCCCCAGGTCCCACCTCTTAGGTATTTCAGTACACTTGGGGTCTGCTTAGGATTTTGCATTTAAAAGCACCCTAAGTCACTCTGCATCCCCTTTCACCCTCTGTTCCCTTTAGGGATAGTGATTACCTGTCAGAGAGGGGGCTGTGATATAATCAGGCCAGTCCTGCTGAGCTGTGGCTGTAGCCCCAGGCACCTGTCCTCAGCTCCTGGCAAAGGAGAGGGCTTTTGGAGCCAGGGGATAAGCTGTTAGTTAGAAATGCTGTCATCTGCCATTGTTGCCTTTCAAAATGCAGAGGCATCCCCCCAGGGAATATGGCTACAGGGACCTTCACTGGACACTCCATGCTACTGGACCAACCATGATTCAGAAAATTGTTCCTAATTGTGGTCTTTTTTCTTCTGAGAAATGAGTAGGCCCTAAGTACATCCTTAACAAGAGGGCGTGTTCCTCTCAGCTGAGGGACAATCACCATGTGTGACACCTACTTCTAATCAGTGATGCCCCAGTGAGTCCAGAACCACCAGCAGGGAGGCCTCCATGACTAGGCAGCCGCTCACTCTGAGGTTTAGACATTGGCAAGCAGTTCATCAGATGCCTGACTAGGGCTACTTTCCTCCCTTGATTAGTGAGTCACACAGACCTTGGGAGAAGGAATTTTAAGATTTCTTAACAGCAAGCTGTGTGCAAGTCAATCTTGGAGAATAAGCAACTTGTAATGACCTGCTCCTCACAGCTTCTGAGGGGACTGACTTCATGGAAACATCAGTCACTCTTGCTGTTGTTTGTTACTCATTATACCCACCTCACTAGCCCCTCCAACTTTTTTTCTTTTCAAATGCTCAGAACTGCCTCTGAACTAGGTCTAGATCTAGCTAGTCTGTTGCAGAGCATCACTTCTGGGGGCTGTGTGCACATTCTTCATGTACAGATTGCAACCCATGCTGAGACCCTTTCAAGGCTCCAGAGATGCTAAGTACCCTCTTGGGACTTAAGAGGCTCAGAGAAGGTGGATGGGGTGGGTGCTGATTGGACATAACAACAGAGGGAACCCTAGATTCTCGTGCTTTAGGTTCAAGGGATAGTCATGGATTTTGGGGTTAGAGGTCTGAGAGGACAAGTCAAGTTCTGTGCCTTCAAACTAAAGGTAGAAGACCAAGCTGAAATTCAAAGTGAAGACCCACCTTCTTAAATGATTTCTCTGTACGATGCATATACATACACACCCATACAACAAACCAACCACACAATCTATGGTGCCAAGACTAAAGAGGCTAATCTCTCTGTACTTAGAGGAGTGTCAGATAAGGAAACTAGTTGACAGGAATAGTATGACAGTATTAGGGAGAGTCAATTTAGTGTAACTGATCTAGTCTGGAGTCTAGAAATCTGGCACTGTTTGGGAGTGTCTGTGACTCCCAGCCTCTGCATCAAAATTCATCCTCCACTGTTGATTATACATGTCATCTCTCTTTGTAATAACCCTGCAGTCCACTGATGAAGAGTAACTTAATGTGTGGAAAAAGCTGTACAAGGAAGGGATATGTCACATCTTTGGTAGTTCAATGATCACTTTATTTCTTTAGTTTCTTCTTTAATTATTTTCCCCTTCTAATTTTTTTTTTTTTCCGAGAGTCCAAGATTAAGAGAATAAACTATGGCAAACGGAAGGCCCAAAAGAGCTGGAATTTTCACTTAAACATAGAACAAAATGTTCTTGGAAAGAAAGTTTGTATGTTCATTACAATACAGTCTCTCATCACAAAAAATATAGAAAAATGTTCAAATGTATTCTGTCAACACTCAAAGTTTCTCTTCATTCATATCTGAGGATCTCACTAGCTGTGCTACCTAGTTAGGATTCTGATTAGTGGTTATTTAAGAAGTCTCCATCACCTCTCTTTTGTCTGCAATTCGTGAGATCTCTTTCAATGATTAGGTAACTTGGTTAGACTAATGTAATTATCAGGCTGTATACTCTGAATATTTGATATTCTAACTACATTCTTGGAATCCCAGTGGCTTTAATGTGGTTTTATTTGGCCCACTGTAGGATGTGGTCAAAGAAGAAAATGCACAGAAGATGAAACAACAATTGATGGCTGCCCAAGATGTCCCTAAAGACGGTTGCATACGGATGAAAGAGGTATCTTTTATGACTGTACCTTTCTTGACGATACCTTCTTGGGCTTCAATTTTCTCTGCAGGATAAAGAAACTTCTATATTTGATTGGGAAATTAGAACCCTCTGCAAGGCAGTTGGGTTGGATAACACTTTTGAAGTGCTCATTTTTCCTTCTTCATCAATCATAGTGACAAGAAGATCATTTTATTTAGGTCAATCAATATTTATACTTATTTTATAGTTGGGTAATTGATATGCTGGAGGTTTTTCAGTTACTTGATCTAATATTTGTCTCTTTACACAGTGTCCTGTTCAAATTCAACCTTGACATAAGGAAAAGCTTACTGACAGTAAATGAGTTTAAATTTCATCATCAGCTTCCAGGGGAGACTGGAAAGATCTACCCCTGAACATCATGAAAACAAAACAGACAGCTGGTGTCTTGATTTCAACTCAACCCACACTTACTAAGTACCTATTAAAGCAAGGAACCGCATTAAGCACACAGTGCCTCACATAGCCTGTCTTTTAACCTGATTATTTTCCCTTTTAGTTACAAAAAGATTCACAGTTTAGACTTTCCACACATATTATGTTACTCTAGAGTAACATGTTGTATTGTATATTATTGTATTGTATTGTACATTGTATATTATGTTTTGTAACAGTAGCTACAAAAATAGTCATCAAACATTATCCTTTTTTTACTGATGAGGAAACTGAGTTAACCAGCATCATATGGCCAAGAAGTGGCACTGGTTTAAGTTATATGTATGAATCTATACAGGTTTATTCTATAGAGTTATGAATCCAGACATAAAAATAAGCTGCTATGAAAATAAGATATTTATTTCATAGTCAAAATTGCCTGCTAGACATATTATCTGAAATCTGAAGAGCTAGTCTCTTGATGCTGTTATTCTTTGTCAATATTACTGATGAAAATAGTTATTTTTCTTCAGAAAGTTATGATAATAAGGATAATGTCTTCTTATAAAAAATAGACATGTTCACTAGAAGGCTGCCTTCTCAGGATACAAATAAGCTAAACTTATGAATGTAGTTGTTTCCCAAATTTCCACTAAAAGGCAAAAAAATTATATAACCAATAATTGCATTGCAATTGGTGTAGAAGTAGCAATGTATTCATTAATGGAAATATAATTGCAAGTTTCAGGTAAAAATGTCAAAGTATTCATAATGACATGTTCATGGTTGCATCCTTCTGCCTACAGAACAGAGCACAGTGCATAGGGGTGCTTAGTAAATATTTGTTATGTGGGTGTGCCTGCTCAGTTGCTCAGTCATGTCCACCTTTGTTTGACCCCATGAACTGTAGCCTTCCAGGTTCCTCTGTCCATGGACTTTTCTAGGCCAAGAACATTGGAGTGGGTTGCTACTTCTTAATCCAGGAGATCTTCCCAACCCAGGGATCGAACCCTTGTCTCTTGCATCTTTTGCATTAGCTGGTGGATTTTTTACCACTGCACCACCTGGGAAGCCCCAAATATTTGTTAATAATAAATGACTGAAACATGGCAAATAGTGAAAAACTTTGCCATTATCTGTCTTACCAATTCCTAAAGCAACTGGGAACCTGGCAACAACTGTGACACCCATGCTAATCATTCTACCATGGAGTCCTGCTAAGGGGCATCATTGATACTATTGTAGAGAAGCTGATAGTATAGGACTGTTCTGGTCCCAAAGCCCCTTAAAAACTCCTGAGTCTGTGAGTATTAAGAGTTGTAGCAAGGTCTCTCCTACTGCCTCCAGCTTTTTCATTGACTATTATGGTTACTTCAGTTACGGGTAGTTGTGACATAAAAATCAGCCCATCAGCACACATTTTGGGCTTTCCTGGTGACTCAGACGGTAAAGAATCTGCCCACAATGCAGGAGACCTGGGTTTGATCCCTGGGTCGGGAAGATCCCCTGGAGAAGGGAATGACGACCCACTCCAGTATTCTTGCATGGAGAATTCCATGGACAGAGGAAAAGAGCGGGGAAAGAGAGATGAGGTTCCATATGTAGAGGCGTTTACACTATTGCATCAGGAGAAAAAGGAGTCAGAGGACTATCTTATGATGTGAAGATTTGAGAGAAAACCCAGTGGGTACCTAGACAAAAGAGCCTAAACAAGATTCAGGAGACAAACTGAGGATCCATCAGAGTTTCTAGAGAGGATTTATCAAGCTTATAAGCACTACACAGATAAAGACTCCGAAGCCCTTGGGAATATAGATGATAAATATGATCTCCATTTGGCAAAGTGCCCCAGAGATTAAAAAAAATTATAGAAATTAGATGGTGTATCTGAAATGAATCCTTAATCAGTAGATGTTGTTTTTAAACTATTCAACAACAGAGAACAATGATAGCAGATGGAGATATGAAACAGAATGCAGCTTTTTTGGTAGGAGCGTTGAAAGTAAGTAAGCTAAAGGAGGGCTTCCCAGGTAGCTTAGTGGTAAAGAATCCCCCTGACAATGCAGGAGATCTGAGTTCAATCCCTGGATCAGGAGATTCCCCGGAGAAGGAAATGGCAACCCACTGCAGTATTCTTGCCCTCCAGGTTCCTCTCTCCATGCAATTTTCCAGGCAAGAACACTGGAGCAGGTTGCCACTTCTTACTCCAGGAGAATTCCATGGACAGAGGAGCCTGGTGGGCTATGAGCATTCACGCACATATTTTCAATATTTTAGCACAAAATAAAATGAGAAAGGAGTCATAAGTAAGAGCCAAAGTGAGGCTGGAGGATGATCTATGTACTTGACTTGCCCAGGGCTCCTCTGTGCCATTCCAGACAAATTGAAGACAGAGTGGGTTCTAATTAGGGCCAGTGAATTACATTTTAATTTGGTTTCTCAGCCTGTGCCACTCCATATGAAAAAACACTTAGTCCTAAAGAGCAGTTCTCAGTTCCAGTTGACCTTGTGTGGGTGGGTAGGAACAGCACAAAGTCAACACGGTGAAATATGAAACCTTGGGCCAGTGACTTCATCTCTGTGAGCCTCAAGTTCATCATCTACATCCACAGTGCAGTTACCATTGACTAAATTTTTAATAGGTACCAGGGACTCTGCTAAACAGTTCATAAATAGTGCCTCATCTTACTCTCAGTCTTCACATAAACACGAGGATATAAATATTATATCCTATGAGGTGGCTGGATGGCATTACCAATTCAACGGACATGAGTTTGAGCAAACTCCGGAAACAGTGAAGGACAGGGAAGCCTGGCGTGCTGCAGTCCATGGGGTCACAAAGAGTTGGACACGACTGAGCAACTAAACAATCACAAAAAAACTGAACATTTTACAAATGAGGAAATTGGGGCACAGAGGCATCAATTAAATTGTCCAAGATCAAATAATAGGTGATGACAGAGAAAGAATTTGGATCCACATGAAAGCCTACCACATCCTGCACTGTGCTGTCTCCCATTAGTAAAATGGGGGATATTCCTATTTACCTGAAGGACTGGCATGAGAATTTAATGAGATGATAAATGAAAAGCACATCACCAGTGCCTGCCAGGTAGTACGTACTCAATATATGACAGCTGTTGTTCACATGCTACATCCTTCAACTGACTTACATTCAACTAGAGAATATAAGTGGGAGTATGAACTAATTATTCCTACAACCCACCCGAAGTATTTGCTCTGGAGTCCCTCTGTGGCGTTAAACAAGGTGCCGAGAGAACAATGATTATAGAATGAATGGCTGTGGTTTATAAGGGAGAACTGAGAACTCAATACACACTCAAACACCCTCTAATACTGCAACCCCATGGACTGTAGCCCACCAAACTCCTCTGTCCATGGGATTCTCCAGGCAAGAATTACTGGAGTGGGTTGCTATTTCCTTCCCTAGGGGATCTTCCCAACCCAAGGATCGAACCTGTGTCTTTCAATTCTCCAGCACTGGCAGGCAGGTTCTTTACCACTAGTGCCACCTGGAAAGCCCAGTAAGATATCCTAGATTTGGCAAAGAACCCAGTCACACATGCTCATGTGCTGAAACAAGTGTTCTAATCACACTGCGGGAGATAATGTTACCTATGTTCATGGGAGTAAGGGAAGTAAATCAATAGAGCTGGTGTTCATATACACAGTTACATGGTTAAATTTATCACAAGTGAACCAACTTTTGAAGTATCGTACAGATACTTATAATATAAAAGAGTATAAACCTTAGCCAACACTGAAGAATCAAGTCAGATAGCAGTCATTCCTGCTTTTCCATGGGGTACCAAAGTCATCTGGATACGCCGCATCTCTCCAGCACAGACTTCCCTGGTAGCTCAGACGATAGAGTGTCTGCCTACAATGCAGGGGACTGGGGTTTAGTCCCTGGGTTGGGAAGATCTCCTGGAGGAGGAAATGGCAACCTGCTCCAGTATTCTTGCCTGGAAAACCCCATGGATGGAGGAGCCTGGTAGGCTAGAGTCCATGGGGTCACAAAGAGTCGGACACAACTGAGCGACTTCACTTTCTTAAAGTTCTGACACTGCCACTCACTACATAATTATGGCACGTCCCTTGTCTCTGTGCAGCCTGGTTTCCTTAACTAATAATGATGTGTTACGCACCCTATAAATTGTTAGGATTAAATGAGTTAGCATTTGTAAGCATTTAGAACAATTCATGTGTGTGTGTGTTAGTCATTCAGTCGTGTCTGACTCTGTGCGACCCCATGGACTGCAGCTCACCAGGCTTCTCTCTCCATGGAATTCTCCAGGCAAGAATACTGGAGTAGGTTGCCATTCCCTTCTCCAGGGGATCTTCCCGATCCAGGGATCGAATCTGGATCTCCTGCATTGGCAGGTGGATTCTTTGCTGTCTGAGCCACGAGGGAAGCCCACAGAACAATTCATAGGACATATCAAAATTATTTGGGGTACTTCCCTGGAAGTCTAGTGGCTAAGACCTCACACCCCTAGTGCGGGAGGCCGAGATTTCACATGCTGCTACTAAGAGTTTGCATGCCACAATGCAGAGAGATCTCGAGTGCCACAACTAAGACCCAGCACTGCCAAATAAAGAATATATATATATTAAAAAACAAAACCAAACCCTGGTGGTCTAGCAGTTAAGAATCTGCCTGCCAATTCAGGGGACACAGGAAGATCCCACATGCCATGGGGCAACTGAGCCTCTGCACCTAAACTACTGAAGCCCTCGCTGTTTACAACCCATGCTCTACAACAAGAGAAGCCACTGCAATGAGTCTGCACAGTGCCAGGAAGAGTAGTTCCCCAGCTCACTGCAAATAGAGAAAGCCTGCACAGCAATGAAGACCCAGCAACCAAAAATAAAGAAAAATGCCAGTTTACTTAGCACAGTGCCTGGCTTGCAGTAAATGCTCAATAAATATTAGTGATTGTTAATTCTAAAAAATTATTTGGTATTTTTCGTTTCTAATATGTGTAGTTGCTAATACTGGAGCTTCTAAGATAAAGCGTGGAACATTTTAAACACTAACACATTTATCATTAAATAATGACGATGATTTTGGATTGTAAGCTCGTAGAAAACAGATACTCTTAGTGTTTCATATCTAGTAAGAGTGCACAATACTTCTTGAAAGAATCAATGAATCCAAAATGACAACTGAGGGCACAGGACTGCATGTTGAGCTCACCATCCTGAGAGTTCTAAGCCCTTCTGCCCTCTAATATGTTGCTCTGTGCCTTTTACCCGGGGAGCACTGGTCAATGTCAACAACTGCTATTTCTCCCCTTTTCTTTAGCTTGCCGGCATGTTCTTATCTGAGGATGAAAACTTTCTTCTGCTCTTTCGCCAGGAAACCCCCTTGGACAACAGTGTGGAGTTTATGCGGGTGAGCATTTGGTTGTATCTCTATGGAGGATGAGGCCAGGATCCCAGGCACCTGTGGTGGCTGCCATCTCCCCTGCCCACTGCCCCAGGGAGAGCTGCCCATGGGACCAAACCAAGCAAAGAAGCCCTTGGTGTTGAGCCTGGACTGTGGCCCCCAGTCTCAATGTGCTCCCTCAGCGGGTTGGCCTAGACTGCTCCTGAGCTAACAGACTTCTTAGTCTGCGCTAGAGGAAGGCGGGTATCTGAGGAATGTAATGGGAGGGTAGGGTGAGGACTGTGGAGCCTAGTGAGTACCAGCCTGCCCACAGCCCTGTGAGTTCCAGAGAACCGCTGCCTTCTGAGAATGCAGGTTAGACATCCAGACTCCATGGGCAACTTTGTTGTTGTTTAGTCACTAAGTCACGTCCCCATAGGCTGTAGCCTGCCAGGTTCCTCTGTCCATGGGATTTCCAAGGCAAAAGTACTGGAGTGGGTTGCTATTTCCTTCTCTAGAGGATCTTCCCAGACCAGGGATTAAACCTGGGTCTCCTGCATTGGCAGGCAGGTTCTTTACCATCTGAGTCACCAGGGAAGCCCCTATGGGCAACTACTTAAGTTTTAAATGTTGGTAACTAATTCTAGATTTGAAGGCACAGTATGGCCAAAATATAACTTATCAGAGGGCCAATCCAGCCAGCAGATGTCTCTTTGCAATCACTGTGCCTGAGTGAAAACTAAAGGCAGAATCAGTGGCTCCTCTTAGCTTCTCTTTCAGCCTCTAGGTTGTCATGGTCTGGGCATGGGTTGGAAAAGAATTTCAAGATATGAGACAGAATGAGTGAGAAATAAAGATTATTAGAGTGGGAAATGCTGTTAGAACAGTGGGCCAGCTCAAGGGAGAGCGGAAGTTGAACCGGGGTCCTTAGTCCACTTTTATACCCAGGGTACAAGGAGTGGGACAGGGGTCTTGTGGGTCATTTGCTGATGGGATGAGGCATGTATACTGGGTGGGGAAGAGGAGGGCAGAAACCTTCTCCCTATGGGGTAGGAGGGGAGACAGGTTATACTGTTCCACTATAGTTACAACATGGGGGAGGGAAGGATGCTAAGGGTCTGGTTCTTCGGTTCCTGCATTCTAAGACCCTCCTTGGTTTTATCTGCTCTTTCGTCCTTGGGTCACCACATTCCTCTCTCTCTCTCTATTTTTAGGGCCAATTCTTTGGCTCCTTTTGATACCCTGCTCATGTCTATCTATCTACCTATTTCCCTTCTCAGGCATTTGGGAACCTAGTCTCAAAGGAAAAGGGGCGATGACCACTCTGACTTCTTCAGGCTGTACAGGGGTGTCATGGGGCTCTGGGTTCTCTATGCCTACTCTCTGTCAGGATGCATTTACAGAGGGAGATGAGAGTCCATGGAATGATAAGGTGACTTGTTTCAGCATTGTCTAGGTGTTGGTCAGGGAATATTCTTGTCATACTACCACTGGGAGATTTGTTGTATTTTAGAAGAAATAAACCTAACAAGAAAGTTAGAGGTACGCGGCCCAAAGATTCATAGAAGTAGAAAAGCTGCTCAGGGGCTACCAGGAGAACCAGGACCAGGCATTGGTTCGTGACATTAGTGTTTCTCTAGGTATGAGAAGATGCAAGGATTTGGGCTCATAAAATCTTTACCTGAAAACATCTAACTATCTGAAGGCTGGTTCTTGTGGGTTTTTTCCAGAGCACAGAGTGCCTTATTTCTGATCTCCACCCTGAACTCCTTTCAGGGGATGTTGAAGGTCAGCAGCTTGCAGTGGTCATGAAGTAATCTTTGTAGAGGCAGCTGGCAAGTGACGACTTCCAGTCAGCAGGGTCCCTTCATAACCATATATTTGACCATGCTTTGGGGGCATTTCATGGCCATTGTGTCCTGCGGTCCTGGGAAGGCTCTTTCCCAGGTCTAACAAAGATTCCATTGACAGGCCACTCAATGTGCTGTTACTAGACCAGGCCTTGTGAGTAGCCAAATTCTCTGGACCATACCTGTCTTACTAGCCTCTTGTTCCAGGAAAATATTCCCTCTTGTTGCCTCTTCCCGTATCTAGAGTTACTTTGTTACAATCACTGATCTCATATGGAACTACATATCAGCATTTTATCACACTCTCAGTTACACATTTGGTAACATAAAAAACAATCTTCTGAAACAAGTGACATAGAAAATAATATAATGTAAGCCAGAAAGATAAAGAACATTACAGCATACTAACACATATATATGGAATTTAGAAAGATGGTAATGATAACCCTATATGCAAAACAGAAAAAGAGACACAGATGTACAGAACAGACTTTTGGACTCTGTGGGAGAAGGCGAGGGTGGGATGTTTCGAGAGAACAGCATCGAAACATGTATATTATCTATAGTGAAACAGATCACCAGCCCAGGTTGGATGCATGAGACAAGTGCTCGGGCCTGGTGCACTGGGAAGACCCAGAGGGATCGGGTAGAGAGGGAAGTGGGAGGGGGGATCGGGATGGGGAATACATGTAAATCCATGGCTGATTCATGTCAATGCATGACAAAACCCATTACAATATTGTAAAGTAATTAGCCTCCAACTAATAAAAATAAATAAAAAAAAAAAGAAAATAATATAGCTTGCAGTTATTAATAAGGTACAAGCAAGAATTTAAGTCAAGAACTTTCATTAGGTATAGCCCAGTATACCCCAGGTCATCTGACTTCATTTGTTAAGTGACTTATAGCCTGATGTTAATCTCCTGGTTGTACATCACGGAGTGTCTGATCTTTATCTGAAGACTGGTTACTGAGATAAGCTTTAGAAACAAACTTAGAGTGTCTTTTTTTAATAACTTAATTAAACCTTTTAGCAATATAACATAACAACAAGGAACTACCTCAGAAGTGAGTCTTAATAAACACTAGACCTTAATTCGGAGAAGGCCATGGCACCCCACTCCAGTGCTCTTGCCTGGAAAATCCCATGGACGAAGGAGCCTGGTAGGCTGCAGTCCATGGGGTGGCTAAGAGTCGGACACGACTGAGCGACTTCACTTTCACTTTTCACGCACTGGAGAAGGAAATGGCAGCCCACTCCAGTGTTCTTGCCTGGAGAATCCCAGGGACGGGGGAGCCTGGTGGGCTGCCGTCTATGGGGTCACACAGAGTTGGACACGACTGAAGCGACGCAGCAGCAGCAGCAGACCTTAATTAACAAAACTAGAAACTTAGTTTAACAATTAACAAAACTTAATATTCAATGAAACATGATATTTTCATTATGAGGGCATTAACCCTGTAGCCAGGGAAGGCTTTAACCCATCAAATAAAAATGAGGTTTGTCAGCGAGCCAGGAAAAGCCATGTGGCTGTCTTGGATTTCTCATAGCCCTGACTCTCTGATTTTCAGCTACTGTTCACGCATTTTTAATTCCCTGATTTAGGAGTAGACTGTTGCCATGTTTAAGGACATCAGGATAGCAAAGGTCTTACAGTGAGGGCTTATTTTTGTAGAAGCAGAATGAGCTGTGTCTACATGTACCATAAACTTAAATAATGTTTACTTAGTTTACCAAAGTAACAAAAGATTTTAAAAACAAATATAAATCACTTAAATGCAAAGAAATTCATAATCTGTTATTGAAAACTTCATTCTAAAACTTTGTTCTCTTAACAGAGAAGAGACTAAATTCTAGTCTGTTACCAGTTTACCAGATAACAAAATTTATTAGTTAATCTTAGAAAAGTCTTTTTCATAAATCTTGAAGAACTAGCAGTATTCTTCTAAAGGCATGAGAGTGAAACCATAGAAGGCATGTTTAAAATCTAATTAAATTGCAATTGATTTGCAAATCAAAACCACAATGAGGTACCATTACACGCCAGTCAGGATGGCTGCTATCCAAAAGTCTACAAGCAATAAATGCTGGAGAGGGTGTGGAGAAAAGGGAACCCTCTTACACTGTTGGTGGGAATGCAAACTAGTACAGCCGCTATGGAAAACAGTGTGGAGATTTCTTAAAAAACTGGACATAGAACTGCCATATGACCCAGCAATCCCACTTCTGGGCATACACACTGAGGAAACCAGATCTGAAAGAGACACGTGCACCCCAATGTTCATCGCAGCACTGTTTATAATAGCCAGGACATGGAAGCAACCTAGATGCCCATCAGCAGATGAATGGATAAGGAAGCTGTGGTACATATACACCATGGAATATTACTCAGCCATTAAAAAGAATTCATTTGAACCAGTCCTAATGAGATGGATGAAGCTGGAGCCCCTCATACAGAGTGAAGTAAGCCAGAAAGATAAAGAACATTACAGCATACTGACACATGTATATGGAATTTAGAAAGGTGATAACGATAACCCTATATGCAGAACAGAAAAAGAGACACAGAAATACAGAACAGACTTTTGAACTTTGTGGGAGAATGTGAGGGTGGGATATTTCAAAAGAACAGCATGTAAAAAAAAAAAAAAAAAAAATTGCAATTGACAAAGTAGCCTGGTCATTACTGTGACTTGTAACAGTCTAACATGATAACTAGAATTATAACTGACAACATTTAACCAGGACATATCAGATTTTCAGGAATTTCACATAATTTCTAGGATATCCATATAAGTAATATCAACCATACAACATAACTTGAGAAAATTCGTCACTTCTCCAACAATACGTCCCATGTAATTTAACATGTCAAATGAACTCAGGTAATTTAATAGCACTTTTGGATGTCTCAGGGGCCCTCTGAGGCATCCCAAAGTTAGCTAGAAGTCAAGTTATTTAGGAAATTTTGTTGATAAATATCAAAAGGGTTATAACACTCAAACAAATAGGATCATATAGATCACTGTGAAACAGTATATTCATTTAGCCAAAGTAAAAAAGAAGATTTCAAAGGTAAACATAGAACAGAGCACTTCAGAGGTAAAGAAACTTAAAATCCATTATCAAAGGCAGTTCAGCATCTCAAGAAAACTTGTCTTTATGCACAAAACTCTTCCCTTTGGGGTCCACTTTCCATAAAAACTTTCTTATCATGTTCTGTACCCATTACTTTGTTCTGCCATCCTGAAACAGCCACCTGTAAGTCAGACCTACTTCCTTTTCCCTTCAAAAAATGTAATTTCATTTCTCATACCTTCTTGACTGAAAACACACATCCTGCTTTCCTTAAGCAACCACGAATTGACCTTATATATATTAGCATTCTATAGATTGGTGAACATAAATACCAGTGATAATTTCTGAAAAAAAAAAATTCTAGAGAACTTCTCAGGATGGCATTAAATATTATTCATTAATAGTCCAAAATCTCTTTAGTTTTTGTGTAAGAGGAAGTTAGTGTTCAGTAACGAACTGTTTCAGAATCTTATTTTATTTGGAAACGACCTAGCTATTCAGTAAACTTTCATCACTTAGTTTAGCACAACCCTAGAAATTCAAGTTACCCCAATCTGGAGAGACTATTTTAGACAGACATTCCTAAAGTATACTTATTCTTAATAGTTTAACTAAAAGCTCTTGTCTCATTTATATTTTTCTTTTTTAAAAGTTTCTTCACTCGAGTTACCTTCCTTGCTGACAAACTTGTAACAGAGATAACAATATAACAATATTTAACTTATAATAAAACTAGGCACAATGAAAATAGTATGCTTAATGTTAACAACTCTTAGACATGTCTATATTAGATTAGCAAACATTTATACTACTTAATATTGAATATTTTCCAGTTCATGTGAATCTGAAATTCGTTTAGGTTAATGTCTCTTGTATTTAGAACTGTCTGATTTGTAAGTGCTTACTTTTCTTTAGGCCAATTAAATTAGAACTCATTTACAACTTCAACAATATTACTAAAAAAAACCCCAAAAGACACACACTGAGACATACATAAATCCAGACAGAGATCTCATAGTTTTCTGCTTGAGATTTAAAATGTCTCTGTGACATCCACTCCCCCACCTTTTTTTTTTTTTTGAAGTTCTAATTTGCCCAAGGCTGAGGTCTCAGGCCAAGTGGGCTGTGTATTTCAGGGACATGGAAAGGGTTAACTTCAAGCTTTTCCTTAGGCAGGCTTTTTAACAAGCTAGTTGTTTTTAATTGCATGTGCAAAAAGAACCGGTTTTGAAGTATAGAGGAGAGTTTTTGATCCTTCAGGCTTTTGAATATAGGAGGAAGACCTGGACCAAAGGGAACCTCAGAATCCTTTCCTAGAGATCATGTGAATAGGAAAGGTCGAGCAGGGGTTGTCTAGGAAATCTGATGGAGAGAGACAGAGGGCGGTGGGAGATAGGGAGACAACAGAAAGACACGTGCGGCATGAGTCCCTCAAATCCGGATTCTGACTGAGGGCCATGAAGGACTGAACGTAAGGAAATTCTGAGTCCGTCCCCTGCTTTTGGTAAAAGCTAGTGTGCCATTCAGAGGCCACTTTTTCGGGGGGGGGGGGGTTACCCCAGTTTGTAGTGCGGCCAGGCCTTTTGCAGGGTCAAAATTTTCCATTTTCTGAGAATATAGCCTAGACTCATATAGTGAGTCTGAGAGAGGCTCCCAGGACGTCCCAGAACCCACTCTTAGCCTACCTGTCGTAGAATGTGAGTCACCAGCTGACAGAAAGGCATCCCTTTAGTCCCAGGGATCTCTCCTTGTGACTAATGGCACAAAAATGGCCGACCGTCCCAACAGTCGCGTCTGACAGTGAGCAGTGACCTCTGAGAACCATGTGGCTAGAGCGCCATGAGACCCGGGCAAAGAATGACAGAGATTCCTGGGAGCAACCGGGTGAGTCACCATTTGGCGAGTCCCTGAAATGTAGAAGGCACTCTTGGGATGGCTCAGAGGCAACACCTAGGCTCCTGTAAATCAATCTGGACCGAAAGGGAAAGAAGTGAAAGTCACAGGGAAGAAGGCTGAGGAATCCGCCTTACAATCCTATCGGGGAGGTGGTGGCCAGGGGACGATGATATCTGTTTTGCTTCAACCACTATGTGCCTGCCACAGGGCATGGAAGTTGCCTTGCTGGGGGCGGATGCCCTTGTGGCCTGATCCATTCTGTGTCCCCCTTAGCCGCACATGGGAGTCTTCATGTGGCAGGCGCCCTCATGGCTTTTAAGTGCCTGAGCCGTGCTCACACACTATTGGTTGGCTTAGTCCTCAGTTAGAAAGGAGTCTAAAGGAGAGACCCTCACCCGTTTGGGCGGCAGCTACTGGGGAGCAGTGAGCAGTGGGGCCTTTAGAACACACCGGAGGGTAAGCCTGGCCTGAGTTCCTCAGTTGCTTCCACAGCACTTGCCTGTTCTCAGAGGGTCCCTACGAGAAAGGAGAAGTGAGGAGGTGGGGGAGGAGATCCCAAGGTCCCCGTACAGGCCACCGAAAATGTCGTGGTCTGGGCGTGGGTTGGAAGAGAATTTCCAGACATGAGACAGAATGAGAGGGAAATGAAGTTTATTAGAGTGGGAGACGCTGTTAGAACAGCAGACCAGCTCAAGGGAGAACCGACGTTGAACAGGGGTTCTTAGTCCACTTTTATACTCAGGGTACAAGGAGTGGGATGGGGGTCTTGTGGGTCATTTGCTGATGGCATGAGGCATGTATACTGGGTGGGGGAAGAGGAGGGCAGAAACCTTCTCCCTATGGGGTAGGAGGGGAGACAGGTTATACTGTTCCATTATAGTTACAACATGGGGGAGGGAAGGACACGAAGGGTCTGGTTCGTTCCTGTATTCTAAGACCCTCCTTGGTTTTATCTACTCTTTCATCCTTGGGTTACCACATAGGTGTTACTGTCTGTGGGTGAAAAATAGGCCACGGAGGACAGAGCAGGGCATCTTAAAGGCCAGAGTGGTAGATTTAGGACAGCTACTGCACCCAGGGCCCCATTCCTGAAAGAGTTTCCAAGTCCCCATTTAGGAGATAATAACTTAGCACCCTTTTACACTATTTTATCTTCTGGCCAAATGGAAGTTATGAGAAACTGAGCAAGCATTTGCATAAATAATTCACAGAAAAAAATCTGAGTAGACAATAGATATACAGTGGTAGCCAAAGAAATGCAAATTAGAAACAACTAAGTTTTACTAAAGTGGTAAAAATTTTAGAGGGATTAACAAAAAGATGAAGCACTGGCAAGGAAGCACTGAGACTGTTGCTCATGCTCTGCTGGTAGGCATGCACCCTGGGATAATCTTATGGAAAACAATTTTGCAAAAATGTAATCAGGATCCACTAAAATTTCATCATCCAGAGTTAATTCTAAAAAATCTACCTTTTGACTTAATAGTCCTACTTCTCCAAGCATCTATATAAGAATATAATCAGAGATGTAGACAAGTTTTCAATGCTATGATGTACATTAAATATTCCAGAGTTACTTAGTATAGTTAGAACTGAAAATAACATAAATGTCTAACAATGAAGGAAAAATGTAAATTATGATATATTCATACAATTTACTCATTCCACAAATACTTATGAGCACCTGAATAATGCTGGAAACTGTTATAGGCCTGGAGATTCAAGAAAGAAAAACCCCATTGTGGAATTTACGGATCACTGAGGATCAAGTTTTCAAAGAATATTTAATGACAAGAAGGAAATGCATTACAGTGTTATGAAACAAAATTATATAAATATGATCTTAATTTTGCTTAAAAAGTTATTTACCCTTAGCAAAGGTAATGGGTAAATACATGCAAGATAAATATTGGTTGTTTTAAGGGATAAGATTTTAGATGAGCTTTAAATTCTTGGTAATTTGCATTTTCCATCTTAGAATCACAATTATTTATAAATTATTTTAAATGACATTTTGAAACTAATTTCAGTTGTACTTAAAAATGCTCACAGGAAATTTTAAATGAAAAATAACAGACCACTGAAGTATATAGCCTCTATGACCTCCCCTTCATTATGTCACGTATATAATAGAAATATAATGAAAAGGAAAGACATAAAAATGGTAAGTCATCATCTTTGGGGTGGAAATTTCTGAATATTAGAGTTTTCTTCTCTTTGTATTTCATTAATTTTGTACAACGAATAAGATTTCATTTTATAATCAGTAAAAAAGTATTAAAATGTTAGGCCTATATAGGCTTGAATAATCTTGAGAAATGGGAAAAGGAAATAGCATTATGGAAACTTTTTTTTGTTTAACTTTTTCCATTTTTCCTCCCTCCCTTCTAGTTTGTCAATTTCTTCTGGATAGAGAAAGAGAAGCTCTTTCTCTATCCAATTAAAAAAAAATATGTTGGATTCCTGAATTCTTTTTTTAAAATTAAAAGTTATAACCTATTACTACCACACATATTTTAAGAAATTCTACCTTAATATATTTATATTCCCCTTGAACTATAGGACCTTAAGATACTTTAGTGCTAGTAAGTATCAATCAACTCACTAGCCATTATCATCCAGAATATTAGTTCAATCTTGTTTTCTTTAATCCCATAAATTTTAAGTTAACAAGATTTTATGTTGCCATTTACCCAAGTGTTTCCCATTGTCTTTGTACACCATTCCTTTTTTATCTTAAATTTTCCTTCTTTGAGTTCTTCCTTCCTGGAGTATATCCTTTACCAAGAATCTGCTGGTAATAAACCCTACTTTGGTTTGCTTGGAAACCTCTTTATTTTGCTTTCATTCTTTCAAGATGGCATCTGTAGCATTCACATAAAGATCTTTGGTCCTCCAATAGTTCAGTTGTAGTGAAGTTACAAGATAATTTAGATGGAAAATATTTGGTGAACAGCAGAAAAAAAGCATATAAACTTTTTATTATTTGAAATTCTCATTCTTAGTTCTGGTATATTCATACCATTAAAATTAGGATATAAATCACATTTAACCAGTTGATTTTCTAAGCCTGGCTAGATTCAGGCAGAAATGTTGGCAACAGGGATTGAAAGGAGCGAAGTTTCTGAACACTTCCCACGGAACATCAGCATCAGTAGCTCCTACTATCCTCGTAGGATATTTAGCCAGGCCCCTGCCTGTGGTCTAGAACTAAGGTCTCTGCAGTTGGTGACTCAGGTAACCCATTCCACATCAGTGGAAAAATCTGCCACTTAAAAAAACAGAACAAAACACCTTAGTGCTACTTTTTCATTTTGTATAGGAGTTAGGGAACTTGCCAACTTGTGAGGCTTTAATACGCAATAATTAGAGGTGGTCAAAATCACACCATTTACTAAAGAAAGCAGTTCAATGAGCTCTTCAGTCTTCCAGTTTAAGTAACTGTATCTTCAGCTGGATGAATGCTGTTATTGAACTAATGTAAGGGTTGGCTTGTTACTGGGAATTTTCAGAGACGTTTTACTCCCTTTACCCAGAGCCAAGACCACACAGGCAAGATTCCTTAGGGACGTTTTCTGCCATGCAATCTTTTAGGGGAAGTTCACATTTTCATTATGGTTATTGCTGTTTGGGGTTTTAGTTTTATTTAGGTGTTTCAGTTTGACTTCCCACCTTGGGTGGTCCCCGGGATTTGTCTGCTGTCTGCCTTGAAAAGAATCTGTCTGCCAATGCAGGAGATACTGGTTTGATCCCTGGGTTGGGAAAATCCCCTGAAGGAGGAAATAACAACCCACTCCGTTATTCTTGCTGGGATAATCCCATGGACAGAGGAGCCTGGGGGGCTGTACAAACACTACCTTGTGTGAAGTATCCTGATAAAGCTACAGGCTACCTCATCAGAGATCAGTAGATGTACCCAGGACAGACTTTAGTTTCTGTCATCTCAGTTTCTTGCCAGCTGAGCTATATATTTAAAGAGTTGTTTTTAGAGGGCTCTGCATCTTTAGGAATTTGGTACAAAGATTTCTTACTCTGCCAGATTTTCTCCCACTGAAGGCCATTCCTTCATATCTTTCCACTTCAAACTTCCCAAGAGCTCCCTTTCAGTGAGTGTGCTGTGGTCCTCCCCAAGTGGCTCTAAGTGAATGCAGGGAGTCATTTCCAGTGAGTTCTGTCCCAAAAGAGCTGTCACCAAAGAAAGCCTAAACTTCTCCACATAGTTTTATTTGCACCCAGTTAAGTACTGTTATCAGATGCTGAACCCTAGTAGACATCAGCATAACTTGAACCCAAATTATTTGAGGATAAGTGGATTATTGGCTTTTGTGTATTTCAGATTTGGCGCAAATACGATGCTGACTGCAGTGGCTTTATATCAGCTGCTGAACTTTGTGTAAGTGTTGCTGGGAGCTGTCCTCGGGCGGACGGCGGGTTAGCTCATTCCTGGGAGTTTGATGTGTGTGTATCATGAGCTTGATTTCTGTGTTTCCAAGAAACATGGATATGAATTTGCTAATTTTAAAAAACTGATTCGTGTTTAGAAGGTTTAAAACTGTAGGTGACACTGATTGCTCTCTCTGGGAAAGACATAATTGAGAATTTATGACACCTTTTTATGCTTCGAACTGTTCCCTGGGTTCTGTTTAAACAGTGCTCCCTTCAAACTGTGACAGCCCTGCATTTTGGACTTCTTGCTTGATAAAAAGCATCACATTCCTTCCCTAAAACAAGCAGATGACAATCCTTCAAAAACAGCTTCTTGAGATTTCTAGGTTTATTTGTCACTAGATAAAATGCGGCTTTTCTCTTGATCTCACAGAACTTCCTCCGAGACCTCTTTCTCCACCACAAAAAGGCCATTTCAGAGGCTAAGCTGGAAGAATATACTGGCACCATGGTGAGTAACTGAGCAATGCGATCTCTATGAAGACAGCTTCCCCACCATCTCCCCAGGGCCCAGAAACAGCATTTGGCACAGAATTAAGGGCTCTGTGTTTGCAGACTAGACAAATGCATGAAAAGACCTTCAACTCTGGGAAACAGTGACTGAATCTGAGCTACTTTAGTCTCTCTCTTGGGATGAGAATGCATGCATTTGGAAGAGAGCTGCTCACCTATCCTTAGGGAGACCTGGAAAGTCCAGTTAACATCAGGTTACTAAGCACCAGTCAGTAATCTCAAGTTACTGAGGTTAATCCAAGTCACAAAGAAACAAGGAAACGTGAACCTAGACAACCAGGACCAAACACATGGGAACCCCCCCACTCACTCCACCCCTCCTCCCCCCATGGATGATTCTACTCATTTAGTACATTCATTTAGGGCAATGGAGAGTCAGAAAGCTGGGAAATACATATTCCACCTTTGCCAACTATAGGTATGACCTTGAGAAATGGTCTATTGTTGTTTACTTCAGCTGAAAAATGGGGATTAATAATACCTAATTGCTGCAAGGGCAAATGAGTGGATGCATATGAAGTGCTTTGCAGAGCATCCAGGAAATAACCAACATTCAATACATGTTAGCTCTTCCTGTAGCGGTTGTTGTAGTCCTTGTTGTCATTATTTCCTTTTGCCACTCATGCCACTCATGAGATTATTTTAGCATCAAAGCTCCCTTGAAAATGGTGAAGTAGGAGAAGTTGCCTTTGGTGAACTCATTCTCACATTCTCATTCAGCTCCTAGCTTGAAGCTTTTCTCCCAGAGCTACTCTATAATAATCTGTACTGAATCTAATCTGGCTTCTCAACCTTTTGTCTCCCCTAAGTCCCTTCCCATCCCCAAATTTGTGTTTCATTCCAATCAAACTCTGCAGGTTTCTTAATTAATAAGCAAGAAAACTACTGGTAAAGGTTTAATTGCTTGTACAATTGCTACACTTACTATAGACAGGGTTCTTAAACAGACTCATCTTACTGAACCTTCCTGTGAATCATCAGGGCTGCATATCACGGAGAAAAGTAATGGATCCCTGTTAAAATGTGTACTACAAGGTTGACCTATTTAGGCTTTTAATTGATGCTTCCAAATACTGTATTATTTCTAACAACTCTTCTATAGCCTTGGCATTGTTCATGCTATTCTGTGTATCTGATGGTTGAGGCTTAGAAAGGGTAAGTGACTAAGCTACCACCAAGTTGATTTCCTAAACTCCTTCTAAAAATCCGATTAACTGGGAAATGATAAACTGTCTAGCCTAAGGCACCAGTTAAACTGGAAGTTGGGCTGCCTGGCTTTCAGCCCTGGATCTTCTGGCTCTCCCTCTGTATTCCGACTACCCTGAATGCTGTCCTCAGCCAAAGGCACAGGCCCTGGGAAGGAAGAATGTGGTCTTGACCACGACAACTTAGAAATGGCCTGGATGGGAGCTAAGCCGATCCTCAGGACAGACTCACACCCCAGACCAGGAAATAATTTGGCTTCCAATTATGTTGACCTGTTTTAATAACACGCATAGTACTGTTTGAAATCCTTTGACAGGCTTAGCACTAAAGAGTGAGTGGGAAATCCCTGAGAAGCAGGAAGCAATTTCCCACCTACCGGTGCATCTCTGGTTTCCTTTTGTCCTAGGTTCCTGTGAAACTCTCTAATAGCATGAATACTCCGAAAAAGGAAATTAAGACTGAAACTGCCTGGGAGAGAGAAAAATAAGGAGATTACTCTTCCAGTTGGGCATTTTTTTCAACACTGATTTAACATTATGTTAGCTCTGGCTGTGTTACCTTGATTTTATTAACTTATAAAGCAGACCTTAGGCAGTGAAATGCTTGCACTAAGAATCCCCAGGAGATTTCTAGTATTTCTTTGAATACCTTTGACTCTGAGGAGCTTCGTCCCACCTCCAACTAGAATGCTAAGCCACTACTTTCTGACTTTTAAACATAGCTCAGCTATTTTTTCCTTACTTTTCTCCACCTGGTTCTTGCTCATCCTTCAAGATTTAGTTAGAAATCATCTTGCTCTCTTCCATCATCTTCTTCTATAGAGGCTCCAAGTGCCTCTCCTCTGTGCTCCTATAGTATCTTGTGTATTTCAATGTCTTAACATCATAGTCATCTGTTTAATTCACTTTGCAAATATTCATTGAATACCTGCTACGCCTCCGGCACTATTCTAGTCAGCAAGGATTCAGCAGTGAGCAAAACAGAGACTGACACTAATGATAAACATAATAAATAATAAATTACATTGCATGATAGAAGGTAATGAGTGTCATGGAAAAAATTAAACAGTAGACCAGATAGTGCCAGCAGGGCAGCTAGGATGGGAGATTGGGGACAAGGTGTGATTTTCAATAGGGTGGTCAGGGTGGCCTTTCAAGATGATGCAGCTTGAGAAAGGACCAAAGGCGCAGCAAGCAGGGCCCCTGGGTCAGGGGTGTGCCTAGGATTTCCAGGAACAGGAGACCACCAGTGTGGCTGGAACAGAGTAAGTAAGGATGACACAGAGGCCAGACCAAGTCAGGCTTTGGGGGCCATTGTGAGAACGTGGGCGTTTAGTTGGAGGGAGATGGAGGGTTTGAAGGAGAGGATGCCATGAGCTGGCTTTTGTGTTGAAAAGCACCTGAAACAGGCAAGGAGGTAATCAGGAGGATCTGTTAAGAGGCCACTCCTTCATCCAGGTGAAAGGATGGCAGCTTGGATCAGGGCTGGGAAGCAGAAGAGATGAGAACCAGATCTGTTTGAAGATGGAATCAGTAGGATTTCCTGATGAAACAGCTAAGAGTCAAGGGCGACGCTGACACTGTTTACAGATCTTGCACTCCACTAGCTGTGATTCATCTGGGGCAAGGTGGCATCTTATCTGCATGTTCTTAGCCCTCACATGGAGCCTGGGACACAGTGGGCTCCCTAATGAATTCTGTTATTACCTAACAAACAGCTAGGAATAAACCCTGACAATATCAGTAAACTTTGCCCTTGGGATCCTCCTGCTTCTCTTACGTGTGTTCCTCATGACCCTCCAGCCCCAGCGTGATTCCTGCTCCCTCTTGGGGTGTCTTCCATACTACATACTGCTCATGGCAGCATTTTGCACCGACCTGACGTTCCTCCAGCAGTGTTTCATGTTCTGAAATTCTCCTTGTTCTCTTTTTTAAAACCAGACCTTCCAGAGCAGAACCAGAAAGGGTGCCTGGGAGTGCTGGGCTCCATCCTTAGGTGTCTCACTGGGATCCTTCATCACAGAGTCATCCAGAGGGACCCCAACCAGAGAGTGGGTAGGAGCCACGCTGAGCCCAGTGCGTGGAGACAGACAGGGAGATGGGAGCCCCACGCTGAAGATGGCAAGTAGGAGCTATAGGAGTAAGGGCTAGAGCTGGAGGCAGCTGAGGAGACCGAGCAGAGCTAATCCAGAAAAGACAATCGGAGCAGGACAAGCCTAGGATTTGTCCTCATGGACTCGGGAGTCACGTCACTGTGTCCCTTTTCTTGAGTTTGAAGTGGTTTTTCGGGTCTGAGGGGTAGGGTCTCACAGTGACTGAGAACACCCGCTCCCTCACCAAAACCCCCACTCTCTCAATGCTTTTCTCTCCAGTTAGAATGTGATCCGGTAAACTAGTTCACACAAAGATGTGAGTTCATTCCTTCAACGACTATTTAGGGACAACCTACCAAGAAAGATACAGTCTCTGACCTTATAGTTTTCAGTTGGGAGAAAATTTGATTAAAAAAGCAAAGGGAAAAGGAGCAAAAATTCACTCTGGTCCCTCCCTTCCATCCCTGCTGTGCATGTCACTGTGATACTGTATCTACCGGTAAGTAGCAGCCGAGTTCAATTTTCCCTTCAGTCCATAAATACGTCGACGTCACCTTAAAATGCAATTAAACTATTTTTTAAAAAGTATTCCTGATTAAAAGAAAACAAAAACAAGACGCATTACAATGAAGCAGCAATTCTAGAACTTTAGCAAAGGCAGGATGAGAAAAGTTAGGTGGTCAAAAGGGAAAGGCCGGGGGAGGGATAAATTAGGAATTTGGGATTAACAGATACACACCACTATATATAAAATAGATGAACAACAAGGACCTACTCTATAGCATATGAAACTATTTAATATCTTGTCACAACCTATAATGGGAAAGAATCTGAAAAAGAATATATATACACATACATATGTATAGCTGAATCACTTAGCTGTATACCTGAAACATTGTAAATCGACTATTCTTCAATTTTTTAAAAAGAAAAGGTAGGTGAACAGAATGAAAGTTAAATTTTTAAAAGACGTTTTCTTATCATGCAGTACTTTATTTTCATTGAAACACTGCCAGTGTTTTCTGGTACTAAATATCTTAATCATAATAATTGAGACTTCCTTTTGTGCTAGGCCCTGTGCAAAGCACTTTTCAAACATCTCATTTGATTCTTACATGAACTTTATGAAACAAGTATTTAAGTAAATAACCTATTTTATAAATGAAAAAACTGAGGATTACAGGTCAGAGATAATAAGGATGGAGCAGAAATTCCCAGACCCCAATCTATCTTCAGACTGTATTCAAACTGAAACATTTATGACTGAAAGTCTAAGTGCTGAATTATAAAACTGAAAATTTTCAGAAGAGGGAGGGTTAAGCTCTATGAGAAATCAAGAAGAGGTACAAATCCCTACGAATAAAGTGAATAGCAAGGTGAGGAAAAGGCCATGTTAGGAGATTAGGATTCTCTTAATATTTTTATAGATAAGATAATACAGGAGCTCTGACAGCCAAAACAGAATTTATGACCCAGAAAAATTGATTTTTCTCCTCATGAAGGACCTAAACAATCCTGCGAACTGACATCTTATTAAACACCAAAGAGGAAATAAAGCAGTGAAAGACAATGGGGAACAAGAATGGGTTCTACAAAACTGTTCTGGAGAAGAGAGGAACACTGACTGATTAAACTGGGGAAGGGAGGGAGGGAAGAAGAGTGAACTGTGGCTGCAGAAAGCCCCAGGGGTCCCCCTCAGCCAAACACCCCATCACAAGGGGTAGGAGCAGGCAGGGAGGAGACATGTAGGCTGTTTACAAAGCCGATACTTGGCTGCAAAGAGATTCTGCCCATCACGCATCAGCCCTGCAACCCTAGTTGCCCAAAGCTCTTTTCTTCACAGTCTTGTGGTTTACATTTAAGAAACCTCAGGCTGGCAGCCCTTACAATGGAACGCCCTGACCTGAGGAAAATCAATGAAATGAAGAAAGAAATGGCAATGTACACTTTTGATGACTTTGAGCTTTGATCCAGAAGTGGAGAGTCCTGAGAGGCAGCTGAGGGGAATCCGAACGGTCTTAACCAACTTTTGAGTGTCTAGGTTGAAAGATGTCCATGGACCAAGACTGTCCTGTTACTCATGTTATGTGTCTGTTTCTAAACAGCTAAAACCCCGAGCTGCTTCTGCTCAAGCATGCTGCAATTAAGCATTTATTTTTATTCCAAACTGTCCCATGAGGATAGGACCATGATCAATCAAACTCCAGATGATCCCTCATTGGTCCTTTATGCACTGGTGAGATAGATATGTGCTCAAGAATCTAGTGCGAGTTTCCACCCAAGGATCTGAGTTTGCCCTGAAAATTAGACCAGTTTAATGAGATTCAGGCCCATCTATTTCATTTTTCTTTCTTAAATTGCAGAGGCAATTTATACTTTTCCAATGAATAGATATGGGAACTGGGCTACAGTTTTTTCTTTTTTTTTTTTTTAAGGCCTTTTACATTTCCCTAAAGACTTTTGGGTACACGGACTTTTAGAAACTCAACCCTTAAAAAAAAGACTTCTAGGATCTGAGCTTTAACTAAGTGATACAGCAAGTGTGAAATCACTTTACTGCTGCTTTAATGGCTTTTTACTGAGCAATGGACACAGTCAGAGCAACATTGCATTAAAGATGTGGTTCCAAGGTTTAGCATTAAATGCTTTGTTTGGATATAACCTACTAAATGAATTCAAATTGACCCAAATAAGGATTGGCGTATTTGAAAACTGTTTGAAACCCGAACAATGAACAAGTCAAGGCAGAATATCCAATCAGAAGAGAAAAGTTAAGGTCTGCAAACTTGTCTCACCTAAACTCCTAATTAATGTTCTGTACAAGGAAGGAAACTATTAACAAATTCCAATTATTACACCTAATTAAGAGGGGCTGCCAACACCTGGCAGAGAGGAAGATTAGCTGCCTGAATAGAATATTATTAGGTAATACTGAGCTTTTTAAAATGTAAGCTCATACATGTGGAACATACTAAACTCATATATCTAATTAGAGCATGGAATGTGAACTATTGCAAAAACAATGAAATCTGAGAATGTGTCACACAAAGAGAATATCCCCATCCTCTACCCTGTCCAAGCTCTCATCCTTCATGCCTGGATTAAAGCATCTAACTTCCAGTTGCTTCCTTCCCTAGGTCTCTGATCCAAGCCAACCTAAGACATAAAACTGGGCTTTTTTTTTTTGAATTTTTATTGGAAGACAGTTGATTTCCCTGTTGGTTTAGACAGTAAAGAATCTGCCTGCAATGCAGAAGACTGGGGTTTTATCCTTGGGTTGTGAAGATCCCCTGGAGAAGGGAATGGCTACCCACTCCAGTATTCCTACCTGGAGCATGACATGCACAGAGGAGCCTAGTAGGCTACAGTCCATGGGACTGCAAAGAGTTGGACACAACTGAGTGACTAACACTTTTGTTTTCACAATATTTTGTTAGTTTCAGATGTACAGCAAAGTGAATGAGTTATACACTCTTTTTTTAAATTCTTTTCCCATATAGGCCATTAGAATACTGAGCAGAGATCCCTGTGCTATACAGTAGGTCCTCATTCATTATCTATTTTACATACAGTTCAGTTGCTTTGTGACCCCATGGACAGCAGCACACCAGGCCTCCCTGTCCATCACCAACTCCGAGAGTTTACTCAAACTTATGTCAATTGGGTCGGTGATGCCATCCAACCATTTCATCCTCTGTCATTCCCCTTCTTCTTCTGCCTTCAATATTGCCCAGCATCAGGATCTTTTCAAAGAATCAGCTCTTCACATCAGGCGGCCAAAGTACTGAAGTTTCAGCTTCAACATCAGTCCTTCCAATGAACACTCAGGACTGATCTCCTTTAGGATAAACTGGTTGGATCTCCTTGAAGTCCAAGGGGCTCTCAAGAGTCTTCTCCAACACCACAGTTTAAAAGCATCAATTCTTCGGCGCTCAGCTTTCTTTATAGTCCAACTCTCACATCCATACATGACTACTGGGAAAACCATAGCCTTGACTAGATGGACCTTTGTTAGCAATGTAATGTCTCTGCTTTTTAACATGCTGTCCAGGCTGATCATAATTTTCCTGCCAAGGAGTAAGCGTCTTTTAATTTCATGGCTGCAGTCACCATCTGCCATGACTTTGGAGCCCACAAAAATAAAGTCTGTCACTGTTCCCACTGTTTCTCCATTTATTTGCCATGAAGTGATGGGACCGGATGCCATGATCTTTGTTTTCTGAATATTGAACTTTAAGCCAACTTTTTCACTCTCCTCTTTCACTTTCATCAAGAGGCTCTTTAGTTCCTCTTCACTTTCTGCCATAAGGGTGGTATCATCTGCATATCTGAGGTTATTGATATTTATCCCGGCAATCTTGATTCCAGCTTGTGCTTCATCCAGTCCAGCATTTCTCAAGATGTACTCTGCATATAAGTTAAATAAACAGGGTGACAATATACAGCCTTGACGTACTCTTTGCCTATTTGGAACCAGTCTGTGGTTCCACGTCCAGTTCTAGCTGCTGCTTCTTGACCTGCATGCAAATTTCTCAAGAGGCAGGTAAGTTGGTCTGGTATTCCCATCTCTTTCAGAATTTTCCACAGATCCACACAGTCAAAGGCTTTGGCATAGTCAATAAAGCAGAATTAGATGTTTTTCTGGAACTCTCTTGCTTTTTCGATGATGCAGCGGATATTGGCAATTTGATCTCTGATTCCTCTGCCTTTTCTAAAACCAGCTTGAACATCTGGAAGTTCACGTATTGTTGAACCCTGGCTTGGAGAATTTTGAAATGGAGATATCAAAATTACTAGCGTGTGAGATGAGTGTAATTGTGCAATAGTGTGAGCATTCTTTGGCATTGCCTTTCTTTGGGATTGGAATGAAAACTGACCTTTTCCAGTCCTGTGGCCACTGCTGAGTTTTCCAAATTTGCTGGCACTTTCACAGCATCACCTTTTAGGATTTGAAATAGCTCAACTGGAATTCTATCACCTCCACTAGCTTTGTTCGCAGTGATGCCTCCTAAGGCCTACTTGACTTCACGTTCCAGGATGTCTAGTTCTAGGTGAGTGATCACACCATCGTGATCATCTGGATCATGAAAATCCCTTTTACAGTTTCTCTGTGTATTCTTGCCACCTCTTCTTAACATCTTCTGCTTCTGCTAGGTCCATACCATTTCTGTCCTTTATTGAGCCCATCTTTGCATGAAATGCTCCCTTGGTATCTCTAATTTTCTTGAAGAGATCTCTTTCCCCTTCTATTGTTTTCCTCTATTTCTTTGCACTGATCACTGAGGAAGGCTTTCTTATCTCTCCTTGCTATTCTTTGGAGCTCTCAACTTATATACAGTACTGTGTCTATTTCAACTCCAATCCTCATTTATCTCTCCCCTGCCAGGCTCTCTTGATATCTCTTCTCCTCCGTGTCCACCATTATGCTACTGATGACCTCACCCAGTCTCATGGTTTTAAATACCAGCTAATGGTGACCTCCTCCAGTTTATAGCTCTGACCGAGAGTACTTCTCTGAGCTGCTTGCACATAGTTGAATGTATGTCTCCACTTGGATGCCCAATATGCCTCTGAAACCTAGCATATCCAGAGTTGACTTTCTGACCTTCCCCCACAGACCTGCTTCATTGGGATCTTCCTCAACCCAGTGAATGTGAACTTCACCTTTCAAGCTGCCCCTCCTTCGGGACTTATCTGAAGTCCCATCTCCTTTCTCAGTATTCTTCAGCATTCTAACATGTTGTTCTGTTTCTTTGTCTCAGTGGTCAAGGAGATAATGCTGAACCTTATTTCAGATATTCATTTTTGCTGCTCCAATTACACTGTAAGCTCTGAAAAGCCTGTACCACCTTCAAGATTTTTGAGAGTCTCTCCCAGTGCCTTGCATGTTGTTAGACACATGGTAACTGTTCAACATTTGTTGTTGTTTAGTCGCTCATATCCGACTCTCTTGTGACCCCATCGACTATTGCCTGCTAGGCTCCTCTGTCCATGGGATTTCCCAGGCAAGAATACTGGAGTGGGTTGCCATTTCCTTCTCCAGGGGATCTTTCTGACCCAGGGATGGAAACTGCGTCTTCTGCATTGACGGTGGATTCTTTAGTGCTGAACCACTAGGGACGCCCAATTATTCAACATATAATTCTTGACTTAGTAACCTGGGAGGGGGCTCTAAATCCTTTTTCAGAGTATACATGGCAACAATATACAGACTTTTTAAAAATGAGAATCTCTTTTTAAGTAAACAAAGAAACAAAAACACCTGTTAAGGGGTGATTTCCAAAAATATTGCTTAAAAAGCAAGTTACAAATAATACATAGAATGTGGTCTTATTTGTTCAAAAAAAAAAAATGGAGAGAGACATATTAAAATGTTTAAAAATTTTCTGGAAGGATAAGTCTGTGAATGGTAATTATCTCTACAATAAGGACGGGAAGGACTTTTACTTTGTACTCTTTGCTATGAACTATCTGCATATTTTTGACCTTGCACTCTATCTCAAATTATCAATTAACAATTGTTAAAAAAAAAAAAAAATCTATGGACTGTAATCATACCTTGGATCTACTGTTTCTGGTAAGAAGTTATGATGAACCCAGTAATGGTTTTAAAAGAATTTGTATTTTACAATCACTATGGCATCTACTGGGGCTTCCCAGGTGGCTCAGTGGTAAAGAATCCACCTGCCAAGCAGGAGACATGAGTTTGATCCTTGGGTTGGGAAGATCCCCTGGAGAAGAAAATGGCAAACTACTTCAGTATTCTTGGCTGGGAAATCCCATGGACAGAGGAGCCTGGGTGGGTTACAGTACATGGCATCACAAAGACTCAGACACACCTTAACGACTAAACCACCACCAGATGGCTCTATATGGATCTTAAAATTTAAGATAAAGCTATTATTAAATCTTAGGAGAATGCTGGGTATAACTACAGACTCTGAGGGGTCTCTTGCCTAAGAAGGGGACCTGCTGACCTACAGAATTTTAAGGAGTTTGTCAGTTAGTCATTGTGTTCCATTTCAAGAGACTTTCTAGAACCTTTCGTGTACTTAGTACTGAAAAATGTGGGGATGAAAATGGAATTTTTTTTTTTTTTTTTTTTTTTTTACTATTTGGCCTTGTTGGGTCTTACTTGCAGTATGAGGGATCTAGTTGCAGCATGTGGACTCTTAGTTGTGGCATGTGGGATCTAGTTCCCTGATCAGGGATTGAACCTGGGCCCCCTGCATTGGTTACATGGAATCTTAGCCATTGGGCCACCAAGGAAGTCCCCATAATGGAATCCTATCCCCACCGCCACCACCATGAACCACCAAAGCCCTCCATGAGTGACTTGTGCCATGAGCAAATGTCCACAAAGGTCAGAGGAAAACTCACATAAATTTTTTTTTTTTTTTTGATTTCTCACAGAAAGAAGGGCAATCAGAAAAAGTAAATACCACATCTCTATGGCATCTCTTAATCTATGGCACCAGATGTTTTCTTTCATAACCAAAAATAAAACATGTACCACATTTACCATGGGATGTCCAGAACCTGTAAAACTAAGAGCCTGGTTTATGGAAAGAGTTCTTGTGACAGATAAGCTTGGATTCAAATCTTGCTACTTTCTTAGACAAATTAATCTTGCTAAATTCCAGTTCCCTGCCTGTATGGCATGCAGCTATTTCTTCTAAGAATGTGGTGACGATTAAATGAAATAAAATATGAAGTGTTGGCTGCTCTACAAAAGTTCGCTATTAGAGTTTTAAAAATTAAGAAACCTTTATGTCCCCTGCCTGCCACAGAAATTGTCAAACACTCAAAATTCACCAAATGTACTTCCATGAGTTAGTACAGACCTATTTACAAACAACTTTCTCAGTTACTGAGATCATGAATTACTAGGAGCTTACTCTTCCCTTCCTCTTATAAACTGGTCATTTTTTGAGACCTTTCCATAATTGAGTTTGGGGAGGAAGAAAATCCTAATAAATTCATATAACCAGATTAGCAACTATTCTATCTTTTCAAGCTGGCTTCTGTGTTTTAATAAATTTTATAATACACATTTGTGATGTCAGGGTTTTGGGAGAATGGGATTTCAAATTCACTTCAAATAGTAAAAATAAATTTGATTTAGAGAGTGAGGAGAGATGAAGGAAGGACTCATATGTTTTTAATGTAAAAATCTGTTAGATTTATCCTCAGATTATCTCACTGCTGCTTCTTCCCTGTGCAGCCTCGTCATAAGGATATATTTAGAAATATTCCACACCACCAAAATGTTGCTAAGTCACAAAATCCACTCCTAGTACAACTTAGATATATAAAAAAAATGTGTCTCCTCTATCTTGCCTAAACCAACCTAGTCTTCCCCATTTTAATTTTTAATCCAATCTTGTTTAAAGCTTAGTCTGATCTAAAAAATTTAAACAGCCTCTTTGAGTAAGGAAAAACTCATGGCATCTTAGACTTCTCAGCCAGACCCTTCTCTAAAAATGACATCAAGGTGGGTAAGGAGAGAAAAGTGGCCCTGAGAACCTCATGGTGAAGGGGAGGAGTCCAGGGCCCTGGATACAGTGCTCTGGTTTCCAGGGTGATGCCTCCTGACCACACAGTTGCTGCTACCTTGCTGACACTCATGGTTGAAGCCATACTTTAATTCCTGCTGAATGCAGACCACTAATTCTCTGCCACACCCTCCTTGCAGCCTGCTGATTCAGTGACCCACCCCCACCCTCTGATCCACATCATCTCCTACTCAGCTGGCTCCATGGAAGGCCTACTGGTCCTTGACTCAGCATCCAAATCCTTGGGATCTCAGAGTGTCCGGGGAAAGTAAAGCCACGGCAACTCTCCACACTCAGTGTTGTCCTCCCGTAGCCAGTGCTCTTCTCCCTCCAGATTCCCTTTCCTGTAGAGTTAGCTCACACATCTGTCTACTTCACTCATCTCTGCCTCACTGTCTCCCTTCCTTCCTACAGTCCTCTGAGGCTTATAGAGGGAGACTTTCTCCTGTATCATATCCTCCTCAGCTACTTTTGCCTTCATGGAAAAAAATATTTCTTCTATCCTCTGTAGGAAGAGACCTTATGAGTCAGCCTCAGCCAATTTAAATATATAATCAGAAGAACAAATTAGCAAAGCACTTTAATGACTTTCAAAATGAATTCCCATTACACATATTCCTTACAGTCCTTTCCCCTTCTGCATTCCAGATGAAGATCTTTGACAAAAATAAAGATGGCCGGTTGGATCTTAATGACTTGGCAAGGTGAGTAGCATGGAAATGGTGTCAAAGATTCAGAAACACGTTCCTAGGAGTTTAATGACAGCACACTCTCCTTTCTGAAAGGTGAGACTTGATCTCCCAGGACCAGTGAATATCTTATGTTCCATGGCAAAGATAATTAAGGTTGCAGATAGAATTAATGTTGCTAAGTATCAGACCTTAAAATAGACTATTCTGGAATATCTGGGTGGATGCAATATGATAACAGGGGTCCTTTAAACATGGAAGGAGGAAGCAGAAGATCAGAACCACAGAGAAATTTGTTATATTGCTGCCTTTGAAGTAGAGGAAGGGGCCATAAGCCAAAGAATGCAGGCAACTTCTAGAAGCTGAAAAACGCTAGAAAAGAGATTCTCCACTAAAATCTCCATAAGGAATACAACCCTGTCAACACCGTGAAACACCAGTCAAATCCATTTCAGATTTCTGAGTTCCAGTACTATAAGATATTAATTTGTGTTGTTTTAAGCTACTAAGTTTATATAATTTGTTACAGCAGCAATAAGGAACCAATTCAATGACAAAAAAGTCCTAAAATATTTATTCATGGGAATCTTCTTTCTCTATCCCTAATTCTGAAGTGAAGCCCTATTACTCTATACACAAGCTCCTTTCCAAAGGAAAAAATGTCTAAAAACTGTCTAAGACATGATGCCAACAAATAGATGAGAACAGTATTCCTTGCCGAGTCCCAGGATGTTCTACCCTCTATTTGGCTTAATTTAATTCTCTCTACCCTGGACATCCAGAGAAGCACAATTTTCCAAACTGTTATGATATTTTTTCTACCTTTCCCTATATATACACATCCATGATTATAAATACAACATAAATGCAAGGTTTTAGTCTTTTGAAACTGACTCAATTCCACTGAAGTACAATTGAAATTATGCAGAAAAGAGAAATAGGTAACTTTTATTGAATATAACATATATACTATATAATTCACCCTTTAAAAAAGTGTACAATTCAGTATATTTTAGTATATTCCTAAGGTTGCTTAACCATCACCACTACTTAATTCCAGAACATTTTCACTAAGGCAGAAAGATACTGCATAACATTAAGAATTATTATCTCCTCCTCTCTCCCACCAGTCCCTGGCAACCACTAATGTACTTTCTGTTCCTATATATTTGTTTATTCTGGGCATTTCATATAAATGGAATTATACAATATGTGGTCTTTAGTGTCTGGCTATTTCACTTAGCATAATGTTTTCAAGGATCATCCATGCTGTAGCATGTATCGATATTTCCTTTTTATACCTGAATAATATTTCATTGTATGTATATATTGTTTTGTTTATATGTTCATTGGTTGACGACCATGCAGGTTATTTCTTCCACTATTGCGCTATTATGAATAATGAGCCTATGGACACCTTTGTACATGTTTCTGTGTGACCATAAGTATTTGATTCTCTTGGTTATATACCTGGGAGTGGAATTTGGGATTCATATAGTATTTCTGTGATTACTTTTCTGAAGAACTGCTAAACAGCTTTCCAAAGTGGATACGCCATTTTACATTCCCACCAATACTGTACTAAGGTTTGGTTCTAAGTTCTCCATATTCCAATCAGCATTTATTGTTGGCATCATCCTAGTGGGTGTGTTCCTCACTGTAATTTTGGTTTGTATTTCCCTGATGACTAATAATTTTGTACATATTTTCACGGCCATCTGTATATCTTCTTTGGAGAAATGTCCATTCAGATCCTTTGCCTACTTTAAAATTGGGTTAATTTTCCTTTTATTGGAAATTAAAATATGTAGCAATATGTGGCAAATCTTTGTAGCATATGTAGCAATATGTAGCATATGTAGCAATTCTTTACATATGCTGGATACTAGATAGTTATCAGATACATGATTAGCAAACTTTCTCCATCCATTGTACACATTTCCCTTTTTACTTTTTTGATTATATCCTTGGAAGAACAAAAGTTTTTGATTTTGATGAGGCCTAATTTATCTAATTGACACTTTTGAACTGTGGTGTTGCAGAAGACTCTTGAGAGTCCCTTGGACTGCAAGGAGTCCAACCAGTCCATCCTAAAGGAGTTCAGTCCTGGGTGTTCATTGGTAGGACTGATTTTGAAGCTGAAACTCCAATACTTTGGCCACCTGATGCAAAGAGCTGACTTATTTGAAAAGACCGTGATGTTGGGAAAGACTGAGGGCAGGAGAAGAGGACGAGAGAGGATGAGATGGTTGGATGGCATCACGGACTCAATGGACATGGGTTTGGGTGGACTCCGGGAGTTGGTGATGGACAGGGAGGCCTGGCGTGCTGCGGCACATGGGATCGCAAAGAGTCGGACACTACTAAGCGACTGAACTGAACTGAATTTATCTAATTTTGCTTAATTTTACAGAATTTTGTTTTGGTTGTATTTGGCTGCTTATGTTCTAGGTGTCATATATAGGAAACCACTGCCAAAATCTAAGCTTCTGAAGATTTATCCTTATGTTTTTTTCCTGAGTTTTATAAGTTTTTACTTTTAGGCCTTTGATACCTTTTGGGTTAATTTTTATATATGGTATGAGGTAGGAGTCTATGTGGATATCCATTGGCCACAACACCATTTCTTCAAAGACTATTCTTTCTCCATTCAATGGCCTTGGCAAAAATCAATTGACCATAAATGTATAGGTGTATTTCTAGGCTGTCTTTTCTACTCCATTGATCCACGTGTTTATCCACGACAGTGCTACATCTTATGTTGTACACTCCACCTTATCTTGATTACTGTTGCTTTGAGTAAATCTTTAATCAGGAATGATTTTCAAAGGTTTGTTCAAGATAGTTACGGCTATTCTAAATTCCCTTGCATTTCCGCATAAATTGTAAAATCAGATTATCAATTTATATAAAAAAGGCAACTGGGATATTTATAGTAATTGTGTTGGATCAACAAATAAATCTGAGGCATATTGCCATCCTAACAATATTAAGGCTAATTCCTGATCACGGATGTCCTTCAATAATATTTCAGTTCAGTTGCTCAGTCATGTCCGACTCTTTGTGAACCCGTGGACTGCAGCACGCCAGGCCTCCCTGTCCATCACTAACTCCCAGAGCTTACTCAAACTCATTTCCATTGAGTCCATGATACCATCCAACCATCTCATCCTCTCTCGTCCCCTCCTTCTCCTGCCTTCAATCTTTCCGAGCATCAGGGTCTTTTCCAATGAGTCAGTTCTTTGCATCAGGTGGTCAAAATATTGGAGTTTTGGCTTCAACATCAGTCCTTCCAATGAATATTCAGGACTGATTTCCTTTAGGATGAACTGGTTGGATCTCCTTGCAGTCCAAGGGATTCTCAAGAATCTTCTCCAACACCATAGTTCAAAAGCATCAATTCTTCAGTGCCCAGCTTTCTTTATAGTCCAGCTCACGTCCATACATTACTACTGGAAAAACCATAGCTTCGACTAGATGGACCTTTGCTGACAAAGTAATGTCTTTGCTTTTTAATATGCTGTCTAGGTTGGTCATAACTTTTCTTCCAAGGAGCAAGCGTCTTTTAATTTCATGGCTGCAATAATATTTAGGTCATCTTTGAAAACTATAGATCAATGTTGAAAAAAACCACTCTCTAAGTCTTAGGGTCTCTTATACTTTTTCCTAAGAATTTTATTATTTTTGATACTATTATAAGTGGAATGGTATTCTTGCTTTCTTTTTCGGATTGGCCATTACTAATATATAGAAAAACTGAATTTTGCACATGACCTTGTACATGCAACCTTGTTGGAATTTTTAAATGTCTATGGTGACTACTAATTCCTGTGAAAGTCTTTCCCTTCTTTAATTTTTGTACTGTATAAAGTCCTGTTTTCCACGCACATATCCTATTCTGCAGAATAACTTGGAAATTGCCTGTCCTTTCCTCACACTTGAATTATACATTTTACTTGTAATTGAGAGCTGAAAGATCATCACATGGATTACGTTTTTTGTTTTTGGGTTTTTTCCTATTTAGGATTCTGGCTCTTCAGGAAAATTTCCTTCTCCAATTTAAAATGGATGTGAGTAGTGACACTTCTCTAGACGGGTTTGTATCATTCATGTTTCTCCACAGATTTCAGAGGGAGGGAAGATGGGCATTTAATTGTCTTGCCTTCAATTTATTTAGAGGCTGACAAAGCTCAGTGCTGGGATTAAGAGATTATGGATTGTTGACTCAAAGTTTATAAAAGTTGCCTATGACCCTGGAGGAATGGTACAACGGAAGTTTCACATTACTGACTGACATATTACTTTCTCCATACACAGGCTTGCTCCACTGAAGAAAGAAAAAGGGACTTTGAGAAAATCTTTGCTCACTATGATGTTGTAAGTGTGCCTTTTTGATATACTATGCTGGCCATCTTCAGGTAGGAAGCTTGTTTAGTCCCTATGTGATGTCATCCTACTCACAGACCCTAACCTTAGGTGATGAACAGCAATCACACATGTGTATTGCTGTGTCAAGGCCCCTTAGCTTCTCTATAATAAAACTTCTGAGAACTAAGTATAAACAGACATAGGAGTATTGATGGAGAAGAGAATAAAGTTGCTTTTTTTTTTTTTTTTTTCCCTGTGCCTTCTATCCAAACTAAAAGAAAGTTTCACCTTCTTGGTCTCTATATTAGTATGCTCAAATACAAAAGCAAGTAGTCATACAAAAAACCACACCCAATCTAAAGCAATACGGGGAAAGTGAATTCATGTTTGTAAAGCTCTTAGAGGAGTTCCTGGCATATAACAATTACTGTACTAGTGTCTGGGAAAACACACTAAGGAAATGGATTTTTAAAAAAATGTTATGATAAAGGTTCAGGATTAAAAAACCTTGAAGAAAATGGATGACCTGTCATAACTGAAACTTTAGAGAAGAAACTGAAATATTTTAGTACGTATTCTATTTTTATAGGCATTCTTATAAAATGGGTATTTTATACATGAACCATATAATAATTCTAATATGCTCACTCAATCTAGTACCTCTTGAATTTAAAATGTGTTTTGATAATAATTAAATCATTGCTAAATCATTAAGCAAAATCTTAAAATGGCAATATGTCCTTCAAAGGGTCAATGAATGTGTAATTAGCACTAGTCTGAACTGAGTCCTGGTATTTGGGAAGTAAATAAAGTTGGTATAATCTTTAATGCTATTTGTCACAGTAAGGAACTCAAAACTACTGCTTCCATCAAAACTACTGCAAACCATTCCATTGATTACATGACAGAAGTTACTTAGAGTGAATTCTTTTGATTTATGTGGAGCATGCATGTTCTCTCCTACACAGACAACATGTTAGAACATGCCATTTCCAAACTTGTTTGCAGTCACAAAAGAATACTGATTTGCTCTATTGTGTAACTTATTCTTTAAGCTTTTTGACTTAAGAAAATTATATTTGGCTGATTGGATCTTTTATCTTTCAGAGTAAAACTGGAGCCCTAGAAGGCCCAGAAGTGGATGGGTTTGTCAAAGACATGATGGAGCTTGTCCAGGTGACTTCATGAGACTGTGTAGATAGATCATTCTCACCAGGAATTGGGGCTGCTGTTTTGATTCCATTGTTTATTTGGGGGGAATCAGTAGGGCCAAAGAGTAATTATGCAGAAAATCTAGGGATGCAGCCTATTTAACAAGCTTTGATCATCTGTGCCTGTGTGCTAAGTCTCTTCAGTCGTGTCTGACTCTTTACAATCCTATGGACTCTAGCCTGCTGTCCTTGGGATTCTCCAGGCAAGAATACTAGAGTGGGTTGCCATGCTCTCCTCCAGGGGATCTTCCTGATCCAGGGATCGAACCTGTGTTTCTTATCTCTCCTGCACTGGCAGGCAGATTCTTTACCACTAGCACCACCTGGGAAGCCCTTGAGCATTTGTGAAACTCAACAAATCTCTTCTCTTGAGATCAATTGTAGTTCTAATTAAGTAAAGCCCCCATAGGAACTTCTTGTTACCATCATTTGAAAGTCATCCATTTTACCAAAGGCTGTTTTTGGTAAAACAGCCATTTTACCACTTTGCGGTTTCATTTTTTGATTACAGAAAGTCTTCCTCCTATGGACTTGGTTACTAAAATAACTAAAACGTTTAATTTCATGTAATAAATTCCATACTTGGGATTTTCTTTCTTCCTTTTTTTTTTTGTAACACAAAGGGGCTGCTCCTGTTTGACCATTTCTAATTTCCCTTGATTCATTGACCTAACATTCCAGGTTCCTATGCTACATTGCTCTTTATAGCATTGGACTTTACTTCCATCGTCAGTCACATCCACAACGGGGCGTGGTTTTCTCTTTGGCTCCATTTCTTCATTCTTTCTGGAGTTATTTCTCTTCTCTTCTCCAGCAGCATATTGGGCACTGACCAACCTGTAGAGTTCATCTTTCAGTGTCCTATCTTTTTGCCCTTTCATACTGTTCATGGGGTTCTCAAGGCAGGAATACTGAAGTGGTTTGCCATTCCCTTCTCCAGTGGACCACATTTTGTCAGAAATCTCCACCATGACCCATCCATCTTGGGTGGCCCTATACAGAATGGGTCATAGTTTCATTGAGTTAGACAAGACTGTGGTTTATGTGATTAGTTTTCTGTGATTGTGGTTTTCATTCTGTCTGCCCTCTGTTAGGAGAGGCTCATGGAAGCTTCCTGATGGGATAGACAGACTGTGGGGGAAATTGGCTTTTGTTCTGATGGGCAGGGCCATGCTTAGTCAATCATTAATTCAATTTTCTGTTGATGGGGAAGGTTGTGTTCCCTCCCTGTTGTTTGATCTGAGACCAAACTATGGTGGAGGTAACGAAGATAATGGCGACCTCCTTCAAAAGGTCCCATGCACGCATTGTTGCACTCAGTGCCCCCAACCCTGCAGCAGTGTGCTCTAACACCTAGCCTAAGATGGCTATTTTATGTGGAAAGGCATTGCAGTGGTTCGGATTGATGTAATTTAGATCATATCTACATCGCAGAGCTGTTCCATGTAGGGTAAACAATGTTTGAAAAAGCAATATCCTCTGAGATCCTGATGAACAGTATTGACTAGCTGCACGATCCAGGAAAAATCCAGATATTTTCAATTCTTACATGGGTGTTTTCCTATGTGGCTGTGTAGCTACTGAATTTAGTAGTTTCATATCCTTCAGTTCAGTTACCCAGTTGTGTCCGACTCTTTGTGACCTTAGGGATAATATCCTTACGGATTGCTTTTGAGGTTTGTATAGGACACAAGGATCATCTCGACTGGCCTAGATGGCAATAAATTAGAGTGGCAACAATTATTAACTGCTTTTGGAGTCTCAAACCTTCTTAAAAATCTGATTAGAATTATGGGGTTTTGCAGTGGAAAAATGCCCAGATACCAATTTTGGCATAAATCTCCAGAAAGTTTACATACTGTAGTTAAGCAGGTATGGATGAGACATTTTTTTATTTCTGAGGTCTTACGAGGATAACACCTAACTCTTATTAATCCCACTCAACTGGCCCCTTGCCCCTTCTTTGTCCCCTTCACATGTTGCTCCTGTTGGAGATCTCACCAGTGTTTGCACAGTCAGAACAGGTGCTGGGTGCTGGTGTGGTGTTACCTTTTGCACGCTGATTGCTAAAGGAAAAATCCCATTTCACTCATTATCTATTTAACACCAGGATGATTTCTGCCATAGAAAGTGAGCAGTTATCTATGGGACATTAAAGCTGCACAGCAGAAGGCCTTGTCTAACTGGAGTTTTAATTTGCTTTTGCTAGAATAAATGGGATTGGGAACCTGTTTTCCAGAGCTGTGTGGCCTCCTCTCTGCAGTGGAGCCAGGGCTCCTAACTGCCTGTCAAGCCGAGGCTTCAGATCCTTACAGACTCTTTCAGCTGTCTCTGGGTTTAGCAATGGCTTCCAAAGGTTAATGCGAGACCATGGAAGTAAAACCTAAACCAGCAACAGAACAGAGAATATAATTTTCTAAAGAAAATTAAAGGAAAAAATTTGAGACCATCTAAAAACCTGGGCTGAAGCAGAAGTCTGTCTCACTCTTTAATGGACTCATAGTACCTCTATGGGAAATCAGAAGCACCCCATCATTTCTGTCCTTGCCACTCTATTTCTGTTGGGCTATTGGAACTTCTCCATGTTAGTACCAGACAGCTTGAGATAGCCGGTTTCTAAGGACTGGGTCAGACTGGTCCGTAATACAAAAGCAGTTTATAGGAGCTGATCTCTTGAGCTACAATGTACACAGCAGTTACTAATGTTATTCCCAGAAGCCAGGTGATTGAAGGCGCCTATCTTTATTGAACCTGTTTAGTCTTCCATGTTGCTTAAAAAAATATTCACCATACTATTTGAAAGATGTAGTCAAATATGACCATTGGGTCATTGAGACCCTGACACTGAGACCTGATTTTTCTCAGCTTCATTAGCTAGAGCCATCTCCTGTGAATTTTCTTTATTTTCATTTTATAAGAAAGGGCCACAAGGCAATGAAGCCAATATCTGTAACTTATTTTAAAAGCAATTTTCACATCATGCCATGGAGTCAGCAGGGGGCTGGCTCAGTTTCTAAACATACAGTTCTGGACAGAATCCCTGATGTTTACAATAATCCTGAAATGATAACCCACTCCCGTATTCTTGCCTGGAAAATCCCAGGGACAGAGGAGCCTGGCAGGCTACAGTTCATGGGGTCGCAAAGAGCTGGACACGACTGAGCGACTTGAGCACAAGCTTGTTTTATAGCTTTTTAATTCTTGTACAGTCATGTATGACATATAGGTTGAATTTGTGTTAAAAAGATTATCTGATTACCAGATCACCCTTTTCTTTAACCTCTGGAAAACGGTACCCAAGCCTGTTCTCCATCAATGTGTTGAGACAGCAAGTCCCTGAGGGAGCAGACACCGTAATTTCTACACAAGATTCTTCAAAAGACTGTAGCTTACTTAGCAGAGCAAGAAAATCAACACCAACACAACAGTCTACATCCTAAACTAGAAAGTGGGAAGGCAAGACATTCCAGATTCTAAGCACAAGCACCCACCAAGAAGTAGACATGTGAACAATAATGTTAGAAGCCAAATAAAAGGGATGCCAGAGGTGTCTGCCTGGAGACGATGAGGGGTCCTACCCCCAGGTCTCAACAGTTTATTCTCTTCCCTGCTAGATACACCATCTGCTTTTCTCTGTTGACAAGAAGATGGTTGGCAAAAGGGGACACATAGAGACCTTAGAAAGGAAAACAGCATGCATTTATATTGGCAACTTGTTCTTCAAACAGAGGCCCTCAGTGGTTTCAAATGATTTGTCCTCTGTGATCCCAAGCAGTTTTGAGCAGTGTCATTCGGTTCTCCTGACTCCTAGTAAGTTATCAAGCATTAAAAACACAACTCAAAAGGTCCAAAGAAACTTCCTTCGCATACCCACATTCATACCCACAAGTGCCTCCCCAACACATACTTCCACACATGCAAAAATATTTCAACTCACTTAAAGGAAATAATTCCTTTGCAGGAAGCATGTTAAGGGGAAAAAAGCGCTTAGAATAGCCTGGCTATTGCATAAATACCTTAGCAAATTAATTTTTGCTAATATGTAAATGACTACCACCTGAGTCTTTTCAAAAGAGTGCTAAAAGCATCCTGAGACAGGGTGCCATTTGCTGCAGAAAGGATTGTAGCCAAAGTAGTTTAAGGATACTGAAGACCAAACATCCCTGCCTTGTAACTGTACAGCAAACGAGCGTTTAATATGGAGCCACAGAGGGCAGCTTGCTGTTTTCAGGACCTCTTGGCCACATTCCCTGGGGCCACTTCTACACCTGCTTGGCACTGATACCCAGGGAGCTATACTCAACAAAGAGAACCCAAAGACAATGGGTTACACCTTAGCCTCTTCGTCCAATCACTCAAGAGATTCTTGGCAGGGAAGTGAAGTCCACCAAGTTTAGCTTCTGGCCCCCAATTTTCCCCTCCTGATTCTCCCAGAATCCTGCCCCACTCTTAGTTTTTTCTTCTTGCTCTCTGCCATCTGGCTCCCAGTTCCTGCTGTTCTTTCCCCTTCTCCTGTTAAAACCTTCTATCAGGGTGAATTTGCTGTCAGTCATTTACCCCGTGGGACAGTGCCAATTAGCTTGTCTTAATATGGCTGTCTAGTTGTAGAATGAAAGGTTTTGTTTCCTATTGCAGGTTTCCTAGAACTTTCTTTGGAAGTGAGGAAACCTTGGGGTGAGGTTAGGTGATGGGAAATGTTTCTGAGAATTCATGAAATCAAATCCTGCAAACCACTGCCTGCACTCTTTACTCATTTAGTCCACTAAATGAAGGGTTTGAAAATCAAAGGGTTTGGAAATCTGATTAGTTGGTTCTTCCATTCTCTTCAGAGGCTGGGTTTTAAATTTAGATTCATCACCATTCATTTGGCTTTCATTAGGCCAGCTATTCCCCACGAGAACAGTGAGAACTGGTGAAATGAGCACTTAATTGGAAACAAAAGACTTGGGATCAAAAATGCTCCTGCAACTTCTGGCATGGCAAGATATCTCAGTTCTTTCTGAGCCTCTGTGTTCTAATCTGTAAACAAGGAGTAACCACTTACCTCCCAAAGTTATTGTGAGGGTTAAATAAAATAACCTAGGAAGAATCATTGAGTTCCACCATTGTTCACTTTTGCAGGTCTTCAAGTTTAGAACATTTTCCTAGCTGACCTGCATCACAATTCCTTCTTAGCCCCTGAAATATTCCTTGGAATAAATCTGATGGGGTCTGTCTGGCTCAACAACGTAATTCTTTAGATTTTAATTCATTGCTACCCTTTTAAAAACCAGAGGGGGATGTCAGTATCTCTGCAGGGAATTAATAAATGTGCCTTCTCTCATTAGTATAGTGAGACAGAATTTTGGTGACAATCCTCTGCTCTAAGGCAAAATATCTTTATTGTGGTTGCAAAAAAGGCAGGCTTTCTGTACAAACTGCAGATAAGTGATGTAGGAACAGACATTCTCTGACCTGAAGGGACAGGATTAGAATTGAACCTGGTGGCAGAAAACTAGTCCTTGGCAATATTTGGTGGGATGAAGAGATGGAGTCCTCCCTGGAGGCCTGTCTTCAGGGAGGCGCTCCCAGAAGGCTGGGTGTCCCCTAAGTTTAGTAGGCATGGAGTGGGGGCAGGGCGGCATGAAAGGGTGGGACCACCACCGACTTGCCTACTGACATGTTATTTTTTGTTGTCCTCAGCCCAGCATCAGAGGGGTGGACCTTGATAAGTTTCGGGAGATTCTTTTGCGCCACTGCGACGTGAACAAGGATGGAAAAATTCAGAAGTCTGAGCTGGCTTTGTGTCTTGGGCTGAAAATCAACCCCTAATCCCCAAACCACTTCACCTTTTGCTCTTAGCATGTTTCTGAGCTCCTGCTGGTAAAATTCTATCTGTTCTTTGCTACTGGGGACAGTAGGCAAACTTTCTAACAAATGGTGTGGCGTTCTTAGGCAAGGAGAGGGATTGGAGGGTCTTCGTTTGAATGGCATGGTGATTCCCTGCCTTTACTGGAAGCTCCCCACGCAGGGTTTGTGTTATTTTCCCCTTGACCCTGGGCTTTTCTGTCCCCCTAAGGACTCAGCTGACCTCCAGGGTCTGCCTGGCTTGTCCGCCCCCCGTCTGAGGAGGTGGGGGCAGCTGAGTCCATCCATCTGTCTTCTTCTTGTGGGCTTTCTACTCAATAGTGTGAGGCACCTGTGGCAGTCTCGTGACTTCTACAAATAGATTTTGAATTGAAAATAAACCTGCAGCTGGAAACAAAGGTGCAGTGATAACTTATTGTGTTGTGACCATTGGAGGGTTCTACCTGACGGTTGGATGGAGGAACCAGTTCTCTAACTTGGGGTGGGGGGAGGGGAGAAGATCCTGATGGGAGCCACACTACCAATCCTTCCATTGTTCTCAGGTGCCCAAATGAGTTCCAGTCAACAGTAGGATTTGCCAATAATCACCCCCATCTCACTGCGTGGGGAAGACCTGAACACTTGTCCTGGGCTGGGTTTCGCTCTTAAATGCTTTGTGAGCTCACCTGGCCAGGCAGGTAGGAACACAAGAAATTTGGAGAAAATCTTTTCCAGGTAACCCAAGCATCTGTTACCCCCTCCAACCATCTCCTTTCCAACAGTTTCCTCTGGCAAATCTGGAATGCCTGAGGACTTCTCCTGTGTTTGTGACTATTGGGGATCTCTCTGCAGGCTCTTGGCTCCCCCACGGACCAAAGCCTCTGCCCTTCACTCCTGGAACTCTGACTCAGTCCCCTTGAGAGGGAGCTGTTCTCTCCTGCGGCAGAGGCAGAGAGTGATTCCTTGACTGTCCTGACACTATTTTCCATAACACCCCTAACAGACTCTGCAGGAATTTCATGTTTAAGGAAGTGTTATAGGTAATTCAGAAAAATTACAGTTTAGATGCTGATCATAACCCAAGAAATTCTACTACTCAAGAGATTCCCCTCACTGGCACACATTGGTCACAACCTGGTTCCCTTTCTCTTAGGTGTCTCTTCCCTCCAACATACAGATAATTAGTATCAGTAATTATTACTGATCAATATGCACCAAGAACTTCTGGGTGCGTTCTATACCTTAAATAATTCAGTCTTCACCAAACCCTGTGAGGTATATACAATCATGACACCCACCTCAGAGATGAAGAAACTGAGGCAAATAGAAGCTAAGCAACGTGTCTGTGCTTGTACATTTCAGAGTTGGGGATTTAGCGAGTAATGGCCAATTTTCAAATGATGCGACAGAAGAGGGCTTTATCTCCAAAATACACAAACAGCTCAAACAACTCAACGACAGAAAACCACTACACCCAATCGAAAAATGGGCAGAGGACCTTGATAGACGTTTCTACAAAGAAGACATACAGGTGGCCAGTAGGCACATGAAAAGATGCTCAATGTCACTAATTATCAGACATGCAAATTAAAACTACAACAAGGTACTGCCTCACACCAGTCCAGAATGGCCATAATTAAAACTGACAAACAAATGCGGGAGAGGATGCAGAGAAAAGGGAACCTTCCTACACTGTTGGTGGGAACGTAACTTGGTACAGCCACTATGGAAAATAGTATAGAGGTTTCTTAGAAAACTAAAAATAGAATTGCCATATGATCCAGCTCCCACACCTGGGAATATGTTCGGACAAAACTGTAATTCAGAAAGATACATGCACCCTGTGTTCACAGCAGCACTATTTACAATAGCCAAAAGATGGAGACAACCTAAATGTCCATTGACAAGGAATGGATAAAGATTTGTTGTGTGTGTACACACACACACACACATATGTGGTCAGTTTTCATGTACCTTTCAGGAAACCTTGGCCCCTCCCCAGAGGTTTGGTCTCACTGCGGGGTCCACCACATCCCCCAGCAGGACATTTCTCCAAGTCTGGATCACTCAGTGTGGATTAACCCTTCATGGGAGCTTAAAGAGAGTCCAAGAAACAGCACAGAGCAAGCCGAGCAGACAGACTTCTCCTCATTGTCCAAATGTTGAGTAACTGTGTACCCAGACATCCTTCAAAGAAGAAACATTTCAAGGGTTGAGATGATCTCAATCCACAAGATGGGGGGGGAAAAAAAAAAATTGGACCCAAAGCTGACCTATATTCATTGAATTCATGACTTTCCCTTTTATCTGCATGAAGACCACCTTTGAGGTTCACTGCTGCAACCGTGGCTGTATAAATTCTTAGCTGAGGGTCCTTAGTGACTTTCTAGAGATGACTGAGGTGGAAATGAATGGGGAAGAGAAGCTTATTCTTTTAAGGGTAATTTGTTAAGATTCATTAAGGTCACTGAGATTCTATCAGAAGCTCCCAGGCTTCCTGCCCAATCACAACCTTAGGTTCGAAAACCTTAGGTTTCTTTCCCAGCATTCAAAGAAAGGACTGGTAGAGATCTTAAAGTTCAAGAAAGGTGGGTTTGCACCACTTAAGGAGCGAGTTCACTCAAAGACGTTCTCAGTAAGTTTGAGTCACGTGTTCTATAGGACATTGTGCTGGTGTGTTCATTAATGGGGCTTCCCAGGTGGCGCTAGCGGTAAAGAACCCACCTGCTAATGCAGGAGATGTAAGAGATGCGGTTTGATCCCTGGGTTGGGAAGATCCCCTGGAGGAGGACATGGCAACCCACTCCAGTGTTCTTGTTTGGAGAATCCCATGGATAGAGGAGCCTGGCGGGCTACAGTCCATAGAGTCTCAAAGAGTCAGACAGGACTGAACTGACTTAGCACACATGTAGGACTCAGTCCACTCTGGCTACTATGACAAAAATACTATTGAGCGGGTGGCTTAAACAACAAACATTTATTTTTCACAGTTCCTCCAACAGTGAAAGAAGCAATGAAGCTCTCTGTAGTCTCTTTTATAAGGGAACTAATCTCATTTATGAGGACTCTGCCCTGTGACCTAATCACCACCCCAAAGCCCAATCTCCAAATATAAAAACATTGGGGATTAAGTTAGGGAAAGGTATGATGGAACCCCTGAGAGCTGTGCTCCATGCCAAATATGCTTGTTCATTCACTCCAAATCAGAAAGGAAGAAGTTAAAATTGTCTGTTTGGTAATGATATAATCTTATATACAGAAAATCCTAAAGATTCCACCAAAAAACAGGTAGAATAAATGAATTCAGTAAGGGTGCAGTATACAAAATTAAAATGCAGAAGACTGCTGTAACATATAGCAGTTTTATATACTAACAACAAAATATATGAAAAACAAAGAAAGCAATTCCATTTACAATACCATCAAAAATAACAAAATAGTAAGGAATAAATTTAACCAAGGAAATAAAAGATCTGTATGCTGAAAACTAACACTCCGATGAAAGAAATTGAAAAAGTCACAAATAAATGGAAAGATATACCATGTCTATCATTTGGAAGAACATTGTTAAAATGCCCATACTACCCAGAGCCATCTATAAATTCAAGGCAATCCATACCAAAATTCCAATAGCATTTTCCATATAAATAGAAAAAACAATCTTAAAATTTATACAGAACCATAAAAGATCTCAAATAGCTAAAGCACTCCTAAGAAAGAAGACCAAACCTGAAGATATCACACTTCCTGATTTCAAACTGTTTCTAGAAAGCTACAGTAATCAGAATGGTATGGTATAGCATACACAACAGATACATAGACCAATGGAATAGAACTGAGTGGCCAGAAATAAACCCTCACGTGTATGGTCAACTAACATTTGACAAGGGAGCCAAGAATACTCAAGAAAAAGAAGAGTCTCTTCAATAAATGGTGTTGGGGAAACTGGATAAGCACATGTAGAAGGAGACTGTAAAATAATGTTACCCACTATCTAGTTCTGTAAGAATCAAGTCATCAGCCATGCGGTCACTGACATAATATACCTGGAAAGGACTTCAGGGCAAAGATCAGGATGAGATACTCTGTGCTCTGGGAAGACTGACAGAATTGGCCCTGAGGTAGATATTTTCAGACTTGTGACCCCAGTTTTTCTTGCATCTTCCCATACTTAGAAAAGCACTAATACTGTTCATTAACTAAGGTATCCATTTCTCAAAAATAGTAAAATCTTCTAAGATGAGTTCTTGATTGCACGTACCCTTTGCTAAAATCATTTATGTACTGGCCTCCCCCTTCATCTCTTCAGAATAGTTCTCAGAGCTCTCAGAGAGACTGTCTCCTGGGTTAAACTCCTCAGTTTGGCTTGAATAAGATTTTCCACTTCTTTCTTAGGTTGATTATCAATTGTTTTGGTCGACACCAGGACTGATTAGAAACTTAAAGTATCACTGTGTAATGCGAAGAGCCTGAATTATAAGACTACATGTAGCCTGGCATTTAATTCTAATTCTGTCTGTTGCCAGGAAAAGATCCCCTAGTCTCTCTACACATCAATTTCCTTGTCTGTAAAATAGTCATGCTGACTTTCTATGAAAATGATGCTGTATGTTCAGGCTTTGAGCACATCCCTTCCCAGGCCACCATTCCAAATGCATAGCAGTGTCCCAGCAAGCAATAATAATACAAAGAAGACTTCTAAAAATGATGCTCACAAGCACAGCAATCTTCCTGTAAGATAACACAGGGTCTGAGGTCTTGCCAAGCTCCTGATTCTAAGGCAAGAGGGTTAACATCAGGCATTAAAAGGGACTGGAAGGCAAGAGCTGTTCTCACCGCTTAATACCAATGGCTGGTATTAAATACACAATACAATATTATTAACTATAGTCACCCTATTGTATACTACATCTCCAGGACTTTTTATATAACTCGAACTTTGTACCTGATGACCAGCTTTGCCTAAAGTATAATCACTGAGACAGTATCAATGCAGGAAATAATTTTTGACTGGTCACAGTTGGAAGTAATTAGTGAACAGAAATAGAGCAGATAATTCACAGAGAAAGTCACATAGAGACTTACTGAGATAACAAATATGTAAAAGAATAAAGATAGTAGCTATATTGAGTCCACAACACATCTGACAGCAATTCCAAACAAAAACAGAAGGAAGGATGGATAAATAAAACCTGAAGAGATAGTGGTTGAGAGTTTCCAGACAGGAAAACAGACATGAGTCCTCAGGATAGGAATACACAATCAATGCTAAATCTAGTAAATAAAAATAAACTCACATCAGACACCTTCTAGCAAAACTGTCAAAAATAAAGATTAAAGTGAGAAACCTCAAAAGCTAGCTGAGAAAATAAGAATATTTATGAAGTTATTATTGTAAGCAGATTTTTTTTTTTTTTTTAATCAGCAAGGCTACATGCTAAAGACAATGGAGCATTTCCAAGTAAGCTTATTGCCTAATCATTTCAGAAAATGCCTTTGTGGTAAAAAGTTTTCCCATTGTTTATTCTTCATACTTTCCTGACAGTAGAGAACGAAGGTAACTTTTTTTCTCCAATAAGTCTTTTACAACTTTAAAAACTGTACAAAGATATTTCAGATCATGGAGGGCATAAACAGGAAATGACTAACGGTAGACTGGAATGAATTAGGAAGTATTTCCAAGCAGAGATCGATGATTCAACCTTTTAGAAGGAACATTCAGTCATCTAGAGACATTCTTTAGACAAAAGAGAGCAATCTGTCGTGACTCTAGTCCATTATGTCACGTTACTAGGAAATACTCCCAACTCTGTGGAGATTGACAGTGGTGATGTGAGAAAGCTGGGACAATGTTGAAACACACTTCATGGCATTTCCTCTGATATTCCTCCACCCAGCACTGCGTCTTGTCACAAAACTATCCATTATCTTCCTCTTTAAATAGTATTAGCACTTGTCAAATTGGTCTTCCTGGAATCTAATTATTTTTAAACATTTTCTTATCTTACATGAAAATTGAAGATGATATTGCTACAGAACTGAGGTAGTCATTTTCATAGGGAAGTCATTTTCAGAGAATTATAGCGTATATCTCGCATTCTTTAATAACTGTGATCATTGATTTGTTAGACCATGAAATGATAAACTCCATTTATTTTGCACTCCAGATTACAGGAGAGGGAATGTCTTTCTTTCCATACCCGCTGGCTTCCCCAGTGGCTCAGGTGGTAAAGAATCTGCTTGCAATTTGGGAGACCCAGGTTCGATCCCTGGGTTGGGACGATCTCCTGGAGAGGAGAATGGCAACCCATTCCAGTATTCTTGCCTGGAGAACTCCATGGACAAAGGAGCCAGGCTGGCTACAGTCCATGGGATTGCAAAGAGTCAGACTTGACTGTGCGACTTTCACTTTTCACTCACTGTAAAAGGAGGGGCAACAAGAAGTGACTTGTCTGCCACCCTGTGTTCACCTATTACCAGGAAAACCTCATGTGATGAAATTATGATCCTTCATGCTTAATTTTATTGGGTTGGCCAAAATATTCGTTTGAATTTTTCCATAACATCTAAAAAGGAAAAAAAAAAAACCTGAAAAAACTTTTTGACCAATCCAATACTTTATTACTTGGAGTCAACAGGATTAATGTCTTTGGCAGAATGTGCTTTGCCAGATTATAAGATCCTCTCCCTGACACCAGCCACTTTGCTGCCATGGTATCCACATAACTGGCAACACAATTGGATAGTCTTTGTTCTTTCAAATCTCCTGGAGGTTTCCTTGCATGTGACATTTCTTTTATTTAGCAAATATTTATGCATTTAATTAATACAACATACTCGCATTCTTCTGGGCAATCAGTATATAGCAGGATCAAAGACACAAAGTCCTGCTCCCACGTCTTACATCCTGGTGTGAAGTTGCTCAGTCGTGTCCGACTCTTGGAGACCCCATGGACTGTAGCCCACCAGGCTCCTCTGTCCAAGGAATTTTTCAGGCCAGAGTATTAGAGTGGGTTGCCATTTCCTTCTCCAGGGGATCCTCCTAACCCAGGGATCGAACCTGGGTCTCCCAAATTGTAGGCAGTTGCTTTACCATCTGAGCCACATGCACTGTAATCCTTTTCTGTTATTTGACAATGGTGTTGTCTCTCAAAGGAGTGGGTGGTGGTGCTGTGCTGAGTCATCTCTGACTCTTTGTGACATCATAGCCTGCTAGGCTCCTCTGTCCATGGTATTTTCCGGATGCCATTTCCTACCCCCGGTGGATCTTCCTGACCCTGGGATCAAAGGTGTGTTTCTTGCGTTTTCTGCATTGCCAGGTGGATTCTTTTCTGAAACACAGGCCAGTGGAAATGATTTGTGGGGACACGGGTGCATCTTGGAGTTTCTAACAAGCAGCATGAATGACTGCCTTCTCTAGTTTCCTGTCTGTGTTTCTGTGTTTCAGCTCTTTAGAAAACAAAGTCTCAGAAATGAAAAGGAAACATGAAAGAAAGAACATTTCCCAGCCACAGGATGGAAGTAGAAGTTGAAAACAGAAAAGTGGTCAACACTCAACTAGTTACATGGGAAAGAGTTCCATTGAGAACCATCTTGGCTGGATTATAAACCCCTAGCTGAATTTCCACTATTCCTAATCGGTATTTTGGATAAACTCCAAGTTAGTTTTCCTTGTCACTAGGACCATGAGGTTTGAGTCCAGGTAGAAAACTTGGGAGAATAGACTGTGTCAATTAACATTTCCTTTGAAACAACCACAAAATCTCAGTAGCATAACAATAAGAAGATCAGCTGATCTTGGCTAGGCTGGCTCAGATATCCTGGGGTCGGCTAGATGGTAGAGGCTGGCCTTAGCTTGGGCAACTGGGGCAACTCAGCTCTGTGAATCTCATTCTTAGGAGGCTAGTTTGGCCATACCGTCCTCATGGTGACTGCAGAAATATGACTGGGCAGGCACTGTTCAAGCTTCCTATTGAGTGGTATTTGCTAACATTTCATTGACCAAAGCAAAGCTCAGAATCAAAGAGTAGGACCAAGAGGAAGAGAGAACTACAAAATTACCTGGCAAGGGCATAGATTTAAGGGGAGAAGAACTGAAGCCATTTTTGTGACTTACCTACCATAACCGCTGAGTAAGGAAGACCTGGTTCAAACTTCTTTACGCAGCATTTGCCCCATGGGCTCCCTTTCACATCACCAGGCCCCATTTATTTACAATGTGCTCCTGTTACTCTCTTCTTTAGCCTGGCCCACTGCCAGCCACAGTAGATTTGAATGGTTCTGGCTTTTTACCATAGCCTGAGTTAAAAAGAGAATTTAGCCTGCTATGTTGAAAAGTGAAGAAAAGAATCAAGTACATTAAAAAATCTAATATTATTAACACCATCAATTCCCCTATATTTCTTTAGTAAGAATACAGATTATGCTTCCCCACTGAATGAGAAGCAGATATTGGTCTCTTATTTTCCTTCCCAATATCCTTGTGAATATGTAGGTTAAGTTGTTTACACAACTATTTATATTAATATAGTTCTTAAGTGTAAAGAGACTATGTCTTGGCCAGGAGCCCACAGCAAGTTATTGGCTGGGAAGGAGGCTGGCAGGCATGTGATTCTGGACCAGACCCCAGTCTCCTCCTCTCTCCTCTTTCCCTGTTTCCCTCTGGTCTAATTTCCCTGCAACTGTTTTGCCAAGCCTGACTCATTTCACATTAGGGTAAGTGAATATGAGTTGAACTGTTACTCAAAATTAATCAGATGGGTACATTTTTAAGGGAGACAATCTCATGACATGTTTCTAATGTTGCAATATTCTAAAGGAAAAGAGCTGGGTAAATATTCTCACTTAATCTGATAGTTCTAAAAAGCTTGAAGAACTTAGGGTATCTCAGGAGAAATCCTTACCAGTTTTGACTCCTGCTAAGAGAATTAGAAAACAATTTTCTAGTTCCCTCACTTGCTTAAAAAAAAAAATTCAAGAGAAAAAAAAAGTGCTTGACAAAATAAAAACAAACATGTTGCTTTGATATCTGTGTGTCTCTCCTCCACCCCTTGCTTATGGTGGTTTGTAGAATGATAAAATACCATTATTAAAGAAAACAATAGCTTACAAGTTAACAAAGCAGCCAACATCATGGAAACATCTACTATCATGGAAGAGTAAGCAAATGTTTTTATTCTGTATTTTAATTACAGATATTATCATTTAAAATCATTTGCTAGCAACTGTTGCCCGAAGGATGATTCAAAGTTTAAAGTTGTTTTTATGAGCTAAATGGCTTCATGGGGCCTGTCTGTATGTTATATAGAAGAAAGGGCAAGTGCAGGGCATCTGGACCAAACAAATGCGTCCAATGTGAAGAAAGTGCTAGGACACTTGAGATCAGAAAGGACATACGGTAAAGAAATAGAAAACAAAACCAAAAAACAAACCTTCATAGATGAGAACAAAAGTAACTGAACCTGCTATCAAGAAAGCTAGTTAAAATCTCATGAGCTCTGTCCTGTGTGTACTCATGCTTATCTATGGATACTCACGTCCAACCTCTTTGAGCCTCAACCTCCTCACCTGTTAAATGCAAATAATAAGTAGTAATAAGACTATGTACCTCACATGATTTGTGAAAACACTGTGTGACTGATTGAACTAATGTACATGAAAACATTTTATAAACTGATGCTTTGCAAAAACATTAGGTAGGTGAGATAGTAACAGGGAGGAGGAAAGGGGGAGGTTTGTTTCATCACCATCTTAAGTTATAAAGTTTAAAACAATCTTTTACGCATTATTTACAAGAGCCAAACATGGAAGCTACACAAGTGTCCATCAACAGACAACTGGCTTACGAAGATGTGGTAGATACAAGATTAACATACAGAAATCAGTTGCATTTCTTTTACACTAACAATGAAATATCAGAAAGGGAATATAAACAAACAATCCCTTTTAAAATTGCACCAAAAATACTTATGAATAAACCTGATCTAGGGGGTGAAAAACATAGACTGAGAACTACAAAACATTAAGGAAATTAAAGTTGATTCAAAAAAACTGAAAGATAGCCCACGCTCTTGGATTAGAAGAATATTGTTAAAATGGCCATTACTATCCAAAGTAATCTACAGATTTAATGTGCTCCCTACTAAATTACCAAGACATTTTTCACAGAAATAGGACACATACTAAAATTTATATGAAACAATAAAAGACCCAGAATTGCCAAAGCAATCCTGAGAAAAAAAGCAGGAGGCAAAACCCTCCCAAACTTCAGACAATGTTATGAGGCTACAGTAATCAAAAGAGAATGGCATTGGCACAAAAATACACACATAGGCCAATGGAATCAAATAAAGCACCCAGGAATAAACCCACAGACCAATGGACAAATCAATCTTCAAAAAAGGAGGCAAGACTATACAATGGGGATGACAGTCTCTTCAGCAAGTGGTGTTGGGAAGGTTGGACAGCTGTATGTAAATCAGTGAAGTTAGGAATACACCCTAACATCACACACAAAGATAAACTCAAAATGGCTTAAAGATCTAAATATAAAACAAGACACCATAAAACTCCTAGAAGAGAATCAAAGCAAAATATTCTGACATGAATTGTACCAACATTTTCTTAGGTCAGTCTTTTAAGGCAATGGAAATAAAAGCAAAAAATAAACAAATGGGATCTAATCAAACTTCAAGCTTTTGCATAGCAATGGAAACAAAATGAAAAGGAAACTTACAGCTTAATTTTCAAAACAGCTCATACAACTCAACAAAAAAACCTAACAATCCAATCCAGAATTGGGCAGAAGACCTAAACCAACATTTCTCCAAAGACAACATACAGATGGCCAATAAACACATGAAAAGGTGGTCAACATTAGAGAAATGCAAATTAAAACTACGAGGTACCACCTTACACCAGTCAGAATGGCTATCATTAAAAAGTCTACAAATAAATTCTGGAGAGGGTGTGGAGAAAAAGGAACCCTCCTATACTGTTGATGGGAATGTAAACTGGTACAGGCTCTATGGAAAATAGTATAGAAGTTCCTCAAAAAAACTGAGAGTTGCTATATGATCCAGCAATCCCACTTCTGGGCATATACTCACACAAAACTATATTTCAAAAAGATATACACACTCTGATGTTCATATTAGCACTTTCCCAGTGGCCAAGACATGAAAACAATCTAAATGTCCATTGACAGATGAATGGATAAAAAAACATGTGGTACACACACAATGGAATATTACTCAGCCATAAAAATGAATGAAATAATGCTACTTGCAACAACATAGATGGACCTAGAGATTATTATACTAAGCGCAGTAAATCAGAATGAGAAAGACAAATACCATACAATATCTCTTTTATATGTGGAATCTAAAGAATGACACAAATGAATCTATACACAGAAACAGACTCACAGACATAGAAAATAAACTTACAGTTACCAAAGGGAAAAGGGACAAATTAGTAACAGATGTAAACTACTATACATAAAATAGATAAATAACAAGATTATACTGTATAGCACAATTATACTCAATATAATACCTATAATGGAATGTGACCTGCAAAAAAAAGAAAAAAAAAATCACTAAGCTGTATACCTGAAATAAAGACATTGTAAATTGACTGTATTAAAAAAAAACCCAACAACAAAAAACCAAAGTCTGTCATTCCTTTGTTGCATCCCTGCTCCCCAAACGCTTATGCAGAATCCCTTATAGTTATGCAATATACACTTGTGGGTCCATACATCACACATTCATGCTATACGTCATGATTAACTGTGTAGTTGTTGGGCCTCAGGGTGGGTCATCCCCAAACGTGTTTCAGTGGCATACTGATTATTTTGAATTAAAGTTACTTAAGAAAAAGCCAGTGCAAGAGGAACACTTGACCCTCCTGTCTTCCTGAAAGGAGGAAATACATCTTTCACATGGAAGGTGCCCACCCTGCATCTGAAGGTAGGACACCCTTATCTCTAGAATTCAGGGTGAAGAGCCCCTATAAACAAAGCTTGTTACACTTTAATTTACTGCAGACTTTGCTTACATTCCTTATAATTTACAACCCAAACCTAGTTTCTTTGTCCTGTTGATTCCATTTATTGTTTGTCTAAAAAATTAAGAAGCTGCTTGCTTTGGCCACTCCTTAGCTCCTATTTCCATGAGAACTTCCTGTGCATGAATGAAAATTTGTTTTTCTCTTGTTAACCTGACTTGTGTCAGTTTATTGCTGGTCCAGACACAAGAACTCAAGAGGGGTCGAGGAGGGCTCTTTCTCGCTCCCCAACACAGTCACCGCACTCATTCTGCCTGCATTTAATTCTTTCTTTTAAACCTGATCCCTATTCCTAAATTTGAAACAGTTTGAGACAAATCTTCCCAGGTTCCCCACTAGGCCCGCATTTATTAACAGTCCAAGGAATCTAGGGGTAACCTGGCCTTTTGGCTGGAAGCAGCTGAAACAGTTGACCAATTTGCTTAAGTTGGAACTGATTTCTGAACAGAGAACAGAGGCTTGAAGGTTATTTTTCTATTTTACAAATTAGAATATTTGGGCTCAGAGAGGATAATTAAATTGCCTGATGTCTCCAAGCTAGTAAGTAACAGAGCAGGTTATGAATTCATTTATAAAACACAGACCACGTTTACCTATTAGAATGTGTTAGAATTTTCATTGCTGTTGCAAGCATGGGGGTTCCTCTCCTTCTGGCCTTGACTCAAGGCCCAAGTGAGCTTTGTCACAAAGATTCAGCCCTTTCTTCCTTCCTCTCAAGAAGATAATTGTGATCATTTGGGGAGGAGTCTCTGCAAGTCAGAGTTGGGACTAGGATAGAGCACATGAGTTACTACCCTTGGGAGAAAAAAATTAGGGAATTATAAAAAAACAAAAAAATTCTATAATAAAAAAGTACTATTTTTAATACAATGTGGTTTTTTAAAGTCATAATACACAAAACCCCATGAAGGAAAAAAAAGATACTAAAATGTTAAAGGCAAAACCAGTATTACTGACCTTTGCCTCAGGCTCCAATGTGGCTTGTTATGCCTATGATGCCAGGTGACTGTTTTGAAGTTTTAATTCAGGGGAAGCATCCCTGCCACTTATCAACAGGTAAACAACTCTCTGGACTTCCCAGGTGGTGCTAGTGGTAAAGTACCTGCTGCCAATGCAGGAGACAAAAGAGATTCGGGTTCGATCCCTAGGTTGGTTAAGATCCCCTGAAGGAGGACATGGCAACCCGCTCCAGTGTACTTGCCTGGAGAATCCCATGGACAGAGGGGCCTGGTGGGTTACAGTCTGTGGGGTCCTACAGAGTTGGACACAACTGAAGGCGCACATGCACAACTAGCTCGCTATCCCCCATAGCCTCAGGGGAGATTGACTGTCTTAGCTGGCAAGTCTAGGGTGGGGGTGGGGGGGTTGCTTCCAAAAGCCTAAGAATTCATAAAGTCTGTGGAAATGTAGAAAGGAGAAGAGGATTGAGGGGGGAAAAAGTGTATTGAAGAAGCAGGAGGCAAGCTGATCTTCCCACTTCCAACAACAAGTTTTCCCTTTGCTGGACTAAGGAAAAAAGACCTTTGGCTCCTAGGGCAGCTGAATTGGATCCAGCTTCAGCAAGAGCTTGCAGGGGAGAAATGCCACGTGTCACATCAAGGCTCCCTCTGTCCCAAGTATGGCAGAGAAGAGTCTGGGAAGCAGCAGGCCTTGGCAGTCCTGCAGACCACACAGAGTGGACAAAGGGATGAAGACCAAATAACAAACACCTTCCACATGTGTGCGCACATGTCCTGGAGTCACGATGCAATGATGGGAAAGGACAGGATCCTCTCCCAAGAATGCCAGAGAAGTTTTAACTAGCCAGGAAGAAAGGGGTCTCAAGAGTAAGACCAAAACCAGACTCAACCTAGCTTCCAGAAAATGGTGGGCACTATCCTACATCTATCCTACTTTCTATCATGCCAAGGTGGTCTTTGGCAGCTCCAGATCCACATCTTCACAACTAACTGCAGGACTAACCTTTCTAGTCGCTTCAACAGAAATGTCCAGGGAATATTCTGGTAGGTCTGGCTTGGATCACATACTATCCCTGAGTCAGTCACAGTGGCCAGAGGGGCAGGGCACTTCAACTGGTCAGGTCTAGGATCAGGAGTGAACACAGTTCAAACCCGGGCCAAATCTAGCCCCACGTGGGCCCCATCAGGTCATGCTCATTCATTTAGATTGTTTGTTTTCATGCTATGCCAGTAGTTGTGACGGAGGCAGAATGTCTTGCAAAGCCAAAAATATGTTCCATCTGGCATGTGTATATAATATTTATGTAAGTTACAGGTGTACAACATTATAATTCTACATCTGTATACACTAAAAAATTATCATCACAAGTCTAGTTACCATCCATCACCATACAGTTGACCCCTTGGCTCATTTCTCCTATCCTCCCCTCCCCCTGCCCTGCTTTCCTCTGGTAACTACTACTCTGATTTCTGCATCTATGAGTTTTGTTTTTTTATCCTTTGTCTTAAGATTCCACATATGGGTGAAATAAAATGGTATTTGTCTTTGACATTCATTTAGCACAATGCTCTCAAGATGCATCCAAGTTGTCACAAATGGCAGGATTTCATTCTTTTTCATGGTTGAATAGTATTCCATCATGTACATGCACCTCACCTTTTTAAGCTATCCACCCATTGATGGTCACTTAGATTGTTTCCATATCTTGGCTACTGTAAATAATGCTGCAGTGAAAATGGGGGTGCAGATATCTTTTTGAATTAGTGTTTTGATGTTTCTTGGATGTTTCTGGGCTTCCCTTGTGGCTCAGTTGGTAAAAAATCCACTGGCAATGTGGCAGACCTGGATTGAAAAGATCCCCTGGAGAAGGGAAATGCTACCCACTCCTGTATTCTGACATGGAGAATTCCATGGACTGTATAGTCCATGGGGTTGCAAAGAGTTGGACACGACTGAGTGACTTTCACTTTCATGCATATACTTTGGATAAATATCCAGATGTGAAATTGCTGGATCATGTGGTAACTCTATTCTTAATTTTTTGAGGACTCTTCAGATTGTATTCTGATAGGGATAAAATAGTTATACAGGTAGTTGTAGAAGTCCCAGTAGGAGATTACAGAAAGAGGGAAACCTAGGGAACTTTGGGAGACCATTGTACATTAATGATCCCTCAGGAAAGCCATCTGAACAGTCGTGGAACAAAGCAGGTCTGCTTAACTATAAAGCATGAGATACCTCCCAGGTCATTAAGTGAAAAAAAAAAAAAAAGTTACCATCCTTCTGGTGATTTGAATAAGCACTATGACAGTCCTAGTTTGAATTCATAGGGTCTCCTGCCGTATATGAAGGATGAGCTAGTGATGTAACCCAGACCTCTACTTGAAAAATGAGGAAGGTGAGGCAAAAGTGAGGCAAAGAAGGTCCTTGCCTCCTCCCCCATTTTCCTTTGATTATAAAAATTATAGTCTCCTTAACCCTCGGGGCAGAGCCCCTTCGCATGCCTACCTGCACCCTTCACAAGCATCCTGTATTAAGAAGTCTATTTCTTGCCTATCACTTTGCCTCTTGCTGAATTCCTTCTGGGCTGACACACATGAACCTGGGAGCCTTAGTAAGTCCAGGCAACAGGTTTGAGTGATTCTAATTAAAAGAATCAAGCCCTACATTCAAGCCCCAATCTAGATTTAGGCTGGGTTTGAGTCCTGGCACCTGGGTTCAAGACCCAATCAGAAGCGCACAGTTTCCCTACCAACAGTGTACGGAAGTTCCCTTTTCTCCATGTCCTCTCTCCAATATTTGACATTTCTTGTCCTTTTACTAGATAGGAGGCCTTCTAACAAGTGTGCCACAATATCTACTTGTGGTTTTGATTTGCATTTCCCTCATAATTAGTGGTGTTGAACATCTTTTCATGTTCTTTACAGAAGTTTGCTGATCCCTTGACCAGGTGGTCCACGACGGCTGGTGCAGAGTTTGACCTTTCTAAACGACCCTGAATGTTTCACAGCAGAGCGTTTGCTTATCAGAAAAAGGAAGCGGAGTCTAGCAGTAAAACAGAGCATTTGAGTTTTGTCAGGACTAAAGACACACATTATGTAACTACCTGAAACATAATATATATTCAATTGACGTAATTTTCTCCACCACCCTCTCCCCTCCCACACATATCCTTAGACTTTTTTCTTAGGACTATTCAGGCAGCTCTCTGCTTTAACTGGGATGGTGGGAGAGTTGGGGGTGGTCTCTGGTTTCCCCAGGTAAAGCTCCTGGAAGCCACAGTCCCATTCAAACAAGTAAAAACCCAGACAAAACCCCACAACTCCAACCATAACAGAGGAGAGAAAGCAGAGCAAACCACTGCCGCCAAGATTAGAGAGACAGGCAAAAATAAAGAGTTACCTCTGGGTACCTTGCGCGGGGCAGGAAGCCGAACTGTGACAATTGCTGGAGGCTCCACGCAGACAAATCCGAGTTAAAACTCCACGGGGACCCAGAAATACTGTGACCTTTACCTCCAGGAGCCCAACTCGATTCCCTCAGAAAACATGGGGGAAAAGTCCTCTTCTGGGAAGGAGAAAAGGGGCCATTTTGAACTATCCCAGAGTGCTTAGCTCTCCTTAAAAAGCCTGTCTGCAGGGGAAACTAGTTAACCAGAACCTCACCTGCTGGGTATTATCAGAGCCTAAGTGACTTGGGGGGGAGGGAAATACGCAACTCCTGAGGAAAAACCCGAGAAACTCTCGTGAAGTTCACAGTCCAGAAGCCTAGGCTCACCAGCAGACGAGACCCCATCACCCGACTAGAGAATGCTTCCCTTCCCCCACACCACACCGCCGCCACATCCCTACAGGCTTAGGGTGTATCCGGGGTCCCCAACAGCCCTCTCCTCGCCACCCCCAGGCCGCACAGCACGAGATGGGCGGCGGGAGAGCAAAACTTCATCAGTTCCCCAGCACTTGCCCTACCACCTGAACTGCCCCTGCGCCCACCTCCCCTCCATCGCTTGCGTTGCTTGCGCCTGAGCCACACTCCCACCCTGCCTCGGAAAAGTTGTCATCCGTGAAAAAAATGACAAGGCATGCCAAACATCAGAAGTCATTTTGAAGAGAAGAAAAAAACATCAGATCATCAGAACCAGACATGGCAGGAATGTGGGAATTATCACACTCGGAATTTAAAACTATGATTCATATGCTAGCGGATAAAGCAATGGCATGCAAAAACAGATGGGCAATGTAAGCAGAGAGGGAAATCCTAAGAACCAAAAAGAAATGCTACAGATCAAAAACACTAACAGAAATAAAGAATGCCTTTGATGGGTTATTAGTAGAGGAGACATGGCTGAGGAATCTCTGAGCTTGAGGATATCTCAATAGAAACTTCAAAAGTCAAAAGCAAAGAGAAGGAAGACTTAAAAAAACAAAAACAGGATACCCAAGGACTGTGGGACAATTACAAGAGGTGTAACATACATATAACACAAATAGAAGGAAAAGAAAGAGATAAAGGAACAGAAGAAATGTTTGAAACAGTAATGACTGAGAATTCCTCCAAATTAATTTCAGATACCAAACCACAGATCCAGGAAGTTCAGAGAACATCACTCATGGTAAATACTAAAGAAAAGAGACTGAAATCACTCGATATGGGCTTCCCAGTTGGTGCTAGTGGTGCTAAGCTTGAGTTTGATCCCTGGGTTGGGAAGACCCCCTGGAGAAGGGAATGGTAACCCACTCCAGTATTCTTGCCTGGAGAATCCCATGGAGAGAGGAGCCTGACAGGCTACAGTCCATGGGGTCATAGAGAGTCAGACACGACTGAGTGCCTAAGTACAAGCTCTCCTCCTTTCCATCTGAGTTTTTAATCAGTATAGATTATTGTAGGAAGCACTGACAAGCCCAAGTTTGTGTATCTGATGTACAGTGAGGCCTAAACCCCTGAAATGTTGGTGTTTGGAGCACAGAAAGATTTATTGCAGGGTCAAGGAAGGAGAATAAGCATCTCAAAAGATTTGCACTCTCATATTTAGTCTTTTATACCATGAATTTTTGGGGGGAGAACGAGGCAGGTATTGTACTGGGTTGTTCAAAAGCTCCTTTGGGTTTTTTTTTTTTTAATGGAAACCCAAACAAAGTTTTTGGCTAACCCAATAAATAGGGGCCAAAAATAATCCACATGATATGAAGCAAGAGAACAATTTTTGGACAAATATGGAATTCCTACAAGTAGTTCACAATATATTCCTCTTCCTCACTGGCAACTATTTCTAGTCAGTTAAAGACTAAACAAAGGTATCTGAGGAGAAATGGGAAGGGGAAAGGGAAAAATGTAAAGAAAATGACCACAATAAAAGAAATCACTGAGATTCCCTTTTCTCCAGGCTAGGGTCACTGAAGTCTGGTGGGGCCTATTTAGTCAAAGTGGAGTCAATCTCCAAAAGTATGTGCCCAATGCAGGCCTCCAGTGACTTTGGACTTTAGTCCTATAGGACTCCTGCCATTCTCAAAGTCAAGGAGGGAAACATCGCCCAGAGTCAGTCCTCAGGACCAATGGGAAGTGACAGAATTTATCTTCATGGTTCACAGGACACCCATTTCCATCTTTATTTTATTATACCTTTGAGGAGCCTTTTGCTTCAGAAACACATTCTTCTCTCACATTTTCTCCCTGTTCCCAGGTCTTGGGGAAGAATCTGGTGCTACTCATTTGTGATGTTAGGGTAAAACAGGGATGCAGAACAGTCGGGTGGGGCCAGGAGTCAGAACGTATTAGGTTTATTCTGGCTAGGTATGCAAGTGGAGCTTGTGTGCACAGTCATGTCTGACTCTTTGTGACCGCATGGACTACAGCTCACCAGAATCCTCTGTCCATGGAATTTTCTAGGAGAATATTGGAGTGGGTTGCCATGTCCTCCTCCAGGGGATCTTCCTGGCCCAGAGACTGAACCCGCATCTCTTAAAGTCTCCTGCATCAGCAAACAGGTTCTTTACCACTAGCACCACCTGAGTATTTTGGCTACTATCATATAATTAGCCGTGTGATTTCACTTCTCTAAACTTCCTGCGAAGTGGGGGATAATGAAAGAGTAAGTTCATAAATTGTTAGGACATTTTAGCAAAATAATTTATTTAGAGACAACCTCATTTCCTGTTGCAAGTATGAGAGGCTTTGTCCCTGGTTAAAGGCATTTCAGACTTCTGTCATCAGTTGAAAGAATAATTTTGGAGAAATCTGGCCTTTCCAAATCCCGCAAATTGGCAGTGATCTTCTCCACCTCAGGACAAGACCAGTCTTGACTGAGACTTGAGACCTGCCCTCATATCCTTCCATTGTTCTCCTCTGTTGCACAGTGTCAGCTTAAATGAGGCAGCCTGACATCATCTTATCAAAAAATAATGATTATTTTCTCCTAGACAGTAAAACAAAATTTTATTTCTCTAGTTATGTGAATGCAGATGGTAGAATTGAGTGAGAATGTTGTTTTACATTTAATGGGTGAGGGAGAGGATGGCTGGCAACCCTTGCTTGGCACACACTTTTTTGTCTTCTTTATAAATCTGTGTCATTCTGAGTCAGCACTGATTACCATAGGCACAATTATAGTAATCTGCCGACAAGCGCTAATATTGCTAATGATATCGCTTTGCAGCGTAATTATCTGAAAACCACTCTCAGCTGTTGCATCAGGATAACAGCATTTGGATAACTCCAAATTAAGCCAGGGGTGGAAAAGGCAGCACTTGTTCAGTCAAAAAGAGCTGGTGAAGAGGACAGCCTGCAATTAGCTCAAACAGGCTGTCACCAGGGGGCTGGCAGGCCTGGTTCACATGCCCTAGGGTAGGTGATGACCTTTAACAGATGTAGATTCTCAATAAACCCCCCCCCCCCCCCCCGAGTCCCAAGCAGATAAGTGAAGGAGGCTTTGTGCTTGGCTGCCTCATCTTTTCATCTCTTCTTGGATAAGTACCCTGCGTTGAAAACTCTTTAGGAACTAAACCAGCAGCCCCACCTGCAGTACTTGTGCTTGGGTATTCCCAAGGTCAAATCAACCAAAATCACTCCCATTTTCACTAGTCCCTTGAACCAGTTTTTGATATCTTCATATACACTTTTTTCCTTTGGAGAAAAACACCCCCGCCCCCGCAAACTAGATTAAATCCATTAACTGTGAGAATGTAAAGCTCAACTCCCTGCCCCAAGTCTTCTTTTCAAAACAGGCTGTCCATGAGTTTCAGGAGTTTTCTGTCAGCGTTCGCCACAATGAACTATGCTTGATAAGCTTGAGCCTGGGAGTGGCAGACCTGCAGGTAGACATATGCATACCGGAGAGGTAGATGGACCGAGAGGGTGGGCTCAGGAGAAAAGAGAAGCCAAGAGGAGGAGGGAACAGAAGGGCCATGCACTTTCAGCTCGGTCCTCAGCCCTGGAATCTCTTCTGCTGGAGGAAAAACCCCCATACGTGCGAAGTCACTTCAGTCGTGTCTGACTCTCTGTGACCCTATGGACTATATAGCCTGTCAGGCTTCTCTGTCCATGGGATTCTCCAGGCAAGGATACTGAAAAGGGTTGCCATGCCCTCCTCCAGGGGCTTTTCTTGACCCAGGGGTCGAACCTGCGTCTCCTGCACTGCAGGCAGATTCTTTACCACTGAGCCACTGCGAGAATTTCCTTTCTTCAACCTTTCCTCATGTCAATCTATCTCCCTGTTCCTAGGCATCCAGTTCATTCATCTGTGGCCTCCTCCTTTAAGTAAGTTTTGAGGTGAGCAGAGCCGGTGAACCAAAAAATGGAAACGAAATTAACTTTCACATTCTAGGGCCTAGGAAACCATCAGTTACATTTTAGTTACTCTTCTCCAATACAAAAAAGTAGGCAGCTCCTTGGATGAGCCCCCTGGCTGCCTTTTACTGATTTTCTATTTTTGCATCTTAAGCAATGGGCTTGAAGTGTTGAATACAGAATCCTCACATCACAGATGTTCAATAAGTGTGAATTCACCTGCCTCTCGCTGGCAACTTAGGGCCATATAACAGTAATTCTGTGGTAAATTTTAATCTTGGCCTTCTTTGTGAGGCAGGACCCAGCAAGCAAAGGAGAGAATTACAGGTGATGCTTGTAAAGCACTGAACAGCTGAGGTCCACATAAACCTCACAAGGGAGTCTTCCTTTAATGCCATAAATGGGGAAAGAGCTTTGAGTATCAAGAGATTTTTTCCCAGGTCACCCAGGCAGAAAGGGGCAGAGCCAGGACGCAAACTCAGGATACTGATTTAGGGCTTCATTCCCCAGCCTCTGTGAGCCATGAATGTCTCCAGTTATTGCCAAAAGTCCCTTGGGTGGCAAAATCACCCCCAGTTGAGAACCTCTGCACTAGATGAAGAGGAGAAGTAACATATCTGAACCATTTGCTATGTGCCAGATGCTTTATTGGACTTCCCTAGTGGCTCAGATGGTAAAGCGTCTGCCTACAATGCGGGAGACCTGGGTTCGATCCCGTGGGTCGGGAAGATCCCCTGGAGAAGGAAATGGCAACCCACTCCAGTACTCTTGCTTGAAGAGCCTGGTAGGCTACAGCCCACAGGGTCACAAACAGTCGGACATGACCGAGTGACTTCACTTCATTTCAGATGCTTTATTGATGTGATACACAATTTAACCTTCACAGAAACCCTGTGAGGTAGGTATTATTACACAGTGTGCAAAGGAAGAGACTGAGGGGCAGAGAGATTAAGACCACTCATGTTAGAAATAGCAGAGCCGGGTTGTGAAGCAGATCTATAGGATTCCCAGGCTCACAGGAGCCAGAAATGATAAAACAAGATCTGTAAAGACATTTATGAGTGTTTTACAGTTGTTCTCTTAATCACCATTCTTATATCTTTCCTAGTTCATGAAAAGTTGAAGTCTGAATGTATATTTTAAGCAAGATGTCTTGTTTTTCTCCCTAAGACTGTTGAGTGTAGTATTCATAATTTCACTATACATTTTCTCCAGTGTTATTTCAGAAAGGCACTAAAAATTGTATATATTTTCACGTGGAGTGCCTACTGTCTCCCTCTGGTGTCAGCTAAGAGTCTGTCTGCTTATAAAGGAGCTCATTTGTAACCACATTTCAAGTTAATGAATTCAAGTTTCAAGTCAAGTTTGTCAAGAGGCAATTTAAAAATTCCAACTGGCTCTTATTGATTACATTGTAAAATTGTTTTCTTCAGATTTCACAAATATTCTATTAAGGGTCGAACATAACCTAAGTTTTATAATATTAGACAACAGTGAATGTGATTTTATTGTTTATTTTTTAAGGCGCCCAAAGAGACATTTCACAAGATAAGACTAACTGGCAAAATAAAATGTTGTGTGTGTGTGTGTGTGTGTGGCTTCCCAGGCAGCACTAGTGGAAAAGAACCTGCCTACCAATGTAGGAGATGTTAAGAGGAGCAGGTTCAATCCCTGGGTTGGGAAGATCCCCTGGAGGAGGACATGGCAACCTACTTCAGTATTCTTGCCTGGAGAATCCCATGGACAGAGGAGCTTTGGGGGGCTACAGTCCATGGGGTTGCAAAGAGCCGGACATAACTGAAGCGACATAGCATGCACGTATGTATGTATACACACACACGCACATACACATATATATGAATGAAAATGTTCAGTCTCCCAATAATAAAAAGAAATCCAAATTAAAACAAGCAAATCTTTATCTAAGCAACACCAAATTCTTTGAGAGCAAAATAAAACATATACTTTCATGCTTTGCTGTGGTTTTTTGGATGTAACCATTTGGAAGAGGAATTTAACAATATGCAGACAAAGCTGTAAAATCATGTACACTCTTTGATCCAATCATCCTATATCTAGAAATAGTTTAAGGCAACTACTTCAGAAGGAGGCAACAGCTATTTGCTTGTAGGTGTACATTTCAGCATTGATTGAAATAATGAAATATTATTCTAAGACCATAATCTTGAATGATTTATAGAAACTAAATAAAGAAGGGCAGGAAGAACATTTGGGGGGTGGGGGGATACAACTAAGAAAGACAAAAGTGAATTAAATTCATGGAACTGCAAGTGTATTGATATGAGAACACAATGGGAGACCATGATAAGAAAAGAGCCCAGTGAGGTAGGCAGGAGCTAGACCCCACAGCTAAGCTAAGAGTAGTTGAGAGATGTTGAGGGAGGTCATCAGGAGGATGTGATCACACCAGTTGACCCTTGAACTGGACCCAGGCAACTGGAAGCTCCTCAATCCTCCCGGCCTTGAAATGAACATTCTACCCACTGTCCCTAAACTAGGAGCACCTTCAAGGATGCAGCCTTGAGAGAATAATGTGTTACTAAGACTATATGGACTATATTCCTGGCTGAACCCTGTTAAGACTGCTGTATAAACAAGATTCTGGTGGACAGGGATTGGCTTGTCTTATAGCTGCATAAAACAAGCCTCATACATAAGTTCCCTTGCTTATTAAAACTGCCACCCATTAATCTGGAGTGGTCCACCTCTTTTTTCAGTCTTCTCTTATTCTCTTGCCTTATGTGCAGAGTACATCATGAGAAATGCTGGATTGGATGAAGCACAAGCTGGAATCAAGATTGCCAGGAGAAATATCAATAACCTCAGATATGCAGATGACACCACCCTTATGGCAGAAAGTGAAGAACTAAAGAGCCTCTTGAAGAAAGTGAAAGAGGAGAGTGAAAAAGTTGGCTTAAAGCTCAACATTCAGAAAACTAAGATCATGGCATCTGGTCCCATCACTTTATGGCAAACAGATGGGGAAACAGTGTCAGACTTTATTTTGGGGGGCTCCAAAATCACTGCAGATGGTGACTGCAGCCATGAAATTAAAAGACGCTTACTCCTTGGAGGGAAAGTTATGACCAACCTAGACAGCATATTAAAAAGCAGAGACATTACTTTGCCAACAAAGGTCCATCTGGTCAAGGCTATGGTTTTTCCATTGGTCATGTATGGATGTGAGCATTGGACCGTGAAGAAAGCTGAGTGCAGAAGAATTGATGCTTTTGAACTGTGGTGTTGAAGACTCTTAAGAGTCCCTTGGACTGCAAGGAGATCCAATCAGTCCATCCTAAAGGAGATCAGTCCTGGGTATTCATTGGAAGGATTGATGCTGAAGCTGAAACTCCAATACTTTGGCCACCTCATTGGCCACTCTTTGGTGAAGAGTTGACTCATTGGAAAAGACCATGATGCTGGGAGGGATTGGGGGCAGGAAGAGAAGGGGACGACAGAGGATGAGATGGCTGGATGGCATCAGTGACTCAATGGACATGTTTGGGTAGGCTCCTAGAGTTGGTGATGGACAGGGAGGCCTGGCGTGCTGCAATTAATGGGGTCACAAAGAGTTGGATACGACTGAGCGACTTCACTTTCACTTTTCACTTTCATGCATTGGAGAAGGAAATGGCAACCCACTCGTGTTCTTGCCTGGAGAATCCCAGGGACAGCAGAGCCTGGTGGGCTGCTGTCTATGGGGTCGCACAGAGTCGGACATGACTGAAGCGACGTAGCAGCAGCAGCCACCATAAGATGAAAAGGCAAGAAGAACCAGAGATGTCAGAGATGGTGCTATTACACTTAAGGTCCACAAGGTAGGTCTTAAAGCACGTTCAACCCAACACTGGGATCTCTGTGTGAACACCGACCTTGTTTTTGACTTTTGAGCACACTGCTGGTGAATCCATCTGCCCCGCTCATTACACTAGACTGACTATCCTCTACAGGGAATTCCAGAGAGCCACTCACTGCCTGTTGATGCCTGGGGAATCTGCCAACTACACTGTGTGCAAGGCACTATGTCTTGTCACCAAATAAAACACCTATAAGAGAGCTTTTACAAGGACACATATGAAAACCAGAGGTTCTTTTCAGAGCTACTCATGCTTTCTGCTTAAGAGTTGAGTCTACTAAAATTTCTTCATCTGTTTATGGGTTTGGGACTCTTCCCTAATTTAATAAAAAAAATGTGTTGATTTTTTCAATAAGCTTTCTAACTTGGGATAATTTTAAATTTAACATAAAAGTTATACAGATAGTTCCCATATACCTCTGTTTCCTCTATTGTGAACATCTATGCATTTGTCACAAGCTAGAGCTAACGCTGGCACTTTACTGTGAGTTAAACTCTAAATTTTGTTTGGATTTCATTCGATTTTGTCTAAAAATCCAGTTTTTCTGTCCCGGGATCCAATACAAAATAGAGTTGACTCTTGCACTAGTTTGAATTTGTACGCAGATACTTTTCAATAGTAAACATTACAGGGCTATGCAGTCTGTCGCTGCATCTGTGAATGTGAAGGAACCTTGAATATGGATGGATGCTGACTATAAATTATATGCTGATTAATCCCCAGGTTGTTTTATATGGCATTTATTTATGTCTCCTTAACTGCTCTGGGCTAACAGTTTCTCAGAATTTCCTTGTTTTTGATGACCTTGGTAATTTTGAGGACTCATATTCTAAATAATATCCCTCAATTTGGATTTGTCTGATGTTTTTCTCATGTTTAGTCTGAGATTATGGATTGTTGGAAGACTAGATGCATGAATTGCCCTTCTCAACACATCGTATTAAGGGCACATGCAAACAACGTGGTTTATCACTTATATTAACACTGATCATCTAAGGTAGTGTTCTAGGTTTCTGTAAAGTCACTCGCATTCTCCCTGGCTTTTGCATGCTCCACTTTAAGTCTGGGGAGTTAAGGTCCAGCTGCTTGATGGAGGACCATTTATTCTATTTGGAATTCTTCTGTTTTGGAAATTTTTCATATATCCTTCATTTAGCCAATCACATCAGCATTCTTGGATTTTAAAATTTCACATTTTAAAGTTTTAATACCATGTTCTAAACAATCTAGTTTTGTTCAATGTTATCTGTATGAGTTTCCTTTTTCCTTTTCAGTTTTCAAATTTTTCCCTTCCTTTTGTGCCCTCCTCAATCGCATGCCTTATCTACATACATTAAGTCAAGACCTGATAGTCTTTTTCATAACTTGATTGTCCTTCATCAACATATGGAAGTTTACTTTTTTTTTCATTTATGTTTATTAGCTGGAGGCTAATTACTTAGAAGTTTACTTTCATCTCTTAACTTCTTACAGAACTCTATACTTTTCTTCGTACCTATCTCATTGTATGTCTTCCGTGTAGCTCTCGTGTCTAAAATGACTTACCAAAAAAAAAAAAAAAAACCACCACCAGTGACTCTTTCTCCTTGAAATAGGGCAAACTGCTGAATCTTCTGTAAGTCTGACAATCGTTCATTTGCTTTCCAATTTTTCTTGGTGTTTATAATATAGATCAAGTGAAGCCACTGTTTTGTAGAGGCGAAATCTCTTGAAAAATCTGCCCAAAACTCCGTAATGATTTCAATGACACATGATATATTCCTACCTCTAGAGATACTAGTATCCCTCTCTCCCCTACATATGCCATTAGGGTTTCTGATAGACACTCCATTTTAAGACATTTTCTCTGCACGTGTTAAGTCAGAGATTGTCAAATACTCACCAAAATGAGCCATAAAAAGGGTATTAGAATGAAGCTTTTCTCCTCTCGCCTGATAAGCATCTTGAGGGCCCACAAGCAAACAGCTTCAAGGAACCTTAAGTGTTCGAATCAACATTCAAATACTTTCATAGTACAAAGGTTGTGGGTACTAGAAATTTTTGGCAGCCTATTGCTGGAAAACTGCAATTACAGGCCCACTCTATGTCACAGCCCTCACTGATATATTTGAATGGCTCTGGAAAGAGCTTTTGGTTGCCGTCAGTTTACCAGACATTTGGATTGCTCACTGGCATTCTGCACTATGATTACTAGCTCTGTACTTCGTGATGGTGGCTCTCGGTCTTTTTGGGTAGCAGCACAGCCTGGATATTCGGCAGGACGCCACCCTGAGCAACAGTCACACTCCCCACGAGCTTGTTAAGCTCCTCATCATTACGGATGGCCAGCTGCAAATGGCAAGGAATGATGCGCGGGCTGCTTCTTGTCACGTGATGCATCACCTACTAATTCTAAGATCTCAGCCATTAGGTACTCCAACACCCCTGCCAAGTGTACTGACGCACCTGCCCCAACGCGCTCGGCGTAGTTGCCCTTAGCGGAGCAGGAGGTAGATCCTGCCCACCGGAAACTGCAAACCTGCTTTGGATGAGCGAGTTTTCGCCTTTGCATGGGCCTTGCGTCCTTGCTGCCCACGACCGGACATAATCTCAGAGTAAAATGGTGACACGCATAAACAAACTTCCAACAAACCCTACTGGACCTATTTATAGCCTGACGGTAGGTTGTGCTTTGCGTTCTGATTGGCTGATGGCCGGCTAGCCAATCAGCAAAGCTCAAGCAAATCGCCTTATTTACATACACGACAGTCCCAGATATCCAATCAGACGTTGGCCTCCTGATACGTCACTTGAGCACCGTGCCTATAAATACCACTCTTTCCACCCACGTTAAACGTCTTTGATTATTCGGCGCGTGTGGGAAGTGTTCTCTCCGTGATTAGCTGTTCATACTATAAGGAGTTGCTAACGCTAAGAACAACTGTTAACACTGAGGAGCTACTGACACTAGTCATGCCGGAGTTGTCTTCGAAGGGTGCTGCTATCTCCAAAAAAGGGTTTAAAAAAGCTGTTACTAAAACTCAGAAGAAAGAAGGGAAAAAGCGCAGGAGATGCAGAAAAGAGAGCTATTCGATATATATCTATAAAGTCTTAAAACAAGTTCACCCGGATACTGGTATCTCATCAAAAGCTATGAGCATCATGAATTCTTTTGTCACTGACATCTTTGAGCGTATTGCCTGTGAGGCATCGCGCCTGGCGCATTACAACAAACGTTCAACCATTACATCTAGGGAGATCCAGACAGCTGTGCGCCTGCTGCTGCCGGGGGAATTGGCTAAACATGCCGTGTCTGAAGGCACCAAGGCTGTTACCAAGTACACCAGCTCCAAATAAACTGATAAAAATCACTTTTCAGTAACCCAAAGGCTCTTTTCAGAGCCACCTAACACACTCTTAAAAAAGCTGTGGGCTCGGTAGTCACTTCACGTAGTTAGCTAGTAAAGACCTGCTGCAGAAGACTCCGGTTCGATTCCTGGGTCTGGAATGTTCCCGTGATGGCTAGGCTAACCACTCCCGAATTCTTGGTCTTTCCTAGGGGTTCAGATGGTAAAGATTGTGCTTGCAATTGGGGAGGCCTGAGTTCGATCCCCTGAAGAGAGTGGATACCTAATTACTCCAGTAGTGACGAGAATTCCGTGGACAGAGGAGCCTGGTGGGGTACAGTCAATGGAGTTGCAAAGAGTTGGGACTGAGAGATTACAATAAGTACTAGGATTGATAGTTAATTACTCTGGGTTATTCAACACAGGTGTTACTGTGTAACTAGTGTTCTCAAAAGGCCCCAATGAATTCAGAAAAGCTTGATGATAATACAACGTAAAACAAACTCTCAGAATAATGGATTCAGGAAGGCTATTTGGGCTTTCGTTTCTATGAATGACTTTTTAAAAAAACTTTCTATGAAAGGCCCAAAGCTGTGCAGAGATTTAGAAAGGGAGTGTGATAAAAGGAATAGAACATTAACACATTAAGGGTAACTTTTTTCCACTGTTGGTGCTTAAGGAAATTGGGACCCTCTGGGCCAGCCTAATTCTAAAGGTTAAGCACGTAGGCTTTTTTTTGCCTTAATGCCACACCCTTATATGCTGTTCAGTGCCTATTATCCCTGGAATGTGGGAATACTGCCATCACCTATATTGTAACGCAACAACCTGGCTACCCAAAATTGACTAGGAAACAGGAACAACCTCTTTTTGATTTTTTTCACCCCCCCTAAAAGATGGCATGATCATTTGTGGGTATTTATGTTGTGTATGTTGTGTGATGAATCAATAAAAAGGTGCCTTGTATTACTGAACCACGTGGGCTCTGCTCAGCAGACACAAACTGAACAAACATCAGCGGTAACAACATTGATCAGAGCCCTGGGTGCATGGCCCTACAGTCTTACTGCCCTTTTCCCGACCCTGGCTTTACTCTCAAGATGGTCACAGTTCGAAGTGTTCACACAGGTCAGAGGACTACATTTACTTGGGTTTCCAATTAACTAATAAAACATCCTCAGAGGATTTCCTCTCAAATCCCTTTTCGGTAACACCCTAGTCCCAGAGGTTGCCGGAGTCATTCACCTGAAGGGAAATTGGAACGTTGTCATTGATGAGGACAAGTTTAATACGTGTGGCATATTTTTAAATTAAATGTAGTTCTAGATAACTTTTCTTTCCACAGTGTATTTCCCTATTCATATCTTCCAGCATTTTATTTTATATGAAAGTACTGATTTTTGTGTGTTTTTTATATCTTATTGAATTGACTAATTTTCATATTGGCATTCTGATACAATTCTCTTGGGTTTTACATGTTTGCAATGATGTCTGAAAATAGTAAACATTTTACTGCTGCTTTTCAGTTAGTTCACTTCTAATTTTTCCCCTGATTTCAGTGCCTTGTAGCTTCACAAAGATGTTAAGTAGGGTGGCCATGCTTGTTTTATCCCTCACTTTGCTGAAGATGTGTGCACTATTCCTCATTACATATATCATACAATGAGGAAGAATTCTGTATCTACTCAGAATCGTTAAGTGAAGAATGCATGTTGAAATTTACAAAACATCTTTAGAGCATCTCTGAAGAATAAGCATAGATTTTCTCTAAGATAGGAGTTATTTTAATAAACTTCCTAATAGTCATTCTTGCATAAACTCTTGCTTGGGCCTCCTATGCTGCTCATTTACTGTTCTGTTGGGGTCTGCTTGCAGTATTATCATTTACAATTTAGGCTTCAATATTGTAGGTTAAATTTATCTCACTTTTTAATGTGTACAAATTTTTATTCAATTCATAAAAATAATATGGAGGATGGTTGTCCTTTTAATACTCTGGAACTGAACAGCTTTGGGATTTCTCTTTTCTTTAAAACTCTGGTAAACTCTTTTTGAAACAGTTTGTACCTGGAGCCCCCTTTCAAGTGACAGTTTGACAAGTTTCTCTATTTTTGTATTAAGAGTTGCTAATAATTTGTAATAAGCTTTTGGAAATTATATTTTGCCAGAAAATGCTTTAAAGATTATTTGCACTGTCTTTGTAGCTACAGCTCCTTTATTAGTCTTAATTTTGTATTTGTGTTTTCTTATTTTTCCACAAATGACAATAGCTATTGGTTAACCTTTTAAGTGTGTTTACTATTTCTTTATTCTTAATTTATTTTACTGTTTTCTTTTTCCTAATTATTTTTCTTTTTCAGTCTTTATCCTTTCTGCTTCCACTGGTTCATGTTATTTTTGTTTTTCCTAGTTTTTATTTTAGCAGTATGCTCATTTTGTAGTGACAGGCCTTAGATTGCACAATTTTGGTTTAAATGAATGCACTTACCATGGTTTAGTTAAATAACACCAACTGCCCCAAAACACAGTTCCAATGTCATTAATGGTGAGTATATGATTGCATAAACCACAAACTTCACTGCTGGCTCTTTAGTTCACAAGTTATTGCACAAGCAACACATACAAACCATGCTCAGTGACCTAACTATATCACTTATTTTAAAATTTGTTATAAACAACAGGGTCCTATTGTATAGCACAGAGAACTATATACAATATCCTATGATAAACCATAATGGAAAAGTATATTAAAAAATTACATATATAACAACCACTTTGCTGTACAGCAGAAATTAACACATTGTAAATCTATATTTCAATAAATACTAATTAAAAAATAATGATTAAATGTGTTAGCAACTGGTCATTGCACATGTTACTCACATGTTACTCAGCTTATTCACAAATAGAAAGCATAGTAGTTTAGCTGCCTCCTTGTCTCCCAGTGATGAAGGTACATGACAAAAGTCAATAGTCAACAAAATGAAAGGTAGAACAAAGCAACAAAAAAGTAATAACCCTGGGAGTGGGATTTAAATCAAACATAAATGGAGTTATTGGGGTAGGAGTTGGCAGGGGGAATGTTGACATTGTCACTATTGACTCTAGCTGTGCAACCAGAGGAACTCTGTGAAGGCCAATTTACATAAATGTAGAAAATGGTTGTGATGAAGAGGAAGTTCCAAAGAGAGTGGCATTGGCAAAATACTTCATATTAAAGGAATTCTCAGAGATATTTCATGGCACTAAAAATGCAAAGGATAAAATGTTGGAAGCTAATCCAAACTTGAAGAAAGCAAGCACCATCCAAGAAATGACACTTCTCACTGATTTAATATTTAAAATTACAGTGTCTTTAATACTTTTTCACTTCCCTTTATATGTTTGATAGATGGTAAGAGCTTTTAATGTTTTGATAAAAAAAATTTAAAGATCAGGGAACAATCATGATTTTTCCCATTATTAAGGCTGCTTTGCATAGCCAGTTTTACAATTTCCATACTACCTGAAGGACTGCTTGCATATATACTTTCTAATTTGTTAATTAAATCTATCATTTTTCCTTTGAGCCATGCTTCATTTTATTCCCACCTGTTCTGTAACAGATTCCTTCATTTCCTACTAGGAGCTTGCAAATTATAGAAAGGCAAAGCAGCTGGTCAAACTCTCCTTCTGTCAGAGATGCAGACCAGATGCAGACCAAGGACCAGCATTATGGAACTTGGTGAAACAAACACAGGCAGTTGCATTGGGTTTGCAGGCTCTGAAGATTCTCTTAATTATGTTAATTATGTCAGAAAAATAAGAGTACGACTTTAGTTTAAGACAATTCATGTGAAAGCATAGAAAAAAAAATTTTTTTCAGGTTGTTACAATATTTAAGAAAGGTGGTGTCTTTCGACTCAGATCTCAATCTGTCAGTCAGAGTTGGTAAGACAGCATTTTCTGAGAAAAGGACTATGGCAAAGTTAGGGTTCTGCTTTAAATATAATAATGTTTGGTTTGAGAACTGAGAAAAGCAGATCCTTTAAGTGCTATCCTCCCCAAACACCATCTAGCTGTTAACTTCACCCTAAAATCATTGCAATGGTTATCCACTGAGATTTTCCCTGGAAGCAGAGGAGATGTTTGCTGTCTCTCCCTGATTCTAAGTTGTGGTTCTTCTGTGCCACAAAACAGAGAACATGAGGAAAAAGGGCAGAGCAACTAGGCCTGTTTAGAAACCCAGATGTTGTAATTACCCTAAAGCCACCATAATGGCTCTGAATCAAGAAAAGGAGAAATTGCTGGTACAGTCCTCAAGAAGGAAACTTTGTAGTCTCATCTCAGATGGGTCTTTGAGGTCTACAGGGCAAGGAAAAATCCAATCCAGGGAGCAGGGCCAGAGGGAGCTAGACCACATAAAGCCCTTACTGCATGATTCTGGCAGGCTGACACTGCTTAACTCTTCAGTTCAGGGCAAGTCACGGACAGGTGACTATGAATTTTGTTGTTTTTCTTTATGTTGTTTTCCAAAGAAGTTTTTAAAATTTGTGTTTCCCTTTTCTTCAGTCTTCAAACATTCACTGATTGTGTGTGGTCTTCAAACATTCACTGATTGTGTGTGCATGTGTGTGTAAGAAAGAGAAGAGGTCCTTACTCTCACTGTTTCCATTCTAGTTTAGTGAGGCAGACATAAACACACAAGGTCATTTCAGTTGACTGTGAATGAGCGAGATAATTAGGTGTCTAAGGAAGGCCTTGTATTCTCTTTAATTTACTCTATAATACTTCTATCCAGATAGTGTGATGTAAATTTTGTGAGTCAAGGTTAAGCTAAACCTTAAATTAAGATCTGTTTGGTAATATGTGAAGTGTAATAGGCTGAACTATGTCCTGCAAGAGGATATGTCCAAGTCTTAATCTCTGATACCTAAATGTGAGCTTTGTTTGGAAATAGGGTGTAGTTAAGAATTTTGAGATCATTCTGGTAAAATTTAGGGTATCCTTATGAGAGATGGGAGAGGGGCATCAGAGCTGCAAAGCAGAGAGGACCGTATGAAAACTGAGGAAGACAGAAGTTGGAGTAGTGCAGTTGCAAGCCAAGGAACACCAAAGATTGTCAGCTGCCTCCAGAGGCCAGGTAAGAGACACATAAATAGAACAGACTCTCCTTCAGTGCCTCCACAAGGAACCAGCCCTATGGACAGTGATACTGTGCTGCTTGGCCTTCAAAACAGTGAAAGAATATATTTGTTTTACGTCAACCAGTTTTTGGTAACTTGTAGCTGCCCTAGGAAGCTAATAAATGGACTTTCCTAATGAGAAATTCATTCTGAAGAGGTTAGTTATCATTTGACCCACTACAAATTCTTCAAAATTATACTAGAGGACTGATAGCAGAAGTAATGAGAAAAAGTGTTTCAGTGAAAAGAATAAAAAAGTGATGATCAAGATGTGTGTCAAGAGCAGATACACTTGCATGAACTGAGTGGGATACCCCAGTAACTCCAGTATTCTGTGGCTGCAGAACTGACTTTCTCCATGAAGCAATCTTAAAATCATTAGTCTAACAGGTAATGAAGATTCAGTTTTTTGATCCCAACTGGACTGTTAGCAGAATTCTGCCATCTGATTTCTATGTCATCTGTCTTGGCTTTTATTGTATTATTTTCTGTGCCAGTCTAGTTGATCCTATATGAAAGTGACAATGAAAGTCGCTCAGTTGTGTCTTACTCTTTGTGACCCCATGGACTATACAGTCCTTATGATTCTCCAGGCCAGAATACTGGAGTGGGTATCCTTTCCCTTCTTCAGGTGATCTTCCTGATCCTATATACATCCTCTGAAAATAAATTTCTAAATACAAACAATAAAATATTAATTTTAATATTATCCAGATGACATCACCAGACCAAGAAACCCAGGAACTCGAAATTTCAGCAGCTGTAGGGCATCTGGCCTAATCCAGAATTTTCACACAATGCAGAAAATGCAAAGAAGCAAAATAGCCTTAAAGCTCCCAGGTCAGACATGGCTACTATCTTAATTTTTCCAGTTTTCAGGTCCCTTTCACTAATACCCGATTGAAAACAAACTTGAAATAGACATAGGAGAGGTCAAGCCATGTTCCTCATGGCACTAAACCAGAAAACCTCCCTGAAAATACATTTCGAGAGCTCCCTTCTTTGAAATATCTCGTGATCAGAGACTTCATTTACTGATTACTAGTCACACGTGACTAGCAAATTACTTGCCTGTTTCTTAACCATGTTACAGCTGGGGAGTGAAATAAAATGGATGTTAACCATTTTTCACTCTAGTGATAGAGCCTACCCGCACATATTAACCAGCCAAACAAAAAGCCTACAGCCCTCTAGAAACTTAAGTGGCTCTTAAAAGAGCCTTTGGGTTTACAAAAGTCGTCTGAAGGCAGAAACTTCACTTGGAGCTGGTGTACTTGGTGACGGCCTTGGTGCCCTCGGACACGGCGTGTTTGGCCAGCTCCCCAGGCAGCAGCAGGCGCACGGCCGTCTGGATCTCCCTGGACGTGATAGTGCAGCGCTTGGTATAATGTGCCAGGCGCGACGCCTCGCCTGCGATGCGCTCGAAAATGTCACTGACAAACGAGTTCATGATGCTCATGGCCTTTGAAGATATTCCCGTATCTGGGTGAACTTGCTTCAACACCTTGTAGATGTAAATTGAATAGCTCTCTTTTCGACATCTCTTCCGCTTTTTCCCTTCCTTCTTCTGGGTCTTAGTTACAGCTTTCTTGAAGCCTTTTTTAGAAATGGTAGTGCCTTTTGTAGTCAGCTCTGGCATGGCAGACGCACAACTCCTAGACGGCAAAACACTAGCACTCACTCAACGCAACTGTGGTATTTATAGGTACAGTGCTCAGATGCCCAGTTGGGCAGCTCACATCTGATTGGATAATGGGTGTGTGTATGTAAATGAAGTGATTCCAGTAACGTACTCTGATTTGATACAAGAGTATCAGCCAATCAGATAGCGAAGCACAACCTACCTGATACTATAAATAGATCCCCGCACCTGCCCTAACGGTAATTTTTTCCGTTATAACGTGTCTGCATCTTTAGTTATGTCTGGTCGTGGAAAGCAGGGTGGTAAAGTACGTGCCAAGGCCAAAACCTGGTCATCCAGAGCGGGCCTGCAGTTCCCTGTGGGCCGAGTCCACCGCCTGCTCCGAAAGGGCAACTACGCAGAACGCATGGGGGCCGGAGTACCTGTCGGCCGAGCGCCTGGAGCTGGCGGGCAACGCGGCCCGGGACAACAAGAAGACGCGCATCATCCCGCGCCACCTGCAGTTAGCTATCCGTAATGACGAGGAGCTCAACAAGCTGCTGGGCGGTGTGACCATCGCGCAGGGCGGTGTCCTGCCTAACATCCAGGCTGTGCTGCTGCCCAAGAAGAATGAGAGTCACTACCACAAGGTCCAGGGCAAGTAACACCTCCCAAGTTGTAAAGCTAAGCAAACGACCTGAACGTCTGAAGAGAGTTGGAAAAGTACCAAACTGAAACCAAAGGCTCTTTTCAGAGCCACTGACAATTTCTGAGAAAGAGCTTGGGTTTATAAAAAAAATCCAATGCAAGGAACTGATGGACTAGCATTAAAAAAGAACTGGCCCACAACCTCTGAAGCAGTAAATGTACCACAATTTTGATAAAACTTGTGATCTTGAGTGAGTATTTTTATATTTTTGGAGTAGACAGAAGAGGCTCCTGGTGGGCAGGGGGGTGGGGGGTTAGAGATTCCATTCTTCTTGGGGAAAAGAGCAAGTTTTAGCTTAACTTCTTATGTTTGGAGACAATGCTAGCCTACCAACTAGCAAACCAACATGCATCACGGCAGCTTTTTCTCTCAAATGCCTCCTAGTAAGGGATTTCCAAGACTTCTAGGATGATTCTATATCCTGAAAGCTGTGGCACGTCAAACCAAAAAGTAAGACATGACTATTTGACAGGTAATTTTACGTGAAAAACAGTAAATAATAGGTTATTTCTTAACAGATAAGATTTATTTTGACATACCATTTTGATGGTAAAATACTGATATCGATATTACACTTGGTAAGATGACAAAACAGCTTTCTACCACCAATTATTCAGAAACAGTAGGCAATGAATTCAACAGATTTAACCATTGAAAGTGAAGCAAAATATTTTTTTGATCTAGAGCACTGCATATGAGTAAACACCCACAAAGGCAACTGACTGGAAAGCAGCCACATTCAAAATTCTTGTACGAAAATGAAAGCATCTGTCAACTTAAGAAATATTTGCAACCTAAAAGTTGAGAGTTATGTTTTATTTGGTGGGACTTTTTAGAACTTCATGCCCTGGAGACAGCATCTCAAGTAACCCTGAGAGAACCCCTCCAGGGAGATGAGGGGAGGAGCCAGGTTACATAGAAGTTTTGCAACAAAGGGCATGTAATCTGAGCATTAAAAATTATTAAAGAAAACCAGATATCTCAAGTTAAGGAAGTTAGCCCTTTTCTATGCATGGGAAGATGCAATATTCTGGGCTCAGTGAAATCATTCCTTTGATATATACCTCAGCTTTCTGGGGCCAGTATCCCATTTTTTCCCCCATATCCTAAACTCAGAGCTCACTGTAGGGTGTGGCTGCAGTATGATGGCCATTAGATGGCAGGTATTCTTTCCTTCCTGAATCCTCTCAGGGCTCATCAACCTTCTGTGGTGACTGCAATTGCTGATGACTGTGATATCCTTTGTCCTCTGATATGGCAGGAAAAATTTCATCTCTCATTATCAAAAATTTTCAGGGAGGGAGGTTCACGAGAGAGGGGATATATTTATACCTACAGCTGATTCACATTTTGTACAGCATAACTAACACAACACTGTAAAGCTGTTATCCTCCAATTAAAAAATTAAGAAATGACCTTTAAAATTTTCCAAACACAACATAAAACAAACATCTACAACAATTGCAAAGTTAAAAGGTTTTGAACATTATTTTTGTCTATAAAAAGTAGACCCAAACCTATACATAGAATTAAAGTGTTTAAAAATTCTAAGAATATAGTTTTTAAAAACTTATGTTAACATATTAAAAAATATGAAATGTAAGAGTTTCTGAAAAATTATAAATTGCTTAAATTAAACCTAGAAAGCAGTGAGAACTAAGATAAATGGGGAAAAAAGTCATCAATGAGCTACCATCCTCAAAGATTAGGCTTCCAAGAGTGTATCCTCTTAGACATTTAAGGAAAAGATAAATCTATGGCTAATGAAATGGTTCTAAATTATGAAAAAAGTTTCATTTATATTTTTGAAGAAATATAAAATTTAATGACGAAAGCATGCTACTAAATGCAGTGCAATATAAATTTTAAATAATCCATAAATCTCCATTAAATATGAATAACTAACTTTAGCAACACATTAACAAGATTACCAAACAAGAATGTAAGGCTGTTTTCAATGTTGAGTAAAACCAAAGGGAAAATAAAGTCTTATGTTAAACTCAGGAGGTACTTAACATTTGCTAGTAGGGTTAACTGAATAGTTTTTGTTTCTCAGTGGAAAACTAGTGATTACTGTTAGCAGACTTTTTCTTATCACTATATTTTAATATTACTCTGGACTATGTTAGATAAATCATTAAAGAGGTATTAAGAGGATTCTGCTATAGCAAAAGAAGGAAAGTAAAATTAGGTGTCATCTTTCAGAGAAGGAGCTGTGGTCAAGTTTGAAAAAAATAGCATTTCATAAGTCATTTATATTCAATGTAATATTACCTATAACTACTTCAAAATGTTGGTGTTAATCTCAGTTTGTGCAAACTGTTATATGAGAAGCCATTTTAATGAGTAAAATGAAATCAGGCTTCTTTGTTAAGTGATGGCTGTTTTTCATTTATAATTTCAGAAAGCCACAGCAAATACTTAGGAAAAGAATTCATACTCCACCAGAATCGCATGGTGGAAAAATTGGAGCGAATGGGGGTTAAAGACAAAAGAATCAGGAGAAACAAGGACAAATGAGGCTTGATGCTAAAGCCTGAAGTGGAAATAAGTACCTCTATTTAAGTGGGTAAATGAGGAGCCGAGGGGTTAAGTGAGCAATCCTGCTCTAAAGCAGTCTACCACACAATACAGGGGAAACTGCCCTGCTGCTGTGAGTAATGTGTTACACAAACATCTAAGCTGGGAACAGCATTGATAGAATTCAAACACACAAATTTACATCCAATGCAGTAGAAAGTGAAAGTCAGTGTCCTGACTTTTTGTGACCCTGTAGACTATACAGTCCATGGAATTCTCCAGGCCAGAATACTGGAGTGGGTAGCTGTTCCCTTTTCCAGGGAATCTTCCCAACCCAGGGATGGAACCCAGGTCCCCCCCATTACAGACGGATTCTTTACCAACTGAGCTACGAGGGAAGCAATGCAGCAGAGTGAGTTTCTTCTTTAAACTACAATTCACATTAAAAAATACATTTATGTGAGCAAAATTACTCTCAGAAATACACATGCAACACACTAATAACTTAAAACAGTTTTCAGAAATAATATGCCATTGCTGGAAGTGTTACAGGGAAGAGCCAATTAGTACTCCAGGTTGGATCTATTTCTTTCACTTTAATTTTTGATTAACTTTTGCTTCCCATTGCTTTTATTCACTAAAAGGATACTGTTTATATGTAATGGCCTGCCTCATGGAACCCTTTCCCTGGGTCTGAATTTTAAACTGAAGTGCCTTAGTTCAGGACCCTGTACACCTGTGGATGTTTACAGAAAGGAAGAACTTAACACATTTGCTGTGCCAAATTGAAAGCTGTCACTTGAATTTGCCAAACAAATGTGTTTGCAGATGAAACACATAACTCAAATAGATTAAAGAAAAAGAGGGGATTCATTAAACATATTCTAATGAGGAACCCTGAGAATAGAAAGAAAAGCTACTGAGCCATTAGAAAGAGTGGAATCTGAGATACAGAGACACAACAAAAACCCTATTCAGCATGTCAATGAATTGTTTTTGATCATTAATCTTGGCGTTTCATCACAGCAATCTTTAGTGAAATGAAATGGCCTTGTTTTTTAATCATGATCTATCACTGAGATAAATACAGAATATGGGAGGCAGAGGAGAAGGATGAAATTTAGCAAAGAAATGGAATTTTTCTTTCTTCTAATGGTATTGATGTAGAAGATAGATGGGCTCCAGGTTAGACTTTTACAATTGGCCTCCTGTTTCCATTTCATGGGGCACGAAGATGTGGGCTTCAGGCTGGATGCCTACAACTGTTAGCATTTCCTGAGACAAGAGATAAGCAGGCTCCAGTTCAGGCATTTACAATCAGCCTCCTGTCTGCCCTGTGAAATGGAAGTAACGACAGAAACAGAGTAAATAGCCAGTGTTTGTTTCTTGTAAACACCTTAAGGTAAGAGTCATGGCGACAGTGAAGGTAAGGACAAAGAGGGGCAAGACTCTGAGTAAAGGATTAAGGGATCCTTGTTCCCCCCACTTTGGGGACAAGGGAGACACTACACATGAACAGAAAGGCTCCTTGTGGGTCACAAGTCAAGGGATCATGCCAGGCCATAATGAGTCTTGCTCCTCCCAGAAACCTTTACTTTGAGATCCATCTTGGCTGAGGGGTGAGTGAACCCTAGAGGAGTGTCCCAGGGTAGGTCAGGTGTGAAAAAAGAAACCAGATAATTGGCTAAAGGCAGACAAAGACCTGGAAGAACTGCCCTATATAAATGACTTAACTGCCTCTTTACTGTGCTCCTCCTCACTAGGGAGGATGTCCACAACCTCTCTCTCCAGGTGTGCATCTCTGCCTTGCTTCTGTCTTAACTCAACAAACCATTTCTCTCTGTGCTCTCCCACTTCTTGTTGTGCTATGTCTCTAATAATAAACTTTGTACCTGCACTTATAGTTTCTGCCTCTGTGATAAATGTATTTTTCACTGGGAGCAAAGATCTAGGGGAAAATAGCTTCTAGCCTCTAGCCCTCACTGGTCTGGTGGCTAGGATTCCTGGTTCTCATCCAGGATACCCAGGTTCAATTCCTGGGCAGAGAATTAAGATCTTGTTTCATGCCACCATTCACTGCCGCCTTGCTGAGATCAATGTAAGGCAATTTAAAGGCAAATTTAACACCAAACAAGGGGTATGGCTGGCCCTTTGAGAGTATTTGTGAATCATTAGAACATTCTGATGAGATCATCCTTTGGGGATGGTGATCCATTTTGTGGAGTCATGTTTCCACTCCTTACCTCTACTGCCAGAATCCATATAAGGGCAGTGAGTTAGGTCAGTCTGTCACTCATGGTTCCTTTTCTTACCCCATGAGTCATTTGAAATCTTGAGATTTATCAAGACCTGGATTACATTTAACTAAGTTTGGCTTCAAGCTCCTTCTACCTAGTCAAATAAAAGTGATACCTTCTTTTCTTTTCCATCTTGAATTTTACTTTCCTACATGGTCCAACTGAACTTATCAGTGTTAATCAACCAATAATATATGGCCATTATATATATCATATATATATCATATATATATACTAATGGCAAATAGCATGCTGCTGGAAATAAGAGCTAGCCTGCTGCATTCACTGAAATAAAACAATGGTATTAAATCACTGACAGTTTCCCCCTTTAAAAAATCTGGTGGCAAAATTTGGGATTCCACAAATAAATTGTCTCTCACTTTGTTACCACAGACAAATGTTAAGTCCTACATAAGTCGTTTCATTCCTAACACCTTTCTTCTCATTTTTGTTTATCCCAACCATTCAGGCTCTGTTTGGATTCTAGTTGGTATCTGTGTTCTTTCTGAGTAATCCAGGGTCTCAGACAATCTCAAGGACCCCAGTAGGGTCTAAATCCAGTAACAAGTGTTCTTATAAGAGACAGAAGAAAAGGTACATAGAAGAGAATATTTCATGAAAGATAAAGGTAGAAATTGAAGAGATACAGCCACAAAACAAGGAACACAATAGACTCCTGGAAGTCACCAGAAACTAGAAGGGAAGCAGGGGACAAATTTTCCCTCAGAACATCCAGAAAGAACCAATTCTGCCAGCACTTGATTTTGGACTTTGTTCTGCCAATATTATATGGGAACAAATTTCTGTTGTTTTAAACTACCCAGTTTGCAAAAATTTGTTAACAGCTACAAATATGTATAGAACTTCCAAAATTCAACAGTTAAAAGTATCAATCTAATTAGAAAATGGACAAAAATCATAAGGGACATTTCACCAAAAAAGATACACAGCAAATAAGCATATGAAAAATTTTTCAATATCATATGTCACTAAGTGTTAAGTGTTAGTTGCTCAGCTGTGTCTGACTTTCCCACCCCATGAACTGCAGCCCATCAGGCTCCTCTGTCCATGGAATTCTCCAGGCAAGAATACTGAAGTGGGTTGCCATGCCCTCCTTCAGGGGATCTTCCTGATTCAGGTATAGAACCGAGGTCCCCTACCTTGCAGGCAGGCAGATTCTTTACTGTCTGAACCACCAGGGAAGGGAATTATAAATTAAAACTACGATGAGATGTCACTATTATCTCACATCTTTTTTATTATGACCAAAATCCAAAACACTGACAACACCAAATGCTAAGTGGGAGATGGAGCAGCAGGAAAACACATTTATTGCTGTTGGTAATGCAAAATGGTATGGCCACTTTGGAAGACACAATTTCCTTTTTTTTCCCTTTTAACTGAAGGATAATTGCTTTACAATGTTGTGTTGGTTTCTGCCATACAACAATGTGAATCAGCCATTAAGTATACATAGGTCCCCTTCCTCTTGAACCTCCTTCCCACCTCCCATGCCATTCCACCCTCTATGTTGTCACAGAGCACCTGGTTGAGTTCCCTGTGTTATGCAGCAACTTCCCATTAGCTATCTATTTTACATATGGTAATGTACAGGTTTTAATCCTACTCTCTCAATTTGAACCACCCTCTCCTTCCCTGTGTTCACAAGTCTGTTCTTTATGTCTACAGAAGACACAGCTTCCTACAATAGTAAACACTGGCTATTCAATCCAACAATTGTACTCCTAGGTATATATCCAAATGAATTTATATACACATTCATTCACACACACAAAATATTTATAGCAGCTTTACTCACAATTGCCAAAAATTGTAAACTAAGATGTTATTCAATAGGTAAACGGATAAATAAACTATGTTATACCCATACAATGGAGTATTCAGTTCAGCTCAGTTCAGTCGCTCAGTCGTGTACGACTCTCTGCGACCCCATGAATTGCAGCACACCAGGCCTCCCTGTCCATCACCAACTCCTGAAGTTTACTCAAACTCATGTCCATCGAGTTGGTGATGCCATCCAGCCATCTCATCCTCTGTCGTTCCCTTCTCCTCTTGCCCCCAGTCCCTCCCAGCAGCAGGGTCTTTTCCAATGAGTCAACTCTGCATGAGGTGGCCAAAGTATTGGAGTTTCAGCTTCAGCATCAGTCCTTCCAATGAACACCCAGGACTGATCTCCTTTAGGATGGACTGGCTGGATCTCCTTGCAGTCCAAGGGACTCTCAAGAGTCTTCTCCAACACCACAGTTCAAAAGCATCAGTTTTTCAGTGCTCAACTTTCTTCACAGTCCAACTCTCACATCCATACATGACCACTGGAAAAACCATAGCCTTGACCAGACGGACCTTTGTTGGCAAAGTAATGTCTCTGCTTTTTAATATGCTGTCTAGGTTGGTCATAACTGTCCTTCCAAGGAGTAAGCGTCTTTTAATTTCATGGATGCAATCACCATCTGCAGTGATTTTGGAGCCCAAAAAAATAAAGTCTGACACTGTTTCCACTGTTTCCCCATCTATTTCCCATGAAGTGATGGGACCAGATGCCATGATCTTACTTTTCTGAATGTTGAGCTTTAAGCCAACTTTTTCACTCTCCTCTTTCACTTTCTTCAAGAGGCTTTTTAGTTCTTCACTTTCTGCCATAAGGGTGGTGTCATCTGCATATCTGAGGTTATTGATATTTCTCCCAGCAATCTTGATTCCAGCTTGTGCTTCTTCCAGCCCGGCATTTCTCATGATGTACTCTGCATATAAGTTAAATAAGCAGGGTGACAATATACAGCCTTGACATACTCCTTTTCCTGTTTGGAACCAGTCTGTTGGTCCATGTCCAGTTGTAACTAATGTTTCCTGACCTGCATATAGGTTTCTCAAGAGGCAGGTCAGGTGGTCTGGAATGCCCATCTCTTTCAGAATTTTCCACAGTTTATTGTGATCTACACAGTCAAAGGCTTTGGCATAGTCAATAAAGCAGAAATAGATGTTTTTCGGGAACTCTCTTGCTTTTTCAATGATCCATCGGATGTTGGCAATTTGATCTCTGGTTCTTCTGCCTTTTCTAAAACCAGCTTGAACATCTGGAAGTTCACAGTTCACGTATTGCTGAAGCATGGCTTGGAGAATTTTGAGCATTACTTTGCTAGCGTGTGAGATGAGTGCAATTGTGCTACTCAGTGATAAAAAGAAATGAACTATCAAGCTATGAAAAAGCATGGAGGAACCTTAAATGCACACTTCTAAGTGAAAGAAGTCAGTCTAGAAGACAACATACTATATGGGTCAAACTAATGACATCCTGGAAAAGGTAGAACTATAGAGACAGTAAGAAGGTCAATGGTTGTCAGGGTTTGATAGTGGGAGGGGGCAGGGATGAATAGGTGGAGCACACAGGATTTTTAGGACAGGGAAACCACTCTGTATGATGCTATAAGGTGGATACACGACATCACACATTTGTCAACATCCATGGAACTGTACAACATGAAGAGTGAACCCTAATATAAACTATGGACTGTAGTTAATAATATATCAGTAGTTGTTCAATAATTGTAACAAATGTACCACACTAATATAGATGGAGAAGACATTCATGTGAAGTCTCTGTACTTGCTACCCAATTTTTCTGCTTTAAACCTAAAACTGCTTTAAAAAATACTCTACTTTAAAAAGCCAATCCCAAAAGATCACTTAGCATAAATTCAATTTTTGTAACATTCTTGAAATGGCACAATAAACAGAATATATTAGTGGCCCAAGAGTTGAGGAGGGGGGTGGCAGAGAAGTGTCTGTGGGTATAAAAAGGCAACAAAAGGAATCCTTGTAGCAATGGAAATATTCTACATCTTGATAATATCGATGTCAATATCTTGGTTGTGATATTGTACTAAGTTTTGCAAGATGTTACTGAAACGTTGCTGCTGAGCTGTGAAAGACACTGGGATTCTTGGCCTCCGAAAGACAGGAATTAAATCTGCGGCCAGTGATGAGGCTTGATCGCTCAGAGCTTTTGTGTAATAAAGTTTTATTAAAGTATAAGAGAGATAGAGAAAGCTTCTGACATAGACATCAGAAGGGGGCAGAAAGAGTACCTCCTTGCTAGTCTTTAGCTGGATGTTATATAGTTACTAGGAGTCTGCTAATTGGACAAAGGAAATGTCTCAAAACTCAGAGACTGGCACCAGGCCCCTCACCCACAACCTGCATTTTGAGATAACATTGGCACAAAGTGAGTTGTCCTAGGCCATAAAATGATTGACACGAATCTTGAAGAAAGGCAGGTTTTCAAGCAAATATATTCTCATTAACATAGCTTAAGAGAACATTTGCACAAGTAAAACATACTGGTTTGTCAAGTCAGTTCTGAGACTTAGGCAGAACCACCTTGAAGACAGAGTCTAGGGTAAATACATAGTTCATTAACATAGCTTAAAACAAACATTTCCATAAGAAAAACACATTGGTTAGCTCAAGGTTTGAGAAAAATTAAGTTCAGGTGGAACCAGGTGTCCTTCTGGCAGCACAGAATTTTAAAAGAAATCTCTTTTTAAATTTGTATAGAGAAGGGGAAAAAATCTTAACACTTATTTGTTTCCTCCTACTGCTTAAGAGAGAGATAAAAAATGTCTGATGCTTGCAGCCTATTTCCTCTGTTTGGAGACCCCTGGTCTTCCTGTCTGTTACCCTCTCAAAAGCTTTGGTGTAAAGTCTGTCTACACCCCCATCTAGAGCAGGGAGCAATGCCTACAGTAGAAAGAGGGCACTGGTGGCTTTTTCTTTTCTCTCTTACAGATGGGAGCTAACAATTCCAGCCTCACTCCTTTGAACTGTACCCTGAAAAACTGGGATAGATTTGATCCCCAGAGCCTAAAGACATGCCTGATCTTCCTATGTGATACTACATGGCCACAGTATCCACTGGAGGATGGTGAATGGTGGCTAGACTGGTTCTATAGAAAACCAGGGAAGTGAGTAAAAGTAGCATATGTGTTGCCCTTTTTCTCTCTGCGATACATGCCAGACTTATGTCCTAAGGGTATAGATTTGGGTATGAAACCTTCAGCTCCCTCCTGTCCTCCTACTTTGTCCCCTTACCCAGGACTCCAAACTGAGCAAACTGAAAGTCAGGAAACCACACCCCACCCCACCCCCTCCAGGAAGGGTTACCTTGGTCTTGGTAAAAACTCAAACTGAGATTCAAACTGCCCAGATAGAGGTCCAAACAACCTCTGTCTCAGTACAACCTCAGACTACTGTGATTTCAATAGAAACTCAGACAATTGAAGTAAGAGAAGTTCAGACAGCAAAAACTAAGGGTGAGATACACGATGAGATGCAGGACAGGAGACAGAGATAAAGAAGAGCAGGTTTCTCCAATCTATCCCTGGGATCATATGTGCAGAGCAGCCTGAGAGGTTGAGGAACAGCCTCTTCATGAAGTACCCACCAGGAGAAATAATCAATCTGTGAGAATTAATAAGCCCTTTTCTTACCAATAAATACAAAGAATCAAGGAGGATCTGAGAGATTATTTAGAAGACCCAGAAAAATATATTAGAGCTTTTAAGGGTGTTACTCTGCTTTATGACCTTACTTGGAAGGATGTGATGTGTATCCTGGGACAATTGCTAACTTCTGACTCAAAAACTCAAGTTTTGGGGGAAGTGGTTGCCTCTGGAGATGAATGGCTTGGTAATAAATCAGTAGGGAAGAGGGAAGATGAGATAGCTGCCCTCCCCACTGGGAATCAGGTGGTCCCAACTATAGAACCAGATTTGGACTATAACACAGCTAAAGGAAGATGGGATCAGGGTCACTTTGTCAGATGTGTTCTTGAAGGACTCAGGCAAGCGCATGCTAAGACTTTAAGCTATGCCAAATTAGCAAACATAAAACAGGAAGAGAAGGAAGTTTCTGGTAAATTAATAGACAGACTGAGGGAAGCCCTTCACAGATTCACTGAGATTGATCCCGAAAGTGAAGAGGGAAGAGTGATCTTAAAAGATAGATTATTCAATCGGCTCCAGATATCCACCATAAGCTATTAAAACAGGCGTACGGACCAAATCAGTCTTTAGATACCTGTTGCAACTGGCTCAGTCAGTCAATTATGGTAGGGAATATAAGGAAAAGAAAGAAAGGCAGAGAAAGACTAAGGAACAGGGGAAGCCCTTGTAATGGCTGTCAGAACTGTTTTTAAACAGCTTGAGAAAAATGCCCAGAGGGACCCAGGTGAAAAAGGATGGTCTTGCTATTACTGTGGAAAGGAGAGGCATCTCAAGCGAGATTGCCCTCAGGCATCTAAGCTGCCCCTGGCTCCATGTCCGGTCTGCAAGGGACCACACTGGAAGAAAGACTGCCCCCACAGGCGTAGGTTTCAGGGGTCAGACTTTCAAGACAATCAGAACTGAAGGTGCCCGGGGGTCCCCACACAAGCTCCTGGCCTAATTACACCTGAGGAATACCCGGGGGGCCAATCTGTCGATTTCCTTTTGGACACTGAGGCAACTTACTCTGTGCTTACTGACGCCCCTGGCCCACCTTCTCCCTGATCCGCTTCTGTAATGGGACTGGACTAGCTAAACGTTTACATTTCAGTCATCCTCTAAGCTGCAACTGGGACTCTGAGCTATTTTCACACGAATTTATGATCATGCTGGAGTCTCCCTCATCCCTTTTGGGGAGGGATGTATTGAGCAAGGTCCATGCCTCTGCTTTCATGAATATGGAGCCCTCCCTTTCTCTACCATTAATTGAACAAAATGTAAATCCTAGAGTGTGGGCTGATGGAAAATCTGTGGGTCAAGCACAAAATGCCATTCCTGTAGCTATCAAGCTCAAAGACCTGCATTTATTTCCACATAAAAAGCAGTATCCACTGAAACCTGAGGTTAAGGAAGGGTTAAAACCCATCATTGGGAATTTAAAGGAGCAGGGGCTATTAAATCCCTGTAACAATCCATGCAACACTCCTATTTTGGGTATAAAGAAATCAAATGATAAATGGAGACTAGTTCAAGATTTACAAATAATAAATGAGGCTATAGTTCCTTTATGCCCGCGGTGCCTAATCCTTATACTTTATTGTCTGAAATTCCTGAATGAGCCAAATATTTTTCAGTAATTGATTTAAAAGATGCCTTCTATTCAATGCCTTTGCCTTTGAAGACCCTACTCAGCCAGCTTCTCAATTAACCTGGACAGTTTTGCCCCAGGGATTTCATGATAGCTCCCACCTGTTTGGGCAAAGTTTGTCAGGGGATCTACAAAACTTTAATAGCTCTGAGGCAGTGGTGCTACAATATGGAGATGATACTCTGCTCTGTGCTTGCTCACAAGCCTCAGAAAATTTCTTAAACTTTCTGGCATGCTGCAGTTATAGGGCATCAAGGGAAAAGGCTCAGCTCTGTCAACAATCTGTTAAATATCTGGGCCTAATCATATCAGAAAGGACTAGGGCCACAGGTCCTAAGAGAATTAAACCTATATTAAATCATCCCCTACCTATGGCTTTAAGACAAGCATTTTGTGCTTGACCCACAGGCTACTGCCGGTGATTGGATTCTGGGTTATGGGGAACTTGCCTGGCCTTTATATAAGCTTATAAATGAAACTCAGCAGGCCCAAACTGACAAGCTGGTTTGGTCCCTAGAGACTCAAAAGACTTTTAAGTCTCTTCAGACTGCTCTCCTGCAAGCTCCTTATTTGAGCTTGCCCACGGGGTCAGAATTTGTTTGTTGCTGAAAGAAAAGGTATGGCCTTGGGTGTTTTGACACAACCCTGAAAGCCTCACCAGCAGCCTATAGGAGTGTATTCTCAAACTCTAAGGTTAATACTTGGATGACAGACAGTCAGCTTCTTAAATATCAGTCACTGTTGTTAGAAGCACCAATAAATTAGCTTAAAGTTTGTGGAGACTTAAATCCTGCCACTTTCCTTCCTGAGAAGGAAAATGAAACACATGATCACGATTGTTCCCAATTTCTAACTTTAAACTATGCAGCTCGGGAAGATCTGATGGATACTCCATTAGACAATCTGACATGGAAGTATTTACAGATGGCAGTTCTTTTGTTCCGGATAGGGAGCATAAAGCAGGTTATCCCGTGGTGACAGCTGAACAGGTTTTAGAAGTGAAATCTCTCCCCCAGGGAATGAGTGCTCAGCTAGCGGAGCTTGTGGCTCTTACCTGAGCTCTAGAGTTAAGCAAAGGGCAGTGAGTAAATATCTACACTGATTCTAAGTATGCTTATTTGACTTTACATGCTCAAGCTGCAATATGGAAAGAAAGACAGTTTAAAATGGCAACCAGAGAACCTATTAAGCATTTCAGAGAGACTGAGAGACTTTTAACTGCTATATATTGTCCTAAAGAAGTAGCTGTTATGCATTGCAAAGGGCACAGCAGGGACCAGAGTAAAGTAGCTGAAGGTAATCAGCTGGCTGGCTGTCAAGCCAGAAAAGGGGCACTTTACAAAACCCCTTCACTGCAGATGCCTTTGATCTGGACAGGTCCTGTGGAACAGGAAAAACCACAATATACTGAGGAAGAATTAGAAAGATATGAGAAAAGAGGAGCAAAGATTACTAATAAAGGATGGCTACAGTCTGAGGATGGACGATTAATAATTCCTGAAAATGCTCAACGGAAAATTAAGGGTTTGCACCAGAGCTTTCATTTAGGTGTTGAGAGTACTTACCAGATGGCTTAGCATTTGTTTGAAGGTAAAAATGTAACAAAAACTTTAAAGAATATTATCAAAAGATGTGAGGTTTGTCAGAAAAATAACCCAAAGACTGAAAGGCTAGCAAAATCTGGGTTCCAATGAAGTACAAAATATCCTGGAGAGGACTGGGAAATTGATTTTACTCATATGCCAAAAGCAAGTGGATATTCTTGCTTAAAAGTTTGGGTGGATACTTCTATTGGGTGGATTCAGGCTTTTCCCTGTCGTAGTGAACAGGCTAAGGAGGTTACAAGAATTTTAATCCATGAAATTATTCCTAGGTTTGGGCTGCCACAGAGCCTTCAGAGTGACAATGGCTCCGCCTTTAAAGCTAGACATGTCAAGGGGTGTCAAAAGCTTTAGGAATAGAATATTACTTACACTGTTCCTGGAGACCCCCAAACTCAGGAAAGTTTGAAAAAAAGCTAATGACTGTGCAAATTAACTCAAGAGATGCAGGACAACTGGATTAAAATTCTACCCATAGCTTTAATGAGGGCTAGAACTTCCCCCCAAAATGAGGGACTGTCCCCCTTTGAATGTATTTATGGAAGGCCTTTCTTATGCACAGACATTGTTATAGACCCTGAAGCCTTGGAATTAACTAATTATGTAACTCAACTCTCAGTTTTTCAACAGGCATTAACAGAACTCCAGGAGGTGACTCCTGACCCAGCCTCTGAATCAAGCAAGACTTAATTTGAGCCAGGAACCAAGGCCCTGATAAAAACACTGGGGTCTGGGGGCCCATCCCTCGAGCCCCTCTGGGAAGGCCCTTACCAGGTTATTCTTTCTTCTCCCACAGCTGTCAAAGTGCCAGGAATTGATCGTGGGTGCATCACACTTAAGACGTGGCACCCTGACCGGAACTAAGTGATGTCATTTTATGTCTTTACTTTCTATGCTCTGACTTTGTACTTTTCAGATGGGCCTGATCATCTATGTGAGCCTGCTTCTGCTGACTCCAAAAATCTGAGTCAAGACAATGCCTTCCTGCCCTGGGCTCACTCCTATGCTGCATTCCACAATCAATCTAACTTCTGGGTCTGAGGAGCACTCCTCTCTTATCAGTGGAAGGCTTCCCGTGGTGGGTATTTCCACTTTAAGGAAAGGACTTCCTCCAAGTCTGCAAATACCTTCAACAACAACAATCATATGTGATGCCTCTTCTTCATCTGATGACATCTAACAACCTTAAAATGGACTGGTGCAGCACTTTATATTTTAACTATGGACATAATATGACTTTTAATTTTGATTATACATTGTCTTGGTTTAATGATTATTTTGCTACACATAAGAAGGTAAATGGGTCTAGATCTGGTGGCTTTTTACTTGATGTTTATCAAATATGGGATGAGGTTATAAGGCTAACTCCTGAAAAGGGATGTCTAATATCTAGTACCCCACTATGCTAGGAACAAATAAAGCCATCCCCAGAAGTTAGCCAACAACTTAATTATAATGATTGGAAACAACTGGGTTTTTTGCCTAAGGAAATATGAAATGTAATGATTCTTGTGTTTTCCAACCCCAGTTCAGGTCCTCCCTTTGCCTGGCCAGGCACTGATCAGGACTGGATATCTCAGTCATACTGCCTTGCTCCAAACGGGACCTACTGGATATGTGGCTCTTACCTATGGGCATGGCTTCCCCCTGGCTGGATAGAGAGATGTACCCTTGTTATAGCCACGCTTTCTGGGAAACAAACTCACTCAGAAGGACAATGCAGATAGTGGAGTGCAGTTTATTACACCGGGGGCCCAAGGCAGAGTCTCCTCTTAGCCAAGGACCCCGTCCAGCCTTTGTGAAAATCTTTTATACCCCATGCATACGTGTCCTAACCCACCACCTACCCCATGTGTACGTGTCTAAACCCACCACCTACCCCATGTGTACGTGTCCAAACCCACCACCTACCCCATGTGTTCAAACAGTCAATAATCAATAAGCCCGCAGTTACATTCCAAATAGTTAATAACCGATAAGCCTGTGCTTACATTCTGATAGATAGTGTCCGGAGGCAGGGGTGATTAGTGTCTGTTTTCTCTTAGGTGATGAGTAACCTGGATATGATCTTCAAGGCTCCCCTGTCCGGAGGGGGTCTTATCCTTCTATTGTTGTTCCCACAGGCACTAAGCAGAGAGTTCAGAGTCCACTGGAGAGGTGGCCGAGCACGATCAGCACAGACAGGCCTGAGATGGAGTCCAGGCCCTATGAATTCCTTCTTCACCTTAGGTATAGCTTTTACTCATGGTTTCATATTTTCAGAGTTTCCAGAGAAGCCTGCTAACATACCACACCTTAGAACTTGCGGGCAAGGTCTGTATTTCACTGGTATGGTTATTTGGTTGCAGTATCAGTTCCCTCTCTGGGAACTACGGATGTTACACTAGAAGTGGATGCTCTGACTAACTTTACTCAACAGGCTTTACAAGATTCTCAAAAAGCTATTTCAGCTCTTAATGCTGAACAAATACAAATTAGAAAGGTGGTTTTACAAAACAGATTGGCCTTAGATAGTCAGACAGCTGCACAAGGAGGAACTTGTGCCGTTATTCATACCCAGTGCTGTACATATATACCTGATATGAGCACTAATGTTACTCACTTTACTAAACACATGAACAAGATGACTCAGGCTATGGATACTCCTGAAGCCTCAATTGCCTCACTTTGGGAGATGGTAACTAGTTCCCCATAGTGGAAAACTATCCTAATTGCAATAATTCTGATTGTTCTGTTTTTGCTGTTTGCCCCCTGCATCTGTAACTGTGTAGCTGGATTTGTTTCTAGTTGCATGAAGGCTTTTAAGTTACAAATGGTTGCTCAAACTCCTGAGACTGCAGCAGCTTCCTCCAACTACTACTTGGGGCCCCTGGATCACAGACTGTCATTATGAGGGTTAGAAGAACATGTCGCCTCACCAATTTAGGGATGACACCCCTTATCAGCTCAGAAGCAATTACAGAACCAGAACGATGCCTCTTTCCCTAGGCAACCTAATTCTCCTAAAAGAAAATGGGGAAATGAGAGTGTAACAGGCAGGAAGGGCAGGGGTCTCCAAACAGAGGAAATATGCTTCAAGTGTCATTTTTTATGAGATAAAATGAACATTTTTATCTCTCTCTTAAGCAGCAGGAGGAAACAAACAAGTGTTAGATCTTTTCCTCCTCTTCTCTATACAAATGTAAAAAGAGGTTTCTTTTAAAATTCTGTGTTGCCCATATATATGGAATTTAGAAAGATGGTAACGATAACCCTATATGCAAAACAGAAAAAGAGACACAGAAATACAGAACAGACTTTTGAACTCTGTGGGAGAAGGTGAGGGTGGGATATTTCAAAAGAACAGCATGTATACTATCTATGGTGAAACAGATCACCAGCCCAGGTGGGATGCATGAGACAAGTGCTCGGGCCTGGTGCACTGGGAAGACCCAGAGGAATCGGGTGGAGAGGGAGGTGGGAGGGGGGATCGGGATGGGGAATACGTGTAAATCTATGGCTGATTCATATCAATGTATGACAAAACCCACTGAAATGTTGTGAAGTAATTAGCCTCCAACTAATAAAAAAATAAAATAAAAAAATAAAAAAAAAAGAAACATTACTATAAAATTTCTAACTACCCTCTTCAAATGGGGACATAGTTTTGAGGGCATTAGGCCACTGTGATCCCCTTGCCTGGCAAAACAATAAAGCTATTCTTTTGTACTTTGTCCAAAAAAAAAAAAAAAAAGAAGTGATTATGGATGATGTATCATTGGGGAAAGAATTTTGAATAAAATAATGGTACAAAAAATAAATAAATAAATAAATAAATAAAATTCTGTGTTGCCATAACAATACCTGGTTCCACCTGAACTTAACTTTTCTCAAACCTTGAGCTAACCAAGGCATTTTTCCTATGGAAATATTTGTCTTAATACGTATTTACCCTAGACTCTGTCTTCAAGGTGATTCTGCCTAAGACTCAGAAGTGACTTGACAAACCAGTATGTTTTACTCATGTAAATGTTCTCTTAAGCTATGTTAATGAGAATATTTTGCTTGGAAACCTGCCTTTCTTCAAGATCATGTCAGTCATTTTATGGCCCACTTTGTGCCACTGTTATCTCAAAATGCACGCTGTGGGTGAGGGGCCTAGTGCCAGTCTCTGAGTTCTGAGACGTTTCCTTTCTCCAATTAGCAGACTGCTAGAAGCTATATAACATCTGGTTAAAGACTAGCAGGGGGGCACTCTTTCTGCCCCTTTCTGATGTCAATGTCAGAAGTTTTCTCTATCTCTTTTATACTTTAGTAAAACTTTATTACACAGAAACTCTCAGTGACAAGCCTTGTCATTGGCCCTGGATTGAATTCCTCTTCTCCAGAGGCCAAGAATCCTGGCGTCTTTCATGGCTGAGCAATAACCTTTCATCCTGGGGGCTCGTCCCGGATTCTTCAGGACAAGGTAAGGACACTTGGAGCGCTAGTTCTTTCTTCTCCTAGAAAACACGTTTTCTGCTGTACTTTACTAACTTTACGGTGTGCTTGCGTGAATGAATGACAGACACACTCTGGGCAAAGCAAATGAGGAGCCCTGATCTGCTGTTTCTAGGTGCCTCGTAATGACTGAAGGCAGCCCCTAAAAGGGGAGCCCTGTCAGGGGTTTATACTGACCTGCCAATGCCAAGAGACATCCAGCCTCCTTGTGAGGGGAGCAGCCAGAAATGGGCAGAGCATGTGGACTGAACTCTCCTTTCTTGGTCAAACTTCCCAGTCTCTTTGACCATTTCATAACTCCCTGGGAATTAGAACTACTAACCTAATCTGTAGGATCATAGACTTTCAAGGGACTTGTGATCTATGCTGTTACTGGGTACTGTTACTCAGGTCCCAAACTTGGATTGGTATTCAGGAAGTGCCTACCTAGCCTTGCTAGGAGTTGAAAAGTTCAGATGCTAGATGGAGCTCTAGCTCCAAGAGCATATCTGAGGTTAAAGGTTACTCAGAAAGGAAGTAGAACACGCTTCTTCCTTTGGTATTGCTAGCTCTTAGTGGACCAGAAGAGGCTCTCCAGTGGCTTTTGTCCCAACTTCTTAGATATTCTTTCTGTGGAATCTGTGGGAATGAACTGGAAGGACTGGCCCTAATAACTCAAGGACAAAAATCATTTCCCCCTCACTGGCCATTTCTTTTGCTATCACTTATACTGGTGTGGTGATGCTCAGAAGGACCATAATGGTTTTTATGTTTGTACCGGTCTTACTCTAGTCAGGAATATACTCAGGGTCCTGCACAGGCACTCCTGGAGACGAATGTTTCCCCTAATGGTCTTAGCTTGGGAGGCATTCCAGAAGGTTACTCTGATTGCACCCCGGGTGGCATCAGAGGCAAGCAAGGTTTTAATGGTGAGACACTGGACATTAGCCCTGGGATGCCATCAGGTCTACGCCTGGTGCACCTCCACGCCACCTTGGTGGTAGAACCGGGAGGGACCAGTATGGCACGTCTGTTGGTAAGGGACAGACTAAGTCCGACCAGGGAAGCAAAGTGAAAGGTTGCTGCTGAGCCACAAAAGGCACCAGGATCCCTGGCTTCCGGAGGAGAGGAATTCAATCCGGGGTCAGTGACGAGGCTTTATCACTCCATAAGTTTTACTAAAGTATAAAAGAGATAGAGAAAGCTTCTGACATAGACATCAGAAGGAGGCAGAAAGAGTGCCCCCTGCTAGTCTTTAAGCAGATGTTATATAGCTACTCCAGAAAGGAAATGTCTCAAAACTCAGAGACTGGTACTAGGCATGCATTTTGAGATAACATTGGCACCAAGTTTGAGTTGTCCCTGGTCATAAAATGATTGACATGAATCTTGAAGAAAGGCAGGTTTCCAAGCAAATATATTCTCATTAACATAGCTTAAGAGAACATTTGCATAAGTAAAACATACTGGTTTTTGTCAAGTCAGTTCTGAGTCTTAGGTAGAATCGCCTTGAAGACAGAGTCTAGGGTAAATACATAGTTCATTAACATAGCTTAAAACAAATATTTCCATAAGAAAAATGCATTTGGTTAGCTCAAGGTTTGAGAAAACTTAAGTTCAGGTGGAACCAGGTGTTCTTATGGCAGCACAGAATTTTAAAAGAAACCTCTTTTTAAATTCATATAGAGAAGGGGAAAAAAAAATCTAACATTTATTTGTTTCCTCTTGCCACTTAAGAGAGAGATAAAAAATGTCTGACACTTGCAGTCTATTTCCTCTGTTTGGAGACCCCTGGCCTTCTTGCCTGTTACCCTCCCATTACCTTTGGGTGAAACTGAGTGAAGGGTACATGGGATCTCTCTGTATTATTTCTTACAACTGCATATGAATCTATAATGATCTCAAAATAAAAAAAAGTTTAATTTAAAAAATCTGTAGAATGTAGTTAAAGCTATGCTTAGAGGGAAATTTAGCACTAAATGTTAATATCAGAGAAGGTAAAAGTTCTTAAATCATTAATCTAAGTTTCCATGTTAAGCTGTGGAAAAAAGGGCAAAATAAGTTCAATTAAGCATAAAGAAAGAATAAAAAGAGAACTCAATGAGATTAAAACAGAAAAATCAGTGAAACAAAAAAGTCTTTTAAAAAGATCAATACAACTGAATAAGCTGTATCAAGACTGACAGTAAGAGAAAGACATCAATTACCAATCTGAAAAATCAAACAGAGAATAAAATAACAAACTATTAAAATGATAATAAGGGAGTACTATAAGCAACACAAACTAGCGGAGTTCATCGGAGATAAATTAGAGAATTCGAATATTCTTAAAGAAATTGAAATAGTAACTAAAACAACCAGATCCAGATGGTTTCATTGAAGATTTCTACCAAATGTTTAAACAAGAAATAACACTGTTTTTACACAATCTCTTCCAGAAAATAAAAGAAGATAAAGCATTTCCCAATTCATGAATCTAAAATTACTCTAATACTAAAATCAGACAAAAACAGTAGAAGAAAAAACCAAACTAGAGACCAATATTTCTTATGAACACTGACACAGTATTAGCAAATCAAGTCCAGCAATGTATAGAGGTCAAAGAATGCAAGACTGGTTTGAAATAAATCAATGTAACTCACCATATTAAAAGTATGAAGAAGAAAACAACATGATTACATTGATGAATGCAGAAAAAACATTTGACAAAATTCATCATCCTTATCTTATTAAAAAATCTCACCAGACTAGGAGTAGAAGAGAACTTTCTGTGTCTAATGAAATACACCTACAGATATCCTACAGGTAACATCATACTAATGAAGAGAGACTTAATGCTTCCCTAAAAGGTTAGGAACAAGGCAAAGACATCCATCCTCACCATTAAATTCGATTTCACACTAAATTCCTCCATTGTTCAATCAGGCAAAAAAAAGAAATTAAAGGCATATGATATGTATCCAAAAGGAGGAAATAAAATTCCTTCTGTATGAAGATGCCATGATAGGCTGTGTAGAAGAGAACAAGAATCTACAAATAAAACAAAACCCCAAAAGCCTCTTAAAACTATTAGCTGACAGCTATAGGAACTAGAATATATAAAATAATTTTGAAAAAGAAAAATGAAGTGAAAGGAACCACTCTCCCCAGTTTCAAGGTTTACTATGTCTTACAGTAATCAAGACTGTATAGTAATGGGAAAGGGATAGATAAATGTAAGTGGACCAGAAAAGAATCCACAAATAGTCCCACACAAGTATGGCCAACTGATATTTGATGATGAAAAAGAAATGTAATGGAGGAGGAATAGTTTTTTCCAACAAATAATGATGGAACAATAGGCAGAAATAAGAACCTCCACCTAAGCCTCAAACCATTTACAAAAAGAAACTAAAAATTGATGGTAGGTTTAAATGTAAAAGTATCAATATTTTAGGAAAAAATATAAAAATACTTGGGATCTAGAGCTAGGCATCAATGAAACCAAAATGATCCAATAAAGAAAAAAACTGGTAAATTTCATCAAAAGTAAAACTTTTTGTTCAGTGAAAGTCTCTGTGAGGATAAAAAGACAAGCTATAGGCATAAATGAAATATGTGCAAACCATATATATGACTAAAGTCTTATATTTAAAGTATATAAAGAACTTTCCAAGCTCAACAGTTAAAAAAACAAACAGATCAAACCCAAATTATCCCATTAAAGAATGGGCAAAAATTACAGAGCCATTTCACAGAATAGGACATAACACATGGCAAGAAAGTACATGAAAAGCTGTTTAACATTAATAGCCATTAGGGAAATATAGATTAAGACTATGATGAGATACTAATACACACCTATTAGGCAAGTGAAATTAAAAAATAGTGAGAAAAATGAAATGTTGGCATGAATTTCCACATTCTCATCTCTCATACAGTGAGAAAATCAAACGGGGCATTTTGGAAAATATTTTGGTGGTTTCTTAAAAAACTAAACATATGCTTACCACGTGATCCAGCACTCCCACTACTGAGCATCCAACCCAGAGAAATGGAAATTTACATTAACACAAAACCCACGTTAGAATGTTCATAGCAGGGTTCGGTTTATTTTTTATTTAGTAACGGTCAAAGCTTGGGAAAAAAATTAAAATGTCCTGTAACAGGCGAATGTTAAATATGCTATTGTTTATCCATACCATGGAATGCTATTCAACAATATAAAGGAATAAGCTAGTGATATATGCAACAACTTGGATAGATCTCGGGAATTATGCGGAGTGAAATAAAATCAATCTCAAAGGTTACATACTGTATGATTTCATTTATGTAGCATTCCAAAATAACACAATTAAAGAATATAAATTAGTACTCACTTCCAGCTGGTGTCCTACAAGGTCAGTAAACAGGAAAAATTCCTTTGACAAAAGAACTTCAAGTGGCTTTGAATAAAGAAAGCCTCTGGCTCTTAGTGAAACAGCCCAACAGCCTTACAGTCCTCGAGGTGCACTCAGTTCAGTTCAGTTCAGTCGCTCAGTCGTGTCTGACTCTTTGTGACCCCATGAATCGCAGCACGCCAGGCCTCCCTGTCCATCACCAACTCCTGGAGTTTACTCAAAGTCATGTCCATCGAGTTGGTGATGCCATCCAGCCATCTCATCCTCTGTCGTCCCCTTCTCCCCCAATCCCTCCCAGCATCAGGGTCTTTTTCAATGAGTCAACTCTTCGCATGAGGTGGCCAAAGTATTGGAGTTTCAGTTTCAGCATCAGTCCTTCCAGTGAACACCCAGGACTGATCTCCTTTAGGATGGACTGGTTGGATCTCCTTGCAGTCCAAGGGACTCTCAAGAGTCTTCTCCAACGTGCTACAGGCACCTAATTCTACAACTTCCGGTGTTTCGCAGAAGACTGGACCTCACTATCACAGCTGGACTTGAAGCAAACTTGCTTTAATGAAAGTTGCTCAGTGGTGTCTGACTTTTTGCGACCCCATCGGCTGTAGCCTGCCAGGCTCCTCTGTCCGTGGAATTCTGCAGGTCAGAATGCCAGAGTGGGTAACCTTTCCCTTCTCCAGGGGATCTTCCCAACCCATGGATCGAACCCAGGTCTCCCGTGACTGAAGCGAATTAACACACACATATTCAAATGAAGTTTTCAAACAATCAGATCTGATTGGAGGAATGATTATAGCAGAATATAGGTAAAAGTCCCTGGAGGAGGGCATGGCAACCCACTCCAGTATCCTTGCCTGGAGAATCCTCATAGACAGAGGAGCCTGGCAGGCTACAGTCCATGGGGTCGCAGAGTCAGACATGACTGAGCGACTAAGCAGAACGCAGCACAAACATAAGTAGGACTGCTAATTTGACTCTCTGATTATCTAATACCTGCCTGATGTCAACCAATCAGAACACTAATCTTATCCCATCCCACTAGTCAAGTAGCTAAAATAGCCTGTGAATACTTCCCTCAGTCATTTGTTAAGAACTCTTGTTTTTCTGCTGTTTCTATTTTGAAGGTAGGTAGGAGAGCAGGTAGGCAAAGGGCTGTCGTGTCTTCCTGACTGGAAAGGAGTGACTCTGCTGGGAGCGATGGTTGATACAGGGGCTGGCAAACAACTTGGCAGCTATAAGTCAGGCATCCTCCTGCCTAACTTTTGCACAACCATCGCCCTGGGTGGGCCTTCAGTCCCTGGGGTCTCAAAAGAGGAGGACAGGACTTAGTGACTAAACAACATAACTAATATAACTGCTCTCCTGGGCTATAGTGATTGGCCCAAAAGTGGGGAAGTGGCCTAAGCTGAGAAAATGTTTTCTGAGATTTTCAGCAGCTTGCACATATTTCTTCTTTTCATGAGGGTGTGAGTGAGGAAGTGTCTTCTGCCTTTTGGAAAAGATTGAGAAGAACGGTGAAGTGAAGAGGAGCAATAAAAATGAGTTTGGAAATTTGGGGTGAGGAACAGAGAGATGCATTTATATCCAGGCTCAGCAGGTGTGCTTGTTTCAAAGGCTCTTATCTTGTGAAGCATCCTAGTATACTTAAGGACCATCCTTCACTTTTGTCTCTTTTAAAAATGTTTCAGCTTGACTTCTGTCACTGCAAGAGACTGTGTTTGACAAATTAAAGCCAAAACTAACTCAGCATAATGAAAACACCACATTTACTAGCATATTGAACAAATAAGTTCATTCTGCCCTTATCTCTGCCCTTCCTTGTCTTGCAGCAACAATACTGATGTCTTTGCTCTTAATACTTACCTTTCATTGAAAGAGAAGTGAAAATCAGAGTGGGAGGGAGAGTAGCCTGAAGGCATTGAACCCACTCAAGAGATTTAAAGTAAATCATTGAAAGGAGTCAAGTAGAGTCTGAAGGGATGCCTGGCACTCTCAGAACAGTGGGTATTACAAAAAAGAAAGAAAGGAAACTCCTCTTGCTTTTGTCTCCAAGCTAAGATTAGAATTCCATAGTGGATGAACAAAGAGAAGGAAAATTTAAGGGAAATATTTTATTTTCTAATAGGTGGAGAGTAAGGGTACAGAGCCTATAGCCAGGGTCAATGGCTGGAATCTTGACTGCATTCCAAGTAACAAGTCACTTAACCTCTCTGTGAAATAATAGTGATGGTATTTTGTAGATTTGTTGTGGGTATTAAAAGTACAAATATATATAAAGTGCTTCGAACGTTGACTAATGCATAGCAAGTATCGTATAAGTGCTCTTGAAAGGAGCACTGGGAAGGGAGAAAATGGGAGCCCAGGAATTATATAGTAAAGAGCATGCTCTATCTGTAGGTAACAGGCTAACAGAACTGTCTTAACGAAAACCTGAGAGAACCAGTGAAAAGCAAGATACTTTAGTTAAGTAGCAAGATAGGAAACTAAGACAAAAGTCAATAGCATTAATTATAACGCGGTGGTGCTAGTGGTAAAGAACCTGCCTGCTAATGTAGGAGATGTAAGAGATCTCTGGGAGATCATGAGGAGGGCATGGCAACCCATTCCAGTATTCTTGCCTGGAGAACCCCACAGACAGAGGACCTTGGCGGGTTACAGTCTATAGGGTCACAAAAAGTTGGGCACAACTGAAACAACTTAGCACACAGCACACATAACTGTTTAGAAGATACAAAAAAGGAGAAGACCAAATTTTCAAAAGACACAAAATATGTGAAATGTCTACAGTAAACTTAATAAGAAAACTTTAAGTATTCCTAAAAGAACCAAAAATACAGTTAAATAAACATGAAGGCATCTTCTACTTGTGGACAGGATGATATGACATCCTAAAGATGTCAAATTCAGTATAATCCTATTTATTCAACAAGCTGAAAGTTCATAGGGGAGAAAAAGGCAAATTACCCCTAAATACATGAAAAGATATTCATTTATAATCAAAATAAAGGATAAATTAAAATTATTGGGTTAGCCAAAATGTTCATTTGGATTTTTTCCATAACATCTTACAGAAAAACCTGAATGAACTTTTTGGCCAATCCAATACAATGCGATATATCAATTCTTGCCTATCAGATATTAAAAAATCCTACAGCCTTCCCAGCTGACAATACTAAGGAGAAATGGGCACAAGTGTACATTGCTGGTGGGAATGTAAAATGATACAGTTATTTATGGTGGGAAATTTCAGTTAGATCTAACCAAGTAACATATGCCTTAACCTTGGACCCAGGATTTTCACTTGTAAGAATCTACCTTGAAAATATGATTCTCTATATATGAATTAACAAAAATGTACAAAGCTGTTCAGGCAGCATTATTTGCAATATTTAGTAAAGTGGAAATAACGTAAATGTACACCTACAGGGGAAAGGTTGAATAACTTCCAAGATACACTCACACTAGAGCACCTGGGAATGAATGAGAATCATCTTCAGGTCCTGGTAGGGAAAGAGCTTCATGACATACTGTAAGGCGAAGAAAGAAATGTGGAAAAATGGCACATTGAGTGTTACTTTTGGGTAAAAGGAGGGAAATTTTGAACCATGTTCATGTTTCATAGGTTCAAGAAATAAAATTACATCAAATGGAAAATAAATTCTGAAAACAGACTGATACGCATGAAGCCAGGAATGGAACCCATGTCTCCTTACTCGCTGAGACAATGGGGAAGATTGTGAATGAAGTTAACTGTATACCATACTGGTAACATGAACATATAACGGTTCAGTTTGAACAGTTCTCTGATGATACGTTCTTAATGGGATGTCTTCTATTTGTCAGAAATTAAAAAAAATAAAATAAAACAAATAAATTTAAATCCCCACTTTTGTAAACTAATAGAAAAATGAAGCAACTTCTATGAGGTTCTATGAGCTAGCATTACTCTGAAACCAAAACTAAACAAACATAGCACAGGAAAACTCAAAGCTAATATCAGTTACTGAAGTAGATGCAAACGTCCTAAAGAGAATAATATAAAATCCATGCAAGCAGTTTATTAAGGAAAAATAACATCATGAAGCTAGGTGGTTGAACCTTGGAGTGCCAGTATACTTAAGGATTTAAATGCCTTCCACCCACTGATTAAACAGGGGCTACAGAACATTTGGTGGCTCAGTGGTAAAGAATCTGCCTGCCAATGCACGAGATGTGGGTTCAATCCCTGGGTTGGGAAGATCCCCTGGAGAAGGGAATGGCAACCCACCCCAGTATTCTTGCCTGGGAGATCCCATGGACAGAGGAGCCTGATGGGCTACAGTCTACGTGCTTGCAAAGAGTCAGACATGACTTAGTCACTAAAAAAAATAAAAACCAACAAAACATTCACATGCAAATGATAACTGCCTTTAGCCCCCAAGCATTGGTGGCAAACCAGACAATGTTTCAAGGAATTTATGGATGTGGAAATGGACAAATAAATAATTTTAGAAAAATCATATACACCTAAAAAAACTATTTCCACAGCAGATAATGTGTACAAAAGTGTTTGCGAGCTATTGGGTTGCTCTCTTGATTACCTAGATTTAAGAATGTCCTAGAGGAAATGTGAATTAAACTTGAAAGTGTGATATATCTGTGGCTGTTGCACTGTAAAGAGCCCCAAATATTAAGGCAATATTTTTCCAGTATTCAGAAACTATTATCTGATTCAGTAAAAGAATCACTCATATCACTGACATCTGAGCAACGTTCTGATATAGTTTTTTCCTACTTAGCAAAATTTAAAAAAAAAAGAATCAACATTTATGTTAGGACTATATTCATTGGTCAATGGTATGAGTGACTTCTGTGATGAAATGGATAGTAATCAAGCAGTTCTTTGTAGTCTGATTTTATGATACTACTGTTGGTAATAAAATTATAAAAATGGGTATTTTGTATGAAACAGCAATTCCTTCAAAATGATAGGTCTAATCTGAAACTCAAAGAGACATTTTAGCTTAAAATTTATTTCTAAAACTGTATAAAAATAGTTAACAGAATTTCACACATTAACCCTTGAGCAGTGTCAAGAGTTTTATTAACACACACATGTGTGTGTATAGTGCTTAGTCACTCAGTTGTATCCGACTCTTTTGCAACCCCATGGACTATAGTTGGCCAGGCTCCTCTCTCCATGGGATTTCCCAAGTATGAATATTGGAGTGAATTGCCATGCCTTCTTCCAGGGACATTTACCAACACATCGCTGTCTATAACCCATACTCCATACATTTGCGATAAGTTCCTAAATGAAATAAATGTATAGAGGACAATGAAAGGCAAAGGAATACTTCATTCACTTGTTCTGTAGCCTCAAATCCTAGCTGGGGGGTGAGAGGCCAGATAATGGGAAAGACCCTTTTCCATGCACTAAAGAAAATAGGGAGGAAGTCAAACATGCTCATTTTTTCCATTTTAAAATTGGAGGCTTGTTCTCAGGCTCCTGATCCTTCTACCCCAGACTTATAGAGTAACAATCATCAAATAATAAAAGAAGATGATCTGGCTTCTTTTCAGAAAATCTGGGATTTGTTTTGGTTTTGCCATACATTGACTTGAATCCACCATTGTAAAGTAAAATAAATAAATTAATTAATCCAAAAAAAAAAAAAAGAAAATCTGGGAAAGTTCTAAAAGCCAAAACACTTGCGCACTATGGAGATATTAGTATGTCTCTTGAGCTACTCTTCTATTTGAAAAATTGCTTTTCGTATTCCATCCAATTAACAAATCCTCAGAGGCTTTCTAGAAACAGTGTCATTACATGAGATGCTTCAGAAGTATTAAAGGACATGCTTGGAGATAACTTCTTTAAGTCAAGACATGGGTAGCCATTCCTTTCTCCAGGGTATCTTCCCCACCAGGGATCAAACCTAGGTCTCCTGCATTGCAGGCAGATTCTTTATTGTTTGAGCCACCAGGGAAGCCCAAATAATAAACAGAATTAACTATTGTCTGCCTGGTAGGCTTGAATGTTTACCACATCTGCAAATAATAAATTCAACAAAAAGTACATCATGTCTTACCCAGTGAACTGTGTGATTCAGAGCCATGAGCATATAAGCCAGAAAAACATAGTTAATTACAGCTATTGTTTTGGAAAGTTAGTTGCTCTGAAAATACTTTGGTTTCTGATGATCTTTAATTAGTTTATCTGCAGCTGGAGTCCTTGATGACTGCCTCAAAGGGTTCCTCCCCTAAATCCAAGGATGATTCAATACTGGGACATCCATAAAGGTGATTCACCAAATTAGTAAGTTAATACTGATAAAGCATTATGTTCATAACAATGGTTACTAAAAATGCACTTGAAAATACTCACTATAGTTAACTCTTCAGTTAAAAACTTTTAGTAAGCTGAAGCTAATGGGATAAATTCTAAAAACTGTTGAATGAATACATCCCCAAAGAAAGCCCAGCGTGTCCAGTAGTGAAATAATAGTTTGACTGTCTTTTGAGTCAGGAACTTGCCGCCAAAAGTTCTTATCACCAACACATATCTTATTGTGGAATATTAGACAAAGATAGTAAGCACAGAATTTAACCATGGTCTTCACTGAAGGTCTAGTGTGGCTGCCAGCTTCTAGGATGGCACTCCATCACCTCTGCCTCCTAGTATTGGCACCCTTGTGTAGCCCCCTCCCCCACATTATACAAGGGTTAGTCTATGGGATGCAGAAAACACACACAATACAGCAGAAGTTAGAGCCTGTCACTTTGGAGATTAGGTTATAATAGATAAAGGAGTTTCCTTTAGTCACAAAGTAGAAAAAACAGAATCAATGGAGCTACTTATTGATTCCCAGCAATAGATTGCCAATAAAAAGATACACTTTCTTTTACAAATTCACAGTACCCTAAAAAGAATCTTTGATTTGAATGGAGCCTCCCAAAGCTATTCACCAAGAATATCACCAACAGAGAAAACACCTCCATGCCTCTTAACCCCCTGAAGCACTTCCCCACCTCCCCTCCTCCACTGGTAACCACAGTTTGTTCTCTGCCTCACCTGTGAGTCTGTTTCTTTTTTGCATGAAAAGACATTGTTAAGCATCAGGGAAACACAAATCAAAATGACAATGAGATATCACCTCATACTTGTCAGAATGGCTGTCATCAAAAAGACCACACAAATATCAAATGTTGGCAAGAATGTGGAGAAAAGGGAACCTTAGTACATGGTTGGAAGGAATGTAAACTGGTACAACCACAGTGGAAAACAGCATGCGGATTATTTTGAATTAAAGTGACCTGAGAAACCACCAGTGGAAAAAAATAATTAAAACACCTACTCTCATCTCCTGCTTTCCCCCTAAAAGTGGAAAATAAATCTTCCATGTGAAGGTACCCTATACCAGGAGGGTAGAATATACCACCAGACTTAGGGAATTCAAGACTAAGAAAGCTATATAAACAAATTTTGTTACTTCTTCATTAGTCAGCTACCCCAAGCACAAGCCCCTCTGTTTTGTTACATCTTCACAAATAATTGTTTCTCTGTTTAAAAATGACATATTATAAACAACCTGTTCTGATCACATAGCAATGGGATCCCATTGCTATGAGAATCCAATGAGAATTAGACTGGTGTTTTTTTTTCTCCTGTTAATCTGTCTCCTGTCAATTTAATCATTAGACCAGTCGAACTCAAGAGGGGTAGGGGGAAATTTCCTCCTACCTGACAGAGCTAACAACAAACCCCCCATCCCAAAAAAGTATTTTAAATTCAAAATTTGCTAAAAAGGCATAATTAACACTTATTTTACATTTAAAAAGTGCTTACTAAAATAAGACAAATAGGATTCCTAACATATGTGCCTAGTATATCTCAACCTAAAGCCCAATATTATGTTTGATGGTGAAATATCAGTACCATTCCCCAGAGAGTCAGGACCATGACAAAGAATCTTTGTATCACCATCGTTATTATTGATGACATTGTGTGACATATTTAGGAATATTCATCAAGGAATTTTCCAAAGAGTTGATTTATTGCATTGTGTTTACAGGAATATCTAAAGAGAGAAATGAAAACAGATACATTACTGTACTGTGTATTACTGTGGAAAAAAAAAAAAGCTCCTTTTTAACTATGAGGCTATAAAGCAAAACAATGTAATCCATACATCTACACAATCAAAAGCTACAGAGATTTGGGACAAAAAACAAAAGTGCACAGTGATATCGTGAAAAAAGTCTAAAGCTTTCTAAGAAGATTAACGTGTGATTAGAAATAGCTAAGAATATAATAGCTAAGAATAAACTTAGGCAAATCAATTGTTCCTTGAATTAAGTACATGTGCCTTCCATGTGTGTGTGTGTGCACGTGTATGTGTGTGTGCGTTTGTGTATGGCAGCTGCAGATTCCTTTTTCTCAAAAAGAGGCAAAGAGATTCTGGGAAATGTAGAGAGAAAACTGAACCTCAAATTATCCCAAAATATATTTCATTTCTATATACATAAAAAATATAATAATATGATGAAACCAATGAAAACAACATGCTCAAAATTGTTCAGAGTGACCTATTTCCTATGTTATTAATAAATATTAGAAAACAACTCTGGGAGAACATTAATCATTAGCACACAAGGATATACTATGATCCCAATAATTCAATATTCAGTAAATATATTAATATAAAAAGATATATCTATGGTTGCACCACTAGATCTAATTAGGAGTGAAAAACCACACAGTTACCTGAAGAAGGAAACTTTAGTATAAAGAATGAATTCAGGGAACTGGAGTAAGGACTCAGGGACTGGCTAATAGGAAGCAAAAATAACCAAATAGTGGAGGACTAGCAGAGACAAGGCTTCCCTGGTGGCTCAGGGGTAAGGAATCTGCCTGCTAATACAGGAGATATGGGTTTGATTCCTGGGTTGGAAAGATCCCCTTGAGAAGGAAATGCCAACCTATTCTAGTATTCTTGCCTGGGAAATCCCATGGACAGAGGAGTCTGGCGGGCTACTGTTTAAGGGGTTGCAAAAGAGTTGGACATGACTTAGCAACTAAACAACAAAAGAATAAGGAGAGATAAGGGGCAGTTACTACTCGTAGGGTCAAAGGGGAGCACCAAGGACTGAAATCCATACCTTCTGGGAAAGGGCACGTGTGTGGGTCACTGGATTAAAGAGGAGTTGCTGTGGTTCTGCGTCACTTGGTGGAAATCCAATCACAACAGGTGAAGACAGCTGAGCAAATAAAGTTTGGAGCTCAGAGGAAGGGCATTAAAGAAAGGAGACTGGGATCACTGGGAATAAGTTCAGTTAGAGAGGATGTTCAAGGACAGAGTTCTGGGTGCACCAACATTAGAGGTTAAGGGAAAAACTGGTGATTCAGCAAAAGATTCAGAAAGAACAACTTATAAGGCATGAGAAAAACCAGACTTAAATGGCATGTGACAATCAAGGGGAACAAGGAGTGAGTGATGAAAGCTGTCAAGTATTGACAGCTAAGACCTGAGAAGTGACCACTGGATTTGCCAGTACGGAGGTTGGTGATAGCTTTGCCAAGTGCTGTCTTGTTGATGGTGGGCTCAAGAGAGAATATAACTTTCTATGGAGTATAATTTCCCATAGTTTGTTGTGCTCCACACAGTCAAAAGCTTTGGCATAGTCAATAAAGCAGAAATAGATGTTTTTCTGGAACTCTCTTGCCTTTTTGATGATCCAACAGATGTTGTCAATTTGATCTCAGGTTCCTCTGCCTTTCCTAAATCCAGCTTGAACATGTGGAAGTTCATAGTTGAACAGTTCATGAACTGTTGAAGCCTGGCTTGGAGAATTTTGAGCATTACTTTGCTAGAGTGTGAGATGAGTGCAATTGTGCGGTAGTTTGAGCATTCTTTGGCATTGTCTTTCTTTGGGATTAGAATGATAACTGACCTTTTCCAGTCCTTTGGTCACTGCTGAGTTTTCCAAATTTGTTGGCATATTGAATGCAGCATTTTCACAGCATCATCTTTTAGGATTTGAAATAGCTTAACTGGAATTCCATCACCTCTACTACCTTTGTTCATAGTGATGCTTCCTAAGGTCCACTTGACTTCTCATTCCAGGATGTCTGGCTCTAGATGAGTAATCACATCATTGTGGTTATCTGGGTCATGAAGATCTTTTTTGTATAGTTCCTCTGTGTATTCTTGCCAACTCTTCTTAATATCTTCTGCTTCTGTTAGGTTCATACCATTTCTGTCCTTTATTGTGCCCATCTTTGCATGAAATGTTCCCTTGGTATCTAATTTTCTTGAAGAGATCTCTAGTCTTTCCCATTCTATTGTTTTCCTCTATTTCTTTGCATTGATCACTGAGGAAGGCTTTCTTATCTCTCCTTGCTATTCTTTGGAACTCTGCATTCAAGCGGGTATATCTTTCCTTTTCTCCTTTGCCTTTAGCTTCTCTTCTTTTCTCAGCTATTCGGAAGGCCTCCTCAGACCACCATTTTGCCTTTTTGAATTTCTTTTTCTTGGGGATGGTCTTAATCACTGCCTCCCGTAAAATGTCATGAACCTCCATCCATATTTCTTCAGGCACTCTGTCTATCAGATCCAATCCCTTGAATCTGTTTGTTACTTCCACTGTTGAAAACTTTTAAAGAGATGGGAACACCAGATCACCTGACCTGTTTCCTGAGAAATCTATGCAGGTCAAGTAGCAACAATTAGAACTGGACATGGAAGAACACACTGGTTCCAAACTGGGAAAGGAGTACATCAAGGCTGTATATTGTCACCCTGTTTATTTAACTTTTACGCAGAGCACATCTTGAGAAATGCTGGACTGGATGAAGCACAAGCTGGAATCAAGACTGCCAGGAGAAATATCAATAACCTCATATATGCAGATGACACCACCCTTATGGCAGAAAGTGAAGAAGAACTAAAGAATCTCTTGATGAAAGTGAAAGAGGAGAGTGAAAAAGTTGGCTTAAAACTCAACATTCAAAAACTAAGATCATGGCATCTGTTCCCATCATTTCATGGCAAATAGATTGGGAAACAATGGAAACAGTGACAGACTGGTGACTGCAGCCATGAAATTAAAAGATGCTTGCTCCTTGGAAGAAAAGCTATGACTAACTTAGACAGCTTATTAAAAAGGAGAAACATTACTTTGCCAACAAAGGTCTGTCTAGTCAAACATATGGTTTTCCAGTAGTCATGTATGGATGTGAGAGTTGGACCGTAAAGAAAGCTGAGTGCCAAAGAATTGATGCTTTTGAACTGTGGTGTTGGAGAAGACTCTTGAGAGTCCCTTGGACTGCAAGAAGATCCAACCAGTTCATCCTAAAGGAAATCAGTCCTGAATATTCATTGGAAGGACTGATTCTGAAGCTGAAACTCCCAATACTTTGGCCACCTAATGCGAAGAACTGACTCATGAAAAGACCCTGATGCTGGAACAGATTGAAGGGAGGAGGAGAAGGGGACAACAGAGGATGAGATGGTTGGATGGCATCACTGACTTGATGGACGTGAGCCTGAGTAAGCTCTGATGATGGACAGGGAAGCCTGGCATGCTGCAGTCCATGGGGTCACAAAGAGCTGGACACTACTGAGTGACTGAACTGAACTGATGGAGTGTAATCTATAAAATATTGAATTACTATGTTGTACATTTGAAACTAATATAGTATTGTAAATCAAATATAAATTTAAAGAGAGAGAGAGAATCAGAGCTGAGCAGACAGACCAGTATGCCTGAGTCTTATGAAATGTTTTGTTACAAAAGGGAGCAGATTCTTGTTGATGTATGACAGAAAACCACAAAATTCTGTAAAGCAATTATCCTTCAATTAAAAAATTAAATTAAAAAAAAAGAGAGAATAATCACATGGTGTCTATTTTCACAGAAAACTCACTGGCTTTGTGCAAATAGATATAATCAGAAAACCACAAAAATCATTAAAGTTAACCAAAATATATTAAGTCTCTACTCTGGAGAGCCCAGTTGTATCAAACAGGAGGGTGACAGAGAGAGGACTTAAAAGGAACAAGACATACCCCTTCTCATGAAGAATATAATAACCCTGAACCACCCCATAAGGCACCAGTGCTTATATAAGGAGCATGGGCTGTCAGGTTTCTATAAGAAGGAGCATCAATTTCAAATGGAAGATCAGGGATGATGATGGTGGCCTCATCTGGGCTTGAAGCATGAGCAGGATTTAATGAGCTTGATCTACTTGTCAGACAATGAAAGTAAAGTTAAAATTAAACCATTATGCCAATAAACTTCTCCCCTTTGGTAACACAGGGGCTAAAGGTTTAGGGTAATCATTTATCTCCTAGAGACTAGGAAATTTGGGAATGTTTAGAGATATCTATTTGAATGGAATGAGGACCCTGTACTCCACCTCCCTCAGGTGAGCCTTCCGTCTTCTGCTCTTTAATATTCTGCTTTTGAGATGATGAGAATGGGTTTTCCCATAGAGAGCTGCTTAGTTTGTTGTTTTGGGGTTGGGGAAGAGACTTTTCCTGAGATAATTCTGAAAAGTGAGAAAGGATGTTATCTTTACCTAAGAGAAACCAGGGTCCCAGAACTCTAGGGAATAAAACTCTGGGAATAAAATTATCCAAAAGGGTGGCCACAGAGACCTGGAGGCAAATCAATAATCTAAAATTATACTTTTTAGAGTTAATATCACCCATTTATTGGAATTAGACTAGATAATCTGTAGTTTAAGATTCCTAAACTGGGCTTGTTTTTATGGGATGCATTAATTTTAAAAAATTGGTTCATATCTAAATGTAAATACTGGCAGAGGGAGATTTTCATAGATTTTCATTTTATTTCATAGATCAAATAACCAAAACAGACTTAACCTTTCCAATTAATTCATGCATAGGGGAAAAGTAAAACAAAATGAAATCCCACAGGGCTTTGGGAAGTAGGTAATGAGTGAAGAGTTTGGGGCAGAGAACTTATTTTGGGGGCTATGAAAAAGAGCCATGAACTGTTCTTATATACAGGAAGTGCTCAGTGCTGAGACCAGACAAAGATAACATTTGTGCTATTAATAGCTCTGCCTGGTACCTTAAGGAAGAGTCTCATTCTACAGTGAACTACTCAATGGCAGAAGACCAGGATATATTTAATGCAAAGGCAATAGACACAGAAACAATCTTGGCCAGAGAAAGTGATAGGGAGTTGATATAGGAATGAATGGCCTAATTTTTTTTGCTGGTTCTTCCTCATTTACCTGGTTAAGTAAATAGATAAGGCTGAGGCCTTTCAAATTTATATTTCTACTTGGGCCCTCTGTCCTGAGCTACCAACTCATAGACACAATGCCTATTTGGCAGTCTTCCCTTCTGGATCAAACAGGCAACTCAAACCCAACATGTCCAAAATGAAACTCCTGTTTTTCTTCTGGAAACTTGCTCTCCTCTTGCTTATCTCCCTACTGCCACTGAGCGCACATCACCACTCACTCACTCACTCAAGCCATAATTCTAGAAGTCTCCAAAAAAAATCTCCCCTTTTCCTGACCCCCTATCCACCTCATGAGCAATTCTTCTTGACTCTAGCTCCAAAACAGATCCCCATGACAGCCCAGCCCGGATACCATTAACTCTTGAACAGGTAACTATGACAGCCTCTTCTCAAGTCTCTTGGTTCCCAGTCATGACCCTTGTAGACCATGCCCCCTACAGCAGCCAAGGCAAATCCAGTCCCCTTACCTACCCACAGGACCCTACATGGTGTGTCCTCAACCACTACTTTGATCTTACCTCCCACCGTTGACCTTCTCACTCACTCTGCCCTGGTCATGTTGGACAATCTTGCTTTGTTTCTTTGCCTGGAATGCCCTTGCTCAGAGCTGCCTCTTTCTCACCATTCCCATTTCAGCTTGGATATAACTTCCTCACACAACCAGGTAAAGTAGTTAGATTTGGCAAAGTGACGCTAGTTACTAAGTTATTGTCAGGGCTACTCTCATTATCTTCATACCAAGTGTCATTCTTACTTCTTTCTTTTCATTTTGTGCCTCTCCTGAACACTTTACTGGAGTTAACAAGGCAGTGGAAATTGGGACAAAGCAGATACGGGGTAAGGGATGCAGGTCTGGACAATATGCTGACATTATTGCTGGTTACCAGAAAAACTAGTAAGCGCTTCTGTAACAATAAGTATGGAGAGGAGAAGTTTAATGAAAACTAAGTCCTTCCATCATAGATGCAAGAGAAAGAGCTAAGGTAGCAAAATATGCCACTTACTGGTTCAACAAATATTTACGGAATCAATGAATGAACTAGTGGTCAGTGAACTTTCAGGTGCTGGTACACTAGAAGAGTCCTGTTAGGTATTGTTGTTATTTAATCACTAAGCCATGTCTGATTCTTCTGCAACCCTGTGGACTGTTAGCCAGCCAGGCTCCTCTGTCCATGGGATCTCCCAGGCAGGAGTACTGGAGCGGGTTACCTTTTCTTCCTCCAGGGGATCTTCCCAACCCAGGGGTCGAACCCGAGTCTTCTGCATCGGCAGGCGGATTCTTTACCACTGAGCCACCTGGGAAGCTCCCTAATAGGTATAACCTTTGGTAAAAAACATTCCTCTGAATATTATGTCTTCGAACTAATTGCCCTATGGGGTAGACAGGCATATAACTACTGTTATATCGGGATATTCAGTCCCTTCTTGTGACAGCTTTCTTGTCAGTTATCAGGCCTACTCTATTTTGCCAATGAGCAATGATTTGAATTCCAATTCAACTTTCAGTTCGTTTCTGAATTTCAACATGGACTGGAGGGCTCCTTGGTCTATAATCTCTGTGTTTTAAAATGATATAATGAGGCAACTGTTGTACTAGCTAATCACTACCCACTGTAGTTGTGATGTGCACAACACAGACATTATGCAATGTTTCCGATTACACTTAAAAGCAATATCATCAAAGAATCAGCTATATCCATGCTCTTATGTTAATTAAAGTAGTACTCCATAGAGAGAAATTAGAAATTTTATTTTACAAGCAACTCCTACCCTGCCCTCCCTTCCTTTTACCTCTGCTCAGCTCCATAACTTTTCTGATCATTTTCAGAGAGTGAAAAAGCCATTGGTTATTTTCAGCCTCCAAATAATCTCATGTGATAATTCATAGCTCCAGTCTGATGAAAAGCATACAACTCCCAAATTTTATCTAGAAGCAGAACTTCTCATCTCCAGCTTGGGTCTGCTTGGGGAGGGTGGTGGTGGAAGATTTGGTTTGCCTTCTTACTCCCTTTCTTTGTCAACTCCTCCTCTTGCCCTTCCTGGTAACTGAGGCTTCTGATCCATTTCAGGCTGGTGGTTAGGGTGGTTGGTAAGAGGCAGGAAGTATGGTTGTTCCCTGGACTCTTAAGATCTGGCATCGGGGCTCTCTAGGTTTGGGTGGATGTTCAGCGTTACTCTTCTGGAGAGTTCCCTGCTTGGGACACCCATCAGTCTCTCCCATGCTCTCTGCTCAGCCCTTACTGTTCCTCCCTCAGCCATTGGGCATCCGGCACTCCACCCCACCTTTTGGGAGGTCGTGTGGTCCTTCAAGACAGTTCTCTTGGCCGGATTTTAAAAGGCTATAACCTGGACCTCTCTAGTCATTCATATCTGGCTCAGAAGGAACCTGCATGTGTCTGTCCAGGCATCTTTGCACCTGCTGCTGTGGCGGGTCTCACAACCCTCCGATGTGCTGCGGGCCCCTTCTCTGCCCTGCAGCCTCAGGCCATGAGTTGCCGCCCCATGGCCTTCGATTCGGAGGTCTGTGTTACTTGTCAGTTTCCCTCTCTGTCTCATACACACGGAGTGGTGCACACACACACACAACCTCCAGGGGACATAGGTCAAGCTCTGGATGATCCCGCTGCAGGCAGCCCATATTGTTTGACTTGGAGTCCACCTGATCTCTTTCATGAAGTCAGGGTGAAAGAGTGATGCGCAGATCAGCAACTTCCTGGAAGGAAGCTTTCTCAGATTCTTTGTCTCAGTTCGTGTCTTTGAAGTGAGTTCAGCAGGCTCCTCCTTCTCAAGTTTCTCCCATCACTTGGGCTGCTTTCTCAGGACTTCCCTGCAGTGGTAAAGAATCTGCCAGCCAACGCAGGGGACATGGGCTCGATCCCTGGTCTAGGAAGATCTCATGTGCCACAGGGCAACTGAGCCCGTACACCACTACTACTGAGCCCACATGCCCTGGCGCCCATGCTCTGCCACAAGAGAAGCCCGAGCACTGAGAAAGCCCAGGCACAGCAATGAAGACCCAGCACAGCCAAGAATCAATCAATAAATAGTAAAAAAGATGTTTGCTAGATTCTGTTTTGTATATCTAGATCTTATTTAGTAGATCTAGTTGTTCAACTTATTTAATCCATTGGAATCTTCCAGGTGAAATTTCAAAGACGACTGTCCGGTTTTAACATCCAGTTGCTACTGATGGCAGCTGAAAGACATGGGAACATAGAACTCGAAAGAATATTACAAGCCGTTAAGGCAAGCCAGACCAGATCCCTCATTTGAGAAAGGCAGAGAAGTGCCATTCCCAAGACTACCATTTGGATAGTGATAGAATCTGGACAACAAATCATGTCTCTTGAACGCTAATCTAGCTCATTTTCCACTAAACATTTCCTCCTAATTCTTAGAAGAATTGGGGCTGTGCTATAGGACACCTCTTTTTATATTTGCTTTTATTTCAGTAGGTAAACACCAGTGTCTGGGTGAAGAGAATCAAAATGTCTAATACAGTAGAAGCCGGAACCATAGTGGGAGGTCCTGTCAATAATGATACTGTAAACACGGCTCAAGTGCAAATCTCCAGGAAAGGTAAAATCGTGTACTGGGGCGTGGATAAAACTGGGATCTATGTCACTGTTTGGTGATGTACAGCCTCTTCTTGATCCTACACATTGTCAAGAATTCTAAATAGCTGTAAAGCACTTTTACTGAGAATTACTTCATTTCTTGCAAGAAACCTTGAAGGTATATAGGACAGGTAGATATCAAGACACTAGATCATCAAGACGTTAGGCAGAGATAAAGAAAAAAAATTAGAGCAGATGTCAAATAGAAAATATGGAAACCAATCTAGGTTTTTCTGATACCAAGTCCAGAGACCATACCATTTGATCTTTCCACTCATACTAGATCTAGATCTACCTCAAGGAGAACAGGCTTTTTCTTTACGCCATATCATAGAAGTCACACATCCTCCTCCCTCTCAGTTAAGTTACAATTTAGTGCTTTTCAATAATATATTGAATAATACATTGGTGCTTCCCTGGTGGCTGAGATGGTAAAGAATATGCCTGCAATGCAGGAGACTTGGGTTCAATCCCTGAGTCAGGACGATCCCCTGGAGAAGGGAATGGCTACCCACTCCAGTATTCTTGCCTGGGAAATCCCATGAACAGAGAAGTCTGGCAGGCTACAGTCCATGGTGTCACAACTGAGCAACTAATACTTTTTCAATAATACATCATAAGGGAAACTGTTGAACACCTTATTTTACTCTAAACTCTAAATGACTTATAACTATTTTATTCACTAATTCTCTTAAGCATATAGGCTTTTCATAAGATAATGCTTTTTAAAAGTAAAACATTAACCAAGATGGAATGCTTTGTGAGACTCAACATTTTAGCCAGTTATATCTGCTGGCAAGTGAACATGCCTTGAGGAAAAGGGGATTTACCTAATCTTATCCATCAAAGAAAAAATCAGGAAACATGCATGCTATTTAATACTACTCACCCTACAATTAACTACCATCTGACATTTAATGAATACTCTTCCATTGCCTCAGCTTCCTTATCTGTAAAGTGGAAGCATTTGTATTTCTAAGATCCCATCCATTTCTAAACAATAGGAGACTATTTGACTATATGCCATTGGTCAAATTTTCTTATCCCAACTCTTTCTCTCTAAAAATCAGTAACTGATAAACAGACAACTTATAAACAGTTTTCATGACACAATATAGCACATTGGGTAAGAGTACAGATTAAGGTGCTACACTGCCTATGTTAGCAACCCTGATTTTGCAATTAATGAGCTGTGTGACCTTAGGCAAGTTACTTAAATTTTCTGTGTCTCAGTTTCCTTATTTGTAAAAATGAGATGATAACAACAGTATTTATCTCATAGGATTTCCATGAGGATTAAATTAGTTATAATATGTGAACCATTTAGAACAATGTCTGGCATGTAGTTAAGCACTTTATAAACTTCACTATCATAATCACCTCTCATACAGTTTTTCTTCCTCAGCCCACTTTTCAGCAGTCACTGGAACTCTCTGGGCTAATTTGTCTAAAAGTGGAACTTAATATGGTCTTTCTAGTTTCTTCCATAGTCTCTTAGGGCATCCACCCCACCATGCTGCTTTTCCCCTGGTGACCACCTCTTGACCCCAGCCTGTTATCACAAATGGCATTATGCTAATAACATTCATCTTTTGTTTTGGCTGATTCTACTCCCACCTTATAAGAGAGAACCTCAACCACTCCTCAATGTCCCACTTAGTTATTTTGTATTTCTCATAAATGCTTATGAATAAGCCTTGCTGGCTGCTTCTTCAGTTGGCGTCCAACACCAATTTTTCTTTCCTCTCTCTCTCTAGCCCATTCTCACTGGGCACTGCTGGGTCCTCTGATTCTCACTCTCAGGGCCCTGCTGGGGCTTTCTCCCAGGGCCAGGACCCCCAGAGATTACTGACATCTTTACTGGGCATGATTGTGCTTCTAAGATACTCAGAGAATCAAATCCAGGTGTTCCATGGCACGTGGGGAAATGCCCTCTCCCCCATTATATGTCATATCTGGTCACGTGGCCACAGAAAAGACTTGCTTATGCTCCTATATCTCTAGAGACACTAGATGAAAAGAGATGGACCTTCAGGTTCTGCCAGAGGTCAGGCTCTATTAAGGGTTCATATGGCAGGGTAGGGACAGACATCACCTTGACCTTCTTATCCTTTCTCTACCAAAGGCCCATGAGCTTTTGCCTGGGTTCAGTCAGATAAATGGAAGCCACTTTAGGTAATTCAAGAAAAAAAAAAAGAGGTTTAATATAGAAGATGAAAATAGTTCACAGACTTTGGGAGGCTGGGGAAGAAGAAGTCAAGTTAGGCACTTGGAGGAAATCCTGAAGCATAGGACGGATGGGACACAGCTAGCGATCCTGTGGAGCACATAGTGGGAGGTATTCAGGAGAGTTCCAGGCCCAGGCAAAAACCCCGTCTACCATTACTGATCCTCCTACTCCCCCCTGTAGTGGCCTCCTCAGCACCGTGTTCAGCTCTCACTGTGTTCAGCCTTCCAAACTTTGCCCTAATGCTCTTGTAATTGGAACCCTGCTTGCATACATGTAGGTTGAGGATTACCATTTCCAGGTATTTATCTGTTACTGTGAAGAACCTAGAAGGGCCGGCCTGGCAGTGAGAATTAATAAACAACACTGGACACTGCTTCGTTGCTGCCTATCAAAAGCCGGCACAGAGTTAAATATACCCTGGCCTATGTTAGGAATGGCCCCAAAAGATGAGTCTGCAATAATGCTCCTTTCTGAAAGTCACAGAAATCAATAAAATAAGCACAACACCTTGAGAAAATATTTTTACTTAGGTTAAAACTTGGGAATTGTTCCTATCACACACTACAAATTCTAAGGCTCCTTGCTAGATTTAGTATAATTTGGATGAATTAACAGGATGCCAAGAGGAGACAAAACTCTCATCCTTGGAGCATGGCCCCATGTTACAGGCAGAAAGGGGAGGGCACTGTGAAGCCCCAGGTCAAGCTCTCCAGCTTAGACACTCTCCAGCATCTCAAGCCTGGTGGACCATAGGCCAGGTGAGGTCACCACAGACAAGGTGAAGTCTGCAGTACTGGGATATGGTGGGGGAAGCTGCTCTGTGCCCACATCTTGATGATTCCCCCTCCACAGCTCACCAGTCTTTCTAAAGGTCTGCAGCTTAGGATCTTGGGCCAGTGCAACAGAGCAAGGGAAAACATACACAACTGCTGAAATTAACTTGGAAATGGGGGGAGGGGTTCCTCAAATTATGCAATGTCATTGTAGAATTAAAGTGCAAGAGTAGCTAGTTTTCCCTGAATTGGTGACAAAATTCCAAGGTGCCATCTTCCCACCACCTGCCTCTTGACCACATGCATACATAATACTATCAGCATGTGACAACAGGCCTCCAACCAGCCAAGGCGGCCCACCGCAAGGGTTCTATCACACAGGAGCAAAATCACACATGACTGACTTTTATAGTCCAAGACCGGGGGTGTGGGTGGGAACCACAAGGGACCTATATAAATACTGAGTTGGCCAAAAGGTTTGTTCAGTTTTTCCAAAACATCTTTGGTCAACCCAGTACTTTAGCACACACACACAGAAAAGGAAATAAATACATAAAAGACAGATCACTGTATAATGAAGGCATGTCTATCAAGTACTGAGCACTTTATATGAATTAATTCATTGAAACCTCACAAGAATCCTTCAAAGAACATACTGCCATTATCTCCATTTTTCAGGAGCAAGAACTCAAGTACAGAGGGATTAAGTCCTCATTTAAGGACTCATTTATGTCATCCAGGCACAAACAAGTATTATCTGGATTTAAACTGAGTGGTCTGATTATTAGAGTGGTCTGATTATTAACCGTTATATTACAGCGCTGTGCTTATTTGGGGAAATTGAAGAGTATTTTCATTTCACATTTCTCCAAGTTCTCAAGACTACTTTTAAAAAAAAGCTTAGCATATATGAAGTAAATCGACAGGAAAATATGAAAGAAGATGAGAAAGGAAACTAAAGAGAAAAAAATGTCACTTCAGAACTAAAACAGGGTTAGTAGTAGGAAGGAAAGAAATTATCACTGTAAAAAATCAAATCAGCAATGTAGAACTGAGGCTTGGTCACTCAGTTGAGTCTAACTCTTTGTGACCCCCTTGGACTGCGGCCTGCCAGGCTTCTCTGTCCATGGAATTCTCTAGTCAAGAATACTAGAGTGGGTAGCCATTCCCTTCTCCAGGGGGTCTGCCTGACCCAGGGATCGAACCCAAGTCTCCTGCATTGCAGGCAGGTTCTTTACCATCTGAGCCACCAGGGAAGCCCCAGTAAGGAAGTGATTCAAAAGATAATGGATGTGGGGCTTCCCTGGTGTCTCAGTCGTAAAGAATCCTCTTGCCAATGTAGGAGTCGTGGATTTGATCCCTGATCTGGGAGGATCCCACAAGCAGTGGAGCAACTAAGCCCGTACACCACGACTATTGAGCCTGTGCTCTAGAGCCTGGGGTGTGGCTCTAGAACAAGAGAAGCTGCTGCAATGAGAAGCCCACACACCACAACTAGAGAGTAGCCCCCGCTTGCTGCAACTAGAGAAAAGCCCTCAAAGCAATGAAGACCCATCACAGCCAAAAATAAACAAATAAATAATTAAAAAAAGATAATGGGTGTGACGAAAGTAACAAAGATTCTTCAAAAATAAATAAAAGTAAGTTAATTAAGCATTCAGTTTACTGAGTTTATAACTTCCAGGAAAGTATCTAGAAAACCAAAGAAGACAAATGTATAAAAAACATAAACTCAAATTATGAAGGGAATTGAAATAGAAAATATTTATAAGAACTGATTTCTATTCAACAGCAATAAGACAATTTACTACTCAGATTGATTAGAGAGATTAAATAAAGCAATCATGGGAGAAAGGGGGAGAGAAGCATTTAAAAGGTATAAGGTGCTAATTACAGGAGAATAAAGTACATGATCTTCTCTGAAAATATAATTTATAAGTTTGAATTAAGAAATATTGTGCATCTCAAAAAACAACTGTGTAATAGGGTGAGAAAGTTGTTCAGAAGTTATTCCTTTTAAACAAAACAAACTGTGCCCTAGTAGATTCACTAGAAAATTCTATGAGAATTTTAAGGAGCTGAAAATACTGATATTTTCTCTGCAGAAGAAATCCAAATAATTTATGGAGATGAAGGTGAAATAAAGCTCTTCACTCCTTAAGTGTGGACTGTGCATGTGACTTTTTCCAGAGCATAGTATGGAAAGGAATAAAAAAAGAGTCAACTTCACAATTAAAAACCCTAGCAAACACTACCTCAAGCCAGGTGATCAAGGTTAATGTCATCAGTGAGAGATCACCTTGATAGCGTGTATTTTTGATATGATGTCATGAAAATAGCAGTCTACCTCTATGGTCATCCTTTCCAAAAGCACATTACTTCAGTGTTATCATGAGAAAAACATTGGACAAATCCCAGTTGAAGGACAATCTACAAAATATCTGACTGATAGTCTTCAAAATTGTTAAAATCATCAAAAATAAGGAAAGTCGGAGAAACTGTCACAGCCAAAAGGATTCCACATGTGGTGATTAATTGGGTTTTGGGACCCTGAACGGGATTCTGGGACAGAAAAAAAAATCTATTAGGTGAAAACTAAGAACTCTGAATGAAGAGTAGGCTTTAGCTAATAATACTAATTAATGTAGGCTCATTAATTGTGACAACTGTGCCATACCAATTTAAGATGTTAATAACAGGGGAAATGGTATGAGGTCTATAGGAGCTCAATAACTCTGTAAGTCTGAAACTGTTCTATAATTAAAAAAAACATTAAGAAAAGAGAAACTGACTTGGTATCTAAAATACTTCAGATCACATATTGAGATGGAAAGCTTAAAACTTCCTTTCTTTACAAAGCTAGCATGGCAAAAAATCACAAACACACACATTCACAAACTACAAATTAAGCTCAGTTATATATGCTAATGTAAAACTCTAGCTAAAATATTAGCAAAATAAAAAATGTGTTTTCATTAAAACAGCCTATTAAGAAGAGGTCATCCTAAGAATATAAGGCTATTTGAGTACTAATAGCTATAATGAATTTATATTGCTGTTGCTTTTTTTGTTTAGTAGCTAAGTCATGCCCGACTCTTGTGACCTCACGGACTGTAGCTTGCCAGGCACTTCTATCCATGGGATTTCCCAGGCAAGAATACTAGAGTGGGTTGCCATTTTTTTTTTCTTCAATAAGGAACTTATATAAACTTTCAAATCTCATCACACCACCTAGAGTCTCTATTGTTAACCTTAATTCACAGGTGAAATAATTGAAGCCACACAGAGTTCACAGACTTGCCCAAGAACACACAGCTGTAAAGAGAGCAGATCCAGGAGTCTGGCTCTATGATTAAAATATAGTTGATCAAACTTATTACATTCTTTTAAAAATAAGAATAGGATAGCTTAATACAATAAAAGTATAATTCCCACCAACACCTAGCAACATACCTAATAAGTAAAGTTAGAAGTATTCCCAGTAGATTCAGGTATCACATGACTGCCCATTTTCACCATTCCTATTTACCAGTGTTTAGAAACTGCCAGTGAATAAAATTACCCAAGAGAATAAAGTAAATGTTACAAACGGCAAAAACAAACACCTATTTTTTCCCATTATTTTGTACATAACCTGTGTATGTATTTGATTTTCTTGTCTAAACCTAAGTGGGGGCAGTGAAAATGACAGGAGAAAATGACTCAGTTAAGAAACCACAGAAAAGTACTTTAAAAAAGCTTGTGACTTAACTAAAGATTAATTACAAAATTCTACCTTGGGACAAAGGAAAGAACTTGAATTAATGGGGAGCCATCTCTGCTCTTGGCTAAGAGAAGGCAATACTATAAATACTGCAATCCCTCTTAATCTGCCATATCAATATGATATTGATCAAAATTCTAGTATAAATTTTGTGGACAGGGGAGGGGAGAGTCTCAACTAAATGCTCCCAGAGTTAAACCAAAGGTGGGGATCTGTCTGTCAATTCCTAGAACTTAACAAGAGTATTGCTACACAACAGGGGACAGTGCTGGCCACCCCAACTGTTTACTCCCTTGCAGGAGCCAGGAAATGGGGCATCCACCTGCCCTAAGGATAGTGATCACACATCACACCTCTGGAATTTCTCTCCAGGGATAATGAATCAATTCTATCAGCTGTTGTCAAACTAATGTATCTGGACTCAACCCCAGGGATAACCTCAGAGTTCTCATGGATCAATGGCAAATTATTTGCAAGCCTGGATTATAGTATCAAGATAATGTTTAAATACTTCCATGGTCTAACTAACCTTCCTTTCAAATCTCATTTCCTCTCAGCCCCCGGACATATTAATCTACCACGTTCCTGGTTACATTTGGTACTGAAAGCCATCCCAGCTGTCCAAGTGGGGCACTTGGGAATCATTTCCAACAAATTCTCTCTTACCATCCATATCCAATCAATCACAACTTTCAGCTAATTCTTTCTCTAAGTCTACTTCTTTCTATTCCTGCTCTCATCAGCACATGCCAGGACATTGACTGGGAAACTCTTTTGTTTGCTCTGGCCAATTCCATACATTCTTCAAGTCTCTGCTTAAATCATGGTTCTGATGGAGTTATCCACTCCCCACCCCCGTACTCCAAGGGGTACATGTGTTTGCTGAACACCTACAGTCACTTCTGCTCTCTGCATTTCTGCTTCACAGATGGACTGCAATCTTCTCCCACGTCCAGACTTAGGAAGGGTGTGACAAAAGCACCCTTTTATAAGACTATCTGTACCTTTTGTCTCAGGCTTTTGTTCAGTTCGACATGGGCTAGCCCTTATCCTGCATCTGTGTAATCTTTCGATTTCCACCCAACAAATGAACATGAGCATTGCCTTGCCAGTTATGGTGAACAACACAGCTCCGCCCAGTTCACCCAATGCCTCCACAGAAAGGCCACCCACTGACTCCCAGGACAACTGGAATGAAACTCTGAACGAATCTAAGGCAGTGGTAAGTTGAATGAGACTCTGGATCCTTTCTTTGACTCAAATATTTTGACCTAAAGAGTTATGTGCTAAGATATACTATGTTCAAAGAACCATATTACACAAAAGCATAATACGCATCTGAGATTTTATACTAGTTAGTGTCTATAGGTGTACCTAGGGACTACTGTTAGAATGAAAGGAACAGATCTTTAGCATTTAGTAGGGGTAAATTCTTCCCCTACAATGATGAAAATCACCAAAAAGTAAGTTCTATAGATTTATGTCTATTTTCTCTTTCTTCACATATTTTTTTATTACCTTGTCTACGATGCCTTCTTCTTTGTAAGTTTTCTTTCTTTACAGGTTCTCAGTTAATTGTGTAGCTGGGGAAAGTGAGTAAGGGAAACAGTACATTGGGCATATATTTAGGTTTTACTGATAAAATTGGCAGATTGAGGAACTGGAGAGAGGTAAAAGGAAAGAGAACTGCCAATCATTTTCTTGAATCTCAAGTCCTGACGATAAAAACGGTTGAGTCTCTAGTCAGTGAGTTTCTCTTTGTCATCTAGGCTGCTGTGTATGACTGGAGTCCTGAAGTTCAGGGGATCATCCTCAGCTCACTCAACTACGGCTCATTCTTGGCTCCAATTCCCAGTAGCTATATGGCTGAAGTATTTGGAACCAGGTACTTGTCTGGTACCTGCATGTTTATTACCTCAGTCCTGGCCCTCTTCACTCCACTAGCAGCTGATACTGGAGTGACTGTGCTCATTGTCCTACGGGTCATCCAAGGCATAGTCCAGGTACCAAGACTTTTTCTAAGTACGCATAAAATTAGGTTCCAAAATGACCTCAGATAGCCAAGAATCAACTTTTTATTTCAGGTTGTGTTATTAACAAGTCAGTATTCAATCTGGGCTAGATGGGCTCCACCACAAGAAAGGAGTCAACTCATCACCATTGCTGTAGCAGGTAATTGATACCGTAATTATCACCTTGTGTGCTCTGTCCCTTGTGGCTGAGCTGGTAAAGAATCTGCCTGCAATGTGGGAGACCTGGGTTCTATCCCTGGGTTAGGAAGATCCCCTGAAGAAGGGAAAGGCTACACACTCTGGTATTCTGGCCTAGAGAATTCCATGGACTGTATAGTCCATGTGGTTGTAAAGAGTCAGACACCCACATGGCATTGGGTGGACTGGGCAGAGCTGGACATGACTTTTTAGTGACTTTCACCATGCTTTGTCCAAGAGTACTCTGCCACAGCCTATCAACAGAAGCCAAAACTTACACCGTAAGTACTCTATCTCCCTGCTTTACAGGAGCTAACCTAAACTATCCTATCTTCCTTGATCATAACCAAATGCTTCCTGGGCACCAAACATTCTTGCAAGTGCTTTTAATTTCATTTTAGTCTCAAAGCAATCTTGCAACTCAGCTACATATAATTATTTCCTTTTCACACAGAAGGGAATAAGAGACACAAACAGACTGATAACTTTTCCAGAATCACAGAGCTACTGAGTGAAGGAGCAGAATCTGAACTTAGGTAGCCTGGGTTGCAGCTTAGCTTTGTAATGACATTGGTCTATAGGAAGCACCTAGAGTCTCGAGTCTGACCTTCTCACCCAGATCATCCTCACATCTTCTGTTTAGGGTCAGTGCTGGGCTGCTTCATCATCTTCATTGTCGGTGGTTACCTCTGCCAGACTATAGGATGGCCTTATGTCTTCTATATCTTTGGTGAGTTTGTGCTTTTCAAATCTCAGAATCTTGTTTTATGACCGAGACTGCTGGGCATGATTTCTGTGATGCAGGTCATCTATGGTTAACCAAATCCTAGTAGATAAAGTTCAGAGCTAATCATGTGGTAAATCTTGCAAGTGACATTTAAGTTTTAATATCCTGAGTGTAGAGCTAGAATAACCTGATGAGTTTAAAGACATCATAACGTTCCTTCCTGCTTCTAAACTGAACCCACAAAGGACCTCAGAGGGATTTCTTTCATAAAATGCTGCATATGTAATCTTAGTGAGATTCTATTTTTAGTTATGCTATTTATTTAATGCTTCCTCAGTGGTTCAGTGGTTAAGAATCTGCCTGCCAATGCAGGAGACATGGGTTCAATCCCTGGATCAGGAAGACCCCCTGGAGAAGGAAATGGCAACCCACTCCAGTATTCCTGCCTGGGAAATTCCATGGACAGAGGAGCCTGGTAGGCTACAGTCCATGGGGTTGCAAAAGATTTGGACACTACTTAGTAACTAAACAACAAAAATTTATTCAGTACCTTCTTTTAAATTTCTGTTATTACTATAACCAGAAAATTATGGGAATTTGACTTTCATGCATGCTCAGTTGCTCAGGTGTGTCAGACTCTTTGTGACCCCATGGACTGTAGCCTGCCAGGCTCCTCTGTCCATGGGATTTCCCAGGCAAGAATACAAGAGTGGGCTGTCATTTCCTTCTCTAGGGGATCTGCCCAACCGGGGTTAAACTCCATGTCTCCTGCATTGGCAGGCAGATTCTTTCTCTCTGTGCCACCTGGGAAGCCCAAAATACTGATTGGAGTAGAGATTCAATCAGTAGAGGCTGCAGGACAGAGCAGATCCTGTGAGGCTCAGCAGTGGACAATAATATACAGAGATGTTGGGAAAGTTTCCGAAGATCACAGTGTTCCAGAGGTGGCATTCTACCACTTCACAATTTTGCCTTTACTCAGCCCTGTGTGAAATCTTCCCAAATGCTTTCAACTAATCTTTGTTTGATTTTTGAAACATTCTCCAGAATCCCATCTGCAAACTGCCTGATTCCAGTGGAACTTACTGGTCTCATTGGTGTTTTCATTAGAGGATAGTAGTCTTAGATCCAGGATTCTTATAACAACAGGTCAGTAAATCTGCTGAGAATAAAAGTGTATGAAGACTGTTTACTACACTATAGCATATCAGTCTTCAAAGGTTCTGTCATGGAAACTTTCAGAAGGGCAGGTTACAAAATTTTCAGGGAATGAGAACTTACTGTGCTCCTGGTTTTGGGAAAAGGTAAGTAATATACACAGAATAAGAACTCAGCAAATATTGCTGAATCAGTGTTAACATCCTCCATCCTCAACGTGCAATAGTGCTAATTTTCATCTCTCTCACTCCCCTCCCCTCTTGCTTTTAAGTTTCTTGATGACAAGATCATGTCTTTATACTCTTATATTCTCAACATGAAGCAAAATGCCTGGTATATGGCAGGCTGTTCTATATTTGGGAAGGACTGTATAAACAACAAGCTAACAAGTGAAGAGAAGACTCTCTTAAGATTCCAAAAAGGGAATGAATGTTTCCACTCAATACTAATCATGTTGAGTTGTCCAAAACTGTAATAATGTACATATTAAACAATTTCTTTACTGAGGATTAATTTCATTCTATATCCAGAAATTACCTGGGCAAATTACCTCAGCTGCATATATACTGTATATACTGCTGCTAACCATTAAGTGTTAGAGATAAATAAGAAAAGATTTAATAAAACATAAACTTTGTGAAGCATGACTGGCAGGGGGGATGCTGACTGGTAACTTCAACAGTGAGGGCATTTTCAAGTACATGGGATGAACACACTAATAACTTTTAGCAACAATGTACAGCCTTACTACTGGTGCATTTCAAAACCTCCCCAAACTCAGTGATTTTAAACAACCAACATTGAGTCTCTTAGTTTTGTGGGACAGCTCGGCAGGTCTGCTCTCTGTGTCTCTCATCCACCTTAGAGAGTGGCCGAGCTGGGGCATGTTCTTCCCATGCCAATGGCTAAAACACAAGAGGACGAGTGAAAAAACACAGTGCTTCTTAAAGCCTAGCCTCTGATTTGCCCCATTTCACTGGCAAAAGCAAGTTACACGGCCAAGACCAAAGTCAAGTGGTAAGGAAGTACCTTCCATCTATGATATGCAAGGGATATGTCCAGGTAGGAGGGGAGTATGGGGCCATTCTGTTAACCACAGGAATCATCTCAAGGCAGAATCAAACTGACAGAAGTCCAATTCTGTGCTAAGTAGAACCTCTTTTTATTTTTTTTTAAAGGTGGAATTGGCTGTGTCTGTTCTTTTCTCTGGTTTGCTGTCATTTATGATGACCCTGTGAATCATCCATTTATTAGCACTAGAGAGAAGGAATATATCGTCTGTTCACTGGCTCAAGAGGTGCATTGGGGAACTCCTCTGCCATTTCCCCATGTCTGTCTGATGTCTCAGTGGTGAAGACTTCAGTAGAACAGAGTTCCGATCTTCAGATACATATCTGATATTGATATGTACTTTCTTCCAGGGTTCTCCACCAGGCTGGTCTCTTCCCAGTAAAGCTATGATCAAATCACTACCACTTTGGAGCATTCTCATCTTTTACTTCAGTGATTACTGGCATTTTTTTGTCCAGACATCATACTTACCAACATTCATCACCTCTGTATTTCAAGCTAACATCAGAGATGTAAGTACGGAGAAAACTCATTCTGTTCTTCTGTTGCTTTATATATAATCCCTTCTTCTCTCTCCTACAGTCACAGGTTTAGGCCAAGGGTCTTCATGGAGGAAATGCTACCTGATTCACTTGAATTCTGATTCAGTTCAACATGTCAACATGCTTATTGGGGGCAGAATGGTATGGCTCTAGGTCAACCTGCCATTCATAGAATAGCATATTTTTTAAGGGACCTATACAGAAATTTTTATGTTCAATCCAATCAACATTTGCAAACAAGACATTCTGCTGGCAGCATAAGTGATAAAACAATAAAACAAAATTTGCCTTTGAGAAGGCTGTGACAGGGAAGCATAAATAATGTTACAACATTAGAAGGACATAAAGTTCCAAATAGGACTTGTACCAAAAACTTGTGGAAAATGTTTTTTTAGAAAAACTTTTATTCAAGTGTAACATATATAAAGAAAAGTGTGAAAACTGCACATGTGTACAGTTCTCTATACAATACGTACACATTTTCTTTCTCTGTACACAGTTTCACAAAGTGAACAGATGCTCTGAATGGCTGAAAAGAGCCTATCAATTCCTGCCAGATGAGTGTCTCGAAATTGTTGAAGGGTGTATCATCTTCTAGCTTGTAAGTGACACTTCACTAGGTCACTGAATTAGTGTTTCATTCTTATCCTTTGTACAAAGAGTGGGGCTCATCTGGTGAAATCACGCTAAGTGGTCAACAAAGAACTGACCTTTCCCAAGGTCAGAGTCTAGAGGGCATACATGCAAACAGTCTGGAGGAACTGAGATCAGAAAGCCCAACGACAGAGTAGCTATGGGTCTTCCCAAAGGAGGAAGGGGGGGGCCAGCAGCAGGTAATTGAAACCAGAATCCCAGGCAAAGGAACTGGAAGACAGGAGGTCTAGACAAGCAGGATGCCAGTGCTGAGAGCTGTTGGAAGTGATTGGTCCCTGGTGTGAAGTGGGGTAGGCTCTTTAATCTCAGAAACCAAGGCTGAGGAAGAGGATGATGAGGGAATGATTAGAAGGGCAAATTGAGGACAGACAGTGGGGTTTCCTCAGCTTGAGAAATCAAGAGGCCTTGAGTGCCATTGGTCTCAGGGTATTTTTCTCAGTAACCTTGATGGTCCTGGTTTGTTACTGGTTTTGTCACTACAACTCTTTGCCCACTCTTTGTTGTGCCTAACTCTTTGCAACCTCAGGGACTATAGTTGGCGAGGCTCCTCTGTCCATGGAATTTCCCAGGCATGAATACTGGAGTGGGTTGCCATTTCCTTCTCCAGGCTTTGGTTTACTCATCTGTAAAATAAACATCTTGGACCATTTGACAGTGAGATCCTTTTCATTGTCTGGATTATGTACAACAAAGGATGTTGCATTTTCTTTAATAACATTTTGATTTAGGAATTGAAATGATAACATTAAAAAAAATATAAAAAGACATGGTAAAAAATCTTACTCTCATTCCTGTCCCCCAAAAGCCCTGTTTTCTTAGCCTTCTATTATGTTGAGATATGTTCCAATTTTGATGAGAATTTTTATCATGAATGGCTGCTAAACTGTCAAATGCTTTTATTCTGCATCTATTAACATGATTATGTGATTTTTACTGTTCCTTTTGTTAACATGATGTCTCACATTGATTGACTTGTGAATACTGACTCATCATTGTATTCCTGGAATAAATCTTACTTGATCATGGGGTATGATTCTTTTAATATATCATCAAATTTGGTTTGTTAATATTTTGTTTAGGGTATTTTCTTCTATATTCATCAGGATATTGGCCGATAGTTTTCTTTTATTGTAGGGTCTTTATCTGATTTTGGTATAGGGTAATGGTGGCCTCATAAAATGAATCTGGGAGTATTCCCTCCCTTCCATTTTTCTGGAATAGTTTGAGAAAAGTAGGTATTAGCTCTTCTTTATATGTTTGATAGAACTCCCCTGTGAAGCCATTTTGTTCTGGACTTTTGTTACTGGGAGTTTGTTATTTTAATTACAAATTCAATTTCATCACTATTGATTGGTATGTTCAGATTGTCTATTCCTGGTTCAGTTATGTATGTTTCTAGAAATGTATCTATTTCTTCTAGATTGTCCAAATTGTTGGCATATGTTCATTGTATTCTCTTATGGATTTTTTTTTTTTTTTGTATTTATGGTATTGAGTGTTATTTTTCCTCTTTGATTTCTTATTTTATTTGGGTCCTCTTTTCTTCTTGGTAATCTTGGCTCTTTATCAAGTTTGTTTATCCTTTGGAAAAAGCAACTTTTGGTTTCACAGATCTTTTCTATATCTATTTATTTCTGGTCTATATTTTATTTCCTTTTTGATTTTTATTATTTCCTTCCTTCTGTTGACTCTGGACACTTTCTGTACTTTCAAATACCAGATTGTGAGATTTTTCTTGAGAAAGGCCTGTATTGCCATAAATTTTGCTCTTAGAACTGTTTTTTCTTTTCCTTGAAGGATAAATGCTTTACAGAATTGTATTGTTTTCTGTCAAATCTCAACATGAATCAGCCATAGGTATACATATACCCCCCCCCCCCTTTTGAACCTCCCTCCATTCTCCCTCCCCATCCCATCCCTCTAGGTTGATACAGAGCTTGGGTTTGAGTTTCCTGAGCCATACAGCAAATTCCCATTGGCTATGTATCTTACATATGGTAACCTAAGTTTCCATGTTACTCTTTCCATACATCTCACCCTCTCCTCCCTTCTCCCCATGTCCATAAGTCTATTCTCTATGTCTGTTTCTCCACTGCTGCCCTGTAAGGAAATTCTTCAGTACCATTTTTCTGGATTCTGTATATGTGCATTAGAATATGATATTCATCTTTCTCTTTCTGACTTACTTCATTCTGTATAATAGGTTCTAGGTTTTTCACCTCATTAGAACTGACTCAAAGGTGTTCCTTTTTATGGCTGAGTAATATTCCATTGTGTATCTGTACCACCACTTCTTTATCCACTCATCTGTCGATGGGCATCTAGGCTGCTTCCATGTTATAGTTATTGTAAATAGTGCTGCAATGAGCAATGGGATACACGTGTCTTTTTCAATTTTGGTTTACTGAGGGTATATGCCTAGGAGTGGGATTGCTGGGTCATATGGTGGTTTTATTCCTAGTTTTTTAAGGAATCTCCATACTATCTTCCATAGTGGCTGTGTCAATTTACATTCCCACCAACTGTGCAAGAACATTCCCTTTTCTCCACATCCTCTCCAGCATTTATTGTTTGTAGACTTTTTGATGATGGCCATTCTGACTGGTGTGAGGTGATATCTCATTGTAGTTTTGATTTGCATTTCTCTAATAATGAGTGATGTTGAGCATCTTTTCATGTGTTTGTTAGCCATCTATTTGTCTTCTTTGGAGAAATGTCTGTTTAAGTCTTTTCCCCGCTTTTTGATTGGGTTGTTTGTTTTTCTGGTATTGAGTTGTATGAGCTGTTTGTATATTTTGGAAATTAATCCTTTGTCAGTTGTTTCATTTGCTATTGTTTTCTCCCATTCTGAGGTTTGTCTTTTTACTTTGCTTATAGTTTCCTATGCTGTGCAAAAGCTTTTACGTTTAATCAGGTCCCACTTGTTTACTTTTGTTTTTATTTCCATTACTTTAGGAGGTGGGTCATAGAGGATCTTGCTTTGATTTATGTCATCAAGTCTTCTGGCTGTGTTTTCCTCTAATTGTTTTATAGTTTCTGGTTTACATTTAGGTCTTTAATCCATTTTGAGTTTACCTTTGTGTATGGTGTTAAGACGTGCTCTAATTTCATTCTTTTCCACATAGCGGTCCAGTTTTCCCAGCACCATTTATTGAAGAGGCTGTCTTTGCCCAATTGTATGTTCTTGACTCCTTTGTCAAAAATAAGGTACCCATAGGTGCATGGGTTTATTTCTGGGCTTTCTATCTTGTTCCATTGGTCTATATTTCTGTTTTTGTGCCAGTACCATACTGTCTTGATGATTGTAGCTTTGTAGTATAATCTGAACTCAGGAAGGTTGATTTCCTCCAGCTCCATTCTTCTTTCTCAAGACTGCTTTGGCTATTCGGGGTCTTTTGTGTTTCCATATGAATTGTGAATTTTTTTGTTCTAGTTCTGTGAAAAACGCCACTGGTAATTTGATAGGGATCACATTGAATCTGTAGATTGTGTTTGGTAGTATAGTCATTTTCACAATGTTGATTCTTCCTATCCAGGAACATGGAATATCTCTCCATCAGTTTATGTCATCTTTGACTTCCTTCATTAGTGTCTTATAATTTTCTTTGTACAGTTCTTTTGTCTCCTTAGGTAAGTTTATTCCTAGGTATCTTTTTGTTGCAATGGTGAATAGGATTTTTTCCTTAATTTCTCTAATTTTCATTGTTAGTATATAAAAGTGCAAGTGACTTCTGTGCATTGATTTTGTATCCTGCAACTTTGCTAAATTCACTGATTAGCTCTAGTAATTTTCTGATACTATCTTTAGGGTTTTCTATGTACAGTATCATGTCATCTGCAAACAGTGAGAGATTTACTTCTTTTCCAATCTGTATTCCTTTTCTTTTTCTTCTCTGATTGCTGTAGCTAGGACTTCCAGAGCTATGTTGAATAATAGTGGTGAAAGTGGACACCCTTGTCTTGTTTCTGATTTTAGGGGGAATGCTTTCAGTTTTCCACAATTGAGGATAATGTTTGCTATAGGCTTATCATATATAGGCTTTCCCTACTAGCTCAGTTGGTAAAGAATCTGCCTGCAATGCAGGAGACATGGGTTTGATTCCTGGATTGGGAAGATCCCCTGGAGAAGGAAATGGCAACCCACTCCAATGTTCTTGCCTGGAGAGTCCCATGGAGAAAGGAACCTGGCAGGCTACAGTCCATGGGGTCACAAGAGTTGGACACAACTGAGTGACTTTCACTACTACTACATTACTATCATAAATGACCTTTACTATGTTGAGGTAGGTTCCTTCTTTGCCCATTTCTTGAAGAGTTTTAATCATAAATGGGTGCTGAATTTTGTCAAAGGCTTTTTCTGCATCTATTGAGATTATCATATGGTTTTATCCTTCAATTTGTTAATATGGTGTATCACATTGATTGACTTGCATATATTGAATAATCCTTGCATCCCTGGAATAAACCTAACTTGATTATGGTGTATGAGCTTTATTATGTGTTGCTGAATTCTGTTTGCTAAAATTGTGTTGAGGATTTTTGCTTCTATGTTCATCACTGACATTGGCCTGTAGTTTTCTTTTTTTGTGTTGTCTTTGTCTGGTTTTGGTACCAGGGTGATGGTGGCCTTGTAGAATGAGTTTGGAAGTGTTCCTTCCTCTGCAATTTTTTGAAACAGTTTTAGAAGGATAGACATGAACTCTTTTCTAAATGTTTGACAGAATTCTCCTGTGAAGCCATCTGATCCTGAGCTTTTCTGAGAGATTTTTGATCACAGCTTCAATTTCAGTGCTTGTAGTTGGGTTGTTAATAATTTCTATTACTTCTTGGTTCAGTCTTAGAAGATTGAACTTTTCTAAGAATCTGTCCATCTGTCCATTTCTTCCAGGTTATCCATTTTATTGCCATATAGTTGTTCATAATAGTTTCTTATAATCCTTTGTAATTCTGAATTGTCTGTTGTAACCTCTCCTTTTTCATTTCTAATTTTGATTTGATTCTTTTTTTCTTGATAAGTCTGGCCAAAGGTTTGTCAATTTTGTTTATCTTCTCAAAGAACCAGCTTTTAGCTTTATTAATCTTTAGTATTGTTTCATTTCTTTTTATTTCTGCTTGGATCTTTATGATTTCGTTCCTTCTACTGATTTGGGTTTTTTTTTTGTTCTTCTTTTTCCAGTTGTTTTAGGTGTAAAGTTAGGTTGTCTATTAGATGTTTTTCTTGTTTCCTGAGGTAGGATTGTATTGCTATAAACTTCCCTCTTAGAACGGCTTTAGCTGCATCGTATAGGTTTTGAATTGTCGTGTTTTCATTGTTTTCTTAGAACTGCTTTTGCTGCATCTTATAGATTTTGGATTATTGTGGTTCCATTTTCATTTGCCTCAAGCTATTGTCTGAATACCTCTTTGATTTCCTCATTGACTTTTTTTTTTTTTTTTAAGTAGAATGTTCTTTAGTCTCCACATGTTTGTTTTTCCTATTTTTTCTTCCTATAATTGATTTCTAGTTTCATACCATTATAGTTGGGGAAAATGCTTGATATAATTTCTATCCTCTTAAATTTGTTGAAACGTTTTGTAGCCTCATTTTGGAGAACACTTCAAGTGCAACTTTTCAATGTGTATTCTGCTGTTTCTGGATGGAATATCTTGTAAACCCAACTGGTCTATTGTGTCATTTATGACCACTGTTTCCTTACTGATTTTCTGTCTGAATTATCTGTCCATTAATGTAACTGATGTGTTAATACTATTACTGTATTATTGTCAATTTCTCCCTTTATGTCTGTTAATATTTGCTATATATATTTAGGTGCTCCTACTGAATATATGTTAGAAAGTGTTGTATCTTCTTGTATCGATCCCTTTATCATTATATAATCCCCTGTTTTTTTTGTTCCAGATTTTGTTTTAAAGTCTATTTTGTCTAATATGAGTGCTGCTACCACCATTTTATCATGCTGTTTTCATGAAATATCTTTTCTCATCTCCTCACTTTCAATCTGTATGTGTCTTTTAACTCTGAAATGAGTCTCTGCAGGCAGCATACAGATGGGTCTTGATTTTTAATCCAATTACCTGCCCTGTGTCTTTTGTTTGGGGCATTTAGCCCATTGACATTTAAAGTGATTATTGGTAGATATATACTTATTGCCATTTTGTTACTTGTTTCCTGGTTGTTTCCGTAGTTCTTTTCTACTCCTTTATTTTTAGTTTATTACCTTGTGGTTTGATGTTTTAGTGGTATCCTTGTGTTCCTTTCTCTCTCTCTCTCACACACCCCCCCCCCCTTTTTTTCCCTGTATCTACTGTAAGTTTCTGATTTGTGGTTACTATAAGGCTCATGTACGTTTACCTGTATCTACTTGTTTTAAACTGGTAGTCATTCAAGTTCAAACGCATTCTAAAAGATCTTTCTTTCTGCAGCTCTGATTGCTGATTTCCATTATTCTATCCTCCAGATCACATATGCATTCTTCTGTATCATCTAGTCTGTTAATTCTTTTCAATAGGTTTTTAATTTCAATTATTGTATTCTTTAGTTCTGGCTGGCTCTTTTTAAAAAATATTTTTTATCTCCTTGTTAAAATTATCACTATGTTTATCTATTTCCCTAATTCAGATTAGCATTCTTATTACTAATTATTTGAACTCTGATACATTATTTGTTTCATTAGTTTTTTTTTTTTTTCAGGGGTTTTCATATTCTTTCCTTTGAATTAAATTCCTCTGTCTTTTCATTTTGCTTAATCTTCTCTGTATCTATGAAATTAAGTGAAGCAGTTACCTATCTCAAACTTGAAGCATCCCTGTGCAGTCTGTTGTGTCCAGGGTCTTTGGTGGGAAAGCTCGGTTCAATGTTGAACATGAGTCACTCTTCCCCATGGTCGAGAGGAGGAGGTAGAACTAGAGGTGGAAGGGCTAGAGCAAGAGCCCCTTGTGAGCCAGGGCTTGTCCTCCGTTTGATAGCCAACACCACACTGCTGGTGTGGGGTGGGTGGGAGGGTCCCAAGTTTCTGGGTCAAAAGCCTTGAGGGTTGGTCTGATCTGGTTACATTCCTTCTGTGTGTGCTCTCCCCACTCCCAGCACTGGCACCCTCACCCAGGGAGGAACAGTGCTGGAGCAAGAGGAGCTGCAGTGGGTGCTTGACATGCGTTGGGGTGTGGGCTGTGGCAGTCCCAGCCCACCAGTCAGAGTCCTGGACAGCTCCTGATCTGCTGCCTTCACAGGCACCAGCAATGTTCAGACGTTACGCTCAGTCTGAGCTGCCTCTTTCCCTCACAACTGCACACTCTTCTCAGGCGTGGCAGCCCTTTCCCCAGCGTGGAGCTGCACTGACAGCAAGAGGGGCTGCAGCAGGTGCTCTGCTCAGGTTGATGTGTGTGTTAGGCAGTGGTGGGAAACCAGCCAGAGTCCTTGTCAGTTTCCATCTGCTTCTTCTGCCTTTTTTCGGGAGTAGGCAAGCATGTGCATTCTCTTCCTAAGTGGAGTCTAGGTTTCTCTTTTTCTTTTTTTTTATAGTCTGGCTATCAATCCCACTGTTTTTCAAATCAGCTAAGGGGAATTGTCCTATTGGTGTCAGACCCCAGGTTGTAGCACTCAGTATGTGGTTCTCACCACTCACTCCCCAGGGAGGATCTCCGAACCTGTGTAATTCTCCCTCTTGTGTGTACCCTCCTAAAGATGCAAGTCCTGATCCGATCACTTCTCTTCATTTCTACCCAATTCCGTGTGGATCTTTCTTACAGCGTTGGTTGGATAACAGTCTTTCTGCCAGTCTCCAGTTTGTTTTCAGTGAGAATTGCTCCACATGTAGGTGTATTTTTGATGTGTTCATGGGGAGGTGAGCTCTGCATCCTCTTACTCCACCATCTTGATCTCCCTCCTTTATAAACTTTTATATTTATTAACAAATTTCCCTCAATTGGGCATTAATATTTGGAAGTGACTGATTCCCCTTGGCATCACCACAGATCATGTCAAAAAACTATTGCCCTCTTGCCAATTTGACAAAATGTTCTCTCACAATAGTTTTACTATTATGAAGTTGGTTACCTTTTAATACGTTTAGGAATCACTTTTTTTTCCCTGTAACTTGTCTTTCATACCTTTTGACTATTTTTCTACTTAGCTTTTGTTCTTTTTAATATCTATTTCCACAAGATCCTTATATATGACAACATTAGTCCATTTTTTTCAACTTGAACTTAATGCTTATTTTTCCTCAGACACTAAAATTATATTGGTTCATTCCAGTAACTTAAGTTTTTATTAAAGGTGCTATGTATATACAAGAAAAGCTATAGATGTAGATAATTCACCCAGGGATCAATCTATGTCATAGTGGCTGTAGTGAGGCATGCACTTCACCTCAGTTCTGGTTCTCAGAGTGGGATACTGTCAGCCCTGCCGTTTGCTTCTGCCTGTATCTGTGTTGTCCCTGGAGGTCTACTGGCAGATTTTCTCCTCTCCAGAAAAATCCTCAGACTCAATACCATCAGGAAACTCTTCACTGCTATAGGTAAGAACTGAAGTGGATACAGGGGGTGGATGTGGGACGCTCAGGGAAGTTTCCTATTCACTCTTTGTTCTCTTGCCCCAGGGGTTCTCCTCCCAGCTGTGCTCTTCACATCTGTTTTCTGGGTTAGATCCAGCTTCAGCACCGCCATAGCCTTCTTGACAATCTCTTCTGCCTTCAAAAGCTTCGCCCAATCAGGAGCCCTTGTCAACTTCATGGATATTGCTCCTCGGTAGGGACCCCTTTGCCTGATCCTCACAGAAGCTCAGTTCATATCCAGTATCCCTAAATCTGCTCTGACACACATGAGCAAAATGTGACATGTACTATGGGTCATAGGAAATTTCAGCACCACCCCTCATCCAAACAACTCCTGGAAGGGACTCAAAGCTCGTCAACCACTATTAAATTAGTTTCTCCAGATGAAAACAGGAGTCAGTGGCTGCACTCACAGTTGAACTGTGGGAGACTCACGCCAATCTCTTTCTGTTGGGGAAGGCAGCAGTTACACAGGACTGGGTCACTGAAAGGACTCATAAACTTCAGCAGGTATGCTTATGTAAGCCTTTAATATGGGTAGAGGATAGCAGGAGAAACATTTACCTCTGATATAGGTAAATATCAGAGATGACTGAGGCTTCCAAATGTAGCTCCCAGGGACCATCCACGCACCGTTCACAGTCAACAGGACACACTTCCTCTTCAGATAATGAACCATCAAATTACATGGGAGATACCTTGGTCTCAGGGGAGCCAATGACTCATCCAATGAGAGATCTTTTATACCTAAAAACAAGGCTTCTTAGCAGAAGCCAAGAGAACATATAAAGTAGGTGCCAACCATCAATTTGTGCGTTTGGTATAAAGAATGTTGACAAGTTAGTACAGTTTATAACGCCCTGGAAATCCCAGATCCTGGCACTGGATTATATGCATCACTAGTCAATACATTTCACTCAGGTTTGACTAAGGACCAACACAGCCCCAGGAATCCCCAGATAAGCACAGAGTTGCAACAGATCAGCTGATATGAACTCTATGCTTACACAGGAATATTGCTTTCTCCCAGGTACAGTGCTTTACTCAGGGCACTAGCACAAATCTTTTCTTACATGGCAGGAGCCATCTCTCCCACGGTCAATGGATTTTTGATCAGTCAGGTAAGGTCAACTGTTCTGATGACAGTCACCAAAGTCACCTAGAAAGGTCACCCAGCCTCTCATTCTCACCCTAGGCTCATCTCAAGCAGAGAAATCACCACATGTTCAGGGTATGAAGTGAAGGAGAATGCTCCATTGTATGAGCATTCATTGTATGAGCTCCATTTATGCCTTATGAGTTGTTAGAAGATGAGTTTCTCATGCTAATCATCAAATTTTCTAGGAACAATCACAGCATTTCTTGTAAAGTATAGAATAGCCAACATTCTGATTTGCCTGGGGCTGAGGGCTTTCCTGGGATGTGAAGCTTTTAATGCTAAAATCTTGAAAGCTCCAGGCAATCTGGAAAGAGTTGATTATCCTACGTAGGAAGCCAACAAATATTTATAGAGAGAGAGGCTGAGTAGATGACAGAGTGAAGGAGCAACCTGCACCTTACACATATGTTGACCAGTGATTAGTAAAGCAATTCCTCTGCCCAGTATTGCTTACATAGTGTTTTTACACTCATACAACCTTCTGTCCTGGGAGGTGCATTTAAAATTGTCAGAATAAACAAATTCATCTGATGACAACTTCGTATGACTCAGACTTGATACAGACTTTATGTGAGAAATATGTATATGACATTCACATGACAATCATTCTTTAAGTTTCTTGTGGTTTCTACCAGTCAGCCAGGAAAATGAATAGAGAATAACAAAGAAAGGGTATTTTTCTTGACATGAAGTCCTTTCTTTGTTTGAAGCTTCAGTTCTCTTCCAGCCCCTAAGACACTGTCAGAAAATGGCTGTTTAAAATAGAAATTCTCAAATTGCCCTTGTTTCCCTTGTTACTCACTCATTCATTCAACAAGTATGCAATAGATATTAGAATGTGCCATGCAATGTTTAAATGAATAAAACAAAAGTCCCTGCCCTTATAAGGTCAACATGGTAGGGGAGAAAAGCAATAGGAAACTAGTAAACTAAACAAAAACAAGATATACTGAATGATGGTAAGTGCTAAGAGAAAAGTAAGGCAGGAGAGGAGAGTACGGCATGTAAGACGGGGCAGGGTTACAGTTTTAAATGGGGTGGCTGAAAAAGTAATACTTAAATAAGAATGGGAAGCAAGCACATGAGCGAGACAAATGGCTACCTGAGGGGAGAAACATTCCAGCAGAGGGAAAGGCCAGGGTACCAGAAATTCTAGAAACAACCAGGAATATATAATTGAGGGCAGAGTTGGGGGTGGGGTCAGTGGAACATAGTGCCAGAGCCTTTCTGCAGCAGGATGGACAAGAACAAGGAGACTGATGATAATTTGTGGTTTCCTGCCTCCAGGATCCAGAGCTTGGTTGGAGAAATGTCTTCTTGCTTTCAGCTGCTGTGGGCATACTAGGCCTGATTTTCTACCTCATTTTCGGCCAAGCAGAGGTGCAGGACTGGGCTAAATGCAGACATGCACCCACTTCTGAGCGAACTGAGTGACGCCTCGGATGCCAGCGCTTAGTTGTTCACTGTTTGCCCTCATGGACATTCCCCTTCCATACCTGCTTGGCTAATTAGCCTTTCAACTTGAATTGACTTTACTTCCAGTATCTTCTCTGAGACCTCAGCTATGTCATACTGAAAATTCTGCCTGGAGATTTTACAAGGGATGGTGAGGGGGAGGTTAGTTATTTAACTCTAAGCTCCTGAGAGCATAGGTGTATCTGAATTTCTATGTGTTCTCCACTCTTTTCACTGTTATTGCAACATATTTGGTAGAGATGAAATACATATTTCTTATAATGGCACAGAGCTCCAAAAATCCTTGTTAATTTCTTGAGTGATAGGGAAGAGAGGAGAATCTTTTATTATAATATTTGGTCTTAGTCCTTGGTTCCAGACAGAAGAGCTTCTAAGACCCTCGGTATCTCTGGAGTGACCAACGTGTCTTTATGGTATACTAATGAGATGACTGGGCCTGGGGGCTCTAGATAGCTTCAGGATGGGGGTTGGTTGCCAAAAAGACCAAGACTTGATTAGAAGGTTGGAACTTTCAGCTGTGCCATCCCACATCTGGGGAGGGGAGAAGAGCTTGAGATTTAGTTATTCATCAATGGCCAGTGAATTAATCAATTATGCCTACACAATAAAATCTCTGTAAAAACCCTAACAGTGGGGTTCTGAGGATTTCTGGAATGGTAAACACACAGAGGTTCTGGGAATGGTGCACCCAGAGAGGGCATGCAAGCCCTGCATCCCTTCCCACATAGCTTGCCCTAGGCATCTTTTCTGTTTGACTGTTCCTCAGATGCATCCTTTAGTATATAAACCATTAACAGTAGGTAAACAATTTTCCTAAGTTCTGTGAGTCATTCTAGCAAATTATCAAATTTGAGGAGGGACCATGGGGACCCTGAGTTCTGAAAATAAATCAAACAGAAGTCTGGGTACCTTGGGCACCCACTATTTTGATTGGTGTCTGAGTAACTGTTCTCAGAATTGAGTTAGGTAGGGTCTTGGTGTCCACAGAGAACTGGAGAACTGCTTGGTGTGGAAAACCCACATTTGCTGTGAGAGTGTTGTAAATAGAGAAACAATTTTTCTTTAGTTATCCAGATATAAGCTAGAGAGGCTAGAGGACAATTTCTCACCAAAGCAAAAGAGGACACCAGAACCATGGGGTGTGAAGACTGAGAATCACAATAAGACTTGTATCCAAACATCCAGAAGATGAATCCTGAGCACCACTATCAAAAGAAAGCCCCAAACAATGAAAGCCACAGTGTATAAATCCAAAGTCCTGGACCAGGAAGACAGAGCAGGGAATTAAGTAAGGAGGGATACAGGGCCATCCTGGGGGCTTGGCTTGGATAGGCTACCCAGGTGAAAAATGTCAAAGCAGAATGGATAATAAAGACTGACTCCATTTTAGGATATTCCCAAGTGGCACAGTGGTAAAGAATCTGCCTACCAATGCAGGAGATGCAAGAGATGCAGGTTTGATCCCAGGGTCAAGAAGATCCCCTGGAGTAGGAAATGGAAGCCACTCCAGTATTCTTGCCTGGAAAATCCCATGGACAGAGGAGCCTGCTGAGCTACAGGCCATTGGGCCGCAAAGAATCAGACTTGACTGAGCATGCACTCACACACTCTTTCTCTCTCTCTCTCTCTCTCTCACACACGGCTGTCACTTTGCCATGCACCTGTAAATATCATAACATTGTTAATAAAAAGTTTTTAAAAAATGACTGAATCCATTTTAACAAGAGTAAGAAACATACCTGCAATGAATGGGGTGGGGTAGTAGACTTCAACTATTTCAGACAACTTCCTTTCTATGGAGGCTAGCTTTGGAATCAGAAACCCCTCTTAATACTGCAGGGCTGGGGTGCTCTCCAGGGTCAGTTCTTTCCTTCTTTCTGGCCATCGTGACCTCTGCCTCACATCTGGCTTGCAGCACCATGCAGATCCCTTGAATCTTGGCGAACAGACATTGTCCAGTTTCTCCCTTATTCCTTCAAACACCTGTTCATGCCACCACTCTTGTCTCTGATGTCCTTGTTCTGTTCCTCTGCTGGAATTCTACCTGCCTTCAGAGGGCCTCAGTTAATATTCACCTGTTAACATGTCTTCCAAAAATGAGTACAATCCCTGTGCTGGTTTGACTCCATCCCAAATATCTGGAGAGTGTGTATGGTATACCTGCTTTCATTAATCCCTCATGTGGGCAACATGAACAGTAAATAAATATTCATCAACACATAAGATGTGGCAATGGCAGAGACCAAAACCAGATATAGCCTCAACATCTCTGGAGGGTGGATGACTCTGAATCAAAATATCACACGAATGTGTGATAGCTGTGGAATGAAATCATGAGAGGTACACCAGGCTATGAGAGCGAATGATAAGGGCATATGTATGAGTCTGAAGATGAGGAAGGGCCCCCATAACAAAGTTTCAATTTGTTGCTAGGATCTGAAGAACAATAGTTAATTGATAAAGAAGGTGGATGGAGAGAATGTTCTAGAAATATGGAATAAAATAAGAAAAGGTTGGTGGCAGGAGGGAGCTGGAGAGGCCCACCAAGTGGTTTTATTTTATGTTGCCTCCTATTTGGAAGGGGTAAGAGAAAGGTCTAAAGTGCTCTTGTCAGACAAGAGGACCAAAAAGTAGTGAGACGCCCTGCAGGTAGCCAGGCAAGGTGATCACCTCCCACAGAGTAATGCCAGTGTTACACATTATTCCACAACTGCTTCATTTATGACAGTTCCCTCTACCTAGTATGACTGTAAATTTCTAAGGTTTAGGAACCATGACATACACTATTTTGTAATATCTTTAACACAGAAGATATTAGCATCTTGTACACAGTAAGTGCTAATAAACTTGTGCATGTGTGTGTGTGTATATAAGATACTTGTTGAATCCCTGAATGAGTCAACAGTGAAATGGCTTTGGGGTGGAATGAGACATAAGTTAGGAAAGAAATGATGGGGAAAAAAGGATCCTATTTTGATCCAACTTTTCTTTAACTCCCTTTGTTTTACAAAGCAGAATCACTTAGACCCATGGACTCTCTTTCTTATCTCATCTGATATTAAGATACTGAGAGACTAGGTCTGCTCCATTCCATAGCAATCACACAGTCAACTCCAGGCTCTCATCGGTGATGGTTAAGACGTTTGCCATTAGGGCACAGAGTTTCTTGTTTATTTATGAGCCAGCCATGTCTGCCTTTATTCACCTCTTTTCCTTCTCGAGGCCCTTTTGTTTCTTTCTAATCTGTCACTTTTAGTTGCTTCTGAAAACAAGTGATTTCTCCCTGGGCCTGACTTTTATTGGGCTGGCAAAAAAGTTTGTTCATTCAATACGTTATTCAATAAAGTTCTTGGTGAAAATAATTTAAAAAAAAAATGTGTCTTTTATTTTTACTTAACTCTGGACAAACTTTTTGGCCAGCCTAATAGTTTTGTCCCTTACTTTAAGGCTGTCCTTAAGCACAGAAATTTTCTTCAATTTTCCAGTAGCCCATACATCTATGACATGGAGGAGTGAGAGCTGCAAATTGTGGAAAAACTCTTTCACAAAGTCTTAGAATAAAATCTTATCTTCTTGTGCTTGTTTTTGGTTTATTTCATTATCTTTTACAAAGCATTTAATGCAGAGTAGAAGACAAATAAATCTGAATTTAAACTTCAGATGTGTTATAAACAATACATGGACAAAAGAGATGGCCACAGGGTGGGCATGGTGGCAGGAGGTGGGGGTGGGGACTGGCCTCCTTGGAATCTCCACGCCACATCTTCTTCCTTGGGTTGGTGACTGGAAGTCGGTGACCCTCAATCCCAACTCAGGTGCTGGTCCCTCTCCCCTACAATAAGGAGTTCAGCCTCAGGCTCTCTAAACACTCTGTTTTACCCTAAGTTGTGCAGAGAAAGCAAAAAGCACACACAATGTCACTGCTAAGTCCTGATACCCAGTGGATATAAGAAAGTTTTATATAACAGTTTGAAGGAATAGTCCAGCTTAGTATATTTTTTCAAGTTGTTTCCTTTGTCCGAATTACAGGTTATCCTAGGTATTTGTTACACTCTCTCCTCTTGACTTAAAAATGGTGCCATTTTGTCCTCCTTCCTCGTCCCTACTCTCACAAGTTTCCGTGTCAATATCATGCTAAGTCCAGACATGTGCTATGAAGTCACCCACCATCTGCTCTAGACCTATGCTGTAACCTGAAAACAAAAACACTGCACATTCTTGGGGTCTGGGATGCAGGTAGTCTGATATTGCTTCTCTCCCTAATAAGAACACATTTTATCCACAGCATTCACAAAGGTACACTTTTTGTATTTGACCAAATTCCCATTCTCTGTAACTAATATTATTACAAAGAAAATGACAACAAAACTTCTTGTGACCCTACACCAACCACACACACTGGTCCCGCTCAGAAGCATCCCAGTCCTTTCAAAGAGCAAGTTACCAAAACCTGTGGCAACTGTAACAGTGCTATCTGGAAAACTGGACGGAAACCCAGCTTCATCTGGCTGGCAGGTGTCCAGATTAATTCATCTGCTGTAACGTTCTCCGAAACCCAGAAAAGGAAAGTGGCCAAGGTGCTTACTCTGGGTTTCAATCAGGGAGCCTATCTGGGCAACAATGAGGAAGGCACACTTGAAACACGGCCATTCACACAAGTAGACATTTTCTGGGTTTCCCAGTAGAAACAGTTACACTGCCTAATAACTATCAAGAAGTGCCCCACATGTGTTTCTACATGTTAGCTGAATATAAACATTTCTTTAAGGTAGGCAATCTTGATGCATTTTTTTCCACAGCAGGGAAAATGCTATGTAACACAGGTATTTCACCTATGACTGAGAAAAAAGTTGGTATCCCTCACCAAAATGTCACTGCTTTAAGTGCACATAGTCCACTGGAAGAAATAAAGGTTTCTCTTGTCTCCTCTTTTCTGGGATGGCCTATATTTGGCCAAATGTATGGTGACTTATTCTCTGCTACTGCTAAGTCACTTCAGTCGTGTCTGACCCTGTGCAACCCCATAGATGGCAGCCCACCAGGCTCCCCCATCCCTGGGATTCTCCAGGCAAGAACACTGGAGTGGGTTGCCATTTCCTTCTCTAGCACATGAAAGTGAAAAGCGAAAGTGAAGTCGCTCAGTCGTGTCTGACTCTTAGCAACCTCATGGACTGCAGCCTACCAGGCTCCTCTGTCCATGGGATTTTCCAGGCAAGAGTATTGGAGTGGGGTGCCATTGCCTTCTCTGGACTAATTCTCTAAGAGTGTGTATAACAATGTTATACTGAAGACTAGCTATAGGTGGCCATGTACAACAGCTATAAAATTCCAAAGTGAGGTGTTTTAGGGTACCTTACAGATATTATTCAGGATATGATTTTTTTAAAAGCCATATGATTCTAAAACCATTTAGGATTAGATAAAAGTAAAAACCTTGTGAGCACAGAGTTGGAGACAGGCTTAGATAGAATTTTAAAATGTATGTTGTCCTCATAAGATCAAGAACAAGACAAGGGCATCTACTCTTGCCACTTCTATTCAATATCCTATTAAAGGTTCTAGACAGGGCATGTAGGCAGGAAAACCAAATAGAAGGCAGGGTCTTCATTTAGAAGGCAGTGGTAAAGAATCTGCCTGCCAGTGAAGGAGACACAGGTTTTATCCCTGATCAGGGAAGATCCCACATGTGGCAGAGCAACGAGGCCTGTGTGATACAACTCTGTTCTGGAGTCTGAGAGCTGCGTACGGAAGCCTGAGCACCCCAGAGCCCATGCTGTATGCACTACAAGAGAAGCCGCTACAATGAGAACCTGCACAACACAACTAGAGAGCAGCGCGCACTAACCACAACTACAGAAAAGCTCACGTAGCGACGAAGACCCAGCACAGCTAAAAATAAATAAATAAAATCATTTAAACAAGAAATAAAAGGTGTCTAGGTTATAAGAGAAGAAATCAGACTATATTCACAGATGGCATAATCCTCCATATAGAAATTGTAAGGAATCACTAAAAAATAAATGAGTTCAGCAAAGTTTTGGGGTACAAGATCAATACCCATAAAACAGTCGTGTTTCTACAGATTTCCAACAAACAATCCAAAAATTAAACTAATTTCATTTACAGTAGCATAAACAGACTAAATTTAGGAATAAATTTAGCAAAAGAAATATAAGATTTATACTCAAACAGTAAAATTTGTTGAAAGAAATGAGAGAATATTTAAATGAATGAAAAAAAATGGATGTTTATGGATTGGAAGACTTCAATACTGGTAAAATGGGAAAAACTCCTGAAACTGATCCATAGATTTAATGCAATTTCTATCAGAATTCCAGCAATTTCTCTGTGGAAATTGACAAAGTGATTCCAAAATTGATACAGAATTGCAAGGGATCCAGAATAGCCAAACAGTCTTTTAAAAGAAAAGTAAAGTTGGAGGATTCACACTTCAGAACTCTCCACAAAGCAAAAGTAATCAAGACAAGAGTTGTACTAACATAAGGATAGATACATAGACCAGTGGAATAGAATTCAGAGTCTAGAAGTAAACCAATGTGTCCATGATCAACCGATTTTTTAACAAGGATGCCAAGACCATCCAGTGGGGAAAGAATAGTCTTTTAACAAATTGTCCTGGGACAACTGGATAGCTAAATTCATTCTAAAGAATGAATTTGGATCCCTAGTTCACACCATTTACAAAAATTAAAATAGATCAAAATAGATCACAGATCTAAATGTAAGAGCTAAAACAATAAAATTCTTAGAAGGGAACATAGGGATAAATCTTCACAACCTCAGAGCTGGCAATAGCTTCTTAGATATATAACATCAAAAGCATAAGCAGCAAAAGAAAAAATAGATAAAGTGGATTTCATATATATTAAAAACTTCTGTGTGGCCAAGGGACACAGTCAAAAAGCAAAAAAACAGCCTCAGAATGGGAGAAACGATTTGTAAATCACAGATTTGATAAAGATCTAGAACATATAAACTCAACAACAAAAGACAATTCAATAGAAAAATGAGCAAGACTTGAATAAATATTTTTTCAAAGAAGATATAAAAATGACTGATAATGCAATGAAAAGATGCTCACCATTATTAATCACTGTTTAGTTGTCAGTGAAGTCCGACTCTTTTGCAACCCCGTGAACTGTAGCCCACCAGACCCTTCTGTCCATGGGATTTCCCAGGCAAGAATACTGGAGTGAGTTGCCACTTCCTTCTCCAGGGGATCTTCCCAACCCGGGGATAAAACCTGAGTCTCCTGGATTGGCAGGCAGATTCTTTACCAGTGATCCACCTGGGAAACCCCATTAATCATGAGGAAAATGCAAATGAAAACCACTTCAAACCCAGTAAGATGAATATAATAAAACAAAAACAAAATAGGAAATAACAAATGCAAGGATGCAGAAAATTGGACTCTTCAGACATTGCTGATAGAAATGTTAAATGGTATCTCCACTATGGAAAACAGTAAGGTGGCAAAGACAAGTATGACAACACACCATGAATGAAATTCTGAGAGCTCTGTGTAACACACTTCCTGATTCATTTAGTTGCTAATGCCAAAATCTAGGTCCCATCCTAAGATTCTCTCTCTTGCACAGTCCATAATCTCCCTGCCATGTCTGCCTAGCTCTGCCTCCAGAGTCTGCATCTAACGGCTTCTCACCATTTCTTCTGCCTCCTTCCTAGTCCACACCACCAGCATCTTTGGCAATGAACTTCTGAAACAGCCTCAGTCTGGTCTCCCTGCCTCCACTCTTGTTTCCCTAGAGACTTTTTCCTAGAAGGCAGCCAGAGGATCTCTATAAAGCATTAATCAGGCAAGTCATTCCCCTCCTCAAAAGCATTTAATTGATTCAATTATAAACAATTAAATTCAAACCAAGTCCTTCACATGATCTGCAAGCACTACAGGATCTGGCTTTTAACTAATTCCAAATCTCATTTCCTGTCACTCACTAGATTCCAGCCCCACCACACTCTGTTCTCCCTGCTAGGCAGACTCAGTTCATTCCCACCTCTGGGCTGTTTCCTTGCTTATTTTTGATGCTTGAAGCACTCTTTCCCTTGATTGTTGTGAGGCTCTTCTCATTACGGAACACAAATGTCACCTCCGGGACCTCTAGCTAAAGCAACTTTCCTGGACACTGCCATGCTACCCTCTTTCATGTTATATATGGTCTATTAATTAGGACCTGGAATTGTCTTAACTTTCAGAATACAGATATCATTCATCTTCTCTCCCCATTCCACCCCCAAAACACACACCTCACCACACACAACACAATGTAAGGCTCTTTTAGAATTAGAAGTCCTGATGATGTAGCTGACTTCTCAGTACTTATAAAAATGCTGTAAAAATTTGTTATCTGGTTGAATATTAGAAAGCAGAGGCTTTTAATCTCAGATCTGTGAACTTTATAGAAAAAGTTACATCTTTATATACCCAACCTCTGGTTGAAATGCAACATTTCTATCTATTATGAATGTAAGTAACAAACCACAGTAATAGCAGTATTGATGACTGATACCATATGAAATCACAGATATTTTCTTATGACATTACAGTAATTAATATCTCAATATCTCAAAATACATTGTTTTGCTCAACACTATTTTGAAATTACAGTAGCTCTACTAGGCTGGTAGTTAGTTCTCATTATTTAATGAATTAATAAAGGAGCATATATATGATCATAAACACTCTTTTAAATATCTTTGATGACTTTCAGCATAATCATTCTCCTGTGGAGTTCTCTGCATTATATTCTGAACTGAAGCCCATCACAAAATAGTTAAGCAGCCTTGCTCTAAAGGACTTCACAGGCAGAATGTATGTCTCTTTATACAACTATTATATCTGGAACCCACTGAAATACATTCAAAGATGCAAAATCAAAAAATTATAAAGAATGGAGAACTACATCATGCCCCAAACAACAAGGACTATTTGCTAAATTCAAAACAATGAGGACCATTTGCTAAATTAAAACAATGAGGACCAAATGAAAAAGTGACATCGGAAATCAACTCACAGATGTATACCAGACTGAAAAGGTAGGTGCATTCCTCTGGAAGTGAGAGAGGGTAACGCCACAGGGCCAGGGGCTGCTATATCCTTCCACCAGGAGGATCTAGGAACCAGATAGACCCTTGCAATTGTGGCGTCCCATGCCCTTTAGCAGTGGCTTCTGGGTTCGAGGAGAAACATGTGGCTGTGACTCAGCCCTTTCTTCTTTTCCCTCAGATTCTTAAATGAAGATGGGAAGTGGAGATTGACCAACTTTGCAACAGTGTATCAGTTCGACCGCCGCGAGAAATACCACCGATTCCGGAAACACAATGCCTGAGCACTGCCTAACGGCTGACACCCCTTAAGACGTAGGTGAGCGAAGAAACAACCAGTAGCACGTGGAAACAGAAGACAAGACTGAGGAAAATGTCTCCGGAACTATCACATCACCAGGGCTTGCGTTCCCTGAGCTGTCTAGGGTCTTGGCTAGGGTCTGAAAAGCGGATTTCAACTCCTGGCTCTCCAGCAGCAGCCTGATGGGAAGATGGAAAGAGCAACCAGGTAAACAGGAATATTGAGGAAATTCTATCCACAACATGTTTGAGGAATTACAATCTCTGGGAGAATCGGTCCTCGCCAGGGAAAAGTAATTAGAAAAGTCGAGTATGTTAGATATTTTGGAAGGGAAAAGAAGGCAGAAAAAGAATATGGCAAGGTAAGGGAAAATGAGCACATTTTCAAAGAAGATTTAATTAGAGTATAAACATAGCCCAAACTTACAACATTTCATAAACCTTCCAAATTAGTAGAGGCAGGCAAGGGAGCAGGAAGTAAAGAAGGACAGAGAGAATATAAAATAACAGAAAATGAAGTTTGTTTCTAATTGGAATGAATGCAGTTGGAACTCAGCTAACAAAGGAGACAACTCTCAGAATGGGTGAAATCATTGAACCCAACTATATATCCTTTGTACGGAACACATACAAATGAAATGACTCAGAAAGGTGGAATTTAAAGGCTATGAAAAAGTATTCCTGGGAATCTAAAACAAGCACAAATGTACAAAGTTTGAGGTTGCAATATCAATATCAGAAAGTCAGTTAAGAGTAAAAATCATAAAATAGAAAAGGGTGATAGCTTTACAAAATTGAAATTAAATTTCCAATTAAGATAAACTTGTCAAAATCTTTTGGAAATTGTAATATAATGTCAGAATATTCAATAATGACTGCTCGGACATAAACAGAAATGAGTAGAAATAACTCATGGAAATAACATAATGGAAAACTCTTATAACGTTTAGTATTTAATACATCAAATATATGCAAACAAGTAAGATTTATAGGATCTGAGTAGTGTGATTGTTTTCATAGCTGTGCCCACTCTGTACCCTGGAAACAGAAGAGGAACTTTTGCTAATGCCTATGAAATATATCCTAGTGCTGTTGTGTGCTTCTTCATAACAATGGCCTCAGTAATTTCTATATTAAAATATTTGTATGAGATCCCATATTTTTCAACTGCTAGTTATATTCCATTCACCTACAAAATGTATTAACAAAGACACCACTGATAAACATGTTTAATTCCAGATCCAATTTTTTGCCATTTCTAATCATCAATCTTGAGCACAAATGCATCTTGGTGAATTTTTGTGAGTGCACCATTTATGGAAATTTCTTGGCAAATTTCTCAGCAAACTGAGTCAAGTTAATATTGGATTAATAACGATCAAATTTTCCTCCAACCATCATTTGGATCATTTCAATAATTTTGCTAACTAAATTTCAATAAATTTGCTAACTAGTTATTGCTGTTCAACATGAAAAAAAATGTGTATTAATAAGTTAGTCAGGAAACTTACTGCATGCACTTATTTTTTTCTGTAGCTTTCCAGCCAACTCAGTTACATTTTCTAGGTAAACAATTGTATCATCAACTCATAATGGCAATTTTACCCTTTTCCAATGTGGATTCCTTTTCTTTCTCTCAACTTCTCTCTTAAGTGAAAACCCTGTAGATCAACCAAGATGTGGGAGTAGAAAGACCTCATCTCCTCTTATAAGCACATCAAAATCACTACTTGGAGAATAATCATCTATGAAAAAGACTGCAACCTATCAGGAAAAGATCTACAACTAAAGGCAGAAAGACAAACCAAAATGAGATAAGTAGGAGGGACAGACTCACTATATAATCAAGTCCCATCACCTCAGGTGGGCTACCCACAAACTGGAGAATAATTGTAGTCAGAGGTTTCCCTAAGAAGTGAGTGTTTCTGAGCCCCACATTGGGCTCCCCAGCCCAGGGGACCTGCACCAGGAAGATAAGCCTCTCTTCATCCATGATGTATACATGTGCATGCTGGCCAGAGCCCCTTTACCAGTCTGTCATGATAGTTTCTTCCGGGAGAGGAAGAGGGGACCTTGGGGGAAGACCTGGGATGACTTTGAGTGAGTAAAGCAATTGGGCTGTGCCTTGCAGATGCTCACATCTCCAAGGAGAGCTCTACCACGAGTGCCTGTGGTATCAGGGGCACACCTGTATCCTGTGTGCCATGCTCTCTGGGTTCCCTGTGGACACGGCCTCAGCCACCACTTCAGCCTGAGCCTCAGATAGTATATATATGTCCAGGTAATTCAAGTGGTGTAATTCTGCATGTGCATTCTCTCTGCAACATTGTGAAACCTCACTTTTGGATTATACCATCAGCTGATATACATCTAATTCTAAAACAGCAAACATATAAAATTTCCCTGCTATACCATGCCATTTCTCTGCTTTCCTTTAGAGGGCTGTCTATTTTGCTGTCTCCGCTTCCTTAGCCACAGCATTCAGATGAGAGAAAGAAATAAAAGGTATTCAAATTGGAAGGGAAGAGGTACAACTGTCATGATTTGTAGACGGCATGATACTCTCTATAGAGAACCCTGAAGTCTCCGCCCAGTTAACACTCTTTTGATCATGACCTTGGACATGAAAAGCAGACTATCACCAGGATCCCAGCAGTTTTGCATGTAGTTTATCCTGATCACAACCTCTCCCTTCCCCTAAAAGTAATGACTGTCCTGACATTGGTATAACATCTTCTGTGCATGTCTTTATAGACGTATCACCCACACATGTTTTATAGATTTATCACCCACACATGTTAGTAGACTTTAGTTTTGCCAGTTTTTAAAAAAATTGTATGTCTTTTAAGTCTCTGAGTCTAGAGACTCCCCCTCCATCACTCTTCTTTTTCTTTATAATTCATTTGTTGAAGACAATTATAAAGCTGTTTGGATTTGCTGATGATATCCTTAGGATTTAGTTCAAAATATTCTCTCTCCTCTGTATTTTTTACAAAACAGTAGCTGTATCCAGAGGTTTGACCACATTCACTTTGATCTTTTTAGCAAGACCTTGGTGGTGGTGTGTTCTTGCACCAGGAGGTACAAAACATCTCTCTCTTTGTGGTAACAGCCTGATGCTCAACCCTAGACCTCTTAATTCACTGGGGTTTGTAAAATGGGTATATTCTACATCTGTCAATTCTCATTGATGTATTAGCTAAACAAATTCTACAAAGGGACATTTCTCCTACTGTTTACTTACCACTGATGGAGTTTAGAGAAAAAAAGGCACAATATCAGATTCTCCTTTGAACTTTAATGGACCCTTTGTCTCCATCATTTATTTGAAAAACCATTCTAGTCGTGATCATCTTTAAAGTACCTCTTGCCAAACCCATTAATAAATTCTCAGAATCTTACATATTTTGATCCCTTGATAGCATTTGCCATGGGTACTCATTCCCACCTTTTTCAGTTTTCTTCTGAGACACCACATTCCCCAACCATCCTTCCTACTTCATCAAAGGCCCTTCTCAGTTCCCCTTTCAAGAGTCCACCTCTCTTCCTCACTTTTAAATGGTAGAGAGGCCCATACTCCCAAATTTCTATCTCTAACCGCAGTATCTCTCAAGAATTCTAGGGCAGTACAGCCGCTGGGCTGTATACCATTTCATCAGGGTGTCAAATAGTTTCAGACTTTACCTGGCCCCCTCTACTCCCCTGAACCTGCACCCCTTATTTTTTCCAATCTGTCAGCAACACCAGAGTTTGCTCAGAGGCCATTTAGCTTCTTTCTATCCTGCATCCACAGTTTCAAAATCTGCCCTTAATTGAATCACTTCTTACCTTCAGAGATAGGTGTTTTGTCTTTCTTTAGCCCAGTCTTGAACTTCTGCTTTAGCAAATATAAGGTAGAAGATTAGGCTTATCATGTTATTGCCTATCATCAGGAGGAAGATTTTAAGCCAGGGAGATTCTGCATCCTGAGGAATTAAAGTGCAAAAAATTATAAACTACTGCTGTGTCTTGTAACATTTAAAATGTAGTGTTAATATAGGCTTGATGCAGGTCACTTAAACATGGCAAAACATTCTAATAAGGAACAAAAAGTTAAATTTCACTCTACAGAGATAATCACCATTTGATTTATGGTTTGTGTCTATGTACATATAACTTTTCATATGTTAAAAGGACTTTGCATGAATATAGTGCTAAAGCCAAGAATGCATATGGTTCTATATTCAGAAATATCCTATAAATGTTTTTGTATATTAGGAAATATTTGACTGTATCATAACTGTTACTGACTAGTAATCTGGAATTTAGATTTATAAAATTTATAAGAGCATCCCTTATTTCTTTAAAGTTGTTTTCACTTTTTGTTGCTATAAGTTTGAATAAGTTGGTGATTGATTACAAACACAGCAATGCTTTTGAATAAGATTTATCAAATACCCTTATTTATAAACATGGTTAATACATTTTCTCTTTCAGCCTATTAATATGATCAGTTTCATTAATACATTTTATTAATAAATAGAGCCACTTTACTTTCTTAGAAAAGGGCCTACTTAATCATGATGTTGTACATATTTTAATATATTGGTGAATTCTATGCACAGGTAATTTATTTTTGGCATCCATATTCAAAGATTACTTTAAACTTCAGTTATGTTTCAGATTTGTTTTACCACTTTGCCTTTTACTTTTTGAACAGCTGAGGTTAAATTTTATGCAGTTAAATGCAAAATGCATTGTGATTGCATTTTGGTCTCTGGTGTCATGCTTTTGAAGAATGGATGTCCTGTGTGAAGTTTAAATAATTATTAACTCCTATTTTACTTTGGTAGCTTATTATATCCTTTCTTCATTTACATTTGTTATTGTCCATAATTAACTTGGGGGTAAATATGAGAACAGAATGTAATTTTCTTTTTTTTTTCAAGTGGGCTCACCACTGTGTTTTTAAAGAAATCAATCCATTCCTTCTGGTTTGAGATGAAACTTTATTATAAAGAATGTGGTTTTTTTTTTTTTCCAGAACTTGATCAAATCATCACCAGTTTCATTTAAAATATAATTAGGAGTAGAAGTTGAAAAAAATGTTTCTTGCCAAACTAGACATTAAATATATTTAATTATAATGATTTCTATAATTAAAACATGCTGAATTTGGCAGCTAATATGTAAACAGTGAAGAAAAAAAGAATCAAGATGTGTTTAGAAATTTAATGATAATAAAAGTTTTGATAATTTTAAGTGAATAGAATTTATTGTCATTTGGAATTAAAGTCCGACCTAGAAATTTAATGTGTCTCCCTACTAATATTTTCACCGATGTTGCTCAATAAGTGTGCAGTCTTCTTCATATGGACTTTGTACAGTTTTCAAAATACTCATAGGTATTTTGCAATATTAGTTGACACTGTGCTTATTGATTGATACTATGCTTCAGAGTTTTCCACATTATGCTATCTAACTTTGATTTCACACCCCCACCCCCTGCCAGGAAGATAATCACAATCTCTGTCCATAGTGTTGTATTTTTCCTCTGCACTTACATGGTGTATATCAATAATTTAGTTTTCTTGACAGGTGTGTTTGCTAGCATTTTCAGAATGCTAAACAATAGGATGGCTAGCAATATGCTTTTATTTTTCCTGATTTAAAAGTATATGAGAATAAAACTACTAATAGCTGTTATGCATTGCACGCAAACATCTAATACTCCCATGAATGATCTGATGTGGTAATTACCTTAACTCCATGAAGTTTCTGTGTCATCTTAGGCATTTACAGCTAGAGACACTGAGATTAAGAAGTGTTTCCAGGTCACATATCTTGTAAGTAGCTAAGACTTGAACAAGATAGTTTTTTTGCTGGAGAAATTGAAACTCCTAAGAAACTGTTAGGCCTTCCCTTGTGGCTCAGCTGGTAAAGAATCTGCCTGCAGTGCGGGAGACCTGGGTTCAATCCCTGAGTTAGGAAGATCCCCTGGAGAAGGGAAAGGCTACCCACTCCAGCATAGTGGTCTGGAGAATTCCATGGACTGTGTAGTCCATGGGGTCACAAAGAGTCAGACATGACTGAGCGACTTTCACTTCACTGTTAAGTAGCTGATTCTCAATGTTTCTAGTATTTTTGTATAAATGTTTTTTTCCCTGATATCATCATCTTTGGTTAATGTTTACTTCATCTTTTTATGCTATTCTTACAAGTTTCAGTGTTTCTATGTCTATTTTAGGTATGTGTGTTATATATTTTTTATTTATATAATATTTATGTATTTTATATAAATAATTTCTCTATGAGGTATGCAACTGTGGATTTCTGTTTATCCTACTTGTCATTATTGGGTTTCTTAAAGGTGTGAATTGCTGTCTTTCTGTAAAACTAGAAAACAATCACTTTTTCTTCAAATTTAACTTCTGTCCTATTCTCTTTTCTGGAACTCCAGTTAAATGTATGTTGGGCCTTCTCCCTGAGTCCACATATTCTATACCTTCTATATATTTTTAATGTGATTCACTCTGGATAGATCCTCCAGAAGGGTCAAGATAAAGTAAGTTATACTACAGATATTAATGCCCCCTCCCCAACCCTTCACAAATCCTAGTGGCTTTTAATGGCAGAGATTTGGTTTTTATTTAAACCAAAGGTTCATAGTCAGCTTCCCCAGTGACTCAGTGATAAAGAATCCATCTGCCAATGCAGGAAATGCTGGTTTGATCCCTGGGTCAGGGAGATCCCCTGGAGAAGGATGGCAACCCACTCCAGTATTCCTGCCTGGTAATTCCCATGGACAGAGGAGCCTGGAGTCACAAAGAGTTGGACACAACCTAACGACTCAACAACAACAACAAGGTTCATAGCAAGTTCGCTAGAGATCATGCTCCATGTCTCTTCATTCCTGGCTCCTGGTTGATGGATTTGCAGTTGCTGTTCTGACTGTTGCCAGTTGCTGTGTCAAAGCAAGAAAGTAGTCTGTTGATTCTTAATGCTTGTCTTCAGAATGAACACATATCACTTTCCCTCATGTGTCATTGGTCAAAATAAGTTATATAAAATACATCTAGCTTCAAGGAAATAGGAAATCCCCAAGAGGAGAACAAGAAAAATTACTGTGTCTGCAATAATTACTTCCCAGCCTGCCCTCTGCTCCACAAATGGATTCACTTACCTTCCTCTATGCCAAACACACTAATCAAGAGGGACCACTCCACAGGCCCTCCAGCCCTACCTTCACTTGCTTCCGAGCCTCATTGAAGAATATTCAAATATTCATCAGGACATGCCTCCCAAACTGTCTGCCTAGCAGTGTGTCATCAGCATTGGTGTGTGTGTGTGTGTTCATTCGCTCAGTTGTGTCTGACTCTTTTGCGATCCCATCAACTGTAGCCTGCCAGGCTCCTCTGTCCATGGGATTTTCCAGGCAAGAGTACTGGAGTGGGTTGCCATTTCCTACTCCAGGGTATCTTCCTGACCCAGGGATTATACCCACGACTCTCACATCTCCTGCAATGGCAGGTGGATTCTTTACCACTGAGACACCTGGGGGTTGTGTCAGCATAACTAAGGATCTGCGGTTTCTGTTGGTCTCCCAATCCTCCTTTTCTGAAAGGAAATACTTATTGCAGCTATTGAATTGCTATGCTACCATTAGATACAGCATGATAGAGCATGTAGCCCCTGGTATAGAGGGTTCTCCCCCAATGAAGGGGTGGATACATTCTGCACTTTGAACTTGATGCCATATCTAGATGGGACTTTGGGTGTCTGTTGATTTCCTTATAGAAGGAGTAAAATTGCTGTGCATTTAAGATTTTATACATTTTCAGGTCTTTAAATTGTCTTAAGAGAATTGGTCCAAATTCCTTACCTTTCCCATGAATGGAAGCAGAAACCTCACAAATTCTCTTATTAGATGTATTTAATCTGAATTTTTAATTTTTATATTTTCAATTGCCAGAAGTTAGATTTAGCTCTTTGTTAAACCTTATGTTTCTATATGTTCAATCCTTTTAGTTCTTTAAATGTATACATATATGTCCAATATCTGACCTGATACTGTGGTTTTTATTCTTCTCTCACATGACATTTCATTTCCTCAAGCATTTTGTAATTTTTGATTGATTGTGAAATCATATTCACCAAAACTTTATGCATAAGAAATTCTGGAGGATGAATTTTAGGGTTTCTTCAGAAAAAAAAAAGTATTACTTTTTCTAGACATCTGTGGACTACTTGAAATTAATTTTTTGGCTTATGGCATTAGGACCCAACAGAGTTTGAATTAGGGTCTGAAATCCTTGTGAATGGTTTCTTGTTTCAAACATTCCAAGGAGTCTTTATTCAGATCCCCTCTCCCTTTGTAGCTGAGGCGCAGACACACAAGTGTCCTTACTGGGCAGAGACAACTTCAGACAACTCTGGAGTCGTGTTTCTTGACACCTTTTGGGAAAGTCAGGTCAGAAGGTCCAGATGAGTTCATTGGAAGGCTGAACTGGCTGAGTGGGCTACATGCTCAGGAGGAGAAAACACATCCTGGTCTCTAAGAGTTCTTTTTTATTGAGGCCACCTCTCTGACCATGGAGTCTCCATGGTTATAGTGATGTTTTCAGCCTTTCTGATACCATAAATCCTAACACATGATGGTGGGGGGCTGCCAAAGTTGTGGGATAAGGAGCATTTGGAGGATTTTCCTGTACACTGCTATTTCTCAGCTTGTAGATACATGATAGTAGTGGTATCAGTTTGTAGTCCCTAGTGATTACAGTTTTATGTCAGCATTTTCATTTTGGCTCTTCTTTGTGAGTGGTTTTGGGGGTATTATTGCTTGTGTCTGTTTGTCCATAATAACTGAAGCTATAGATCACCCAGCATGGGCAATTTCTCCAAGGCAGCCAGTGGCTTTGCTGGTCATTTACCTCTCTGGAATCAAGCCCTTCCTTCATTTTCAGTCTCTGAAATTTTCCCTTACGTTTTTTTTTTTCAAGGTCAAAGTGAAAGTGACCTCAGTCGTGTCTGACTCTGCGACCCCATGGACTATACAATCCATGGAATTCTCTAGGCCAGAATACTGGAGTGAGTAGTCTTTCCCTTTTCCAGGGGATCTTCCCAACCCAGGGATTGAACCCAGGTCTCCTGCATTGCAGGTGGATTCTTTACCAGCTGAGCCACAAGGGAAGCCCTTTTCAAGGTCAGGCATGCCTTTCTTTAACATGATTATTAAAATTTGATAAGGCACTTAAATTTCTTTGAATATATATTATTAGGTTCTGGAACCACAGAATTCATCAAATTATGTTGGCAAAGATTGTACAGCCATTTGAATCCAGTGGGCTGGAGAAAGTATATTCAGGTGTTACAACAGTCATCGTATCAGAACAATAAATCCTGGTCAAAGATAAACCAAGCTAGCAAATAGTAAAGTGAAAGTCACTCAGTCGTGTCCAACTCTTTGCAACCCAATGGACCATACAGTCCCTGGAATTCTCTAGACCAGAATACTGGAGTGGGTAGCCTATCCCTTCTCCAGCGGATCTTCCCAACCCAGGAGTCAAACCAGGGTCTCCTTCATTGCAGGTGGATTCTTTACCAACTGAGCTAACAAATAATAAACTTATTATTAATAGTTAGTGGGTAAATAATCTGTGGCTTAAGAAGAAAAGTCAGAGGAAATGTGATGGTTGAGGAATGGTTTCCAATGATCACCCGAGTGACTATGGTGATTTTGCCGCCAGGCAAACAGCTCTGGGAATTGAGTTTCTTTACATGATACTATCAATTTATACAATATTCCTTCCTTCAGAATTGTCCATATATTTATCATCTCTGTTGCCTCTTTTCCTTTTCATATCTCTAATCTATCATTTGGGATAATTTTATTTTTCCCTAAAAAACTACCTTTAGCTTTTTTTCCTCAGTGCTAGCTTACTTTTGATGAATTCTGTTTTTGTTTTTTTTTGAAAATGGATGCGTTTAAACTCCATTTTTTATGGCGGATTTTTTTTTTTTTTTTTTTTTTTGATGGACTGTAGAATTCTAGACTAGCAGTTATCTTCCTTCAATACCAGAAAAGTCATTTTAAGTTTTTGGTTTTTTTTTTTTTTCATTTTTAAAAGGAGAATTTCAAGTAACTTTATCCATGGAAACAGAAGCCAGCCTTCATAGAATTGTTTCGTTTGGTCATTTTAAACTTGTCTTTGTTCCTGATTTTTCATTCCTTTCCTGACAAAACTATGTCTTATTACTTATATTACCATTCACCCAGTCAACTATTTTGATCAAGGCACACATTAATTGTTAAAAAGCGCAGAAGTCCACCTGTTTCAATAACCAATAGTTAAAGTTACCAGCATAATTAGTTGACATATTACAAGAAAGAAATTGTATCATCTATGAATTTGGAGGCAATGCCTGATTTGACCAAGTTTAATATGACAGAGAATCTCATAACTCACCTCTTGATGATGTCTCCTCTGCAATTTACTATATGCATTACCTTCTTTTTCTGTACAGTTAATATTAGAAAAGTAACTACCCATGTCTTGATGTTCCTTACCTCACTAAGGATGATTCCAATCACAGTGGAAGAAATGAGTCCTCCTGTTAGTCCAATTACATTTGTAATTCCTCTAAGAAATCCATAATATCTATACAAAAATGAATGACAATACACAAATGTAAAGTAATACAAACACTACAGGAAAAAACATAATGTGTTGAGAGTTTAAGAAAGAGAACTGTTGACTTCCTAAATTTCCCATTCCCACTATTCAAATTCCATTAAAATGTCTGAAAAAGTATATGGATATATAAATAACGTTCTGGTTGCACTACAGAGTCAGAAAGCTTGGCTTTAACAGTAAAGAATATTAATATATTGAGAAAATGAAAGCATATTAAGAGTGAAATCTATGTTTGAGAAATTCCAAAGGTGATGTGTTTTAGTAATAGGAACTGGTTTGGGATTAATACAAAATTGAAGGGTTCCGTTCATCTGGCCTCTTCTCACCGTCCCAGAACTACTGGCCCCAGTGATTGTTCCCAGGCAAGGAGCAATGATTACTCAGGCAAGGAAACCAGAAACTTGTTTATAAGCAACTGTGATTGGCCAATCCTGAGTGCCAAAACCAACCTCAGCAGAAAATGAGCACTGTAGAAAGCAGGGGAGCCACAGGGAATAACACATAAAATAGGGGTCAAATCTATCAGTCTTCAAGAACAAGGAAGTGCCTTTTGGAGAACAGAATCTGTCTAAACAAGAAATTAGTTCACTTCAGGACTGGGAGTCTGTGACTTTCCTGCCCAACACATTTCACCACCAAAGGTTGTGTACTTTAAATTCTTCCCTTTTGTGAGAGTGAGGGCTTTTTGTCTTTTATTTCCTTGGGTCTATTCTAATCTTTCTCTACCTTTACATGTTGAGTATGAGGGGGAGTGTATAATTTATTAGTTTATGGGTTCCTGATCAAAGAAGCATCACATCTGGGCCTAGAGTCCTTGGTGTATGCTTTTTGCTCTGGTCCCTCTTGCACCAGTTGAAGAATTTCACCTGAAATGCACCCCTGGCCATCCCTCTTAAGGTCGGAACTACAGTGGTATTTGATCGTCTTTGACTTTTTTTTTTGACTTTTGTTTTTTTCGACTTTTTGTTTTTGATTCATGAAACATTCTTGGCAAGTGGACCTAGAGTCCCTGGATTGTGGAGGTGTATGTAGTCACAGGGTGGAAATTTGATTTGTCTCTTTTTGAGGGGAGCTGGAGAGTGTCTTTTAATGTGTGAAGAAGAACATTTATGGTTATGAGCAACCACAGGTACAGATTGGGCAGAAACCATCAGTTGTCTGCCGTATTCGTTGCTTCCTTTTTAATTTTAGCAATAGAATCCCTGGGTTCAGGGCCACTTCTGCCTTTGGGAGCTCCTGTCATTTTTGCCTTCAATAAATGTTTATAATATTTATCATATTGTTTACAATATTCTGTTGCTTTATTATGTGCTAAAACTTACTACAATGTACCCTTTTTCATTTCTTATATTGGTAATTTTTTTCCTTTTTCTTGATCTTATTTTATTAATTTTAAAAGAAGCAACTTTGATATTGTTGGCTTTATGTTATCATTTTGGTTTTTTTTTTGGTCCTCATCTTCATAATTTCTTCCCGTCTACTTTCTTTGGGTTTAATTTGCTACTTTTTTTCCTTACCTACTTGAGATACAAACATGGTTACTGATTTTAAGACTTAATTGTCTATCAGTATATAAGTTTAAAGCTATACCTTTCTCTCTGGGTATGATTTTTAAATGCACCCCACATGCTTATCAATGATATGTCACATTTCATTGTAATGTAAAGTATTTTCTAATTTCAAATGTGATTTCTCCTTTGACCTAAACATTAACTTCAAAGCAATGGGAGTTATCTATTGTTTGCTTTTGACAGCAACCCTAATTTCACTATCTTTTGCTTTTGCTAGCAACCCTAATTTCACTGTGATTAAAGAATGTATTCTGAGTGATTTCAGTCATTTAATCTTAATTCAGTTTGCTTTATGATTCAGCAGTCCCCAGTGTCAAGAATCCTGAGTACCATGACAGTTCCTCTGAAAATCATTGCACATCCACAATATGGAGTGATTCACCAACCTGTGATTGGCAAGGTGAGAGCTTTTTATGCTGCATTCCTCATGCCATCCAAACCTCAAATGGTAGGTATTTGATATGGGGAATGAAAACAGTCTTGAGATGGTTTTAATGCTGGACAATTCCCTGGACAGCAGTTAGCTCTAAAATTGCTCAGTTGTGTCCAACTCCTTCCGACCCCATGGACTATAGCCTGCCAGGCTCCTCTGTCCTTGGGGATTCTCTGGGCAAGAATACTGAAGTGGGTTGCCATACCCTCCTCCAGGGGATCTTCCCAACCCAGGAATCAAACCCAGGTCTCTCACATTGCAGGTGAATTCTTTACCAGCTGAGCTATCAGGAAAGCCCTGAGATTGTTTTAATGCTGGATGATTCTCTGGACAGGAGTTAGCTCTAAAATTGCTTCTTCAACTGTAACATCACATGGTAAAAGCATTTTGGAAGTATAAATAGCTGCTGAAGCAGACTTTCAATTTAATTGATTTTATATTTTGGTTTAATAATGATTCAGTAGAACCAGAACAAGATTCAGATGTCTAAACTATACTTTAATCTTACATGGAGGGAAATTGAAGAGTACATGACCCATCCATCAGTCAAAAATAATTAAAAAACGTTTTGGAGCCTCCCTTTAAGAATGTCAAGGGGATGACAGTGCCTTCTTAATGCATCACATAGCATCTTTAGAATCCTCTGTGCTTTTCCACTCTTGCTACCCACCAAAGAGATGGTCACTACATTTCCAGGTCTGCTCTGTCTCACTCCATTTCCCAAACAATATTCTCATGGAACCACATCTGTATCTCTTCTTATTCCTTCCAGACCTTCTTTCTTGTCATCTTGGTTCTACTCAAACAAATGTAATCATTTGCCCATTCCTCAGTTCTAGCAAAGATCAAATTCCCCTAAAAGGAAAATTTAGTAATTTATCTTCTAAGGGAACTCTTTTTAATAGGCAAGGGAGATATATGACTAGAAACATTAGGAATAAATTAACTCATTAATTAAAAAGTTTAAGAATTGTTTGTGACATAATGTATTAATACATGTACCCTAAATATTAAGGATGATCTAGCTTAAGAGGCTAATAATATTTCCAAATTGTATATTAGTCTATCTTCTATGACCTTACAAAATCACCTGGCTAACATGGAATTTGGACCCACTGGAATGATGCAACACCAGTCAAGTTCTGTGATATCCAAGCCATTGCTGGCCAAGGTATTTCCCATCCTACTGACCACGTACTGGTGAATAACACTAGGGAGGCATTGACTACATCTAGGCAGCTCTGGAGGCAGGCAAATCTAGGTATTAATCCTCCTTCTACTTATTACTAATCATGTGACTTTATATACATTCATTTCCCTGGGCTTTGGTTTCTTTTCTCATACTTTCTGGACAATATTATCTTACAGTGGGGCATGTCACATAAAAAATAATAAATGGTTGTTCTTGCTGGTTAGTCACCAAGTCATGTCCAATTCTTTTGCGACCCCATGGACTTGCAGCCCACCAGGATCCTTTGTCCATGGGATTTCCTACCTAAGAATATTGGAGTGGGTTGCCATTTCTTACTCCAGAGGATCTTCCTGACTTGGGGATTGAACGCCCATCTCCTACATTGGCAGGTGGATTCTTTACCACTGAGCCAACAGGGAAGGCCCCCAAAATGGTCGCTATTTATAATTTTCTTAATCTATCTGTAGATACATTTTTAATTTACCTGGTTCTCAGAGTGCATATGGCCCAACTGGCATTGTGTATTCTGTAGCAAATAATCCTTTTATGTCTTTATATAATTCCAAGTAGTCAGAAAACTTGCAGGCATTTTCAAGGAGGGTCTCAAAACTGAATAAATCAAATGGATACATGTCTTTGTTACTTTGGCCTTCACCTAGTGTAGATCTGATGGACAAGATTCTTTACAAAATTGTGACAAATTAGAATATTCTTGGTTGATCTTTGCCTCTCTACCCCAGGCTGCAGATTTACAAAACTTCAGAGAATTCTGTTCATATTGGATCTATGTTCTCCGGAAAGTGCCAGCCCTGGACAGTGTCCCTTGGAATTGTGCAAACAACAGAACCGCTTCCATCAGTCACACTTATTATATCTAAAAAGAGTATATTATATCTAAAAAGGGTATAGCACAGTAAAAAGAGGAAAAGTTTTTTTGCCAACCAGATCTGGATTATAATCCTAGGTAATATCCAAGCCAGTGGTGAGATCTTAGGCTGATAATCAAGTATCGGAATGTCAGTTTCCTTAGTTGCAAAATAAATATTGCTAATTGTTGGTTGAGGAGTGATAATATATACTTTTTATGTCTGACCTGTATCAATGCTTCTTCAGAATGTTTGGCCTGTTGACCATCAATTCCAAAATAGTTGGAATCTTAAAAGATCCTTGAGTACTTAGATACAAGAAAGAGATTTTAAAAACCTACCTGGGAGCGATATCCACGATATTTATCACTAGTCCACCCATAGCAAAGCTTCCTGTTGAATTAGCAAGTATCAGGAAAATTACAGTGCTATAGAAGCTGGAACTCAGGTAAAGCAGGCAGAGGCTGAAGAGGGAAGGCAGGAGAAGTCCTGGGGAATGATTCAGACAACAGTCAGGTGCATGCCAAAGATGGGGGATACCCCAAAATACTTGAATGTATTGGCTATTTCTTACCTAGCGAGGTGAAGAGTTTCCGGATGGTGACTAGACTGAAAGTATTCCTGGTCTGGAAGATGTCTGCCATATAACCTGCTAGGACAGCAAAAATCCAGGCAAACAAATGGGGGATAGAAGACAGCAGCCCATTCTGAGGAGGAAATGTTATTGTGAGTGAATATGAGAAATGGAATAATCCCTACACTGAAATTCAGTATCAAAAATTTGTATTATCACACAGGAAACAATCAACATGCAACCCCAGAATTATTTCATGCTACCCAAGAGAAAGAGAAAAATAGTTTTGAGGTCAGAAACAGACATCACAATCTGCTTAGTTTTCTATTGCATTATCTTGGGACCTGAAAGTTCTAGATGGCAGAGAGGAAGACTAAGTTGGAGATGGGAAATGCTATCCCTGAGGAAAATGACAAATAATAACGATAATAGAAGACATGTATATGGTGCTTATTCTGGACCAGCTGCTGTTAATCTTTGCAACAAATCCGTGGTCTAGTGGAAGATTACACTGAATCATACAGAGCTTAAAAGACCTTAGTGTCACGCTAGTCCCTAGGCTGGGTAGTTGGAAGTTCATTATAGAATGTCTCAAAGTGGCAAGCCCAGACTCCATTTCTAAAGGAGTCTTTCCTGGTTATTATGGCATCAAGCAACAGAAGGTTTCAGGCGTTTGTACTTTTTCAAGTCAGAAAAGCAATGAGAATGGCAGTCCTTTCAGAGCAAGATATGAGTCACGGGTTCCCAGGACTCTTTGCCTCTCCCCTGTGGAGAGGATTGGTATGAGCTGTGATGAGTGGTATACTCTGGCCAATTGACTTTCAGGGGAGAATCCGCATCCCTGCAGGGAACAATGGTATTGAGCTAAGGAATACACAGAGGTTATTATTACAGGGAATGGGAGATATGGAATCTGTGGGAAGCTGGGTGGTGTGTATTTTTGTGGGAGTGCTAGAAAGGATGTCTACACTTTTGTTCTGGGCACTGTTAACATAATAATCGGAAATGGTGAAATCTCTAGGTAAAGAACATCAGCTAAATATTATGAGTGCTAAGTCGCTTCAGTCATGTCCGACTTTGAGACCCTGTGGACTATATCCTGCTAGGCTCCTCTGTTCGTGGGATTCTCCAGGCAAGAATACTGGACTGGGTTTGCGTTGCCCTCCTCCAGGGGATCTCCCTGACCCAGGGACTGAACCCATGTCTCTCTGTCTCTTGCATTAGCAGGCAGGTTCTTTACCACTAGCGCCACCTCAGAAGCCCAAATAGTATAGGGATGGGCAAGAGCTAGGACTACAGTCATGGGAGAAAAAGACATGGGCACAAAGTCCTTCATAAAGTGAAGAGGAAAAGGTGTATTTACCTCTTTTACATCGACATGAAGCTTGTAGTCAATATATATTGGTGTATAAATACTCAGGAAGGTATTTGACCAGAAAAAAGCAAAACCACAGAGGGAAATGACCCAGAGTGGAGCAGACTTCAGCATAGCTTTGATGGGCACTTTGATGGGTGTACTTGAGCTGACCTGGAAGGGAACCCATTAATCATTAGCACATTAGGTCAAGCTGGAACACATTTCATCTGGCACAGAATCTGGGAGATACCAAAGTGGAGCATGCGGATTCTACCTGCTGGGTGAGAGCGGATGTGATGTATTCCTTCTCTCTGATGCTTATATATGGGTGGTCCTTTGGGTCCTCATAAAACAGAATGAACCAGAGAACACTTAAGGCGCAGCCACAAGCACCTATCAGAGCAGGACAAATTAGAATTGAAATTGCTCTGTCCGTAGTGAGTTTCTTTTCCAAATTGGCACTTTTCATTACTGGTCTGAGAACCTGGACCTCCTCTTTCTTTTTGGAACTTTGCAACAAGGCTTAAATTTTTCCTAATTTTCTTTGTATCCACACCTGCCTCTTCCAACAGAGTGAATTTTGCAGAAATGGTAGCAAACCCTCTGGCCTCTCCTGATTTCTTAGCCTCTATTATTCTCCATGTAGGATAGCTGGGCCTCCTTGCTCTTACACCATCATCTCTACAGATTCTTAATGTGTTCTACCGTGAGAGGAGGGTGTAACTGGGCTCATACAGGGCTTGACAATCACCTGGTTTTGAGAAGCAGGCCTTGGCCATACTCCTAAGATGCAGTCTAGGCCTTCAGGATCATCCAAGTCCCATAAGAGTCTGCCAAATTGTTTGCTGCTTTTGAGTTTTTTATACTAATGATCTGATCATAAGGAATACTCTGTTAGGATAGGGAATGTGTATTGCTTAGTAGTCAGGCTTCCAGAAATGCATTCATTCATTTGACAAATGCACTGGTTAAATACCATTAGGTACCATGTACCATTCTAGGTCATGGGAATGCAGCAGTGAATAAAGCAGACACACGCCCTGCCTTTACAGAGTTTACTTTCTAATGGATGAGAGAGATAGTGAATAGTAATTAAGCAAAAGGTAATAAATGTCAGTGACAAGAGCTAGGGAAGAGAGTTATGGGGAGAGGAACAAAGGAGCACTATGTTCAGGGAAAGTGAGGACACCGATATGGGCACAGACACTCTAGGCTGAGGGAGAAATAAGTGCCAAGGCCCAGAGTTATGAAGCCAGTGTCACTGGACAGGGAGCAAGGTGAGGATGGTAATGGATGAGGATGAGAGGTAATGAGATCAGACCATGTGGAAAGCTGGAGCCATTGTAGGATCTCAGACTTTTGCAACACGCTTTAAGACAACATTAAAAGAATAGTTTGACAGAATACCATTTCCACCTCATTCTGTGACCTGAGTGCCCAAACTCAAGGCAAAATGTAAATAGACATGAACACCTAATAAATACACAGGAAATACAATATATTTCTCTGAATTACTGTAGCCAGTCCTTAGAAAACTCATCTGATGCTATTAGCTTTCTTTCAAAATGGGAAAATGGATGCTCAGAAAGGTCTATTTACTTGCTCAGGGGCACATGGTTAGTAAGTGGTAACTGACACTTCAGCATGGATTATATTGTCTAGAGAGGGAAAATAGCTGTAGAGAGGAGACTGGAGAACAGCTTTGAAGAAAGACAACAGTTAGTGGCAAGCAGAAGAGGAGAATCTCTGCAAGTCTCTGCAAAAGAGACTGAGAGGAAATGGCCAGAAGGATGAAGTCCAATGCAGGGAGAGCAGGACCACAGCAGCTGAGATGAGAAGGAAATGCCTGATCACCGAGGTTCAGCGCATGGAGTCAAAGGTACAGGCACCAGGGAAAGAATGGTATTGTTGGGTTGATTGATGGTACTTGTTCAGGTCAAATGTGGACTAAAGAACTTCAACTTGATTTATGGGCATTGAGGCTTGGACAGTTCTAACATTTGGGAGGCATATAAGGAGCTTGGAAGTCATCATCAAATGTTGAACACACTAAACATCAGACAGTGCTTCTTTATCTGGCAGAGAATTGAGGTCACAGGGCAAACCACTGCCCCCAAACCACTGCCCTCCTATCTCTAGAGAGACAGACAGACAGATGCAGAGAATTACAAGTTCCCAGAACAGAAGCCCAGAAACAGAAAATTCCAATGGAACCAGTCAGTAGTAGAGTAGGAAAACCTAGCATATGATGGTTTACCATAGGTTCAGTGTGGACAACTTTGAGAGATGAAAAATCTGGGTGGGAGGGGGCCCAGGCCTAAGCAGACCTCTCACACTTTTGTGAGTTTTATTTCCAGAAGACCTGCCAGATTCTCACAGTGAATATAAGAAGAAAATCTCTTAATCCTTCTAGGAGAGGATGGGCAAAGTAGCCATTCTTAATTACATCTAGAGCATTCTGTTCTTCACAAAAACTACTCAAGGGAAATTATTTTACCAGAGCCTCACCAACTTAAGGAAAAGGAAACGCCCAACTCCAGACCCTTCTTCCTGTCTCACTTAAGGAGGGGGAAAAAAACAAAACTGAGAACTTGCGAAGCTCAGGGGCGCAGGCTCACCAAAACCCTGAGACCAAATCATTGACCACAGAACACTTTCTCCCAACACACACACCTTACCACCATATCAGAAGAATCCTTGCATGTTAGTGGGAATCCATCTAGAATTGCATGTCCCAAACCTTATTTAATAAGTCTCTAGAGAAACTAAAAAAACTACAGGAAAGACAAAAACAAAGATACCAGAGGAAATTGTAACCTCTGAAACTTAGAGCACACAGTAAGCCAGATTAACCTGTAACCAGTAAAACATAAAACCTCACACTAAAGGGCTATTTATTTCAGTTCATTTTAGTGTATTTTGTTGAGATTTCAACAAGAAAACCATGAAGCATAGAAAAAGACACACACACACACACACACACACACACACACACACAAAACAGTTTGAAGAGACAGAGTAAGCATCAGAACTAGACTCAGATATTAGCAGAGGTATGGAATTATGAGATCAAGAATTTAACACACGATTAAAAAGCCTGTGAAAAAGACAACATACAAGAATAAGTAGTAATGTAAGTAGAGAGACAGATTCTAACAATCAAAAGAAAATGCTGTAAATTAAAAACATGGTAACAGAAATGAAGAATGCCTTTAATGGGCTTATTAATAGATAGACATGGTTGAAGGAAAAAAATCACTGAACTTCAAGAAATGTCCATATGAATTTCCAAACCTGAAATGCAAATAGAATAAAAGAATTAAAAAGAAAAGAATATCCAACAATTGTGGGACAACTACAATGGTATAATATATGTGTAGTGGGAATATCAGAAAGAGAATAAGAGAAAGGAACAGAAAAAATATTTGATGACTAATGGCAATGATGAAGAGCAGTGAAACTGAGAGGATGGAAGACATATTTTCACATTATGGCTCGGCCATTTGCTCCCTGTGTGTATTGGAGGCTCCCTATAGATCCACTGTCCACCCTTCTTTACCCTTCTTTGGCCACAGATTGGCTGACTTCAATGAACATCAACAGGCCCCCATGTCCTCTGCTTTCCAGATAGATTTGGGCAGAAGAAAGCCTAAGCAGAAGATTAGAAGGAGAGACTTGAAGGAGATTAGGGTGTCTCCTTCCCTAGTTATGACCTTCCCCAGCATTGCCTCTATACTCCCTTTTATGAAAAGTCACAGGTCCTCTCAATGTAGATATCTCTAAAGGACTCTCTCTTAGTAGATTACCATCAATTACTCCCTTGCTTGCCCCTTTGGACCTGGGGATGGTACTAGCTTCTGTTTTGCTCGCACCAGATCACTGCTCTAACTCTGATTCTGCCACATCTTAATACCATTTAAAATAATCACTTCATAAATAGATCCCTCTGCATTAAGCCTCTATATTGTTCTTTGTCTATCAAATGAGCATAAAAGTACTCATCCACAGTCCCTTATTGACAAATTTAAAATCAAGATTTGAAAGTGATTTTCTAACTTATCTGGAAACCCCAATCCTTTATAGTTTTTCATTTATTCCAATTTGTTGAGAATTTCATGTGTCACTCTAGAAACTAATGTGTTTGATTATGAGATGATAGGGCTTCCCTGGTAGCTCAGCTGGTAAAGAATCCACCTGCAATGTAGGAGGCCCCAGTTCGATTCCTGGGTCCGGAAGATCCTCTGGAGAAGGGATAGATTACCCTTCTTGGGCTTCTCTGGTGTTTCAGCTGGTAAAGAATCCACCTGCAGTGTGGAAGACCTGGGTTCGATCCTTGGGTTGGGAAGATCCCCTGGTGAAGGGAATAGCTACCCACTTCAGTATTCTGGCATAGGGACTGTATAGTCCTTGCGGCCTCAAAGAGTCGGACATGACTGAGCAACTTTCACTTTCACATAAGATGATGTACCAAATCGTGCTTGGGATGTTAAGTATACATAGTATACTCATACTATGTTTGAGCTGTTCTGATCATCCCTTTCCCCATGAGTTTACGTAAGGGATATGTTTCTATAGCATTGATGTTATAGAGTTGTGAAATTATATACAATAATGCATGTATAGTTCTGAGCGTGATGTCTTGCTTGTAATAACAAATTAAGGAAAGTTGACAGCTCTTTTTCCTTCAATGTGATTTATGATTTTTAATATTGTTAACTTCATATAAATTATTAAATTTTGCATTTAATTTTAGGTTTTTTAGACCTCTAAATAATGACTGGGATTTTTATAGAAAGAGACTCACCAAAAATATAAAAGACCATGGGCCATCCCAGGGAGTCACAGATGAATCCAGTGATAAGCAGGACAACACAGGGTCCTAGTAGAAGTCCTAATCAGAAGGCACAAGGAACACCCCTAATGAATGCAGGTATCCGGAAATGGAGATAATGTAGCTTCATGGTGGCAGTGAACAACTTCTAGTGAAATATTGATATAATACCAAACAGAAGAAACTAATGAAATATTTGCTTTCTTCTCTTTTTGCTGTTGTTAGAGATAAGGAAACCTCTTCTCTGTCCTAGACAGTTTCCACATATTTAAAGCGTGGATGGTTTCCAAAGCCCTTGACAGTTCAAAACACACATATTTCTTATGTTCTAGGGCAGAACGTGCTACAATGAGATGACAATGGGATTAAACATTCTAGGCCCTAAGTCATTACCTGACATACTCAGAGAAGTAAGTCGCGTTAGTTCCAAGGGAGGAGCCCACTTGATCCATATTACTTGCTGAGTTGTTAAGGTTATCCCCTGAAAGAATGATTAGAACATTTGATCTCTGACATGTTCTGTGAATTTAAACTCTAGTTTTTGCATTATCTTTTTATTTTTTTAATTGGAGAAAAATCGCTTTACAATGTTGTATTGGTTTCTGCTGTATAAGAATGTGGGTCAGCCATAATTATATGTATATCCCCTCCCTCTTGAGCCTGCATCTCCCCGACTCATCCTGCCCCTTTAGGTCATCACAGGGCACCAGGCTGGGATCCCTGTGTTAGCAACTTCACACCAGCTATCTATTTTTCACTTAGTAGTGCATATATGTCAATGCTACTTTCTCCACTCATCCCACTCTTGCCTTCCCCCACTGGGTCCACAAGTCCATTCTCTACGTCTGTGTCTCCATTCCTTCCCGGCAAATAAGTTTCTCAATGCCATTTTCTAGATTCCATATATACGTGTTAATATATGATATTTGTTTTTCTCTTTCTGACTTCATTCTGTATAACAGATTCTAGGTTCATCCACCTCACTAGAATTGAATAAAATTCATTCTTTTTTATGGCTGAGTAATATTCTATTTTGCATTATCTTTATACCTGGAACATTCCCTTGATTACTCGGCATATAATGACCCAAATTTCTCCAAGTTCAGCTGCGAGTGGGAGGAGCAGGGTAAATAGAGAGCTGAGAAATAATGCAAAACCAATCATTTTCTTTAAAGAGTATATTCCAGATAAATATCCTGAAGGAATTTGGCTGATGAGTATACCATAGAAGATGGAACTTAACATGATCCCCTGCATGTCAGTGCTCCAGTTATACACAGGGTTCTGAAAGAAAAAAAGGAGACAGGTCTAGTCACTCTGCAAATGATTTTCTATAATGTTCAGGAATGTGGGAAAACTGGTCTTCCAGTCTTCCAGCTTACCTCATGTAAAATATCTGCCCTCTGCCTAATCTCCTCTGTTATATGACTTATCTATTCCTAATAACATCAATTTCTGTGTGTAATTACATTTTATCATTGGCATCCTCAACTATAAGGAAGTCCTTGCTATAAAGGGCATCACCTGTTCCTCCCATATCTGCATAGCATAGACATTTAAAACGTTTGTTTTTTAAAAAAATTTAGATGCAATTGGCATATTAGTTTCAGGTGCACAACATGATTGGATATTTGCATATATTGAGAAATGATCACCACAGTAAGTCTAGTTAACATCCATGACAACATATGGTTCTAGTTCTAGTTGTGATGAAAACTTTTAAGATCTACTCTCTTAGCAACTTTCAACTATACAAGATAGTACTTTTAACTGTAGTCACCATGCCATATGCTACATTCTCATAACTTATTTTATAGCTGGATATTTGCAATTTTTAACTCCTTTTACCTATTTTGCCCAGCCTCCCCAACCCCATGCTACTAGCAACCACTAACCTATTCTCTGTGTCTAGGAGCTCGGTTTTGTTTAGATTTCACATATAAATGAGATTATATAGTAGTTGTCTTTGTCTTCATGGCAAATAGATGAGGAAACAGTGGAAACAGTGGCTGACTTTATTTTTCTGGGCTCCAAAATCACTGCAGATGGTGATTACCACAATGAAATTAAAAGACGCTTACTTCTTAGAAGGAAAGTTATGATCAACCTAGACAGCATATGAAAAAGCAGAGACATTACTATGCCAACAGAGGTCCGTCTAGTCAAGGCTATGGTTTTTCCAGTGGTCATGTATGAACATGAGAGTTGGACTATAAAGAAAGCTGAGTGCTGAAGAATTGATGCTTTTGAACTGTGGTGTTGGAGAAGACTCTTGAGAGTCCCTTGGACTGCAAGGAGATCCAACCAGTCCATCCTGAAGGAGATCAGTCCTGGGTGTTCATTGGAAGGACTGATGTTGAAGCTGAAACTCCAATACTTTGGCCATCTGATGCAAAGAACTGACTCATTTGAAAAGACCCTGATGCTGGGAAAGATTGAGGGCAGGAGGAGAAGGGGACAACAGAGGATGAGATGGTTGGGTGGCATGACCAACTTGATGGACATGGGTTTGGGTGGACTCTGGGAGTTGGTGATGGACAGGGAGGCCTGGCGTGCTGCGGTTCATGGGGTTGCAGAGTCGGACACGACTAAGTGACTGAACTGAACTGAACTGTCTTTGTCTGATTTATTTCACTTAGTGCAGGGTCCTCAAGATCCATTCGTGTTGCAGCAAATGGCAAGATTTCATACTTTTATGTCCAAGTAATATTCTATTAAATATTAGTACAACATTTACATTATCTATTCATTCATTAATGAATACTTAGGATATTGTAAATAATGCTGCAATGAACACGGGATGTAGATATTTTTTCAAGTTAGTGTTTTCTTTTGCTTTGGATAAATACCCAGAAGTAGAATTGCTGGATCATATGGCTATTTTTTTAAGAACCTTCATACATACTGTTTTCCATGGCAACTATAGTAATTTACATTATACCACCAATGCACTAGTGTTTCCGTCTTTCTTCATCTTAGCCAATACGATATTGCTTATCTTTTTGATAATATTCATTCTGACAGGTGTGAGGTGATATCTTATGGGTTTGAATTACATTTCCATGATGATATTGAGCACATTCTCTTGTGTCTGTTGACAAACTGGACGTTTTTCTCAGAAAAATGTCTATTTATATCGTCTGCTCATTTTTGAATGGATTGAGTTCTTCATATATCTTGGATATTAATCCCTGATCAGATAACATGATTTGCAAATATTCTCTCCCGTTCAGTAGGTTGCCTTTTCATTTTCTTGATGGTTTCCTTTGCCGTGCAGAAGCTTTTAGTTTGAGGTAGTCTCACTTGTTTATTTTTGCTTTTGTTGCAATTGACTTTGATGTCAAATCCAAAAAATCATAGCCAAGACTAACGTCAATGAGTTTTTCACTTATATTTTTAGTTTCATGGTTCTAGGTTTTAATGTTCCAATTTGGATTCATTTTGAGTTAATTTTTGTGTCTCTTATAAGATAGGGGTCTAGTTTTCCCAACACCATTGAAGAGATTGTTCATCATTGTAAATTCTTGACCCCTCTGTCATAGATTAATTGCCCACCTTATGTATGGGTTTATTTCTGGGCTACCTACTCTGCTTCATTGATCAACGTGTCTGTGTTTATTTCAATACCATACTTTCTTGATTATTATAGTTTTGGGATATAGTTTGAAATCAGAGGGCTTGATGCCTCTTTGTTTTCCTTTCTTATTATTGCTTTGGCTATTTTGGGTCCATACAAATTGCACTCTTTGCTCTATTTCTGTAAAAAATGTAATTGGAATTTTGATAAAGATTACATCTAATCTTGACTTTTTAACAATGTGAATTCTTCCAATCTATGAGCACAAAATATCTATCCACTTACTTGTATCTTCTTCAGTTTCTTTCATCAGTGTCATGTAGCTTTTAGTGGATAGGTGTTTCACCTTCTTGATTAAATGCATTCCTGCGTATTTTATTCTTTTTGATGCAATTGTAAGTGGAATTGTTTTCTTAATTTTATTTCTGCCAGTTTTTTCATTAGTGCATAGAAACACAAAAGATTTTTGTATATTGATTTCGTATCTCACATGTTTACCAAATTCATTTATTAGCCCTAACAGTTTCCTTAGTGAAGTCTTTGGAATTTTCTATATATAATGTCATGTCATCTGCAAACAGTGACAAATTTTCTTCTTCGTTTACAGTTTGGATGCTCCTCCTTTTCTACCTTGCCTAATTGCTCTGGTGAAACCTTCCAACACTAAGCTGAATAAAAGTGGTGGGAGTGGGCATCACTGTTTTTTTCCTGACATTGGTAGAAAAGCTTTCAGATTTTCACCATTAAATATGATGTTATCTGTGGCCTTGTTACATTGCTGGTCTTTACAATGCTGAAGTATGTTCCCTTTATACTCACTTGCTGAGAATTTTTATCACAAATAGATACTACTTTTGTCAAGCCCTGTTGGCCACCAGAGCCAGGTGATCAAGGCAGCAGCTGCTAAAAAGATTAAAAAGAAAAAAAATTGAGCACCAGAACAGGAATGCCAGGAGAATGTAAAAGCTGCCCCTTTGGGAGATACTGGCTCTCTGGAGTACAGAAGAGAGAACACAAGGATGGCATTCACTGGTTTCCGTCCCCAAAGAGAAGGAACCCCAGCAGACCCTGATGTGTATTAAATCAGATGCTTGTGCCTCGAGTCAACAGTTTATGGTAAGCAAATAAGCCTCTTTCATAGAATGTCTTGGTGCTTTGCAAACAGCTGCTTCTGTGCTGTGCCATGGGGTAGGTGAGTCCATGGACAAGCCATTTAAGAACCATTTCTCAGCTCCCTTTACCCTTGTGGGACTTGTTTGTGAGCCCCGTTGGCTTTCAGAGCTAGACCTTTGGGTGGCTTCTCTCTCAGGCGCAGGGATGATGCCCAATGCGGGGTTCAGACTCTTCACTCCTGAAGGGGGTGTCTTGCTGGGTCACCTTGCCAGGGGTTTACAGTGAGATTGTGTCTCAGCATTTCCTCTTGGTTATGGGCATTTTCTTGTTCTCCCGATGTGTAGGAATATTCAGCTTTTGATTTTTTTCCAGAAGAAAACTTTCCATAGGTATCTGTATATTTGGTGTGTCTGTAGGAGGTGGTGAGTCCAGGACATTTCTACAGGTTCATCTTCAGCATCTCTAATACTTATTTCTTAAATATTACTAAAATACACGCAAACTCCTCTGTAGAATACCATGTAGTACTACATTTACTGCAGTTATTAATTTCCGCTTGCCCCTTCTCATCCTTTTTCTCTATTCAGTTAACCTTGTTCACAAAACAACATATCCCCCTAACAACACACACACTGATCCCAGAGAGCAAAGTAGCAACAGAGAGAATATAAAATCATGAAGAGAAGTTCTCAGGCTGAACTATGGGAATAGTTGAATGGGATAATGAAGGAAAAAAGGCCATTTCTCTTTTTTCACTTGGCTCTGATGCCACATGTTTTGTTGTCTGTCTCAGGAGTGGATTCCTCTGCCGGTTTTGGCTAGGGGGTCTTGCATAGTTTTGTTACTTTATTAAATCTGACATAAGAAATTCTTAATATTGAACTTACAGTTTGGACTATGAGGAGGTTGCAATATTTTTGGACTCACTGAGCAGGAAGAAATTTTAATTTTAGTAGGTGAGGACAAGATGAAAACTTCTTTGGAAATGTCTAAGATAGTCCTCCTTCTCTAAACTATCTATGTACTAGCATAATTAGTTTATTTTAGATAAAGAATGAATGTTCTAAATGGAACTCTTGGTTGACTATGAAATAATCAACTAGGTAGGAGTCTGTTTTCTCATCACTATTATCTTGCGTCCTTCATCCTTTGTCTCCCTTTCTCAAATCTCTGTCATCCTATAGCAGTAGATAGTGATGTCTTGTCTGATAGAAACGACTTCCATGAGAGATTTGGTAGGAGCATCACTTTGAGTATATTGAAATATTAATAGTGAGGGGCCTCTATATAGTAGTCAAGTGGTCATGGAAGCTCCAGATCTTTTTCATTGGTGGGAGATTACTCAGAGGATGGAACAAGATGCTCTGCCATATTTTTCTAAATGACAGGTATTTTCCCAAGGGAATCAATATTCACCTTTCCCCATATCAGGTGATTCAGCACACATTTGCTAGACTCTCTCTGTGCAGATTATTCAGAATATTGGGTTGTTTTTCTCAAGGCATAAAGCCATCACTCTTTATAGTGGAATGGAGAAACAGAAGAAAAATGGGCACCATAGTTGAATTCAAACCACTCACCTCAGATGAAATTCCCCACACCAGAAGAATAAAACCTAAGTTGGTATTTCCATATTCAATCCATTAACTAGCTATCATTAAATAAAGTAATCTGTATATAAATATGTAAATTACCCTATATAAATCTTAGGAATAAATATATATACATCTGTATGAGTCATATAAATGAAGAAATAGATAATATCCCAGTAGGTAAAATGGACAAAGGGTATCAATAGATAATTTATAAGAGAAAAAAATAGTAATGGTCAATAAATATAGATCACAGAAATATAAAAATGTACACATTCATTAATAAATTTTAAAGTTATCACAGAATTTCTATCAGACTGGTAAATTTTAAACAAAATAATTATATATATATTTTTGGCTGTTTTGGCAAAGGGAAGACAGAGGCTATTTCTCATTTATGTGTAACACTCTCTCATCTTCCTTCCTTTTCTTTTCTATACTCAGTGCCCCTTCTTGCGCTCTCTTTGGTTTCTGTTCTCTCTTGTTTTCCTTATTTGCCTTCTTTTCTAAAATGTTCTGTCTAGTATTATCGTATCAGTTTTCTGAGTTCTGTCCATTTCTTTTTTTTTCCATCATCCACTGTCTGAGCAGAGACTTCTATCACCGGGCCATCTCAGCTTTGAGTACCTAAATGTGCTACACTATAGTGTTCCTTCCTAGTTATAGTTACTTTGCTAGTTTTTAGGTTTACTTGTAATTTCAGTTTACAATTTAGGTCTGCTTTGGGAAAATAATATTCTGGTGAGTTTTCATATTTGAGAATAATTATGTAATCTATTTCTTTATCTAGTACCTTTGTGGAGGAGAAAACGGAATTCCTTTTCTATGACTCTTATTTGAAGAAGGTCAATTCTCCTGGATTACAGCAGCAGATCCCTGGGGGGGAGGAGTGGGGGGGAGAACGGTGAATGTGCCAAAGAAGTTTCAAGCTTCACAGTTTGAGCTGCCCTTCTTTTACTACAGTGAAGGAAATAAAATACAGCTTTTTTGAATAGCTATTTCTCTAGAAAATGGGGTTCTTGATATTTAAACCAAGGCAATGGAATACTCAAGAATTAAAAATTTTTGAAAAAAATTGAGTTTTTGACAGATTTTTTGAGGTACAGTTGACACAATAAACTATGTATTTAATCTTTGTTATAAAGTATACAACTTCTTAAATTCTTAAATGTGTAACTTCACAGGATATAGAATTTTAGTTTGGCAGGTTTTTTTTCTTTCAGTGCTTTAGAGATTTCACTTCTTTCTTTATGTTTGAGTGGTATCTGATAAGAAATCTTCTGTAATTTTTATTCTTGTTCCTCTGTAGTTTTTTTCCTCCAGATTTATTTGAGATATATTCTTTTTGTCTTGGTTTTCTGCAATTTAAATATGTATGTCTGGGTGGTAATTCTTATTGTTCTTGATTAATTTTCTTTTTAGTATTTATCCTGTTTGGTGTTCTGAATTTGTGGTTTGGTGTCTGCCATTAACTTCAAAAAGTTCTCAGCCATTAATTTTTCAAATATTTCTTCTTTCCATTTTTCCTACTCTTTCTGATAGTCTAATCAAGCACGTGTTACACCTCTTGGTGCTGTCCACAGTTCTGGGGTGTTCTGCTTAGTTTTTTTTTTTAAATCTTTTTCATTTTAGCTTGGGAAGTTCGTATATTCAAGTTCACTGATTCCTTCCTCACCTGTGTTGATACTACATATGAGCCCATCAAGGCATTCTTTATACCTGTTACAATTGCCATGATTTCTACTATTTCTTTTTTATTCTAGTAATATCCACCTCTGTATTGACATTACCTCTCTGGTATTGTATTCTTTTCCCACTAGACACCTTGACATATTAATTATAGTTATTTTAAATTCCCTGTAGGAATTCCTACATATGTGTCAAATCTGAGACCTGGTTCTGATGCTTATGTTAAAAAAAAAAAATCAGGGTGCAGTACACTGCATATAGAGCTACTCTTAGTGTAAATAGGGGTGAAAATAAGGAAATATTTTATTTGCTTGTGCATTAAAAAAGGGACATAAGAAAAGTATAGTGAAAAAATATTTTTTCCTATCTATTTCCATTTCTTTTTTACTACATCTTTTGACAGATAAGTTATCAACCCATTAGCTTCTGTAGGTGAAATTAACAAAACATGTAAATATACTGTATGTTAAAAACATAAATAAGAAAGAAAACATGTTGATTTCTGTTTCTCATTTAAGATGTTTTCCTTTTTTCTCTTGTCCAAACTTCTCTTGCCGTTAACAAATACTGAGACATACTTTAGTCATGGGACATCTTCATTTAGGTTACTACTGATGAGGTAGATCAAGACTTGAGCTTCTTTTTTGAATAATTACTATCAATTATGACAACATTCAATCTCTACACAAATTAGTTAGCAAGATAGGATTTTAAACTTACGACTGTGTATAATATTTCTGATATACCTTTATGTTATCCTGGAGCTCCTTTGTGGAGGTGTTGGACAAACCATGTGGCTCCGTGCTGTTCACCATGGCTATCATCGTGAGGCTCATACATACACGCTGTGACATTACTATAACATTACAGAGGAGCAGGAAGACAGCAATTCCATAACGAATGGAACAAAAGTATGGAACTGGAATGTACGACAGAAAATATCCACTGTTAACACAACTGACGAAGAAAACATATTTTAACATTAGGGGTCCAAATTTCCGAGTGGCCCTTCCTAAGAAGTGGCCCTTCCTAATGTTTATTTTAAAGGGACCATTTTTAAAAACACCCTGAGTCACTCTTGGAAATAAGTCCCCTGAATAACCAACAAGACCTTCCCTCAAGTAAACGACTTTATTCTCAAAACTTACATGACTAGTCTGATTGAGAAACTCAAATGTGCACATTGCAGAAGAAAGTTGCATTTAAAAAAATTTAATGTGTAATGTAATTGGCCTCCAATTAAAATAAATAAATTAAAAAAAAAGTAATGTATTTGAGGTAGCTTCAAGCTACAGTGATCAATGCAGTGTTAGTGTGAGACCAAACAAATTCATCTATAGGAGAAAATAGGGATTCCAGAAAGAGAGGAATATATATGATCATATGTTTTTGAATAAATGCACTAATGCAATTCAATGGAAGATGTTAGTCTTTTCAACAAATGGCCTTTCTCAAGAGAAATAAAAATATATATCTACTAAAGGCTTGTACTGAATTGTTTATGGCAGCTTTATTTAAAATAGCTGGATCTTTGGAGTGGATGAACATACTGTAGTATATTAATACAATGGATATCACTCAGAAATACAAAGGAAGGAAACACATACACTCAAGAATCTGGATGAATCTCAACAAACATTTGCTCAGCTAAAGAAGCTAGACACCAAAGAGTGAATACCATTTTTATGCTTGTTATTTCTATGAATTTCAAAAGTAGGCAAAATTAATTTATGTGGCTAGATATTAAATAACAATTCCCTCTTGGTAAGGAGGGCAAAGGGACATCATGGGACTTTAAACGAATGTAATGTTCTATGAGTCTTGTTTGTAAGTTTATACATTTCTCAAAGCATGTCTAAATATACACTTAAGATCCATATTTTATTTTATATAATTATACTTCAATAAATATTAAAATATTCAATAATGGTGTTGGGAAAACTGGACAATCACATGCGAAAGAATGAAACTGGACCACTTTCTTATACCATATACAAAAATTAAGTCAAAATGGATTAAAATTTGAACTCAAGACATGAAATCATAAAACTTCTAGAAAAATATATAGATGGTAAATTCCCTGACATAGGTCTTGGCAATGATTTTTTAATAAGACACCAAAAGCAAAAGCAGAGAAAGCAAAAATGAACAAAGGGCACTATATCAAACTAAAAAGTCTTTTGCACTGCAAAGGAAATTATAAACAAAATGAAAGGGCAACCTACTGAATGGGGGAAGACATTTGCAAATCATTTATCTGATAAGGGGTTAGACTGCAAAAAATAAAAAGAACCCAATTTTGTTTTTATTCTGTCTTGAGATATAGCCAATTAACCAACAGTGTGACAGTTTCAGGTGGACAGCAAAAGGACTCAGACACAAATACGTGTATCACCTCTCCCTCAAACTCTTTTCCCATCCAGGCTGCCACATAACATTGAGCAGAGTAAAAAGAACCCACACAATTTAACAGGAAAAAATTTTTTAAAAAAGCAAAACCAAAAAACTGTGATTAAGAAATGGGCAGAACTGAAGAGACATTTTTCCAAAGAAAACATGCATGTAGTTAGGAGGTACATGAAAAGATGTTCAGCATCACTCATCATTAGGGAAATGCAAATCAAAACCATAACGGGATAGCATCTTACACCTGTTAAAATGACTTTTATCAAAAAAGGTAAGAAATGAGTGTTGGCAAGGATGTGGACATTTTTGGACTTCCTGGGTGGTCCAGTGGTTAAGACTCAGTGCCTGCACCATAGGGGTTGTGGGTTCCATCTCTCCTGTGTGAAACTAAGATCCCGCATGCCCTGCAGTGCAGATAAAAATTTAAAAAGACAAAAAAAAAAAAGGATGTGTAGTAGGCAGAATAATGCCCCAGTCACATACATCAAAAAAAATTGTGTAGAGAAACTATGATCACATATCAGATTGGCATAGATCCAAAAGCACGTTTGTTGGCAAGCCTGAAAGACAAGAAGATGGAACCTCCATTATTACAACCCAGTGGAGGTTTTAAATTGTCTGTGGTTAGTATAAAGAAATAATTTTTTGGCTACACCATGCAGCAAGGGGTTAGTTCCCCCATCAGGGATTGAATCTGCACCCCAGGCATTGAAAGCTTGGAGTCTTAGCCACTGGTCAGTCAGGGAAGGTCCAAGAAATTAAATATGACTTTTAATTATTGATGTTATATCCATCAATAATAGCTAGCCAAAAGTTAATCTTGCTTCTGAAAATTCATCTCCTAATTTGGAGAGGTTTTCTATGTACGGAATGTGCAAATTATGATTTTATCTCCTCTTTTCCTATCCTTTCTGTCTTTAACTTCATGGTATCATTGCATCAGAACCACGAGTGTATTACTGATTGTTATCAAGTAGTTCTGGTTTTATGCCATTGTTCCTGATTTACATAGAGTGATTCTAATGTTTTTACATTTTGGATAATGTTTGTTGGAGGTTCTGTTGTAGATATGCTTTATGAAGTGTATTTGTTTCTATTGCTATGTTAAAAAATTTTCACAAACTTAATGACTTAAAATGGCACCCTTTTAATAAAAGGTTCACAATTCTGCAGGTCATAAGTTTTAGGATGATGTGGTTGGATTTTTCAATCCTGGTCTCAAAGGTCAAAATCAAGCGATCAGGCAGGATGAGTTCTTAGGTGGAGGTTCCCTGGAAGGAACTATTAGAAGAGTTCAGTTTTCTGTGGTTGTTGTACTTCTGTTGCCATTTCCCTGCTGACTGTCAGCTAAGAGTTACTCTCAGTTTTAAGATGCTGTGCATTATGCTGCTTGTCACATGGCCCCCTCTATCCCCAAAACCAGCAAGGAACAATCTCTTCTGTTAAACCCCTCTTGTGCTTTGAATTTCTCTAGCTGCTCTCTGACCTCTAGATCCAGATTTAAAGAGCTCCTTTAAATCCAGTCCTACCTGGATTTAAGATCAGCTGATTATGGACCATGCTTAGATCTGCAACATCCCTTCAAGCAGCACCTACCTTGACATTTGCTTAAATAACTGGAGGACGGTATATGTACACCAGGGACCAAAATCTTGTGGGCAATCTTAGAACAATTCACTCTCTGGTCCCAGAAGATCCATGTTCATGCCATATGCAAAACATACTCACCCCATCCCAAGGTTCCTTAAGGTCTAAATCCTCATCAAAATGTCAGCTCAAATTTACAAAATTTAAAACAAATATGGAGGAAGTTTCTAAAAGTAAGCCACTATGGGTACAGTATCTATCAGCGAACTTGTGAAATTAGAGAGACAAGTTACACACTCGCAATGCTTCCACTTATAATGGTGGGACAGGCATAGGATAATTGATACAGACATTCCAGTTTCAAAAGGGGGAGAAATGGAGTGTAAAAAGAAGTCACTGATCAATAAGAGTTTTGAAGTTCAGCTAGACAAGTGTTGAACTTTTCTTGAGGCCTGGGAATAATCCTTGTGGCCCTTGGCTCTGCCCTCTGAGCCCTCCGCTTTATCCTCTGCCCTTTGGTTCCACCCAAGAGTGCAAAGGAGCCATCTTAGAGTACTGTCCATCACATATTCATAGTTACCTAATAGTGTTCATCGTGAATGAATGTTAATTTCATAAAGATTTTTTTGTATCTAATGAGATCATCATATAGTTTTCTTCTTTAATTTGTATTGAATGACAATTATTTACTTTGTAATAGAAAACTGTTCTTTCATTTCTAGGATCGATTGGACTTAACCCAAGGCGAAACACCCCAAGACACATATTAATCAAATTAACAAAGATCAAACACAAAGAACAAATATTAAAAGCAGCAAGGGAAAAACAACAAATAACGCACAAAGGGATTCCCATAAGGATAACAGCTGATCTATCAATAGAAACCCTCCAGGCCAGAAGGGAATGGCAGAACGTACTGAAAGTAATGAAAGAGAATAACCTACAACCTAGATTACTGTACCCAGCAAGGATCTCATTCAGATATGAAGGAGAATTCAAAAGCTTTACAGGTAAGCAAAAGCTGAGAGAATTCAGCACCACCAAACCAGCTCTTCAACAAATGCTAAAGGATCTTCTCTAGACAGGAAATGCAGAAAGGTTGTATAAACGTGAACCCAAAACAACAAAGTAAATGGCAACGGGACCACACCTATCAATAATTACCCTAAATGTAAATGGGTTGAATGCCCCAACCAAAAGACAAAGATTGGCTGAATGGATACAAAAACAAGACCCCTATATATGCTGTCTACAAGAGACCCACCTCAAAACGAGAGACACATACAGACTAAAAGTGAAGGGCTGGAAAAAAATATTTCATGCAAACGGAGACCAAAAGAAAGCAGGAGTCGCAATACTCATATCAGATAAAATAGACTTTCAAATAAAGGATGTGAAAAGAGACAAAGAAGGACACTACATAATGATCAAAGGATCAATCAAAGAAGAAGATATAACAATTATAAATATATATGCACCCAACATAGGAGTACCGCAATATGTACGGCAAACGCTAACGAGTATGAAAGAGGAAATTAATAGTAACACAATAATAGTGGGAGACTTTAATACCCCACTCACAACTATGGATAGGTCAACTAAACAGAAAATTAACAAGGAAACACAGACCTTAAATGACACAATGGACCAGCTAGACCTAATTGATATCTATAGGACATTTCACCCCAAAACAATCAACTTCACCTTTTTCTCAAGTGCACACGGAACATTCTCCAGAATAGATCACATTCTGGGCCATAAATCTGGTCTTGGAAAATTCAAAAAAATTGAAATCATTCCAGTCATCTTTTCTGACCACAGTGCAGTAAGATTAGATCTCAATTACAGGAAAAAAATTGTTAAAACTTCAAACATATGGAGGCTAAATAACACGCTTCTGAATAACCAACAAATCATAGAAGAAATCAAAAAAGAAATCAAAATATGTATAGAAATGAATGAAAATGAAAACACAACAACCCAAAACCTATGGGACACTGTAAAAGCAGTGCTAAGGGGAAGGTTCATAGCATTACAGGCTTACATCAAGAAACAAGAAAAAAACCAAATAAATAACCTAACTCTACACCTAAAGCAATTAGAGAAGGAAGAAATGAAGAACCCCAGAGTTAGCAGAAGGAAAGAAATCTTAAAAATCGGGGCAGAAATAAATGCAAAAGAAACTAAAGAGACCATAGCAAAAATCAACAAAGCTAAAAGCTGGTTTTTTGAAAAAATAAACAAAATTGACAAACCATTAGCAAGACTCATTAAGAAACAAAGGGAGAAGAACCAAATTAACAAAATTAGAAATGAAAATGGAGAGATCACAACAGACAACATTGAAATACAAAGGATCATAAGAGACTACTACCAGCAGCTCTATGCCAATAAAATGGACAACTTGGATGAAATGGACAAATTCTTAGAAAAGTATAACTTTCCAAAACTGAACCAGGAAGAAATAGAAGATCTTAACAGACCCATCACAAGCAAGGAAATCGAAACTGTCATCAAAAATCTTCCAGCAAACAAAAGCCCAGGACCAGATGGCTTCACAGCTGAATTCTACCAAAAATTTAGAGAAGAGCTAACACCTATCTTACTCAAACTCTTCCAGAAAATTGCAGAAGAAGGTAAGCTTCCAAACTCATTCTATGAGGCCACCATCACCCTAATTCCAAAACCAGACAAAGATGCCACAAAAAAAGAAAACTACAGGCCAATATCACTGATGAACATAGATGCAAAAATCCTTAACAAAATACTAGCAAACAGAATCCAACAACATATTAAAAAAATCATACACCATGACCAAGTGGACTTAGTTTTTGTGATTTAAAAAAATTTTTTTTAAAAAAATTATGTTTTGCTAATGTTTTATTAGGATTTTTGTACCTTTTAAAAATAGTGTTAATTTTGCTTTACATATTTGAGTCTATTTAGTTACACAAGTTTTTTTTTTTCAGTAATCCCACTGAATTGAAATTTGTAACATTGTACATTTTTGAAGAGTTGTTTGAAACAGTAGATTTTAAATTAGATAAATCAGCAATTATCTAACTAAATAAATTAGATAAATTTATCTAAATTATCTAGTTATCTATCCAATAAATTATCTAGTTAAATAAACTATAATATAGTCATACCACATTCATATGCAACTGTAAAAAATGATGAGGAAGCTCTTTGTGTACAACTGTAGGATTCCATTTAGATACATTGTTCAGTGAAAAAAGTAACATTAGTACCTGGAAAATTAGTTTCTTGACAGATCTCCCTTTCTAAACAGATAAGAATATTAGATAAAAATTTAATTAAAGTTAACAGTTCATTGAAAGTGTGAATGATCTGGCAGGAAAGATGAGATACTCAGGCCAAAGCTTTTGTGAAGACAGAGTCCTCAAGGCATAGACCGATCATTGAAGGCACATTTTTCCCTGAAGACATTTGAACTCAGGGTGCTTTTTGCCTCCCAGAAAATGGGGCAACAGGAATCAGATACCAATGCCCTAGCAGTGGAAGAGTCTAGTAAGTGACCCTTTCCTTAAATGTTTAGATGCCAAAGACTTGCTGAGTCAGTGAGGGGAAAATCCATTGCCTCCTAACCTTTTCCAGGAGGCAAAAATTTTTGCCCTGTTTGAACCTTGAGACTGAGCAAAAGAAAGAAAAAAAATGCCTCAGAAATTTAATCATTACCCAGCCCTTCCTTTGCCTTGAAACTCACTGGCCTTGGGTCATCTGCAAAACATTTCAAACCACACATGTATACATGCACACTGAGATGACTTGCTCCAAAGCTTTCTGAACAATCTCATTCTTTTAAAAATTCTCAAAAGCAAAAGGGAAATAAGTAGACCCCAAAATCTGAAGGAAACAGTGGGAAAATTCCTAGAGGAGGAAAAAAAGCCTCTAGAGGGCAAAGGGGAAGCTATCCTCACCATGTGGGGAATTGGGCTTGTCATGGTCAATTAAGGGTACCTTTCCAAGTTTTGCTCATTTTTTTCTCCTCTACATTGGTCCAGAAAGAATATGAATTACTTCTAAATAAGTCTTGAATTTGAAAAGGAATCATAGGGGTTTAGAAAGGAATATTAAAAAAATGTATATGTGTGTTTAACAGTCACTTTGCTATACAGCAGAAATTAGCATAACATTGTAAATCAACTATATGTCAATAAAAACAAAGAACAAAAAATCTGAAACTCAAAAAAAGAAATCACACACAAAAAGAGAAATCACAAGGAGTGTTCTAAAGTGCCTGGGATTGAGTAACAGTAAGATACTACACATCAATCTCTGGAAAGAGTAAATTCTACACCTCAGAACATATTTATTAAAAAAGAGAGAACTCAAAGACTTGGAAAATGAACAATGGATGAACCCGAAGATCCTAAAAAGAAGTAAAAAGAAGTAAATGTTAAACATAAAGGCAGAAATCAATTTTATATACATAAATATATGCTTATATCTTTTACATGTTCACATATAATTAAAATTCCATGGATAGAGGAGACTGGTGGGCTACAGTCCAGAGTCACAAAGAGTTGGACACATCTGAGCACACAGACACTAGACTAGATAATTTCAATACAAAGGAACAATATGAAAATACCAAAATAATTAACTATCAAAACTGACACAAGAAGAAATATAAAATTTAATAGGCCACTAACATTTATATAAATTGAAAAAGTAGGCAATTTGTTGCCCTCCCTCTCTTCTAGGATTTTTGTCCCCCATAATGTGGATATAACTCTAATCTGATAGCAGTAATTCCATATTGTTTTTCCTCTGCCCTACTTGAGATAAACAATCTAAAAAATATCCTGTAAATATCCAGCTGTTGATGTTGAAGGGTGCAGTGACTCAAGAACATTCATCCTGCCTCACTTCCATCCATGTATCTGTCTCTCTCTCCTTGAGATAGAACCAAAATAGTCCCCTCTCTTTCTGACATTCTCCACCAAGTGATAACCTGACAGGTGTATAAGAATCAAAATAACAGTGTGAATAATCTTGGTACATGGGTTATTTTATTTAGGGTTTTTCTAATGGAAAATCATTGCAGGGATATTTTCCCCCGACCTCCTTTCCTGAACATTTCTAAGACCCTTTACATTTTAGTCCATATGTTTATGGACAAAATCTTCTCACATGGAATCAATGGTGTCCTGTTTAAGAAGAAGGAAGCCTATGTGATAGAGAATAATTTCTACCTTTCCCTGGAGAGACCTGGTTATCCACTTGCATAATGGTGTTATGGTTGCGTTTCTTCTGTTTGTTTTCTATCTCCTGCAAGTGCAAAACACACTGATGTCAGCATTACAGAGGGAAGAACTGGTTAAAATCCACCTAGCACCTCTCTCTGCTTTAAAACATTAATCCAAGGGAAATTTGCTTTGTCATACCAGTACCCATTGTTTTGACATTTCACTTTTATGATATTTTTGTTGATTACAAAATACACAGAAAACCTGAAAACTCTAAAAAGCAAACAAGACATCCTGCCAAGTCATAATTCTATATCCAGTGAAGATATCACTCACAAGTGAAGGAGAAAGACTGTCAAACAAAATTGAGAGAATTCATTGCCAGGAAATCTACCCTGTAGGAATGTGAAAGGAAGCTTTTCAGACAGAAGCATATTACTGAAGGTAGCTCATCAGTAAAGAACCTGCCTACAATGCAGGAGATGAGGCAGAAGCCTCAGGTTCCATTCCTGGGTCAGGAAGATCCCCCAGACAAGGAAATGGCAACTCATTCCAGTATTCTTGTCTGGGAAAAACCAAGGACAGCCCATGAGGTCACAAAAGAATCAGACTTGACTTAGCAACTAAACAACAAACCTGGATGTACAAAAGAAAGGAAGGATGTCAGAAAAGGAATTATAGGTAACATACAGTTCTTTGTTTTTCTTATATCTTCATAGAGCTAAAAGATTTGTTTTTTAAAAATGCTTTTACAAGGAGAGGTAAATCATTCTCCCCACTACCCTGGACAAAATGACCCCTCCTGCCAGGTCTGCATTTGTTGGCGGGAAGCTCGACAAAGTGGGTGAATCAAAGAGTTTTGTCTGTATTAGCATGTATGACATCAGATGCTCAAAAAATACTTAAAATTTCTAAGGCTGGGTTTGCAAAATATATATAAATGAGCAGTCTTGTCAAGCACCATTATTACCCACTGGGACATCTAGGGCTGCCGTTTATTTCAGTATACACACACACACCACCACCGTCACAAGCACACTCTCCACGCCACTCACACATACACAAGCATTAAACACCACACAATACACACTTCTCTTTCTTTGTCTATTGACATAACTGTCCACCTCAAACTCTAGGAATGTTTTTTCTTTCCCTTGTGGAAAATCTATAAAAAGAGATATTTTTTCCAACTCACCCGTCCAAATTTCCCCAGATTGCTAAATAGCTTTGATAAAATCTCTCATAGAAGCCCTCCTTATTCTTTTGAGGAATTAGTTCTAAACTTCACTTAATGAATAACATAAAAACATTTAGTTACTAACCTGATTTAGGACAGAAAAGCAATTCCTTTTTGCCCTGTGAAGACTTTCCTCTCAAATTTAAAAAATATTGAATTTCTGGATTTGCTAATTTCAGCCACTTAAATCCTTCACCATATCCTTTGATCTCCCTAGGTCAAAGTTGAAAATTTAATTTTTAACTTCACTTACATTCTTGCCTTGAATCTTCAGGGGAGGGGAGGGAGTCTTAAAATCGTCCAATGGACTAGAAACCTCCTAGGAATCTGCCAGTCATTTCATGACTTTAATAGACAGACGCCCCCCCCCCCCCCCTTCTCCCTGCCACCAGCTGCCCCGCCCCCCAGGCTCCTTCTCTATCAGGAGGCAGAACCTGCCTGTCCCATAAGAGTTTCCAGGATTTTTCTATTGAGGATGGCTCCATGTCTACACTGCTGTTTTGACAGGCATGCTATGGGTTTCTAAATGCTTTATAAACGTCCTACTGGCTTTCTGGCCCATCTTCCTTCCCTCCCTTCTTTCCATCCTTCCTTCTTCCCTCCTCTCCCTTCTCCCCTCCTGTTTCCTCTCCTCTTCCTCTCCCCATCCCCCCTCAACTCTTCCAAAGGTCACACCTGTTTGATATTCAAGCTACTCAGACGGAGGGGCATTTTACTGACGTGTGTTCTCTGAGGACTATGAATTGCCTTGTGTCTTCTCCTGCAATGACTGTAAGTTCTCCTGGTTCAGCCTCCTGTCTATAGCAGTACTTGGGAGCATTTTACCCTGGAACTCTTCGAAGACAAGCTACTGAGTAGATAGGGACATCTAAGCCCTGAAATCAAAAATTTTGCACTATAATTTCCTACATACTGAAGCATTTAAAAATTTATTATGCTTTTAATGTGCTTAATATATGTTTGGCACATAGAAGATGCTCTATAACATGATCAGGTTATTTTCTATCTAAGGAAATGTTAAAACAGAAGTAGAGTCACAGATAGAGAAAACAAACTTACGGATACCAGAGGATAAGTCGGGGAGAGATAAATTGGAAAATTGCGATTGACATATACATACTACTATATATAAAATATATAACTAATAAGGACCTATTGTGTAGCATAGGGAACTCAATACTCTAATGGCCTATATGGGAAAAGAATTTTAAAAGAGAGTGGCTATATATACAACTTGTAATTTATACGTGTATATATATATATATGTGTGTATATATATATATAACTGATTCACTTTTCTGTACACCTGAAACTCATATAACATTGTAAATCAACTATACTCCAATAAAAATATTTTTAAAAAAATGTTGAAAACTTTAACTCATTTGCCCAAGAGTCTTTGATACCTTGTCATATTCACCTGGATTTTTTTTCTTTTTCTGAAGTCCAGGTTGTGCTAATTTTTATCTGGCTCTTTCAGGGTGTTTTTACTATTTGTCCTATCTGACACAAAGGCTATCAATTTCTGATGTTTTCGGGGATAAGGGCCCATTTATTGACTGAAAGTTCTAGGTCAACAGTTGTTTAAGGTCCATGTTTTAAGCAAACAACCTTCCCATCTGGTGTCAATATCCCCAGTTCTAGGTACTGATTACCCAGGAGGGAACCATCATTCTGTTTGCTGACCCCAAAGCTTTATACTGCTTTGTGATACCCTTCGAAATTGCTTCTGGATTCTACATCTGGATTCAGTGTTTTCCTTATTAAGTTTTTAAGTTTAACATTTTATTATGTAAAATTTCAAACACATAGGAAAAAAAGTAGATCAATCTAATATAACCATAGACCCATTAACCAGTTTCCACAATTTTCAATATTTGGCCATTTGACTTTCCATATACCATACCCAGCAGTGGTTTTCTGTATTATGTCATATCATTTCTCCAACAAAAAGTATAGCATGGCTATATAATTCATTAGGACTTGGGAAAACATAACATACCATCATCACATCTAACAAATAAGCAATAACTGCTTAATATCATCTAATTTCATGAAAATTTTCCTAATTGCTTCAAAGTTATTAATTTATACTCTCTTTAAATGAGGATCCAAATAAGATCCACATATGACACTTAATTGTTATGGCTCTCAGGTCTCTCTAATTTCATAACAATCCTTCCACCCACCCACATTTTCTATTTGCTGTTATTTAAAACAGTACAACAAAAGAGTCATTTGCAGAATTATTCTCATAATTGATTTGACTAATTGCATCCTATGTCATTTGATATATTTCTTTATCCCCTTACATCCTGAAAACTCTGGGTACGTAGAGTTGGTTAGATTCAGGAAAAGAGTATTTCGTAGGGGTGTCTGATGCTTTCACCACAGCAGGTTGTCTCACTTTTAGTAAGACTGACTAGTGGGTTCAGATATTCTCAGCTTGACTTATCCACTAACAAAGTACTCATCAACCTTTGACCTGTGGTTTTTAGTGGTTGTTAAATGTTACCTAGAATTGTTATTTCATTATAAATTGCAAAATTGTGACTCTAGAATACTATTGTGCCTTCATTTTTGAGCTGCAATTTTCTACAAAATAGGAAATTCACCTAGTCAAATATTTGGTTACCCTGAAATACAGATTTAATAGGAAAGCCAGGATAAGTACTTAAAACTTTTCAGAGTAATAATTCAATGCCTTAGTAAAGATGACCAAGTAAAATGACCTCATGGAATCACAGTCCTTACTCTATTTTGATGCTCAAATTATCTCTTCTTTGGCCAGCAGGAGTCCCTTCAAGCTGGCTCCTATGTCATTATGACATGACCCTAGTGATGTTGGATAGCTTGTTTTCTAGCACACACTATTTTCTAGGGTTCTCATATATTTTCTGTTCCCAGACCTGGACTTTCTGAAGGAGTGCTGGTTCCTTTCAGAAGGAAACAATATTGAGAGACCACTTACTGGGCACTGGGGTGCATCTAGGCTATTTCAGTGGGAGAACTCAGAAAAAATATTTTTTAGAAAAAAACAAATTCTAATATTTCCAATTCAAACTGAATATTAGAGCAGTTTTTTAAAAAGTTAAATTTTATACTCTTGCATTTTCCCCTTATGTTGAACACCTTGGTTCTTAATTACTTTTCTTACTTTATTGTAATATAATCATATTAACATCAAAATAACACTGACATTATTACTCGAATAAATTGTTTTGCCTCTTTTAGAAGCAGACCTTGAGATCAAGATTCCTGTAAAAGTGATTTAATAGGTAGTATTTTTAGAAAAACAATAATGACAGTAGGGAAGTAAGGATAAAAAGAAAGGCGTGCAAACAAGGGTGTGGTAACAACCTAAATCTGGAGGAAGGTAATTTGGGGCTAATTCTTCAAGGGAGCAATGGGTATAACTTAAGCCATACCTCAGAGTTTTTCTAACCAAAGCTAAAGAAGTTGGAGTATTTATATGCCAGCATCTATCTATCACTGGCCAAGGGCTGCCTCCAGGAGGTCCTGAGTCCCCAGGCACTTCTTTCAGTGAGTACAGGTCAAGTAGGTTCCAGCAGCCCAAGGACAGCCCTCAAACCAAGTGATGGGTGTGCTGGCTATTGCCAGTGAAAGCACAACGGGCATTGGTATTCATGCCCCAAAATGTAAAAGACCCCAGAAGATATGGGCAGAGCACTGACAGCTTGCTATTCTTCACACTGTCCAGTTCCATTCTCTTTTCAATGAAGTTCATAGCACTGATTCTTTAGGAAGAAAAGATTAATGAAACATTTACACACCCGCAGCTGCAATCAGTCCCAAAGACTTAATTGATATTCACAATCTTCCTTCATCCACCCCTTACAGGTCTCCTCTCTTGGCCAGTCCTTTGGTTGCTTTGGGTTGCTTGCAGAGCATGGTGACCCAATAATTCATCTCTGGAGGTTTGATGCCATAACTCTGTCTAATGTTCAGTTCAATCGTTCAGTCATGTCTGACTCTTTGCGACCCCATGAACCACAGCACGCCAGGCCTCCCTGTCCAACACTAACACCTGGAGTCCACCCAAACCCATGTCCATCGAGTCGGTGATACCATCCAACCAGCTCATCCTCTGTTGTCCCCTTCTCCTCCTGCCCTCAATCTTTCCCAGCATCAGGGTCTTTTCAAATGAGTCAGCTCTTCGCATCAGGTGGCCAAAGTATTGGAGTTTCAGCTTCAACATCAGTCCTTCCAATGAACACCCAGGACTGATCTCCTTCAGGATGGACTGGTTGGATCTCCTTGCAGTCCAAGGGACTCTCAAGAGTCTTCTCCAACACCACAGTTCAAAAGCATCAATTCTTCGGTGCTCAGCTTTCTTCACAGTCAAACTCTCACATCCATATATAACCACTGGAAAAACCATAGCTTTGACTAGATGGACCTTTGTTGACAAAGAAATGTCTCTGTTCATTAATATGCTGTCTAGGTTGGTCATAACTTTCCTTCCAAGGAGTAAGCATCTTTTAATTTCATGGCTACAATCACCATCTGCAGTGATTTTGGAGCCCAGAAAAATAAAGTCAGCTACTGTTTCCCCATCTATTTGCCATGAAGATATGGGACCGGATGCCATGATCTTTGTTTTCTTAATGTTGAGCTTTAAGCCAACTTTTTCACTCTCCTCTTTCACTTTCATCAAGAGATCCTTTAGTTCTTCTTCACTTTCTGCCATGAGGGTGGTGTCATCTTCTTATCTGAGGTTATTGCTATTTCTCCGGGCAATCTTGATTCCAGCTTGTGCTTCTTCCAGCCTGGTGTTTCTCATGATGTACTCTGCATATAAGTTAAATAAGCAGGGTGACAATATACAGGCTTGACGTACTCTTTTTCCTGTTTGGAACCAGTCTGTTGTTCCATGTCTGGTTCTAACTGTTGCTTCCTGACCTGCATACAGGTTTCTCAAGAGGCAGGTCAGGTGGTTTGGTATGCCCATTTCTTTCAGAATTTTCCACAGTTTATTGTGATCCAGACAGTCAAAGGCTTTGGCATAGTCAATAAAGCAGAAATAGATGTTGTCCTGGAACTCTCTTGCTTTTTTGATGATCCATCGAATGTTGGCAATTTGATCTCTGGTTCCTCTGCCTTTTCTAAAACAAGCTTGAACAGCTGGAAGTTCATGGTTCACATATTGCTGAAGCCTGGCTTGGAGAATTTTAAGCATTACTTTACTAGCATGTCTAATGTAGTTGCTGTAATTACCTATTCATAGTTAAAAAGGGTATGGGATTTCCCAAGCTCTGGACATACTTGTCCCTGTCCCTTTTATATAGTAGCAACAAACCATCTCATAATGATCAGGGTTAATTACTCTGGCCAGTCTGGTGACTCCTTTCTTTGGCTCTTGGGTCTACCAGCAAGAGGATCCCAATATGACAAGTCAGCACTTACAGTTTTAGGCATTTTGTAACCCTTACTGAGCCCATTCCTGGAAGTATTCCTCTTTTCTGGGAACTAGGACTTCTATACATGCTGAAGATAAAGTTCTATTAACGATATGCCATCTGGCAAAACATATGCAATTAAGACTACCACTGGATTAAGTGGACTTCTCAGGTCGCACTAGTAGTAAAGAACCCACCTGCCAGTGCAGGAGATGCAGGTTTGATCCCTGAGCCAGGAAGATCCCCTGGAGAAGGAAATGACAACCCACTCCAGTATTTTTGCCTGGGAAATCCCATGCACAGAGGAGTCTGTCAGGCTATAGTCCATAGGATCACCAAGAGTCAGATACAACTGAAGCGATTTAGCACCCACTGTCATTGGATTTGGAGAAGGCAATGGCAGCCCACTCCAGTACTCTTGCCTTGACAATCCCATGGATGAAGGAGCCTGGTGGGCTGCAGTCCATGGGGTCGCTAGGAGTTGGACACGACTGAGTGACTTCACTTTCACTTTTCACTTTCACGCACTGGAGAAGGAAATGGCAACCCACTCCAGTGTTTTCGCCTGGAGAATCTCAGGGACTGGGGAGCCTGGTCGACTACCGTCTGTGGGGTCACACAGAGTCGGACACGACTGAAGCGACTTAGCCGCAGCTGCCGTCATTGGATTAAGTCCATGGTAATTCTTCAACTTCTGTTACAATCCATTTTTGCTGGGGCCACATAATGGTGAACTGAATGGAAACACGGTAAAGGCCATCATCCTAGTATCCTGTAAACCTTTTAAAATGGCATCACTCTCTGCTATTCCACCTGCCATGCAGCATTGCTTTTGAATTGCTAATTTGCCAGTAATGGACCATTTCAGGTGTTCCATTTAGGCTTATATAACATTAAGTGTTGAGTCATAGCATTATATCCCTATATTGTCAAAGTCTCCCTTATCCAATCTTACATTCTGCCCCCAAACCCTGGTCCCATGTTTCAGGCACACTCTCCTGATCCCTGATACTTTGTTGGTGAATAATCCCTTCCCTCCCTTAGCGGGACCAGAACTATTCCAAGTAAGACGCACTAAGGTCTAACCCAGTTATTTGTCTCATGTTAGGTTTATTATTTGTTGGGTATTAGAGAAGAAGAGAATAGAACTTGAACAGTCTTCAGAGAGGCTGCTATCTGCCAATAGTAGAGCAAATAAGTTTCAGGTTTATCTAAAATGTGATATTAGCATAAGAGACTTTTTGTGTCTTTAAATAGTCTTGTGTTTTTGCTAATCTAACAATCGAATCTAGTCTTTAGAGTATATCTTCCCTCTATTGGAGACTGTAATATCTATGTGCTGCCAGGGAGGTTTTCTGACTTTCATACCATGTTCTTAGTCGCTCAGTCGTGTCCAACTCTTTGCGACCCCATGGACTATAGCCCACCAGGCTCCTCTGTCCATGGATATTCTCCAGGCAAGAATACTAGAGTGGTTGCCAAGGTCTCCTCCAGGGGATCTTCCATATCATGCTGATATCATTCTCCCATTTGAGTCCCTCAGTGGTTCTGACCAACACACAGCCAACCTCTAAGTTGTTATAGTTGCTATTTCTCCATATTGCTCAAGACTAGTATTGACTAAGCCAGTGCATGCCTTTTCACCTGTATCTCACTTCCCATTCCAATGTTCTCCTACTGTTACAGTAGGCCAAGACTACTACTGCTACCCTTACTAACATCAAATGTGTCCTTGTGTCATCTGACTTGAGTGATTCAACTTGAGTGTCCTTGAGTGATTCAACTCCAGAAGTCTATCCTGAGACTCTGTCTCCTAGGTTCCCTTGTAGAAACAGTTGTCTTGGATCAAGTTCTCTAGAATCAGATCTTAAAATGACTCCTATGAAAATGATCTATTAGGACACATTCCCAAGAAAAACTGTCAGAGAAGAGAAGATCTAGAAGGGATATCAAGTAAGTTTCTGATCAATTCTTAGGAAGTTTGGAAGACAGTGTATTTGTCTCAGAGTAGGAGCAAGGAAGCTGGAGTATTTATATCTCTGTGGCAATGAATTATTGGTCTCTTGTCCCTGGAGGACATAAATTCTCAGGCATGTTCCTGTTGGTAGGCAAAACAGGCTCCTATAACCTGAGGGCAGCTCTCTAGTAAGGCAAATAGGTGCCAGGTACTGGAAACGAAAGCTCACCTCAAATTAGTATGCATTCTGGTAAGGCAAATGGAGGATGTGTATTGCAGTTACTGCACGTAGTTGAAGATTTCTTTTTGATGGGAAAGAACCTCTTCATTGATTTTTTTAGCACACATATAGCTAAGGTAGGGATTGTCTCAGGATGAACCTAAGCTGTTTCTATTAATAATAGTAAAATCAAAATATACTTGATTTATGGAGAAATCCAATGGAGTAATTCTCACCAGGAATCTCTTCATAAGTGACTAGAGATCCCTTGGGAACGAGGAAAATCAGAAAAAAAAAAAAAAAAAAGGAATGATGGAGGCAGGCACACAATCTCAATAATGCTGTTTCAGTAACAATGACACAGTAAATAAAGGCAGTTATTGAGAGAGTAAAAGTGAGTGTGGTTCAGCCCTTCAGACTTCATGAGGAAAGAGGGGTCTGCAGTTAAAAACTAAAGGAGCAGTTTTATCAGAATCTCTTTAAGAAACAGTGCTCAAGATAGTTCTGCTTGAAATTCATGTAATGAAGTGGGAAGGGACACTTGGAAGATATTGGTTGCTGGGCTGCACCCCACAGGCCTGCAAGCCCTGTACTTGCCCATCCTTGAGACTGAAGAATGAGCCTAGAGTCATTGACAGAAACATTAGTGGTTTCATGGATAGAGAATCCTATATGTTTGAAGCCAGGTCCTAAAGTGACAGACCCCATGTGGGGAGGAAGGCAGGCAGGACGTGGCAGCAGTCTTAATTGGGCTGGGCTGGCGGGGCAAGGAGGCTACCATTTATAAGGGAATTGATATCAGGTTGGCTCCTCAGTTACCAGGGAAACCAGCAACTAGGGCACATCCCTCATAGCCCCTCAGGTTAACAACCATCGTGAGGGCCGATGTTTTGCTTTAATAAACTAAAAGTGGAGCCATTCTGGCCTAATGAGCAGGGGGAAAGCATGCTCATATAAGGGACTGAGTCAAGTTGGCTCATTGGTTACCAGGGAAACCAGCAGAGAGGCGTGCCTCTCATGTCCACTTTGATAAGTAATTATAATGGAAATGTTCTGATCTAAAGTTAGAACAATCATTAACTGGGGCTGCAGCAAGTTTGAAGGATGGTCGGTAGCGTGGGAAGGGAGTAGCTGAAGCAGGCACGGGATGAGCAGATGTACAGAGAGCGAGAGAACAGTCACCTTGAGTGGCCTGACAAAACACCCCTCCCCTATGCACCCTGCACGATCCTTACAATCCTGCTCCCCCACCTCTTACCTTCCACATTATCCCTGGGGTCAGGTATGCAGAGGTGAACTGCAACTAAATACCACAAATGCAATATAGATGACAGCAGCTAAAGAGTGTTAGGAGTCCAAGAGGTGGGCAAACTTGAGTCAGGCCCTTATTGGGTCAATTTTTCATGGAAGGTCCAGAGGAGGACCACATTGGCATCTCCCTGTAGACCCAGCAATCCAACTCATTTCATAGGGAGGCCACTGTTGTCACCCAGTGAACAGGTTCCCTCTGCTCAAACTAAGGATGGAACATAAGTTGTTTAACAGGCGCAGTACAGGGGAGAGCATGACCATTAAGCAAAATACAAGCAGTACCTGCATTCTGAAATAACACCACTCCTGTCTGTGGTTTCTGTCCTAGCCTGAGGACCTCACCACCCATCTACCTGCGGACCCCATAGCTGAGGGCTGAATACTGGAGAGGTCATATAACAAGACCTCAGGGTTAGTAGAATGGCGTCCTTCTCCAGCAGGGGGCCCAGATTAGTTACCTTAGTCCTTTTAGGTGGGGCCCAGGAGGAGGAGACAGGTGAAACCTGTAAGTCCCTTTCTAATTCTCTTCCCCATAAGCCTGCAAATCCAAACCACGGGGACTTACCTGCCAGTCTCAGGGCCATGTTGTTATAATGTGGTTCACTGGGGAAGATCTTATGATGAGGGCAAAAGTGAATTATTGTCCTGACCAACCGTTGGCAACAGTCCTTCTGTGGTCAACTAGGGAACTCGATGGCACTAACTAGTTGCCTCTGAGTTAAGATGGTGTCAGCATTGGGACCATTGCTCCTGGGATGTGTCCACCACTGAGGGAGTGGGTTTCCTGTCTCAGATGTTTAAGCAGCTCATTCACAGCCCAGCAGCAATGGAGTTGTGAGGCAGGGGAAGATGCCACTGTGTGTCATTCTCACGGGCCCATTCCTGAACTTCATGGCTGAAAAAGCGGATTCCCTTGTCACTACTGGTGTCCATGGGGGTCCTGAATCTCACACACAGCTGTTCTAGACCCCAAACAGTGGCTTATTCATCAGCTGTCTCTTTGGAATCTAATGAGCCACGAGCATGGGGCTGCTACTTTTAAACTAGAAAGAGGCTCTGTGGTTAACAGGATATTGTCAACATAATGGAAAGAGAAAGATGCTTCTCATAGTAGACAGCTGCCATATGCTAGTGAATGGCCCGCATGCTGAGAGTCACCCCTGCAACTTTCTGTTCCTTGTCCTTATTTCCTAACATCTCGCACTCACAAGAGTTTCCTCCATCTTCTGGCTGACTCACCATTCTGCACCCTGCAAGCCTTGTACTTGCCCAGCCTTGAGACCAAAGAAATAACCTGGAGACAGTGACGAAGACAGCAGTTGCTCATTGGACAGGAGACTGTATATGTCTGAAGCCAGGTCCTGGAGCAGCACCTCCACAGCATGCGGCAACCAAGGAGCAAAACACCCAAGGGCCGGGCCTGGGGGAGGTTACCATTTATAGGGGGAATGACGTCAAGGAGTTTGGCTCATCAGTTACCAGGGGAACCAACAGCCAGGGCACTTCCCTCCCAGCCCCTCAGGTTAACGACCATCATGAGCACAGCTGTTTCCCTTTAATAAGCTAGCAGGTGGAGCTGTTCTGGCCTAAGGAGCAGGTGGAAAGCACATTCCTGTGAATGGAGTGTAGGTGAAGCATGTGTAGGTCAAGCAGGAGATGTCCAGAGAGCAAGAGATCAGCCACCTTGAGAGGCCTGACCATACACTAGTGCTTTAACTCAGTTCACCAGATATTCGTTAAAAATGCTTATTTTGAAGACTCAAAGGAGCATGGCACAGCCTTCGAATGTCGGGGCCTTCAGCACGTCAGTCACATCCATGTAGTGCTCTCAGTGACAAGATTGTGGTTGTTCAGTCACTAAGCCCTATCCGACTCCCTGTGACCCCATGGGCTGCAGCACACCAGGCTTCCCTGTCCTTCATTATCTCCCAGAATTTGTTCAAGTTTATGTTCATTGAGTCAGTGATGCTATCTAACCTTCTCACGCTCTGCCACCCTCTTCTCCTTTTGCCTTCAATCTTTCCTAGTGTGAGGGTCTTTTCCAGTGAGTTGGCTCTTCACATCAGGTGGCCAAAGCATTGGAGCTTCAGCTTCAGTGAGGACCTGTCATTTGTGTGGGCCCTTTCCAAGCTTCCACTGGAGGAAGGCAGGGTGCTAGAAATATGTTCATGTAGCCTTAAGTGTTTGAACATTTTGGCCAGTTTTAATCACAGTTGTGTCTCCATTCTGTTGGCCTCTGTGAGTGCTGGGGATGAAGTGATGGATGCAACTGTTTAATATTGATAAGACAAAGCTTAAGTGGGAATATGTTTAATTTGGGCTAGAAATTAGGATATGATTGTGTGGTTTGGGTCAATAATGGGTAGAGTTAAATTACTGCTAGCTAACCTTGTATAAGAACAGCTTCCTGGGACACTTATTATATCATCCATAATGCCTACTCATGTGTGTAATGGAATTTAAATACAATGAAAAGGAGTGAATCAAATGAACATGGGGTTTCCCAGGTGGAGCTAGTGGTAAAGAACCTACATGCCAATGCAGGAGACCTAAGAGACACAGGTTCAATCCCTGGGTCGGGAAGAACCCCTGGAGAATGGCATGGCAACCCACTCCAATATTCTTGCCTGGAGAATCCCATGGACAGAGGAGCCTGGTAGACTATAGTCCACAGGGTCACAAAGAGTCAGACATGACAGAAGCATGCAAGCACACATAGTCAAAAAACAAAACAGCTGTGGTGTGGGGAAAATACTTTTGTATGTGTTTTGAATTTCAGAAGAGACAACAGAGATCACTTTTAAAAACTTGATTGCAATAGGAAGAGAAGAATCAAATTTCTGTCTTTAGGAGCTCTCATTGTATAGTATGTAACTTAAAAAATATAATACACTTAAAGTTAGGACCATGTTAATCAACTGGTTCAATTTTAAGTCATCTTTCATTTTCAATGTAGGCATTTTAATAACATATTTAATAATCAAGATCTTTCTTCTGATACAAGCATACGGAGCCTTTAGGTTATATGGCCCACCAGGAAAAACTTACAGATTTCATTAGTAAATTTTTTTTCTTTTGTCACATTAATATCATAGGGAAGAAAGAGGGTTCACCAAACAAAAATGTATCTACTTTGGAACTTCTTAATTTAGTTCAACAAGTATAGTCAGGAGGCAGTTTGCTGAGAAAAAAAAAAAAAAAAAAGGATGCCCTTACTTTCCCCCCCTCCCAGCTTTATTGGGATATAATTCACATGTGACATTGTATAAGTTTACATCATGTTAACTTGAAACACTTATATTTGCAACATGGTTACCACCATAGTGTTAGCTAACACCTCCATCATGTCACATTATTACCATTTCTTTTTTGTGTTGAGAATGTTTAAGATTTACTCTTAGCAACAGTCAAGTGTAAAATATATTATTCACTATAATCACTATGCTGTACATGAGATTCCCAGAACTTGCTCTTCTTATAACTGGAAGTTTGTACTCTTTGACCAACATCTCCCCTTTTCCCCTATCCCCCAGCCACTGGTAAGTCCCATTCTAATCTCTACCATTGTAATCTTGTTTCTATGAATTAGGCTTTTTTAGATTTCCCTGATAAGTGATATCAAAATATTCGTCTTTATCTGACTTATTTTACTTAGCATAATGCCTTCAAAATCCATTCCTGTTGTGCAGAATGTCTTTCATTTTCATGGCTTAAATAAACATCTTCTTTATCCATTCGTCATTGATGGACAATTGGGCTGTTTCCATATTCTGGCTATTATGAATAACGCTGCAATAAACATAGAAGTGCAGATATCTGAGATACTGTTTTCATTTCCTTTGGATACATAGAACTGGGGCTGCTGGATCATGCAATAATTCTGTTTTTAATTTTTTGAGGAATCACCATACTGTTTTCTTTAGTGACTGCCTTTTCTTTAGTGGCTGCCATAACTACCTTCCCATCAACATTGTACAGGGGTCCCTTTTCTCCCCATCTTCACCAACACTTGTTATCTCTTGTTTTTTTTTTGATAATGGACATTCTAATATGTATGAGATGATATCTCATTGTAGTTTTGAATTGCATTTCACTGATGATTAATGATGTTGCACATTTTTCATGTAACTGTTGGCCACTTTTATGCCTTCTTTTGGAAAATGTCTATTCAGTTCTTCTACCCATTTTTAAGTCATATTTTTTTCATTATTGAGCTGTATGAGTTCTTTATATTTTAGATATTAACCTCTTATCAAACATATGATGGGCTTCCCTGGTGGCTCAATAGTAAAGAATCTGCCTGCAATTCAGGAGCTGAAGGAGATACAGGTTCAATCCCTGGGTCGGGAAGATCCTCTGGAGGAGGGCACAGCAACCCACTCCAGTATTCTTGCCTGGAGAATCCCATGGACAGAGAAATCCCATCATGGGCTACAGTCCATGGGTTCACAGAGAGTTGGATATAACTGAAGTGACTTAGCATGCATGGAAACATATGATTTGCAAATATTCTCTTCCATTAAGTAGGTTGTTTTTTAATTTGTTAATGGACTTTTTTCCTATAATCCCATTCTTAAAGAGAAAATTCTTGTTTCAGATTTTACGTTTTCTTTCTATACTGTCAAGGCAGACTCCTATATTTGAATCCTTACTGTGTTTTCAAAGACCTTGCTCCATCTCGTCACCCTGTCCTTCCATAACTTCATTCCCATTCCAGTGTTTCTTCCCTAAAGCTTCCCTGGGCTAGGTTCCTTTCCCCACTAGGTCACTCTTCCTTTCCCTCTGTTCTCCTCTGGCTATATTCCCATCCCTTCCTCTTCCCAACTAAACTTTCTGAAAATAATTTTCTTGTTTCCTCTGCTCTCTCATTCCTCTTCACCCACCATCAAACTGCAAAATGACCTGCATACCCACGTCTCGGCTGAGTATGTCACGAAAAAGCCACCAGTGAACTTCTAACACAAGGTGACTGTGTTCCTTTTCTGACCTCACCAACCCGAATTGCAATGTACTTATTGTTGATCTGCCATCTTTCTTTAAGGCCACGAGTTCCCATGATAGTTGTGTCCCCCTATTGTTCCTCACACATACAAGCCTGACCGTTTAATCTCTGTTGTGTGTGGGCATTTCTTATTCTGTCCACTCCTTGAATGTTGGCATTCTGTCTTTGGCTTGGTATTTTTTCATTCATAGGCTCTTCCTGACCACTACACATTTAGCTCTTTAGTACTGAGCATACATACTTTTATATCTTTGTCTCTATCCCAGTCCTTTTTGCAAGTTTCAGATATACAGTCAGGGTTTTGTTGGGCTTGCTGTTATGCATTGAATTGTCTCCCCAAAAGATACTGAAATCCCCCAGTACCAAATGTCACCTCATTTGGAAGTAAGGTCTTTGCAGATAACCAAGTTAAGATAAAGTCATTAAGGTGGGCCCTAATTAAATATGACTTGTATCTTTATAAATTAGGGGATTTATTTTTTGGCTGCGTCTGTGACTTGTGGGTTCTTAGTTCCCTGACCAGAGATCAAGCCCTGGCGAGAGCAGTGAAAGTGCTGAATCCTAACCACTGGACCACCAGAGGATTCCCCAAACAGGGAAATTCTGACACAGAGACAGATATGTAGAGAGGGGAGATGAGATGAAGACACACAGAGAAAGCTATCTACATGCCAAAGCATGCCTGGAGCTACTGGAAGAGAGGCATGGGACAGATTCTCTCTCACAAATCTCAGAAGGAACCAACTCTGCTGACATTTTGCTTTTGGACTTCTAGAATTGTGAGACAATAAATCACTACTCTTTAAGCTACAAGCCTGAGGTATTTGTTATGGCAGCCCAGGAAAGTTATACACACACCTGCTTGTTTATCTCACTTTTACTACTAATTCATGTCTCAAAGTCAAATCATTGTCTTCCCCCTGAAAAGGACTCTTCCTGAATTCTCTGGCTTAGTTATTCAGACCACTCTTTATCCCATATCTAAGGTTAGAGGCCCAGGACTCCTATCTCCTCTCTTCTCCTGCATCCATCTAACCCAATGCCATGATCTTTCAATTCTATCTCTTGAACATTGTTCATGTCTCTCTTCTTTCCATGCCAGCTCTTCTAGCCCTAGGTCAGTCCTCACTGCTGCTGTGTGGACCACTAACTAGCCTCCCTGATTCTGGAATTGAGCCAGCATATGCTATCTAGAGAGAAAATCTGCCCATGTCACTATCAATGCTAGGACACTCTTCAAGCTTTTTAACATGGCAAACAAGACCTCCATGCTCTGTCACACTCTCCTCCTTATCTCAATCTTCTGTCTTTCACTAACTGACCATGTAGGCAAGTGAGTCCCATTAGAATCCATCCTTTTTCTTGCTTTCATACTTTTGCATAAGCTGTTCTCCAGCATAGGAAATTTTACCATAACCCTCCTCATTTAACATATAGATCAGGAATTACTTGCAGAAGATCTCCCCTTTGTTCTTCAGTTTAGGATTAGAACCCCTCATCTGGTGTCCTCTAGTGACCTGTATGTTCCCCTGCTATTGTACCTAAGATAATGCACTGCCGCGTATTATTATGTCTATCTTCCACATTTGAATAGGGACTGTGTCTAATTTACTCGAGTGTTCCAAGGGTTTAGATTCTAGACTATGGAAAATCTTCTTTATCCTTGTCCTAAATTTTCACACAGAACTAGTGTCCATAACACCACTTCTATACAAAATAACTTAATGGCTATAATCTATTCTATATGGTAAAGATCACCACGGGGAGCAACCTAGAATGTAGTTCTGGTCCCTCTAAACATGCTATGACCTACTGACACCCACAAATTATAATTTAAAGAAATACTGATCTATTTCACGTTTTGAGCTTTATATATACTTTACTGAAATCGTTGGATCCTAGAAGGAGAAACATCGCAGACTCATAGTGGGTAATTTGAGGACAGTGTTAAATGAGACAATTACATAGGGCTGAGACGGTGGGAAGAAAACCATAAGATATTCCAGGGCTTGCAACATACAGGCCAAAGAAGGTTTGAAAGGACAGGGGGAGAGAGAAGTTACAAGAAAGTATGTAGAGAGTTGTTTGCTAGGAGCTGTGAACTCCAGAGGAAGGATCACCCACCTGCAGTCTCCATGGGGAGGAACAGTAGAGATAAATACTCCTATCCTCACTCTCCTGCCTCCACTGAAAATCCAGCAGAAGCCAGTAGAGAAAGTTTGGGGTGCAAACCACACAGGTCAGCCTCCTGGGGCCTGAGCAGGATGGAGGGGAGTGGAGCACACAAAGGAAGGAACACATGGACAATATTGAGCCCAACAAATATAAATCAGTATTCGTTTTTGCAAATAGGAGGAACCATTGCCTTAGTGAGGTTATTGCCCTGCATTAAGAGTTTCAAAACATTGTTTCCTGTTTAGAGATCCAAAATATATGAATCTAGCATACTGGCTCCCATATAGCAGCTTCTCTGAATGCACTGTTAATTCCATGAAGATGACAACTTTTTTCTTGGCTATCATTTTATTTGGATTTTCACTCATCTTATATTTTCCTCAAAAAGAAGTCTGAGTAAAATAAAGAAATGCTCTCAGATTTGAAAAGAGCTACAGCAAAGAAAATTTTTTCTGTTTGTCCACCACTGAAGCCTTCTCATTTATGAAATAAAGTACCTAATGACTTTCCATCCAAAGTGGGGTAACTAAGAAAGAAAAATGACATAGAGTTAAACATGTAATACTCCAATGTAAAATAAAAATTAAGTTTAAATAGTGCTTCTCGTGGTTTTAACCATAGATGAAATCATTACTCTTTACCTTCATAAATGAGTAAGTTTTCTTTCTTTAGCCCAGTCTTGGACATCTGCTTTTCCAAAGATAAGATAGAAGATCAGTCCTAATGTGTTAATGACGAATGACAAGGAAAAGACATTCCTCCACCCAAATTCGGGGTCCTGAGGAAACAAAAGTTCAAGTAAGTATTACCCCTTTAATTCCCTTTTCCTATGAAACTCACATTAATAGTTTAGAAGACAATGTTCACTAGTGGATCTTCACGTAAAAATTCATTTCCTAAACACAGCCTAATAATTTGATGGAAAGAATTTCAAAATGGATTCAGAATGTTCTTCATAAAACCACTACAATATTGTAATTAGCCTCCAATTAAAATAAATTAATTTTTTAAAAAATGGACTCAGAGACTTTTATATTTAACCTCCAGAATTGCATTTGTCATTATTTATCAAAGTGCCAAACACTTTCTCTTTTGTGCGAATCATGACTCTCTCTATATACATATTTACATACATATATATATATACACTAATAAAATTTCTTCTTCTCCAGTGCAAGAATCTTGCAAGAAGACAACTGTGGGTTTTGAAGCTAGATAGGTCTAAGAAGAATTCTGATTCTACATCCTCTCAGTGGAAAGACATATTCTATCATATTTTAATCATTAGGAAATGAGGATATTAATACTTTGTTTTCATAATTAGTATGAGAATCAATAACTTAGATTACTGTTTATGAAATACCTATAATACTCCCTGTATATATCAGACACTTAAACATATTTGCTTTCATTATCTCTTTGCTTTTGTATTGTTATGCAAATGAAAATTTCAAAGTGTTGCAGAAGACATGACAAGTTGCATATATGCATGGATTCATCATCTTCTCATAGGACATGTATGTCACTGTGTGATTTCGAAGACTGGAAATTACCAGCGGATCACCAGTGAGTGCTTTGGTTTCAGAATGAGGTCACGAAAGAAACTGTTCTGTATTTTCCTTTGCTATGTTGATCTTCATGACAAAGTTACTCATGATTTAATTTTATTCTCCAAAATGTGAAAATGTTTTTTAAGCTATTATCGTTATGAGTGGATTTGGCAGAGCATTTTAAGAAACCCTGACAAGAAAACCTTACCTGACTGAGAAGAAATCCACTGACAGTGGGTGCCAGGACAGCAGATAGCTGTGCAAACGCCCTTGACATTCCCATGAGAAAACTAGAATGCCTGTGGGTGACAGGAATGTTTCAGGCTAGATCCACATTTGTTTGGCAGCATGCTTCAGCCCCGGAATGTATCATATATTAATAGCAATTATGTCAAAAAGACTTGCTCTGTGTATGTCCAATGAAAGGCACTGAGACAAATCAATAATGCCCTTCCCTCCACATACCTGAAAATGGCCACAATCATAATCGCCCATGATTTATAATTTTGCAAAGTTTGAGGCTTCCAGAAGTCAGCAGGCTAAATCTTTTTCAGAAAATAGGAAAATGAGAGTGGAGATTACAGTCCTACCTTGGAGCAATATCTAAGGCATTGACATAGACCCCTGGCTGACTTAACAGGCCTAGTCCACAGGAGAGCGTCAGAAGGCTCACTGCTATGATATAGTTGGAGGCAATGAATGGCAGAACCAAAAGGAATGTTGAGGAGGGGAGATTTCCTAAGGAATGAGGAACAGACAAATTAAGCAATAAACATTTTTGGATGTTGTATGCCTTGTGAATTATCAGACATTTTGGCCCTGTTCTTACCTAGAACTGTGGCAATTTTCCTCACTGTAACAAGCCTAAAATTCTTGGTCAGAAGGAAATCTGCCAGGTAACTTCCCAGGAGGCAAACGACCCAGGCAATAATGAAAGGAAGGGCAGACAGGAAACCACTCTGAAGGGAAAACATTGAGTAAACCATCATAATAAAGGCCGTGAGACCACAACCTTATACTGATAAATCACTAATAATCCTACTGACAACTCTGAAATCATACTTTCCTAAGAAAATCAGTGGTCCCTTCCATCATACCTGCAGAAAAGCTACTCACATTACTGTTAAATTAGTTCTTGGTAATAAAAGATAAATTTTTCTAGATGAATGATTTGTGAAGACAGAATAATTTGAGAGTCATGCAAACAGGAGAAATGGTTGGAGGGAAATATACTCACATTTCTAATATCAATGTTGAACACAGAGCTAATGTAAGTTGGTGCATATACAGTTATGACATTAATTAACCACTGATGGCTGAAACAGCAAACACACATGGACCAGAGGGGTGCAGATCTGACCATAGCTTTGATGGGAAGAGGCTGCTTAGTAGAGCTGACCTGAAAACAAATTTACTAATCAGAATAGTAAGATCTGAGACATGCTCACATGTTCGTAGTCACTCTGATAAATTCAGATGCTGATATAAGACCTCTGGAGAAGGTTGGAGTTTTATGTGTACCTGTTGGGCCAAGGAGGATATGATATATTCTTTCTCTGTAATGTTTATCCATGGATGAGCGACAGGGTCATCATAAACCAAAACACACCAGAGAGGAAAGCAGACACAGCCAAAACCTCCTGCAAGCAGAGATTAAATTGGTAAACTTCTGTGTGAATTTCTTTTCAATTGGAACATTTTCTGGCATGGGTCCTGGGAAAAGCTCTTGCTCATAATATCTTCTTTCCACTTCTCAAAAAATTCACATGAATATCACAGCTTTTTAAATAAGTCTAGAACCTATTATTTCACATTTCTTGATTATTTGTGTGCATGAAAATCACAGACCCTAGAAATGGCATTAAACTTGGTATCTCAACTTCTTAAGAAGTAGAAGCAGTAACAGATTTTATTTTCTTGGGCTCTGAGATCACTGCAAATGGTCACAGTCATGAAACTGGAAGATACTTGCTTCTTGGAAGGAAAGCTATGACAAACCTAGACAGCCTATTATAAAGCAGAGACATCACTTTGCTGACAAAGGTACCTATAGTCAAAAGCTACAAGCTTTTCCAGTAGGCAGGTACAGATGTGAGAGTTGGATCATAAAGAAGGCTATATACCAAAGAATTGATGCTTTCAAATTGTGGTGCTGGAGAAGACTCTTGAGGGTCTCTTGGACTGCAGGAGATTAAACCGGTCAATCCTAAAATAAATCAACCTTCAATATTCATTGAAAGGACTGATGCTAAAGCTGAGGTTGTAATACTTTGACCACTTGATGTGCACAGGTGACTCACTGGAAAAGACCCTGATGCTGGGAAAGATTGAAAGCAAAAGTAGAAGAGATTGGCAGAGGATGAGATGATCAGATAGCATCACTGAGTCAATGGACACAAACTTGAGCAAACTCCATGAAATAATGGAGGACAGAGAAACCTGGTGTACTGCAATCCATGGGGTCACAAAGAGTCAGACATGACTTAGCAATTGAACAACAACAAAGGAAAACTATATAGCTACTCACAACACTTCTGACACTATCTGTGTTGGTTTTTCACACTAAGAACGTCTCTAATTCTCTTCATACACCAAGCTAGTGTCCTACAATTTAGCCCAATTCTGACAGTATCTGGCATTAGCACAGACCCTACAGAGTAAGGACTCACTCACACAGACTGCCTCCTACTTCAGATACTAAGTGCGACTAATAAGTCCCCGAATTAAAATTCCCACACTTACGTTCAACTTTACTACAAATTCTGAGGTTCCTGCAACTCCCTCTCAGTTTGGTAATTTGGTGAAACAGCTCACAAAACTCAGGGAAATATTCATTTTTATTTACTGGTTTAATATAAAAGGGACTTCCCTGGTGGCTCAGACAGTAAAGCGTCTGCCTAGAGTGTGGGAGACCTGGGTTCAATCCCTGGGTTGGGAAGATCTCCTGGAGAAGGAAATGGCAACCCACTCCAGTAACCTTGCCTGGAAAATCCCATGGATGAAGGAACCTGGTAGGCTACAGTCCATGGGGTCACAAAGAGTAAGACATTACTGAGTGACTTCACTTCACTTTCACTTTATTATAACGGACATGATAAAGGTTCATGATAAATGAACAGCTGGATGCCATGAATAGGGTGAGATCTGGAAGGGTCCTGAGTGTAGAAGCTTCTGACCCTGTGGAGTTGGGCACGTGCTCCCCTCCCAGCATGTGGGTGTGTTCATCAACCTGGAAGCGCTCAGAACCCTACAGCTTAGGGATTTTAAGGAGGCTAAATCATGTAGGTGTACAATGCTGTGTTTAAGTTGCTCAGTTGTGTCTGACTCTTTGCTACCTCACGGACTGTGGCCCACGAGGTTCCTCTGTCCATGAGGATTCTCCAGGCAAGAATGCTGGAGCGGGTTGCCATTCCCTTCTCCAGGGGATCTTTCCAACCCAGGGATCAAACCCATGTCTCCTGCATTGCAGGTGGGATTCTTTACCATCTGAGCCATAACTAATTATTAATACAATCTGAAGCATCCTCTCCTCCCAGGAAGATGGAGGGTGGGGCTAAAAGTTCCAAGTTTCTAATCATGGCTTGGTCTTTCTGGTGGCCTCCATGCTGAAGCTATGCAGGAGGCCGCCAAAAGTCACCTCATTAGATGAAAGATGCTCCCCTAACTCTATGTAGTTCATTCTGGATGGTTTCTACTGTTATTTTTAAGTTCATTAATCATTTCTTCTGTTGTATTATCTGTCATTAATTCAATCCTTATAATGTAGTTTTATCTCTAGAAGTTTGATTTAGGGTCTTTTAAAAATATGTTTTGCTTGTCTCAACTTCTGAACAAATAGAGTTATGTTATAATATAGTTACAATAACTATTCTTGTGTGCTAATTCTAACATTTGTGTCAGTTCTGGGTTGGTTTTGATTGATTAATTATTCTCCTTGTTATGGATTATGTTTTCCTGCTGTTGTCCATGCCTGATAACCTATGGTTAGAGCCATTATGGAGTTCAGCATAACATGAACTATATTTTGTTGGGTGTTAAATATTTTTGTATTTCTATAAATATTTTTGAGCTTTGTTTTGGGATACAGTTAAATTACATGGAAACACTGATCCTTTTAGATCTATCATCATCATTTGTTAGAGAGATCCACAATAGTGTGTTCCCTGGAGCTAATTATTTCTCACTACTGAGGAAAGACACTTATGAGTATCCTGCTCAATGAGCCAAGAATTAAACATTTTTTCAGTCTGCTTTGTGGAAACAGGCACTAGCCATGATGCTCTCTAAGTACTGGGACACTATTCTTTACTCTTTTCCAATGATTTCCATCCTCCCCTGCCCTCAGATATTGTCCTCACATGTATACCCAGATCAGAGCGCTGCAGAGTATCAAGGAGGACTCTGCAGATAGCCAGGGTTTTCTCGGTGTGCAGGTATCTCCTGTTAGGTGCTCTTTCCTGTTGGCTCTACCCGCCTCACTCTCTCAGGGCTCTTAGCTCCACCTCCTCAACTCTGATTCTTCTGCCTCTCACAAACCACTGCTTTTCAGGTTTGTCCCCTACTTTCTGCTAGGGCAGCAGATTTTGCCCAGTCACTCTGCATTAATAATGCATCATGGTGGACTTCTTTGGTGGTCCAGTGGTTGGGAATCCACCTGCCGATGCAGGGGACTCAGGTTTGATTTCTTTTGGGGGAAGATTCCATGTGCCATGGGGCACCTAAGCTTGTGTGCTACAACTACTGAAGCCTGTGCACCCTAGAACCTGTGCTCTGCAACGAAAAGCCACGGCAGTGAGAAGTTTATGCACTGCATTGGAGAGAGAGGAGTCCCCGCTCACCACGACCAGAGCAAGTCCACACGCAGCAATGAAGATCCGGCACAGCCAAAATTAATTAATTAAATATTTTAAAAATGCATCATGGCAGTTTAACAGCATCATAGGTAGGAGAACTCCCAAATTCTTTGATGGCATAGGTTCATTCTTCCCAACTATTATATTAAGACATTTTGTTTTACTAGAATCTTTCTATCTTGACTCATTTCTTCCAGAAAAGTACACACAGTTAGATATCAGAAGAGTCACCCTAGATATGAAAACCTGGGAGTGGGGAGATAGTAGCTTACCAAATATATAGAAGACAAAAGGCCACCCGAGCGTTTGACTGATGATGCCACCCAGCAGGATGGCAATGGAGGTTCCCAGCAGCAATCCTGCAAAGAGAGAATAAGGCCGTGGGGGCTGGACTGCCACCCACTAGGTGCCTACAAAAGGACAGGTGACACAATAGAGAGCACATCACCATAAAGAGATGAGCATGGTAGAATATATATATGAACTTCAAATTTGTGATTGAGTTCATAGGTTCTCCTAAAGACCCATTTTTCTGGCAGTTCCCTAGTATCACTGTAGATGACAACTATGCTTTTATGCTATTTTAATTTTTAATTACATAATTCATATAACATATATGCTTATTGTAAAAGTAAATTACCACAAAGAACCAAATGCCCCGCCAATCCATTTCTACTCTTTTCTCTAATGTTAACCAGGAGCTACAATTTATTACATGATGTTTAATTGCATACTTTTCTTCTCTGTACATACTGATATGCACATGTTGCTTTGTAAATGTATTTATGGAATATGTAGACAGCAAGTTAGATACATTTGCCTATTAATATGCTAACAACACTTTTTTATTTCCATGGCTTTACAGAGTATTCACATATAATGTGGGCACATTCTCCTTTTACAACTTTTTCAAAACTAGACTATTAGGTTTTTAAAATTTCCCAGGTGAACATTAACTGGTCAGATTTTATATATATGTATGTGAGTTATTATTAACTTTAAATAAGTAGGACATAGGTACAATAATGTACCTATTGTCCCGTGACATTTATTTTTCAGTTGCAACTGGTCTTGTAAATATTTCCATGTCACTCTAGATTCTACAGCCATTGTAATTTCTGAACATAAACTAAACTATCACTTCTGAACATAAACATAATTTATTTCTAAATATATAAAATATCAGCAGTAGACTTGCTAAATCATAGATTGTACATTTTTTATTTTGACAGATACTGCTGAAGTATCCTGCTAAAAGTCCATACCAAATTAAGTTGCCAACAAATACTTGTTCCTCATCTCTTGACAACACTGGACATCCTCAAAATTCCAATATAGTTTTCCAAATGTGAATATAAAACAGTATACCTTTTTTCTTTTTATAGTGAAGTTGAATTATTTCTCCTACGTTTGTCATTTTTTAATTCTTCTGTGAAAAGTCTGTTCATAATCTTTTTATTTGTTTCTTTCACTTTGCCGCAATTTATAGAACCTTTATGTGTTATAAATAACCCTCTGTCATGCTGGCTGCAGTTCTCTTCTCCCACTTTTAACTTTGTTTATCGTGTGTTTTGTAATCCAGCAGTTTTAAGTTTTCATGGGGTTCAGATCTATGAGGTTCCTCTGTAATGACTTCTAGACACTCATTTGCTTAAAAGAGCTTTCCCGATCCCACAGTTAAAAAAAAAAGATCACTTATGTTTTTCTTCTCATTTGGCCATGCAGTTTATTGAACCATCTCATCTGTGTTATCTCCTTAAGCACCAATATCCAAATTTACAATTGAGGAAATAGAAACATGGAAAAGTTAATTAACCACCCCAAGGTCATACAATTAATAAGAAGGAAAGGCAGCATTTGAAATGAGACTGCCTGACTTCAGGACACAAATCAATGAAGATGGAAATCAGTACCTTTTTCCACCACTGCATCCATCAAAGCTGCATTCTTTTCTCTAAACTCTCTGCCTTTATGCCAGTTATAATGGGGGACAGGTCACTGCATCAGTCTAAAACCTGGGCCCTTCTTGTTCTTTCCACCTCTTTGCACCCTATCTTAAATGTATTAACTCACCCCATTTTCCTTCTTACATCTCACTCTGTGTTTTAAATTGGCTTGACAAACTGCAATTATAACACCTGTTTTTTGTCTGTGAGCCTAACTATTCCATGATTCCTGGCTTGGTTGTGTACCTGGGACTACCACTGCATTGAGGCAATTTCCCCATGATATGCTTTATTTATTCAACATTTATGTTACTAAGACTTATTCATGTTGTTGCATTCAGCTGTTCATATTCATTGCTGTATGATATATGATCCTTAGATTAAAGGTGTGTGTATGCATGTGTGTTTCCATTACCTATGAGACTTGCCTCAAATATGAGCTACCAAATCTGTTTAGTCTGCTTACTCTTCTTCATTAATTTATTGAGCTCCTCAAGTGGTTACAAAGCTTCCTACCTATAGGTATACCTTTGTGGGCCCGTTAGAAGAAAATACAGTATATTTTGTCCTAGAGGCTAGCAGTAGCTGGGCTCTTCCGCTGAGGACTTCCCCAGTGGCTCTGTTGGTAAAGAATCTGTCTGCAATGCAGGAGACCCAGATTTGATTCCTGGGTAGGGAAGATCCCCTGGAGAAGGAAATGGCAACCAACTCCAGTATTCTTGCCTGGAGAATTCCATGGACAGAGGAGCCAGGCAGGCTACAGTCTGTGGGATCCCAAAGAATTGGACACAACTGAGTGATTAACTTTCACTTTCACTTGCTGCTAAGGACAGATACTTTTCTGAAAGTCCTCCTCCAACCTCAAGAGCTGAGTGATGCTGTCCTTAGTGCAGCCTACTAGGGAGCCCCAGCATGAGTGGAAATGGTAGTTCCTCTGAGAATCACTGAAGTAGGCAGGTAGGTTCAGTTCACTCCACCTGTTCATGGTTTCCTCCGATGTTTTTTTGTCTCGGCCTCCCAGACAACCGTAAGTTCTGCGTTTCCAGAACCAGGTTCTGGAGGCCATCTACCCGGGGCTGCTAAGATTCCGCAAAGTCAAAGACAAGCGGGACTCTAGAACTTGCAGTCTTGTACGTTCCCAAGATTCCTCCAGACAGTCAGTTGACCTATCGCAAGTGCTCTGTCCCTATTTAACAGGAAATGAGAAGAAAAGGAGTTGTCACTTTTATAAGGTCACTGCCTTCATTTGAGTCTTTTAAATTTTCTTTCATGCTTTCCAACTCCTGAATTTCTTGTACTGTATTCTGGAACAATATCTCAATATTTGTCCAGTTCACTGATGAGATGGCCTTATCCTCATATAGGTATTCAGATTTCTCATTTCAATTAAAAAATACTAGCAGTAATATTTTTAATTAGCAACTATTCTTTTTTTTTTAAGTGAATGTCATATACACATATCTCCCTGGATCTCTCTGATATTATTCATTAATTATTTAAAATCTTCTCTTTTTCATTTGGATTAATTGCAGTTTTTGAGTTTGCTTTCTCTCTTTCACTCTCTTGATTTTCTCCAAATTTTTGAGGATTTAGGAAGACCATTTCTTATTTATATTTGAGGACATCCCTTAGTCAGCTGTGGTAACCAAAGTGAATCTCCTTAGTCTAAACTGGAGCCTCCACTCCCCTACCAGTGGATGTGAGCTCTGATGACAAAGATTAAACCTCTGGAGTTGTGAAGGGCTCTCAAAAGGCATAAGGTCAGGTGGGTGTGTATGTGTGTGTACATGGCTTGTTGTCTGGACTTGAAGAGTCCTTGGCTCTCTAATTCAGAACTTATACTTTGGCCATCTACAATGTGTTAGAGATGTCCATCACCAAAGGTTGTATATTGTCACCCTGCTTATTTAACTTATATGCAGAGTACATCATGCGAAAGGCCAGGCTGGATGAAGCACAAGCTGGAATCAAGATTGCTAGGAGAGATATCAATAACCTCAGATAAGCAGATGACACCACCCTTGTGGCAGAAAGTGAAGAACTAAAGAGCCTCTTGATGAAAGTGAAAGAGGAGAGTGAAAAAGCTGGCTTTAAACACAACATTCAAAAAACTAAGATCATGGCATCTGGTCCCATCACTTCACGGCAAATAGATGAGGAAACAGTGGAAACAGTGACAGACTCTTTTCTTGGACTCTAAAATCACTGCAGATGGTGACTGCAGCCATGAAATCAAAAGATGTTTGCTCCTTGGAAGAAAAGTTATGACCAATCTAGACAGCATATTAAACAGCAGAGACATTTCTTTGCTGACAAAGGTCTGTATAGTCAAAGTTATGGTTTTTCCAGTAGTCATATATGGATGTGAAAGTTGGACTATAAAGAAAGCTGAGCACCGAAGAACTGATGCTTTTGAACTGTGGTATTGGAGGACTCTTGAGAGTCCCTTGGACTGAAAGGAGATCCAACCAGTCAATCCTAAAGGAAATTAGTCCTGAATATTCATTGGAAGGACTGATGCTGAAGCTGAAACTCCAATACTTTGGCCATCTGTTGCAAAGAACTGACTCCTTAGAAAAGACCTGATGCTGGGAAAGACTGAAGGCAGGAGGAGAAGGGGACAACAGAGGATGAGATTGGTTGGATGGCATCACTGACTCGATGGACATGAGTTTGAGCAAGCTCTGGGAATGGGTAATGGACAGGGAAGCCTGGCATGCTGTAGTCCATAGGGTCTCAAAGAGTCAGACACAACTGAGTGACTGAACTGAACTGAACGTGTTAGCCATACTGTTTCCATTTTCCATTACTCCTTAGTGTAACTGATATTTCTTCCTCTGGAGTTTTCATTCCAGGCAGATCATTATCACTGTCCAGGCAGATCATTATCTGAAAGTTGTTCTCAGGACAACTGAGAGCAATTCCAAAGAAGATTAAGTTGGATCCATGCCTTACACTCAACACTAGTATAAATCCCAGTATGTCAGAAATTTAAATATAAAAAAATGAAACCATGCATAGTCAATAAAAGCCATGGTTGGATGCTTTTGCAACATTTCTAACTATGATTCAAAGTCCAAAAACCATAAAATAAAAGAAAGCTCAATTTGACTACATCAAAATGCCTTTTTGAAAAATGGCAAAAATCATTATAAGCAAAATCAAATCACAAATGGCAGCCTGGGGAAAATTGCTGAAAGTCATGTGAGAGACAAAGGACCCATCCCCCTAATTTATAAATACTTGATCAACATTAAGCAGAAGACAAAGAATCTTCTAATGAAAAAAAAAAGTGGTCAAAAAACAAAAAAGACAAACTGTCAAGAGAACTCAGTGAAAGAATGTTGGATTGTAGTGGACTCGTTTCAGTTATATGTTTTTACCTGATACAGCAACACCACAGAGTCGACTTCGTTCATGTGGAGGACTCCATCTTTCCCAGATTGCAAACTGACCCCCATATACTAACCCCTGAAATAAAAATAGAGTTGTTGATACATGGTCCCACAGAGAAATTCATATTCAGTCATATTTATAAAATATCTGGTTACCAGGCTCATGCCCTGAAGTATTCGAGTTGCAGTGAGGAAAACTAGTCCAAATTCAGCTGCCAGAGGGGTGAAAAGAACAAGAAGGGAGGATCCAAGCAGAGCAGCACCAACCACTCGTTTTGTTCCTACTCTTCCAGCCAGGTATCCACTGGGAGCCAGTGTCAGAATTATGCCATAGTTGATAGCACTAAAGATGATGCCCTGGATTTGAGGGTTCCAATCATACACAGGGGCCTTAAAGAAAAAGACAATGCTTTGGTAAGCCACGCATAGGAAGGCTCTTTCATAATTTAAGAAGCTTCTTTAGATTTTTCACTTACTTACAAATCACAGTTTCCTCAATTAAAACTTTGTAACATATAAATTCTAGAAAAATATGGGCAAGGAGGTGGGAGGGGGGTTCAGGAAGGGAATACATGTACACCCATGGCTGATTCATGTCACTGTATGGCAAAACCCACTACAATATTGTAAAGTAATTAGCCTCCAATTAAAACAAATAAATTTAAAAAAATTCTAGAAAAATAAACATTGAAATAAACAGCAAAAACAAAAACATAACTTGAATCTTTCATTGCTTACCCCTGCAGGAAGACTCTTTGGGGAATTATTTGGATCACCAAAGGAATCGACAGGCAGCCCCTCAGTGGAGTCATTAAATGAGGGCTGATGGTTTGTGCTGTTGACCATGGCTACCATGGTGATATTCATGATAATATTTTGTGCCATTATTGTGAAGTTGCAGAGGTGTACCATGAAGGCTATTCCATAGCGAGTGGAACAAATGCTAGAAGCTAGAAATATTAAGACAGTATATTAGTATTTCCCTTATGGAACCTTTATTTACTTTTCACAAGTTAAAATACAGAAAGGTATCACCTGATGATTCAAATGCACTTCTAATTGGCTTTGGGAAAGAAAGATTACAAAAGGAAGAAACCACTGAGTTGAGTCAAAGGATGCTTTATACCATAGTTTTATAGACCCTGACTTTTTCTGGGGAGTTCTGTTCTTGCAATTTTGTCTTTCCAATTCTTAGATTATTATAGTCTATGGCTGCTGAAATTACTCATAGTTAAATATATAAAGATATGATACATATTAAAAGTAAATATATACATAAAAATAAAATATGTATATGTATATATACTTAAATTATATAATTTATAAGTACTACATTATATACATATATACATAGATAATATAAATTTTAAAATATTGAAAGAGTTGTTCACTGGTGTAGATTTATTATTCTTCTCGTATGTTTTAGTGAGGGCAAACTTTCACTTAATTTTGAAATTAAACCTATAAGTTTTCTCATTAGAAAAAAATTGACACCCACAAACTATGAAAAAATATAGTAAAAAAATAACAGAAAAAGAAATGAGCACAAAATTACAATAATCTGTTTTTGTACTTTCAGGAAAGATGGCTATTGCCAGGAAGAAAGTATTGCAACAATCCAGAAGAGAAGTGAAGAAGCGTGGACTAGGTTGGCAACTGTAGAACTAAGATATGATAAGATCCCAGGCAGATCCCAGTAGGTGAGCAACTGAATCTTGGTTTCAAGTTTACAGATTGGGGGAGGGGCATTGGAGGGATTCTTATTCTGAAAAGCAGGAAGAATAGGGTTGGCTGTTCACTGAGGAAGAGATCTGTGGAAAAAGAAGGTTTGAGGCAGTGGAGTGATAAAGAACTTATTATTGGGCAGTTAAGACAAGGATGCCTTTTAAGCACTCAGGAGATGCTGAGAATGTTGTTGGATATAAAACTTTAGAGTTTAGGAGAGATGTAGAGGCTGAGGCATAACACTGGGATTTAATAATCTACAGATAATACTTGAAGCCATGATATTTAGAAAATGAGAATAAATAGAGAGGATAACCAAGGACTGACTCTAGGGTTCTCCACACTTGGAGGCTGGATAAATGGGGAGAAATTGGCACTAGAAACTGAAAAAGAAGGGTAGGTGGGATAGGAGAAAACCAGGAAGAATGTGGTGACCTCAACGCCAAGGTGTAAGGGGCTATAGCTAGGAGGGAGTCAGAAGGTATGTCAGATATTTCTGGTAGGTTATGTACCATGATGACTGAGAATTAACTCATTTAACCTTCACAACAATCCTGTGAGGCAGCTACTGCTATTGTTTTACAGGTGCAGAGAGGTCAGCTAACAGAATAGCTCAGGTGTCTATGCTCTTATCCACTGTGCTGCCTGTATATGGTGGCTCCTATTTTGTCCCAGATGATTCCATGAGAATACCTTTGCCACAACCCCAGTGCCCTATGGGGTTTGTATGACGACATGGTGTAGGAGAGGAGGATAATACTATGCATTGTCAAGAAGTCTTCAAAACTTCAAGAAAAGAAGTGCCTTGAGGTTTACAAAAGAGCCTTTCCCTCAAGGCTATACTCTCTTAAAGTGAAGTGAAGTCGCTTAGTTGTGTCCGACTCTTTGCCACCCCATGGACTATAGCCTACCAGGCTCCTCAGTCCAAGGAATTTTCCAGGTAAGAGTACTGGAGTGGGTTGCCATTTCCTTCTCCAGGGGATCTTCCCAGCCCAGGGATTGAATCCAGGTCTCCCGCACTGTGGGCAGACGCTTTACCTTCTGAATCTTTGCGTTGAATGGAGGGAAGGAGGAGGAATTTGGAAGAAACTGGAAAATACACTGTAATTAGAATGAGGAGTTCAAAAATAATATCTTTGTAAAGTTTTCCTTTTTCAGGAATGGATGATGATTTCCAATGTCAATCAGATCAGCTAATAATTTATCAGTTCTTGTGGCCTCTGATTTCTCCAATGTACTTTGGGATCATAGAGGCCAAAGGCTATTAAAAAGGATTATCAGCAAACCAGGTGACTAATGGTTCACAAATGGGTGGAGTGAAGATCTGCCTTATGTGATTGCTGAAAGATCCACTAGAGAGTGTATTTAAAAGGCTTAGTCTGCTGCTTGCTGCATATTAAGTGGTCCCTATAGGCTACTATATGTGTCCTAAATCTTTATGTCTTTTTGACTGCCCTGAGCAGTTTGCAGAATCTTAGTTCCCTGGTCAAGGATCAAACCCAGGTCCCCTACAGGAGAAGTTCAGAGTCCTAACCTCTGGACCGCCAGGGAATTCCCACTATATGTGTCCTTAAAAATGGTTTCCTGTGTCTAGTGAAAATATATGAAAAATAATGTTGGTGCAACATCTCATATGTTAAATTTTTAAAAGTCAGTATATAATACAAAAATACTGCATTTGGTCAAATTGACTTAAGGTACATCATTTTTGCTCCACTAAGAATTAACTGATCAACAAATCAAACTTAATAGATCCAAAACTAAATTCCTATGTTCCCCCTCCCAATCCTGCTCCACCCAAATTGCTTTCCAACTCAGCTGACAGAAATACCATCCTTCCAAATACTTTACAATTTATCCTTGATTTTTCTTCCATAGCCTACATCTCATCTACCTAGAATACAGTGTTGTCTTTACATTCAAAATGTACATAGAATTCTACAGCATTTGTAGTGCTCTACTTATACCATGATGGCCTCCCTGATGGCTCAGATGGTAAGGCATCTGCCTGCAATGCAGGAGACCCAGGTTCAATCCCTGGGTTGGGAAGATCTCCTGGAGAAGGAAATAGCAACCCACTCCAGTATTCTTGCCTGGAAAATCCCGTGGATGGAGGAACCTCGTAGGCTACAGTCCGTGGGGTCGCAAAGAGTCGGACATGACTGAGTGACTTCACTTTCTTTTCTTTCACTTATACCATAAATTTGGTCACACTCTTTTCTGCTCAAACTTCTCTATGTGGCCTCATTTTGTTCAGATTAAAAACTAAGGTCTCGATAATGGCTAGTGGAAATGAAATATTTGTAACCATTGCTTCAGATTTGTATTTTTCTTAGGAAAAACGCCTGAGGAAGTACTAATTCCAACTGTAGACAAGTGTTATGTTAAAGGATATCATGAGATGTATATATACATGTATTGGAAAGGAAAATGGCAACCCCCTCCAGTATTCTTGCCTGGGAAATCCCATGAACAGAGGAGCCTGGTGGGCTACCAGTCCATGGGGTCACAAAAGAGTCAGACGTGACTTAGTGACTAAACAACAACATATATGTGTGTGTGTACACGCGCACATACACACAGATATGTTATATATAATATATACAATTTTATATCTATGTAACTACATCTATCAGTTAATCTATGTATATGATGTGCTAAGTCGCTTCAGTTGTGTCTGACTCTGCAACCCTATGGACCATAGCCCACCAGGCTCCTCTGTCCACGGGATTCTCCAGGCAAGAATACTGGAGTGGGTTGCTATGCCCTTGTCCAGGGGATCTTCCTAACCCAGGGACTGAACCCACAGCTCCTGCAGTTCCTCTGCATTGCAGGAGGATTCTTTATTGCTGAGTCACTGGGATAGATAAGCAAAAAAAAAAAAGAAAAAAGCAGCTACACAACTTAAATATACAACCCCAGGAAGAATTTTCAGGCAAATATACTTTCTCTGTTGGATAAACAGGAAAAATAATATGTATCATTTAAGAATAATGATTATAAGGCAAACAGAAACATGTGTGATCCAAAATACACAACATAATATATACATCACAGAATTATGTAAAATATACATATAAAGAGAGACAATAAAAAAATCACAGTGGTTGAATTAAGCTTATTAATTTTTTCATTTCTTGATTTTTCAAGGTTTCTGTAATTAATTTTTTAAATTTTCCTAATTAAGCAATGTAATTAGGCTTATAATATTACATGCAATAACAAGCAGAGTACACAATACTATGTGTAGACAATTTGGTAGCAATCATCAAGAACGTAATGCATATGGATTAATATTAGAAGGTAATCATCAAAAGTAAAATACTTTTTTAGAATAATGGTATTTGTTTCTTTCATGTCTTTTCAAAGGTACAATAATAGTATTGAATACTTGATTTCAAAAAAGGAATTATACAACTTAAAAGATACAAATTCATTTCTTCGCATTACAACATTGTAAAAATCCACCATGAAATACCAAAACCACCTAGTCAAGACTGACTTTACCTTTCCTAGGGCTGACCTTCTCATCCCCTTGTATATCTTGAGAGTTCTTCCCTGCTGTGGGACTCAACTCTGTCATAGTGGTAACTGTGTTCTGCTCTTCTGATGTCTGTTTTTCACCTCTCAGGGTGATGGAGTGTGATCCAATATATCAGGCATGAGAAAAGAGACTCCTTTAAAACACTTAAAAAGTGAGCAACAAAAAAAATTAAATAAAAATAAAAAGTGGGCAACAGGCAAACAAAAGCTGGTGGGAGTCACTTGGAGTCAAGTAGTCCACCTGACCGGCAGCCACTCTCCTATCCAGCTACCCCTTTGGCAAGGCAGGGTAGGCCAAAGTAATCTAACTCTAATTCACATCTGGCTGAGTCTTGTCCAACATTTATTCACATTGTTTAACCTGTGATCAGAAGCAGCTTTGTTTCAGGAAGAATCTCAAGATCTAGAATCAGAGGACCTCTGATACTTCTTAACTTTGCAATAGCAGACGAATTAATACAGATACCTCTGCCTCCGTTCCTTTATCTGTCAAACTACTGTGATGAATTTCATTAAATATTACTGACTACCAAAAAAAAAAAGTTGGGCCATTCCATCTGGGTTGGTAGAAGAGGATCATCACCTACTCTTGGCTCAATACAACAGGCATACCTAATTTTGGAACTGTTTATTATTTAGGATCTAGAGTACTCACCAAGTGCCAATTTCAGAGTGGTAGATTTGGAGCTTGGCATTATTTAGTTCATATCCAGGCTTGTGATTTACCGAATGCGCCAAGTGTTACCAGGAACAAATTTGTGTATTTCAGTTTCCCATCTGTTGTTAATAACAAGGACAACAACAACAGTGCAGCTGCAGCACCTTCATCAAGGATTTATAAGGATTCAATAGACAGCACATGGTTGCTATATGGTTTATTGCCATCATTGCTGGAGTTCATTTCACTCAGCATAATTATTTTGAGTTTCATCTATGCTGCCCATATTAATACTTCATTCCTTTTTACTGCTGAGCAATACTTCATGGCATGGTTATACCATAATTTGTTTATCTGGTCACCTTTTGATGAAAAATTACATTATTTGCAGTTCGTGGCCATTAAAAATAAAGCTGCCATGAACATTCAAGCACAGGTCTTTGTTTAGACATGTGCTTTCATTTTTCTTAAATACCTGTAAGTAGAATGGCTGGGTCATACGATAAATATATGTTTAACTTTTTAAGAAAATGATAGACTGCTTTTCAAAGTGGTTGTACCATTTTACATCCTCACTAACAGTGTATGAGAGAGGTCCAGATCCACTACATACTAAACAGTTTGGTGTGGTCGGTCTTTTTAATTTTAGACATTCTGAAAGATGTGTAGTAATATCTCATCATGGTTTAATTTTTATTTCTCTAATGAGGTGGAGCATCTTTCCATGTATTCATTTGCTATCCATGTATCTTCTTTAGAGAGGTATCTCTTCAGATCTTGGCATGAGACATTCTAATTCCCTTGTATGGCCAGGACTTTTTAAAAATAGACCTTTTACACCTGAAACTAGCAATATTGTAAACCAACTATACTTCAATTTTAAAAAAATAGACTTTATACACATAGGTTAACTGCCCTGATTTTAAGCGCAAATATTGTTTGGGAGATACTTGACTAAATAATAAATATGTGGCCAGATGCATTGTCTTGTACAACCTGGCAATCATGAACAAGCATATGTTGTTTTTATTAACAGCTTTTCCCCATGTGTGATATTTATTCTCACTTCCATGTTCTGCTATGATGTCAGTCAATGTAACTCTGTGGTTATGAGACGTTACCATCCCCCTACTGTAGGACTATTTGGACTGGAACATTCTGAATGTCAGAGTACTTCCAGTTTTCTACTATCTCTATTCCAGACAACAGGGCATGCCTTCCCTTATCTTGGAAATCAGAGTGTCCAGTCTCAGCAGATGTGACCATGTACATGAAGATAATTCTCCCAGGAGATTTTATAAGCATTCACTCACACAGCTAAACAGGTGGCTGAGCATAGAGAGCAAATAGAGATCCACATAAGGGAAAGTTCTGAGAGCATTTGGCTATTAAGGGAGTATTTGAATTTCAGGAAAGCTTGGTGACCTCAAGAAAGTTTTCTGGCTGGATGCCCTGGCAGTGAGGTTGCCAGGATAATTTCACTCCCATTAGCCTCCAAGGCCAAGGGGTATGCAAAAGAAAGTACATATATATCATATGTGTTTTCTATTTATATATGTGTTTACACCCACATGTACACTCACATATATTTTTTAACAGCTACCTTATTTCCCACTATTGGTTGAGAAAACCCTGCTGGTTGCCTGAATCAGAGATGATATGGCATTGTGAGATGTTTCTGGTTTGAAGTCATGTTCACAGGGAATCATTTTGAGGTTTACCTTCCTGCAGAGCCCCCTGGGTTTAAAGGCTGGGGGTGTTCTAACAATAGCACCGTGTCTACATATCTGAGAGGCCACAGGGACCACCAAAAACTTGTAACTTCTACATCCTGCCTTAAGGATTCTCCCTGATCACCTCCTTCCAACTATCTTCAACCTACCTACCATTTGCTGGTGGCCCTGGTGACCATTCCATTGCCTCTTCTATCCCCAACCATTTTTGTTTGGTTAAATTTCACACCATCTCACTGGCTCTGACTCAGCATTCTTCTAGATGCTGTCTTAGACCAGAGTCACCCCCAGCTCTGTCTTGTGTCAAAGTCCTGGACCCTAATTGATCTGGGTGGGAAACTAAGGCAATGAATTTGATTACAAAAGGCTGGAGTCCTTCAGGACACGGGGCATAGCCCTGTTGCTGCTGTGAATCTGCCCAGGAGAAAATTCCTGCACAACTTTAATGGGAGTGGGAGGGAATGAATCTTCATGTAAGAGACAGTGATGCGGTTGCCAATGCTTTCTTATCCGGAATGTTCTTTCACAACCACTCTATAGCTCTTCCTGTGTGTCCTACCAGCTGTTGCAACAACAGAAATTATGATAACCACAGTTATTAACTACTAACCCAGGCAGTTCACATCAACACCAGATGGAGATATTATGAACCCTCTTCATCCAGCTCATCCTATTGGTAAATGAAAGCTCTGATGTTTGTTCACAAGCCCCCAAATTGAATTCCCAAATCTCTGCCTTTAAACATTTCACTAGAGCACCTGTTTATTGGAAAGGTCTTCCACAGTTGGCATTTTCTCAAAGTTTTGGGTTATCAGGCACAAAACTTCAGCTTCCTGCTTCTACCTCTCTTCTGTTCATGTTATTAAGGAGATGGGGCTTTTATATCTTCACTCACTTTTTTAAAATCCATATGAGAAAACCTGAGACTTGGGGGTATATAAAAATTGTCAAAAATATACAACTGTTACACAGAAAGGACCCTTTGAGGTCTTTCACAGCAACACCAAGATAAGTGACTTACCGATTTAGTGTCTGAAGAAGGACTTCAATTTAGAACCTGCTCTCCCTTCAAGCTCTCACCCTCTACAACTTTGCCCGCAAGCAGCTGCAGATGCTTTGCCACCCTGGGGCTTGACTCGGTAATCATTAATGAGATTCATCAAAGTAGAAGCTAAATGAGAAGGCGTCTTGCCAAGTGGCCTTTGGGGAAATGTGCCTTGAATATTCGGACTCTGAACCTCTCTGCACTTTCGCCTGCTTATTCACCGACGTGAGATTCTTGACCTTTCTCCTTGGGTTCAGTTCAGTTCAGTTCAGTCACTCAGTCGTGTCCAACTCTTTGCGACCCCATGGACAAAAGCATGCCAGGCCTCTCTGTCCATCATCAACTCCTGGAGTTTACTCAAACTCATGCCCATTGAGTCGGTAATGCCATCCAACCATCTCATTGTCTGTCATCCCCTTCTCCTCCTGCCTTCAATCTTTCCCAGCATCAGGGTCTTTTCAAATGAGTCAGCTCTTCGCATCAGGTGGCCAAAGCATTGGAGTTTCAGCTTCAACATCAGTCCTTCCAATGAATATTCAGGACTGATTTTCTTTAGAATGGACTAGTTGGATCTCCTTGTAGTCCAAGGGACTCTCAAGAGTCTTCTCCAACACCACAGTTCAAAAGCATCATTTCTTCAGCGCTCAGCTTTCTTTATAGTCCAACTCTCACATCCATACATGACTACTGGAAAAACCATAGCCTTAATTAGATGGACCGTTGTTGGCAAAGTAATGTCTCTGCTCTTTAATATGCTGTCTAGGTTGGTCATAACTTTTCTTCCAAGGAGTAAGTGTCTTTTAATTTCATGGCTGCAGTCACCATCTGCAGTCATTTTGGAGCCCCCCAAAATAAAGTCTGTCACTGTTTCCACTGTTTCTCCATCTATTTGCCATGAAGTGATGGGACCAGATGCCATGATCTTTGTTTTCTTAATGTTGAGCTTTAAGCCAGCTTTTTCACTCTCCTCTTTCACTTTCATCAAGAGGCTGTTTAGTTCTTCACTTTCTGCCATAAAGGTGGTGTCATCTGCATATCTGAGGTTATTGATATTTCTCCGGGCAATCTTGATTCCAGCTTGTGCTTCATCCAGTCCAGTGTTTCTCATGATATACTCTGCATATAAGTTAAATAAGCATGGTGACAATATACAGCCTTGACATACTCCTTTTCCTATTTGGAACCAATCTGTTATTCCATGTCGAGTTCTAACTGTTGCTACCTGACCTGCATATAGATTTCTTAGGAGGCAGGTCAGGTGGTCTGGTATTCCCATCTCTTTCAGAATTTTCCACAGTTTATTGTGATCCACACAGTCAAAGGCTTTGGCATAGTCAATAAAGCAGAAATATATGTTTTTCTGGAACTCTCTTGCTTTTTCAATGATTCAGCAGATGTTGGCAGTTGGATCTCTGGTTCCTCTGCCTTTTCTAAAACCAGCTTGAACATCTGGAAGTTCACAGTTCACATATTGTTGAAGCCTGGCTTGGAGAATTTTGAGCATTACTTTACTAGTGTGTGAGATGAGTACAATTGTGCAGTAGTTTGAGCATTCTTTGGCATTACCTTTCTTTGGGATTGGAATGAAAACTAACCTTTTCCAGTCCTGTGGCTACTGCCGAGTTCCCCAAATTTGCTGGCATATTAGGTGCAGCACTTTCACAGCATCATCTTTTAGGACTTGAAATAGCTCAACTGGAATTCCATCACTTCCACTAGCTTTGTTCGTAGTGATGCTTCCTAAGGCCCACTTGACTTCACATTCCAGGATGTCTGGCTCTAGGTGAGTGATCACACCATCGTGATTATCTGGGTCATGAAGATCTTTTTTGTATAGCTCTTCTGTGTATTCTTGCCACCTCTTCTTAATATCTTCTGCTTCTGTTAGGTCCATAGCATTTCTGTTCTTTATTGAGCCCATCTTTGCATGAAATGTTCCCTTGGTATCTCTAATTTTCTTGAAGAGATCGCTAGTCATTCCCATTCTATTGATTTCCTCTATTTCTTTGCACTGATCACTGAGGAAGGTTTTCTTATCTCTCCTTGCTATTCTTTGGAACTCTGCATTCAAATGGGTATTTTTTTCTTTTCTCCTTTGTTTTTTGCTTCTCTTCTTTCACAGCTATTAGTAAGGCCTCCTCAGACAGCCATTTTGCTTTTTTGCATTTCTTTTTCTTGGGGATGGCCTTGCTCCCTGTCTCCTGTACAATGTCATGAACCTCCATCCATAGTTCATCAGGCACTCTATCAGATCTAGTCCCTTGAATCTATTTGTCATTTCCACTGTATAATTGTTAGGAATTTGATTTATGTCATACCTGAATGATCTAGTGGTTTTCCCTACTTTCTTCAATATAAGTCTGATGTCGTCAATAAGGAGTTCATGATCTGAGCCACAGTCAGCTCCTGGTCTTGTTTTTGCTGACTGAATAGAGCTTCTCCACCTTTGGCTGCAAAGAATATAATCAATCTGATTTCGATGTTGACCATCTGGTGATGTCCATGTGTAGAGTCTTCTCTTGTGTTGCTGGAAGAGGGTGTTTGCTATGACCAGTGTGTTCTCTTGGCAGAACTCTATTAGCCTTTGCCCTGCCTCATTCTGTATGCCAAGGCCAAATTTGCCATTACTCCAGGTGTTTCTTGACTTCCTACTTTTGCATTCCAGTCCACTATAATGAAAAGGACATCTTTTTTGGGTGTTAGTTCTAGAAGGTCTTGTAGGTCTTCATAGAACCATTCAACTTCAGCTTCTTCAGCATTACTGGTTGGGGCAGAGACTCGGATTACTGTGATATTGAATGTTTTGCCTTGGAAACGAACAGAGACCATTCTGTCATTTTTGAGATTGCATCCAAGTACTGCATATTCCTCGGGTATATCTCCTCAAAACCTCTGATGTTTTCTCTAGTTCAGACATCGGTGTGTGGTTTTTGCTTTGCTTTGTTGTATCTTCAATGATTTTAGTTTGCTTTTGAAAAAATTTAAAAAAGAAAGGCAATGTTATAATTAGTTTAGTATTTTTTCCTTCCTTGTATCTGTGTTTTTTCCCTTTGAAATTTTGTTAATTTTTACCCTTTGAAATACTGAACTATAACATTACAGATTGAACTTCACTCTGTAGCTTTCCCTGGGTCCTTTCTCCTTTACACACACAAACACACAACCATAGGAACAAAAGCGAAAACATCTCACATAAATTTAGTGACATTTCTCCTTATTTTTCTATTTTTGCTACCTATAGGTGCATTCACAAACTATAAATTAATGCTTTGTATTATTTCTAAATTTGTGTACATGCTATTATATGCTATGAGCCATGCCATAAGTCACTTTGGGGAATAAACAACATGCATGTGGAACTGGGCTTCCCTTGTGGCTCAGCTGGTAAAGAATCCGCCTGCAATGCAGGAAACCTGGGTTAGAATCCTGGGTTGGGAAGATCCCCTGGAGAAGGGAAAAGCTACCCACTCCAGTATCCTGGCCTGAGAATTCCATGGACTGTAAAGCCCATGGGGTTGCAAAGAGTCGGACATGACTGAGCAACTTTCACTTTCATGTCGAACACCTATATGGGCATAGTGAAAGCCAACCTCTCCCAATTTCGTTAGGTTGACTTGTTTTTATCTACAACCCTACACAGTTGAAAACATTCTCACTACTTTCCCAGTGTTCATGCGGTTCTGCTCGTCTTCATCTCAGAGATGAACCAATGCCTTCAGATCCCCAGCTTTATGTAGATGGTTCATTTCCAGCTCCTTGCATGCTCTGTGCTTGCAGCCCAGACACCTTTTCCTATGTGACATAGACTCAATCTCCAGCCATGGACTATTAACCCTAGTTCTACTCCTGTCAGTTCTTCTGGCTTAAGTTCCCACTTGTCACTTTGATTTTAAGTTTCTTCTTAGTTCTTAGTTTATGGCCACTGAGGAGATCTCCTTTTTATTTTGAATTTGACCATTTACACCTATTCAGACTATATAGTGGGAGGGTAAACCATCTCCCAGCATTGTGGTGGAGAAGTGAGATCCTGTCAAAGTCTATTACTAAGATCAAGGATTCTGAAGGAGGTACCTGGGTCTTGGGGAGTCCGAACTACTACTTCCAATCATTTATTGTATGTCCTCCTCACAATTCTTTCAAGTAAATTTTATTATATTCATTATGAGATAATAAGAGGAAAGAAAAACAGATCTGTTCCATCTGCACTTTGGGAATTTAAGCATGGCCATCTAAGTCCATTATGTTGAAGGAAGGGGTATAAATTTTACCTTCCTGTGTAACAGATTTTTCCCTGAGTCATTTTTTGAAGGACTCTGGACCATGAGATAAATGATCAACAGCTTTAGAATTCAAATATGTCTAACCCTGAATTATTATCCAAGTCAGAAAATGTGACTTGGTTTTGCAATTTAATTTTTAACTTTATCTTCAAATGCTCATGAGTTCTTTGTCCCGAATTTGACTTGGTAGAAATAGATGTACATTGTCTCTGGGTAAAAAAAATCCAACTTTGCTTCATTTCTATAAGCAATTTTTAAACACTTGAATATAGATTGAAATATTTCTTTGACTTATACTGTGATATCCACCTATTAAAAATTTTATATGTTTTTATTTTGAAAATGGTTAGTTTTTAAATCACTTTCTTTTAGTCATTTAGAATTATTAGAGAGGATAGGGCACACATATCTCCTTTGGTAACTTTTAAAATTATCCTCAGAGCTGTTTTTATAAGACTGTCAACAGCTGTCACTGATAATTAGACACATGCCAACTCAGCAAGATATTGGCTTTCATTCAGGGTAAAGTTTCTGGGCAACCGCTCCAGTGTACAATCCTACTGTGATCATAGAAAGTCTATTGTTTCTAGTCTGGAAAGCCAGAATGGGTCCTAGCAGAGGAAGCACCTCTCTTGTGCACACTCTGCCCCAAACCTCACAATGCCCAGTAGTGATTCAGGAGATTCTAGGGCAGCTGTCAAGCAATCACATGAGATGAATCTGAATCCTGAAATGAAAGTCTTGACTAAATGATAATGGTCATTCTCTGGATCTGGAGCTTGACGCTTTTTCATATTCGTTCTAAACCATGAACCCAGTGATGTCTCATGTCTGCTCAGAAACTTAAGCCCCTGTGATGGTACTAGCAAATCCTTTTTTCTCCAAGTTCAAGTCAAACTCCTGTTTGGCCTCACTACCTCTATAGCAAATGCAGTCAATCTGGTCATTGAACTCATATTGGAAAACCATCTTTATTACTCTGACTTCTATCATATTCTGACTTCTATCAGCTGAACAGAATAGTATATGTTTTGTTATCTACACAACACATTCAATTACGTGCTAGATTGTGTGTGTGTGTGTGTGTGTGTGGTCAGTTGTATGCAACTCTTTACAACCCCACGGACTGTAGCCCGCCAGGCTGCTCTGTCCATGGGACTTTCCTGGCAAGAATACTGGAGCGAGTTGCCATTTCCTCCTCCAGGGGATCTTCCTGAACCAGGGATCGAACCTGCATCTCTTGCATCTCCTGCATTGCTGGCAGATTCTTTACCACTGAACCACCCAGGAAGCTCATGTGCTAGATTGCCATACTGCAAATACTCCTTCTTTTGTCCTTAGATATGGCTTTCTTTTAGTCTACTTTCTAGTTTCAATGTCCCTTACTTCTGCAACTACAGTAACAGAAATGCCTAACTAAAACTGCAAAATCTTATGCTATTGAAGATAGCAGTAACAGGAAAGAAAAGAGAACATTTGTGACAAATATAATTTTTAGAAGACATGGACGAAAACTAGGAGTGCTAATGTGTTGAGGTGTTATGTGTTTCCATATAAATTAAATTTATATTTAATTAACAAAATTAAACAAAATTAATTTGCTATTTGTATTGTAGAAAAAATCATAACTATCAGGCAAGATGGTATTGCATCTTCTCATTAGTACAGGTTCTATAAATTATATCATGTTGCATTTATGTCCAGACCCATAGTAAGTAAAGTACTTACTACCTGGGACTAGGAACAAGTATATTTTTCTTTGATTCTCACTTATTTGGCGATCACTGAAAGAAATAGGGATAGATAAATCATGCAACAAAACCAAACCACTCACCACACTTGGCGTATAATAGAAAATCAGTAAATGAAAGTCATCATTTGCCATCATCATTGTTACTATTATTATCAACACCTTTGAAATGTAGTGGTATTCATGAATGAAAGAGATTTAAAAAATCTACCTTATTCAAATGAACCAAATATAATAAAATTAAAAAGTTGTGGTTAGCAATCAATATCAAGAAAATATCTCCAATTACTATATTCAAGTCAACAAAGTGAAAAGGGAAAGAGTTCCCTGCAAACTAGGAGTAGACCAAAATGCAAATAAAATTTAAATTAAATTGAAATTAAATAGTATATATAAAATCTAGGAAAACATTCCACTCAAAGGTGAACTTTCCTATTAATATCAGGTACATAAGAGAGGTGCTTGCTTATCACATTTTTAACACTATACTGGAAATTCTAGCCAACATAATAGCACAACAAAGAAATATGAAATGATTGGAAAAGAAGTAAAACTATAATTATCAATAGATGATATGATTTTCTACATAGAAAAATAAAAATCTATACATGAATTATTATCATTTATGAGAGAGTTTAGCCAGTTTGACAGATATAAAAGTGACATTCAAAATTGGATTGCATTTTTAATTACCAATCCTAAATAAAAATGCAGCCAAAAATGGAGAAGCTCTATGCAGTCAGTAAAAACAAAACCTAGTGCTGATTGTGGCTCAGATCATCAGCTCCTTATTGCAAAATTCAGTCCTAAATTGAAGAAAGTAGGGAAAACCGCTAGACCATTCAGGTATGACCTAAATCAAACCCCTTATGATTATACAGCGGAGGTGATGAATAGATTCAAGGGATTAGATACGGTAGACAAAGTGCCTAAAGAACTACGGACAGAGGTTTGTAACATTGTACAGGAGGCAGCGACCAAAACCATCCCAAAGAAAAAGAAATGCAAGAAGGCAAAGTAGTTGTCTGAGGAAGCTTTACAAATAGCTGAGGAAAGAAGAGAAACAAAAGGCAAGAGAGAAAGGGAAAAATATACCCAACTGAATGCAAAGTTCCAGAGAGTAGCAAGGAAAGATGAGAATGCCTTCCTGAATGAACAGTGCAAAGAAGAAAGGAAAACAATAGGATGGGAAAGACTAGAGTTCTCTTCAAAGAAAGAAGTGGAGATATCAAGGGAACATTTCATGCAAGGACGGGCATGATAAAGGACAGAATCTGAGGTTGTTGATATTTCTCCCAGCAATCTTGATTCCAGCTTGTGATTCATCCAGCCTGACATTTCACATGATGTACACTGCATATAAGTTAAATAAGCAAGGTGACAATATACAGCCTTGATGAACTCCTTTCCCAATTTGGAACCAGTCTGTTGTTCCATGTCCAGTTCTAACTGTTGCTTCTTATTCTGCATACAGGTTTCTCAGGAGGCAAGTAAGGTGATTTGGTGTTCCGTTCCACTGTTGTGATCCACACAAAGGCTTTAGTGTAGTCAATGAAGCAGAAATAGATGTTTTTTTGGAATTCCCTTGCTTTTTCTCTGATCCAGCATATGCTGGTAATTTGACCTCTGGTTCCTCTGCCTTTTCTAAATCCAGCTTGTACATCTGGAAGTTCTTGGTACATGTACTGTTGAAGCCTAGCTTGAAGGATTTAGGCATAATCTTGCTGGCATGTGCAATGAGTGCAATTGCATGGTAATTTGAACATTCTTTGGCATTGCCTTTCTTTAGGACTGGAATGAAAACTGACCTTTTCCAGTCCTGTGACCACTGCTGCATTTTCAAATTTGCTGGCATAATGAGTGCAACACTTTAACAGCATCATCTTTTAAGATTTGAAATAGCTCAGGTAGAATTCCATCACCACCACTAGCTTTGTTCATAGTAATGCTTCCTAAGGTCCACTTGACTTCACACTCCAGGATGTCTGGCTCTAGGTGAGTGACTACCCCATCGTGGCTAACTGGGTCATTAAGAGCTTTTTTGTATAGTTCTTCTGTGTATTCTTGCCACCTCTTCTTAGTATCTTCTGCTTCTGTTGGATCCTTGCCGTTTTTGTCCTTTATTGTGCCTATCTCTGTATGAAATGTTCCCTTGGTATCTCCAATTTTCCTAAAGAGATCTCTAGCCTTTCCCATTCTATTGTTTTTCTCTATTTCTTTGCATTGGTCACTTAACAGGCTTTCTTTCTTTCTTTTTTTTTTTTTTTTAAACAGGCTTTCTTATCTCTCCTTGCTAGTCTCTGCATTCAGTTGGGTATATCTTTCCCTTTCTCCTTTACCTTTCACCTCTCTTCTTTTCACAGCTATTTGTAAGTGCTCCTCAGACAACCACTTTGCCTTTCTGTATTTCTTATTCTTGCAGATGGTTTTGGTCATCACCTTCCATACAATGTTACAAACCTTCGTCCATAGTTCTTCAGGCACTCTGTCTACCAGATCTAGTCCCTTGAATCTATTCATCATCTCTACTGTTTAATCACAAGGGATTTGACTTAGGTCATACCTGAATGGCCTAATGGTTTTCTCTCCTTTCTTCAATTCAGGCCTGAATTTTGAAGTAAGGCGCTGATGATCTGAGCCACAGTCAGCTCCTGGTCTTGTTTTTGCTGACTGTACAGAGCTTCTCCATATTTGGCTGCAAAGAATATAATCAATCTGATTTTGGTATTGACCATCTAGTGATGTCCATGTGTAGAGTTGTCTTCTGTGTTGTTGGAAGACGGTGTTTGCTATGACCAGTGTTTGCAAAACTCTGTTAGCCTTTGCCCTGCTTCATTTTGTACTCCAAACTTGCCTGTTATTCCAGGTATCTGTTGACGTCCTACTTTTGCATTCCAGTCCCCTATGATGAAAAGGACATCTTTTCTGGTGCTAGTTCTATGAGGTCTTTTAGGTCTTCATAGAATCATTCAACTTCAGCTTCTTCAGCATTAGACGTTGGGGCATCAACTTGGATTACTGTGATATTGAATGATTTGACTTGGAAACGAACCAAGATCATTCTGTCATTTTTGAGATTGCAACCAAGTATTGCATTTCAGGCTTTTTATTGACTATGAGGACTATTCTATTCCTTCTGAGGAATTCTTGCCCAAAGTAGTAGATATAACGGTCATATGAATTAAATTCTCCCATTCCCATCCATTTTAGTTCACAGATTCCTAAAATGTTAATGTTAACTCTTGCCATCTCCTGCTTGACCACAATCAATTTACCATGATTCATCAACCTAACATTCCAGGTCCTATGCTGTTCTTTACAGCATCGGACTTTACTTTTACCACCAGATGCAACCACACTGGGCATTGTTTCCGCTTTGGCTCAGCCTCAGCCTCTTAAATATACTAGCATACATTTAAAAAAAAATTGAATATTATTTCAAATAAACTTAGGAAATAAGAAATTTGCCCAAGATTCATCATCCTCACATCCGCCCCCCCACCAAATTTCAATATTATTTATTTTCCTTGTTGGTTTTTTTTAACCCCTACTTGCTTTTCCATTGTGTTGGGAATCACAGTGTAGATAAAATTTAAGGCAAGTACTTTAAGATATTTCTTTTTCTCTTATATTGCAAAACTTTGAGAGCACCAGGGAATCTTGAAATATTCATTCAGTTATGTAGCATTCAAAATATTATCACACGTCCATTTTATGTCAGGCTGTTTGTTAAAAGCTGAAAAGGAAAAGATGGTTACCACCCTCTAGGAGATTACATTCAAATTGGACAAATAAAGGTGTAGAACTTTACAATAAATGTGAGCTATTTCAAATCTTAAAAGATGATGCTGTTAAAGTGTTGCACTCATTATGCCAGCAAATTTGAAAATGCAGCAGTAGTCAGAGGACTGGAAAAGGTCAGTTTTCATTCCAGTCCTAAAGAAAGGCAATGCCAAAGAATGTTCAAATTACCATGCAATTGCACTCATTGCACATGCCAGCAAGATTATGCCTAAATCCTTCAAGCTAGGCTTCAGCAGTACATGTACCAAGAACTTCCAGATGTACAAGCTGGCTTTAGAGAAGGCAGAGGAACCAGAGGTCAAATTACCAACATATGACTGACTCAGCTTGGAATTATTTTATAAGGCTTCCTAGGGAAAGGAGTGTTTGTATAAGAGCTTGCAGGTGGGAAAGCGTGTACAATGGAGAAAATATATGGAAGACTGTGCTGGTTTGGGAGTTGGGAATATATATTATGACTAGTGGAGAGTCCTAGGGTTTGATGACTGCAAAAAGTTAAGGTTTGCAGTTGGATAAGTGAGATGATTACAATCAAGGAAAACACAAGTCTATGGAAAGGAAGAGTTTGTAGAAAGCCAATAACACATGGGGAAGGGAAAAAGAGAGTTGTAACACCTGAGGGGAGAAATGGCAATGCTGAGATCCAAGTATAAATAGGGAGGAGGCTGGCAGATGCTATGAAATCCTTTTATGGAGCAAAAGGGCAGTGACCTTGGAATTGCTGAGCCAGCAGTAGTGACATATTTAAAGTCAAATTATGTGCTGGAAAACAAATTAAACAGAAGAGGAGAAAAGCCCAGAGCACACAAGAGTTTTCAGTGGCAAAGCATACAAGAGAACCTACTCAGCTTCTGAGGAAACTGGGGGTCCCTTTCAGGCAGACTGGAGAACCAGGAGACCTGAACATGATGGATCCAGGTACAGAGCCTAACCACCACACAGCTTAGTCAGGAAACCATGCACCAAAAGCCACCCCTTCCAAATGTTGCTGCTGTGTTTAGTTAGGGCTCTTGATAACCTCTCAGTTGGGAAAATTGATTTTAGGACAGAAATAGGCCAACCTGCAAGATAAGAAGGCATTAACTTCAGGCTTCCTCCCACACACATTACTCAGGCAAACTTGGAGAGCACATAAATTCTGGTTACTTTGTGCTCCCCTTGTGTTCTGAAAGCTTTTCGTTAATTAGCCTCACCTAGCCTTCATTTAAAGTCAAATGCCAAAACTTCTATCTTGTAAGTGGAGCCATTTTAGCTAAAGTAAGACTTGTTTGGATTAAATTTTCTCAGAACCATTAGTTATTTCTCTACAAGTTCTCTTAAAACACTGGTTACACACTAAGAAGATTCTCAGCACTCTGCATATTATCATAAACTAAAGGCCATTAACTTCTACAATGGTGTCAACTTATATCCTTTCTCAAAATCACTGCTATCTTCAGCTTCTGAAAAGAACCATCTCATATCTTCTGAATTTTCTTGATCGTTCAGATCCAATGAGACCACCAGGATTCTAAATCCTGTTATGAACATCTTTTTTTGCCCCTGTTGCCTCATTGTAAAATTAGGGTCAAAAATACTACCTACTTGTTAGGTTGTTGTAAGAATTAGCTGGCACATAATAAGCGCTCCACAAATGTCGGCTATTATGTTACTGTTTTTTATTATTTTTTCTCTTATTCATGCTGCTTATTTTGCCTTATTTATCTAGTAATTCTTACCAACTTTCAATGCTCAGTTCAACTCAATGGTCACTTTCTCAGTGAGGTTTTCATGGGCTTCCCTGGTGGCTCAGTGATAAAGAATCCACCTGTCAAAGCAGGAGACACACATGTGTGGAGCAAATGAGCCCATGCACCACAACTATTGAGCCTATGCTCTAGAGCCCTGGAACCACAACTACTGAAGTCTGAAGGCCCTGGATCCTGCACTTCACAAGAGCAGCCACAGCAATGAGAAACCCGTACACCACAACTAGAGAGTTAACTCCTGCTCCCTGCAACGAGAAAAAAGCTTGTGCAGCAGTGAAGACCCGGCACAGCCAAATAAATAGAATCAGTGAGGTCTTCCTTGGCCACCTTGTCCTTCTTCCAATCATTCAAATTCTTCTACATTACATTCCCTTAGTTCTCATCCTGATTGTAATATGTGATTGACTTAGAATCTACTTTCCCCCTTTCCCTCCCCTCTGTAGGACTTTAACCAAATGTCAACTTTTCAATGAGTCCTTCTTCCCTGTTTAATTTTTCTCCTTAGCATTGATTGCTTCCACACAATATGTAGTTTACTTATTGTTTTCCTCTATATCACATGGACAGGAACTGTATCTGTCCCTGCCACTACTTTAGCTCAAGAAGGCTCCATGGCCTAAAATATTAAACATCTTATAAGATAAAATATTTTCTGTTATTTACAAAGCAAGTCATTTCTATTTTTGATGAGAAGTTTTAGATGTCAAGTTAAAAATATTCAGCAGAGTACCTAAAGTTTTTAAAATTTTTTATGTGATACACAGTCAAAACAGTTTGAAAACCACTTCTCTATACAAACTGTCTATTTTTAAGCAATATAAAAAAAAAATAGGGCTTCCCTGGTCACTCAGATGGTAGAGAGTCCACCTGCAATTCAGGAGACCTGGGTCTGATCCCTGGGTTGGGAAGTTCCCCTGGAGGAGGGCATGGCAACCCACTCTGGTATTCTTGGCTGGAGAATCCCCACGGACAGAGGAGCCTGGTGGGCTACAGTTCATGGGGTCACAAAGAGTCGGACACAACTGAGTGACTAAGCACACACCAGATAAAATAAAATGAGGAATGACTTCAATTAGAATAAATATTTCATGACATGATTTGATTTTAATAAAAAATAACCATCTAAGTTTTTTGGTTGGAGGATTTTATCAAATACATCTTGAAACTTGGTACTCCAGGAAAATAGTCCAGCTTCATTTGAAAGAACTAGTTACCTAACCTGCCTTGCTTCAGTTGTTCTGAACTCAGAACATTCCAACTCTGACCAGTCTTCTCCTACAACAAGAGCCACACACAGCAGACAAGAAAAGGCAGGAGAACCAAAAGCCAGATGAATATTAATCATTAACAGGTAATCCCCAAACCAATATTTGGAAACTCTTTGTTTACACTCTAAGTATTGCTCCACAAAAAAAGGTGTAGATGCCATTTTTTTTTTTAATAGATGGATAGTGTGAACATAGGCATATTTTCAGGAAATTTTAGGAAATAAATTGGAACTTAGGGAGCTTGATGAAGACCTTGGGAAATGTGTTCATGTGCTTTTGGCACTGAGAATTCCATGGAGAAAACAAAGTAAAAGATCCAAGGATAAAAGTCAGCAGAAATTAGAAGACAGATATAAGGTTCTAGCATATTGATAAATAGATGAAGGATTTTCAACAAACAGAGAAGAATCACTAATTAAAAAGCAAAATTGAAGGAAACTCTAAGACCACTAGATGAAAAGCTAATCATTCATAATGTTCAAGGCAGCATCAGTTGGAAGTGATTAACATCTTGGAACATCTTGGTCAAAGTATGGAATTCAGGTTAAAGACAGAATCTTATACCACTGAGTCTAAATATACCTCTCCTACAAAAGTTAGTTGGCTGATCAGACTTCATTATTATATTAGACACAAGAAAAGACTTGAAGGAAGTCAGTACTGGCTAAGTTAATATTTTAATGTATTAAGGTTCCATAATGATAGTATTCCTTTGAAAAAAGAAATTATTCACTATTATGGGACTAAGGATTATTCAAGTACTGTTTTAAAATATCTCCACTGAAATATATTCAGAAGAAGTGGATGCAGGGGGTGGGTTCATGAAAAAAAAATGTTAGTGGCTAGGGTTAGGCTAAGGTAAGCAAGAGGTACCCATGGTGCAAAATTAAGGAGATACTCACTCTCATATGCCGATTCTGTGCTTGCACAAAATAAGCCTGAGAAAGAGTGCCTCCCTGGCACCTGGCTTGCCTCACCCTAGTGACCCTTGAATTAAGTTCAAATAACAGTGACAACTATGATATTCAATAGAATGCAATTCTCGTATGCAAAGTACTTAACGTGACACTAGTACATTAACTGCAACAAGTTAGAGCAAAATTTCAGAGAACGGCAATGAAGCCAAGGCACTGTACTTAGGGGAGACGTTCAGATGTCTCAGTGTACCAGTGAGTAGCGCTGAGACATTATTCACCTTTTACTCCATAGGTTATTAACTTGAGAAATAAAGCATTAAGATAACAATAAATTTGAGGGCACAACACAGCAAAATGTAATCTTCACAAACAAGAGGACTACAAGTCTTCCTCTATGCCTTAAATTGTTTCATTTAAATAAAAATAGTCAAAACAAAATTTATAAGTAAAACAAAGGGAAACAGGAAGCAAGAATGACAAAAGATAAGGCTAACATATTAAAAAATAAGAGACAAACTCTCTTTGAAATAAATAAATCACTAAGTGGTCTAATGAAGAAGCAGAAAGAAAGCACACAGGCATCATGTCATAGGTACAAAAGAAGCTCAAACCTCAGCTATAGAAAAACATGAATATATTATAAAAAGATAATTGATAAAACACTGGAATATTTCGCAAATATAATTTAGATTATGTATAAAATGGATGATCTTCCAAGATATCTTAAGTTGTCAAAACTGATGGAAGAAAATATAGAGCCCTTTAACAGACCCATAACACAACGGAAATAAAGCCTCTTATCAAAGAACTCTTCTCAAAGTAGCTTTGGTGGTGGTTTAGTCACTGTTGTGTCTGACTCTTGTGACCCCATGGACTGTAGCCTGCCAGGCTCCTCTGTCCATGGGATTTAAGCCTACATAATTATAAACCAATGTTTTCAAGCCTTCAGATAATAATAACAATAATAAAATTTCCATTCTAGTTAATTTTTTCAGAGTATTGGGGAATAAGGAAAGTTCTCCTTTCTTGTTTTGAAATCGGCATAAACCCCATATCCAGACATGACACTCATGCATCCAGAGCCAATGTCATATACCAGTAAAGCAGCAGAAGTCCTGAAGAAACCATCAGTGAATCAAATTCTGTGGTCTATCAAAAGAATACTGAAGAAACAGTTTGCTCAACATTAAGAACTATATTAATGTACAATATTTAATAATCAAAGAGAAGCAGATCATCTCATTCAATAGATATCAATGTGATTTTTGAGAAAAACAAAGTAATTTACATTAAATGTTAGAAATGAATATTAGAAAAGAATTGTTAATGTTAGAAACAACTCTTTGCGATGGGGGAGATGGATTAGAGATGCTTCCTATCAACCACAATGCATCTATTCTGAAGACCTTAGGAAATGTGTAGGGTAACTGCTTCAGACCATCAAGTGGAGAAAGATAACTGAAGTGTCTCTGACACACAGATGTTATTTTTCAGGAATAATCAAAGCAGGTGCTCAGAAAGCCTAGAAATGCTGAGCCATTGTTGTTCTTACCTTTACCTCCGAAGACAACTGATGCTTCCAGGGATAGGGTTTCTTGGGAAGCCTGAGCTTACTCATTTTGCTGTTTAAGAACTTAGACTTTAATCCAGAAGCTGACAACAGAGACTGCCCTGCTGCCTTCTGCTCTGATGCTGGTGGGTCGGGCAAAGGAGGAGGAATCTGAGGATCAGGGAGAATGGGAAAGTAGAGATCAGAGCTCCTTCCCAGGTGTCTGTCTGTCAGACCTAAGCTGAAGAGAGAAGAGAAACTTTGAAGTGGATGAAACATGGACTTTAAGTAAATGTTTTACTTTTAATACACATAAAAATGTACAAATCATAAATGTACACTTTTCACAAAGTTAAAACACCCAGGTGACTAGCACCCAAGTAATGGATTATTACCAGTACCTCAGGAGCCTCCTTTAAGCGCCGCCTTCCCTCTCCTACCCAAGGGGAATCCTTACCTGGATTTTTAAATAATTAGCTTTGTCTGTTTTAAAAAACAAAACTCTATTTAAACTTTGTTTTAGAGTCTTATTACTCCCTACTGAGTACTCCTCCCTTTTTACTAACTTATTATTTTGTATTGGGTTATAGCTGATTAACAATGTTGTGATAGCTTCAGGTGAACAGGGAAGGGACTCAGCCATACACATATGTGTATCCATTCTCCCCCAAACTATTTAAACTCCTAAAAGAAGGTAACTTTTGTCTTGTTTCACTTAAAATGTGTTTATGAGATCCATCCATGGTGTTGCATATTGTGGTCTATTTATTCTCATTGCTGTAGGAATAGACCATAATTTTTTAATCATCTTTCTCTTGACAATTAAGTTGTTTGCTGTTGGGCTATTATAAATAGTGCTCCTATGAACACTGTTGTATATCTTTTTCCAAATATCTGTGTACATTTCTAAGTGAAATGTCTAAATCATTGGAATGTCTAAATGTAGCTTTAGGAGATATCACCAAGAGACTTTTCCCGAGTTCTTTTATACTCACAGTCATAGGGTGTGAGATTTCCAGTTGCTTCACATCTTGCCAGTGTTTGCTGTTTTCCATTTTCTTTTATTTTTCCCTTTCTGTTAAGCACGTAGTGGTATCTTACTGTGGTTTTGATATTCATTTCTCAAAAGCCTAAGGAAGTTGAGGGCCAATTTATACATTTATAGGCCACTTGAATTTTTCTTTCATGAAGTCCTTGTTCAAAACATTTGCCTATTGGGTAGTCTAGGTTTTTTCTCTTTTTTTCCTGCGTTCAATTTGCCCATCCATTATGCTACTCCTCTCGTTTGTTCTTCTTTTGGTTTACTACAAACTCTCCTTCCTCTCTAAACTATAAATACCCAGAAGATACAGCTAGAGTGTTCTCATCTCAGCATCACCCTCAGAGCCTGGCAATCAGTTTCCTTTGAAGCACTAGCTCAAAAATATCAATTGATTTGTACTAGGAGATTCTCGTTATCTTCTCAATTAGCCCAAGGCTCTAGTCCTTGTGGTTCTACTTGGCTTCTAAACATGCTAAGAATTTCTCCTCTAGGATAGCTGTAGCAAAACCGATATCAGCTCTTTGTGTAGAGACAGCCTAGAGGATGTGTTTTAAGTACTAGGAGTCAGAATTAATTCCTCTTAGGGTTGATGATGAGTATCTGAGACTCTTGAGAAAATAAGGAAACTCTAAAACAGGTCAAATGATCTTTTTTAATCCTGAAAAGAATTTCTCTGGTGTGTGATATTGTTCTATGATTTCTTACATCTTATGTCATTAGGTTTCTTCTCTTCCATTTAAACTTTCATTTCATTTGAAAATGTCTCTGTTGCCTTCCTCCAATTTTCAATCTATGGTCCAAACTATCTCATTGTCTCTTCTAAAAGTTACCACATTGCCTCCCTTCACATTCATTCTCTTTACGTTATAGGTTTTCCAATTCTATGTGCTCTCTCCTATGATCTTTAGCTAATCTAATTTAATCTCCTTGTCATTTCCTGGTTGTTAATCTCCTGGAAATAGTTAGGATAAGTAAATATCTATTTTGCCTGATGGAAATAATCCTAGTGTAAATAATTTTAAAATGACCCATTTAATTTTAGCATGTGAATTTTAATAGAATGTAACCACATAAATAAACATCCATATTTCTCAATGTATAAAAACAATAAAAATGTTAATTCTGTGGATTATAGCCTTAAAATTATATTCTGTGCTGAGCTATATAACATACGACTATGGATATAGTAGATATTTTCTGCACCTATAATAACCCCCATGAAGGTACTTATCAGTGATTATTTTCTCACAGATTTTTATTTTTCTAATTCTTTCCAAAAAGGAAAATTCAAAGGCAACGAGACTGATGTTTCAGGTTTTCCCAGCAGTTGTCAACCCTGGGTGTGTGTCACAACTACTGGGGAGTGTCTAAAAACTAGTGATATCTGGGCTCTACCCCAGACCAATTCATTCAGAATCTCTGGAGTAGATCCCATTCACCTGGATGTTTTAGAGACTCCCAGGGAAATCGAACATGCAACCAAAATTGAGACCTGCCAAGTCTGTGGCCAAGAATAACAATAAGTAAAAAAATGTTGAAAAGTTAATGCAAAGTACTACATTGAAGTTTGTAACTATATCCTCAGAGACGGGTGAGAGTCCTTTCTTTGGCCCAGTGCTGGATTTCTGCTTGTCCAAATGTGAGGTAAAAAACCAGGCCAAACATGTTGACAGCGGCAGCTAGGAAAAATACATTCCTCCAACCAGACACAGAATCCTGGAGGCAAAAACAAAACAAAACAAAACCCAAAATCAGAATTATCAATGTCAGAGTTGCTTCTCCATCAGTTCTAGAAAGCCTCCATTTTGTATATTGCAACACTGATCATAAGAATCTAGGGAACGATATGCAATAACCACTTAACACCTTGAATTCTCAAAGAGGATGCTAAAAAGCACACTGGGTTCTGACTTGGAATGAATTTTTCTTTAAGCCCCCCTAAATCAACCTATACTAATATTTTTCTAGAAATCTGGATCTAGAGTCTTGAAAATATTATATTACTCTTTTAAATTATGCCTAAAATAACAGCTTGAAGATCATCACTCTTCTGTTTTTGGCTATTGACATCAATCGCCATAACCCCCTGAATGGACACCTCAATATGATGTGAGTCATATTTAGTCTGACTGTATGAGTCTCCTCTTGAAACCCTTGTAAGTCATAGTTTATTTTTGGCATTATAGTCACAGTGGATTCCTAGCAATTTGGTCAAAAAGTAACCTGAAAATAGGTCACCTAGAGATGTATTAAAATGATTTTTTTGTTTTTGTTTTTGATAAATTGACTCATGACTGTCCTGCCATCCCAGCCTGGTTCTGCCTTTCCATCTTCCCTACCAACCCACACTTGGTACTGAGCAAGCCTCATGGGCCATCCTCCCTGCTTTGTCTCACAGCCATTCGTTTCACCCATGATTTAAATTCTCTTTAAGCTGGTCTTGGGACCCTTTTCTAAATTATTTTAGAAATTGGGATTAATATGAACAGACTCTTCATAACTTTCCCCTTTTGCTCCTGTGACTTCATCTCTTATCCTTGACATGTATCATTCACTCTAGTCATAAGAGCTGTTTCATTCTTTTTTTCCTCCAGGAAGTCACATGTGCTATTTTCTCTGCCCGAACTGCTCGTTTTCATCAATCTAACATCTATTCATTTTTTAGAAATTCAGCTTATACTTCTCTTTCCCTGGGAAATTTGACTTACCAGTGTCTGACTTAGAGTCCCCTACAAACAGAATAATTGTGCTGATATCCATGTTGATTTTCCCCATCAGATCACATAGTCCTTGAGAACAGGGGCCCAGCTGTGAATCCCCAGTGCCTAAAACAATACCTGCCACTTGCAGATGTTCAATAAACTGGCCCAACCTGACTGATAAGGAATCCAGTGGCAGTGGAAGAGATGATTCCTGCAATGAGCCCAAATCCCCTTGAGATTCCCATGAGGAAACTTGCATATCTGTGGAGAGATGATTTTATAGATGATTTTATATAGAAAGCTGCCTATGTCTTTTCAGTAACTCAGCACTAATGCAGTTCAGCTCTAATAGCAAAGTCATTTAGACTACTGCAGATTTTTTTGTTCACTTCAACACAGCTCAGGCAATATCAGTTTGCAAATCCTGAAATCACTTATCTACGAACTCAACATCCAACTCTTTAGGACCCCATGGACTATAGCCCGCCAGGCTCCTCTGTCCATGGGATTTCCCAGGCAAGAATACTACAGTGGGTTGCCATTTCCTACTCCAGGGGTTCTTCCCAAGCCAGGGATCGAACCCGAGTCTCCTGCGTCTCCTGCATTGGTGGGCGAATTCTTTACCACTGCACCACCTGGGAAGCCACAACACCAACTCAACAACTAGGAAACAATTCTATCTCCCAGGAGCCCAGGTTCCCACCCCAGTGTCTTAGTATGGCAGGCAGTTAGAGCAGTAGACGAGATGACAGATTCTGGAGAGATGGCTTGGGTCCAAATCCTGACTCTGCCTTTGCATAACCTCAGGCATGTCACTTAACTTTCTTGTGCCTCTATCATCTATCTCTCTTATAAAGTGAAGATACCAATAAGGCATGTAACTGTGCAGATCAGATGTGTTGATATATGAAAGTGAAAGTCACTCAGTCCCGTCAGAGTCTTCATGACCCCATGGACTATACAGTCCATGGAATTCTCCAGGCCAGAATGCTGGAGTGGGTAGCCTTTCCCTTCTCCAGGGGATCTTCCCAACCCAGCGATTGAGCACAGGTCTCCCACATTGTGGATGGATTCTTTACCAGCTGAGCCACAAGGGAAGTCCAAGAATACTGGAGTGGGTAGCCTATTCCTTCTCCAGTGGATCTTCCTGACCCAGGAAATGAACAGGGGTCTCCTGCATTGTAGGCAGATTCTTTACCAACTGAGCTATCAGAGAGGTTGATGCGTGAGAAGTCCTTTAAATAGGGGTTGGCTCATGGCAAGCATATATATATATGGTAGCTAATATCATCAACACTATGGAAGCTTTTCCAAAATACATATGCATGGGTCCTTTCCTAGAACACACAGTCCAGTCTCAAGTGGGGAAGCTAGGGAAGTTTTTCACCTCAATGTTATCAGCCAAGATTGGGCACCATTGTTCTAAAAGTGCCTTAAGTCATGGCCACATACTGACATTTCTCGCTATTTGTTAGTACTCTGCCATCAATTTTTGCATGTCAACAACAAGAAGGAGTTACAAAAAGACCGAGTCTAAAAAAAAAAAAAAAAAAAAAAAGACCGAGTCTAAACCTCCAGAAAGGCCTGGGGAAGGGGACAAACAGGTAAAGATCTTACCGGGGGGCAACATCTAAGGTGTTGATGATGAATCCAGAATCACACAGGTTGCTGGTCCCAGGAATAAGTATCAGCAAAATAATGGTTGTTGTATAACTGGAAGCCACAAAAGGGAGGGCCACAGCACATAGTGATGGAAGGAGGAGCCCTGGGCAATGGGGACACACTGTCAAGAACATCTGACCATGTGTGGAAAAGGGATTTGTTAACTGAGTTTTGCCTAGACTTACCTAAGGATGAAAAGAGTTTTCGGACAGTGATTAATCTAAGAAGGTTCCTGGACAGGAGGAAATCTGCCAATTGACCTCCAAGAATTGTACAACTTGCAGCAGCAATAAAAGGCAGGGAGGACAGAACCCCACTCTGAAGGAGGGAAATGTACAGAGTGAGTAGTTACAGAGGTACATATGGCAGCAGATTTTATCAGTGACGCAGACCAACCATTAGCCCACCCTCCTGACACTCTGAGTTGTTTTAAAGAAATTGGCATCATTTTCTATAAGAAGAACACTGTCTCAGGTAAGACGGCCAGCACTTGCATTATACTGGTCTCCAGAGAAGAGTACAATTCATTTCTAAAGGAAATGGAAGCATCAGCTAGCATGGCAACATTGCATAGTGGTTAAGAACACAGATACTGTAGTAGCTCAATCACTGAATAATTGTGTGATCCAGGGAAGTCTTCCCCCTCTACGTGCCCTTATTTATACACCTGTGCAATGGGAATCATTACAAAACCTCTCAATCATTGTGAGGGTTAAAAGAGTGATTATATGCAAAGCCAAAGTGTAGTAGGCAGCGCAGAACTGTTTCTCCTTTTACCATTAATATGTTCATAAAAGTACAGGAAGCATACTCACGTCTCTGATGTTGACACGGAGCACAGAACTGATATACGTTGGTAGGTATGTTATGATTATGGTGCATAACCAGAAATGGCTGAAAAACCCCGTGAAAATGGCCCAAAGTGGTAGGCATCTGACCATAGACTTTATGGGGACAGATCGTCTAGGAGAACTGGACTGAAAGGAAACATCTAATCAGTATGGGTATTAGAACAGGTCAGAGGGTGCCTCTCCTGAGAGCCCCACACCCTACCCTGGAGGTCTCTGCATGGTCCACAAGTAGAAGGGTTGCACAGTACCTGTTGAGTCAGAGAAGACACGATGTGTTCCTTTTCTCTGATGCTTATGCATGGGTGATGCAACGGGTCATCGTAAATCACTGTGAACCACAGGAGACAGCAGACACAGCCAATGCTACCTGGGAAGCCGGGACCCAGTTAGTTTTCAGGTAGATTTGTGAGCTGGGGGAAGGGAGTTTCTTCTGAAGTAGCATATCTCCCCCCAAAACACACATGTTAATTCATGGTTATTTCACCATAAGGACCTAAATTTTACCATTTTTCATTTCAACCCACCTACAAATCTCCTTTTGACTAAATGTAGAATGCCATTTGACAATGTCAGAGCCCTCTGGAGGAAGCAGGAGCATGACATACCTTTGCATAGCTGATTAATTACTCTTCAGACTCCAATGGATGCATAAAATTGGTGTGGCAAGGAAAAATTTCCAACACATTTGCAAAAGATAGTGTTATCATATTCAAATGATATATCCATTATGGATTTCCAGAAAAATATTTCTTAACAGTACCTGATTAACATGTGTGAACCAAAATGACTTGGAAGTAGCATCATTGATGAGAAAGCCATCCTAGCCAGAACCATATTGAATGATACCGATTAGTTAAAACAAAAAGATAGAAACTTGTCTCATTGCTGAGACTTGTCATCTGAAAAGATTCTATTTTAAAGACTCTGTGGATTAATGTTCTTTAAATTCCCTCTAATTACTGGATTTACCCATTCTTTTATTTGTAAAGCTATAGGTTGGGCACTGTGATAGTACCAAAGTGATGAAAAAATTATGGAATAGATTTCTTGCCTTAATCATCTCACTGACTAGTGGAGAGGAAAAAGGGGAAATAAATAATGACATGTCAACACAGCATAGAAAAGAAATTATCAGTAACCATCACAGAGGACAGAAAGGCTTAATCTGATGGGATAAGACTTGGAAATCCCCATATGGAAGGGGACATTTAATTTGAACTTTACAAGATTCACCTGGTAGAGAATAGGTTAAGGGTACCTTGGCAGAAACAATAATTATAGCAAAATATGAAGACAAATTGAAAATGTGCTTTAACAGTTTTGACATCTTAACTACATGCGGCAATTAAACATGGCAATTCAGATGTGGTGGCAGAGATTCTAAGAAGCCTGGGATGAGCGTGTAAGGTTGCACTCTTGATTTCTCAGAAGTCAGCACCATAAAGATGCATTTTCTCTCAAATGGGAAGAATATGGATCATGGGTGCTGTAAGCATGAAAACAAATGCCTGGGAAGTGGAGATGTTAGGATTTAAGAGAAAGTGACTCACCAAAAATGTAGAAGATAAAAGGCCAGCCCAAGGCCTGGGAGATTAGTCCCCCCACACAGAGAATGATGAAGGACCCAAACGCTGACCCTGAAGAGAAAAGGGATTAAAAAAAAACAAAAAACAAACTGAGGAAAATAGCAATGGTTGAATGACTTCCCTAGGTGTTATTCCAACAGTGAGGTGGCAGATTTAGAATTACTGGGTAATGAGAGACTTTATTCTAGCTCACAGATCTCCACCAGTAAAGTCATGGAAAATAATTAGAACTAATAAATCATTATAATTAATTAATAAATAATTATAAAATTAATAAATGTATGAAAAAACCCACTGAAATGTTGTGAAGTAATTAGCCTCCAACTAATTAAAAAATAAATAAATAAATAAATCATAGCGATATGCCACCTGATGCTTCAATGGCTCCTTTAACACAAACGTGACCAAATCCAAATCCCATTTGTCATAGAAACTCTCTGTAAACAAAGCCCACAATATTTCTTTATAATTAGAGTTACATTTTGGTGAGGGCAATATGAGATTGGCAACAGAAAAGGAAAGTCTTACAAAAACGAATAAGATAAAGTCCTTGACCTCAAGGAGATTTCAGCCCAGTGAACATGAACAAAATTCACTATTAAAGTGTAATACACTGTAGACCTTTGAGTCTGAACATATTTTTCAGAGACTCATAATAGGAAATGTATTTTACATGGCAACACAGTTTATACACAAATACAAACACACACACGTCAAACAAAAGTTTCATGAATCAATACTTAGCCTTACCGTGTGCAATTCACTCCAAAATTTTCTACTTTATTCTATTCATTTTTATTTTAAAACACTGGTTTTTGACCTACTAAATTGATTTTATGACCCCTTCAATGGGTCCCCGTATGAAATTTTGGGGAAAAAATGTGAAATACAAATATGATAGTAAAACTAATTTTCTGTGAAAGTATAAGGAGAAATGAGGAGAAACATGAGGAGAAAATTAAAATTGATGATAAAATCAATAATTGTTTACACATCCTAAGCAGTAGGGTGGATGGAATTTTTGTAGAAAAAGAGAGACTTTAAGTGCACTTAGTATGTAGTGTGACCTGAGCCTTGCTTACAGAGGAATATTGAGTGGGAATGCAGGAGGAGACCATACGGTAAAGCATCTTTCAGGTCAGTTCAGTCGCTCAGTCTTATCCGACTCTTTGCGACCCCATGAACCGCAGCACTTTATATCCATGTAATAAGATCTTTATCTGTAAGATGGGGGAATACATTGAAGATTCCCAGGCAAATTAGCAAAAATGCCCCATCTATGCTTTAAAGAGATAACTTGGCTTGATGGAAAGGGAGGTTTGAAGGAAACAAAGAGGAGAAAGACCAACTGGGAATATTCACAGTTAGAAGAGATGATAACTACACTGGAAGGAGCCAGAATGCAGGAGGGTTGTTTCTGTAGTAAAAATCTGCACCCACTCATGGGACCAGGAGTGAAAGGCTTTATGACGCGCAGTTCTATTCTTCAAGCATAAGGCAAAGAGGAATGATGAAGTTAGTACTTAGGATGATTATACACTCAGAAGGGCAGTGTAGCATGGTGATCCAGAGTGTGCACTCTGGGACCAAACTGCCAGGGCTTAAACCTCAATTTTACCACCTGTTGGCTACTTGCCTCTGGGAAATTTAGTTAATCTTTGCATACTTTAGTTCCCTCCTGTGTAAAATGAGAGTTTAAAATAGTCATCAAAGGGTTGTTGTGACTATTAGCTTAGAAAAGTAAAGAGCTCAGAAAACTGCACTCTTTGAACTCTACTTTCTAGCCTGATTTATCTCTTTACCACTGATAGTCTTAATTCTCATTTGCATATCTTTACTAACATGGTGTTTATACAGTTTACTTGATATTTTCCACTTACGCAAACTCTTAAAGTTCTAAACTTTTCCTTACAACGCTTTTCTGACTGACCTCACAATGCTCACAATGGTCTTTTCTGTCTGAAGTCTTAGTGACTTTACAGGACAGGTATATTTATCTTATTTGTTGTGTGACTGTCTTACATTGTTGAATTTTTTTTAAAGCACTTTTCTCCTTGTCCCCCAAACCAACTAGGCATAGAAGGAGAGAAGTGATAGGGTGAAGCAGATTACAAAGTTGTGATCCATACATGCATCCTTACCTGATCCGGCAATGCTGGTGAGCTTGCTTCGTTCAAGTGGGGGAGCCCATTTTGCCCATATTGTAAACTGACCTGTCCATGCCATACCCTGAAATGACAATTAGTAAGACTTGATCTCCAGTAGAATTCAGGAACCTGTATCCCACACAGAATGAGAAAGTAACTGGTTACCTGAGCCATGCCCTGGACTGTCCGAATCACAATAACCAGAATCACTCCAAAGTCAGCAGCCAATGGTGTAAAGAGGGTGAGAAGGGAGGAGATCAGCAAACCAGCACCAAGCATCTGTTTTGCTCCAAATATGCCTGCTAAATAGCCGCTTGGGATCAGAGTTAGTATTATCCCATAGTTGATGGAGCTAAAGATGATACCCTGAGTTTCTGGACTCCATTCATATACAGAGACCTGGGGTGGGGGTTGGGGGGGAGGAAAATTCTTTACTAAGAATTTATTTTATAAAAAATCTAATTTATAGCCAGAGCTGCTTGTGCTCAGTTGTGTCCGACTCTTTGTGACCCCATGGACTGTAGCCTACCAGTCCCCTTTGTCCATGGGATTTCCCAGGCAAGAATACTGGAGCAATTGCCATTTCCTACTCCAGGGGATCTTCCTGACCCAAGGATCAAATCTGTGTTCTCTTGTGCCTTCTGCACTGGCAGGCAGATTCTTTACCACTGTGCCACCTGGATTCTGGCCCTCTTATGTAATACTAATTTTGGTTTTTCTCCATTTTTAACTAAACTTAAATATCCAACTTTTCCAAACAACCCATTATATTCCTAAATTGATTATCTTAGATGGAGACAAAATAGAGTAAATGAAGAGGAAAAGTGATAAAGAAATGATTATATAGGTAGCTGATAGGAAGATGTAAATGAAATACAGTGAAAGATCACCTTTTAACTATTTTGGTTCTAGTAAATAATTTGGGTGACACGCTTTCAAAAAATTTCAAAACACATCTTTACTGAATGCTTATCAAAATCGGTCCCTAAAATCAAATTTAAGAATCATGGTCTATCCTAGCAGAACTGACTTCCTAAAACACATGTTACACATTAATAAGACCACATTTCTCTTCTGATATAACCCAATAAATAATTTTTTGTAGCCACTAGATACATGGCACCATGGTATACATTGAAGAGCTCCAAAACATAAAATAAAAAATATAAAATAACTACAAATAAAGCAAGATATATGATTCATGTCTGAATTCAAGCTTGAGAATGAACTGCAGTAAAATAGGGACTTTGAGAAGAGGGAAGAACAATTTGGGAAGGTCCCAGGAAGGAAGAAGTACTTGAATCATTCTTTGTAGAATGACTATGAGTTGTATAAAGAGAAATAGGAAAACTCATTGTCATTGAAGAAATACAGCAAAAGTGGACTTGTAGCATTTGGAATGATATACAATGATTAGAAACTAACCAGGATTCTGACTTGCTCAGAGCAAAGACTGTTCCTGAGCCACTGACAGCAGATATGAGTGTGCTGAGAAGTGGGCCAGGTTCTGGAGAAGTGCAGCATTTCAAGAGAGGAGTTGGCAACTTGAAGGTATCCTGGATTCTTACGCACAGGAGTGTGAATGTGTAGAATGAATAATGGAAGAAAGATTTGAGGCAGAGAGGTCATTATAAATAAGCTGGCTCCAAGGTAACAAAATCATAAAATTAGAGGATGATTTTACTGTACATTTAGAAATGTACAGTAAATGATAGTTTAAAGGAAAACATTTAAATGGGGTATAATACCAACAGACTGGTTCCAAATAGGAAAAGGAGTATGTCAAGGCTGTATATTGTCACCCTGCTTATTTAACTTATATGCAGAGTACGTCATGAGAAATGCCGGGCTGGAGGAAGCACAAGCTGGAATCAAGATTGCTGGGAGAAATATCAATAACCTCAGATATGCAGATGACACCACCTTATGGCAGGAAGTGAAGAGGAACTAAAAAGCCTCTTGATGAAAGAGGAGAGTGAAAAAGCTGGCTTAAAGCTCAACATTCAGAAAACTAAGATCATGGCATCTGGTCCCATTACTTCATGGGAAATAGATGGGCAAACAGTGGAAGCAGTGTCAGACTTTATTTTATTGGGCTCCAAAATCACTGCAAATGGTGACTGCAGCCATGAAATTAAAAGACAACCCTTGGAAGGAAAGTTATGACCAACCTAGATAGCATATTAAAAAGCAGAGACATTATTTTGCCAACAAAGGTCCATCTAGTCAAGGCTATGGTTTTTCCAGTGGTCATGTATGGATGTGAGAGTTGGACTGTGAAGAAAGCTGAGCACAGAAGAATTGATGCTTTTGAACTGTGGTGTTGGAGAAGACTCTTGAGAGTCCCTTGGACTACAAGGAGATCCAACCAGTCCATCCTCAAGGAGATCAGTCCTGGGTGTTCATTAGAAGGACTGATGCTTGAAGCTGAAACTCCAATACTTTTGCCACCTGATGCGAAGAGTTGACTCATTGGAAAAGATCCTGATGCTGGGAGGGATTGGGGGCAGGAGGAGAAGGGGACAACAGAGGATGAGATGACTGGATGGGGTCACCGACTCAATGGACGTGAGTTTGAGTAAACTCTGGGAGTTGGTGATGGACAGGGAGGCCTGGCGTGCTGCGATTCACGGGGTTGTGAAGAGTCGGACACGACTGAGCAACTGAACTGACTGACTGAATGATTATTCTCATATAAATATAAGATGAACAGGTGATATTTTATTTAACTCATTGGCTAATGAAGGAATTGGTAAGATGATACAACTGGTCCAAAGGAGAATTCAAGGAACCACATACTTATAAGCAGGAAGTAATGCTGAAATAGATGTTAAATATACGGCAAAACTAACTTATTCAACTGAAGGGCACGTGGAGGAGAGTATCAATTGATTTTCCACAAGACAATATTCATTTTCAGAGCTATGAGCAAGAATCATTTTATTACTGTTAATATATAGAACTTAGAGTTGTAAAATGGCTCAAAGATAATAAAAGGTACAGAGAACTGCTTAGAATCAGGCAGAAAGATGTATTGAGACAGTGCCTAGTTTTTCATTGAAGATATCCAGTAAGCTGTTCCTTTCTAGAAGCATCCACAACTTTTTCCAATAGTCACACCCACAACCTTGTAATCATAATCATCTCAGTGAAAGACTAACCACAGAGGTAAGCAATATCTCAGAGAACAATAATCCCAGACATTTTTAGTTTGTTATTGATAATTCATGTTCTATACACCACAGAATCAAGATCCAAGTCCTCTTTTCAAATTGGGTTTTCCCTCTCAACAAAGAGCCTTGTTCTCCACTATACTTACTTCTGCTGTATTAAATTCCTTGATGGATCTGTTGGAGTGATTGAAGGTGAATGCAAGAGGTCTTTCTGTGGAGGTATTGAATAAACCAGGCTGCTGAGTGCTATTCACCATGGCAATGATTGCAATGCTCAGACTCACACGCTGGGTTATCATGGTGAAGTTTGAGAAGTGCATGATGAGAGCCAGTCCATAGCGTAATGAACAGAATTCAGGACCTAGAGAATAACACAGATATCTGCAGTGAGTGCCTTTTCCCACTTCTCCCACTGCTAAATCTGAGAAAACCACAGATGATATTATGCAGTCTCACCATTTTTTCTTACTCAAATAACCACAACTACAACCCTCCTTTGACACAATCTTTAGTTGATTTCAAGATAATAAATCAGAGATCTTACAATCAAGTAAGATCCTTTTTCAGAGGATTCTTACAATCAAGTAAGGCCTTCTTCAGAGGTGTGGGTAGCACATGAAAATATAGGACAAACTAAATGAAGGTATTTATGTCACAGTGTTCCAAAATAAAGTGAATGGGGAAGATAAGGAAGAGTCAGTCACAGAACCTGTCTCCCAGCCTCAAGTCTGGGGTCTCATCCATTTTGTATATTCATTTACCATAAAGCTTGAAAGTTTATACATAGAAGCTACTTTGAATTAAACAAATCATATACCCAAGGGTTCTCTTTTAAAATACTGGAGAGATAGTGCATTAAATGAGCACATCCACTAACTCCTCAGTGTAATTTTCACTTGGAAATATTTTTGATATATGTCACTAAACTCTAACTTCACATATACTCAGCTTTAAAAAAGCTAATATGGGGAACCATTTTTACTGTTTGTAGGTGATATGGTACTGGACAAGTTGTCCTATTATAAGAGCAACACATTTTTAAAGTCTCCACATAGTAGAACAACGGGCCAATATTGAAAGGATTTCCACATGAATGAAAGATTAAAATTTTTCTCTGCATACTTGGGGAACTGGAACTAAAGAGAAATAGAGAACTTGTGAAGAAACAGATACAATATTCTAGAAGAAAGCATTTTTAATGGCCAAATAGGCTCAGGGATAGGATGGGTTGCCTGCAAAAGAATTATTTTCCCTATTAATGGAGGTTTCCACACTCAGAGGAGATAGCTCCTGGGCAAAGATGTTACAACAGGAATTCATACATGGGTGAGGGGGTTTGTTTAAAGTGACCTTTTCAGGACTCATTTCATTTCTTATGTCCAAGGATTCATTGATCATTTGACCTAGTATCTCATAGATAATTCAGTGCTCCCTAAGGAAAAAGCAGTAGGTAATAGGATGAGAGGCTGGAGCTGGTCTCATATTACACTGAGACAGTCTTCACAGTAAGGAGGCTTGATAGAAAAAGGAGGAGAAAGGAGAGCAAAGTTGAGTGAAGAACACTGGAAATAAGCTTCTACTGTTCCATAAGTAGGTTGAGAATAGAGATGTGGCTTTACTTTTCCTGGTGGAAGGCTTCTCATCCATTTGGCTCCTCTGGGAAATGGTACCACACTTTGTGGTGGAGATTTCCTCTGCCCTGAATCTCTTTTACCACGACAGGCTTTTATCTATAGGGAAGAACAACAATGCAAAACAAGACACACAATTTTTTCATGTTAATGCTGCCTTCTCCCAGCATCAGTGAAAATTGTGATCCAACATAGCTGTATGATTTACATTTTGCAGTACACTTTCTTATTGTCATGCTTACAGAGGACTTGATTTTTATAAGAAAATCTGACTGTGAGCTCCAACTAAATGATTTAGAGCTAGTCATTTAAATTCTCTAATTAGCCATTTCCTGTCCAATAAAAATGTCTCATTTCTGAGTGGTGCTGCAAGAATTGAATGAGAAAATTGCAAACCACAGAGAACCATGCAAAGGTAAGCAGTATGATGGCTTAAGGCAGGTCAGAAGACATGAAAGCTAAATTGAGCTCAAGAGCTGGAGAAGGAAAGTTCCAGCTGACCATGTTTCTGTTCTTTCTGCACAAACAGAACAACATTCACTCAAAGGTGTCTTCTTTGAGCATGAACAACGATATCGTGTAACAGATATACATTACTGTAATATGTAACACCTTAAAATGCTTATTCTTATCTTTGCTAACATAGTTGGCACACTTCGCTGGGCTGAAAAGTTCTTCAAGTCACCTGTAAAATCACATTGAATGAGGGCTTCCTACTACAATTACAAGTAAATTCAGCTATTTAACAGGCAAAGAGAATTCATGACTTCAAATTGGACACATTTAATTTGATATTTATACCCCGATCTTCAGGGTATTCATACATTTATTTCTTTTCCATACAATCCTTATTCTAAGAACATTATCAGTTTTGCAGCTTTTCCTAAACTGAAGCATCCATGACCTCACAAACACATGTATCATACTTACACTGCATCATTCAATGCTTTGCATTCTTTCTGCACATAAATTTAATAAGACTTATCTGCATCCTTAAGAATATTATCTATGCCCATAGGATGAAAAATGACAATAAAAGAGACAGATGAAGAGTTTTGTCCAAAAACATAATTTGTAGTATTAGTTATTACAGCATAATATTGGAGACAAATTAACCTAAGCATAAGAGTTTATGAATCAACTATAATAGATTCTTGTACTGGACTTATTTGTTTTCAAACCTATTGCATAACATTAAGGAAATGCCTGTACTCTAGTGTACAAAGCAGGCACTATGCCTGTGCTGATACATGCACACCCAAAAAGAGAGAAACAGATTTACACAAATGACAGCAATGGCCTTTTCAGGGTTACAGAACACACCATGGTCACGTTATGATTTTCCATATTTACCAAGTGCTTTTTCAAACAATTCAGTTCAGTTCAGTTGTGTCTGACTCTTTGCGACCCCATGGATTGCAGCATGCCAGGCCTCCCTGTCCATCACCACCTCCTGGAGCTTGCTCAAACTCATGTCCATTGAGTTGGTGAGACCATCCAACCATCTCATCCTCTGTTGTCCCCTTCTCCTCCTGCCTTCAATCTCTCCCAGCATCATGGTCTTTTCCAAGGAGTCAGTTCCTTGCATCAGGTGGCCAAAGGATTGGAGTTTCGGCCTCAGCATCAGTCCTTCCAATGAATATTCAGGACTGATTTTCTTTAGAATGGATTGGTTGGATCTCCTTGCAGTCCAAGGGGCTCTCAAGAGTATTCTCCAACATCACAGTTCAAAAGCAGCAATTCTTCGGCACTCAGCTTTCTTTATAGTGCAACTCTCATATCCATACATGACTACTGGAAAAACCATAGCTTTGACTAGACGGACATTTGTTGGCCAAGTAACCTCTCTGCTTTTTAATATGCTGTCTAGGTTTGTCATAGCCTTTCTTCCAAGGAGCAAGCATCTTTTAATTTCATGGCTGCAGTCACCATCTGCAGTGATTTTGGAGCCCCAAAAAGTAAAGTCTGTCACTGTTTCCACTGTTTCCCCATCTATTTGCCATGAAGTGATGGGACTGGATGCCATGATCTTAGTTTTTTGAATGTTGACTTTAAAGCCAGCTTTTCCACTCTCCTCTTTCACTTTCATCAAGAGGCTCTTTAATTCCTCTTTGTTTTCTGCCATAAGGGTGGTGTCATCTGCATATCTGAGGCTACTGATATTTCTCCTGGCAATCTTGATTCCAGCTTGTGCTTCACCCAGCCCAGCATTTCGCACGATATACTCTGCATATAAGTTAAATAAACAGGGTGACAATATACAGCCTTGACGTACTCCTTTCCCAATTTGGAACCAGTCCGTTGCTCCATATCTAGTTCTAACTGTTGCTTCTTTACCTGCATACAGATTTCTCAGGAGACAGGTAAAGTGTTCTGGTATTCCCATCTCTTTAAGAATGTTCCGGTTTATTGTGATCCACACAGTCAAGAACTTCAGCGTAGTCAATAAAGCAGAAGTAGATGCTTTAACGGAACTCTCTTGCTTTTTCAGTGATCCAGTGGATGTTGGCAATTTGATCTCTGGTTCCTCTGCCTTTTCCAAAACCAGCTTGAACATCTGGAAGTTCACGGTTCATGTATTGTCGAAGCCTGGCTTGGAGAATTTTGAGCATTACTTTACTAGCATCTGAGATAAGTACAATTGTGTGGTAGTTTGAGGAATCTTTGGCATTACCTTTCTTTGGGATTGGAATGAAAACTGACCTTTTCCAGTCCTGTGGCCACTGCGGAGTTTTCCAAACTGTACTGGCATGTTGAGTGCAGCACTTTCACAGCATCATCTTTTAGGATTTGAAATAGCTCAACTGGAATTCCATCACTTCCACTAGCTTTGTTCATAGTGATGCTTCCTAAGGCCATTTGACTTCACATTCCAGGATGTCTGGCTCTAGGTGAGTGATCACACCATCATGATTATCTGGATCATGAAGATCTTTTTTGTGTAGTTCTTCTGTGTATTCTTGTCACCTCTTCTTAATATCTTCTGCTTCTGTTAGGCCTGTACTGTTTCTGTCCTTTATTGTGCCCATCTTTGCATGAAATGTTCCCTTGGTATTCTAATTTCCTTGAAGAGTCTCTAACCTTTCCATTCTATTGTTTTCCTCTATTTCTTTGAATTGATTATGAGGAAGGTTTTCTTATCTCTCCTTGCTATTCTTTGGAACTTTACATTCAGATGGGTATATCTTTCCTTTTTTCCTTTGTCTTTCACTTCTCTCCTTTTCACAGCTATTTGTAAGGCCTCCTGAGACAACCATTTTGCCTTTGTGAATTTCTTTTTCTTGGAGATGGTCTTGATCATTGCCTCCTGTACAATGTCACGAACTTCTGTCCATAGTTTTTTAGGACAAGGATTCAAGGATTCAAGGATTTAATTCCTTGAATCTATTTGTCTTTTCCACTGTATAATCATAAGGGGTTTGATTATAAGCAATTAGTAGTTACTTATTTTACACTCAGAAAAAGCTAAGGTGTCTTTGAAAGAACAATGATGAGGCTTCATACAGCATAGTCAAGATAGTTTTCTGCTTGCTAAATGACTCTAAAATTCTGAGAACGAGATCACTCCATTTAAGTTTTAAAATTTTCTTTTTCTATTATAAGAGACAGAATAGATGGCCAGTTGCTAACAAGAGAACATTGGTACCAGGAAATATGTTGGCTTTTGCTCTGTTTTGGAAGTCTTCTAGTTCTACTAACATCTGGCTGGCATCAGGAATTCAGTTCAGGACTCAACACTCAGATCCCAGCTGAAGAAACTGGAGTGGCCACCTGATTGACCTGGAGTTTGGACTATTTTCTATTTGATCTATCTTGTTATGTAAGAGTCCAAGACTTGGCTGAAGGCAACTTTTTAACTGTATGTGCAGCTACAAGTACTTATACTCAAAGTTTTCTCATCAACCACTCCAACCAGTCTTAAAAACATAGAACTCTAGAGCTGAAAGAGATTCAGAGTCTCTAACCCAAATATTTGTTTTATTTATTTTTAATAAGAAGACTGATGTATAGAAAGTTTGAAAAATTGCTTCGAGTCACAGAGTTTACTGAGTCAGTACCAGGTCTCCTGATGCCCAGACTGATGCTTTTTTCTACCTGTTAATACGACTTCCTCTTTATGTTCACATTTTAAGCACAAGTTTAAAATGCAATAGGGTAGTTTCATTGTAAGGCATTCTAGGCAGAAATGTATATAATTTTAAGTTGTTTTTTATATTGAAATATAGTTGATTTACAATACTATAATAGTTTCAGGTGTATAGCATAGGGATTGAGTACTTTGGCAGATTATCCTCCATTCTAGGTTATTACAAGATAATGGCTATAATTCCCTGTGCTCTACAGTATACTCTTCTTGCTTGTCTATGATTTTAAATTAAGTTTTAATCATTTATTCCAGAAGGAAATTTGCTGATGGAAATACTTTCAGGTTGAGCTTCGAATATTTAAAGAAATAAAGAAGACTCCTCTTTCTGGCTTTTTTGGTTAGTGAAATTATAACACAAACCTATGACTTTAGTTGTCCTTCCCTTCCATCTGCTGCCATCCCTACCTTAGCTTTCATGGTTTCAAATGCTATTTTAAATTTTGCCTCAAGAGTTAACTTCTGTTGTTAATTTCTCTGCTTCCTGGTATGAGACAAATACAGAAATCAGGCAGACATCCCAAACCATTCTAAATGAGGATCCTTCTGTGACATAGTAATGGAACCTATTTTTCTAAAATAATCACAGAAGCAAATAAAAGTATGGGATCTGTGAATTAGCATAACTGATATCACTTAAAGACAGTGGAATGATTTTTAGCCTAATCATAAACATTGTCAAGTGTCTTCCTACTCACGAGTGACATTTCTAAGAAATAGTGACTCCTACTGTTAAAGTTGCAAATAGACATAGAAAAATTGAATTAAAATTAAGTTAAAGGAAAATTCTGTACTTTAAAAATAACTTCATAACACAAAACAGAGTTGTATCTGGTATAAAATTGATAATATAGATGATTTAGGCATCAGCAAAAGATAAGATTTTTTCTTCTCTTATTGGTAGTCTAGAACTCACTATTTTATTATCATTTTGTTTCTATTTTGTTTCTATTGCTGTTAGATTCCCCTTAATATTGAGCCTGTCTTGCATCATCTCTATTAGCTGAGTCCCCTAGTTTACTCAGAGTAAATGTTATATGTGGTTGAAAGAGCAGGAACCTGCAGTTCAAAGGGTATCCAAGGACCAAGTTTTTCTCTGTCATTCAGTCTTGAGTAAACCAGAGCAGATTTTATAAGATCCCAGAACTTTCACTGTTTCATAGGAAAAATGGGGATAATGTTACTTCATTGAACTGTTGAGAATGAAAACAAAAGAATGAGACATGCCTTCTCAATGTAAAATATTATACACTGCAAAATGTTATTGACATTAACAACAGGAATAATAGCAGTCACAAAATTGGCACTTGTACCCTCTCAGATTAATAAATACAGGTTTATAGTAAATGAAATATCTTTCTATAACAATGCTTTTGATTGATTGCTAAATTGGCTTTAAATGCTTCCTTTTAGTACTGGGTTCTTCTGGACTAGAATCTAGAAGATGGAGGAGGAAGGGATGTACCTTGCTACGAACATCAGAGAACATGCAAAGAAGCAATTTCTTCTATGTTAGTAAAACTGAGACCTCTTTTTATCACTTGTTTACCTTTCTGAAAGATTGGCAGTTTGGGAATAAAATTATCTATTTCAGTAGATCCTTTACATCATGCTGTTAATTCATATGCGTGTAATCATGAGGGAAAAAAGTGTACCAAGCAGTAGTAGTTGGTAATCTTAGAAGGCAGGGTTATATCAAAATTAAGGTGCAACTGGGGCCCTGCCCACAGGGAACTCAGCTCCACTTGTAAAAGATGACACAGGAGTGCCTGAGCACCTTTCCTCCAAGCAATGACCACAGGCTATGTCTTCCAAGCCTGTATGAGTCCATCTATGCTACGGAATTGGGATGTTCCCTGGGCAGGTGGGGAAAGGGCACCTTCTGTGGGTCTTTGTCCCCGGCTTCCCATCACAGCACTGATAGCTACCAACCACAATCTCTCTGGACACCTTTCCTCAGTTGCACAATGAGGGCCACAAACCAGGTGATCTCCACAAGTATACAAGTTTTCTTGCCTCAACCTTATTCACGACTTTGTTCATATTCTCCTGTTTCTGAGAGACAATTTCAACTATATACAGAAATCTGAAAAGGCTAATGAGTCACAGTTGCTGCTGCTGCTAAGTCGCTTCAGTCATGTCCAACTCCGTGTGACCCCATAGACGGCAGCCCACCAGGCTCCCCTGTCCCTGGGATTCTCCAGGCAAGAATACTGGAGTGGGTTGCCATTTCCTTCTCCAGTGCATGAAAGTGAAAAGTGAAAGTGTAGTTGCTCAGTCGTTCCGACTCCTAGTGACCCCATGGACTGCAGCCTACCAGGCTCCTACGTCCATGGGATTTTCCAGGCAAGAGTACTGGAGTGGGTTGCCATTGTCCTCCATGAGTCACAGTCCCCAACCCCAAACCTTGTTAGTTCTGATCCACTATTTTATTCTGCAGCCAAAGTCTGTCCGACTTATCAAGGTGTCGCAGTAAATACTCACGGAATCCTTGGAGAAGTGACCATTGTCCACAGAGTCCATTGGCACTGGTGGCCTCTCAAGTCTTGCTCTCTCTAGGGTCTTGATTGAATCAACTGCATTTTTTAAGACAGTCTCTTCTTCACTTTGAAACCAGGAACCATTCCCAGAGGGAGATTCTTATGCTGCTGACAATGTTTTTCCTCTGACTTCCCCTCAAACTGTTCCCTCCCTTTAACAGATCTCTGATTAGTAATTATCTTCCAACCCAAAAAGAAGAAATGCACTTACCTTCACCATTAAACCAGTATTGTAAGCCCTAGACTATAAGGCTACCTTTAAGAAAGAAGACATTTTCATCCTTTCTTTCTTTTCAGATAATTCCACAATTTCACAAGGATAAATAATGTGTCACATGGCAGGCAGACTGAATCAGGTTTAGCCCTACATTCTCAGAGCAGAGAGCCTGAGGTTGGCTTTGCTGCTTAATTTTTAACTTCATTTTCAAGTTCTCACTGATAAAATGAATATCTCAAAAGATGACACCATGTTTTTCTGCTTTGAACTCTTCAGACAGCCGACAAAGTCAACAAGCCTTTTTTCCTGAAAAGAAGGCAGCATGGCATGGAAGAAAGGGCAGGGCTCCTGGAACTGGAGAGATAAGGTTAACCCCTTCTTCACATCCTAGTGTTTTCTGTGGCCTTGGATAAGTCATTTAACTTTTCTGTATTGGTTTCTGCTTTAGTAAAAGCTTCCCTGGTGATTCAGTGGCAAAGAATCCGCTTGCCAATGCATGAGACTTGGGTTCGATCCCTGGGTTGGGAAGATCCCCTGGAGAAGGAAATGGCAACCCACTCCAGTAGTCTTGCCTGGGAAATCCCATGGACAAAGGAGCCTGGCAGGCTACAACCCAAGGGGTCACCAAGAGTCAGACATGACATAGCGACTAAACAACAACAATCTCAGTAAAGGAAGGGTTATAATGTTCAATTCATGGGGTTACTGGACAAATAAAATTAAATACCTATGCTAACCAGTAGTGGGTCCTTACATGGCAACTCACTCCAGTATGTTTTCCTGGAGAATCCCCATGGATGGATAAGCCTGGAGGGCTACAGTCTATAGAATCTCACAGAGTGGACATGAATGAAGCAACTTAGCATGCAGGCATACACACAGTAGGTCCTCAATAAATGAGATATTCTCCCATTAAAGGGTTCTGTTAAATCACCTAGGGGCTTCCTAGGTGGCTCGGTGGAAAATAATCCAACTGCCAATTCAGGAGACACAGGTTCGATCCCTCGGTTGGGTAGATCCCCTGGAGAAGGAAATGGCAACCCACTCCAGTACTATTGCCTGGAGAACTCTAAACAGAGGAGACTGGCAGGCTACAGTCCATAGAGTTGCAAAGAGTCAGACACAACTGAGCACACATGCACACAAATCAGCTAGACTTTCCTTATTTGGTGTCCACAGCTTAATAAATGTGAACTTTGGCTACTCTGACATCTCCCTACAAAGTTACCCTGCATCCATCCTTCCTAATTCTTGTCTGTGCTCTTTCTAATCCAGTCTCTGCTTGACTCCTGGTACTCGTACTTGGGTTTTTATTTATTTATTTATTTATTGGCCACAAGGCATGTGAGATCTTATTTCCCCAACCAGAGGCCAAACCTGTGCCCCTTACATTGGAAGCATGGAGTTTTTTTTTTTTTTAATTTTTTTAATTTATTTTTTTTTTCCAGTGGGTTTTGTCATACATTGATATGAATCAGCCATGGATTTACATGTATTCCCAATCCCGATGCCCCCTCCCACCTCCCTCTCCACCCGATTCCTCTGGGTCTTCCCAGTGCACCAGGCCGGAGCACTTGTCTCATGCATCCCACCAAACTTTTCTGGCTTTTCGTGTCACCTGGCTTCCTTGGCTCATGGCTGCTTCCTCCATCTTTAAAGGCAGCAGCATAACATTTTCAAATCTTTTTACCTCTGACCTCCTACCTCCCTCTTTATAAGGAAACTTGTATTGATAATTATATTCGGCTCATTTGAAAAATACGGGATAATCTTCAGGTCTCAAAATCCTTAATCACATATGCAGAGTCCCCTTTACCACACAAGTTAACATATTCAGTTTCCAGAGATTAGGATGTGAAAATCTTTAGATGCCATTACTCAGCCTACCACAGTCTACTTTTCAAAAGTGGGTAAGTAGCATGAAGAATGAAAACAACAGTACCTTCTTTCCTGCAATTGAAAAGCATGACCTGGTAGCAGCCCTTGTGGAAAAAGTATTTGAGACTGGATCCGCCAAAAAAGGACTAAATATGGTAAGGAAAAAGTGTTCAACAGTGTCCAATGCCACAGTAAGATTCAAAATATATTTTTCAATACATTTTCAAAATATATTTTTCAGTATATTTTCAAAAAAACATATTTTGTTTAAATTTAATCCTATAATCGGATTTTGCAAGCTCCCTGAAGGAATCTTGTGTCTTTTGAGAACTTGTATATCCACAGCTCTTGCCACAGTATCTGGCCTATAGTATATGTTTAATAAACATTAATTCACTGAACAGATGAATTCTTGAGTCACATTTGCCATCAAAAATCAAGGCTTCTGCAACTGGTTCAAACTCCTTAGCCCACATCTTGATTTTTACATAACAAAGTGTAAATCAGCTCAGTGAGCACCACACTTAATAAGTATCTACAACTTATTTATAAATATCAAGAGTAGTGTAGCAGAAAAGATCAGAATCTTAAAAAGTTAAGTCTCTTTGGCCTGGCATTACCAACTGTTTGTAGTCAGAGAAGTTCAATTCCACACTGTTTTTTGAGAATTTATATGTTCCAGACAGTATGCTAGCTTCCAAGAATATCAATTTGTTTAAGACCTGACCCATGACTCCACAGAGTTTGGCGTCCCAAATCAGACTACACACAAAGACAGACAACCAGGATGAAAAGTAATAAAAACTAATCATGCGTGCACAAGGGGCTTCCCTGGTGACTCAGGGAATGCAGGAGACACAGGTTTGATCCCTGACCAGAGAAGATCCCACAGGCCGTGGAACAAATAAGCCTGAACACCACAACTACTGAGCCTGTGCTCTAGGGCTGGGAAACCACAATCACTGAGGCCCACATGCTGAAACTACTGGAGCCGTCTTGCTCTAGAGCCCATGCTCCACAACAACGGAAGCCACCACAGTAAGCCTGCGCACTACAACTAGAGAGTGGCCCCCACTCTCTACAACCAGAGAAAAACCCAAGTGGCACCGAAGACCCAGCACAGCCCAAAATAAAAATAAATAAATAAAATTATTAAAAAAAAAAAAAAAAGTGTGCACAAAGCACTAGGAGACAACAAATAAGGACCCCTGTCAACACAAGGGTGTCAGAGGAAGGCCTCCTGGAGGAGGCAGTCTGTGGTCCGTCTTCATGAGTAGTGTGAAAGAGCCAGTAATAATACAGAGGAAGGAATTTCCAGAAAGAACACGTCAAAGAGACGTGGTGTGGCAAATTAGAGTTGTTCAACATTACTGGGGATTAAAGTACACAGGCATGAAGGAAATTTGGTCAACTGACTGGAAACATGACAAACATTAAAAAAAAAAAATCAATTGCTCTTCTCAACAGTAGAAATAACTAGCCAAGAAGAGAAATTAAGAGACTTAATATTCCCTACTAACAAAACTCTAAATTTTTAAGGAATTATTTGAACAAGGACAGTATGATTCAAAGGAAGGAAACAGTAAAATTACACTAAAAGACATAAAACAAGATCTGGCTAAATGGCACTATATACTATATGACGGGGGGGAGGGGGGGGAGAACTTAATATCATAAATATATTAATCCTCTGTGAATTAATGGACAGATTTCAGTAAAAATCCAACTAGAAGAAGAAAAGATGGAAGGACAAACTGGAAATAGCCTAAATGCATGTCAGTGGGACTAACAGAACACACTGCGATGCAGCCTTATCATAGAAAATTAAGCAACAGCTTAAAAGAATGAGTTGCATCTATATCATTTGACCTGGAAGCTTTCGAACAATGTCATGCAATTTTAAATGAGTAAAGCAAATGTAGAACACATTGAAAGAGACTCACTTTTTCTAAATTTTTTATTTATCCAATTTCTAATTTATTTACTCAAGAGAACTCTCTTGAGTATTTTTGTATGAGAGTCTATGAGCCAGACCAGACTGTTAACTTTGGTTATCTGGTTTGGGTAACTAGTGAGATGCTAAAAGAAACCTGTAACACTAAACAAAAAGGTGACTACAAAAAAAGAGCAACAGTTATAGTCTATGCATATAGAATTGTGTGTATGTGTGTATATGTGTGTGAATATACACATGCACACATTTGTCTGTGTGTATGTACGTGTACACACATACATGTGTTCAATATGTATGGTTTTCTTTGTCTTTCTGTTCTCTGTTCTGAACAACTCTCTCAAAATTTTCTTCCACTGTCCTAAAATAGCACTTCTTAAGTCTAACATGCATATGAATTACACAGGGAACTTATTAAACTGTTAAATACCTCAGTGAGTCTGGGGTGGGCCTGAGGTTTAGCATTTATATCAAGCTTCCAGATGATACCAGTTCCCATGCTGGCCCATTGCTACTTTGTCAGTCACGTCCAGTACTTTGTGAGCTCATGGATTGTTGCCCACCAGGCTCCGTTATGTAGACAGAAAGGCTCTTATACTCTTCCACTGTATTTCATCTATAATTCGTTGCAAGAATAATACTCAAAAATTTATTTAGCAATAAAGTTTCTTTTTTCAATGCCCATAGTTTCCCTAGGATTTCTAAATTTTAAAAATAGTCAACCTTTCTTATTTAATTTCTATTTATTTCAGTTTCATAATTCCTTGGTGATTTTAATTAAACGTTAATATTTGATTTATTTCCTTAAGCAGTCCAAACATAGTTATCGTTGTCTGACTTTGAAATTATTTTCTCTTAAAGTAAATTCATGTTCCATTTGTTGAGTCTGACTTCTCTCTTTTAGGTCTATAATCTTAAATTTTGAAATTTTGGTGTGCAAACCAAAAGACAGTGTTTTTATTTATGTCTCCTTCTCAGTCTCTCTCTTCCCTCCTGTGTCTCCCTCAGGGCTAAGCTTAAGCTGTCTAGAATTTTTTGTGTTGCCTTCATCTGCATTTTAAGGTTCATGTTCCAGAACCACTCCAGGTCTTGCCCTAGCATTCAAAGTTTCCTGCCCTGTGACAGTATTCTGATTATCTCAAATCTGGTCTCTGATCCTATGGGCAGCTTGACTGAGGTCCCAGTCATCAGCCTTAGTCTGTGATTGTCCCCCTGCCCCCTCAGGACTCTTATCTTTCTAAGGCCCATAGCCCTGAATGTCATCAGTCAAAGATTGATCTGCTGCTTGTTTCATCATGTGTTAGATTCTAAGATGACCTCGGTGATCCCTGTCTCCTAGTGTTTATGCCTGTGTTCGTGCTCTTGAGTGTGAGTGTGAGTGACCTGGGATTTGCTTCCAACCAATAGAATATGGCACAGGTGATGGGATGTCATTTCCATGAGTGTATTATGTTATATGTTATATTATCCTCCATCTTGTAACATGTTTGCTCTCTTTCTTTTTTGTTGGCTTAGAGGAAGCAGGTGGTTATATTAGGAAACCCCTACAAAGGCAGAAACTAGGAGACTATCGGAGCTGAGGCAGCCTCCACAAAGAAATTTAAACCTTCAATTCTTCATCTACAAGAAACTGGATATTTGCCAACAACTCAAGGGAGCTTGGAAGTAGATATCTCCCCCATTATACTTCTGATGAGAATTTAGGTTCATCCAACACCTGAACTGTAGCCAAGTGAGACCCTGAAGCAGAGAACCCAGCTAAGCCATGCCTGAACTCACCTACAGACACTGGATAAGAATAAATATGCATTGTTTCAAGCCACTAAGTTGCTAGCAATTCATTTTGCAGCAGTAACTAACTAATACCTATGAGCCATAGAGTCTAATATCAACTCCAGACGTCCAGCAGTGAGCCTGTCTCTGGTCCCATGTCCTTATGGAGACCACTCTTTATCTCTGTCCTTTATCTCTCATACTGTTTTAGGCACCTCCGTGACGCTGAAAGGTGTTAGAATGTAGAGGATTTTTCCTAGGGGTGGAGGCTAACAGGAAGGGAAGCTGAGATTGATTTTGACTGTGGCTAAGAGTTAGAAAAGGGTTTTAGTTCATCTCTGGAAGGAATCAGGTTCTGTCTGCAGTTAAGAGGTCCTTGGGATCTGGACTTAGGCTGTCTGGGCCCCTTCAAGGGTAGGGGATTGGATGAAAAAGAGGAAGAGCCTAGCTCGGAAAAAACAAACAAAGAGGTTCATTCTTCACCTTCCCCCAGCACTCTGGATCAATGGTGGTATTGAATTTTTCCAGCCATATAATCACTGCATAAGGGAAATGTGCACAGGAGAGGGGAGGAAGCAGATGTGAGTTCTGCTAGATGCCGGGATTTCTTTGAAACCAACCCTCCTCATGAAGCCCATGCTCTAAGTCCTGGAACTTCACTGTATCTACATAATAAGGAATATTTTTAATGACCCCGATGTTTCTACAAGAGTCGTTCTGTAATCCTGAACTCCCTTCTCTTGGTGAACTTTCACTTCTTCTTCAGAACATAGTTCAGGGGTTATCACCTCTGCAGAAGTATCCAGGTTCTGCCAGGAGTTTTTGCTTCTTTGTTTTTCTTCCTCAGCCTCAATACTTTTTCTTACCTTGTATAACATTTAGAATATAATTAATTTAAAAAAATATTTTAACTTTCTGGAAATTTTTAAAGGAAATAAATTTTTTTTTAGTTGATATCTTCCTAGGATCCAGGCTAGTGTCTGCCATAAAAAAGAATGTGAAAGTGAAGTCGCTCAGTCGTGTCTGACTCTTTGCAACCCCATGGACTGTAGCCTACCACACTCTTTTTCATCCATGGGACTTTCAAGGCAATAGTACTAAAAAAGCTGTTCAATAAATGCTCATTATGTTAATAAATGCCTACATTTTAAATGACAGGATTTAATTGTCATTGTTAGTATGAATCACTTAAAATCATTTATAAGAACCAGATTAAATTTACATTTTTTAAAATGTAATGTCAAAGAAATAGTTATGCTTTCATAAAGGCAAAGCCATGGGGACATAAATGTGAGAGTGCCATCTACTGGTAAACATATAAACAGGTAAGGCATTAAGAAGACTGGTAAAATATTAATGTGTGTGTGCGCTAAGTCACTTCAGTTGTGTCCGACTCTTTGTGATCCCATGGATCCCATGGAGCCCACTAGGCTCCTCTGTCCGTGGGATTCTCCAGGTAAGAATACTGGAGTGGGTTGGCATGTCCTTTTCCAGGAGATCTTCCTGACCCAGGAATTGAACCAATGCCTACTTTAAATAATGTCTTCCTTATGTAGCTTATATAAAATGTGAAAGAAAGACAGAAGCAAAATTGACAGATATTGTGTGATATTTTCCTGGAAACTATTCTTGTCCTATTAATACATGCAAAATGTAATTATATATATATATATATATATATATATGTATTTCCAAGCCTCCTGGTTACAAGTTTTTTTTTCATTTTTATTTATTTTATTTATTTATTTTTTAAATATTTATTTATTTTACTTTACAATATTGTATTGGTTTTGCCATACATTGACATGAATCCGCCACGGGTGTACATGTGTTCCCCATCCTGAACCCCCCTCCTACCTCCCTCCCCATCCCATCCCTCTGGGTCATCCCAGTGCACCAGCCCTGAGCACCCTGTATCATGCATCCAACCTGGACTGGAGATTTGTTTCACATATGATAATTTACATGTTTCAGTGAAATTTTTAAATGTAAAAGAAAACAGTAATAACAAGAAATATATGAAATGACAAATTATCAAAAGTTTTTTCCACCTCTGTCCTTCCCCCCAGATTAGAAATAAAACTAGGATGCCAACTATTTCAGTTTATATTCACTATTGGGAGGTCCTAGCCAGTATAGTCGGAGAAGGCAATGTCACCCTATTCCAGTACTCTTGCCTGGAAAATCCCATGGACGGAGGAGGCTGGTAGGCTGCAGTCCATGGGGTCGAGAAGAGTTGGACATGATTGAGCGACTTCACTTTCACTTTTTGCTTTCATGCACTGGAGAAGGAAATGGCAACCCACTCCAGTGTTCTTGCCTGGAGAATCCCAGGGCTATGGGGTCGCACAGAGTTGGACACGACTGAAGCGACTTAGCAACAGCAGCAGCAGCCGGTATAGTAATGGAAGAAGAAAAAGGTTAATGTTAAATGTTAACTGTTTAAATACTCCAATTAAAAGGCAAAGACTATTAGAATGGATTAAAAAAAAAATGCCAGAACTGAGCATATATTAGCTAGAAGAAAAACACCTGAAACACAAATACACAGATAGGTCAAATAAATGTATAGAAAAACAGGTACTATGCAAGCAGTAAGGGCATCGCTGGTAGCTCAGACGGTAAAGAATCTGCCTGCAATGCAGAGACCAGGGTTCATCCTTGGGTCGGAAAGATTCCCTGGAGAAGGGAATGGCTGCCCACTCCAGTATTCTTGCCTGGAGAATTCCATGGACAGAGGAGCCTGATGGACTACAGTCCACAGGTTCGCAAAGAGTAGGACACGACTGACGACTGAATGACCAACACTTCACACTTATGCAAATAGTAAGCATAAACAGACTGGAGTGTCTATATTAATAAAAAGTAGAGTTTAAGACAGAGAACATTCCAGAGATAAAGAGTACCATTCTGTATTGATAAAAGGGTCAGTTTTTTCATCAAGAAAACATAATCATAAATGTGTATGAGCTTAATGACAAGCCTTCAAAATACATGATGCAAAAATGGAAAGGATTAAAGGGAAAAATAAGCAATTCTATAATCCCAGTTGGAGATTTTAATACCTGTCTTTCAGTAGTGATATAATAACTAGATAAAACATCTAAAAAGTCACAAAAGACTGAAAAACCCTATCTATCACCTTGAACAAATTGGTATTTAAAGAACATTATACTGAATTATACTGAATATCTGCATCCACATTCTTTTCAAGTACATACGGTTATAGTCATAATGATAGACATATTCTGGGCCACTATACAAGTCAATAAAGTTAGAGGAATTTAAATCAGATAGTATATGTTGTCTTGGGAATTCTCTGGTAGTCCAGCGGTTAGGACTCCAAAGCTTTCACTGCCAGGGCCTGGGTTCCAACCCTGGTTAGGGAACTAAGATCACATAAGCCCCCAATTTGTGGAAACTAAGCAACATACTACTAAATTAATCTACCACGTAAAAATCATAATAAAAATTATAATATATTTGAACTATAGAATAATGAAAATAAGGCATATATAGCTTTGTGAGAGGCAACTAAACAGTGCCTAGAGGGAAATTCATAGCTTAAACTGTTTACATTAGAAAATAAAGATAGTCTAAAATCAAAGCCCAGATCCTGAAAAGGTGATATGTCTAAAAGAAGACACCTCCACTACCACCAATAAAATTGAGATTCCCAAAGGGTAATAAAGGTGAACTAGAAATAAACCCATCTCACCTCCTGGAAACTGAAAGAGCTCTGAGAACTCTGGTGCTGAGGAGGGCACAAAGAAAAGAAAAAGAGAGAGAGAAATAGACCCTGGTAAGTTGTAACCAGAAGCCAATTTCTATACATATTTGGGGTGAAATTTCACATCACTTGGGTTATCAAAACAAACAAACAGCAAAACAAAAACAAAAGCAAAAAATCCTCAACCTTTGAAGTGAGTTTACTTCTTTTTTTGATTATTTTATTTTTTTATTACTATTTTTTTTGAGTTTACTTCTTGACTGGTAGTACTCAAGCCACCAGGCAAAAGCAAACACAACATGTATGGAGGAAAGTGCTTTAATCCCAGACTTCAAAGCCACAAATAATTTAACCAGAACAACAAATTTAACTTCTCCTGCCTGTGTCCTCAGCCTTCCTTACTGTCTTCCTTGAGTCACAACATATACTTATTTCCTAAGCAAACACTTATTGTGCACTTATCATAAGACCTCTTACACCTAAGGCTGGGCTTCCCTCATAGCTCTGTTGGTAAAGAATCTGCCGGTAGTGCAGGAGACACAAGTTCAATTCCTGGGTCGGCAGGATCCCCTGGAGAAGGAAATGGCAAGCCACTCCAGTATTCTTGCCTGGAGAATCCCCATGGATAGAGGAGCCTGGCAGACTACACCCCACGGGGTCGCAAGAGTCGGACACAACTTTGCGACTAAACCGCCACCACCACACCTAAGGCTATACATGGGGCAGGGTCTTATTTTGAGCTATTTTTTCCCCTATTAAATAATAAATCTAAATTAAGTGGGGGCAGTATTAGTATTTTTGCCCTTATTTTGAACTGGAGAGGCTGGAGCTGAGGCGCCAAGTACTCGACCCCAGACCCCACAGTCTTCCTTCCGCAGAGCACACTGCAGGTGATGGTTCCCAGGCCTCAAACTGCTCCCAGCTAAGGCCATTCACTGCTGGGCCATGAGTGGCTCCCATCTGCTGTTTCTGGTGTCTGACTGATTACTGATAAGTATTTGAATCTTGTGGAGGGACACTGAGGAGGAAAATGAGACACAGCATCAGGACAGAGAAGAATGGGAGGCTGACTTGAGCAAATTCTCTCTGACACCAGTGAGCTTTATTATTGTACTGCCCCTTTTTTCACCACACTCTTCGGAGCAGTTATAAAACAATAAGTGACTAAAAATGGTAAAACATAACATCAGCCAGGACGGCTTATAAACCCCAAGGGAGTTAGTGGCAACAGTAGAAAGATTTCAAGTCAGGGTCTCTAAACTCTGCAGACTTTGAACTTTTAAATCCTCTGTGGCGGGGTTACAAAAGAGTTTTACTGAATTATTAATTTGTTCTTTCTTTTTATCGCTGTAAAAGAAAAATATTTTTCCTACCATCTCCCCTCCCTTTCAGTACAAGCTGAGTGCCAAAGATACGGGCCATTTCACCAGTTTCCACCCCGGATCTTATAGGGCCCCGCCCTCTGAAATAGTTTCACTTTTGTGTGTAGTTAACTTCCTCACCCAGACCTCAGGAACCAGCAGCTACGGAGGGACCTGGCAGTGAATATGTGACTGTCTGCTGTGTGGAGAAGGGAGTGGAAAAGGTCAGGCCCATGTTTTCTCCACGGAGGGATAGGAGAGGAGGAGGAGGATGGGGGAGGCTGGGTGCGTGAGAGTGTGTGCTTATGGGTTTGTGTGCGTGTGTGTGTGTGTTGATGGGCGGCAGGATGGGAGAGTCAGAGGGGTGTTGTTTCCTGATAACAGTTGCTGGAACTCTGAAAATAGCCAGGCCTTTGCTTCATGGCTCTCACATCCGGTCTGCTTTCTTTTTCGCCAGACTCCATGTCAAATCTCCGAAGATACAGAATGTGAGGTGAGTGAAGGTCCAGGACAGGCACCCTGGGGCCCCAGAGGAACGGAAGTCCTTCTCCCCCGGGAGCACAGCACCAGTGGCAGAGAGGAGCCTAGTTTTTCGCTTGGGGGAGGTAAACTGCCAAAGAACAGAAATTTCCAGGAGAAATTCTCTTTGGATCCAAGAGACTGGTCCTGGTTATTAGAGGGACATAGCCTGTCCAGTAACTTTAGTTGAATCCTTGCTTTTGATTCTGGCCCTGTCAGTTCAAAGGAAAGGCCACTCTCAACTTCCTTCATCCTCTGCTGCCCTCCCTGACAAACTCCTAGGAATGCGGAAGCAGGGGTCTAAGCTGTGGGTGAGACGGTCGACTCCTTTTGTCTATTGTTTGTCAGGTCCCTAGAGGTTAAGCCCTCAGGGTTGAGAGGCCCTGCCTTCTCAGATATCTGCTTCTCACCTTCCCCTATCCTGGATTCTGCAAACTCCCTGTGTTCCAGTCACTCTGAACTTCTCCTGAGAGACAAGTCCTGCCTGGAGAAGACAGTCACCTCCCTAGCTGTCAAGGAGTTCTGTTCCCCTTCTCTTCCCAGGTCTCTTTCCAATTCTCTTTTTCCCAGGTCAGGGAGGGGGAAAAAGAACTTGCTTTCTTTACTTGTTCTTCTGGTTCTCTTTTTTACTTTCATTATCATCCAGTTAGGTTTCCACTAGGGACTTTATTATGGTGTCTTTTGTTCTTTGTGGGGTAGGAGTGAGGGTTTAATTAGAGTCGAATTTGATTGTCTCAATCAAATCCTTAATAGACCACACCTTTACCTAAGTGTTACTACAAGTTACAAAGAAACCATTCTGGTACCAATTATTCTTGATGTTCATTAGAGGGGGAAAGACTTTAACAGTCCCTCACCGAGTTCTCGCTCTTGCTGCAGCTTTGGTTGAGGAAATCAGTCTGGTTTCTCTCCCTCTGTCAGTGAAAACTTTTCACAATGATGGAATGTTCTCTATCTGGGCTTTCATATGGACTTTCATATAGCCACCAATCATCTGCAGCTATTAAGCAATTTAAATATGGCTAAGAGGTGTGAGAAACAGAATTTTAAATTCTATTTAATTGTAATTAAAGTGGCCACATGTAATAGTCACGATCATATTCCACAACACAGCTACATTTGATGCATCTTCTAAATTCCAACCTACTTCTTCTCTCTCTAGAGAAGACTCCATGACCTGTTGAAACCAGTGGCAACCAGTGCATTGGACAGAGACTCAGGAGAGGTAAAGTTCCATTACTGTGGGAAAATTCTAATCACTTCATCTCTAGCTCTGGATTCAATATTGGAGCTTTTCAGGAAAAGCCATGGCCTCAAAGAAGATGAGGGAGGAAGCCACCTGCTCCATCTGCCTGCACCTGATGACTAACGCAGTGAGCATCAACTGTGGACACAGCTACTGCCAAGCGTGCATAGTGAGCTGCTACCAGATGCAACCATGGCAGAATACATTCTGCTGTCCCCAGTGTCGAGCACCATTTAACATGGCGAGCCTCCGACCCAACAAGCAGCTGGGAAATCTCATTGAAGTCATCAAGGAGATGGACCAGGAAATGTCATGTGAGGAACATGGAGAGAAGCTCCACCTGTTCTGTGAAGACGAGGGCCAGCTCATCTGCTGGCTCTGTGATCGTGGACCACAGCACAAAGGGCATGCCACAGCTCTGGTGGAAGAAGCATGCCAAGGCTACAAGGTGAGTGGTGGCCCACAGGGCTTCGGCGAGTGCTTGGCCTCATGTTGCCCCCCGAGACCTGAGATTTATTTGGCCTGAAACCCAAGATTAGGATCCTGAGATATAGCTTTTTAAAAAAATCATGTAAAGGAAGGCTGACTTTTGCTATCATGGAACCTAGTGGGCATAGCCCTGCTGCCTTATTCCTTCTCTGTCCTACCTGCTGCTGCTACTGCTGCTAAGTCGCTTCAGTCATGTCCAACTCTGTGCGATCCCATAGATGGCAACCCACCAGGCTCCCCCATCCCTGGGATTCTCCAGGCAAGAACACTGGAGTGGGTTGCCATTTCCTTCTCCAACTCGTGAAACTGAAAAGTGAAAGTGAAGTCGCTTAGTCGTGTCCGACTCGTAGCGACCCCATGGACTGCAGCCTACCAGGCTCCTCCGTCCATGGGATTTTCTAGGCAAGAGTACTGTCCTGCCTAGATTTGAGAAAATTGTTGTCCTTAGTGTGAGCTCCTTGAACCCCCCTTCCATGAATTGGAGGTGATCGTCTATTAAGGTTCTGAGTCCTCCATCAGTATATGCCAATACTGACCACCACTCAGCACATGGCAGCTCTTCCTTAAACTCCATGGAGCAGTTAATTGCTGTAATGGGGCTATTCCCATTGGAATTATTTTCCCACCAAATAGTAAAAGAATCACCATGGGGTGATGGTTCTAAGCCTAGAGAGTCAGACTGCTTAGTTTGAAATCTTAGATGGGTGGCTTTGAGCAAGTTATTTAATGTCTTCATGCCCTGGTTTCCCTAACTGTGAATGGGGATAAGAGTAGTTCCCTTCCTCCCCAACATACATGCTCAGGAGGTTGTTATAAGGCTTAAGGACATAATACATGTAAAGCTTAGAATAGCATTTGGCACAAAGCAACTGCAATACTGACTTGCTAACAAGTTCTGCAGAGCCCTTTGTTGACAGCACACAAGAATTAATGAGCATACTTACTGGGTTTAGGACAGGAGCTGATTCTTTTAGTATTGATCACAGCTAGCAATTTGATTTAGCTTAAACTTGCTTTCCCTGAAAATGTGAGACACTGTTTTGAAAAACAACCTAAAAGCTTGATATGGATACTAAGTTGCTTTAACATGGTTTCATGATACCATTTTTCAAAAGGCCTCAGAGCCCTCCTCCTCCATTAACTGTTTCTAATAACTTTGGCTGGCAGCCTGATCTTTCCTTCTTGACTCACCATAATACATACAAAGTACCCTGTGTGCCAAACACTCTGGCATTGGTTCTGTTTGGGTCAGTACATTATTAAATAAAATATTTTTAGGTGATTATTATCTTGTTTTATGTGCATCACTTCCCTGGCAAGACTGTTAGTGGTAGTGGATATAGCTCAGACTCAGGGTCAACAGATGAACTGAAATCACAGTCCAACCACCCACCAGTTACAGCATTTTGAGCAAGTTATTTATCCCCTTTCTAAGCCTGTTTCTGCAGCATAGAAATGATGTTAAAAATCCTACTAACTTCTCAGGATTGCCAAGGGAATCAAATATGTTACTGCATATACAACCCTTGGGCTTCCCTGATGGCTCAGTGGTAAAGAATCTGCCTGCCAATGCAAGAGATGCAGTTTGATCTTTGGGTTGGGAAATTCCCCTGGAGAAGGAAATGGTAACCAACTCTAGTAATCTCACCTGGGAAATCCCTTGGACAGAGGAGCCTGCAGGCTACAGTCCACGGGGTCGCAAAGAATGGGACATGACTTAGTGACTGAACAACAACAGCAAAACACAGTCCTTAGCATGCTTCCTGGCAAAGTGTGAAGACTCAATGCATATTCAGTTTTATTCTAATAGTCTTGGAGGGCTGCGCTGCCCCTTAGGTGGCTAATGAAGAATTGTTGAATAGACTTTATTCACTCAATTTTTCCTTCAGGAAAAGCTCCAGCAAGCTGTGACAAAACTGAGGCAACTGCAAGAGGAATGTATGAACCTGCAGCTGTTCACAGCAGAGCAAATAACCAAATGGAATGTAAGAGTTTGGGCTTATTGATCTCAGGCTGTTTTCCATCCTAGAGCTCAGATATAGGGGGTGATTGGGCAAAATATAGTGAAAGCTTATTGTCACTAAACCAGACCAAATAGACAAAATCCAAAGAGAAACCACTGGTTTTATGCCCCTCGTTGTCTAAAATCTATGAGAATTTATCTCCAACCCCCTCAACCTTTCAGTAGCAGTTGGCTAGAATTCTGAAACCTTAGTCAGGAGAAGCAGAACTGGTATGCCTGTTTACGTAGAGTCATTCTTCACTGAGTTTCAGTTCTTAATATCTCAAAGTACCTTCTTGATTTGAAGGCCTTATCAACCTGATTGCCGTGGCACACATACTGCAGTACAGGGCACATGTACCACAGTACAGGGTGTGGCTCTCAGCCTTACAAGTTCAGAAATCAACCTTTGTGACTGCTAAGAAAACAGAATCACTCCAGGTGAGATTCGTATTACTGAAGCTCATGAAGCTGATGAAGGAAATCTACTTGTATTATAAGGAAGATCCAAGTGCTCCAAGAACCTACACACTTAGTACTGCAGACTCTCAGGTCTATAAGACTATTTTCATGACTGACCAGCCTCCCCCTGATCAGAGATGCATTCCTTTACAGAATATTTATGTAATTCATCAACTTGCAGACAAATCCCACAGGCCAGTGAGACATTTTGCCTCTTTCAGAGGTCTCGTCCAACCTTCCAACCTCTCTGCTCCAATCCTTTAGGTATGGTTGTTAAATCTTACCTCTCTCATTTCTGGGATCTTAGGCAGTGGGGAGGATCTTGATTACAACTAATATATACACGGAAACCCCATCAATGACCCTTCAACCACAACATCACAGCCATCAAAACACTGTATGAATTGAGAAATCATCCATGGAGATTGCAATTCTTCTCTCACCAAATGAAAGCTGAGTCTGACAAGCTGTATCATTGTCGCTCATCTGTCGCTCTTACACATAAGGTTGAGTACATGGACCCGGGTTGATGGATAACTATTTCATAGTTAACTATGACAAAAGTCTGCTACCCAGACCTCCCACTGCTGAGAATAATGGACTCTCCTGTTAGCTTGGATGCCTTAAAGTTCGGCCTTGGTGATGTTCACTATAAGCTTTCGTTTCAAGAAATCCTCTCAGACTCAGAGCTACCTTCTTACATCTCAAATAAAAACTCATCTTTATCTTTTTAACTTTAAAAAATTTTTGACCTTGGTTCTAGTCCCATGTTTAAATTATTTATCACTCCTGCCCATCTCTTTTGCATGTTGGTTGAATAAGGAAATAGGGTGATTCTAGAGAATTGTGATACCCTCTCCCACATCTGAGTATCTGTCTTCCAGGCATGACTCTACAGTGGGACAATTTTCCAGCTTGAATGAGTCATGGGAAAATAATCTTATGGTAGCTGAGCAAACTTACTTTTGTGTGTGTACGTGTTAAAATATACATAACAAAATGTACTGTTTAACTATTTGTATGTGTATAGTTCCATTCCTTCCTCCTTCCAACTCCTGGTAACCACTACTCTACTTTCTGTCTCTATGAATTTGACTATTTTAAGTATCTCATATAAGTGGAATCATAAAATATTTGCTCTTTTTTTCTGGCTTATTTCACTTAGTATAATGTCTTTAAGATTCATTCATGTTGTAGCATGTATCGGAATGCCATTCCTTTTTAAGACTGAATAGTATTCCACTGTATCTATATATTGCATATTGTTTATCAGTTCATCCATCAATGGGCATTTGGTTTGTTTCCACTTTTCCTGACTCAAGGAGAAGATAGAGGCTCAGAAACAAAAAATCCAGTCTGACTTTAAGACTCTCCAGAGTTTCCTTCGTGAGGAAGAGAAATCTTATCTATGGAAACTGGAGGAAGAAAAAGAGCAAACTCTGAGGAGACTGAGGGACAATAAGGCCAATCTTCAACAGAAGAACCATGAACTCCAGAACCACATCCTGGAACTAGAGAATAAATGTCAGGGCTCAGCCCAGAAATTGCTTCAGGTAAGACTATGCACTTGGAGAAAGGAGGGAAGGTATTTGTTTTTGACCTTTTAGCAAGAAAATGGTGAGGAACCATGGGAAGCTTGGTGAGGCTTGCCTGTTCACTCAAAAATGGCACATTAGTGTAGGGAATTTAAAGTAATGTTCCTTTTAGATACACGTCAATGTTTGCAAGGTGGCCCCCACCAGTCTATTGAATGCCTTTAGGTGAATTAGAAATAATATGGCTATGGTGGGTTCCTTGGCCAAATGGAACCATGGGACAACTTTGGCTACCATTTTTACACAACTCTGACTGTGAGAGTGTCTTCTGAAATACCCCTTCAGATGACTGATGGGTGACAAAGTGGGGCAGTCAAAATGAGTGATAACTTTCTCCTTGATTTGCTTGTAGAGCCCTCCAGAGCTCTTTTGGATGCAGCCCATTACAATAAACTAAACTATGATTGTACCTGTTTTTTTCCTGTTCCTACTAACAGAACTAGGGGTCACACTGTAAGGATGAGAATATAGTTCAATGCCCCACCACCATGTGATACCTGCTGCTACCACCATAGTGGCCCAGTCTCAGGGCTTAAGGCTGAGTTCACCATTTTGGACCTTTGCAATAAGTGTCTCTAATATGGGCTCACTCTGAAAGAAATGAGGTCACTGAAAGCAAATCTTTCCAGAGGGAGCATGGGGCAAAGCTCCTGGCCTTCTTCCACATCACAGGGAGACATGATTGCAGACCCTGCAGCTCCCCACAGAGCTCAGAAAGGAAGGTAACAGATAAACACCCTGATATGCTGACCATCCCATGGGGCCAGGATGGAAACCATCGTCTCTGGGTATTCATCAATATCTAAGGCCACGATTAGTCTTTTTACTTCTTTGGAAGGAGTGTTTACAGAGAACAGCCTCACATGCCAAGTCCCATGAAATATTGATGTTCCCACACTTATCTTTTGTCTTTCTTTCTTCATAGGATGTGAAAGATACTTTGAGCAGGTGAGTCCTATATGAGTTCAGGAGGGAAAGAGGTGTGGGTATACAGAGCTGAATGGAATTTACACTGAAGAAGTCTTGCTTTCTGCTTATTCTAGGAGTTGTGCTGTGAAGCTAGAACCACCAGAGGCCCTCTCTTTGGACCTTCATACTGTGTGCAATGTTTCGGAGCTTTACTTTGATGTAAAGAAAATGTTAAGGAGACATCAAGGTATGTGAAGAAGCCCTAAATCCTACAGATAGACGGGACCTTAAGTGGTAATGAAGTTCATCACCTGTCCCTCTGTTACTGTCACTCTCTCTTGTTAGTTTTCTCCAGTGTTTAGACAGGGACATGAGATACTGGTTATCTGTGCAGACCCACTTGGGTCCTTTGCTTAGGGTCTCACAAGGCTGCAGCTAAGGCGTTGACCTGGCTGTGTTCTTATCTGGAAGCTAGACTGGGAAAGAATCCTCTTACAAGCTCACTCAGGTTGTTGGCAGAATTTATTTCTTTTGGGTTTGGCACTTAGGGCTCTGGCTTGTTGCTGACTGCTGGCTGGAGGCTGCCTTGGATTCTAGAAGCCACCCTTCAGCTTCTTGCACTTGGGCCTCCCACCTCGGCTAATTATTTCTTCAGAGTAAGAGAGAGAGAGAGAGAGAGAGAGAGAGAGAGAGAGAGAGAGAGACTGAAAGTCCCTAGAGCAAGTCTACCAGAAAGAAAGAGGCTTATAGAGTGACATATAGTCACATCTCATCATTATTGCCATAGTCTACTGGTCAGAAACAATTCACAGGTCCTGCCCACAATCAAAGGGAAGGAATTCCATAAGAGTATGAACACTAATGAGGGTAATGAAACTATGAGCCATGCCATCTAGGGCCACCCAAGATGGACGGATCATGGTGGAGAGTTCTGACAAAACATGGTCCACTGGAGAAGGGAATGGCAAACCACTTCAGTATTCTTGCCTTGAGAACCTCATGGACAATATGAAAAGGCAAAAAGGCAAAAAATATGAACTCCCCAGGTCACTAGGTGCCCAATATGCTACTGGAGATCAGTGGGGGAAAAAACTCCAGAAAGAATGAAGAGATGGAGCCAAAGCAAAAACAACACCCAGCTGTGGATGTGACTGGTGATGGAAGTAAAGTCCAATGCTGTAAAGAGCAATATGGCATAGTAACCCGGAATGTTAGGTCCATGAATCAAGGCAAATTGGAAGTGGTCAAACAGGAGATGGCAAAAGTGAACATTGACACTTTAGGAAACAGCAAACTAAAACAGAGTGGAATGGGTGAATTTAACTCAGATGACCATTATATCTACTACTGTGGGCAAGAATCCCTTAGAAGAAATGGAGCAGCCATCATAGTCAACAAAAGAGTCTGAAATGCAGTACTCAGATGCAATCTCAAAAATGACAGAATGATCTCTGTTTGTTTCCAAGGCAAACCATTCAATATCACAGTAATCCAAGTCTATGCCCTGACCAGTAATGCTGAAGAAATCGAAGTTGAACAGTTCTATGAAGATCTACAAGACCTTCTAGAACTAACACCCAAAAAAGATGTCCTTTTCATTACAGGGGACTGGAATGCAAAAGTAGGAAGTCAAGAAATACCTGGAGTAACAGGCAAATTTGGCCTTGGAGTACAGAATGAAGCAGGGCAAAGGCTAATAGAGTTCTGCCAAGAGAACACACTGGTCATAGCAAATACCCTCTTCCAACAATACAAGAGAAGACTCTACACATGGATGAATATAAAAATCAGATTGATTATATTCTTTGAACCAAAGATGGAGAAGCTCTATACAGTCAGCAAAAATAAGACTGGGAGCTGGCTATAGCTCAGATCATGAACTCCTTAGTGCCAAATTCAGACTTAAATTGGAAAAAGTAGGGAAAACCACTAGACAATTTAGGTATGACCTAAATCAAATCCCTAATAATTATACAGTGGAAGTGACAGATAGATTCAAGGGATTAGATCTGATAGAGTGCCTGAAGAACTATGGATGGAGTTTCATGACATTGTACAGAGGCAGTGATCAAGACCATCCCCAAGAAAAAGAAATTCAAAAAGGCAATATGGTTGTCTCAGGAGGCCTTACAAATAGCTGTGAAAAGAAGAGAAGCGAAAGGCAAAGGAGAATAGGAAAAATATACCTATCTGAATGCAGAGCTCCAAAGAATAGCAGGGAGAGATAAGAAAGCCTTCCTCAGTGATCAATGCAAAGAAATAGAGGAAAACAACAGAACAGGAAAGACTAGAGACTCTTCAAGAAAACTAGAAATACCAAGGGAACATTTCATGCAAAGATGGGCTCAATAAAGGACAGAAATGGTATGGACCTAACAGAAGCAGAAGATATTAAGAAGAGGTGGCAAGAATACACAGAAGAATTATACAAAAAAGGTCTTCACGACCCAGATAATCATGACAGTGTGATCACTCACCTAGAGCCAGACATCCTGGAATGTGAAGTCAAGTGGGCCTTAGGAAGCATCACTACGAACAAGGCTAGTGGAGGTGATGGAATTCCAGTTGAGCTATTTCAAATCCAGAAGATGATGCTGTGAAAGTGCCACACTCAATACGCCAGTAAATTTGGAAAACTCAGCAGTGGCCACAGGACTAGAAAAGGTCAGTTTTCATTCCAAGCCCAAAGAAAGGCAATGCCAAAGAATGCACAACTGCACTCATCTCACACACTAGCAAAGTAATGCTCAAAATTCTCCAAGCCAGGCTTCAACAAGACATGAACCGTGAACTTCCAGATGTTCAAGTTGGATTTAGCAAAGGCAGAAGAACAAGAGATCAAATTGCCAACATCCGCTGGATCATCGAAAAAGCAAGAGAGTTCCAGAAAAATATCTACTTTTGCTTTATTGACTATGCCAAAGACTTTGTGTGGGTCACAACAAACTGGAAAATTAGAGATGGGAATACCAGACCACCTGACCTGCCTCCTGAGAAATCTGTATGCAGGTCAAGAACAGTTAGAACTGGACATGGAACAACAGACTGGTTCCAAATTGGGAAAGGAGTACTTCAAAGCTGTATATTGTCACCCTGTTTATTTAACTTATATGCAGAGTACATCCTGAGAAATGCTGGACTGGATGAAGCACAAGCTGGAATCAAGATTGCTGGGAGAAATATCAATAACCTCAGATATGCAGATAACACCACCCTTATGGCAGAAAGCGAAGAACTAAGAAGCCTCTTGATGACAGTGAAAGAGGAGAGTGAAAAAGTTGGCTTAAAACTCAACATTCAGAAAACCAAGATCATGGCATCTGGTCCCATCACTTCATGGCAAATAGATAGGGAAACAGTGGAAATAGTGACAGACTATTTTTTGGGCTCCAAAATCACCGGAGATGGTGACTGCAGCCATGAAATTGAAAGACACTTGCTCCTTGGAAGAAAATTTATGACCACCCTAGAGAGTATATTAAAAAGCAGAGACATTACTTTGCCAACAAAGGTCTGTCTAGTCAAAGCTATGGTTTTTCCAGTAGTCATTTATGGATATGAAAGTTGGACTATAAAGAAAGCTGAGCGCCGAAGAATTGATGCTTTTTAACCGTGGTGTTGGAGAAGATTCTTGAGAGTCCCTTGGACAGCAAGGAGATTCAACCAATCCATCCTAAAGAAAATCAGTCCTGAATATTCATTGGAAGGACCGATGCTGAAGCTGAAACTCCAATACTTTGGCCACCTGATGCAAAGAACTGACTCCTTGGAAAAGACCTTAATGCTGGGAAAAGTTGAAGGCAGGAGGAGAAGGGGACGACAAAGAATGAGATGGTTGGATGGCATCACCGACTCAATGGGCATGAGTTTGAGTAAAATCCAGGAGTTGGTGATGGACAGGGAGACCTGGCATGCTTCAGTCCATGGGGTCAAAAAGAATCAGACACGACTGAGCAACTGAACTGAACTGAACAGATGAACACTAAGAGGCAGAATCATGGAAGGCTCCCTTAGTGTCTGAGTGACATCAAGATGAAACCTGAACTGAACTGAAATGGGACAATTTAAACTCCCTATTTATCCTGCTTAGTTTGAAAGTCTGTTTTACTGCAGATATATTGATGCATTAGATTACAAGACACTGCCTTAGACTCTGAAAAGTGAAAGTGAAGGTCACGCAGTCGTGTCCAACTCTGGCGACCCCATAGACTATACAGCTCATAGAATTCTTCAGGCCAGAATACTGGAGTGGGTAGCCTTTCCCTTCTCCAGGGGATCTTCCCAACCCAGGGATCCAACCCAGGTCTCCTGCATTGTGGGAGGATTCTTTACCAGCCGAGCCACAGGAAAGCCCAAGAATACTGGAATGGGTAGCCTATCCCTTCTCCAGGGGATCTTCCCAACCCAGGAACTGAACTGGGGCCTCCTGCAGTGCAGGCGGACTCTTTACCAACTGAGCTATGAGGGAAGCCCACCTTAGACCCTACCAGGGGTCTAATTAGAGCATCTGTATTTCTTGCCTTTATAACATCAAAAATAATCTGAATTTCAAAACCCATTTGGCCCCAGGGGTTTCCGACAAGGATAATGAACCCGTATTCAGTTCCCCTTCAATTTATCAAGACAAACAACAGTAACAACCACTACCAAGGTCTGTGATTGATTTCCAAAGAGCTCAGTAATCAACAATCTTTCAGGTGATTTACTAACCTGTAAAAATTTGATTTTCTCAGCTTGGTTTTCCTGGATCATTCCGGGAATATTAATTGAAGCCCCAAACTTTGTGAGTCTGGCTCATGATAAAGACTCACTGAACAGAGTTAATAAAGGGATGTTTACAAAGATGAGGATTTTAGTGCTAACAAGGAACAGTGAAGCAACCCAAAGCTAGGAATACGGAGGAAGTCATCACCTTCCCAGGGTTTCAGTAGCAGATAGAGGGAGCTGTAGCTAAAGGAGAGTGTGACCAAACACAGACCCTCCAAATCACAGCCAGTAGGGAGGGACTTGGGGTACTAAATACTTCTATTTCTGCTTCTTTTTGCCCTATGGTCTCCTCTAGTCCTTCCCATTGGCTTAACCAAACAGTAGTCAGAGGGAAGGGAGCCTTGTTGCGGTGTCCAGAGGGGTTACCCTTCCTGGACATGGAGCAGGCTGGAGAAAGGTAGAGTGTGATCTGGAGGAGCAAAGGGAGAACATCCAGCACAGGAAGTTTTTCCTAATACTTGATTTCCCTTATTACCACAATCCAACTGATCAGTGTTTAACCCAGTAACACAGTAGTTCTTAACTCTCTTGCTATAACACCCCACTACCACTTTTCATTTTTAAAATTGCACTGCTGGTCAGTATCACAGTTTAGTTTATTATACCTTTTTCTGTCTTACTTGACTCTAGTCAGGTATATTACTCTGTATAATCCCTATAGAATATTACCTGAAACAAGAAAGAAGAGCTGAGGTGTATGTCCTGAAGCCTGAGTAAAATTCTGGGATTTCCAATAACAAGTTATGACATCAGTTGTGTCATTTTCCTTCTCTGATCCTCAGTGTAAATGGTAATTAAGTAGAGATGAGGAAGGGCTCATTTATGCTTCAATGTTCCATGATTCCTAGAAGTCCTCCAAGAGAGAGGAAGGACTTCGGAGAGGAAGTTAATCACGTTAACTACGGTTAATCCTGCTCCTTGGCTTCTCTGAGTGACTAAGATGGTGATGATGTTGAAGATGATGATGATGTTATCATTATTATTACTACCACTTATTGGGCACTTATCTTGGTGACAGATATGATGATTTCCACTTTATATTTAACAAAACTGAGGCTTAGAGAATGAACTGCCTAAGCTCATGACAGTTAGTAAGAAACCATGCTTGGATCTGAACACAGGCTGGTTTTATTTAAAATAAACTGTGCTCTCAGCTACAAAAATCATGTCCTTATTTTTGTTTGCAGTCAGCGTGACTCTGGATCCAGATACAGCTCATTATGAACTAACTCTGTCTGAGGATGGGAGACAAGTGACTCGTGGATGCCCTCAGGAGAAGCTTGATAATTCTTCTAGGAGATTTAGTGCCTTGCCCTGTATCCTGGGCTGTGAAGGCTTCACTTCAGGGAAACATTACTTTGAAGTAGATGTGGGAGAAGGAACTGGGTGGGATTTAGGAGTCTGTATGGAAAATGTTCAGAGGGACACTGTCATGGTGCCGACGCCTCAGTCTGGATTCTGGGCCATCAGACGGTGCAAGGAAGGCTATGTAGCGCTTACTTATCCCCTAACTTCCATTCAACTGACAGAGCAGCCCCTGGTTGTGGGGATTTTTCTGGACTTCGAGGCTGGAGTTGTGTCCTTTTACAATATGGCCACTGGCTCTCACATCTTCACCTTCCCAAAGGCCTCCTTCTCTGATACTCTCCGGCCCTATTTCCAGGTCTATCAGTATTCTCCTTTGTTCCTGCCTCCCCCAGATGAGTAAGGGACAGACCAAAGTCTCCTCCTTGGTTTAACTAGTATACAGAATATAATCTAAATCTCATGAGGACAGAAATGTAGTCTCTTTTCTTCACTGCTATTTCCCTGTACCTAGAACAGTGCTGGACTTTTCGTGCATAGTTAATAAATTTGCATTGAATAAATGGTTATGACTGTAAAAATACCCCAAAGGGTCACACTGAACTGGGGGAAAGCAAGATAATAGCAATGATTTTGCTTTGTCCTCTCCATCCCTCTTCAATGGGTTCAGAGCTTTGATTTCTAGAGTAGAGTGCTTTTTTTCAGAGAAAATTCTATATCCTTAAACACTTATTATTGCTAAACAAGAAAAAATGATGATAAAGTAAACATTCAAGTAAATAAATTTAATTAACAAAATAAATATTTGGAAACTATAAGAATAATAAAGATAAAACTAGAAGTTGATTTTGATGCTGGCAAGTTATAGAAAGAAAAATAAGTCCTACTAGTCCTTTCAGGTTAAGAATGCTACTATATTAGATAAACTATTGGCTGCTCTACTCAAAAGGAGAATACATAAAAAATAGAAACATGAAAGGGTACATACTAGACTAATAATTTTGAGAGCAATTTGAAGAATTATGTGCAAATAAAATTGAAAATCTTAATTAAATGACTTTTTCAAAAGAAACTAAATGACCTAATTGACTCAAGAAGGGGAAAGAAAAGCTAAACAGACTAATACATAAAAATGTAATTCAGAAAGTTACAGAATTCCGATTAATATTTAGGAAAAAAAGCAAAACAAAGAGCAGATGGTTTTATGGTTGCATTTTTTCTAAAGATAGCAAATCATTGTGTCCCTGAAGATTCAGTTAAGTTCTACAGAATAGAAAAGGCAAACGGACAGTGGCTGAAACAAGTTCTCTCTCTCGTGAAGAAGCAGTCCAGATGTGGAAGTACAGGAAATCCAGTCTAGGGCTGGTATAGCAACCCCAAGAAATTGCCAAGCCTTCCAACAACCCTCGCACTATTCCTAGGGTCCAAGACAGTTTCTAAAGCTCCAGCCATCACACCTGCATTCCAAGCTTTAAGATGGAAAGAGAGACACAGAACTAGACCAAAGGGCATGCATTCAAGAGCTATCTTTTGCTACCTACCCTACAACCTTCTGCTTTAATGTGATCAGCCAGAACTTGTCCAAAGCCACCTTCCTCCTTGTCCACCTTGGTGAGGCAGTAATGAACTTGGGCAACTTAGCTCCACCTTGTTAGAATTCTGAGCAAGATTCATCAGAGAGCTACAGGGAATGTGACTCCCATACCCACCCAATCCAATGTCTCACGTCAGTCTGGAAAACCCTCTCATGGTAGGCAGAATCTGTGGGCAACATTTGGTACATATTTAGCCAAGAAACAAAAGAAGAGATGTCCTCTGGTGCCCCTTCCTCTTACCTTTTTGATACCCCATGCCCTGTAATTGCGTGAGGTGTTAGGTACGTGAAGTGTATGTGGTGCTGCAGCAGAAGACCAGAGACACAGGAAAGAGCAGGAGTAACAGGATAGCAACTGAGAGAAGTAGAGAAACATAAATAGTCCAGATAAAGCAGTGTCTGTTCTCAGGTAAAGTTCAAATTCCTCACAATGGCCTAGAAGGCAAATTCTGGCCCACAGACCTTGCCTTCCTGGATTAATAGTCTGCGCTTCCACTTCTCACCTTTCATATACAGTAACTTTCTCTTTGGTCCTACATAATGCCAAGGTCATTCTGGCCAAAGAGCCTTTGAGCATAATATGTTCTAGGATCAGAGTACCCTTTTCCATATCTGCCTTTTCTGAAGCTGGGTGAGCTCATTTCAATCACCAGCTTGGCAGACAGGAAGTATTAGTGAATTAACATTCCAGGAGGAAAACTCGACACTCTAGTCCACAGGCAGGGCCTCCAATCTTCAAAGCTCCCTCTCCTCCCCATGTCTTTTATCTTAGCCATCTGTCCCTTTTCTCCAAGACCTAAATTCTCTGAGGATGGGACTGGATTTTTTTCTTTTTTTTCAATCTTGATACCACTCCTGAGTTCCTGCTTTAGTTTGCTGGACATCCTGGATCCATTAAAGATATTAGGTAAAGTTTAAAAATAAAATGATCCACCTTCCTAGGGTCCAGTCCAATTTCTGATTTTAATGAACAAGTGACACTACCTCTCTGGGTCTCCATCTCTTCAAGTGTAATAGTGGGGCAATAATCCCAGGTTGTAGTGAGAAATGCTCAGGCCCAAAGCACTAGCTATACAATAAAATAAACAGGCGTTTTAATCTTTTATATAATGATTGCAAAGCCCTTTCATACTTTTAAGACTTGCTGAAGAGGAATTCTTGGGCCACCATCACTTAATCTTTGTGGCATCCTGGGTAATTCAATTATTTCTCTGGGCCTTCCGCTATTTCAAAAATATTAACTCTGGAGATCGACAAAGAAGAACATTCACTACTGTGTGGGGCTCGACCCACTACTGTATGGGACTCGTAGCACGTCTGTGGTTCTCAACCGTTGAAGCAAATTCCTAGAGATATTTTAAATAACTTAGGGAAGCCTGGCCTGCCCCAAATTAAAAAGGGATGTCGATATAACGGAGGGGAGCTCAGGCAGAGGTCTGACAGTCTGAGGTTCTGCAGGTAACACGGAAGGGTCTTCTCCCTTGGGGGTGTCGTCAGGCATCACTTCTTTGGCCTTACCAGGCCCGCCACACCCCCAGCCACAAATGACTTCACCACTTCCCCCAAATCTACAGGGCACTCTCATTTCTCTCCAGATGCGGGTCCTGGGAGGAAGGGGTGGGGTTCAAGGTCTCGCCCCAACTCGGGCCATGTGTGTCCCCCCCAGCTAAAGCAGGGCGGGAGGCAGGACCCGTGGGGGTTGCCCTTACGCTGCGGCCTCCCTTTCACATTTTCTGGTGGCCGGCCGCTGTATGGAGTCCAGAACTCCGCGCATTTCGCGAACTGGTGGGGGCTGTTCTGTGAGGCTGAGGGGAGGAGGGGCGTTTAAGTTACATATCCTTTCCCTGCCACTGTCCGTGACGTATTTCAGGAAAGTTCTGAAAAGACAAGGTCACGAGTTTATTTCTTAAAAAGATGTTTTCCAGGTTTTGTTTGTTGGTAAGGACGATCCGTCTTTCCTCATTTGTGATTCTTACACCCGAAATTCAGTTGTTCACGAGACACGCGCGCAGAGACCAGCAAGCAGGAAGTCACTGTGAAGACAGTCGCGTCGCTACCGCGACTCCACCACAGACCTAAGGAGAGGAAATCTCGCGAGGCCGGATTCCAGCGTCACCAGGGTAAGAAACGCTGCTCAGAGCCGGGGCCCGCGCGCCGCGTGGGGTCCCGACCTTCGCTCACCGCGGAAGCCCCGCCCACAAAGCTGACCCCTCCCCTGCCTCCGAGAGTACCGTTACCGCCCCCCCTCCCCCGCCCTCGCTACTGCCCTTATAAGCCCTATGTGTACCCCACGCGTAACTTGCTTCTCGGCTTCTCTGACTGGCCAGCATTCTTGGCGCAGACCCAGCATCCTTTCACCTGAGAGGTCACTCCGCGTCCCTAGTTAAAGTGAGGGTCTGAGGCTGGAATGCAGCAAGCATCTTGGGGATCTCTGCTGATCCTTTTTTCATTTCTCTCTCAGGGCGAGAACTCTGGGAAATGAGCTGATCCAGGTGGACTCTTCAGGTGACAAAGATGGAAACCCCAGGTCTGCCAGCAAGAAAAGAGGCAGGGTGAGTAAAGACAGTCCTAGGGTGGGGTGGCAGGAGGGCGAGGGTGAGGCTGATGTGGGGTCCATGAACCTGCAATTCCTTCTAGCCATGCTTTGTAGTTACTGTTTTTTTTTTTTCCCCCGTGAAAGAGTTCAAATGGAAAAGTACAAAAAATAAGTAGAGGAAATCTGCGTATCCAACCCCCAGATTTTTAAAAGTTAACATTTGACTTACTGTTTTAGATTGTTTTTAGAGAAATAAAAAGGTGACACGCTGAGGGAAGAACACCACCTATCTCTCTTAGGGGTATCCATGCTTCTGAAGATAGGTTCTATTCTCCCAGTAACTGCTTTTGTTAAAAATATTAAAAAGTATTTTCCCTAAGATTAGATGGATATGACATAATTTCCATGAATTATTAAAGTCAAGCAAAGCAATATCCAGCACTCCCTGGTATCCTTGGGAGTTCCCTTGTGACTCAGCTGGTAAAGAATCTGCCTACAATGCGGGAGACCTGGGTTCGATACCTGGGTTGTGAAGATCCTCTCGAGAAGGGAAAGGCTGCCCACTCCAGTGTTCTGTCCTGGAGAACTCCATGGACGTCCATGGGGTTGCAAAGAGTCACAGGATTGAGTGACTTTCACTTTCACTAAAGCAATATTAAATGTTTTCTTGTTGCACTGACCTTTTATATCTAAACTTCTGTCCCTTTTTTCCCCATGTGGTATTGATTTCGTTTACCTATGTAGATGCACGCAGTGTAGTCCATCCCATTGAAAGAATAAATCAAAATGTGCTCCTGTGTCCCTCTGTTGAAGAACATTTAGGTTGTATACTTCCACAGTGTGGAGAACTGGCAGGCTCTGCTACTGTGATCTCATGCTGTTTCTAAGATGTTTCCCAAAGACCTTTCAACATGTGTGTAAGACCTTTCCTGTTGCTGTATGTAATTTATCTAAATCCTACCTAATCCTAGTGTGCACCTCTCCCCGCCCCCCCCCCCCCCCCCCCCCCCGCCATCCAGTTTACCTTTTCACCCTCCCAGTGGTAGACTTTCAGATTCCAACACCTACTCTTAATAAGTGCTGCCAGGTACTCTGATGTGGCATAGTGAGAGATAGGACATATCAATATGATGTCACCTAGGGTTCAAGTAGCATAGTCCTTAATCTCAGGGCTTCCCTGGTGACTCAGATGGTCAAGAATCTGCCTGCAATGCAGGAGACCTGGGTTTAATCCCTGGGTCAGGAAGATTGTCTGGAGAAGGGAATGGCAACCCACTCTACTCCAGTATTCTTGCCTGGAGAATCCCATGGATAGAGGAACCTGGTGGGCTACAGTCCGTGGGGTTGCAAAGAATCAGATACAACGAACGACTAACACTGGAGAGAGCTAACCCTAGCTGCTCAGCAGGAACTCTAATTTAGACCAGGTGGTTTGAGTTGGTGATCCCACGTGTAAGAAGGCCCAGGGTATGTGCTGAGGTGGGGAGGGAGAGAAGGGAGAATCTAGAAAGGGCCTGTTCTCCAGCTCTTCCCATTTACTTGTTTCAGTAGGTGTAGTCTTACCATTAAGTATTGATCTTTTTAGCTTTATTTGTCTAACCAGTATTTTCTTTCAAAATTAAAGTGTTCACTAAAGTTTAACACATGTTTCTATCCCTACATGAATGAGTTTATCTGATAGCTTTTTCTTGATAGATAAGCTGATAAATGAGAACAATGTGAAACAACCAGAATAATGGAACTTGGAAAGTTGAAGAGTAGCTTTTGTTAAGGAGGGCAGCTTTTAAAACCATAGGCTAAAGTAAAATTTAGAGATTGTTTTTAATTTTAATTCATCATGCCACTGTTTATCCCCTTTTTTTATATGAGTTGATTATACAATTCTTAATGTTGTATTGTGCCTAATTATCCTTAAAATAATTGTCACCCCCATTCCAGCCAATAACATAATAAAAAATCAACTTTATTGAAGGATAACTTATACACAATAAAATGCACCTGTATTAATGTCAATGAGTTTTATAGACCAGTATGTGTGGTTACCACCTTAACCAAGACACAGGACATTTCCATCAACTTAGATAGTTTCCCTGTGCCTCTTTGTAGGCAATTCCCTGGGCTATATGTATCAACTTGGAGAGAATTAACATCTTAACAATTTTAAGCCTTGATTAGGGTGGTGGTAAATGCAAATATACATTTGTCAAAACTCATCAAGCTGCACATTTAAATTCTGTGTAGTTTACTATATAAAAGGGATTTCGATGAAATAAAAAATAAAGATCAAAAATAAAAATTACCTCAGCTACTACCTCTTATTGTTGACATGATTCATAATCATCAGAATCATTTGGCTTGTACATCTTTTTATCAGTAGGCTCTGTATTTGAGGTGCTGCAGTGGTTCATTAGTTTCTTAATATCTCAAAACCAACCAATTGATGCTGGCCTTTGTGACGTGGCAGGATGGGGAGAAAGGTCACAGCCAGACAATGAGAGTCAGCAAAGCACATGTGTCAGAGATTATTAAACTTTTGTTAAGTATGGTCCCTTTCCTCTTCTTCCTGGATTCAAAGTTAGACTCCTTCTTGTCAAAGGACTGAATTTGACAAGAAGTTAGACCCTTCTTGTCAAATGACTGAATACTAGTCTGTAGAAGGTGGGCAAAAGTGGTGTGTACCCCTTCAGACTTAGCCAAAAGTGGTGTGTACCCCTTCAGAACTGCCAGTCACAGTTCTCCATCTTTTTTCTCTTTAGAGTCCATGGGTCAGAGACTAGCCCCAGAGCATCCTTGGAACCATGACCTGAAGAGAGACAAGCCTCAAAGTGGAAGGAGCTACATTTGCATCACTGCTGGAGAACAATCACCTCCAAGGGATTTGGAGAGAAGTCTTCTCTAATACCCACTTTTAAGTCCCAGTTGTATTTTTTATTCTCCTAGCACTCAGTGTTGTTGAGGGGAAATTCTAGATTTCCCATAATATCTTGGTCATGAAACTGAAATGAAAGTCAGTCTGTCATGTCCGACTCTTTGTGACCCCATGGAGTATAGCCAGCCAGGCTCCTCTGTCCACTGGAATTCTCCAGGCAAGAATACTGGAGTGGGTAGCCATTCCCTTCTCCGGGGGATCTTCCTGACCCAGGAATCAAACCTGGGTCTCCTGCATTGCAGGCAGATTCTTTACTGCCTGAGCCACCAGGGAAAAGGTCTTTATGTATATGCAAGGCAAAGCAGATCAGGACCAGAGCAGGCTGAGAGCTGTAAGACTCCACAGGGTAGGGGAGACCTTGTAGAAGTGTAGAACAGTGGTGCAGAGGTGAGCATTGCCATCAGGATGGGTCTTTGGGGCATGCCAGCATCCATCAGAGACTGGAAGGACTATTTAGAGAAATTGATTAAAAAAAAAAAAAAAAAACTTTAGGTTTCTTACTGCTGTCGCAAAGGGTTGGGCTTAGAATGATGGGTAAATCAGGCATTAACATCTCCATTTTGCTAATGAAGAAATTAAGTTTTATAGAGAATAAGAGTGTTTTTCTACCTGTTACAGTACTTAGTTCATAGTAGATACACAGTAAATATTTGTTGAGGGAATTCCCTAGTGATCCAGTGGTTAGGACTTGATGCTTTCACTACCTTGGACCTGGGTTAGAACCCTGGTCGGGGAACTAAGATCCAGAGAGCCAATAAAGAAATAAGTAAGTAAATAGATAAATATTTGTTGAATGAGTGAATGATTCTCTAATCTAAGACCTTTAATGGTTATGCCTTCTACCAAGAATTGAGAACTTGCCTAGTTGGTGGTATATAGAGGGGTAGGGGACTGGGAAGGAGGACAGACACCTTCTAGTTGGGTACAGAATGTTCATATGTGCTCTCTGCTGTCCCCTTGGCCCTACCACTCCCCATTGCCTTGGGACTCATTCCATTTACACATTAATGTCATCAGTCTCCCATGGGCTTCAGTTGTGTGGAATCTCTTTCTACACTTCTGGAGCTGTCCCCACCCCTATCAGTTTGCCCTCTCCCATCTCCTTCTTCCCATTGCCTTCCCCGCCTCTCCCTCCCATCCTGCCATATCAATTCACATATGTCTTCTGTATTTTGTTGTTTTTTTTTTTTATGTTATAAGCATAAGTCCTTAGGCAGCTGTGCATAATATGATGAACCTGGAGCCCTAAGCAAAGAATGGAGTTGAGACAGATACACCTTCTACAAGTCTATGTTACACATAATAAGATATATAAATATTGTAAGGCCCCCTGTGGCTCAGATGGTAAAGAATCTGCCTGAAGTGTAGGAGACTCAGGTTCAATCCCTGGGTTGAGAAGACCCCCTGGAGAAGGGAATGGGAACCCACTCCAGTATTATTGCCTAGAGAATTCCAGTGGACAGAGGAGCCTGGTGGGCTACAGTTCATGGGATTGCAAAGAGTTGGACATAATTGAGCCACTAACAGATCACATCAAATACTATTGTACCATGTGGTTATTAGGCAAACACAATAAGCAGTGCTTTAAAATTATAGTTAATGTAACACTTATAGACATGTCAAATTTTATAGTTATTCTGTGTTTATTAGCTGCTATTAACTACCTGGGCATCTTACATGAGTTATTTTATATTATCTGCTGCAGGAGGGATTGGAAGGCATTGTCTTTAAGGAGCTTTAAAGGTCCATATCCAAGGCTCTACGACTGTATGATTACTGTTTGGACAGATAAAAGCTAAAACAAGGGAAGCAGGGAGTGATACTGTTGCAGGGTGAAAGTTGTGTGATGCTAGCTGGGCAGAGTTCTCCCAGAAACATCTGGGACCACTGAGACCCATTTCTCTGGAAATCTTGAGACCAGATAATTGGATGAGGCTTTATACATCCCCATCCTATTCCTTTCTGGTCACTGTCCAAATTGTCACCTCCTGGTTATGATCCTCCCCACAGTCTGCTTTTTATCTTCTCCATTGGGACACCAGGATCAAAGGATGACACCCCTCATACATACATCACAGTACATACACAGTGCCTGTGGGTCCGTGAGGTGTGGGAAAGAAATTCTGTCTGCATCCCTTCCTGCAGGGCTCAGGCCTTCTCCGATGAAGGTTGCTTTTTGAGGAGGTCTCTCCTGGAATTTCTGCTGAGTTTGGGAGCCAGTCCCCTCCCCATGCTCCACCTTGGCAAATAGAGATTTCCCCTCCCTCCTCATTTCTGTTTTGCCACCATATCAGACCTTGCTTTTACCCAGGACTTTTGCCCTTTTTATAGAGAAAACCAAAGCCATGGGTAGGAACTCCACCAACATGCAGTCAGATTTATGTAGTGTTATGTCTTGCTGAAATATGGCAGATAAGATGATGAAGTTTTGGCCTTAACTGGGTTTTGTTTGTTTTAGTAGCTGGAAGACAGAGAAACATAAGATTAGTAAGCTTTCTACTAGCCATCACCTTGGTAATTCATGCAATAATCCAAACTATATGTTCACTTCAGTTCAGTTGCTCAGTCGTGTCCACCTCTGCGACCCCGCGGACTGCAGCACACCAGGCCTCCCTATCCATCACCAACTCCTGGAGTTTACTCACACTCATGCCCATTGAGTCGGTGATGCCATCCAACCATCTCATCCTCTGTCATCCCTTTCTCCTCTTGCCTTCAATCTTTCCCAGCATCAGGGGCTTTTCAAATGAGTCAGCTCTTCACATCAGGTGGCCAAAGTATTGGAGTTTCAGCTTCAACATCAGTCCTTCCAATGAATATTCAGAACTGATTTCCTTTAGGATGGACTGGTTGGATCTCCTTGCTCTCCAAGGGACTCTCAAGAGTCTTCTCCAACACCACAGTTCAAAAGCATCAATTCTTCGGCACTCAGCTTTCTTTATAGTCCAATTCTCACATCCATACATGACTACTGGAAAAACCATAGCTTTGACCAGACGGACCTTTGTTGACAATGTGATGTCTCTGTTTTTTAATATGCTGTCTAAGTTACAAACCTTCAAATCAGTTGAAACTTAAATGTGTCCTATCTGATAACAAGTGTAAGAACACATTTAAAGTTTTTAAAATTAGGATTTGATAGAAAATTCTAAATAAACTTGATATAAAAGTAAGTATAGTTTTTTTTCCCTAGCAAAAAAAATTTTTTTAATGGGTAACCTTTTTTCTAGTCACTTAGAAGTAGGGAACATGATGGCTATTAAAGGCCTCCAATTTCTACCTTCTCTGTGGTCAGCCTGTCATCAGCCAGAGGCCTCCCTCTGCTGGACAACTCTGGGAACATCAAGTTCCTTATTCCATAATTTCTTGTCTCCTTGTTCTAGGTGAATACATCCTTTTGGGGGTCCTCTTGAAGGTGCTCTTGAAGTCCTGCACCCTGACATTTTAATATCACCTTTGTTTCACTTGAATTCTAGAAGTGTCAGCTTGTTGTCTTTAGGAAGGCCCCCTTTAGCTGCACATCTCTGAGTTCTACCTTTTTAAAAATCTTCCTTATGGAAGGAACAGGTTCGAGGTGCTCTGGCTACAGTTGAGAAAGCTTCTGATTTATTGATGAAGATGTATTGACAGAATGAGAGATGATTGTGGGCTCATGAAAGGGGGCTTCCAAGATAGAAACTGGAAACTCAGGATGAAGACAGAAAGAATCAGCACATATTGAATACCTGCTGAGGAGTTTTAATCTAACCTGTACCATGTAAAGATGAACTCCTGCAAGCAGTCATAGTCTCTTCCCCAGAGCTAGGTTCCCTCTTTTAAAACTGAGAGTTTAGCAGCAGTTTTAAATACTGAACTCCACAGCTGGGAGAATGGAACTGCCTTCACAACTGCAGGCAAGTTCTGTGCTCAGCCATGTGCACCAAGAGGCAAGCCTCTTGGCTTGTGCACAAAGAGCTTAACTTACAATAAATAAGCAAAGGTAAGCACAAAGAGGTGGAATAATGATTCATTTTTATGGGTGATAAAATGTCAGGACCAGGTCTCCTCTATCCTTTCCTGTTCTTTATATTCCCCACCTCATTCACCCCCTTGGTGACCTCACCAAGTCTCATGAATTTAAATGCCATCCATATACCAATGATTCCAAAATGTATGGCTCCAACTTAATTCAACTCCATCCTCCCCTAAACTACTCTGTCAAAGCTGCTACTGACATCCATACCACTGAACCAAGGAACTGTTGTTCTCAGGCATCTAGTCACTTCAGTCTATCAGCAACATTTGAACCCAGTTAATTTACTCCCTCATCCGCTTGGGAAATCTCTCAGACTCTGCAAATTTTACAACAAAACTTTTGATTCACCCTCCCAGCACCATCATAGCACACTTGCTTCTCTCTTATAGATGATCATTTTAGGAAAATTCATCTCATTCTTCTAGTTTATTCTTTCAGCCACATTGAGTTTGAGAGCTCACAACATCTAAAAGCATTGAACAAATTAAAAGAGAAAAACCACATGATAATATCAATACATGAAGTCTAGCTGCCATTTAATTTAAAAAAGTAGAAAACAATTGAAGGGAACCATTTAAATATAGCGGAGATACAAAAAATTAACATTATGCTAAAGGACAAAACAATGCCATGTTAATTAAAACCAAGAACTAAACAGGGCTGACTGCTAAAAATATTCAAATTTACTGTGGAAATTCTTAGCAAATGCAGTACAAAAAAACAAATGCTTGGTATTCACATAAAAAAATTTTTTGCACCCTTATATGTAAAAGTTTTACAACTAATTGATTTTCATTAAGTTTAAGTGAGTAAACCGGGCTCAACATATGGTATTGTGTTTTTTCCCCTTGGATGTGAAAAAAGTAGTAATTAAACTGAATTCCAAAATTAAAACTTCGAAAGCTTTAAGAGCCAATTCTATAAAAGTGTCCCCAAATATTAATATTTAACGTGGTGTAGCACACCAGGGTTGAAAACCCTGCGCCTGGAGAAATACTATCTAGTTAGGCACAGAGCGGAAATTTCAAATATTATCCAATCTGGGCCGTTCTGTTTCCAGGAGCAGAGAAACCCGGTAAGAGATTTTGGGCTTTAGCTCTAAAATTCCAGGGCAGCCAAGTTCTCCTGACCCTGGCGGGAAACTAGCTGACAACCGGCAAATGGTCCGGGGGTAAGTCGGCCGAGCCTGGCCTCGATGGCGCAGCCTGAGGCTTGCGAAGACACCAATCTGAATGCCGGGTAAGCCGGCGGATCACCGTCGTTCCCAAGGTCACCTTAAAAGCATTTCAGAGCCACCCAATTTCGGAAAAAGCCAACTTAGCGATAGCGATATGGCCCAAGAACCTATGTCCCGGCCTTGATCTCAGATAACACGAGAAATCTTTAACAGACGAACGAGCACATAGCACACGGACCCAGCCCTCAATCGTGCTGCTGAGAACGACTTTGGGGTATGGGATTAAAGGATAGGCCCCAAAGTTCCTCTGCTTGTTTCTGACAGACAAGTAAAAAGATTAAAACGGGATTAGGGAAATCGTTTGAGAGGCCCAAAACACCCACTTCTAACCCCACAGCGTGAGTTTTAAGATTCTGATGTAGAGCTAAGAATGGCTTGCACACACTATTTGCATGAGGGCAGAAAGAGAAAAAAAAAAAAAAGTGTGGTAATAAAGCTCTTTCCCTGAAATAAGTTGGTGGCTCTTAAAAGAGCCGTTGGTTTATTGGAAGCAGCTTCCAACGGAACTCTTACTTCTTCTTGGGTGCTGCCTTCTTGGGTTTGGCAGCGGTCTTTGGCTTGGTTATCTTTACTTTGGCCCCTTTGGGTTTCACAGCCTTGGCTTTGGCAGGGCTCTTGGCTACTTTCTTAGGCTTCACAGCCTTGGGCTTCTTAGGACTCTTGGAAGACTTCTTTGTCGCCACAGGCTTTTTAGCCCTTTTTGGAGTCTTCACACCTTTCTTAGCAGCAGCCGCCCCAGTGGCCTTCTTGGGCTTCTTAGAAGCGCTTGTTACCTTGGTCTTCGTTGCCACCTTTGTGGCGCTGGGCTTAGCATCCACGGAGGATACTTTCTTGTTGAGCCTGAAAGAACCCGAGGCGCCGGTGCCCTTGGTCTGCACCAAGGTGCCTTTGCCTACTAGGCTCTTAAGACCCAACTTGATGCGGCTGTTGTTCTTTTCCACATCGTAGCCAGCGGCTGCCAGCGCCTTCTTCAGCGCGGCCAGGGACACACCGCTGCGCTCCTTAGAGGAGGAAACGGCTTGCACAATCAGCTCCGAAACTGAAGGGCCCGCGGGTTTCTTCTTGGCGGCTGCTGCAACCTTCACAGCCTTCTTCGCCTTCTTGCCAGCTGAAGGCTTCTCAGGGGGAGTGGAAGCAGCTGGAGCGGGGAGCGCGACTTCGGACATGGCGGAAGTAAGGAAAAACTAACTAAACCGCTAGACCCAACGAGGCAGTAAGATGCGGGTGGCTCGGGCGCGCGATATTTATAGGGCGGGGCCGCGCTGTGATTGGTGAGCGCTGGCGCCCGCCCCCGGCACCCTAGCGCCCCCTGCCCTCCCGGCTGGGTCTCGCAAGGCAGCAGCCGGCCGCCGGGGCCTGTGGTCCCGCTTTCCTGACGCTTGCACTGAAGCACCCAGACAGCATCCTTCTCCACCCCTCACCTCGACGCCGGTCGCCCAGTGGAGACGGAAATACTCCACTCGGCAGGGTAGGGTCCAGGCCATTACCATCAGAGGGTGCGACTTCTTTTTTAAAAAAGCAGTTTTTTTTTCCTTTTGGGGGTGGGAGGAGGAGCTGAAATAAGGCAATTGCGTAAGAATCCAAGGAGTTTCACCTGAAACCTCGCCTCTGGGAAGCACTGCCAAGGGATATCAGTTTCTAATCTGCAATCAATTCAAAAGGTTATATCTTGGATGACTGAAAGGGAGAGCGGAAAGCGAGAATATGTAGGCCTGGTCTGCAGGTTTGGGAAAAGTTCTCATTGATGCCACTTCCTTTCATGGCAACGCTGAGTATGTGTGGTGAAGACCCGAGACACGAGTGCCCTTGGTCTGAACCAGGGTGCGTTTATGTATTTGGGACAAAGGAGAATTACAGGAAACAAAAGAATTGGTTAACACTGCAACTGACCCTCAAGCTGCACCTGTGGAAAACTTAGCACGCAATTTATGTAATTTCAACTTATTTCCACAGCCCAATGCACGTAACAAATTTTGGATTGCCTTTCATCCTCATAACATATACCAAGCTGCAAACCTAGAACACGAAAGACATCAAGTAATCTCTGGGTGTACTAAACTGTGCCCGGATAGGCATTGCACACAGGGAGGATGTGGGAGCAGGGGGAAAAGTTGCTTTAGTATGAAAATGTGAGAACACAGCCCCGAGATATTTTAGGGCACTGTCCCTTTAACTTGTTTGTGGCTGTAAAAGCAGCAACAATGCTAAAACGACTTCACAATGCGAATCAGACTAACCACTGAGAATAAAACTCCCCTTTCACAACCCCACTCTGGCTTACAGTCCCTCACAATTCAGTCCTGGGCAATCTCCTAGCAGTAGGGAGAATGAAGCAGTGACAAGTCATTCCCGCGCGAGTAACTGCGGTTTTCAAACAAGTCCGCATTGTTCTCAGTAACCCGAATTTCCCCCAGTAACACTCAAAAAACCTAAGAGCTCGTTTCCTCCTGTGGCCAATAATCAAAGGGTTCCAGACACAGGGAATGGCAACCCACTCCAGTATTCTTGCCTGGAGGATCCCAGGCACAGAGGACCCTGGCGGGCTACAGTCCGTGGAGTCGCAGAGTCGGACACGACTGAGCCCAGACACGAGAGTCGCCCATCTTTACCCTTTCTTAACTGTCATTTTCTTGAGTCTGTATTTACAAAACCCATTACGTAATTTCTAATAACTTGGAAGAGATAAGAACAATTGGAGCTAGGCGTCTTGGTTTAAAGGACAAGTATAATACAGGTATACAATCTTTCTCCAAGAGGAAGGTTTCATAAGTGAGCATTTCTGGAAAGACATAAACTTTTCCTATAGTAATAAATGTGGCATCGAATAAAAAGTTTTTAAAAGGGAAATACTGCACGCAACAATTTGTTTAAAGGATGATTTATACCGCCTGTGTCTAATTAACAAGTTTCAAATGAAAGGGAAATGCTCCATGCAAATGAGGGATGCTAGATATGCATTCTTACTGGCTACCAAGTAAAATGGACTCTACCAATCAAAAGGTAGACTCTGGACTACCGCTTTCGAATAACGGTTCACATTTGGTTTTTTCTTTAAAAATATCAGTCACTGGCAGTAGTAAATTGTCTTCGTTTTGGTCCATAATCTGTTTACTGAGTTTAGTCCATCGCCTGCTTCCCATGGGGAAATTCCTCTGATCCCTTGTGGCTGTCCCGCCGTTGTCTACCCGGCATTGCACCAGGCTAAGTGTATTCTAGACTTTAGTTTCAGAAAGCTCTAAGTGTAAAGTCAGAGCATAAGAAAAAGGTGCCTTATTACAGAAAATCCTTCTGGAAACGCTACTGTGTTTTTGTTTTTGTTTTTACTGTTTTTGTGGTTACATCTTCTAGGTTTCAAAGAAGTTCGTCGGTCAGTTTAAGCTTTACAGAGAGATCTCTCTTTTTTGGTAAAATGGCTTTAAAAATTTCTAACCCGATATCGGGTTACAGACCAGAGAATGTACCCTCAATTCCCACCCGACTCAGGGGACTAAGAAAACCTACATTACTACAATATCAATGAAGTGAATGTCTATTTCTCCGAAAAGGTAACGCCCAGAGCATTGCATTTACAGGAAAATCGTGTGTGGAAAAGAACAAAAGTAAAAAAAAAAAAAAAATTGAAAAGAGCTGAGGATAGAAAGAAGCGGCCAATGAAACTGTACGGTTTTTGGAAAGTTTAAAGCTAGACTAATCAGAACCTGTAACGTAATATTCAAACTTTTCTCCCGCCCAATCACTACCCCTGACGTACTATAAATATCAGCAAAAAATATTGGGCGATTTATTTGGGCTAGTGTTAGGCATATCTTCTTCGCAGTTACTTGTCATGGCTCGTACTAAGCAAACTGCCCGAAAATCCACCGGCGGCAAGGCGCCACGCAAGCAGCTAGCCACCAAGGCGGCTCGTAAGAGCGCACCGGCCACTGGCGGCGTAAAAAAGCCTCACCGCTACCGTCCTGGCACGGTAGCCCTGCGCGAGATCCGCCGCTACCAGAAATCCACAGAGCTTCTTATCCGTAAACTGCCTTTTCAACGCCTTGTGCGTGAGATTGCCCAGGACTTCAAGACCGATTTGCGCTTCCAGAGTTCGGCGGTGATGGCACTGCAGGAGGCATGTGAAGCCTATCTGGTGGGTCTTTTCGAGGATACCAATTTATGCGCTATTCACGCAAAGCGCGTTACCATCATGCCCAAAGACATCCAGCTAGCCCGTCGGATCCGGGGGGAGAGGGCATAAATTCCACTCTGAGATTTCAACCAAAGGCTCTTTTCAGAGCCACCTAACGTTTTCAAGTAAAACGGCTGTAAAACAAACCAACTACAGTAGTTGAATATACTGCTTTGGGGATGGAAGAACATTCATCAATAACACTCGGGTCATGGGTGCTTTTAGTTTCAATATTCCCTGCATATGCGAACAAACTGGCCCTTTGTGTTTAGTACTGTTATATCTTAATGAAGAGCCAGAGTTTCGGAGGCACGCAGAGTGACATTTGCAGATGTTTTTATAATAGGGCCTTTTGAACGTCAGGATAGTATAACCATTTTTACATTTCTATCTCTGATTTTGACATTTTTACGACTATCAAAAATTGATAGTAAATTTTCGCCCTTTAAAGAATTTGTTCTACCTAGGATTTGTTTGCTCTAAGCCTGCTTCCTCTAATTAGTTAAAACAGTATAGCCCAACCTGATCCGCCTCTCACTTCCGGCCCTTCAGTTTCTTTGGCGCCTGTTCCCGGGGTTGGAGGAGGGATTAAGGGCGGGGATTGATTGCGTCACTTCCGGCTCGCACGCTTTCCGTGCCCTCTGTGGCGGGAGGGGCGGAGGGAGTAGGTATATAAGAATCGGCTCTCGGGTTACTTGTCAGTTGCTGTTGGTTTACTTCTCTCGGAGTTATGTCGGGACGCGGCAAAGGCGGCAAAGGTCTGGGGAAAGGTGGCGCTAAGCGCCACCGTAAGGTTCTGCGCGACAACATCCAGGGCATCACTAAGCCTGCTATCCGCCGCCTGGCTCGTCGTGGCGGTGTGAAGCGTATTTCTGGGCTCATCTACGAAGAGACCCGCGGCGTCCTGAAAGTGTTTCTGGAGAACGTGATCCGGGATGCAGTCACCTATACCGAGCATGCCAAGCGGAAGACTGTCACCGCTATGGATGTGGTCTATGCTCTCAAGCGCCAGGGCCGTACTCTCTACGGTTTTGGTGGTTAAGCTTTCAGGTTTGCCCTCAGTTTGATTTCAATTTAAAGGCCCTTTTCAGGGCCACCCAACTACTCTTTAAAAAAGCTGTGACTATTAACCGAGAAGCAGTTAAGTGCTATAGTGGAAATGGGACACTAGCCCTGAACTAGAAAACATTGTGGGGTTTAGTAAAGTGCATATACGTACAGAATCATTCGCCCTCATGGTAGCGGCGAAGATTATTAAAAGTGGAAAACTAAGGAGAAAAACTTGAGGTCGCCAAGCCCTACCCATGAGTGTTAGCCTATCAGAACTGGTGATCTGTGCTTTACCGCGGCGACATAAATAGGGGGTGGGAAATCGAGCGAGAAAAGGCAAAGACCGGGTTTAGTAAATCTGTTTTTTTACGTGTTGTGAAACAGACATCTGAGTCTCCTGTCCTGAGAACAGTACTGAAGTTACCGCCGCTAATGGGGTGATTTGTCTCGATTAAAAAACTAACCTGAAATGGTGTGCAAAAGAAGCCGGATTCAGACAGCAAGGAAACCCAGGCATTTAGTTTAGAAGAAGTTATTGAAGAAAACGCGCTTCCCTATATTTCGGTGTCAACACAGCGCTCGGTAGTAAGCCATACTTTTGCCTTCTATCACAGAGAAATGGAAATTAGGGTGATTGAAATATTCTAAAATAAACTGTAGTGATGGTTGTACAACTAAGCAAATAAGTTTATTGCTTGTACACTAAAAAATGTGGATGAAATTTTATGGCATGTAGATTATATCTCAAGCTTATTATATATATATAATCTCCAGGCAGGGTAGCAGGAGATGAAGTTTGTAGGGTAGGCCTGTTGGTCTGTGAAGGTGTTCTTTTGCTGAAGTATGGCCTCCTTGGTCTATGCTTGGTCTGTCGTAGCCACAGAAAGTTTTTAAACAAGAATATCTCTCGTACAATTATATATTCCAGTAGCATATCAGACATTAGAACTCAGTTGAAGGGACGCGAATTTACTTGAGGTTGGCTAGTAGGGAAACAGTATTTCCATCTAAAAGGTATTCATAAATGCCTCTATCACTGAGTTCTGTGTCATGTTTATAGAGGGCTGTCTGATTTCAGCCTCAGTGTGTTAGTTCTAGTGTTTCCCCTAATTTTTTCAGTTTCTTTCCCACCTGATAACTGTCCTCCAAGACTTGGAGGGGAATGATATAATTACCTAGCCTGCCTTAATTTAAACTGACAATGGGGAGGGTTCAAAGCTGCATTTTGGATGGCTAGAGGAGCAAAAATGGGCCTGTTTAGGAGAGTAATGTAATTCTGGTGCCCTTCAGGACATATGTGTTGATTTTGTGTAATGTGCCAGCTATTGTTTAAGCATTGGGGTACACCTGTAAGCAAATTAGAATTTCCTGTCCTCCATTCAGATATGTAATAAAATATGTGGATACAGATTTCCTACACTGAAGGGAAGTGTGGCTGCTCCATAGATCACCTTCTTTTGTGGTTGGCCTTTTTTTAGTTCATAAACCTCGTAGATTGTATCATACTCATTTTAGTCATACCCACTACCTGGGCAAAAAGGTTAGGTCTTTCTCAGACCTAACACTCCTGAAGTCCTTGTTCAGAACAAAGATAATGCTGCTTGATATACCACTCCTGCATCATTCCTGAGACAGAGAAAACCTGTCATGCTGATTGATTCAGGCAGTGACAAGTCAAAGAATTATAGATAAGGAATCAATCATGGCAGCACTATGGTGGGCCTGAGAGTGGGAGAGAGCCTGTGACCTTGTGTAGAACATTCATGCCTGCATTCATTGAACTCTGCCACGTGAAGACAGCAGGAAGACAGTAGGCTATGAAGTAGGAAATGGGTCCTCATCACACACCCGATCTGCCTGAATCTGCCCAGCACCTTGATCCTGGACTTCAGTCTCCAGAACTCTGAGAAATATTTGTTGTTAAAGCACAAGGTCCATGGTATTTTTATTGTATCAGCCTGAACTAAGACACCATTTTATGGATATAGGTATTTTCTGTGGTCTGTTTTGATGACAATTTCTATTGCTTCCACTCATTTACAAACAACGTGCTGCTATAAAACATGTTTAAGTTCTTAGTGCTCTCATCCAGTCTGACCATTTATATGTTGATGAGTCCTCAGTTTTTTTCTCTAGTCCAGAAGTCTCACCTGAAATTAAGAACCTCGCTTTCTCAACTGCCTAGTCAGTATCTCCTCCAGGATCAAAAAACAGGTGTTAGCAGAATGACGAGACGGCAGTGTTTCCTAGAGCAGTCATCAATACACGTCTCAAACAAAAAATCAAGGAGGCTGATTATTCAATCAGTCGGCTGGTTTATCAATTGAGCACACGTCGAAAAAAAATTTTGTTAACCATATTGTCATGTTTGAAAGTTTCATTTTAGAGTATAACTTACAGCAGAGTACAGAGAGAGACGAGCTGGAATGAAGCTGAAAGTACAAGAGAGCCACTTAAGAGTCACCTTACCACAAAGGAGGGAGCGTCTGTCTACCATCTCAAAGGCCCTGCTAGAGGCCTCAGGGTTCAGAACAGAATATAGTAAATGGGAATTTATAAACTGCTTAGCCAGAGGCCTCCAGCCTGAGGATGAAAATCAGCAATGCCAAGGCACTTTAAAAACCAAGACCACTGGGTTTACGAAGGGTCACGGCAGTCAGCATGATGGATGACTCAAACTTGAGAGGTACCGGAGGCGAAGGTTTGGGGCGAGACCCGGAGGAGGACAACGAGGTGGTGGGGCTGCAGAGATCAGAGCGCAGATCCCAGCGTCGCTCACTGCAAACATTAATACTCAGGGTCTTTCCTGCAGCGTATTTAATTAATCTGGCTTGTCAGCGACCAGCAGCACCCCGGCAGTTTCTGGCAATTTGCACAAATGTTTATTAAAATACTTCGGGCTTCCCAGGTGGTGCAGTGGAAAAGAAGCCGCCTGCCAATGCCGGAGACGCGAGACGCGGGTTCGATCGAATTGAGAAGGTCCCCTGGAGTAGGAAATGGAAACCCACTCCAGTATTCTTGCCTGGAAAATACAAAAGGCAGAGGAGCCTGGCGAGCTACAGTCCAGGAGTCGGCCGCGACTGAGCACACACACATGCGCACCCAGTTTTGCCTCTTCGATGAAACTCTGACTTACAGTTGACAGTCCTCTTACAGACAATTTGGGGGTAGGCAGGATCCCTCCCACGCTGGGGGTTGTTAAACAGGGCACCGGGACTTTCGCCGCATACTAAGCGAAACATAACTTTACTCTCCTATTGACCAAAAGCACCGCTACTCTTCACACATGGAGGACTGGATGAAGTTAAGTGTTTTAAGTATAAGAGCACCCGCACAGAAAAACTACTTTAGCATGAAAGGAAAATACATTTCTGACCCAAGTACACATTGAGCACAGCCCTTTCCGAGAGGGAGTGGGCGGCCCTGAAAAGGGCCTTTAAGTAAACGTACTGGATGAAGCTTTAGCCGCCGAAGCCATAGAGGGTGCGGCCCTGGCGCTTGAGCGCGTAGACCACGTCCATGGCGGTAACAGTCTTGCGCTTGGCGTGCTCCGTGTAGGTGACCGCGTCCCGGATCACATTCTCCAGGAACACCTTCAGCACCCCGCGGGTTTCTTCGTAGATGAGCCCGGAGATGCGCTTCACACCACCGCGACGAGCCAGGCGGCGGATGGCGGGCTTGGTGATACCCTGGATATTGTCTCGCAGAACCTTGCGGTGGCGCTTAGCGCCTCCCTTCCCAAGGCCTTTGCCGCCTTTACCACGTCCAGACATACTACCTGAATTGTTGCAAGAGTGTGCGATACAGCAGTGAGACTACTGCTTGGTCAAGAGTAATTATAAGCTGTAGTCGGACCTCATTGAGAACTGAAATCGCGGGCGGGAAAAGACGCTCTGAAACCACTCCCTTGGCTCCGCCCCTTTCTGGATCCAGTGACTGTGAGAGGGAGAGAACCTAGTATAATGCATATGTTAAATTTTACTCTGGATTGTTTTGCTCCCTTTGGTCTTTGAATCTGAGTCTATATTTTCGACTGAGAATATTAGTAAGGGCTTATGGTTTTTTTGGCAAATACTGTACTTTCTCATTCAGGAGGTGCCTTAGTTGTGAATGGTAGCAGAATATGACGCTCACCCTTCATATGCTATTTTTCAGCTGTTTGTTTTTTTTTTTTAATACCAGACATAGAGTAGAATTTACTTTTTCTTTTTTGTGAGAATTTATTGTTTTGTGAGGGACACTTACATTTATAAAGGGAATTTCAATTGATATCTTTCTCTCTGTACCAGGAAGATAGGATAACTGGATCACCAGAGAATCTCATCAATGAGAAGACACTGGACTTATTTCTGTGTAATAACCTTACTCTTGTTTGCTTTCCTGGTAACCTCTCATAACTAGCTCCCTCCTACTTCTTTTGTCTTTAGTTGAAGATATTTAAAGTGGGGTCTTGGACAAACTTGCAGAGTTTTACTCAGTTTTTCTAGGTATCTCTTATGCATATGTGAGGTGTACATGTTATTAAACTGTTTTTCTCATGTTAACCTACCCTTTTTACAGTGGTTCTCAGCCAAGAATTTAGAAGGGTAGAGGGAAAGTTATTTTCCCTCTCCTGTAAGTATGTTGATTATTTTGAGCTGTAGCAGAAAAACAGCAAATGGATAGAGGATTTCTCTGAACTCCCATTATCTACCTAAAGACAGACAAAAAGAACTCAATAAATCCCTCCCCAAAGAGCTTCACTAACTAGGGAAGAGTGACACTTATTAGAGAAAAGGACACTTTTACCACACCCACACAAACCTTGTCACAAACTATGGTCCATGAAAACAGTCAATCTGAGAAAGAAAATGGGACTTTATTAGAGCCAACCCAAGGATTATCACCTGGGAGACAGTCTTTCAGAAAGCTCTGAGGACTGTTCTGTTTGTTAGAGTTTAAAACAGTATATTCTTAAGACAAAGAGTTATATCTTCAAGTTACTACTGACAGACTACATAGTCCAGACCCGCATGTATAAGGTGAGTCATTGCAGTCCCTTACAGGATTGAGAAAGGAGTGTTATCTTCTAAGAAGGTACTGGGTTGGTACCAGGAGAAAATTGCTTTTTTCAGTCAAGCAGGTATTCATATGCCTTTTAAGGAGATTTGGTCAATGTACTGCTATAATGTGCACAATGTACACTAAAGAGGGGTAGTGGCCCCAATGAGCAGAGAGAGAATTTTATGTCTAGAAACTTTATTATGCTGCTTTCAATATAATCTTATTTTATCACTATTGTTTCTCCCCATCTATTCTCTTAAGGGCCCATTCATCTTTCCTAAAAATCATTTACTCACCCCTATTAGGCTTACATACCACCTCTCACTCATTTTCCCTAAGATGGTATTTAAGTTGGAATTTTAAGCTACCTTCAGGAGTTACTCATTTTTCCCCAGATAACTCCCACATATACATAAAGGCTATATGTTACTTCTGTTTGTTTTTCTCTTGTTAACCTTTTATTTCAGGGGTTCTCAGCTAAGAACTCAGAAGGGTAGAGGGAAAATTATTTAACTTTCCCTACAGGTTATGAGCTGTGTGACCATATAAACTTACTGTTGTTTTCTACATCTGTAACACTGGGTAATGATAATAATGATGTAACTCTAATAAGGATTTAATTTAGCCATTGGAAACAAAGTGTTAGAACAGAGATAGGCTGAGAGAAGTTGTATATAAATATGTATATAAATATAATATAGGCTGAGAGAAGTTGTATATAAATATGTATATAAATATATAAATATGTATATAAATATATAAATATGTTTTCAATTGGTATTACTTCTTAAAGAACCTGTCTAGACTTGGCCACCTGATGCGAAGAACTGACTCATTGAAAAAGACCCTGATGATGCTGGGAAAGATTGAAGGCAGGAGGAGAAGGGGACAACAGAGGGTTAGATGGTTGGATGGCATCACTGACGCGATGGACATGAGTTTGAGTAGGCTCCAGGAATTGGAGATGGACAGGGAAGCCTTGCGTGCTGCAGTCCATGGGGTCACAAAGAGTCAGACAGGACTGAGCGACTGAATTGAACTGAGACTTGAAATATTACCCTGAAGTCTCATTTTCCCTTCCAACACAGTATTAGCCACAACCATATGTATATATTAGTGAGGACTTTTTTTTGAAAGAGCACAAAAGCTCCAGGAGTTGGTTATGGACAGGGAAGCCAGGCCTGCTGCAGTCCATGGGGTTGCAAAGAGTCGGACACGACTGAGTGACTGAACTGAACTCACTGATGGCATCTAACAAAGTACAAGACATCAGCTCATTCTGTTTTGGCATATGTGACATGTTAAATGTGATGGTCCAAATATGTTCCTTTGTGCCCTCTCCTAAGGTACATGGACAGTCTCAGACTTCTAGTTTTCCTGCAGCCAAGTCTGGTGTGCCTTTCAAATCTCCATACCAGCTTCCCACTGTTGTGTTAAATCTCCTGAAAACACTCATTGAGCAGTGACTCACATCTCCTAAACAACTGAAAAGGCTACCACTAAATTTGAAGTCTGAAAAATTCACCCTGACCTTGACTTCCTCTTCCTCTTCTTTGATAGTCTTTATAACAAACCCAAATTTTAGACTCCCAACAGCATTAGCTGTAAACTTCAGCTTGTGGTGTAACATCACTCTGCACCTGGGAAGGAAAAACTCTTTTTGACTGAAGACCTTGCAACAGTCATTAAAAAGATACAATCTATACATTAAACATCCCCATTTGTCTCCAGCCCCCCCCTTAATCACTCGCCTAATATAACAGATGCTTAATGCAATCATATTAAAATGCCGTCCAAAGTGTTCAGTAAATTTTCTTCCACAAATTTGATTTTCTTGTTTAATTTTTAAATGTCGGCTGAATTTTAACTTCTAAAATGAGCAGAATCTGTGCAAGTAATGCCAAATGAAAAACTAGTAAAGCTAGCATCTGAACTCAGGTAAACTAGCATCAAAATGCTGCTGACTTGCAGAGTATACGCTAAAAAGATTAACAAGGTTATGAATTCTAAAATGGTGCTAACCTTTTTTCCCTAGATACTGCAGTTGTTTTCTTGAGGGGCTCAAGTAAATTAAAGACTTAAAGTCAAATCCATGTTCCTTGGCAGGGAGAAGAAAGAACAGCCATTGTCCATCCTCTATCAGATACTAAGACAGTAATGGACACGTTTAAAATCCTTGGGTCAAGTGGTTAAAATCCTGAACAACTACAGCAAGTAATTGCTAGAAGAGACAAAAGCAACAGGGCAGGAAAAAGTGCAATTACATGGAGTACTTCCAAGTAGATTTGTTACAGCAGCATTACAGTAGATATTTGGCTCACTGCAAGAGAAAGCAACATGTACTCGGAGTATCAGAAAAGACTGTTTATTTCACACTGATCCAGGGCTCCCCTGGTGGTTCAGATGGTAAAGAATCTGCCTGCAGTGCAGGAGGCCCAGGTTCAATCCCTAGATCAGGAAGATCTACCCATGAAGGAAATGGCAACCCACTCCAGTATTCTTGCCTAGAAAATTCTGTGGACTGAGGAGCCAGGTGGGCTACAGTCGATGGGGTCACAAAGAGTTGGACCAGACTGAGCAATTAACAGACAGGCAGACAAGGCCCAGAGGAGTCACCTCCAAAGGCTGAGCACCTGACTCAGGGTTTGCCTGTCTTCTCTACACACAAGCTATGGGGCTGGGCAGAACTTCCATGAAACTGAGGTGTTTCTTAGGAACACCTTCTTCTCATCCAATCAAGGATGAGCAAGCGTAAGGTGTCATGTGTTCTCAGTTAGGTCTGCAGTTTAATCTATCTATCTTCTTTTGGTGCCATCTCTGGTGGTTGATTGATGCAATAAACAAGCTGGGTTACAAAAGCATTAACATGCTAAACAGAGCATTACATGGAAGATTTGCTGAATTTTCCTTCTCATTCCCTCCTGTTGATCCTCAAGCTGCTTTAGCCGACTTAGGGATCATCTGCCTTAAATACTCAACAAGGAACCCTAAGAGAACAGGGGTGATGACCACTCTGGCTACTTCCTGTTGGAACAGGGGCATAGACTCTCCTCAAGGTTCCCCGCTGGAATCCTCTATTGTTATATAGTGGTAAGTCCTCATCATCATTTGGAGCTTTATGGTTTCTAAGCGAGAAGAAATAAAATGGGTTATTGCATTGAGAATACAAGGACCTAGCAAGAGGGGCTAAAAAGAGCATCAGAACTGGGACCCATTAAGGGGCATATCTAAGCCCAGCGTGAACTAAAGGTTGAGGACAGCAAGTTGGACTTCCTTTCCCTACCTGAGCCTTTAGGTCATCAATCAACTTAATGTTTCTTTTGAGGACCGATAGGCTTTCTTCCTTAGCTGAGGTATTTCCATAAAAGCCACAGGCCTCGTTGAGCATGAGGCACAATCCCTGTTGTGCTGTAATCGTTGCTAGTCCCCAGCAGTTTTGTAGTACTACCTAAGCTAAGGAATCTAGGCTTTTTGTTGTTCTTCTATTACTGCCACTGTAGACTTCCAAGATGCTTGTATTAGAATGGTTAGTTTGAGTACTGATATTTCTAGCAGGGGCATTCCTGCAAACCAGAAAAATCCTCGTCCAACACCAGGTCTTTCCAAAATGGGGTTTTCATGAGCATGCCCTTCCCAGTCGTTCCATTTTACCCTGGGCTGAGGGTTTGCAGGTGATAATGCTTGCTCTAGAAAGGATCCTAGGTTCACAGTGTTTCCAGAGACTGCCATTTCTTGTGAATTTTAGAACTGTAAACTTGGGATGGCAAATACCTTTCCATCGTCAGGGAAGGATTCCCCACAACCAGTTTCCGCAAAGAAAATTAAACCAGGTTCCTAGTAGCAAGACACTGGTAGTGGGCCCTTGGATCCAGGTCTCAGTATAGGTAATTTGTATAAACAGGTCTCAGGATTTTATGAATGGGTCCCAACTGTCATATGCACTATGACCCTTTGGTCTGTTGCTGGAGAAAAATTCATCTGCACAGAGTGGATTATATTTGGTCTCAGAGCTATTATGGGTATGGGATGGGCTTTGACACACTAGGTTTTGAAATATCAGTTGAATCAGTGAAGGGGGGCCCTAGACTAAGGTCCTGTTGGTAATAGTAAGGATCCTGTGTCTTGGTCAATAGCAATACATTCTTCTGATCCTGGTACAGAACTGTTAACAGGTACAAAAGTCTCATTGTACCATTTAGTTGCATTTTTGGCTAAGCCTCCCCGTGTAAAATTATGTCCCCTACAGTCAGGGGTATAATATACCTCACAATCTTCATCACCAAAGGGTTCCCATTGTAAATCTGTTTGGTGAAAGGATAAGGTGTTATTGTTATTGAGTTCAGAAAACCTATTTCTTCAACTTCTTCTGAGTATTTGTTTTGAAAACATAGAGATAAGTTCCCCTTTAGTACAGCCCCGTGGATGGAACGCTCTCCTAGTGTCTCCTTGTTTCCAGTGAGGGTGAGGCCCACCTCCTACCCCCGTCCTCTTGTTACACAAAATGGAGGGGAAATCCGCTTAGGGAAGGAGACAGATTAATATGTCTTTCACAGAGGCTGGGTAGGCCAGGAGGGCAACTGTCGGCTCTTCATATTTTATGTCCTCTAGTAAAGAAGTCCGGCATTAGGTGTAATTTGCTAAGACAGCCATCTGGGTCACCACTGGGGCCCAAGGGGAAAGAGTTTTCCATCACTGAAGTGAGTTGCAAAAATTTGTATTCGGATATACCACATATTTAGGGTCTATATGCAGTTGATGGTGATGAAGCATCTAATCAAAGAGAGGAAGAAAACTGCCAGTAAAAGCCTTTTACCCCAATGCCAATTGACTGGAGCTGTCGCTGTTAACCCTATAGCAAAAATGAAAGCTAAGGGTGCACAGCCAGAGAGGAGCAGAGGGCAACAGTGCCGGAGCATCACCGTGAAAGAACTAATATAGGGGACAGCAACCGCATAATTATCTTTCCCAGTTGCTGACTCTTCCAGTCTTTGGGTGGATTAGCGGGACTCCAGAGCACAGTGCTTGTCCTTTCTCCTCCTGAGGGTGACCCGCACCGGGTTGTTTTGGTCGGGGGGTCACCTCCCAACGGGGTCAGTCTTTCTTTGGCAGATGCGCTGCCTTCACCCTGGAGTGATGGAGCGGCCTAAATGGACCTGGACTCCTAGACGAGCCTCTCGAGGAATCGGGTACTGTTGCAGTTTTACAGGCTGGGTTCCCGATTTCAGATCAATCAGGATGGGGCATGATGTCTTGCCAGAGCCAGAAGATTCTTTTTGGCCCGGACCAGTGGGTACTCAGTCTCTAATTCAGGAGGTATGTTCTGCTCTTTTGGAGGGGAAAAGCACATGTACCATTCCGCTTCCTTCTTTTCAGCGAGAGCCATAATCAAGTAGGGTCCCTCTGGTAACTTTAGCTGGGCTGACCCATCAGCAGAAACAGAAACTTGGGCTCCCATTTTTGCAAGGACATCCCTTCCTATCAAAGGAGCTGGGCAGTCTGGCAGGTAGAGGAATTCATGGACTACCTCATGGCCCCCTGATCAGCATCTCTGAGGACCACAGAAGGGCCTGCGGGTCTGAGCTCCTATAGCCCTGATGATAGTGACCCCTTGATAGTGACCTCTCTTCCTGAGAAAGGGGCTATCTGCTGAGTGACCACCGAATGCTCAGGACCTGTGTCTACCATAAAGTCCACTGGATGGCCCCCTACTTTGACTCTGACCATGGACTCTCAGGGGCCCAATTGAAGAGAGCCTGGTTCCCTCTAATGGGGTTCTGTTTCTGCTAGGCTGATCAGATTAGTGCTGGGTGGCTCAGGTTGATATCTGTTCGCTGGGGCTGCCTGTTTGGTTCTCTTTTTAGGGTGGTCAGGACATTCATTCTTCCAGTGTTCTTTTTCTTCACAATAGGCCCATTGATCACAGCTTAGAGGGCTTCTCTTCTTCAGATCTGGGCCCCTTGCCCTATGAGGTGATCCTGCCGGGGGTGCAGGCTTTGACAGAGTAGCTGCCAGGAATGCAGCTTTCCATTCCATCCTCTTTTCTGCTTCAAAACGGGCTGCTTGGTCGCGGTTGACAAAGACTTTATTGGCAATCTCCAGCAATTTTGTGGTGTTTTTGTCCATGAACTCTTCCAATCTTTGTAATTTTCTCCAGATGTCTGATTGGGCCTGTCCCATGAACATGGGATTTACCATCCGTTGGTTTTCTGGGGCCTCAGGATCGAAAGGAGTGAAGACCCGGAAGTCCTCACATAGTCTCTCATAGAAGTCTGCCGGGCTTTCTTCTGGCTTCTGTACTACCTCTGTGGCTTTAGCCATGTTGGTGGGCTTCTTAGCCCCTTTTACTTCCTGTAGGATGGCCAGTCGATACCTCTCCAGCCTATTTCTTCCTCCTTCAGTGGCCCAGCAGGGCTCGTCTTCCGGGAAGGTTTCTTTGTCCACTTGGCCCCCTGGGACATTGGCCTGAAACCATTTTCTTGCCTCTGTTATGATTCAGCGGTGCTCCTCCATATTGAACAAGGCGAGGAGCAGCTGCCAGCAGTCTGCCCAAGTGGGGCAGTGGGTCTGAAAAATGGACTCTAGGAAACTGATCAGCACTTGAGGCTTTTCAGAGTATGAGGAGGTGAAGAACTTCCAGTTGTGAAGATCGGTCATGCAGAAAGGCTGGTAGTAGAAGACAGGTCCCCCCTCTTTGAGGGTTCCATCAGCAGCAAGGCGCTGGGGTCCCCAAGTCTCCTAAGTGCATTTGTAGCACTGGGGTAGCTGGTCCCAGAGCTGATTGGAGGTGACTACTCATCAGTTCCGGGGTGCCTGGTCACGGGGGTATGACAACCTCAGGATCATCAGGAGGCAGCGAAACAGACGGTGGTGGGCTATCTGGCAAATGTGGACCTTCGGCCACTTGAGGGGGAGCTGTTGACACATAGGGTGGTTGCCGGGAGCCGTTATGGGGGGTCCCGCCCGTGACGAGGTCATGAAGAAAATACCAGGCAGGCAAGGCCGTCCGGGACCCCATCCGTGACGAGGTCACGAGGAAAACACCTGACAGGCAAGGCCGTCTAGGATAAGGGACCCTCCAGGTTGGCCTCGGCCTCTACCCCACCCTGTATCCTCCCCCCTTTTTCTGCTGTTGTTCTTGCTTGCCCTGTTGCAGATTCTTGTGTTGCCTGCCTAGAGCTCTCCTGCTCCTCTTTCACTGAATGAGGACCAATTTAAAACCCTAATTAATAAATCTTCTAGACGCTGGTACCCTATGAAGGGGCCAGAGATGAAGGAAATGCTTCCATTCAAACATTTTGCTGGCATTCTGGCTTGTGTGATAAATATGTGCTCTCATTGCAAAAAATGCTCTTGATTGTTCTAAACATCCTAAGCACAGTACGCTAACAAAAGAAACTATTAAGCATAGGCCCCTTCATGGGGTGAGAAAAGCTCCACAAATATGATAGCCACAAATGTGCCTAATAGAAAATACTTTAGATAGAGATTAGCTGGCGACTTCTTGCAGGTGGTTAACTTTTAGACTAAGAGCCTGTTTTGTGCCATATCTGCTGTTTCTACAGTCCTTTGCATTTCTGTTCTGTAAAAATGTAATCCTATCTAGTTCCCATAGAGATGACACTTATTAGAAAGAAAATAGATTAATTATAAGAAAAACAGAGTCGGCTACTGAAGTTGCTTAAGTCACACCAGGTGCAAGCCATTAAATGTTAGCAGGCCTGAAGGCCAAATGATAAGAAAGACTCTTGTGAACAAAAGTATGTGGGTGACATCCAGTTTCTGTTGAAGGTCAAGTTGCTGTAATGTTTTGAGATGCCCTGTGTGTAAGCAATATGCACTTCCCCCAAAGATGTTAAGGGTATAAAAGAGCCGTGCAAAAATAAACTTCAGACTTAGCCCCGAGCTTTGTCTCACTCTCTCTCTCATTCGCCGACGCCGTTCATCCTGAGGGTTCCCCTGGATCCTGCTGGGGCTGGACCCCGGCAGGGTGGTGGCACTATTGGTGGTGAGTCCTCAGCCTCTCCTTGGAGAATAGGTGGCTCTTTCTTTTGGTGTGGAGCATTTCTTTCTGGTTGGGCTACTAGGACCTTACACTTTTCCTTACTTGTAGCACAGAACCGAACCCATGGAGGCCTCAACTGAGCAATTTTCAACCAATCATTGGTCAATATATGGGAACTGGTCTGGCTGGCCAGGGTCTCCAGTTATGACTCTATATACACTGCTCGGTCAGTGGGCACATCTAAAGTGCCCTCTGAGGGCCATACGACCCCAAAGGAGGGCCACTCTAGGGTGCACATAGTGCACAATTTTCCAGAACTCAATATTACACCATAATCTCCAGAGAATCCTTCCTTACTATTTTTAACCATACACTCTAGTTTGAATTGGAACTACCCAATATGTGAGTTCCCACCCTGGAATGGTGTCCCACAACAAGCAAAAATGCTTTTGCTTTCGTCAGTCTGGACACTCCCTTTATGGGGACGTTGGGTACATCTTAGCTATAGCAGGTCAGTATATAAAGCCCTGTTTATCCTCCTCCCCTTGTCAGTATAATAAACCCCTCACAGGCCCGCACTGAGGGACAATGTCCTGTAGGACCTGACGCTACCCTGAGCAGTGTGAGGTCACCAAGAAACCGCAGGTTAGGACCCACTCAGCCTCCACAGCTATTGCCGTGGAGAACGGTCACTCACACAGATAGACATACAACGCTAGCACACCAGACACCTGATACGGAGACTTCCCTATCCTGGGCAGCACTCCATGCTGCGGGAGGTGATCAGTCTCCCCTTCCTCTGTCAAGGTGGGCCTGAACTCAGCCCTGGGTCCCCGGGGACACTCACCCCATCAGACGTCTGGCCCTGGCAAAATTTTCTGAATCCTCCCCCGGAGTCTGCTTGAAGGCGGCAACGGCCTGCTACTACCGGGCCCGACGAGGGTCAGAGTGCAGTGACATCACTGGTGGCGCGCCATCCTTCCCGTCGCGGGGGCCGGAGATAGCGGAGCTTCCGTCAGTTCTCGACAACGGTGGCACAAGGGGCCAGCGCGGCTGTCCGGTTCCCGGCCAATGTACCAAAATGCTACAGCAGTGTTACAGCAGATATTTGGCTCACAGGAAGACAAGCAACACGCACTCGGGGGATCAGAAAGTGAAAGTCGCTCAGTCGTGACGGACTCTTTGCGACCCCACGGACTACACAGTCCATGGAATTCTCTAGGCCAGAATACTGGAGTAGCCTTTCCCTTCTCTAGGATATCTTCCCAGTCCAGGGATTGAACCCAGGTCTCCCGCATTGCAGGCGGATTCACCAGCTGAGCCACAAGGGAAGCCCAAGAAAAGTGAAAGTCGCCCAGTCGTGTCCGAGTATTTGCGACCCCATGGACTGTGTAGGACCAGGGCCAGAATTCTCCAGGCCAGAATATTGGAATAGGTCGTCGTTCCCTTTCCAGGGGAATCTTTCCAACCCAGGTCTACCCGCATTGCACGTGGATTCTTTACCAGCTGAACCACCAGGGAAGCCCAAGAATATAGGAGTGGGTAGCCTACACCTGCTCCAGGGGACCTTCCGGACCCAGGAATCGAACCGGAGTCTCCTGCATTCCAGGTGGATTCTTTACCAACTGACCTATCAGGGAAGCCCCAGCGTATTAGAAAAGACTGTTTCACAGCAGTGAGGACCTAGCGGAATCATCTCCAAAGGCAGAGCACACAACTCAGGACTTGAGTTTTCTATACAAGCTGTGGCAGGGGCGGGAGCGGGGCGGGGCGGGGTAGGGAGGTGTTGCGGCGCAGAGCTTTCATGCAGATGAGGGGAGCTAAGCAAGGAAGAGAACGTGTCCTCTATCATGTTCCCAGTCAGGACTGCAGTTTAGTTTTTTCAGCGCCATCTCTGGCCACTGGTTGACGCAACAAACAAGCCGGGTTACAGAAGCCAACGTGCTAAGCCGAGCACTACATGGAGAATTATGCTAATTCCAAATTACAAAAAACTAGACCTGGAGAGTTAACTGGAAGGCGAATACAGTTAGATCCTCATCTCACACAACTCCAAGGCTTACTTGGCTGGGGGAGGAAGGGAGAGGACGACGGTGGGGTGGAGTTCCGCTCTGCTACAGCTTTCTAGGAGTAGGGGTAATCCTTATCCCTTGTGGTACAACTCTGATTTGATGTTGTGGGTGGCTCTGAAAAGAGCCTTTGGGTTTAAGGTTGGCACTCAAATAGAAAACATGTTTACGCCCTCTCCCCGCGGATGCGGCGGGCGAGCTGGATGTCCTTGGGCATGATGGTGACGCGCTTAGCGTGGATGGCACACAGGTTAGTGTCCTCGAAGAGCCCCACCAGGTAGGCCTCGCACGCCTCCTGCAGCGCCATCACGGCCGAGCTCTGGAAGCGCAGGTCGGTCTTGAAGTCCTGCGCGATCTCGCGCACCAGCCGTTGGAACGGCAGCTTGCGGATCAGCAGCTCTGTAGACTTCTGGTAGCGGCGAATCTCGCGCAGAGCCACAGTGCCGGGCCGGTAGCGGTGCGGCTTCTTCACACCACCAGTGGCCGGCGCGCTCTTGCGGGCCGCCTTAGTGGCCAGCTGCTTGCGCGGCGCCTTGCCACCGGTGGACTTGCGAGCAGTCTGCTTAGTACGAGCCATGTGAAAAGACGAAATGATACTGCTACTCCAAACGCCAGCGACAAGCAGGCAGCCGCCCTCCTTTTATACAGCCAGGCGAACAACTATTGGACTCAAGAACATTCAAAAATACCCGCGCCCTGCTCTGATTGGTCCATTTCTCTGCCTGTCTGCCAGGAAGAATCCAGAGCTGCTTTTCCGGTTGGTGAATAAACCTGCCTTTTTACCATAGCAACTCCAATAGCCTGACTTCATTTTATTTACCCTTTCACTTCTAAAATATACAGCAAAGTAATTACAAAGCAACACTGACACTGCCGACGGAGTTTTTAAGTACAATCACCAAAAGATTATTTTGGAAGTGCTTAGAAAGAGTAGGTGGGCTACATCTAAAATGACAGATTTTCTCGGGTGTAACACGAACATTGTGGACAATCAAGATGCTTTTGAAGTACCAATGATCTGTAAGTTACTCAACTGTTTCAGCATAACATGCTTTTACAAAATGGAATCTAGATGCAGAGGGTTTGGGTGTTCCATCACATCAACAAATGTTTAAGGTTAAGAGTTCAGCACCTTTCACTAATAAACTCTCTCCAAGTGAGGAAAACATGTCACACGTCACCGCTGGAATTAAAGGAAATACTGTTTGACTAGAAACTGATTCAACTGAGTTTAACCCGCCAATTTAAACTCGTGTGATTTTTCTGTTAAAACTTCCTCGCAAACATTTTGATTGAAATTTTTCTCGGGTAGTGAGGAAAACACACTCTAGTTGTGATTTTTGGCGTAACATTACAATGTTATGGGCATAATTGAAAAGCATAACAGCTCTGTATGTGGAGAAAGTGGGTGGCTCTGAAAAGAGCCTTTGTATATACCGACTTTTCCTGGGTAACAAAGTAAAAGTGCCCTGGGAACGTGGACACTTTACTTGCCCTTGGCCTTGTGGTGGCTCTCAGTCTTCTTGGGCAGCAGCACCGCCTGGATGTTGGGCAGCACACCACCCTGAGCGATGGTCACACGACCGAGCAGCTTGTTGAGCTCTTCATCGTTGCGGATGGCCAGCTGCAAGTGGCGCGGGATGATACGGGTCTTCTTGTTATCGCGCGCCGCGTTACCCGCCAGCTCCAGGATCTCGGCCGTCAGGTACTCCAGAACCGCAGCTAGGTATACCGGGGCCCCGGCCCCAACGCGCTCGGAGTAGTTGCCCTTCCGGAGCAGGCGGTGCACGCGGCCCACTGGAAACTGGAGCCCAGCACGCGAAGAGCGGGTTTTAGCTTTAGCTCGAGCCTTGCCACCCTGTTTACCACGGCCTGACATATCTGTTAAATCACGATGCAAAGTACTTCACGAGAACAAGCAAACAGAAAATAAATAAAACGAAAGCGAGAGAAGTATTTATACTAACTGGAGGTAGGCTTGTGCTATTCTCCCATTGGCTATCATTAAGGAACCAGTGGGAGAGCAGAATCTGCATTCTTCATTTGCATACAAGACTTCTGTCTAGTGACAAAAACTTTCTGAAAAAAGTACTAATAAAAGTATACTAAGGAGACGTTAGTTGTACACTCTTCCCATTGGTTACTGTTTTGAACCTATGGAGAATCGGAACCTGTGTCCTTCATTTGCATACACGGCTTTCTCATCCAGTCTGATGGACTTTTAATGCTAGTAATAATGGAGTTATTTGGTTTTGTCAAAACGGTTGTTCTTAAAAGAAGCAGGAATGGCTATTTTCATTGTTCTGAATTTTTAGCTATTGGGGTTGTGACTCAATTTTTAGAAAGGAATAAATGCAGAATAATTCGTAAAGATAATATTTAAGAGATAAGTATTAGTATGCTCAGTGTTTCTTTCTCTTTTCTAACTCTTTAATAGGGAAAACGAAGAAGAGGAAATAATAGTTTTTTGTCTTGGCCCAAGACTTAAACTATCTGAACAGTAAAAAGTTCCATTTCATTCAACTTACCTATGAGGGCTTCCAGGATTACCTGGGAGGCATGTAGAGACCTGTCCTCATTTTAGAGAACGGGAAACTGAGAGACGCAGTTTGTTTGCCTTGGCTAAATAACACTGAGTTTAATGGGACCAAGGATTCCAAACTCGTGGCTGGAAAACTGTCATCATTCCCCAGTGCCACTCCCAACCTTCCCACCTTCCGTTTTTTCTCACTTGGCTCCCACAGGAAGGACACTAATTACTTCAGAAAACCCCATAATCCTGCATATCGTACTGGACTTCTTGCTGTTAGAGTACTAAAAATTGCCGCACGTAAGTCTCCAGACTCCTAAGAAATGAGAGAACAAACAACTCCCATAGCATATAAATAACTCAAAATGAGATTACAGTATATACTGGAAGACACTATATTAATATTAGTACAGAGTCTTTGGTCTTAAGCTTTCATGTCGAGGAACCTAAAATTGAGAAGTTGCCAAGTGAAATCTTGCCATTTTTTTCTTATAATGGTCATTGAAATAGAAATAGATGGAGCCCAGATGGATGTGGACTATCATTTCAGGAATTTTTGAGGACTCGAGCCTGTAAGTCTACTAACTCCTAAGCAAGATGGTAAAAGGAACAGGAACCTGGTTAGGAAAAAATTGCTCCTAAACCAATTCAGTCAGAGAAGTATGCTTTGATCCAGGCAACCAAGAAGAGTTTCTTTTTTACCTTCTCTCAAGTCTTCTGACTCCTATGACTTTTTCTCAGCAATGTTCACTTCTTTTTTATTTTTTATTATCTTCACCATGGACAACAGCAATACACATCAGTAACACTGGCCCAGTGTCTGAAATGTTTCAAAACCCATAAGGGAGTTGTAAAAAAGATAGATGCTACCTCAAAGACTTCATACTATTTTGAAAAGTATGGGGGAGAGGAGGCAGGAGGTTGTATACCTGAAGTTTAAATAGTAGAGCATAGTCTGCACCTAAAACTGAAGGTTTTAAACAATAAATATTATAAGAGCCCAGGGAGAAGAAAAATCACTGTGAATCAGAAGGATCAAGAGAATTTAAGAGAGATGTACATTCAGCATTTATTCACATATATTTGCTGAGCAGTGTTCAGTATCTGTGTTGTAGATGATGACATCGTGTGCCCTTGTGGTCCTTGGGGAAGAAAAAAGTTTCCTCTACCCTTCTAGGTTCTTCAAGCTGATCTAAGAATTAAACTGGTATGAGACTGATTAACAGGGAAGAGTCCAATTTAGTTTCATTTGGGGGCTGGATAAAATAAAAATTAGACCCAAGGACAAGTTACACAGTTGAGGCTTGCTATGCCATGTCAGATTAGGGGTTAGGAGCTTGGGACTTCAAAAGGCAGGAAGGCAATTCACAGTAAAATGAAAAAAGACAAATGTTTTGTAAACAAATGTTTGCTGGACCAAACAAAGAGTGAGACCCAGAAAAGAATTTTAATTAACAATAGGCCATGTCTATAGTCCTAGTTCAAATTATACTGTAGTTACCTAGGGTGATAACTACCTTCCTCAAACGGGTCTGCTTACAGCTATAGACAGCATCCTTTTAGTGATTCTGAAAACAAAAGCCACAAAAGCAAAGGTTAAAGTCACACTTCCAACATGGTGGAAGACTTTGCCTCTTCCCTGTCACACATTAATGAGTAATGGTAGCTCATCAGAATTAACTGGGGAGATGTATTAATTTTACTTTTGGCTTCTCATCATTCCTCTACTATAGTTTTGAAGGCTAGCCTGAAGTCCAGTCATGTAACTTATTTTTTTTGCTTGTTAAAGATCAGCCACGTATTTATTTGTACAGATGTCAAAAGGGCCTACCTTTGAGATTAGGAGGCCCAGATTTTGGTTTGGGCTTTCATTTAAGGGTATCGGTTCAGTTCAGTTGCTCAGTCGTGTCCAACTCTCTGCGACCCCATGGACAAAAGCATGCCAGGCCTCCCTGTCCATCACTAACACCCAGAGTTTACACAAACTCATATCCATTGAGTTGGTGATGCCATACAACCATCTCATCCTCTCTCATCCCCTTCTCCTGCCCTCAATCTTTCCCAGCATCAGGGTCTTTTCAAACGAGTCAGCTCTTCGCATCAGGTGGTCAATGTATTGGAGTTTCAGCTTCAACATCAGTCCTTCCAGTGAACACCCAGGACCAATCTCCTTTAGGATGGACTGGTTGGATCTCCTTGCAGTCCAAGGGACTATCAAGAGTCTTCTCCAACACCACAGTTATAAAGCATCAATTCTTCTGCTTTCAGCTTTCTTTATAGTCCAACTCTCACATCCATACATGACTACTGAAAAAACCATAGCCTTGACTAGACAGACCTTTGTTGACAAAGTGATGTCTCTGTTTTTCAATATGCTGTCTAGGTTGGTCACAACTTTCCCTCCAAGGAGTAAGCGTCTTTTAATTTCATGGCTGCAATCACCATCTACAGTGATTTTGGAGCCCCCCCAAAATAAAGTCAGCCACTGTTTCCATTGTTTCCCCATCTATTTGCATGAAGTGATGGGACCAGATGCCATGATCTTAGTTTTCTGAATGTTGAGTTTTAAGCCAACTTTTTCACTCTCCTCTTTCACATGCATCAAGATGCTCTTTAGTTCTTCACTTTCTGCCATAAGGGTGATGTCATCTGCATATCTGAGGTTATTGATATTTCTCCCAGCAATCTTGATTCCAGCTTGTGCTTCATCCAGCCCAGTGCTTCTCATGATATACTCTGCATATAAGTTAAATAAGCATGGGGACAATATACAGTCTTGACATACTCCTTTTCCTATTTGGAACCAGTCTGTTGTTCCATGTCCAGTTCTAACTGTTGTTTCCTGACCTGCATACAGGTTTCTCAAGAGCCAGGTCAGGTGGTCTGGTATTCCCATCTCTTTCAGAGTTTTCCAGTTTATTGTGATCCAGTCAAAGGCTTTGGCATAGTCAATAAAGCAGAAGTAGATGTTTTTCTGGAATTCTCTTGCTTTTTTGATGATCCAGCGGATGTTGGCAATTTCACCTCTGGTTCTCTGTCTTTCCTGAATCCAGCTTGAACATCTAGAAGTTCACCATTCATGTATTGCTGAAGCTTGGCTTGGAGAATGTTGAGCATTACTTTGCTAGCGTGTGAGATGAGTGCAATTGTGCAATAGTTTGAGCATTCTTTAGCATTGCCTTTCTTTGGGATTGGAGTGAAAACCGACCTTTTCCAGTCCTGTGGCCGCTGTTGAATTTTCCAAATTTACTGGCATATTGTGTGCAGCACTTTCACAGTATCATCTTTTAGGATTTGAAATAGCTCATCTGAAATTCCATCACCTCCACTAACTTTGTTCGTAGTGATGCTTCCTAAAGCCCACTTGACTTCCACATTCCAGGATGTCTGGCTCTAGGTGAGTGATCACACCATCATGATTATCTGGGTCGTGAATATCTTTTTTGTACAGTTCTTCTGTGTATTCTTGCCACCTCTTCTTAATATCTTCTGCTTCTGTTAGGTCCATACCATTTCTGTCCTTTATTGAGCCCATCTTTGCATGAAATATTCCCTTAGTATCTCTAATTATCTTTAAGAGCTCTCTAGTCTTTCCCATTCTATTATTTTCCTCTATTTCTTTGCACTGATCACTGAGGAAGGCTTTCTTATCTCTCCTTGCTATTCTTTGGAACTCTGCATTCAAATGGGTATATTTTTCCTTTTCTCCTTTGCTTTTTGCTTCTCTTCTTTTCACAGCTATTTGTAAGCCCTCCTCAGACAGCCATTTTGCTTTTTTGCATTTCTTTTTCTTGGGGATGGTCTTGTTCCCTGTCTCCTGTACAATGTAATGAGCCTCCATCCATAGCTCATCAGGCACTCTGTCTATCAGATCTAGTCCCTTAACTATTCCTCACTTCCACTGCATAATCATAAAGGATTTGATTTAGGTCATACCTGAACGGTCTAGTGGTTTTCCCTACTTTCTTCAATTTAAGTCTGAATTTGGCACTAAGGAGTTCATGATCTGAGCCACAGTCACCTCCCAGTCTTGTTTTTGCTGACTGTATATAGTTCTGTAAAATATCAATTATTAGGAAGAAAGGAGGGAAGAAGGAGCAGGAAGATAGAAGCAAGTGAGCAGGCAAATGTTAAGAAGTTCTACACCAGGAGATAATTTTGAAGAGGCTGAGTTTATATTGCCACCAAGATTTCATCCCTCCAGAGAGCAATTCTTAAACTGCAGCTTGAGTTCAATCTTTTTTTCTTTTTCCCCCCGAGATGAGGCGGGGGGGGGGGGGGGGGGGGGAGAAGGGGGGGTTACAACTAAAAACCAAGAATTGTAACTTCTAAGCTTCTGTTTCACAACTGTTTTGTGTATGCTGAGACAGGAAAGTCTTCTCATATAGCAGTCACCGAATTTGTGTGGGATCTGGGAAAAGCTCATTTAAAGTTTAAAAGTGGTCTTTTTGAGAAATTCTACTTCATGTTTTTAATCTGCTTATCCAAACACACTGATGTATGTCACCTAAATATGGTGCTCATAAACCAAAGGAAAAGACTCCCCCCCCACCTTTATTATGCAGTCAACCGCTGACTTTTCATGGCTCTTCCCCTCATCCAGCCCCCCTGACTCCTCTTCCACACCCAAGGCCCTTCCTGTCAGGATTATTTTTGGAGTAGGTTTTCTTTTAAAAATTTCCCCAAGAAAAATTAGCACACCTTCGTTTCCGCCTGGGGCCCTCCTAATCTGCAAATGAGGTGGCACCAGATGGGGGGTGGTGGGGGTCCAGGAAATTCAAACCATTTTCCCCTCCTTGAGTTGGGAGTGCCACACTTTCAATCCCTTCTAGTGCCATCCCAAGAAGGTAAATTACCCAGGAAACTGGAACCCTGACATCAGGAATGCAAGAAAAATGGAAACGGCTTTACACTGACTGTTTCCATCCCTAAATAATTATAATGAGAAATTAGAAAATCTCATTTCACTCATGTGCAATTTTGAGGTGCAAGGTTGAGTTAACACCCAATAAGTGTCTGCGGCTTACTAAAGAAGCGACAGGTGATTTTGCTTAGTTTCCCCAATACCAGGGTGAGTTCAAGCTCAGGGAGAAAACCCCACTGACTGACCTTCCCCGCAACCTACCCTGAAAAGGCAACCTGCCTAACAATGCTCTGAGGATCGGCACTCTGAAATCCCCGAACCACTTCCTTACCCCGGAGGAAAATTCTAATCACCATCAAAAATTTTAAGAGGCTTCGCGGAAAAGAGTGAGCATTTCCAAGCATCTGGATGTTTAGTCCATGGGAAACGGGAGAATGTGTCTTTTGAGGAATGTGTCTTTAATGCCAAGAGACCTTTCAAGTAACTAGAGGTTCTAGTTCCAAAATTGCTTCAACTATTAACCTCACTAGAGTAGGTTCTTAAATCTAGTCAGTAGGACAGAATTGCATTTACCCTGCAAAAAAACGGCAGTTACAGTCCTTCTTCGATAAAGTGAGTGGCTCTGAAAAGAGCCTTTGGATTAAGTGCCTATTGCAGGCACTCATTTGGAGCTGGTGTATTTGGTAACGGCCTTCGTACCCTCAGAGACAGCATGCTTGGCCAGCTCCCCGGGTAGCAACAGGCGCACGGCCGTCTGGATTTCCCTGGATGTGATGGTCGAGCGCTTGTTGTAATGCGCCAGGCGTGACGCCTCGCCCGCGATGCGCTCAAAAATGTCGTTCACGAAGGAATTCATGATACCCATGGCTTTAGATGAGATGCCAGTATCTGGATGGACCTGCTTCAGAACTTTGTACACATAAATAGAGTAGCTCTCTTTACGACTGCGCTTGCGTTTTTTGCCATCTTTCTTCTGCGCCTTAGTGATGGCTTTCTTAGAACCTTTCTTAGGAGCCGGAGCAGATTTAGATGGCTCAGGCATGGTTTTTGTCTTAGAAATGTTAAGCGGTAGCCTTCACAACTAAGATAAGTAGCCTGAGTTCAAAGACCATTTATTTATAGTGCTCCAATGCAAATGAGGAATCGAGGCTTCTCACTTTTGATTGGGTAAGACCAGTAGAATTTCACTAAGGTCTGGAGGGAGTGGTTTATGCAAATAAGGGATACACATTTTATCTTTCTATTGGATAGAGAAGCATCGTACTTTTGACCAATAGGAAACCTAGCTGCCGCGTCCCTCTACCGTCTATTAAAAAAAGTTTTTTTCCACGCCTTGGTCATCCAGCCTTTACTCTTGTGCTCAGACGTTTTGTTGAGTTTTGCAAGTAACTATGTCTGGACGTGGTAAACAAGGAGGCAAAACTCGAGCTAAAGCCAAAACTCGGTCTTCCCGGGCTGGTTTACAGTTTCCAGTCGGGCGAGTGCACCGCTTGCTCCGTAAGGGCAACTATGCCGAGCGGGTTGGAGCCGGCGCTCCGGTGTACTTGGCGGCGGTGCTGGAGTACCTGACGGCCGAGATTCTGGAGCTGGCGGGCAACGCGGCCCGGGACAACAAGAAGACCCGCATCATCCCGCGTCACCTGCAGTTAGCCATTCGCAATGACGAGGAACTCAACAAACTGCTGGGCAAAGTCACCATCGCTCAGGGCGGCGTCCTGCCCAACATCCAGGCGGTGTTGTTGCCAAAGAAAGCCGAGAGTCACCACAAGGCGAAGGGGAAGTAAAGCCTAGACAAAAGAAGAAACAGCTGCCTAAAGGCTCTTCTCAGAGCCATCCATATTTTCATAAAAAAAGCTGGTAGCCACGTTATGCTGTGTGTGGTTAACTGTTTGCAAAAGGACAAGTGACATTGAAACAAAGACTCCGGAAAAGTTCCACAAGCATTGTTTTAGGGTATAGCTGGTGAAACCTTTGTAATCCACAAGGGCCTTTATAAAGAGAAAGGAAACTAGAGCAGTACTTAACCTTGAGGATAGCAAAAACCAAAGAAATTACTCTTGCCAAGATTAGTTTTCTCTTGCCTTTGCTTTCAAAATTTTTAAATTTTTTTCCAACTGGACTTTATCAGGATCCGGTGTATATATGTCATCAATTCCACCTTTGCATGCATGTGATTTTTTAAATCACCCACCCAGGGACCCTGGCATGTAGTTTTACAGAATATAAGCTCGGAATTAGGGGAGATCTGATGACCAAAGTTAGAAAGTGGTAGTCCTGGTAGGTGGAGATTTAAAGCTAACCCAAAGTGGGGGAGAAAGGACAATTGTACTCAATTTAGGATTGGACCAGAAACACTGACAACCTTGAGAACGTGTCAAGAATTAAGAATATTAGGTTCCACTCGTATACCGAATCAAAAGTTAACATGGTGTCTAAATGGTTTGTTATGTACGTTAAAGTTGGCAATAAGATGAAACAATTTAGGAAAATTCCTTCGGATCGCCTAGATTAAAAAAAAAAAAAAAAAAAAGGCATAGAAAATACGTGTGTAAGTAATTCATCCAATCAGATGCTCTCGTAATTAACCGGTCTCTTCCGGTCACTTTTTAGCCAATGGTTTTATCGCGCGGTACTTTTGAAAAATTTCGAGACCAATCAGAATGCTTCCAACTATATTTAAAGGCAACTAGCTTCGCTTGTAGCAAACCTTTGGTTTGTGATCACTCGTGATGGCTCGTACTAAGCAGACTGCTCGCAAGTCCACCGGTGGCAAGGCGCCGCGCAAGCAGCTGGCCACCAAGGCGGCCCGCAAGAGCGCGCCGGCCACCGGCGGCGTGAAGAAGCCGCACCGCTACAGGCCCGGCACCGTGGCTCTGCGCGAGATCCGCCGCTACCAGAAGTCCACCGAGCTGCTGATCCGCAAGCTGCCGTTCCAGCGGCTGGTGCGCGAGATCGCGCAGGACTTCAAGACCGACCTGCGCTTCCAGAGCTCGGCCGTGATGGCGCTGCAGGAGGCGTGCGAGGCCTACCTGGTGGGGCTCTTCGAGGACACTAACCTGTGTGCCATCCACGCTAAGCGCGTCACCATCATGCCCAAGGACATCCAGCTTGCTCGCCGCATCCGCGGGGAGAGGGCATAAAGTTGTCTTCTTCTCTGCACTTACAAAAGGCTCTTTTTAGAGCCACCCACAATTTCACCTAAAGTAACTGTAACACTCAAGGATTAGAAACTACGAAAAGGCAGAAAGCTTAGAGGTTGTTAAGGTTCAGAGAGTTGTCTAGAGAAATGTCACTGCTAACTAAGTTTTAAGGTCTCATTTAAATATTCACTTAAAATATTGACGTGTATATAGAAATAATGTACCCAATGGAGTAGGCCCATTGCTGAGGCCTACAGGTGATACAACGTGGTAACTATAAGTACAGAGTTACAAAGTAGATGAGAAAACTTTAAAAAAAAGAACCGTAGCTGGCACAAAACTCAGGAAAATGCCACATATTTATTAAATTGAATACAAAACTATAATGCTTTGTATTTTTGACTGCATACTCTGGTCCCATTTTTAAAGGAAAATGTTCAATATTTTCTGTAGAGTATATTAAGTCAACAGTGGGAAGAGAATTCAGTATTCGCTTAAGATGATTGATCACAATTTGTTTTATCCTCTTGATAACTTAGAAGAATTTCAGCTTCAAAGCACTACAAGTAATGTCAAGTAACGCTTTAAGGCTCGTTTTCAAACTTGGAAAATCCTGTCAAATTTTCATATGTGAGTTTTCAAATTTGGAAGAATTCTTCAAAGACTAGCTTCTACTTTATACATTTCACATCTCAATTCTCCACTATGTACTCACTCCCATTATTGGGCACACGGATAAATGACATTTAGTCCAATTTCTTACCAATAATTTAGGTGAGTTTGTCAGTGGCTCAGATGGTAAAGAATCTACCTATAATGCAGCAGACCTGGGTTCTATCCCTGGGTCAGGAAGATCCCCTGGAGAAGGGTATGGCAATCTACTCCAGTATTCTTTTCCAGAGAATCCAAGGACAGAGGAACCTGGGGGACTAAAGTCCATAGGGTAGCAAACAGTCAGACACGACTGAGTGACTAACAATTTCACTATTAACTTTTTGTCGGTGATAAGTAGTATGCCCTGAAGACATTCTTAGACTGGCTAACATCAAGTGAACTATATATGAACAAATCTACACATCACTTTATATATTTCATTAACCTCAAACAAAACTTAGATTCAGTAAATGTTCTCAAGTCCTAAATATTCTCATCAATATCCCAACATAATCAGACAAAGGTGAATTGTAACATAAGAGAACATAAGAGTGGAAATAAAGGTTTTAACCAGCCTTAATTAAAACATGCCAACATTTAAAAGAATTTCTTTAAATGAGAGCAAGTGAACAGAGTATACTCCCAGGGGCCCCTTCCAGGGCCTTGGAAATACAGAGCCTGACACTTGAGTTTCATATCTTCAGGGTAAATCTGCCTCTCAGCACTGGCTATGCTTTTCCAAATTACATATGGCCTTCCCCGCCCTCCTACTATTCAGTTCTAGCATACCTCAGCAGAGTACCCTGTTGAGAATCACTGGTCTTGGATGAGACACAGTATAATCTGGGATAGAGCACTGCTTTGCATGATGCTTTGGATGATGGTACCATTGTCAAAGAAATGTACCAGGAGGAGAAACTTCATTGAGGGTATTGAAAGTCAACTCTGAGTAATGGGAACACTTTCAGTCCAGGTAAGTTCGCTGGGACAACTTTATAGGTGTTACTGATCCACTCTGTACTGAATATCACCACCTTTAGAGAGGTCCCTTTGCAAGGGAGAAAATAAAACCATGGATTCCTTGGAAGAATCAGTCTAATAACTAACACTGATAGTTTTCCATGGATCAAGTACTGCATGATCTAATTGACCTAAATTATTGTATATAACACTTGCTACAACACTGAAAGGCAAGTTCTCTCACTGTATCTATTTAATAGAGGAGGAAGTTGTCCTTGCCAGGAAGTCTCACGCCAAACCCAAACTAAATATTTTTGATTGATAAGATAAGATTATGCAGAAATGGATGATCAGACCTAGTTTCCTCCTCAACAGAAACTCCTGGAGATTGGGCTGCCTCAGGATGAACAGGGAGGGCCTGCAGTGGCCTGGCTTTTGCTAAAATCTGTTATCAGATGCCTGTGGTCAGAAGCCTGGTATGAGATGCGGTGGGCAGGATGACCAGAAGAAACATCAGGTCCTAGGAATAACCGAGTGTACTTTAATTATTTCCTTGGAAATGTCTAAATTCTACTCCAGAGTAAATATTCTCTTGTGTCTTCCTTTCAGTATTTACTATAGAGCTATATTGTTCAAAACAGTAACCATTAGCCATTTGGGGCTATTAAGCACATGAAAACTGTGACTAGTCTAAATTGAGATGAGCTGAAGTGTAAAACACATGCCACATTTCAAAGAATTAGTATGAAAAATAGAATTAAAAAATCTCCTAATATTTTAACCTTATTGTTGAAATAATATTTTTATTTTAGTGGGTTAAATATTATTGAAATGAGTTTACTTGTTTTACTTTTTTAAAATGTGGCTACTAGAAAAATTTTTAAGACATATGTGGCTCTTACCATATTTCTGAGGAACAGCACTCTTCATGGAGGGTTTATTATACTGGTTTACTGAACAGAAAGTAAATAGTTATGTCCTTAATGTGACCAAGCCTCAGTAATAATGGCACCTACCTCAAAGCCCTGTGGCAAGAATGTGTTTGAAAATAAATGAAGAGTGCTCAGCAACAGTGCTTGGCATCTTGGCATCTTGTAAATTAGTGCTCAAGACATGCCAGATATTGAGACTTCTCTGGCAGTCTTGTGGTTAAAACTCTGTACTCTCTACAGGGTGGCATGGGTTTGATTCCTGGTTAGGGAACTAAGATTCCACTTGCCTTATGGCATGTCCAAAGGAGAAAAAAAAAAAAAAAAAAGCTACCTCAAAACACTATTGCTGTTACCACTGTGCCCTAAATTCCTGTTCCCTTCTGAAATTCTTTAATGATGTAATCATATTTAGTACTGGACCTGTTTCTCTTTGGCATGGATTTGAAACACAAAGTTACCTTTTATATCTCCCCCAAGTATAGAAAATATGATACCTAGAGCATTGCCCAGAGGAAGTAATAAGATATTTACTTTTTCAGCCATGAAAGCACTGAGTATGTATAGAAAAAAATAGAATAATGCTTTACAAGGAACCTTTATGTTACATTTTTAGCATACATGAAGATTTCATGAATTTTCAATTGTCAGTCAGCAGTTTATGCAGTATGCATTGCCATTTCTGGCTAATCAGTCATTTTGACCAATTATTTAAGTATATTAATGATGTTCTCAATATTCTATAATAACTGAATATTGAAAATATTAATAATGTTAAAGTTTAGGTTTTATAAGCCAAATTGTGACAAGAGACTTTTTGTTAAACTAGCTAATTTTTAGATTCAAGTGAATGGGTTTTTAGACCCGTCAGTCAACTATGGAAACCACTGTGAATAAAGGGAACATAATTTAAGAACTTGGATAAAACTGAGAACTGTTGAAAATTATCTAAAGACTAGGTAAAATGAGATTTTTAGTGACTTAGCTCTCTGTGAATGAACTTCCCTTCCAGCCTTATTAGAGAATATATTTGTTTTTGATGAATATGTTTTATTTGAAAGTAAAGAACATCTCTCATTTATGCAAATATAGTTGCAGGAAACGTTCAGTGTTAGGATCAACTGTATATAAACCCAAATTTATACCACAAAATTTACACCACAAAAGGGCATTCACAAAAGACTTCAAGAAAAACAAGAGAAGCAACTTTTGCAGGTCTGCAGAAGCCCCTGCCCCGGTAAACGGTCTTTTGAGAAATTCTCTACCCGGGAGAAAGACCATGAAAATGAAAGAACCCACATACAACGCTGTTAATGAAAACAAAAGTCCTTTATTAAAAACGCCACCCCGTCCCATATAAACACGTTTCAAAACTTTACCAATATACATTTTTTACTGCTTAGCGTAGAAACATTTGGATTGCACAAAGGCGTTTAAAGCATCTACGATTTTCAGGTGTTGAAGTTCCCAAAAAGGAGGATCCTTGACTGACCGGCCAGGACAAAATGGCGGACTAAAAGTAGTTTTTGATGCTGTCAATCATCACACATTTGCTTATAAAGTTAAAAAGTGCCAAGCAACAGAAAGATCCCTGGTCCCGCTTTGCTTCTGGTGGAAGAATCACTGCCACCGCTGTAGCATTTTTCAAATGTTCCTTTGCTGCCAGAGTAAACAGGAATTAAGAATGCGAGGCAAAGGCGTCAATACCCACCCTTTTGCCAGGGTTGAATACCAACGCCCCCACGACAGCAAGTTGACTTTGGAAAACTTGGAAAATGTCCGAAATACAACACCTTTCTCTATCAAGCAAATAGGGCTAACCCAACAGAAAGAAAACAAAACATTAGAGACCGCGGGTGGAGGACACTCACCATCCAATTAAAAACAGGGTGAAAAATCACAGGCTGGAGGAGTGAGCCAACCGGCGAGCAAGGCGGGACTTTTGAATGAGTTTTTAGTCCAATCGGAATATCCCATAAGACTAAGAAACTGGCCGAGTTCAGCGGTGGTTGTTTTTGCTCTTCACAGGAGTGGGGCGGGGCCGGCGGAAATCCCAAGTACGCAAGCCTGCGGAAAGCGCTTTCAACTGCTGACCAGGAGATTGACAGAAGACACTGCAGGCCAAGGGGCAACCGACAGGAATGGGTTCAAACTCTGCAACCTCACAGCAACCGCTCCCCTGCTTTTACTGCTATTCGAGTAGTGCCACCCATCTGTTAACTCCCGCGCAAACCTACCCTTAAAGTCTAGAGGCTAAGCATACAGTCCAAAAAGAAAAAGTATACAGCTCTTTTTTTTTGAGATTAGTGGTGGCTCTGAAAAGAGCCGTTTTGGGTTTTAGAAGCAGACGGTTAACCACCTACTTCTTCTTGGGTGCAGCCTTCTTGGGCTTGGCAACCTTGGGCTTAGCAGCCTTCGGCTTAACCGCCTTCGCTGCGCTCTTGGCGGCTTTCTTGGGCTTGGCGGCCTTCGCTTTCTTGGGGCTCTTGGCCACTTTCTTGGTCACAGCAGCTGCGGCCGGCTTCTTCGCTTTCTTCGGGGTCTTCTTAGCTGTTTTCTTTGGAGTAGCCGCGCCCGTAGCTTTCTTGGGTTTCTTAGCGGCCCCGGCAGCCTTCTTGGGCTTGGCCGCGCCCGCCTTTTTCGCCTTGGGCTTGGCCTCCCCGGTGGCCGCCTTCTTGTTGAGCTTGAAAGAGCCGGAAGCCCCGGTGCCCTTGGTCTGCACCAGGGTGCCCTTGCTCACCAGGCTCTTGAGACCCAGCTTGATGCGGCTGTTGTTCTTCTCCACATCGTAGCCGGCGGCCGCCAGTGCCTTCTTGAGCGCAGCCAGAGACACGCCGCTGCGCTCCTTGGAAGCGGCGACAGCCTTGGTGATGAGCTCGGACACCGGGGGCCCGGAGGCCTTCCGGCGCGCCCCAGCCGGCTTTTTAGCAGCCTTCTTCTTGACTGGGGCCTTTTCCGCAGGAGGTGCGGCAGCGGGAGCAGCAGGAGCAGTCTCCGACATGGTGAAGATCTAAGACTCGGGTACTAGTGGCAAAACGCCGATGAAGCTGCGCTTGGGCCGGGCCGCCGTATATATAGAGCGCAGGCGCGCGCTGATTGGTGCTCCGGTCGCCCGCCTGGCTGGCAGGCTCTGAGCTGCCGCGATGCGCCCAAGTTGTGTTTGTTCTACTTCACAAAAGGGGGAAAATAATAAAATACCCTACACCAAATCACCCGAATTTGGTCAGGAAAGGATCCGAGAAGCCTCAGGCTTCGTGCTCTCCATTTATTTTGTTCACAATCACAAACACTACGCGTCCAGGCGTCCCCAACTCCCCCAACTCCTAGGGAAGTCCTGGGCAGTCGGAGACCACTTTCTGTTTTTCTTCTAAATTACCTGTTCGCTCCTTTGCCCCTCAAAGTTCTTTTTCTCAGGGGTGGTTGGGCACATGCTTCTCTTCTTTTGGGACCAAAAACGAAATGGTTTCCACCTAAATTTTCACCATAATTCTGTTTCTTCGCAAGGGAAGTAACACAGGTCTTCTGTGAATTCTGCGTACAGACCCACAGGAACTGTGGACTGGGACCAGGATTCTGGGGCCAGTCCAAAGGAGTTAGAGCGGGATGGGAGGGGGTTCGTAAGCCTTGGGGGGTCCTGAGTGATGGGGGGTTAGAGACTTAAATCTTTGATTTGAAGACATTGAAACTCTATCAAATCCCTCTTTTCATAGATGGGGGCGGGGCACTCTTTTCACTTCTCCAAAGGCGAGAAATTGGGCTGTTTTTTAAAAGCACTCAGGTTCCCCTCTGGGTTGTGCAAGGCGGGGGGTCTGACCCTCAAGAATAGGGATAATGAGGGAAGAAAGAAGACCCTCTTAAGGCTACAAATAACCCTCAATAGACTTAACAGTGAGGGACATTTAGATGATCAGTTTTCAAAGAAAGCAAGCATTTATTTATTTTTGTATGCTGTAATAAAGAAATGAATTTCAGCACATGAAAATTCTAGATTACTTACAGTAACAATATCTAAACACATGTCATGGCACAGGACACTTTCTAACTGGGAACTCAAAGATATAGATGGAAATAAAGCAACTGACAAGACACACTTTTGACTTTTAAGATAAACTAGAGATTTTAAATAGAGATCGTGAAATGACAAAAGTTTAAACAAATAGAGGAAAAGTATTAGAACAAATAAATTATTATGTCATTTTTGCTGATAAGCTCACCTTTTATCCCCTCTAAAACTGACTGTATGTATACTATTCTGAAGTTTACTATACTACTACATCTAGATGGAAGTATGTACTAAAGACATCAGTCTTAGATGTGATAATCAAAAAATGTGATAAATTAAGTTCAGTGATGAATGAAACATGAGGCATATTCTTTTAGACTAAGGATAATCCCATGATTTCACTGAATAACATTCTTTCAACATTTGGAAACTATGTCTACTACTGGTCATGTCCTCTGGGAATTAGCAATCTAATAAGATTAGAGATGGGTGAATTAGCAACCATAGAAAATCACTTTAGACCTGCCATCCATCAGTGTGACTTTGGGGATAGGAATTGTAAGAAATCATTGAAAGTGTATGAACAACTAAAGCACCTTCATCGTACAAATATATTTTGGCAAAAAAATAAAACAAGAACATGCAATTTGTTCTGATTCCATGTGCAGTGAGCTGCCTCTTCATCTGAAACTCAGCTAAGGGTGCATAACCAGCAGGAAAAGAGCTATGTAGAGTCTTGATTACTAGGTCACTGAACCTCCTGTCAGTAGAAATTGGTGTCCCTTTTTGCAAATCGGGCTTCCCTGGTGACTCAGCTGGTGAAGAATCCACCTTCAATGCTGGAAACCTGAGTCTGATCCCTGGGCTGGGAAATTCCCCTGGAGAAGGAAATGTCTACCCACTCCAGTATTCTGGCCTAGAGAATTCCATGGACTGTATAGTCCACGGGATCACCAAGAGTTGGCCAGGACTGAACCACTTTCACTTCGCTTTTGCAAATCAGCAACCTGTAAATTTGATTATTGTGATTCAGTTTTCTGATATGACTACTCAGGTTTAATCAATCAAATCACATCTCTGTATGGAAATCTAAAGTCCAGAACCAGACACCAGCCACTCAAATTCTCGATCCTAACCTCCTGGCCACATAGTGCAGGTCAGAAGGCAGAAAAACACATAGCTTATCTCTAGATCCCTGTAACTAGTACTGAGAAAAGTAAAAAACAAAGATATTTCTTCATGTCTTTTCAAGCTGTGTTAGAGAATTCTCCACAAGTCCATGTCTGGTTCATGTAATGCTCTAAGGCCATGTTATATAATAAAATAAAATGTGGACATGTAAGTCACACACATAATTTTAAACCTTCTAATAGTCACAATGAAAAAAGTAAGAAACAGATAAATTTAACTTTAATAATGTATATTACTTAACTCAGTATATCCAAACTAACATTCAACATGTAATTGATATTTCAAAATATATGACCATTTCTATTTTTTTAAATAGGGTAAATCTTCAAACTCTGGTGTGTATTTTACATTTGTAAATTTTCAGACTAGCCATATTACAAGACTAGCCATATTACAAGTGCTCAATGACCACATATGACTGACAATTTCATACAGAACAGCATGGCTTTAGAAAAGGTAACATTGACTTAATATTTACTTTTTGATTAGGCTCAGAGTATATAAAATTAGACCTTCCTTGTAGAAGATTGATACATTAATAAGGATTTTGTAGAGTAGAGATGCAAGTGAATTCTTTCTAGTAGAAAAGATAACCCCAATAGTTATGATTGTATTGCCTAATAAGACATTAACCAATTTTGTATCTGATCTTTCAGGGTTCCAGCATTCTTTCTTGCCCTGAACATATTTCATTCCCCTGTATCCTGCTTTGACCTACCTTTGTCATTCTGCTAGTTCTGTCATTAATACTTAAATCATTCTTTGATCCATGTACAAGCTCACTATGCAAGTCTTTGTATGAGAGTCATATTTTGAAAATTATACTTTGACACTTCTTTAGTTTGTCCTACGTGCTCCGAATCAGAATCTTTAGAAACTATTCTGAAAGTTGGGAAGATACAAAATTTTTTGACCATTTGCTTTAAAGTGACCTTAGAGCCTATAGATGTTCCAGGAAGTCTCAGGATTTGAAATGAGATTGAACAAGCCCTTGAGCAAAAAAAGTCCTACTAAAATTAGCTCTAGGGAAAATTCAGATTAAGGGTGTGTCATTCCACTCAAAATTGATGGTTTCAAGACAGCCAGCCATCAATTGAGGACAGAGGTAAATATCTGCCTTGCAATAAATTGTGTATACTTGTATTTACACACATCCTGAATATTACGAGTTGGCTAATTTCGTTTCATCTTCTTTGGGTCTGGAAAGCTGATGGACAAAGTTAAAGATGCAAAGCAGGTTGTCAAGTGCAAATGGAGATGGAGAGAGAGGCTCAACAAGATGCACTCAAAGGAGAGTGAAAGGAGTGGTTGGGACAGGTGTTTGGATCAGGGACTGACAATCGATTTTTCTTTCACCTCCTCCTTCTACTTTGCCAGAATAGAGTTCTGTCTGCTTGTTGTAAGCCCCAGCTAGGAGTGATTAAACCTGCTTTTTCCTGACTCACCAAGGAGACTTTAGGCTGAGACTAAAGATTCTGTATCTTATTCCCTGACACACTATCAAAATACACTCCACATAGAACCATAGTAGTAAAGCACATAGTGGAAGCTCAAGAAATACATGGAGAGGATTGTAAAAGGAACATTCCATTGCAAAACATATTTACCTAACATTTGGGAAATGCTGTTAGAATCACCTAAAGTGACACAAGAAACTAGGGCATTAATAGGCACCTTATTCTTCAAGCTTGTTTTCAAATAACTTTTTTTTTTTTTTTTTGACACTTACAAGAATGTTTTTATTTTTTTTTTTTATTTTATTTTTTTTTATTATTATTTTTTTTTCCCAGTGGGTTTTGTCATACATTGATATGAATCAGCCATGGATTTACATGTATTCCCAATCCCGATCCCCCCTCCCACCTCCCTCTCCACCCGATTCCTCTGGGTCTTCCCAGTGCACCAGGCCCGAGCACTTGTCTCGTGCATCCCACCTGGGCTGGTGATCTGTTTCACCATAGATAGTATACATGCTGTTCTTTTCAAATATCCCACCCTCACATTCTCCCACAAAGTTCAAAAGTCTGTTCTGTGTTTCTGTGTCTCTTTTTCTGTTCTGCATATAGGGTTATCGTTATCACCTTTCTAAATTCCATATACATGTGTCAGTATCAAATAACTTTTAATGATTTCAAAAAGTCAGAACTACACTCAAAATGATTGATCAATAGCAGAAAGATATACCTCAGTTTAGGCCTCTAATGAAGGCAATTATAAGGCACAAGATGAAAATACAAATGGGGAAGTAGCCTTAATCAGAATAAACACAGGGCCTTACACAATGACTATTTTGGAGGAAACAAGGGCATACAAATTTTGGTAGGTTTATTAGGACATACTTTTGCTTTTTAGTTCCCAGCTCATCACTATTGCATGCATGAGCCTTTCTCATATACTTACTAAGCACTTGTTAAGCAAAGGACACCAGAAGAGATAATAAAGGCAGAGATCAGCCAAGCAAAGTGTCTGTCTTAAGGAATTATATGTGGTGAGACTGACACAGACAAGCATATTATCATACAGTGTGAGAAGTCTGATAAAAAAGACACAAATGACTGTGAGAAAAAAAGAATAAAACCAAAAAATGTTCTTGTGCCAGTTAAGTACTTGCCTTCAAGTACTTACCAATCCAGTTGGGAAATTAAGACATCAGAGAACAGGTTAGAACAGTGGTTCTCAAACATTTAGATTTCAGGACTCCTTCACATTCCTAAAAATTAGTAACCCACCTCCCATGTTTTGTTAATGTTAAGTTACATATATATGTAGATATTTACTATTTAAAAAATTAAAACTGTATTAAATTTAATAATTCACATTTATATGTTGTTTACTACCTATAAAATTAATTATATGTATGAAAAATTATATATAATTAACAAACAGCATATAATTTTTTCATTTTCATAATATTATGAGAGGAGACCCTGGTGGCTCAGATGGTAAAGAGTCTGCTTGCAATGCAGGAGACCTGGGTTTGATCCCTGGGTCAGGAAGATCCCCTGGAGAAGCGAATTGTAACCCACTCCAGTATTTTTGCCTGGATAATTCCATGGACAGAGAAGCCTGGCAGGCTACTTACTGTCCAGGGAGTTGCAAAGAGTCAGACACGACTGAGCGACTTTCACTCACTCGCTCACATAATACTATATATACTATATAGAGATTTATATACAAAATACATAGTAGTATAGAGTACTAAATACATAATAGAGAGTTGGACTACAAGGAAGGCTGAGAGCCAAAGGATTGATGCTTTCGAACTGTGGTGTTGGAGAAGACTCTTGAGAGTCCCTTGGACTGCAAGGAGATCCAACCAGTCCATCCTAAAGGAGATCAGTCCTGGGTGTTCATTGGAAGGACTGATGCTGAACCTGTAGTTCCAGTACTTTGACCACCTGATGCAAAGAGCCAGCTTATTGGAAAAGACTCTGATGCTGGGAAAGATTGAGGGCAGGAGGAGAAGGGGGTGACAAAGAAAAAGTTGGTTGGATAGCATTACTGACTCAATGGGTATGAGTTTGAGCAAACAACGGGAAATAGTGAAGGAAAGGAAAGAGTGCTGTAGTCCATGGCATTGCAAAGAGTTGGACACGGTTTAGTGACCAAACGACAACAAAAATATACATTTACAACACAATGTTACGTATAATATATATAGCATTGCCTATTATACATTTCATATACAAATCCATATATAGTATATGTAAATGATACGTATTTAGTGGGTTTCCCATTTGAGCTACCAGGGAAGCCCACTAAATATATACTACTATATATAAATCTCTATATAGTACATATAATTCATATATACTATATGTGGGTTTGTATATGAATTTATAATATGGAATGCTGTATATAAATAAAACATTGTATTATAAATGTATATATTGTGTGTTATAATATGTATTGCTATATATATAATATGTTGTAAATATGAATGTGTTGTAAATGTATATGTAATATTATGTGTAGTAGGTCAACTCAAAAAAAGTTCCTCATTCTCTACCGCATTCAAAATCCTGGCAGCCCCAGGCTAACCTGAGACTTGTAAGGCTGCCTGAAGGTGAAGAACACAGTCAAATTGTTAATGCAAGAGAGCAGAGGGAAAGACAGCAGCTTTGGGGCCCGCACACTTCTTTTCAATACCAGTTCCCCCATTCACGAACTCGGTGATCCTGCCGAGTCCTCCGGTTTTCCCCACTTTCATTTCGTCCTCTGTAACACTCCTCCACCACCCCCTTGTCCCAGGAATGTAGTGGGGGTTAAATTAGATAATGCGCATACAATTCCTGGGACTGGCTGAGCACAGAGTAGGCTCTTATTTGATCTTTATTTCCATTACATCTTTATCCCATGGGAACCTCCTGTTTTGAGGTGACCTTGAGATAGTTGAGATGCACCTTAATTTGGATGAGTGGATAAGAGCAGACCAAGTCCAACAAGTTGGTTCTGTCTTTCCGGTTATGTAAACTTCCCCAGGTAGCTTCTGAAAGGTCACTGGACCTAGGAACTAACCCAAAGAATACCTCAAGAAGAAATTGTAATAAGAAGAGAAGCTAGCTTGCCCATCAGAGAAGGGAGATGTGTGTTGGGGAGTGATAGGGAAGAACATAAAGCAGGATCAACACAGCCACTCAGAATCTAACCCACTGAGTTGATGTTCTTGGAGCTCATTCCTTGCTCAGAACTCAAGAGGAAAAGTTATGATGACACACACACTCACTCCTCGCTGCATTTCCCATCTTAAGTGTGTGCATACTTTCAAGGTCAGGCAGGCAGAGCTGTCAGGGAGAACTGCAAGTTGTCAGTACTGAAGAGGGACCAAGGTATCAACACCCTTCAGTTTTTACTACTGAACTTACCTAAACCTTCTTAAGTTAAGACTTCTGGATGGAACCACATTCTTACAGAATTACATTATCTAAGAATTTGTTGGGCTTCCCTGGAGGCTCAGATAGTAAAGAATCTGCCTGGGATGCAGAAGATCCAGGTTTGAGTCCTATGTCAGGAAGATTCCCTGGAGAAGGGAATGGCTACCCATTCCAGTATTCTTGCCTGGAGAATCCCATGGACAGAGGAGGCTGGTGGGCTACTGTCCATGGGGTCACAACGAGTCAGACATAACTGAGCGAATGTTTCAGTTAATACATAGATTTCTTATACTTCTCATGGTTAATGTAGTAGCACTTTTATATTTTCCTTTTAATTTTATAAAATATTTCAGGAAAAATACAGAGGTAGCATAATATATTTATCAAAAGGACTAGCTCAATACTGGAATGCCAGAGTTCAAATTCAGTATTGCCATTAGATAAGTTTATTAACTCCTCTCTGCCTCAGTTTTCTCATCTATAAAGTGGCAATAATAGTACCTGTTTTATAGCTTGCTATGAGAATTGATGAGTTAATGTTTATATAGTTCTAAGAAGAGTGCTGCCTTGTTGTGAGTACAAAAATTTTTATATACATATATTTAAAAAATTCTTTTAAAAGTTATACATACACTCTTATAAACCCAACATAGCACCATTCTGCACTGTTTGTTTAAAAGTGTCAATAATACTAATAAAATAACAGCTAACAGAACACTTTCTATGCACCAGGCATTATATTCACTATTTTCATTCTGTCTTCAGAACCATCCTATGACTACCATTACAATTGTTATTGCTTCACCAATAAGGAAATAGAAATTGAGAATTCAGATTTCTCCTAGGACAGCCCTGCAGACTGATTATAACTCATGTACCCTGAACACACGCACACATTCACACACACAAATATCAGTTGAACTAAAGTCAAAGACCTTTGCTTTTCTATTACAAAGTGCATAAAATTAAAATACACCCACAACTATTAATTATTTACTAGTCTGTTTAATGAGTTTTAGGTAGAAAACATTTTCACCCCTGCAATTAATTCTGCATGGATATCATACCTTTTGGGCAGAATCAAGTGTTTACAATACATCGTGCTGTCTGTTCTGATGGACACTAGGTGGCAATCCAAACCAACCAAAGCTTAATATGGTGACTGGTATGTTACATTTCCCCCAGTCCCTTATGTAATCATTAACTTCTGATAAATTTGGGCTTTCCAGATGACAGTAGTAAAGAATTCGACTGCCAGGAGACCAAGGTTCAATCCCTAAGTAGGAAAGAACCCTTGGAGACGGAAATGACAATCCACCCCAGTATTCTTGCCTGGAAAATTCTCTGTCCATGGAAGGTGGGCTAGTCCATGGGGATCGCAAAAAATCAGACAAGACTGAGCAAGAGAAGTCAATCAGTCAGAGATAACAGCTTTCTGTCTTTTTCGGTGAACAGAAATTTTTATTCCTCTTTTTCTTGACAAATGATCATCCTGATACCACTGGTTAGTCCCAAGACTTCAGCAGGTCTACAGGCAGGCAAGAATAAGGAAGGAATCAATAATCCTATCTGGATTTGGGGAATAAGAAAATAAATAAGACAGGCTCTACCCTTAGAGTGGAATTTGGATGCTGGAGACCCCAAAAAAAGATATGGAATATGTCAGATGTGGTAAAGGTCAGAGTGGACATGAAAAGGAGGAAACAGTCAATTTTACTTGAGGCTAGAAGTTAAAAATAAACCCTTATAAAAGCAATTTTAAAAATGCTAAATTACTTTTCTTTCTATTTTTAAAGTAAAAATGACCAGTGAGGAGGATGACAGGAAAAAAAAACAAAACAAAGACTATTGTGCAAAGATAGTAACACTGGAACTCTCCTGGTTAAGGGGTATCAATTATGACAATGATGGTGATAATAATAATTGTAATAAATTTATTACACTATGTACTAATAAGGATAAAATGATGTAGAGGGCTTGTGACTTAGCGATGTGCTTAAGATCAACCCAGCACCTTCACTGTAACATACATGCACCAAACAAAGCCGCAAGAAGTGGACTGCACTAAAGTGTAAGTTGTATAAAAGTCCAATTAAAATTTTAATAAATGAGTTTTCTCTGGCCTCAAACCTTTGCCCAAAGGCATTTACAATGTAGGATGTCACTGATGCCGATAGACACTAGATGACGCTCCAAACGCACACTGCCCTTGATGGACAGCTGCTGCTCCTAGCTGCCTGGCTAAGTCATCAATCATTAATTTGGGTTGACATATTACTCAGAAAATTTCAAACTCACTCTTACACAGTCTCTTCATGGACAGAAATGATTATTACCTACAAATGACAGTGACAGTATTGAGAGGCTGTGAGAGTGGACTAAGTACCCTGAGTAGTCAAGCAGTAGGCTGACCAATAGGACTTCGCAGTCAATACTCTATAAAGATGAATACATTATCAAACAGACTAGAAACAAGTGATTGATTCAATCACTTTTTTTTTTAAACAGTTACTAAGGAGGAAAAGCACACATAACTACCCCCATAGTGCATACCGTTTAGAATAAAAGGAAAAATATAGAAGAGTATGGACAGAAAGGTTTTACATCTGTTGGTATACTGCAGAGTAGAGACAAATGGAGGAAATGGCCAATTTTACCCTATCATGGGAGTAGAAACCTTGGGGAGAAGCCACTTTAATTGTGTCCTAAATGTGAGCAGCAAATTAGGCACAAGAACCCCAGGGACTTCCGGTCTGTCCAGTGGTTAGGACTCCACACTTGCAGTGCAAAGGGCATGAGTTGCATCCCAGGTCGGGGACCTAAGATTCTACATGCTATGTAGCATGGCCTAAGAGAAGTCCCCAGAATCCAGAGACCTAAAGAGACTGCATATGTTTTATCTTTTAAAATTATTACTATTTTAACTGTGAAATAACCACTAACCACAATATAGACAATCTGCAAGTAGATACTGATCTGTCACCTGGTAGGGAGCAGCATCCTCAGGTAAAAAAAATGTCATTGATGATATTAATATTATATTTGGAAAGGTAATAATAATAAATGTGATTTAGCTGTGATTATTTGCCAGGCACTTTGTTGAGGGCTTCATTTATCAACTTCGGGGTTTCTTAAACTTAATTCTAAGTATCATTTTATGAAGCAACTATTATCACCACCTCTTTACAAAACAAGAAAATTGAGACAGAGAGTTGAAGAGGCTAGCAATATAACTTTGCCTTGCAGATTGATTATAAGTTATGTGCTCTGAAGGCATACACATATACTCATCAGAAATAAGATATAATAGGGTAGTTTACAAAAACTGTACTAAAGTGAGCAAGAGTAGACTTGTTGTTTTTCTCATCGGTAATGAAAACAATATATATGGACAGTTTTCATTTGTAGATATTAAATATAGAGGACATTTTCTCCCTTAAAGTTTCTAAGGCTCTTCGAAGAGCTGAAAGATAACAATTGACAAAAATAGTCATTGCATTGGCCTCAAACTCTTTGCAAATGAGACACTTCATTATGCTATGTCATTCATTCTGATGGCACTCTAAACCAAAACAGTTTGTTCCTAATCTGTCAGGTATGTTATTATTACCCTCTAGGAGTGTCATTATCTATTAAAAGCTGTAAAATTTCATTCATGTAGAGTATCATTTTGTGATCAGAGTTTATTATCCCCATTTCACAGATGAGCAGATTGAGGTTCAGAGAAGCCAGAATAAGGCCATTGTAAAGATACATTTTTCCTTTTCGGTAGCTCTTTGGAGTTCTCCTCTATTTACTAGATGGTATGCTGCCTGACTCATGAATCATTCAATAAAGTCAATTCGATTTTAAAAATTTACTGTGCTGAATTTTGTTTTTGAACAGTAGGTTAGAGACTGGTTAGGGGGATGGTGGAATTTGGAGATGATGCCTAAAAGGTACTAAAAGGTTTCTTTGTGGAGGGGATGAAAAATGTCCTAAATTGATTGTGGTATGGTTGCTCACCTCTATAAACTTTAAATGGATGAATTGTATGTAAGTGAATTTTATGTCCGTAAAGCTGTCACCTATGAAAAAAAAAAGTAATTGTACAGTCAACCCCCATGTACTCATCATCAGTGTTCAACATTTTCTCCACCCTATTTCATATCTCCATACTTTCCAAAATTTCCAAGTTTGAATTTTTTCTTGGATAGCAAAAATTTGCATACATGCTTTTAAAGGTATCACTGTATTTACTAGACATTTAAAGGTTTTAGGGAAATACTTTTTCCTAAATATTTTTTAATATCCTTTTGAAACGTCTAAGACAGTAGTTCTCAAACTTTGTTGTGTTGGGGGGTGGGGAGGGGGTTGTTTAAAATCCCAGTGCCCTGGTGGCATTGCACAGAAATTAAATGGGTGCCCCAGGGCTATAGGAGAACATCTGTAGGTTTTACAATTCTCCAAATGATTCCAATGAGCAGTAGTTCATGAAATGTAACTATAAAAGCTATGAAAGATACTTCAATAGAAAGGAGCTAATCTGTTAAGCTTATAATTTAACTAAATTCTGATCAAAGAATAAAATGAAGTTTTTATGCAAAAAATATTTGTAAGTTGAATATCAAGATTGGCAAGTTGAACTTAAAAATTTTGAAAATGTGTACCTGAATATTCAAGTTATTCAATATTTAAATGGTAAATATTTAGATCAGAAAATCATTAAATATATTCTCCTCAATCAGCATCCTCTCGGGATTTAAAAAACCAGAGACACAGCTGTGTGACCGAGTGTTTCCCAAGCAGGTACTCTGGGTTGCAGGAGAGAGAGTTCAAGCGCAGGAGACCCATTTCTTTTCAGCAGCAGCCCGGAAAAGGATCCCACTGGCCAGGAAGTTTCATCTGGGATCCCCGGAGCCTCGGCAATGGCTCCAGGGTGACTTCTTGGATCATCCCCGTTTCCCCGCCCTACCCAAGCGGCTGAAAAGCGCCGGGACGCGCGGTCCGAGCCGGGAAAATGGGCCCGCGAGCCCGGCCGGCGCTTCTCCTCTTGATCCTCCTGCGGACGGCGGCCACGCAGGGGCGACCGCCGCGTGAGTCCCGGGGCTGCGGGCCGGAGAGGGGCGCGGCGGGGGAGGCAAAATCGAAACTAGCTTTTCTTAGCGCTGGGGAGTTCGCTAAACACCGAAGGACTGCTCAGCCCTGTGCGCGGTGCCCTCCCCCAGCTTCTCCCGGGGGGCATGCGGGCCACTGGGGGTGCCGATGGGGTTAGGGGACCTCCCGTTCCAAGACCTTGACCCCTCACTCCCCGCCCACTCCCCGTCCTCGCTGCCACGCGTGGCGCTCGGAACCATCCACTCCTTCTCCCAGTTTGGACGCTTTGAGAATAGAAGCCTCTCACTGAGGTCGAGCTAGGATTAGGGGTCCTTGGCCTCCGATCTCGGTTTTCTTGTTTCTACTGTTAACCGAAGCGACTTAGCACGCACGCACTGTCGACTGTGTCCTTTTACCCCCGATCACGCCTCAAACAGGAAGTTCTTCTCACCAAGGGCGACCTTGGCCGGATTGCCCCCTCCGGTGTTTCCACACCCGGGGGCTCCAAGGTCTGGGAGACAGGGCTGAGTGAACACGCAGTGAAGGCCGCCGGGTTTCCATTTCCGAACCACTGGCACGGACTGAGGATGGGAGGTTCTTGAGAGAGGTCGGCCAGGGGCCTTACTCTTGGGGATTGTTCTTTTGCCTGGAAAAGTAACCTGCCTGATATTTTGAACTTTTGAACTGAATCTCACAGTTCTTTTCAGCCCAGGGTTTTTAATTTGCAATGTTAATAGTACTGTATATAAAGGAAGCCAAAGAGATGATAGTTAGCCTGTAAGTAATGACCTCAGTTTTAAATCACCTTCCTATCTGTGATCTTACTTGACTCTATTCAGCCTTTGGGTGGTAGGAACTATTCACATCTTGATTTTGCTAGTGGTTAACAACTTCAGGTTAAATCCTTCCCCAGGTTACAAAGAATTTAGACAGTCTGGTTTTCTGACATGAAGTACCACGGTTGTAATCTTGGCTGACAGTGTTTGCCCTCACTGTTGTCTGGCACAGCTCTGGATGCTTTATACACCGACAGAACCACACTTGGAGATTAGGTCGTATGTGTATCCACAGTTTATAGATGATGAGAACAAAATAAGACCTGCTCACCAGTACCTTTGTTCAGTGTTACCCAGGGCTCTTCATAGTTGCGATTCTTAAAAGTTACTCTGCATTAGAGGTTAAATCATAAAATCTGATGAAGGAAAGTCTTCACTGACTACAAGTATATCAAGAGCAGGGAGCCAAGTCCTCTGGTGCTTTGCCTTCGACTAGATGGGGATGACAATACACAAAGGGATAGAGAGTATCAGGTAATGGGTAACCTGTGAAGCAAGGAGGTCAGGGTAGGCCACTCTCCCCGGCTGGGTTGAGCAGAGACCTGAAGTAAGGATGATGCTCATTGGGAGCAGCACTTCCCGGACAGGCTAGGGGGACCTGCCGAGGATTTGCAACATCAGCATTCATCGACATTTTTTGTTGTGGGGATTGTCATATGTACTGTAGGTCATTTAGCAGAGTCACTGTCCTTTACCCACTGGATGTTAGTACACTCCCTGGTCGCGACAACCAAAAACATCCCCAGGCATTGCCAGATGTCCCTAAGAAAATAAATGCCCTGATTGAAGAAAGAGCAAGGGCTCTGGAGGCCCAGAACAGGTGATGGGTTCAGCAAAGGAGTCATGGGCGAGTCTCCTAGGGCCTCACAGGTTGCAGTGTGGCCTCCAAACCAGGAGTGATGTGATCAAGAATACCTGTTGAAAAGATCGCTCTGGCTGCTCTATGGAAAGCAGAATGAAGGAAACAGTGATTAAAAAAAAAAAAAAAAAAAACCAGGACGAAACAGACAGGCAAGAGATGATAGACTGGGCCAGGTGGGAGTGGAGGTGGTGGTGAGAAATGATTCTATTCTGGATTTATTTTAAAGGAAGTTGCTGAGGGATCTATAAAGGATCATATGATAGAGAAAAGTCAAGGTGGCTCTATTATTATTTTATCTTTATTTTACCAGCCTCAGCAACAGGGGGATCGGTGGTGTCATTTCCAAGGTGGTGAAGGTAAAAGAAAGAGCAGTTTGGGGGCAACCAAGAGCCTGGTTTTAGACTTGTTCAAGTTTGAAATTCCAATGAGTCATCCAGCTGGTGGTATCATATAGGCAGAGTTGGAGAGTAAGAATCTAGAGTTCTGGGTCAGAGATCGAAATCTAGAAGTTGGCATTTAGTCATCCAACAAGTATGTATTAAGCATCTACTACATGCCAGACACTGTTCTAGGCATTGTGGATACACACTGAACTCCCCCATCTAGAATTAAGGGACACCCCCACAACAACAACAAAAAAAAATAGAATTAAGGGAATGCATAAGAAAACTCACACCTGCCCAGAGGCATGTCCTCTTGGGCTTTCTGGGTGTTTTTTCACATTTGCATTTGATTTGGAACTGTTTTGATGCTGAAAGATACCCTGAGCTATTTATCAGCACATCTTTCAGCATTTAACAGCAAACATTTATAGGCAGACCTCAGAGATAGTGTGGGTTCAGTTTCAGACAACCACAATAAAGGGAACATCATAAGAAAACAACTCAAAGTTTTTGGTTTCCCAGTACATGCCCAAGTTGTGTTTACTACACTGTATGCTGTTATGTGTACAACTGTATTGTCTTAAAAAAAATACATACCTTAATTTTTTTAAAAAAAGTATTGCTAAAAAATGTTACCCATCATCTGAACCTTCAGAGAGTCAAAATCTTTTTATAATAGTAACACCAAAGATCACTGATCACAGATCACCATAACAAATAGAACAATAATGAAAAAGTGGGAAACCTTGTGAGAATTACCAAAATGTGACACAGAGATATAAAAGTGAGCAAAGGCTGTTGGAAAAGTGGTACCGATAGACCTGCTTGACATGGGGTTGCCAAACACCAATTTGTAAAAAAAAAAAAACACATTAGCTTCAAAGGGCAAAAAAAAAAAATGAGGTCTGTCTGTACAGAGGAAAGGGTTTAGAGATGGAAGTAGTGATAAAAATCAGACAATAATTCCTCTGGACTTGGATCTAATTGGGTCTGAGCATCAACTCCAGAGCTCAACTGCCCTAGCTAGACACATCTTGGGATTTTCTAGAATCTGTTGTCCCCAAGGGGAGGCTGCTGGAATTGTGAGTTCTGGGTTAGAGGCTGGGGGCTGCAAGGGGGTGGCACCCCCACATGGCACAAGGAGGGTCATGGGGAAAAAGGGTCATGGGGAGGGAGGGCACCACCCACTTTCACAGGGTGGGACCAGACACAGCTGGTTCGAGTAGATTCTGACCGTGGACTCCCAGTCTCCTATGCGGCCTGTCGCCCTCTCCCCAGGGTCACACTCCCTGCGCTTCCTCTTCATGGGCGCCTCCAAGCCAGACCTCGGGCTGCCCCTGTTTGAGGCTTTGGGCTATGTGGACGACCAGCTGTTCCTGTCCTATGATCATGAGAGTCGCCGTGCAGAGCGGCGCGTCCCGTGGCTCTGGGGCAGGGCCAGCAGCCAGCTGTGGCTGCAGCTGAGTCAGAACCTGAAAGGCTGGGACCACATGTTCATCGTGGACTTCTGGACCATCATGGACAACCACAACCAGAGCAAGGGTGCGTGGAGAGCGGGCCTCACCTTCCCAAGGTGGGCGGGGTGTGTCTCTGCTTCACAGATGCATCTTGAGGGAGGTTTGAGATCCTGGCTATTTGAGGTCCTGGGGGGCAGAGAAAAGGGCAAGTGTTTGCTTCCTGAAGTTGTTCAGTCCCTGTAATGGTTCCTGTAATCCCTGTAAGGGCTTCCCTGGTGGCCCAGATGGTAAAGAATTCACCTGCAATGTGGAAGACCTGGGTTCGATTCCTGGGCTGGGAAGATCTCCTGGAGAAGGAAATGGCAACCCACTCCAGTATTATTGCCTGGAGAGTCCCACGGACACAGGAGCCTGGCAGGCTACAGTCCATAGGGTCGTCGCGAAGAGTCAGACACGACTGAGCGACTAACACACACACAATGGCGGAAACGGGGACCTGCTCCTTTGGTTTCAGTAACGAAGCTGGGGGCGTTGCCAGAGTCCCACACCCTGCAGGTGATCCTGGGCTGTGAGTTGCAAGAGGACAACAGCACCAGAGGGTTCTGGAAGTACGGGTACGATGGGCAGGACCATCTTGAATTCCGGCCTGAGACACTGGATTGGAGAGCAGCAGAGCCCAGGGCCCAGATCACCAAGCTGGAGTGGGAAGTGAACAAGATTCGGGCCAAGCAGAACAGGGCCTACCTGGATCGGGATTGCCCTGAGCAGCTGCTGCATTTGCTGGAGCTGGGGAGAGGGCCTCTGGAGCAGCAAGGTATGGTGGGAGCACTCTCTGGCCCTCTCGTGATGGAGTGGATGGGGGTGTAGGGTATAGGATCCCCAGCTGGGGTTTCAGAGATGGCCGATGTTGTATGACTCTCTGGGAAGGTACTGAGGCCTGAGTTTTCCACCTCGAGGTTTCCCCCTTACAGTTGAGATGTATCATATAGCTGTGAGTCATGATTTTCATTTTTTCCCATGTGCATAGCTAAAGAAAAAGTAACTGTGATTTTCCTTTCGATTTAACCAAGAACCCTATTCCCATTTATAACTTTTAGGGATTCAGAGATGCCAATTTTCATTTGAATGAGTACCAAGGCAAGAAATTACCTAATGAGGCAATCAGTCAGAGTAGCACAATCTTGAGGGGTCAAAGCTACTTTCACAGACCACACTAGTAGCCACGAAGGCTGACTATCTGACAAGACCCCTCCCTACAAGAATACTTATCAGGTTGAACCAGGTGAAATTACTGAGAGTACATATTCAATCAGTTTTGATCCTCATAAGGGGCAGTTTCAGGCTTCCCAAATGGTGCTGGTGGTAAAGAATCCACTTGCCAATGCAGGAGATATAAGAGACATGGGTTCAGTCCCTGGGTTGGGAAGATCCCCTGGAGGAGGGCATGGCAACCCACTCCAGTATTCTTCCCTGGAGAATCCCATGGACAGAGGAGCCTGGTGGGCTAAAGTCCATAGGGTCCCAAAGAGTCAGACAAGACTGAAGTGACTTAACACGCACACATACAAGCGGCAGTTTCATTTGATTCAACTTAAAGTATTAACACGGGCAACAGGTGTGCATATTTCCATGTGGGACTGGAGAACAGGCTGCTATGACTGTGACTGACACATCAGAACTGAATCATGTATTTTAGGACATGAAATGGTGGTGTGTCTTTCCTACAACCTGCTCTGTCTGCACAGGGTGATTCCTTCAACCATGAGAGAAAGGGAAGTGAAAGTTGTAAAGAAAGGGACATGAAAGTGATAAAGAAAGGAAGTGAAAGTTCTGGTCTTCCTGGCATGGGTAGGAAGAGTCCCTCTCCAGATCCTCCCTTCTTCCTGTCCAGCACCTCCTTTGGTGAAGGTGACTCATCACGTGACCTCTGCACTGACCACTCTTCGGTGTCGGGCTCTGAACTTCTACCCCCAGAACATCACCATAAGGTGGCTGAAGGACAAGCAGCCCCTGGATGCCAAGGACGTTAAGCCAGAGGATGTGTTGCCCAATGGGGATGGGACCTACCAGGCCTGGGTGGCCTTGGCCGTGCTCCCTGGGGAAGAGCAGAGATACAGTTGCCAAGTGGAGCACCCAGGCCTGGATCAGCCCCTCACTGCCACCTGGGGTATGGATGAGAGGCAGGGGCTGAGAAAACCTGATGTGGGCGGGCTGGGGTTGGTCAACAGGGCAGTGAGGGGAGGGTCTGCTCTGGGCTGGGGGCAGCGTCATGGGCTTTCATTTGCTTTTGCTGTTTTAGAGCCCTCACTGTCTGGCACCCTGGTCACTGGAATCCTCAGTGGGATTGCTGTTTGCGTCATCATCTTCCTTATTGGAATTTTGTTCAGAATCTTAAAGAGACGGCAGTCTTCGAGTGAGTAGGAAGCAGGAGGAAGCCTCTTAGCGCCACGGCGCCCAGGACACTCTCATCTTCCTGCAGGAAGTGTGGCAGGTGGAGGCAAAGAGGATTTGGCATCCAGGAGAAGCCCTCTCTTCTTTTTTCCTTTGGGAACCCTGGTACCTCCCTGGGAGCAGGAATTTCCTGCTGATTTCCCAATCTGATTTCCCTCAGAATGAAAGCTCCTAACTCAACAGACATCTGTTGAGTGCTTATTATTTGGCAAGGGGCTGTTTAAGGTAGTGCAGGTTCTCTGAGGTTAAGTCACCATTGCTATACTCAGAACCCAAGTCTAGTAGGAAATGAAATCCATGAAACAAGTAAATACAGTTAAAGACCCCTGAAGGTCCTATGAAGCAAATGCTCTTGGTAGGGTCAAGGGAAGGGAGGACCACATTCTCTGGGGATCAAGGATAGCTTCTGGATCTTGAAGAAGTAGGATTTCTTTAGGTGAGGTTGAGGACGAGGGGAGCTCTGTGCAGGTGAAGCAGCTGTGCATGTGGGAGAGAGTGACACATGCTGGGGAGTGAGAAATTATCATCAATTTGACCCTTGACTTTACATACTTATCAGTCTGCATTTCTCCTTCCTGAACATCTGTGGTGCAGGGGGAAAAGGGGTAGACAGAAACCAGCTCCTGCAGAGCCTTGGGGGCCTTTGGGTTGTTATGGGGGTGGGGGCGGAGAGGGTCAATGCAGGGACTTAAATCAGCAAAGGGGGACCCAATCTCTATGGTATGGAGAGTGAGTTGTTAGGAAGTGAGATGGGAGGCAAGGAGACCAGTTAGGCAAGGAGACTCAGCATTTGCAGATGAGAGATTATGGTGCCTGAAATTCAGGGGTTCCTTGGAAAGAGGATGGTCAGAGTTGAGATGAGTGGATGAGCAGGCAGGGGAGGATCCAGTCTGACGCCTGTTTCCTGGACATGTCTTTGCAGGAGGAGCTGCTGTCAACTATGCCTTAGCCGAATGTGAATGAAGGGCAGCCTGCAGAGCCTTGTGGGGCAGAGACAGAACTCAAGACTCAGGGCGCACGTGCCCTTATGGCGTTCTTCATGCTCAGGATGATTGGAGCTAAGAAATGGGAACTGTCTCAGGAACTATCTGCTCTTAGCCTTCCCTCTTCACTCTCAAAAAGTTCACCATCTAGGTTTCTGAGTTCCTGTTTGTTAAAGGGCCCCAGCTGTGACTTCTGCCCCAGAAGCGGCTTTCCTGAATCCCAGGCTACATTTAGAACCTATGTTGATTTCCTGCATCACCTCAGACTTCGTATACCTACATCATCTCATCTCCTAACTGTGGAGCAAGGTTCCTTAAATCTGGGGGAGGGGGGTGCTCGTGATTCCTTTAAACCTCTGAGAATAGCTTTGAACCTTCTCCTTAGGTCATACACTCTAATACCCCTATCAGAATTTGGCACACAGAGCCAGGCAATTCCTGGACCCCTTCAAGTTTCCTTTTAACCCTCCCTCTGTTATTGAGAACTCACTTGTCACCAAGCCCTGTGGTCTCTTCCATCAGAAGATCTGGACTGTTGTACAGCCGTGAAGGCTGTGCACTGCACAGCCCAAGAAGGTTCATTTTCCAGAAGAGGCATCCTTTCCTGGATGTTTGTGCCTAGTAGGATAGTCTTCTCTAAAATGGGTGAGAAGTGTCTTGGGGAAGGATATCTTTTTCTAATTTGAGCAAAGGTGCCATGTGGGATTCCTTAGATTAATGACACCCGCACTTTTGCAATACCTCTTCTGTGTGCCAGACTTGAAGTAGCACAGGATTTGATCTCCGCTCACACCATCTCCTTGTTCTGATAATAAAAACGATAATTAAGATGATGATGACGACGATAAGGTGGCTGACATTTAAAAAACTCTTACATGGTGCCAGACTTAGTTCTCCGAGTGCCCATTTACATGCATTATCTCATATAGTTCTTACAATATTTCTTTGACATCAGTACTATTATCCCCCCTCCCCTTTTTCTTTAAGATGAAGAAAGTGAAGTTTAATATAGAGTATCTCACAGCTTGCCAGGGACAGAGATAGGTGTCAAACTCAGTCAGGCTGGCTCTTTGATCCAGCTCCTTGCTCCTGCATTCCCATGATTAGATACTTGGACTAAATGGGGAAAGAAGGAGATGGCTGTGGAGATGGCTCTTCTCTTGTCTCATTGTCTGTATTCTCAGCGACTTTGATTCAAGTGCAGGGAAAAACGGCAGAAAACAATCTCGGCCATGCTTCCTCTCAAAGTTCCTGAGGGAAGAACCCTGGACTGTGACCGCTAACTTCTCCATTGCCATACTGGCCAGCTCTATCTGGCAGCACTCATGGGATTGAGATTGGGAGGTTCGGTCAGTTACTGTGTTGAACCTCACAGAGTCCTGCTCCAATCAGGGCCACTAGGGTGTAGGCATTTCCCTCCATAAACCAGAGCAACCACTCTCATATTAAAGCTGGAAAAATAGAAAAAAATATATATATACACACACCAGATAACTCATGTTTATTTCATGCTGCTATGTACAACTGGTGGCATAACTATGTTCAAGGCTCTGTCTTGGAGGTTGGAGGGCAGATGCCTCAGACCAAATACAGCACAAAACTTTGTTTGGTAGGTACTAAATTTGGGCACAAAGATCTCAACTATTTATTTTAAACTTTTCTTTTTTTCTGGTTATGAAAGTTAAGTGGATAAAAGTACATATAATTTGTGCTTACTATAGAAAAGTTTAAAATGAGTTGAAATTATCCTTCCATTAGCCAAAACTAACTCTATTAACAGTTTGTGTATTTCTTCTCAGTATTATTGCTATATTAAAATATATAAAATTATCAAATGCATAGATTTTAATAAATGCATAATTCATTGTGCATGATTTTCCTGATGCATTTGTCCATCTTATGTATCCACTTAATCAGCTTCATCATTACATTATTTTGGGGACATTTACACTGCTTCTAAGGGGTCATGGACCTTCCCTCGTAGCTCAATGGGTAAAGAATCTGCCTGCAAGGCAGGAGACCTAGGTTTGATTCCTGGGTTGGGAAGATCCCCTGGAGAAGGAAATGGCAACCTACTCCAGTATTCTTGCCTGGAGAACCCCACAGACAGAGGACCCTGGCAGGCTAGAGTCCATGGGGTCGAAAGAATCTGACATGACTTAGCAACTAAACCACCACCATCACCGTACTGCTTCTAATTTTTTTAATGTTTTATTTTCATTAAACTATTGTAGCTGAATTAATTGTTTTTCTTTACCCTAGAGACATATCACCTAAACTGTAACACATTGGTCATTCTACCTCCAAACCACGATGGAAGCACACTGACAAATTCTTTCTCCTTAAATATCCTCCCATACCCAAAGCAGACTGCCAAAAATCTTCCTTGCTCATACTGTTTCCTACCTTACTAAGGATATACTAAAATTAATCAGGCAACAGTTTATGTTCTTTTTGTTTCACACATGCCAAAATTTCAAGAAACATTCTACTCTTCACAGTAACACATTTGTTAACTGTAGCCTGTTAATTTTTTTTAAATAACCACAATTATAAAATTTCCATTTTCTTGTAGTGTTTCTTCGCTTAATTGTTCTGGCCTTGTTCATCAATTCTTAAAATCAGCTACATTTGAAAAGTCAGATCAGTTCAGTTCAGTTCAGTTGCTCAGTCGTGTCTGACTCTGCGACTCCATGGACTGCAGCACACCAGGCTTTCCGGTCCATCACCAACTCTGGGAGCTAGCTCAAACTCATGTCCATTGAGTCGGTGATGCCATCCAACCATCTCATCCTCTGTCGTCCCCTTCTCCTCCTGCCTTCAATCTTGAATGAGTCAGTTCTTCACATCAGGTGACCAAAGTATTGGGGTTTCAGCTTCAGCACCAGCACTTCCAATGAATATTCAGGACTGATTTCCTTTAGGATTGACTGGTTGGATCTCCTTGCAGCCCAAGGGACTCTCAAGAGTCTTCTCCAACACCACAGTTCAAAAACATCAATTCTCCGGTGCTCAGCTTTCTTTATGGTCCAACTCTCACATCCACACAAGACTACTGGCAAACCATATATTTGACTAGATGGGCTTTGGTCAGCAAAGTAATGTCTCTGCTTTTTATTTTGCTGTCTTGGTTGGTTATAGCTTTTCTTCCAGGCAGCAAGCATCTTTTATTTCATAGCTGCAGTCACCATCTGCAGTGATTTTGGAACCCAAGAGAAGAAAGTGTCACTGTTTCCATTGTTTCCCCATTTATTTGCCATGAAGTGATGGGACTGGATGCCATGATCTTACTTTTCTTAATGTTGAGTTTTAAGCCAGCTTTTTCACTCTCCTCTTTCACTTTAATCAAGAGGCTCTTTAGTTCCTTTTTGCTTTCTGCCATAAGGGTGGTGTCATCTGCATATCTGAGGTTATTGATATGTCTCCTGGCAATGGTAATCTTGATTGCAGCTTGTACTTCATCCAGCCTGGCATATTGCATAATGTACTCCGCATATAAGTTAAATAAGCAGGGTGACACTATACAGCCTGAAATACTCCTTTCCCAATTTGGAACCAGTTTGCTGTTCCACGTCTGGTTCTAACTGTTGCTTCTTGACCTGCATACAGGTTTCTCAAGAGGCAAGTATGGTGGTCTAGTATCCCATCTCTTTAAAAATTTTCCACAGTTTGTTGTGATTTACACAGTGAAACCTTTAGCATAGTCAATGAAGCAGAAGTTGGTGTTTTTCTGGAATTCTCTTGCTTTTTCTATGATCCAGCAGACGTTGGCAATTTAATCTCTGGTTCCTCTGCCTTTCTAAATCAGATACCAACGTTTAAATTACCTATTCTATTTTACCTCTGGCAGGGAAAAAAAAAAAAAAAAAAACACCACTTACAAGTTTGGTAGTAAGGAGAAGGGCGTCATCTGGTGGCCAATGCCAGAAATGTCACAGTGGTTTTATGACTACAGTGAGTGAGGCGGGCGGGGGAGGGGGGGGAGAGGAGCAGGGCGAAGTCTTCAGGGGAAAGGAGGAAAGGAAAACACAAAAGACAAGAGTGGGCCACTTAGGATCACCTTTGGAGAAAAGCCACTGAAATTTTGAGAGAGCAAAGATGAAACTATTCACCAGGTATTTGAATTGCTGCAATCACAGGGCACTGTTGAGCTGCCTGAACTGGGAAAAGAACAGAAGGAAAACAAATCTGGTGATCTTTGAGGCCACCTGCCAGCAGTTGGCTAAGGCCTGCTGGGAGGCACAGGCAGAACTTGGTCTTGTGTTATAATAATTAGCCTTAGAGTGCTGTGTACTTGATTCATTCTTCATGTACATACACACACACACTAAAAAACAAAAGCCTTACTCTAAAATGCTGCAAGGTTCTTCTAAGTTACACATTCTAATCATGACTAGAATTTTAAAATGCATGACTTTAACCATTGAAGATATTTACAGATATCTCTAATTTTAATTTCTATCGACTTTGGGTCATCATTTTTTTCTTCCCCATTTTTGAACAAGTGATTAATATGTAGATTTTAATACAGTATTAAATTATCTCGTTGACTATTTTACTAAAAATCCTCGGTTGCCCTGACATCCTGCATGCATTTATTACTTGGCCTAGAATGCATACTGGTATCTCACATATTCTGTTTCTGGATAATTCTCTAAGGTGTTTACTCATATGTATGAGGGATACATATAGTCTACCTTAAGCAGATGCTTCTATAGCTTCTATTTCTTGGCTGGATGAAATTGTATTCTCAGTAAAGTCTTCTTTAGCATGAATATTTCCTGAAAGTAATTTTTTTTTTTTTTTTTTTTTTTTTAGCTAATAGTTATTGAGTACTTACTAGATGCCAGGCCTTGTTCTAAATGTTAATTTAATTCCTCTGAAGAATCCTGTGACATGTAAGCTCTGGTTATTCTGTTACCCTTGTTTGGTTGTGTGGAAACCAACACACAGAGAGGTTAGTTAACTTGCTGAAGGTTACACAGCTGGAAAACCATCGTGCTGAGTTTTTATTTCAGCTAACCTGGCTCAGAGGCACATTCCTAACCAATACACAATATCTCTCTCTGAGTCAAGAAAACATGTGGTTGATGCCATTGCATCCTTTTATGATACTCCTTTAAGTAACCATTCTGATGCCTAGTGACCATACCTTGGATATTTCCAGAGTGAGGAGAGGACCAGTTTTAACATTTCAGAATGTTTTGTTTCACACAGGCCAAAATTTCAAGAAACATTCTACTCTTCACATTAACACATTTGTTAACTGTGGCCTGTTAATTTTTTAAATAACCAGTTATAAAATCTCAATTTTCTATATTTTTTCATAAATATTTGGGAAATTTATCTTCTTTTCACATACAAAACTCTATCAACTCACATTTCTGTTTATTCTCTTTATTATTCAGGGAGTATCACAATTTGAGTAGCCTTGAAGCACATGTGAATCATTTCTTCACCAGGTTTGGGTAGAAAGTATTGTTATTTTTAAAAAAAAAAATCAAATTCTGGCTTTTGACCCAAAGATTCTAAAATAGAATTTTGCTGTTTTCAGTGCATTTGGTGGGGTGCTGAGCATAATACCAATACTTGTATAAGCTTCAGTGAAAGTCTTGTCAGTTAACCTTACTCTGCAAGTCCATGAGCTAGCCCAGATTTTATTCTGTAAACAGAGTGACCACAATGGCATTTTCGTAAAACAGTCAGCAAGAGACTTGGATAATGCCAATGGAGCTTCACTCAGTGTGTAAGAAAACATCTATTTTAAACACAGGTGTAATAAAGATCTTTCCTTTGTGTACTTTTGGGTTCACAGTTTCCACCACTCAAGAAATGCAAAATCCTTTCTTTGTGCTTTGTGTGTGTGAGTAAGAAAGTATTCCATGGAATTTAAAAATCAAATTTAGCTACAAATGTGTTTATAAAAATTTTGAAACAATTGTTTAAGAAAGGATAATATTAGAAACTTGCTTGTTCAAATGGCATTTTCTTCAGTAGGTCAAAATGTGTTAAGAACATTTAGAGGAGAAAGCCCAAACAAGGACAACAGGCCTAAAAAGTGCAAGTGCCGACAACTTTTAGAAAAAGAGTTTGAACTAAAGAGAAAATGCAGGGTGGTTAGGATTTGGCGCTTTGACTGCCATCACCCAAGGTCAGTCCCTGGATGGGAAACAGAGATCCTGCAAGACATGCAGTGCAGCCAAAATGGAAAAAATAAAATCAAATAAAGAGGGAAAAGTAAGAACATTTTCTTAAAAGGGTAAGGGGAGGAAATGAGGAAAATAGGGAGAGACACAGTAGACGTATGTTATGGAACCAAAAACACACCAATGAGAATGACAGGAAAAATGAATAATTAGAACATAGGTCATACCAAAGTAAAGATTAGTTGACTGAAAAAGCGAAATGCATTGAAGAATTAAATGGGAAGGATATAACTCAGCCAGGGGCGAGAGAAGCCCCAGACCAGGAGTGGTGTTCCCAAATGCCTGCAGCTCACTACTGTCAAGTTATAAATCCCTGGCAGGCTGGCGAAATGAGGTGAGATTGTACTTATGCATTTCCTTAACTATAACATTGTTCAAAACTATCTCTATCCAGGGGTTCCTTTTTACTAAAGTGCAATTATACCCTGAAAAGTGTTGATATATGCTGGTAGTTTTCAACCCTGTCCAAGTATCAGAATTGTCTGTTGAATATATATATTCCATGGAATGATATGCATAAATATATATGTATTCCTGAACTCTAGTATTTGACTGAGTTTGTTTGTTATGGGTGGTTCTGGCATTTTATATCTTTAGAAGATATTTGGTCAACATCACTGTTTTATTTGTTGAAATATTTAATGTATCCATTTAGCCACAACTTGCTTGCGAGGTTTTAATTTGTAGGGTCTTGGTGACATAAATGGGGTTCTGTGATGCTAGGTTCACTCGGAGGATGAGTTCCAGGTGACCCACTCTCTTCTAAGCCATAGGACCAAGTAACACGTGGCTTCAAGAGCAGAAGGATACATTTTTAACATAAATCTGTATGTGTATACCCTTTAAATATTTCTGTTCTGACAGTTATGACTTTTTGAGTCAATGTCATTGAGAAAAGTTTAGAAAAGAAGAAATTGGGAGAAGAGAATAAGAAAAAGGAACTATATTGTACCTTCATGAATTAAAAAGCATGTGGAGATTTCATGTTTACATATGAACTCTGACCTGATACTTTTCCTCTGTAATGTTTGACACTTCTTCCTAGCTATGTCGCCTTTATAAGGTGCAGGTTCATAGTGGGAGAGGGTGTTGAAAGTCAGGAGTCTAAAAACTCTCAATTTGGGGCAGAAAAATGTAACCCCATCTAATTATTTTAGAAGTGATATAAACCCTGTGCCATACAGAGCTTTCCTGCCCTCTCCTGGGTCTTTCCTCTCCATTACTGGGTCTCTTCTCCCTTTTTGCCTAAGTCTGATGTTATAGTGTAAGGTCATATTCTAAGTCTCCCGAGTATTAACCAGGATTGGGCTGGGGGTTGGGGGAGAAGTCTTTTTCTATTTAACTAGAGTGACTTTTAATGTGGAAATTTTCAAAAGCTGCAACTAAAAACTAAAGAGAAGCTTTTTGATTGAGAAGTCCTTCTCAAACAATATTCAGATCCAATTCTATTTTGCTTAAAATCAAAAACAAAAAAAACAGGGACTAGCCTGTCCATAACCCTCTGTAATCTTATCAAAAGCCTCCCAGGTGAGGGCCCTGTAGGCTTAGTAATGACCTTAATCAAGTATTAGCCCCATCCTACTATTAATCCCCAACTCTACAAAACATGTGTTCTTGTTTCTAAAACTTAAGAAGGTTGAGAAAAGACTAACGGAAAAGAGAAAGGGGCTTTTAAGAATTGAAGCCCAATCAGACAGGTGCAGAAGGCCAGGAGGAGGGGCCCAGGGACAACTGATTACTGAAGCCTACTTTTAAGTTCGTTCTCTCACATGTATTTGCCGAAAAAGGAGTCATGCAGTACATGTTTGAATGGAAAAAGAGAAGAAAATAGTTTTAATTTGCAATTGTTTGTCTATTTTTTTAGTCTTTCCATATACAGGAGTTTTAGTACCAGAGCCTCTTTATGGCCAGGCTTATAGTTTGTCTCATTAAAATGCGGCCTTTAAAATTGAAACAAACGAATGGAAAGGGAAAGTCCCATCACCTATAAGTCTATGTTCCTTTACATATTATTTTTACATCCCCCAAAGAACCATTATCTAATTTATTAGTTTTGCTTGCTCGTGCTCAGTCGTGTCCAACTCTGCGACCTCATGGACTGTAGTCCGCCAGGGTCGTAGGTCCATGGGATTTCCCAGGCAAGAATGCTGGAGTGCGGTGCCATTTCCTCCTCCAGTGGATCTTCTCTATTCAGGGATGGAACCCGCGTCTCCTGCATTGGCAGACGCATTCTTTACCACTGAGCCACCTGGGAAGCCCTAATTTGTTAATTACCGAGCTATGATTGAAGGCAGGAAAAGGGGAGGACGAGATGGTTGGACGGCATCACCGACTCAATGGACATGAATTCCAGCAAGTTCACGGAGATGGTGAAGGTCGCAGAGTAAGACACGGCTGAGCGACTGAACAACAACAAAAAGTTATAAAAAAGAAATTTGCAGTGGAGCTCTTTGCTCCATGTCCTCGAGCTGATAAGAAAACACTCAACTTGCAAATGGGCACAGAAAAAAATGCAAAAGAGAAACTAAAGTTTTCATTCGATTGAAGGCCACCTCCCCTGCCAAGAGCTCAACTGAACACCGAGGTTTCCTGACCAATGAAAACACTGAAATGTTAATAACCTTCTCCTTGCCCCACCCCCCTGATGACCTAATTTGGAAAAGCCACCTGAGCGTGTTGTTTTCAATCAGGTCCGCTAGAATGCTATTTAAAGGGCGGTGACACGTCCGTGGAGTCACAGCGGCAGCAACCATGTCTGGTCGTGGTAAGGGTGGTAAAGGTCTTGGTAAGGGAGGCGCTAAGCGCCATCGCAAAGTTTTGCGGGACAATATCCAGGGTATTACTAAACCAGCTATCCGGCGTCTTGCTCGGCGTGGTGGGGTCAAACGAATCTCCGGTCTTATCTACGAAGAGACTCGTGGGGTGCTGAAAGTGTTTCTGGAAAATGTGATCCGTGACGCGGTCACCTACACGGAGCACGCCAAGCGCAAGACTGTTACCGCCATGGACGTCGTCTACGCGCTGAAACGTCAGGGCCGTACTCTTTACGGTTTTGGTGGTTGAGCAAAGTATCTGCTTTTAAACGTTCGAGAACCTAAAGGCCCTTTTCAGGGCCGCCCAAATATTCGCTAAAGAGCTGTTGGACATTACCGAGATGTGAGTAAGGAAGTATTTTAACTGGGAAAAGGAGTTGCCTTAAGGCAGTTCCGTATCCATACTGCGAGGGGTTGGGAAGTGTAACTTTTTCATAATGGAAATAGGGTTTTAGACTCGGCTAAACAACCAATAAAAATACTGGCGTTTTGTGTATTTCAATGTCCGGCCTTCAAACTGGTTGACTGGCGGATTTAATGGCACAGAGCTTTGCGTTCTCGCCCACACCATACATAGCTATGTAAATAAGGGCTCTTTGGGGACAAGCTTTCATTGGCCGATTCTCACTGTGGTGGAAAAAAATCCGCTTTCCTGTTAGCCAAGGCATGGAGCTTCATAGGGTACCCGGAACAATACGATTTATGCCAGGCTCTGAAGGACGCTGGAACAAAGGCACAGAGTGGTCTAACCGGTTCCGCAGAGGTTCGAGTAGTGCTTGGCAGTCGGCCCACTGCTGGATGGGATGAAGCCAGCCTCCTCTTCACCTGCGGTGAGTCTCGGGTACAGAAAATGGGCTTAACTGCCTTTTTTGGCAAGTGAATAATTTTCCTTCACTATCCCGACTCTGTAAAACAGTGGCCACTTTACCGAGAGTTCTGGGCTGTGGTTGATTCTATAAAAGTCGAAACCATTGTGTTTAGTCCTTTTCCATACAGGAAATAATTTTTCTTCAGAGGTCCGACTATACAAATGAATTCAGACAGTATATGTCCTAGTGAATCATCTGTAGAACATGGCTGTATGTGAAACTGCATAGTTTTGCATTGAGTTTGTTCGAAGTCGCCCCAAATACCAAGGCCCAAAACAAGATGAACAGTATAAATGTATTATTTACGAGGATCTTTAAGGCTAAATTATAAGTTAAGTAAAAACAAACTAAATTGTTTAAAGTGGAAAAGATGCTTTTCCTAATACAAGCAGGTTTGTAATTTAAAGGTCACATTGAGCTCCCAACATCTCCATACATGGTTTAACATTTTTCAGCCTGTGTAGGGCAATATGAACAAGACACTCTTCATTGACAACCACAATTATATTAAGACTATATTACAAAACCAAATTTTAATATATGTGCTTAACATATAGAAAATAATCACAGCTTTCATAGTAACGAAGACAAAAATTTCAATATTCTTGCAAATGTAAAACGAAAACCATTTGCTTTACACAAAATCACAGTGGAAAGATGTTTAGTAAGTAAAAAAAACTTCCCACTAACCCAAATTGAGACCTTGGTTTCCCTATATTAACCCCTGTTAAGTCCATGGATACGGAGTTCAGAACCCTTATGCAGAATGATACAGAAAAGTACATACTGTAGAATTAGGTGAAGAAAACATGGTAAAACATAGCTGATCTCCGCTCAGAAACTAGACCTAAACTTTAAACGTAGTAGCTCTCAAAGAGGGATTCTCTAGCTGTGCAGATGGTAAAGAATATGCCTGCTAATGCAAGATACCTGGGTTTGATCCCTAGATCGGCAAGATCCTCCTAGGGAAGAGAATGGCTGCCCCTTCCAGTATTCTCAGAGCATTTAAGAACTTAAGGAATGTGCCCTGGTTTTGTTAGGATGGACAATTCTCTGGAATTGGACAATAACCACGCTAAAGTATCTGTACTGTATGTCCAGTAAGATACATTTCACCACATCACAGGTTCATTTATCAAACACTTATGTTAACCAATAGTCTTCTTCCAGAGACTTCTGGAAACGATGTTACAACCCTCCTAAAATCACTTAGGTGGCTCTGAAAAGAGCCTTTGGGTTCTATGAAAACTGGTTGTTGAAGAAATGTTACTTCTTGGTTGTTGCTTTCCTAGTATTAGTTTTCTGCTGGGTCAACTTAGGATTCCCAGTTTTGGGCTTTCCTGCCCTGGCCTTCACTGGGCTCTTCCGTTGTTGCTTGTCTTTGGTTCTTTTAGCTTTTTGCCCGTTCCTAGCAGCTTTCTGAGCCGCCGTGGTCCTTGGCTTCTTAGCTCTTTTGTTGGTTTTGCCATTCTTCGGAGACTTTGAATCTCTGGATAAGACCAGCTTCCTACTCTTCGCAGAAGCACGTTTTTTGACTTTTCCCTTACTAAGCTCAGGAGCAGCCTTCTTGCTGAGCTTGAAAGAGCCAGAGGCACCGGTACCCCTAGTCTGAACCAGGATCCCCTTGGTCACCAGGCCCTTGAGACCCAGCTTGATGCGACTGTTGTTTTTCTCCACGTCATAACCTGCGGCTGCTAGCGCTTTTTTCAGCGCAGCCAAGGACATACCAGTTCTCTCCTGGGAGACCGAAAGCGCCTCAGTAATCAACTTGGACACTGATGCGCTTACTGTCTTCCGATTCACACCCGTCAAGCCAACCGGCTTCTTTCCCCGCTTCCTAGCTGGAGGTTTCTCCATGGAAACCGGAACCTGGTCGGCTGTAGCGGCAGGCACCGTCTCAGACATAACAGCAAAAAAGAGCAGAAGACACCACTCAGCAAGTACGGTAAAGTGCGGAGGGTGGGGGTTGGGCCTCAGGGCCTTATATAGGGCAGGGCGCGCTGTGATTGGTTCATCGCTCAGGCACCGCCCCCGCCCCTTGGAGGAGGAGCATTTGTGTTTGTTTCTCTTCCAAAAATTGAATATCTCAAAAATCTCTTGCACAGAATTGCCCAGGTTCCACTGCCGAATAACCCATAGAGATACAGATTTCAGATGCCTTTTCAGTTTTTAATGAAAAATGACTCTGCATGCCAAAGCTATTCAATAAAGCTCTCAATTGTCACCAAAATTCAAAGAGAAGAACAAAACTTCCTCTTTTCCTTGTAAATATAAAAGTAATTTTTAACAAAAGACTTATCTCATTTCTCCTGAGTGGTCTTCCAAATGGTTGGCTTCCAGTCAGTGGAAAAAATAAATTATTCACACCTTTATTCTAGTTGAAAATTATTTATGTACATGAGGGAAGTAACACAGATATCTTAGAGGTCTCAGTGCAGACTTGAAAGATGCTTTTAGAATTGTTGAAAAAACTTCAGGTACGGTACCACCTTATTTGGGCAAACACAATCTAATAAACCATGATCTACAGACAGGTGGATTGTTTGTGACTAAAACAACTTCTCAGTCTCTACAGCTTGATAGCAGACCCTCAAGTAAATAATATGGATCTCACACATGGTATCTGCTTGGCCAAAATCAGGCCCCTTGTGGCTGGCGTCCTAAACTTAGTTTTGTTTCTGATTTCATTAGTTACACCTTACCCCTATGCCCACCCCCATCTCCTTCACACTTCACTGTAAAAAAAAAAAAAAAAATCAAGGAAACAAATACAGTCCCTCCCCTTAATATAAAATGTGAGGCAGGAACCCGTATATGAAGAGCTCATTGGAAACCACAGACCCATATCTCTAAAAGGAGTGGCCTGGCAGATGTGTCTACAGAGCTGTGGGGAAAGAAAGATTACGATAATGTATTCATTCTTCTGAAATACTTCAGAGGAAATCAGATGATGAGACTTTATGATTGCAAAGTAATCTCTTTCACTCTGCTTCCATCCATGCGCCCACATGTGCACCTACACACAAACATCTGAAACAAAAACTCTGAAAACAATGCTACCTTAAGGGCTCTCTGATATATTTTAATTTAGCTTATTTTTTAAAAAGGCTGGTTGTAAATCATGAGATTGATTTCACAGCCTACTAATACATTCTGACCCTCTGTTTGAAAATTTTTTCTCTGCTTATTTTATTTTTTAAAAAGGCTGGTTGTAAATCATGAGATTGATTTCACAGCCTACTTCTGACCCTCTGTTTGAAAATTTTTTCTCCTTAGATTACAAGTGCATCTTACTGAGGACTCTCTTTTAACGTGTATTTGGTTTCCCTGAACTTTGGTGATTCCTTAGAAGTTGTGCCATTAAATGTCAGTGATTTAGGGTTGGGTTATGGAATGGACAGACTATATCATTGCTGTAAAAATAACAAAGAATGGGATTTTTTTATAGAAAAAATTCATATTTTGCATTATAAATCTAAAATATACCATAAAAACAAACTCACACATATATACAGTATACATGTGAGAATCGTTGTCCCAAGTACTTTTCCCTCAAATAATAAAAAAATGTAGGAATTCATTTTATATATGAGGAACTTGAGTCACAGGAAAGTCACATAACTTGCCTAAAGTCTTAGCGCTACTGAGCAGGAAAGCCGGGACTTTATTTCAAGAAGTCTGGCTTCAAAAGGCTTTGCTGTTCCCACCTCACTCTTAAGTCTTCTCAGGCTACTCAAACAAAATAGACTGTGTGGCTTAAACAATAGAAATTTATTTCTTCACAGCTCCGGCGGCTAGAAAAGGCCGGGGGGACAGCATGGTCAGGTTCCAGTGACACCCCTTTTCCTATCCTATAGACGGCTGTCTTCTTGCTGTGTCCTTATATGGTCCTTATATGGTCTGTCTTTAGTGCATGCGCACCAGGAGAGCAATGGCTCCCTCTTTCTCTTCTTGAGAGACCTGGAATCCTATTGGATTAGGGACCCATCTTTATGATCTAACCTAAATAAAGCTCTGTCTCCAAACAGTGTTACAAAGGGGGTTAGAGTCTTAGCAAATGAATTTTGGAGAGGGGCAGTGCATGTCAATCCACAGCGACACTTGTCTCATATAAGCCTCCTAACCAGTACATGAGAAAATGTAGGTAAAAGTAGTTTTAGTTACACAGGGCCAAACATGGTTCATTATTCCAGCATTGTCCTGGACAGAGGCGGCACCTGATAAATATTTGTTTCTTGACCTTAACCTAAGATCCTACCTACTTATTCTTTGGTGCTTTCCCATGGAATGATTGCAATCACGTCCACTATTTTACAGCAGTTTATTTTTTATGGGGTCATGGCTAATAAAAGCGTGGGGAAAAATACTACCTCCACTCATAATGAAGGAAATTACATTTCAATTTTTTTTTTATCTATCTGGTTAACAATGCTTTAAGTGTTCTCAGTAAAAAGGACAGCTACGAAAACAAGAATTTTTAAATTATACTAGGATTATAAACTGGCATAGTCTTCTGAAAGGCGATTTGACAATGTATGTATTAAATGATTTTACCTTGTGATTTAGTATTCTACTTCTCGAAGTCTATTCTAAGGAAATAAATATTTAAACGAAGTGTGAGCTATATGATTTATAATGCATAAAAATGGAACTCAATCTAAATAGTAACAGGACTACTTGCATAAGTAATAATATACCCATTTAAAAATGTGTTTCTAGGCATATTACCTAGAAAATTCAATATGTGTACATACATAGCATGATACCTAAATTTGGTTTTTAAATGAAATATTTTTATAGATGAATCTCATATATGTTCATATTCATATATTCATAGGTCTTATACTAAGATTTGTTTTAATTTTCTTTGTTTCTTTGTTATGTATTTTTCTTCTTGCAAATTTCTCAAATCACCATTTAATATTTTTATACTCAAAATAAATGCTTTAGCCAGGTTCTCATTGATTTTTCTGTGATTGTTGAAATTATCTTTTATCTGCTTCTGGTATCAGTCATTTTCATTGACTTATTTGTCAGATATAATAAAGTCCAGCGGTGACCAGTAGTGGGAAAATACTTTTCTAAAGCCCATTTGCTCCTCCTGTAAAAAGAGAGATTGATTAATTCACTTCTATAATTCATCAAATATCTGATACTGTACTTGACTCAGAACAACAATAATCACAGAACAACAATAATCACAATGGCTAATGTTCATTGGGTGTTTATTCTGTGCTGGGCAGTGCTCTAATCACTTTATAGGTACTAGTGCATTTATTCTTGCACAAGCTTTTTTGGTACCTATAATGGCACTCTGTGGTTTATATTAAGACTCAGATTGAGTTTCCCAGGTGGGATAGCTGTTGGATGGTGTGCCATCCTCTACAGTAAACCCAACCCTCCAGTGCTTGAGTCTGCATGCACTCATAAATAAAAGATAAGCTTGAGTTAAGTCTTGAAGGGCAGGTAGTCATTTATCAGGTGAGCAAAGAGTGTTAGGGCTTTTCAGGGCTTTTCACAAAGGAGACATAGTAACAAAGGCCAGGTGGTGGGGATTTTCTAGGGTGAGCTGCTTTGTGGTGAGCCTTGTGGAACCACTTGTGAGGAATGAGGAAGGCGCTTGCATGACGACAGGTTGATGAGTTACAGCTTGTTTGAACACATTAAGCAGTTTGAACAGTTCCCAGAAGCCTCCCTTCTTTCAGAACCTTATCCCTCTGGGCTGCTGGCAGACGAAGTCATTCCCCACTTTTAAATAAGCCAAATCAAACATCTAATGGAAATATACCCAAATGCTTAGTCTCTTGGGTTGTTACAAAGTGCAAAGTACCCACGACACTTCCAAAGTAGAACGTATAGGGCTTTGATTTCTCTTTTTCTCATTCCTGGGTCTTCCTCCAAAAGCTGGGCAAACCAAACAATAAAATGTTAGTTGCAGAGAAAAGCACTTAGGCTCATACTAAGTGCTCCACTAGTGTTAGCTACTCTTGTTGTATTGAACATTCTAATGAGTGCTAATATACAGATCATATCTACCGATCCTCTTGATTCCCGTTTTACATTTTCTCTTTCCATAGCACTAATTCCCTTCTCATATTCCCTTCTCATATTCTATATAATTACTTATTGTAACTACTGTTTGTTGCCTATCTTTCCTGGCTGAGATGTAAGCTCCAAGAAGACAGTGATTTTGTATTTTTCCAAAAGATCGTCACTGAAGATAGCTCCTTAGCCTCTAAATGAATAAGAACCAGAGGATGGTCCTTAGGAACAGAAGGAACCCTTCCTTAGACCATCCTGCAATTCTGTCTACATTCCTTCTGTGGTGGAACTATCAAAGATGGAGTTCTAGCATATGTGGGAGGCTAAAAACCAAGAAAAGCAGAGCAAGTGCAAATCTGACTGCAGTATAGAACATGAGAGAAAGAAACCACAGACAGAGGGCAGGGGAAGAACCCATCAAATTGTGTTTCATGTCAGTAAATGTAAGTAAGTGATTAGACATTTGACCAAACCCATAGAACGTACATCAAGAATGAATCCTAAGGTCAACAATAGACTGTGGATGATCATGCTGTTGTGTCAATATAAGTTCATCCTTGGTTGGTTATATATATATACCATTCTGATGAGTGATGTTGATAATGGGAAAGGCTACACGTGTGTGTGGTGGGAGAGGTAGGGGATATTTTAGAAACCTCTGTACCTCCCTCTCAATTTTGCTGTAAACCTAAAACTGATCTAAAAATATCTTATACAAATATATATGTACAAAAAAAAAAATCCAGTCCACTCACACTATTTATGTCTAGAATTGATGGAGTCAGGCTCAGTCTCAGATGCTTAGAGTCAAGGATGCTGAGCACTTTCCAAAACCTCCAAAAAACTTTTACCCTGATGCTCGCTGGTATCCTTCACCCACCTTGGAGGCTAGCAGGCATTGTTCCCTTCAAGATCTCAGAACTTACATCATCTCTGTAGAATTCTTAAAAAATATTTATTTCTTTCCATTTTTAAAAATATATGTATTTCAGTGCACTAAGGCCAAAATGCATGTGTTTAAAAATCTAGTGAGTAACATCTATCATCTGAATTGTTCATGCAAATCCAGCAATAAAAAGGGCACATTTAAATGTTTGATATTTTTATATGTTGTCCTACAACTGAGATAAGGTCAATTATATTAGGGAAACAAGTGAAAAGAAAAAGAAGAAAGAAGGGGAGTGGAAGAGAGAAAAAAGAAAATGAGATAAGGTTTTATCTTTATTGCTTTTGAAGCTGATTCATTTACTGTTCCAGAACTTGGGCTGAAAGTAATAAGATCAAGGTTTTACCCCAGTATCATCGAAGGTTTTACCCCAGTATCTCCTCCTCGATGTGCAAAATGAGACAAGCCTCCGCATTTTTGTTCCTTCATACCTCTGAGCCTGCAGCTGGGACATCTAACACCATGAATAGTCATAGAAAGACAAAACTAGCTCTTTCAATGAATTCCAATACAAATTGCTTATTAGATGATAAGGTTATCTGAGTCTTTAAATAAGCAAATCAAAGCCTCATTTTCCCCTGTCAGAACTGAGGCGGGACAATAAGAAAGTTGCTGATTTTCAGAGTCCAAAAAGTTGAGTCAGAGTCTAGATTTGCTGACAAGTTCACAGGCAACTGTGTATTTGGCCCAATTTATTTTTATGCTTAGTAATCCAGGATTGCACAAGGTGAAAGTTTGGGAAAGTTTGGAAAAGTTAACTCATTTTTAATGCTTTTGAATTTAAGTCTGTTGGACTGCAAAGTACTGAAAGTACTGCAAAGTACATCCTTACAAATCTGGAAGTTCCAAGACAAATGATAGCTATCCTTCTATATGTTCTTAGGTATATGCTTACGGACCTAATCAAGTATAAATGGAGAAAGAAAATTCATGTTTATTTGACTTGCTGGACCAAGGTAAATTCAATGGAATCCACTGGCAATCTTTTCATATTGCTTTTGAAATTCCTATCATTTAGGAAAGACCAGCTCCTATCAAGATCTTCAGTCACAAGCTACCTTAGTTCCCTTTAGGATGTAAAGACCTAGGATATAAGTGAAACTTGTCAAACATTACACAAAAAATGAGTACCTACTATGGGCCAGGCACTCTTCAGAGTGTGTTCTATGCATTAAACGTCTTTGAAGAAAAAAAAAGGTCTTTTTTTTTTGAATGTCACAAACATCTAGAAGGTACGTGCTATTACTATCATCCTCAAGATAGAGAAGAAGCACAGAGAGATTAATGGCGTGCATCAGTCTCACAGCTAGTAATTGGCAAGCTGGGAGTTAAATTTGGAGGTTCTGTCTCCAGGAGCCACACTTTAGTCATCAGGGAGCAATGCTGTGCTGTCAGTTTACTGGCATTATATCATTTCTCGGACAAATATTTTATATTTGTCATTTTATTTAATCCTCACCCAATGTTTATAAGTAGGTAATTATCACCCCACAGGCTCAGAATAGTAGGTTTGTCAAACAGTAACTCAGAGTTCTAGTAATTATTAGCAAACTGTTTATTGTGTATAAGGTATGCTAAAGCAATAGGTTATTTCATCCAAAAAGGTCAAAAAAGAAAGGTCAAAAAAGATGTCTATATAATAGAAAGAAGGGAGAAAATGAACAAGATATCATGTTTGTACATTATTAAGAGTTCAATGTGGACAGTCTGTTCTTACATAGACCAAAAAGGATTTTAAAAAAATAATGATTCTCTATAAATTCTCAAGATTGGCTGTGAAGCATAAGGTGACAGGCTGCTTCTGTGTAATATATTCCACCAACTCTGAATCAGTACTTCCATTTTAGATAGCCTATATCTTCACCATTTCCAGCATCAAAGTCTCTCAACTTCCCCACTTTGATCAAGACTCTTATAAAGCTGTAGTGGCTTTTAGTCTCCTCTTTGGAAAATTTTGTCATCTGTAAATTAAACACAGGAATGTCTGAAATGCAAGAAATAGAGGAAAACAATAGAATGGGAAAGACTAGAGATCTCTTCGAACAAAGCTAGTGTAGGTGATGGAATTCCAGTTGAGCTATTTCAAATCCTAAAAGATGATGCTGTGAAAGTGCTGCACTCAATATGCCAGCAAATTTGGAAAAGTCAGCAGTGGCCACAGGACTGGGAAAGGTCAGTTTTCATTCCAATCCCAAAGAAAGGCAATGCCAAAGAATGCTCAAAATTCTCCAAGCCAGGCTTCAACAGTATGGGAACTGTGAACTTCCAGATGTTCAAGCTGGATTTGGAAAAGGCAGAGGAACCAGAGATCAAATTGCCAACATCCGTTGGATCATGAAAAAAACAAGAGTTCCAGAAAAACATGTACTTCTGCTTTATTGACTACGTCAACGCCTTTGACTGTGTGGATCACAATAAACTATGGAAATTCTGCCTCTTGAGAAATCTGTATGCAGGTCAAGAAGCAACAGTTCGAACCAGACATGGAACAACGGACTGGTTCCAAATAGGAAAAGGAGTACATCAAGGCTGTATACTGTCACCCTGCTTATTTAAATTATATGCAGAGTACATCATGAGAAATGCTGGACTGGATGAAGCACAAGCTGGAATCAAGATTGTCAGGAGAAATATCAACAACCTCAAATATGCAGATGATACCACCCTTATGGCAGAAAGTGAAGAAGAACTAGAGCGCCTCCTGATTAAAGTGAAAGAGGAAGAGGAAAGTGAAAAAATTGGCTTAAACCTCAAACAGATGGGGAAACAATGGAAACAATGACGGAGCATATTTTTGGGCTCCAAAATCACTGCAGATGGTGACTGCAGCCATGAAATTGAAAGACACTTGCTCCTTGGAAGAAAAGTTATGACCAACCTAGATAGCATATTAAAAAGCAGAAACATTACTTTGCCAACAAAGGTCCGTCTACTCAAAGCTATGGTCTTTCTAATATCTAATAGTCATGTATGGATGTAACAGTAGGACTATAAAGAAAGCTGAGCACCGAAGAATTGATGCAACAGTCTTCTCCAACACACCAGTTAAAAAGCGAGTCCCTTGGACTGCAAGGGGATCCAACCAGTCCATCCTAAAGGGAATCAGTCCTGAATATTCATTGGAAGGACTGATGCTAAAGCTGAAACTCCAGTTCTTTGGCCACCTCATGTGAAGAAGTGACTCATTTAGGAGCTGAGACAGGGACGTCAGAGGATGAGATGGCTGGATGGCATCACCGACTCAATGGACATGGGTTTGGGTGGACTCTGGGAGTTGGTGATGGACAGGGAGGCCTGGTGTGCTGCAGTCCATGGGGTCGCAAAGAGTCGGACGTGACTGAGTGACTGAACTGAACAATAGAACAGTTCTCAAAGATCATCTTCATGGATTTAAGTTAAATAAGGGTTTCATTTTTCCTAATTGCAGCTTTAACTACTTGAGCCATACTCAGATTATGGAATACACCGTCTTTTGTTTAAGAACTTTTGGTCAAGAACTTTTGGTCAAGGTACAGAGGACTAGGTTCTAAGGATTTAAGTATTTTCAAATACTCATGAGTCCTCATTCGCTCAGTAATGACCCCATGTACTGTAGCTAGCCAGGCTCCTCTGTCCATGGAATTTTCCAGGCAGGAATACTGGAGTGAGTTACCATTTCCTCCTTCAGGAGATCTTCCCGACCCATGACTCAGAAACCTATCTCATGTGACTCCTGCATTGGCAGGCACTGGGCCACCTGGGAAAGCCAAACACAAAGATTCTTCTAATACTTGGGAGGAACAAATCTGAAATCTAATCATTGGAAAAACTGATAGTGGAGAAAAGGTCAGAGTAACACAAAAGGAAGAAGTAAAAATCGATCTATTCTAGATTTCATCTTGATCTGTGGAATCTTAACAGGAAGACTTCCTACTATCCAAATTCTGAAAATCTTTTAGTAAGTGTCCAGATTCACTTTGCAATGAGAGTGTATATCCAAGTGGTAGGATTCTAAAAGTGTTTACGATGTGAAAAAAATAATCCATTTGCCCTGAAGCTTAAAAACACTCTTGTTTAAAATACTGGGAATGGCCTTTTCTAGCATTATTAAGGGCTTCCCTGGTGGCTCAAATGGTAAAAGAAAAAAAATCAGCCTGCAACATGGGATACCTGGGTTGGGAAAAAGCCCTGGAGGAGGGCATGGCAACCCACTCCAGTATTCTTGCCTGGAGAATCCCATGAACAGAGGAGCCTGGTAGGCTACAGTCCATGGGCTTGCAAAGAGTCAGACATGACTAAGCACAGCATAGCATTGTTAAAAGTTGACATTTTTTAAAATGTCTATTTAATACAACTTTTAATTTTATATTAGGTAGACGTGTGTCTGTTGAAGTCTTTTTTTGACATGTAGATTGCATTTATTTTATATATGATAAGTATAGCTAACAGTTTGGGGAAACATCTGATAATTGAAACATGTTACAAGTGAAGAAAAGACAAGTCAGGATTTCTCAGTCTAATTTCTAATGATAAGAATCTGAGACTACTCAGATGTAGATCATAAATATCATTATTAAGGTTAGAAGTGAAATTTTGCTATAGTAAGTTTAAATCTTTTGGGTAATTATACTTCAAATTATTGGTATTATCTTCTTAGCAGTTAGTGGGTGATATTAGAACATAAAAAAAACCTCTTTTTAAATAACATGAAATTGACTTGTTAATGTTTACTGTCACACCTTTATGGTTTTTCAAGTTATACTAATTGGAGACAAGGCAAGATTCAATCACTTGTTAAAAATCTGAACTAGTTTGTGCTTGCTGTTGGAGTTATTTTTGATTACATGACTATAAAGTCTGTAGGTGGTTTTACCAACAGTATGAGAGATTTGGATAGTCCATTTTTATTGAGGGGATGGTTGATAAATATAATTATAAATTCAAAGTCTTTAACAGCAGCTCTAAAGTGCATTTACTTTATCAGCATAAATAAGACAGCACATATTAAATTGAATTTACTTCGTTAATGCAGGCTTCCCCAGTGATTCAGAAGGTAAAGAATCTGCCTGCAATGCAGGAGACCCAGGTTTGATCCCTGGGTAAGGATGACACCCTGGAGAGGGGAATGGCAACCCACTCTAGTATTCTTGCCTGGGGAATTCCATGGACACAGGAGCCTGGCAGGCTACAGTCCATGGGGCCTCAAGGAGTCAGACACGACTGAGTGACTTACACACACATGCCACGTTAATGAACAATAACAACTTCCCATTAAATGAACAGAACAAACATAGCCATTGCCTGTGTATGTATTTATGTTTCTCTGTAGCTATAGTACTTGGTAGAGCCAGAGTTGTTTGTATTAACAGCAGCCTTTCAGGAAGCAGGCAATTGTGTTTCCTCACAGGCATAAAGAAACTGGGAGGCCGTCCAAAACCTTCCTTGTTCTCTGGGCTCACATGTATACTTTACTTATACCCTTTACAAATTTAAAGTAGCAAAAACAAGTATACCCATTCCCATTCTCCAAAGGCATCTATATGCTCTCTAACCTATTAATCTATGATTATTCTCAGCTGTGTAAAAATAGAAGGCTTGCACAGTTCTAATTGTTTTTAGTGATGTGTATTTTGTACTCTACAATTTAGAAATTGTCCAGGTATCCAAAGATTTGGCATTCATTAACTCAATTTAATACCACCTAAATTTTATAGTTCGGAGAAGGCAATGGCACCCCATTCCAGTACCCTTGCCTGGAAAATCCCATGGACGGAGGAGCCTGGTAGGCTGCAGTCCATGGGGTCACGAAGAGTCAGACACGACTGAGCGACTTCACTTTCACTTTTATGCATTGGAGAAGGAAATGGCAACCCACTCCAGTGTTCTTGCCTGGAGAATCCCAGGGATGGGGTCGCACAGAGTCGGACACGACTAAAGTGACTTAGCAGTAGCAAATTTTATAGTTATCTATAAACTCTGAATTCAGGATTTAAGTTGACACACTGAATCAATATGATTTGTAATCTTATAAAAATTAATTCCATTTTAAAAGTGACATTACCTATCCACTTTATCACAATCACTATCTTGTGATAATTTAGTTCAATGCATAGTTAACATAATGTAAAATTTTAAATAGATGTTAACTCTTGTAATCACTAAACCGAGTTGAAGTAACTTAGCAAATTTAAATTAACTTTTTGAAAGAAAATAATCCCTAAACTTGTGTAAACTAGTAACATTACTTTTACATTATGACAATAATAAATAAAAAGACATAGATCCATTTTGTAAAGCAAATTTTTAAGCCAGCAAATTTATCCAAAAAGTTATATTAGAAATACTTGATTTGTTAGAAATCTTATCTCATAACTTGTTAACAATCACCGCTAATTAAATTCAGTGAAACTTTTTTTTTACCTGAGTTACCACTTAATGATGTAGCCACATTTAAAGAATTAGGAGAATTTGATTTTCCTCTTATTTTAAATTGATGAATTTTTTTTAGCCTTTATATTAGCTATTTAAAATTTCAGTTTAAAATTTCCTGCTGAAGTAGATAATTTGTTTAAAATTATTTGTATTCATAAAGCAGAAAAGATTCTCAATCACCATAAATTTTTAGAGGAGCTAATTGTGAACAAAAATTAGAGACATTTAACTTAAAACAGCACAATTTAAATATGTTAATCAATTAAAGAAACAAATGTGATTATGATTAGAGATGCCTTGGGGAACACCATCACTGAGAATATGAGTAAAGTCTCGCATATCCTTCAAAGGTTGGTAGAAATGCTAGTTTACAGTGCCATATCCCTCACAATGAACTCTTTAAGGTTTATAAACTATTAAATGTGTTGTTTTAATACAGGTATTGGAAGTGCTCTTTTTTTAACCTGACTCAATAGCTCTATTTATAATGGCATATTTCTTCTCTCTCCTCTCTAACTTTACTTAAAAAATAGAAATTTTTTTTTTTTTTTGGAATTACTGAATCATAAAACTTTTGAGGCTTCAGGATACCAAGACAGGCCAATTCCATGAAGAAGATTCTATTTCCTTGGTTTTTTTCTTCAGTTTATTGTTGGGTCTACAACTTTATTAAGGTAAAAAGTTTTAGGTGGCCATTTTATATACACATTATTTTTGAAGCAGGAATATTGTTTTTGCAGACAGTAACAATTACTTGGACTCATACTGAGTGAGTAATCACCGAAACAGACAGTTTTGAAAGAAACTCTGATTTTCAGTTAAAAGATCACACAGTATATAGACACAAAACACCAAATACAGTGGATCCCATCAAAGGCTAGAAAGATAAACACCAGCTTCCTGATCCTGTGTTCTCAATTGCCAGAGAATATCAGAATCCTCAAACAACCAAAAGATTAACAAAGGAACCAAATTCGACTCTGTTCTTTGCCACCAACTAGGTGACTCAGGGGTGAAGAATCCACCTGTAATGCAAGAGACTTGGCAGGAGTCTCAGGTTCAATATCTGGGTCTGGAAGATTCCTTGGAGAAGCAAATGGCAACCCACTCCAGTATTCTTGCCTGGAAATCCCATGGACAAAGGAGCCTGGCAGTGTGCAGCCCGTGAAGTCACAAAGAGTTGGACACAACTTGGCAACTCAACAGTAACAAAATCTCTTACTGTGCGTGGGCGATCAGTTGCTCAGGCTGTTGTTCAATTAATTTTCCAGGCAAGAATACTGGAGTGGGTTGCCATTTCCTACTCCAAGATCTACAAGCTCCAGGGGATCTTCTTGATCCAGGGATGGTTGCATCTCCTCCACGGGCAGGTGGATTGAATTCTTTACCACCGCACCAATCAATGATCTAATCATAAAACCACTGTGTATCCAACCTAAACACCAAATCAAGAAGCAAATTGGGCAAAAATTAATGTTAGCACGCAAGAGCCAAGAGAAGAGGAACAGAAAACTCAGAAGTGCCCAGAGCTAGACGAGGTATATATTCAGGTCACGTTTCTATTGATTCCTAAGGTAGGACTCAGGTAAACAATGTCTTGGTGGACTCCAGAAATAAACTGTGAAATGTTAATGATTAGCCAGCCTGCTCTTGTACTGAAGAGAAATCAAGCAAGAATTACTTCATCCAACAAAAACAAACCAGAATTTATATGTGAGGCAAACAGGAAGAGAAGGAAATAAAAACCTTGTAGGCAGCCTGGGTTTTTTTAACCTATGTTTGAACCTATATTGGGTAAACAGATTAGGCAGTGAGGAGAGGTTGGTCTGATTTGGATCCTCAAGCCTGGAGTAGGCTCACTAGAGGTAGAGAAAAAAACTCCTATGACAGTTGTTAAAGGACTTGGAAACATAGTTTAAGGAGCTGGTGTGATAAGCATATGCCATTGACCTATATTTACACTTCTACCTTATTTAGGCCAAGGCTGCACATTTCTTGGGATAACTTCCAGGTTAGGCAGCCAGTGATTGTGGAGCTGTTCCAATGGAGGCCTGACTAGCGCCAGACAAGCCTCTGTATTTTTCCCAGGTGTTAAAACTGCACATTGATCACAGGATTTTACCGTTAGGTAATCAAATCACATTGCATCTTACCCCAAATCGTTAAATAGATGCTGTTCCCCTCTTAACACAGATTATGCCTTTAGTCTACTACCTCTTTAATGGAAACGTTACTCCGAGGTGCGCTCTTCCCCTCCCCCAACCTATCCCGCCCAGCGACTGCCTGGTTTGGGAATTGTGTGCTGCAGTGTATGCTAAATACAATTGCGACCCTTTTCCTCCGCCCGCCTAGTTTACCAGCCTTCCGTTACTAGCCCTCATAGAGACTGTGGAATTGCAAGCCTCATTGATATTCTAAGACACCAGGCTCCTACTCAGTTTTTTGTAATTTTCATTCAGATTAGCAAACCAGTCCCGTCAGTCGTTAGGCCCATTACTTAATGTCTAACGTACATACATTACAGCTCTTTTTGTGCACACCTGGGTGGCTCTTAAAAGAGCCTTTGGGGTTGGGTGTAAAGACGCTTACTTGGCAAGTTTACTTGGAGCTGGTGTACTTGGTGACGGCCTTGGTGCCCTCGGACACAGCGTGTTTGGCCAGCTCCCCGGGTAGCAGCAGGCGCACGGCCGTCTGGATCTCCCTGGATGTGATGGTCGAGCGCTTGTTGTAATGCGCCAGACGCGATGCCTCGCCCGCGATACGCTCGAAGATGTCGTTCACGAAGGAGTTCATGATGCCCATGGCCTTGGACGAGATGCCGGTGTCCGGGTGGACCTGCTTCAGCACTTTGTACACGTACACGGAGTAACTCTCCTTGCGGCTGCGCTTGCGCTTCTTCCCATCTTTCTTTTGGGCCTTAGTAACCGCCTTCTTAGAGCCCTTCTTCGGGGCAGGAGCGGACTTGGCTGGCTCAGGCATTTTAAAACCTGAAAAGACGAAAGATAAATGGAAAATAGGAAGCGGATTTCTGCTACTTATAGGGCCTTTATGCTAATGAGGGATGCAGAGCGCGTCTTAGTTAATTGGAAGATAAACAGCAAGGTTGTCATCTATGGGCAGAACTATGCAAATAAGGTGTGGAAATTCAGCTTTTTTATTGGCTACTTCGCTGAGGCTCGTTCACAACCAATCAAACAATCGGATTTACTCCCCAGGAAATGCCTATAAAAGCAGCAGTGTTCTACCTAGTTTTAGACTTGGTGTATTTTGACAAGCAGCCTTGTTCTTTTGATTTTTTGCTCTTTTGTATTTGCTATGTCTGGACGTGGCAAGCAAGGAGGTAAGGCGCGAGCAAAGGCCAAGTCTCGTTCTTCGCGGGCGGGGCTCCAATTCCCCGTAGGGCGAGTCCATCGTCTATTACGCAAAGGCAATTACGCCGAGCGGGTAGGCGCTGGGGCCCCGGTGTATCTGGCGGCGGTGCTGGAGTACCTGACGGCCGAGATCTTGGAACTGGCGGGCAATGCCGCGCGTGACAACAAGAAGACCCGTATCATCCCGCGCCACTTGCAGCTGGCCATCCGCAACGACGAAGAGCTCAACAAGCTGCTGGGTCGTGTGACCATCGCTCAGGGTGGTGTGCTGCCCAACATCCAGGCGGTACTGCTGCCAAAGAAAACTGAGAGCCACCACAAGGCCAAGGGCAAGTAATTGGACTGAGACCTGCGTTTCCGGAAGTGCTTTCAAACCCAAAGGCTCTTTTCAGAGCCCCCACTATTTCAAAAGAAGCGCTAGTATCACTGTATATTTGTAAAATAACCAAAAAGGTAAGTTACATTTTTACGGAAGCTAGAGAATTAGAAGGAAATCCTCTTTGATTCTTAGAACTAGTTTAAAGTATCAAAATGATAATTCGATTAAGGCCTGACTTACAAAGTGGTTATGCCTTTCTGATAGTGAGGTGATCTTGCTTTGGTCGGTAAGGCCTAAGGGTTTAACTGTGGTATCCGTAAACTTGTTTGACACTACTTCGATGGTGAGAGCAAACGTGCCGAGCAAGATGGTCAGACCCTCTCAAAAGTCTTGCTCTGCAATCAACCCTCATTTCCTTTCCTAAGCAAATTAGGGTCTCCTTCGGTTAACTTTGAAAGTGCCGTTTGAAACAACAGCTCATGTTTAGAAAGGGGCTTCTGAAAAGCTGCCTGGAGTTAACATGTAGTAGCTCGGAACAGACAATCTAGACTCGAATTGTGTCTTCTCCCCCATTTACAAACTGATGCTTTTGTATGTAGATTTTGTAAGTAAGATGGGGATAGAGTGATGGTATTTTAGTTGAGTATATTTTGACCAACTGTACAACACCCCTAACCCTAGACTGCGTGCTATGCTTCAGTCGTGTCCGACTCTGTGCGACCCCATGGACTCTAGTCCGCCAGGCTCCTCTGTCTAAGGGATTCTCCAGGCAAGAATTCTGGAGTAGGTTGCCATTGCCTACTCCAGGAACCCTAGATTAGTGTCTGAATGAAAAGGTTCAAGCTTCTAGGTTCCCAACGCAGCCCTAAAAGGGTTAGATCAGGACTGTAGTCCTTCCTAAAGTAGCTTACTACTAGAGATCTAGTAAATCAGCTGCTCTAACCCAAAGGAGGACCTAGTACTGTACAAAAATCCCTAGGATCCTGTTTTCCAGGATTGAGTCTCATGAAGTATTTTGCATGACTCAATTTGTGCTTGAAGGAGTAGACAAGGAAGCTGAGTAAGCCAAAGTGTGGGACCTAGTCAGCCCAGGGGGACGCACCCACACTCAAACACTCCTGGGGCTTCACTGAATGAAGCATTTTGCATGGAAATCAGTTGGTTTAGAGCATTCAGATCCAGATGTGCGGGGAGAGATCATCTAAACAGTAGCTGGTTCCCCTGGACACACCTTCCTCTTAACTTTGACACAGACATCCTGCAGTCTTGGAGCCTCCATCCCTCTCTTCCCCTCATCCTGCGCTCCACCCACCCCACCCCCCACTTCTCCCACCACCACCCCCCACTCCTCCCACCACCCCCCTCCTCCCCTAGCCCCACCCTCAGCCTAGCTTTGAAACCACTAGCCAAAGAACCTGGCTAGTGTATGGGTGTTTGGTGAAGGCAAAGTGGCAGAAAAAGAAATTAGCCTCTTGACGGCCACTCATTAGAACTTGCCAGGTTTTTAATGATAGCCAGACTTAAAATCCGTTTGGGGAAAGTCCAACCTCAGAGCATTTCAGGTAGGGGTACCCTAAGAGGACCATGTTCTTTCTGCCCAACAATACCTTTATATTAGAGAACTTGGATTCTTAGGTTGGAATTGCTTTATATAAGCCTTGGGATACATTTCATTGACTTGCCCGCTTGCAAGCTCCAACACTTAACTAGGTGTGTGACCTCAACTTCCTGCGTACATTTTTTCCTGTATGCCTTTTCTTGTGATGAAACGATGGGCTCAGCAGTATGGGTTCTGAAATTAGAATGCAGGGGGCTCAAGAGTAATAGCCAACACTTACTAAGCACTTGTGTGGGTCAGCGTGGGTCCATCCAGCATATTAATTTCACCCAACAATCCTAGAGATAAGTACTATTCCTATCCCAATTTTAAAGATAAAGGAAACTGGAAGAGGGCATAAACAATTTGTCGAACCACTGGGTATTTTATAATCAATGGCTCTCCAGGAGATTATCAGAATTACGAAGAGTAAAACTCAATAATACATAGAGGATTTAACTTTGTCCACATACCAACTGTTACTAATTTCATCCTAATTTCTTGAGAATTTTAATAGAGGAGAGGTGATAGCCCTGGAATCCATATTCAGGAAGGGAGGTTAATCTTCAGAATGTGTGACCCACATATGTTATTTTTCACACAGCACTTTAATTTTTCCTACATTTTTTCAAATTTATTTTTAACTGGAGGATGATTGCTTTACAAAGCCACACATTTCTGTGTTAGCGGATGCACATTTAGTATGTGACAAGTGAAACAGGGGGACAAGTAGAAAGATGGTTTGGTAAAGAACCATAGGACTTGATAAGGTAATTTATTGTGGTAAATGAAGAAAGGAATTAGAGAAGACTTGAATTTGAATTCTCCCCTCTGGGTTCCAATAACAAAATTTTGTATTGGACTATTTAAGAGTGAATGATGCAGTGTATTAATTTTCTGCATTTCATCAAAACCTCCTGTAGGTCAAGGGTCCCATCTTGTTAAATTTTTGAGAGCATCGCTGAGAAAATGTTGAGCTGAGTCAGTGGCTGAGCCATTAGGAAGCAGTTAATACAGTGCTAGAATACTAGAGGGTCAGTTTATTACCAGAGGTGACATTAATTACACACAGACTAACAGTCTGGTGGTAACATATTCTCTAACCAGTAGAAACTCCATTCTGAAAAATTCAGTTTGCATTGGCAACTTATTTTGAGAGCTTCAAAGAAACAGAGAAGGTGTCATTTGACAAACTGTAACCTAAGAGACACTGCTAAGAGGCCATTCCCTAACTAGAGAACATTCCTCACTGCTCGGGCCTAGCTTCTCCTCTCCAACATAATTTTTTGCCTCCTACTTTGAAATGTCACTGTTTATATCCAAAAGCCCTAGTTACCACTTGGGAAAATTCTCTAGTGGGCAATAAACTCTCAGTAGCTTTCTTTGGTTTCCAGCCCTTGAGTAGGTTTCCATCTACCATGTCTCAAGGGTCCTGGAGAGGACCATTTAAATTGCGACAAGTTGATGAGAATGGTAAACCTAGGCCTTTCAATTACTGAAGATGTCTAGGCACTAGGAATAAAAGTTTATCTCAGAGATTTATTGAGACGTGAGACTGAGACAGATCAGTTTGATACAACACAATCAGTTACAACACAATAATCTGTATAGCAATATCCACCCTTGACTTCATCTGTTAGTCATTCACTTCCTATTTTTTAAATGTATCGTGTGAGCTCTTTTTTTTTACAAGTGTGGTATGTATGTCTTATCAGTTGTAAAAAATAATTGTATGTATTTTAAAATTAGGAGATTATCTTTTAAGGGTTTGTCATTTGTTGACCTCTATTATAAATAATCCTGTTAAGCATAATGCATGTGAGTTATTAGAAGACATTAGAAATTTAATTGAGGGTTTCCCATACATATTAAAATTAAGAATCAAGGCTCATATATGTAGCTCCAAAATTCTTCCCTCTCTATTTTATTTCAGCACCTTGATCTTGTAACAAACTAATATTAGCATCATCAGGAGATCTACCAAAAGACAGATATAGTCTATATTTACACCCAGAAAACTGTTGTCATTAATAAGTAGACACATTTATAAAAAACTCAATAAGCATTATCAGTATAGCACCAAAAGAAATTGGTAAGTCACATTACCCATACCTTTAATACATATCTTAATTTATTCACCATACTCCTTTCCATGTCCTGAAGAGTCATCCATGACCACCTCTAGCCTCAGTCTACATGCCTGACTTCATTACACCTCTCTGTCCAGCTACATTGGTCTCTCTTCCACCTGCCAGGCTCCTTGGTACTTCAAGACATTTGCACTGTTGATCTCATTCTCTGCAATGCCCATCCTCTGATTTTTTTTTTTGGTGAGCTCATTCTCGGCTCTTCTCCAGACAGACCTATCTGAAATTGATCTAGCCAGATGGATTAAGGATCTAAGGTAAAATAGAAATGCTAAATGAAATTTTAAGGAAGATTTTGTATAACCTCAGTTTGTATGTGTGTGTTTTGAGGGGGAGGTGTCATTAAGCCATCCAGGAAACACAAATGCCATATAGGAAGGTACACAGACCATATAGGATAAAAATAAAAGATGCAATATACCATAAAGAGAGTAGAAAACAAGCAGTACATCAGAATAAAGGATTTGCAAAACATCATACACAAAAGGTTAGTGACTTTAATTTATAAGGAACAGCTATAAACTGCTAAGAAAAGGGCAAACAATAATAAACAAAATATTACACAGGATATTGTATACATTTTATCAAATTCAAATAGAGAATGCATATGAGAAAAAACAAACCAAAATATATACGTGTCCACTTTTCTAGGTTATGCATATCACAGCAACAAACTAATAGCATTTCTCACCTATGGATGATGTTGTTACTCTTTAGTTGTTAAGCTGTGTCTGACTCTGTGACTCTGTGGACTGTAGCCTGCCAAACTCCTCGGTCCATGGGATTTCCCAGGCAAGAATACTGGAGTGGTTGCCATTTCCTTGTCCAGAGGATCTTTTTGACTCAGGGATTGAACATGGGTCTGTTACATTTGCAGGTGGATTCTTCACTGCAGGTGGATTCTTCACTGCTGAACTACGAGGGAAGCCCTTCACCTATGGATAGACAACCCCTAAAACTAGTAAGACTTGGGATGATAAGGATGAGGAAGGATTCCCACAGTTGTATAATCTCTTGAGAAAAATTTCTGGCAATATATATTAAAATTTATTAAGATACACTCAACCCTTTGGAAAGCAAAGCAGTATTAGATAGATAAGTAAATAAGAAAAAAAAAAAAATAGAAACTAGGGAAGAGAGGGTGTCTACCATCTAGAAATAAAGGCCCCATTATGTGAGGTTATATGAGGAGAGATTGTTACCTTCTGTAAACATCTGTGTGTCAAGTGTTAAAAGAAGCATGTGTAGAGTAACCTCAAATAGAAAAAGTAAAATAAACAATAGAAAAAGTAAAATAAACAAAGTAACCTCTCTCCTTTATTTCTCACTCCAAGTTACTTTCTTTGAATCCTCCTATTGAGAGCCTTTAAAATACAGTGTAAGATTGTATGTATCAGATCTCATTTTGTTTGCCTTTCCCCATTAGACTGTCCCATAAAGGGGAGCATGGTATGTAGACATCCCAGCTTCTCACAGAGGGCCTGGGCCTCAACTCTCTGGTGAGTGAACCAGGGAATGGATGCTGCAGCCCAGAAAGCCCACTCAGAGCCCAGAAAGCACATGGTTATTTTTGTTTCTATATAAAAATATCTGCCCAGTAACCATTGTTACATAAGGGCGACACCACCCTTATGGCAGATATTGAAGAAGAACTAAAGAGCCTCTTGCAGAAAGTGAAAGAGGAGAGTGAAAAAGTTGGCTTAAACCTCAACATTCAGAAAACTTAAGATCATGGCATCTGGTCATGGCAAATAGATGAGAAAACAATGGAAAGAGGGACAGCCTTTATTTTTTAGGAGGTCCAAAATCACTGCAGATGGTGACTGCAGCCGAGAAATTAAAACACTTGCTCCTTGGAAGAAAAGTTATGACTAACCTAGACAGCATATTAAAAACCAGAGACATCCCTTTGCCAACAAAGGTCTGTCTAGCCAAAGCTATGATTTTTCTAGTAGTCATGTGTAGATGTGAGAGTTGGACTATAAAGACAGCTGAGGGCCAAAGAACTGATGCTTTTGAACTGTGGTGTTGGAGAAGACTCTTGAGAGTCCCTTGGACTGCAGGGAGATCCAACCAGTCCATCCTAAAGGAAATCAGTCCTGAATATTCATTGGGAGGACTGATGCTGAAGCTGAAACTCCAATACTTTGGCCACCTCATGTGAAGAACTGACTCATATGAAAAGACCCTGATGCTGGGAAAGACTGAAGGTGGGAGGAGAAGGGGACAACAGAGGATGAGATGGTTGGGTAGCATGACCAACTCAATGGACTAGAGTTTGAGTAAACTCCAGGAGTTGGTGATGGAAAGGGACGCCTAGCGTGCTGCAGTCCATGAGGTTGCAGAAATGACTGAGGTAGACATGACTGAGCGACTGAAATGAACCATTACTAATACATTTCCCACTGCCCTACACAGCTACTAGGGCTGCAGTGATACTTGGAAGCACTGTATACTGCATTTGTTTTCCACACTCTACCTTCTGCCAGAAGGTTTCTGCACTAATCTCATTAGACAATTAACTCTCAGTGGCCCTGTGCCTAGTAGCTCTGTTGTGTCCAACTCTGTGACGCCATGAACTGTAGCCTGCCTGGCTTCCCTGTCCATGTGGATTCTCCAGGCAGGAACACTGGAGTGGGTTGCCATGCCCTCCTCCAGGGGATCTTTCCAACCCAGCGATTGAACCCAAGTCTCCCCCTTTGCAGGCAGATGCTTTATTGTCTGAGCCGCTGGTCTGTTTTCTTTGCTGGCCAATATGATTTATAAAAGAATCTTCTTCAGTGCCCTATGGGGACTGTGGTTACTAAATGTTTAGAATAATGGACAGAAAAGGAGCACTCAGCGGGCGCATGTGACCAAGTCAATGCTGTTTCATCCCTTACAATTCCTGCTCGGCACATAAGGGCACCTTGGAGGCTTTTACATTCTAATATTGGGAATATACAGTTAACATGATTTTCTACAGAAAGAGTTTGTTGAAAAATTCCATCATACATCTCCATATCCTAGCACATCATCCCATATAGTAGATACCCAGGAAATACTCGGAGAGAATACTCCAGATTAATGTGTTGGCAACAGAACGTCTATCTGCACAGAAACAGATCATTAATCTGCAGGGATTTGTGAGTTTATTCCTAGGTAATGACACTTTTTAACCACCAATGGTTTTAAATTCCATTTGCTACATTTGGAGGGAGATACATGACTGATTCTTGAGCTACTCTGTCCAATATAGGCCACTGGCCACATGTGACATTTTAAATTTAAACAAAATGAAATAAAAAAAAAAAATTCAGGTCCTCAATCTCACTAAGCATATTTCAAGTTGCTGGTGGTTTCTGCTTTGAACAGCAAAGATATAGAACATGTCTGTCAGGGCAGAAAGTTCTGTAATACCAGGGTAGGGACTTCTTGTCCCTCTGGGCTGACGTGCTCGAGTGCACTTAACCAGTTTCCTCCTACTAGCATCTAGGGATATGGTTGCCAGATAAAATATAAGATGCTCAGTTAAATTTGAATATCAGTTAATCAACAAATAATTGTTTTAATATAAAGTATGCACCCAAATATTTTATGGAACACACTATGCTGGATTCCCTGGTGGCTCAGTGCTAAAGAACACACTTGCCAATGCAGGAGGTGCAGGTTCGATCCCTGGGTCAGGAATATCCCCTGGAGAAGGAAATGGCAACCCACTGAAGTATTCTTGCCTGGAAAATCCCATGGACAGAATTATCTAGGGGCTTACAGTCCATGGGGTCACAAAGAGTCGGACATGACTTACAGATTAAACAATGACAACCACACATATTATAATGCAACAAAAATTGTTGTTTACCTTCAATTCAGATATAACTAGGCATATTGTATTTTTATTAGCCAATCTAGACAGCATATTAAAAAGCAGAGACATCACTTTGCCAACAAAGGTCTGTCTAGTCAAAGCTATGGTTTTTCCAGTAGTCATGTATGGATGTGAGAGTTGGACTATAAAGAAAGCTGAGGACCGAAGAATTGATGCTTTTGAACTTTGGTGTTGGAGAAGACTCTTGAGAGTCCCTTGGACTGCAAGGAGATCCAACCAGTCCATCCTAAAGGAGAGCAGTCCTGGGTGTTCATTGGAAGGACTGATGTTGAAGCTGAGACTCCAATACTTTGGCCACCTGATGTGAAGAGCTGACTCATTTGAAAAGACCCTGATGCTGGGAAAGATTGAGGGCAGGAGGAAAAGGGGAAGACAGGATGAGATGGTTGGATGGCATCACCGACTCAATGAACATGAGTTTGGGTAGACTCCGGGAGTTGGTGATAGACAAGGAGGCCTGGCGTGGTGCAGCTCAGGGGGTCGCAAAGTGTCAGACATGACTGAGCAACTGAACTGAACTGATTAGCCAAATCTGGCAACCCTATTTGAAGAGCAAAATTAGAGCATCTTCGCAGGGATGCTGTGTCCTCTTACCACAGGGAGTGTGTATGTGAGGAAATGAGGTGGCACTAGTTGTAAAGAACCTACCTGCCAATGCATGAGAAGTAAGAGACATGGGTTCGACCCCTGGTTTGGGAAGATCCCCTGGTGGAAAGCTTGACAACCAACTCCAGTATTCTTGCCTGGAGAATCCCATGGACAGAGGAGACTAGAGGGCTATAGTCCATGGGGTCACACAGAGTCGGATAAGACAGAAGTGACTTAGCATGCACAATACTCAGAAAGAAGTGAACTGGTTATGAGGAAACAGGTTGGCACATTTTTCTGCATATGTTGAGGAAGATTAAGAAAGAAGTTCCCAAATACATTTACTTTGGTTTCTTCTTTTCCCTTAGGTTTCAAAAGCTTCTTATTACAAAGAGATGCCTGGATCCAGTGTGTCTGTCAAACTCATCAATGCTCAGAAATAAATGGATTGGTGTCAGTGTTCTCACATTACTGATTGATCCTGCACCTGCAAAATTTGTTCTATTAAAAACTTACTGTGGGTTTCTTTCATTGTGTGTACTGTATGTCTTGGGGATAAGGAGTGTGAAAGGGGAAGGATGGGAACTATTATTGTGGAGAAGCTATCTTTGGTACAAAATGTATCTACTTTCTTGAATAACACATTTTAAAAAGTATCTATTTGTTTGGCTTTGCCAGCTCTTAGTTGCAGAACACAGGATCTTTAGTTGCAGCATGTGGGATCTGGGCTCTTTAAAGTGGCTCAGATGATAAAGAATCTGCCTGCAATGCAGGAGACCAGGGTTTGATCCCTGGATCAGGAAGATCCTCTGGAGAAGGAAATGGCAACGCACTCCAGTATTCTTGCCTAGAAAAATCCCACAGATGGACCTGACAGGCTACAGTCCGTAGGATAGCAAAGAGTGGGATACAACTTAACGACTTCACTTTCTTTCATGTCGGATCTTGTTCCCTGACCAGGGACTAAACCCAGGCCCCCTGCAATGTGAGCCCATAGTCTTAGCCAATGGATCACCAGGGATACACTGAGAGGGTTCAAAGGAATTGAAATAACCAGGCATATGTTGAGAATTCACTCCTTTACTGGATTGCCCCACTGCCCCCTAAGTAACGTTATTTTCCTTGTATATTTGCCTGTTAATTCATGCAGATGTGAGTCAAGTGTGAACATATTTTTTCTTTCCCCCATCTCCAACTTTCATTCTTAAAACATAGCTGACTGTATACAGTTGCTCTTTTCTCTAACAGTATATCTTGGAACACTTTTCAGATGTGAACACAGAGGGTACTGTGCATTGTCTAATGGTTTTGTACTGTGGGGATGCCTCACCGTTTATGTAACCTGTCCTCTGTTGGTAGGTACAGAAAACAATACTGGAATAACAAACCCTGCTTTCCAGCAAAATGGAAATTGTTTTAATATTCTGCTGGGATGGTGGAAAGTGAACAGAGATTCATGTCATTCTTGGGTTGGATGTAAAGTTCTTATCTTTAAAAACTGTGGCTTTAGTCAAGTTCATTTTGAATCCCAGTTTCTTCATCTGTAAAATTGAGGTAATATGTACCTTAAGTAACTATGAGAATGGAAAAATTGTTTGGAACTCTAAAGAACAGCACAAATAAAATTATTTAATCTTTCAACACCATGTATTTTGTGAGAACTGTATATGAAATATTGGAATAGGAACAGGCTCCCCAAATTCCAGCCTGGCATGAAGAAATGAAATATGATACCAGGAGGGAAGAAGAGTTTCATTTACTGGTTCAGTGGCCATTCCCTTACACAGGAGTTAGAAGGCACACCTTCCCAATCTGCCTTCTCCTTTGCCCCTTCTGCTCTTTCCTCTGCAGTCAAGGTCTGGTTTTAACCATATCTCTGCTACTCTAAAGTCTGTGCATTTGGGGCTGGAGGCGTGGATGGTCCATGCCGTATTGCTAGCTGTAGTCTGACATTGCCTAGCATGTTCTAGTCACTCAAGAAATAGCTGATGAATTCATAAGGCTGGATTAATAGAAGGCCACACCCAGCTTCATCTTTAAAAAATCCCTATATAGTAAGCCTGTACAAAGTGGTATGTCTGTGCATACATATATAACCACATGTATGTACACATAACACAGACCTGCAGTGAGATATTCTGAAAAGAAATGGGAGTTTGGAAGAAAAAATGTCTGGGTCTGTATTCCAGCTCCATTGTTTCTCAAGCGTCTGACTAGGGGGTTGGGGGGTGTCATCTGCCATCCCTGAAAAATCAGGCTTTTCATCTGTACAGTGGGATAATAGCACCTCCTAGGGTTTTGAAAAGCCAATCAAACTGACAACACATGAGAAATCACTTTGTTCCTTGTAAACCCTCATATGAACATGTGAAAACTTACATAAAGATAGAATTACGTATAATCTACCACCTTCACCTGTTGATCTGTTCACAGGGTGGGAAGTCAGAGAGGATGTCAGGATTTCCAAGTCTGCATATGCTGGCTTCCACCTGCAGAGATTAAAGTGACTGTGGTTGTGATAAACCACGTGCTACTTGCTTTTGGCAGCCACTCCCCCATGGTCCCATGGTCAGAGGAAGCTTCCAGAGGAGTGGACCTGGCAGACATGGTTTTGAAATGGCAGTACATGCACCTTCTCACCTCCCACCAGGTCTATTTCAGGTGCAGAAGCAGATCCAGTGGATTGGGTGGGCATTTCAAACTCAGCTGAGCCACCTTTGCAAGAGTAGAGACTCCTAAAACAAGGATGCTTCAAACTGCCTGCTGCATTTTTTGGCTCAACTTTACTCCCTGGATATGGAGAATTCACCCCTTATGGGTATCTGAGCAACTCTGGCAGAGAAAAGAACATGTGGAAATCCATTAAGGAAAAGGGCCCTAGACACACTGGCTCTGTGAAAGGAAAGAATAAATGAAATTCAGTTCAGTCGCTCAGTCGTGTCCGACTCTTTGCGACCCCAAGAAGTGCAGCACGCCAGGCCTCCCTGTCCATCACCAACTCCCGGAGTTCACCCAAACCCATGTCCATTGAGTCGGTGATGCCATCCAACCATCCCATCCTCTGTCTTCCCCTTTTCCTCCTGCCCTCAATCTTTCCCAGCATCAGGGTCTTTTTCAGTGAGTCAGTTCTTCGCATCAGGTGGCCAAAGTATTGGAGTTTCAACTTCAACATCAGTCCTTCCAATGAACACCCAGGACTGATCTCCCTTAGGATGGACTGGTTAGATCTCCTTGCAGTCCAAGGGACTCTCAAGAGTCTTCTCCAACACCACAGTTCAAAAACATCAATTCTTCAGCATTCAGCTTTCTTTATAGTCCAACTCTTACAACCATATATAACTATTGGAAAAACCATAGCCTTGACTAGACAGACCTTTATTGACAAAGCAGTGTCTCTGCTTTTCAATATGCTGTCTAGGTTGGTCATAACTTTCCTTCCAAGGAGTAAGCGTCTTTTAATTTCATGGCTGCAGTCACCATCTGCAGTGATTTTGGAGCCCAGAAAAGTAAAGTCAGCCACTGTTTCCACTGTTTCTCCATCTATTTGCATGAAGTGATGGGACCAGATGCCATGATCTTAGTTTTCTGAATGTTGAGCTTTAAGCCAACTTTTTCACTCTCCTTTTTCACCTTCATCAAGAGGCTCTTTAGTTCTTCTTCACTTTCTGCCATAAGGGTGGTGTCATCTGCATATCTGAGGTTGGGGAGAGCACAGAAGGAAACTTCAATTTTCCCTTAATTCAGTCCTTCAGGCTGTGAATTTAGAGATTGCGGCTCTGGGTCTCTGTGCAGCCACAAAACATATCAGTGGTTTGTAGACATCCACACACTGCCCTCAACATCTTCAACTGTCAGGCCTCCAGTGGAAAATCTACATGTCATTTTGAACTTTTCTTGCTTTCTATTCTGTGTTCAGTGTAACCTCGGTAACCTGGAATTGGCCATAGTGGGAGCATTTATATGACAATAATTAGCAAATACTACAAATAAAATAAAGATTTGGGGAGTTTTCCTGGAGCACCAGTTGTTAAACATTTACCAGCATGTCACTGCCTTAAACATCCTTCATTTCTACCCCATAAGTGTATTTTCATACTTCTCATCCCTCTTTTTGTCTATGTCTGTCTCATCCACACACATTGGCTCACACTGTTCTGTTTTCCTACCTAAAAGATTTCTGTTTGTTGTTGCTGCTGTTCAATCACTAAGTCATGTCCAACCCGCCAGGCTCCTCTGTCCATGGGGTTTTCCAGGCAAGAACACTGGAGTGGGTTGCCATTTCCTTCTCCAGGTGATCTTCCCAACCCAGGGATCGAATCCACATCTCCTGCATTGGCAGGTGAATTCTTTGCCACTGAGCCACCTGGGAGGGCCCCAGAGTTCTGTGTCACCTCCCAAATGAGCCCCATGTCTCCAGGCTGATTCAATTCCGGCAGTCATATGATCCACACCTACCGTGGATATTCCTGCATTGTTTCCCATCTGTTGACCTCATATATCAACTTTCCAAGTTTTATGACAAAGCCTGGAAAACTCTTTTCACCCAACCTCACTCACCTCACCCCTCACTTCCTTCAGGCTTTTGCTCAAATGTCACCTTCTCAGTGAGACCCTCCTTAAATTTCCTCCTACTCCCAGATGGGAACGATGCCTGCTGGGAGGGCGAGCATCTTTTGGCAGATGGTGATGCTGGGAGGGTGGACTGTCAGTACAGCCTGGTTAGGAATACCAGGAGCAAAGGCACTGCCAGAACCTAAGCAGGGCTGTTTAACCAATGACCCCAGGGGCTGCCTCCGGTTGCCTGGCAATGAATTGGGAACAATGGCTGCTTCTCTCCCCGTGGGAGAATCAGCCAATGTTCCCAGGTGCTAGGAGGCTGGCGTTCCCAGCTGACACCCACACAGAAAATGTTTCTTCTCCTCATGCAAGTCTGTTCTCAGGCTCCCTCTATGAACGGGAACAGCGCAGACACTGGGGCCTCTTCTGGAGCACAGCCGCTCTGAGCATCAGTCTGTTCCCTTCCCTGGCACATGACTCAGAGTGGCAGGGAAGCCAGCACCAGGCATCCGCTGACTTCTGTGGCCCATGAGTTCCAGCAGACACAAGCCACACTGTGCCTGCCTACCAGAAGTAGGAAGACCTGTTAGGAGGAGTTAATGACCTCCAGGGGTAGGGGTCAGTCGAAAGAGTGTATCTGCACAGCTTACATTAACGGCTAAGGTTGCACTTTTTAATCACTATTCTAACCATCTTCCCAAACACTCTCCATGAGAACTACAAACCATCAGCTCTTTCTGAAATTTTTCATTTAACCCTTTGTATTTCCCCCCCTCCTTTCTTTTGTCTGATCTTTTCCCTGTCTCTTTCTTCTCTATCTAACATTGACTACTTTTTAAGGAGCCTTTTTTTAAAGTACCTTGTTTTCACACTGGGTGGTCTGTGCTGAAATATGTAGAGACTCTCCCCCCGCCGCTCTCCATGAATGCCCCAGTGGGACCCAGTCACGAAGGAAATACAAGCTCAGCTGGGGTTTCCAGTGGTGGGATCTGTGTTCTGTTGTCACAGAGCTGTTCTCCGGCTCCATCAGTAGGAACCATGCTGCTTAGATTGCACCTGTGACACAGAGGCTATGCCTCAGAATCAGACAAATATTCATTGTTTTCCAAATTTACTGCTAGCTATCTAAACTAGAGTTGGATTGGATGGAATGTTCTTTCTACCTCGTTTCATTAGATTATAATGCTCACTCTATAAATAAAATAAGGCACTAACTTTATTTAATCACAGATTACCTAAATTGCTCAGTGCATGTATCTGATAAAATGGACAGATGGGGAAGGTGTGCCAATGAGAATAAGACACACACAGCTGAATCAACTTCATGGTGTTACTGGGAAGACAAATGAGAGAATATAGGCAAAGATCTCAGAAGAATGCCCAACACAAAGACAACTCTCAAGAAGAGGTAGTTGTTTGCTGCTATTGTCATAACAATAAGTATCTAATTACACAATAAAACCAGTGCTCTAGTAGCCCAAAGAGCTAAAAACTGTCTGTCCTTTTGAAGGCTCTGATTTCATTTGGTTACTTATTACTCCAATCTTATATTGTTCTTTGGTCTTTAACTAAAAACCACCCTTGTCTCACCAACATTTAGTGTCTCCCATTGGTCACATTTACTGGAAGCACAAAAAGCAATGGAGCCTGGGAAATGTAGTTTCTAGTGACATACGACAACTTCAGAGGTTAAACAGGTGAATGACAGAGACAAGAAGAAATTCAAACAAATATTTCTGCAAATCTGATGCCTGTATATGAGACTTCATTTCTGCACTCAACCATAGGCACACTTCCATCTTTAAGTGAGGAAAGGAGCAGAAATACAAAAATTTTTGCTTAAAATTTTAAATAAAAAATTTAAATAAAATTTAAAATTTCCTTTTAAAGTTTTTAGGTGAGCTATGATATTCTGGGAAAGAAAGAAGCAGGGAATACAATTTTAAGAAAGCAAGAAGGCATTTTATTTTAAACAACTATCTCTTTTTATTTGTACTCAACACAAATGAAATGACTGCAACTTTGAAGACTGGTTGTTTTGAGTTCAGAACAGTGTGAGATAATGAGAATAAAACCATCAATTTGGCTATCCATCAAGTCTCTGCTTTTCAACACTGTGGAACCTTGAACAAATTATTGTCCCTTTTCATCTTCAACTTCCTTGTCTGTAAAACAGAACCAATGATGATCACCCAACTCAAGAGGACAGAAGTGAAGATGAGTGGGAACAATGGGCTTGGTAGGTATGTTGGTGCTACGCATGCTGAGCCACTCAGTCATGCCTGACTGTTTGTGACCCCATGGACTATAACCTGCCAGGCTTCTTTGTCCATGGAATTTTCCAGGCAAGCATACTGCAGTGAGTTTCTATTTCCTACTCCAGGGGATCTTCCTGGTACATAACAGACACTAAAAATGATGCCTTCTCTTCCTTTTATTTCCCCTTTTATGTCTTTGGCTTATCCCTGTGATAAGGGCAGAGTAAATGGACAAAGTAGGTGATTAAATAGTTGATCCCACTATTGGACTATAAATAGAGGAAATATAAGAGACCCCTGTAAGTTAACAATTACTCAGCAAAGCAGGTTTGCTTAACCACAAAACCAAACAGGCTTGCTTAGGAACAAAACCAGGCAACAGAAGCATGGGATATGTCCCAAAGGATAAAGCAATGGTGGCATGAGACCCACATCCTGCCCAGTGAGCACAGTAAGTTAATGATCCCGAGGACATACCCTCTGAACACATTAAAAATAATAATAATAATAATTTGTAGACAAAGTTTGACCATGTGTGGACAAAGAAAAAGAAAAAAAAAAAAAAAACTCCCCTGCTCAACCTGGAGCAGGAGCTGATGATGGAATCGTGACGTCTACTCAAGAAAGACAAGGAAGCTCTTCTCCCTCCCTCCCCGTCCCATGTTTCCTTTGATTATGAAACTGTAGCCCAGGAAGTCTTCAGGGCACAGCACCCCCTTGCCCACCCGCTTGGGCCACCGGCCTCACAAGTAAATCAATTCTTATCTATCACTTTGCCTCTCATTGAATTCTTTTCTGCACCCATATGGAAAGGACTATAGTACTGGAGCTCTTTGGCGCTCCACTTGCAAACCCACGCACATGGGTGTTGGCTGGACTCAGTTCCTCAAGGGCTCTTAGAAGTCCTTAAGTCTTGGTTGCTTCTTGTCCTGTGGGCAGTTCATTCCTTGGCAGCTGACTTTCTTCTGAGGAAATGTGCAAGTGAAAGACTGCAAGTGGGAGCCCAAGATAGAAGCCACAACCGTTTGGAAACTAATCTCAAAAACGACACATCATAGCTTTTGACATATTCTATTTGTCAGAAGCAAGTCACCAGATCAGCACACACTCAAGAACAGGGGATAATTCAGGAGTATGAACCCTCCAAAGCAGGGATCACTGGGGTTCTGTCAGAGGATCTGGGTATCACGCCTGATTAAAAGAATGTGAAACTGTCTTCTTGATCCAGGGTGTTTAAAAATGTAAGTGTACCTGTGGTTGAGTGCAGATGCAGTGTCTCTTGCTGAGACATCTGATTTGCAGAAATACTGGTTTGAATTTCTGTTTGTTTTCCATCATTTGCCTGTTTTTCCTCCAAGTCAGCTGTATGTCACTGGAAACTACATTACTCAGGCTCCCTTACCCAACCGGAAGTGGTAGCGTGGCCGAGCGGTCTAAGGCGCTGGATTAAGGCTCCAGTCTCTTCGGGGGCGTGGGTTCGAATCCCACCGCTGCCAATGTTTTTAGGACTTCCCTGTAGCTCAAACGATAAAGAACCTGCCTGCGATGCAGAAGACCAGGGTTAGATCCCTGAGTTGGAAAGTTCCTCTGCCAAAGGGAATGGCAATCCACTCCACTAAACTTGCCTGGAGACTCCCATAGACAGAGAAGCCGGGCGGGCCACAGTCCATGGGGTCTCAAAGAGTCGGACACGACTGAGCGATTAACACACACAAGCACAATGAAGGCCATACATGAAGAGCCCACAACTGACATTATTGTTTTCCCTGGTGGCTCAGACAGTCAAGTGCCTGCCTGCAATGCGGAAGTCCCGGGTTCAATCCCTGGGTCGGGAAAATCTCTTGGAGAAGGAAATGGCAATCCACTCCAGTACCTGTGCCTGGAAAATCCCATGAACCGAGGAGCCTGGTAGGTTACAGTCCATGGGGTCACAAAGACTCGGACACGAGTGAGTGACTTCACTTTCTTGCTCACTGGTTTCCAGTAGACTTGACCAATGGGAGTCACTGATAGACTATGTTGGTGAGACCAAGATATTTCTCTCCTTCTTGCTTTGCTTCCTGGGAAAACCCTGGAATTTCTCCTTCCTGGGATTCAGCCTACTGATCCTATATGGCTACAGTCCCACTAGAGAGCCGATCTCTTGGTGGTCTCAGCTCCTATCTCACCAGCCTGTGTCATTTCAGCTTCACTGGGAGTCCATCCCAACCCCTGGATGATGGTGGTACCTCTTTTTCTATTTGTCCCTCTAGCCCTCGGAGAAGTGGCAATTTCTTGCTGCTGCTTATTTTTGGTTACTCCTCATCTTTCTTTTGGTTTCTTAACTCTTTCATGATCTGTTTTTCTAATTACTGCTATTAGATTCTTCCTATGTGAACCCCTAGAACAGTTTTCTAACTGGATTGTACTAACAGAGTGACAGACAGTGGGGCTGAATCCAACTGATAAACATTGGTCTTTCCTGAGCAACTCGTATACAGAGCTGTCTTTGCAGCATTTTCTAAAACGTTTGTGGTGTCCAATATCTGCCCTGGGATATCTATCTGGGAAGGATAGAAGGCAGGAGGAGAAGAGGACGACAGAGGACAAGATGGTTGGATGACATCACTAACACAATGGACATGAGTTTGAGCAAACTCCAGGAGATGGTGGACAAGGAAGCCTGATGTGCTGTAGTCCATGTGGTTGCAAAGAGTTGAACATGGCTGAGTAACCGAACAACAAAATTATCTGCCCGAGAGCTCACGCTGCTGGCTGTATGGAGGATGTTTTTTTGTTTGTTTGTTTGTTTTTTCCCCCAGGATGCAGCTTCACCAGTGCAGGCTCAAGATTCATGTTTTACAAAGGGAGAAGCTTTATGACATCTGTGGTCTCTTAAAGCCCTATAGGACTCCAGAATTTCTCCATAGGAAAAGTTTAGGAACCACATTTTGGTTGGGAAGTGTATGGAGACAATTTATGTGAGACCAGTATTGGGTGGAAGGAGAAGAAAAGAAAAAAAATCTAAAAGCCTGAATTGTCCACATCACAGAAGAGGTAGGTCAGTGATGGAAACTAAAGGGGAAGCTGATGGCTTATGGTGAATGATGTTGGATTCATGATCTCCGAAGAAGATTTAGCTTCAGGACCAGGGACCAGGCTTGATCACTCAAGAGCTTTTGTGTAGCAGAGTTTTATTAAAGTATAAAAGTGAATTGAAAGTTGCAACTGACTCTTTACAACCCATAGACTACACAGCCCGTGGAATTCTCCAGGCAGGAATATTGGAGTGGGTAGCCTTTCCCTTCTCCAGGGAACCCTCCCAACCCAGGGATCAAACCCAGGTCTCCCACATTCCAGGCGAATTCTTTACCAGCTGAGCCATGAGGGATGCCCTCATTTAAAGCATAAAAAAGGACAGAGAAAGCTTCTGACATAGACATCAGAAGGGGGTTGGAGAGTGCTCCCCCCCACTAGTCTTAGCTAGGGAGTTACATACTTTTTAAATTGGTTATTACAATAAACCAAAAAAAGTCTCAAGGTTGTAAAGCTCTTACTAGACACACTCCCACAATTTACATTTTAAGATGACAGGATTAGAACTAATAGAAAGTTTGGGCTTCCCAGGTGGCTCAGATGGTAAAGTATCTGCCTGCAATGCCAGAGACCCGGGTTTGATCCCTGGGTCAGGAAAATCTCCTGGAAAAGGAAATGATAACCCACTCCAGTACTCTTGCCTGGAAAATTCCATGGATGCTACAGCCCATAGTGTTGCAAAGAGTCAGACATGACTGAGCAACTTCACTTTCACCAAACCCACTCCCATAATATACATTTTAACAAGATTAGTCAGAAGGTTCTCAAGGAGAAACATGTCCTCAAGCAGGATACATTGTTGCTATATAATCCTTAGTACAAAGTTTCAACTGAGTTGTTTTGTTGGGTAATCATCAGCTCCTGGATTAAAGAAAAAAAGTTTGTCCTTTTCTCCTCCTTGAGAACTCCAGAGTGCAGACCCCTTGCTCCTCCTCGGGGACCCCGGACTTCTTATTAACCTGCATAGGAATTGACTCTCTCAAAGCTACTGTGGATTAAGCTATGACTTCATAAACTAAGTATGTTGTCCTACAAATTTCTCCCTGTTGCTTACTGCATTCCCCTGTTTTTCTACCCCACCCCAAACCTAAAGAATACTCGGTTTGCGACTTTAAGAAATTTACTAAATTCTATTTCTCATGTTTTTTTCTACCCCACCCAAAACCTAAAGCACTAAAGAATAGTGCTTAGAAATAAAGCTTTAAAATATGAGAATAAAATTTCACTGTATGTGGTATAAAAACAATTTATAAAGGATGGTGGAATTAGTCAATGGAATTATCTTACCAAGAGGAGATGGTCTGTTAGTTTAAGTTCCTGGGCAAGTTGCTTAATGTCTTTGGATGCAATTTTGTCTTTTGGAAAATGGTGATAATCATAGCACATAAGTTTATCGTAAGAATTAAGTGATTAAGCATTTGTAAAGTGCTTAGAACAGTGCCTACCACATTGTATTTACTCTATGGTAAACTTTATAAGTATGTTGCAATATTCTAAACTGTAACTGACTATATTGATATTGTAACTGTCATAAATTATACTGGAATATCATGATTACTGTAAGTCTGGAAAATTCACATAAAAGCAAGTGTGAGAAAAAGAAGATTGGTGATTCCCTAGAAAAAGAAGAGTTTGTAGAATGGTAACTTGTTCAGTGTTTCTTTTCCACAAAACAAAACACTGTACACAAGTGTCCTTGGGGTGGTGGGACTGACTGATTGGGAGACTACTGCCGGATAAAAATACCTCTTACTCTAACTTGATACTCAAAAAGCATCCTCTGATCTATATTTTGGTCTCCTGACCATAAAGTGGTGGCTCAGATGGTAAAGAATCTGCCTGCAATGCAGGACACCTGTGTTCAATCCCAGGGTTAGGAAGATCCCCTGAAGGAGGGCATGGCAACCCACTCAGTATTCTTGCCTGAAGAATCCCCCTGGATGGAGGAGCCTGGTGGGCTACAGTCCATGGGGTCGAAAAAAGTCGGACATGACTGAATGACTAAGGACAGCACACAGCACAGACCAGAAAGTAAATACACCTCTGATGAACTAATTAATGTCATGGCTTACAAACTCAGTTCATGGGAACTTAGGTTTGTATAACTATAGTAATAGGTTAATAGATAAAAGGTAATACATAGGGTTGTTTACTATGTCTTAGTGTTATAAACACTTCAAAGACACTTTATCAAATCTTAAGGTACTCCTACTGAGTAGATAATTGTTGTGTCAGTTAGATTCTGCTAGATTAGATAACAAATAACCCCCCAAAACATGGTGGATAACAACAACAAGGGTTATTTCAGGTTCACATTGTATATTTTTTATAGATCAGCTGTGGCTCTGCTCCACATTTTCTTCATGGAGGGACCCAGACTTAAGGAACATGACATATAGAGATCTCACTGCTTGTAAAGATTCTGCTGGTATGTGGATCTACCTCACTTCTACTCACATTTTATCAACCAAAGCAACTCCCATGGTGGTGACTGATGTTGAGGCGATATATTCCTCACACGGGGAGGCATATTATAAATCCATATCCATGGGCAAGGATGTATAATCCTCCCCAAAAGGGCAGCAAAATATTGGGAGTAAAAGTGAAATCTACTGTACTATCTGCATCCAGGTTTTAAACATGAGAAATAGAATTTAGTAAATGTCTTAAAGTTTCTAATGGAGTAAGTGCTAGAATTGGGGTCTGAAATGAAGCTGTTTGTCTCCAGGACAGTGATAGCCAGAGAGTCCAACATGCCTCTGGAAATTCTCATCTGATATGCAGCTACTTGTGCATACAACTAAACTAAATAGGACTGACTATGGAACTAAGAGAATATTGTAATTTCTGAAGTTCGGTCATAAAAGATACTATGACTTCAATTTTGCCCTCTCTCGGATCACTCATTCTTGTGGAAGCCAGCTGTGATGCATTGAACACTCAAGCAGCTCAGTAAACAGGTATATGTGCCCAGGAACTGAGGCCTTTTGCCAACAGCCACCACTGACTTCCTAGCCATGTGAGAACTGGCTCTCCTATTCTCAATCAAGTTTTCAGGTGACTCTTCCAAAGCAAATATGACTCCAGTCTTATCAGAGATCTCACATCAAAACCAACCAGTTAAGTCACCCCCAAATTCCTGACCCATGGAAACTGTGTGAGATAATACATGCTTGTTATTATTTTAAACTATTAAACTCTGGGATAGCATATCATACAGCAATAGATAACTATACAAGAGTGTGTCTAATTGTCATGCTGAACCGCAGCTAGTTATGAATTAACAATCCTCTGTAAATGGATAAACCTTACATTTACAAGCATGAACTTAGGGAGAATGGGGAGGGAAATGTAAAAGGATGGCGAGGAAACAATAGGAAATAGTACAGATAAAGACAGAAAAGTAAAGAACACAGACAACATACAACAGCCTAAATGCAATCCAAACTACTCTCCACCTGCAGCTTCTGCAAGAACATTTTCGCTCCAGGTACCATAGAATTCCCTTTTTGGCAGTCCAGGGGTGAGTCACTGACCTCTCTCAGGCTTTCATTTTGAAACAATGATGGGTTCCTGGAGTTTCCATATGCTTCAACATCCAAATTAAGTTTAGAAGTGTTTATTAGATTGACTCTTTCCATATTTTTTGTTTTGGTTTTATTGATTTACTCAGTCTTAGGCCAGTGTAGAGCAATTTAACTCTGAGTTTAGAGTGCAAAATATGTGTGGGTTTGTGGATGAAGTAAAATATATATAAGACATTGAAATATATACATATTCTACAAGAGATAAAGAGATTAAGAACACCTGTTAAACTACACCTTCAATCTGCAGACTGAGACCTATTATTTATGAAATCAACTTCTTTGATTGTGATCATCTTTACTGAACTTAAATAGAGAAGAGAGGAGAGGGAATAGATGAGAAGAATAAACAGCAGAGCAAATTTCATTTAAAAGGAATATCTATTACTTCCTCAAAAGCTCAGTTAGGGCAAGCCTGAGTACACATGACTGTGACTGTATAATGAAAATTGTGGTTTTTAATGTAGGTTATAGTCAGAAAGGTTCTTAAAAAGTAAGTAACGGGCCAACTAATAACTTTTGAAAGTAAACTGAAACCATTATTGTGTAGGTTACAAAGCACTGAAAACTTAGTAACCTAAAATGACCACCATTTTATTATACCCATAGATTCTTCAAATCAAAATTTCATATTGAGCAGAGTGAAGTTGACTTCTCTTTAATGCCATGATATTTGGGACTTCAGCTGAGAAGACTTGACCACTGGAAGCTGGAAACAGCTGGAGATTCCTTCTCTCACATTGCTGTTCCTTAAACTAGGATGGTTCAAAAATTACAGAGACTAACCAGAGTATCCAAACGTCATCTCTATAGATAGATTGGCTTTCTCACTACATGGGGGCCTCAGAATCACTGAAATTCAGAGATGGATAGTTCGGAGATCAAAGCCTAGGGGTTGCAGCAAATAAGGCAGACGATGCCCTGCTTTTTAAGACCTGGCCATGAAAGTCCCACAGTTTCCCTTCCTCCATACTCTATCGGAGTAAGCTGTCACAAGGTCATTCAGATTCAAGGGGACGAGAATTAAATTTGATAGAGGAGTGAATGTGGGTCAGGAGAAACTGTTGTGACCGTTTTTGACAAATTAAACCTGCTATATTGTATAACATTATGGCAGAAAGTCAAGAAGAATTAAAGAGACTCTTGATGAAAGTGAAAGAGGAGAGTGAAAAAGTTGGCTTAAAGCTCAGCATTCAGAAAACTAAGATCATGGCATCTGGTCCCATCAATACATGGCAAATAGATAGGGAAACAGTGGAAACAGTGGCTGATTTTATTTTTCTGGGCTCCAAAATCACTGCAGATGGTGACTGCAGCCATGAAATTAAAAGACGCTTACTCCTTGGAAGGAAAGTTATGACCAACCTAGACAGCATATTAAAAAGCAGACATTACTTTGCCAGCAAAGGTCTGTCTAGTCAAGGCTATGTTTTTTCCAGTAGTCATGTATGGATGTGAGAGTTGGACTATAAAGAAATCTGAGTGCTGAAGAATTGATGCTTTTGAACTGGTGTGTTGGAGAAGACTCTTGAGAGTCCCTTGGACTGCAAGGAGATCCAACCAATCCATCCTAAGGGAGATCAGTCCTGGGTGTTCATTGGAAGGACTGATGTTGAAGCTGAAACTCCAATAATTTCACCACCTGATGCGAAGAGCTGACTCATTTGAAAAGACCCCGATGCTGGGAAAGATTGATGGCAGGAGGAGAAGGGGATGACAGAGGATGAGATGGTTAGATAGCATCACTGACTCAATGGACATGGGTTTGGGTGAACTCCGGGAGTTGGTGATAGACAGGGAGGCCTGGTGTGCTGCAGTTTATGGGGTCGCAAAGAGTTGGACGTAACTGAGTGACTGAACTGAACTGATATTGTATAACCAGAAGAATATCCATGAGTGGTAGACTAGATAAATAAATACATTGGTGCACAGGTAAAAATGGAATATTTAAAGGCAGTGCATATCAGCAAACTAGAACTCTCTGCAGCAGTATAACACAGAGGGACAACTTTACTCAGGGATAAAAGCAAAATACTCCAGATATGACTTTGCATATATAGATTTCAAAATCAGGACAAGCTAAACCATATTGCTTATGAATACATATATAAGTGATAAATCCATCAATAAAAAAACAAGTATATAATTTCAGTGAAAGTCCAGATAAAGAGCAAAAAGAGGAGAGAGAACACCTAGATGTCTGGAAGCTCAGCACCCATTATTTTTTTTTTAAATAAGCATGTTGTTTGCTAATAGTAAAGTCTTGAAAAACTGTTAAAGTTTGGGACAGAAGAATAAAAGCCATCTATAGTTTCCACCTATGTTTCCACCCCTTTGGCAAATCTGTGCCACACTTAGGTATATTTCTCCCTTCTATGAAAAAAGTTATAACATGGTGAGATACAGAAATCTTTTCTTAGGAAACTTTTTTTTTTGAACTAATTTTAGATTTACAAGAAAGTTGCAAGAATAGTTTTTTTAAAAGTTTCCTTATATCCCTCAACTGGCTTCTCCTAATATTAATGTCTTACATAACCATTATACAGTTTTGGTGAATAGGAAATGGACATTGGTGCAATACTGCTCACTAAACTTTAGACTATATTCAAATATCACAGATTTTTCCACCAAGCCCTTGTTCTGTTGTAGGGTCTTATTCAGGATCTCACAGTGAATTGACTTAAATGTTTGTCTTTAGTCTCTTCCAGTCTATAATTCCTTGTCTGTCCTTTGCTTTTATGCACTTCACATTTTCGGAATATTGATGTTCATTATTTTGTTTTTCTGGTTTTTGTTTGGTTTGGTTTCTTGTCTGAATCGGGTGTTCATTGTTGCAGATGGACTTCTCATTGTGGTGGCTTCTCTTGCTGAGCATGGGCTCTAAGTGCTTGGCCTCAGTAGTTGTGGTGCATGAGCTTAGTTGCCCAGAGGCCTGTGGGTTCTTCCAGGATCAGGGATTGAACCCATATCCCCTGCATTGGCAGGTGGACTCAGCCTCTTAACCAACAGGGAAGCCCTGATCAGTTATTTCTTAAAATGTTCCTTGGTTTGAATTTGTCAGCTTTTCTCATCCTGCATTTTGCCAGGAAATATCACAAAAATGATGAAGTATCCTTCTCAGTGCAAGGAGTTGATGATATTGATGTGTCTACTACTTGTGAGCTTTACCTTACTCAATTAAGGTGGCATCTAGGTTTCTCCACTATGAACTTATTTCCTTTCTCTTGTACTAGAGAGACATCTTGGGGAAGATACTTTGAAAGTATACAAATCCTGATTTCTCCTTCAAATTTCACTCAGTTTTAGCTTCACCTCTTGATTTTAGCTTAACTGCAACAAGGAAAAGTTGTCTGTTTTCCTTATGTATGTTCTCTATGGATATATATTTTATCTGTGAGTTAAAATCCAATCTTATCCATTTGTATTTTATTGTTCAAATCATACCAGCTTTAGACTGGCTTGCAACCTTTTTCAACAAATTTTCATTTTATTTTAAGCAACTTCCTATTTTCTGGCACCACAAATTAATCCTAGTCCACCCTGTATTTTTCGTACTCCAGTTTTGGAGCCAATCCCTTCTCCAGGGGCCCCTGGGTTCTTTAATTGAAGAACGATGCTTAAAAAGCAAAGATTGTGTGCCAAGTGTGCTAATTCCTACTAGGCTCTAACTGCTTTTAGGTCCTCTCCACTGACAGAGCAAGGAAGTGTCTGTGTCTATTAATCCATGCACATACACATTCTCCTAGGTTTCTCTATACATAAAACTGTAGAGGTATTTTAAAATATAACTTTATATAAATACTTCTGATCTTAATCTAGTACATGTTTCATTTTAGCCAAATACTTCTTTTTCCACTAGTGAGAACACCAGATCTCACTTTCTACATTGTATTTACCTCTTTATTCAATTCTAGTAGAGGCATAGTAGTTTCAGAATTGCTAATCCCTATCTCTGAGCTAACACTATTGCATTGCAACCTTTATGTCTACCTACTTTTGTCTTATCCTTGTAGTATCCAATCAAGATTCTGTTTTCTATAGTTACTTAAGTTAATTTTAATCCTTCCCAATCCCTTTTGTGTTAATAATTTAATACATTTTGGTTCATTTGTTAGTGTTTGTATTCCATTCTGAGTTCCCCCATTCCTATTACTTTTAATAATGTGATTGTTTCACTGGTATATGAAATCTTACTATAGCTGTAACAGTCAGAGTTACAGCTCAGAAAACTGTCACTGACTCTTCATCACTACGACTCAGCTCCCATTCCTCCCTTTTCCCCATTCCCTTCTAATCCCCACTCCCAGAGATAACAATGCTCTTTCATTTTTGGTTTATCCTTCCTGTATATCTTTTGCACAAATGAACAAAAAAATGTATTTTCTTATGTCGTCATCATTCCCTTACAGAGGGAATCATACTATGGATACTCTTTTGCATTTGACTTTTCACTTAACCATCTCTTCTGGAATTCATTCCTTAATAGCTCATACAGATTGTCCTCATTCATTTTTGTAGGTGCATATTACCCAATTGTGCATATGTGTCCTAATTTATTCACTTTTTTATGTGAATATTAATGTTCATTCCAATATTTTTACAGTTCCAAACAATGCTGCAAACTTGGGTATGCCCTCTCCCCCTCAGTTTTATTTGTTGAATTAAATAAAAAGAGTAACAATTTATAAAATAATATATGGCCCATTTTAAGAAAAGGTTTCCAGAAAAGCCCTGTACCAAAAGCCAAGATAGTGTGACTCTTAAGAGTCCACAAAGCGGAGTCTTCTCCATCAGACAGTGATTTACACGTGGTGTTCACAGCGTTATCTTGGCTGTGTTCATACACCACCACTCCTATGAGGAAGCTGGAGAAGGGAAAACTTGTTTATCCAAAAAAAGCACCTCTTCCCCAAACCCTGTCTTCAATAATGCAATCATGGTAAACTACTGAAGTAGAAAAGTCCAGAATCAAGCGTTTGATTAGAGCCCAGAATTTTGGAGTAAAAGAACCAAGTTATACGCCTCCCTTTCCTTTCAGCTTTTCTACAAATCACAAAGTTCCTCTTAGCACAGTTACTATCTTGTTCACAATGGAAATATATGTAGAGTGCTCCTATTTTTTATGACTCAGGGTTTCTTAGAGACTTTAAAAAGCCAGTAATAGGAAGTTACTTTTTTTAGTTCACCAGAGATTAATACACTTGAGAATATTTAATGGCTATAAAGTTTCAAGAAATTGCTTCAGGAAAGACTTCTCCAAACCCAACCATGTGAACTTGTACTGTAGGAAATACATTTTACATGGGGACACCCAGCACACAGTCAAAAAGCTGTGTAGATGGCACTTCCTTGGTGGTCCAGTGGTTAAGACTGTGTGCTTCCCCTGCAGGGGTGATGGTTTGACCCTCTGTCAGGAAGATGAAATCCTGCCTGCCCCGAAGTGCAGGAAAAAAAAGCTGTGTAGACAACTGAAACTAAATGCACTGGGCTCTGATATTTTGTATTCTATTCTAGTTCATTGAAAGAGAAACATTTTGACCTTGTACTACAAACTCAGTAACTTGATTTCAAAACCTTTAATGATTGTTCAGACCTGTAGCCTGAAAAACACCTGTGTTGAGAGCAAATGCTTTGAAGTCAGATAGCTGTAAGCTGGAATCCTGGATGCACTTCTTAACAGGAGTCTTCTCAGGAGAATTCAGGATTATCTGGGGCAAGATGGTGGAATCTATATTTAAAATACATTTACAACACACACACACACTGATACCAACACCCTATGTAATTCTGATTTAACTGATAGATAATTGGAAAATGGAACATTTTGGTGTTACTTTTATTTCAAATAAATGCTTGATGTGATAGTGGCAGATCCTTGATGTCTTCCTTAATTCTGTCAAATAGTTTTATGTATAGAAAACATACTGCATCATAGGACATGAGCATAGGTGACTTAAAAGATCACAGAATATGAAGGATTTAAGTGCCTCAAAGTCTGATTTAGTTAGGGATACATAGAATAAAGTGAAGCATTTGAGAGAATTTTAGTGTGTTCTGTTGATTTCAACTATTTAGGGGAGTGGTTTTGTTTGTCATTGAAAAGGAGTATAACCCCACTGTTCTAAGATAAAATGTCCATAAAATCAGTTTCTGTAGTAATCATCAACTGATCTGTTTTAGAACCTTATTCATTCCATTTTATTTTAATATATAAGAAATCATACATTTATTTTTCACTAGCATGCACAAATTACATTGAAAATGTTTATTTGGTAAGTCATTCAAAATATCAATAAATTATATGTCTTATATATCAGATTAAGCATTAAAAGTTAAACTAGACTGTTTTGAGATATTTCATTAATGTATCCAATGTCTGTATCCTCTTATTTCAGTGGTAGAATCTTGTGTGTGGAAGAAATTGCGTGCAATAGAACTAAAAATTAATATGATGTCTAATGCTATGTTCGATACCTGGGTCAGGAAGATTGTCTGGAGGAGGAAATGGCAACCCACTCCAGTATCCCTGCCCAAAAATTCCATGGGTGGAGGAGCCTGATTGGCTACAGTCCATGGAGTTGCAAAGCGTTGGACAGGACTGAGCGATTTCACTTTCAATGCTATGTTACAACCACAGAATTGTATCATATCACCTTATATCACTGGACAAAGTTTCAAGTCTTTCAAGTACGTGACCTGCAGATTTTGAAGACAATTCCATACAGACCATTTTCCAGGAATAATTCCTTTAGTTGAGTTTTTCATTGCCAACATGTACTGCTTTAGGGATTGCCAACATGTACTACCTAAACAAAACCACTTTTTGAAGACCTTGCAAAGAGTGTTTTCAGAGGACAAAGACTTAACTTGGATAATTCCTCAAAGCTTTGTGTCTCAGCTGGAAATCTGAACTTGTCATTCAATTCTGCTTGCATGACAAATCACTGCAGTCATGTCCAACTCTGTGCAACCCTATGGACTTCAGCCTGCCAGGCTTCTTGTCCGTGAGATTCTCCAGGCTAGGATACTAGAATGGGTTGCATGCCCTCCTCCAAGACCATTCAATCCTACATGTAACTTATTTTCTTTTTTATGGAGCGCTGGGAAGCAGAAGGGCCTTGATCTTCATGACTGAAGCCATATTTGCTGTGTAAACTAGTCACTCATCAGCTATACAGTGATAACAGGGTCTGAGTTTCTCTAGTAATGGAAATAGATACGTTACAATCTATACTTTCCATTTAGTTCCCCTTATGATCAATGCCTGAATTTCAATCCTAAGAATATATTACTATTTGATTGTGAATCATATACCAAAAGAATCCAGCAGGACTGCAGGCATGTCGTCCAAGTGCACTGCCACTTCCAGTGACTTTATGGACAACATCTGTGTGTTATTTGAAAATTAATCCATTTACATCTGTGTACCCTGGCTATGTTTTGGATTCCCTTTCCTTCAAAAATATCCTGAATTCAAGGTATCTAAAGTCCTGGAGCAGTTGTCCGGAGGAAGACAGGCAACAGCCCCGCCCCCAACCCTTGGGAGCAGAAAGGAAGAGAATTATCCTAAGGAATTATTTAAAAATCCAGACGCGGTAGACACAAATAAAACTATGGCTGCATAGGTTGATGTCCCAAGGGCCCAAAATTTAACGTCACATGTGCAATAATTTGTTTAGCATTAAACTAAACCAGTTTGATGAACTCAAATGCCCTCGGCTCAATAGGCAGGACTCTCCGAGGAGCCTGTGTTACTTCCCTCACTTAAGCGCAGATTTATAATAAAAATCTTAATGCCAGTGACATGGTTTTTGGACACATAAGAACCTAAGCACTTGGAGAATCATATTTGAGAGGTCAGAAAACTCCACAGTTAAAGATCGGTGTATAATTTACTAAGAAAATAGAAAGTTTTGTTTCTCTGAGTCGAAATTTGACGAGCACGGCGGGAAATATTGCAGGTTTTTGGCATAAGGTTTTGTGCTTTCCTCATAATTTGAGACCTGCGTGAAGCCTGAGGCTTCGGGGATCACTTTCTGAGAAAAATCGGGCAATTCGATGCAGAGAATTTTGATATTTTTGGCATTTTTTGAGGTGTAACAAACACAACTCGGGATCCGAGAGGACACTCTGCGGCTGCCAGCGAGGCGGGCTGGACAGCGCACCAATCACGGCGCAGCTCCGCCCTATATAAACGGGCGGGCGCAGCGGCGCGGCCCGAGTCCCGGCCAGTACCTCTGTTTCCGGCTCGAATTGCTCTACCCACGCCCGCCTTCAACATGTCCGAGACTGCGCCCGCCGCGCCCGCTGCTCCGGCCCCCGCCGAGAAGACGCCTGTGAAAAAGAAGGCCCGCAAGGCTGCAGGTGCCGCGAAGCGCAAGGCGTCTGGGCCCCCGGTGTCCGAGCTCATCACCAAGGCTGTCGCCGCCTCCAAGGAGCGCAGCGGCGTGTCTCTGGCTGCGCTCAAAAAGGCACTGGCCGCCGCCGGCTACGATGTGGAGAAGAACAACAGCCGCATCAAGCTGGGTCTCAAGAGCCTGGTGAGCAAGGGCACCCTGGTGCAGACCAAGGGCACCGGGGCTTCCGGCTCTTTCAAGCTCAACAAGAAGGCGGCCGCCGGGGAGGCCAAGCCCAAAGCCAAGAAGACGGGTGCGGCCAAGCCCAAGAAGTCCACAGGAGCAGCTAAGAAGCCGAAGAAGGCCACTGGGGCGGCAACCCCCAAGAAGAGCGCCAAGAAGACCCCAAAGAAGGCAAAGAAGCCTGCTGCGGCTGCAGGAGCCAAAAAAGCGAAGAGTCCGAAAAAAGCGAAAGCAGCCAAGCCGAAGAAGGCGCCTAAAAGTCCAGCGAAGGCCAAAGCCGTGAAACCCAAGGCGGCTAAACCAAAGACCGCCAAACCTAAGGCAGCCAAGCCAAAGAAGGCGGCGGCCAAGAAGAAATAGGAAGTTCCTTTGGCCCACGGCTTCGAAGCTCGACACAACCCAAAGGCTCTTTTCAGAGCCACCCAAAGATCTCAGGAAAAGAGCTGTTGCACACTTAAGGGGGCGTGGCTGGGCGGAAGAGGCGGCAAGCGGGGGGCGGGCCTCGCTGGGATGGGAGGTGGGCCTTAACAGTAGGGTTTCCTTTATGTTGAGGGTAGTACTAGCAAACAGCGGAGTTGGGCGGGGTAATCGGTTTGCGCCCAACTTGCTTGAACCCTTTACGTGCCTCACAGAACAGTGCGCTGGTTTGACGTGAACTCCGTACACTGACTCAAATGGCACAATAAAATCGAGCACAAGTTTAGGGAAAGCAATTATCCAGATTTCCCAGGCTCCACGTTCTGTAGGATTTTGTAAACCCCAAATGGGAAATTTAAGCATTTACCATTTTACAAGAGATGGTTAGTCATTGGGTTACTTGCACATTTTCTTTAACGAGGACATACTGGACATTTGCGGGGGAATTATGCCTCAGTATCTTGACCACTATGGTTTTTTTTAAGTAATAAAAATTCATCAGGGCTTCTGGTAGAGGACGAAGATAAGGGATGGTGAATTTAATTACAGGATGACCCAGCCCACATGGTGGAGTGGTGGCTACAATGGGTTAACTGTCCATTGGTTCCCTTCCCTGAGGCGCAGGATGATGCTTTTACCGAGCTATCCCACCAGCCCCACGAGAACATTAAGACGGCCACTAGGTGCGGGACCCGAGCCAATTCTCAGCATTACACAAGGGAACAGAGAAGTTGCCTTTAGCTACAAACCTAAAACTGGCACTTTCCAAATTACTTCTATCTGCTAGCTGTGAAATACGCAATGCAAGGTCCTGAACAGGCTATTTATACTAGCTCTGGGTAGCCTAGTCTAGGCCCTGTGATTGGGTCAAAGCAAAGTAACAAAGCAGCCAATGAAAAGGTAGACCTGTTAAAATAATTTACATTTGTGTTTATGACGCCACAATAAAATAAATCCAATCCTGCGCGAGATCTTACGAACCTCATTTGAATACCGCGTCTATAAATAAATGTGACCTCACTCGCGGTAACTATTTTCCCAGCTGTTGGCATAACTGTTCCGTTTTTTTATCGGTAAGATGCCTGAACCCACCAAGTCAGCTCCAGCCCCAAAGAAAGGCTCGAAGAAGGCGGTAACCAAGGCGCAGAAGAAGGACGGCAAGAAGCGCAAGCGCAGCCGCAAGGAGAGCTACTCCGTGTACGTGTACAAGGTGCTGAAGCAGGTCCACCCGGACACCGGCATCTCGTCCAAGGCCATGGGCATCATGAACTCCTTCGTCAACGACATCTTCGAGCGCATCGCGGGCGAGGCGTCGCGTTTGGCGCATTACAACAAGCGCTCGACCATCACATCCAGGGAGATCCAGACGGCCGTGCGCCTGCTGCTGCCCGGGGAGCTGGCCAAACACGCGGTGTCCGAGGGCACCAAGGCCGTCACCAAGTACACCAGCTCCAAGTAAACTTGCCAAGTAAGCGTCTTTACACCCAACCCCAAAGGCTCTTTTAAGAGCCACGCATGTTCTCAGCAAATGAGTTGTAATCCTTTCATTACAAAGGCTATATTCCGATTCCTACCATATTTAAATCTTCACTAGCACTCTTTAAGGTTCTATTGCTCTGCGTAAGAATTACTATGGGCAAGCTAGACAATGCATGCCATACATTGCCCACTACAGGCAAGAAGTTACACAGAACCATGATACCACGAAACCATTTATCGATTTGCCCTGAAAATGCCGTTTAAACTACAGCTTTCTTTTCCGTACGTAGGTCTTCAAGTTGATCCTGACGTTGATCCGGAATTTGGCGATGAACCCTTACCCAGAATACGAAAGACCATGCTCTTAACCAACTTCATTCTGCGCACAGCTTTTCCATTTTTCTTTTCCTTCCCCCCCCCCCCCTTTTCATTTTTAAACCACAGATACATGTATTTCAGGGAGGGGCGGGGGGATGCTGAAGACGGAATTTTCACAGAAATGTCAACAAAGGTTTTTTCTGGTTTCCTTGCTTTGTAATTGGTGCGGTTTCTGTGGTGAGGAGGAGCCTACGCTTTCCTAAAGGCACCGAGGAAAAGAAAAAGGAAGCCTTGAAATCCTGTCAGCTGCTACAATTTCTTTCCCAGAAAGTCATATTTAATTTGTAGTCCATTGGGGGCAGCATTCAGCTTTAAAGTACTCTGGGTCTCAGATGTCTGGTTATCATTCTCTCCATCGGTAAAGGAGTCTGTCTACTCGGCTCAGGCCCTTTTGAGCACTCTTTCTGCTTTCCCGGGTGTCCCCAAGCATCAAGGGCGGAGAGGAATTAGAAAGGAAAGGAAAACCCTTCCTGGTATAATGTGTACTAGGTAGGATATAAATAAGCGCTTTCCTCTCTGGGAAATAACATTTTGTCAAGAAAATAAATCTGAAGAGGCTGGGACCTGGGGGGCTAGGAGGGAGTGGCCAGGAGGAAGGGAATCAGTAGAGGTAACCAAGAAAATTGCCAGGTAGATGAGCATGGGCTGAGGATGAAGCAATGAAGAGCCAGTATAAAAGTAAGGAACACTCAGCCCGAGGGGCTTGGCCCATGTGAACCCCCAAGCACCTCTGCTGATTTTTACCCAAACCTGAGGTTTGTTTTTTAGGGTGTTAAGTGAAGCCTGGCCATGGTGGGGAGCATGAAAAGAACTTTCCTAGTGAAGCCGGAGACACCAGACCAAAAGGAACTAGAAATAAATACACACATTCATTCACAGTAGGTAATGGATGGCAAAGAATCTGTCCTGAAACTTGGTGCTTAGCAAGTAAACTCCACTGCTGAGAATTTGGAATACAAGCCAAGCTTCACACTTTTTTGTTTCAAGTTGAATAGAATAAAATAGGGATTCAAAACACCTAGGCTGAGAATTTAATTTAGAAATATCCCAAACTGTTTTGGTGCCCCTTGGGCACCTGGTAAAAGCAAATACAAATCCTCTCTGAAAGAGTAAGCTTCATTTTGAAAGTGAAGTCGTTCAGTCGTGTCCGACTCTTAGCGACCCCATGGACTGTAGCCTACCAGGCTCCTCTGTCCATGGGATTTTCCAGGCAAGAGTACTGGGGTGGCTTGCCATTTCCTTCTCCAGGGGATCTTCCTGACCCAAGGATCGAACCTGTGTCTCACACATTGTAGGCAGACACTTTGCCATCATTTTAGGCCCTAATAAATCCCATATATATATATACTAAAAAATGAAAAAGCAGCTTCACAACCAAAATTAGCCAAAGACACCATGACCAAGAACAACAGACAATGGAAACCAAAGCACACATTAACAGATACAGACTTAAAGTGACTAATACATTTCCAAACAAAACCTGAAATATGTGAAGGGTTAACAGAATACAAAAAATGATCACACAGTTTTGAAGAAAACAAATATTTCTAGAGCTTCTATTTGTTTTCTATATAGAGAGGACAGAATTAAAAGCTTACTGGATGAGCTTAATAGTAAATTGGACCCAACTGAAGAATTTTCATGAATAGCAACCCAGATTTCAAGGAATTATCCAAAATGCAGAGAGAGGAATGTAAAAATGAGTTTAAGAGATCTGGAATTGGAATAAAATTGTCTGGTATGCATCTAACCATAGTGGCAGGACAAACGGAAAATGATGCAGATGTGAGATTTAAATGATCAAGGCCAATAATTTTTTAGAATTGATGGATTACTCATAAAATGTAGTGAAATGATATAACAAAAAAGGGTTACTGTGTGACACTGAACTAAACCCTATACATTGTTACAAATTTAATGCTGATTTTCTGGGTGGACATATAGCATCAGATTAAAAACCACTGCTTGAAATTCTAGCATGGGATAGAGGGGAGTGATTGATTATTTACATGCATTTTGTATCTTGTTGTAATTAACTTATGTTAATGTTAATATCTAATGGATTATCTTGACTTTCATACTATCAGCACAGAAAAAAATGTTTCATATCCCTTCAATAACAACTTCTTCTTATCTTTTATCAAATTATTGTGTTAGCTAAAATCACAAACTATCCCATATTAGACATGTTAGCAGATGTCACCATTTTTTCCTCCTTTTCATGGAACTAGCTATGGTAGTTTGTGATTTATAATAATACATATGTATGTGTGTGAGTAGTCTTTATTGTATTGATGTAATTTCCTTTTAATTCTATTATGAGTTATTAGGAGTGATTTATGGATTTTTGGCATCTGATGAAATATGCTTTTTCTCCTTAAACCTGTTGCAACAAAGTATACATAGATATTCTAATGTTAATCCATAGTTCTAGGCCAAATCTTATTTGGTCATTTCTTTTCTTTTTTTCCTTTGGCTGTGCTGAGTCTTTCTTGCTGCTCAAAGGCTTTCTCTAGTTGCAGCAATCGGAGGCTATTCTTCATTGTGGCAGGTTGGCTTCTCATCGCAGTGGCTACTGTTGTTGCAGAGTATAGGGTCTAGGCTCACGGGCTTCAGTAATCGTGGCACATGGGCTTAGTTGCATTTCAGCATGTGGGATCTTCCTGGACCAGGGATGCAACCCGCCTCTCCCACAGTGGCAAGCGGACTCTTAACCACTGGACCACCAGGTAAGTCCCTTATTTGGTCATGTTGTATCTTTATCTTAAATAGTGCCTGGATAAATTTTAATATTTTACATGGGTATTTAAAATTCTCTACTATTCATACATAAAATCATTCTATGATTTTTCTCTTTTCAGTTTGCCTTCATCAGATTTTGTCCTTAAAGTTATGGTAGCTTCATAAACTTCACTGTGGGGGTTCTCTTTTATTACTTACTGCTGTATAATAAATTATCTCCAAACTGAGCAGCTTCAGTCAATGAATATTTATTATCTCATTCAATTTCTGAGATCAGGAATCCAGAAATGACTTTGTTGTTGTTCAGTCACTCTGTTGTGTCCAACTTTTTGCGACCCCATGGACTGCAGCATTCCAGGCTTTCCTGTCCTTCACTTAAATGACTTAGTTGGGTAGTTATGACTCAGGGTGTCTGGGGAGTTTGAAGTCAAGAAGTAAGCAAACAGTGCAGTCAACAGAAAGCTTGACTGTAGCTGGAGGATTCCCCAGACAAGTGTCTGCCGCAAGAACTCAGTTCCCCCAGAGGATGGAAGAGACTGCTTCAAAGCACAGTAGCTGTTATCCCATAGAAAGAGAAATCAGAGACAGAGAATGGCAGGAATTAGGCCTCTGTGACCTAATTTTGACACAATGACACTTCTGCTACTTTCTATTCATCAGGAGCAAGTCACTTAAATCTGGTATTTATTCAGAAGGGGAATTAGGATCCATCTTTTGAGGTAAGGCTATTAAAATAATTTGTGTATGTATTTTAAAACCACCACATGATTCTTTTTATGCTTTAAATCTTGAATGTAAAAAGTATTTGTGCTTTAAAGATTACATAGAAATAAGCTATAAAATCGCCCAAATTTAATACCTTTCCACTCGGTAGATTTTTAGGAATTCCAGCAACATAGACTATAATAGACCACTTTCTACAGAGACAAAGTCAGTAAAACTCTCACATGATGTCCTGATAGTTCTTTTTTCTGAGGTTGTAAAGGACAAAAGTAGCCCTTTATGTTAAATAAAACATTATCTCAGATAGTAGTCAATACTTTAAAAAAACATTGAATGAATTGAATTAATTCACCTGAGAAATCCTCAACCACAACCAGTAAAGCAAATCTCTGATGCATGATTGTTTTGAAATGCATGATAGGTTTGATCTTTTTGAAACAAAACAAATTAAAGAAAATAAATATAATAAAAAAATTATAATCCCAGGAAATACTTTGGCATTTGAAAAGAGAAGAAAATAACACTTAAGAAAAAAATTAATGAAATTTAAAATTGATAAGTTTAAGAAGGTAAAAATTTATTTAAAATATAGGAGTGAAGACTGATGACTGATTGAAAGAAAATACAATGTTTAAAAAATGTAACAAATTAAGGGTTAGCAGAAGCTTGGTAAAAGAAGAAACTAAAGAAGAATTAAGTTATGAAGGTTTATAAGGAGATTTTGATGTATGTCAAAGTACCCTAGTAAATTGTACCATGGCAAGTTATTTATTTATACATCAATTTATTTAAGAGATAGTCACTGAATATCTCTAGGCTAGTCACTGACATGGGTACTGGAAATACAAAGAGAAATAAGGTTGTCCTTGACTTCAAGGAGCTCTCAGTTTTGTAAGACTATCAAGAATGCTTACAGTTAACTGTTTTCATATCCCTTTATCTTTCACCAAAGCCTGAACAAGTGTTTATCACTCTGGAAATTTGCAGGCGAATAGACTTAGATTCACATGAGAACTACCAAACTCATTAAATTAAGGCAAAAAAAACCCACAAACTATCCCAAGTTTTTACTGATAAGCAGTATAGTAATATTAATACCACTGTAATATAGTGGCAAAGCTAAGGGATGGTCCATAGGACTGCACTCGTATCTGACACCAACTGCAGGGTTCAGAGTTCTCACCAAAACTACACTCAGATGATATAATTTATTACAAGGACTCACAGAACTCACTGAAAGTTATTATACACAAGATTAGGGTTCATTATAGCAAAAGGACACAAAGCAAAATCAGCAAAGGGAAGAGACTTCATGGATCAGAGTCTAAGGGTGTTCCAAACTGAGAGCTTCCAGTAGTACTTTTCCAGCAGAGTCACCAACTGTTAACAATACCTCCCTGCAATGATGTGTGAAACACAGTATGTATTGCTAACTAGGGAAACTCAATCAAGCCTTGGTGTCCAGACTGGATCTTTAGTACCCAATCCCTCTGGATGTAGTATACATATGGCATGACACAAACAACCCCCCAAAAATGATTCTATTAGACCACCCAGTGTAGCTCAAGGCCTTGTGGTACACAAAGATATTCTTATCTTTTATCCAGCAATACATTCCAAGAGCCTACAGATCACGTTCTAGCAAAGGGGAAAGGCCATATCTATTCAAATAAGGCTAATTCTGCACAGAGTCACAAGGAAAACTACATTTTTACAATTTTGAATTGATAACTCAGTTGGTAAAGATCGCCTGGAATGCAGGAGACCCCCGTTCAATTCCTGGGTCAGGAAGATCCCCTGGAGAAGGGATAGGCTACCCACTCCTATATACTTGGGCTTCCTTGTGGCTCAGTTGGTAAAGAATCCATCCACAATTTGGGAGGCCTGGGTTCGATCCCTGGGTTGGGAAGATCCCCTGGAGAAGGGAAAGGCTACCAACTCCAGTATTCTGGCCTAGAGAATTCCATGGACTGTCTCAAAGGGTCTCAAAGAGTTGGACACAACTGAGTGACTTTCACTTCACTTCATCTATCATTGACTATAACTTGAGTCCTACAACTATTTGCTTCTTATGTCTGTTCTGTCACATACTTTTGCATGTTTAAATCAACTATGAATCCAGAAATTATGTCTTATGGAAGACTATTTTTTGTACTTTGTTCAGATGAGCAACTTCAGCAGTCTTCCTCTTGACTTATACCAACTGCTGTCCAAACACTTCCAGCAAGAATAATGGAGTGGGTTGCCATTTCCTCCTCCAGAGGATCTTCCCAACCCAGGGATTGAACACTTATCTCCTGCTTCTCTTGCATTGACAGGAAGATTCTTTACTGCAGAGCCACCTGGGAAGCCCTATGTTTTGAGTCATTATCTATTAATGCTAATAATGACTATTATCTATTGATGCTAGTAAAGTGTAGGTAACATTGGAACAGAGATTCCTCATAGCACATTATAGAAGCATATGTAAACAGAACCCTCTTTTTTGCATAGCAAATATTAATACTGATGGCAAAATGGCACCTAACATATAAACCATTTTTGTGTCTTCAATCAGGGGTGAGATAAAGTACAGAGAAGAAATGAATGCAAACAGTAACTGAAAATGAAACTCTGGCCATAGAAGTTATGAGGTATGATGTCTGATCTGCCCGAAATAATTGATTAGTGTGTATATCCCAATAAAATCCTACCCATCCTGATTTATTGCACATTGACTTATCTGCAAAGGAGAAGGAGATCATTACCTGGGTGGAAGAGCATAAACAAGATGTTTTAGCTTTCTCATTTTATTTTTATTTAAATCATGAAGATAGAATTTATTTCTATCATAGGCCTAATTACTGGAAATTTATTATTTACCATCTACTTACTTAGGTGGGGGAAGTCTAAAGGAGAGAATGGCAAAACATCTGTAAATGAGATTCCACATTTAATAAAACCTGTGGATAACTGGAATTCAGTTTTTATTAATTCAAATCCTTCTCTTTAGATAACCCTTTTCTATACAAACAATTTATTCATTTTTCAGTTTATTTTCTGCCATTAAGTTTTGTGTGGGTAAGGCCTAAGAAGTGTTTTGGCTTTGGTAACAATCTCGAAGGTAAACAACTTAGTTTATCTAAGCTGACAAATGGTAAGTCACTTTCAACACCTGAATTAATAGGAAGACATTACTTTGAAGCACTCTCAGAGTTAAGTGTGCGCTACTTGAATGAATGAATGAAGTCGCTCAGTCGTGTCCGACTCTTTGCGAGCCTGTGGACTGTAGCCTACCAGGCTCCTCCATCCATGGGATTCTCCAGGCAAGGATACTGGAGTGGGTTGCCATTTCCTTCTCCAGGGATCTTCCCGACGCAGGGATCAAACCCGGGTCTCCCGCTTTGAGGGCAGACGCTTTATGGTCTGAGCCACCAAGAAGGACTTTTAAAAACAGATTGCTAGGCCCCACCTCAGTTTCACTCGATTCACTAGATCTGGAGTAGGGGCCAATAATTTGCATTTCTAAATTATCAAAGTGATGCTAATGCATCCAGGGATCACACTTGGAGGGGAAAAAAAAAAAGTGAAACCCCCTCAATTGTGTCGGACTCTTTACAACCCCATGGCAGCCATCCCATTTCTCCTGGGATCCCAACCCAGGGATCAAACCCGGGTCTACCTGCATTGCAGGTGAATTCTTTAGCACTGCGCCACCCGATATGATATTACCAGTCACCCAAAACTGGAAAATCAGCTTGAGTTTCAAGTAAGTGTCCAGTCCTGAAAATTAGCGCCTCCTTCTGGTGTGGCCATACAAGAGTGGAAAGAATAGCGTGGGCCTTCCATGCCCCGCCTCTGTCTGCCCCACCTCCAGGAGCCACGGCCCTCCACACCGTCCTCCTCACTGGGTCTTTCCAACCCACCTCATGCTCCGCTGTTTTTCCTGGAGCCCCACGTTACGCGTACACCTTCAGCTCCCCTACGAAGTCGCCAGTAAGCTGTAGGCTTCCGCCCACCACTTTCGCCCCGCAAGGTTTCTCGTGACCAACCCCTACTGGTGCGCAGGCGCAGCCGACCCCCAGCCTCTCTTCCATCTGCCAGTGGAAACGAGAGACCCCAACAGTCTAAGACGGCATTCACTTATTGAAACGGAGAAGCGAGTTGTTTGAAGACTGAGAAACAAGACATCACCCCTCTTTTAATTTTTTCCTCCTCTCAAAACCTGTTCTGAAGATGCACTGTCCCTCATAACTAGTCCCCAAGACAATTTCCTTGTGCCACCTGTTTATTCGTTCTCATATTTCTAGGGCACTTTGAGGATTAAGTGGGTGTAAGTGTATGTATGTGTGGATTATTATTACTTCCTACTTGAATTACTATGTGTTTTAAGTTTCATCTTCAGATGCATGAAGGACCGACATCCATTAGGCTAGAGTTGACTCGGAGCATACAGCCCACAGTATTTTTAGAGGCTCACGGATGTATTTTATTTTCTTCTAAAATAAGAATTAAAAATGAACTTTTAGGTCGATGAAAACGTTCTAATATATCATAAAACTAGAACGATGAAACCGTTCTGCTAAAGGTACTAATACTTTATGTAATTTTAATAATGTTACTGTTTTTGTTAGTTTTATGGAGAAGACGGCCCAGGAAGGTACAAGAGAGTGGGGCCCACAAAACACAGTGCAACCTTGGGTGCTGGTAACACACAACCATCTCCAATTACTTCTATTTATTTAAAAAAAAAAAAAAAAAAATTTTTTTTTTTTTTTTTTTTTTTTTGGTGTACACATTTCATAGTGCTTTCCAGATGTTAACTCCTTTAATCTTCCCAACACACCTGTGAACTATTATTATCGCTATTTTAGCCATATGTATTGATTGGCGGCAGAAATATCAATAACCTCAGAAATGCAGATGACACCACACTTATGGCACAAAGCTAAGAAGAACTAAAGAGCCTCTTGAAGAAAGGGAAAGAGAGTGAAAAAGTTGGCTTAAAGCTCAACATTCAGAAAATTAAGATCATGGCATCTGGTCTCATCACTTCATGGCAAATAGATGGGGAAATAGTGGAAACACTGACAGACTTTATTTTGGGGGGTTCCAAAATCACTGCAGATGGTGACTGTGGCCATGAAATTAAAAGATGCTTGCTCCTTAGAAGAAAACTTATGACCAATCTAGACAGTATATTAAAAAGCAGAGACATTACTTTGCCAACAAAGGTCCATCTGTCTAGTCAAAGCTTTGGTTTTTCCAGTAGTCGTGTATGGATGTGAGAGTTGGACTATAAAGAAGGCTGAGCACCTAAGAACTGATACTTTTGAACTGTGGTGTTGGAGAAGACTCTTGAGAGTCCCTTGGACTGCAAGGAGATCCAACCAGTCCATCCTAAAGGAAATCAGTCCTGAACATTCATTGGAAGGACTGATGCTGAAGCTGAAATTCCAATACTTTGGCCACCTGATGTGAAGAGCTGATTCATTGGCAAAGACCCTGATGCTGGGAAAGATTGAGGAGAGGAGGAGAAGGGGATGACTGAGGATGAGATGGATGGGTGGCATTACCAACTCAATGGTCATGAGTTTAAATAGGCTCCGGAGGTTGGTGATGGACAGGGAGGCCTGGCACACTGTAGTCCATGGGGTCGCAAAGAGTCGGACACAACTGAGCAACTGAACTGAAATTGAGTTGCTCAGAGCTTAAAAAAATGTATCCAATATCATCTAATTAATAAATGGCAAAGGGCATTCTGACCTAAGAAGTTTAGATCCAGAGTCCTTGCTCTAAACTATTGTGTTAGAGACACTCTCTCTTTAGAACAAACTAACCAGTCTGCCTGGGGAAGGAAATGGAAACCCATCCCCACCAGGGATCAAACTGGCACCAACTGCAGTGGAAGCCAGGAGTCATAGCCTTTGAATCACCAGGCTCTAAACCATTGCATGAGATATTGTCACTTTAGAATGAATTAACCAGGCTATCTGAAGAAGGAAATGGCAATGCATTCCAGTATTCTTGCCTGGAAAATCCCATGGAGCAAGAAGCCTGGCAGGCTGCAGTCCATAGGGTCAAAGAGACACATGACTGAATCGACTTAGCACTGAATCCAGCTACTCTGAGCTTTCTTCCTGACTTGGCCTACCAAGACTTAAACAAATGTTTAATGTAGTTTCTGAAAGCTCAAAGCCTAGGATAACCCTAGCTAGTCTTAGATTGCCTGTCCTAAATCAAAATCCACTTTTTTTCTTCCTTTTCTCTTCTGTTTGTTTTGGAGAATCATCCTATTTTTGCTAATTAATGGGAATTTTACAATGCTTTACCATAGTGAAGTTTTGTCACATAACATTGAATTTTTAGGTTATTTTGGAGTTTAAGAACATTTTACCATACTGAGTCATCAAAAAAAAAAAAAAAAAGAAAGAAAGAAATATAGTCTAGTGTATCAGTTCAGTTCAGTCACTCAGTCTTGTCCAACTCTTTGTGACCCCATGGACTGCAGCACACCAGGCCTCCCTGTCCATCACCAATTCACAGAGCTTGCTCAAACTCATGTCCATTGAGTCAGTGATGCCATCCAACCATCTCATCCTCAGTCATCCCCTTCTCCTCCTGCCTTCAATCATTCCCAGCATCAGGGTCTTTGCCAATGAGTCAGTTCTTCGCATCAGGTGGCCAACGTATTGGAGTTTCAGCTTCAGCATCAGTCCTTCCAATGAATGTTCAGGACTGATTTCCTTTAGGATGGACTGGTTGGATCTCCTTGCAGTCCAAGGGACTCTCAAGAGTCTTCTCCAACACCACAGTTCAAAAGTATCAGTTCTTAGGTGCTCAGCCTTCTTTATAGTCCAACTCTCACATCCATACACGACTACTGGAAAAACCAAAGCTTTGACTAGACAGATGGACCTTTGTTGGCAAAGTAATGTCTCTGCTTTTTAATATACTGTCTAGATTGGTCATAAGTTTTCTTCTAAGGAGCAAGCATCTTTTAATTTCATGGCCACAGTCACCATCTGCAGCTATTTTGGAGCCTGAAAAATTAAAGTCTGTCACTGTTTCCATTGTTTCCCCATTTACTTGCCATGAAGTGATGGGACCAGATGCCATGAGGGTGGTCCTCTTCACTTTCTGCCATAAGGGTGGTGTTATCTGCATATCTGAGGTTATTGATATGTCTCCCAGCAATCTTGATTCCAGCTTGTGCTTCATCCAGTCCACCATTTCTCATGATGTACTCTGCATATAAGTTAAATAAGCAGGGTGACAATATACAGCCTTGACATACTCCTTTCCTGATTTGGAACCAATCTGTTGTTCCATATACAGTTCTAATTGTTGCTTCTTGACTTGCATACAGATTTCTCAGGAATCAGGTAAGGTGGTCTGGCATTCCCATCTCTTTAAGAATTTTCCCCAGTTTGGTATGATCCGCACAGTCAAAGGCCTTGGCATAGTTAATAAAGCAGAAGTAGATGTTTTTCTGGAACTCTCTTGGTTTTTTCATGATCCAACGGATGTTGGCAATTTGATCTCTGGTTCCTCTGCCTTTTCTAAGTTCAGCTTGAACATCTGGAAGTTCGCAGTTCACATATTGTTGAAGCCTGGCTTGGAGAATTTTGAGCATTACTTTACTAGTGTGTGAGATGACTGCAATTCTGTGGTCGTTTGAACATAGTTTGGCATTGCCTTTCTTTGGGATTAGAATTACTGACCTTTTCCATTCCTGTGGCCACTGCTAAATTTTCCAAATTTGCTGGCATATTGAGTGCAGCACTTTCACAGCATCCTCTTTTAGGATTTGAAATAACTGAACTGAAATTCAATCACCTCCACTAGCTTTGTTCGTAGTGGTGCTTTCTAAGGCCCACTTGACTTCGAATTCCAGGATGTCTGGCTCTAGGTGAGTAATCACACCATTGTGGTTGTCTGGGTCATGAAGATCGTTTTTGTATAGTTCTTCTGTGTATTCTTGCCACCTGTTCTTAATATCTTCTGCTTCTGTTAGGTCCATACCATTTCTGTCCTTTATTGTGCCCATCGTTACATGAAATGACCCTTGGTATCTCTGATTTTCTTGAAGAGATCTCTAATCACTGAGGAAGGAAGTCTAACATATATCTGTCCCTTAGTTTAAGTGAATCTTGTTTTTTATTTCAGGATTTCATAGTTTTATATATACAGATCTGGAATATTTTTTCTTGGATTTAGACTCCTTAGACTGTATTATACTGTTGTAAATAATGTCTGAATTTTCTATTTCAAATCTAGAAAGGCCATGAATTTTTATGTGGTACTCATATATTCAGTAACCCTCAGTAACCCTCTTATGCTCAGGACAATCTAATTGTTTATAGATTCTTGTTAATTTTTACAATGACATATTATTTTCAAACAATAAGGATAATGTGTTTTCCTGTTGAATACTTATCCTTCTTAATTCTTGTACTTGTCTCATTATATTGGCCAGGCCCTCAGTGTTATGTTGCATAAAAGTAGTACCACAAAGTTTTTGTCTTTTTACACTTTTGGAATCCTTCTAAAATTGCACTATTAAATGTTGTGCTCACTGTAGCTACTTCTTATGAAGTGACTCGCTACTCCTTATCCTTCTAGTTTATTGAAAATATTGATAATGAAGGCATGTCATATTCTAACATACTTTCCTAGTATCTCTGTAAATGATAACAGCTTTTCTCTCTTAATATCTTACAGTGGCAGGTTTCAAATGTGAAAACTTTTCTTCCATTCTTATAATAAACCCAACATAATATACTATTGTTTTTTAAATAATGTTATCTCTTGATTTCCATTTGCTTGCATTCTAAATAGAGCTTTAAAAAAAAAAAAGAAAAGGAATTTCATAAGTAAAATGAGACTATAATTTTTTCTCATCTATTTCTCTCTTTCATTCTGTGTTGTTCCTGTCCAGTTTAGGTAAGGGTAAACAGTTTGCCAAAAAAAAAAAAAAAAAAAGCTATTTTTCTATTGAAACATCTGTAAAACAAGGATTGTCAGTTACTTAAATTTCACTAGTACCTGTAAAACTCAGCCAAGTGTGGTATCACTTAGACTGAAGAGTACAAGAAAAAAATTTTTTTTAAACTGCCAGTCCTATTTCCATAATCATCACTTGTTTATTCAGCCCATTACTTAAGTTTTTCTTGAAAGTTATTGCTTTCTGTTAAGCTTAATATCTCTCTTTTGGTAGCAACTGTTCTTTTTCTATTTGTATAATTTTTTCACACACACGATCTTTTTTTCCTCATTAATTTTTATAGATGTTTGTCTATTATTATAAGACTTTTCAAAGGACAAGGTTGTTGTTTATGGATTATCTCCATTAAAAAAATTTTTTTTCTTTAATTTTAAGGTTGACATACTTAAAATAATATGTCAATGTGAAAATCCATGAGAACCTATAAACACACCATGAAATCAAATAAGAACTCAGTAGGGTTGGTAAATATGTGCACCACATAAAAATACATGACCTTTCTACACATTAGTAATTGCCTATATGGAATTGAAACAGAGCATCATTCACAGCAGTACAACACATTCTAAGAATTCTAAGACCAATTCTTTCAACTTAATTTTGGTTTACTTCTTGTTCTTTTTCTAGCTTTTTGTTGTTGTTGTTGAACACCTATTTTGTATATCTTTAGTGATTCTTGTTCCTTAAAATATGCTTTGAATATTATGTGTGTCCCTTGTAGTACACCTTTAGATACATCCAACAATTTTCATGTGTATTATTTCCATTTATATTTATCTCATAACATTGCATAGTTTCCCTTATAATATTCTAATTCATTGTATTTAGAAGTGCACTTTCAGTTGTATTTAGAAGTGCACTTTCAGTTTCCAATCATATATCAAGATTGTTTTATTTTTATTATCCTAAAAATATCTTTTCTGTTGCTCTTTAATTAGATAATGCAAAAGAGTGTCATATATATGAAACTGATTCTTTTGTATTCATTGTGACATTTTCTGAAGCCAGGGTTGAATTTTTGAGATTATTAAATGTGTGCTTTAAAAGTTGGACATTCCCTATGTGTGAAGTACAAGAATCACACACAGATCGTTTGTTGACTGTGTTGTCCAAACTTTCTATAAGCGTACACATTTTTTTTTGTTGTTTGCTATGGGAATTTATAAGCGTAATATAATGAAAACTTGACCAACAGCTCTAAATTTGAACTTCTCCTGCTAATTCTGTCAGTTGTTACCTTATTTAGTTAGTGGTTGTGTAATCATGGGCATCTGAGGTCCCGAATGTTTCATCTTATCAATAGATTTCAATTTTATCTGTATGGAATATAGCTCTTTTTGATTTCTAGAATTTCTATTGTTTTTTTATTTTTTTAAATTAGGTTGGTTTTGACTGTACCTTGTTCCTTGATTGTATTATCAGATTTTCATTTCTTTAAACTTTCAGTAAATTGTTATTTCATAGTATCTGATAATTTCAGTATCTGGAAATCATTGTCTGAGGGAAAGAGGGAATCTAAGGCTGTTGTTTCTTTGGAAGCCCTACCTCTATAGTGTCTCTTTTCCTCTTCGACTTGATACTATTTGTTACAATCTTATATTTGGACATCCCAAGTTCCTGGTAGAATGTTCCCAACGTGATAGACGCTAAATAAGCAATTGCTGAATAAATAAATCACAATCAACCTGTTCACATTGTATCTAGAAAAGTAGGTGGTAAAGAGGCTTCCCGCCTGGAGTTTATGTTTGCCTTCATAAGACACTAGGAGGCGCTACGAACCTAGCTCACAAATTTGGAACTAGGGGTTAGGGGTTGTCTGTGGAATGCTAAGGAGCCTGGGGAATGTTAGGGAAAAAGGCAAATTCAGGGAGCACACCTCTCTGCAGAAAAGATAGATGGTATTGGAAGAATCAGCCAAGAGCTGGTTTCAGTCGAAGATGAGGATGATGGTAATAAAAACTTTAAACAGAGGGTTAAACGTGTTAAACAGAGGGTTCTTCCATTTCTCTCTGTATGTGTGTGTGTGTGTGTGTGTAATCTTTTCACTGGTTAGACTGAACTATTTGTGACCTTCCTTGGTAGCTAAACTAGATGTTATTTGATCCTTTCCAATTCGAAGGATTGTAGCCATATAGGCTACGAAATTCCTTATCTCCCTTTAAGTGATGCACTTTTCCCCCCCTACCCTTTATTTTCACGCTCTATTTCTGTATCTTGTGTACAATAGGAAACATTGTAGTCGGAACTGTCTGGATGACCACAGTTCGTTCCCTCTCCCTGGTCTAAAATCTAGATTCAGATGTAAAGATACTGCTTTCAATGAAGTATAAACGGGCCTTGCAAATAGGAGACAGAACTGTGCCTCGGGCTTTGCATCCTTGGTAATTTCAAAGCACTGGCGAGAGTGACTTCTCGTTTTTAAAACAAACTAGTCTGAATTGTTATAAACGAAACGGAATTTATTTATTTATTTATTATTTTCTCCTCTTTATTAAAAAACGCGAAAAAACGGAATTTATTATTAAAAGCTTAACTAGACTTTTAAAATTGGCCTGATTGCTGGAAAACTGTCACAGGATATGAGAAAGTAAATCTGGAATCATTTATTTGCATGCAGGTGAACCAATCAGCAATTGCGAAAGTAGGCCTTCATTTGCATAGTGTTGCCTACAAATTCGGTGGCGAAGACGCCATTTTATTTTCTCTCAGGAGAAACTGCGTTCAAAATGCCGGAACCAGCCAAGTCCGCACCGGCCCCTAAGAAGGGCTCCAAAAAGGCGGTGACCAAGGCGCAGAAGAAGGACGGCAAGAAGCGCAAGCGCAGCCGCAAGGAGAGCTACTCCGTGTACGTGTACAAGGTGCTGAAGCAGGTCCACCCGGACACCGGCATCTCGTCCAAGGCCATGGGCATCATGAACTCCTTCGTCAACGACATCTTCGAGCGCATCGCGGGCGAGGCGTCGCGTCTGGCGCATTACAACAAGCGCTCGACCATCACATCCAGGGAGATCCAGACGGCCGTGCGCCTGCTGCTGCCCGGGGAGCTGGCCAAACACGCGGTGTCCGAGGGCACCAAGGCCGTCACCAAGTACACCAGCTCCAAGTAGATATATTTGTAGTAACTATCAAACCCAAAGGCTCTTTTCAGAGCCACCTCATGTTTTCACTATCAGAGCTGCGCACGAGTGTGAATACGAGCCGTTAAATCAGTGTTTATGATAACATGTATTTATCAAAGCACTTAGGTAGCCGACTTACTGCCTACGCTTGCTTTCTACCAACGGTTCCACTTACAAAGGTCCCCAGCAGCCTAACTGAATATCGGCTGAAATAATCTGCTAACCCCAATTCTTGGAGCTCCAGGCTATCTTCATAAAATTTGTACAGGGTCCTCCGCTGGCTTCTATGGGCACTTTATGAATCTCTGATCTTGGTTATATGTAAACCGTCACCCTGCAGAGTTCGAGAAGCAGCATTTAGGTTTGAAAATCCCGCTCTCTAAAACCGGAACTTTGTAAGTATGACGTTGTGGGTCTCCACCCAGGTTCTTTTGTGTGAATCCAGGACTTCCCTCCTAGCTCAGTCGGTAAAGAATCTGCCTGCAATGCAGGAAAAATGGGTTCGACTCCTGGATCGGGAAAATCCCCTGGAGAGGGAAATGGCAACACACTCCAGTATTCTTACCTGGAAAATCCTGTGGACAGAGGAGCCTTGCGGGCTACACAGTCCATGTGGTCGCAAGAGTCGGACAAGACTGATTTTTCACTACTACTACTAATAATAATAATTTATTTTACTCCCTCTCGCCTACCCTAGGTCTTTGCCTAGGGCTTTCGAGTTCTGGCTAAGCATTTTGTCTAAGATTCTTTACATGTTTGGTGGCTGCATCTCTCCAGTAAGGGAACAATAGTTATTTTTTTTATTGTGTCTTTCTCCTGGATTTTAAAGAGGCTCTCGTCATTCGATTTTTTCTTTTTTTTTTTTTTAAGAATACAATCATCCCAGTCTCCTGACTCGTTTTACAAACTAGACTTGCAAAATTCACAGAATTCTGTGTTCAGCCGACTCAGTCTTCTCGCCGGTGCGGCCACATACTATGAAACCTGTCTCAACGATCTCCATTCCGTCCGGGCCCTGCGATCTTCCGAGCCCATCCCCCTATCCTGCCTCTAGTCCTCCCCGCGCTCAGTTCAGAAAAGGCAGCGATCCTAGTGACAAAGAAAAGGGTCCTCAGGGCCGGCTCAGAACGCAAACAAGAACTGTGGATGTAAAGATGCTTTTTAATGTTGTGAGCCGAACACCGAGGTTTGAAAGCCTACGGTTTATGCTCAAGAGAATAAATCCCGAAAAATAAAAGGCAGGGCCCTTCCTCATTTCTCCGGAAACTGCAAGGTAGAGGCGTCCTTTTGGAAGTTAGGAATGAAGGGTTCGGTTAAATGCCAAATCCAACCAAGAACTGCTATTACTGTCTTTCAGAAACAATCCTAAGCGGCCTCCCTGGCCAGTCTATCCGAGTTCCCTTTTATTGTCTCAAAAAGGTTAAAAAAATAAGCACAAGGATACAAACCAGTTTATTTTCAGATTGCCAATTACAATTGCTCTTGGACTGATTCTGATCACCTTGCTTTGAGTTTGTGGTGATACTGAAACTCTTCTGTCCATAGTGAATTTGGTTTCTATTCATAGTGAATTTGGTTTCTATTCCAGAATCACCGTGGGGGGCTTTATGTTTCGCTAAAAAAAAAAAAAAAAAAAAACCGGCTCACAGCCTTTGGTTGATCCCCCATCTCCCAGAAATCAAAAAATCTATGCTATGGCCACAAGCCCTGCAAAGTCTGGCCCTCATCTCTCTCCAACCCAAACTAAAATGATTTCTTTTTTCTCTATTTTGTTTTGTATTTCTTCATTGCTTTTGGTTTTGTTCCCACCACCCTCCTTCCCCTGCATCCTTTAAACTGTGGGCCTCTTTCTCCAGCCTCCAGGCCTCTGCAATTATTCTTTGCCTGAAGTGTTTCTGATTCCACATCCATCCCCAGCATATACAGTTTGTTGACCAGCAACTCCAATTTCAGCCTAATGACTACATTCTTGGGGAAGCTGAACTCCACTGTTTAAAGCTCTCAGAGCCACAAACAACTGGCTGTATACCCACCCTCACCCCCCCCCCCCACCAATTAATCAATACTTAGGGACTTGGGTGGAATCAGAACCCCACTCCTGAGCCTAAGAGAGGGACTCTGCTTTCCCTGGATCACAAAGCAGGGAGAAAATGGAGACCTTAAAAAAACTGAGGTTGTACTAGTAAGCAAAGAGGGCAAATGACCTTTGAGATGGCACGTGCACTGCTTGATGAAAGAACCTTCTAGACAGATAGAAGGTACATTCACCAAGTTCATTGTACATTCAAGTGCCAAGAGCTGAATTATGTACTGAATCTATAAAGAACTTGAGTATGCATCAGAATCACCCAGATGGCTTGTTAAAGGATAGATTGCTAGCCCCATTCCCAAAGTTTCTGTTTCATTAGCTCTCCGGAGATGTGAGAGCTTGGCTTACAAAAAAAAGTGCCCAGCAAATAAAGATGCTCTTTATGTGGTAGGTTTTGAGAACATCTAATATATGGAGAAGAAAAAGCTAACACAGGAGTTCTGGGTGATAAAAATGAGTTTATGGCCTGGAAACAACTCTACTTAGGACTGAGCCCCATGTGTGGCCATTATCTTGTTATCTCCTGTCTTGGGCCATCATATTTGATTAATGTACGCATCTGCCCACCTGGATTAATCAGATTTGTTTTCCTAAAATTGAAGAAAAAAGGGACTGAAGAAAAAGGCCTAAGTTAAAGTAATTCCTTAAGTATAGTCAGCAAATATAACTTTCTAGAAAGTTTTTATTTTAATTATCTGGAATTGTTTGGTTTTTTAATGTTTACATCCAAAAGAACTTCCATTTGTACACTTTCACTTAAGAACATATGTAAACTATATTTGTTGAATATATACATAAACATATTCCTAGGTTGTTTCACTCAATCCTCACAAAAATATGAAGTTACAATATGAAGTTACACCTACATTACAGATAAGGGAACAGTGGTTAGCAATTTGCTAAACACCACAAATATAGAAAATGATTATTCAAGACTTCAAGTGTATGTCATCATGGTTCAAATGCCACTTTCTTTTTCTCCTTGTCTCTTTGATGTCATGAAAAATAATACCAGTGGCCAAAATATGAAGTACTAGTTAATGTCATTCACCCCCAAAACTGTAAGATTGGAATTAAAGGAAAGAGTCATACAGAGGTTTAAATGGCTTATCGAACGAGAGACAAAAAATAGCATCCCTGTGTACAAGGTTTCCTTCTTTTTATTTCTGAAGAGGGGTATTGAGATTCTTTCTTGAAAACCTAATAAACTACTTATTCAATGGCATAGATTATTAAATATTTAAACTCTAAATATTTAGAGCCAACATAATGACTTTGTAAACGTGTGCAGTGTGCTCAGTTGCTCAGTGGTGTCCAACTATTTGCAACCCCATGGACTGCTAAATATATATATATAATACACACAGTCGACTTACAATCTTAATTACCAAGTAGTTTTCTCTAGTAGCATTTAACAGCCTTCAAAATATTTTATGATCAGTCACACACTCCCCTTTATTATGTCCGAGAAGGCATGCTGTTTTAATATCTTCAGTTCAAGTTCAATGCCTATCTAGATTTTTCCATTTTCCTAGCATCAGAGTTTACTTTTGTTTCTAGACGCCTTTCAGCTTTTCACTAACGGCTGTGCAGTGTCTACCGCACTGAGCTGGCCTGTTCACTGCTGCTGCTGCTGCTAAGTCACTTCAGTCGTGTCCGACTCTGTGCGACCCTACAGACGGCAGCCCACCAGGATCCCCCGTCCCTGGGATTCTCCAGGCAAGAACACTGGAGTGGGTTGCCATTTCCTTCTGCAATACATGCAAGTGAAAAGTGAAAGTGAAGCCGCTCAGCCGTATCCGACTCTTTGCGACCCCATGGACTGCAGCCTACAAGGTTCCTCCGTCCATGGGATCTTCTAGGTAAGAGTACTGGAGTGAGTTGCCATTGCCTTCTCAGGCCTGTTCACTACTACCCGCTAAATATATAGTTCAAGTATGTTATAATGCAAACTGAATCAGCTCTGGTGATCTGCAACCTGAAACGCAGGGAGTTAAAAAAAAAAACCGATGAACTAAAACCAATAGCAGCCTAAACACCTCCGTATTACATCACAAAGCGCCAAACTCTTTTAAGTGAATGGGTAAGTGGCCCTGAAAAGGGCCTTTGGTTTCACTCGGCTAGGCCAAATAGCAGCCTAGAACTTATCCGCCGAAGCCATACAGGGTGCGGCCCTGGCGCTTGAGCGCGTAGACCACGTCCATGGCGGTAACAGTCTTGCGTTTGGCGTGCTCGGTGTAGGTGACCGCGTCCCGGATCACGTTCTCCAAGAACACCTTCAGCACCCCGCGAGTCTCCTCATAGATAAGCCCAGAGATCCGCTTAACACCACCACGGCGTGCCAGGCGACGAATGGCGGGCTTAGTAATGCCCTGAATATTATCCCGGAGAACTTTACGATGGCGCTTAGCACCACCTTTTCCGAGACCCTTTCCTCCTTTACCACGTCCAGACATCTTGGAGCCACTAATTGAACAACAGCGAACAAGAGTAAGGGTGCCCTTTAGAGTATTTATAGTAACCGAACGGACCTGTTTGAAAACTGCAAGAGCAGGGGCGGTAACCACATTCAGTTCCCGCCCTTCGCTTATTTGTCGCTTGGTCACGGCTACAGCAGCTAGGCAAGGCGCCTGCAGCGACTGGATCATGGAGATGGAATATAAATTGTGTTTGTGCGTGCATACAAAACGGGCAGCCATTAACTGAGGCAACAGTTTATACACTTTCCCCAAAAAAGCCTGATACCTTCTTCAGACTTCCTAGAATATTACATAATCAGATAACACATGCTATTGTCCTTTATGAAGTGCTTTAACTACAGATTTAAACAGAGCAACAGAGCCATTGAGTGCTACACTGGAGATTTATGAATATATATACCCTAAAGTGAATTTAAAAAAAAACTTAGGCTGTAAGCCTAAAATTTGTGGTATGATTATAAATTAATTTACAGACAGGTTGTATCTAGCATTATATCTGTAACCACATTCTATTTCTGCAAACCAGTGGCATTACTCCAGTCACGCTCTGGAGACAGCCTGCTCCACATACTGGCTTGTGACCTTGAGCAGTCTATACATTTTTTTTTCCCTTTTAAATGTATAAGAAAGTGTAAATTATAGAGCACTGAAATTTAAAAGAGATAATACAACTTTTTAAAAACATCTGCAAATAAGCAATTACTCAGCATTATTTAGTATGACATATTACAGTATCCTGTGTTCTCTCAACTCCTCCACTCAAAACTCATGCCTCTAAAGTGAAAGTCTAAGTAATTAATTTACTAAAACCTTCCTTTGAGGATTCCACAAAATAGCACATAAAAATTTAGATTTTTTTTTTTTTTTTTTAACGTGTTCGTTGCCCTGTCCTCTCTGATTCTTTGCGACCCCATGGACTGTAGCCCACCAGGCTCCTCTGTCCATGGAATTCTCCAGGCAATAACAGAGTGGGTAGCCATTCCCTCCTCCAGATCTTCCCCACCCATGGATCAAGCCCCAGTCTCCTACATTGCAGGCAGTTCCTTTACTGTCTGAGCCACCAAGGAAGCTCACATAAAGATTTAATGAATTGTTAATTCCTTTGAGTTCCAGTTGACTTAGATTTTTTTTTTTTTTTTTTTTTGCTTTTTCTCCATGATCTGTGAGGAGAACCAATATCATCAGAGCTCTATGGTCTGTGAGGACAACCAAGATTATTAAAGCTGCTCCATGAGTGTGCAGTGCACAGAAACAAATTCCAGAATAGACTTCTTAACCTGGGATATATAGATGGATTCAGATCATTGTATAGAACAAAAACTCCAACTTTATTTTTATTATACTACAACCAAACCTTAGCATTTCCTCCTATTCTGAATGCAGGCAACAAACAGTGTGGGTGACAGGACCTGAGCTATATTCATATCAAGTCACAGTAGCAGCTGTCAATCTCCATCTCTCATATTGTTTAAATATATCACACCTTCTAAACTTGGTCATATGGGTAATCTTGTTATGTAGTGAATTAATAAAGAATACATGCATACCTCACCAATTTGGATTTTTTAATAAATTTGATAATGATATTTTAATACTATTAACTTAAGCACTAAAAAGCACTATTCTGGAAAGGGGTTCATAAGCTTCATCAAAAATACAAAGAAGTCCAGGCTGCTTAAATATAAACATAATATGTTAAAGACATATTTTGAGGAGTGAAGAAGAAAATCAAAGCTCTTTTTACTTTTTACCATCAATCTATTTCCTAGTGAACAGAAAGTATAAGTTACAATATGTTTCCTATAAACTTATATCCTTGATTAAATAAGAAACATAGTAGTGAATATAAATGCTTTTAAATTTCACTCTCTTAAGGGAATTATGTATGTGTGTGGGTGTTGTGAACGTGTATATTCCTTAATTCTGTTACTTACTTTCCCAAACTGATCTTCCAGAAGCATGACAGAACTCAGAACTCAAGAGCTTGTGAACATTTTAATAAGTGATCCTTCTTAGTAAAATCAAGGTAAATGAAATAATATTTAAAACCCATAAACCAGTCTTTACATGGATCTTCTCTGCCATCAGCTAGTGCAACACAAGCACAACTATCATGACAAGATGATCATTAGTTATTGCTTTTGCCATTTTCCTAGACACATTTTGAATGCCTGAAGGCCCCAAATTAACTAATGCTCTAAATAGTCACAAGAAGCTATGATAAACTTTTTTCAAACTAAATAATGACTTTTCTCATCAGATATTGCTACTATTCCAAGGAGCCTTTACTATACAGCTTTATGTAGGGAAGTCCTGAAAGAGTCTGTGTTATTTCTCCTCATACGAAACAGATTTTCTGGGCAAATCTCAAGAAGAATCAAGCCGTTGTTGAAGGCATGAAAAGCCAAGAATCTATAGAATGTCACTTGAGAGCATGTTATTGAAGACAGAAAGAGAAGATTTGTATTTTAAAAGAAAATCAAAAAGTTGTCCCTCTGACTTCTGAATCTGCATAACTGTCAGGGGCTTTTGAAAAAGGCTTTCAACAACGTGATAAAAACTGGAGGAAGTAACCACAAAAGTCTCAAACCCTGAGATGTCCTGGTTCATTGTAGAATACACTTGGTGTGATGCCTCCACAGGAAATTTTTTATTTTTTGCTTTCTTGAATTGTAACAAACACAATTCCAGGACAGAGCTGAGACTAGGTTGCTGTCAAGATGAAGACAGCTGGGAACCAATCAGCGCGCGGTGGCGCTGTGTGTATAAATAGAGACGTTCGGAGGCCCGGCTACTCAACTCAGAGACTTTATTTTTTTACTGTTAGGCAACCAAACCGACAATCATGTCTGAAACTGTACCTGCCGCGGCTCCTGCTGCTTCTCCTGCGGAGAAGACACCCGTGAAGAAAAAGGCCCGCAAGTCCACCGGTGCCGCGAAGCGCAAGGCGTCCGGGCCCTCGGTGTCCGAGCTCATCACCAAGGCTGTCGCCGCCTCCAAGGAGCGCAGCGGCGTGTCTCTGGCTGCGCTCAAAAAGGCACTGGCGGCCGCCGGCTACGATGTGGAGAAAAACAACAGCCGCATCAAGCTGGGTCTCAAGAGCCTGGTGAGCAAGGGCACCCTGGTGCAGACCAAGGGCACCGGGGCTTCCGGCTCTTTCAAGCTCAACAAGAAGGCGGCCGCCGGGGAGGCCAAGCCCAAGGCGAAGAAGGCGGGCGCGGCCAAGCCCAAGAAGGCTACCGGGGCGGCTAAGAAGTCCAAGAAAGTCATGGGTGTGGGCACCCCGAAAAAAACCGCTAAGACGTTGAAGAAGGTGAAGCCTACTACTGGGGCCAAGAAAGTGGCCAAAAGCCCGAAAAAGGTGAAGACAGCCAAGCCCAAGTCGGTCAAGAGCCCAGTCAAGGCTAATGTTCATAAGCCCAAGGTAGCCAAGCCTAAGGCGGTCAAGCCAAAAAAGGCGATCCCCAAGAAGTAGGAGCATTAAGAGGATTAATTTCTTAACGGCTCTTTTCAGAGCCACCCAACTTCTCTTAAAAGAGCTTGTAATTCCTATTTTACCTGAGCAACGGGGGGCGGGGTTTCTCGTCCCTCGAAATGGAGACAGTACACAACTCTTTCACAGAGAAAGTGGTGGCTCTGAGAAGAGCCTTTGGATTCAAAGTTGGTACTTATTTGAAAAACATCTAGGCCCTCTCCCCGCGGATGCGGCGGGCGAGCTGGATGTCCTTGGGCATGATGGTGACGCGCTTGGCGTGGATGGCACACAGGTTGGTGTCCTCGAAGAGCCCCACCAGGTAGGCCTCGCACGCCTCCTGCAGCGCCATCACGGCCGAGCTCTGGAAGCGCAGGTCGGTCTTGAAGTCCTGCGCGATCTCGCGCACCAGCCGCTGGAACGGCAGCTTGCGGATCAGCAGCTCGGTGGACTTCTGGTAGCGGCGGATCTCGCGCAGAGCCACGGTGCCGGGCCTGTAGCGGTGCGGCTTCTTCACGCCGCCGGTGGCCGGAGCGCTCTTGCGGGCCGCCTTGGTGGCCAGCTGCTTGCGCGGCGCCTTGCCGCCGGTGGACTTGCGGGCTGTCTGTTTAGTGCGCGCCATGACAGAATTCCCAAAACCAGCTAACTGATGGGAAAACGAAGCCCTACCCCTTTCTTCCAGTATATATAAAGAGAGTCCCGTTCTGATTGGACAAGTCAACTGTTCCTTATGGCTCGCAGTGACCGTATTGGTAGACAAGTTCACTCCCCGATGACGTAAGCCTTCTTTTGAATGGCTGTTTTCAACCCTTTCTCGCCTCCGTCTCCTTTTGCCATTTCTTTACAACGTTCTGTGGCTTTTCTCAGCAGAATTTAACACAATTTATCACAATGCTTAATGTTTTTCGTGGAATAAAAATGTTAAAATTTGGCACCTGACACTGGCTTTTTTTAAAAATCACTTTCTGAAAAGGCGTATGTTGCATGTGGTTGGTCAAGTTATTTTTATGTCCTCATTCAAGTTTAGTAAAGCTAATTTTGCATCAATTTCTACATTTCTCTTTTTGAACTCTTTCAACAAAGTACTTTCCTTTTATTTTCTTTTTTATATTACAGCTATGTATTGGTAGATTATATTATCTATAAATTCCACTTCAGTATAAGAAAAGGAGTAGCTACAGTATTTGTTATATAAAGAGTGCTGGACGTAATAGGATTGAGAACCATCACCTTAGTGGTTCAGAGATCATAAGAAAGCAGAAGTTGGAAAGAAGCCTGAAAACTTATTGTAACCCCCAAACCAGGCCCCCTGAACACACCTTTCTCTAACTTCCCCATAAGACCTAAATGGCTTTCCCTTGGCAGTCACTGGATGAACTCTTGCAGTTCATTCCAAGCCATCATGTACCAGTGTCAATTTTTTGCTTGGAGAGCTGTGGCCATAAGAGAAAAGAACCCCTAGAATTACAGTACAGTGTATATTAATGATATATAAAAGTTTCAGATTTTACACTCATATAGGTTGTGATCTGATTATATCTATAAGATATCGGGGAAAGGGAGAGGAAAGACACCTTCTGGAAAGACATAACACCTTTTAGGAACTATTAAGGAGTCAACTAACTATAACTGCTATGAATCCAGACTGCATTAACACTGGGTTAACTGGGTTAACCATCCCAGTCTGCATGGTCTGGTTACCTCTACCTCAAATCAAAGTCCAGGTCTCAATCTCTGAACTCCCCTGCCTAGAAGATACGAAACCCAACTATGTCAGATATTCTATCAAAGAAGAGGACTTTGTCTTCACGGGAGACAAGCTGAAACATATAGCAACCCCAAACCACAGACAGACTGGGGCCTGTGCAGGCTTCAGTTCTTATTAGAGATTCTTAATATTTCTTTGTACAGAATTTTCGAGAATGCACTAAAACCATTAACCCTGAAATAATCTCACACTTCCTATTGTATTAAACCAAGTGTTAACTGTTTGCTCCTTGAACTCAAGGTGACCCAGTATTAAGCCCTACCTAAATGAATTTTACCTCCAGGCTATGAAGTACTGTATGCTTATTCACAGTTAACTAGGGCCCAGCTTAGTAGAGACTGGCTATTAAAAGCGAAAGTGTAAACTGTAGATCAATTTGTCCCATTAGAGTGCAAAATAATTCCTTTCAACAAGGAGTAGTACTAAAGGAGTGGCTTTAACAACCTGTAGGTCAGTATCTCCATGTCAACTTTTAGTATTTACTTTTCAATATCTTACTGCAACTCTTTTCTCAAGATTTAGAACCCTGAGGACCTGATAAATTAATCAATTTAAGTTACTTGTTACACAAGGCTTCTGTAGATCACATACTTGGCAGAGAAATTTTTTGGTAACTTTAAATTAGGTGATTAGTTTGGCGTTTCAAAATGCAAACACTGACAGCAATACGTCAGCACTTGCAAGAAGAACAAATTGTACTAAAAAGCATTCGGATTAAAAAAAAAAAATGTAAGCCCTTTTAATGAATGCGTGGGTGGCTCTGAAAAGAGCCTTTGGCTAAGGTTGAATGCTCAAGGAACAAGAACTTGACTATTCCAGTTTACTTGCCCTTGGCCTTATGGTGGCTCTCGGTTTTCTTAGGGAGCAGCACCGCCTGGATGTTGGGCAGGACGCCGCCCTGAGCGATGGTGACTTTGCCCAGCAGCTTGTTGAGCTCCTCATCGTTGCGGATGGCCAGCTGCAGGTGGCGTGGGATGATACGGGTCTTCTTGTTGTCTCGGGCCGCGTTGCCCGCCAGCTCCAGGATCTCGGCCGTCAAGTACTCCAGCACCGCCGCCAGATACACCGGCGCGCCCGCCCCTACACGCTCGGCATAGTTCCCTTTGCGAAGCAAACGGTGCACTCGTCCCACAGGAAACTGAAGTCCAGCCCGCGAAGAGCGTGTCTTGGCCTTAGCCCGGGCTTTGCCACCTTGCTTTCCGCGTCCAGACATCTTAACGATCTAACAAACGCCACCAACGAAAGAAAAGAAAAACGCACACAAATTACCTTAGCAAATCAGAGGCAATTATACTTGTAAGCCGAATTGTAAGTTACGCCCTTTGATTGGCTAAAGTGTCTTAACGGTAGCAACCAATTAAAAACGAGAACTGATGGCACATAATTTGCATATTCCTATGCTACTAACAGAATTTATCCAATCAGACTGCAAAACTTTACATACCATATTTGCGTAATGCTTCTACAAATATGATGACCAATGTAACAGTAGCACACTTTTTTGTTTGATTAGAACGTCTGCCGTTTGTTAGGTATGCCTGAGCCAGCCAAGTCCGCTCCTGCCCCTAAAAAGGGCTCTAAGAAGGCCGTGACCAAGGCGCAGAAGAAGGACGGCAAGAAGCGCAAGCGCAGCCGCAAGGAGAGCTACTCCGTGTACGTGTACAAGGTGCTGAAGCAGGTCCACCCGGACACCGGCATCTCGTCCAAGGCCATGGGCATCATGAACTCGTTTGTGAACGACATCTTCGAGCGCATCGCGGGCGAGGCATCGCGTCTGGCGCATTACAACAAGCGCTCGACCATCACATCCAGGGAGATCCAGACGGCCGTGCGCCTGCTGCTGCCCGGGGAGCTGGCCAAACACGCGGTGTCTGAGGGCACCAAGGCCGTCACCAAGTACACCAGCTCCAAGTAATCCAGACAAAGGGGCGTTTATGCATATTTGATTCCAAAGGCTCTTTTAAGAGCCACCCACTTTTCCAGTAGAAGGGTTGTAACAACTACCGGTTGCCAAAATTGGTTTTTCTTTCCATTACTTTACCCAAAGCAGCTTGTTGCTGTATGGTGCTAACACTCTATACACCATACACCGTTCGGTTGAGAGCATAATAATCTTCCTTTACTTGGGTTATTAGCAGCATAGCTTTTTTTTTTTTTTTTTTTTCCTTTTCACTGCTCACTAGCTCAAGGCTAGTCAAGTGTGAACATGCAAGTATCACCTAAACTGGTGTGAAGTGTGTCTTACAAACTAAATTCATGAAAAGAGCAACTTTAGTTTTACAATGCTTTTTTTTATCAGTGCAAGGTGGGCTTGCCAGGTCCGTAATGGACAAGGTGATCGGAGCATACTGCACGCAGGGCCGAGCGGTTGCAACCACCAGACCAAGCTGCATGCAGTTGGGAAGACATACCCGCTGTGGGCAAAGCCTGTGACAGGCTGACCAGGGTAAGCAGGGAGGCACCGCAGTCTGCTGCAATCTCCCGGGGGCTAGTGTACGCATCCATTTTTACTGGTGAGGAGATGCGATTTGGTGGATAGCGGCACCTGCTCTCAGCCCAAGAACGGCAGGCTTCCCAGTCCCAGAGTGTCCAGCCTCTGAAAGGTCTTGCTGAGCAGCAGAGAGCTAAAGCTCCCATCCTCACCTCACCCAGCAGCCCCACATCAAACCCAAAATTTCCAGCCAGTACAACACCTGTTAGGCAGTTCTGGGCCCTTTCCAGTCAAGGAAGCAGAGCGTGGCGGGGGAAGGCCTGGCTTGCCCGGGATCTGGAGTCTTGGATGTAGAACCCACCGACCACCTTCTTCCGCAGGAGGCGCTCTGTGTTCGGGGTGTGATCCTGGCTGTGACACCAGGAGCAGGCTGACCATGTGGTATGTGCCATATGGGGATGTAATGCAATGCTTCTTTTATTAGTGTTGTGGTAAGAAGAAAATGTACATGTATTCGATTTATTTGCTTAAAGCAATGTAACTTTTCAAAATATTAATGGGAACAGGTCAATTAATGAACATAGTGGTTGAAAAGTGAGTATCACTGTTTCCAGAACAGGGCCATTTAGTTCTAAAGAGAATTTGTCCAAGGTTTCTCTAATGAAAAATTAGGCCATTGCCAAACTACCATATTAGGATTCATAACACTGGCAGTTCAGGAAAGAAATGCCCAGAAAGTATTTTGGTGCATTCTCTCCCTTAAACTATGTTAGTTTCTCGCAAGGTGGATTTCATATGACTGTGTTCATCTCGGTCAGCAATAAAAAAATTAATGAAAAAACAATTCATACGTCATTCCAGTTACCACCACTCTCCTGTCATATGATCACATATATGACAGTCATTATAACTTACCGTTTCTCATAATTACAAACCTAGGAGTGTGTGTGCTCAGTCACTTCAGTCGTGTCTAACTCTTTGTGACCTTCTGGACTGTAGCCCACCAGGCTCTTCTGTGCATGGGATTCTCCAGGCAAGAGTACTGGAGTGGGTTACCATGCCCTCCTCCAGGGCTTCTTCCAAGACCAGAGACCCAACCTTCCTCTCCCACGTCTCCTACCTTGCAGGCGTATTCTTTACTGCTGAACCACAAGAAAAGCCCCATTTACAAACCTGCTTAAGGTTATAAACCGCTATAAATGACATCCCATATTGAACAAATGCTAGGAGTGTATTTTAAACTGCTTTAAGATTTCAACCCTGGTAGGAAAAAAGTCATAATAGCCTATAACATTGTGTAAATTACTTTCATGAATCGCAGGCTTCCCACTCAAAGCACAACACTTGAGTTTACAACACAACATACACAAAAATGTATGCAAACATTCAAATAACACAACATACATAAAGAACAAAAGCGACAACATATATATGCATTATATAAATGTATATTATATAATATATATTTATTAAATATACTGAAAGAATTTTAAAAAACCATATAGCTGTACTTAAGACTTCATATTATTGTAAATAGACAGTTTTTGCTTTCTGTAGTCCCAGAGGTAAATATCTAAACCAGGTCTACTACATGAGATTTAGTGGAGCATATGAACTCCCAGAAATTACATACAATAGTGTGTCCATATGTTCCTCCTCCCACCAAAAGCAAAATATATAGCATTCTGTCAAATTTTAAAAATACTGTCACTTACTGTGCTAGATACAATGATGCCTCCACAATTTTGTCTAAACTCTGTAGTCTGTGAATATGTTGGGACACATAACAAATGGGAATTAAGGTTGCAGATGCTATTTACGTTACTAATCATTTGACTTTAAATAGGGCTATCCTAGGGTGTACCCTGGTGGTCCAGTGGTTACGGCTCCATGATTCCACTGCAGGGGGTAGGGGTTTGATGCCTAGTTGGTAAACTAAGATCCCACATGCTGGGTGGTGAGGGCAAATACATAAATAGAAGGTTATCCTAGACAACCCAAGTGAGCCTAATATAATTCAAGGGCCCTTATCAATGGAAGAGGGAATCTGCTGGGAGCCACCACACAAGACCCTACCCATGACAAGGTCATGAGGGAGAAAACCTGACTGGCAAGGCAGATCAGGTTTTCAGGGGTTTCGAAAAGGCCAGCTCACGAGATCCCACCCATGACAAGGTCATCAGGAGAAAACCTGACAGGCAAGGCAGATCAGGTTTTCAGGGATTCCGAAAAGCTGCCCCCGGCGCTCACCTTAAAGATGATATCTGTCTTTCTGATGCTTGCTTCAATAGACTACTCCCTAATTTCTGTGACACAGGTAGAAGGCCTTCCCCGATCTCTTTCCAAATAAGAATCAATTTAGAACTTTAATCAATAAGTTTCCCAGGTGGTGGTATTTTATGAGATTATCCAGGGTGAAAGGAGTGTTTTAATTTAAACTCCTTTGCTGGTAGTTTGTTAGCCAAATGCATTTATGCCCTTGGTACTAATATGCATGATTGCTTATAATACCCTAATCATAAAATAGCATAAAGAACCTGATTATATAAAAGCCCTAATAGACATAGAGCATTTTTGAGGGGTGAAGGAGTCCTATTAGAAAACATAAGAAAAATTATTCTAAAGGTGGTTATTGGGTTGACGTTTGCTTGCTGTGTTTTGCTTGCTGTGTTTTTGCTTTTAATGTGCTAAGGTTGCGTTATAGAAACCATTGTTAATATAGTTAAAGATCTAGAGAAATAAGAACTTAGCCCTAGTGTGGTAACAATGAAATGGTTGTTAATTGTCAGCCAGGAGTGCTAGGCAGAAGCTGCCTCACCAAAGTCGCAGAGTCAGTGTGGGGTAAACTTCTTAGATAAACGCAACTGACAACTTCTGCAGAAGGATTAATTTTTGTGTTAACAAGGTTATACTTCTACTCTGTACTGTTGCCCTATGAGACTGCTACCTTTCAGTTAAGGTCACCATAGAAACAGAAAATAGGTTTACATTCACCTGACTTGCATAAAATGTCAATAGGCCCCAAGGTCAGAAGATAATGTACAAGACCCTCATAAACAAAGAAGTATGCAGAAAACACCCTGGTTTCGTGAAGAACAAGCTGATGTAATGTTAAACTATCTTCCCCTTAGAAATGTACTAATTTAGGGTATAAAAGCCACGGTAAAAAATAAAGCATTGCCAGACTCTGCCAGACTCTGCCAGACCCTGCGAACACCCCCGTCTGGTCACTCTCTCTCTCTCTCTCCCCCCACCTCCTCGCAGACTTGGCCCTATCAAGGCGGGTCTCACGTGTCTTCTCTCTCTCTCGCCAACGCTGTTCATCCTGAGGGTGCCCCCTGGATCCTGCTGGGGCTGGACCCCGGCAGGAATCAGAGTGCATATCCAGAGAGAAGGCAGTATGAAAATGATTTGGCCAGATACTGCTTACTTCGAAATCTAGGAAAGGTGCCATGAGCAAAGGAACAAAGACAACACTCCAGGTGTTGCAAAAGGCATGGAAACGGGTTCACTCTTAAAGGCCACAGCCCTCTGACAGCTTCATTTTACCTCAATGAGATTCATTTCTGAATGCTGATCTAAAGAACCATAAAATTATAAATGTATTGTTTTAAGCCACTATAATTGTGATTATTTGTCAGACCACCAACCAAAAATTAATGCACCTACATGTTTAAGAATTATTGATTAATGTATTTATTCAATGATGTTCTTTAAGATTATAACTACATATCTGAAATTTAGAAGGGTAAATATAAAAATGACTATAGATACTAGTACTGCTGCTGCTGCTAAGTCACGTCAGCCGTGTCCGACTCTGTGCAACCCCATAGACGGCAACCCACCAGGCTCCCGTCCCTGGGATTGTCCAGGCAAGAATACTAGAGTGGGTTGCCATTTCCTTCTCCAGTGCATGAAAGTGAAAAGTGAAAGTGAAGTCGCTCAAACGTGTCCAACTCTTCACAACCCTATGGAGTGTAGTCTACCAGGCTCTGCCATCCATGGGATTTCCCAGGCATGAGTACTAGAGTGGGTTGCCATGCCTTCTCCATAGATACTAGTAAATGCTTCCTAAATGCTGCAGACTCACATAATTTTGACATTGCTTTAACAGCAACAGTTTACATTTCCCTTTGTAGCTAGGGTGTCTACATTTTAACAGCAAAAATGTTAATTCACTCTCCTGTGCCCAACACACAGTGAGGCCAAACTAAAACGTTGCCATTGGGAATAGAGAAAGGCTTAATCTAAAGCCTTGCAATGAGAGGTGGTTCAGGCCCTAAAAAGCCTCAAGCTCCTGAAAGGGTTTTTAAAAGCTGGCTGAGGGAAGTGGTCTCCCAGGGTACTTGATTAGATTATACAAAATTCTCTCACTGAGTTATAAAGAGTAACAGTGTGGTGTTACAAGTGTTAAATTGATCAGATCTTAGGTTCCAGGCTTCCCTGTAAACCTAGGGAAAGGTTCACCAGGAAAAAGGTTTACCCTCTTCCCTCAGAGGGTAAAGCGTCTGCCTGCAATGCAGGAGACCTGGGTTTGATCCCTGGTTCAGGAAGATGCCCTGGAGAAGGAAATGGCAACACACTCCAGTATTCTTGCCTGAAGAATCCCATGGATGGAGGAGCCTGTTAGGCTACAGTCCACGGGGTTGCAAAGAGTCAGATGTGACTGAGCCTCTTCACTTCACTTTAGGCTCCAGGAGGCATGGAGCTAGGTGGTCATGTTCATGAATTAGTTAACATTTTCCACTCAGTGGAAGGGTTTTCACTTCTGCAAAATAAGTCAGGAAGCTTGCATCAAATGTTGATACTTCAATGAAAGTCACTCAGTCCTGACAAGCCTTTGTGACCCTATGGAATATACATGTCAATGGACCATACAGTCCATGGAACTCTCCAGGCTGCCGGGGTCCAGCCCCAGCAGGATCCAGGGGAACCCTCAGGATGAATGGCGTCGGTGAATATGAGAGAGAGAAAGAAAAGGGGAGAGAGAAAGACCAGACCAGGAAGGTGCGGCAAAGTCTGGCAGTTGCTTTATTTTTCACCGTAGCATTTATACCCTATGTTGGTACATTTCTAAGGGGGAGATAAGCACATAGACTTAGTTTAACATTACATCAGCTTGTCCTTCACGAAACCAGGTGTTCTCTGTATGTTTTTTGTTTACGAGAGTCTTTACCCATAGATTTTTTGTACATTATCTTCTGGCCTTGAGGTTAGCAGAAAACAGAAAATTGGCAGTCTCATGGCACAGCAAGTTGTAACATAATAGAAATACAACCCTGTCAACACAAAAGACAGTCCTTCTGCAGAAATTCTCAGCCAAATTTATCCAAAAGGTTTAACACACAAAGACCCTGTGGCTCCAGAGAGGCAGCCCCTGTCCAGCACTCCTGGCCAAAATCAACAATTACCTTATTGTTTTTACACTAGGGCTAAACCCCTATTTTACTAGATCTCCAACTATATCAACAATAGCCTCCACTGCACAACCTCAGCACATTAACATCAATCAAATGCTGATCCAATAACCACCCTCAAAACAATACTTTTTGTATTCTGTAATAAGGCCTCCTCACCCCACAAAGGGCTCTGTGCCTACTAGGGCCTTTTTAATGGTTAATCTCTATGTATAATATCTTTTGGCCTTCAGGCCTGTTGACAATTTATGGTTTGCACCTGGTGCAACTTTAAGCAACTTCAGTAGCCGACCCTGTCTTTTTTGTGGTTAATCTATTTTCTTTCTATTAGGTGTCATCTCCAAGGGAACTAGATAGGATTACCTTGTCACAGAACAGAAATGCAAAGGATTGCAAAAACAGTAGATATGGCACAAAACAGGCTGTTAGTCCAAAAGTTAATTACCTGCAAGAAGTCACCAGCTAATCTCTATCTAAACTATTTTTTATTAGGCACATTTGTGGCTATAACATTTGTGGGGCTTTTCTCACCCCATGAAGGGGCCTATGCTTAATAGTTTCTTTTGTTAGTGTACTGTGCTTAGGATGTTTAGAACAATCATGAGCATTTTGTGCAATGAGAGCACATATTTATCAAACAAGCCAGAATGCCAGCAAAAGGGATTGAATTGAAGCATTTCCTTCATTCATCCTTGGCCCCTTCATAGGGTACCAGCGTCCAGGAGATTTATTAATTAGCTTTTAAGTTGGTCTTTATTCAGTGAAAGAGGAGCGGGAGAGCTCTCAGCAGGCAACACAAGAATCTGCAGCAGGGCAAACAAGAACAACAGCAGAAAAGGGGGGAGGATTTAGGGTAGGGTAGGGGCCGAGGCCAACCTGGAGGGTCCCTTATCCTAGACGGCCTTGCCTGTCAGATATTTTCCTCGTGACCTCGTCACCGGCGGGACCTCCCATAACGGCTCCCGGCACCAGGCCAGAATACTGGAGTGAGTAGCCTATCCCAATCCTGCAGATCTTTCTGACCCAGGAATCAAACTAGGGTCTCCTGCATTGCAGGCAGATTCTTTATCAACTGAGCTTTCAGGGAAGACACCTCAGAGAGGATCTAAAACAAAGGTTATGGGGGAAGGCCCCATCAGTTCAGCTCAGTTACTCAGCTGTGTTTGACTCTTTGTGACACCATGGACTGCAGCACCCCAGGCTTCCCTGTCCATCATCAAATCCCTAAGCTTGCTTAAACTCATGTCCATCAAGTCCGTGATGTCAGCAAACCATCTCATTCTCTGTTGTCCCCTTATACTCCTTCCTTCAATCTTTCCCAGCATCAGGGTCTTTTCAAATGAGTCAGTGCTTCATATCAGGTAGCCAAAGTATTGGAGCTTCAGCTTCAGCATCAATCCTTCCAATGAATATTCAGGACTGATTTTCCTTAGGATTGACTGGTTTGATCTTGCAGTCCAAGGGACTCCCAAAAGTATCCTCCAACACCACAGTTCATAAACATCAGTTCTTCAGCGTGCAGCTTTCATTATAGTCCAACTCTCACATCCATACATTACTGGAAAAACCATATCTTTGACTAGACGGACCTTTGTTGGCAAAGTAACGTCTCTGGCTTTTTAGTATGCTGTCTAGGTTGGTCACAGCTTTTCTTACAAGGAGCAAGTGTCTTTTAATTTCATGGCTGCAGTCACGATCTGCAGTGATTTTAGAGCCCAAGAAAAGAAAGCCTGTGGCTGTTTCCAATGTTTCACCATCTATTTGCCATGATGTGATGGGACCAGATGCCATGGTCTTCGTTTTTTGAATGCTAAGTTTTAAGCCAGCTTTTTCACTCTCCTCTTTTAGTTTCATCAAGAAGCTCTTCAGTTCCTCTTTGTTTTCTGCCATAAGGGTGGTGTCATCTACATACCTGAGGTTACTGATATTTCTCCTGGCAATCTTGATTCCAGCTTGTGCTTCATCCAACTGGCATTTCATGCTGGCATTTCACATGATATTATCTGCATAGAAGTTAAATAAGCAGGGTGACAATATACAGCCTTGTACTCCTTTCCCAGTTTGGAATCAGTCTGTTGTTCCATGTCCAGACTGTTAATTCTTTACCTGCATACAGATTTCTCAGGAGGCAAGTAAGATGGTCTGGTATTCCCATCTCTTGAAGAATTTTCCACAGAAGTCCGCATAGGGTTGTACTAAACAAAAGAATGTCTAATTTCATGGGCCAGAACTTTCCTCATTCATTATAGTATTATTATTACTTCTGAGTATAATAGTACTTTAAAAACTTGTCTTTATTATATGTTAAGTGTAGGAATGATGGAAAAAAGCGACCTCATAATGTCCATAAATAACTTCATGAGTTGTATATCTAACATGTTTGTGTTTATTATAATTATTGCATTTTTTTTCCACACACGTGTTGTCAATGGAGTTGGTTACAATAATTGGGGGGGGGGGGGGGGGGCTGCCCCACAGAGCTGGCAGGACCTTAGTTTCCCTCCCAAGGATTGAACAGGCCAAGGCAGTGAAAAAGCCAAGTCCTAACCATTGGACAACCCAGGGAACTCCCATAATATTCTCATTTTTAAAGTAAGAAACTGAGGCTGTGAGAACGAAAGACTATTTACCTCACAAAATTTAAATTCCAACTAATGTTCTTCTGAGGCAATGTTCTTTCAAAGATGTCCAGGTAGAACTGAAAAACACTTCACATCTACAGATCTCTAACACATCAATAAGTCTTTTTACAAAAATAACTTCCTCTCCCAGCATTAGGCTACATCTCTCTTCTTGGTGAATTTTTTCATTTTTTATGAAACCTCCCAACATCCAGATTACGAAAAACGCAATGATTATCCCTCCTCGTAATATCAAATAGCCAGCCACCCTTCCTTACCTATGGAAATAAGAAAAAAAAAAAAAAAAAAACCTGGTCTTTTTAGTACAGAACGGGTTTGGGGAAATGTTAGATTAACAGCTTTCTTCCCAAAGAATAAGCTTCTCACTTCATTATCTCGGGCACCAAACATAACTGCACTTGAATGCCCAGCAAAGAAAGAGCAGAAAGAGTATACAACTCCTTAAATGAAAATGTAAGTGGCTCTGAAAAGAGCCTTTGGTTTAACATGCGGCCAGGCATATTTACTTGGAGCTGGTGTACTTGGTGACGGCCTTGGTGCCCTCGGACACCGCGTGTTTGGCCAGCTCCCCGGGCAGCAGCAGGCGCACGGCCGTCTGGATCTCCCTGGATGTGATGGTCGAACGCTTGTTGTAATGAGCCAAGCGCGACGCCTCGCCCGCGATGCGCTCGAAGATGTCGTTCACAAACGAGTTCATGATGCCCATGGCCTTGGACGAGATGCCGGTGTCCGGGTGGACCTGCTTCAGCACCTTGTACACGTACACGGAGTAGCTCTCCTTGCGGCTGCGCTTGCGCTTCTTGCCGTCCTTCTTCTGCGCCTTGGTCACCGCCTTCTTGGAGCCCTTCTTCGGAGCAGGAGCGGACTTGGCCGGCTCAGGCATCTCTGAAAACACAACACCGAACAATACACGTAGATCGGGAAATGCCTGCTTGTAAATAGAATCTGCTCTTTTATAGGTGGCCTATGCAAATAAGGTGTTTACGAATATTCATATCTGATTTGACAACGCATTGGTGACGAGATTATGTAAATTTACCTCCACTACATCTCTTTTCTTATTGGTTAGACAGAAAACAGAAGACTTTAACCAATCCTGTCTCGCTTGCGGCAATTCCACCCAGCACTATAACTGCCATCTTGTTGCTGCTTACAGACCACTTTTTTTTCTGCTTTTTCTGTGGCGTTTGTGCTATTCCTCAGCTTGCCATGTCTGGGCGCGGGAAGCAAGGAGGAAAAGCTCGTGCCAAGGCTAAAACTCGCTCTTCGCGGGCCGGGCTCCAGTTCCCCGTGGGCCGAGTGCACCGGCTCCTCCGTAAGGGTAACTACTCCGAGCGGGTCGGCGCCGGGGCCCCGGTGTATCTGGCGGCGGTGCTGGAATACCTGACGGCCGAGATCCTGGAGCTGGCGGGCAACGCGGCCCGAGACAACAAGAAGACCCGCATCATCCCGCGCCACCTGCAGCTTGCAATCCGGAACGACGAGGAGCTCAACAAGCTGCTGGGTCGAGTGACCATCGCTCAGGGTGGTGTCCTCCCCAACATCCAGGCGGTGCTGCTGCCCAAGAAGACCGAGAGCCACCACAAGGCAAAGGGCAAGTGAAACGTTTAGCAGTATTAACATTCCCAGTTCTGAAAAACAAAGGCTCTTTTAAGAGCCACCCACTTTTTCTGGGAAGTGCTGGAATACTTAGAGTATAGGAGGCGTGTTCCAATGAAAACGAATAAATTGAGCTAACTTTTATTTACTAATATTATAGTGTTAAGTGTTGTCTTTAAAAAGGGGAAAGCATCTCTCATTTGCAACAAAGGTGCCAAATTGTTAGCCATTGGTCACTTAGGCATCATAAAGTCTTTGAAAAATTCATGTTAGTAGGTTTCTACTGTCACCTATAACTGAAACAAAAGATAAAACTTGTAAATTCAAAAAATCCATGTTGAGGGAATTCCGTATCAACATAAATTTGGGCTTGTAGACTACGAATGACGTATATGTAGGTAAATAACAAGACCGTAATGCCTTATTGAGAGGTTTTACGTGTATCGTACGCGATGTCTGTCTTTACATATATATGCATAGTCAAATGAATATCCTGTCAAAAAGTATAATATAGATAAACAAGAGAACAAAGGAGGAATAGCTGGCCAATGACATGTCAGGGCGGGCTTTTTAAATTTTGCGGATGACGAGATTAGAATTGTTTAGTCCGTTGGTTATTTCTCTGTTCCTAAAACTCACGCAATGAATGAACTACATTAAAATCAGTACTAAATGAAACCTGTTATATTACTGCTATGCACTCGTGTTATCCTGGACTATAGACTCCAGATAAAAATTCGATTATACATTTAATCCTTAAAGGAAATCCGATCATATTTCTCCGAAAGGCAAAGTGAGAACCAATTAGATCACAGCGCGGGACCCAGGAATCAAACTGACCGCTCCTATAAATAAGGTCCGAGGCCGCACTGGCAGCATAACCCTCTCCTGCCAGTTTTCTGTTAACCCCATGGCGCGCACTAAGCAGACTGCTCGCAAGTCCACCGGCGGCAAGGCACCGCGCAAGCAGCTCGCCACCAAGGCGGCCCGCAAGAGCGCTCCGGCCACCGGCGGCGTGAAGAAGCCGCACCGCTACAGGCCCGGCACCGTGGCTCTGCGCGAGATCCGCCGCTACCAGAAGTCCACCGAGCTGCTGATCCGCAAGCTGCCGTTCCAGCGGCTGGTGCGCGAGATCGCGCAGGACTTCAAGACCGACCTGCGCTTCCAGAGCTCGGCCGTGATGGCGCTGCAGGAGGCGTGCGAGGCCTACCTGGTGGGGCTCTTCGAGGACACCAACTTGTGTGCCATCCACGCCAAGCGCGTCACCATCATGCCCAAGGACATCCAGCTCGCCCGCCGCATCCGCGGGGAGAGGGCGTAATCCAAGGCTACTGCTTTCTCTGTACTGAAAAAGGCTCTTTTCAGAGCCACCTACTTTGTCGATAAGAATTGTTGTGATGCTTTCCCTTATTTTACCTCCCTAGGCAGTTAGGAGAAGGCAATGGCACCCCACTCCAGTACTCTTGTCTGGAAAATCCCATGTGCGGCGGAGCCCACTAGGCTGCAGTCCATGGGGTCGCTAAGAATCGGACATGACTGAGCGTCTTCACTTTCACGCATTGGAGAAGGAAATGGCAGCCCACAACAGTGTTCTTGCCGGGAGAATCCCAGAGATGGGGGACCCTTGTGGGCTGCCGTCTATGGGGTCGCACAGAGTTGGACACGACTGAAGTGACTTAGCAGCAGCAGGCAGTTAATAAGCAATAATGGCAAGAAAAAGCCCTCTCTACTACTCTTCTTCTGCCTTAAGGCAAGATATAAATTCTGTCCTGGAGACGGCTGTAGACATGTCAGAGTAGAGAGGCTCCACAGAAATCTGCTAACAAACCTGGGTTAGTTTGCTCCCATATATTTACCTTCTCACAGTTTGCTGCCCTTAGAAGCCCAAAACTGCTTTTCTTTGCACTGTCATTTCTCTATAAATCTATTCTTTGATGAAGACGCTTTGTAAGCTGAAGTTCTAACCCACCTCTTTAAATTGATTAGTTTTTCCCTATGTCTCTTCCCCAAGGAAAAGACGTGCAAAAAGGCAAAATGATTGTCTGAGGAGACCTTACAAATAGCTGTGAGTAGAAGAGATGCAAAAGGAAAAGGAGAAAAGAAAAGATACACCGATTTGAATGCAGAGTTCCAAAGAATAGCAAGGAGTGATAAGAAAGCCTTCCTCAGCAATCAGTGAAAAGAAACAGAGGAAAGCAGAATAGGAAAGACTAGAGATCTCTTCAAGAAAATTAGCGATACCAACGGAACATTTCATGAAAAGATGGGCACAATAAAGGACAGATATGGTATGGACTTAAAAGAAGCAGAAGATATTAAGAAGCGATGGCAAGAATACACAAAACTATACAAAAAGGTCTTCATGACCCAGATAATCACAATGGAGTGATCACTCACCTAGAGCCAGACATCCCTGGAATGAGAAGCCAAGTGGGCCTTAGGAAGCATCACTATGAACAAAAGTACTGCAGGTGATGGAATTCCAGTTGAGCTATTTCAAATCCTAAAAAAGGATTCTGTGAAAGTGCTGCACTCTATGCCAGCAAATTTGGAAAACTCAGTAGTGGCCACAGGACTGGAAAAGGTCAATTTTCACTCCAATTCCAAAGAAAGGCAATGCCAAAGAATGTTCAAACTACTGCACAATTGCATTCATCTCACACGCTAGCAAAACAATGCTCAAAAGTCTCCAAACCAGGCTTCAACAGTACAGGAACTGGGAACTTCCAGTTGTTAAAGCTGGATTTAGAAAAGGCAGAGAAACCGGAGATCAACTTTCCAACATCTGCTGGATCATCAAAAAAGCAAGAGAGTTCCAGAAAAACATCTACTTCTGCTTTATTGACTATGCCAAAGCCTTTGAGTGTATGGACCACAACAGACTGGAAAATTCTGAAAGAGTTGGAATACCATACCAACTGACTTGCCTCTTGAGAAATCTGTACACATCTCAGGAAGCAACAGTTAGAACTGGACGTGGAACAACGGACTGGTTCCAGATAGGGAAAGGAGTATGTCAAGACTGTATATTATCATGCTGTTTATTTAACTTATATGCAGAGTACATCATGAGAAATGCTGGACTGAATGAAGCACAAGCTGGAATCAGGATTGCTGGGAGAAATATCAATAACCTCAGATATGCAGATGACGCCAACCTTATATGGCAGAAAGTGAAGAAGAATTAAAGAGCCTCTTGATGAAAGTGAAAGAGGGGAGTGAAAAAATTGGCTTGGAACTCAACATTTCAGAAAACTAAGATCATGGCATCTGGTCCCATCACTTCATGTCAAATAGATGGGGAAACAATGGAAACAGTGAAAGACTTTATTTTCTTGAGCTCCAAAATCACTGCAGATGGTGACTGCAGGCATGAAATTAAAAGATGTTTGCTCTATGGAAGAAAAGTTATGACCAACAAATATGACAGCATATTAAAAAGCAGAGACATTACTTTGCCAACAAAGGTACATCACTTAGTCAAAGCTATGGTTTTTCCAGTAGTCATGTATGGATGTGAGAGTTGGACAATAAAGAAAGCTGAGTGCTGAAGAATTGATGCTTTTGAACTGTGGTGTTGGAGAAGACTCTTGAGAGTCCCTTGGACTGCAAGGAGATCCAACCCGTCCATCCTAAAGGAAATCAGTCCTGAATATGCATTGGAAGGACTGATGTTGAAGCTGAAACTCCAATACTTTGGCCACCTAATGCATAGAACTGACTCATTTGAAAAGACCCTGATGCTGGGAATGATTGAAGGCAGGAGGAGAAGGGGACGACAGAGGATGAGATGGTTGGAAGGCATCACCGACTCAATGGACATAATTCTGGGTAAACTCCGGCCGTTGTTGATTGCCAGGGAGGACTATCATGCTACAGACCATGGGGTTGCGAAGAGTCGGACATGACTGAACAACTGAACTGAAGTGAACTGGGTCTCTTCCTCTATATGTATGAAATATACATTTAATTTATTTTTCCTTTGCTAATCGAAAATCAAGATGTATAGAGGAAATATTTACAACCTCCATTACCACTACTACCACCACCACCATCACAATTGGGTAAGAAGGGAAGAAGGTTGAATTAAAGTCAACAGAGCAATTTAGATCAAAAAGGTTTATTGAATTATATTATAACCTTTATCTTTTCTACTGGATAGAGATAATATTTCTCTGCAATGGGTAAAAATCTCCCACCTCCTTTTCCCTTTGCCTTCAGACTTTCCCAGCATCAGTGTTTTTTCCAATGAATCACCTCTTCTCAGCAAGTGGCCAATGTATTGTAGATTCAGCATGATACATAGTTAAATAGAAATACCTCCCTTTAGAAAAACTAAAAAACATATCTGCAGACTTTTTAGACTATATTTTCATATGACAACAAAAGGAAATTCAGTCCATTCTTTTACCTTAATTTGATATTTAGATATATCTTAACAGATTTCAGAGGTTTTTCTGTAGTGGCCAGAGCATTTTCTTGGTCCACAATGAACCCATGCTTGATGAAGAATCTGCTTTCCTGTCTGTAATTTACACCATACTGTGTGCTGCTTATCAATGATAATTTGCCATGGCATTGAGAGACAAGTGTGTAATATCCCAGGCCTAAGGATGAAGATGACAGAAACATCACATCTCTTAGATTGTCTTTATTTCCAATGTCACAGTCTCCAATCACAAGCACGTAATATCTCATTTTATTTTTTTTAACAAAAAATCATGATCAACAAATAAAAATGAATTTGTGTCAAAGAGCTTCACTTTTCAACAAATGAACCAACAGGTAAAATGCTGTATTAAATTCAAAGAACATTTAAGATATTAGAGTATTTATAGACAATGTAGAAAGAAATGTTAGGATAAGATTATTAAAATTATTTTATTAATCCAAGAGGTTATAAATCTTCGGAGTTATATCTGTTTCACCTGACCAAAGTGATTTGCCTTTCTACCAAATAAGGGCTTTGCAAGTTAAGTAAATTCACTTAAATTAGTACTTAGAATCGATAGTAAATAGATGATCAAAGTACATTTTCACAGAATCCTTCAGTGGCCTTGTATATTGGACATCATGGACTCTCTTTTTTTCTTTGCTTCCAAGGCTCAGACAATTTTTCACACATAGAGAGGCAGGAGATAGATGCCGGCAGGCTGAGCAGTTGAAGTTTGTTCCCTGTGGAATACAGGGAATATATATCCAAGACAAAGAGTAGAGTCGAAGCCAAAACAGAGAGGAGTTGAGCCCTGCCTAGATAAAAGATAAAGATACCACATATTCCTCATCCTCCAGGTCAAGACCTTCCATCTACACAGGCTCAGAAAGGCGTGAAATGGGTGAAATGGGGAAGGGACACCCCATAGTAAGGGATGGAGTAGGTAATGGATACAGCTGGTTCAATTGAATGAACTATATATATATCTATATAGATATCCATGGTGGTTGCAAAGAGCTGGACACAACTTAGCAACTAAACAACAAGAGTTTAGCACTGAATTCTTAAAACAAAAAGTTTGCACACATAGGGGTGTGGACGTTATGTAAGCAACTAACATAGGCCCAGACTGCAAAATACCAGATTGAGAGATTTAAGAATATTGGGGAGCAGGATTTCCCCATCTTTCCAGTGGTTAGGACTTCACAGTTCCACTGCAGAAGAAATCGGTTCAATCCTTGTTGGAGAACTGGATCCCACATGCTGTGAGGCAACGGGCACAAAATTAAGATAAAGCAAAAGTGAAATACAAATTAAAAAATAATAATAATACTAGGGAGAAAGTATTTCTCTCTTGTCTCTGGAACAAGAAGATGGAATTTCCTCAGGTAATTACAGTAGTACTCAAAAACAAACATTTAACCAAAAATAACCTTTTGATTTTCCAAACACCTTTATGATATCAGAGTTAACATTCTCATCCTGCAAATGAAAAAAAAAAAAAAATTGAAAATGAGTAAACACCTGTCACAAACCTGATCCTAAACCTCCGAATGTGAAAAAGTAGCAAGTAATGAGGGCTCAGGCAATAAAATCATGCCTCCGAGTAACACACATCAGCGAGAAAACCTTGTTTCCCAACGGATATCAGCAATTTCCTTGCTCCCTACGATCAGTTTATCACGATAATTATTTCACCTACATTTACATTGTACAAAAATGCTTTCCAGAGACTCGTTTGCATTTCAGACATGCGATTAAAGAATGAAGCAATATGAAATCTCGGTCAATGACTTAGCTTAAATATTCAAAGTTGAAAATAGATGTTCCCTTAATAGGTACAGTCCCTTAATAAATAAAAGAATGTTTTAAACGCCCTTACACAGGACTCTTCCATCTGAAATTCAGGGAATGAGCAAAGAAATTTTGTCTCCTCGACTCCGCCCCACAGACACTGAGGCGTTTGTGGGCTGGAACAAATTAGGTTACGAATGAGCCCCTCCCCCTTCCCCGCCTTTTTCGGAGTTTTCAAAGAGGTCCGCGACCTTACTATAAATAAGAATTCGGCACTTACCTAAATTTGTACATAGTTTTCCTGATATAGGTTAGGCAATGTCTGGACGGGGTAAAGGTGGAAAAGGCCTTGGGAAAGGAGGCGCGAAGCGTCACCGTAAGGTTCTGCGGGATAACATTCAAGGTATTACTAAACCCGCCATCCGCCGCTTGGCTCGTCGCGGTGGGGTCAAGCGCATCTCTGGCCTTATTTACGAGGAAACTCGCGGGGTGCTGAAAGTGTTCTTGGAAAACGTGATACGGGACGCGGTCACCTACACCGAACACGCCAAGCGAAAGACGGTTACGGCCATGTACGTCGTGTACGCACTGAAGCGTCAGGGACGCACTCTTTACGGATTTGGCGGCTAAGTTGGAACCTACAAACAAGTTTTCTGTATCACTCACCAGGTCCTTTTCAGGGCCACCTATTTATTCACTTGAAAGAGCTCGTGGCATTAAGCTGTGGTGTTTTTGTCTTTTACTTTTTTTTTTTGAGAGTAAATGGGGCTTAGGGAACTTGTGATCTCTGGGTGTAAGTAACTGCTTTAATATAACTCATGTTTGTTTACCTGTGCATTGAATGCTTACCCTGTGTTGCAGCTACAGTGCCACATGACTTAAATTGGGGGGCTCTGTTACTAGGAATCCTTAGTCTGCAAAATTAATGAGTTTTTAAAATGAGACATTTAAAAAAAATGAAAAAATGGACATTGACAATAAGCCGTGCCATTGGTGAGCAAATGCAAGTGCTACTTTACTAGACTCCTTGCATCTCTAGAAAACCTGATAAACAGCTACTAGAAAGAAAACTCGACGAGGTACAATGAAAGACAGACCTAAAGGAAGTGAAGTCACCGGTGAGGAAGCTTAGGTGGCACGAGGGCCATAAACTACTAGGTCAAGTTTTTTTTAATCTACAAAGAATGGGATTTGTTTCCTACCTTGTCCAATCTACTCCCTGGTAGTCTATAATAAAGCAACATCTGATGAACTCTCCGGATCCTTTTCTCATGTGTACCGTCAGGAAGCTAGCTATAAATACATGGACATCTAGCCCTGTGCTGGGACTCAGCGACACCAGGGTTTTTCATATGTCAGCATTTGCAAAGAAAAGGGGAAAGAAGTCCCCAAAGTAATAACAAACTCATTTGTCTTGGCTTCAAGACAAAGTAACTGGCAAAGGCCTGTTTAAAAGGACTTCAAGGTGCCTTCAAGGTGGATTTCTTACCTGCAGGCCATTTCAGTACTGTGGGCGCAGGTGTGAGGGGAAGAAGGAGGGAAAAGACAAGTGTTAGGTAACTGCTTTTTGGTCCTACTGGATTCTGTAATGGTCTCCTAAGGTGGCCCACAATGATTTCTGGTCTTAATGTTCACCCTTGTGTGATCAAGTCCCTGGACTGTGGATGTGACCTGTGACCTCTTTACCCATCAAGGCATGTGACCATAGGTGACAGGATGTAAAAAATGTGTGATTATAACTAGGTTATCAATAAAATCGTAACATCTTCCAATCTCTTGTATGCTAGTTCGGTTTTTTAATATAAATTTTATATATTTTTGGCTGCGATGGGTCTTCATTCCTGCTCGCAGGCGCTCTCTAGTTGTGCATGGGCTTATTGTGATGGAGTCTCTTGTTGCAGAGCATGGGCCCTAGGGTGCCCGAGCTTCAGTAGCTCTGGCTCAAGGGCTTAATATTAGTTGCCCTGTGGCTTGTGGAATCTTGGAATAGGAATCAAACACCTATCCCCTAATTTGGGAGGCAGATTCTTAACCACCGGCCCACCAGGGAAGTCCTGAATTCTGGTTTTCACAAACCAAGCATCCTTGTCAGATCCAAATGACAAGAAACTCAGAGGGCTCTTTGGGAACTGAGGGAAGACTAGCAGCCTATAAGGGCTTCAACCCAACAATCAAGAAGAAAATAAGATTCTCAGTCCTAAAACTACAACCAACCAACCACTAAGTGAATTTGGAAGCATATATTTCCCCCAAACAATCAAGAGACCACAACCCTGCATAGCACCTCAACAGCATCCTTATAGAGGACCCAGATAAAACATGCCCAGACTCACAGAATCTGTGTGATAATACATGTGTGAAGCTACTAACTTCAAGGCAATCTGTTATCCATCAATAAAGACAGCCAGCTCATTTGGAATCATCTAAGATTCTAAAGATTCTACCCATGTCATCTAAAATAACAGGTATATTTAATTGAAACTACAATCTTTATCTAAGGGGAAAACAAAATTTAAAAACAAAAACATTAATGCAAACATTGTTTCACAATTAGATGAACCTCCTCCATATTCCACATGAACACACAATACACTGTGGAATGTACATTTGTAGTGCCTAGCTGATGTACCAAATAGCAAGTCTGTAAGGCATGAAAAGTATTGAAAACAATTTATCAATGTTATTTTACTTTCAGCGATACAGAAACTATCAAATTTTCAGGAAAACTATGCATTTCTTTCCATATCCTCTGTCCTCCCTGCACTTCTACATCTTATTTCTGTTTCTTTTGATTGATTTTTTTTTCCTCAGCTTCTTAAATGAATACAGAACCTACCGCTGACTGAAGGTAGGGAATATAAAAATTAAAAATGGCTCAAAATGAGGGTTTCATACCCAGTTTCAGCACAATGTAGGATTAATTATATCAATAATAGACTCAAGGAAAATAAAGTGAAATTTTAAAATTTTTAATGTAAATTTCAACAATCACCTTTGAAATAGTCTACCCTACTGGTCGAGATTAAACTCTTTGAGATTCCACTAAATACCCTAGGCCTATACAGTGTATAAATGACATTTTGGGCCTCTTTGTACACACACATTCTCATGACTAGTATTTGTGAAACACATAAGATTATTTGAAACAAGGACTCCAAACACAAGTGCTATCATTAAACAATTTTAAGTCCACACATACTCATCGGAAAAATTTTAAATCTAAACAATGAATGCATATAAGAACAATTTAAAAGATTTTAAGGAACAAAAACACAAAAACCAGAATAGTAGGATACTATTACCTAATACTCATTACAGTACACAATTATTTCAAATTCTTTGTTGCACTAAAGAACAAAAATTTAACCTCTCCTATTGTATTATGGTTTCCTGCATTTTAAAGAATGACTGTTTTTAAAAAATGTTGCAAAAAGCTGAAAAATCTTGATATTATAGCTCTCAATACACAAAAATGAGTAGCTCTATAAAGAGACATTGAGGGATGCTAGAGATAGAGACAAATTTTACTTGGAGCTGGTGTAATTTGGTGATAGCCTTGGTGCCCTTGGACACTCAGTCCTTGGCCACTTCCGAGTACAAGAGCAGGCACATGGCCCTTTGGATCACCATGAATGTGATGGTTCAGCACTTTGTGATGGTCAAGCAAGCACTTATGTGCCAGTCACGACATCTCACACCCAGTATCTACATGTTGAAGTTGACAAACAAGTTCTTGATGCCCAAGTCCTTGGACAAGATGCCAGTGTCCAGGAGAAACTACTTAAACATTTTATAGACAGATCTATACAGAACAGCTCTCCTTAAGCCCAGTTTTCTATTTCCTGCCATCTTCCTTCTGGACCTTTGTCACCACCTTCTTTTTGGACCCCTTTTTTGAGGCTGCGGGCTTCTCTGGTAGCTAAGACGATAATTGGCCTGCAATGCAGGAGACGCGGGTTCGATTCCTGGATCAGGACGATCCCCTGGCGGAGGAAATGGCAACCCACTCCAGTTTCCTTGCGTGCAGAATCCCATGGACGGAGGAGCCCGGTAGGCTACATTCCATAGGGGTCGCAAACAGTCGGACACGACTGAGTGACTAATATAATTTGAGGCTGGGGTGTATTTACCTATCTCTGGCGTGGAAAACAAAGCAAGAAAAATGAGGAAACAAACCCGAGGAGAACAAGATATCACAAGTGTTAAATCACGGATACAAACACTCACAAATCTAATCTTCAATTGGACATAAACTGACCAATAGATAAATAGTATGTAAATTAAGATTCAAAAACTGCTTTCTTTATTCGCTCAAAAAGAAAGGCGTTCATGTATTCCTATAGGTTGATTTAAAACACTGTTACGTGACATAAATCATTCAATTAAAAATCGATAAAGCTTTTTAATTACAGGGAAGTCTTCGCGTTGGGATGTGAAAAGTAGGTAAAGAAATCCTGTTATCTAGCCGAGTCAAGTCTTCATAAAAGCACTGTGAGTTTGTCTCGGACACCTTGAGACTCTCGGAAAGAGACCCGAGATTCTAGCCCATTGCAGCGTTCGAAAGGCTCTCGATCGCCGCCATTTTTTAAACTTCCGCATTGCCAACCTTTTGTTGACGGATATCGCCATTAACCCCAGATTGACATTTTAAGTGCGTCAAAACCATAGAACAGAGCCAAATTACCACTTTTGAGTCAAACAGGAAAATAAAGATCTAGAGATCACAGAATATTGGGATTTTGCTGCGTGTCCCCTTAATAATACAATATTCTTCACATCTTAATAATATGTACTAAAAGACCATGTTACAGAGAATGAGACATTAACTGTAGATGTGCAAAAGGACTCGAGATGCTTAGACGGTGAATTCTTAAACAGGGGACAATTATCGGGACTAGAATCCTGATGAAAAAGAGTTAACTATGCAGAAGATGAAAGGTGTATGACTTCTAACTAAGTGATTAATGGGCTTGTGGATCACACTTGACAGTGTAGTATCAATAAAGCAACTCGGAAAATGCTTTTTTTTTTTTTTTTTTCCCTTAAGGGGGAAGATGGCTGCTGATTGAAATAAACCAATCAGAAATTTGCACCGGATGGATGAACCAATGTTAAATAGCTCGAAGCACTTCCGGAATTAAGCAGCTCCTGACTAACAGGAATTGCCCATAATCCAATCAGAGTGAGTCTGGTCCTTTATAAATACAGGAGCACCCCCTCCTAGTTTAATCCCATTGTCTTTCACGCTAGCTATGGCGAGGACTAAGCAGACGGCTCGCAAGTCCACCGGCGGCAAGGCGCCGCGCAAACAGCTCGCCACCAAGGCGGCCCGCAAGAGCGCGCCGGCCACCGGCGGCGTGAAGAAGCCGCACCGCTACAGGCCCGGCACGGTGGCTCTGCGCGAGATCCGCCGCTACCAGAAGTCCACCGAGCTGCTGATCCGCAAGCTGCCGTTCCAGCGGCTGGTGCGCGAGATCGCGCAGGACTTCAAGACCGACCTGCGCTTCCAGAGCTCGGCCGTGATGGCGCTGCAGGAGGCGTGCGAGGCCTACCTGGTGGGGCTCTTCGAGGACACCAACCTGTGTGCCATCCACGCCAAGCGCGTCACCATCATGCCCAAGGACATCCAGCTCGCCCGCCGCATCCGGGGAGAGAGAGCATAAATTGGCTTAATTGTCGAGTGGTAACAACTTAACCCCAAAGGCTCTTTTCAGAGCCAACCACTTAATCTATGAAGGGTGCTGTAATATGTCGGTAGAAAACAAGTTTGGCAGAGTTTGAAGAAACCTATATGCAGCTGCTTAGGAATCCCTACGTTCTTTGTAAGTTTTCAATATAGCAACTACCTCCACGACGTAAACACTTCCATTTTGCTTTATTCTATGTAGGTTCTGCGCATTTCAGCGTGGTACACGGATTTCCTGTTTTACCTTGAATCACTAAGGGACAAACAAGAACCGGGTGGTAAGTGTAACAGAAACAAGTCTAAAATGCTCAGGCCAAGTTACCCATGGTAATAAATAGAAGTTTATACATGAGATAATTGATGGAGTTCTGTCAGGTATTGAGACTTGGATGCTGAGAAGTGGAAGGCCTTGACCCTTGTAAGGAAAGTATATTCATTATTCCAACAATGAAGTAAGATTTTTAATGCCAAATAAAAGCATAGCATATTAGAACTTTATTTCCCATGTTCTGTACTTTGAGATTATAGCGCAGTGAGTTTTAATGTCTGCTTCTGTCTCATCAGATGATGGATGTCAAGAGATGAGGCCCACGAAGGCACGAAAAGTATCTAGTTATTAAATCCACCAAAACAACAGTTCTTTGTATTAAATTCTCAAGAAATTTAGTGAAATTAGAATTTAAAATAAAAATTGCTGGACAAACAGGAATTGCCATTCAATGTATTGCTGATTACAGGAGTAAAAGATTGATAGAGCTCATGTTAGTTTAATATTAAATAGTTTTATCACATAAAAATAATATAAATTGACAGTTGCATTATTGAGTTGGCCAGAAGTCATGTATTAGTCTGTGAAAGCTCCATAATATAAGGTAAACTCAATAGTTATCTCCTAATATCTATTATTCTGTTACGCTTTACAAATGAGACTGAAACTAAAAAAGTTTTAGGTAAAAAAGGAGTAGAACCAAAAACATTTCCCCTTTAAGCCATTACTATAGTTAACAACAGTATTAGTGTGATCCTCACTAGTTACCCCTGAGGCTTAATTCCTAAGATGAGCTGTCATAGGAAAACTGACATGTTTATCAAAACGTTTTCATATATGTTAAAGGTAATGGGTAGATTTTGAAAATGTACAGGGTCACATAAAACTGTGTTCAATTATACTACAATTATTACAGCCAGTTGCACAGAAATAGAATTGATGAAGAGCTATAAAAATAAAACACTAAGACAATTTTTAGCCTTTCTGCTCATTATCTAAACAATGATGTTGCTAGCTGACACACACAACTTTTTTTTAATTTTAAATACATTGAAAACCTAGTGCTTAATATGAGACCTTGTTTAATGAATTTTGATTTTATTGGGAAAATGTCACAAATATAAATCACTTGACATTTTATAGGTACCTGTTGGAACATTAACTTGTATAACCATTTCAAGCTTACCTGGTTGCCTATAACTACATGTAAACTAAACACAAGTAAATAATCTCTGAATAATCAGTATCTTTATTTTATGGAAATGATAGCTAAAAAATAAAGATGATTCAGAAATACCATTTCACACTTTCCCCATTTCCTGCCTACCACATATGCACACAGGTAAATTTTGATATTGTACATTTGAAAACTTACTTCAAAAGTGTTATATTTAAGGATTTTTTTGATTATTTGCTCTTTTGTTTTTTTTTGTTTTTGTTTTTTTTTTGTTTTTTCCAAGTGTAGGTTTATTTCAAAATTATGAAGATTTATATATTATTTTTTATCACATACAATAAAGCAGTCCGCTTAAAGTAAAAGCTTTCACACTTAAAGTTTTTATTTTAAAAAGATATTTTAAAATGTAGACCCTTAAAAACCACCAAAAAAGCAGAATATATCTTGAAGCGTAGGTTTATCCTTAAATATTCACATCTCAAATGCTGTTTAGAAAAAGGATTTAAAAACTGGCTAAAAATCATTTACACTTGGCAATGATTAAAATCTCATCAGAGCATATTAATGGCACATAATGAATTTACTGTCACAAGCATTTAACAGTTTAATGGGTATGTGGTTTTATCAGTATACAAAACGATCTTAGATGGTCAGTGCAGTTTTCTGGAGTGATCACTGTATCAGGAAAAGGACACTGCACCAAAAACAACACCAATTTTCAAAAGGTCTTTTCAAACAGTTTTCTTCTTTGCAAATAGCTTTCAGCTCAGGAGAGAAGAACAGCACTTAATTACTGCATCCCTTGCATATGGGATGTATGACAGACTATACCAGGTCATCGACAGGAACTGCAATATGCAGAATAATACGGCCAGCCCCTTCTTATGCCACCAAAGAGCAGCGCACAGGGTGAGCACGAAACACAGAAGCATAAAAATTGTTGCAAGCAATCTCGTTGTTTCAAACATTTTCTTCAGTTGTTTCACAGGTCCCATTAAAAACCATGTACTGGCTAATGCAGCAATATTTCCAAAGGTATAAAACACGGCAAAAAGCTTTATGCCTCCAGGGAGCCACAGCAATCCAGTTCCAAGGATGGAGAAGATGCCGCCGACGAAGCATATGGCAAACCACTTCAGCCTGGTGTTGAAACTAAGCGTCGAGGCATCGAGGACCTGCGCGGTCAGGCCCTGCTCCTCGTCGTCCTGGCCGCTCAGGACCTGCCGCAGCTTCTCCATGGCCGCGGCCGCGGCGCCCTGCCCGCCCCTCTCTCGCCCACCTGTTTTCATTTAGGGATGTCTTGAAGCCCCAACACCTTGGATGTCAGTAAAGGAGCTAATACAGTGCCTAAATTAAGCCACTGGAAGGACAGTGATAGAAGGGGCTGAGATTTATTACCCTTAGCCTCATACAGTAAATGAAATCACTGAATCTGATTATCTGGAGATAATCCCACCATCTGACAGGATTTTAAAGATTGGTCAATTAAAAACACACCTAGCCTATTGGGAAAAACAAGACAAAGACAACTAATGACCTAGGGTTTAGTTTAATGAGAAAAGATGCATTATAAATATTCCCGTGATAATAATGGTACTGAAATATTAATGTCATCAAAGCACATTAGGGAAACTAGATTTTTTAATTATTTTTTTAATAATTTTAATTTATAATATTTTAATATTTAATTTTAATATTTTAAAATAATTTTAATCATGGAGATGGAACCTGAGATGAAATTGGAAAGATTATTCCAGGTAGAAAGGAGAGAATTACAGATGAATAAAATTGTCAAAACAAACAAAAAAAGCAACAACAACAACAACAGGCTATAAAGTTCCCACTTGAACCAAAGGCTAATAGGGAGCAAGTAATAATTTTTATAAGACAGATGATCAGAATTGAGGAATTAGGTGCTGGAGAAACTAATTAAGAAGAACCAGTTAGGAACAACCTGGTTACAATACTAATTAAAAAGCAATGGAATCATTCCAGGTGTAAAAGGACAAAGAGAATGTGAGAGGGTAGAAAACGTCAGATTATATAAACATCAGCTTCCCTCATAGCTCAGTCGGTAAAGAATCTGCCTGCAATGCGGGAGAAATGGGTTCGATTCCTGGGTCGGGAAGATCCCCCGGAGAAGGAAATGGCAACTCACTCCAGTATTTGTGCATTAAGAATCCCATGGACAGAGAAGCCTGGTGGACTACAGTCCTTGGGGTTGCAAGAGTCGGACACGATGGAGTGACTTTCACTACTACTATATAAACATCTACCTGCTTTAGTGACAGAGTGACATGAGTAACCAAGGCCTCCACACAGTACAGGAACTCAGTCTACCTCCTGCAGTTATAAGGAGTCAGGTAATTACTAGGTAGAAGTAAAAAAATAGTAACTTCAAGCTGGCTTGAAAGATTATTAATACATTTGGCTTAGATTTATGCCATATGCCTAAGTACCCTCCTGCATTTAAGAAAATATGAACATGCCCTTCACAGCTTCCAAGCTAAGAAACCTTTTTTTTCCTTTTAGTATATTTTGCAAACTACAACACATACAGGCTCCTGTCCGATATTTGTCATCTTTAAATGTCGATCTGTTGAGTTTTCCTAAACCTAGATATTGCCACTGTACCTGACAGACCATGCTTGTTCACCAAAAGAGCATCAGAACTCCAGGGATGAATGTTTCAGAATGCTCTCCCAGGGATGTGGCTTTGGGACAGGAATAAACTTTCTGATTTTTCATCTTCTTGGTGCAGAATATCAAGCCATCTTTGTCTTCTTTACCTATTTCCAAGTTGTTCATTTTAAGCTGCTTTAAGTGCAACAACACTTGGGAAGCTGGAGTAAGATTTAAACAAGTTCTGATTTCCTTGGAAATTAGAAACTATCCAAGGGAAAGGAATATGAATATTAATTTACAGAAACCAGACTAAAACTAGAAGAGCATTGAGTGAATGATGTTTAATTGCTTCTGGTACATTCCAAAGGGATTCTGAACTGGATAGCTCACAAAGGGTCTAAACCAGAAATACATGAAAGTTATGTCTTTCTGGAAGGGCATCAAAATGAAATAGACAATTCATTTTCGAGTAGGCATAACAGATGGGGAGCAGTGCACAGAAAATGACACTAGGAAGAAAGAAACTGTGAGACTCAGGTGCACTATTTATTGACAAGACGATGCAGGCCATTTCATCTTTCTAAGGCACAATTTTCATAACTGTAAAACACACAGCATTGGGAATTCCCTTGTAGTCCAGTGGTTGGGACTTGGTGCTTTCACAGCAAAGGCTGGGTTCAATCCCTGGTTGGGGAACTAAGATCCCAAAAGACACCCGGTACACATTAATAATAATAATATAAAACAAGGACTTTAGCTATACCTACTGCAAGAGCTTTATAGTGAGGTACACATCAGAGAGCTTTCTAAATGTAATTAACTACAGATACTGTATAGTACCACTCTTATTGAATGTCACATTCCCACATAATTCTTATTCCTCATCATTCTTCATCAAAAGCCAAACTCATTCTGGTAATAAAGACCTCACAGGTCTCTTCCCTCTTAACTTTCCCCCTTGGTGCAATGTATTATATTCAAAAAGACTCGAGTAACCATATCACATATTCCCATTTATCCAAATATCCTTTTCAACCAAACCACTCTCCTAAGAGACAGGATTTTTGGCTCTTTCTATAAAGAATAAAGTATGGAATGCAACTGCAATGGATGAAAAATAAAATCTCATTTAGAAAAGCTAGAAAGATAATCACGGGCTACATACATTTTTTTTCTTTAAAATTGAAAAACTGTAATTGAATAAACTATTAACCAGTAAGGGGTGTGTGTGTAGTGCATGTGTGCGTGTGTTTGGGGGTGGGGGGTATGCTATAAGCAAATAAATAAGATGAAGCCTTTCAACCACTGACAATTTGTTCAGGGACTCATGACTTGTATGGTAGACTCTATGGACACCCTGGGGAAACCTATAAACACCTTTTCAATATCATCTTTTAGGATACCAATACAGAATAAGAAAGGCATATTAAAATATAATTTTTAAATGTATTTAAGTACATATAATGTGCCTCATTAGTCATATCAAATAACAAGGAGCAACAGGTGGAATAACAAATGTCAGTTTCAAGGACTCAGAATGACGTCAACTTTATTTCAAGATATCTCCATCAAAGTGACATAAAAACATCTGTGACAGCCACTGTTGAAAAATTCAATAAGGTCTGCAAGTCCATTGTAACTGCCTGTGCTTACAGACATACTGAAAGGAAATGCTTAACAGCATTTAGTTTGCTATAAGATGTAATTTTTCCCCATCCATGTTTACAACCCCCTAATGGTCTACAAAACTGACATTTTTCTCAAGATTCATCAGTAAATCAGTGGCGTTCCCCTTAAATTAAAAACAGGATAAAGTGGAAATAACGAAACATCCATCTTCCTAGAACCATTTATTTTGCCCTGGTTGCTGCGGCTCGAGGAGCTCTCTAAGCATTCTCCTTGCGATTCCCAAAGCTTAATTACTTCTCTCTCCCTATTTATTACTTATCCCCCAAAAGATATGAGACTGCCAACCATGGCTCCCTGGGACCTATCAACATTTTAGAGGGAACGAATTTGATAAAGGAGTAAATTATAAACTGTCAGGAGTGGCTTTTACACTTTTTTTTTTTTTTTTTTAACTATACCTTAATGTTAGGGTTGCCTCCTCCGGTGGATCAGCTGTAAAAAATCCGCCTACAATGCAGGAGATACAGGTTCGATCCCTGGGTCGGTAAGATCCCCTGGAAAGTGAAATGGCAATCCACTCCAGGATCCTTGCCTGGAAAATCCCAAGGACAGAGGAGCCTAGTGGGCTACAGTCCATGGGGTCGCAAAAAAGTCGGACGACTGAGCAGTTCACCCTGTCAGCATAGTAGAAACAATTATGCAGATTCAGGCAGAATATCAATAGTATCAAAGTCCCCTCGAATAGGACTACATTCATGAAGGAGGGGGGAAAAATGCAAGCTTTTCAACTGCTTCCAAGTATACACAAGTCCTTATATCTCAATCTTTAATTGACGCAGTATTTTTTCCTGGAGACAAAGCAAATAAGCCCAGGAGTGCGTCCTGATTGGCTAATTCTCCTTAGACTCTACAAACCAATGGGAAAGAAAACCTTACAAACATCCAGACTGTAATAACCCGTTCTTCAGGTTGCACTTTTCCCCTAACAAATATGGAGGAAAACTGGGCGGCAGAGCGCTAGCAAAGGCCAAAAACCAGCTCCTGGAGGATCCCAGAGGCCGCGTGCATCGTCTGCTCCCAAAGGGTAACCACTCCGTCCGGGTCGGGGCCGGGGCCCCCATGTACCAGCCCGCGGTGCCGGAGTACAAGGCAGGAATACCGGAGCTGGCGGGGAACGGGGCCCACCACAAAGCATACACTACCCACCCCCACCACCAAAGCTTAAAATCTTCACGAGGGACTTCGGGGTCGCGTTACCATCACAGTGCAGCGTCCTCCTCAACATCCCTGCTAAGGCCCAGCGCTGTCACAAGTGGCGCTTTTCAGAGGCACTGCGCTCGCCCAAGAGGACGGTGACCACCATCACGGTGCAGATCCTGTGGTGCGCGCGCACCCGGACGCACACGCAGCTGGCCAATCACAGTAGAGCGGCAAATTTAAAAAAAAAGAACTACCTTTATTACAAAATTCGTTGGTAAACCTAGGGATATATGTCCGGTTAAGCTCTTTCACCTGAAATTAGTGGGTGGCTCTGAAAAGAGCCTTTGAGATTTATCAAAGCAGGAGGTGCCACTGAAGATTTACTTCTTCTTGGAGACCGCCTTCTTGGCCTTTGTAGCCTTGGGTTTGGCAGCTTTAGGTTTGGCTGCTTTAGGCTTGGGGGCTTTGGCCTTGGCCGGACTCTTAGTCGGCTTCTTCGGTTTGGCGGCCTTCGCCTTCTTCGGGCTCTTGGCTACTTTCTTGGCCCCAGCACCTGCCGCCGGCTTCTTGGCTTTCTTCGGGGTCTTCTTGGCAGCTTTCTTCGGAGTGGCCGCACCGGTGGCTTTCTTGGGTTTCTTAGCCGCCCCGGCAGCCTTCTTGGGCTTGGCCGCGCCCGCCTTTTTCGCCTTGGGCTTGGCCTCTCCGGTGGCCGCTTTCTTGTTGAGCTTGAAAGAGCCAGAAGCCCCAGTGCCCTTGGTCTGCACCAGGGTGCCCTTACTCACCAGGCTCTTCAGACCTAGCTTGATGCGGCTGTTGTTCTTCTCCACATCGTAGCCGGCGGCCGCCAGTGCCTTCTTGAGCGCAGCCAGAGACACGCCGCTGCGCTCCTTGGAGGCGGCGACAGCCTTGGTGATGAGCTCGGACACCGGGGGCCCGGACGCCTTACGTTTTCCAGCGGCCGCGCCGGATTTTTTGGTCTTCTTCTTAACAGGTGTTTTCTCTGCAGGTGCGGGAGCAGCAGGAGCAACCGGAGCTGTCTCCGACATGCTTCTGTTTAGCCAGGAAAGACAAAAAACTAAGCGTAAACTGTCAGAACGGCGTGTCCTGGGCGCCGCCGGCTGGGGGTTTATATAGAGAGTTGCTGAGTGATGATTGGTTGCCTGCTCTGTGCGCCGCGCGGCTAGGGAGGACTCCTCGGCTCTGCCGAGTGGCTGTGTTTTTTGCCCCTCAAAAAAGAAGAAAAATATAAGAAATCTGGGCACGAAATAATTAGGCATGTGGGGGAAACTGATCCGAGACTCTTCAGGCTTCATTCCTGCCTTATTTGCTATACCTAGTTTCAAAACCGGCTCCCTGAAACTTTCCTGATTCCCCCAACTCTCTTGGAAACTTCGGTCAAATTGAGACAACTTTCAGATTTTCCTTAAAATTACTAGTTCTCTCTGTTTCCTTTGCAAATCTTTCTTCCAGGGCATTGTCATACACATTGTTTTCTTTTCAACCCTACATAAATAACCTCATTTTTACTGAAATATACAAGGAAAATCGGTTTTTTCGCGGGAGCAATAGCACAGCTCTCCTGCAACTTGTTTGCACTAAGCACTGGGAATTGGCACTGGGGTAGAAAATTCTACGTACAAGATGGATAACTATTTTAGCAAAAATAGACTTTTTACAAAAGTTTATGAGTGCGAGACTATAAACTGGGTTTGATTGCAGTGTTTCGTGATTTAAACGGGTTTTTTGGAAGGATGGGGTGTGGGGCTGCTCCGTTTGTTTTTCTAGATAAATAGCCCCAAACAGAGTCTTTAAGACCTTCTTTCAAACTTAGTCTAACAGATTTTTTAGACCCAAAATGGGCATTAGAAATCCCTCATGCCATCCTCAATGAAGAAAAGTGAAATCATGAAGATCTAGAATGGCAGTCTATAACAATTAACCAACTCTAAGATCAAAAGACAGACAACTGGGTTAATATTGTAAATTGCTTAATGACAATCTATCCCTTTGCCTTTTTTCTCCAATATTTAGCATACAATTGTGTACATATTTCCTGTATTCCAAAGTGATACTTAAAATACATATTTGATTTAACTATTTTCAACATTGCAAATAGGCACACAGGAATTAGAAGAAAAAATTCTCCTTTAAATCACTTCCTGAGTCTTCATAACTTTCCTTGAATTTTTACCAGCAAAATACAAAGCTGACTGTCACAACCTAAATTAATTGGTTGAATATGTTCACCTGAGGAGCTGAAGTAACATTTCATTGCAAATATGGCTAATTTACTCCATCTCTTTGTAACATGCAAAACTAATGGAATTGCATAAATATGGGATTATTAAGCACAAAATTAGTATCTATCAAATAATCAAATACTGAAACTAAGCCTCATGTTTGTCAAAGTAAATAAACAGGAAAGATATTTTGGTGTTGTGATTTCTTTTCTAGTAAATATCCCTGCTTTCAAAAATCTAGTTATTCTGGCCTACGTTCAATAGTAACTTGAGAATTTTCTCATATAACTCCAAGACAGGATAATCAGTTTTAAAGATGTCATCTCTTCATACTTAACTAATTACAGAGAAATCACTTGGTTTGTTTTTCAATAGTTATTGTGGACTGGCACTGTCTAAAACTAAATCTCTGGGACTTGAGACCATGTTATATACCAAACAGAAATACAGTGTAGAAAGAGGGATGCTTATAATTTTGTCCAAAGAACATTCCAGTTTTCCCAGGACAGGTATTTTATGAGTGTCTGGAAAAAAGGGCTACTTGTCATCCTCAATGATACCACTGTCAATAGCAACAGTAACAGTAATATAGGCCCCTTTCCTTTTCAAACACATTATATAGGCCCTATTCCTTTTCAGGCCAGAGCCTAATACTATCAGTCCTCAAGATACAAGTAAAATTCAGATTTTTAAAACTTTACTATTTTGATAATCATTGTAGTCATAATATCAGTTGTTGGATACTTGTTGAATTTGTTCCCTAAGTTATATGTACTCAGTTTAAGATAGGTGAAAAGTTCTTCCTACAGCAGATGTCATAATTTCTTTTTTATGCAACCACTGTTGGTTCCATTGCTATTTAGGTGCCAAATAAGTGAGAAGACATTGGGCTCGGGGCCATTCCCTTCATTGTTTATAGGTCTCTGCCTTTCCTAAAGGACAATAATTGAGACATGATTTCACCTGAAAAGTTCTTCCCCAGATGTTTATAGAATGATGGAGCTGTGCTGCATATAGATACTGTTATTGCTTGAGACCCAAGTACTTACACTCTAACTATAGTGTGGACAAGGTTCTTGAAAGCAGGATCATCCCCATGGGACTGTAATTTGAAACCTTTCTCCTATTACTTATAGCCCACACAAAAAAAAACTTGTGTTTGTTACTTTTCAATCCTAAATCTACGTAGATACTAAAACCGTGCTAGACTAAGAATTCAACTATTTTTACAGATGTAAAAAATAAATAAGAAAAACTAAAGTGAGACAGCTAATGGACATCTCACAACTTCATCTCCTCTCAATTTTGGTGTCAACACCCCACTCAACCATAGCCAGTGACTGTAAAAGATATAGGTAGTATGGACCAGGGCAAGCCATGGGGGCTGTATATAAGCATTCTAAAATTCATTAACTTTCAAAAATTTAAGGAAAAAAGTGACTGTGTTTACCAAATATCAAAAAGGCCAAAATTAAAATAAGGGCTATATAACAAATAGAGCATTGTGTTATAATCATGTGTTCAGAAAGGTAATGAGAAATCACATCCATTTTAATTTTCTGTCAGATGATCTCACCTGAGGACATGCTCCTGCTTGAAAATCTCCTCTAAGCATAAAAATATATTATTAATTTAATTTCCTAAAACAACATTACTACGCTCAAATTTCCAATTTCCTTCTTTAAATGTCCTTCTATCTGTAATATCTGGTACATCTAGAAGTTAACTAATTTCTGTTATACTTCAAAAATACACCAATCCTCAGTTCCAGCATCAAGTCTCATTCTCATATATCTACGACACTCCATTTCTCAGACTGGGCTAGAAGTTCTCCAGAAGAAATTTTCTATCAAATTACAGCCTAAAACAACCTACTACAATGATAGAAGTGCTTGTATCTGCACAACCACTACACTTACCTGTGGTTATTTGGCACCTATTAAACAGTAGTTAGTGACTGAAGAAATTATTTCTTTAATTTGATTTCATTGTCACTAATTTAAATTTAAATGAGTACATGTGGCTAGTGGCTAATGTGGGAAAGCACAGCTCTAAAACAACTCTCTCAAACCTGCCAAGTGGTTTGAGCAAACTACCCACTTGGAGATATTGTTTAAAATGCTGTATCACTTCAGTAGACTTGAGGTTGATCCTGAAATTCTCTATCTAAGCTTCTGAGCCGGCCTACTCAACCTTTCATGTCTGACTCTTTGCGACATCATGGACTGCAGCCCGCCAGGGTCCTCTGTCTGTGGGATTTCCCAAGGCAAGAATACTGCAGTGGGTTGCCATTTCCTACTCCAACAGATCTTCCTGACTCAGGATCAAATTTGTGTCTCCTGCGACTACTGCACTGTTTGTACACGGGCATTTAGAATAGAATAGACCCTGAATTGTTGAATGGATGAATCAATGATTCTTGTTTAGTGCCCTTCTCAAAAAGGAGAGCATGGGAGAACAAATTGTCTAAATCCACAGGTAAGCACACCTGAAATAAATCTCAAAAGTTTGTAACTCAGGGAATAATAATCCTCTAACTGGCTATATGGTAAACACCAGCAAAGGGAGTTTGTTCTTAATGACCTCGACCTCTGTAGTTACATAAAAGGCATTCAATGTGACTTTGTGGAATGTGAGTAAATATTGGCATCTGCCTAGTAAACTTCTCAATCCTATCATCGGTGTGTAGAACTTCAGTTATCCTTTTAACATGAACAGCATTTCAGTCAATAATTTTTAAAATGCAATTAATTTGCAAATTTCTATTCCGGGGCAACCCACTGCAGTATTCTTGCCAGGGAAATCCCATGGAGAGGAGCCTGGAGGGCTACAATCCATGGGTTCGAAAGACTTGGATGTGACTTAGTCACTAACTCACCACCACAATTCATCATGCTGTATCTGCAATACTTCACTGACATAGATTCATGGTAGACGGCAAGGACATTAGACCCCAGAATCAGAAAGCATCAGTTCTAACCCCAACAATGCTACTTATTAGAACAGAATTAGGTCTTCAAGCCTGGGATTCTTCATGTTCACAATGTAAATAGTGCTTTTCCAGCATATAGTGGATATTCAACTAACTTTATCTCCCCTTCCTGAAGTTCCCGCTTTATCAAGAATGTTGAAACGATGTATATCTAAAGCTTTACCAAACGGAAACGTTGACGATCAGCCAAATTTGATAAGTATTGCTAGGGTTTGTAAGAAATACATTTTTTAAAGAATCTTCCCATTTACAATTAGTTTTATTCTGCTTTCTCTCCCTTTTATAGACAGATGTGGCAGAACAGCCTCCTTCTATTAAATAACAAAAATGGTGAGGAAACTTGTACAATATTAATTGAGAAAGCCCACAGGGACATGTCTAGAGACCACAAAACCAGCGACTCTGGACCCCAACCAGGAAACAGGAGGGTCAGACACCCTACAGCATCTCCACGCCCCCTTCCCTTCTTGGCAGTAGCAAACACCCAGTAAGGTAGGGAAGAGGCGGGGGCAGAAGTCTAGTTCCCGCCCTCGCTGTTTCAGTTTCCTAAAAGGTCCGCAAAACTGCTATATAGAGGGCTGCAGCTGGCGCTCGAGTATTGGCACGGGACAATAGTTGTTTTTCATCATGTCTGGCAGAGGTAAAGGAGGAAAAGGGCTCGGAAAAGGAGGCGCTAAACGCCATCGTAAGGTTCTGCGGGATAATATCCAGGGTATTACGAAACCGGCTATTCGCCGTTTGGCTCGTCGCGGTGGTGTGAAGCGTATTTCTGGGCTCATCTACGAGGAGACCCGCGGGGTGCTGAAGGTGTTCCTGGAGAACGTGATCCGAGACGCGGTCACCTACACCGAGCACGCTAAGCGCAAGACTGTCACCGCCATGGATGTGGTCTACGCGCTCAAGCGCCAGGGACGCACCCTCTACGGCTTCGGCGGCTAAGTTGCCTTGTAGTCACGAAGTTTCTGCTTGTTCCAAAACGGCCCTTTTCAGGGCCACCCACTTGGTCATTAGAAGGGCTGTTGCATACAAGCAAATAAACCAGAGGTATTATGCTTGGTGTCCTGGGGCAGAAAAATCGCGGTTTGACTGCAAGCTAGTCATTGTGTTTATTTTTTTTCCCTAAGTTTGACATCTCAAGATTGTGGCTCTCAGACATGTTAATAGAACAAGGCCGAAGAAAACCTCGGGCAGTAGGACTGCTGGGTTTTTGTGGGGTTTTTTTAATTTCTTCAATCGGAGTGGATTGTATTTGGAAATGAGTTGAATTCATCTCATTCCACAAACGTTAGAATGAACTTTGCTAGAATGTTTCACGGACCCGGCTCCTAGTGTCCTGTAGAGGGCACCTGAGACAGCCTCCCTCCTACAGGAAACGTTCAGTTCAGTTCAGTTGCTCAGTCGTGTCCGACTCTGCGACCCGTGAATCGCAGCTCGCCAGGCCTCCCTGTCCATCACCAACTCCTGGAGTTCACTCAAACTCATGTCCATCGAGTCGGTGATGCCATGCAGCCATCTCATCCTCTGTAGTCCCCTCCTCCTGCCTCCAATCCCTCCCAACATCAGGGTGTTTTCCAATGAGTCAACGCTTCGCAGGAGGTGGCCAAAGTATTCGAGTTTCAGCTTCAGCATCAGTCCTTCCAATGAACACACAGGACTGATCTCAGGAACCTTACAGATAGCTATAGACAGATGAAACCATAGCTAATAAACACGGGTGGGAGGAACAATTAAAATTTAACCTTACCCAGTGCAGTGTTGAAGGACCCTTTGGAAATGTAACATGACTAAGAGGTCATCAGTCATCTTAATACTTTATTTCCAAAATATTGATAATGTGCCTTAAATTCCTGTGTTAGGTCAACCTATGGCCTTCCCACCTCATCTGACTGTATCCTTACCGCTCCATTTTCCCACTAGGCAGAAGAGACTGTCTTCAGACCGTCTCCCTTCCACCTGCGTTCTAAATCTTTCAGTCCCTGAGGACTTGTATTTGTGTCAGTGGAAACACTGGTGTGGGTGAACACATCCAGGGACAGTTTCACTCTGTGCCTGTTTTCTTAAGATAGTGGAAGTAGGCTCCATTAATATCTATCAATAACTTATTTGGTTTGGCAACGAATTACTTGGTCATCCTTATTTAACAATAGTGATGTCCCAGCTTAATTTTTTTTTAAAATATTACTCTTCATACTAACTCCTTTCTGTGTATGTTTCAGTGTCTGTCACTTACTAAATCCTTCCCATTTATGAAATCTCCAAGCCTTGGATAACCTGGAGACGCTGTCTGCCTATCTTTTCATGATTATATATGGTGGCTCCTCTAGCCCGTGGGATTTTCCAGGCAAGAAGCAAGAATACTCGAGGGAGTTGCCATTTCCTTCTCTAGGGGATCTTCCGGACCGAAGGATCGAACTGGGGTCGCCTTGGCAGGCAGTTTGTTTTACCACTGAGGCACGTGGGAAGCCCAAGGGAGGAGGGGGCGCCAAAGGATGAGCTAGTTAAATAGCACTCTCCCGGACACAGTGGTGGTCAAAGAAGCCTGGAGTCCTACGGTCCGAGAGATAGCAAAGAGTAGGACACGATAGCAACGGGACTCTACCCGCTATGGCCAGGTCTGTATAGGTTAAGAGGCAAATTTCCACAGAAAAGAGTTGTCGGCCTCCTGGGCACCAAAGAAAGTGGCCCGTACGGGGATCGAACCCGTGACCTTGGCGTTATTAGCACCACGCTCTAACCAACTGAGCTAACCGGCCCTGTTTTCCACAGGGGAAAAATAGCCTTCCCATAGTTCCCAGAGACCTTCGAATGGGGGAATCTAAAACCTCGTTTGTAATGTTGCTACATGAGACTTTGTTTATTACTCCTGATTTCATAACGTTCTCACAGTGTTTTGTTGTACCTTTCTTCCTCACCAAGATCCTATGTTCTCTGTGATGTTTCTCAGTTTGCTTCTTTGGCTCCTATTCCTGGTTTGTGATTCGTCCCAAACAACAAACTTGCTCTCCATTATCAATTTGTAGACCCCACTTGAGCCCTCTCTTCCAGAACGTGCCATAAATGGTAAGACAGAAAAAAAAAAAAAAAAAAAAAAATGGTAAGACACATGGCACCCAAAAAGGAATTGAATATCAACTATAACGGAGACTATGCCACCCCAAAATATGCCACTATGGCATAAAAACTATTTTCAGCCAAGGAACTTGAAGAACAACTGAAGTAAGAATGGGGCTCTGACTTCCCTTTTTCTTCCCCAAAGCAGATAATTATCCCATATGAAATGTGCCATCCCTTTACCAGGAAAAAATAAACAATCTTGTCACCAAAAATGGGGAGTCCAGGATAAGAGAAATCTGTACAAACAGACCTTGTTAAAATAATCCTTATCTTCCTTTAGTCTCCTCATGTATGTTAGTTGCTATTTCACAATTACTACTCTTTGTACAAACTAAACACTTAGGCCTAACTGCTTTTTAGATCATTATTTTCCTGTTAAGACTCCCATATACATATAATAAGATTAAATAAAATGTGCATTCTCTTCTATTAATCTGTCTTAGGTCAACTAAATTCTCAAGCCTGGCTAGAAACCCTAAAAGGGTAGAGGAAAGTTTCACTCCTCCTACACAGCTTTCCAATCCCTATAGTGGCCTGAGAGGTCTCTCTACCTGCATTATTCCCAATCTATGGTCACTTCCTCCCACAGCAGATTGCATTATTCCCTATAGGAAGAGAGATTCCGAGTCCAGAGAGCCTAACTTTTATTCCAGGCCTGATTGTGCCACCAAGAGGAGCAGAGATCTTGCCTCTCTCTCTCCCCACCGCCACCACCACCCCCACTCCCTTCCTCCTCCACCTCCTCCTCCTGCTTTCATTCTTCCTCTTCTTCTCCTTCCTATTCTTCTTCTTCACTTTTTGTCAGAAATTGTAAAGAGTCTGAGATCTTACCCTACTTAGGAGATAATAAGATAACTTGTAACTTTTCCATGACTGCTGGTAGTAGACACAACACCTAGATCAGAGACCAGAGGTTTTATTATTCACAGCACAGCAGCAACAAGGTTGCATTGGTTCACCCACCAGGTCCCACAGGGGTGACCTGGAGGGGCCCAGGTGGATGCTGCATGCACAGTGTGTTTGCATCACAGCCACAGGACAGCTGGGGGGTCTGGTGGCTTAAAGTGAGTGTGGCAAGCAAACCTGCTATTTGTCTGGGGGCAATCACTACCCTATTCTTTAAGGTCCCTCAACCATGATGAGTAGCATTCTTGACACACCCAGTAAGAACAGGCAGAAACTCTCAAGGCAGATTGCCTCTTCCAATGCTGTGTTCAAAAAACTAACATTGAATATGTTCAAGCAGGGACACTGATGGTGAGAGCTTTGATTGTTAGAGCCACTTGCAGGCAAAGTAGCTATAACGGTGTGAGAAAGGTCATTTGGGAGATGGGCCCAGGAGTAGCAAGTGTTAGGCTGAGGAAAGAGCAGGGAGTGGAGAGGAGGCAGGAGATTCAGTTATTGAAGAGTGTTCAGTTCTGCAAAGGATACTAAGTATATATTGGACTCAGAGACTATAGATAAATGTGTTCTAAACGCAGAGGATGGGATTCAAGGACAAAACAGGCACCACACACTCATGAGGCACATAAAGAACTCAGCGTCTATGAGGCATCTCATATTTAAGAAACATTAAGTCGGCCAACCACTTGTCCCCTATCCATGGCATGCAGATAAAACCCACTGGTGAGTGACAACTATAGACCAAGCAAAAATACCCACGTGATCAGACCCAGCTACCTTGGACCTGCTCACTCCTCTTGTTCAACTTAACTCTGATCCTCAGAAGCCCATCATCACACGGGAAGGCTAATGAGGCAGAGAGCAAAAGATGTATGAACATTGTGCTAGGAAAAGATTCATCTAGCAGGACCTCCCACCTATCTGTTTTATCCTGAGGATGGTGTGCAACCCCATCTCTTTCCCTGTGCTTTTTGCAACATTGACTCAAAATTCTAAAACATTTTAATGACCTCTGGGAGAGCTGTGTGGTGCACTTGAAGGTGAAACTGCCAGCATAAAATTGCCATTTTGGCATGACTTGAGCTAAAAGCACTTGAAAAACAGGTGCAAAAAGGCACTCTTACCTTTCATTTTTGTCCTCAACGCACAGAATCAAACTCCAATGTACCAGAGAAAAATAGCATTATGACCAAAGATATACTTTAAGCAGAGAAATCTGCATTGTGAAATTAACCCTTCTTTTTCTAGCATTACCAACCCCAAAATTCCTTTACTGTCTTTTTCATTAGTGTAATTTAATACAGAAATAACAGCTACCATTTAACGGTGTTTGAAAGAGCCCAATTTTTTCTACTGAAAGAACCCAAACTTACCTTGACTTACCAGTTGAGGGACCGTTACTTAGTCACTAGACACCTATTGGTCCCCCGGTGGACAATTCCTTGGAAATACAGTAGGAATTAAAGTAGTAGTACCAAACACTAAAGGCCAAAAGTATTCTTTATGTATAATTTACCATCTGTATTGTATCAGGCTCACCTACAGAGCACCCAAATGCAAGCTCTTTCATAGAAAAAGTGGGTGGCCCTGAAAAGGGCCTTTAGCTTTGCTACAAGAGCCTTACAAAGCTCAAACTTAACCACCAAATCCATAGAGAGTGCGGCCCTGACGCTTGAGCGCGTAGACCACGTCCATGGCGGTGACAGTCTTGCGCTTGGCGTGCTCGGTGTAGGTGACCGCGTCCCGGATGACGTTCTCCAGAAACACCTTCAGCACCCCGCGGGTCTCCTCGTAGATAAGGCCGGAGATGCGCTTAACTCCTCCACGGCGGGCCAGACGGCGGATGGCCGGCTTTGTGATGCCCTGGATGTTGTCGCGCAAAACCTTGCGGTGGCGCTTGGCGCCCCCTTTTCCAAGGCCCTTTCCGCCTTTACCACGTCCAGACATGTTACGTAAATACTGAGCACTAACGCCGAAGGTACCTAATGCAAGGCCCTGCAGCCTATTATGTAGCGATAGTGCGGACCTTTGTGAAAACTGGAAGAGCAGAAAGGCGGGAAACTGCACTGAGTCCCCGCCCCTTCTAAAATCTAAAGTGAAACATAGGCTAGGGAGGTTTACTGGTATTTAGAAAATGGCTCAGAAGTAAAGAATCCGTCTGCAATGCGGGAAACGAGGGTTGGGTCGGTTGGAGAGATCCCCTGGAGAAGGAAATGACAACCCATTCCAGTATTCTTGCCTGGGAAATCCCATGGATAGAGGAGCCTGGCGAGCTACAGTCTATAAAGGGGCAAACAGTCCAACAAGACTGACCACGCAAACACTCCATTAATCTATCTGAATCTTAGTAGCTTTTTTCGTAAAATAGGATAAATGCTATTAATAACTGAGTTATTGTAAACAAAATAGCATCTAGTTGGCAAACAATAAAATTCCCGGACTCTTACTGAAAACAAAGTATAATAGCTAACACACATTGAAAGATTTCAAAACTTTCTAATATAATACTAGTTTGTACAGTGTGCTTTAATTTATACAAATTAAGCATATACATTTAACCAGTGAAGGATTGCAAAGGAAAAAAATGTAAATTGTCAGGGGCTAATAACCTCTTCTTGTATAGAGGACAGAGAGTGGAAGGGTGATTGTCCTTTCCTGTAGTTGGTGCATGGAATTCAAGCAAAGATATCATAAACTCCAGTGGTAGGCAAAGAAATTTACAGAAGTGCCAAAAATAAAAATGTGATCTTTCCTAGGTTTTTATATTATTTTTTTTTTAATTTTTTTTTTTTTTTTTTTTTTTTTGCTGAGCACATGGGAGCACTAAGATTTAAATGGTGCCCTTAAAATAAATAGAATGTTCAAAATAGCTTTTTTTAAATTCACACTTATGATATACCAAGCACACTGTCCTAAAGAGTATAGATTAGCTCAGCCAAGTGCTCCATCAGAAAATTTGAGATTATGAATGTCAAATTTCAGAACAATTTATTTTGAGGTAGCAGCACCAATAGCTAAAAAAAATCACACACCAACGTAAATGAACCAGATTTCAATTCAGTGGACATATCATCACTAAAACAGGCAGAAGAAAGGAAAACATTGCTGTTTAAGAAAAACAAAACAAACATATCCAAAAAAGAACATTAATTTGTTAAACAAGCCTTGAAATTCACAGGAATACACACACAGTAGCAACTCCTAAAGAATTAGCACAGTTTTTTTAACATCGTCAAATAAAATATACATTTTGAAATAACAAAATTCACAATAAGTTGCTACGATAGTATCTAGAGTTCCTCTTGAAGAAGGAATTCACAGGGCCTGGACTCCATCTGAGGCCTGTCTGTGCTGATCGTGCTCGGCCACCTCTCCAGTGGACTCTGAACTCTCTGCTTAGTGCCTGTGGGAACAATGGAAGGATAAGACCCCCTCCGGACAGGGGAACCTTGAAGATTATATCCAGGTTACTCATCACCTAAGAGAAAACAGACACCAATCACTCCTGCCTCTGGACAATATCTATCGGAATGTAACCACAGGCTTATCGTTTATTAACTGGTTGGAATGTAACCGCGGCCTTATTGATTATTAACTGTTTGAACACATAACACGTGAATGATGGGGTTATTGTGATTGTATTTACCCTTCCTTTGTAAGCCTCAAGGGATTTGGGGTGGTGGGTTTGGACACGTACACATGGGATATAAAAGATTTTCACAAATGCTGGTTGGGGTCCTTGGCTAAGAGGAGACCCTGCCTTGGGCCCGCCTTGTCCTTCTGAGTGAGTTTGTTTCCCGGAAAGCATGGCTATAACACTCTAGCCAATTTTCCCCTAATGGTGACATCTTATATAACTATATCATAATATCAGAGCCGGTAACTGTCACTGGCAAAGTACTGTTAACTAGCATAGAGGCCTTATTCAGCTCTCACAGATTTTCATATTGCCCCCGTGTGTGTGTGTGTGTTTGTGTGTGTGTGTGTGTGTGTGTGTGTGTGTGGTCTTATGCCATTTTAAACCATGCATTGGTTCAAGTAACTATCACCTCAACATTGACACAAAACTATTCTATTATTACCAGGGAACTCTTCAATGTTAGTGTTTTATAGTTACATCCACCCACATCTTCCCTGTCTTGGGGCAATCACTAATCTGTTATTCATCTCAGTATCATCACTTTGAGAATGTTATATAAACGGAATAGTACAATATATAACTTTTTAAGATTGGCTTTTTTACTGAGCATTATCCATGTAGACAGTTGCATGTATTAATGTCAATAGCTCCTCATTTTATTGCTGAGTAGGATGCTATTGTATGGGTGTCTGAGAAATAATATAACCAATGACCAGTTGAAAGATACGAACTTGTTTCTAATTTATAAATGAAGCTGTTATGAACAGTTTTCTTTCTCCCCAGCCACCCCCACCCCATTTGGTTTGCTTTTAGTGTATCCTGCATGCCACCTGAAAATTACATTTTTTTTTTAAATGGCAGAAATGCTGCTATGATGACTGGGAGGCTAACAGGCCTTTCAGTCATCACACAGAAATCACACAGCATTGTCATTATCTCTTGAAAGTTTGTTCAAGATTCAAAAACATTGCACAGAGCTATACCAACTGTTTCTGAAATCTGACTTCTGGTTTCCGTAGCTGCGGACTTGCTCCACAACAGTCTGTAATGTTTATTAATTAAACTGTTGGTGTCCAGATTCTTCGGTTCCGCCAGGGGACTAATACTTTCAATGCTATGCAGAACTATTTGCTTAGGGCCTCAAGAGCCTCCAGTGTTGCTTAATCTCCCCAGGCTAGGCGTAAACCCAGCAATAAAGCTGAGAATTCCCATTGCTAAAGTCTATAAAATCTGACAGAATCCACAAATTTTGCATTGTTCCAGGGTTTATCCTAGGATTCTGCCTTTGTTGGAAGAAAGTTGGGAGCTGTTGTCTCATCGGCTCTTTTTCTGAGAATTAATAATAAGCAATGACTGCAAACTCTGCCTTAGTGACTACATCATGTTTTTCATGCAGAGTGCAGACACATTATGTACAATCTGAGTTTTCAGTAACTTGCTGCAACAAGTTCTAAATTCCTGGTGTGCTGAACATACTTATTAGTCCGGGCCCCAGATGTGATGAACTTATGCTCTCCCCATCTGCATCACTGCTGTGCCACTCAGCTGGGGGTGCTGCTGGTAACTGAGTTCTGGAAATCCCACGGAACCAATGTTTTGGATACCAGATCTCTATTTTTAGTACAGAAAGGATGACTACATTTACCAAATGATGTATTGTTCAGCACAAAAACAAATGGATTAACAGCAAACTAGTCTTCAGTAGTACTCAGCATGGGTCCTTTAATATCAGTGTGTGTGCATGCCACTTTCCGGCTGCTCAAGGACCAGTGCTTTTCATCATATACTGCATCATCCCTGGACTTCCTGTCTCAGGGACAGGAAAATTTCAATTATTTTGCCTGATCTAATAATTCAATTACTACAAAGATAGTGAAGGGGGTGGATTTCCAGCTGAGCTATTTAAAAATCCTAAAAGATGATGCTGTTAACGTGCTGCACTCAATATGCCAGCAAATTTGGAAAATTAAGCAGTGGTTACAGGACTGGAAAAAGTCCGTTTTCATTTCAATACCAAAGAAAGGCAATGCCAAAGAATGTTCAAACTACCATGCAGTTTCGCTCATTGCCCAGCTAGCAAGTTAATGCTAAAAATCCTTCAAGCTAGGCTACTTTTACGTGAACCAAGAACTTCCAGATGTACAAGCTGGATTTAGAAAAGGCAGAGGAACCAGAGATCAAATTGCCAACATCCATTGGATCACAGAAAAAGAAGAAAAATCCCAAAGAAAATACCCACTTCTGCTTCATTGACTTCAGTAAACCCCTTTTGTCGATTACAACAAACTGAAAATCCTTAAAGAGATGGCAATACCAGACCACCTTACCTGTCTCCTGAGAAACGTGTATGCAGGACAAGAAGCAACAGTTAGAACTGGACCTGAACAACAGACTGGTTCAAAATTGGGAAAGGAGTATATCAAGGCTGTATATCGTCACCCTGCTTATCTAACTTCTGTGCAGAGTACATCATGTGAAATGCCAGGCTGAATGAAGCACAAGCTGGAATCAAGATTGCTGGGAGAAAAATCAACCTCAGATATGCAGATGATACCACTGTAATGGCAGAAAGTGAAGAGGAACCAAAGAGCCTCTTGATGAGGGTGAAAGAGGAAAGTGAAGTAGATTTCAAAGTCAACATTCAAAAAGCTAAGATCATGGCATCCAGTCTGAGCACTTCAAAGGAAATAGATGGGGAAACAACGACAGAATTTATTTTCTTGGGCTGGAAAATCACTGCCAGCACTGATTGCAGCCATGAAATTATAAAATGCTTACTCCTTGGAAGAAAAACTATGACAAACCTAAACAACTTATTAGGAAGCAGAGACATCACTTTGCCGACAAAGGTTTGTATAGTCAAAGCTATGGTTTTTCCAGCAGTCACATACAGATATAAGAATTGGACCATAAAGAAGGCTGAGCACCTGAGTCAATGCTTTTGTACTGTGGTGCTGGAGAAGACTCAAGAGTCCCTTCAACAGCAAGATTAAACCAGTCAATCCTAAAGGAAATCAGTCTTGAAAATTCACTGGAAGGACTGTTGCTGAAGCTGAAGCTCCAATACTTTGGCCACCTGATGTGAAGAACTGACTCACTGGAAAAGACCCTGATACTGGGAAAGACTGAGGACAGGACAACAGAGGATGAGATGATTGGGTGGCGTCACTGACTCAATGGACGAGTTTCAGCAAACTCTGGGAGATAGTGAAGGATAGGGAAGCCTGGAGTGCTGCACTTGATGGGATTGCAGAGTCCAACATGACAGGGACTGAAAAATACAATTAAACTGAGATGATAGATTGAGCTGGGGGTGCGGAGGGTGGGGGTTTACAAAGTCACTTAGAAATAAGACCCCAGAAGTAACCAAAGCAGGTTGTATTTATCTTCAGTATATGGAGGATCTAAGTGTCTTAGCATTTACTTTTCATAATGCATCCTCATAATGCATCCTATTATACTGGTATAAGAATATCTTCACACTATTTGCTGCTTCTAGAGGAAGAGGATCACTATCATTTTCAGAGTTTAAGAGGATCACATCACCGTTTTCGCCGTTTCTTAATTTTACGGATTGCAATGGAAGTTTCAGGTGTCAATCCCCGGTTCTTATATGGAGGAGAGGTTGCAGGCCAACTGTCCTTTCATAGGATTGGTACATGGAGCACGTGGAGTAATGCCCCGCTCCCACCTTGTTTTGCTAGGTTTCTTAGGATATTACATTTGTGATACAGTTCTTCCAAGTGAAATAGTAGGTGGCTCTGAAAAGAGCCTTTGGGTTTGATATTTGCACCTGGTAGCGACAATTTATGCCCTCTCCCCGCGGATGCGGCGGGCGAGCTGAATGTCCTTGGGCATGATGGTGACGCGCTTGGCGTGGATGGCACACAGGTTGGTGTCCTCAAAGAGCCCCACCAGGTAGGCCTCGCACGCCTCCTGCAGCGCCATCACGGCCGAGCTCTGGAAGCGCAGGTCGGTCTTAAAGTCCTGCGCGATCTCGCGCACCAGCCGCTGGAACGGCAGCTTGCGGATCAGCAACTCGGTGGACTTCTGGTAGCGGCGGATCTCGCGCAGAGCTACCGTGCCAGGCCGGTAGCGATGTGGCTTTTTCACTCCGCCAGTAGCCGGCGCGCTCTTGCGAGCAGCCTTGGTAGCGAGCTGCTTGCGCGGCGCCTTACCTCCGGTGGACTTGCGAGCAGTCTGCTTAGTACGAGCCATCACGAAGGCTTAGAATCACTGTTGCAACGCAAACACCGCTCTTCTTGCTCTTATTTATAAAGGCGAAGTCATCCTGATTGGTCCGAATCTTCAAATTTCGCGCGGTGAAAAGAAGCAACTGGATACGCCTTGTGATTGGCTACCAGTTCTCACTTTGGAAAGCCTTGATCTTTTGAAGTCTGTCCTGTATTTTCTCTGTAAATTCTCCATCTATTCATCCTGTATCTTACATGCCTTATATTTACCTTAATTGGTTTTAATCCCCTTGCTCAAAATTAAGTTTGGGAGGAGACAAAAAAGAAAGTTCAACAGATCTGAGCCCTTTCAAAAACTCCTTTTTTGAATGTTATTGAACTAGTGCAGCTTCGACATTTATCAGAGGTTCTAATTTTGAATAAATGTTTTATTTTTCCAATGAAAGTATCGTATTACAGAACTTCCAGCCCTTCAACAAACATTGCCATAACTTTCAGACACTCTGTTCCTAGGAAACATGAAAATACTACCGCTGTTGAAATGTGACGATGCTGGATCTTGGTAAATCTTAAATGTTTGATCAAGCCAAACTGGAAATGCCAATGGCTTAATTTATAAAACGTTTCAGCATTCAGGAAAATTTTATGCTCTCTTTCCTACAATTACTAACTCGGTAACTTAATTTTGGCCGAAAACTAGAATCATAAATTTATATTGAGTTTTTGTCTCTTTAGGTCCACATCGAGGAAGAAACAAGGCTCACAAGTAAATATTTATGTACAAAACATTAATCGTTTGCACTGTTTTGAAAACGGAAACTTGTTTTTCTTAGCTGGTGGCGGAGGATATCCAGGGTTCATTCCAGTTAAACAGCCAATCAAGAAACAGAATCGAAATCGCCTTATTTGCATACACCATTTCTACTGGCTAAATTGATCCAATCAGCTATTGCGATTGGTTAAGCATCTATTTGCATAGAAGCCCTACAAAAATAGGCCGGCACCATGAGCTGCATTCTTTCGGTTTTCTTTGTCATTTTGGTCTGACGTTTTTCCATCATGCCTGAACCGGCTAAATCTGCTCCTGCTCCCAAGAAGGGGTCTAAGAAGGCGGTGACCAAGGCGCAGAAGAAGGACGGTAAGAAGCGCAAGCGCAGCCGCAAGGAGAGCTACTCCGTGTACGTGTACAAGGTGCTGAAACAGGTCCACCCGGACACCGGCATCTCGTCCAAGGCCATGGGCATCATGAACTCGTTTGTGAACGACATCTTCGAGCGCATCGCGGGCGAGGCATCGCGTCTGGCGCATTACAACAAGCGCTCGACCATCACATCCAGGGAGATCCAGACGGCCGTGCGCCTGCTGCTGCCTGGGGAGCTGGCCAAACACGCGGTGTCCGAGGGCACCAAGGCGGTCACCAAGTACACCAGCTCCAAGTAAATTGTTTCTAGGAGTTGTCAAACCCAAAGGCTCTTTTCAGAGCCACTCAACTTTTCCCAAAGGGCTCTAATGCTGGATATTGTTGTAATCTCTAGGGGAAAAGTAACTGAAAAACAGGCTATGTTAGGAATTTGTGATGTTTAATTTTTAAGGAAGTTTTCTCCTTTTAGTAATTCTCATAACTGAGTAACTTGATCAGCTTAAAAGAAATGGGCTATTTCAATACGGAAGTGCGGACCATTTCTAACTAGTATAAACTATAAGCCTTCGGAGGTTGAAGTACGACAGCTACTAACCTTTTTTCTGAGCAATTAGCAACTTTATTTGCCTGTTTACCTTGTAGTTAGATGTGGCCTCTAGTTGAATTCCTAACAATGGGAGCAAACTTAAATTTCCGGGCCTGGGGCATAATAGCCTCCCAGTAAGGCTTTACATGCTCTATCTCTTCCCAGGGCAAAAGTATTTTAGAAACAACAGGCCCAAACTAACGCTAACCCCCATGTAACCAGACTAAGACTTTAGTACAACTTTGGCTTCCCTAGAAATGGAATCTTTACCGTTCAACCAGAAATGGTCTAATCACCAGTTAGATAATCAGACTAACAGACCCCTGTCATTCCCTAAAGCAGCAGTCTCCACCCTTTTTGGCGCCAGGGACCCATATTGGGTGGGGTAATTGTTTGCGGATAATTCAAGCCCATTACTTTTTTTTTCTGGATGCTGTGTGCTCAACTTCTTTGGATTGCTTATTTTTTTCTTTTTTAAAAAATTATTTTAACTGGGGCCTACTCTACAATACTGTAGTGGTTTTTGCCATACATACATTGACATGAATCAGCCAGGGGTATACATGTGTCCCCCATTCCGAACCCCCACTTCCACCTCCCTCCCCATCCCAGCCCTCAGGGTCCTCCCAGTGCACTGGCCCTGAGCGCCCTGTCTCATGCACCAAACCTGGACTGGCCATCTATTTCACATATGGTAATATATATGCTTCAGTGCTGTTCTCGCAAATCATGCCACTCTCGCCTTCTCCCACAGAGTCCAAAAGTCTGTTCTTTGTGTCTCGTTTGCTATCTCACATGTAGGGTCATCGTTACCATCTTTCTAAATTCCATATATATGTGTTAATATACTGTATTGGTGTTTTTCTTTCTGACTTACTTCACTCTGTATAATAGGCTCCAGTTTCATCCACCTCATTAGAACCGATTCAAGAGCATTCTTGTTAATAGCTGAGTAATATTTCATTGTGTATATGTAGCACGGCTTTCTTATCCATTCGTCTGCCGATGGACAGCTAGGTAGCTCCCACATCCTAAGCTATTGTAAACAGTTCAAGCACATTACATTTAGTGTGCACTTTATTTCTATTATTATTACATTAGTTCCACCTCAGATCATCAGGCATTAGATTCTGGAGGTTGGAGTCCCCTACACTAAAGGATGGCATCCTTGCAATAATCAACCCACTTTTCTTCCTAGTATAATTTCCCTGTTCCTCCTCCCTTCTGCCTAGAAAAACCTTTCATTTCATACAGCTCCTCGGAGTTCCTTTCTGTCTGCTAGATTGGCAGCTGCCAGATTCATGAATCACTGAATAAAGCCAATAACATTTTTAACATGTAGTCCGTGGAATTCTATTTTTAACATGTGAAAGCAATGTGTTTAAGATAATTGAGATACAAAGATAAAAGGACACGGGGCTGGGGGCATCATCCCTGGCGGGCCAACGGTTAAGGTTCCATTGATTCCACTGAAGGGGGCACAGGTTCTATCCCTGGTCAAGGAGTTAAAAATCCTATGGCCAGGACAAAAAAAGGCACATGGGCTCCAGAATCACTGCTTGGAACAAAGAGTTGCCCGCTGATCTAGACTACCCTTTTGGATCTCACAAAAGCAGAGAATAAACTTGCAATAAGCCTTTAAGGTTATCAGTTAAAAATAAAGAGATAAACCGAAAGTTGAGAATTATGTTTTATTCAGCAGGTATACCAAGGACTGAAACCCATGAGACAGCCTCTCGGAAAGCTGTAAGGGACTAGTCTGAAGATGTAAGGAAGAACCAGGATATATAGGAGTTGGTGGTGGGAAGAGGTAAGCAGGTACTTGAAATATCAAAAAATTACTATTAAAGAAAACAGACATTTCAAGCTAGTGAATTTTGCATACTTTTCTATGTCTGAGAAGATCCAAGAGTCTGGGTTCATTGAAATCATTCCTTTGATATGTAAGTTAACTACTTAGGGCCAGTATCCAATTTTTCTTCATCCTGAATCCACTCGGTGCACAGTTGTGGGGATGGCGTGGCAGTTTCAGAGGCTTAAGGCTAGATGGCTGCCACATCCTTTGTTTACTGATACAGCAAGTGACATTCTTCATCTACAAAGTTTGGAAATTTACCTTAATATTCCACCATGATAATCTCTATTTTCTAAAAAGTTCAGTCACTTGTTTCTGGATCTCAAACCTTGTAGAACCAGATGGCTAGCAACATTCTTTAGTTGGCAAAGGATAGAAGAAATTTTCTTCCAAGACAATTTCATAGTTATTTGGCAAAACCTGAACAGCACCAGTTTCCTGTCCTTCCTTGAACACTACTTCTAAAAAATGAGTGTAATTAACAGCCTACACACCCTAGTGAAAGTCTCTGCATTTAAACTGCAGTCTCTCCCAATAGGAAGGGTTCAGAAGATATGTGATCTCTTGGTTCAATGCCGAGGTTCAGCTATAGCTTAGATCAGCACTTGATAAAAATGTCATTTTTATCATAAATAAATAAAATTTAATTGTTTTATCTCAAAAAATCATGGGTTTGGCTATCAATTCACCACCATTTTGAAGGTTTTCGTATGGAGTTCTATTAGCCATCAGCCAAAAGATGAACAGTTTTATTTATATTTGGAGACTCATTAGTAATTATCCAATATAATCTTAGAAAATGTACCTATCACAGTGTATAAAGCCTTTTTAGAAATATTACATTTGAATTCTTTTTGCTGAAAAGTAAAACGATGGTAGTGATTATTTGGAACCTCAAAATATCTTACTTTTGGGACTTCCCTGGTTGTCTAGTGGCTAAGACTCCATGCTCCCAATGCAGGGGGCTCAGGTTTCATCTCTGGCTGAGGAACTAGATATTTCTGCTGATAATAAAAACCTCTCATGCTGAAACCTAAAAAAAAAAAAAAATTCATTTTGGTTAAATTCCTTTTTTTTAATTTTACTTCTCATTTTAAATAAATTATCACAGAATTAATACTGCTCCTAATGACTGGTATTCTTGAACTGGCTGGCAGTCGTCTCCCTGGGGTTAGCACTCATCTGTTTCTGCTCTGGCCTCAGTTTATTTTCTGTGTTGGGGCCAGTGTGAGGAAAGCAGGAGAGATTCCATTTTGTAGCCTGTCATCTGTTTTAAAGACTGGGTATGAACTGGGCCCTGAACCCTGCCCAAGAGTGAGAAAACCATTGCTAGTTAAAACCAGGTCTTCTGGAGATTTCCCTCCCTACAGATGACAAATGGAGATTGTAGTTGAGGTCAGGCTGCCCCTGTTAGATTAACCATAGAGACATGCCCCCTGATGTATAATCATTGTTCCGCCGCTTTAACCTTAATTGTTTGTTCTCCTAGCACTTACTTGTAAAACTCAATCATATACAAGAGAGAGGTTGCTAACATATAACCAGTCACATGGTGGGGGGTATAAAACTAGACCTCTCAAAAGCATCAGGGTCCTTCTTGGGAACTGATTCCCCATGGACCCGCTGGCATAATAAACTGTACTCCACTGTCTTGAGTGTCCTCCAAAGCGTGTGTTTGATGACTCCAGATTCCACAACATCTGAATTGAATGTATTCAGGAAACTGGAGTAAGACTTTTGGGAGGGAAAAACATATAAACTCACTGATGAGCTATCCAGAAACTCCAGCTTTTGAGAGAAGAAGAGAAAGTTGGTTCTCTCTGGTTGGCTATCAGACCTGTGGCCATCATTCCAAGTAATGCTCCCAATATGGGACCTTCACAGTCATTGTTTCCTTTGTGAGGAATGATCTTTCTACAGAAGTACGAAGATCCCACTCCCTTCCAGATTTCATGCCACTGGCTTTCATGTCTCATCTCAGTTGTGAAGTCTTCCCCACTTAGCCTATTTAAAATGGTAACTGTCCACGACCCATCTCCCACTCTATGACAGTCCTTAATCCCCTTGGACTCTTTATGTTTTCTTAATCCTCTTGACCTGCCAGAATACTGTGTTTACCTTTGTTCATTTTCTGTCGGTGAGCTCCACGCAGAAGGATCTCTGCCATGTTATGCACTGTTCTTTCCAGCACCTAGAACATTGTTGAGCACATAGTAATTACTCAAAAAGGTTTTCATGAATGGATGGATGAGGTAAAAGGAAAATATGCATGTAACACAAAATGCCCTCCATTCTCTAGCCCCAGAGATAAAATCCATGACAGATTTAACAAAATGAACCACTATAGAAGGTATTCTCCCTCACTATACTGTTTCTTCAATGTAGTATTTGAGCTAACAATGGGACCCCCAACCCACAGAGTTATTGTGAGGATTAAATTAAGTAATCCATGCAGAAACTCAGACTTTGACTTTATAAAGTCATGAATCTTTTACCAGCTGGACAGCTCCAAAGGTCATTATTGTTAGCATCTCTTTTTTGCAATTGACATAACAAGAGTGCCATATGGAGCACAGCTTGGATTCAGCCAGATCTGCTACTGACTGAAGGACCCAGTGAAATAAAGCTGGAGAGCTCACCATTTTCCCTTATACAGAAACTCTTTGCCTGGTTCTGAAAGACATTTGAATTCACAACCCAAATAAATCCAGTTTGGTACCTGAGAGCAAACAATTTGCCTGTGGTCATAAAACTAGTAAATTGAAGTATTATGCTATGAGTCAACTTTAACTCCAAAGGTTTATATTTTATGAATAATTTTCTCTTTTCTCCCTAACTATAAATCTCCCAGATCAGCCTCTATTTTCAAGGTCTGACTAGCACCAAATGAAGAAAGCTGGGCTTTGATTTTTGTGCTGGAGCACAGTTGAGCCAACGAAGAACCACTCCAGTATTCTTGCCTGGAGAATCCCATAGAGGAGCCTGGCAGGCCACAGTCCGCGGGATCGCAAAAGAGCTAAACAGGACTGACTGAGCACATATGCAATAAGAATAAAGCAGAACCTGATTAAATGAGAGAAAAGGACACAAAAACTCCTGTGTTCAGCTTCTCTCAAGTTCTTCCATTTCACTCAGAGCAAATGCTAAATTCTTTACAGTGGTATACAAGCCCCTACAGGATCATGCTTCCTTTCATTTCTCTGCTTTTTAATCTTCTCCTGCAGTGCCCAGCCCTTTCCACATAGCCACCCTAGCTCTTCAGCATTTCCTCCTCCTTTTTCCCCCAGCTTGCTTCTTCACCTTTCAAAGCTTTGCTGAGATAACTAGCTTCTTAGTGCCATCTTCATTGGTCACCTTATCTAAATGTCAGCTCTCCATAAGAATCCTTATTCTTGCTTTATTGTACTCATTCTCACCATCTAAGATATTACATATGATACTTGTTTATCTGATTTATTGTTTATCCCAGAGTCAAATATAAATCCCATAAGAGCCCAGAATTTTGTCTGTTTGGGTCTCATCTGAGTATATTCCCAATGCACAGAACAGCATCTGGTACTGTTTATTATATATGTGGAATGAATTAAAAATCTATCAATCTTAGATGTTGTTTGTTGAGAGAGTTCTCATGCTGTCACAATTAGGTTTTAAAATGGTAGATGTATATTAAAATGTTAACAGAGGAAATGATATAATTTCCTCAACAGTCTTCAAGGCAACAATCAAGGTAGAAGGGGTATAGATAAAACATATTTGCCCAGTGTTGGTGATGTTAAAGATGGGTAAACTTATATCTCTACTTCCAGATGTTCTCAAACATTGCATAATAAAAAAAAATTGAGAATGAAAATTATATGGGCAAGGGGAGATAAATTGACAAATAAATTCTTAAAAGACTATACAGAAGTCTTTAAAAGACCATCGGAAAGGCCAAATAGGACGTTGTGCTGATCTGTATAGGAAAGACCCAATGTGAAGACGAAGTCAGACAAGACTAGCAGCTAAGCACAGCACACAACACAAATCCAGGGTAATACTCCTTGTAATATCCCTTAAAACCTGGTAATGTCAACTGCTGAAAGCAGCTCCATTTCTCAATATGCTGTTGGCTGTGAAAGTTGCTTGGTCTTGTCCGACCCTGCAATTCCATGGACAGTCCATGGAATTCTCCAGGCCAGAATACTGGAGTGGGGAGACTTTCTCTACTCCAGGGGATCTTCCCAACCCAGGGATCAAACCCAGGTCTCCCACAACGTGGGCAGATTCTTTACCAGCTGAGCCACAAGGGAAGCCCATTTTTCAGTATAGACTCACATTCTCAATATAGACTCTTAGGTGTTATGTGCCATTGAGAGAAATTTCAATTTATATAAATAAATGTACTTTGCAAATGCTTACTCCTGGTAAGAGTTCACAGTATGCTTTTCTTGAAGAGACCAAAAATACCATCCCTCACCCCACTCCAGGTGTACTTTATTTTTTTTAAACATGACTGACAAATAGACTTCTGAAACTAGCATTCATAAATCACCTGCAGTGAACTTCGTACAATGTAGACTGTGATTCAGTAGACGTGAGTGGGGTCCAAAAATCTACCATTTCCAGCAAATTTCCAAATGACGCTCATGCTGCTGGTCGCAGACACTTTATGAGTGGTGAAATTGTAGTCAGCACGGCTCTGCCTTGATTGACTACTGCCACCAATAAGCTTATCAGAAATACTGATTGGGTGCTATTTTTTTATATAAGTCGCTGTCAACAAAACAATGCCCTCACTGCTCTCTGTGTAAAACGACCTTTTATAGGGAAGTCAAAACTGTCTCACTTTGAATCTGTCTGTGATTGGAACTGAGCAAACTGAGGTTTCAGAAACAGGCAGCAAAAACAAATGCTCTAGTTTCTCAATTGTCAATACCCAAATATGTGAATATAGCTCTAAAGCCCACAATCACCTCCACCCAAATTCAGCATTGTTTTCTATGTGCTCAAATAACCCAACGTGACACTAACACCACGCAAATTACTGCCCTTTCCAAACTACATAAGCACGACTTAGTTTCACGTTTAATAACCCCCCAGTCCACCTGCAAAAGGTACTTATATTACACTTCCTGAGACAGAAAACCAACTTCGAGCAACTTTTGCACACTGCCAATCAACAGTATACAAAGCCAGCCAGAGGGAGGGTTTAAAGCTGCAACCGACTAGATACTTTTGTATGTTTTAAGATATCCCTTAGAAGATTTAAGTGACAGCTCTTTTAAAGAAATTGTGGGTGGCTCTTAGAAGAGCCTTTTTCGTTGGAGTGAGGCAGTTGTGGAAGCTTTATGCCCTCTCCCCACGGATGCGGCGGGCGAGCTGAATGTCCTTGGGCATGATGGTGACGCGCTTGGCGTGGATGGCACACAGGTTGGTGTCCTCAAAGAGCCCCACCAGGTAGGCCTCGCACGCCTCCTGCAGCGCCATCACGGCCGAGCTCTGGAAGCGCAGGTCGGTCTTGAAGTCCTGCGCGATCTCGCGCACCAGCCGCTGGAACGGCAGCTTGCGGATCAGCAGCTCGGTGGACTTCTGGTAGCGGCGGATCTCGCGCAGAGCCACGGTGCCGGGCCGGTAGCGGTGCGGCTTCTTCACGCCGCCGGTAGCCGGAGCGCTCTTGCGGGCCGCCTTAGTAGCCAGCTGCTTGCGCGGCGCCTTGCCACCGGTGGACTTGCGGGCTGTCTGCTTAGTACGAGCCATGGCGATACAAACGGAAAATGACTAAACAGACAGCCAGAAAGATTGGGTTTATATACACTCAGAAACAGTCTGATTGGTCTTACTCTAGTTCAAAACTCCCGCAAAACAAATGCATTGGCTAGAGAGTCACTGAAGTGATTGGTCAATTTCTAAAGATTCTGATTGGATGAATTAGTTCACTTTTCAATCCTCCTTTTTGTTGAAGCCTGCTATCCAAAGGAGCTGATATTCTAGATCTAAATTCAGGGCTTCTCAAACTGTAACTAAGGAACTACTTGGACATCGTGAAAGATGCCTGTTCTGATTCAGATCTATGTAATGGGGCTGAAATTCCGAGGATCAAGCTTTAGAAACAGGTTTACTTGTATTCTCTTTTTTTCTCAATGGTTAATTTTTCTGTTCTGAATTTAGATTGCCCTGGACATTCACTTCCTAGCTCTACTAGTAAATCACAGGGAAAGCGACAGGCCACAGATGAGCAGCAAACAAAAATACAAAGAAAAAAAAAAAATCATTTACTTTCCCGCGGTGGCCAAATGGGATTTATGCTTCAGTTTGTTATAGCAAAAATTAGTAGCCTCCATTTTAGGCTCTATTCTTAGAGCCCACTCTGACAGATGGTTTTCTTTCTTGCGTAACCGCACTTTGATTACTTTATGGTTAAAATGTACTATGGACTTGGTGTTTACTTCTCCGAGAAAACGCCCTTTTGTGAGCATATTTCATTTCAGAAAGTATCGGTACAACAAGCTCAAGGACCACCAGAGACAACCACCCGGGCCTAACTTAACCAGCGTTGCTAATTTTGAAATTTCCCTAAAGTGAAAAAGAGCACAAACTTGCATCCTTACCGACGGCCCTATTTCCCACTCCTAGACTGTATAAGTTTTCCAGTAGTCATGTATGGACGTGAGTTGGACTATTAAGAAAGCTGAGCGCCGAAGAATTGATGCTTTTGAACTGTGGTGTTGAAGATCCAACCAGTCCATGCTAAAGATCAGTCCTGGGTGTTCATTGGAAGAGCTGATGCTGAAGCTGAAACTCCAATACTTTGGCCACCTGATTCGAAGAGCTGACTCATTTTTAAAGACCCTGATACTGGGGAAGACTGAGGACAGGAGAAAGGGACGACAGAGGATGAGATAGTTGGGTGACATCACCGACTCAATGGACATGAGTTTGGGTAGGCTCCGGGAGTTGGTGATAGACAAGGAGGCCTGGGGTGCTGCAGTTCATGGGATCGCAGAGTGGGAAAGACTGTATGACTGAACCGGACGGAGACCGTGTAAGATTTCTTCCTACTGTATCTCAAGGGAGAGAAGAGTCAAAGCAATAAAAGCATCAGTCGGCACCTTACCAGAGGGAAGAAAACAGCTCCTTTTAAATCGAAATACATTTGACTGTTTAGATCTCCCCTGTAGAAGAATTATAAGAGTTTGGAAGCACTGATTACCTCTACATTGATACTCCTCTTCTGTAACGTAAAATAGTCCCGTATAAAGCATTTTGGCAATGTTACACTTTAAATGGCAAGCACTGTATTACAACTCCTGTTTTTATGTGGATTTTACACTAAAAAATTCAAGTAACATTTTCTTACTTGCAACGGACATCTCCGAGGAAAATGTAAACTTTTGCTTTATGATATTTCTTTTGTATAATGTTAGACATGGAATAATTTTAGATCAAGAATTTCTTTGAGTTGAGTAAAATGAAGGAAAACATGCACACAGATACATGTGTGGGTGTGTTCCTCCTCTTCCACACTGTTTTCTAAATCTTGGCTTACTTATATAACCTGTTCATACTTGTGTGTGGTGTGGTGGGAGTTGTGTGTTGATTTTCAGTCAGCCTGGCTGCAGGCTCCTCAAAGGTACAGTATCTTTTCTGTCATTGTGCTCTCTTCAAGGCCAGTTTGTTGGAGTGCTTTGGTAGGATTCTCATAAATGGTGATCTATAAAATATGGCATTTTTTCTAATAAAAAATTCAATTCAAAAAAAAAAAAGCTATCATTTTCTACTTCACCCTATCGCCAGGTTTCCATTCGGCACCAGTGAACAGTAATTGATTTGAAAAGCCCGCGCTGATCCCAGCGGTCCTTTCGTCTTGCTGTTTCAAAACACGTAGCCCGACATTCCAGACCACTACCCGCATTTTTTGGCGCCATACAAATGTTTCCTTTTTCTCTGGGGAAACAGCCACTCCATCTTTTGTGAACGTTACCCTTGCTCTTCAAACTACCCACTTTCCCGTATAAATTTATTTCCCTGAATCACATTTGGAGCAGTCCCGTCAGGAAGAAAAGATAACTTCGGGTAAACATGCCGTAGTATCTATCCGATAGCTTTAATCTAAGTATTATAACGCGAAGACCAGAATACTGTTTACGAGCTCTTTTAAATGTGAAAATGTGGATGGCTCTTAAAAGAGCCTTTGGGTAAAAGATTGTAGCGACACACCGAGATCTAAGCAGGTTCACTTGCCCTTGGCCTTATGGTGGCTCTCGGTCTTCTTGGGCAGCAACACCGCCTGGATGTTGGGCAAGACGCCGCCCTGAGCGATGGTGACTTTGCCCAGCAGCTTGTTGAGCTCCTCGTCGTTTCGGATAGCCAGCTGCAGGTGGCGCGGGATGATGCGGGTCTTCTTGTTGTCCCGGGCCGCGTTGCCCGCCAGCTCCAGGATCTCGGCCGTCAGGTACTCCAGCACCGCCGCCAGGTACACCGGGGCCCCGGCCCCGACTCGCTCGGCGTAGTTGCCTTTCCGAAGCAGCCGGTGCACTCGGCCCACGGGGAATTGGAGCCCGGCCCGTGAGGAGCGGGTTTTCGCCTTAGCGCGTGCTTTGCCACCCTGTTTTCCACGACCAGACATAATGACACAACAGAAACAAGCGGAGACCCAGAAAAATGGACCCCTGAGGCACAAGAAGCTAGGTTATTATACTCTCCGGCGGTTTGGTAAAACAGCCTATGCGATTGGCCAAACACAAACTTAAGCCAATCAAAAGCCAGATCTGAAACAACGCCGCTGCTAATTTACATAGGGAGTTTGTAGTGAAAAGGTCAAATTATGTAACGGTGAGCTAAGGGAAGAGCCAATAAGAGTTTGAAGTAAAGAGCCTATCAGAAGTTAGGATGAGATGAAAAGCCCAATCATAAATTGTAATTCTGCCATCCCTCATTTGCATACAGGCCAAACAAATACTAAGATCATTTGCTTGTGGGCGCATTTTGTGTTCTCTTCTTGGTCCTGGGTGTGTTTTGAGATGCCTGAGCCAGCCAAGTCCGCTCCTGCCCCTAAAAAGGGGTCTAAGAAGGCGGTTACCAAGGCGCAGAAGAAAGACGGCAAGAAGCGCAAACGCAGCCGCAAGGAGAGCTACTCCGTGTACGTGTACAAGGTGCTGAAGCAGGTCCACCCGGACACCGGCATCTCGTCCAAGGCCATGGGCATCATGAACTCGTTTGTGAACGACATCTTCGAGCGCATCGCGGGCGAGGCGTCGCGTCTGGCGCATTACAACAAGCGCTCGACCATCACATCCAGGGAGATCCAGACGGCCGTGCGCCTGCTGCTGCCCGGGGAGCTGGCCAAACACGCGGTGTCCGAGGGCACCAAGGCCGTCACCAAGTACACCAGCTCCAAGTAAATTTCGTCATGTGAAACAACGCAAATAATTCAAGGCTCTTTTAAGAGCCACCCACGTTGTCTCAAAGGATCTGTAACTCTTCAGACTGTATTAAAACGGCTAGGTCAAGCAGTGAGAAAGGTAATATACAACCATCAGGGTAAAGGTTTTTTACCATTGTGGTGTGAGGAAAAATTAGGTCTATTCCCCAAACACTAATACCAAAGAAGCTAATTTTGAGCAGCACTAAGCCTGACCGCAACAGTTTTAATTTGCTACATATTAGCCACGTGTCTTTGTAAACCTCTGTTAATAGAAAGGATGTCAGTTATTCTTAGCTGGCTATTTTTAAGAAGCGGCAAAATCTCTTAATACTTAGTATAAAACTTGGTGTTTCCTAAGACATTTACATTTATAAAGTAAATAATCCATTTGTAAGCGTGTTTTCCCTTGCTTTACAAGGAAGAAAATGTCCTAATGTCTAGAATATCTTTTTTTATGGAAAACGACACTACTTAAATCTGCATAACAGTGTTACCAATGTTTACATTGCTTTTCCTGGTTACCTCTGAAAACAACTGACTATCCATTCCCATCATGTTTTTTTTTTAATCTGAAGATGGTATTTTTAAGGTGACTCAGCCATTTTGTAGTCTTCTGTTTTACTGGGGATCTCCAGTGTACAGAGGAGGTAATACAAATTAGGTATTTCGGTTTGTCTTCCCCCTGTTAATATATCTTCTATCAATTAGACCAACCAAAGAATATGGACAGAAAGAAGGGGGAATTTTTCTCCCTATATCTACACAGACTTTTGTGAACATTAAATGTTACTACATTTTGTCATGGTGCTTGTGAAGGAAATTCCCTAAAGCCTACATATAATTAAAGCATTCATTTCTTACTGTCCAAGGTTAATTGTAATTACAGTTCTAAAAAAATGTATTCTGGAAAGCAAATATGTATATTTAAGAAATAGATAAGCATGGTTTAAGGGGAAATCCCCCAGCATATTTAGCCTCTTTGAACGCTAAATTTGGACATGGTACTTAAACCCTTTCCTTACCTCTAAAATGGAAATAAGAATTAACAACTACTATGTGATATGGCTGGAGTGATCAATAAAAGGGCCCTTAGGGTGGTGCTGGCACAGAGTCCTCTAAAATATTAGCTGTTGCTAAAGCAGCTAGTTGCAGTTCTGGGAAGTTGCCCTCGGGTCTGCCCACTTTAGAATCTCAGAATCCTGAGGCCTTGAACAAGGCAGTGGGCTGGAAAGACTACTAGCATTTAACACCAGTTAGGATTCCTTGTCTGGCACTGTGAACAACACAAACCGCCTTGACAGCCCTGCCCCTGTTGAAAAAAATTATTCTTTTCCCTGAACTGTTTTGAGGACAACTTAGTGCCTGTGACTCTAAGTCTTCCCTGCTTTTGATGGCCATTTCAAGCAACATATGTGTCATTTTCCAGGGATTTTTCTCCTGCCTCGCTAGGATTAGAGGTATCTTTTTAATAGTCAGATGTGTTGGGTTCCAAGGCCATAAGCAAACTACTCACCTCCATTTGCCTCTCAAACTTGGTCTCTTTTTTCTCCACACCCCCTTGGCCTCCCTCTGCTCACCAGATAACTTCCTTGCTACCTCCAGGCTTTGCTACTTAGTCCTCCTTCCATTTGGAACTTCACTTTCTTCACTTTCTCAATCTCTTTTCCCCAAACATCACTTACAAGTAAAGCCTTCTGGTGGTGCTGGTTTAATCCCTGCATCGTGTCTGACTCTTGTGATCCCATGGACTGTAACCCACCACGATCCTCTATCCACAGGATTTCCCAGACAAGAATACTGGAGGGGGTTGCCATTTCCTTCTCCAAGGGATCTTCCTGACCCAGGGATCAAACCCGCATCTTCTGAATTAGAGTTAGATTTTTCCCCCAAATCTTCCTATGTCATTTAAAGTACCATCTCCTTCCTCTACACTATAAAGTTTTGCCCAGCTTCAGTTTTGTTCATAGCACCATCTAACAAACAGTTTTACCTGTTTTGTCTGTTCCCCTTCCAACAAAATATAAGCTCCATGAATTTAGAAATACTGTTTTGTTCACTATTGTTCACTGCTATAATTCCATAGCATCGAACAGTGCCTGGTACATGCCATGTGCTCAATTTTGTTTGTTAAATTAACATCATCGTATGAATTTATCTCCTCCAATCAGTGCCTTAGCTCCAATAACATCTTGATTCTTTTCATATTTAAACACCAGAGCCCATATCTTTGAAAGAGATGACATTCCAAATGACTCCATTGATTTCTGGCTTTCAAAGTATCACCCTACAAACTACTTGCCAGCCATAAGGAGGAGAAATGAGATTTTACTAAGAAGCTATTAACAATTATTCTAAACCAATGACTGACCTAGAACCCCCATAATCCCCTTAACAAGTGACCCTGATGTACAATAGTATTTACATACAATGATCTATAACCTGTTCCTTGACAAGAGAATTAATGTTATTTCAGTCAAGTCCAGGGAAAATCACTTCTACTTTGTAGGACATACAGGGTACAGAAATCAAAATAACCCCATCAGGAAACAAGCCAAACCAGGAGGACATTCTATAGGCCAGGTCTACATCAAATCAATGTCAGAAAACTGAGATCCAGGAAATCTGGAGAAAACATGTATCAATGCATTAAGAGACCTGAGACGGAACAAAAGGTAAGATTGGATCTTCCTCTGAACAAACCAGATCTCTAAGACATTTAAGGTATAACAAAGATTTGTTCATGTGTACAGACTATTAGGTATTTAGTTAGGCAGTAAGTATACCGGTAACTTTTAAAAACAAACAATAACAAAAACAGTGCATATTTCCTTTGAGGTAAAAAATCCTGCTGTCTGTATAGTACTTTTTTTTTTTTACTTAAGCCTAAGTGCCATTTATGTTGCTCATTTGAAAACATACTTCCTGTCGACTTTTCAAATTTTTCAAACAGGAATTCGTACTATAATGTCCTCTATACCTAATACATGGTAGCTCTCCCGGCGGGTCCATTTTAATTGTTCCCTCAATACATGGGTACAAGTTTTAGTCAGCAGAGCGCAGCAGCAGCACCACACGCCAGCCGAGGCCAGAAGCGCGCCCCCGCTGAGGGGAAGACCCGCCCTACTCGTGAATTCGCCTTTGTTCCGACTCGCGCTTCCCGCCGCGGGCGCGGGCTTTCTTTGTTCCTCTGCCTCGCCGCCATCTTGAGCACAGGCCACCGCCGGGAGAGAGCCAGGCATCGCTACATCGCGGTGAGTGTAAGCGACTTCTCTGTAATACTAAAGAACCGTGGATATTCGATTCCAAATTCGAAATATCCCAAAATTAAGAAAATCTTTCTGGGGTAGACTGTCTCATAAAACGTTTAAACGCGCCGAAACTATATCTAAAACCACAGTGAACTTCCACCTCTAAAACTTCCTGTGTGTGTGTGCGTGCTGTCATGTCCGACTGTGCAGTCCTATCCATGGTATCATCTTGGCAAAAATAATGGGGTGGACTACCATGCCATCCTCCAGTGTTAAGTTCCGAGAGGTGGGCTTTGTTTAGGGGAGACTGAGCATGTGACATGTGCCTGAAGAAACAACAGAAACCGCAAGAAGTGCTAGCTAGCTCTTTCATCGAAATATGTGGGCGGCCCTGAAAAGGGCCTTTGGTGGAAATATTAAGAACGCTGGAAACCGGCAACTTAACCGCCAAAGCCGTAGAGGGTGCGGCCCTGGCGTTTCAGCGCGTAGACCACATCCATAGCGGTGACAGTTTTGCGCTTGGCATGCTCGGTGTAAGTGACCGCATCGCGGATCACGTTTTCCAGGAACACCTTCAACACCCCGCGGGTCTCCTCATAGATGAGGCCAGAAATGCGCTTAACTCCTCCACGCCGGGCCAGACGACGGATGGCAGGCTTGGTGATGCCCTGGATGTTATCGCGAAGAACCTTGCGGTGACGCTTAGCGCCGCCTTTCCCAAGGCCCTTCCCGCCCTTGCCGCGTCCAGACATGGTAAAGCTGCTAAGAGAACTTTCAAAACAGCACCGACAAAGCAGAGGCAATTCCTTTATATGAGCGGGTTCCGGACCGAAGTGAGAACTGAAATCGCTTTCGCGGGCACATTCATTTAGCCTGCCAGCCCCTCCCCTCATGACGCAGTTCTGGGTGACGTCACGACAACTTAGTCCCCGCCCACCGAGCGGGCCCTTCTCTGAGGATTCTCTTGTGGGTCCTCCTTCCTTAAGTGGGAATTTTCGAACGCATTTTAAAACTGGGTCAGACTAAAGAAGTTAACATTTTTTACTAATTCTGTTTTGCTGCTTAGGATGCTTTGGGACGGTTGCACTGGAGCCTTGGCCCACATGACCGGAACTGCTGTAACCTTCGTTGGAAATGAGGGCCCCGCTTTACCTCCACGTTTACGGGGCCTTCAGCACTGCGGCTCCCTCCCGGTAACAAAACCCCTTCAAATCGAAACCCCTCTCCAGAGGAGTTTAAAAGCTTCAAGACCTCACCTTTTCCATCACCAAGCCAAGGGAAATCTAACCAAAAGATTTTTTTTTCCCCAAAGGCAAATACATGGTTGGTTAGCGAGTCTCCGGTAGAAATCTCGCCAGCCGCGCGAACCAAAGTTCCTCTCACTTCTTATCTTCGTTTTCTTCTCTGATTATTAAAGCTTGTGATTCTCATTTAATTATCTAACCATTCCTCCTTCTGCGCCCAGTAACTTAATTCCGTATTAATGTTTACTTTTCTACTCCTTGTTTTCTCTGATTCTGGTAGCGACATTAATCCAAACTGTCGGCATCTTGTAGCCAAAGTATTGAAATAAATACCTCTCCCCGCCCCCGCCCTTACAGTTTTCTAAAGGTAGTTAGAGGCGTGTTTCCTAGTACAGTTAAGGGTATTATTAGTAAATCATTTAAGCCGTAGAGCAGAGTGGCGCAGCGGAAGCGTGCTGGGCCCATAACCCAGAGGTCGATGGATCGAAACCATCCTCTGCTAGGTTGAGCTTTTTCTGAACTCCCACTAGAAAATACCCTGAAAATGAATGTGAAATCGTTCCCGTGATTTCTTTTGTTTGCCAAAGTATCCTTGTTATTATTGTCTCCACTTTTCATGACAGCGTTCATTGTCTTGTGATGCTGCCTAAGTACTGAATTAAAGAGAGAGCAGGAGTGGAAGCCCAGATCTTGTTATGCTTCCTTCTATTCATAATTCAGAAAGCACTGTTGTTTGTAAGAAATTGAGGGCATTTAGTTAAAGTGACAAACTAAAAATCTCCTGGGCCATTCCTGCGCAGATTCTTTGCAACTACTAGAGTTTTAATCCTCGGAGTAAATAAGTAACAGTTTGAGACAGAGTGCAGAGTTTGGTGACCTTAATTGTACGCTGACCTGAGAAGACCACTTCGGCCGCTACTGTAAATGTGTCTCTACCCTCTACCTTCCTTTTCAACCTCTAATAGAACTATTCTCAATGCTTATTTTTTAAATATATGTGTGGACTGTTTTTTTTCCCCCTCTCTCAGAAAGGATTGTTATTCAGATACTTACGTTACATACTGTGCTAAGAACTAGGAAAACTCATTAAGTAGCCTAAAGAGTAGACATGCTTTTAAAACAATATGTAACTATATATAGTACACGTATGTACAGTACAGATATTTCTTTAAAAGATTGTACACTAAGTGCAACGGGGGAAAGGGAAAATGATGTTTCCAGTAGCCCTATGATCACCCAGTAGTTGGTGATTGGCTGGAAGGATTCACATGAATCAAGATATATCCAAGGTTAAAATTTATTACAGCAAAGAAAAAAGTGTAGACACAAAAAGGAAAAGATATACACAAGCAAATACTACAGAAGCCTTTGTCCTCCATCTTCAAGGATGACACGGACACTCTTGCTTGCTTGAGTGGAAAAGTCATGAAAAGAAAGACACCAATCATGCTCAAAAATCACTTTGGCTGAATTTCCAGTCCAATAATTTTCTCAAAGATAAGATAGAGTCTCCAACAAGGCTGTGTGTGTGTGTATGTCCACTTAATATATATATATATATTATATGTGTATATATATATGTGTGTATATATATATATATAATATATATATATATATACACAACGTTTTGGCATCCTTTATGTGCCATATACTCCCTCCATGGAGTACCCAAGACCGAAATAATTGTCAGTTCTTATCTTTCACAAGGCGGTACTCCTTGGTCCCAAATAACCCCTGTAATCTCGAATTTCCATTTTTCTAAAGACAGGGCGCGGGTGGCGCGGGGACCATTACCTTTTTGCTATCACGTAGCTTTCACGAATCAGGACCAGAAAGAAAATTTACTAAGTGGCTCAAGAACCGTCTCTCCTCAGAGACCACGTGGCCTAACGGATAAGGCGTCTGACTTCGGATCAGAAGATTGAGGGTTCGAATCCCTTCGTGGTTAGTTTTGACTTTTCACTCCTGTAATAGACTTTAATAGTCATGTCTCCTGGATAGGCTATCGAAAACCCTGTGTTTACTGTGTCTCGAACCTTTTTCTTTCTGCCCTATTTTTAAGAGGTTATTCTCAAAAGCCTTCGGAGAACAAGAGTGAAGAGTGGCTGGAAATCAAAACTCTAACAAAGCTTCCAATAATTTGGGGGCCCTCACGTTCTCCCTAAATTTGGATTTGAGCTCCTGAGTTTCATCTTCACAGACTCAGCTTGTCCTTGAAAAGGGAATTCCGATCTGTAAGTGGAACTCTCTCCAACTGAGCCCCCAGTTGGTAGCACAGGGGGAAACCTGCTGCTTCTCCTTTCCCATGGCTTCCTCCAAAGCCACAACCTCTTCTCTATTAGTTCTGAGTTCCGGCTGCTGGAATCTGTCCTTGGTTTCCACTCTTCTCCTGTCTTTTCCATCTTAACTTCCTTTTTTTCCTTTGGTTTTATTGCCATCAAAAGGATGAGAACAGCTTTTATTCAAACCGAAATTACAGAACAAAATATTAAGGTCATTAAAGAGCTGGACTATTTGCAAAGTGTGTATGCAAAACAGGAAGGCGGAGAAGATAAGCACACAAAACACACAAAAACTTTTTTCTGTACCTAAATAACTGAATTTAATAGTTAGGATGAAGAAAACTGTTTCCAATGTTGAGTTCTTAGTGAAACATATGATGTTCCCAGATTTAAGTCATATGGAAGCTTAGCTCTTTTCTACTAAACATATTCCTCTTTCTTTCTCTCTTTTTGGAAAACAATAGAAGAGATTAGCACATTTAAAATTATCTTTTGCGTGGGACTTTTTTCGACCCTACAGACTGTAGCCCACCAGGTTCCTCTGTCCATGGGATTCTCCAGGCAAAAATACTATGGGCTGCCATCTTCCCAACCCAGGGAGGCAGCCTGTGTCTCCCGCTCTTATATTGCACCGGGGGAGCGGGGTTTTTTACCCACTGAGAAGCCCCAAATAATCCTTTAATGTGTATTAAAAGAAGTGACAAATACCCTAGGTATATTCTGCCTGGACAAAGTTTTTTTTCCTCCCATGTCAACATCATGCACACACACACGTATACATACACACGTATACATATACACATATACAGTATCCTGTTATTTTATGATTATCTGTTGAATGTTTACAGTGTGCAAAGTTGAGGAGACAAGGATCTAAAAGGGTGGTACCCCTACAACCTTATTCTCAAACAAGGTAACATGGGGATGGAGAGGCAAGAGGGCTAAGACTGACTGCTCAGATATCTAATACCTGTAATTATTTGTTGGAGAAAATTCAAAGATACAAAAAAACATATTACCCAATTCCTCAAAGCTCCACTTTGGCCTCCAATCTGAATCATCGTTTTTTCAGTTTTAATTTTCCAAATAAAATGGGTTATAGTTTGTGAGCCATCTTTGAACCACATGTACCACATAAGCCATATCTTGTAAAATAAAATTCCAAAACAGATTTTACTGCAAAATTTGTACTTCATAGGTCTCAATCCTCATGAGCCTTTGGAGGATCTGCTGGCCTATGACAAGTGTACTTGAGAAGGATTTTCCAAATTTCAAAAATCATAATCCCAGTCACTGGATTTGAACACGTTAGAAAGACCTTATCACCTTAACCTCTTGATCTAAAAGAACTTGGTTCCCATGAACCTTAGTAAGGAAAAGTTGGTTATATGATTTTTCTTTTAACAAGCAATTTGTCTGCTCTCTACCTCGGTTTTCTCATCCGTAAAACAGAGACAGGTGATGGGAGGGAGGGTTTTCCAAAAGATCATCTTTACGGTCCCTTCAAATTTTGTTATTCCACACCATGTACTCAGCCCTTTGCTATAGTTTTCCTGTAAGGTGAAAGAAAAGAGGGGAACAGATGAGATTTTGTGGGATTATGTGCTAAAATTAAGATATAAGTGGCAGAAGATGATCAAAGAAGGAAGGAAACACATAGAGCCTGGAACTCGTGGAAAAGGTCTTTGACTAAATTCATTCATACAAAATACAAAGAGAAGAATGATGCTTACATTTGAGAATTCACAGAACAGGTTTATTTGATGTGCCTCTTGCAAAAATATTTTGCCACCAAGGAGTAGAGACTTTCCAGGCAGAAGTGACTGCCTGAGCAAAAGCAGATCACGTGAACAGTTTCTGCTCCTGAAAGCAGGGACCCGGGGTCAGATAAAGCTAGAGTCTGTCGAAGAGATTGGGGGCGACGGCAGGGCAGGTAGGAAGTGATGAGGTGTAAGGAGATAGTGCCTTGGACCTGGAAACGTGCTGCCTGGGATTTAAAAGGCAAATATATATATACAAAAACTGCCGAGACAAGGAACCATGGCTGGAGAGCGGTTGGGAGCAGTGAATGAAGAGGATGACCCGTGGTTCTCAGCCCATCAGAGTCACCTGTGGTGCCTGCAACCACAGAGACGTCACCCTCGGGTTTACTGATTCAGCTGTGTCGAAGGTGTGGCGGAAACGGGGACATTTTGAGAAAACTCCTGATAGGTGTAATTTGCTTCCACTGTTTGGAACGCAGGCAGGAAGGAGGCGGCCAGCGGGTTGGGCGGAGTGTTAATAGACAAGGGAACTCAGAAGGGCCGGAATCAGTTTTTTACTCCGGTGGAGAAGCAGGAGAATCGGTGAGCACGCCTGAGCCTGAGCAGAGGCAGCAGTTTCTTAACTCTCTCATACGCGCGACGCATTTCCTAATCTCTCTATAAAAGGGGTTAAAAACATGCTTTATTGATAGTGGAAGTTACGCAGTAACGGAACACCGATTTATACCTTGTTCACAAGGCACTACACTAAAACCTCACTCCCACACATAGCGGGAGGGGCCAGGACGACGAGGATGGGATTCGAACCCACGCGTGCAGAGCACAATGGATTAGCAGTCCATCGCCTTAACCACTCGGCCACCTCGTCACCCACATGGGTATCCTCCGATAAAATAATATTTCTCCACACAACAGAGTTCTATTTGTGAAATTACATTATTATTTTTTTAACTAATGAAGAAAATGTCTTTTCTCCCTATTAATGGCCCTCTTGCTTTGATAAAGGAAGAAAAAAATAATAGACCACACTCCAAGAACTAAAGAAAACAGTGTGAAGGATCCTCAAAAGTCTTAAAACTAGATCTATTTTATGATCCAACAACCCCAGTTTTAGGTATTCATCCAAAAGAAAACAGGATATCAAAAATATATCTGCACTCCTATGTTTATTACAACACTGTTTACAATAGTCAAGATATGGGGGGAAATTGTCAGGAAATGAATAAAGAAAATGAGATGTGTATATGTGTAATGGAATGTTATTCAGCCACAAGAAAGAAGGAAACTCTACCATTCAAGACAACATGGACCTTGAAGATGTTATGCTAAGTGAGATAAGACATACAAAGAAAGACAAATACTGTATGATATCACTTATAATATCTAAGAATACGTTACCTTACATGATAAGCTAAGAATATGTTACCTTACATGGTAAAAGAGATTTTGCAGATATGATTAAATTGAGGATTTCAAGATGGAAGAGTATCCTGGCTTATCCAAGTGGACCCAAAGGAGGATCAGATTCAATAGTAGGAAATGTGAATGCAGAACCAAGAGGCAATGCATGGAAGAGGCCATTAAAGTTGAAAAAAGCAAGGAAATATTCTTGAAGTCTCTTGAAATATTCTTCATTGAAGTCTCCAGAAGAAACAGCCCTTCTGATGCCTTGATTTTAGACTTCTGAACTCCAGAACTGTTAGAAAGTAAATTTGTGTTGTTTTAAGTAACTAAATTGGTGGTCATTTGCTACAACAGCAATAGGAAATTAATGCAGAGGTTCTAAAGCACTTCCATGACTGGGGCTTAATAGGCAGGAAGAACTTTGCAGAACTTTTTCTAGAATGCCAGAGGCATTTGTGGGGACTCTTATTTGATGTCACTGACAGTAGTGGAGGACAGATGCTTAAATTGTGGTGAGAAAGTCAACAGAAGGAATTTAGAGTCCCACTGACAGCTGATATTGTTGTATTCAAAGACCAGAGGGTTAACCACTTCACCATGGGACCTTGATATAAGTAACCTTCACAGGAAGATTTGTATCCTGGTCAGTTGATCTTTAAAAGGCTTCAGCATAGATTCTATGGGAACATTCAGAGACAGCCTCCTGTAAAGAGACAGTGGAGGCTCTCAGATGACTGATAGCTTAGAATCTTGTTCTATGTTTTGGACATTTTCTGGTCTGTGTGCAGAGTTTTGCAGCCTACAGAGCATTTGCCTGAGCTCCGGAGGAGAAAAGGGTCACAGGTGGGGACTGTCTTCTGGGACTTCTATAAAGGCCTCTGATAATATGAACTCTTAATCACTCAAGTACACTTACAAATCTGACGTACTTCGTAGGAATCCCAGAAGAAAGTAAGGAAGGATGCTTCTCCGGAGAAGGATGCCTGAGTGGGAAGGTTATGCCTGAAAACCGACGTATACATTATCAATTTGAGGCAAACCAAGAGAAAATTGGCTGGCCACCAAAACTAAGGTAGGTCCCACCGAGATTTGAACTCGGATCGCTGGATTCAAAGTCCAGAGTGCTAACCATTACACCATGGGGCCACCACAACCTTGTACCTGCTGGAAGATTTCTGAATATTCATTGACGAGCCTGTGCTTCTCTTCAGGATTTTGTGAACTATGATTTTTATTTTAAAAATATTTATAAAGAATCAGTTGTATACCAGTCAGCAGAGGATCCGAGTGAAATGCAACGACCAAGGGTCACAGGCACTACAAATTTCTCAGGACCCAGTTCCTATTAAAAACTGATGGAATTCGAACCCAGAACTGAGGTCAGGGGTATAAAACGCGAATAGTCAAGCAGACGGCAATCTAAATTACTACAATCTGAGGGGATTCTGTGGTCCAGAGAAGGAAATAGAGGAGAAGAAGACGACAGATACGAAATCTCAGATGAAAGGATAGAGAAAGTTGTTCTGCAGGACATTGCCTCCTAGCTGACAGGGATGGGGTGTCTAGCCTCGCAAGCGATTAGGTGTCTGGCCTCCTCGAGGTACCACAGTGACTGAAGAGATGGGGAGGGAAGGCACTAAAAGTTAGGTCCCACCGAGATTTGAACTCGGATCGCTGGATTCAAAGTCCAGAGTGCTAACCATTACACCATGGGGCCACTACATCCTCTGTGAGACAAGCAGTTAGGAATGTGGCTGTAGTGTGTCACATGCACTTTATTCTGATGATTTCCGTCTTAGATGAATGAAGGCCTCATTATCAGTGCTTCGCAATGCGAAAAGCATAACAGAGCTCACTTTGCTTCCAGTTTTTCTCAGAGTTCACGTAGGGTTTGAGTACCTGCCTTACTTGCAAGATCAAAATTGCACTCACTGAATTTCTGACCTGGGCCATGAATGTCTATATATGGTGTCTGCACTTAAAAATTCCATAGGACACGTGTGAATATAGAAAAACAAGAAAAACGTTCAAGATAAGTTAGGAAATTATTAGTAATTTTGAGATTAAGGAAAAACTTTTGGAGTATTTTTACATCCTTCTTTTTGCTTATCTGCATGTCCTAATAGATCGATTGCAAGTTTGATACAAGTTGAATTTTTGTTATATTCATTCTTATTTCTGTTGCATATACTGTGTGCGTATGTCTTAAAAAGAGTTTTAGCAAGCGAAACAGTTTCTGGTGTGTTTGGGTGTTTGGGGTTTTTTTAATAAAATTTAGCCAAAATCTGAAAACAGCTTTGAATATTCTTCAACAGGTACATCCTCCCTACAATCTGGCCTACTAAATGGAATGATAAGAGGGCTCCAGAAGGAAATGGAAATTTCTGTTTGAAATACTGGTTCTGAAACGTCAAAATATTCACGAGTAGAATAGTGATGCCTTGGATATACCCAAATTCTTGGAAGTTCATTAAGGGGAAAAAGAGGCAAGTGAGGATCGAAAGTCAGACCTGAACTGAATTTAATTTCGGGAGATAGTAATTCAAAATGAATTAATGCCTGAGCTTTAAAAAAAAAAAAAAAATATTTATACTGGTCTCAGAAATCCCTAGCGTTTACCAAAGTAAATTTCAAAGATTTTCTCTACAGACACTTATACTAGGGGACTAAAATTTCCTCCATCCAATTTTATGGAGAAAGATAATAATAATCAGGGAAACTGTATTTCGTGTTAAGTTTCCACAGTTGGAACTTGGACCTGGAGAGGAGGGCAAAAAAAAAAAAAAAAAAAAGTTACGTAGCCGGCAGGATTCGAACCTGCGCGGGGAGACCCCAATGGATTTCAAGTCCATCGCCTTAACCACTCGGCCACGACTACATAACTGATTAGATTGTCTAGATATATTCCCATGAGGAATATCTTGCCTGTTACAAATCTTTCATTTTAACAGCTGTTCTGGAATGCCTGTCACCATGATAAAAAATATCAACAATTTGAAGACTGAGATGTTGGTTACAGACCTTATCACAAAATGTAACCTTTGTCTGACGGGCAAGATACCAGAGATCTTACGAAGCTCACATTCCAATTCCTACGAGGTGTAGTGGTCCCAAAATCTGAGAGATCAAATTCCAACAGATTTACCGGACATAAAGAATAAGATTTTCCTCCGTTAAAAATGGGAAAGAGGTATTTCTAACAAGCAGCTTTAGGGATTCTTACACATCCAGAGCTAGATGTGATAGTCTGTTGTAAATAGCATTCAGTCCCTTTTAAGATCAGGTTTCAATCAACAAAAACGCACAACAAGTAGCAGAGGATGGTTTCGATCCATCGACCTCTGGGTTATGGGCCCAGCACGCTTCCGCTGCGCCACTCTGCTAACACGTGCCCTGTCTTTTTTAATTCATTTTCAAGGGAATAAATTCTGGCACTTTCCTAGAGCTAAGATATTGTGAATATTTTTCTAAAGCTGCTTCGAAGAATAGGAATACTGCATATATGTCTGTACGTGGCCACATTCCACCTCCAAATACCACCGACTCAGAAATCACCTTCTAAAGACTACTTCTATCAACTGAGGTTTGCTTGGTTGTTGGAAAACCAAATGCATGCCAATAGGTATAATTTATAAAATTGAAATTGTAAATTTACAATGGTGAAACTGTAAATTACGAGAAGTGCACTTACCTTAAAATATTTGTTTGTGGCTTTTCAGGGAAAAAGAACAGACTTGCTTGCATTGGCCGGGAATCGAACCCGGGCCTCCCGCGTGGCAGGCGAGAATTCTACCACTGAACCACCAATGCCTCAATGAATTCAGTACTCTTTATTTGTATTCATATAATTATGGTATTCCTAAATTCTTAGGAAAATAACGAGGATGTGTATTTTTCTCCCCAGAATATTCCTAAATCCCATCGAATAACAGATTACATCTAAATATTCTGGGAAAACCTATGAACCAGAAGGAAACTGAAACTGCTGATATGTGACTTGGAGCCTTTTGAAAATGAAAAATACCTAAAAACACCTGATATATAAAAATGTCTTTCTCCATCCTTTCCTCAATTTATATCTTTAATGAAAACACTTTCTGAAAGTTTCTCATTAAGGCTGAAAGCCAATTTGGTTACTTATGAGGCCAATGTGCTCAATTCAAGTTTGAAGCACCAAATTGCTTCATTTTGGAAAAAAAGACCTTCTATTGTCATGTTTATGGAGACCCAAGTTTGGTAGGGAGGATATTGTCAACGGTAGCAGGATAAAAAAGAAAATAATAAAGGAAAAAAGAATTCTCCCACTTCCTTCTCCTTACTTGCTCCTGGAGACAGGTTGCCGAGGTCACTGTGGCGCTTTGGAAGCAAAAGACAAATCGGGCCTAGAAATAAATCCTATTTCAGGACTTTTCAGCTGGTTCGGAGGGAAAAAACAACACAGAGAAAACCACTGATAATCAATGAAAATAATCTCTACTGAAATGACTCTTGAGTGTGGGCTTTAGGGAAGTAGCACAATCTGACAGCCTGGATTATTAAAGCATGTGAAAGCCCAGGAGGTTTTTTCACTCTAGAAATCTCTTCACCTCTTCTTCAGAATAAAGAAATTGCAATATTTAATAGGCGGCTATGGTTAGGATGCTTTGAAGGGGAAGAATGGCAAAAAGCATTTTAGTAAATTAAGAGGTTGCTAATGTTGATCGTAAAGGAAGAATCTGGGCCATAAATTAGGTTCTTCCAAATCCTAGCAACAGAATAATATATAACTGGACAGTATGAGAGATATAAATAAATTCAGCCAAGTTTCCTAATTTGTTTATTCATATGTAAATAGAGCCTAGCAGAGTTGAATGTAAGTCATTTAACTTACATTCCTCTAGGGGTTGTAAAAATAAAATAAAATGATGCCCATTAAAGCCATGAAAAATAGTATAAAACTATCAGATAAATATTAGCCACTGATTTTTTTTTTCATGGAACTTTTTAATGAACCACTGGGAGTCAGAAGTTTTATCTTCTATTATAAAGAAAAATCTTTAGTGTAATGCACATAGTTGGTGCTCACATTAGTTGTACTGAATTGATTACATACTGTAGGCTATTTTAGAAAAAATATCTAAAAGTATGTTCTTTGTAATATAAAAGTAATTTTTACAATGTGCACTCTATTTCCTCAGATTTCATTTGGTTTAGATGCTAAGTCGTGTCTGACTCTTGCGACCCCACGGACTGTAGCCTGACAGGCTACTCTGTCCATGGGATTCTCCAGCAGGAATACTGGAGTGGGTTGCCTGTTTCCTTCTCCAGAGAATCTTCCAATAATCTCCAATAATCTCATTGGAAAAGAAAACTGAGTTTATTGGACAAGTTCAGTTCAGTTCGGTCGCTCAGTCGTGTCCGACTCTTTGCGACCCCATGAATCGCAGCACGCCAGGCCTTCCTGTCCATCACCAACTCCTGGAGTTTACTCAAACTCATGTCCATCGAGTCGGTGATGCCATCCAGCCATCTCATCCTCTGTCATCCCCTTCTGCTCCTGCCCCCAATCCCTCCCAGCATCAGGGTCTTTTCCAATGAGTCCACTCTTCGCATGAGATGGCCAAAGTATTGGAGTTTCAGCTTCAGCATCAGTCCTTCCAATGAACACCCAGGACTGACCTCCTTTAGGATGGACTGGTTTGATCTCCTTGCAGTCCAAGGGACTCTCAAGAATCTTCTCCAACAGCACAGTTCAAAAGCATCAATTCTTCGGTGCTCAGCTTTCTTTACAGTTCAACTCTCACATCCATACATGACCACTGGAAAAACCATAGCCTTGACTAGACAGACCTTTGTTGACAGAATAATGTCTCTGCTTTTTAATATGCTGTCTAGGCAGGTCATAACTTTCCTTCCAAGGAGTAAGCGTCTTTTAATTTCATGGCTGCAGTCACCATCTGCAGTGATTTTGGAGCCCAAAAATATAAAGTCTGACACTGTTTCCACTGTTTCCCCATCTATTTCCTATGAAGTGATGGGACCAGATGCCATGATCTTAGTTTTCTGAATGTTGAGCTTTAAGCCAACTTTTTCACTCTCCTGTTGCACTTTCATCAAGAGGCTTGTTAGTTCCTCTTCACTTTCTGCCATGAGGGTGGTGTCATCTGCATATCTGAGGTTATTGATATTTCTCCCAGCAATCTTGATTCCAGCTTGTGCTTCTTCCAGCCCAGCATTTCTCATGATGTACTCTGCATAGAAGTTAAATAAGCAGGGTCACAATATACAGCCTCGATGTACTCCTTTTCCTATTTCGAACCAGTCTGTTGTTCCATGTCCAGTTCTAACTGTTGCTTCCTGACCTGCATATAGGTTTCTCAAGAAGCAGGTCAGGTGGTCTGGTATTCCCATCTCTTTAAGAATTTTCCACAGTTTATTGTGATCCACACAGTCAAAGGCTTTGCATTGTCAATAAAGCAGAAATAGCTGCTTTCTGGAACTCTCTTGCTTTTTCGATGATCCAACGGATGTTGGCAATTTGATCTCTGGTTCCTCTGCCTTTTCTAAAACCAGCTTGAACATCTGGAAGTTCATGGTTCACGTATTGCTGAAGCCTGGATTGGAGAATTTTGAGCATTATTTTACTAGCATGTGAGATGAGTGCAATTGTGTGGTAGTTTGAGCATTCTTTGGCATTGCCTTTCTTTGGGATTGGAATAAAAACTGACCTTTTCCAGTCCTGTGGCCACTGCTAAGTTTTCCAAATTTGTTGGCATATTGAGTGCAGCACTTTCACAGCATCATCTTTCAGGATTTGAAATAGCTCAACTGGAATTCCATCAGCTCCACTACTTTTGTTCATAGTGATGCTTTCTAAGGCCCACTTGACTTCACATTCCAGGATGTCTGGCTCTAGGTGAGTGATCACGCCATCATGATTATCTGGGTCAGGAAGATCTTTTTTGTACAGTTCTTCTGTGTATGCTTGCCACCTCTTCTTAATATCTTCTGCTTCTGTTAGGTCCATACCATTTCTGTCCTTTATCGAGCCCATTTTTGCATGAAATGTTCCCTTGATATCTCTAATTTATCTTATCTCTACAAAACCTTTTAGAACTAACACCCAAAAAAGATGTCCTTTTCATTATAGGGGATTGGAATGCAAAAGTAGGAAGTCAAGAAACACCTGGAGTAACAGGCAAATTTGGCCTTGGAGTATGGAATGAAGCAGGGCAAAGGCTAATAGAGTTTTGCCAAGAGAACACACTGGTCATAGCAAACACCCTCTTCCAACAACACAAGAGAAGACTCTATACATGGACATCACCAGATGGTCAACACTGAAATCAGACTGATTATATTCTTTGCAGCCAAAGAAGGAGAAGCTCTATACAGTCAGCAAAAACAAGACCGGGAGCTGACTGTGGCTCAGATCATGAACTCCTTATTGCCAAATTCAGACTTAAATTGAAGAAAGTAGGGAAAACCACTAGACCATTCAGGTATGACCTAAATCAAATCCCTTATGATTATACAGTGGAAGTGAAAAATAGATTTAAGGGACTAGATCTGATAGACAGAGTGCCTGATGAACTATGGATGGAGGTTCGTGACATTGTACAGGAGACAGGGATCAAGACCGTCCCCATGGAAAAGAAATGCAAAAATGCAAAATGGCTGTCTGAGGCGGCCTTACAAATAGCTGTGAAAAGAAGAGAAGCGAAAAGCAAAGGAGAAAAGGAAAGATATTCCCATTTGAATGCAGAGTTCCAAAGAATAGCAAGGAGAGATACGAAAGCCTTCCTCAGTTATCAATGGAAAGAAATAGAGGAAAACAACAGAATGGGAAAGACTAGAGATCTCTTCAAGAAAATTAGAGATACCAAGGGAACAGTTCATGCAAAGATGGGCTTTTGGACAAGAGAGAACATTATGTCAGGAATCTCTATAGTGTCTCAGAGTGAGAAGGCAAAGTTGAGCTATTTAGTGAGATTTTCAAAATCTGGATTTTTGGTGAATAAGGATTGGATAAGGATCGTAATATATATTAGTATTGGTAGACACAGGAGATGATTTTGAGATAAAATGTACTCGTTGTCTACTGCTGTGTAACAAATTACCCTAAAACTTAGTGGCTTAAAACAACAAACATTTACTATCTCATATTTTCTGTGAATCTGGCTTACCCAGGTGGGAGTCTCTTACAAGGTAGCAAACAGGATGTCAAGAGTTACAGACATCCACTTACTTGGGGTTGGAGTATATACCTCTTCCCCTCTTCCTCCCCCTTCTCTTCCTCTGTCATCTTCTCTCCCCTAACCCCCTTCTCCTCCTCCTCCACCTCCTTCATCATTTCCATCCATTTACTTACTCTTCGGTATTCCTGAAAAGCAAAATAAAAATCATAAGTTTAATGTTTTAAGTTTACCTACATTCTCTTTACTTCTATTTGCCAGATCTTCAATAATTTCTGGGAAGAGGTTCCTCTTAAAGAGATTATGTGAGTCAAACACAAACTGGCCAGCAACTTTATGAAAGAAAGCTCCCTTTCCCCAAAAGTTGACCCCGACGTGATTTGAACACGCAACCTTCTGATCTGGAGTCAGACGCGCTACCGTTGCGCCACGAGGTCACAGGTAAAAAGGGGATGCCATTCTAAATTAGGATTTAAATAATGCCTTCCCCTCGCCCCCAGGTCCTAAAGATTTATCTTTTTATTGGTAAACTTGATTATTTTTCTCCCCACTATTCATAGCTTCGCTAATGCTTGGTAGAGAAAGATAAGAAAGGTTAAATATTAACCCAAAAGCCCCAGTACTCCGTGTAGAGGAAACTCGTTGGTTTCTCACTTTCTATCTTTCCACCTGTCTAAACTTTCCTGTCTTGAGAATAACTGTGTACGTACTCAGCTTAGATCTACAATGAAACAGGATTAAGAACTGCCACGATTTTCGAACAACCACTTTTCCTATAAATTCACTAGACCTCAGTTCAGTTCAGTTCAGTCGCTCAGTCGTGTCCGACTCTTTGCGACCCCATGGACTGCAGCACTCCAGGCTTCCCTTTCCATCACCAACTCCCAGAGTTTACTCAAACTCATGTCCATTGAGTCGGTGATGCCATCCAACCATCTCATCCTCTGTCGTCCCCTTCTCCTCCCACCTTCAATCTTTCCCAGCATCAGGGTCTTCTCAAAAAGATCCCCAGCCTTCCCTGCGCTGCAGTGTCCAGTCCTTGACCCTGCACCCACCACCCCGTCCCACACACCCCTCCTACCTCAGCGCTCACCAGGTCCCATTATTCAACCTGGTAAAAAACTGCTTTATCCTCACAAGTGTAGCATAGATGGCTTGTCTTCCTGACCCCTCACTTCTCACTAGAATTCCGAGAGCCTTCTGCTGTCTATACTGTACACTTGCCATTCAGGTCACAACAGCTCAAAGCAAATTGCTAATATCTACTGAGTTCTTAGCATTTTCTACCAGTTCTGTGTTAGTAGAGTCTCCTCTGGCTAGTGATTCTTAAAAAGTGCTCGCAGACCAGGAGCACTTACTTCAGCTGTGTACCTGTTAGCGAAGCAAGTCCTCGGCCACACCCCAGGCCTACAAAATCAGAAAGTCTGGAGGCGGACCCCAGCAGCCTTTGTTTTAACAAAACCTCCCTGATCGTGATGAAGGGAAAAGCCTGAGAATCACTGCCCGAGCCTAGCAACTGGATACTTTGCTCACTCAAAATAATAATAATTTTCCGTTTTCTTCCAGGATGGTGGAGAGGCAAGGTGATATTAGTTTGTTGCCATAGTAAAGTACCACAGATTGGATGGCTTAAGCAACGATTTATCTTCTCACAGTTCTGGAGGCTAGAAGTTCAAGAACAACCCCCTGTCAGTGGGTTTATAGACGGCGGTTCTTCTCCTTGGGGCTTCACATGGTCTTTCCTCTGTGTGTTTGTGTCCTGATCTTTTTAAAATAAGGACACCAGTCATTGTATCAGGGCTTACCGGTATGACCTTTTGTTTTACTTTACTTACTTTTTTAAAAGCCCTGTCTCCAAAGTCACATCTGAGGTACTGAGGTGTCAGAGCTTCGACATATGAGGCTCAGGTGGGAGTAGGGGAGGTAGACAGGAGGACACAATTCAGCTCCTAACAGCCAGTTTCCAGGTGAAGCCACTGCTGACAATTCCTCAGCCTGGCAAGGGGCGTGAGGATGGAGCTTCTGTGGTGTGTATCTGATCCCCTCTTCACTTTTCCTACACCACGTGTTTAGAATTCAGCTTTCTCCGGTCTGACAAGTCAACAAAGCATCACACTTCCATCGGCCTTCCAGATGACAAGTTTGTTGCTATTGCCTTCTCTCCCGAAATGTTGATCCTATTTGAATTTAAGTTTGGGGGCTGTTTTGAGTGGGATTTCTGGAGTGCACAAAAGCGAATTCTTGTCTTTCATCCACAATCTTTACCTGAAAGCCACCCCCGCAAGGCAGCGGTGATCCCCTGAGTAAATAAAACAATCCAGCTCTATTCCTCTCCTTCAGCTCTCAGCTCAAGCATTCCTTCCCTACTGTGGCCTTTCTCCCAGATTCGCATGAAAAGATAAAGCACTCTATTATTAGCTATTGTAGCATCATCTCCTTGTTTTAACTTTACAGCATTTTTAACCCTCAGGTTCAACCTAGTTCCCCAACTAGATAGTAGGATTTTTGAGGAGCTGGAAATGTCCTTTTTTGCAACAATATCTCACTATGTTACAATTATGGGCTTCCCTGGTGGCTCAGCTGTAAAGAATCTGCCTGCCGATGCAAGAGAACAATAACACATGCTACAAGGATAGTTGAGATTGTTTTCTTTCAATGAATCATCCAAACACAGCACAGCGATCATAGCCAGACCACGTGGCCTAATGGATAAGGCGTCTGACTTCGGATCAGAAGATTGAGGGTTCGAATCCCTTCGTGGTTGCTAGGTACTTAAATTATTACTACTTATAAACTGTGAACTTTTATAACGATCATTCTTAAAAATCCAATTTTCTTGGTTAAAGTCCGTAATCAGAAATCTCCTTTCTCCTTAGTAGTTTTATCCTCCATGCATTTCTCTCTTTTTTTTTTTCTTTTTCTTTGTTTTTTTTGGTTTTTTTTTTTTTTCTTTCTTTTTTTTTTTTTTGGTTTGTTTTTGTTTTTTTTTTCCCTCCATGCATTTCTTCTCAACACCCTTTCCTTTGCTTTATGTTTCTTTTTACCCGTCCAATGTCTGTTTCTCTATCCACATTATCTAGTTAGTTCTGGTCTGCTCTTCTCAAAATTTGGTCCTCAAACCAATGGCATCATCCAGGAGCTTCCTAGAAATGCAAACTTTCCCAGCTTGTCCTGGTTCCCTCTCAGCACTATACTTGAACTACAAAATTAGACTTTGGGGAGTGGGGCTCAGGAATCTGGTAACAATTATTGAATCTGGGTGGTGGATATATAGACAATTCCTGATTCTTTCAACTTTTTTAAATGTTTGAAATTTTTTACAGTAAAAGTTTAATTAAAGAAAAAAAAAAATAGGAGGGGGGGTGGGATTGACAGAAGCTGTCCTATTTAAACAAAAGCCCTGGGAGAAGAGTACATGGCTCCTAGGATACAAGACAGAGGGTCAACATCAAGAAACCAGCATTGTGCGAGGAAGGGCAGATCCTTTCTTGCCTCTGGAATCCAGTCTCCCTTGACAGAGTGGTCAGAAAAAGAGCTGAGAAAATTAGACAGATGTCGGTGATGAGGGACTCCTACGCCACTTGTGATCTTCCCTGAAGGCCACAAAGTAATTTTAAAGACTTTAAAGGAGGGGAGAGACCCAATCTGATTTGCATTCTCAGATTAACACATGAGTTAGTGCTGACATAACCCTGCCTACATAATCTGCCCTAAATTACATCTCCAAGGTGTTATCTCTCACTGCTCTCCCTCCTTCTCCCCCTCCAAAAAAAGCAACATTCCAGCCAGACAACACTTTCTTTTATTTATCTCATATTTCACCAGGTTTAAGTCTAGAACACTGCTCCCATCTCCAATTTGGCTCAATTTCACACATCCTTCAGATCTAAGTTTAAACATGATTCATTCCACATATATTTATTGAGTATCCATTTGGCCAGAGATAAGGTATAATTGGAACATTCTTCATGAAACTTGGTGTTTACTAAGTGACTCTCCAGGGAACCACCTAAGATATTTATGATTGGGATCTACATTCTTCCTGTGGGCTACCACTTATCAAACTCAGTGGTAAATACTCACTTTTGCAATTGTTCACTCTGAAGATTTCTCAGAACAGTAGCCATATTTTTGTGGCTCTCCACTGAGCGAGCAGCACCTAGCAAAATGTTTGTCCTGTAATTGTGCCCAGAATACAAATTTCGAAACAATGAAGAAAGGAACGAATCTCTTCAGGGACAAGGGACCAGAGGTCAGAAAGCTTCCAAGAAATTGTTGCAGTTATACCTATGAGAAACTGTTGGAACCTGATCTTAGAAAATGGGTTTGACACTTGGGAGGAAAAGACAGATTGAGAAGCAGTTCCAAGGTTGAACTAAAGACCTGGAAATCTGTGGCCTCTGGAAAGGGAGTTAGAGAACAAATATAAGGGGAGTTCTAAGTCTTTGGTTTTGGTACCTCGGTGCTCCTGTCAAACAAAAATCTAGGTTGTTGGAGAAGACCCAAGTTTAGAAGGAAAGAATGGAGCTTTCATTTGGGGATGTATTGCTTTTGAGATGCACATGGACATGCAACAGGAAGTAACTAGGACAACTGTATTTTCTGGAGCCCAGACATGAGGTCTGGGCTGCAGGAGGTAATTTTCAACCTATCAGCACATAAGCAGGGGTTTATAAATTATGCCCTGTCCTCCTCCTGTTCACTAAATGGAGTTGTTGATGAAATACAGAAATCTTCTACTTGTACACTAACACACCCACATGCATGCACATACAGTTAAGATTGTGGTGATGGTTGTGTAGTTTCAGAAAAGTGAAGATCCTGGGGTTCTGGTCTTGCTTTGGAGGTGGTCTCTGCAAATATTTTTAAACATTATCCATAGAGTATTAAATACTCTGTGAGAAAAAGTCCCATGCGATGAAGTGGATTTGATTCTCAGGAATATTTTCGTATTACTATTTTAATCAAAAATATTCTACCTACTGCTTTAAAATATTTTGAGCTTTACAAAGAGATGGAGATAGGGCTTTATGGGGAATATTTTGATAGATCCTCATTCTTGAACTTAAAAATAACAGCTACAAATAACTGTTACTTTAAAATAAGTTACAAATAACAGTAATTTTTAACAGTTAAAAATAACAGTTACAAAAGCTGTTACTTTTTGTTGAGCCCTTACTATATTCCAGGCACTAGATCAAATGTCTAAAGACATGAAGTGTCTGTAAGGAACAGCTGTGCCAGATTATTTATCGAGCATTAATTTCCTACTCCAGCAGAAGTAAGAGGGTTTTTTAAAAACTGTTGCAATATATGGCGATTTGCTTTCTAGAAAAAGACCATTCTTAGTTTAATACATGCTGGAAATAAAGGTGGTTGACTCCTCTTCGATTTTATCAACCATTAATGGAGCTTACCATCTTTTGTATTGCCCTTTTTAATGACTAAACACTGAAGTTGCCTAAAATAAATGATATATAGTAACATGGAGAACACTGAAAGAGACAATGTATAGGTGTAGTCGTGGCCGAGTGGTTAAGGCGATGGACTAGAAATCCATTGGGGTCTCCCCGCGCAGGTTCGAATCCTGCCGACTACGAGTTGGTTTTCCCTCTTTTTGAGCATAACAAAATTTCTGCCTGGTCGGATTGACCTTCAATTTCAAGATACTTTTTAAAATATTAAACACTCTCTCAGACCTTTTACAAATTACATCGAAACAGTGTTCTCATAGACCACGAAGGAGTCATATTTTATGAGTTAGAAAAAAGAACCAGTAAGACTTTCTTCTATTTCAGTTCTGAGCTTTCTTAGGTTCTCAAACCGAAAGGAAAGGTTTCACACATTCATATTTAGAGCAACAGTGATGCCACAACTTCCCTTTTTCTAAAACTGTAATCCTTCTATTGTCTGCAGGTGGGCCAGTGGCGCAATGGATAACGCGTCTGACTACGGATCAGAAGATTCCAGGTTCGACTCCTGGCTGGCTCGTTGCTTTTCATAACGCCCTTTTTGTAAGTTCCACAAATTCCCGGCTTCTCCAGGCCTCCTTGTTAAGCTTTTCTAATTTTCTATTTATTTTACAATATCACTCTATACAAAATGACAAAAGTGTTAATACACAGGCTTCAGCTATAGCTCGCTGTTCTTCTCTTACATATATAAATTTTCTTTAAATCACATCACTAAATTGTTTTTCAAACTGCGGGAAACTTAGGTGTATGAGGGAAACATAAAAGAGGGAACACCTTTCAAATGCATCGTTCTCAGAGAGTTAAGATTGAAAGTCTCACAAAGAGAAGATTTTTTGATAGCAGTTTTTTCTTCTCTCTTTTTTTTTAAGATTTAGTTTTTTAGAGCAATTACTAGTTCACAGCAAAATTGAGAGGAAGGTGCACACACCTTCTCACAATTGTATAGTCTCCCCCATCGTCAACAGAGTGGGTACCTTTGTTAGAAATGATGAGTCTACTGTGGACTGAAGTCCATAGTTTTCATTACAATTGGCCCTTGATGTTGTGCATTCTAAGGGTTTAAGCAAATGTAGAATCATAAAGGAAATCAACCTTGACTATTTATTGGACGGACTGATGCTGAAGCTGAAGCTCCAACACTTTGGCCACCTGATGAGAAGGGCTGACTCATTGGAAAAGACCCTGATGCTGAGAAAGATTGAGGGCAGGAGGAAAAGGGGATGACAGAGGTTGAGATGGTTGGATGGCATCACCAACTCAATGGACATGAGTTTGAGCAAACTCTGGGTGATAACTAAGGACAAAGAAACAGGCATACTACAGTCCGTGCGTGCATGCGTGCTTAGTCGCTTCAGTTGTGTTCCTGAGACCCCATGGACCATGGTCTGCCAGGTTCCTCTCTCCAAGGGATTCTCCAGGCAAGAATACAGGACTGGGTTGTCGTTTCCTTCTCCAAATCTGACCGTGGGGTTGCAAAAAGTCGGACACGACTGAATGACTGAACAACAGAAAGGCATGTATCTATCCATTGTTATAGCATCTCGCAGAAGATTTTCACTGCCTGAAAAATCCTCTCTGCTTGGCCTTTTCATCCTTCTTCTTCTCACCAACCCCTGGCAACCAATGATGATTTTACTGTTTCTGTAGTTTTGCCTTTTCTACGATGTCATATATTGGAATGATACAGCATGTACAGCCTTTCAGATTGGCTTATTTCACTTAGTAATATGCATTTAAGGTTTCTCCATGTCTTCTCATGGCTTAGTAGCTCATTTCTTCTCAAGGCTGAATAATATTCCATTCTCTGCATGTACCACAGTTAATCCATTCACCTACTGAAAGGCATTTTGGTTGCTTCCAAGATTTGGCAATTAAGAATAAACCTGTTATAAACAACTGTGTGCAGGCTTTTGTGTGGACAGAAGTTTCAACTCCTTTGGGCAATTTAATAAGGAGGGCAATTGCTGGATCATATGAACTGGCAAACTGTCTTCCACAGTGGCTGTACCATTTTGCATTCCAACTAGCACTGAATGACTGTCCCTGTTACTCCATCTCCTCACCAGCATTTGATGTTCAGTGTCCTGGATTACTTTGGCCACTTGATGCGAAGAGCTGACTCATTGGAAAAGACCCTGAAGCAGGGAAAGATTGAGGGCAGGAGGAGAAGGGGACGACAGAGAATGAGATGGTTGGATGGCATCATCCACTCAATGGACATGAGTTTGAGTAAACTCCAGGAGATAGTGAAGGACAGGGAAGCCTGGCATACTGCAGTCCATGGGGTTACAAAGAGTCGGATATGACTGATCGACTGAAAACCAACAATAGGTGTGTGGCGGTATCTCACAGTTACTTTGTTCTCAAGACATACGCTTTTCATGTGCTTAAAAAGCGGGCCAAACACCTCACTAAAGAAGATATACAATGCTAAATTTTCTTAATAAACTCTCTTCTCTACTCTCAAAGTTCTCTTCAGGAGGAAAAGAAACATCTTAGCAGAGGATGGTTTCGATCCATCGACCTCTGGGTTATGGGCCCAGCACGCTCCCGCTGCGCCACTCTGCTGCAACAAACCATATCCCCATACTTAATATTCAGCTTTCTACAGACTTGTTTTTTTCCAACTCTACAGAGCTGAGTGTGTTCTTGAACTGTTTTCTCTATTTCTGTCTTTCTCTTCCCCCAGAGCAGTAATCTCTGTTTTATAATGCGATGGCCAAGGGCCTAAACTAACTGCTAAGAAAAGTGTTAATAAGAAATAGAGAACGACTATTTTGGCAAGCTTAGATGCAATGTCTGTTACCATGTGCTATGTGAACATGTACATTACATCGATAACAAAACATCTGCTGATATTCCATATGTCATGTTTCAAAGCCATTCTAAGTTATACAAAGTAATAGGTTCTGATAAAATAAGCGTGCTTTTCTTTTCTTCTGCGCTGTAATGTATTGGTTCATAATCTGTTGGAGGGTGCTTGAGTCTCAGGTAAGAAAATAATACACAGTCCTGTACATTTAAAAAAAAAAAAAAAAAAACAGATTTTTAAGGCGTTCTTAGAACTTCTAGCCCAGGGGACTACTTTCTCCTCTAGTCTCAATTTGGCAAACCAAACAAAAAATTATGTTCAGGTTTTCTGCATCTGGAGATGAACTGACTTCCTTCTTGGTTTGCTGGAGTAGGGGAATTGCAGAGAGCCAAGATTTTGCTTGCTGTGTAACCTTTCTGGCAAGGAAAAGCTGATCTGGGTGTGAAGCAGGTAATGTCAGATGTGGGAAGCTTCTGACCGTTGGAGAGAGAGATGTGGATAAGGAAATGGGACATGGAGCACACAAGTGAGCTGGGAGTTAGCAAAGACTGAAATTCAGAACGTCTGCAATAAAAGAAAAATATCTTTTGCAGAAAAGAATAAAAATGTCTTTATGGACCCCCAAGCACAGTTATAGTGTACACCTGCGTGTTTACCTACTTTCTAAAGGGCAGTGTTAAGGGCAGCTAGCATTGGAGAAAACATCTTTTTTCCCTCCAAGTTTCAGACCAGTGCATCCCATAGACACTAAAAACAATTGACCCCGACGTGATTTGAACACGCAACCTTCTGATCTGGAGTCAGACGCGCTACCGTTGCGCCACGAGGTCCTGCGGGGGCACTTGGCTCCTTTACTTGTCAACCTGATCTATGAAATTAATTATTGGTACTTAGTGAAGACCGTGCAGCTGGATACAAAATAATGCCTGGGGGTCTCTTGGATTAAAACAGCTGTCCATTCAATCACTTACTGATTCTCTCTGCCTCCGAAAATGCTTCTATTTCCATTGCTTCCTATTCTATCTCCTTCCTTTTCTTACCTAGTTTTCTCCATATACGTCAAAAATAGACATTCGGGGTTTGTTTTCGTTTTTGTCTTTTTAGAAATAACAGACATTCGGTTTAAAGTCGGGCGTTCTGAGTTGGAGTAAGAGTAACAAAGAGTGCCCTCTCCTCACCCCGTAGCCCTCCCCCTAACCAGGGACGCTGATCAGGGTTTTGAATTTGTTACCAAAGTTGCTGGTAGTTGCTAACCACATACTAGTGTTTCGAGGAAACGAATATACCTGGGGACGGCCGGCTTAACTGTGCAGCTCCTATCTGCAAAATAACATCATCTTCTTAAACCCACTCTTGGGCTTCGTTGAAATGATTAATTTCACGTTGCAAGAGTTCTTCCGAATCTGAACACTGTATCTGAAACTGCCCCTAAGAAGAGCAAGAAACCCTTTTTTTTTTTAATTTGGCCCGAGGAAACAAGTGATTCTGGCACCGTGGTTAGGCTGGTTAAAGCACCTGTCTGAGAAACTGCAGTTGGATGTCGAATCTCAATGAGCTTGTTTTCCAAGATCTAAGTAGTAGAGAGGTCTCTTTGAACTCCTAGAAAAAGATATTCTGAAAAATGAATCTTGAGCTCTGGACTCATTTTTCAAGACTAAGAAAAGGAAACTTTAATTTTCAGTGTCCTTTTTATAGTAGTGGATCATTTTTCAGAATATCCTGTCCAATAGTTCCAAACCTGCATGCCTCTGATTGTCTTTATCTCTTCTCCTTGTTTTTCCTAGGCTAGATGCTGCATACTATATATCAGCATCTAGTATACCATATATTTTACTTATATATTTATTTATTACCTATTACAAGTAACTAGACTAAAAGCTAAGGCACAGCCTCTTCCGCGATCCATCTGAGCAGTCAGCTAGCACTCCACTTAATATGCCCCCTTTGGCTACCACACCCACCTCACCACCACCCCATGGCTACTGCTACCCGCTAAGAACAAACACCAGAAAGTTTACCTGGGGGATGGTAGTGGTCTAAGAACTCAGGCTTTCAGAGTTGATATATGTCCCTCCTTTTGGTTGTGGATCCTCTGTGACGCTGAACATACGATAAATTATTGTAGCAGAGGCTGCTAGAGTAGTTACCAGTCTGTTTCTTTTTCTTCTTGGATATACAATTGTCTTTTTCCCTTTGGGATGCTATCACAAAAATATCATAGAGTAGATGGCTTAAACAAACAAAAAAAAAATTATTTTTCATGTTCTGGAGGGCTGGAAAGTCCAAGATCAAGGCATCTGCTGTTCAGTATGACTGTGTCTTCACATGGTGGAAGGGGACAGGGAGTCTTCAGTTCTTTTTCATAAAGACACTAATCCCATTCAGAAGGGCTCCAACTAATCACCTCCCAAAGACCCCACCTCCAAATACCATCACATCAGGGATTAGGTTTCAACATATGAATTTTAGGGGGACAGAAACATTCAGTCTAAACTACATTTCCTAGCCTCCTTTATGATTACTTTTGGCCCTGTGGCTGAGATCTGGACAATGCAATGTAAAGAAAATTGTAACCAGCCAGTTTGCAACTTTGAAACTTAACCCAGGAAAACCTCTCATGGGGGTTCATCTTTTCTCCCTTTGCCTTTATATCTGTCAAATGCAGAGGACTCCATAGTCCTCGACTCTAGAGTCACTCAATAGTCTCTCAGCGACCATGTGAAGACCAACCAGAAAATCTGCATTAGATGTTGCTGGAGAGAAAAGCAAACATTTGTTGAGATGAAAAACTGAGATTTACGGGTTTTATTTTTTGTTTATGGTTTTTTATGGGTGTTATAAATCAGTTAGTATCACTCATACAATAGAGTTTCACTGTCGCTTGCTTATCAATATTCCACATTTTAGTGCTTAACTCTAGATAGCATAATTACATCTACATTACATAATACACGAAGTGATAATGTAACGGGGGAGTCATTGGCACACAAATGCTACACATATGACATAAAATTCACACATTTTTCCAAAATTCTAAAAAGTGTTACCTCACTAACAATGTATAATTATTTTGTAACCTAATTTATGATTCTTGCTGCACTTCACTTCCTCACCCTATATCCAAGCTGGGCAGAAAGAAACGTCTAGAGAGCACATGCAGTGATGCATATTGGCCACCAGGGGGGCAGGAAAGCCTAAAGATAATCAACAGAAGAGGCCTAAAAAGGGACTAGAGCCCGGGAGAGGAAGGATGGAGAAGAAGGAGAAAGAGTCGGGTGAGCTGGGAGGAAGCAGAGGGAGGATAAAGAGGTGGCAGAGGAGGGCTGGAAGGAGGAAAGAGAGGTAGGAAAAGCAGGAGAGACAAGTTATTGAAGGGAAGAAATAATTTTCTCAACAGCAGCTTTTGACATTCATCAGGGACCTTTATAAAGTGTTATAGATACTGTTTCATTTTCTCCTCACACAACAACGCAGATAGATAATGATTCCTACTTACATTTTTAAAGATTCTTTTCAAGTACAGTTAATTTATGATGTTGTATTAGTATCAAGTGTACAGAAAAAGAATTCATAAATATATATACTTTTTCAGATTCTTTTCTATTAAATGTTATTACAAGATATTGAATATAGTTCCCTGAGCTACACAGTAAGTTTTTGTTTTTTATCTGTTTTGTATGGAGTAGTGTGTATATGTTAATACCCACGTTTTATTTTATTTCAGCCTGAGATATTGAGAATCAAGAAAATAGAATGCTTTATACATGACAAAATGAAAAGAAACATGCAGGGGTGGGGAATCAAAGAGTATTGAACTTTTACTATATTTTACAGTATTATTCATCTATTTCTGCACAGGTAATTCTGCAAAACCTGTCTCGGAAGTGTCCTCATGTCAGACCTCAGACACAGACAAAAGGGTAAGATAGCAGTACTCAAAACTCAACAAAAGTCTGCCCTCAGGGACTTGGCATGCTAGAGAGAGGGAGAGAGAAAACAGGTAAGTAACATGCAATATGTCAGAGAGTGATCTAAATATTATGGAGAAAAATTAAGCACAGAAGAGAGAGAAAGAGAGAGGGAGTGGTCGGGGAAGGTTTTGAGCAGCCTCTTCATCTGTAAAATGGGGCCAGGAGCCCCCACCTCCAAAGGTTCAGGGAACAAATGTGTTATTAGAGGCCTTAGCAAGTGCTGAGCAAATGTAAACAGCTTTCCTGCCCTCACTTTCTCTGTGCCTTGAATGACCTTGACGTTTACACCAGGCCCCCTTCCCATGTATAACCCATCTTTCTCTTAAGCCCCAGGCCTGCCTCTCCATCTGAGAATGTTTCTGTCTAAATGACACACAGGCGTCTCCGACACAACAGATACTAGCCTGCCAACGTCAGCTGCTCAGCGCTTCCTTCTGGCTATTCTGTCCCAGCAGTACTATTGCCCACCTGTCACCAAACTATGACCTTGGAATAAGCCAGAAAACTCATCCTCTCTACCCTACCTCCAGCAGATGCCATTTCTATACAGAGCTGAGCCTACAGACTTTGACTTTGCAGGATACGATAAAAATGTGTGGTCCCTTTATTGCTTATTAAAGTGGAGAAAGTGCTTTTAAAAATACTAAAATACAAAGGTCTTCTCTTGAATCCTCCATAGCCTGTCTTTCCCTCAACTCATCATAGTGACTTTTGTTTGCTAGTTAATACTATTGTAAGTAAAGAAAGATCAGACTTTTAGTTCTTAACATGGATTTTACTGGACTCTACAATGTGCAGTTTCAGTTTTAAATACAAATATCAGAGCACTTAACTCCTGAGTAAAATCACTAAAATTATGTTACAAGGAAGAACAAAATCTGACTACATCATGTTGGATTGGTTTCTTTGACTTTAACCTTTGCTTCCCATTGCTTTTGTTCACTAAAAGGATGATGTCTATACATCATCTGCCTGCCTCAGGGAACCCTGCCTCTATGCCTGGAAGTTAAACCAAAGTGCCTTTGTTCAGGAAAATATCCTGATCCTGTCCACCTGTGGATGGTTGCAAGAAAGAAAAAATGAAAACATCCCCTCCCTGAGGCTGGCCATTCATTCCAGGATATATTTGTAAGATTAATGGCCTTTTTACTTTACTTCCTCACCCTCACCTCCACACCCTCTCTGTTCTATTATAGAAAAAGGCATCCAGATCCCAATAAGGTGGTTATTTTGAGACACTAGCCCGTTATCTGAGAAAATAGCCAGCTTTCCCAATACAGTTGCCATTCCTTGTCTCAACATCTCATCTTTATTGGTATTGATTGGTTTATTGGTTTTCAGTGTTTATTGGTTTATTGGTGTTGAGTGGTGAGCAGAGAAAGCTTGGACTCAGTAACAATTACACCACTCAGACCCAGTAACAGTTACGCCATTTGTATCTCATAGCATGTACATACATTTCACTCTTACCAGAACAGTGGAAACTATGCACAAAACTAACCCCATTGCCATTATTTCTCTTCTTCACTTATATTCCTTCTATGACACAGTCTTTGACTTATTGATAAATAAGAAAGAATGAGAGGAAAAGGAAGGATGTGTTGCCCTATCTTTTCCTGACTTTCTATGTCATCATTTTCAGCAGAAGTGTTAGTCACTCGGTCATGTCCAACTCTTTGTGATCCCATGGACTTCAGCCACCAGGCTCCTCTGTCCATGGAATTCTCCAGGCAAGAATAATGGAGTGGGTTGCCATTTCCCTCACCATCTTCAGCATAAATGGTTGGCAAATACAAGGAAGTAGCACATGAAAGGGTACGATAGGACTGTGTTTCTTAGGACTTCATTGGCTTCTTTTCGCACGGGAAGCAAAGTTTGGATCAAAAGGGAAGCATGGTCAGCACCTCATTTTCTCAGTTGTTTGTGCAACTAGCCGACCTCATACTCACTCAGTCTCGCTGAACTCCCCCACATTGTGGCCCCCCTGGAATTCTGTGCTCATGGGGCATTATAAATAACTCGAATGGAGCTGCCGAAACAGTGGACACACTTACTGTGCACATACCCCGCCTCATGACCTTGCTCAGGTGGCCCATTGGACTTCACTTAAAATATATAAAGATAAACTTATTAAGAATTTCAAGATGGCAACAGCAGAGTCTTAAACCAAGAGTGGCCCCTACCGAGTATGGATCCCGTGCCCTCTGAAGTCACCCTGTTGGGGCCGCTATGGGGAGGGCAGGAGGAACTCCACCTGAGGTCTGTCAGCCATCTTAAGGCAGGATATGAACTGGGCCTGGACTTTGCCCAAGAATGAGGAAACCATTGTTAAAGAAGAGCCAGGTCTCCTTGGAGACCTCCCTCCCCACAGATAGCAAACGCATCAAAAAACAAGATTGGAGTTAAGGTCAGGCTGCCCCAGTTAGATTAACAATGAAGATATCCCCCTTGAGATTTTCCTCCCCCATCTCCACCAGTGGAAGAGGCTCCCTTCCCTCCTACTGTTCCACTGACTATGGTGGGAGCAACTGCGCCAGCATTATACCCATTCCTCCCCAGTCTAGAAGAGGGGGCAAAGGGAGAGCCAAGTGTTCAGAGGCAGCTGAGGTCTACTAAGGAGTCACAAGATAGAGAGGTTTTGCGGGTGCCTCTCCGGGAGGTCCAAGAGGCACCGTAGATGGGGCCAGTCGAGCACATCCAACCTGGCCCCACTGCTGTTTACTACAGACGTTCTCCACCATGGATCTCTTGAACTAGCAAAGGCATGTCCCTCTGTATTCTGAGAAGCCGCAGGGCACAATTCACCTAACAGAGACTATTTTAGGACCCACCATCCAGTATGGGATGACAGAGCCCAGCTTCTCCTCACCCTCTTCAGTATTTTACCTGCTTGGACTTGAAAGATGGTTTCTTTTGTATAAGAGTGGCTCCAATTAGCCAAAAGATTTCTGCTTTCGAATGGGAGGACCCTGGGATGGGTTGAAAGACCCAGATGACTTGGACTCAGCTGCCACAAGGATTCAAACATTCTCCTACAATATTTGGGGAAGCCCTGACAACAGAACTCCTCTCCTTCCCATCAGATGCTAAGTGCCAGATCCTGCAATATGTGGACGACCTACTTCTGATGGCAGAGACTCGTACTCAGTTCTGGGAAGGAACTCAGACTCTCCTGGGCCTGCTAGAACAGGCCGGATATAAGATGTCATGGAAAAAAGGCCTAAATCTGCCAGACTGAGGTAAAGCACCTGGGATTTGTTATTAAGGAGGGGAGGCATGCCTTGGACTTAGAACGGAAACAGATCAATCAGATAAGCCAGCCTACTACCAAAAGGCAAGTGAGAGAATTTTTGGGAGCCGTGGGGTTCTGCTGGATTTGGATACCTGGCTTTTCACAGATAGCTAAACCCTGGTGTGCCGCCACTAAAGGCCCCAGGAATGACTCTCTAATTTGAGGTCCAGAACCGAATCATGCTTTTGAGCTATTAAAGAGAACTGTAAAGGGCCCCACACTAGGCCTCCCTGATTTAACCAAACCTTTCACTTTATACGTCCATGAGAAAGAACAAGTAGCATGGGAGTGCTGACACAAGCAATAGGCTCACGGTAGCGACCTGTGGCTTCTTTACCCAAAAGGTTGGCTCCTGTAGCCTCTGGGTGGCTCCCTTGTCTGACAGCAGTGGCAGCTGCCACCATTTTAATGAGAGAGGCTGACAAACTATGGGACACACTATTATAATAAAAGTGCCACATGCCATCGTCACTCTCCTAATGGGGCCTGGGCAAGGTGGCTTTCCACCTCTCAGATGCTGCATTACCAAGAACTTTTATACCAAAATCCCCAGCTTAAGGGTGGAACCCTGTCAGACTTTAAACCCAGCAACTTATTTACCGGTGAGCCAAGGCACTCCCAGCCACAGCTGTGAGGAGATGCTAGAGGAAGTCTTTTCTAGCCGACCAGACCTCAGAGGCATCCCCTTAAGTCAACCAGATGAGACTTACTACACAGACGGGACCGGCTACTTGGAACAAGGACACAGGAAAACTGGATACGCGGTAACAGACTCAGTAGTCAAAGCAGGACGACTCCCCTCATACTGGTCGGCTCAGCGGAGCTCTGGGCTCTCATACGGGGCCCTGAAATTGGCTAAAGGTAAGAAGGTAAATATATACACGAACTCACGGTATGCCTTTGCTATCTTACATGTACACGGGACCATATATAAAGAAAGGGGGCTATTGACTGCAACTGGCAAAGAGAGAAAAAATACAGAGGAAGTTTTGTTACTGGGGGAAGCAGTGTGGAAACTGCTGCGGTGGCAGTAATGCACTGTAAGGGCCACCAGAGGGCAGACACACCACAGGCGAAACGGAACTTCGGCTGATGGAGCAGCCAGACAAGCAGCTGCCCAGGACAACATAGCAACCAAACTACGGAGACACCTGTGGCGTCTAGCCTACTAACCGGCCAAGCGGCCCCAGTCTGTGACAAGGAAGAAACCGCCTGGGTGCAGACCGAACAGGAACACTGCGGGAGGACGGATGGTGGGAGCTCCCGGGTGGGAGATTCTTCATCCCCTCTAGGTTGGCCTTTCAACTAGTTATGGACTTCCATCAGTCCACCCATTTAGAAAAAGACAAGACTTGTGAATTTTAGCCCGCTATGGTGTCATACCACGTCTAACAGCTTTGTGTGCACATGCAAGCTGACGATGGGTAACCTGTGCCAGGAATAACCCGGCTCCAAGGCAACAGCCCCTCCTGGAATACAGTTAAAGGGGACCACACCATTTGAACACCTGGACTTCACTGAGGTAAAGCCATGCCGAGGATACAAATATTTACTGGTGATGGTAGGTACCTTTATATCCCACCAGGCCTGAGAAAGCAAAGGAAGTGGCCCGAGGCATGCTGAGAGACATTATTCCTAGGTTTGGGTTCCCTCTGAGTATAGGATCAGATAACCAGCCCGCATTTGTGGCTGTTATTCCAATTGGTTTGCAAAGCAATGAATATCAAATGGAAACTACATGCAGCGTATAGACCACAAAGTTCAGGGATGGTTGAGAAAATAAACCCGACCATCAAAGTAACTTTGGCAAAATGGGTGCAAGAGACTGGAGCCCCCTGGATGGATATGCTGCCACTAGGGTTAAAGAAGATCAGAATGACACCCCCCCACCCCCAGTATTCTCCCTATAAGGTAACGTTCGGGAGGCCTCCCCCTCTTATTCGGGAAGTAAAAGGCAATCTATTACAGAAAGGAGGGATGGAGGTGTCACGGCAATGGAACAATTGGGAAAGGTGATCCATGACATCACCCCTTATGTTCAAAAAAGCATTCCATTTTCTCTAGACATTACTGTACACCCATACTCACCGGGAGATTTAGTATGGGTAAAGGATTGGAATCAACAGACGCTGTCCCGCGCCTGTAAAGGACCATACACAATTGTACTAACCACCCCTCTGCAGTTAAAATTGCAGGTATTACTCCCTAGATTCACCACACCTGGCTCAAGGCAGCAGCAGAGGAAAAGGGACATTGGACCACCCATTCTAACTCAGAGGAGCCATTGAAGACCTGACTTGTCTTCCATTGGTGACCACAGATTCAGGATGGAGCCACTGAGAATAATTCTGCTGTTCCTGATCAGCACGATGACCCTACCGGGACTGCAAACTCAGGATACTGTGTTCCTGTCCTGGGCCCACTCGTATGCAAACTTCCATAATACTTCTAACTGTTAGGTTTGTGGGGCCATGCCTTTGTCAGTGATGGATGGACTTCCTTGGTGGGTGTCTCCCCTATGCAGAGGGGACTTTAGCTCCCTCTGTTCGTTTTTGAGACAGCAATGAGAAGCATTTGCTTCCTTGGTAACTCACAACCTGCCGCTTCTTACTTGGCATAACCTGGACTTTAACCAAATTGATCAAGGCCATGGGGTAACATTTGAGGTAAATGCAAGCCCTACAAAAGTGGCCAAAGCCTATACCTTTTACTTAAAAGATAAAAAGAATTAGAACTCAATGGCCAGTAAGAAGGGCCAATCCATCAGGTAGTTTGAACAATTTTACCAGATATGGAACGAATATTTTTGGTTGACCCCAGAAAAAGGTCAACCTATTGTCCCTGCCCCTATCTGTTGGGAACAAAGGGAACAAAAAGCTGGATTTGGTGACCATCCCATAGATCAAAAATAATTGAAATATGTGGGATATTTGTCCTCTGAGCAATGTGAACAAATATTAGAGGTCACTTATGACCCAGATTTATCAGCCGGCTGGCCTGGCTCAGACTGGAAGTACAACCCTGGGATTAGATGGCACCCTTAACAGCACTCAATGGCTATGTGGATCAAACCTATGGCCATGGCTTCCAGTCGGTTGGGTAGGCCGCCTTACGTTATGATTTGCCTTTGCTCATGGAATTGTTAAGCCACCCTTGCAACAAGCCCCAGTAAATTTGCCTTACTTACATGCATGTTGGTAAGGTCTGTGTTTAAATGCTATGATTATATAGCTGCCTTGTTCATACCATCTATCAGTTCAGTTCAGTCACTCAGTCATGTCCATCTCTTTGCAACCCCATGAACTGCAGCACGCCAGGCTTCCCTGTCCATCACCAACTCCTGGAGTTTACTCTAACTCATGTGCATTGAGTTGGTGATGCCATCCAACCATCTCATCCTCTGTCGTCCCCTTCTCCCACCTTCAATCTTTCCCAGCAACAGGATCTTTTCAAATGAGTCAGTTCTTCACATCAGGTGGCCAAAGTATTGGAGTTTCAGTTTCAGCATCAGCCCTTCCAATGAATATTCAGGACTGATTTCCTTTAGGATTGACTGGTTGGATCTCTTTGCTGTCCAATAGACTCTCAAGAGTCTTCTCCAACACCACAGTTCAAAAGCATCAATTCTTTGCTGCTCAGCTCTTATAGTCCAATTCTCACATCCATAAATGACTGCTGGAAAAACCATAGCTTTGACTAAACAGACTTTTGTTGGCAAAGTAATGACTCTGCTTTTTAATGTGCTGTCTAGGTTGGTCATAGCTTTTCTTCCAAGGAGCAAGAGTCTTTTAATTTCATGGCTGCAGTCATCATCTGAAGTGATTTTGGAGCACAAAAAAATTAAGTCTCTCACTGTTTCCATTATTTCCCCATCTGTTTGCCGTGAAGTGATGGGACCATGATCTTAGTTTGTTGAATGTTGAATTTTAAGCCAACTTTTTCACTCTCCTTGCACTTTCATCAAGAGGCTCTTCAGTTCTTCACTTTCTGCCATAAGGCTGGTGTCATCTGCATATCTAAGGTTATTGATATTTCTCCGAGCAACCTTAATTCCAGCTTGTGCTTCATCCATCCTGGCATTTCACATGATGTACTCTGCATATAAGTTAAATAAGCAGGGTGACAATATACAGCTTTAATGTACTCCTTTCCCAATTTGAAACCAGTCTGTTGTTCCATGTCCAGTTCTAACTGTTGCTTCTTGACATGCAAACAGATTTCTCAGGGGGCAAGTCAGGTGGTCTGGTATTCCCATCTCTTTAAGAATCATACCATCTATAGGGACAACAGACATTATGATTAGAGCAGAGGCTCTAACTAACTTCACAAAACAGACCTCCTGGATAATGAAAAGGCAATTTAAGCTCTAAATGAGGAACAAATACAAACGAGAAAGGTAGTGATTCAAAATCAGATACTTACAGCTGCCCAGGGAGGGACCTGTGCCATAATTAAAGTTAAATAATGTGTGTATATTCCTGATTTATCCAGCAATGTATCAGCCACTCTTAACTATATAAAAAACCAGGTGAAATCTATGTCTACTGATAATCTTCCTTTTTGGTCATCAGTATTTTCTTGGATCAAAGGTGATTGGTAAAAAAATTTTTTATAATTATTTTGTTAATCATTATATCATTAATTTTTGGGCCTTGTATTTCTCTAATGTATAACTCAATGTGTAACCTCTAGGCTATCAGCCTTGCTACAATTTCGTAGTCCCCATATGCAGTACTTACCCATGACTGACACCCATCATTAACGATAAGATGACCATCAAGAAGGGGAAATGTTGGGGCCGTTATTGGGAGGGCAGGAGGAACTCCATCTTGAGGCCTGTCAGCCATCTTAAGGCAGGATGTGAACTGGGCCTGAATGTGAACTTTGCCTAAGAATGAGGAAACCATCGTTAAAGAAAGACCAGGTCTCCTTGGAAACCTCCCTCCCCCCAGAGGGCAAACATTTCCAAAAAAAAGATTGGAGTTAAGAGCAGGCTTCCCCAGTTCGACTAACAATGAAAAGATCCCTCTTGAGGTATAATCATTGTTCCCCTTTTAACCTTAATTGTTAGTTCTCCCTGCACCTGCATGTTGCAAAACTAAGTCCTATACATCAAAGAAGTTGCTAACATGTAACCAGTCACGTAGTGAAGGGGTATAGAACCAAGTCTCGGAATCGTCGGGGTCCTTGTTGGGAACCGATAGTCCTTGGACCCGCTGGCGTAATAAACTGTACTCCACTGTTTTGAGTGTCCTCCGAGCTGTGCTTTGCGACTCCGGATTCTCATTTTTTTTCCATAACAACCCTAGTCTCCTTACTCCCTCTTGGACCCGCCCTCTCCTCTTCAGCCCCCTGGTCGCCATCTGAGGCACTGGAATCTCTCCTGCAGCTGTTACGATAGCTTTCCTACTTCCTGTTGCCTTCACTGTTTTATCCTAAGAGACTCTCATAAAGCATACATTTAATCTGGTCCTTCTAACCCCTCTCCTTCTACATCCTTCTGTGAAAATAAAGTATAAAATGCTAAGCATGGAGTCCGAGGCCCTCGGTGACCTGCCCCCGTCAGCTCTTCGATCTCATCTCCTCCAATCCTCAACCCCCGACAAGTAGTCTTTATCCAAGCAAACATCTGGCTGATGGGTACTGTTGTCAGATTTTGTGAATAAAAATCCAGGACGCCTATTTAAATTTATTTCATGCATATATGGGACATATTAACCAAAAAATTGTTTGTTGTTTACCTGAAATTCAAATTTGACCTGGGTGTTAACCTTATTAGCCACTGGATCTCTCTTCCTCCAATTCATACCTCAGAGACCACCCCCTCCTGAAAGTCTCCCTGGGTTTCCCATCACTTCCCTCATCAGAGCACCAACACCTTGCTCTCCTTGGTCTGTGCTGTTTGGCCCCCAGCAGACCTGGGGCCAAACAGCCTAATTTCAAAGTCTAGAGTCACGGTTCTCTAATTGTAACACATCACTGAATCTCTTTCTGCCTTACTTCCTGCATCTGTAAAGTTAGTATGATGAGGATGGGGGTGATGAGGGTGATAGTGCCTGCCTCCCAGGGTTCATGTAAGGACGCACAAGTTCATATGTGTGTAAACCACTTAACATGACTGCAGGCACATGAGAAATAGTAATTATTTGCTGTCTGAATGACTTGGCTGTGGATTCCCAGCCAGCAGGACCTCTGTTTAATTTATTGCAACCTTGGCTCCTAACACAATACCTGGCATGCGAACGAGGTATGCTTATTAAGTGAACTTACCTGCTTCTCAACCTAAACTTTGAGAAGGAAGGATATAAAAGTTTTATATCTAAGGTTTAGATATAAACCTGATCTAAGGTTTTAAAGGGATCAAGAAGGCTCCTGTTGATGGGCTTTATCCTCCCCAGGCTCCTGGGATCCTTCTGGGACAGTTCTCCAGCCTGGCCTCTGCTACTTCCACACTCTCCCTATTTCTAGACCTCCTCACCACCCTAGCTTTTCCATTCTCCTGTCTCAGCAACCATGTTTGCTGGATATACAGCTGAACCTCGCTCTGCTGGTGGGGAAGGGAGAATTCTGGGCATCCCCCTGCCTGACTTCTCCAGATCTAGCATCTCGGCCAGATTCTTCTGTTCCTGTGACCCAAGTCTGACAAACTCCAGAGAAGAAACATTTCAAAGATGCTAGAAACAGGGGCAGCAAAGGAGAAAGGGGAGAGGAGTAAGAACCCGTGTGGGAGGTTGTTGTTATTGTCGTTGTTTTGGAAGCCCATGGACTGTATGTAGCCCACCAGGTTCCTCTGTCCATAGGATTTCCTCCGTAGGGGAAAATTCAACCCTCAATAGGAGTCTCCTTCTTTGGAAGGCTGATTCTTTACTGCTGAGCCAGTGGGGAAGCCCTATGTGGGGGAGGTATGTGTAGATTAAACCAGGAGAGAAGGAACTTGAAAACTATATTATTCCTTTCATGTTCAATTCAGTTCAGTGCAGTTCAGTCACTCAGTCATGTCCAACTCTTTGCAACCCCATGGACTGCCACACACCAGGCTTCCCTGTCCATCACCAACTCCCAGAGCTTACTCAAACGCATGTCCATTGAGTCGGTGATGCCATCCAACCATCTCATCCTCTGTCATCCCCTTCTCCTCCCACCTTCAATCTTTCCGAGCATCAGGGTCTTTTCCAATGAGTCCATTCTTCACATCACGTGGCCAAAGTATTGGAGTTTCAGCTTCAGCATCAGTCCTTCCAATGAACAGCCAGGACTGATTTCCTTTAGGATGGACTGGTTGGATCTCCTTGCTGTCCAACAGACTCTCAAGAGTCTTCTCCAACACATCAGCTCAAAAGCATCAATTCTTCAGTGCTCAGCTTTCTTTTAGTCCAACTCTCACATCTATACATGACTACTGGAAAAAACCAAAGCTTTGACTAGATGGACCTTTGTTGGCAAAGTAGTTACTCTGCTTCTTAATATGCTGTCTAGGTTGGTCGTATCTTTTCTTCCAAGCAGCAAGCGTCTTTTAATTTCATGGCTACAGTCACCATCTACAGTGATTTTGGAGCCCCCCCAAATAAAAGTCTTTCACTGTTTTCATTGTTTCCCCATCTATTTGCCATGAAGTGATGGGACCAGATGCCATGATCTTAGTTTTCTGAATGTTGAGTTTTAAACCAACTTTTTCACTCTCCTCTTTCACTTTCATCAAGAAACTCTTAAGTTCTTTTTTGCTTTCTACCATAAGGGTGGTGTCATCTGCATACCTGAGGTTATTGATATTTCTCCTGGCAATCTTAATTCCAGCTTGTGCTTCATCCAGCCTGGCATTTCACATGATTCACTCTGCATATAAATTAAATAATCAGGGTGACAATATACAGCCTTGACGTACTCCTTTCCCAATTTGGAATCAGTCTGTTGCTCCATGTCCAGTTCTAACTGTTGCTTCTTGACCTGCAAACAGATTTCTCAAGAGACGGGTCACCCAGGTGGTCTGGTATTTCCATCTCTTTAAGAATTTTCCAAAGTTTGTTGTGATCCACACAGTCAAAGGCTTTGGCATAGTCAATAAAGCAGAAATAGATGTTTTTCTGGAACTCTCTCTCTTTTTCAATGATCCAGTGGATGTTGGCAATTTGATCTCTGGTTCCTCTGCCTTTTCTAAAACCAGCTTGAACATCTGGAAGTTCATGGTTCACATACTGTTGAAGCCTGAGTTGGAGAATTTTGAGCATTACTTTGTGTGAGATGAGTACAATTGTGCAGTAGTTTGAATATTCTTTAGCATTGCCTTTCTTTGGAATTAAAATGAAGACTGACCTTTTCCAGCCCTGTGGCCACTGCTGAGTTTTCCAAATTTGCTGGCATATTGAGTGCAGCACTTTAACAGCATCATCTGTTAGAATTTGAATAGCTCAACTGTAATTCCATCACCTCCACTAGCTTTGTTCATAGTGATGCTTCTGAGGCCCACTTGACTTCACACTTCAGGATATCTATTTCAGGTGTGCAATCACACCATCATGATTATCTGGGTTGTGAAGATCTTTTTTGTATAGTTCTTCTGTGTATTCTTGCCACCTCTTCTTAATATCTTCTGCTTCTGTTAGGTCCATACCAGTTCTGTCCTTTATTGAGCCCATCTTTGCATGAAATGTTCCCTTGGTATCTCTAATTTTTCTGAAGAGATCTCTAGTCTTTCTCATTCTATTGTTTGCCTCTGTTTCTTTGCATTATCACTGAGGAAGGCTTTCTTATCTCTCCTTGCTATTCTTTGGAACTCTGCATTCAAATGAGTAAATCTTTCCTTTTCTCCTTTGCCTTTCACTTCTCTTGGAGTACAAAAAAATTCCTTTCATGTTATTCTTTAATAAACTCTATCTGGGCAAGAAAAAGACCCTTTGGGCTTGAGCCAAGGAACTATGCATTTGTGCGACACTTCTCAGCTGGGTGGAGTTTCCTTTCCTGCTCTCATTGCCTGACTCACCAGCCTGCACAAAGGCCAACTGGCCCCCTAATCAGTCGGTCTGAGCTGAGGTCAGGGTCAGGGTCAGGGTCAGCATGTGCGGCCTCTGCAACAGGGCAGGCCTGCGGCACAGCTAAACTGGTTCAGAAGTCAGGCTTTGCGGTCGACAGACCAGGGTTCACTCTGGCATTGCTGCTCACTGGCTGAGTGACTTTGCTCCATTATTCAACTTTTCTCATCCTCAATTTTTTCAGAAAATTGAGGTTTGATGCAAGGACAGAGGAGCCTGACATGCTGTTGTTCATGGGGTCACAAAGAGTCGGACATGACTTAGCAACTGAACAACAAAGCAGAGACAGGAGGAGAGGATGGAGAAGAGAGAGACTTGAGACGGAAGCATTTTGAAAGGAGACTAATGATGGGATGTAAAGGGTGCTACCCACAGCAAGAAGTCACATCAGAAGTGAGCCAGCAATCCTGCCCTCCACCTTCTCCATCATTTCCTTTCCTCTCCAGTCTATTCTAGTACATTTCTTTCCTGTGCCCAGGGGGTCACCTCCCTTTGTACCACCAGGGGCTGCTTTCATTTTCTATTTATGTAATGATCCCTTCAGTGGGAGATCTTTTAGCCAGAAGCAAAAGCAACACTGCCAATTCCTGCCTCCACATACCTAGGACCAGGGTCTCTTCCCTGCTAGAAGTCCTCCAGATCAGATTCCCAGAATAAAACAGGAGTAGCATGGGCCCGGGGAAAGATCACTAGGCTAAAAATGTGAAAACCAATTGTGTTGTGACCTTGGATACATCCATTAAAGCTTCTTAGCCAGGACTGTCTGCTGCAAAAGGATAGGGAGAAAGGGAGGGGAACTAGGTGAGATCTGTGCTATCATGAATTCTGAGAAAGCCTGGACTCTAAACGGTTTCATTGATAAGGGTAATGGAGTGCCAGGACCTCTCTCCTGACATAAAAAGTTTTGAAGGTTCATAGGAAGAAGATTTAGGAGGGAGACGCTGTAAGGATCAAAGACTTTCATGGGTGAGGTGACATTTGAAGACATGAACAAATGAGCCTGGTGTGCTGCAGTCCATGGGATCACAAAGAGTCAGACATGTCTTAGCGACTGAACAATAACAACAAAGGCCCAAACCAGTCACGGTCCTGGCACAGTCCAGAAAGGCAATTGAAGAGAGCTTAATGGAGGGACCGTTTGCAAAGGTCAGGGAAGGGACACCAGCAAGGAACAGTGACATACTCTGAGGTCAGTGCAGGAACATCACTACTGGGTCTGAAGGAGAAAAGGGAGAGTGTTTTCCAAGCAGGTGAGATTTGCAGCCCCAGTAGTGTCCCAACAGAGCTGTGACTCTAGAGCAGGGAGGCAGCCACTGTCACCTGCTGCCCAGTTGGGACTGAGACCCTGGAGTCTCAGTTATCCCCTTTGGATTTTGCTGTTGTCCCCTCTGGGCAGGTCCCCTCCAGAAACCAGACTGCAAAGACTGATGAATCTGCCCTCAGGGGTCAGCGGATGGGAAAAAGTAAGGAGTAGATTGGGGTTGGGGGAGGGTGAGAGAAGTTCAAACAAAGATTAACCGCCCAGACAACTCTTTTCAAGGATTTGCCATCTAGAGGGATAGCTGAATGTTAATCAACAACCGCAGTATTGAGTTGATTGGTGTGAGAGCTAATAGAGCCATAGCTAATATTTACCGAGTGTTCTGTGCCAGGCACTGAACCAAGGCTTCACACACACACCCCGGTTCCATCTTCAGAGCCTTCCTGCAAAGCCATCACTACAGTTCAACATGTTTTGTGGAGGAATCTTGGAGGAGTAAATAACACACCCAGGGTCACACAGCCAGCAAAACAAGTGGATTCAAACATGAATCCAAATGGCATAACCCTAGAAATACTTGCGCTTTTAGCCAAAATGCTGTGCCTCTAGGTCAAGAACACATTTACTACCCACATCTGGGTATCATCTGGGTTTGTGGGCCTTAAAAAGCTGCCTCAGCCAGAGAGAGGCTCAGATTTGGAAGGGACTTTTGCAGAGCATTTATCCCACTGAAATTTACTGAGGGTATTAATACTTGGTGACTCATTTGATCTGTGTCTTTCTCAGCTTCTAACTGCTCTGGAGCATCATTTTTGTAGTTTTACCCACTTTGCCTGCCTGCCATGAAAGTTGTCTCCTGATAAAAAGAAAATCGCACATTCTCTGACTCCACCCCTACCTGACCTTTCTTCCTAGCACTAGCTCCTGTCCCTGTTGTCCTCTCACCATCCTGCAAATCCCTATAGGACTAAAGAAGTGAAAAATGTGTATCAGATACATCCTGCATTGAGCTTTCTTTTTGGTTCTGTTTTAACATACAATTATTTGCCTCCAGCTTGTTCTTCATTCCTAGGTCCCCCAGCCATGTCACTGCCCTCTCTCCAGTGACCCATGAAATATGGCCAACAAGGCAGCTGAGCTCAAAGGCCTCATGGCAGGTGATATGCGTTCCCAGTAGGCAGTGCTGTGGCGAAACTGACCAACTCAGGTCTGTGCAGGCTGATCTCTAGACTTCGCTTCTCTCCCTGAAAACATCGATATCTTACATCATAAATGTAGAGGAAAGGGGTTCACAGTCCAGAGTTCATCCCCATCATAGACAGTGTCACCATCGGGGCAGGGGCACCGTGACCAGACACGTCTACCTGGAGTTCTCAGGGTGCCCTGCCAAGGGCAGATCCGGCCCGTGAGTACTCCCCAGCCTCTGCCTGTGCTCCTGCCTGAGAGACCAGGCAGCGGACAATCCCTGGAGCCTGGGTCCAGCCGAGGGTCTGAATCGCAAAGTGGTTCAAAGACAGAGTCACCCCGTGGAGCAGAGAAATGTGAGTGCATGAGAATTGGCGGTGGGGAGACGGCCAGCAGGTGTGAGCCGCAGGCTTCCTGGAAGGCCCAGGCCCTCCGACTCCTCTCTCTACTCCTCTGCTCTTGCCTCCGTGCTCAGCACAGGTCTGGCCCACAGCAAACAGACAGTGCTCTCTGCTTAGAAACTCAAGCCAGCTTCCTTGCCTCCCAGGCCAGCTCCTCTCTGCCTGCTGCCTTGCTTGGATTCTCTGTTTCTCCCACTAAACCTCCAGACAGAAAACTATATTCATTCATTCTGCAAAATGGTTACTGAGAGTCTCCTATGTTTAAAGTTCCCTGATTTAGCAAACTGTAATACAAGGTATTTTACCTAGTGATCCTACCAATATATAGAGATGAAAACATTTTAAGAGTTATGGACAAAAATAAAGCAGACTCAGATGTATCTGTTCTCCCAGACTCCTGAGGGAGAGGTGTGACCCATCTTCAGGTTGGTCCAGCATCCTTCCTTCATTCCTACCTGTCTCTTCCTCTTCTCACTCTTACTGGTTGGAAAGCAGCTCATTTGGCAGGGAGTAACCCTGGAATGACTGACTTTGCAGCCGAGGTATGAAGAACAGTGAACTTCCTGGTTCCCTCTCCCCGCAAGTGAGACAGGAGCCCATGGACATCCAGCAGCAGCAGGAGCAGTCCCCTCGGGTCATGAGCTCGGACAAGGATGGGACCCATCTGCACCATGGAGAGCAGGCCTGTAGCTCTCCCGCTGGGAGATGCCAAGTCAGAGTCCCTGAGTACTCACCGTTTGCCCAGGGTTGGGACTTCTGTGAGGCCACAGCTGCTGGGCGGAGGGATGCAGGTGAGGATGGTCTTTAAAGGGACAGAGGGTGGTACACATGTGTAGTTCTCTCTCTTCCTTTTAGCCTCTTTTCAAATGGTCTGGATCATTTCTGGAAGTCCTCTTGGTCTTTTTTGTTGTTGTTGTTGTTCTTGGTTTTTTTAAAAGCACTACTTTGCAGTATTTTTTAGGAAATGATTTGTTTAACAAATATTTGCTGCCTCTGTGTAAACCATCCCTGACTGCTTTATGCTCAACACTAGGGAAAAGAAAGAATGGCCAGGAAAATAACCACTGAAAGATTTTCAGTGGTTAAAAAAGATGACTGGGTGTCTCTTCTGTGGTGAAATACTAACCCTGTCTGGTAGTTCTCACATTAGGGATCTCTGATTCCATAGGACTAAGCCATTGCTTATTTTTCTAGATCATTTACAACTTTGTAGAGACAGATGTTAATTTACAGAACACTGAGAGTAATACAAATTGTTCCTGTCCTTAGTGATGCAAATGACTTTTCTCTGACAGAGAATATAAGATTTTGCAAATCAAATCCTCATTTAAACCACTTTTAACATTTTTACTGGTTCTCTTATTAAATAATAAGTTAAATAAATTATTTGCACAGTCTTTTTTATATTTACCTTTTAAAAAATTATCCTTTATTAGGACATACAGTGTATTAATTGTAAAGCCATTGCCAGTACAAAATAGCTAGGAAATGATACAAAACAAACAGTACACAATCTAGGGTTAAATTTTATGGAGAAAGGACAAATATACACAAATGAGGAAGTAAGTTTCTGTGAGACGTAATGAGTAATCAAACAAAAAACCATGATGTTTTAGTCTCAGGAAAAATTTCCAGAACCTATTTTGTCAATAAAAACTCTACTGTATTAGCAAGGTTAACAACAACTGGTTTTTCACTGTTTCTTTAATACTCACAACAATGACATTCATCAGATACTGGGAGGAAATTTGCTTATGGCATTGGCCTTAGGCTGCTATATTTATGTCCAGTTATGACTGTTCTGGCTTGTATGGGTAGCTTTTATTTTATTAATTTAAATTTTCCTGCACATAAAACATGTCATTGAATTTGCAAAACCTCTTTGGAAAGGCTCTTTAGTTACATGGAATCCTTTTGTTGATGGAGAAATAAAAGGTTTACATCCTAATTTTTTTTTTTTTTTGACTCAATGGTATTTGGGCTTCCTGGTGGCTCAGTGGTGAAGAACCTACCTGCCAATACAGATGACACAGATTCCATCCAAGGATGGGGAAGATCCCCTGGAGAAGGAAACAGAAACCCACTCCAGTACTTTTGCCTAGGGAATCCCATGGACAGAAGAGGCTGGTGGACTACAGTCCGTGGAGTCTCAAAAGAGCCAGATGTGACTTAGCCACTAGACAGCAATTAAATGAATAGCATGGCCTGAGTGCTAAGGGAGATTTAAAAGAAACACATGCATAAAAGTTCATATAGATAGCTAAGTTCTCTTCTCGCAGCTTGCTTGTTGATCTGGTGGTACTGATAGCACAGGTAATATTATTGAACTCTCTATTTTATAGCGGAGGCAGAGGGACACAGGGTGGCTTGGCTGAAATCACATATAGAGTCTGCAGTGGAGGTGGGACTAGTACTCAGGGCTTCTAATTCCCAGCATCATCCACTTCCCTACCAAAAATATACTTCTCTTAACAAATGCAAGTAAAGTGAGGGGCTCCCACATTCCTCCCACGTTCAGGGTGATTTTCAGTGGAAGGCATCTCTTCTCACAATTTGAGGAAAAGGGAACAATTTCCATCCCTTCCTCCAGACCCCAGTTTCAGTTCCATATTTCAGGAGTGATTTGGACCTCCTTGATTTAACACTAAAGAATCTGCCTGCAATGCAGGAGAACTGGGTTCGATCCCTGGGTTGGGAAGATCCCCTGGAGAAGGGAAAGGCTTACCCACTCCAGTATCCTTACCTGGAGAATTCCATGGTTAGAGGAGCCTGGCGAGCTATAGTCCATGGAGTTGCAAAGACACAGACATGAGCAACTAACACACACACACACCCAGAGCCTTTATAATTATTTGTTGTTGTTTTTCCATGATGACTCTCAAAGTATCTTGGTTTCCCAGCCATCCTGTGGGAGAGAATGGGGCAGAGCTGGAGTCATTCATTCTCCCAGCCAGGCCCCTCTGCTACTGGTCTGGCCCAGGCACCTCGGGGAGTCCTGCAGCAAGTGTGCGCCCCAGCACCCCCAGGCCTTGGCCTTTTCCTGCTTTTCACTGCAGGAATAATGTCCAGCACTTCTGGCTCGGGCACTGTCTTCCTGAAGGACTTTCCTTGGGCAACAGCTCAGACCTCACTCCTGCTTCTTCTGGGACTTCTCCTGCTGACTGCTCTTGGTTTCATCTGGAAACTTCGCCGAGAGAAAGATCAAGAACGCTGGACCAAAGGTAAAGGAATCAGAAGACCGAGGCAGTGAGGTCCAAAGAAGACTATGGAAAAGGGATTGGACGGAGGGGAAAGAAGAGGACCAGAAGTTGAGGTTTTTATATTCAGTCTTTCCTCCCTCAATACCAGCACCCCCACCTCTTTACTTCCCCGATCCTGGGACCCTGACTGTGCCCTGGCTTTTCTAGTTTGGGGACAGCTCTCCAGACTCACTGCACATATGACGCAGGAAAGGATCTAAACCTGACCTGTGAACGGTACTGATTCATTTCTTGTCCTTTTGTAGAACAACTCCAAAGAGAGCTCCGTAAGTTGCGTACTTCCTCCTCCTGTGTGTACGATTTGAGACCCTCTCACGTGTCATTAATCTCATGAAGTTTCTTTGTTCTACTTCAGGCTGGAGAAAAGCCCAGAAAGTGGATGGTGAGTAAATTGGAATTTTTGTTTTTCATCTAAGGCTTTATCTGCTTCATTTAATAAGTGCCTTTCTCCTGATTCTTTCCTCTGAGGACTTGCTCATTCTTGCACCATCTGGACTTAAGCCATATAACCCCAATAGCTCTGTTGATATGTCATGGATGCCCCAAAGATTTTTCAAACCTATGACCAACACTGAACTCCATTCCCTTTGTTGTCAACCTGCCCTTCCTCCTCCCCTCCCCTCACCATCCAATGCTACCACCACCCACCCAAGGGGGCTCCTTTCTCTCCTTCCCTCAGGGCAAACCCTTTTACTGCTTAGCCTAGGACCCCTTCTCAGGCATAGAATACCTCCCCCAATCTTTCTTTCTACTTTTGTCACAGATCCCTGGGAGTAGGTTATCAAGACAGTTCTCTCAACAGCAAGCTGCTTCTGTTCCCTCAAGAGCTACTGCTGCCCTTTTCCCTTTTAAGACTTTTAGTTTAAATAAATATTAAGAAACAGACAAAAAAATCTTAAAAAACAATCAGCATAAACAAGACCTTGCCTGTGAAAAGTTTTCCATAGTTTAGAGTTTCAAAGTAAACTTGCTAAATAGAAATCTGATTACATTCCTCTGAAGCCCCAAACCATCTGTGGTTTCCCATTGCCTTCTGCCATCTTACTGGGGTGGACATTTGTAAATTCTAAAAGGATTTTCAAATTTCTAAGAAAAATTGTCTTGATGTCAATTTGTGTCAAAACTAACACAACCTAAGCAGATTCTACATCACCTGCTTAATATCTTTTTTTTCCTGATAATCAATTATTGTGTGAATGGTTCTAGTTTCCAAGCTAACTGCTGTGTTCATAACTGCATTAGTGACAAAGGAACCATCTAAAGACAGATTTTAACTTTCATTGCTACATTTTTTAATTGGCTCCCTCAGGACTTTGAAGATTTATTTTCAGAGGAAATTAATTTGTGTCTAACCGAGGTTTTTACATAACTCAATTGAAGAAACACTACATTAAAAAGTAAAGTCCAATCTGCAATTTTTATCCCCGCAATGCAGTCACCCTTAATGGTCCAGTCCAATTTCTGTTCCATCCCTGGACACTCCCTGACACGTGCCGCCCCACACTGGACTGACCACACCACCAGCGGTGCCCCACATGTATCATTCGTTTTCCCACTTCTGTGCCCATTTCCTCTGTCTGTTCATCACATCTGCTGACCCTGTTTGTTCTACTCATTCAGACAAACTGGGACAGGCTCCTTAACCTCTTTGAAGTTCTACTTTTCCCACCTAGAAGTTGATTTAGTTACAACTATTACTTTGAGCAGATGTTAGGAAATGAGATAGAGGTGTGGAGGACACCCAGTACGGTCGTAGCATGTAGCTAAGTTCAGTGAACATTAGCTTTGATCCTTCATCACCACATCCTTTTCCCACACCTCCGAAGGTGATGCAACCCCCCACCTCAGAGAAAAAAGAGAAGGGAGGGGGGCAAACTTCCTGCCCCGCCACCTGCACCTGCACTTTCTGATCTGTAAGCTCTGACTTCAACAGAGCAGGCATCTTTTTCCCTTTCTGAGGCTATTTCTTCATTCTCGTCCTGGATCACTCACTCTCCTGCTTCCCTCATGGATTCTCTATTCATTTCATTCATTCATTCATCAGCTCAACAAAGAACCACAACTGTTATCTATGTTACTAGTAACTAACTAGTAACTAAGTTACTCTTCTAAGTGCCCTAGGCACAGAAATGAACACAACCGAAATATCCCTTTCACAAAGAATCTACCTTCTAGTGGAAGAAGATAGAAAAAAAATGAAATAGTATAATACATAGTTTGGCACATGATAATAAGCACTCAGGAGATAACAGAATATTGCATTGGAAGGTGCAGTTTAAAATAGGGTGGTGAATTGTACACCTGTAACAAAATATTGTACATCAACTATACTTCAATTTAAAAAATTATAATACAATAGAGTGATAGTGAAGTAGAGGAAAAAGCCACAGGAATAGCTGAGGGAAAAGCATTCTAAGTAGAAAGAACCATGGTGCCAAAGCCCAGAGTCAGAAACACACTAGTTTGTTTGAAGAGTAGCAAAGGAGCTAGTGTTGTTAGAAGGCAGGGAGTGATCAGGAGAATCGGAACGGGTAGAATCAGAGGGGTTTGGAGGGCCAGATCACACAGCTTTGAAAGTCATCCATGCTGGCTTTGGCTTTGCTTCTGAGAAAGGAGCTGCCGGTGGGTTTTGAGCAGAAGGGGAACTGAACCTGACTTATGTTTTGAGAAGTTACTTTAGATACTACACTGAGACTGACTTGGTGGCGCTAGAGGTAAAGAACACACCTGCCAATACAGGAGACATAAGAGACACAGGTTCAATCCCTGGGTCGGGAAGATCCCTGGAGGAGGAAATGTCAACCCACACCAGTATTTTTGCCTGGAGAATCCCATGGACAGAGATGCCTGTTGGGCTATGGTCCATAGGATTGCAGAGAGCTGGACATGACTGGACCAGCTGGGAGCTACTGCAGACATCAAGGGGAGACATGAGGATGGTTTTTACCAAGGGGGAGTGCTGGAAGTGGTGAGAGGGGCCTCAATGCTGGGTTTCTTTTTAAAACAGAGTAAAAATACCCTTGTTGATAGTGTAGTGCAAAAGTAAAGGAGTGGATCAAGGATGACTCCACGGTTTTTAGGCCTAAGAAACTATAAAAATGGAATTGCCATTTTTCTGCAACGGGGAAGCCAAAAGAAAACCAAGGGGTAAGGGGAAGGGGTAGCACAGAATCAAAATGTTAAACAGGGTGTTAGTGATGCAAGTGAAGATGCAGAGTAGGCAGTTGGATAATCAAGTGTGTAGTCCATATAGGAGGTCAGGGCTAGAAATATAAGCTATTCTTACTTCTCCTCTATATCTTTTTCTTTCTTTCTTTTTCTTTCTTTCTTTCTTTCTTTTTTTTTTTTTTTTTTTTTGGTGACCTTTTGTAATTTAAAATGCCTTTTTTAGAATAGAAAATTTTATTAATTGGAGTATAATATATTTACAATATTGTGTTAGTTTCAGGTGTTCAGCATGGTGAATCAGTATTTTTGCAGGTATTAGTCTGGGTCCTCCCCCAGATAAATTAACTAGCAGGTGTTAGTCTGATCTCCATCCTACAGATGTAGAAATGGAGACATTGAATAGTTAATTAAACTGGCTTTGGGTTTTATGGCTAATGAGTTGTGGCTAATAACATGTTGGGATCAAGGCAAGAGCTGTGAGCTAATAATGGATACAGTGCCCAGAGCACACGGGCAGCTCCCCAGGTGAGGGTACAAAAATAAATAAATAATAAGTGTATGGGACTCCCTAATCACAGCAAGAAGTGACATATTAACTATGAAAAGGACATGTTTCCTACAGAGACTAGCTAAGTAAGAGATAGATTTCCAGGCAGCTAGCCATCCTTACTCCATGCAGGACAGTGTATGGAGGTCATGGAAAAGATGCAGGAGATGGGGTCAGGTGCCTGGCTGTGGGAATGACTAACGCATGATCACAGTGAAGAAAGGAGTGAATCCCTCAGAGTTCTGTCCTGTATCCAGGACCATGTCCCCTGCGATGGCAGCCTTCGAGTGTTTGCATAAGCTGGTGCCTTTCAGCTATTGAGGCACAAAGCCGTCCGGTGTGGGGAATGCAGAGAGATGAGTAAAGAGATCCTAGTGGAGTTGGAGCCTGTGCTTAGGAAACAAGAAGGGGAAACAGAAGAATACATTTTGTCTGGCCTCCTTCCTCCTAGACATTTTCCCTTTTAGGAACATGAGGGAAGGAGCCCAGACAAGCTCTGGAGATGAGTGATGAGGGTGCCAAGGAGGGAAGGAAAGGCAACCAGCACAGAGAAAGGGCCAAGAAATGTATGGCTCTCCCCAGGGAGCACTCACCTCTCTTTTTTCTGTTACAGACTGGAAAAAAGCTCGGTCCTATGCTGGTGAGTGACTATCTGATTCTTACGGTATCAGGCCGAGAACTCCATAAAAGAAGATCTTAGTGGTCTTTCTCCATCTTCCAGCTCCAAATAGTGGTTGGGCAGGCAATGAATGGAGACCCAGGGAAGATCCAAGTAACATCAAGATCAAGTATTACCCAGTTTCAGTTCAGCACCTGCACCTTTTTCCTTTCCAGAAGTTTATACCATATTTTTTTTCCTTTTTCCTTCTTAAAGGGCTCCTCATCTACTTTCTCTCTTGAGTTTCTCTACTTCTCATGGCAACCCATTCCAGTAATCTTGCCTGGAGAATTCTAGAGACAGAGGAGCCTGGCAGGCTATACAGTCCATGGGGTTGCAAAGAGTCAGGCATGACTGAGCAACTATCACTCAATATCTTCAGCATCATGGGCCTTAGGGTACAACTAGAAAGATTACATTCAGATGACATTCCGTTTCTAGTGGGTTCTGTGCATCTTAGAGGAGATGTGGCCACCCTGTCCACCTAGCTTCTCTCCCCTCAGAGCATCTCATTAGGTAAACACAACAATAGCATATTACTCCGTCTCTTCAGTGTTCAGGACGGAGCAGATGGGGATGTGGGAGCTTTGCTAGATTTTGACCTAGGGCCTCACTCTACTCTACACTAAGCCAGCAAATGGCAGAAAAAGGAATGCAAATATTGTGTAAAGGTTTTCTTATTGGTGAGGCCTGGAAGCAGCCAACTCTTCTGCTGGATACCCAAGAGGGACTGGAAAATGTCATCTTGCTAAGCACCTAGGAGGAAAAGGAGCCAATGTTTGATGGACCCATAAAAATTTCTCCCATACAACTCTTCTAACCTGTGAGATTCAGGAACAGTCTATTAAAAATTCATTTGATCAGATGTTTTGCACAGTTGGCCAAAAATCTCTGGCCAGATAATCCATGAAATGTCCTGGGGCTTCAGGTTGGCAGAGAGAGGCGGCTAGAGGCTGTCCAAGGACCTTCCCTAGCCCTTTATTCTGCAAATATTGTTAAGCACCAACTGTGAGGCAGAGTCTGACAATGCTAGACAGTAGGAATACAAAGATGAACAAACATAGTCTTTATTTTTTGGGGTCCTGGTCTGGTAGAGGAGAGAAATATGAAATAAACAATAATAGTGCAGTGACATGAGAGGGTATTGTACAAAATGCTGTGAGGGATGAGAGGATGGGGTGGGGGTTTGTGATTAGCCACCCCTGCTCCCAGGGACCTGGAACCTCTGGATTATCTCCTCCTTGTAAGTCTCTGAACTCTCCTAATAGCTCTTTGAAGTATGATCTTGAGGACATCTGGGGGAGATGCTTATCACTCCAGCTCTTTTGTGGAGGAAGGAAGGCAACTTCATGGGTTAGGAATGGCTTCTTTTCTCCCCACTTCCCAGTCACTGAGGGCCCTGGGATACCGGAGTTGACAGGACATCTGTTCTCTCTCACTCTTTCCACAGCTCATGTGACTCTGGATCCAAATACTGCCTTCTTTGAACTCTTTCTGTCTGAAGATCACCAAAGTGTGAAGCGGAGAAACTTGTGGCAGAATCTTCCTGAAAAACCTGAGAGGTTTTCTTTTGACCCTTGTGTGCTGGGCCATAGGTCCTTCTCTTCGGGGAGACATTACTGGGAGGTGGAAGTGGGCGACAGGACTTACTGGGAGCTGGGGGTTTGTGAGGAAAACGTGGATAGGGCTTGGGGGATCACAGAATCACCTCAGAATGGATTCTGGGCTGTGGAACTCTATGCTAATAAGTACCAGGCCCTCACCTCCCCTCGGACTGCCCTCCCCCTGAGTGAGCCCCCCAGCCGGGTGGGGGTCTTCTTGGACTATGAAGCTGGGCATGTCTCCTTCTATAGTGTGGCTGATGGGTCCCACATCTACACTTTCCCCCAGGCCTCCTTCTCTGGGCCTCTTCGGCCTTTCTTCTGCCTCTGGTTCTACCACCCAACCCCTCTGACCATCTGCCATTGAACCCATCTGTCCCCATCCTTTCTCTCAGTTGAACGTACAAGGATGAACTCATCATTGGGACTGAGAAGTCACATTTCTGGGGACAATGCCCCCAAGGCTCCAGCTGAGCCAGCAGGGAAGGCTGAGCCCCCCTGGCCTTTTCTGCAGATAAAGACTGGAGACAGTTTATAATTCTCCAGAGTTGAGTGGTTCAGAGGCCAAAAAGGATAATGCAACACCATAGAATGTTGTCAAGAGAGGCTGGTGTTGCCATCCCAACTGGAAACTGAAAAAGGAACCCCTAGAGAAACCAGAGACAAGATACTGATGGAAAGACTACCTGGGTGGAGTGTGATCTCTGGTCTTGAGCTCCTTATCTTTAACGTCTGCATCACAGAACAGCTGGAAGCTGAATCTGGATGGCGCTTGGCTGTTTTCAACCTCTTTTCATACAAAGACTTTATTTCATTTTGACCCACATGCAACCTGGGGAGAGACTAAATAAAGTTCACAGAGAAAAGTCACTTCTCCAGATCACTCTGTTGGTCTGGGACTTGATGGCACCTTCAACATTTTTACATCTAATGCCAATCATAGTGCCTCTAAGAGCCCAATCATTCCTTATAAAGCGATTGTAATGACCCTTTCAATGACACTTTTCACCCCAGATCCAAGATTTACTTTTCTAGTTTGTGAATTTGTTTACTGCTCCTTTCCCTAATTATCTTCCTACCTTTAGACTATAGTTAAGTGCATATTAATTTTTTTCTATGCTTTATGCAAATACACACACACACACACACACACACATACACACAGAGTTTTTCTAATGAAAATTGGGCTTTGTTATATAATTGTCCCATGACATGCTTCTTTTACTTAATACCAAGTCTTGGTGGCTCAGGCGGTAAAGCATCTGCCTGCAATGCAGGAGACCTGGGTTCAGTTTCTGGGTTGGGAAGATCCCTTGGAGAACAGAATAGCAAACCACTCCAGTATTCCTTGGAGAAAGAAATGGCAACCCACTCCAGTATTCTTGCCTGGAGAATCCCAGGGACAGAGGAGCCTGATGGGCTGCCGTCTATGGGGTCACACAAGTTGGACACAATTGAAGCAACTTAGCAGCCAGTATTCTCGCCTGGAGAATCCCCATGAACAGAGGAGCCTGGCGGGCTACAGTCCATGGGGTCACAGAGTCAGACATGACTGAGTAACTAACACAAATCTTAAATACTAATCTATAATTATTTGCAATCAAGATGGTTTTGTTTCTTTCCTATTAGAAATAAAGCTACTATAAACATCTTTGTATGTAAATCAATAAAAGTATTCTCAATAAAACTGTGTTAAATCAATGAATTCTTTCTTGTTCCATTTCATATATATTTCTCTCTCAGGACTTTATGTAAAGGTCTGGATAAGAAGTAGATCTGGAGCCTATTTCTCTGGAAACTGTAAAGTTAAGAGGACAAAATGTTGTGCCTAGAAACCCCTTCTCTGAAGTTCAGCATCTATGCTGAAACGCAAGACTGCTTCTCAATGTTAGAGTAGTTTGGATCCTCCAGACAAGAGGGGACTATTTCATTCTTACTGATATATTTCCAGCAGCAAAGCTTTTTGATAGATGATGAATTTTAAAAATGAAATCTCCCAGTGAGTCAGGAAGCAGGAAGCACTCTGAGAAAGTGGTTGATACGCCCATTTGCAGTTGTTTTACGACCTTGAGAGACACACTACTTTCTGTTAACTGTCTGTTTTCCCAGCCTGATGACTTGGAGGGCAGATTTTTAAATCCCTTGGACTCTCTTATCTATAAGAATGAACTCATTGTACTACTTCCCCAAACTGGGTTTGAATACTAAGAAGCAGGGAACTTTTGCCTCATTGCAAATGAGAAAGCAAGAAGGGTCACCACCAGTTCTACTGGAACCATCTGAGAAAATTTGGCAAAAGCTGTCTTGTCGTATCTGCTCAAACCCACACAGTCTGATCCAGAAATATTGCCTCAATATGTGCCTCTAGTGTTCTATCAGGACGCAAGGTGCATAGGCTTCATTAAGCCGGACTCTGTGATCTTCCTTGAACGTGTCATCTAAGACATCATACCTTACTGCAGAAAGAATGCTAACTCTTTGTAAGTTAAAAAAAAAAAAAAAAAGGCATAAAATAGAACTTGCATAAGCATCCAGCTATCTCTACCACAGAGCCTAAATTCAAACTTTTGTAATATTATTAAATTCCAAGAATTTCCTGGTGATCCAGTGATTGGGACTCATGCTTTCACTGATGTGGGCCCAGGTTAGATCCCTGCTTGGGGGAAAAAAAAAATAGATATATAGATAGATAGATAGGCTTTCCTGTATAAAATATATATATAGGCTTCCCTGGTTGCTTAGTGGTAAAGAGTCAATGTAGGAGATGCAAGAGATGAGGGTTCAATATCTGGGTTGGGAAGATCCCCTGGAGTAGGAAATAGCAACCCACTCCAGTATTCTTGCCTGGGAAATCCTCTGGACAGAGGAGACTGGTGGGTTATAGCCCATAATGTTTCAAAGAGTCTGACATGGCTGGGCACACACACATGTGTATGTTGTTGTTGTTGGTTGTTTAGTCACCAAGTTCTGTCTGACTCTTTGTGACCCCATGGATTGTAGCCCACCAGTCTTCTCTGTCCAAAGGATTTCCCAGGCAAGAATACTGGAATGGGTTGCCATTTCCTTCTCCAGGGGATCGATCTTCCCAACCCGGGGACTGAACCATGTCTTCTGCATTGACAGGCAGATCCTTTACTGCTGAGCCACCAGGGAAGCCCATATATGTGTATGTAAGCATATGTGTGTGTGTGTGTATACACATATATACATATATATAATTAAATTCCATCAGCAAAGCCATATTGAAGTCCTTTAAGCTTTAATCGTTGTCCCAAGAGACAAACAAATTGTCTTGGGAGCCTCTAGGCCACAGATAGGACCACTTTGTCCCAAAAACCACTATTAGAAACAGTATCCACAGACCAGCCAGACTCTAACCTCAGGGAATAAGAATCCTGCTGGTAGCGAAGAAAGAAATACATATGAAAATACAAATTTAGCTCAAATGAGGCTCAGAGGGTTCATGAGCCTTCTCAGCAACACCCCAAATAAGAATTTTTCTGAAAATGGAAAATATGCTAATCTATCACCAGAACACTGCTCTGGAAAATGTGAAAATTATGTTATTTGATGATGAATCTGAGACCTGAATTTCAGAGGTGCTAAAAAAGGTGGAGAGGGTCTGGTTTTCTGTTCATTTGGCTCTGTTGTAAAATATATTCGCCTCCATGTGCCCTGTACATGCAAACAGACATTAGCCAAAAGCCACAGAAATGTTTTAATTAATGTATGTCTTCATCTCTTCACACGTTCAAACCTTTTTTTTTTCTCTACTCAGTAAATCTTTTATGAGAAAAAGTAAATCTATTATCATATGTAAGACATAAAGCAGGTGTATATAATAGATACTGATTTATACAAACGTACATATGCATAAATGATTCAATTAGGGAAACACAGAGTGATACAAAGTGAGAATTAGGCTGGGTTTTTTTTTTCCCCCCACAATCCAATAGTTTCAGTTTTCAAACTTCCTCACTGGTTTCTGCCCAGCAACTGATGAGAAACACCCCTCTGAGCCAATCAGAAACTAATTCTTTCACAGACAGACTCTGTTACTCTTTGTCCGAGTGAGCATGCATCTCTCTTTTTCCTTTCTTCCAGAGAAAAGAGACTCTTATTTATAATGAGGAACTATCAATTATCTTTACTCTGTGGGCTGTAATTTTCAGATGGGATTGCCAAGAGGTGAGTGTGGGGAAAATAGGTAAAATCCAGGGCTATGAGCCCTGGAAAGAAGGAGGCTGAAGAGCTGAGAGTGGGCCTTGCCCAAAGAAAGTGATTAAGGCTCGAGTGAGCTGTAATCAGGGGATGAGGCGGTGGAAACAGCAGGACAATGCAAAGGCTAAAGACCTGAATTTGAGCATTTGTGGGAGAGTCACAATGTGAATGAAAAAAGCCTGCTGACTGCATGTTCTTAGGAGATTACTGTGATCAGAAAGGAGCAAAGGACTCTTATCTCTCCTAGTCATCTCTGGGAATGTGTTCTAAGAGATTCTGAAAAAAGATATGCCTTAAAGATTTGCATGTAAACATGTTCATTACAGAATTATTTGCAATTTAAAAAATCTGAACCAACATATGCAACAGTTGGAAAATGGATACAAGCACATTGTCCAATCATGAAAGGGCTTTTGGAATCATGTTTTTAATAAAGAGTTTTTATTTCTAATTGTAACAAAGCTGGATTTAATTTGGAGCTGTAAATTGCATCTACATTTTCCTATTGAATCTTATTTATGATGAACAGCTTTAAATGTGAATGTTTGTTTTAATACTTGACTTTTTTTTCTTTACGAATAGTTTCTACAAGTGGAATTTCTGGGTCAAATGATGATTTTGACAATTTCCAGGCATTTAGTATATATCTATGGTCAAAATACTTCCGGAAATCCTTATAGTCCCATGAAGCAAAGTATATGATTACTATCACAGATTATTTAAATTTTATTCCTTCATATTTTTCTCTGTTTTGATGTTGCCTATAATCAGAAACAAAAAAAATAATAATATCCCCCCAAAATTAGTGAAAATATATTCCTCACTCTGAAGACAGCATTGAAATTGTTACCTATATAATAATGATAATAATAATAATAATGTCCTCTCTCTAGCATCTTAGGGAGCAGTTTTGAAGAGCATAAGATATGGTGAAAGGCAATCTTTTGTCTGAGGGTATGTCCGAGTTTCATGCAGGCTCCCAAGAACTCCCAGCTGGACATATTTCTTCTCCCAGCTCCTCCTCAACCCACTCACCTCCCTCTGCCAGCCTTGTTTTCAAAGACAGTTCTTGGCACAGGTTTAAGAGTAGCAGGAAAAAAAAAAAAAAAGAGTAGCAAGTACTATGAATGCAGGCTTATACTGGTGTGTTTCGGGCGAATTGGTGTGAAGAAATTTTATGTATTTATTGACATATAGTTGATTTACAGGAGTTGGTATTTTCTGAACCACTAATATGTTGCAGTCAGAATAATTATTTGTAAAAAAATTTTAATTGCTGAGTAAAACATGAAAACTTTTAAAACTGAAAACATCCAAATAATTTTCAAAGGTAGGAGGCAAAGCACAAAAGTGTGTCTCATTCAATCTTCAATTTTCAGTTTAGCATGAACTCTTTTAAGGTGATTTGGACAGTAGCATGCCAGGCTCCTCCATCCATGAAGATTCTCCAGGTAAGAATACTGGAGTGGGGCGCCGTGCCCTTCTCCAAGGGATCTTACCAACCCAGGAATCGAACCCAGTCTCCTCCATTACAGGCAGATTTTTTATCATCTGAGCCACCAGAGAAGTCCAAGGTATAAACAGGTACATACAAATTCATAACTTAGGTTTTCTGTTTTAATATAATCATTAATTTTCTCTGCAGTGTGCTTTTTATTTAATATATCTTGATTTTCTGGGTTAGTGACTATAAATTACTCTTAACTGCCACACTGAGTTCCCTCATACAGATCAGCCTTTATTTAACTAACCAGTCTTCTGTTAGTGGTTAGAGTGGCTGGTTAGCTTGTTTACCCTTTTTTTTTTACTTTTAAAAATAATGTTTCAGTGTCAACCTTACACACAATTCTCTCTGCACCCATGCAAGTGTTTTGCTAGACCAGATATCCGGAAGTGAAGTTGCTAAGTCAATTGTGTACATTCTAAACTTTCTGTTTCATCATGTGTCATGAGTAACTGAAGTTCAAACAGGTTTTTTTAAATCACAGAGCTGGTGAATCATAGCGCCATGACCTACCTCCCACACCCTTTTCATTTCCAACATCTAACACATAGTGGGTCTGGCACACAGTGAGTGCTCGATAAACATTTGTTGAAGGAATGAAAATGCCTGGGTGAGACCTGGCCTTATTCTTTAACTCTCCAATTCACTCGCCTTGGGGTTAAGAAGTAGTAGGTTCATGGGACTTCCCTGGAGGTCCAGTGGTTAGGATTAGGCACTTTCAGTGGCAGTGGTCCAGATCCTGCAAGCCGGGAAGCTTGGCCAAAACTTAAAAAAAAAAAAAAAGAAGTGGTAGGTTCAGCCTCTGATTGACCCAGGGAATCTGCCAGGATCTTGACCAAAGTCTGATGGGAGAGTGATGTGAACTTTGTGATGGCCATGGGTTGGGCCTAAAGGAGACAGATGGGCACACCCTGAGTCATTCATCAGCACACCATTCCATCTGACATTTTCAGGAAAGGAAAGAACACATGATGGGAGGAGGGAAAGGGCTCCATCTGGAGTTCTTAGTCTTGTCTTGGAATAGTCAACTCCCAGGCTCTCCACTATCTAGGGAGGACGACAGCTCTGGTGTGGTTGGAGTGGAAGCCAAGTTAGAACTCCAGCTATAATCAAGCCTGGCTAGCTGGCAAGGGCCCCACACTTCTCTTATCACATAAGGTGGAGGTGCTTTTATGGACCAAGATACATTTGGAAACACTGTGCTGGAACTGGGGAGTTGCAGGGGCCCTGCCTCTGAGCTGGGAGAACCCCAGCACTTCATAGAGGCATGAGCTGCACTGGTCTGCTGTGTGTTTGGAAGTTGACATATTTGCCCTTCCATGCAAGTGCCAAAAATTACATCTCCACCCCTAAAAGGCACTTCCCTAGCAGTGCAAAGACCAAGATAGGGAAATTATCCATTGCTGGTGAGCCCAGAGGCAGGCCATCTGCCAAGGAGCATTGATAAACAAGGGAGGAAAGGGAAAACAGAAGGAAAACCATTTCCTTTCCAGAGATGTTTCTCCCACTAAAGAACAGATGTTTCCCCCCGAAGAACTTTTTTTTTCTTGGTCACACATGAGGTTAGTTCCTCAACCAGGGATCAAAACTGCCAGTGAAAATGCAGAGTCCTAACCATTGGACCACCAGGGAATTCCCAGAACAGTTGTAAAAAGAATTCACTAAAGGTTTACCAAGTTGCAACACTTGCATGTCCAGGATAGGCTTGCTCTTTGAAACCACTTTATTGAAAAATAAGAATAAATGCTTTAATACAACTAAGTCCCCAGTGGAAGCACAGGAGGCCAGGCTCTGCTCTCTAAGCCAGGCCAAAAGAGCATTATCATTATGCAGAAAAATGCTTATCTCCATAAACTCTCCACCTCCCCTCCTCTCATTAGTTGGATGACACCCAACTATTCTGATCATCTAAACTGAACTGAAATGCTAGTGAGTATTGATGGTTTAATACGTAAGCCCTCATCCATTCACTAATTCAACAAATATTCACTGAGGGTTCCATGTGAACCACCACCGTTCTTACAAGTGTCTTACACATCAGGAAACAAAATAGACCAACATCATTGCTTCGTGGAACTTACATTCTAGCAGGTGGAGGTGGACGATATGTTCACTGGTGAAAATGCAACGGGAAAAAGAGAGAAGTTGAGGGGGATGGGAACAGTTTGCCACAATTCTGTGATCAGAGAGGGTCTCATAGAGGAACTGACTTTAAAGGAAAGACTTGAAAGAGGCAAGAGAGTGAGCTTGTGGATATATGGGGAAGAGGGTTCCGGGCAGAGGGAAGAGTCGAGGTCGAGGTCTTCTGTCATGTTCTGTCCAAGGAGCGGTAGTAAGGACAGTGTGCCTGGAGATGAAGTGAAGCATGCAGCTCCAGGAGGGCCCTGCCAGCCATTGGAAGGACTTCAGCATCTACTCAGAATGAAATGGGAGCCCGCGGAAGGTGCAGAGCAGAGTAGTGACAGGATGTGACTCAAGGAATGTTCTGGATGTTGTATTGAGACTATAGGGAACACAAGCAGAATCGGAGGACCCACAGAGGAGAGTCTAATATTAATCAGGGTGTGATAGTAGAGACTTGGACCTCATATAGCTGGGGAAGTGTGGACAAGTGTAGAGATTCTGAACATACTCAGTAGAGCCAAGGATTTCTTGATGGGTTAGGGTTACTGTCTGCACACTTAACATACATATTTTTACAGGAGATTTTCCATGTGGGAACTAAAGGTGAAGAGACTCCCAAGCAGACATTTTGGCAGAGGAGGATCATCGGTCCTCACACTACTTATCCTGTGTTTCTCCTTGAGTCGGCCCTGGGGAGGTGGAGGTTCCCACACAGAATTCTCCATCTTCTTCCAGGTGGTATTTCTGCCTGACTCTTTCTGGCATCTCTCTGTTTGCAGCTCTGATGAAAATGGCTTGGTCCCTAGATTTCCTTCCATTCCACCTCCTTATCTACCTCATCTCTGACCAGCTGCTCACTCCTTGCTCAGGTAGGAAACAATGTTGCTTTTTTGTATTGGAAGCAGATAATTACCTGTTGGCACCCAGTCAGAACCTTTGATCCCCTCATTCCTTGAAGTCTGTTGCAAACTGAAGGCTCACATGCCATGAAGACAAATGTCCTTCTGTCAGGATCCTATTCCTCTCTAGGCTTTTCTAATCCTGAGACACCCCCTTCCCATCACGGCCTCATGGAATTCCCTGCCCCGCCTTTTCTGACCAGCTCAGTTTGCTGTGATTGGACCCCCTGGGCCCATCCTGGTCATGGTGGGTGAAGACGCCGAGCTACCCTGTCACCTGTCTCCAAAGATGAGCGCGGAGACCATGGAACTGAGGTGGGTGCGATCCAGCCTCAGGCAAGTGGTTTTCATGTATGCACATGGCAAGGAAGTGGAAGACAGACAGACGGCAGAATACCGAGGGAGAACTGAGATTTTAAGAGATGGCATCACTGCAGGGAAAGCTGTTCTCCGCATACGCAACGTTAGAGCCTCTGACAGTGGAAACTACCTGTGCTATTTCCAAGACGGCAACTTCTACGAGAAAGCCTTATTGGAGCTGAAGGTTGCAGGTGAGCCTCCAAGTTCTGTTCTGAGTGTGTTCCTCTTGGGAGCAAGGAGCAGATGCAGAGTTTTTGCTCCAAATCCACCTCTCAGAGTTCTTGGCTGATCATTGGGAACTGTCTCCTCTGTCTTCTGACTTTGTTTGTCCGAGACCCTCAGGAAAGAAGCAGATCTTTCCCCAGGAAGACCCCCTCCTGTATGCTATCGTGTCAAGTAAAGAGCTCCCTCCTGCCGACTGCCAGGGTCTAAGCTGGGAATTGGAAGGTCAGGATGGGAAGGATAAGAAAACATCTCCTTGGAGATGGTGCATGGTTGTCTGGGTTTAGTTGCATTCCAGGTGGCTTCTGGGGGCCCATCCAGGTACTCACCGCCGTGAGCCCTGGGAGGCTGACCTGGAAAGGCAGCATCTGGGCTGTCATTGTTCCCCACACCACACCCACTCTGAGCACACTTGCAGTTGGACCAGTTGACCTCAATCCTTGCTGCAGGAGGAGCAGTGTATGCCCTGGGGGAGCATGGGGGTCTCGGGAAGAGGGTAACAGAGGAGACTTGTTATAGACTTTGGGCTTCTGTTAGGGGATTTAGGGCAAGGTTTATGGAGGTGGGCTTTGCTCTGGATGGGATGCTGTCCCATCCAGAGGAGGAGGTATATTTCTGTGGGTGGATAACTTCATAAATCTCATCCAGGAGGAAGACTAGAGTGAGGCTAGTCTGGGACTGGTAAAGGAGTGGCATCACTCAGCCAGGACAGGGGCATGTTTGGTCAAGGTTATGTTTGGGACTGTGCTCGTATTTTTCTCTATCTTCAAACATGATTGTTGTTGGTCTTTTGTCTTCACCTGTCATAGTGACAAAGGGCCCTCTGATGCTGATATTCTATGAAATTGCTTATGTTCCACAGAACACCAAGACTAGACTCATATTCCATGTTAAGGATTGCGTATCTCTTTCTCTTGCCGTGTAGCTTCTGGCTGGGTTTGGTCCATGGGGAGCCATAGCAGAAGGTAGAAGGAGGGAGAGAGAGGGGTCAGGGTATTTATGCCCCTGGCTTACTTACTGCAGGGCCACCTCTAGCTGGCTACATGCCCTTCCAGAAGATCACAGGTCCTCTTATGAAAGCTCTCTCTACATGACTCTCCCACTTTAGGTCTTCAAAACAGCTCCCTCTTCACTCCCCTTTGGGTTTAGGGGTGGGTGGTAGCACTCCATTGTTCCTGTCCCTGGAGTACTGCTCTATTCCATGTAGTTTTCTCCTCACTATGACCACCCTTTGGCAAACTGCTTTTTAGAAAACTCTAGTTTAATTATCTGAGTGTGCCATCCAATTCCTGTTGAGACCCTCACTGATACAGGATGGTCCCAAGAATTGAGGCTCATTCATCCTTTCCACAGCACTGGGCTCTGATCTTCACATTCAAGTGAAGGGCCATGAGGATGGAGGGATCCACCTGGGGTGTGAGTCCGCCAGCTGGTATCCCCAGCCCCAGATTCGGTGGAGAGATGCCAAGGGCCAGAACATGCCAGCTATGACAGCACCTCCGGCTGCGGATGGAGCAGGCCTGTATGCAGTCACATCATCTCTAATCGTGAAAAGCGGCTCTGGGGAAGGGGTGTCCTGTATCATCAGAAATCCCCTCCTCAATCAGGAAAAGACAGCCCAGATTTCCATCGCAGGTGAGTACCCTGCTTAGTTGCGGGTATACTGTGAGGAGCCATGGCTGTTGAAAGAAGAAGGATGTGAACACCTGGGACTAATATAAGGAAGTCAATTATACTTCAGTTTAAAAAAATTCCTTAGAAGAGACATATGTAAAATTTAATCTATAGAAAATTAGACAAAATGACAACTTAAACATTAACCAACTGAAATCTAGTATAGCCATATTAAAGAAGAGAAAGGTATAAAAACAAATAAAAAAAATTTTAATAAATTTTTAAAAAGAAAAGAAAGGGGGATGTGTGGTTCTCTGTGGTATACAGTGAAAGTGAGTCATTGAGCTGAGTTCCAGAGCCTTTTATAGAACTAGTTTTTTTTTTTTTTTTTCTCCTGTTTATGTCACAAGGATTTACTGAGAATTTCCTATGTGCCAGGAACGGTGACAGGCAATGGGAACTGGAGAAAAGTGGCGAAGATCGGATCCTTAAGCAAAGACAAATGACAAAGTTGGGGGTGGGTGGGTTCATGTACAACTCATAATTTAGGGGAAATGCTAATCTCATTAAAATATAGTACAAACCAGTAGAAACAAGAGCAAAAGATATGAATATTTAGTTCACAGAAAAGGAATAACACATGAAAGAGTGTCCAACCTCACACACTAGAGAAATGTGTATTAAAACTTGTGTGAATGGACAGGAGACTCAGATGATGTTTTATGTGCTTTTACTTGATACTGGAATCATGTGAATGTAACATATTGTAAATTTTAAGTAGAAAAAAACTTGATTATGATGCTTAAGTAACATATTTACATGTGAGAAAGACATTTCAGGACAAGTTCTGGTATTATGTTAGTACTGTATCCATAAAACCTTTGCAGGGCTTGCTGAAGTCTTACCTAAAGGTCTCTGAGAACTTAGGGAGAGAAAGATTTTGACGTCAGGAGATGAACTCCGTGAACCCTCTCGTGAGGTTGAGAGGCTAAGACTGGATCCCATTGCAGATCCGTTCTTCAGGAGGGCCCAGAGCTGGATCGCTGCCTTTGCAGGGACCCTGACGGTCTGTCTGCTGCTTCTCGCTGGAGCTGGTTACTTGCTGTGGCTACAGAGGAAGGAAAAAGAGGCTCTATTCATGGAGAAAGGAAAAGCAATAAAGGAAAAAGAAAGAGCTTGGGCAGAAAAGGAGCAAGAACAAAGAATAAAAGGTATCTGACCTGGAGAGGGAGTCTAAGGCCCATGCTTTGCAGGAGGGAGCTGGATCATCTCACCCCATCCCCACCCCTCACACTCAACCCAGCACTTGGTCATCCTTAAGATTTATTTTCTAGAGGTCCTCCTCCTTCCACCCCCATAACAGTACTTTTTTTTTTCTGCTTCTTTTCCAGAGATGCTCCAGTATGAGCTCAGTAAGTTCTGATTTCCCCAGGGACCCGTGCTCATCTTCCTATGACTTACCACTTAATGACTCACCGCTTTTCTTCCATTGCAGAGTGGAGAAAGGTCCAGTTCATGGCTCGTGAGTAGCTCTGACATTTTCTCTAAATTCGCATCTAAGACTGTCTGTCTCTGCCAGAATATTTTCCAGCTGGATTCCTCAGCCCCTAACTCTGCCCTGGGAGGAAGGAATGTTCTGGATCCTTTTTTCCTGGAAAAGAAATATGGGTGACTGGGGAGGGGGAAGTAGTTGGTAGGGAGAATAGAGAGTGTTTCCTTTTTTAATAGGAAAGGGGACTTCAATCTCCTTTCCTAAAGAAGAGAGGGGAGGTGAGAGTTGAACAGGCAGAGACAGAAGGTAGGAAGGGTGGAGTGGTCAAAAAGAAGGCGAGATGAGGCAAAAGTAAGAGAAAGGAAATGACTCAGAAATGACAGAGTTCAGATGATGTCTCTACCTTTCTTCCATTGTAGGTGGGGAGAAGTCTCAAACCTATCCAGGTGAGTGACCCGGATGTTCTCTGAGTTTCCTGGCACAGGTAGATAAACATTTAAACCTTTTCCCTGCTGTGTGACCCATCAGCATTTGCAGTAGGAATACTCGATCTAACCCAGAGGCTCATTTCTTATGGGGAGGACCACCCCTGCTTTTCTACAGCCTCAGAGGGGACCTTCAGATATAGTGTCTGGGCAGTTTAACCACTCCCTGCTCTGCCGGCATACACACCCACACCCACACACGCCCCCACACATACACACACACAGCCTAGTATAGCCTGGCCATGTCACCTGCAGCCCCAACACAGTAAAGTGAAGAAAATCCACCATTTTTGAGAGGTTTTATTCCTGATCTACCCAAGCTATAGATGACGGAAGAGACTGAAGAAAGGGACACAGAAAAGGCTCAGTGAGGAGAATGGGTGAGGGAAAAATCAGAATTAATGAACATTCCTCTTTGTGTCTCCCTTCTTTCAGAGTGGAAGAAGGCCCTCTTCCAAGCTGGTGAGTGAATAACTGTACATCCCCTAGGACAAAAACCCAAGGGACCATATTCCCTTTTTCTTTTCCACGTCTTGAGATTCTGGGACAGCAAGTCCCTGGGACTGGGAGAGTTCTGGTTGGAGATCTCAGTCTCTAGCAGCCTTCCGCTGAGTACCCAGAGAACTGGGGAGAATTGCTCTCCTGGGCTTCCACAGATCTTTATGGGAAGGAAGAGGCATCAACAGTGGAGGTGAGGGAAAGGACAGGCAGGGTGAACTAATATTACAGTGAGAGTGCAGATGCAACGTGAGCAAGGAAAGAAAGCAATGCTCAAAGGTCATGTCCTTTCCCAAGGTCCATATGCCACCTCTTGCTACTGTGTGTCCTCAAGTTATTTGATGCTTTGAGCTTCAGTCTCCTCACTTGTAGACAATGATTGTAGTTGCTATTCATGTGAGAGTTGAGGTAAAGACTAAATGAGTTAATGAATGTGTACTTGGTCAAAAAGCCAGGAAAAAAGAGATGGTATATTCAAAATGGGTGGTTGAAGAGGGCTTAAAGAATAAACTATTTACAAAGGAAAGAAAGAGAGCAAAGGGAAACCGACGAAGGACTATTCAGTCCCCAAGGGTTCACAACAGTTGGGTGCTGTCACCATGCTGGACCTAAAGAGATGGGGAGGAGAGTGTTTGGCCCACAGGAACCTGTAGCTCACGGAGAGGGCAGCCTGAGATGAGTCATCCCCTTGGTCAAGCGTCACCCCCTGAAGCTGGCAGGGAAGAAGGGGAGGAAGAAATAAATGCCGTGCCTCTCTTCTTGCTCCTTCCAATCTTCAGCTAGTGCCTCCCACTGACCAAACCCAACAGCTGACCAGAGGCAAGGGAGCCCAGGGTCACTGTCCAAAGAGGACAGATTTCCGGGGTCCAGAAGAGGGTGGAAGAACATGGAGAGTAGGTCTGGGAGCACATGAAGCCCTCAACATAATGCCCCTTAGCACAGAAAAGGACTGGCAGCTATTAAAACATCAGGGACTTCTTCCATGCCTGGCCCTGAACCAAATACACAACGTGTGTTATCTTCTAATCTAAAGATTAGTAATTTTTTTAGCCCCATTTTTCAGATAAGAAAGTTGAGGCTTAAAATATTATACAGCTTGGGTCAATGGAAAAAAGAGAAAAGACATTCACTTCATGAGTGGTAGCACAAGGATTGAAATTTAAGCCCATATGCCTATGGAGCATGAGCTTCCCAGGAGGCACCAGTAGTAAAGAATCCACCTGCTAATACAGGAGATGTGGGTTTGATCCCTGGGTCAGGAAGATCCCCAGCAAGAGGGCACAGCAAACCACTCCAGTATTCTTTCCTGGAGAATCCCATGGACAGGGGAGCCTGGCAGGTTACAGTCCACTGGGTCACAAAGAGTTGGACACTACTGAAGCGACTTAGCAAGCATCTACGCCTATGAAGTATAGGTGGGCAGAGTCACTTCAGGAAGAGAAACAGAAAAAAGGTAGCTGGGAGGAGCCAGCTCTAGATGTTCATTAAGCAGACCCTGATGCTCATCACTTTCCCCTTTCCTACTGAACACAAGCCCCCTAGGGCTTTCCTCTGGTGTTTCTGGGAGAGTCCTATTCAGGGCAGGCTGTGGGCACCCAGCCCTGGACTTGGGCTTCCTCAACCAGACCCAGGGCTTGAGGGCCCAGGCTCTGAGATCTAGGAACAATGGTTCACCCACAATCCCGCCCCCCAAACTTTCTGCAGAGGATGTGATTTTGGATCCCAACACAGCAAACCCCATCCTGCTCGTGTCTGATGACCAGAGGAGCCTGCAGCGGGCAGAGGAACGCCGAAATCTGCCAGACAGCCCCAAGCGATTTGATTGGCACTACTGTGTGCTTGGCTGCAAGAGCTTCACATCAGGGAGACATTACTGGGAGGTGGAGGTTGGGGACAGGAGAGAGTGGCATGTGGGGGTATGCAGGGAGGACGTGGAGAGAAAATCCTGGATTAAAATGACCCCAGAGAATGGCTTCTGGACTATGGGGCTGTCTGGTGGGAATGACTACCGGGCTCTCACTGAGCCCCGGACCAAACTGACAGTTGCCAGCCCTCCTGAAAAAGTGGGGATTTTCCTGGACTATGAGACTGGTGAAGTCTCCTTCTACAACGCCGTGGATGGATCTCATATCTACACCTTCCCACATACCTCCTTTTCTGGGCCTCTGTGGCCTGTTTTCAGGATTTTGACCTTGGAACCCACTGCCTTGACCATTTGCCCAGTGTCAACAGGAACAGGGAGTCCTGGGGCTCCTGACCTAGTGCCTGACCTTTCCTTGGAAACCCCAGTGGTCCTGGGCTCAGCCGATGAGAACGGAGAGCCTCAGGCTGAAGTCACGTCCTTGCTTCTACCTGCCCAGCCTGCAGCTGAGGGTCTCTTCCCTGACAGCAGCAACAAATCGCAACCATAAAATGCTAAAGGCACACACAGTGTGAAGCACTCTACTAATATTCCTACAGTTATTTATTCCATATGGACAGTTAAGTTTGATACCGCTTTGTTTCACTTCCTAGAGGTCACTCAGCTAGTAAACTGATGGCTGGCCATTGAATAATAAAACATTTACAGATGATTTACAATGTACTGGGTGTTGCGCTAAAAGCTTTAAGTGTTTTGTTTTGTTTTCTTTTAGCTTTAAATGTTTCACTCCTCATAGCAACCCTGTGTCACAGCCTCATTTCAAAAGTGTGGAAACTGAGGCAGGGCCAAGTTAAGCAACTTATATAATTAATCAAAAAGTTAGTGCTGTCGGGGCCCCTTTCCCCCACCCACCCACCCTCTACCCCTAGCCTGTTTTCCAGCCCGATTGCCCCTGTGAGGGAGGGACCATGTGCAGCCCTGAGCATTCCTTCCCAGGGCACCCCAGGTTAACTATCACTGTAGGTGCCTATGAAAGCCACACCCCACTTGGTTCCTTCAGGGTCGACTGTCACAGCTATAGGTCCAGTACTTCATTGGGCTGGCTCGTCAGGGTGACTTGGTCCAGAGAATGAATACACAGGAGTGCAAAAGGACTAAAGGCCAAAGTCTTAACTACTAAAGGGCATGTGTGCCCTGCTTCACTCCTCCCCCTGTCAATATGATGTGCAATCCCGGAGCCAGAACCAATCCTCCTGTGCTCAAGGTGTCTAGAAACCCTAACTTAATACCTAAAGATTGTCTGTAGAACAAGAATTTGGGAAGAATGAAACCAGATGAACTGTAGTGGTATTTTTAATCACACAATAGAGTCCATTTTTAGCAAAGGGATATTACCACGCCTGATCAGTTATTGATGTTAATGGATGTTCCTTACAGCTGACGGGTACCAGGCAGAAGTTACTCTTCATCATTATAACTATTTTGTTCACCAATGTATTCCCTCTATCTGACATGTGGTTGTCAAGTTACATTTGTTAAATAAACATGTTAATAATCCTCACTCTTTAACTGAATCTTTTCTAGATTTTAAGCCCCTACAGTTTACTCACCACAAGTTTTACAATTCATCTCACAATATTTTCACAAAGTCCCCCTTGTATTAGTTTTCTATTGTTGCCATAATAACTTGCCACAAATTTTGTGACCTAAAACAAAAATAAATTTATTATCTCACATTTTTGGAGGCCAGAAGACCATCATGGGTCTCACTGGGCTAAAATCAAAGTGGCTGCAGACTGTATACCTTTCTGGAGGCTCTAGGAAAGAATCTGTTTCCTTGCTCATTCAAATTGTTGGCAGAATTTAGTTTCTTGCAGTTGTAGGACTGAGGTGGTCATTTCTTGCTGGCTGTCAGCCAAGGGCTCTTGCCTGCTTCTGGAGGCTCCCACATTCCCTACCTCCTGGTCCTCTTCCTCCATCTTCAAAGTAGTAATGGCAGAATGAATCCCTCCCCATCTTGGAATCCACCCTGGATCTTCTTCCACGGAATCTCTTTGACTCTCCTGCTTCTTCCCATTTTTTTTTTTTTTCTCTTTGTTTTTTTCTCTTTTCGACAAACCCTTGTGTCGAGGGCTTTCTTCCCATTTTTAAAGAATTTATGTAATTAGATTGTGTCCATCCAGATAATCCAAGATAATCTTCCTATGAACCTAGGATAATCTCTCTACTTTAAGACCCATAACTTTAATTACAACCTGTAAGGTTCTCTTTTTGCCATATAATGTGTCATGCTAACTGCTAAGTCACTTCAGTCGTGTCCAACTCTGTGTGACCCCATAGACGGCGACCCACCAGGCTCCCGTCCCTGGGATTCTCCAGGCAAGAATACTAGAGTGGGTTGCCATTTCCTTCTCCAATGCATGAAAGTGAAAAATGAAAGTGAAGTTGCTTAGCCATGTCCGACTCTTAGCGACCCCCATGGACTGCAGCCTACCAGGCTCCTCCATTCATGGGATTTTCCAGGCAAGAGTACTGGAGTGGGGTGCCATTGCTTTCTCCGATAATGTGTCATAATCAGAGGTTATAAAGATTATGGTGTGAACTCTTCAGCCTAGCACACATAGCCATGGCCTCGCTCATTCTGAAGGAAGTCTCTATTCTGTATATGCTAAGGGCCTCCATGACTGGAGATTCATTCCTGTGACTCAACCAGAGTAACTCTTATTGGAAATTTAATCTGTAGTTCTTCATTCAATTACTAGACCCAGGTATGTATGTAAGTATCCCTTTGCAGAAAAGATGACTCTCCCTGTTGATGATGTCTGGTGAAATTTCTACTGATCTCATCTCTTAGTTCGGGTTCCCCAAATCTGACTCTGAGTCGAGGACTTTGGGTCAGGTTGTCTGTTTGAGATGTAATCCCAGGAAACGAAAGTTCGAAAATAAATAAAAAGAGAAAGTCAACTAAAAGAAGAATGACATAAAGGGTACATTAATCAGTTGGTTGTCATGTGGCAGTGGGGCTCCATCCCATCCGTCCAGCACCAAGAAACATGTGAAACTGAGATGTGTTATGCTGACATCATCACCTGCGCCCACCCCAACCACTGAACAGACACACACATGAATGCGGAGGCCTCTCCTGGTGATTACAAGCAACGCCAAAATCCTTGGGGAAATCTCAAGGCTCCAAAAGAAAAAGGAAAGTATCACGCTTCTGAAAAAAAGAAAAAGAAATTATTAAAAGGCTCTGCACAGCTCTAAGATTTCAATTCCTAAACTGTTTCTGTGTGTTCTGCCCAGTAACTGGTGAGAAAGCAAGCTCAGGGATGCCATTGGCTGGCTGACCCACAGTCGGCTCTGAATCATTCACTGTAAATCTTGTGACTTTGTGATCACCAGGTGGACCGGGACCCGGGACCAGGTGGACCGGGACCCGGGGCCCGCAAGCCCCACGCCGCCACTAACAGGAGGCGAAGAAAAGTTTTTTTTTTTCCGCCTTCCGGAGGGTGGTGAATGTACCCATGGGCGGGTTTAGGGGAAAGAGGGACAGCCAGAAGATCATTATTTGAGCGGAGGGAGGAGAAAAGAAAACGCAGAAGTTAATTCTAAAAGGTAAGAAGGGGAGGGGATGCGCGACCGCTCGGGGTGGGGCAGAGGTTGGGAGGCGGTAGATGGAAGGAACAAAACCCAATAAGGGGAAAGGCGGGGACCCCGGGAGGGGAGGCTTCCGGGGGCGAGGGTGGGCTTATCTTGGCGTGTAGCCTGAATCGCTGGGAGGAGAAAAGGGAGGGAGGGTTTGAAAGAGTATCAAGTGACGTCTGAAGAAACTCAACTCTGGCTGGAAAAGTGAGCCGGGGAGACGGGAAAACTGCCTTCCAGATCGCTGTATTGTTGACATTCCATGCAGTGTTTAAAGGATCAATCTATCGGAAAATACCTGAACCGGGAGTCCAAGGGGGCGGCCCAAGACAGAAGCTGGGGCGCTGATGATACCAACACGGGTTACAGGAAAGTATGACCTAGATCAGAACTATGGTGCCAAGTCTCCTTGGCTGATTCTCCACATCTCTCTAGGTTTCCCGTCGCTGCCTCTCCGGGTGACTCCTCTTGGATGCTTATGGAGCCAGTTGCGTCTCTGTATTTTTCCCTGCCAGGCTTCCTTCTCTTCTTCCACCTCCTCAGCTCCTTTGCACCGGTCTCAGGTAGGGGTGTACGCCACTAACTCCTATCAACTTCTCAGAAAGGAAAATCAACACTTAAGTCTGCAAAGGGTAAAGAGGGGCTGCAGTTGTGCTCACTCACCCTTTCATTCTGCACACAGTCATCAAATGGATCACAGTCATCAGATGGATCCCAGCACACTCCAGTAGCAATCCAGTGAGAGCCAGAAAGGCAAGCTGCATATGTAACTTAAAAATCCTTAGTAGCTACATTTTTAAAAGGAAAGGAAAACCAACCGATGAAACAAACTTTCATAAAACATTTTAACTCCAAATAACCAAAGTATTATTATTTAAAATTTTAATTAATGTAAAATATGAACAATGAGATGTTTGACTTTTGTATTCGAAATTTTCAAAATTGTGTGTATTTTACATTACAGCACATGCCAATTGGGACTAGCTAGTGGCAATCACACTGGACAGCTAGAGTTGATATCCTATACTGCAGGCATTGTGCTGCTTTGGGAAACAAGAAAACCTCTGTGAGCTCAGGGTTCATGAGGGGTGATCAGCGTAGGCTTCTCAATGTGTTGTTCATGAAGCATTAGTACCCCCGATAGACACCCCTACTAGGAGTTGTTTGTTTTTTTTTTTTTAACTACCGACCAGCCACATCCCTTGGCCCCCAGAATCCTCAATCCAGGAAGCCCCTGTGGCCTTAGGGAGAACATGTCTGTCCCCTGAAACACCCAGTTCCTTTCCTATCTCAGAGAGTTGATGGCTGGTGCCCTTGTCTGATTCTACTGCGTTGTGTAACAGTCCAGTTTACTGTCCTGGGACCAGCTGATCCAATCCTGACCATGGTGGGAGAAGACGCCACGTTACGCTGCCACCTGTCACCTGAGAAAAACGCCGAGGACATGGAGGTGCGGTGGTTCCGGACACAGTTTTCCCCTGCGGTGTTCGTGTACAAGGGCAGGCGGGAGAGAACAGAGGAGCAGATGGAGGAATACCGGGGAAGAACAACTTTTGTGAGCGAAGCTATCAGCAAGGGGAGCGTGGGGCTGATCATACACAACGTCACCGCCCACGAAAATGGGATCTACCGCTGTTATTTCCAAGAAGGCAGATCTTACGACGAGGCCATCGTGCTCCTGACAGTGGCAGGTACGCGCTTTCGTTTCGTGAGGCTGCTTTTTCACAGCCTGACTCTTCGGGAAAGTTTTTCTCCTCACTCCAGGCCCCCTGCAGTTCAGGGGCTTTTGGACCTAGAATTCCCTGTAAACAGAGAGGGTGGCTTTTCCCTCCTCAAGGACTCACTGAATGGGTTTGCTCTGCTACTGTGGGTGTCGGCTCTTGAGACACACACAGCTGTCATCTTGAGCAGGGGCGAATGATTAATCCCTACAGATTATCCTTATGCCTACTTCTGAGAAACCTCTAAGCATATTTCTCAGTAACATGTTTTAGAATTGGACATTTTTATTGTTAAATAGAATTTGTTGTTTAGTCTGTGTGTTGTGTCCAACTCCTTGTGACCCCATGAGCTATGGCCCGCCAGGCTTCTCTGTCCATGGGATTTCCAAGGCAAGAATACTGGAGTGCGTTGCTATTTCCTTCTCCAGGGGACCTTCCCAACCCAGGGATCAAACCTGCATCTCCTGAATTGCAGGTAGATTCTTTATCACTGAACCACTTTGGGAAGGCCCATTAAACAGAGTACTCATGCAGAAAAGCTCGTAGAACTTTAACGTATAGATTACTGAATTTTTATGAGCTACAACCACTCCTCATATCAACAAGTAAGATACTGCCTTCTACTGACTGTGTCAGTTTGCTAGGGCTGCCGTGACGAAAGGCCACGGACTGGGTGGCTTAAATAACAGAAATGTGTTTTCTCACAGTTCTGGAGGTTGTTAAGTCCAAGATCAAGCTGTCAACAGGTTTGGTTTCTCCTGCAGCCTCTGTCCTTGGCCTGCAGGTGGCTACCTTCTTGCTGGGTCCTCACCTGGTCTTCTGGGTCCTAATGTGGCCTTTGCTCTATGGGAGTGCATTTCTTGTAACCCTGTGTTTCCTAATCTCTTTTTATAAGGACACCAGCAGATTGGATCAGGACCCACCCTAACAGCCTCATATTGACTTAATTACCTCTTTAAAAGCCCTGTCTCCAAATACAGTCATGTTCTATGGGACTGGAGGTTAGGGATTCAGCATAAAAATTTTGTAGGGACACAGTTCAATCCATAATGTGCCGCTTTTCAAAATCCCCAGCTGAGACAGGTTCCTAGGAGTAAAAGTGCTGTATAATGAGAAATATTTATCTTCATCCTTAATAGATACTACGCATTTGTTTTGCAATGTGTTTGTACCAGTATACACTCTCACCAATCATATAGGATGCTCCACACTTTTTTCATTAAGTCCAAAGAGAAGTTTTTCACATGTGACTTCAATCTATTTTTTCTTTCTGGTAATTTATTTTCTATGACTATGAGGATCAAACACCATTCTTGACACTTTTCACTTCCTCTCCCTTCCCTGCATTTTGCCTTGGGACATATCACCATCTTACATAGTATGCATTTTACTTATTTATCCAGATTATTATGTCTCTTCCACTAAAATGTAGTTTTCATAAAGGGTTGTTCTCTTTTTTGTTCTTGCTGTATCCACATCTTTAGAACTGAACCTGGAGCTTAACAGATGCTCAGTAAATATTATTGAAGGAATAAATGAATCTACTCCATAAAGCTGTAAGTGGTCATCACGTCATACCTGAGCTATCTCTATTCTAAGCCTGAGATCTATTTTATTTTTCACCTTTCCCCATGAGCCTCTTACCAGTCCATGCTTTTAATCATCTTTGACATATGCTTTAGTCAGGATCATTGAGCTTATGCTCTGGTCCAAGCAGCCCTCAAATCTTAGTAGGTTAAATCAACAAAAATCTATTTCTGACACATGAAGTATATCCTTCATGAGTCTGGTGGGGCTCTACTTCATACAGACCTGCCTGGAACTTTATGGTTCACCTTGGCAGAGGGAAAGAGAGCTTGGCAAATTACGGTAAACATGACCCTGGCCTGGCCTACCCCGCTCTCAGTTGAGTCGTTGTACAATTTTTTGTTTGTTTTACTGTTTTTTGGGTTTGGTTAATTGGCTGGCTGGTTTTGTCCTTAGATCTGTTGTCTCATACTTGCCCTTACTGAAACCCCCTGAAGCGTTTCGTAGAATTTCTTCCCAAGTTGCTGAATTCTTTTGAATCTTATCCCACTTCAGAGTTTCCGTGCCAGCCTTTCATTCTGCAACTAGTTGTTTTTTTTTTATTTTCCATCTTGAAAAGATCAAATTGAGGAAGAATCAGTAAGACTTAAGTGAGGTTTAAGTTTGTCTTTTGTATAATTTGTGGAAGGTAAATATCTCTGAATTGGGGCATAAGGCCTGGCTTTGCACGCTAGCTCTGTCAATTCTTCTAAAAACCAACACCTCCTTATGATTATCAGATAGCTGTGGCAATATGAAGCCCTAAACCAGGAAAAGAGAGACAGTGCCTTGAAGTCAAAAAGTTTCTTAAAATTCTGCCAGCCTGGTAAGTTTCTGTCCTTATTATATTGAGCTAAAACTTCAAAAAGCCAGAGCTGCTGAGAAGTCCTCTCAGGGCAGAAAGTAAAAGCCTAGACCTGTTTGTTTCTGATCAGAGTGGACACACCCACCCAGAAGTGAGAAAATTAAAATCTCTAGCTGAATGAATCAGTCAACATTTATTAGGAGGCAGATAGATGCTTGCTCATGTGATGGAGTCCGTAGAGAGAGCCCAAAGAAGAGTGCAATGTAAGCATTTCCCCTCTTAGAGATCTCACAATTTTTTTTGCACATGTTCGCCTCCTGGTGTTCAAAATCAAGGTTTTCTTCCTTCCTTTTTTGCTTACTGTCTTCTTTCTTCCTTCTTTCATCCCTCCCTCTTTCTCCCTTCATAGAAGAGAGTGCATGGAATGTGCCTAATCGTTTTTTTCTGGACACCAGCCTCTCGCTTTCTCACCTCTTCATCATTAAGAGGTGCTCTCCTAAGACACTTTGGCTAAGACAGCATTACCTCTTTCACTGAGCCCTGGTCTCTCTCCCCAGGCCTGGGCTCGAAACCTGTTATTGAAATGAAGGGCCACGAGGATGGAGGCATCCGGCTGGAATGTACATCTGCAGGGTGGTACCCAAAGCCCCGTGCTGTGTGGAGGGACCCTCATGGTGAGACCATGCCCCCCCTGGAAGAGGCTTACACTGTGAGTGCAGATGGGCTCTTCCTGGTCACCATGGCTGTGATCATCAGGGACCATTCGGTGAGGAACATGTCCTGCTCTGTCAACAACACCCTGCTCAACCAGGAGAAGGAAACTGTGATTTTCATTCCAGGTTAGTTCCCCGCTCTCTAGAGGCTCATTTCTTTCTTTCTTTCTTTTTTTTTCCCCTGGAGGCTCATTTCATCGAGGCAGGATGCTCAGCAGACAGATTGGAGCCCAGCAGGGGATGGGGAGGTAGGGCCATGGGGTAGAAGGATCCTGAGCCCTGAAGAGCTGGAAGCTACAGCTGAACTGAGGCCCCTCCTTGTCCTAAGAGGAAAATCAAGTGGTCTCAAAACACAGGGGTAGGAAGCCTCCTTAAGGATAAATCTGATAGTTGTTTGATTTTTTTCTTTTTTTCTCCTCTTTCATGGTCCTTATCCTGCAGCAATTTTCAAACATTTAGAACAGTCCTAAAACAATGGACGATGGTGTGGGTGGGTGGTGTCTGCTGAAGCCCTCCGTTCCTCCCCATGAGATTTCCCAAGGGACAGTGCTGAAGAAAGTCTGTCTATAGACATTCATAAATGCATTAAAGAAGTACTAAACAAGTATCTCCTACGTTCAAGGTACTGTTCTCGAAATCGAAGATAAATCAGTGAACAACATACAAGAAGATGCCTGCCCTCATGGGTCTCACATTCTAGAACACCAGAGGACAATAAGTGAAATCATTAATTAAAACAAGGAGTGAAGTAATTAAACTGTGGACTGTATCAGATAGTGATAAGCATTGTAGAAAAATATTAGGGAGTAAGGTGATAGGGAGTGTTAGGGATGTGCGTGCATGTGTGGTTAGTCGCTTCACTCATCTCCGACTCTGTGACCCTATGGACTTTAGCCTATAAGGCATTGTAATTGTAAATGGAATGATCTGGGAAGGCTTCAGGGGAAAGGTGGCCACTGAGGAAGTGAGGAGTGAGCCATGCGCAGATGTTTGAGGACTGAACAAGCCAGATGGCAGGAACAACATAGACAAAGGGCTGAGGCAGGAGCTTATCTGACAGTTTGCAAAGACCCCCTAAGACACAGATATGATTGGAATGAATTGGGCCAGGGAGAATTGGAGGAGATGAATCCAGAGAGGCCATGGATCTGGATCATATGGCGCAGTGTAGGCCACAAGTGAACTTTGGCTTTTAGTCTCAATGAGATAGAAAACATTGCAAGGTTTTGAACAAAGAAATAACGTGATCTCACTTAGGCTGCTGTGCTGAGGACAGATAGCAGAAGGGCAGAAGGTATGGACAGAAACAGGGAGGAGGGTACTGTAATGTTCCAGGCAAGAAGAGATGGTGACTTAGATCACATGGTGGCTGTGCTGATTCTATATGGCTGGTTAGCTTTTAGTCAGCCTGGTCCCACCCATGGTGATTCAAGGTGTTACTTGCTTTTTTGTCTGCTGAGCCCCCAATCCTGGCAATCACTGTGGGGTGAGCCAGTGCAGAGTCGAAGTTTCTTTCCCTCCCTGGGGTTTCTCAGAGAGAAGCTGGTGGAGCAGGGGCCTGAAAGAGCTCTTCAGATCTGTGCTGAGGGGCTCTCATTCTGGAGCTCCTTTTTCTCAAAATCCTAAATGGAATTTTGGGGCTCCCTTTTCAGAATCCTTTATTCCCAGAACATCTCCCTGGATGGTGGCCCTGGCTGTCATCCTGCCCTCTCTGCTTCTCCTCATTGCTGGGAGCATCTATCTCATCAAGAAACTCCAGCTGGAAAAAAAGATTCTGTCCATGCAAAAAGAGGCTGAAAATGAAGAGAAAGAAATTGCACGTAAGGAACTGAAGAAAGAACGTGAGGAAAAAGAGAAAGAACTCCAAACAAAAGGTAAAAGAGTAGGAGGACAGTTCACTGTCATAAAGGACACAACTCGGACAGCTAAAAGCCTGGGAAACAGAGAGGGCATGAATAAAAGCAGCAGCAAGGGCTTGGAACTCTCACATCCTAGTAATGAATCCCTCAGACCTGACTTTCTTCCACTCTGCAAATGCTGCATCCATTCACCTGCCCTATGTTGTTGAACAAAAGCAAATCTAAATAAGTACTGATAGTATCTAGCCACCTGATCATATATCATTTCTGGTATCTTGACAGTTCTCTAGGCAGTGGGGGAGGAGGATGGTGGTATTCATAGAAAAGATCAACTTTTCATTATTTAAGACAATCTCAGATTTTCTTAGTTCTTCTCTTAAAGACATTCATTTGTTTCTATTTCTTTTTCAGAGCAACTTCAAGAAGAATTGCGTAAGTTTAGCATTTCCTGAACTCCTCCCTGAATGATTTGAATTCTGCTCGGTTAGCCATTATCTCATGAAGTTCGTCTCTCTGCCTGTCCCATTGCAGGATGGAGAAGAAGCCTCTTACATGCGGGTGAGCGCCTCTAACATTCCCTGAGATCCTGAGCTTTCTCCCCACCAGGCAGCCAACAGGATACATTAGAGGAGCAAGGGGGCCCAAGCCTGGCTGGAGAAGCGGGAGCCTGGGATCAGTGCATTAGCAGGATCCCACCCAGTGCTGGATTCTATCTCTGCTGTCAGGGATACTCCATAGGTCTTAACCAATTCTATAGTTTACTTCTGACCATCCTATCCTTTTTAGAATAATTTCATCCATGATCCGGAGAAGGCAATGGCACCCTACTCCAGTACTCTTTCCTGGAAAATCCCATGGATGGAGGAGCCTGGTAGACTGCAGTCCATGGGGTCACTACGAGTTGGACACGACTGAGCAAGGTCACTTTCACTTTTCACTTTCATGCATTGGAGAAGGAAATGGCAACCCACTCCAGTGTTCTTGCCTGGAGAATCCCAGGGACAGGGGAGCCTGGTGGGCTGCCGTCTATGGGATTGCACAGAGTCAGACACCACTGAAGCAACTTAGCCGCAGCAGCAGCATCCATGATCACCAAAGGTCTACCATACACAGTGAGTGAGGGAAGTCGCTCAGTCGTATCCGACTCTGCGATCCCTTGGGCATAGCCCGCCAGGCTCCTCTGTCCGTGGAATTTTCCAGGCAAGAATACTGGAGTGGGTTGCCATTTCCTTCTTCAGGGGATCTTCCTGACCCAGAGATCGAACCCGGGTCTCCTGCATTGCAAGCAGATTCTTTACTGTCTGAGCCACCAAGGACGCATAAACACTGAAGCTGCCAAAACCCAGAAAACCAAACATAGAAGAGCCCCCCAAAAGTTACATTTTAGTAGCCGTTGTTCTCTGAGTCCTGATTAATTTGAAAGAAGACGATACTGGCTTAGCTGCCTCTAATGTGGGAGATGGTATATAGACTACACAGTGGAAGAGCCATGTGTGGGAAAGGCAATGAACTTCCCAGGCCTGGCTCGGGGGTGTGTAGAGGCCAGAAATGCCTTCCTGCTCCAAGAGAGCACTGATATTCTGTGTATAGGGGAGGGGTTGTGAGCAAGAGGGAAAGCACAGGGTCCAATGACCTGGTCCCAGTGAGCACTTTTGAGTTTTATGATTTGTCACCTTCTGCTCAGGAGCATCAAAGAATACAGCCTTTGCTGGATCCCACAGCACTCAGACGTTTCCTCTTTCAAATTTCAAAATTATCACCGTCAGACATATAAATTTGGAGAAAGAAGAAAATCACTTTAACACAATTGTTTTGTATTAGATGTAGACTGACTAATAGTAACTGCCCAAAAGTAACTGCAGAGATGGCTGCAGAATGTCAGGGGTCTGAAACATTTCTTATATCCGGACAGGTCATAACTGTAGTCATCACACCTATATTATTAAAGCAAAATGGATGGATATAGTTTCCCCTACCTTTTGCCATACTTACGTCTCAGGCAGCAGGATGATTTTGGGGGACATTATCTTCCTTTTTTAGCCTCTGAAGGGTGCTCTTGTTAGTCATTTAAATCAGTTGTCCGTGGGTTAAACCAGTAGGACACAGAGGACCACGTAGGGACCCTTTATCACCCTTATCTGTATAGGGAAAAATTGGCCTTATTTGCTTAATTGGGGGAGGGGAAGAGGATGGATCCTCTTTGCTAGTTTAAGCCAAGTGGGAAATTTTATTCTAACTCGAGCCCCAGAGATCATATATCTTGAATAGAAAAGCTGACAGATCTGAAAACTTTGAAAGTGGGAGCCATTCATTTCAGCTCATTGGCTGAATTTTCTGTATTTCTTAGAGCCCCAGTCCTCCTCTACCTGAGGCAGCCCTCTTGCCACTCAAGAGAGAGGAGTGCAGACTCAGTAATTCAGTTCTATCTGTGAGCTCCCTGGGATCTGGGGTCAAGGGGCTTTCATGGAAAAGGCTGTTACCCAGGGGATCTTCCCTATGCTTTCTGGGATCTCTCAGGGGACCAGGAGTCAGGTCCTGGTCTCAGGATCTCACAGTCTTGTGAGATCCCAGGCCTAAATCTGAGATTTCCTCTGCAGCTGATGTGGTCCTGGACCCAGACACCTCTCATCCCGAGCTCTTCCTGTCAGAGGACCGGAGAAGTGTGAGAAGGGGCCCTTCCAGGCAGAGCGTGCCTGACAACCCGGAGAGATTCGACTGTCGGCCTTGTGTCCTGGGCCTGGAGAGCTACTCCTCAGGGAGACATTACTGGGAGGTAGAAGTCAAAAACGTGATGGTGTGGGCTGTGGGGGTTTGTAGAGACAATGTTGAGAGGAAAGGGGAGGCCCTCCTGGTTCCTCAGAATGGCTTCTGGACCCTGGAGATGTTTGAGAACCAATACCGCGCCCTCTCCTCTCCAGAGAAGATTCTCCCCCTGAAAGGGCACCTTCACCGGGTGGGCGTCTTCCTGGACTACGAAGCTGGAGATGTGTCCTTCTATAACATGATGGACAGGTCACACATCTACACATGTCCACGTTCACCCTTCTCTGGGCCCCTGAGGCCCTTCTTCAGGCTGGGTTCCGATGACAGCGCCCTCTTTATCTGTCCATCGTTTAGAGGGGCCCAAGGGGTCACAGTGCCTGAGGGGGGCCTGGTCCTTCACAGGGCAAAGACCCACCACAACCGCCAGTTCCCTGGTCTCACAGCCAGGTAGGGAAACTCAGGCCACCTCTACGACAGCACCGCCTGGAGGAATACCACCCTCCTTCCTTCTGGTCACAGGAGAATCTCCCCCGGGGTTCCCCTAGACATGTCTTCAAGCCCCAGAGCATGTGTCTCCCTCATTAGGCTATTGCTTTAGTAGCTTGTTGCATGTAACCATGGGGCAGGGGCCAGTCTCAGGCTCACTAAGTACTGCCACATGGCTCCCAACCAACAAGTAAGTGTGAGAAAGTGACAGCAGAGAACCAGCTGCTTTAACACTGGATGACGCATTCAGCCCGAGACTGGAATTGACATCAGGTATTGCGGATCTGGGGATTCCCTAATAGCTCAGTTGGTAAAGAATCCACCCGCAATGAGGGAGACCTGGGTTTGATCCTGGGGTTGGGAAAATCCCCTGGAGAAGGGAAAGGCTACCCACTGCAGTATTCTTGGACTTCCCTTATGGCTCAGCCGGTAAAGAATCCACCCGCAATGCGGGAGATCTGGGTTTGATCCTGGGGTTGGGAAAATCCCCTGGAGAAGGGAAAGGCTACCCACTCCAGTATTCTGGCCTGGAGAATTCCATGGACTGTAAAGTCCATGGGGTCACAAAGAGTCAGACACGACTGAGCGACTTGCACTTGCACTTTCACTGTGGATCTGGGGCAAGGACAACGGGACATACTGGATGTAAGAAGGGCAGGGAGCCAGGAATGGAGGTCAGAGATGGAGGAAGTAAGACAGAAGGTCCACCCCCAGGATTTCCAGAGCACACAGTAAAGCTCCACAGGCCTAGATTCAGGATGATCTAGGATGAAGGAGGATGAAGGACAAGAATGCATCTGGGCCTGGCCTGGCCTGGCCTGGCTCAGGTGTCCCTACAATAAACAAGGAGTCAGTACTTTGTTATTGGGTGTGGCCTAAGGTTTAAGGTCCCAGATGAGCAGATAAGCGTTGGACCAAGTGGGTCTCAAAGTTCAGGTTCAGTGAGGAGAGCAGTGCTTTCCAGCTTTTTGGCCTCAGGATGCATTTAGACACATAAAAAATTATTGAGGACAGAAAAGTGCTTTTGCTCATTTGGGTTATATCTATCAGTATATGTGGCATTAAAGATTAAACTGAGAACTTTTTAAATGTATTTATTAACATATTAAAAAAAGGATCAAGTCAATTATAGGTTAAAAAGAAAAACATGTTTCAGGAATGATCACTATATGTTGTTTCCAATGTAAAATAAAGTTTATTGAGAAGTGTGGTATTTTTTTATGTTTTTGCAAGTCTAATGTCTGGCTCCTAGAAGGTAGCTAGATCCTCATCATCTGCCTCTGTATTCAATGCTGGAATCTCAGGTCATGGAGGCTCTAGAAAGCATTATCTACACTAGTGAGAGAATGAGAGGAAAAATGATAAATAATAGCTTAGTATTATTATTATGGAGCAGTATTAACTTTGTAGACTCAAAATGTAACAGAGATTGCCCCCCCAAAAATCTGTAAAACATCCTTTGAGAACCAGGATAGAGGATCCTGGAATTGAGTCAGGCATTTAAAATTATGACATAAATGGGAGTATTTTGGACTTTATGTAATTTAGTCATCCAATTGTAAAACCTGGCTGAAAAATTTAAAAGATTCTTAAAAAGTTCAAAATTGTATTACTGCAGTTCCTATAGTAAACAAGGCGTCACGATGGACACGTTCTAGAAAAAAATCTGGAACATTGAACTTGGTGATTTGTTGAGATGGAAAACTGGTTTATTAATGTGCGTGTGTTTTATTTTTGGTACTGTTGACATGATAACATTTGAGCAGTTTTAACTAAAAGCACCAGACTGCGAGTCAGGAAACAAGTGCTACTAATACCTGCCTGTATTAATCTTAGAAAAGTTACAGCTTTTCAGTGTTTTGGCATTCCATAAAATAAGACTTTGAGTGGGTTTGCATATCTTTTAGTATAGTTTGCAAAACACTTTTATTCATTCAGTATCCTTGCTTTCTCATAAGAAATATACTGATCCCCATTTCACAGTGAAACAGTGTTGTCTAGCAAGTTAAAGTGATTTTTGTCATTGTTTAAGGAAAATAGAGTTTTCATTCATACTTTAAAAAAAAATTGTCTCATCTTTAAGGCACCTTCTAAACATAAAATTTAGATGTTTTAAGTGTTTACTGAAACTAAACATGAACCCAATGCTCTGCTAATCACTGTACAAAATAGCATAGAGCTCAGCTCCCAGCTTCCTTTACTCAATCTTTCATTCATATATTTACTTATTCATTCACTCTCAAGAAATTTATCACCTTTAATGTATTGACCATGTGCAGTCTGTTGTGCCATGAAGGAAATAAATAAACAGGATGATATTATAGAGAGGAATGGGTGGGAGCTGAGGAGGGCTACTTTAGATAGAAAATTAGATGGTAAAGTTAAGGAGGGCTTCCTGAAGGAAGTGATGGGTCTTCTGAGACTTGAGGACTAAGATAGATTCCCAAGTGGCAGGAATATTGTGCCTACGGGCCCCAAAGCAGAAATAAACTAACTAGTTAAAGAACATAACCCCCTACTGTCAGAGCAAAGACTGAGAATGGGACAAACAAGTAGAAAGGAACAACAGGAAATAGGTAGAAAGCAGACAGACTATCTGGAGCCTCATAGCAAAGTGCTGAGAATCAAACTGAAGCAGAATCTTACTGAAAAACAAAGCTCAAGTGAACAGAAAATGTCTAGAGTCACCCGAGTGACAATCCTCTTCCTAAAAGGATTACTTTTTTTTTTTTTTTGGCCACACTGCACAGCTTGCAAAGCACAGAGTCCTAACCACTGGACCATCAGGGAGGTACCCGATTACTCATTCTTAACAGCATGGGAATTACATTTTCCAGAATTTCCTTCTTCCTGGATTTGGGGCCTGGCAGGGAGGTGGAGTAGAGTATGGAGAAAAGGGGAATGGCCCCCAGGGACTTTGCCCTTTCGTTGGGGTCACGAGTTGAGCCCGGTATAATGATCCCAGCACCCTCAGTGGCTGAGAGCCACAGTGTCTGTGACTCCCATCTGCACCCTCAGTGGCTGAGAGCCACAGTGTCTGTGACTCCCATCTGCCCTCTTGGCTCTGACTGTGACTTGGATTCAGCCCCAAGAGGAGATTCAACCCCAAAATGTCGGGTAACTCCAGACATTTTCTGTTCAGATTCAGAGAATTCTGAATCAAGACCTTCTAGTGGAAGTTTTTCAGATTTTTGGCATCTTAGTTTAATTAAAGAGAAACTTAAAAAAAAATGAATATTGAAGTAATAGTTGATTAACAATGTTGTGATCGTTTCAGCTGTACAGCAAAGTGATTCAATGATGCATATCAAGGAGAGACTTTAATCTTTCACCTCAGATGGACTGGGAGTTATCATCAGTGATTATTGGGTAATAGTTTCCTCAGTGGTTAATCCTGTGCCCCTTTGATCCTCGTGTGGAGGACAGTGGGCTGGGCCAAGGAGGGAGGTGCGATGGGGAGATTGGAAGTTAGGTCTTCTTGGCACATCCTACCATTATTAGAAGTTTTCTCAGCTTAAGAGAAAGTGAAACTTACATATCCCTGGACACATGGAGAGCTTTCCTTAATCACATAACTATTTACACAGGCTTGACAGGAAACAGCCAGGCACATTGCTGCCAGGCTGGTTCACAGGATCATTCCTTTTTCTCCCCAGTCTCCCTGATGCTTGGCTCTAAATCAACACTTTCATACCATAAAACAGAAGGTATGTGTATAATTATCCCAGACTTTTTAATTACAGTTACTATTAATGATCAAGCTTAGAAGACTTTGATATTAGAGACATAAAAAATCTGACACAACGTATATGTACAATTATCAGTAAATAAGCTAATATTTATAATCCAAGCAGTCTCTTGGGACTATGAATCAGCACACATGCAGCTTATTCTTATATCCATCTAACAATCATTGACTGTTGGCCATGAGCCAAGCACTGTCTAGGCTTTGATGAAAATAACAGTAATTAAGACAGGTGTCATGCATGGAGTATTGTCAACCAGGGAGCACACCCAAGCTCCAGTGGCTGTACTTTCTACTGACCTTTCATTATGTAGCCTTGACTGATTGAATCATGGACCACATAGTGATTGAACTCCTTCTCCGGCCCTTCTCTCTTCCTGAGTCAAGCTCAACACAAAAAGCTCAAATCCTCAATCCCGTTGGCACATGATTGGCCTTTCTGTTTTGCTGACTCACCATCTCATTAGAATAAACTCTCAGGTTCAGTCCAGTGAGCTCAGCAGGACTAACACAACACTCTTAATACTCAGGAAATTCCAAGGATTTAGGTTATTTCCCAGGAGATCAGACAAAGGCCAGACCTCTTACTACACAGTTTGAAAAAACAATATCAAGGGGAAAGGACTAGGGTGCAGTTGGATTTGGGCTACTACCAGAATAGAAAGATCAGAGCTGCCAAAGGATGGTAGGGAAAATAGTGGACAGGCCAGAGAAATAGGGAGAGCCAATTCAGCAGGGACTCTTGAGGTAGCAAAAGGAGTTTGTGTTTTCTTCTAACTATAATTGGAAACTATTATTGTAAACAAGGAAGTAACAGAACAATTTCTGTTAATTCCCTGGTGGTCCAGTGATTAGGTTTCTGCATTTTCACTGCTGAAGAGGAGTTCAATTCGAGGCGGGCAAAATAAGATCACTGCAGGGTGAGGCAAAACAGAAAGAAAGAAAAAGAAAAGAAAGAATTTCCTTTTAAAAGAGAAAAATAGAAAAATTTGAAGATGTTATACTATGAACTTGATGTTAGAGAAATGGGTAGCCTCCAGAAGCTAGTGCTAGGCACACTATTCCAGAACATAGCACCTTGGCATATAGAATATCTTAAGATGAAGGCGTCTAAGAAAATTGCAGGAGGAAGGCACCTGCCTCTCACCTTTTTTTCCCTGAAAGCAGAAATATAAATCTCACATATGAAAGGTAACTTCCCTGTACCAGGTAGCAAGAAGATGTCTTTATCACCAAGGGGAAGGCTATATAAACAAACCTGTTATTTCTTCACAATTTACTTCACAATTGACCCTTACCCTGAACCCCTTTGTCTCATCAATTCCTCACTATTGTTTCTTTGCCTAAAATGGATTGAAACTTCCTGCTCTGGCCACTTCTTCAGGTCTTCAATCTCTTGTGAGTTCTCTCAAGTAACACATGTAAACATTCAATAAATTTGTATGCTTTTCTCCTGTTAACTTGTCTCTGTCAGTTTAATTTTCACAGCCAGGGATCCTCAGAGAGTTGATTTTTATTTTTTATTAAAAAAATTTTTAATGTGTATTTGCTGTACAATATTATATGTTATAGGTGTAGAATATAGTGAGTCACAATTTGTAAAGGTTATAGTCCATTTAGTTATTGTAAACTATTGTAAACTACTATATCCTTGTAGTTTATCTTACACCCTACCCCTGTATTGCCCCTCCTTGAAGGTTGCTTTTTAATATACCACTGCACTTCTAGGAACAAATTTCTACACTGGGTACTTATTGCTAAGTAACAAATCACCCTAAACATTACTGGCTTAAAATAACACTCAGTTGTTATTATTCATATGTCAAGGTGTCAGCTGAGTGTGGCTAATCTAGTCCTCAACTCATCTGGGCTTTTCTGCTTCAAGCTGCAGTGGCTAAGCAGCTCAGCTTCTCATTACAAGTCTATGAGTTGCCTGGGACAACTATTCCACTTGTCTCCTATCCTAAGACTAAATGGCTGATCAAAGCAGTTTCTTCTTATGACAGTTAGTTCCTTATGGTGTTCAAGAGTGAATGGCGGGGACTTCCCTGGAGGTCCAGAGGTTAAGACTCTGCACTGTCAATGCAAGGGGAGAGAGTTCAGTCCTTGGTTGGGGAACTAAGATTCCACATGCTGTGGCCAAAAGATAAAAGAAAAAAAAAAAAAAAGAGGTGAATGGAAACAGGCAAGGCATCTCAAGAGGTCTTGGAATAGACATATTGTCAATTTCTACATGCCACTGGTTAAAGCAAATCATGTGGCCAAATGCGAAGTTAAGAAGTGGGGAAATACACTTTGCCATGATGAGACCATACCAAAGATGAGGATTCCGGGAGGATTGAAGGACTGAGGTTAGTAATTCAATCTTTCACACCACTGTTCAAGATCCACCAAATTTCTATATCTTCCTCAAAACCTTCTAGTAGTATTTCCATCCCCAGTGCTCCTCCTATCTCTAGACATGTGCTGGTATTTCATACCCTTTTAGATAACTTCCACTCAAAAGTCATCCTAGTCTAGAAATTAAGGAATATGATTCCAGATTTTTCAAAGTTGGAAGGGACTCTAAAGGTTATAATGCCCCAAATATGTTTAGATCTGAAGGAAAATGCAGACTCTGGTTGAGGAAGAAAGAAAGAAACAAGCCTAGCAGAGGCTATAGTGTTCTTCACTTAAACATCTCACAGGCACCCACATCAGACAAGACCATTCTGTGCTTGTGATGGAGCGAGACAAAAACAAATCCACTCTATGATCTTGTCAGCACAGGCAATAACAAAACAAGAACACAAAGCAAGCCACAAAATTGACCATACACCTCCCTCTCTTGGCTAACTGCAGTAACTGCTACATCTTTACCAATTGCAATTTATTTATTTAATTTTGGCCCCACTGCCAGGCTTGTGGGATTCTGGTTCATCAACCAGGGATGAAACCTGGGCACCTGCAATGGAAGCTCAGAGTCCTAATCACTAGACTGCCAGGAAATTCCCACCAATTGCAATTTTAGCCCACTCTGTTCCTTTACTTTCTAATAAAAATTATTGGAATATTCACTCCTACAACAGCCCACTGCTTTCTGACATCATTCATCCAGAACAAACCCTTCTTTCCTTGAACCTCCCCCAAATCACCCAACACAGTCCTAAATCCTGTAATATCTAGTGCACCTGCTCTCACTGATGCACTCCTCACCTCCCAGCCCCACGTGGTGTGTGAAATCCACACTACTGTAACAAGTACCAACAAATCCAATTTCATTAGGCTACAGGTGGGCTTTGGCTGGTGGCCTTCAACATGGTCACAGGCAAGCCAGGCCCCAATATCAGCCTCCAGCGCTCACTCCCGTCCACATCAAATTTGGCCCTAGACTTTTAGTTCCTCAGATACAGCAAAATCTCTCAGTATCTAAAGCCAAGAGGAACTTCCCACAGATTTCTCAGAACAAAAATTGAAACAAAAAGTATTCTTTGTTCATGATGTATCTATAATTTTTCAGTAATCAAGTATTCACAGAAGGGAACAGTCACTCCATTGTGCATTTCATGCTCACATTCCATCCTCTTTCCTACATCTTTAAGTCAAATCTTAATGGGTAATTTTCCAAAGAAACTCATACAAGAATTTGGAGAATTCTGGTGTTCCCTCCATTGTTCTATAAACAAGACTTTGTATTTCTCCCCCTCCCCCCACCACCTCTCTTTTCATAAGAGAGTAGCATGGAAGGCCTTGTATTTCTTATAAAACCTCTCTGTGAAAACCTCAAAGTAAGATCAGACCAATAATGAATTCATGATTGTTGGTTGGTTGCTTAGTCACTAAGTTGTGTCCAACTCTCTACAACTCAAAGGACTGTAGCCCACCAGGCTTCTCTGTCCAGGCAAGAATACTGGAGTGGGTTGCCATTTCCTTCTCCAGGGGATCTTCCCAAACCAACGATTGAATCCATGTCTCCTGCGTTGGCAGGTGGATTCTTTGCTGCTGAACCACCAGGAAAGCCCTGATGAATTCATAGCCTGCTTTTAACATTCTAAACTCTGTGTTATCATATTTTCTATAGCCCGTCCTCCAGAGGGTTAATGTAGCCCTTCTTTGGAGGACTTTATCCCACCAAGTAACAGAAAGACAGGGTCAGTGGGGGGGATTGTGGGAACTACTCAGAGTGACTCCTGTAACCCCAACTCCTTCCTTATATCCTCTTATTTATCCCTTGCACAATCCAATCTCACTTTATTGGCTCCCATACATTCCCTTCCTGAGTCTCTTCTTTGTTCTAGGAACTCTCTGTTTCAAAAGTATTTCCAGGAATATGACTCAGAGATGTCACCCCTCAATCAGTCCTCAGACTCTTGCTGCAGGGGCACGCGTTTAACCTCACTCCACCCCAGGAATGCTGCCCTTCTACACAAAAATCCATCTTCCTCGGGCTTCTTCAGTTCCTTTCTACTCACCCTTTACATACGCAAATCTGTTGTGCTATAATGCACATAATTTTTTTCTTCTAGTTTTATTGAGCTCTAAGTCACAGAGCACTGTATATGTTTTAGGTGTACAGCATAATGATTTGACTTAAGTACATCAGGAAATGATCACCAAGATAAATTTAGTGAACATCCATCATCTCATACAAATACAAAATAAAAGAAAAAGGAAAAAGTTTTCTTTCCTTGCGATGAAAACTGTTAAGACTGACTTTATTTACAACTTTCATATGCAGCATACAGCAGTATTAATTATATTTATCATGTTGTACCTTATATCCTTAGTGCTTATTTATCTTAAAACTGGAAGTTTGTACCTTTTGATCACCTTCATTCAATTCCCCCTACGCCCTACCCCTCCACTTCTGGTAACCACAAATCTATCTCTTTTTCTATGAGTTGGTTCATTTGTTTGTTTTGAAGCATAACTGACCTACAACCTAACAAGCACGTTAGTCCATGCTGCATAACATAGTGATTCAATATTTCTGTACATTACAAAGTGATCACTACACAATGCACATGAACTTAATACAGGCTTAATAAATGGGGGAATTGTGTCAGCATTATAATGTCAACATATCATTAGATCACATCTAATTATTACCAGCACGCCAATAGTGTGTGCCCTGAGAAAAAATGGCTGGCCACAAAGTTCATGACAAGCCACAGGCTATGGTGTTATTCATCATGTGCCTGTTTCCCCCAGCCCTTTGTCTTAGCTCAATTTAGCCACATGCGAAAGACTTAAGCCCAAGACCCTGAGCCAGAATCATCACCCAGGGCATCTTCACAATTTGTGCAGAGCCAGCAGCTGCCTCTTCACCTGTAGCGTCCTTGTAAAGAACAGGATAAAGCTCCTGTGGACCAGCAGCAGCCAGGAGAAACCTGGTCCCAGTCCAGATCTAAATCAGAATCTGTTTTTAATAAGACCCTCCAGTGAAGCATATGCTTGCTTAAGTTAGAGAAGCGCTGCTCTGAGAGGGATGGGAATGGGAGGGGTTGTAATAGCACTGATAAATTATCTGAGATGTTTGACTATGGAAACTGTACTTAGAGGCTGTTAAAGGGGTGGGGAGAATCTGTGATGGGAACACAGAAAACCAAACAAAGGAAATAAGATCAATCATTTAACTCCCTCCCTTCCCCATCTCCCCTAAGCACACACACAAAAAATTGCACAGGAAAATAAAAGTAATTACATAGAAAACTTGGTTTCATAAAAATAGAGTCACATAACCATGGTATAGGAAACATTGAACAAAAATGGCATACTTCTATTGGTGATTTAAAAGAATGGTGTTAGTCAGGGTTCTCCAGAGAAACAGGACCAATAGGATATATATTAAAGAAGGTTTATTAAGAAGGATAGGTTCATGTAATTATAAAGGCAAAGAAGTCCCACAATCTGCCCTTTGTAACCTGGAGGTCCAGAAAAACTGGTGGTGTAGTTCTGGTCCAAGCATGAAGACCTGAGAAGCAGGGGAGACAGAGATCTAAGTCCAGGCAGAGTCCAAATGCTAGAGAACCAGAAGTGCCAACATTTGAGGGCAGGACCTGGAAGTTTCAGATCAAACAAAGAGCAAATTTGCCCTTCCTGCATCTTTTTGTTCTATTCAGGCCCTCAAGGGACTGGATGATACCCACCTGCATTAGTGAGAGCAATTTCCTCACTTACTAATGCAAATACTTATCTCTTCTGGCAATATCCTCACAAACACAGCCAGAAATAACATTTTACCAGTTACCTGGTAGTCCTTAGCCCAATCAAGGTAACACATGAAATCAACCATCATAAGAACTAAATCATCACTGACCATACTAGAGCATCAAAAAGTAATATCTAAAAATTAATTCATCAAGAAATAGCAACATAAATTGTTCCTCTTGAGAATACTTAGATAAATACCGGATAAAGCAACAAAGCGTTTGAAAAGGCTGTTTCTAGGGAATGAGGATGCATAGGGTGAGACTGGTGATTTTCTTATAAGCTTTTTATACTATTGATTAAAAAAAAAAAAAAAGAAAAAGCTTTGTATGGATGACCTTGACAGAATAGAAACTGTTTCTTTTTTTTAAAATGCTAGTGGTTACCTCAGTAAAATGCAGTTGGAGGTCAAGTAAGACAAGGGTGAGTGTAATCATTGGCTCTGACTAGTTTATAATAGGAAATTTGAATGGCGTGTGACGAAAAGCGGAGTGGGGTGGGGAGAAGCCCTTCTATTTTTGCATTCAATTTGCTCTTATACAGAGCACATCACATTCTTCAGCCCAAATGGTTTCACGTCTAAGAGAAAGAATTTATGTGTCTAGTCTCCAGAACAGCAGAACATTGCTCATAGCAGCCCCACATCACAAAGGCAACCCACAAACAATGGGAGTCATGATAGTTGGGGGCATCTAGAATCTCTGTTCACTGATGGAGCCTGGAAAATTCAGAGATCCTGTCCAGTGTTGTTGGTTTCTGTTGAAATGACTCAGATATTATCCAACCGGAACCTTGGCTGCCACATAATAGCTTGAGTTCTATTAGCTGTCTATTTCCTGGCTCCTTTCCTTCAATGTAGCTCTCTTAGGTGAAAATAAGTTCTTACCCCTCCCCTCTTCCCAAATTATTATTAGATATTTTGACAATGCAGAGCAAGGGAGAGAAGTCTAATCAGAATGAATTAAGGAGAGGAAACTCATCAGTGATATTTGTAAAAGTTAAGCACAAACGAAAGCTGAAAATGAGGCGGGTACATCTCAAACTAGGAAAGCCAAGGACCGGTTGGTGTGATTTAAGCTGCAAATTCTACTTCAGTCTATATGCTGATAAGAGATCAGAGAGTATGAACTCAAAGGGCTCAGTTTAGGAGGGGAAGAGAGACTTGGAAACAAAAGACAAAAATAAATGCATGTGCATCTCAGAGCAGGATTCAGGTCACGTTCGTGCCAGCAAAGAGATCAGGAAGTTGTCCATGTCACAGGACAAACTTGGCCCATCTTCTTGGAGAGTCGATTTCAGTTGGAGGGGGTAAAGTCTAGTCAGAGTCGCATTTCTTTTGAAATTTCACATTTAATGCAGTAAAATGTTTTAATTTACCTTAAACATTATGATAAGACTGAAGACTTTGGAAGTGTTTCTCACATGAGCTAGCCAATGCTGGGAGACTAGGTAGAAAAGGCAAAGAGAAAGGAAGCAGGAAGGCCACTAGATCTTATAGCATTTTCTTGATGAAATTAAGGTGCTTGAACTGGATGCTGGGGTCACTAAGCAGACATGCAGACATTTTTAAGCAAAAAGTGACAAGATCAGATTTGTATTTGAGAAAATTGATTCTCCTGGCACTCGGGCATATCCACTGAAGCAAATATCTTTTTCTTTTCTTTTCTCTTTTTTGAGCAGTTCTCTTTTGTTGGTCTTGATCACAGTCTCAATTAAAAGGCAAAGAACAAATGAATGGTGAAGGGTTTTTGCCACAAATATAATACAGAGCTGATGTTTTCAATTTTTAAAAAATTCACACATATTGATTTTTTTTAAAAAAAGCACCAGACTCTGTAAAAAAAAAAGAGACAATTACTTGAAAAGTTTACTTCCAGAATATATTAAAATATATAAATATGAAAAATGACCAACCTCACTATCATATTAATGCATAATAAAGTAATAATTTGGTCAGTTTCATCCAGCCCATTAATGATGAGGAGGAAGAATAGACCTCAGTGCTGGTGAGAAGGACATTTCCACTGATGGTGTGATTGGACTGACATTTCAGGAAGAAGGTTTGACAGTATGTTCATACCCTTTGGCCTAATGATGGTATTTCTGGGAATTCAGCAGAAAGTGTATCAGTAAGTTAACAAAGATGTGGACAAAGACTTGTATATAAATTGCACTATTTATAATAGGCAAAAAACCCAAGATGTGCCATGATCTCAGGAATTATAGGAACCTTCAATATGATATAATATAGCTATTAACAGTGTTGCAAATTACATAAAAGCGTTAGTCGCTCAGTCACATCTTACTCTTTGTGACCCAATGGACTGTAGCCTGCCAGGCTCCTCTGTCCATGTGATTCTCCAGGCAAGAATACTGGAGTGGGTAGCCATTCCCTTTTCCAAGGGATCTTCCCAACCCAGGGAACGAATCCTGATCTCTGGAACTGCAAACAAATTCTTTATGGTCTGAGCTACCAGGGAAGCCCAAATTATATAAAAGTATATCAAATTATAGAAATCATCAGTTCTATCACTGGAGTTTATCATTACTTGTTGACATTATGAATGATTTCTACCTTTAAAAATACATATCTTTAAAATGTTTTCTATGACAATAAGGGGTTTAACCCAAAACAGGGAGTTGTAGACCTCATAAATTGCTTTTAGGGAGGTAGCTTTGCAGAGAGGCAACTCTGGGCCCTGAAAACTGAGTCATACCTATGCATTCTCAGCCTATCTTTAGTTTTCAGCTCATATAAATAATAATAGAATAACAACTTCCCCTCTTCTAAATCCCTATTATATGCTAAGCACTTAACATACTTAATCTCATTTAATCTTTGCAACAGTACTCCAAAGAAGGTATTATTAACAATATTTCCATTTTAGAGATTAAAAAAGTGAGGCTTGGAGATGGCCCAAGGCTTTGCATCTTATTTTAGTGTTTTCTTAAATCCTCTTTCTTTTTCACTCTGTCCCCTTCTGTAAACAGATTATCAATGCATATCCTAATTTCTAAACTGAAGACCACAAATCCATAGACCCTTCTCCTCTCTGGAACTTTTTTTCCCCCAAAGTAAATACATCAGGGATGAGGAGGGAGTGTGTTGGGGTGGAAGGGTGGGGGGAGGCAGGCTTTCCTGAGAGTACTTCCCCCTTCCTTCTCCTTTAACTTTTGCCAATGGGGCCACAACCACCTTTCTCATTTGGTAGCAGAAGCTTGATGGTGCCTTTTCCTCCAACATCAGAGGTCAGTATCTGGGATTATTCTCACCCCCCAAGAGAGCCAGCAGCCAGAGTCATTTTCTCTTTGCCGGGCTCCTTCCTCCCTAGTCCCAGGCCCCCTACTCTTCAAGCCCTTTAGCTCTCTTCAGCTCCCCTTTCTTGTTCTGTCTCCTCCAGCCTTTCTTCTTTCCTGCTCCTGCTTATTTCCCTGGTCTCCATCTCTGCCTCCATCACTGTATCTTTATTATCATTGCTAAAAGCAGATGTCAAATTATTGTGTTTGAAAAAAGATTTTTTTGACACAGTGGCTCCAAGACTTGTCTATTTATAATATATGAAACCGTTAATGGGTACTATGCATCACAACTGCCTTCTCCTAAGACTCTCTTCGGGGCTTAGGGCCCATTTTACTGTTTTGGACAGACAAGACTGGCTAACCTTAGGTTGGTAGGTGGATGTGTGCTGACGGCAGCCTGGACTGAAAGTCTATCCTTCGCAGAAGGAGAGGAGGAAGCTTAAGGTGCAAATGATGCTTTCCCAGTTGAAAAGAACTGCTGGGAGGATGCTGGAGCACAGTGTCTCAATAACCCCTAGTTATTGCCTATTCTTTCATCTCTCCTAGGCTGGAGTTCCCGACAAACTCAAGCCCACCAGCATCTTGCTGACCAGAAAGGTTGGAGATGGCAGTCTTTCCAAACTCCTGCCTCCCGGGGTGTCTGCTTATTTTCATTCTCCTCCAGCTGCCCAAGTTGGATTCTGGTAGGTCCGGAAACCATCAGACTTGTTCTCCAAATCCTTTTTAGGCTGGAAGGGGTTGGCAGGCCTAGACTAGGAGGTAAGTAGGAAGAGGGATTGAGCTGAGTAGAGAGGGAGCCTCGAATTATCTTTCTGGGTGGAACTTTGTTTCAATGATGTCCTGTCTTTTTCTCTCAATTATAGGATAATTTCTAGCCTACAAGCTTGAAATTTCTCAGTAATTGTAAGCAATCCCATTTGGCTGTCCTTAGCGACTTCCCCAAGGGCCCAGATGGACTCCTGGAGCTGTAGTGGGAGAGTGCCCTTCATTGGGATCCTTGTCTGTATCAGTCCTCAACTCCCACCTCCACATTCCGTCCGACTCTCTTGGTGTTTTGGCAGCTCGCTTTGATGTGATCGGACCCCCGGAGCCCATCCTGGCGGTGGTGGGTGAAGATGCAGAGCTACCCTGTCGCCTCTCCCCCAACGTGAGCGCCGAGGGCATGGAGCTGCGCTGGTTCCGGGAGAAGGTCTCGCCCGCGGTGTTCGTGAGCCGAGAAGGGCGAGAGCAGGAGGGAGAGGAGATGGCTGAGTACCGGGGAAGAGTGTCGCTGGTGCAGGACCACATCGCCGAGGGCAGCGTCGCTGTGAGGCTACAGGAGGTCAAAGCCTCTGATGATGGGGAGTACCGATGCTTTTTCAGGCAGGACGAAAACTACGAAGAGGCCATCGTGCATCTGAAGGTGGCTGGTGAGTGGATGGGTCTTGACTTTCTCCAGTCACTCCATGCGAGATAATATTTTCCTGTGGCTCTGTTACTTTAGAAACCATCAGACTTGTTCCCCAAATCTGTTTTAGGCTGGAAGGGGTTGGCAGGCCTAGAGTAGGAGATAAGTAGGAAGAGGGTTTGAGCTGAGTAGACAGGGAGCAGCGAGTGATTTTTCTTCTGGGAAGTTTGTTTCCACGATGTCCTGCTTCTTTCTCTCAATTGTAAGATAATCATTTCCCCATGTTAATAATTAAATAAGTGTAAGAAGTAATGACTGTATAACATTCTCTTCTATTAGTGCATCATAATTTGCTTGGTCAAAGCCCAAAATTGAGCATTTAAGCTGTGTCTGCTATTCACCATTTACAGTAAGGCTGTAGTGAGCAACCCCAATGCTTACTTGGTGGCTTAGTACCCAAAGATTGATTTTGTGAGATTGTAGAACATGGTGGCTTGTTAAGGGTCTTGACCTACCTACAAAAGTTTTGGTTTTGTTTCTTTTTTGCTTTAAGCCAGAATTCAGAGTGAAACTATAAGGAAATGGTAAACACTCAGGAACAAAGTATATTTTGAAGTCTGATTTTCCCACCTGGCACCAAGCAAGTTTCTTTCTGAGCTATATTTCCTACTGTAAAACTTGCCGAACAAGATTTTGCAAGAATGAAAAGAAAAAAAAAAAAAATCAATATAGGAACTTCCCTGGCGGTCCAGCACTTCCAATGCAGGGGGCATTGGTCAGGGAACTAAGATCCCTCATGCCTGAAATATGAGAAACTGCTTTGTCAATTTTAAAAGCATTATATATTTGTAAAATATTACTGTGCAATGTATATTGCTTTTTATGCATATATTCAAATAAAGATGAAGTTTGAAAAATATCTGGATGAAATGCAGGTCCCTGTTTCATAGCAGGGTGTCCCACATGGTAGCATCATATATAATTCATCTTTCCTTTTTAAGGAAGTTTCTTAAAGATTGGTTATAAAGCCCTGGAGATTTGATAGCATAAAACTGTCATTGTTACCTTTTACGAATGATAAACACCTTTGAGAATCTGCTGAAAATGATGGCCCTTTTATGAAAAGAATACACATTCTCACATATATACACAATGTATGGAATATGACTTGGAATATGACTTTAAGCCAATAGTTGTTTCATCTCTGATAAGATATCTTCTTTTATGGATACCTCAGTTCCCTTGTGTAGTAAAACATGGAGATGGGTCCCTTTCATTTCCAGTTCCTTTGGCCTTCTCTTTCTCAAACTATATAGCCCTATGGTTATAAGGCTCCCAGAAGGGTGTCCATTAAAGGAGTAAGGTGCCTTCTTTCTCCATAGCTCTGGGCTCTGATCCTCACATTAGTATGGAAGTTCAAGAGAGCGGAGAGATCCAGCTGGAGTGCACCTCAGTGGGATGGTACCCAGAGCCCCAAGTACAGTGGCGAACTCACAAGGGAGAAGAATTTCCATCCATGTCAGAGTCCAGGAATCCTGATGAAGAAGGTTTGTTTACTGTGAGAGCTTCAGTGATCATCAGGGACACCTCCATGAAGAATATGTCCTGCTGTATCCGGAACCTCCTTCTTGGCCAGGAGAAAGAAGTAGAGATTTCCATACCAGGTCAGTAAAACAGGTGCTAGGTTCCTTTTTGACACAGTTTCAGGGTTACATCACATGGGACATCTGCCCAGCCACAACCTCCTGGCAGACTTGTCTATTTTCCTCACCTTAAACTTTCCCCACCTGAACTCCTGCCCGCTGAGCCCCACCAACTTCACTAGAGATTCTGAAGGCATAAGTTTTATACCTAGATCTCACAGACATTCCAGATTTTTCATCTTAGAAGATGTATCTTAGATAGGAAAGTCTTCCAGATTTTCTTAGGAGATTTATCTTGGAAAACCTTTGTCTCTGAGGGGTGTGGTCTTCCTGATTCAGAGCCTTCTGGATCTAGCTAAATTAGCTCTCCTCTTTCCACCCTTACCTCCCCCTCCTCCCTATCCCATGCTAAAGCTCTAAGTTTCCAGAGTCTTCACACTCTACCTCTGGTTCCTCCAGGAACTTTTCCTTATTCTTGGGTCATTGAGTCCCCTTCTGTTGCACACAGAAGTGATATTTCCCCTTCCTTATTTACTTCCCTCATCCCCTTGGCTCCCATCCTCCATTGATGGCTAAGAAGAAATTTCCATGATAACATGAATTGGTCCATTATATTCTTTATTCCACAGGTCCTGTCCCTAAATGACTCTTCTTCATCTTCATTCCTCTTTTTCTCTGCTCTCTCTTACCTAAGACCAAAATTTATCTGAAAACCTCAGAGTGGTATTGGAGGGACTCTCTTGCCATGGGAGGAATGTGAGAGGTCCAGATCATCCTCTCTTCCAGCCCCCTTTGGAATCAGGAGAGGAGCTAGATCTGCTCTGAGTTTCTCAACAAATGTCCATCTTGGGGATTTTGTTCTAGCCTCCTTCTTCCCAAGGCTGACTCCCTGGCTGGTTGCTGTGGCTGTCATCTTGGTGGTCCTAGGACTTCTCACAATTGGGTCCATATTTTTCACTTGGAGACTATACAAGGAAAGATCCAGACAGAGGAGGAATGAATTCAGCTCTAAAGGTAAGTCATAGAATCCCAGTCTACTTGTCAGGAGTGCTTCCACATGAGATCGAACCCAAGTCCTTTAGGATGACTGCCAATAGGAAGATAATTGATTCCAGAATTCTAAAAATCAGAGGGGATTATAAAGCTCCTGAATTTAGTGGCATCCAATATGAAGAATAACGGAGGTTTGGGTATAAGATGAGTCAAAAGCAATTCTAATTGAGATAATAGACCTGATGTTTATTCATTATTAACCTTCAGACTCTATCCTTATTTTTAACTTGGTTTCTCAGTAATGATTAAAGATCTGATACCAAGTGAGTAGGAACTTCCTGCATATTTCTTAGAAAACAAAACAAAATCCTTGTTCTTCATTTGTTGATAATGCCTCAATAATCAGGTAGTTATGAATTAAACGGTTTCTCCTTTATCTGTTTCTCACACCTGTTTTGTTCCCCGCCTCACACCCAGGCTAGAAGGTCATTAAGGTATTTCTGTTTGTTTTCCAGAGAAACTCCTGGAAGAGCTCAGTAAGTTCTATGTTCTTGTTCTTTTTTCATCCACAAAGTTGTCTGTCTCTTATTATAAAACATGTCAATAACACTCTTATCCCCTCCCCCACCCTCTCTCACTACAGAATGGAAAAAGGCTACGTTGCATGCAGGTCAGTGACTCTGAATATCTTAAGGGCTCTGAGGTGCTACCCTGCGGGTATTCAAAGTCCTCCAATACTTGGAAATAAAAACCACTAATATATAGAGGGGAAAGGTGATGGCAAATGGCCTCAACATTATCCTTGAGGCACATAAAGGATCCTTGGAAGATGGCTAGAAGGCAAGCTCCCTCTGACAGGGTCCCATGGGGTACTGGGGACAGTCAGTTGATACATCACCCTATGGCTGTGGATGGAAGAGGGGATAAGAGACAGCTGAGCAGGCCAAGCAGTTCCCTTCCTGAGAAGACCTGTCAACTGCTAGAGCAGGTCTCCACTTCTTCAGAGAAGAAAGGATGGTTCTTTCAACCATCAGTGACATTCACTGATACTCAGACTCACTTTCTCTCTGCCTCTAGTGGACGTGACTCTGGATCCAGATACCGCCCACCCCCACCTCTTTCTGTATGAAGATTCAAAATCTGTCCGACTGGAAGATTCACGTCAGAAACTTCCTGAGAAACCAGAGAGATTTGACTCCTGGCCCTGTGTGATGGGTCGTGAGGCCTTCACCTCGGGGAGACATTACTGGGAGGTGGAGGTGGGAGACAGGACGGACTGGGCAGTTGGGGTGTGTAGGGAGAATGTGACGAAGAAAGGATTTGACCCCATGACTCCCGAGAATGGGTTCTGGGCTGTGGAGCTGTATGGAAATGGGTACTGGGCTCTCACCCCACTGCGGACCCCTCTCCCTCTGGCTGGACCCCCCCGCAGGGTTGGGGTCTTCCTTGACTATGAATCAGGAGACATCTTCTTCTACAACATGACTGATGGATCCCATATCTATACTTTCTCCAAGTCCTCTTTCTCTGGTCCCCTCCGGCCCTTCTTCTGCTTGTGGTCCTGTGGTAAAAAGCCCCTGACTATCTGCCCAATCACTGATGGGCTTGAGGGAGTCACAGTAGTTGCTGATGCCAAGGACATTTCGAAGGAGATCCCACTGTCCCCCATGGGGGAGGACTCTGTCTCCGGGGATATAGAAACCCTCCATTCTAAACTAATCCCTCTCCAGCCCAGCCAAGGGGTGCCTTAAGAAATACTCCAGCTCAGCTCTTTCCCTCTACTCTAACCCCCTCTTCCACCACTCCCAGGGCTTCATCTGCCAGCTTTACTCAGCCCCTGTTTCTTCCTGTTGGGTAGGGATTAATTAATCTTGAGAAGGTTGTGTTGCTGCTGATAGAGTGTGAGGAATAGGCCCTTCCTAATCTGTTTCTGTAACAATAGTCAAGGGGCAGGGAGGTGACTCAAACTGCTTCTTGTGGTCTCCCATCCCAGAGGCCAAATCCTCTAGAGAGGGAATTGCAGTTCGGGCATCAAGATGGAGTTAGGTCGGCATGGGGTTTTGACAGAAACATCTTGGTGCCCAGGACAGGGGTTATAGAAGAATAGGTTTTAAGGAAGCAGAAAACCCAAAGGGTTCTGGGAAGGGAAAACCAGTGGCGGAAATCCCATAAAGGAACTTGGAGGGGACATCATGATAGAGGAAAATGAGGTGAACTCAGGCCAGCGATGGACCTCTGACTTGTCCCTAGAGTTATAGGGCCCACATCTCAGTTTTTCTAAGTCATTCCTACAGGGTGGATCTGAGCAATGGGAAGGGGAGTAAAGAAGGTGAGGAGGTCAGATAGAATGAGAGAGGAGAGAATTTTAAACAAAATGCAAAGGGGCTCTTTCCAACCTCACTTTGCTGATTCCACAAGTTGCTGGTTCTCTTCTTCCTTTTGATCTAGAATCTCTCCACTTCAGAGGCATTTTCAGGCGTCATCTTTCAGTGATATCACCACTTTATTGGCCATTGTCTCATGGCCAGTGGCCATGTCTCACCAACATGTGGTTTAATTAGGTTTAACCACCATCCACTTCCATACTGAGCCACGAATCACTCTCTCCCCACCCAACTTTCCTACTTGCTGCTTCTCCTCAGGGTACCCCGAAAGTTGCATCATTGTGCTCAGCACAGCTAGATTGATTGCATTTGTTTATATTTGCATTTTCCTGTATATGTGTGTCTTGTCCAGGCTCCCACCTTCCATTTCCATTGGGTTTTCCAGGATCAATGTCACCCATGGTCTTAACCTAATAAATAAGTCTGTCTGATTGTTGAAAACAGCTTCTGCACCTCCCTTTCTTTATCCAACAAATGGAACTGACACAAAACAGAGAGAAGAAACCTGTGTGTAAATGCAGTGGGTCAAAGCACTGTGGTTCTGTTTATCCAAGACCCATCCCCAGACCTGATGGCAGTAGGCTCACTAGGGCAGGCAGCACAGGGCCTCCTGTCCCAGGAAGGGCCAGCTACTTACAAAAAGGCCACAGTGCCAGTGGCTACCCACCCTTAGCCTCTGGAGGAAATATTTGGTGATGACTCATAACTGGTAAAACAAACAAACTTAGGTGATCCTCCTTTCCTTGCCCCTTCCTCAAGCTGTATTCACCCTACCCTACATTGGACTCCTGAGAGAAGACCACCATTTACCTCGCTTTCAAAGTATTCATTTATGCTTAAAAAGTCCAAACTTCTTTAAAAAATACATGAGAATCTTAAGTAGTTGTTTTGCCAGTTTAATGTACAATGCATATCCTGAAATGTATATATAAAATCTCACCCTAAATAAATGGGGCTGCCACAGGAACCCCTCTCTGAGAGTAGAAAGAGAAATAGTCAGAGGTTTCAATTAGCTCTGCAACTGCCCTCACCTTCCTATTTCCTCATGGTCTTCAAGGAAAATGGTTACCAAACACAGTACTGAGCTGGCAGTAGATTCTGAACTTATGTGATAAGCCTTGCAGTTTCCTTTCCATCTGGCACCAGATACCAGTGCCTGGAGGAGGAAATTAACAGTCTTGGTAGCTCTGGCTTTATTTTCAAATCTTCCGAAAGAGAAGAAAGGTGGCCTTGCTGATGCTTCGTCAAAGACTGTCTTAATGACCTGAAGCAGAATCAGTGATGCTGTGGTTTCAGAAGGTCCAGAAAGGCCTCTTCCACCATTGCAAATAATTAACTGCAGTATTTCCAAGGCCTCACTTTCTTTTTAAACCAGAAACTAAAACCTTTCACCCCACAGCTAAAGACCAGCCTTAAAAATGCAAATGCTCTTGAAATAATAGTAACAGGACTTCATTTCACACACCAAAAGCCAACTCTGGTCATCACATGTTTGAAAGGGTCTGCCTCTCTTTAAAAGAGATTCAGATATTCACATTAAGAGAAAAATAACTGTGCAACTCCTATCATCACTAATCAACAACGGCTCTTCCGTGACATCTCTCTGCATATCCCTATTCATCTGCTCCTTCTGCCTCCAAACAACATTCAGGTCTCCTCAAATTGCCCTCTGGAAAACTCCGAGTCGACTCTCAACTATATGTGCCTTTACTCTTGCCACTCTAAAATTTAAAATGCCACTTTAAAATTTAAAATGGAAATAGTCTTTTTCCTTGAATACATGTGAAAGTTAATTTTAAAAAGTAAAAATGATCCCAAATCTCACTCAAATATAACCGATACCAATATTTGGGTTCATCCTCTCCTTTAAAAAATAAAAAGAATCTGTATTGTTTAGTTCAAAAGACTTAAACTAAATACTTTTTGAGGAGTGTTTCAAACTAGTTGGAAAGTCTTTGAGGTTCAAGCTTTGCTGGACATAAACACAGATGTACGAAAACCTTACGAATTAAGGGAAGATAGAGTGACAAACTTGTAGAAAGAGAAAGGCAGAACTGGTTTTAGTTTGATGCCTCCTTTTTGAGAGCAGCATAACATCCATTCAGAAAAGTCCACAAATCTTCAGGGTACAGCTAGAAAATTTCAAATCAAGAAGCAAGACACTGGGACCCCCTTACATGGGTCTCCAGGGTCTAGTGGACAGAAAGGAAAGGAGGGAGGAGTTAATGAGCACCCGAGGGCTGGGCCCCAGCAAGCACCAAACTCAATAGCGTAAGCCTTCCCAGGAGCAGGTCAGTTTAAGTAAGGCAATTTCAGTAATATGGGTGCCATTATATAAACAAGAATTCTGTCGAGAGTGGAGAGAAATTTCCCTTACTCTTGGGTACCCAGCCCAGCGCCGCCCCGCCGGCTGCAGCCTGGAATCGAATACGCGTTCATTCAGAAGACACTGCCCGGCGGCCCCCGCAACCCGGCACTTGACTCCGTGTTTCCACTCGGGGTCGGCGTCCGGGGCCGTACGTAAACTGGTGGTTGCCTTTTTTAATTGAAAAATTTCCGCATCCTCAGAAAAAGGAAAAAAAAAAAAAGACTATCGTTCATGTAGACATTGAAATGAAATTTGAGGGGAGCTACACCACAGCAAGTCAGGATGGCCGAGCGGTCTAAGGCGCTGCGTTCAGGTCGCAGTCTCCCCTGGAGGCGTGGGTTCGAATCCCACTCCTGACATTGCCTACATTTTTGAATCGGTCACACGGTTGTGTGTATCACCAGCCTTCCCCCACGTTTCCCCCGTGGACTAATCTGTTTTTCCTTTTTTCCTAAATAAATTATCCAAAATAAAAATTTTAAATATTAAAGACAAGAAATTAGCCAAGTTCTAAAATGAAAGCACTTTGCACCCAGAACACAAGTTAAGATCTAATCATTTTAATCTCCTTTCCCTGTCTCTAGCTGTCTGTCCCTCTCTCCTTTACATTCAAGGAGTTGAATAAAAGTTACTCCTTTCACTGATGTCTACAGGGCCATTCTTTTGTTTTATTTATTTATAGATTCCTTTTTAATTGCCTTTCTTCAATTTTTTAATTCTCATCTCCCACTCCCCCTTAAGAAATCATTGGAAAGATCATCCTTTTCTTTCTTGCTGTGTGTTTTTGTAAAAACACATTTTTGGTTTCACTAGATACATTTTTAATTTACATAAATGCCGCTATGTCATATATCTCATTCTATTTTTACTTTGTCCCTTTTGGCCACAGTTTTTTAGACTATGTTGTGCATACACCTAGATCATATCTAGAACAATTACTTTCAATTACTGCGGGAGACCAGGGTTTGATCCTTGGGTCGGAAGGATCCGACCCCATAGAGAACCTCAGCAGCCCAGCTAGAGGCCCCACTCAATCCATAACTTTTAATTCAAGTTCCACCCATACTGCTTTGGTATGATCTTTTAAAAAGAAAGTATGAAATATCTGAGCTGTATCAGCTGTCAAATCAAGTCCACCTATGGTTTTCATGATGCCATAAATACTGAGGATGCCTATGGTCATCTCCAAAGAAGAATGTCAAGATCTGCACACTCTATTCTCTTACTGCTTCCACTTACCCAAACTGAGCATCCTCTTCCTCACCACACACTGTCCCCTTTGCCTGGAGCACCTCTTCTACTTCTCTCTTTGAGAAGGTAACAGGCAGGAAGGCCAGGCATCTCCAAAAGGAGGAAATGGCCTGCTAGTGTCAGATTTTTTTTCTCTTAAAATTCTGTGTTGCCACGATGACATTGGTTCCACCTGAACTTAACTTTTCTCAAATCTTGAGTTAACCAAAGCGTTTTTCTTATGGAAATGTTTTTCTTAAGCTATGTTAATGAAACTATGCATTTGCTATGGAATTTGCCTTTCTTTAAAATGGTTCCACCTAAGACTAACTTTTTTTGCTTTTCTCAAACCTTGGGCTGATAATAGCTTAACAAACCAGTATTCCTATCAATTGTTTTATGGCTGGGGGAGGACACATCTCATGCCATCCTATCTCAAAAATGCATATTGTGGGAGAGGGGCCCGGTGAAACTCAGCCCTGAGGTGTCTCTCTTATCTGATCAATAGCTTCCTAACAAACATAAAACATGCGGCTATAGACTAGCAAAGGGGCACTCTTTCTGCCCCCTTCTGATGTCTATTTCAGAAGCTTTCTCTATCTCTTTTATACTTTAATAAAACTTTATTACACAAAAGCTCTGAGCAATCAAGCCTCATCATTGGCCCCGGATTGAACTCCTCTCCTCTGGAGGCCAAGAATCCCCACATCTTTCATGGCTCAACAACAACCTTTCATCTCCAGCCCACTTTCTTGTCTGGATCTCGCCTACATCTCCTCCGTGCTCAGTCTGGCTATCACTCCTTCCAGGAAGTCTTTCCCCACCTCCTATCTCCACTCAGTCTGAGCTGAGTATCAAAGTGTGGTCTACTGTACCCTCCACTTCAATGGGGATATATCTCACTATACTGTAATTGCCATTGAACTGTTTGATTCATTCTTCCATCAACCTCCTTAGGACAGAACTCACGACTGAAGTGAGATTAGCATGGTGCCTGCCACATGATAAGCACTGGGTAGATAAACAAGTATTTAATTGTAAACCATTTCCACTTGTATACGTAAATCGCTTTCACGATGGATACATGGAGAGTTAGGAAGATTTTTAGACTTTAGAAGAGATGGCTAAATTCTTCACCTGGAATATTCCATAGCTTCCATAGCCAGTAACACTATCTCAATGGTACATATCAGGCAATCTATTGAAGGCCACTTGGCTGGAAGCATCCTCATAAAGTTATTCCTGGAGCCTGATGAAGCAGAAGGGTGAAGGTTAAGGCAGATTTGGTAACAGAATTAAGGAGTGATCTAGTGTTGACATCTCTACCATGACCCAGCTGGCCTTACCATTTGAGGTCTGTGATCTGGGCCTGGGAAAAAGGCTTTGTTGTGCAGAATATAGAAGCATATGAAAAAGAGGGTCTGTCTCTTGATGAAATAAAATTTGTATATTAAAGTAGGGCAGAAAAATTAAACATAAAATTCTCCTTGTGTGTTTGTTTGGCCCTCCTCCCTCCTTAATGTGCAGTGTGCACATTAACCACAGTACCTCAAAGATGGAAGTGACTGCTCCACCATAAAGATCATTTTTTCCCTCTTTCTTTTTCCCTCTTTCCTTTTCTTAAAAGAATAGCATTCTTTACCAGTTTTGTAGGGAGTATGGTAACTGTATGCTTGCTTTGTATGTGCTTCTATGGACTAGGTATAACCTTGGTGAACTTCACACAAAATATCAGCATGTCATGTTGATGTACTATCCTTTGTCTCAAAAATGCATATGACTGTTCAACTTCTAACAAGTAGAACAGTTGTCAGAGTTTTCTGAGGACCTGTCTCCTGGTTATAATCCTCGGTTTAGCTCAAATAAAATTCCCTTTTTATTCTTCTTAAGTTGATTATTGAATTTTCATTGACACTTCCATTGCTCTGCAATGTCTATAAGGAAAAGTGGGGAATTAAGCTGCAGAGTGAGTGGAGGAAGTCTCCATAAAAGTGGAATTGTTTTCTGAACTATTCTTCAAAGTGTTGGGACATTTTGTTTCTGCAGATAGAACAGAAGATCATATTTCAACTGTTGACCACCCTTCAATTGTTGTCAGTTGAAGGGTTGGTCTTGGGAGATGAGCAAGTGGGTAACAGTTACAATGAACTTCGTTTCCCTGATCTTGAGTTTCTATATAAAGGGGCCAAATTATGAGCAAGACTCTAGACTTCTTTTCCACTTCTCATATTTCCTTCCTCTCTCTTATAGAGTTTGGAAGAAGGCACCCTAGACCTTCCTGGACTGCTTCTTCAAGTCAGCCTGGATGCTAACAGCTTCAGGTCAGTCTGTTCTAGTGGGATATCCACCCTGTGGGTATACAATCAAAAGGATGCTTCTCCTGATAACTTCTTTCTGAAATCACTGTGACAAGTATTTTCCTCTTTGATTTTCCTTTCCAAAAAAACTCTGAGCACAAGACCACCTTTTAAAATAGTCATTTACAACTCATGTTATATGGTTGGATTTCAGTGGTTGGTATGCATTGAGATGCTGCAGCATTCTCTAAGGTTCAAGAAAAATAAGATCATGGCATCTGGTCTCATCACTTCATGGCAAATAGAAGGGGGGAAAGTGGAAGCAGTGACAGATTTTCTTTTCTTGGTCTCCAAAATCACTGCAGATGGTGACTGCAGTCATGAAATTAAAAGACACTTGCTCCTTGGAAGGAAGGCTGTGACAAACCTAGATAGTGTATTAAGAAGCAGAGACATCACTTCACTGACAATGGTTTACATGGTCAAAGCTATATTTTTTCCAGTAATCAAGTACAGATTTGAGAGTTGGACCATGAAGAAGGCTGAACGCAAAAGAATTTATTCTTTCGAATGGTGGTGCTGGAGAAGACTCTTGAGAGTCCCTTGGACAGCAAAGAGATCAAACCAGTCAGTCCTAAAGGAAATCAACCATGAATATTCATTGTAAGTACTGCTGCTGAAGCTGAAGCTCCAACACTTGGGCCACCTGATGCCAAGAGCCAACTGATGCTGGGAAAGATTGAAGGCAAATGGAGGGGGCAGCAGAGGATGAGATGGTTACATAGCATCACCAACCCAATGGACATGAATTTGAGCACATTTGAGATAGTGAAAGACAAAAAGCCTGGTGGGCTACAGCCCACGGACTCGAGTCGAGTCAAACACGACTTACCGACTGAACAACAATAAGCCTTCTCAGCAACACATTTATGGATCATTCCAGAGGTTGATCTTGATTAAAAATATTGCCTGTAGATTATGAAAGTGCATCCATTTAGGATTTCACCAGGGAAAAGAATAGAATGACTAGAGATTATTATGCCGCTTGTAGTTTAAATCTGGTTCCTTTGCCTTCTGCTTTCCCTGGCTCCTTTGGTACTTGCTGAAAAAAAAATTACATGAAAATGTAAGAAAGGTAGAAATTATTCTGAAAGAAAAACAAATTTATCTTGGTGTCCTCTTTTTCTTTTTTTGTAAACAGTAAAACAGTCCCCACTTTCAGAGCCACATAAAGCACTTTCGTAAAACACCATAGAGAAAATGTACACCTTAAAGTTGATTGAGTTTACGATCTCCCTGTATCCTTTTTGGGGGGCAGGAAAACCACAAAAGGCCCCGCTGGGATTCGAACCCAGGATCTCCTGTTTACTAGACAGGCGCTTTAACCAGCTAAGCCACGGAGCCAACACGCCTGCCAGCTTCCAAATCAACATAGAAAAGGAATGAGCTTAGCTTTTTTTTTCCCTCCCCTGTGTATGTATTTCCTTGTATTGACGCTCGGGTGAGCTCCCCAGATGATCTCCCCAACCCTAAAGATGAACCCCTGCTTCTGCCCCAAAGACCTAAAAAACCGCGCGGCCACAGGAAAACTGAGACCCTCCGTGCAGGAGTGAGGTGAGGGAATCTCGGGAGCGAGCCTGAAGCCCCGGGCGGCGCCAGAGGAGTCTCCGGAAATTGCCAGGAAGGGCAAGAGTTCAGCAGCTCAGGCTTTCTTGGGTGAAGTATGACCTGGGGCCCCTGGAGGAAAGGAAATTAGCCACATTTACACGAGAACACCCCTCTGAGTCGTGTAACACATTTGCACCAAAACACTTTCTGCACCAGGAACTGGTCCCTGCAGAAAGAACGCCCTGTGTTCTTTATTTCATGGATTTTAATTAAAATTCGAGTTCTTCCTTACCCCATTTCTTTCCGTAAAATTGGCTCCCACCCGCCTGCTTCTTGCTTGACTAAGTGGTATCTTTAATAAATTCAAGATTTCATTATTAAAACCTAGGCTTGGAAAGAGGTAAAGGAACAATCTCCTCTCCTCTGCAGCTAGAGGAAGAGAAGCTTTCTTGTTCGATAACTTATCCAAAGGATCTACTTGATAAAACTGTTAAATTGAGAGCATCCATAAGAAGTACTATATTTTCATAGGTGCTTGTGTATTTGTAACTGTTCCAAATTCATTCTATTCTGTGAAATAGATATGTCCTTAGACAAAGGACTTTAATGGAACTGGCAAGAGTTTTATAAATTGTTGCCATAGCTGTGAAAGTAACTTCCCAAATGAAACCTGTAATTATAATGGCTGCTTGCTTGAAATCCCGTGATCATTCTGAAAACGCTGAAATTAACATGTTGGTATTTTTTAAACTGTATCAATATTGAAGGATATCTCTGTCTCACTCTAAACCAGCCATTGGCATTAATCTCTGCCTGCAAACATGATGTGAGGGAGAGGTTAAAAAGCCCTGACTCTGCTAGATTTCTTTTTCATAAAATGATTGAGTCTATGAACTTGACGCACAATCTGATTGACTCCATGAAATACGTAAGCACCGATTTCTTTAATAATATAAGATTAACCATCGTTATATTAATGTGCTTGGAGCCAAGATAATCATAAACAGCACAGTCACACCTAACATGACTTTGTTCGAGCTGGAGTGGACATTTAGAAAGACATCAGAGCCAGCAATATTTGGTTTGGGTTTTTCCTTTGACTGGCAGGTGTTCAAAATTTACACAGAAATTCTGAGGAGTCAAAGGAGTTTTTCAACAAGCCAGAGACAAATCTTGGGAGAAAAAGTGAGACTAAGAGTAATCATTTTCAGAAATCTGGATATGATCTGCAAAGACCATGGACAGGCCCCTGACAGTGACTCTGTTCCACACAACTGCAATTGGAGAAGGTGTAGATCTCTGTGTCATAGACTCCTGAGAGTGGAAATAGTTGGCAGTGCTACTATTTCCCAAATACTTGGGAGAGAACTGGAAGAATAGTGCACTGTGACCCAGGGAGGAGACTCCACCATAGGGATGATTGATTTTACATGTCAACTTGGCTAGTCTACAGAGCCCAGTTATTCAATTAAACACTAATGTACATGTTGCAGTTATTTAATTAAACATTAATGTACATCATGTATGGGTGTGAGAGTTGGGAAGGGAAGCCTGGCATGCTGCAATCCATGGGATTGCAAAGAGTTGGACACGACTCAACGAATGAACTGTACTGTACATGTTGCTGTGAAGATATTTTATACATGTGGTTAACATCTACAATTAGTTGACTATAATAAGTAAAAGAGATTATCCTCAGTAATGTGCATGGCCATTATCTAACAAGTTGAAAGACTTAAGAGCAAAATGGAGGTTTTCCTAAGGAAGAAGAAACTCTGTCTCAAGACTATAGCATCAGCTGCTGACTGTGATTTTTCTAGACTGCCATCCAGCAATACAGATTTCAGACTTGTCAGTCACCACAATCACATAAGCCAATTTCTAGAAATAAATGTATATTTTCCTACTGGTTATGTTTTTTCTGGACTCTCTGTTTCTCTTTTTCTAGCTGGGACAAACCCTGAAGAAAAGACTGGAAACTGGAACCCTCGGAAAAGACCTAGTAGAAGATCTCTAAAAACAAAATGAAAGCAAGCTTCAGCTCATGTCAGAACACCAGAGAAAGCTGAGGAAGCCAAAAAAGGAAAGGAAAAAAAAAAACAAAAAAAAACAAAAACACCTTACAAAAGCTTCAAAACAAAGGGAGGTCTTTGCAGATATTATGTGGAGCAGAGGGATCCTGGGCATGGAGGGAAGCCTTTTTGTCCCCCATTTCTTGAAGGTAAGACTGCAGCCTCCATGACCCTCTCTGAGTTCCAAAGAGCAGATTCTAACAGTGTTAATCAAAGGAGGGGCAGCCAGGAGACCACCCGAAGCAAGATTAAAGGGACTAGAGAGAATCATCAGAATTAGGAAACCTGATCACCCGAGACTGGCACACACCCTAATCTTGTCAGCATCCCCACCCTTTTGAAACTTGGCAGAAGAAGAATGCTAGACTGTTACTGCCTTGATCCTTATCATATACCTCTGCCTGACTGTATAACTTCTCCCTATTCACCGGGGAAGGGGCGGGGTGGGGCACAGTTCTTGAGGCCCTAGCCTACTGTGTTCCCCCTTTGCCTGGCAAAGAAATGAAGCCACTCTTTCCCTCTCCTCCATGACTGCTTCCGTATTTCTGTTCAGCATGGGTGGACAGAGAGCCAAGATTTTGGCATCACAAAGGCTTCCAGTTTCTTAGGGAGTAACAGCCAAAGTCTAGATAAGGGCGTACAAGGCCCGAGGTTATCTCTCCGAGGTCTCCTACCCCTCTCCGCCAGCACTGGCCTCCTAGACATTGCTGAAATGTCCCAAGCAAGCTCCCACCTCCAGGATTTTGCCCCGGAGATTTCCACAGTTCCAGATGGCTCTTTTCCTAGATAACCTTATTTATCATTCATCCCTTTCCTTGATGGACTTTTTAATTCTCTTTCCCGTTTGTCCTTTTTACCTCTAAGTGCTTATCACGGTTATTTCATCTATTGGGTGTTTTAATACCGTCTTAGCTACGTCCATGCAATCTTCTTGCGGTCAAGGATCACAACTTGTTTTCTTCGGTCGTATTCCCAGTGCCTTGAATGGTAATATTGGTTGAATGAATGAATGAATGAATGAAGGGAGAGGTGATTTGGGGACAGAGAGGGTGCAGGGGTCGGTATAGACATACTGAGAAAGGAGCACAGATGCTGGGACGCGTGCAGACGAAGTGGCCGCCAGAGGGTTTACGCTCTGCAGTCTGAACTAGCCAAGAAAACGTGGCTTTCGGACCCAGGAGCAGACTCCAAAAAGTGGGAATGTGCCGCCGCCTAGTTTCTGATGAAGGTAGGTCCACCTCCCAGCCACCCACGTGCGGGGGCCAGTGGCGCAATGGATAACGCGTCTGACTACGGATCAGAAGATTCCAGGTTCGACTCCTGGCTGGCTCGTAGTGCGCATCTTCACTTTTACTCATTTACCTCTGCTGACCGCTGAGAAACTGGGTAGAGTTAGAAAATCCACTGCAAGGTGAAGTTTCAACTTCCACTCCCTGTAAGTCTCAGGAGCGAGAAGGACCCGCTGTTGACCACAACTGGGGTCAGAACTCCTTTGCAGAGCAAATTCTGCGTCCGACCATACGGTGGCACTAGCCAAAGCCGGATAGAGAACTGTGCCTGGGCTGGATGACCCGCCCAGCCCCGCCAGGCCATTTTGACTGACAGATGGGTTTGAGGTAACCTAGTAACGCAAGGGAAAAGGCAATGGCACCTCACTCCAGTACTCTTGCCTGGAAAATCCCATGGACGGAGGAGCCTGGTAGGCTGCAGTCCATGGGGTCGCTGAGAGTCGGGCACGACTGAGCGAAGTCACTGTCACTTTTCACTTTCATGCATTGGAGAAGGAAATGGCAACCCACTCCAGTATTCTTGCCTGGAGAATCCCAGGGACGGGGGAGCTTGGTGGGCTGCCGTCTATGGGGTCGCACGGAGTCGGACACGACTGAAGCGATTTAGCAGCAGCAGCAGCAGTAAGGCAAGAGAAAGAAATTAAAATCCAAAAGTTCAGATTGAAAAGTAATAGTGAGTCGGGGTGGGGGGGGGGGGGGGGGGAAGAGTGAAGGGGTTGAAGTCTCTTTTTCTCCCCCATCCGGTCATTTCCAGAATAAGAATATATTAAGAATTTGGCTTAAGATCTGTATGCTGCAGGGGCTTGGTTTGCGCATCTAATTGGCCTCTCTTATTTGGGAGAGTAGTAGAAGAACCACTCGCATATTAACAATGCACAATTGCAAGGATAAAAGGGAGAAATCGGAAGGGGAGGAGGAAATGGGAGGAGTCTGTTTTTAGCAGAAAGTATCTGCTGGGAGCACCGGCTCCCGTGGAGTTTCCGTAGTGTAGTGGTTATCACGTTCGCCTCACACGCGAAAGGTCCCCGGTTCGAAACCGGGCGGAAACAGCTTTTTTTTTCTTTAGCGACCTGGGCTACCTTTAAAACTTCAGGTAGTCAACAATCTTCACACCTCCTTTTCTTATTTCTCTCGCCCCAGGCCGTGGTGCTGAGGCCACGCTGCTCAGAGTGGGTCGGGAGCCCGCGGCCCCGGAAGCGGACACACGCTTCGCGCGGGGGAGAGCCGGGCAGTCCCGGGCTAGGCGAGGCTGCCCGCAGCCCGCAGCCCCGGAAGCGCATCCTTGCCTTGACTTGCCTTCCTGTTCCCGGCAGCGCCCAGCTCCGGGCGTCTCTTCGCCAGCCTGCGGTCTGCGACGGCCCTGCCTCAGCCCCGGGCACCGGCGCTGCAGGCCGGCAGCTGGGAGTCCCGCGCCCCTCGGACGGCCGCGAGACTCGGGTGAGTACCGGGGGAGCCTGAGCCTGCGTCTCCGGAAAACCGGGGTAATCCCGCTGCCCTCCGTAGATTGGCGACCCTTCTGCAATCTGGCCCTTGTCGTGATTAGGTGACCTCGGGCCCCCGACAGCCCCACCTTGCCCTCCACTCTCCAGAACGGTTGCGTGGCTCTCCGGGCCTTCGACTGTGAATCTTTGGGAAAAGAGGAATCCGGGACGTGAAGGTTACAGAGATTTCAGGTCCTTCAGGGATGAGAAATCCCCTCACGGAGACGCTAGGGCAGAAAAAAAGGGAGGTGAGGAGGGGATTTGAAAACCTTGAGCCAGCAGGGCTGTGGGCTGGGCTGCCCTGGCCTGGACTCTTTCTCACCGCCCTTCCCCAGCTTACGAGGCCTCACCTCTGAGAACCCCCTCCTAAAGGAGACACCGAAGGGCTGAGTCTGCCTCCACTTTGGCCTTTCCCTGTCAACAAGAAAAAAGATCCCAAAGTTAAGAAATGGGCCAACTGTGGATTTTGCGTATTGTTTTGAAGCTTGAGAAGTCACTGGCAGCACTTGTTTAAAACCAGGATTTGTGCCCTGGGGTCTGGCTTTTTAACTCTATTTCTGACATGACCTGCTTCCATGTTAAGTGAATCAATCAAACGCTTTTCTGGGAAAGAAGTCTTGCTATAACACCAAACAGCCTTGGGTATATCCTCAGGATCTTCTTCTTAGATGAATTAGTATTATTATTGTTACTATTTCTAACAGTTAACCAAGCCCAGTCTCTCAGATCACATTGCTCCAGGTTCCCTCAAATGACTAATATGAACGTGATGTTTTTATGGCCTTAAGACAAGAAAGGACAATACTTACCTAATAAACTGTTGTGAATTGGTTTTTTTTTTTCTCTCTTCCTTCCGTTTTTTAACAGGCAATGTGTATAGGCATCCCTTCCCCAGCCCTATTACTCCTCCATTTTCATACCTTCTCTGGAAGACCCATGCTTTTATCATCTTCTAATAGTTTTGCTTGTTAGCAAGACAGTAAGTTTGGCAGATGCTTAATGCAAACTTATCTAAGACATTTTCACTTAAAATTCCTCTATACTACTCAGAAATACAGGTGAGTTAATGTGATGCCTTGAGAGGAACAAGGGTTTCAGGGGCCCAGAAGGTGATGAGGATTCATCCTCTCCATCTTTCTCTGATGCCAAGGAGCAGGAGTCCTTTAGCAGGGAAGCTGAGTGTGCCCCCAAGCCAATGTGTTGTAGATGGGTGACAATTTGTCTGGAAGCTTATGGCTCTCTCCTTCTCTTCAAATCAGGTGTGTTCTGACAAGATCCAGCAGTAGCCCTACCCTTTTAAACACTCTGCCCCTTCTTACCTTCACCTACTAACCCTCCCTCCCTCCCCCAGTCTCTCTCACTTAACCTCATATGGAAGCTCAGTCTGCCCACCTTGGAATGTGGAGAACAAATAGGCCTTGGAGAGGGACACTGTGTGACCTCTTGCTCCTGTAGTGAGTGTACCACACCTTGAATAGGATCTTTTATTTATTTATACTATATCCTCTATTCTCTCCTTCCTAAGCTTGGTGTAACCATCTTCCAGGTCTTCCCTCCAACCCCAAGGCACTATCTTGCCATAAGTAAGAGGCGGAGAGAAGAGGGTGGCCTTCTGACGTTGGGGTAGGATGGAAACCAGAACCCAAGTTAGAACAAACTTCCTAGAACCCAGTTCAGTAACAATCAAAGGAGCAAAAGGATGCTGCTAAAATGTGCCTTTGCTGGGATGGTATGGGGTGCGTATGGGATGAAGTGGGATTTGGTCCTCGGATAGTAGAGACAGGCTCATGATGAAAGAGAAAAAAAAAGCAGGGAAAAAAGATTTTTGAGAGCTGGGCAAAACATCAGAATTAATCTAATACAAGATATGTCCTAAGTGACTGAGGCCTTTACACTCTTTCCTCCCGTACTTGTTTGTTAGGACTGCCATAACTAAACATCACAGACTGAACATCTTGAACCACAGACATTTATTTTCTCACAGTCCTGGAAGCTGGAAGTCCAAGATCAAGGTGGTGGCAGGTTCAGCTTATTCTGAGACTTCTCTCTTTGACTTACAGATGGCATCTTCTTGCTGTATCCTTGTGTGGTCCTCTCTGTTTGTATTATCTGTGTCCTAATATCCAATATGACGGTCATTGGATTAAGACCCACCCATATAAATTCATTTTACTTACTCATCTCTTTAAAGGCCCCATCTCCCAATACAGTCACAGTCTGAGGTACTGAGGGTTAAGACTTCAACCTATGAATTTGGTTGGGGGGGTGATGTGGACAAATTCAGCCCATTTCTGGGGACAGAGATTGATGCATTTTATATGTTATTGACACAGTTTGGGGAATTCCCAGAAGTTAACTTTGCAGAAGATTTTAATACACCTGCATCTCCTCATTTTACTAACCATTTGTATATTTTTATTGCAGAAGAAAAACATCATTTGCTTTTTATTTCTCTATTAGTCTTTTTTAAAAACTATTTCTGTCAGTATATTTAAACATCATAGGTCTTTTTCTAATATTAAAAAAACCCACAAATCTTCATAGCTAAGAAAAGGATTTTTAGAAAAGGATTTTTAAAAAAGGATATCCACCACCCCCTCCCTTAAGGCTACTGAGAGAGATGCCTTTCCACATCATAAAACAAGCAATTTGGTTAAATGAAGGGTTAAATTGAGATTTTCTCAAGAATTTCAGTCCAGTTCTTTACAGTATGAATTGCAATGATTCAGAACTTTCACAAACTTGTTCTGTTGTCTGTTAATAAAATTTTGCCATGAGAAGTGTTATTTTAACAAAAGGGAATTGTTAGATTCCTAAAACTTTTAAAATTGTTGCCATGTCTTAGGAAAACAACCTCAGTATCTGTCTTGATAATTTCTTGCCTCGTTGATACCATTGAAAGTCTTATGTCTGTATTCCCAAAAGTTATTTTACTTTAAAAATTTATCTGCCACACTTGAAGCTAAAATCATATTGTATATCAACTATATTTCAATTAAACATTTTTTAAGTAAAAAATAATCTTAGAAAAGATTTATCTGCCAATTAATAATTTTTCTTTTCATTCACATGCATGATGGAATATTTATAGTCCTGTGACACATATATTTTATCACCTAGCAAATTATTTCTTTCTTTTTTAAAATGTTTTTGTTTAACTGGTAGACTTTATTTCTTTAGAACAGTTTTAGGTTTAGCAGAAAGAGAGTTCCCATATATTTCCTCTCTCTCTACCTCCATTATTAACAACTTGCATTGGTGTGGTATGTTTGTTACAATGGATGAGCCAATATTTATATATTATTAATAACTAATGATTATAATTATTACATTAAGGTTCATGCTTTGCATGTAGTTCTGTGGGTTTTCTCTGATATGTGATGTCATTATCCAACATTACAGTTTGTAGCATACAGAATAGTTTCATTGCCCTAAAAAAATTCCCTGTACTCTACCTCAAGTAATTTATGTTAAATTAATACGTGCAGTGAAAGCCTTTTCTTCCCGGACCTCCTTGGTCTTCATGAAAATGACATAACGTTTATCCTGCCAGCTTTTTCATTATTTGTGCATTTATCCTATATTTGTAAGGTCAGTCACCTCTTCTCCTGATAAACTTCCTAAGTGTGAGTTTCAAGGATGTAATCCATATTCATATACTCAGATCCAGAATCCAGCTTGTGGCCTGTTTTTCTTGAATTTATCTTTGTTGTTACTTGCTGTGTTTGGGCCTTTGACATGTGATGACCCTGGTTCCTCTGCTTGGGATGGATTTCAAGGGATCTAACATGAAGACTGAGCCTAGGAAACAGACTGTGAGCATTCCCAGGACAGGACATGGGCTAAGAAACAAGCTGGAGTGAGATGGAAGGAGAATGACTTGCCATACCTCATGGACCATATCCTGCCAGGCTCCTCTGTCCTGGGATTTCCCAGGCAGCAATACTGGCGTGGGTTGCCATTTCCTTCTCCAGGGTATCTTCCCGACCTAGGGATCAAACTGGCATCTCCTTCACTGTAAGCACATCTTTACCACTGAGCCTCTTTATTTTAACTCATTTCTCGCTCTGTTCCACAAGAAGAAAGGAAAACTACAAAATTTCCAGAAGTTCAAGTCATAGTGGAAAAATAGTAATTTGATGTTTTAGCACCATTTACAGGTGGTCACTTGCCTTTGTTAGCCAAGGAATATAAAAATGAAATCTAAGTTTGCTCAAAAAAAATCTAAGTTTACTCAAGGACCATGTTTGCCCACTCTATCTAGATGGTGAGATCCAGCAAAAGTACCAAACAAAACTCTGGAGCAATTTACATAAAAGATAATTTTTTTTTCTTAAAATATTATGGAGTAAGGCAGGGTATAGGGTTACAGAATTCCCCAGGTAACATTTTCAAGGATGGGACACAAGGATGAGTAGCTAATCTTGGCCTAAAACTTTAAAAAATTTCCATAGTGTTTGAATACCAGCCATGGGCCCAAGTCCTAACTACTGAGACTCAAAATAAATCATTTCTATTCTGTGTGACCTTGAATCTGTGCTCTGGGCTACCCACCTTTTTTAAGTGACTTTTATTCTTGAGCAGACACACAAAATTACTCTCTGTAAAATATAGAGAATAATGGTGCATTACTCATGTTTCATTCCCCAGCCTCTTCTAGTTTAAGGGAAAGAACTCCCACCCTCTTATTTCTGGATGAACACCATCCTTTTCTCAGCTTCCTTTGAGGTAACTACTGTTTTGATTTTTATATTTATCCCTGGCTCTTTTTAGTCTTACTGCATAGAAAAAGTCATTTAGTTTTACACTTAGAAGTGGATCTGTACTGTAGATCCATTTTGCAACTCTGTTTTTTTGCCCAACATTGTGTTCTTGAGATTCATCCATATTTTTGCATGTAGCTGTAATCTTTTCATTTCTACTGCTGCATAGTATTCCCTTGTGCAGATATTACCAAAATTTATTTATTCTATTGAAGGACATTGGGTGCTTTTTAGGTTCTTTAAATTACAGAATTGCTACAAACATTCTTGTAGGGGTCTCCTATGCACACCTCCACGAATTCCTCCAAGTAAACACCTAGAGGTGAAATTGCTTTAAATAGTGCCACACACTAATTTACACACATATGAACACACACCCTAGAAGTGTATGCATTTTAATTGTTCCACATCTGCTGAGCCCTTAATATTGTCAGACAGTTTACCAATTTGATGGATATGAAATGTTATATCCTTTGGTTTTTTTATTCATCCCCATATTACTAATGAAGTTTACCTTTTTATTTGCTTATTCACCATTTATGCTTTCTCTAAGAAGTACTTATTAATACTTTTGCCCATTGTTTTTAAATTTTCTTTTCATCCTTTTCTCATGGATCTGTGGGAATTCTTTACATAGTCTGGACTCCTTTGTCAGTTATATGTATTATGAAGATCTTTCCCCAGCTTGTAACTTAACTTTCTTATACATCTTTTTGCTATATAAATTACAAATTTTAATATAGTTAAGTGTGAATTTTAACGTAGTTAAATTTATCAGTCTTTTTCTTTATGACTTACACTTTTTGTGTCTTGTCAAAGAAATCTTTCTAGGAACAGTGAGAAAGACAGAAGAACCCCTTGGGCTGCCAAGCACTGCTGCCACCATGCCCAAGAGAAAGGCAAAAGGAGATGCTAAAGGTGACAAAGGGAAGGTGAAGGATGAACCACAGAGGAGATCAGCACGGTTGTCTGCTAAACCTGCCCTTCCAAAACCAGAGCCCAGGCCAAAAAAGGCCCCTGCAAAGAAGGGAGAGAAGCTGGCCAAAGGGAGAAAGGGGAAAGCAGAAGTCGGCAAGGATGGGAACAACCCTGCGAAAAACCGAGATGCCTCTACAGTCCAGTCACAGAAAGCAGAAGGCACTGGGGATGCCAAATGAAGTGTACCTTTTTGATAGCTCTGTACTTCTAGTGACTCTACTGTTTGAAATACTATTTTTAAATCAACTTTTATAAAAATGTAGATTTTTTTTTTAAGTTATGTTGTTAGCACATGAGATACTTCATTGTTGTCTTTTGTGGAAAGGGCAAATAACCACTAGTAGAATGTTTCAGAAGCTGGATTGAAATGGGGGGAAATAGAAGTATTTGAAGATTATTCTTGGTTCCCGGGAGAGATTCTCTGACATTCACACATGTCAGCCACTATGGCTCAGAAGCCTTACTGTGTGGAGAAAAATTACTTCATGTCTTCTCCTTTCTTGATGTCATCAGCACATTCTTGACTTCCTGAAACCAGGAGTCATGATACGGCCTTGACACCCGTAGAATCAGCTGCATCGGGTAACAATACTCAGGCTTTCTGGTGATGACATCAAGATGGTGTTACTCAGAAGAACCAGGATTCCTGTTTGTAGTTTGTGAATCATCTCATTTATAATCCTGGAGTTTTTAGTTCCTTTCCTCCATGTCAGAGTTGACCTGTGAAAATCTCTTAAATGCCTCGTGTGAAATAATCATCCTTTTTGAAAATTTTTCCTGTTTATTGTAACAACAGACTTTGTTGACTTTTTGGAGAGGGGAGTTTGAAAAGTTGTAAGATGTTATGGAATGTCACCCATGTCCTGCTGGAAATAACTATTTTTGAAAAGTCTCTTATAAAGCTGGATACAAGTTAGACTCGTGGTAGGGGAGTGATCATTTCCTACTCAAAAGTCATAAAGCTACTCTTTACTGCCTTTAAAAAGTTTTATAGTTTGCTTTTCACATTGTCTTTAGTCCTCTCTGAACTGATTTTTACAAAAACATGAGATAGTAATTCAGTATGTTTTTTTCCATATGGTAAGTGGTTGTTCCAACACCATTTTCTGAAAAGTTCATCCTTTCCCCAATGATCTATAACACTGACTGTTTTCATGAATCAACTTTCTTTGTGTGGAGGGGTGGGGGAGTCTGTTGATGGTTTCTGTTCTGACTCACTGGTCAAGTTGTCTAACCTTGTGGCAGTACCACACAATCCTGAGTACTACCGCTTTAGAAAAAGGTCTTGATATCTCAGGACAATTCCACCTCCACCTTCAACATCAACAAACTTTTCTTCCTTGGAGTATCTTGGCTATTCTTAGCCAATTACTTTTCTATACAACTTCTAGAATTAGATTGACAAGTTCCAAATCAAACAGATGAAAAGTTGAAATTTTTATTGGATTTGTATTGAATTTATAGATTAAGTATAATATTGAGTCTTCCAATTCATGAACATGGTATAATTCTCCATTTATTTAGGCTTTTAAAATATCTCTCAATAAAGTTTTATAATTTTCTCCATTAAATGTTTTCTTTTGTTAATATTTCTTAGGGAGAGTACACTGTTGCATGCTACCTTTATACAGTATATTTTTAGTCACTACATTTTCTGTTTTCAGCTGAAGTTGATTCATCAGCCTTTCTAAACTCATTCTTATATTTGTATATTCTTTTGGGCTTTCTACATAGATAACCATACATTCTTTTTGTTTTGTTTTGCTTCTTTACAGTCATTAAGTCTTTCCTTTTTCTAGTTTTAGGCATATGTTCAAGTGCTGGGAGTACAGCAGTGAACAAAACAAAGTCTCTGCTTTCACCAGGCTGATATTCTAGTGGGGGAGGGTGTAGAAAATACACAAATTTATGTGATGGAGTGCTTTAAATAAACAAGTGTAAGGGTGCTATTTAGATAGGGTGGTTGGAGAAGTCCTCTCTGATGAGATGACATTTGAGCAGAGCTTCTAATGAAGTAAAGGAATGAGAGTGTCTCTGAGGGGAAAGCATTCCAGCAGAGGGAAAATCAAATGCAGAGATGAGATGAAAATGTGTTTGGTGTGCCGAGGAAGGACAAGGAGGCAGAATTGACTGAGTGGGAGTGAGGGTGGGTAAGAGTGATAGTTGATATGGTTGCAGAGATAGTGAGAGGCCAGAAAATGGAAGACTCTCCACATTGTCATTTTTCTCTGCAAATGATGGAATGCCATTAAATTTCTGAATAGGGAATCTACACAGTCTAAGTTATCTGTGTGTGTGTGAGTGTGTGTGTGTGTGTGTGTGTGTGTGTGTGTGTGTGTATGTGACTGATGCATGGGCAGTAGGGTGTAAGGAGTTGAAGGAGGAAACCAGTTAGATGGCTGTCCCAACTGAATTGCTGGAAATTCTACTCTTATCATGCTATATTACTATCCTGCCTCTGTTCAACTATTCCCACCCCATTTTATTTGGTAAATTACAAATATGTGTGTTTTCTCTTTGCCAAACCACAGAACAGTATCAAAGATCAATATTCCCTGTTGTCAAGAATCCAAAATCAAATTCAAGAAAGTCATCACTGTGTGTTTGCTGTGATAATCCCACAGAAGGAAGGCCCTGACCCTTGATGCCAGAGCATGAAAGGGTACACTTTCTGAGACATTTTGACACCTAAGCAGTGAAATGAAAACAGAAGTTAGTCAACAGTAATAAGATATTTCTCATTAAGTGCTTATTGTTTTCCAGACACTGTTCAGCTCAGTGATTTACATGTATAATTTTATTTCCATGACTGTATGAGTTGAATCATATTACTATCCCCATTTTAGCATTTAGTGAGACAGGCAAACAGAAATTAAATAATTTGCCCTGAGGTCATACAGTGAGTAAAATCCAGATTAAGACCCAGGTGTATAACTCCGGGATCTAGAAGGCTCCCCATTGTTAAAGAGATCACTGGTAACCCAACCTCAAAGGTAATCCATCCAAAAGAATAATTTGGTGTTTCTGATTAAGGAATTTCCCCAGATACCATTAGGAAAAAAATCAAATGTAAGTAACAATATTCTACAAGCTAAACAGCTGTACTTTCCAATGAAGAAGATTAGTAATGCAAGGACAATTTGAAAGGGGGGAAAGTGGCCATAGGAATTCAGAATTTTAGTGTACCTCTACCAACATAAAGCTAGAAGGGATACTATTTCTGTACAGAAGGAGAATTTTTTAGACAAATATTTCTGAAGTGGAGAAGAACAAACTAGGAAATTACAAATTAGCCTTTAAACCTCTCTTGCCCACGCTCCTGATCCACGTAGCATTTACATTCTTATCTGTAAATTCATAAATTAACATTCTGGTTTATTAATACTTCGAGAATTTGGGTGTCTGACGCGAAACAGATTGAGGGATCCAGCGTTTTCAATAATAAAATTTCTGACCGTCAAAACTGAGGCATTGGTCCTGAAAGAGTTGGAAAGAAGAGGCAGGGAAACTTCCTTTCCGGGTCTGCTCTTGTTCTCCCAACACAGTCATAGTGCTCCTTGGAAAATGTACGTCCTTCCTCTCCAGGCCCCGCCGCGCCTTCCACCCAGGGACATACAAACATGGTATTTTAACTGCACCAAGACGAGGACGTGAACCCTGATGTCCTCGCCTCTCCACCACTTCCTGAGGCCGCAAAGCGCCGGGACACACCTCTGAGCAAACCTAGGCCGCTCGGCCGTCCCCGCTGCTCGACCGCCTCGCTCAGTCCCCGCTGGAGTGCATCGTGATTCCCCAGGCGGATGGGGGAGGCCAAGATCGTGAAGGTTTTTCTCTGAATTGCTCCTCACAGCCTTCGCAGACCTTCGGGCTTCTGGCCTGGAGCTCCAACCTCCAGTTCCCTTCAGTAAAGTCTGGGTCAAGGGTATTGCCAGCACTGGGAAGTCGCCGCGGGTGCGGGGCTTCCAAGGTGCCTGGGAGCCCTCAGGCCTCCAGCTGAAATCAACGAAGCCCTTCTCAAATTACATTTTAAAAAGCATTAAAATAGGATAACAAAGAAAACCAGTTATACTACAGAAAAAGCTATCAAACAAAATAATTTCCGGTATATCAGTGTGTACTTTTTCATTTCAGTTCAGTTCAGTTCAGTCGCTCAGTCGTGTCTAACTCTTTGCGACCCCATGGACTGCAGCACGCCAGGCTTCCCTGTCCAGCACCAACTTCCGGAGCTTGCTCAAACTCATGTCCATCGAGTCGGTGATGCCATCCAACCATACCATCCTCTGTCATCCCCTTCTCCTCCCGCCTTCAATCATTCCCAGCATCAGGGTCTTTTCTAACGAGTCAGTTCTTCGCATCAGGTGGCCAAAGTATTCGAGCTTCAGCTTCAGCATCAGTCCTTCCAATGAATATTCAGGACTGATTTCCTTTAGGATTGACTTGCAGTCCTCCTTGCAGTCCAAGGGACTCTCAAGAGTCTTCTCCAACACCACAGTTCAAAAGCATCAATTTTTCGGCGCTCAGCTTTCTTCACAGTCCAACTCTCACATCTATACGAGACTACTGGAAAAACCATAGATTTGACTAGACAGATCTTTGTTGGCAAAGTAATGTCTCTGCTTTTTAATACGCTGTCTAGGTTGGTCATAACTTTTCCAAGGAGCAAGTATTTTTTAATCTCATGGCTGCTGTCATCATCTGCAGTGATTTTGGAGCCCAATAAAATAAAAAGTCTGTCACTGTTTCCACTGTTTCCCCATCTATTTGCCATGAATTGATGGGACCAGATGCCATGATCTTCATTTTTTGAATGTTGAGTTTTAAGCAGCTTTTTCACTCTCCTCCTTCATTTTCCTCAAGAGGATCTTCAGTTTCTCTTCCCTTTCTGCCATAAGGGTGGTGTCATCTGCATATCTGAGGTTATTGATATTTCTTTTAGCAATCTTGAGTCCAGCTATTAAATATTAAACATCAAGACCCATCTTATGACTACTGTAACTTTGAAACAGTTAAGCATGAGATATCTGTAACATACTTTGTATCTCAAGTATGGGTTATGGAAATGTAACAATTCTGCTCTACAGTTCTTCTGACCTACAGTTCTTCGTTGCCTACATTCATCCATGAAGGATATGCAAAATTTCAGTTAGAGGTTAGGGGTTTTAAAGATGTAATTTTTTTTTTTCCTATCCAAGTTCACCAGTCCCCAAGTTAAGAAACCCAGCAAAAATGCTTAACACAGTACCTGGCACATTGAAAGTCCCATCACACATGTAGATATTAGTATTTTTATTATTACTTTCGTCACATCTGTTCAAATTTCTTTTAGGTGACCATGATGAAGTTAACCACATGAAATCTTGAAAGAGCACAAAGATAAATGTTCAAGCCACTAATTTAGTCATTAAAAAATTTTTTGAGGCATAACAGACATATAGTATTGTGTTTGTTTCAGATGTACAATGTAATGATTCACTATTTGTATACATTGTGAAATGATCACTACAATAAGCCTAGTTAGCATCCATCACCTAACAGTTACAATTTTTTTTCTTATGACACTTTTGAGATTTACTTTCTCAGCAACTTTCAAATATATGAGGAAGTGTTTTTAACTAATTTGATTTTATTTAATAACATATTTCCTTCTCCAGGAGATCTTCCCAGCCCAGGCATGGAACCTATGTCTACCACATTGCAGGTTGAGTCTTTACTGCTGAGCAACTGGGAAAACCAATAACTAAATATATAACATATTTAGCTATATATATATATACACACACACACATATATATATTCATTTAGATATGAGTGCTAAAAAGTGCTGTCTGCACACTCTAGCCGAGTGTGGTATAAAGGAAAGGAAAATTTGAATTTGGTGCTTGTAGGGAGTATAGGTTTGTTAAAGTGAAAAGAAAGAGAAGACGATATGCTTTTAAGGATTAAATTTCTTGATTTATCCAGCAATATTTTTAGAGCTTTGATTATGTGCCAAGGCTAAAGGACAGGCCCAAGGGCCTTGCCTTCACCAGAGAATGATGGTATTCAGCTTCCAGAGACAGAGAAAAAGCTCACCCATCTGCAAAGAAGAGTAGAAAAAAGCAAAAGTGAAAAGTTCCAAAGTTTGACTCCTTAGTTTCTAAACCATTCATCCTCGCAAGGAAAAACTCAAAGGATGCTTTGCACAAAGGATTTAGCTTTAAGCATGACCTTTGATGAGAAGACCTGGAAAGTGCCCATGTCTTTCCACAACCCTGCAGCCACAAGTTGAGATTAAATGAAGCATAACAGTAAAGAAGCAGGTTGGAGAGAAATTCAGTCAGTCCCCTACATATGAGCGAGTTTGGTTCTGAGAGCGTATTAAGTCTAGTTTGTTAGTAAGTCCAACAAAGTTAGCCTAGGTACCCAGCTAACAAAATCGGCTACATAGTACTGTACTCTAATAGGTTTAAAACACTTTTCACACAAAAAATAAAACATTTTTAACCATATAGTACAATACCTTAACCAGTGGAACTACCTCAAGGTACCTAGGCTTTATGAGTGGAGGATGCAGGTTTTGACTGGTAAAGCAAATGATTAGAATTACTTTTTTTAAAAGATATTTTTAAATTGAAGTCTCCCATGGCTGAGCGGTAAAGAATCTGCCCACAGTGCGGGAAATGCTGGACTGATCCCTGGGCTGGGAAGATCCCCTGGAGAAGGGAACCCACCTCAATATTCTTGCCTGGAAAATACCATGGACAGAGGAGCCTGATGGGTTACAGTCCGTAGGATCACAAAGAGTCAGACGTGACTGAACACACACACACACATAGTTAATTTACAATAGTATATACGTTTCAGGCATACAACATAGTGATTCATAATTTTTAAAGATAATACTCTATATTTATCATAAAACATTGACCATATCTTCTGTGCTGTACAATATACCCTTGTAGCTTATTTTATACATAGTAGCTTGCACCTCTTAATCCTCTACCTAGAAGTCATTTGACTTTAAGTGTTTGAAGATATATAGGCTAGTAGGGACAGGTTTAGAGATCAAGAGAATAGTACAGAATGGAGATATAATTTGTCTGTATATAATTTAATACAGTGTCATTTTATAACTAACATATAAACTGCTCACCTCCTGGAACTGGAGTAACATTCTTGGCAAGTCTGTCAATTAGCCACATAGCCCTTTGTTGTAGCATCTGAATTAGCATCCAAGTAGACGTTTGTTGTTGGCACACACCTCAGGAGGGTTGGTGTTTTAGCCCACTAAGATCCAAGCTGCAAAATGGAAAAGTTCAAGTGGTTGACTTCTCTTTCTAGCTCAAACTTCCCCCAAAGGCTGCATGTGGAATCCTTGGACTCTCATCTAACTATACATACTGATTTATTGGTAAGACCTTCATCTTCTCAAGAAGTGTAGCAGCTCAACATTTGAAAATATTCAATTTTGTGACCACCCCCCCTCACCACTTATCATGTTTAATTAAAGTTAGAAGAAGTTTCTTTTCTTTTGAAAAAACTGTGAGCATTATTAAAAAACAAACAAAAATCTATGGGGTCACAGCCCAAATGCCCTTTCTTAGAGAGAGAAAAAGACTTCATCGACAGTTGAGTGGCCTTATCAAAGTTCTAAGGTGGTAAGCGCTTAAAAGAGAAACTTTTTATGTGACTCATCGCAATAATAATGATGATTAGAAAAAAAAATAATGATGATTAGATTGGGCTACTACTTCTGCAGTATTTTTCTTGCTGCAAATGCTACATTCTCTGAGGACAGCCTCAAGGTTCTCACATTATGAGGCTGATATGCTGCCTACCATGCCAACAAGTCAACTGACAAGTATTCTGTTATTCTTTTCTAGATGTTTTATAAATTGTTTGATAACTGCAGTGGAAGCCTGGATTCTTAACCTCTGGACTGGCAGGGAAGTCCTTGATATTTTTTAATAGCAAGGTAAAATCTTATTTGTCTGTTATTGGCTGGATCCATTAGGATGAAATTTCCACTTTGGGGAATTACCAAATGCCAAGTTATGCTTCTTCAGTAGTTCCTAACAGGGCAGAGATGGTGTTGGTGCCGCTGTGCTGAGGTGACCTGAGGCTTAGGGGTCTCTAGAAGAGAGAACTTGGATTTAGAGGAAAAGGCAGTGCAGGCAGATTACTCAGGGTGTAATAGAAAAGAATAAGTTACTTTCACGTTTGTATTCTGTTGCTTTTGCTACAAGTTAGTCACTAAAGGGATGTTGGCTTTTAGCTTAGATTATAGGTGAGAGCTCATCTCTGGGAACCCTGCCTCCCATGTAATGAATATTAAACTAAAATACCTTTGTTTAGCTCACAGGACACCTGAATAGGCCTGACAGGGAATGGTTGCAGAAAGGAAGAAATTAATATATCCCAGAACCAGGACTTTGCCCCCTCCCCTTTCAGTGTAAAAGAAACCTGATTTCTAACTTAGAGAAGATGGTTCTTTGGGACACTAGTCCACCATCTTCTCAGTCTGCTGACATTGAATAATGTTGCTATTCCTTGCCCTAGCAACTAGTTTCTCAATTTATTGGTCTGTCATTCTGCAAGCAGTATGGGCCTGGTCTTGGTAACAAGCACAGTACCTATTGTTCTGTACTGTATGTTACATTTCATTTTTATTATCACCCTACAGCCCAGTGATTCCAAATGAGGGTGATATAAAATGAATTTAAGGATGGGTATCATCCAGCATTTTTGAGACTAATATAGAATCCAAAATAGAATGCAATACATGTGGTAAGTGGTAATTCAGGCAACTTTTTGTTTTTGTTACATGTGTGTGTAGGGGTCCAGATGTAAACTAAAGTATAAATTGATCATGGCCAAAGAAGTTTGGAAAGCTCTGACCCTGGGCCATGATTTCTGAGTATGGCACCACCTCCTCTGTACAGTTTACCTGGGCATCCTCAAAGCTGAGCGCTGAGCAGAGCTCACCAATGTAGGGAAGAGAGAGCAGTTCTGCACATTGGTTGCTTTTCAAGAAAGAGTTTGGCCTTTGATAAATTGTGACCAATGAAACTTTTAATTGTGTTCCAGAATCTAGGTGAAATGTGTGCTCTGACTTCTGGCTAAAAGGCCCTTCTACAGTCTGAAAATATCTTGGGTTATGATAACTATGCCATGCTCATAATCCCTTCTTGTTTCTTTAGTGAAATCAGTCTATGATTTGAGCCTACCTTTCTTTCCGTTACCGTTTTTGGGGATAAACTTGTAACAAGAGGGAAGAAAACAAACCCGCCCGAACAGGGACTTGAACCCTGGACCCTCAGATTAAAAGTCTGATGCTCTACCGACTGAGCTATCCGGGCTCACATAGGTGTTGGCTAATACACTAGCTATAATCAATTTATGTATACATTCAGACGGGCCATTTTAGACATTTCGACTGTGATTACGGTTCAGAGTTGGCTATTCGGAAACTGCTTGACATAGAAACTCAGCCACAGTCTTCTTTTAGGCCGAGATATAACCATATTACATTAATTATAATGTCTCCCCAGTTTCTTTCTCTCTCTCTCTAGTATAGATAAACGCTATATGTATAAATAAGCACTATATCTCTATGCTGCATATAGAGATATATACAATAGTACTATACAGAATTCAGCGCAGTCAAAAACTGCAGAATGTTGGCCTTTAGTTCCTAAGTTTCCCAGAGAAATAAGTCAAATAGTCTATATCTGGGCCCAAAGTACTTTCAAAAGGAAGTCAATCCAAAGCTGATAACTTTAAGGGGTAATTAAATCATCTTTCGGTCGCACTTTGGACACCTGAATGTGGGTCGAGGGACTGAGGGAGCGACATGATTTCGTACTGGGTCTCAGCTAAACTTTGAAAGAGACAAAAAAAAAAAAAAAGAAGAAGAAGAAGCTTTAAAAGGACAGTCCCACTCTTTTTTTTTCCTCGTCAGATATCCTTCGGTCTCTACGTTAAATGCTTGATAGGGGTCCAATCACCGTAAGGCTCTCTCCACTCGGGATGCCTATGAATGTTGCCCCATTAACCATTGCAAGATTTCACTGAAAATGCAAAGAAGAATTTAACTTAAGCATTCAGAAAATCTTAGTTACAGAGGAGGAAAAATCAAATTCAAAGCATTGGGAAGAACTGCAAAGAGTTATTTTAGGGGTCGGGGATGTAGCTCAGTGGTAGAGCGCATGCTTCGCATGTATGAGGCCCCGGGTTCGATCCCCGGCATCTCCAGGTCCTTTTACGTAAATGATCTATGAATATTTTGTATCCTAGTCTAATTTTTCTATGGTTCCCTTTTAGCCACGACGTATAGAACTGTATACGTAGAGAGGGAAGCAGGATAACCTTGAAGTAGTTTAGGATATTTTTATCCGGAATGAATGAAATTGAAAACGCAGCAGAACACACTCAGTGTACATATGGCCGAAGAGAAACAACCTGGAAACTTGGAACGGTTACCATGGAACTGGTCCGGAAACAGTGAAAGGGAGGAGAGGCTATTGTTGCTGAGTCATGGTACTAAAAAAGTAGGACAAATGGGAAAAGAACGAAGGCTTCTTTGGTGTAGGTAAATCCAGTGGCTCAGATACATCACTCTATTCATAATAGCAAAAAAGAAAAAAGAAAACAAATAGCGAGAACCGGAGTAGTTTCTTACCAAGGCTTGGAAATGGTTGGGGTGGCAGGTGGCCGGTTAGCTCAGTTGGTTAGAGCGTGGTGCTAATAACGCCAAGGTCGCGGGTTCGATCCCCGTACGGGCCACAGTTTCACTTTTAGCTCTGTAGTGTAGTTTTGACTACTTACCAATTCAGGGACTGACCCACGAGGCAACCTGCTGCATGATTTTGCTACAGACCAAACCATCCGAGCGATTCCGGGCCACCTGTGTTTTGGGTAAGTCAGAGTGCTCGAAGTTTTGCCCTAGAGAAGCAGAAAAGCAGCAGGACACCGTGTGTGTGTGTGTGTGTGTGTGTGTGTGTGTGTGTGTGTGTGTAAATTCCATGGACAGAAGAGCGGGACACTTGAGGAATTATTAAATTCATTAGAAGGAAAAACTGTCACCAGCTTGTTTAGTGGCCACTGTCCTCAAAATAGTCTGAAACATACTGAGATGCAGGGCAAGTGTCAGTTGAGGATTCCTTTTTGACTAGATCATCCCTCACCTGAAGGGAGGACTCTCACCTTGAGAATAGTTTTCTTTCTACTTTGAATTTTGTAGTTTTTTTGTTTTGTTTTGTTTTGTTTTGTTTTTAAGTAAGAAAGGACTAAGCCCTTTTCCAGAATCTACCTTGCCGTCTGTCAGCAACCATTCGGTCCAGGTTGATAGACACCAGTTGTCCCTCTGTTCCACTCCTTGATGTTAACGCCTCCTCAATCAGTCTCGTTTTCCACTAAAATCGACTTTCAGGACCCTAATTATGTATCCCCTTGTTCCTTGTACAACGAATTTTCTTTCTTTATTCACCACCTCAGAGCTTTATATCCCGTTGAGTGAATTTTCACTATTTTCGTCGAAAATACTAAAATAAGTCAAGCTCGTCAAAAATGCAGCTTATTGGGCCTCATCCCGCAGGGACTTTGACTCAGTAGATTTGAAGAAGACTACAAGTTTCTGCATTTTAAGTAAATGTCACGGTTGTTTCTTACAAAGGATGGATCAGTGACTTCTGAGAAATAAGGCTTTATACAAACCAAGCTTCGAAGAACTGGGCTGCGGGGAAATCCAGGGAAGTTCTGAGCCAAGTCGATCTGGTTTTGAAACTAGGAAGGGAGGGTAGAAGGGAAAGAGAAACAGTGGGGGAAATGTAGTTTATAGTTGTGTACATCTACAGATGAAACTGAACACAAATGAAGAGCAAGAAGCTAAATATTTAATCCGTTTTAAAAAAACACACTTTCAGTGGGGGCTCGTTGGTCTAGGGGTATGATTCTCGCTTAGGGTGCGAGAGGTCCCGGGTTCAAATCCCGGACGAGCCCAGGTTTTGTCTGCCCACGCTGTAGAATTTTTGTTAACCCAAAAGAAATTGGTACATTTGCTGTTAAGTTAAACTGTTGTATTTTCGTGTAGAAGTATGTAGGCTGTGCACGCACCTGATTCCAATAAGTAACTTGATAGTTTAAGAGAGGCAAGTACTTTTCAGTTTTGGCTCTTATTCACTTTTCCAACAGCTATAAACTGACTTGCAAAGCCAAATATTTCTGGTTATTCCAGAAGTTCCAACTCCACGGTTGTGGCCATATGAAATGTATAGGAAGACGATGGTCACATCTCAATTCAATGTTATCCATCATTCATTCATCACATCAAAGAAATGGGTTCAAATGAAAAAATCAAATATTTACCTATAGAGTTGTGAGGCTGGAAACTTTTGTACAAGTTTTTTTCGGCTTTCCTTGTTGCGTTTTCCTGCCTTATTTAGGAATAGGGGTTCTGCTTGTTTATGGAGAAGGGGCACTTTTCCCGTACTGCTGGAACCTACTGTTGGTATACTGTTTAAACAGATATTTGTTTAGCATATTACAATCAATGAACTTTTGCAGTCTGTGGTAAACAAAATACACAAAAATCGTTGGATTCTATATTACAGTGGTTGTCAAACATTTTATGTTAAAATACAGTTGCAACACCCCTTCCCACCTCCCTTTTCTATGTGTGTAAATTTTGATTATGGAGAAGGACAACAAATGAACGAGCATAAGGGGCCTGAAAAGGAAGGAGAAAACAGCAGGGAATTCCTTCAGGACCACAGCTACACAGCGTGGCAAGAGGGGCCAGGGTTGACAGGTGATAGAAACAGGAAAGGAATGTCTCAGCGGGTTACGGAGAAGGCCTTGTGCAGTGTCTGTGTTCGAGGGGCTGAGCTTGTAACCAACCGCCTCGTCAACCAGGCCTGAAGCTCTGGGAGTACCAGAGTTGGGGGTCACCCTTAGGACGTTCAGATTACTACTCTCGAATTCCAGAAATAGTTTGTGGTCTATCAGTACAGGTTGGTAAGAATTAAGAGGAAGACGGAAGAAGTGGTGAAAGTGATTGGAGTGCGCGCCAATAATTTCTAATAATGCTTACATTCTTTGCCGTTTCATATCATCTAGCTTATATAACAAAGCAGTTAAATAAAATCTAGAATCCTATAATCACCGTCGGTCCAGGAAGCCTATTCGACATAGTCTCTTAATTCATTAAGACCAAAGTGATGACCAACCGCCCGGCTAGCTCAGTCGGTAGAGCATGAGACTCTTAATCTCAGGGTCGTGGGTTCGAGCCCCACGTTGGGCGAGTGGATGGTTTTTTTTTTTTCTCAATCTTTTTATCAGCTGGATTTCCACACCTTCCTAATCTCCGAAACGAAGTTCCCCACCGTTGCCAGACATGAGAAACTTTGGATTCCCAAACTATCCAGTACTGAATTATGTAATCCTGGTGATCCGCTACAGTTTACTGGCTCTGTTGTACTATTCGGGCCAGCTTTCTGGCTCCACGAAGTTAAGCCTTATCGCCCCCTGGCGGCAACGCATCTTTTCTGGCCTTATTAGAGCTTTTATTTTGCTTAAGAGATTCGAGGTAGGGCATTGGCTTTGTATATTTAAACTTCTGGGGTGGTTCCCCATCAAAAACGATTTAGGACGCAAGGATGTTGGGAAAGGTCAAGTGTGAGGATGGAGAAGACAATCCAAACAAAAGAAACAGTTTTGGGGACAGAGGCAGCAATGTGCATGGAATTTTGAGAATGGTGATTCTACTTTCTGGCTCAAGCAAGTGCCATTATGTAGTAAGAGAGACAGATTTTCTATTACCACTATCCCATATACCCTTTCAGCTCCTGATCACCCACACATAAACATCACAATGGATCTCCTTATAGATGATAATGGGGGCTTCCCTGGTGGCTCATGGTAAAGAAACCTGCCAATGCAGGACGTGTGGAGTTGATCCCTGGGTTGGTCAACCCCTGGAGAAGGAACTGGCGGGATCCAGTCCATGGGGTCAAGAGTCGGACACGACTTAACCACTAAACAACAATAACACAACATAGATGAAATTCCAGCCCACAACAGGTTGAAACTGCCTACAAAAAAAAATAAAATCTAAAGATTTAAGCCTGGTTTTTAAAGTGCAAATTGCATTTCTGCCATTCTCTCTTGAATGGAAATGTGGATAGTCAAGACCAACTTTAAAGTCAGAATATCAGCTTTATAAATTTAAAATAAAAAAAGAACAAAAACCAACCACTAAGTGCCCTAGTGTGTGCGTGTGTGTGTGTGTGTGTCTGTGTTTTGGCTGCGCTGGGTCTTCGCTGCTGTACCCGGGCTTTCTCTCGTTGTGGAGAGCAGGGGCTGCCCCCTCGATGCCGTGCGCGGGCTCCTCTCTTTGCGGAGCACAGGCTCCACGGCGCGTGGACTTCGTAATTGCAACCCTTGGGCTTTAGAGGGCAGGCTAACTAGTTGTGGCGCTGAGTTCTGCGGAAAGCGCAATCTTCCCAGATCAGGGATCGAACCCCCGTTCCCTGCACTGTACGGCAGATTCTTATCCATTTCACTACCTGGGAAATTTCCCTAGTGTGTTTTTCATTGCTTTCAAATTTCGGAAGGCAAAATTCGTGCGAAAGCTTGCCTAGTGTATATCAGAGCATAAGGAGTTAGATGTTAACCTTATCTATGTCGCTTTGAAAACCTGATAATTTTAACTGTACCTATTGAGACCCAAAGCCCCAGAACTATTGATAATTGTATTGAAAGAGTGCCCACTTCTGGGCACGCTGAAGACATGACCGTTTACCACTCTCCAACCTTCCCCATCCAAATCTTGCTTTTTTCTTTACTCAGGAACCTGAATATTGTTATTAAGATATCCAATGTTATATTCATTTCTAAAACTATTCCATATTTCACCTATTTAAATCAATAGCACCTATGGCTGGGCATATGGAATCACGTTTTAAAATAAGTTGATACCCTACTATTTGAAAGTATTGCCAGTATAAACACAGTAAAACAGAATCACGAGTCAACTGAAAATGGATGGACAAGCAGCAGCTTTCCTAGAAAGTAACTGTTTTCCAGTTTCCTTTAAAGACAAGTCTTTCAAATCAATTGATGAACATATCTTTATTAAGCACCTTTTCCAAGTTGGATACCTATTACAAAATTAAGGTGGTTGAAGTGACTTTTAAAAAATAGGTGACAGTGACAGAAATAGAGTTAAGAAATTACCAGTATTTATCCACTAAAATCAAGGGAACTGAGACCCTGTTTCTGATTTATATGAACATTTTATTTACTAGAGAGAACACTCATTGAACATTTACAGACCACATGTTGTGGATATCAAACCCTAAGTCTTATTGTAAAGGATGATTTCCCTTTGCTCACTCAGTAGCCTCTGCTTAATGTTTTGGTTTCCTGGTATGATAAAAACTATAAAGGGATGTCCTACACAGAGGAACAAATATTATTGGTGTTAATAAGTCATATGTCCTGTTGTCAATTACCTTAATGGACTTCTGGTGTATAAACAATTTTTTGTGTTGCTTAGAACAGATTGCCTTTTCCCAGTCTTATGGCCATTGGGCTATCTTGTTAAAATTGAGTTGACCTACTTAAAAAGTGAATTTCTGAACCCAAGACCCATGCAAACATCTCCAAGGCCAAGACCATCCCTGAACTTGGTCCAGAACACAAGCTAACCTTAGACCTAACACTTCAACTGCAAAGGAAGGTCGTTAAAAAGAGCATAGGTTCCTGCTGGTTTCTTACTCTACTTGGGCTGCCAGAACAAAATACCACAGACTGGGTAGCTTAAATTAAAAAAATTTTATTTTCTTGCAGTTCTGGAGGCTGAGAAGTACAAGATTAAGGCACTAGCTGATTCAATTACTGGTGAGCACTTTATAAAGGGCTGTCTTCTTGCTGTGTCCTCAAAGGCAGAAACAGGGAATGAGCTTCCTGAATGTCTCTTCTTTCAAGAACACCAATCAGACTTTAATTACTTCCTTATTCCAAATACAGACACACTGTGGGGGTACAAAAGAAAAAAAACACATTATAACATTTTGGAATTCAGGAATTTGATACATAGTAAGCTGTCACATATTTGTTGAAAGAATAATTTAGTTGCATCACCTCTAGAATACTTAGCACAATATTTTATACATATAACATTGTTTAATAAATCCCACCTATCAAAATAACTAAAAAAAAAAACTTAAGTGGCTTTTTCTTAGGACAGATAATCTAAAAGCAGAGTCCAGACTTTCTGTTCATGACTACAGTTTAACTGATCCTGGATTGAGCCAGATATCAAAGAAAAGCCAGAGGTCAGTAATTTAAGAGGCTGCCTACAAGAACATGTTAGATCTGAACTTGGGAAGACAGTCTCTGGAAGAAAAGTAAAGTCAGACACAATCACAATTTTGTGAATACATGGGTCTACAATTTTGTACTTCTCCAGAGACTCCCATGAGCAGGATGAATTGAGATGTTTTTTGGTGCCACCTTGGTGTTTTCTACAGAGTATGTTGCACCTGCATGTATCAAAAGTCTTATCAACTCATTTGCCAGTCAATTTTACTCAGGAATGTGGGGAAATTAGAATTGGGCCTCAAGTCCAATGGAGCCCCTGGTCCTGTTCATTCATTAATATTCCTCTCTTTCAACCATCTGAGTGGCTCCTATCTTTGTTTTCTTGTTTTCCTTCTTATTTTTTAGTCTAGGGCAATCTTTTTTTCAATTCCTTTTCTCCTTATAGTAAGTGAATGGTTCCTCTCTCAATTGTGGCTTACCTCTCCTCTAGTTACTTGCCTTCCAGGAATCCAGGGCCCCTGCCAGCCGATTTGCATCTTCTTTTCTGTCGTTGTTCCCTGTTGTTGAACACTTTAAAAGCCACATCTGCTAATTGAGAAGGGTTCATTCCAAATGCAGCATCTAACTTTTGTAGCATTCTTCTTATATCTGGTGCACTTTGCCCAATGAAGGTCATGTTTAACATCATATTCTCAGGGGCCTTAGGGTCTCCATCAGTGTAGCACCCATAAGCTTGATAAATTCTTTCTAGAAATTCTAATGGGATCTTCACTGGGTTTTATTGGTATCTCCAGAATTTTGTTTAAGCTCTTTTGCTTAGGTACGTGCTAAGATACACTTTCTGTAATGCTCTAGATGTGGCATGTCTCCGTTTTTAGGATCCCAGTGAGGCTCAGTGGTAGGGACTACCTGATTTGCTTCTGGAGTTCCATCTGGGTCTGCTAGATGAAGCTGGTGTGCTTCCTCTCTAGCTTTGTCAATGACCATCTTCCTTTTAATCTCAGTCACCATCAAATTCATAAGGATGTGAATGTCCGCCCAAGAGTCATGGTGAATGGCAAAGACAGAAGTGAAGAGTTCAGTCAGGCGGTGTGGGTCCTCTCGGTAAGGAGGGTTATGGTTTTTCCAGTTAAATCTGAAGCTGAGAATTGATTGTGCATCTATAGACATCCGGCTGGTTGGCCTTTTGCCTTAAAGCCTCCTACAGGATATCCGCTCAAGAGACATTGCCCTGTTTTGAAAGTGGCTCCTGGTCCAAACTGAGTGCCCTGTGGGGCCTTAGATGGTGATATGAAACTAAGTGCCTGTACCCCAGGGATTAACATAGAAACTTCTAATCGTTCCCCGTAAGTAGGGAAAAGATGAAGAGGTGGAAGGAGTGAGTAGGTCCGAGGCATGGGAGCGATCTGAACAGTCACATGGTCAGATAGGAGAGCCGTATTAGCCAGAGTGGGATTTAAGGTGTGACATAACATGCCCTCACTCTCATTTTCTCCCGCTCCCTTTCATACAACAGATTTTCTCTTGAATTTCCTTTCAGACCACTGCACTGCAGTCATCTGAGTTCTTTTCCTCGATGCAATAGCATCAATGGTGTGCATAGGGAATCTCACCCTTTTCCCTTGCCCTTTCACAAAACAATTCCAACTGCCAGACTGCATAGTAACTGAGTGAGCCCTTCAGGTGTCGTCCCTTTTCTGATCCTAATATATGTTGGAACCACACATTATCATAATAGGATATCATCTCTTTCTTAGTCATAGGTTCACAGCTATATTTTGCCAACTTATTTAAGAAACCCCAAAAGAAAAAAAAAAAAAAAGAAACCCCAAAAGGCTTTCCTTAGGGACGGATGGAGTATTTCCCATATTTAAAAGTTCAAGAACAACAAAGCTCCCAAAGCACAAACAAATCCCATCCCTGAAAGCACACATCCCAATAAGAATGAACACACAGTAGAAGCAAACAAACCCGTTTACAAGTCGGGTAGAGTCCAACAAGTGCCCTCTCCAACAGGGTATCTCAATCAAACGCAAAACAAATTGGCCGGCTTGGTGGAGGAAAAGCCCCAGCTGTGTGGGCGAGGGTGCTCCCCGTTGTCCACCGAGAGCAACTCACCGAGAGCGAGTTCTTCGGTTCCTAGAAGTTTGTTGATTCCTTGCTGCAAGCGTTTGATGCCGCTTCAGGGGATTTTGAAGGGGAAGAGTCTCAGAGTGGTGCCTGCAGCTGCTAGGGCCTTATCCTAGAATTGGGCAACCCACCTGCTGGCCTCTAGCAGCAAGGCCCTGACTGGCATCACTAAAGTTTGTGATCAAGTCCAAGCTCCTACTTCTCATCCCACACAGGTCAATCCATAGAGAGATGAGGTGTTGGGGAAAGAAATAGCGACTTTATCCCCAAAGCCAACCGACTGCAGAAGATGGTGGTCAAACGACCTCAAGAACCCTCTGGCCTGGCTTGGATGCTTGTGTCTTTTATGGAACAGAGGGGAAGGTGAGGCAATAAAGTTAAAACAAACAAAAAAACCCAGTAAGTTGTTGCAAATATTTCCTTGTTTTCTTTGGGAGGGGATTTGATAATTTTTTCTCTCCAGCATACATTCACAGGGGGGCTGGGTCAGGGTGTTTCCCCGGAAGCTAAACAAAGGTATTTTTCACCTCAAGCCCTCAGGCCTGGGAGGCATGGTTCCTGGAGAAGGGCTTTTACGTATATTTTAATCCTTAGGCAACATCCCTTTAGTGATTAATTTATAGTGAAGCTAATAGAATGCAAAGGTTAAAGTGTTTAGTCGCTAAGTCTTTGAGTCTTTTGTGACCTCTTGGAATGTAACACTCCAGACTCTTCTGTCCTTGGGATTTCCTAGGTAAGAATACTGGAGTGGGTTGCCATTTTCTTCTCTAGGGCATCCTCTCCATCCAGGGATTGAACCCGCAGTCTCCTGCTTTGGCCAGCGGATTCTTTACCACTGAGGAATGTGGGTTCAAAGGTTAAAGTAAAAGAAATATGTTTAAAATGGAGTCAGATTTGTTCTTTCCTGTTATAGTAAGATACAAAATTCGCCTCCCACCTGCATCTAAGAATACTTATGACGGCAAAAAAGAAAGGAACTCCAAAACTTTCCTGTTTCTTAACATTTTCACATTGTTATACTTTATTGTGTAAATATATGGAAAAGTAGGTTTGTTGCAGGGAAGAGACAGTTCTGACTCCTTTTTGGAACTGTTTCTTTGACTTGCTTTGTGTTGCTTTTGTTATTATAATCATATATAATGGTCTGCCTCAGAGAACCCTGCCCCTGTGCCTGACTGTCAAACTCAGGTGCCTTTGTTCAGCTCACAGAGAAATACTCTGATGCTGCCTACTTGTGAATGGCTGCAAGAAAGAAGAAATGAACACATCCCTTCCACAAGGTGGCCATTCCTGGAGATGTTTTGCAAGACTGATGGCCCTTTTTACTTTACTTCCTCAACACCCCCCATCTCTGTTCTAGAAAAGAACGTGGCATCCAGACCCAGATAAGATGGTTCTTTTGAAGTATTAATCTGCCACCTTCTCCATCAGCTAGCTTTCAGAATAAAGTCCTATTCTTTGCCTCAACACCTGGTTTCTCCGTTAATTGGTCTGCAGGGAGCAGAGCGAGTTTGGACTCGGTAACATATGTCTCAACTACAAATTGGCACTTGCCATGGGTGCTTGCCATCTAACTCTACAAGAATTAAATCATGTGCTGCTACAGCTGCTGACCTTCAACACCCCCTGAAAGGAGTTCCGGGGGGAGTGCAGAAATGAGGCAGTCTGTGCTCCAGGAAAACTGGTAGGACAGGTCTTCCAACAGTCAGATATTATCAGGAGGTGATTTTAGGAACCCAATTCTAGCATCTCCTCAAATCTAGAACAGCACTAAAATCCTTCACGGTGATGACTGCTCTTCATGAGTAACAGAAGCTTCACGAGACCAGCAGAAACTTTCTGTAAAAAAAGAATCTGTGTTTGATTGCATGTACTTCCTCCTTACCAAAATCATATATATACTGACCTTCTCCCCAACCTCTTTGGAGCAGTTTCTCAGAGTTATCTCAGGCTGCAGCCCTCATTTTGTGCCAAATAAAACAACTCGCAACTCTCATGTCCATTTTTTTCTAAGTCGACATATGGAAGAACCAGACGTGATTCTTGACCTACAAAAATTCAAGTTATTCACATACATACACACACTTCACAGAATCTCTCAAATCTACTACTTGTTCTTTCCTGAAAGCTCCTTAAGGCCTGTCTTAACTGCCTTAATCTTCTGTATTGTAATGTGGAGTGGTAGAAAAGAAAGGAAGGAATGGATACTCACTTTTACAAAATGGATAGTACTAAGTACATCTATAAAATAGGATAACTTATTCCGTCAGTTGGGGTTGGGGAGGAGATAAATTTCATATTTAAAACATTCAGATTAGCCCCTCTCAAAACAGATGTTTCAGTTTTATGAAGACTTGAGGGGGTAAACTACCAGATTAAGTGATTAGCAACTTGCTTTTAAATGTTTAGTGGAAAGTTTTACTTTCGCTTTAGGTTAGAAGGATTCATTAACAAAACAAACCATTCATTAAACACAAATAAACAATTTGAATTTATAACAGAGATCATTTGACTTAATTTTTAAAAGAAAAGAAATAGAAACAATAGAGAAGTAACTGTGTTGTAGCCACGAGTTCTGGGAAACAAACTCTCTCAGAAGGACAATGCAGATAGTGGAGCGCAGTTTATTACACCGGCGGGCCCAAGGCAGAGTCTCCTCTTAGCCAAGGACCCCGACCAGTTTTTGTGAAAACCTTATATACCCTAAGTGTATAAGGTTCTCTGAAACTAGTCTGAACAAAGGGAAAAGAAAGATACAATCAAAGTTAACCCGAGATCATACGCCTTATGCCTAGGTAGTTAACAGTGGACAATTATCAACAGGCCTGTGATCATACCCCAATAAGCATAATAGAATGTATGATTCTATTTGGTTACACAGATAATTAGGGTATTCTTTTAGGTGATGAAGAGCCCTGGGGCTCTTCCTTCCAGGGGCCTGGTTTTCCAGTTGGTATGTGGTTTCCATAGATACTGGGCATATAGCTCAAAGTCCACAGTCTGGCCCAAGATAAGAGTCCTGCTTTCAAGATAGAGCCTGCTCTATTTCCTCCTTCAACAGCATATATATCATCAAAAGGGGACAACCTACATCCTCACTTGGACAGCACTGGGAAGTCCCAAATGACAGCAATCTGGAGTCCCAGTTGCGAAAGTGTCCCAGGCAATGCGTCCTTCTCACCCGAGAGACTTCAAATAGCAGCTTTGGAGGCTCCACTTGCCAACAAAGGTCCATCTAATCAAAGCCATGGTTTTTCCAGTAGTCATGTATGGATGTGAGAGTTGGACCATAAAGAAAGCTGAGCGTGGAAGAATTGATGCTTTTGAACTGTGGTGTTGGAGAAGACTCTTTAAGAGTCCCTTGGAGATCAAGGAGATAGAACCAGTCCATCCTAAAGGAAATCAGTCCGGAATATTCATTGAAGGACTGATGCTGAAGCTGAAGCTCCAATACTTTTGGCCACTTGATGCGAAGAACTGACTCATTGTGTCAGGGGAGTGTGTAATTTCCTCGGTTCTGTCTTGCAGGCAACAAAGATTTGCCAGGGAGGATCAGTGTTTCAGCTCAGTTACAACTTAGTTTTATTCGGGGAGCAAAGTATAATACACCCTCGAGGCATGAGAGCGGGCCTACCCCAAAAGGGAGGCCTCCATGCTTCTTGGCTTCCTCTTTTTATAAATTTTATCTCCTTCCCCCTGAGCCTGCCCTCTGTAAATTGGGCTAGCCAGGAGGACTGTTTGTTTCACCAGAGGTTCTCACTCCGGTCCACAGATTTTCTTTTGTTTCATTTTCGCGGGCTTTTTCCTTTATCTTCTAGCCACCACAGTTTTGAACTCCTTTTTCCTGTTCTAACTACCTAACATTTGGAGAAGGCCCTGATGCTGGGAAAGATAGAAGACGGGAGGAGAAGGGGATGACAGAAGATGAGATGGTTGGATGGCATCACCTATTCGATGGGCGTGAGTTTGAGCAAGCTCCGGGAGTTGGTGATGGACAGGGAAGCCTGTTGTCTTCCGGCTTCCGGGGTCTCCCAGTGTCTCCCGGGCTGCAGTCCATGGGGTCACAAAGAGTCGGACACGATTGAGCGACAGAACTGAACTGAACTTGTAATCCCAGGCTGCAAAAAAGCAGCTCTGGTTTTACTCTTACATTATTACAATGCTTTTTGTTTTATCTTGCCAGTCATAGGTTAAACCCCAGGCATGGTTGGCCAGACCTGCAGGGGCTCAAGGATTTCAAGACTTGCTCCCTCTCTTGTCTAAAGTACCCCCTGACTTGCTACCCTTGCAGGCAGGCTCGTAATCCCAGCAAGGTCCAGGCAGGTTAGAAACTGTTCAGAGGCCTGCTATCCTGCTTCTGAAGCTTGAATAAGACTGCCTCCATTTAAATTTCCCTAACACCTATTCAGAAACTGACAAACAAACAGCAAATATTTGTGCCATGGAAGAGTGAACGCTAGTCTCAGTGTTGCAGGAAGGGGGACCTCTTCCAGGGCCCGAAATTGGGCTGTTAGTTTGTTGCAGGAAGGGGGACCCCTTCCAGGGCCCAAAATTGGGCTCTTGTCTAACACTCGAAAATGAATTGTCCAAGGAGACACATGTGCTGATAAAGCAAGAGCATTTACTGGGAAAGGGGACCAGGGTGGAGAGCAGGAGGGTAAGGGAACCCAGGAGAACTGCTCTGTCACAGGGCTCGCAGTCTCGAGTTTTATGGTGCTGTCAGGCCAGTGTATGCTCCTCCGGTTTTGTTTCCTCAGAACAAAGATTTGGAGTGACGGACATTAAAGCCCCCCTCGGCGTGTCACAGCTCTCGGGTCTTGGACAGACCGTGTTATAGCTCTCAGGTCTCACACTGACCGCGGTATAGCTCTTAGAGAAATCAGTGTTACAGCGCCATCATAGTTTCCGGGTTGTCTGACTCAGAGTCCTTCCTGGTGGTGCACGCCTTGTTCAGCCAAGATGGATGCCAGAGAGGAGGATTCCTGGAGGTGGTCGGACATGTGGTGTCTCCTTTTGACCTTTCCCGAACTCTTCCGGTTGGTGGAGGCTTATTAGTTGTCTCTCTTACCAGAACCTCCTGTCATAAAACAACTCATGCAAATAGTTACTATGGTGCCTGGCCAGGGTGGGCGGTTTTAATTAGTGTGCTTCCCCTAACAGTATGACAATGTAATGATTTTTAGTGGAACGTAGAGACCAAAGCACTTTCCTCATGTCGGTTGCCACCTCAAGTGGATTTCATTTAGGAGAGAGTAATAGCCATTTTGAGGGTCAGATTGTCACAGAAAATTAGTCTAGACTCACACTTTGCAAGATTAACTAGTATTTGAATGACAGTACTTTCTACCTTGAGTTAGTTTTAAAATATTATTTTAACTCCCCATGGACAGATTGTTTTCTGAGTTTAGAATTAGTATGATAGTCTGATTTATCTACAAGGACTAATGTCAATTAAAGAAGTCTTAGTATGGTTTGAAGAGTTTAAACCGGTACTTGTTTTCTTCCTTCTCCTCCTTCTATTAATTATCTGTTAAAATTGCAGATTAAAGTACTTCAAATTCTAAGACTGGTTATTTAAAGTCATTCATCACAGTAAAAGACAATCATTGCTAAATTATTGTTAGTTCCTCATGCCTCATTGTTTCTTTTTGCAAACCAGTGGGTGCTACCGTTTTCACCTTGACCCAGGCCAGTCGCCCGTGAAGGAGTGCTAGGTTATTTTTAAACAGAAAGAAAACGTGGAGACCACCAGAGCGTATTTATCAACAGCATGGGTGAACAATACAGCAAACACCAATAATCGCCCAACCCTATGCAGCGATGGCATCCTCTGCGGGTTAGCTGCGGAACGTACTTCCTTCGATAGCTCAGTTGGTAGAGCGGAGGACTGTAGCATGAAAAGTCATAGACATCCTTAGGTCGCTGGTTCGAATCCGGCTCGAAGGAATTCACGTTTTGTGTGGTTTCAAATTAAATCCCCAACCTTAAGGCCTTTGTCAGTTATATAAATACTTGCTGTGCATCTGTTGAAGGCTCACGTGTGGGCAGGGAATATGTTTCTTTAAACTATTGTTCTCCGTAACAATTTCTAACACGCACGATCAAACTTCAGCACCATTGTCGGGGTGCTTCTCTGCGGGGTGCACCCGCAGAGAAGTTCGGAACCCCGACCAGGGGGATCAGTGTTGGTGGTCTAGTCGCTAAATTATGTCCGACTCTTGGGACCCCAGGGACTGTGGACCGCCAGGCTCCTCTGTCCACGGGATTACCTAGACAAGAATGCTGGAGTGAGTTGCCATTTCCTTCTCCAGGGGGTCTTCCCGACCCAGGGATCAAGGGATCCAGTGCCAAGTCTTCGCCACACCCCTCGGGATCCGAAGACCCGGGCGAGAAGAACCGGGGCGGGGGGCGGGGCGGGGGGGGTGGGGAGCGGGGCGGCGGCCTGCTAGAACAACGCTCACCAATAGTTAGTCACTGGTGGAGCACGAGCGCCCCCTGATGTTACTAGAGCCCTCAGTTCAATCGCTCAGTCGAGTCCAACTCTGCGACCTCTTGGACTGCGGCAAGCCAGGCTTCACTGTCCGTCACCAACTCCCGGAACTTGCTCTATTCTTTCCGGCTGGATGCTCTACTACAACCCCCAGGGGAGGGATGAAATTCTGAGATACTACCTGCCCTTCTAGGTTTACTTATGCAAAGAAAGGTGATTCTTATTACTGGCTGGGAAATGTGGGTGGGTGTCGGAATCACCTGGGAATATTTTACAAAACGCCTATACTTATGCCACTTTGGCGGTGGGACCTAGACATTGGTAGTTTTAAAAGCTCCCAGGTAATTTGAACGTGTGGCAAGATTTGAGAACCACTGCAGAATAGAAGTTTTTACAAAATTAATAGACAAGGGGAAAACTGATAGAATTTTTACTCAATTTGAGAATGAGCTCGAGGTTGAGTTCTCTTAACAATAGAAAATAATTGTTAATTTTATGCCAATTTCATTAAAATATGTTAACCACACTTCTACCCCGTCTGAAAAATGTGATTCAGAATACCTACGGAAGAGTCCCCAACTATAGAAGATATTAAGTAAGGAAGAGTTGTCTGAGGATTTTGTGCCTGAAACTTCTGCATGTTCCTTCCCATGCTTCAGAACTTTTATTCTTTAAGTAAGCAATTCTCAAACTTTGGTGAGTGAACCACCTAGAGAGTTAATGTAGGACAGAGAAGTCCAGGCTTATTGAACTAGGTTTGAGAGACACTGCCTATAACACGTTGGCAACCACCAGTATTAACAGCTAGAAACTGGTAGCATCCTTGCTCTTTGAAAGCGAATTGAAGGCAGAAGAGTGAACAAGAAAAATGGTCCAATTTTCTTTTCAAAGATAACTTGGGCCTTGGATGCAAAGCTTATTAGATAGTCCTGGATTTTTTCACCAAGGAACCCTAGCTTCCAATTCAAACAAGTTCTCCACTGCGATTTCCCTCCCATGCTGTGCTTGCCTGCTAACTCTCTTCAGTCGTATCCGACTCTTTGCAACCCTATAAGACTGCAGCCCTCCAGGTTCCTCTGTACAGGGGATTCTCCAGGCAAGAATAGGGGAGTTGGTTGCGTGCGCGCCTCCAGGGGATCTTCCCAACCCAGGGATCGAACCGGCGTCTCTTAGTCTCCTGTACTGGCAGGTAGGCTCTTTACCACTAGCGCCACCTGGAAGCGCTTCCCTCCCATAATTGAGCCATATTGGGCAATATTCCAGTATCAGTGCCAGCAGCAGCCCAACCACCTCCGTAAAAACAACCAGATGACTTCAGAAGAGGAAGAATGAACGCTAAGAAACAAAACAAAAAAAACCCCCAAAACCTCAAACATACTTACATATTCTTTAGTTCTTCACAGTCTTATTAAGAAGTACATAAAGCAATTATCCCAAGTTTTTTAAAAAAGTGGAAATCATTTGTTTCAGTGTAAGAATGTGAGATTACCTTCAAGAGGTCAGACATGTGGGAAATAGACTCTGAGAATAAAAATGTAACATTAACGTATAAATAACTGGAATGTAGATGTGTAAATCACCTGGTAGAGACAATCTTCAAAAACGGAGAGAAAACCCAAAGAATCCAAACTTGCCTACCCTATCATTGAAGACAAAGGAGAGATCATCAATGTTACTGAATTGCTTCTTTAAGTGGTAATGTTTAAGCAAGGTGTTTAGTATTTTTAGAAGTATGGGAATAAAGGCCAAAGCGTAGGTGGAACATAAAGCTGGAGAATATGGGCATCGATCCCACTACCTCTCGCATGCTAAGCGAGCGCTCTACCATTTGAGCTAATTCCCCACCGAGTTAGATAAGGATGGCTCCCTCACTCACTTTAATATCTGAAAGTAATTCGTAACTCGTGGCCACTGTGATTTGTACCTGTGTTCAGTATTGGGCAAGAGTTTCACACTGAAATCATATCTACGGAAACCGGGGACACGAAGGAAATTGCAGGTGCATCCAGAAGGGCAATTCAAGTTTCTCAACCAATGAGACTCTGCTTTTGGCCATCCCAACAGTTACTGCCAATTCCCTCACTCCTAAGTTTTCCACCGGTTGACTCTGCTAGCCCCAGAAACAGATTCTCCAGAGTTCGTACAAATGTCCCCTAAGATCTGCTTTCTGTCTGGCTTAAAAAACAAACTCCGTCAGTGGACCCAAGGTCACGATGGATTGTGTGTCCCAGGAAATTCCTCCCTTTATTCTGACTTCGTAGTTCCTATTTCGATCAAGGGTGTACAAGTTATTTTTCTAAGGTAAATATTAATAGGAGAAGAGAATATAACCATGGCTACATCCTTAGATCTGGATTCTCTGCAAACCAAAAACAAAAGTAGTAGTTGCCACTTTTTATTCTGGGCCTGTGGAGTACCAGGTATCAACTACTGTATTAGGTACTAGGTACTGTACAGTTAGTCCTGAAGAGAGAACTCTTGGGCATTGTCAGAGGCCCATCACTTGCAGTAAAGTCATCTGAAGGTCCTTCTCCAGCATCTAAACATCAATTGCTTCTTTGTCTGAAATTCCATCATTAGAAACTTTTTGTTGTTGCTGTTTAATATTATTTTCTAGTCTCAATGAAATTGGGGCAAAATGATAAAATTGAAATGGAGAAGACGGAGCATTTTACTGAAGAAAGTGACTCTATGTTCCTATGCTGTGTACGCATGTTGCACAGGCCTTTCTAGAACCCTCTTAATCCTCTTAAAAGCTTGTTCTGCCCTTTTCTTTTTCACTGCAATCAGGGTTGACAAAAAAAAAAAAGAATAACTTTCTGTAAGAAAAAGTCCTCCATCTTCCTGCACCCACTCCATTTGAGACAAAAGAGTTCAAAACTCAAATATTCCAAGCGTATGTAGAAATCCATCATTTATCTCAAAATTGGGCTAGAGGTCAGCCTTGCCTTCTTTCCATCTACGTGTTTTCTCTTTACTCTTCCTTGAATAGAATTTACCCAGGTACAATAGTCAGTTTGGCCTCTACTCATTTTTTTTTTTAACATTTATTTTCCATGATTAAATTAGGGGTGCAAATGTGGAACTGGAGAGAAAAAAAGAAAAAAGTGGCCTAATTTCACAATTCAGATCCATGGATTGAGCTCTGGGATGACTGTTTATGAACTGGGACCAACTTGGGGCTTTCGACCATGAGCTAGAAACCATGAGTTTCCAATAGCATTGGATTAGGTATTAAAATTTGAACCTCTTAGCTTCCATTAGAGGTAAAATGAAGATCAAGAATACTGTCTTAAAATTCACATGGACATTTTACCAGTTGTTAAACTATTGACTGAACTCTAAGCTCACTGCTCTGGACTGTACTGTGTTCTTCCCACATCCAAATGTGACTGTATTTGGAATTAGAAAGTAATTACGGTTAATGTAGTAGTTAGGGTGGGGCCCTGACCCTGTAGGATTACTATTCTCATAATGGGAGACATCAGAGTTCTCTCTGTCAAATCAGGAAGAGAGCTCTCACCTGGAACTGAATGGTTGTCATCTTGATCTCGGACATCCCAGCCTCCAGAACTGTGAGAAAATTAATTTCTGTTATTTAAACCACCCAGTCTATGGTATTTTGTCATAGCAGCTGGTGTAGACTAAGACACTCATCGTTTAATCTGCCTTGTGATAAAGGAGGTAGGACTCTATAAACCATACTCCTGACTTACCACTAGGCTCTATATTCAGTTCAGTCACTCAGTCATGTTTGACTCTGCGACCAACGACTGCAGCACACCAGGCTTCTCTGTCCCTCACCAGCTCCCCAAGCTTACTCAAACTCATGTCCATCCAGTCGGTGATGCCATCCAACCATCTCATCCTCTGTCGTCCCCTTCCTTTGCCAAAAAGGAAGCTAGAGGGAGAATGCAAGGTTGGAGGAGGAAGAGGAAAGGTGGACTTGTCTTTTCAGTTTCCTTTCTGGGAGCTTCCTGCTCCTCTAAGTATCACCCCAGTAAGACTTCTGCATCTCAACAGATACAACAGTTCTGAAGCAGCAATTGAATCCAGCACCATGCTGAATTTTCACTCTTGGCATATCTGCTATTTTCCACCTTGTATTTGAAGCAAGGATAGGACACTCGACAATGAAAGAGAAATTTCACTTTCTAGGATCTCTCCTCTTCAGCTGCTAATTCTCTGTTACGTCAGGAACACTGAAAGTTGGTAGATATTTCGTAGCTTTTTCATGAAAAGGGATTTAATTACTGAATTCAATATTGACTACATGCTCTCAATATTCCTAAATAGAAGTCATTAGCAATTGCCATTTAAGGAAAATTTTGGAATATTTTTCAATAATATCATTTTGTAGAAATAATATAGTTTTGCATAAATTTGTATATATAAGCACAGATATTTATAAAATATTTTCCTTAAGAAAGCCTTTTCTCTCCAGATGATTTAGTGTATTCCCCACTTATGTCTATTTCTGCTTTAGTCTAAGGCAATCTCTATTGAACTTCAATGTTTGATGATTTTCTCTGGAAAAAACATTTATTTATATTTGCCTTTAAAATTTATAGGTGTTTTGGTTTCCCTTTAATTGCACCACATTACTTTGAAAGGTCTGTCTGGTTAAGGCTATGGTTTTTCCAGTGGTCATGTATGGATGTGAGAGTTGGACTGCGAAGAAAGCTGAGCGCCGAAAAATTGATGCTTTTGAACTATGGTGTTGGAGAAGACTCTTGAGGGTCCCTTGGACTGCAAAGAGATCCAACCAGTCCATCCTAAAGGAGATCAGTCCTGGGTGTTCATTGGAAGGACTGATGCTGAAGCTGAAACTCCAATACTTTGGCCACCTCATGAGAAGAGCTGACTCATTGGAAAAGACCCTGATGCTGGGAGGGTTTGGGGGCAGGAGGAGAAGGGGACGACAGAGGATGAGATGGCTGGATGGCATCACCGACTTGATGGGCATGAGTTTGAGTAGACTCCGGGAGTTAGTGATGGACAGGGAGGCCTGGCGGGCTGCAACTCATGGGGTCGCAAAGAGTTGGACACGACTGAGTGACTGAACTGAACTGAACTGAATCATTCATTATTATTTATTCATTAATATGAACCACCCAAATTATTTATCCAACTAAAAGAAATGGACACTCCACATATTTCATCATTAGAGCTATGAACACACACGATTTCCCATTAGATTTTCAGAAAGAATCACAATGATATGAAAATGCACCAGATATTGCTCTGTTCACAACTTAGGGATCCTCTTCAACCCAGTTGTTTGTGTTTTCAGTAATTATATCATTTATCGAGCAAACCTAGACACTTTTTTCTAGAGAAAAAGGAAATGGTAATTAGAGGGAACAGCAAGAAATCGGGGGTAATGCAAGAAATCCACCCTAGGTATATAATACTTAGGGAGGAGGACATGGGATACTGGTAGAATTTTTTTAAGATATACATAGAATAATATCCAAACGTCCTAGATGTACAACCCAATGGATTTTAGATATTTATTAAATCTGTGAAAGCAACTAACCAGATCATGATATAGGACCTATTTAGCATTTTAAAAGATTGCTTAAAATTAATTATACTGTTAAAGATGAATGCATATTATCAAAGCAGAAATCATCTGGATAGACATTAGAAAAGGAAGTCTAAAAGGGTACCTAGAGGTGATCCTTCGATAGCTCAGTTGGTAGAGCGGAGGACTGTAGGTGTATGGTTTATAGTCATCCTTAGGTCGCTGGTTCGAATCCGGCTCGAAGGAGAAGAGTTTTTGGAAATTACAGGCCGAACCGAACCAAGTCAACGGACAAAGATATTTCCCTGTTCGAATGAATTGGACAGTAACTCCGCTTTAAGATAATACGTCCCTCTCCTGCGCATTTAGGAAAACCTTATCAGTCGTGGCTCACTTTTGATTGAGAGAAGAGGAGCTAAGCGGATAGAACAGTAGGAGTAACAAAGCTCCTTAGTGTTCAAGGGAATTAATTTAAAAAATACACTTCTATAATCACTACCCATATTAATTTTAGAATATTTCAAGCACCTTTCATGTTTGCCTTTATTTTTGAAATAAACTTAATCAAAACAAAATTATAATACTCAGGTAAAGATTATTGAAAGTACTCTAAGAGTACTCTCAGCAGCTCCTTCGATAGCTCAGTTGGTAGAGCGGAGGACTGTAGGAACGGGATTAGTGGTCATCCTTAGGTCGCTGGTTCGAATCCGGCTCGAAGGAGGTCTTATTTTACCAAAACCAATGCAGGCCTAAAATCGATGACCTTGTAGGAATAGATACATAAACAAACACGTGAACCTGAGGTAGGCACAGGAAGCTGTCACTAAAGATTTTTTTCATCTGGGTCGCTAAAGAGTCTCCAGAAAGTGATTTTTCAAGGAATTGAGAAGGGGTTATGGCAAAGGGGTAGAGGTCACCCTACCACAATGTTTTTTTTTTTTTTTTCATTTTTCTTAAAGTTTCAAAGGCCCTTTAGAGCTCTCTGTTGAGACTTCTGTGAATAAACGTTTTAGCAATGACAATTTCAAATACACCCAAGGGAAAGAACACAGCATAATTTACCATTGTGGCCATCACAGTGGCAACTGACATCATCTACTCCTGCACAAGACCCACCTCCCTCATCCTTTTAGTCAATCCCCAAAAGTTTTCTCGTTTCACTCTTTGTGGCTCAGTATTTTGAAGACGTCGGTGTCAAGAGCTAAAAGCGAAACCTAGTTTGTTTCTCTCTCCATTCCAAAAAAGTAGGAAGCAACTGACAGAAAGTTCTCGTTCATAAATGAATGAAACAGTCATATGAGAACTAGAGAAATACAGTTTATTAGTCTCTAGAACCACTCCATCAAAGAGCACGGCGAGTTAACTTTAGAAAATATACTTGGAGTCCTGTTCCGCAAGGACGGTCATCTCGGATTATGACTGTGGGTAGATTTACCACTGCTTCCATCCTCTGGTTTTCTTGCCTCCCTAGTTCCACCGGGATGGGAAATCTTGAGCCACAAACTCGTCCACAGCCCCTTCCAGGAAGCCGGCCCGAGTATTTGTACGCATTCAGGGCGCCTTGCAGCCGACCCCAAGGCAGATGTGGGTCGGAGGAACCTTGGCGCCTTAAGGACACAGGTAGCGCGCACAAACGGACAAGTCCTCCAGACACAAGACGAGGGGAGCGAGCCCGGAAAGCGGCCTCTGGTTTGATGAAGGGACCGCGTTCAAGGCCGCGCCATAGTTGGGAACGGCCAGGGCCGAGTCCGTTCTAGAGGTTGTTCAGCTCATGCAGGTGAAAGAGGAAAGAAGCAGGTTGCCCTGACTGGACTGACTTCATTTTTAAAAGAAAAGGAACTCCATCTTACACTCTCGACGAACTTTTGGACTGTATATCTGGGAAGCCATGCAGATAAAATACCAGCAGACGAACAGGCCTCCCGGGCGGATAAAAACCAGACCAGGCAGACGCCGTACCTAGACCTCCTGGAGCCAGAAGGAATTCAATGTCCACTATTTAATCAATCACTATCTATAATCTTAATACCTATTGATGTGGGCTAAACTGTATGTCCAGATAGCTTTACAATGTGAATTTATGGCTAAAACCTGGTTGTATCTCTTACTAACATTGTCCAGAGCCGGTTTTAAAGAATCTGGAGATGTGGACTTGGGCACATACACTTTGGGCCTAATAGCTTGTCACAAAAATCGGTCGGGTTCCCTGGCTAAAGAGGAAACAGCCTCGGACCCGCCGGTGTAATAAACTGCACTCCACTATTCACGCTGTCCTTCTGAGTGAGTTTGCTTCCCGGAGCGTTTGGCTACAACATTTCGTGCGTTGGCCGGGAAACCCCTCACTATGAGAGACAAGTCCCATTTGGGGCTACTCCGAGGCTTCGCGGCTCGGATTCTCTAGAGGGGAGAAGGCGCCTCGCACTTCTGGAAAGATTCCGCTTCTCCACGCCGGGATCTTTCACGTTAGTGGGTAGTGGACGGCGGCAGGGGAGTTAAGCGCTGAGGTAAGGAGGTTTCCACCCTGCGGGGTGGAAGAGGGTGCCTGATCAACCCCCCTGGGAGGGAACAGGGGACACACACTGACCTTCAAAGTCATAAAGGAGGTGGTGTCCGCGTCTTCTTGGGGTAAATTTTTCCCAGGCGATTGCGAGAGGGCTTGGGTTGGGCGGGGCGGGGGGCGGGGGGGGGGAGGAAACTTGGTCTTTGCGTGCTTATATTCTGCCCTCCCAGAGGAGGTGTCCCATCTGCTGTGGAATTCTCGATCCTCTCAGGGTTGTCAGGCTAAAAAGGAGGAAGATACGCGAGTGAATACGAATTGATCCTTTCCGGAGACGGTCTGGGACGTGGGATATTTAATCCATCTATGTTTTCATCCGCACCCGATCAAGCCCACCAAGGCAGAAGGGACTTTCAAAGTCAGAGGAGAAACAATCTTGGACCGCTTGGTGTTCTGGTTCGGCCGTGCGGACCTGCAGGTGAAGACACGCCGATCCCTCATCTGGCAAGAAGGCTCTACTCACCCCGATTAGGAAGGAGGCGGAATGACAACTTAAGTGTTTCATTGAGTGGAAAAATCAAGAAGTACTTAGGATACCGAGAACTTCGTGGACAGAACGAAAAGGGAAGGGAGAAGAAGGTCCGAGAAGGTAAGCGAGATGGGAGGAAGTGAATCTAAGGCAACTGTATTGGAGTGCATGATTAAGAATTTTAAGGAATTTGGCGAAGACTGTGGGGTGAAGATGACGCCTAACCGACTCCGCATAGTTTGTGAGGTTGAATGGCCCTCTTTGGGAGTAGGATGGCCACCAGAGGGCACCATGGACTTAGAAACAATAAAAGCAGTCTATGTAGTAGCCACAGGAAAGCCGGGGCACCCGGATCAATATCCATATATTGATTCATGGCTGTGGTTGGCTCCAGATCCTCCCCCTTGGGCAAGACTCCATTCAAAAAGAGAGAGGGAAAACATTAATGGCACAAAAATCGACTGATGACAAACAAGAAATTCTGCCGGATCCGAACGGAAGTGATTTGCCCTCTCCCCCATACTGGATGACGCGCCGGCCACCTAATGCTCCACCAGGACCGGAGACAACCTTAAAGATCACCGATCCAGGGCCTGCTGGGGCTCCCCCAGCTGCTCCCCCGCCAACTCCCGGAGAGATCGTAGAGCAGCCATCTCGGCAGGCTCCGATCCCGGCGGTAGGAGCCTCTGGTCAACGTCCACAGGACTCAGCCTCAGCCGAACCTCCTAAGCAGTATCCGCCTCTCCCGGTGAGTAGTGACGGAAAGGGTGAAGGAGACACAGGAATTAGACAGAGGCTGCACTCCGCCAAGGAGCCGGGGGAAAGGGTCCCGCAACAAATGCCCCGCAGAGAACTGCAACAGCCTCGGATTCAGGGAGCAGACAGACACTACCACCAGCCTCCCTGAACCTACTATTACCAACCATTTTCCTCTATGGACCTACTGTATTGGCAGAAACTCACTCCACCGTACTCAGAGGAGCCACAAGGCATGATCAGGCTGATGGAGACTATTTTTCGAACCTACCGTCTTACGTGGGACGACATAATCCAGCTGCTACTCACCCTCTTCAGCACTGAAGAAAGACACAGGATCCATACTGATGCTAGAAAATGGCTACAAGGAGTGGCCCCCGGGTGTACCGTAAACCCACAGCGGTGGGCAGAACTAGCCACCCCTGATGAAAGGCCCGATTGGGACTATGACACAGAGGCAGGAAGGGGCCACCTTGAAAGATATAGGGCGGCTATTTTACAAGGTCTCAAGAGGGCGGCCCCTAAGCCTACAAATATGGCAAAACCTACTGAAGTAGTCCAAAAGCAAACTGAAATACCTACTGAGTTTTATGAAAGACTATGCAAGACCTATAGACTTCACACACTAATAGATTCAGAGGCAGCTTGGTCTCAAATTGTGATAAATACAGCCTTTGTATCTCAAGCCTACCCTCATATCAGGCACAAGCTCCAAAAGGAAGATGGAGTATTAGCCATGACCAGCTGACAAATAATTGAGATTGCTAATAAGGTGTTCAGAAACAGACGTGGAGGCAAAAAAGAAGGCTGAAAAAACGGAGAGAAGATAACAAGAGAGCGGATCAGAGGATCGAGTTATTGGCGGAGGCCTTGGGAAGGCCCTTCCCTGGGCCTTCCCCAAAACCTCCACCCCCTCTAAATCAGCATTGGTCTCCTGGCAAGCCTTCTACAAGGAAGCCCAGGACCACCCTGCAACCAAATCAATGTGCCTGATGCCGGGGCTTTGGCCATTGGAAAAATGAATGGTCCCAGAAAAGCTGGGAAAAATAACTGGCATTGGCTGTTTTAGGGCTGGCTGAACTGGAGGCTGAATAGGGGTGTTGGGGCTCAAAGACACAAGGTCCCCAAGAGCCCATGGTAAAACTGAAAGTGGAGGACCAAATTATTGACTTTATGGTGAATACTGAAGCAGAAATGTCAGTGGCGACCGAACTGGTAGCCCCCCAGAGAAGGTCCATTGCTGCAGGAGTAACCAGGGACAAGCTGATTAGACCATTCTGTCTACCCCAAAAATGCCAGATAGGGAGGGGGGGAGCGGGAATCAAGTGACTCATGAATTCCTGTATATTCTTGAATGCCCAGTATGTCTGTTGTGGAGAGACTTGTCTAAATTGGGGGCACAAGTGACCTTTCCCCCCAAGAAAAACCCATTCTCCAGTGGCCTCGACCACCTATTTACTTTTCCTCTCGGTAACCTATCAAGATGAATGGAGGTTGCATGATCCTTCAGAAGGGAAGCCAGATGGGTTAAACAATCCAGAGAGAGAGCTGATCCAACAATTCCCTGAGGTTTGGGGAAAGATAAGGCCCCCCACCCCCCACCCCGCCCCCGCCCGGGCTCACCAAACATCAAGCTCCGGTGGTAAGAGAACTCAAACCTGGTGCCATACCAGTCAGGAAATGTCAGTACCTGCTACCGCTGGAGGCCCGAGTTGGCATCTTGCCACATATAAATAGGCTACGGCAGGCAGGCATCATGATTGAATGCCAGTCAGCCTGGAACACACTGATCCTGCCAGTTAAGAAGGAAGGGGGACAGGACCACAGGCCTGTACCGGATCTCATACTGGTCAACCAAGCAGCCGTAACTCTACACTCCACTGTTGCTAACCCGTATACCTTACTCAGCCTCCTCCCACCGAGTGATAAGATCTATACTTGCCTTGATCTAAAAGACACATTCTTTTGTATCCAGGTTGCTCTGGTATCTGAACCCATTTTTGCCTTTGAATGGGAAGATCCAGCAGGGAGCACCAAACAACAGCTCACTTGGACTTGCCTCCTGCAAGGATTTAAGAATTCCCCGATCATTTTCGGGGAAGCCTTGGCTTCCAATCTGGACTCATTCCAGCCAGAAAGGTTTACATACTGGCTGCTACAATACGTGGACGACCTGCTGTTGGCTGCAGAGAATAAAGAACACTGTTGGGAAGGAACTAAAGCTTTGCTGGAACTGTTGATGGAGGCTGGCTACCGAGTTTCGAGGAAAAAGGCACAGATCCACAAGGAGGAGGTAAGATATTTGGGGTTTGTCCTGATAGGGGGCACAAGACTGTTGGACCAATCCAAGAAAGAAGTAATCTTGAGAATCCCACTACCAAAAACCTGACGATAGGTCCAAGAATTTTGGGGAGCCATTGAGTTCTGTAGAATTTGGATCCCAGGATACTCTCAGATGGCCCAGCCCTTATATGAACTCCTAACAGGGTCAGAAGGGGATTCACTAAATTGGACTGAGAGGCAGCAACAGGCCTTTGAAAAGTTAAAATTGGCAATTACATCGGCACCTGTAGTGGGTCTGCCAGAACTTACTAAACCCTTCACTCTTTATGACTGAAAAGGACAAAGTGGCTATGGGGGTATTAACCCAGGCTTTGGGGACATGGGATAGACCAGTGGCCTATCTCTCAAAACGGCTGGACAACATTGCCACCGGGTGGCCCGGGTGCTTTTGGGCGACTGCTGCGGTTGCCTTACTGGTCTGAGAAGCAACCAAGCTAACTTTGGGCCAAAACTTAACTGTAAAGATCCACCATGAGGTCAGTGCTCTCCTATGAGGGGATCCCCACAAATGGTTGTCAATATAGCAGATTACCCAATATCAGGGACTTTTATGTGAGAACCCCCATGTTACTATTGAGCTCTGTCAGGCCTTAAATCCGGCTACACTCTTTCCTGTGGGGGGAGGCGAACCCTCACATAATTGTGAAGAAATCCTGGAAGAAGTTTATGCTAGCAGACCTGACCTGAGAGACCAGCCAATCCCGGACCCAGATTGGGTCCTGTACACTGATGGCGCCAGCCTGGTGAAACAAGGACAAGGGCTGTCGGGGTATGCGAGCATCGTCGAAGCTGGTTCTCTGCCACCTCACTGGTCTGCTCAACAGACTGAATTATGGGCTCTTGTTCAGGCCCTCCCATTGTCAAAAGGTAAGAAGACCAGCATTTACACTGACTCCAGGTATGCTTTTGCTACTTTGCATGTGCATGGGGCCCTATACAAGGAGAGAGGGCTCTTGATAGCTAACGGAAAAGACATTAAAAACAGGGAAGAAATCTTGACCCTACCAGATGCTGTATGGGAACCTGAAAAAGTAGCAGTAATATATTGCTGGGCTCACCAAAAAGAGGGCACCCTGCAGGCGTGGGGAAACCGACAGGCAGATAGAGCCGCAAAACAAGCCGCTGAAGAATTTGGAGGCACTGGAGTGGAATTGTTAAGACTTTTGTGCTCTTGAGAATGCCCAAGTTAACTTCAATTCTCCCACAGTATACCCTGGCCCAAGACCAGCTGACTGAAACAGAAAGGCCACCAAGAATGAAAAGGGCTGGTGGGAACTGGTGGATGGCAGGTTGCTAGTTCCCGAGATATTGACCTCTTCATTAGTGTCTCAGGTACCCCAGACAACCCACTTGGGATGTGACAAAATGGAAGAATTAATTCGGAAATTTTTTTTTTAATACCACGGCTTTCTTCCTTGTGTAAAATGGAATCCCAGAACTATTCGGCTCACAGGTCAATGCTGCCCCCGGACATAAGCAGAAATCTCCAGGAATACAATTAAAGGGTACTCTGCCCTTTGAACATTTTGAAGTGGACTTTACTGAAATGAGACCCTACTGGTATTATCATTATTTACTAGTCATGGAACGTACCTTTTCAGGTTGAGTGGAGGCATTCCCCACCTGAACTGAAAAATCAAATGAAGTGGCTCATTGTCTGATTCGAGAAATAATCCCCAGATTTGGGTTCCCAACCAGTATAGGATCAGACAATGGCCCTGCTTTTGTAGCCGATTTAATTCAACAAGTATGTAAACCTCTAAATGTCAAATGGAAATTACATACAGCATATAGGCCCCAGAGTTCCAGAATGGTGGAAAGAACTAACCAAACCCTAAAAGATACACTTTCATAATGGATCATAAAGACTGACTGTTCATGGATGGACTTACTTCTGGTGGCCTTGCTCAAATTAAGAATGACCCCGTGTCCCCATGGTTATTCTCCTTATGAAACTGTCTATGGAAGACCCCCTCATAAGACAGGTGTTGGCAAATTTGCCACGTAAGAGAGGAATGGGATGTCCCAGAGGATGGAACAATTAGGTAAAGTGATAAACCAGGTAACTAAGTGTGTCCAAGAATGGGTGTCGTTCCCCCTTGGGGAGCAGATTCATGAATTTGTGCCCGGTGATCAAGTGTGGGTCAAGGACTGGAAGCATGACTCCTTGGCCCCACATTGGAAAGGTCCATATACTGTTGTACTAACTACACCTACGGCAGTTAAAGTTGCAGGTGTCACTCCCTGGATCCATCACATGAGGGTGAAGAGGACATACCATACAGACCTGGAGGATGCTAAGTGGACTACACAAAAGGACCCCACTGATCTCCGTGAAACCAAGATCATCTTAAAAAGAAACAATGAAGCTCTGCAATCAACTCCTACTACATAGACTTTCTGGTATCCTGGGACTAACCATAATTTCAGCACAAGACAATGTTTTCATCTCATGGGCACACTCCTACACTGACTTTCATAATAGATCTAACTGCTGGGTGTTTGGAGCTATGCCCATGTCTGTCATGGATGGACTCCCATGGTGGGTGTCGCCTCTACGAAGGGGTGACATGTCTAGTTTATGTGACTATTTTCTTCAGATGAAACAACAAAAGTCAAGTGTGGAAACTGCCATTACAGCAGTCACTACTCATTGGTTCGATAAAAAGGCTGATGGTCTGACAAAAGGTCATAGGATACATTTTAATTATATTCTTAGCTCAGAAAATGCTTATCAATATATGGTGACAGCCAATAAGTCCAAACAATAAAAAAAAAAACAGGTATTTTGACCAATTTTACCAGATATGAAATGAATATATGTGGATTACTCCTGAAAAGGGACAACTTATGATAGCTGACATTTGCTGGGAACAGGATGTACACACTATTGGATATAACCAGACAACAGACAAAAAGGACTTGAAGCCAGTAGGCTTTCTATGGACAGAACAGTGTTATAAGACCTGTAAAGTTACTTATGATCCCAATTAATCCACCCAATAGCCTGGGATGGACTAGGGAGTCAACCCCGGAATCAGGTGGATTGCCCCAAACAGCCTCATTGGTTACGCAGGACCAATCTGTGGCCATGGCTACCCGCAGGGTGAGTTGGGAGATGTACGTTAGGTCTTGCCTTTGCCCGTGGGAACATTAGGCCAACAATACAGGAGCCCTTAAATTTACCCTCCCTACCAGCCAGATGGTCACAATCAGTTTTCCATTGGTATGATTATTTGGCTGCTGCATTTGTTCCTTCGTTGGGCACTACAGCTATAATCATTAGAGTTGAAGTCCTAATAATTTCACCCAAAGGGCCCTAAATGACAGCCTGAGGGTAATTCAAGCATTAAATACTGAACAAATACAAATGAGAAAGGCAGTAATTCAAAATAGAATGGCTTTGGACATCTTGACCGCTGCTCAAGGAGAGACTTGTGCCAAAATAAAGGTTGAGTGCTGTGTGTATATCCCAGTCTTGTCTGGAAATGTTACTGAGGTTCTTAGAGATACGCAAGCTCCTGTAAAATGAATGTCAGATGACTCAGTACCTTTTTGGGCTTCTCTTTTGTAATGGATACAGGGCGATTGGTGGAAGTCTGTCAATTGTTGTTACAGTTGCTCTGTTAATTTTGTTATGTGGACCTTGTATTCTCCAGTGTGTTGTCCAATTTGTGTTGTTGAGATTGACTGCATTTACCCAAGTACATGCCAAAAGACCTAATGTGCAATATGTCCCTATGAGTGATACTCACACTAGAAGTTGAGAGCATCAAGAGGGGGGAAAGAAAGAGGAAAGGAGCAGGTTGCCCTGACTGGACTGACTTCATTTTTAAAAGAAAAGGAACTCTATCTTACACTCTCAGCAAACTTTTGGACTGTACATCTGGGAGGCCATGGAGATAAAATACCAGTGGCCGAACAGGTCTCCAGAACAGATAAAAACCAGACCAGGCAGACCCCGTACCTAGACCTTCCAGAGCCAGAAGGAATGCAATGCCCACTATGTAATCAATCACTATCTTCTGTAATCTTAATAATACCTACTGATGTGGGCTAAACTGTATGTCCAGATAGCTTTAGAATGTGAATTTATGGCTAAAACCTGACTGTATCTCTTACTAACATTGTCCAGAGTGGGTTTTAAAGAATTTGGGGATGTGGGCTTGGCACACTTTGGGCATAAAAGGTTGTCACAAAAATTGGTTAGGAACCCTGGCTAAAGAGGAAACTCTGCCTCGGACCAGCCAGTGTAATAAACTGCTCTCCACTATTCACGCTGTCCTTCTGAGTGAGTTTGCTTTCTGGAGTGCTTGGCTACAAAAGAGGGAAAATTAGTTTGTGATCTAACAGCAAATCTGTTGTTGGGAAGGGGGAAATTTCCCCTTCTCTTCTTGAGTACCTGTGGTTGCAAGATGTTAACAGGAGAAAAAGAAAGAAATTTTGATTCATGAGCATGGAGGTCCCATAGAAATGGGACCTAAGTGGCCCAATCAGGCAGCTTTTATACTTTTTAGACAAAGAAACTTAGGTTCTGGGTGCCCAGTTAGTGAAGAATCTAAATAGAGTTTAGGCTTGAGGTAGTAAAGTAAAGAAATAAGGTTTGTTTATAAACCTTAACCCAGAATATCTTTGGTGCTAATGGTGTCTTTCCACCAAATGCATGGAGTACACCTTTCACAAGAGAGATTTCTTGCTTTTAGGGAGACAGAAAGAAGAGTCTAAGAGGGTCGTTCTTGTAGTAGTACCAGATTCTTTAGTAACTTTAATTTAACATAATCAGTATGCCATTGAGGCACATTTTGGGTACCCTGGACCCCAAAACTGTGAAAACACAAATCCCAGGGAGAATAAAGCTCCCTGTCCTAGCGGTGGCTTAAATCAAGGCTAAGTATACATCTGCCAGTAGATGTTTGTAACAGAAGTATAAATACAAATCATGCATTAACACAAATGTAAAACAGGCGCCAAATTTTAAAATAAAAGAAATAATTGTGGCAAGTTAAAACTTTTATTAGACAATTTATTCACAAAATCAAATTTTAAATTAATATTTTAAAGTAAAAAAGATTTTAACTAAGTGAAAAGGTCACAAATGAAATTTTCAAAAATTAAGTCTAAATTTCTAAAACTTTTATTTGCAAAGGTAAATTACATTCTCAAAACTTAAATTTTAAAAACTCAAATTTCTAAATTAAATTTTGAAAAACAGTTAACAGTCAAACTTAATTAAAAAAATGAAATTTCAGTAAACTTCAAAAGTTGAGCCATCCCCCAACTGGAGCCACACCCGAGTCCTTTGGGTAAAATGCTACTTTGACCTCTGGAATACAAAGAAACTCCCCTCACTTCCAAAATAGTTCTCCAAAATTTCCGGAAGAGCATGCCTCATCCCCTCATTTTGCATCTCACCACGGAATCCTCTAAGGTAAATCATACTTGAGGGTCTACCTCGCCTTTGTCTCGTCAGCTCGGGAGTCAAGGGCTCTCAGGTTTTGAAACTCGCGGCTGACCCAGGGCCTGCTTCCGCCCTCTCCGCTAGTCCTACACTGTCGGGTACAGCCCAGTTCTTTCTTGTCGTTTGACGTCACTCGAGCCGGCCCCGCCCACCCAACGCAGGCAGTCGCACACTAGTGCGTCAGAGGCGCGGCGCTTTACGGCTGCTCGGTCGTACGTACCGGCAAGCATGGAGGCAGAGGGTTTGGAGCCGGGCGCTGCTGAGCTGGGACCTTTGGAAGGGAGTGACCAGAAATTAGGGGCAGAGGAGGAACAGGAGGAATCCGAAGAGGCGGCTGGCGGCAGCAAGAAACGGGTAGTGCCGGGCATTGTGTACCTGGGCCACATCCCGCCCCGCTTTAGGCCTTTACACGTACGGAACCTTCTTAGCGCCTACGGGGAGGTCGGGCGTGTTTTTTTCCAGGCGGAGGGTAAGTGCTCAGGCCTTGATGGTGAGGGAAGAGGGGTGGTACTCGCTGGCAATGAATACACAGTGCGTGTTTTGTTGCCTCAGCTGCGCTTGGAGGCGCTGACGGGGCCGGGGACCTGCGTCTGTTTTCTTTGGTAAATAGGTGACGCGCACGTTTCTTAGAAGGCTGAAATGGAATGTGGGTAGCCCTGTATACCTAGCTGAGCCTAAGCTCTTCGCTACTTTTTGGATTCTAATCTCGGCTCCGCCCACCCTACTTTCTTGAGGCGAATTTACCAGTTTGTTAAATGAGTACGGCCTGAATTAAAATCTCAGTGACTTTTCCACAAAACTGAACGTATCTCTTTGTCGTGTCGAGGCCCAGGTCAAGAGACAGTATATGATAGGCCGCGCCCAACTCCCATTCAGTCACTAGTTGGAATTGGGGTTGGGGGCCTGTGCAGGTTTTAAATAGAACGATTGGGGCAGACGTAATGATGAAAGAATTAACCTTTGAGGAAAAGGTTGAGTTTAGACAAGGCGTAAAGTGTGGACTATGGAGTTAGCCACTTCTGGGCAAAGACAAGGTGGGATCCTGGCCTGCGGGGAGGTCTGGAGAATTGGTGAGTGGGAGGTGCTGTTGAATGGATGCTGTATGCGCCTCTTTGACCACTGCTTTGTCTTGGACTCCAGACGGGTTCGTGAGGCGCAAGAAGAAGGCAGCAGCTGCCTCCGCGGCCGGAGGGAAAAAGCGGTCCAAATACAGCAAGGACTACACGGAGGGCTGGGTGGAGTTCCGGGACAAGCGAGTAGCCAAGCGTGTGGCGGCCAGTCTTCACAACACGCCCATGGGCTCCCGCAGGCGCAGCCCCTTCCGTTATGACCTGTGGAACCTCAAGGTGAGGGGATTGGCTTGTCTGCCGCACCACTCATCCTCTCGCCTTCGCGGCCACAGCCCACGCACCCCTGTCATCTTTTTGGCCCCCATCCCTTCCGTCAACTCCCCATCTCTGATCTGCCCTACTCAGATCTTTTCTTGTTTTCCTGTCCACAGTACCTGCACCGTTTTACCTGGTCCCACCTCAGCGAGCATCTTGCTTTTGAGCGCCAGGTGCGCAGGCAGCGTCTGAGGGCTGAGGTTGCCCAGGCCAAGCGTGAGACTGACTTCTATCTTCGAAGTGTGGAGCGCGGACAACGTTTCCTTGCGGCTGATGGGGACTCTACCCGCCCGAATGGTTCCTGGGCCTTTGCCCAGCGTCCTACTGAGCAGGAGCTGAGGGCCCGGAAAGCAGCTCGGCCAGGGGGACGTGAACGAGCTCGCCTGGCTAACGCTCAGGACCAGGCCCGCTCCAACCGAGGGCTTCTTGCCAAGATCTTTGGAGCCCCTACACCCTCAGAGAGCAGGGAGGACTCCTCACTGGTCAGGAACTCTTGAGGGTCAGAGAGGCCCCTTCCACCTCCTAGCCCAGCCCAGCGTCCTGTCTACCTTATAATGACTACCCAGGCGGACATTTTATTGTGTTTCTCAAACCAGAAGTCTGGTGAGTTCCTCAGACAGAAGTTTTGTAGACCTCTCCTCTTTCTCCTCCCAGCTCCTATACATGCCTGACTGAGGCACTTAGTTGTTACTAGCATGATTATGACTACTGCTCATGTCTGTTTTACCTTGTTCAGTTCGTGGCTTCCTGTCTGCTGCCCACTGGGACCCTTTAAAAGTCCTACTTTCTCGCCCCAGGAACAGCCTTTCCCTTGATTTAGAGTGATAATGGCTAGTCCAGACGGCTGTTTACCAACCACATTATTGGGCAGCAGCAACATCCTTTTTATTTAGAAAGGGTTAATAGGGACAGGGGTTAATGGGCTAGAGTGGCTTGGGAGCCACCTTCAAAATATATTTATAGAATAGAAAAAGATATATGTAAATACATATTTTTAAACATGCCTTTGTAGTTTATGGGGTGGGGAGTGGTGATGGTCATTGGATAAGTTGCAACTTCTGTGTGTTGGACAGAATTCACCCACCTTCGTTCCATCTCCTGGAGACAGGATACCTCCCTCTGTTTTAACCTGGATAGTTTTCTATCTAATCAGTTTCTTAGGCCATGTTGTTAACACTTAACCTAATTCAACATTTACCTATTTAATCAATTTCTTAGGCCTTGTTGTTAACATTTATTTAATTCAGCATTTACTAAGTCACTATATAAGGACACATGGCCCTTGGTGTAAGTCTTATAGACTGCTAAAAAAAACAGATGTTTAAGAAATAAATGTATAGAAGTACTATAGGCATCATGCCAGATGTATTTAAGAGGTAGAGTGAGGCCATGGGAAGGGCTGATTGATTCTATTTGGGAAAGTAAGCAACATCCTGAGAAGTGAACCAAAGTCTGACAGAGCCTGATACACTCCTGTAATTGTAAACAAAACTCCACGGATGGAGTGTTGGGTTCAGACCATTGTAAAGGTAGGCAAAGCCTAGGAGGTAGTTGTGCACACATGATGCCCTTCAGGTGCGTTTATACATTTTGTCTACCCTTAGACCAGGGAAGTTCACAAATAACATGCAGAGAAGCTCTGGAGGTGATAGAATGCATGTAAGCCACTGAGGGGGAACTGAAAACTGAGATGTCAACAAAAAACTGGAAAATATCTACACACAGCCTCACAATAGACTAAAACTCTGGCTTTTAAACTTACAGGAAGTGTTAGAGTGATAATAATAAGTCATTTGAGTTTTGCTTGCACCATTTATTTTCTTAGGTTCTTTTTGTACTTTCTGCTTAACTGTCATCAATATAATTATCAATGTGTTCTTTGGGTCAAGTGGATTCATCTACTTTGGCTCTAAATAACCACATTTTGTTAAGATCTCAACTTGATAGGTGCAGTTTATTTGGGAGGAGAGAAATGAATTATGGTCCGTTAGGTGTAACATTTTTCACAATCCATATGCCTCCTACCCAGCACACAAACACATCTGTGTAGTGTTATACCCTCATCTTAGAAACTTGATATTTTTGTTTCTGTGTTCATTTCGTATGGGTTTATTCTGTGTGGACTCTTAATGATGTCTTCCACGTGAACCAGGAAGATCCAGTTTCAGAATCTGACAAGCTGTCTTATTCATTTATTCAAATTTGAGTGTCTGTTGTCACCTCTCCTACATAGAGAATACCAAGATGAAGAAACTTAAGTTACTAACAGTAAAACACGTAGGGCTTAATTTTTTGAATGAACGAACTTGTGTTTCCAGATTGATGTTATATATAAGGATATTCAAAGTCAGCATTTCAGTCTCAAGTTTAAACAGTTCTGCATGTAGAGCTCATGCCTATGGGTAAGTCACAAGTGGAGTGAAAAATGAAAATAAGAATGGGTGGAAGGAAATCAATTTCCCAGGAACTATAATCGTGATTCCCTCACTTCTAAGCCCTTTGAAAGGAAAACACCTTTTTTATACTTCCAGTTTTGTCCCCATTTGAACAATGCTTAAGTTTTTTAATGTGAATTGACTTGTTTAATACACAAGCATACAAAATCACATCATCTCCACATTTCCATCATTAAAATTAGGCTCATCTATGACACAAGTTGCTCCTTAATGTTTTTTTATTACCAGCGTCTTCCCTAGTGTATATGGTAAATATTTATTGCATGAACGTCATGTGACATATAGTGAAGAGGTACTGCAAATATGAATGGATTAATCTAATACGAAGTGTTGCAAACTGGGTGATTTAACGCTCAACCATCCCCTATATGATTAGACTTAAGTTACGAACCTATTGTTGCAATGAATTCTTTGAATCAACTTAGTTACACACCATCCAAGAAGCTAGGACCCTGCATTTGCAGAAAATAATAAATTGGTAAAATGAGGAATGGGATCCTGCTTAAGAGAGTAGGAGGGCTCTTGATAGGTGTGTCCAGGCTTGTGAAATTATCCCTGAAAATGTCCAAAAGTCGCCAAGCACTCTTCCTCAGTTTACTTTTCCATTGTTCTTCATATCTCTGGAAGTAGTCTTGTAACATAATACTGGTATTACAGTAGAGTTGAAGGGGAAAAATCCTTTGTCTAAGCCTCAGGAATGTGCCCTGTTTCCCTAAGAGAGTTAATATTTCAGTGGGTTGCTTGTGGTCCCTGACTTAAAATGGTTCAGTGTTTAATTTTTCAACTTCACTGCAAAGGTGGTGCACATTCAGTAGAAACTACTTCCAGTTTTGAATTTTGATCTTTTCCATGGCTAGTGAGTGCTAGTGAGAAGTGGTGTGATACTCTCCTGGAGCTGGGCAGCCATTCAATCATAAGGTTAAATGATTACTTTTCACTCTCAGTACAGTATTCAATAAATAACATGAGATAATCAACACAGTTAAGAAATAGGCTTTAGGTTAGATTTTGCCCAACTAGTGAAAGTGTTCTGAGCACGTTTAGGGTGCAGTAAATCATCTGCCTGCAATGCAGGAGACCTGGGTTCGATTCCTGGTTCAGGAAGATCCCCTGGAAAAGGAAATGGCAACTCGATCAAGTATTCTTGCCTGGAGAATCCCATGGACAGGGGAGTCCAGTCTGATAGACTTGGCGACTACATCACCACCACCAGGTTACTCTATGCTGTTCAGTATGTTAGGTGTATTAAATGCATTTTCGAATTACAGATGCTTTCAACTTAGATGGGTTTATTTGATGTGACCCCATCCTCAGCAGAGGAAGATCTGTGTTAATTAGAGTTCCCAACCTTTAAGAGAGAGTCCCACCTCCAATTCCGAGCAAAAGTGGTAATTTTCCTTTTTGGTAAATGTGCCCACCATTCTCACACCAACACAAAGCTATCTGAGTAATAAACTCAGCCGGGGAGAATGAAATGGAAAGAAGCTGTGTTTGCTTTTCTAAGCTCTAATTTTTTTTTTTTTTTAATACGTTAAAATGGGGAATACCTCTGAGACTTAAACTAAGCTTCCATGAACAGCAATGTAAAGTTTTTTGGCTTTCCCTCTCCTCAACCTCCCCTCTCAGGCATGCAATCAACTCAGGAGGATACAGAAGAACAAAGGAGGCTGGTGCAGGCACAAACACCAGTTGTGTCCCAGGATACTGCAGGATGGGGGAGGGCATGGTTGGAATTACCCTGGAAACCACAGGGGAAGGATAAAAGGGGAGGGAAGGACAAGAAAATGTATTTGAGAAGCACATCTAACGTGTAGAAGGGCTTCAATGGATGGTGGCTTCCAGGGCGAAGACCAGGCTGTGACCCAGGACTGGTCTCAAGGAACCTGAGAATAACCAGGACTCTGTCAGCTCCTGCCCAGTCATCCCACCCATGAGCTACTGTGTGTGATTGAGTTAAGGGTCTATATTTAAAATACATTTTTATATATTTATATAACATATACTATATATATATATAAAAAGAGAAAATAACCTAATGAAAAATGTCATGTACTTGGGTACATTTTATTGATACTATGGCACCCATTTGAATATTCAGGACAGAAATTCATAATGAAGCACTAGTTAATATGAAATAATAAGACAAGGAAGACCAGAGTTATGGCTTTCACTTAACTAAATGTGAAAGTGCCCAAACTTCACTCACCTAAAGGTGAGTAAAAAGAACTCGCCTGAGTTCTTTTCAAGGAACAACTTGCTAGGCTTGGCTTTTGTGATGGTTATTTGTTTCCCCTCAACTTTTCCAACTTTCTATTGGAAAACCTAAAAACAGATTTTCTTCTAAATTATTTCCCCCTCTTCGTTGCTCTTACCGGTGTCTTTCCCACTTAATGTATCTTCGTGTCTGTGGAATCCTTCCAGGGGTTTTCCATCAATTGAATTATTAGCGAAAACTCTCTCACTGAAATGAGAATAAATTCTGTCCGATGTCTTTCCTCAGATTACGCTCATGTTCGGGTAAACAACAGTTCCGCGTCCCAATCCCCGCTTAATTGACACTCCGTTTTTCCTCTACTAAGAATAATATCGATATTATTACCCAGCAAAAGATACATTTCTAAAATGTTATATACAGTTTAAACTGAAAAAATAACATCCTTGGAAAAGAAACCTTGTAGCGTCTTTGGCTCTGTGGCGCAATCGGTTAGCGCGTTCGGCTGTTAACCGAAAGGTTGGTGGTTCAAGCCCACCCAGGGCCGACTTTGACGGATGTGATGAGGTCTGTTAGGAACCTTGTCTGTGGGTTTATTTATTTTCTTGAATCTGATTCTCTATCAGACTCTGAAAATCTTTACTTATTAAGTGAAAATCTTACCAACATGTTTCCTAGAGTTGTCTTTGGGAAAGGTTCGCTGAATATTACAGGGCTTTTATGATAACTGAGGGATAGAGTGAAGGCGTCTCAGGAGATCAGTAAGTTAAGGGTGTCTGCTGGTGCATGAGATACCATGCAAAATATTTGCATGCACAAATATTTTCATGCCCCTCTGCTCTATACAGGGACGGGTGTATGACTTATGGGGACCTCAGTGAGGGAATCTAGAGATACGGAGAGAGACAGAAGGACACAGTACAAATCAGTACAAATGACAGACATGGAGAGAGAGGGAGGCAGAGAAACAGATGAAAACTCTATTGAAATCAAGATCACATGTGACTTTAGAAGAGGATCCACAGGCACCTTTTCTAAAGGAGGCACTTCAGAAAGGCCTACAGTGACAGAGATCTTCTGAAATATGAGATCATCAAGGAAGGATGAAGTTTAAGTTGGATTGGCCGAGAAACCCAGAGCCCAAAGTTGCCCTGTGAGAACCTGAAGAATCCTAGGGTCAGAAGCAAATGATCCCCAAAGGATGATTCCTGATCCAGATCTTCTTTGAAAAAGGTTCCTGACTGGCAGACTTTCTGAATCTTCAGGAGGCTTCAGGAGTTTTTTTTTTTAATACAGCTTAAATTGATAAAGTACATGGTCCATCATCTTTAGAAATAGAGCCCAATAGAAATGCCATGAAGATGTTCTCAATTTAGGAGCATCTCTCCCACCTAAAAGCAGAGCTGGCTTGAGCATATTTCACAACCAGAGTGCTAAACTTTCTCAAGAATCACAGGGACATTTCATGGTCCAAAGACTTCCATTTGCTACCCCTTCTTTGGAAACACACACTGACATTCTCCAAAATTTATTCCCTCAGGTGATTTCCTGGACCCAACACATTTTCCGTTTATAATGACGAATTATTCTCCTTGAACAGTGGATTTCTGCATGTATTTGAAAACTTTGAAAATAAAAGTGATTCATCCTTAGGGTTAGTTGAACCTTAAAATAAAAAATTCATTCCAAAGTTCTGGAAACAGCCAGGAGTCTTTGTTCCCTTACATAAAGTAATTCTCAATTACTCCACTTACTTAAGTGGTTAAAATACTCTTAGTTAAGTGGTTATAAAATTAGATCAAATGGAAGTTTGATTGCATTTTAAATCTTAGTGTTTTGGCATGTCTAAATATTAATCCCATGTTACATTATGTCCATTACATCCCCATAGAGATAGTATAAATGTAGAATTTATTGTTAACTAGTCTTCTATAAAGAAACTTTAAGTGGGAGTCTGATATGAACAGTCCAGTCCATTGGAGGAATTTAGAAGTGCAAGGGTCATATTTCTACATCATAAATAGTATTTACTATAATTCATCGACAGATGTGAGAGTAGCTTGATGTGCACCTAATATATTTTAGTTGCTTTTAAAAGTCATTGTCCAAAATGGCATGATAAATTAGGGGGTAGAAGAAACCCTGAGAATCATGGTGTAAACAGATAAGCAGAAAATCCTGAAATTCTCAGTAATTGAGATAGGTCTAGATGCTCAGATTTGGATCTGAAGCCCAAGGGAATGAAAGAATAATTAGAAGACATGCGAAATAATTCTATTCGATTTACTTCACAGAAAATATGTAAAGACATAATGTTACCCATGTAGTAAAGTTTGGAAATAACAGCTTTAAAAATCTTTTCAGTAGGGTAACCTGGAATAGGAAAACTCACATAAGCATGTGAGTTTAGCATAAAAATATATGATACGAATCTCATAGGTCTGAACTGTGTGTTACATTTTGGAGATGCTTGGGCTGTGATTCTGCAAAACACATTTCCCCTTTACTGGCTGGTTTTCTGTTAGATTCTGTCACTAGAGGGACTGTTCTGTGGTTCTTTCTGTATTCTAGGGCGACAGCTCTCCACTCTGTATTGACAAAACATTTGTTCCATTTTCCAGATTATGAAACACCTGTAGATCCAGGTTTATTGGATCCTCAGAGATCAGACCTCACCTGGGAGATGATGTAGGATGAGGAAATGGATCAGAAATTGAGGGCAATCACAGGTCATGGTGGGGTGGATTTCTGGTTAAATTGACACACACTGTTCTTGCTAAAACTGGAATTCACAAGCGAGTGCACACACAGGCCTAGGAGAAGGTTCAGGAGGTGACCAGACTTTTGTCAAGCGGAGAAAATTTGTCACGTCAGGACCCATAGGGCATCCACCTACTTTCCCAACAGCTTGCTAGAGATTTGTCAAATTTACTAATATTTCTGGAGAAACAATTCTTTATTTTGTTCATTTTCCCTATTTTGCTTTTATATTTTAATTATTTTTCACTCTTTTAATGTTACTCTTTCCTTTCTTCTACTGTTTTGGTTTGAATTTTTTCTTTTTTCTATCTGATTAATGTGGAAACAGATCCCTGACTTTTAAATTTCTCATTTCAGGATATCCCTGGTGCTCCAGTGGCTAAGACTCCAGTCTCCCACTGCAGGGGACCTGGGTTCGACCTCTGGTCAGGGAACTAGAACCCACATGCTACAGTAAGAGTTCGAATGCCGTGACTAAGAACTGGTGCAGCCAAATAAATTTAAAAAACAAATAAATAAATTTCAGAGCTCTGTGTTTTCCGTCATACAATTTTGTATGTGCATTTTCTTTTGTGGATTTTATTATGTTATGCTTCTATTATCTTATAGTTTAAATATTTTCACTCTCATTTGACTTATTCCTTGACTCATGGGTTATTTTTTGTTTCCAAATATCTGTAAATTTTTGGTCTGTTTGTTGTTGATTTCTAATTTGATATTTTGTGAAACTTCAATTTTAAATTTACAGATACTCATTTGATGGCTCAGCACATGGTCTATTTTGGTGACTATTTTATTTGCATTTGACGAGAATGTATTTCAAAGAGCCATCCTTGTTCTTTGTTAATTATCTCCCACTGTATGTTTATTTTCTCTGTGCATCCCTTTTTGTCTTGCTTACGTTTTCTTTGAGTTTGATTTCCTCTTCTTTTGCTCAGTTTTTTTGAGATGGAAGATTAGTTTACATATTTTCAGGCATTCTTATGTTATGAAGTGCATTCACATCTATAAAATTTCCTTTTCCTTTCGCAGCATCCACAAATTTTAATATGATGTGCCTATATAATTGAGTAAAAATATTTATTTTTTATTGTGGTTTCTGTCTTGACACATGTGTTAGTTAGAGGTATGTTCCATAATTTCCAAGCAAGAGTAGATTATCGGATTACCTTTTTATTATTGATTTCTAATATAATGCACTGTAACTAATAGCAAAGTGAATGATTCTGGTCCTTTGAAGTGAGGCTTCGATTATGACCCAACATACTGTCCATTTCAGTATATTTTCAGTGTAACCTCTTTTTTAAAAAAATCAACATGTTGTACATTACCTCCTCAGGACTTACTTTATTTTTGACCATCTTTACCTATGTCAGCAAATTTGGAAAACTCAGCAGTGGCCACAGGACTGGAAAAGGTCAGTTTTCATCCCAGTTCCAAAGAAGGGCAATGCCAAAGAATATTCAAACTACTGCACAATTGTGCTCATTTCACATGCTAGTAAGGTTATGCTCAAAATACTTCAAGCTAGGTTTCAGCAGTACATGAACCAAGAATGTCCAGATGTACAAGCTGGATTTAGCAAAGGTAGAGGAACCAGAGATCAAATTGCCACCATTCACTGGATCATAGAGAAAGCAAAGGAATTCCAGGAAAACATCTGCTTTGTTGATTATGCTAAAATAAAGCCTTCCACTGTGTGGATCACAACAAACGGTGAAAAATTCTTCAAGAGATGGGAATACCAGACCACATTACTGCCTCCTGAGAAACCTGTGTGCAGGTCAAGAAGCATAGAAATAGACATGGAACAATGGACTGGTTCAAAATTAGGCAAGGAGTACATCAATGCTGTGTATTGTCACCCTGCTTATTTAACTTATATGCAGAGTACATCATGCGAAATGCTTGGCTGGATGAATCACAAGCTGGAAGATTGCTGGGAGAAATCAATAATCTCGGATATGCAGATGACACCACCTTAATGGTAGAAAGTGAAGAGGAACTAAAGAGCATCTTGATGAAGGTGAAAGAGGGGAATTAAAAAGTTGGCTTGAAACTCAACATTCAAGAAACTCAGAACATGGCATCTAGTCCTATCACTTCATGGCAAGTAGATGGGGAAACAATGGAAACAGCTAGAGACTTTATTTTTTGGTACTCCAAAATCACTGCGGACAGTGACTTCAGTCATGAAATTAAAAGATACTTGCTCCTTGAAAGAAAAGCTATGGCAAACCTAGACAGCATATTAAAAAGCAGAGACATCACTTTGCCAACAAAAGATCTGTCTAGTCAAAGCTATGGTTTTTCCAGTAATCATGTATGGATATGAGTGTTGGAACGTAAAGAAGGCTGAGTGCTGAAGAATTGATGCTTTCGAACTGTGGTGCTAGAGAAGACTCTTGAGAGTTCCTTGAACAGAAAGGAGATCAAACCAGTCAATCCTGAAGGAAGTCAGTCCTGAATATTCATTGAAAGGACTGATGCTGAAGCTGAAGCTGACGCTCCAATACTTTGGCCATCTGATGCGAAGAACTGACTCCTTTGAAAAGACCCTGATGCTGGGCAAGATTGAAGGCAGGAGGAGAAGGAAACAACAGAGGATGAGATGGCTGAATGGCATCACCGACTTGATGGACACAAGTTTGAGCAAACTCCAAGAGATAGTGAAGGATTGGGAAGCCTGGTGTGCTACAGTCCATGGGGTTGCAAAGAGTCAGACACGAATGACTGACTGAACAACAACGCTTTGAAAAGTCCTTAAAAGTGTAAAGTAATTAGCCTCCAACTAATAAAAATAAATGAAAAAAATAAAAATAAAAAAATTTTAAAAAAAGAAAAAAAGAAAAGTCCTTAAAAGATTAAGTGGGAGGCTACCTTCCTACCTTCCCAGTGGGTGGGAAAATATGAGGCTTATATTTGAAAAATTGAGTGACCCCAAAATTTTAAATATTCTCAAAATCACACTTGTAATTTCCTAGCAGGTTACTACCAATGCTACTAACCTGCTACTACCTAGCAGGTTACTACTAATTTTCCTCTTAAAACTATCTTTTATATTTGTGTTTTAAATTTAGTTTTACATATTTCTCAATGGAAAACCGGTACAGGCTTGTTCTTAAATTAGGCCTTGGATCACCAGTTTGAAATATCTAAGTTGCTGCCCTGACTTTCACATTTTTACAAATGGTTCATTTAAAATGAAAATTGTTTTAACCACATGTAGCCCATTCACAAGGTTCTTTTTGCAGTTTACAAATAACCCTAAAGCAACAACACAATTAGCAATGCTTAATTATTTAGAAATGCTGAATTCTCATGGAATGTAGAACAATGTGTTCTAAACAGTGTTATTTTAACCAATGATTTAGAACATTATGGGATGCTCACTGGAATATATACTGGTCTTTAAATATTTCTTTCTCAATCTTTAAAGTAATAGACCCACGCACATGGAAATCTTCAAGCTTTCTGCATACCAGTTCATTCAGTAAGAAGGTGTTCAGTGTGGGAAATTGCTTCACATGCATAGCCCAAAAACCATGAGTGAATTGCCTTAAATTTATTGACTCACAAAACAGCACTTATTAATATTTATCTTCTTAAATGAATCACTATGCCTTTACCAGTAGCCTGGTGGCAGAAGAAGGAGCAAAAAATTGCTGAAGGTCATAATTGCAATTCACCAAGGAAGAAGGAAGGACATGCTAAGTGCCTGGTTCTCTCATCCCAGTCTACTGTACTTGCACCTTTTCTTTCCTTTCTTCCCTATCCACTATATTTTGATGGGCTTTAGTTTCCCTTGTGATATGTTTTTCAATGCTAGACTTCCACCCTAACTTTGCTTTTTGTCATTTCCTCGTCACCATTTCTCCTGAGTTCCCCACTTTTCCTCCTCACTCTTTCACTTTCTTCTGTAAATGTTTTCCTTTCCTAACACTTTCCTCTTATACACATAGTTTGTATCTCTTCCTCTTTTTCCCATAATTACTATTTTTCTTCTAAAACCCACACAGTACTTCTTTGTACACCTCCATCTCCCTTTGCTCTCTACCAGTTTTAATGTCTCTCGAGGTCACAGGAAATAATTACTAAAGTGAGGAATTTTAAAAAACAGATTCAGTTCAGTTCAGTTGCTCAGTCATGTCTGACTCTTTGCAACCCCATGGACTGCAGCACGCCAGGCTTCCCTGTCCATCACCAACTCCCCGAGCTTACTCAAACTCATGTCCATTGAGTCGGGGATGCCATCCAACCATCTCATCCTCTGCCATCCCCTTCTCCTCCTGCCTTCGATCTTTCCTAGCATCAGGGTCTTTTCCAATGAGTCAGTTCTTCGCATCAGGTGGCCAAAGTATTGGAGTTTCAGCTTCAATGTCAGTCCTTCCAATGAACACCCAGGACTGATTTCCTTTAGGATGGACTGGTTGGATCTCCTTGTAGTCCAAGGGACTCTCAAGAGTCTTCTTCAACTCCACAGTTCAAAAGCATCAATTCTTCAGCACTGAGCTTTCTTTATAGTCCAACTCTCACATCCATACATGACTACTGGAAAAACCATACCTTTGGCTAGAAGGACCTTAGTTGGCAAAGTAATGTCTCTGCTTTTTAATATGCTATCTAGGTTAGTCATAGCTTTTCTTCCAAGGAGCAAGCATCTTTTAATTTTGTGGCTGCAGTCACCATCTGCACTGATTTTGGAGCCCAAGAAAATAAAGTCTCTCACTGTTTCCATTGTTTCCCCATCTATTTGCCAAGAAGTGATAGGACTGGATGCCATGATCTTAGTTTTCTGAATGTTGAGTGTAAGCCAACTTTTTCACTCTCTTTCACTTTCATCAAGAGGTTCTTTAGTTCTTCTTCACTTTCTGCCATAAGGGTGGTATCATCTGCATATCTGAGGTTATTGATATTTCTCCCAGCAATCTTGATTCCAGCTTGTGCTACATTCTGCCTGGCATTTCACGTGATGTATTCTGCATATAAATTAAATGAGCAGGGTCACAAAATACAGCCTTGACGTACTCCTTTCCTGATTTGGAACCAGTCTGCTGTTCCATGTCCAGTTCTAACTGTTGCTTCTTGACCTGCATACAGGTTTCTCAGGAGGCAGGTCAAGTGGTCTGGTATTCCCATCTCTAAGAATTTTCTGCAGTTTGTTGTGATCCACATAGTCAGAAGTTCATCCTGAAGTCCTTCAGTCTATGAAATATCAGAATGATTTCAATGGATGACATCCAGGGAATTGCTTTTCTCTTTCAAACTGGACTTGGTGTTTTTGGGAATGCCATTCTCTTTGTGTGCTACCCTCATATTTTCATTGTGAGCATCAAACAGAGGTTCATATGCCCCATTATAACCCACTTATCCTTGGTTTATATGTTTCTAGTTTGTACTACAGGAATCCCTGAGGCAGGAGCAGCTTTGGGGTTCAGAACTCTCATAGATGATATTATACATAAGACAAATGCTTGCCTACACAGAATATCATGTGACCTTTCCATCTTTTCGACAATTTGTTTAAGCATTCTTCAAACCATCACCATTACCCTGGTAGCTCTTACTGGGCATCATTTAAAGCCAGAAACCCACTGTACTTTTATTCCTTTCTATTCATCTGGATGCTTAATCTACTCATATCTTCTAACTTAGTAATCTCAGTTACAGCCTTAAGGAATAGATCTCTATCCAGAGTCCTGCTTCATTTGGGAAACAGGTGGATGACCTAGCTAGATGGTTCTTTCTCACATTCATGGTTTTTCAAAATACCTTCTTCCTGGGTTCTATGTGCTAGACCAGTGGATATATGATTCTTCACCTCTATAAGCATCATAAGCAAATATAGCACCTGCACAGGTCAAGCACTTATTTCAAAATGAGCCCTGAGATGAGAACAATGAAAAAGATCATCAATTTAACTCTGTGTTTCATCTCTATCTAAGCTTGATAGATATCTATATCTAAGCTTGATATAATTTTTCCTTTCAATCTAGGCAGTTTTTCAAAAATTGACCCTGTGTTTTTGAATACCAAGAAATTCACTGGGGTAAGTTTTGCCTTAATAAACCCTGTGATACTTCTCAGCAATGACAATCAACTCCACAGATTTTCATCATCTGTTTTTAAGAAAAGAAATTAATGACTCAAAAAGTGAAGTTCAGTTGTCATAATGATGCTACATAGGAATAAATGCCATGCAAAGAGGAGATACTGTCAAGCAATTTATTAAGAAACAAATTATAATTATCCTTATTAATAAACATTAAAAGTTGATAGTGCTTCCACATTGTCTTGCCTTTAGAAAAATCAATTTTAAGACCACAAGTAGAAATATTAATATAATTCACTTAACAACAAATAATATTGAAATAACCACTCTATGTGAAAAAGTCAATCCCAAAAGGTTACAAACAACTGTATAATCCCACATATATGGCATTCTTAAAATGATAAAATTACACAAATAGAGAAGAGCTTAGTGTCTTCCGTGGGTAAGGATGAGGTAGTGAGGCAGGTGTGATTTAAGGCCACATGAAAAATCTTCGTGGTTTCAAAGGTGTTCTGTTTCTTGACTGTATCAATGTCAACATTCTGGTTGTATTATTGTACTCTAGTTTTTCAAGATGTTACTTACCACTGTGAGAAACTGGGATGTCTCTATTATTTCGTATCATTGTCTATGAATCTACAGTCTGCCAAGATGGCAGTCCAGTGGTTAGGGCTCAATGCTTTCACTGCTGAGGGTCTGGGTTCAATACCTGGTCAGAGAAATAAGATCCCATAAACCCGTGCAGCACAGGCAAGAAAAAAAATTGAGCTACTAAAATGCATTAGTAGTTTAGGGATAAGAAGGGGTAGAAAGGATGCTGACATCACCAAGCATGCGTGCATGCTTTGTCGTGTCTGACTTTGTGACCCATGGACTATAGCCTGCCAGGCTCCTCTGTCCATGCAGATTTTCCAGGCAAGATTACTGGAGTGGGTTGCCATGCCCTCCTCCAGGGGATCTTTCTGACCTAGGGATCAAACCCTCATTACTTGTGTCTCCTGCATTGGCACCGCCTAGAAAGCCCAAATACAAATATGTATATGTATATGTATGTATATATATATACACACACACACATATATGCACACACACACATATATATTGTCTGTGTGTATTTGTTATTAAATCATGTGGGGCTTCATTTTTTTTTCACAAATAAATGTGCAAGAGAGAGTAGTTATGAGAGAAAAAAGAATCCCTGTAAACCATTATCCAATTTGTTCTCTACATTACCTCTTCCCTAGTACCTTACTGAATACTGTGGCCACATCTTTGTTCCAGAGGCTGAATATAAGGGGATTCAGCGTGGGAGTGAGGATGGTGTAGAAGGCTGACACCATCTTGTCCTGGGTTGGGGATCGATTAGAATTGGGTCTCATATATATGAACATAGCTGCTCCATAGTACATCCCCACAACAATAAGACGTGAAGTATAGATGGTGAAAGCCTTGTGCCGACCCTCCCCAGAACTCATGCGAATAACGGTTATAATTACACGTGTGTAGGAGATGATGATGAGTGACAAAGGGAGGAGGAGCATTACTACACAACAGATGAAAATAAGTGTTTCGAATGTGGAAGTATCGGTGCATGAGAGATGTAGGAGTGCTGGGACGTCACAGAAGAACTGAGCTATTTCTCGGGATCCACAATAGGAGAAAGACAAAGTAGCAGCTACATCAACAATCCCATCAAAGGCACCAAGGATCCATGAAGAGGCAGCCATGAGTCCACACAGTTTCCAGTTCATGAGACTGGGGTACTGAAGAGGGTAGCAAATGGCAACATAGCGGTCATAGGCCATGACAGCCAACAGGAAGCACTCAGCACCAAATAGGGACACATAGAAAAAGATCTGGGCTTCACATCCTGCTAGAGAAATGGACTTCCTGCCAGACAGGTAGCTGTGGGCCATCTTGGGTACAGTGGTGCAGATGAGCATGAGGTCCATGAGGGAGAGCTGGCTGAGGAGGAAGTACATGGGGGTGTGGAGCCGCGTGTCCAGGTAGATGAGGAGAACCATGAGAGTGTTTGCCGAGAGTGTTTGCCAAGTGCGCCATTGTGAAGATGCCCAGGACCAGAAAGAAGAGAAAGATGTGAGTGGGCGTGTAACTAAAAATTCCCATCAGGATGAAGTCAGGGTTAAATGTCTGATTGTCCCATTCCATGATGAATATTTTCTGTATCTAGAACCACAAGAACTTATAAATATTAAGTATCTGGATAATTACTTATACACTGTCTACCTTATGTGCTATATTTATAAATCAACATACATGATATGTCAGGACTGGAAAAGAATGAGTAGAGACTTTGTAGTCAGGTGGTGTTAATCACACTCAGGTTCCACCAACCTGCATGTCCACTGACAAGTTATTTCTTTTTTTTTTTTTGGCGTATAATTTTTTTTTCATTTATTTTTATTAGTTGGAGGCTAATTACTTTACAATATTGTAGTGGTTTTTGTCATACATTGACATGAATCAACCATGGATCTACATGTTGACAAGTTATTTCCATGTGTTTCATTTTACTTCTTTTACATAGTAGAAATAACTTTTTAATTGGGTTGTTGTGATTATTAAACATACAAATCACAGCATCTAAACAGAGCATTTGACTCATTGAGAAACATATAACCTATTATTAGTTAGGATTATATCCATAAACTTATCATATGTAAGTATGTAATAAATTCTAAAACAGAGGAAGAGAGTATTTTTAATGTCATTGCCTATATAGTATAGTAAAATAACTATAACTAATAATCTGTTGTTGCCAAGAGATATTAACATTTGCATTTATATACTCTTATTTGTGCACCATATTTAGTGACTAAGCAGGATTACTACGTATACAATAATATAGATGATGAACTTCCAGTTCAGAATAATTGGTAAATAATTGCAAATAATTTATACATCACAAATATTTAATTGTGGATGAGAAAGTAAAAAAAAAAAGACAGAATTTTAATTTATGTTTCAGCTTGAAAGGGCAATAACTTGAGATTTCCCTACCCAGAGAAGGATTTAACTGAAGCTAAAGTCTATTAGAAGGACCTATCAGTATTTTATTCACCATTGTATATTCTTTTTTTCTTAAAGAGGGTCCCTCATGGAATTCCCTGGCGGCCCAGTGGTTAAGCCCACATGCAGGGGATTGCAGGTTCAATCCCTGGTCAGGGAACTAAGATCCCACATGCCAGATGGTGCAGCCAAAAAAAAAAAGAGGGTCCCTCAGTGTTTTAGAACTTTCAAGCCCAGCCAGAATTGCCCTGTCCTTGCTCTCGTCTCTTTGTTGGTAGAATGCGTATGCAATTCTATTATCCAGAGACTGCATCTCCTGCTTTGATGTTGGACTGTGGCAAATGACCCATCATTGCACTGTGGGTATCATTTGCAAACAGTGTCTTTCCTGTTTTCTTCTACTGTCACTCTCCTTGCTCTGGTGATTGCGTGTCCATTCTAGATTGCCCCTCCTTCCCTATTCTGTGGTGAAATCAGCATTCCTGTGTGTGATTTGTGAGAGGAGAGGGCTATAATGTGCTTTGGTCTTCTCTACTTAGACACTAATACTAATTTAGAACCGTGATCAACTTAACCTCAACCTAAGATTCCTCATGACCTTTGAAGATCAAAGATTCCGTGTGCTGCAAAATGCACATCCCCAGGTACCACCAGACCTACTGAATCAAAACTATGTTTCAATAAGCCTGCAAGTGATTTGGATGCTGGCTAATGTTTGAGAACCACTGTTGTAGTCCATCTTCCTGCTTCAAAGAGGACCTTCTCATAGTATTTCATATAGAGATAAGCTGGTCTCTTTTGGAAAGGTACACTACTTCTGAACATTTCTTCTGTTTTCCCAGAAGCATCATTCAACTTTCAGTAAAGTAAGTCTTTCACTTCCCATCCCCTGGGTGAAATATTCTCTGATTACTCTTTTTAATACCATTGAGTTATGTCCCTCTCCTCTTCAAAATCTTCCACAAGTTCCAAATTCTCAGAAGAACAAATAGCAACTATTTATATTGAGGCTTGGGCTACTGCACCAGAAGTTATATCCACCATCTCAAGAGGTTTCTTCTCATAATTTTTTCATCACAAACTCTGACAATTCTACATTCATCCATATTTTCTGATGTGAGGTCTCAACATACTTCCTTCATGAACAGTATGCTTCATTTTTCAAGCCACTGCAACATTTTCAGTTTGTTCCTTTGTTCCACCTCTAGAATCATGGCATCATCCCATGAACTCTATTGCATTTTGATAGACAATATGCTCCTAACTCACTAAACTCAATCATGTGGCTCCTCCTACTGCTCTTTCCCAAAAGTAATGCAGAGTGCTGATGAGAGACATCCATTTTGAGGTTAGACATATTTGAGTTTCAATCACTTCTCTACTGCCAACAGTGATACTATCAAGATTTCTCTATTTTTTAAAAAGAAAATCTATAGTGAGACTAATATCTGTCTCTCAGGATTGTTGCAGAGATTACAGAAGATTACTTCTATAAATTACTCAACATAAAGCTTAATCCAAAATATGAATTCAGAAAATAAAAGCTTCAGCTATCTCAATCATTATTACTATAATCACACTTTTGGCATTTAATCATATTATATTTGTTACACTACCATAACAAGTTATCAAAAACCAGGAGTACTAAACAATCAAAACTTACTGTCTCACAATTCTGGGCTAGAAATGTCACTTCAAGGAGTCAGCAAAACTGGTTCCTCCTGAGAGCTACAAGGAAGAAACAGTTACATGCCTCTCACCTAGCTTCTGATGGTTGCTGGCAATCTTTGGTACTCCCTGGCTTGTAGAAAATAACCCTGATATATTTCTTTATCTTCACATGGCAATCTCGCTGTATTTGTGTCTGTATCCATATTTCCTCTTTTTATAAGGATGCTAGTCATTTGGATTAACACTCACCCTAGTGACCTCCTGTTAACTTGATTATCTCTGTAAGGACCATATCTCCAAATAAGGCCACATTCTGAGTTATTGGGATTTCAACATATAAAATTTGAGGGACACAATTTGGTCCATAAAACATATATTAATTTCCTTTTTAATTTTTATCCTATTATTTTGTATAATGGCTTATTCTCTAAACTAGTTCAGTTCAGTTCAGTCACTCAGTCGTGTCTGACTCTTTGCAACCCCATGGACCGCAGCATGCCAGCCCTCCCTGTCCATCACCAACTCCTGGAGTCCACCCAAACCCATGTCCATCGAGTCGGTGATGCCATCCAACCTGTGGCCACTGCTGAGTTTTCCAAATTTCCTGGCATATTGAGTGCAGCACTTTCACAACATCATCTTTCAGGATTTGAAATAGCTCAACTAGAATTTCATCACCTCCACTACCTTTGTTCATAGTGATGCTTCCTAAGGCCCACTTAACTTCACATTCCAGGATGTCTGGCTCTAGGTGAGTGATCACACCATCATGATCATCTGGTCATGAAGATCTTTTTTGTACAGTTCTTCTATGTATCCTTGCTACCTCTTCTTAATATCTTCTGCTTCTTTTAGGTCCATATTATTTCTGTCCTTTATTGAGCCCATCTTTGCCTGAAATATTCCCTTGGTATCTCTAATTTTCTTGAAGAGATCTCTAGTCTTTCCCATTCTATTGTTTTCCTCTCTTTCTTTGCACTGATCACTGAGGAAGGCTTTCTCATCTCTCCTTGCTATTCTTTGGAACTCTGCATTCAAATAGGTATATCTTTCCTTTTCTCCTTTGCCTTTGTGATGTCTCTGCTTTTAAAAATGCTGTCTAGGTTGGTCATAACTTTTCATCCAAGGAGCAAGCATTTTTTAATTTCATGGCTGCAGTCACCATCTGCAGTAATTTTGGAGTCCAAGAAAATATAGTCTGTCACTGTTTCCATTGTTTCCTCATCTATATGCCACTGTTCTCTATTTCATGGCAAAACTTGTTCAATAAGCTTTTTTATTTCCTCATTTTTTTTTTTTTGTCAGTTGACACTTTTAGGTTAAGATACTAATAAGCCCAGAATATGCTTGTTCTTCATTAAATAGCTTTCACATGATGCATAGGCTTGCTGCCAGAGATATTTTGCTTTACTATGGCTAAGAAAAGGAGCAGAATTATTTGCTAACTCATAAGCATAGAACCTGAGAGGATTAATGAGATAATGAAGGGCTTTCCTGTTTGTGCCACTTTATTACTATTATTTGGGGGGAAGTATTTCAAACATCCAAGTGAAAGAATTAGTTGCTCAGTCACGTCCAACTGTTTGTGTCCACATGGACTGTAGCCTGCCAGGCTCCTCTGTCCCTGGAATGCTCCAGACAAGAATACTGGGGTGGGTAGCCATTCCCTCTCCAGAGTATCTTCCCGACCCAGGGATCAAACCTGCGTTTCCTGCATTACAGGCAGATTCTTTACCATTTGAGCCACCAGGTAAGCCCCCAAATGGCCACACATTGTCTTAAAATAGACATCACTAGTCACTATTGATCTATCTCTCCTTATGCAGTAGTGATTCAAACATTCAGTTTCACTCAACAATCATTAAGTTCTTATTTGTCTCTCTGGTCCGCTTCCCCTAAAATTTGCTGCCTGACCCTAGTCTTTGAAACTCAGATTCAAATGCCTGATACTTATCATCAATTGAACAGTTTGGGGAGATGTATTAGTTCCTCCAATCACCAGGAAATGTGAAATCATATATTATTTCCTTGAGAAGGATCCATGGGAGGAGTCTCCCAGTAAATACTCAGAAGCTCCAATAACACTATAAATAAGAATAGTTGGGGGGAAAAAAAAAAAGAATAGTTGGACAGTTCCTCCCTATAAGTGACAAATGAGGGGTAGGTAGAAGCTTACTAAAATTCTTCCTATTCATTTCATCTCAGTCCCCAAGTACATTAAGCTCGTTTGTAGCTAATTCAGAATATTGAGCAAGTTGCTTTGTCACTGGGCTTTGTGATACCAGATCCAACGATGCATGAAGTATCTGTGTTGATGCTCTGTGGATCCTCTGTCAGTTCTATGGAAAGAATACTTGAGAAGCTCCTCATGCTTTACTAGGCTTTGTAGAGATTTAATGCTACACAATGGAACACAAAAAATGGCCATGTGATCTGAGCTTCTGCTTATTGGGTATTATCTGACCACTATCCATAAAATCATGCCTGCTCAGTAGAGCCCTTTGTCCATGGAAATATCTCCCACTGTTATTTCTAATCTTCAGAGAATGGGTACCAGAGAGCCTTTGAATTCATTGCAATTGTTATTTGTAATGATGTAGAATGTATATCAACCCAAATATTCATCAATAGAAGCTTGCAGAAATAAGTTGATATTATATTTATCCAGTGGGATATTGTACAAGTGTTTAAAAATTCACATGAGTGAACTTGATTCAACATGCAAGTTGAAGAATTATGTGCAGAGTATAATAACTAATATATCAAGTATAAATATCTTCTGAATCACATTGTATAATGTTTATGAATACATTCAGCAAAATATAATATCATTGCTGGAAGTATTTAACCACAAATTCAAGTCTGTGATTATGGCAGGGAAGGTAAGAAGTGAATGGTATGATTGTGCAGAATTACACACAGGGCATCGACTCTAGCTGAAATCTCGTGTCATTAAAAATAGGAAAAGAAATAAAGTCATCAGGTTAAGATAAAATATCTTCTGTGTGGGATATCTGCATGTTTATTTTATCATTCCTTTTTTTACCATGTATAATTAAAGTATTTTAAAACGCAAAACACTTTTCAAAATAATAAATTAATGCTATGAGTAACAATATATTTCAATACTACTATTTGCTAATTTAGTTATTTAGTGCCTTTGAAGCTTTATTAGCTGTTTCATGAGAATTATATAGTGTTGCTTTCTCATCTTTTTTTTTTCACATTACTATGTATTTATTTTGCTATGCTGGGTCTTCATTGTTGTGCACAGGCTCAGTAGTTGTGGGATACTAGTTCCCAGACCAGGGATCTAACCCATGTCCTCTGCATTAACAGGCAGGTTCTTAACTACTGGATGACCAGGGAAGTCCCTACTGATTAGTTTTTAAAAAGAGAAACATCCTAGTCTGACTCAACGTATTCAATGACATCTATTGTAAAATCAGTTGATGGAATAAATGATCTCTTGTGATCTAACTGTGCAGATGATTATTAGATTATTTTCTATGTGAAATAATCTAGATTCATCAGAAAAAAATATTTTTAATTCCAAATGCACATATATTTGTAGTGATATGATTTTAAATTTACACAGTTAGATTAGGCTCATATGAGGCAACATTTGTGTCACAACAGCCCTAGTACATGCCTTGCTATTGTATTAATTAGCATGGAATGCTTACATGTTAACTGGTTTTCCAAGCATATTTATTATCCTTAGACTTATTTCTCTGTCAAAAGTCACCAAAGTAATCAAACAACTTTGTCATTTTAAGCTTGCTAATCATGATAATTTCTACCTTTCACTAGTTGGCACTTTGCCCCTTGGTCCCAGGAAACCATGTAAAGTTTTATACCTTGCCAATTAGGTAGTTACTTAACTAGACTGCCTGGATCTTCAACTTTGCCACGCTCATTAAAACTTTTCAGTCCCCACAAGACACCACATTTAATGAGTCCCTGAACACTTTTTTTTTTCTAAAGTAATAGTACCTATCTCCTGAGCTTGAAGCAGAGACCAAAGTTACCTGTAATCACCTGTCTGAAATGGTGGTCACCCCAGATGATGTCAGAGAACATCAGAGAACTCAGAATTAATTTTGGATTATAACCAGGCATCATGAAACTTATAAGACTTATAATATATACAAAGTGATGATACTGTATTATCTGCCAAAACTCTGGAATATAAGTGGTTCCACTATAAGAATTATTCAGATGTACAAATGCTCAGTGTATCAGGGAAGTCAAACAAAAGAAAAAAGCCTTCTCTCTAAAATAAGTAATATTTATTATAGGACAACCTTTTTTGTTGGTAAATGAACAAATATCTGTGCCTCTCTGGTTAGCCTATATTTTGAAAGAGCTAATAACAAAATGAAATAGGCAAGTGTGGTAGCTAACTCAGTGCATAAGTCATTATAGAAGCATTTCAATAAGATTTTGGATTTTGAAAATAAGGAAAATCATTTAGGACAATTTTGTTTATTATTTAGTTCTAGAAAGGGGAGTGAAACTTTATTAACTTAATTACTCACTTCTCAAGAATTTCATTGAGTACACTTAAAACCAAAATGAATACACAGTGAAAGCAAAATATATCAATTAATTGAATGTATACCCAGAGCCTATCAAGTCTGATGCCTAATTTAGGAAAATAGTTTATACACTTTTTGCTGAATTTTTTTTTTAATAAATGAATTTAAAGAGAGAAGAGTTAAGACAGAAAAAAATTTCCGTAAACCACTAATCCATTTTACTTCTCTAGATTACCTCTTTCCTAGTACCTTACTGAATGCTTTGGCCACATCTTTGTTCCGGAGACTGTATATAAGGGGATTCAGCGTGGGAGTGAGGATGGTGTAGAAGGCTGACACCATCTTGTCCTGAGTTGGGGATCTATTAGAAGTGGGTCTCATATATATGAACATAGCTGCTCCATAGTACATCCCCACAACAATAAGATGTGAAGTACAGGTGGTGAAAGCCTTGTGCCGACCCTCCCCAGAACTCATGCGAATGACAGTTATAATTACACGTGTGTAGGAGATGATGATGAGTGACAAAGGGAGGAGGAGCATTACTACACAACAGATGAAAATAAGTGTTTCGAATGTGGAAGTATCCGTGCATGAGAGATGTAGGAGTGCTGGGACATCACAGAAGAACTGAGCTATTTCTCGGGATCCACAATAGGAGAAAGACAAAGTAGCAGCTACATCAACAATCCCATCAAAGGCACCAAGGATCCATGAAGAGGCAGCCATGAGTCCACACAGTTTCCAGTTCATGAGACTGGGGTACTGAAGAGGGTAGCAAATGGCAACATAGCGGTCATAGGCCATGACAGCCAACAGGAAGCACTCAGCACCAAATAGGGACACATAGAAAAAGATCTGGGCTTCACATCCTGCTAGAGAAATGGACTTCCTGCCAGACAGGTAGCTGTGGGCCATCTTGGGTACAGTGGTGCAGATGAGCATGAGGTCCATGAGGGAGAGCTGGCTGAGGAGGAAGTACATGGGGGTGTGGAGCCGCGTGTCCAGGTAGATGAGGAGAACCATGAGAGTGTTTGCCAAGAGCGCCATTGTGAAGATGCCCAGGACCAGAGAGAAGAGAAAGATGTGAGTGGGCGTGTAACTAAAAATTCCCATCAAGATGAAGTCAGGGTTAAATGTCTGATTGTCCCATTCCATGATGAATATTTTCTGTATCTAGAACCACAAGAACTTATAAACATTAAATGTCTGAACAATTATTTATACACTGTCCACTCTATGTGTGGTACTCTGGGAAACCAACATACATGATATGTCAGGACTGGGAAAGAATGAGCAGAGGCTTTTGCAGTCAGGTGGAGTTAACCACACTCAAACTCCACCATCCTGCTCTGACAGGTTATTTCTATATCTTCTTATTGTTCCTTTACATAGTATAAATAACTTTTAAAAAATAATTTTAAAAAAATTATTAATGATTTATGGCTGCCCTGGGTCTTTGTTGCTGCACCAAGGCTTGCTCTAATTGTGGCGAGCCAGAGGTGCACTTCATTGCAGTGAATGGCCTTCTCACTGCAGTGGTTTCTCCTGTCACAGAGCAGGGGTTCTAGGGTGCACAGGCTTTAGTAGTTGCAGTGCATGGGCTCAGTAGTTGGGGCTCATGGTCTTTGTTGCCCTGTGGTATGTGGAATCTTCCCGGATCAGGGATAGAACCCATGTCTCCTGCAATGAGAATGTGGATTCTTAACTATTGACCTCCAGGGAAGTCCCAGGAAGAGAGCATTTTTAATGCCATTGCTTATATAGTAAAGTAAGATAACTACAACTAATAACCTGTTATTAGTTGTCGAGATGTTACATTTGCATTTATGTAATTTTATTTGTGCACCAAACTTAGAGCACAAATAGGACTACTGGTTATACAATTATACAAAAAATGACCCTCCAGTGCAGAATAATTGGTAAATAATTTTGAGGAATCTATGAATTATGAATAGGCAACTTAGTTGCAGATGAGGAAACAAAAAGTCAAAATCATCATTTATAAAGAAAGCAAGATGGGTGGAAGGCAGAGCTAAAACAAGCGTTTATGTCTCAGCTTGAGACAGGTAGTATCTTAAGACTAGTTTTCACATTCACCAAAATGAAGAAAATTTAAGAAGCTATATAAGAAGGTTCAGAAATTATATAACCTGTGAGTCTGCCAAATTCTTGAATCAGTATCTAATGGGGCAAAAGAAACAAACAAATGTCTTATATGTCTGTCAGTGTGAGAGTGAGCCAAGATCAATTTGTTGTGTTTAGGGAAAAGAGGAATTGTTTTACAAAAGATTAGACAAAAGCAAAGTAAACAGAGACAGCTTTTTATGTTGTTGAAACATCAAGGAAGAGGAATCCTTCCACGCCAACCTCATGACATAACATAATTATTTTGTCATTAAAGGGAAGGTCTTCTCTCACGCTGCCCACTGCTGCCTCAAGCCAACTGTGTTTAAAAATTGGACAGGTTTCATGCTTTTACTCCCAATGCTGCTGAAGCCAATTTTTCAGGCAAAGAGGTAACCCATTTTTAAACCTCCTCATTCTCATATCTCTTTTATGTATTTTCATCCTTACCCAGAAGAGGATTTAACTGAAGCGTAAGTCCAACACAAGGACCTAGCAGTTCTTTATTCAACGTTGTGTATCCTTTTTCTCTTAAGGCACTCAATGTTTTAGATATTTCAAACCCAACCAGAACTGGCCTTCCTTTGCTCTCAACACTTCATTGGTGAAAGGCCTGTGCAAAATTCTTTCATTCAGAGACTGCTTTTCTTGTATTATCTCTTTAAGTTGTAAAATATTAAAATTCTATCTTTTTATTGTATTCATAAGAAATATGAGCATCTAATACCTCTTATTGTGTTACTTCACCATTATTTCCATAGAAACATTGTTGATAACATTTATTAGAATATATTTTCAAAAGATTGTACTGATTGTCTATCAATTTAAATACTATAACACCAGTACAACTTTTGCAATTTTAAGCCTATGCAAATCTTAGGAGCACTATTACTCTCTTCTTATAGAGATAGGACTGATTTTCTACAGACCTCTGTGCTGAAGGGGTAATTGAATTGTGAAAGCTGGTTACATAAGTGGAGCCTGCAAACGAGAAAATTAGATGCCAGACATTGTAAGTGGAGAGTTAACCATTAAGATGGACTGGCTGTATACCTACTTAAGGAGAGCTTTATGTAGGGGTGCTGACACCCAAGGAGAAACCTTAATCTTCTGAGTCAATTTGATTATTATCCTAGAGAGAAGTACCAGGTTCATTTGTTTGGCTTCCAGGTATGCTGTTTGCTGCCAACTGCTCTGCATGATGAGCGAAGGTGAGGGAGAATGGTGGGGGGCTGATTGGAACAGCATTCTTTAAACAGATCTTCAGATTATCCCCTTTTTACAGGGGATCTTTGTGTGTGATTCAGGACTGCCTCAATTTCTGGTTTGTTTTGTTCATCAGATATCCATGTGTTTTGATCCTTCTAGGTATTCCTTGTAATATCTGGCTTGCTGATCATCTCTTCCCTCTTAATTATTGTCCTTATTTATTGCTACATATACTTCTCAGTATTCTTGAGTTGGAAACCTCCTACCATTTTCTAAACATACCTCTATACCAGCACTTATCAAATTGTATTGTTATCATTATTATGTATGTACTTTTGGATACAAAGGTATATGCAATACATGTTCTCACCTCCAGAGATATAAATACATTATTACCAGTATCCTTGCCCATTTCTTTATTCTGTCTTCTAAAAATATTTATAACCATATTCTTCCTTAATTCTTTAATTGTCCATCTCAGTAATCATAAAACACAATTCTAGATTCTTCACTCTTGTATTCCCAAAGTCTCAGTCACACAGTCATACAACTTTATCATAAAAAATTACGCTGTCATTCATACAAAAGCATCAGGTCTTATACCCATAACCCAGATCCTAATTATCTTATGTTGATTGTTACTATACAAAATAATTACCTTTTATTTCTGAAGATTCTTATATTTCCAGCATATGCTGCACATACATATTACTGGCCATAATTGTATTTCACAAACTCTAGAAACTCCAACTCAGAGTGTTCAATGATGTACTTGATTTACTAAATAAATTTTAATTTTCCATAGGAAGCTTGTACTTCACTCAAGCCAGCGTATTTACTCTTTGTTATATATGTTAAATAACAGTATTGAAAACATTGAAATAAGCCAAAAAGGCAGTTGGCATTGCTTTTCAATATCATACAAAAGCATTGTTTAGCTGACCCTCCCAAGAATTACTTAATTCAGGGACTGTACCTGTGTCTGGGTAGATGTTTGTTTCAGTACATAATGGAAACATGTAGTGTTTCTTCATCCCTTACAAATGTAAGAACTTGTGATCAAAAACTAACCTTTAAAATTTGCTAGGGAGCTTTAAGAAATAACTGATTAAAACATCTCTGCATGGTCACACCTGCAAAACTAATCTTGCAGTAATATTAGTGGCCAAAGAAATTGTGGTTCAATAATTTTAAGAACATCGTAGGCTGTCTTCAGTTATATGAATAGTAACACATATTAGTATATAAAGTCTAATACACTCAAAATTTTAAGTTGTCTTAGCTCAATCTTTTGTAAATTATTTTGCTTTCTTTCTCACAGAAGAAAATTCCCATCCACACGCTTACAAAATGCTTTCTGCTATGTAATCCTGAATTAAGGGCCCATGTGTCAGTGATCATCACCAACACTATCATTAAACACTGCATGGCTATGCATAATTACTTCATTAGAGTACAGAATTAGACTGAACTTACCTATATTCCTACTTATAAGAGGAGGATGCTTTCAAAAATAAATTAAACACATATGTATGTAAAAGGAAGTAACAGAGAGGAGGAACAGAGAAAAACCTCTGCTGAGGAAGATGACTGGATTAGTTTAAGTGAAAGTGAAAGTGAAGTCGCTCAGTCGTGTCCGACTCTTTGTGACCCGGTGGACTGTAGCCCACCAGGCTCCTCAGTCCATGGGATTCTCCAGGCAACAGTACTGGAGTGGGTTGCCATTTCCTTCTCCAAGGGATCTTCCCAACCCAGAGATCAAACCCAGTTCTCCTGCATTGCAGGCAGACGTTTTAACCTCTGAGCCACCTCTGAGCAAAAATCGACACTTGTGAGAAAGAAGAACAGAGGCGAGGCCACATGGAGAGCACAGAAAAATTTAGACACAATCAGGGCATACCAAGTATGAACAGGTCAATTCCTCCGTGGATGCCAGACTAACTTGTATTTTCCCTTAGTTACAACCCAGCTACACCATCCTCCAGCGGAACACACTAATAAGCCTGCCACAAGAGAGGTGGATTTTCATGGCACATAAGCATAATGTAAAGATGGTTAGAAAGTACTCATTTAATGCAGTGAATCTCACAGTGTGATCCCCTAACCAAGTACTAGCATCACTATCACCTGGGAGCTTGTGGGAAATTCACATTCCCAGGTACCACTCCAGACCTACTGAATCAGAAATATCTCTCAATAAGCCTCCAGGTGATCTGGATGCTGGCTAATGTTTGAGATCCACTGCTGTAGTCTATCTTCCTGCTTCAGCAATGACCTTTGTATGGTATTCCATATACAGAAAAGCTAGTACATGTTGGAAGACAAACTTCTATGTCTGAAAATTTCCTCTGCCTCTCCCAATATCATTAAATTTCCAATAAAGTAAATCCTTTATTTTCCACCCTGTGGATACAATGTCCCTGATTATTCTAGTACCGTAACGGCACACTTCTTATCAGAGACTTCCACAGGTTCCAAAGTGTGAGAAAATCCAGTGATACCTATTTATTTTGGGGTTCAGGATACAGCAAAAGAGGTTTCCTCTCATTGTTTTTTAACACAATCCCAAGAATTCTACTCTCTTATCCCCAGACATTTCTAATGTGAGATCTTTCCTTAGGTTACTTCTCTCAAGAAAAATAAGCTTTGTTCTCCAAGCCATTTCCGGCTTTTTCAATTTACTCCTTGATTCCAACTCTAGAACAACCACATCATCCTCATTAAGTCTATTTCATTTTAATAGATAATCTGCTCCCCATTCACTGAACTCAGTCGTATGGTCTTTTCTACTGCTCTTAGAGCAAAGAGCTGAACTGGGACTCTGAGATCAGACAGAATCTTTGCTCTACTGCCAATAGTGATATTATCAGCAACCTTCTATTTTTTTAAACAAAATTCTATAGTAACTAATATAATTTCTCAGGATTGTTGCAAAGATAATAAAAGATAACTCAACATAATGCTTAATTAAAATACATGCACTCAGAAAATATAATATCTTAGTCATTCAAATATCTTAATCATTACCATTATTATACTTCGGGTATTTAATATCTTTGTATTAGTCTGTTAGACTACCATAGCAAGGTGCCAAAAACTAGGAGGACTGAACAATCAAAACTTACTGTCTCACAATTCTGAAAGCTAGAATTGTCAGATCAAGGAGTCAGCAAAATTCCTTCAGTTCTTCTGAAAGTTGCAAGGAAGATCAGTTCAATGCTTCTCACCCAACTTCTGGTGGTTGCTGGCAATCTTTGGTATTCCCTGACATAGAAAATGACTCTGATGTGTCCTTCATCTTCACATGGCAACCTCACTGTGTCTGTATCCAAGTTTCCTCTTTTTGTAAGGACACAAGTTATTTGAATTAATACTCAGGCTAGTGAACTCCTGTTAACTTGGTTACCTCTGTAAGGACCATATCTTCAAGGTCACATTGTGAAGTACAGACAGTTCAACATATAAATTTTGAGGCACACGATTCAACCCCTAAAATATATATTAATTTCCATCTTTAATTTTATACTATCATTTTGTATAATGATTTATTCTCTAAACTGGAGTATAGGCCTCCAAAATGTATTGTCTTACATTTAAAAAGTACTATTTTAATCAAACAGAATTGTGCTTTATACAGAGTTGAATATGTGCTTCTTAGAGGGAAAAAAAGTGCTGCATTAGTGAAACAGATTCATGAAAAGACTCTCTGAATGAGTTTTAACCTAGTATACATGATAGAACAGTCAAATTATAACAATGTCTGTGTTCACCTAATACCCTTTAAAAAGAACCCAAGACATAGTCAAAACTAATATTACTTAAGTTTTAATATGGTATGAATTAAGATAAGATGGAAATATACCTATTGCTTTGGAAGTATCTAGCACAGTATAGATTTTCATCCATTTCTGCTTCATTGAAACCCAGGAAGTGCTAGAAATTTTGTGATTTAAACTGTTTTCCAACCTTACCTTCTGGTGTTTCCCAGGAAAATACAAGAACACTGACTGAGTAAATAAAAAGGCTTAAATCCTAGGGTCTTTTTTTTCCAAGTTAAATTTCTTTGTCCACAGGGACTCAGTCCCTTGCCTTTAATTACATTGATGATGTTATTTGCAATTTTTTCTGAGGTTCTCAATGTAATTTTCCCTGTTTCCAAGACAAGCTTTGTTTCTTTTTATACCAGGTAGTAGGGGATGATCTGTTTCTTTCATCATCATTAATGTAGGTTGCTTGAAATATTCACCTATCTAATGTCCGGCTTTTAAAATCTTAACAATTTCTCATGCCTCTATCCAAGTGGTTCTCAAATTTAGATTCTTATTAGAATCTTTTGAAGAAATTTGAAAATGTTATCTAGACCAGACTTTTCTAAACTCATTAAATTAGAATCTCTTCGGAAGAAGCCAGGCATTGTTATTTTCTGAATCTCCCCAGTTGATTCTATTGTGCAGGCTCTACCTTTCGCAAAGTTAACAATGCCATCTTGGTCCTTGGAATTCCGCTGTTCTCTATTCCATGGCAAAACTTGTTCAATAAACTTTTTTAGTCCCTCATATTTTTTTGGTCAGTTGACACTTTTAGATTAAACTACTAATAAACCCAAAACATGCTTATTCTTCTTTAAACAGCATCCATATAATGCATAGGCTTGCTGCCAGAGATATTTTACTTTATTATGGTTAAGAAAAGGAGTAGAATTATTTCTTAACTCATCAGCATAGAGCTTGAGATAATTTACAAAATAATGAAGGATTTTCCCTTTTTGTACCACTTTATCATTATTATTTTTTGAGGGAATATTTCAAAGGATCAAGAATGACCGCACATCGTCTTAAAATAGATATCACCAGTCACTATTGATCTCTTTTTCCTTTTGGCAGTAGTTCTTATTTCTCTCTCTTTATGACTCTCCCTAAAATTTCCTGCTTGACACTAGTCTTTAAAAGCTCCAATGCCTGACTTATCATCAATTGGACCATTTGGGAAAATGTGTTAGTCCCTCCAATCACCAGGAAATGTGGAGTTGTCTCATTTCTTTGAGAAGGACCCATAGAGGGAGCAGTCCAGTAAACACCCAGAAGCCCAAGTAACACTATGAGTAAGGATAGTTGGAGAGCCTATCCCTACAAGTGACAAATGAAGGATAGATGGAGGCTTACCAAAATTCCACCTACCTTATTTTATTTCCCTCCCGCCCCGCGCCCCTCCCCCACCCCCAACCTGATTAAGCTACTTCAATAGCTGATTCAGAGTATTGAGCAATTTGCTCTGTCACTGGGCTTTGTGACACCAGCTCCAATGGTGCATATAGGGTCTGTGTTAAATGGAGATGCTCTATGGAGCTTCTCTCCATTTCCAGGGAAAGAATACTTGAAAAGAAGCTCCTTACTCTTTACTGGATTTGTAGAGACTTAATGTTGCACAATGGAACACAAAAAACGCCCCTGTGACCTGAGTTATCCTTTTAGTACTGGGTATCCTCTGTCCCACTATCCATAAAATCATGCCTGCTCAGTAGATTCATTTGTCCATGGAACTATCTCCTACTGTTATTTCTAGTTTTCCGAGAATGGACACCAGAGAGTCTTTGAATTCATTGCAATTATTATTTATAATGACATAGAACATAGCAACCCAAATATCCATCAATAGAAGTATGCATGAATAAGTTGATGGTATATTTATTCAGTGGGATATTGTATAAGTATTTAAAAATTCATGTGAATAGACTCAACATATCAAAGTAAGCTAATTTTAGAAAACAAAATGTGTGAAACATGCAAGTTGAAGAATTATGTGTAGAGTATAATATCTGTTGTATCATATTATGTAATTTTTGTGAAGACATACACATTCAGCAAAATATAGTACCATTGCTGGTACTATAGTTTTTTCATCAAAAACTCAAGTCTGATTATGGCAGGAAATGTAAGAGGTACATGGTATGATGGTGAGGAGTTACACAAAGAGCATCAACTCTAGCTGGAATCTCATTTCATTAAAAACAGGAAAAGGAATAAATTCATCAGGTTAAGATAAACTCTCACATGGGAATGTGTCCATACTTCTTATATCATTCCTTTTGTACTATGCCTCATTAAAATATTTTAAAATGATAAAGCACTTTTTAAAAATAATAAATTAATGCCAAGAATAACAATATATTTCAGTTTTATTGATATTTGCTAATTTGTTAGTTAGAGAGTTATGAAACTTGCTAATTTGTTAGTTAGAGTAAGTTATGAAACTTGATTAGATGATTCAGTTGGTTACTGAGAACTATACAGTGCTGCTATTATTGGCTTTTATAAAGAGAAATATTCTTACCTGACTCAGTGCATTCAAAGAAGTCTCATGTAAAATCAGTTGATGAAATAAATAATCTCTTATGGTCTAGTGATTAAGATGATTATTAGATTATTTTCTATGTAAAATATTCTAGATTCATAAGGAAAAAAGCACTTTTAATTACAAATGTATGTAAATTTGTAGTGATATGATTTTCACTTTACACAGTGACACAGTACAAGGCAACATTTATGTCACAACAGCCCTAGCACTTGCTCTACCACTATATTAATTAGCATGGAATGTTTATATGCTAACTGGTTTCTCAAGTGTATTTATTACCCTTAGATTTATTTCTCTGTCAAATGTCACCAAAGTAACCAAACAATTCTGTCCTTTTGAGTTTGCTAATCAGGACAGCTTCTACCTTTCACTAGTTGGCACTTTGCTCTTTGGTCCGAGGAACCACATAAGGCTTTATACTTTTCCAATTAGGTAGCTATTTAGTTGGGGTCTTCAACTTTGCATGCTCATTAAAACTTTTCAGCCCCCACAAGACACCTCATTTAGTGAGTCCCCGAATAATTTATTTTCCTAAGAATAGCACCTCTCTCTTGAACTTGAAACAGAGAGCCGAAGTTGTTAGTGATCAACTGTCTGAAATGGTGTTCCACTCCAAATGATATCGGAGAACAGCAGAAAACTCAGAATAAATTTTAGATTATATGGAAACATCTTGAAACCTACAAGATTTGTCATATATGTTACAAACCTGATTATGAAAGATATAGCTGGAAATGACTCTACACAACCTCATTCAATAGGTAAATTTACAAGTTCAAATAGGAATCTTTAAGCAATATTATATTGGATCAGAAAAAAAGTGACCCCTATAGAAACAACCAAGTTTAATTATGTTAGACTGTGTTGATGTTCTCTCTAACTTTGAATACTGGTGTGGTAAGTTTCCTAAATTTTCAAGCTATCTTTGATGTGTTAATGCAATCATCATAAATCTGTGACTTTGATAAAAGTCATTTCATATCTCAGGACCTCGACAACTACACCTGATTAGTGATGGGATATAGAGGTCTTTTTCAGCTTTACTATGTCATAGTTAAGAAATAGTCACTTTAAAGTTATCTTAATGGATTCTGAAAATTCTAAAGCTTGCATATTTGTTTAACTTCAGTGGAGATGACGGTATTTATGCCAACCCTCAAGATCACAGGTGAACAGTGCAGGGCCTACCACCACCCACCCTCAGATCAGAGTAGCCTGGAAGAAATTTTTTCAGAAGCCACTGTGAAATAAATACACATTTATGACTTTCATAACATGAGCCCCCTCCATTATCTCAATTTAATTGCCATGGAGTTGGATTAAAGTGCACTGGGAAGACCCAGAGGGATGGGATGGAGAGGGAGGTGGGAGGGGGGATCGGGATGGGGAACACATGTAAATCCATGGCTGATTCATGTCAATGTATTGCAAGAACCACTACCATACTGTGAAGTAATTAGCCTCCAACTAATAAAAATAAATAGAAAAAAAAATCGAAAAAAATAAATAAATTAAATAAATACTTTCAAATACAAAAAATAAATAAATAAATAAAGTGCATGCTAGGAAAAAACTGTCATATAACATAATAGCTGGCCAAGGGGTCTCTCTGCCCTTTCCTATGTTCATGGATAACTTCAGCCCTGTACACTTACCTCTCCTGGTGAGGAATCCCTATAAGACAGAAGAGGAGGAGAGAGAAAGCAAAAATTTTCCCTGAAAATTTAGAGGCACACTTGGTCTAAACCGTTCACCTAACATCCTCTCTAGGAAGAACTGTTTCCTGGCAGAATTTATTGTCCCTCACTAAAATTACTGAAAAGGAGATGTTTAACCCTTTCCTCACTCACACTAAGGTTCTCTGTAGTCTCACCATAGCCCAGTACATGTCCTTATTAGTGACCCACTAGTACCAGCACTCCTACCCAGGGAGTGGAACAGAGAAAAGCAGGTAAGTAGGGACTGAGCTACTCTAGGGGCAAATATCCTCCCATGTTTAATCCTTTTTCTTGGAAACCTGGATATATTTACTATCTGGGTCTGTAACTATCCAGATACTTGACTCCACATAGGTTTTCAGGGGAACAGTGGGGGCCCTCAGCTTATTCCTTATGGGTTCCACTGCCCGCACCCAGCAGAGTATCCGTAGCTTTTGGTACAAATAAATGTTCGTTTAGAATCTGTGACGCAGGAGACCTGGGTTGGATCCCTGGGTCTGGAAGATCCCCTGGAGGGATCACAAAAAGGACGACTAAGCATGGCAACCTGCTCCAGTATACTTGGTGGGAAATTCTCACGGACAGAGGAGCTTGGTGGTTACAGTCCAAGGGGTTGCAAAGAGTCAGATACGACTGAAGTGACTCAACATGATGCATGATTAGAATCTGTGATGTCAGTCAGAGTTTCTTTTTGATGACAGTGATGAAGCAGTAAGTCCTGAAACTGATTAGTGGACCAGAAACGCATTTAATGAAGTCCTTCTTGGGGTCCATTTTTCTCATCATGAAGGGTGGTCAGTGAGTTTGTACAGCTCAGCTCATCACTCATCACTATAATATGTACCAGATAGAGTTTCACTCAAATAATGTTAGCTATCATTATGTGAAATTATATATGAAATAAATAGTGCCACCACCCTCTTCTCCATTTATTCTTCTTAAGATATGGATTCCAATAACTCTTGCAGAGTACTGAGTGCCTTTAGTATATGCAGCCAGGCCAACTTCCATTTGAATATACATAGCTGCTTTAGCATCTCACTGATACCTAATTTAAACCTTTGTTTACATGTATACAAGGTCCAAATATTTCTGTGGTTTTCAGAAATTAAGAGTATGATAACACTGTGCCCACATAAATAAAATTTACAGGTTGTAGTAGCCACTTCACATATAAGCAGTAATTAATTATTTATGATACTTTTTCTCAGGCAAAGGCCATGAAGTCAATATAAAAAAATTAAAACTATAGTATGTTTTTCATGAATAATATATGATATCTCAGAAAGATATATATTAAAAAAGAGAAACAGATGAAAGAAAGAAGAAAGTTTATAAGACTCATTTTGATCATGTGACCTTATAGCCTCAATCAGAAAAGATCTTATGTCAAGAATTCTATTTTGGCATTGTCCTTTTTTGTATCTTGGGAAAAAATTCTACAATTCCTTAAATACTAGGGAAATAACAGTGAACTATTTATATCTTTCAAAATTAAAAAATATTTAAGAATATTTCAAGTAGGTGTCATCATTTCTGTAAGGATCCACTCTCAATGATACTCATCACATTCTTGGAAAATGCAACAGTCCCCTTTTCCATTTACTTGTCGGTTTCATATGTTAAGGTGGTCAACGAAGGGCTGTAATAAGAGTACATATCTAATCATAAGACTCACAACTCCACCCTCATGTAAATGAAGCCATGACTTTTTTCCCCATATTTTTAAAATAAATTAATACCAGTGTCTTATTTTTAAATTTATCTTTTTATAGCAACTCCAACTATCAGGTGTAGATTAAAGAAATATATGCAAGTTCTATGAATGAAATCCCAATCTTTATAAGGTTTATCCAATTTCCCAGGTAGAACCAATGTTATAGAAATCTGGTCTTCTATGGACACAAAAGTGTTTCACTTTGAGTGCTGTTACCTGTCCCAAGATGAGGAGTTTCTACTGGATTTGCATATATTCCTTTGGGAAGACCATGTAAATTGTCTCAGAGTGGGAGATGGGGTTTCCACCAAGGCTATCAGAGAGACCAGTCAACATTTTCATTCAGTTACCATCCATGTTCATCAGGAAAACAAAGAAAAAAGTAGGCAGCTTCTGTGACAATAATATTATTACACCTTTACTGCAATAACTACTAAATTCATGGAAACATTTCTACACGCATTCAAAGGGTAATGTTCTGATATGAAGAATAAAAATATTCCCATCATGTTTCAGTACATAAATATGATATAGATCATAACTTCTGGGTAAGACTCACAGCCCTGGGATTTCATTATACCATAGTGGATTTTTAAGATACAAAAAAGAAGGAAAAACCCTATAAAATATAGGTTGATGATACTGCATCATCTGTCAAAACTCTGGAAATAAGTGGTTCCACTATAAGAAATCTTCAGATATACAAATGCTCAGTGTATTAGAGAAGTCAAACAAAAGAAAAAAGTCTTTTTGGCCAAAATAAGTAGTATTTATTATAGAATAAGATTTTTGGTAAATGAGCAAATATATGTCACTCTCTGGTTAGGCTATATTTTGAAAAAACTAATGACAGAAGCTCCAGTGGCGCAATCGGTTAGCACGCGGTACTTATGTGAAAGAACTAATGACAAAATGAAATAGACAAGTGTGGTATTTAACTCAGTACATAAATCATCAAATAAGAATTTCAATAAGAATCTGGTTTGTGAAAATAAAGGAAAGCATTTAAAACAGTTTCATTTATTATTTAGTTCTATAAATAGGAGTATATCTGTTTATTGACTTAATTATTCACATCTCAAGAACTTCATTGAGTATATTTAAAACAAAAATGAATATTTAATGAATGTAAAATATATCAGTAAACTAAATGTGTACCCAGAGTTTATCAACCGTGATGACTATTTTAGAAAAATTACACATTTATGCATTTGCTGTTAAATCTTATTTTTAAATAAATGAACTTGCCAGAAAGAGAGAGACAGGAGTTATGAAAGAAAAAAATCCCTGCAACCATTATCCAATTTATTCTCTAGATTTCCTCTTCCCTAGTACCTTACTGAATGCTTTGGCCACATCTTTGTTCCGAAGGCTGTATATAAGGGGATTCAGCATGGGAGTGAAAATAGTGTAGAAGGTCGATACCATTTTATCCTGGGTTGGGGAACGATTAGAATTGGGTCTCATATATATGAACATAGCTGCTCCATAATACATCCCCACAACAATAAGATGTGAAGTACAGGTGGTGAAAGCCTTGTGCTGACCCTCCCCAGAACTCATGCGAATGACAGTTATAATTACACGTGTGTAGGAGATGATGATGAGTGACAAAGGGAGGAGGAGCATTACTACACAACAGATGAAAATAAGTGTTTCGAATGTGGAAGTATCCGTGCATGAGAGATGTAGGAGTGCTGGGACATCACAGAAGAACTGAGCTATTTCTCGGGATCCACAATAGGAGAAAGACAAAGTAGCAGCTAACTCAACAATCCCATCAAAGGCACCAAGGATCCATGAAGAGGCAGCCATGAGTCCACAAAGTTTCCAGTTCATGAGACTGAAATACTGAAGAGGGTAGCAAATGGCAACATAGCGGTCATAGGCCATGACAGCCAACAAGAAGCACTCTGCACCAAGGAGAGACACATAGAGGAATATTTGGGCTTCACATCCTGCTAGAGAAATGGACTTCCTGCCAGACAGGTAGCTGTGGGCCATCTTGGGTACAGTGGTGCAGATGAGCATGAGGTCCATGAGGGAGAGCTGGCTGAGGAGGAAGTACATGGGGGTGTGGAGCCGCGTGTCCAGGTAGATGAGGAGAACCATGAGAGTGTTTGCCAAGAGCGCCATTGTGAAGATGCCCAGGACCAGAGAGAAGAGAAAGATGTGAGTGGGCGTGTAACTAAAAATTCCCATCAAGATGAAGTCAGGGTTGAATGTCTGATTCTCCCACTCCATAATAAATGTCTTCTTTATCTAGAAGCAGAAGAAGTCACAAACGTTAACTACCCGGGTTATTATTTATTCATCATCCTCTCTATGTATGGTACGCTGGTAAACCAACATACATGATATGGTCAAGCCTGAAAAAGAATGAGCAGAGACTTTGCAGTCAGGTGGCATTAATCACATTCAAGCTCCACCACTGCCAACCTACATGTCCTCTGACGAGTTACTTCTCTGTGCTTTATTTTACTTCCTTTACAAGGCATAAATAACTTTTTAATTGAGTTGCTGTAATTATTAAATAAGATATCAATGCAAACCACAGCATCCAGACAGAGCATATGACTCCTCAAGAAACATATAACCAATTATTAAGTAGGATCATATACATAAATTTAACATGTGTCAGGATGTATAAATTCTGTATCAGAGGAAAAGAGCATTTTGAATGTCATTGCCTATATAGTAAGGCAACTAATAATCTGTTACTTCTAAGAGATATGAACATTTGCATTTATATAACTTTGTACACCAGACTTAAAGATCAGACAGGACTACTAGTTAAGCAGTTATACAGAAGATGAACCTCCAGTGTAGAATAATTGGTAAATCATTTGAAGTAACTGATGCAACATGATTAGGTGACTTAGTTGTAAATGAAGAAGTGAAAAAATAAAAATGATCATTTATGAAAAACAATAATATAGGTGGAGAGAGGGGGGAAATTTATCATTTATGTCTCAACTTGAGAAAGGTAGCATGTTGAGATTTCCTTTCACATTCACAAAAATGAGGAAGCTTTAAGAAGGTGTATGAAGATACCCAAACTCCATAACTTGCGGTTATGCTAAATTTCGTTAATTAGTATCTAATGATGCAAAAGGAAGAAAGAAATGTCTTGATATATGTCTATCATTGTGAGTGAGTCAAGACCAACTTGTGTTTAGAGGAAAATGGAACTATTTTACAAAGGATTAGACAAAAGCAAAGTAAACAGAGACAGCTTTTTATGTTGTTGAACCATCAAGGAAGAGGAATCCAGGCAACCTCGTGACATGATTTATTTCATCATTAAAGGGAAGGTGTTCTCTCAGGCTGTCCACCGTTGACTCAACCCAACCATGTTTAAAGATTCGACAGGTTTTGTGCTTTTACTCCCAAATGCTGCTGAAGCCAAGTTTCACTGGTCCTGGTCTAAATGTCTCTGGCTTCTCTAGTGCATCTCCAGCCCAAGAAATTTTTCAAGCAAAGAAGCAGGATATTTTTAAAACCCCTTATTCTCACTGCACTTTGTTTCTTCATCCCTACCTAGAGGAGGATTTAACTGCAGCTTAGGTCCAGTTCGAAGACCTAGCCGCTCTTTATTCATCACTGTGTATCCTTTTTTTCTTAAAGTGGGCCCCTCAACATTTTAGATATTTCAAGTCCAGCCAGAAATATGAGTATCTATTATGTCTCACTGTGTTACTTCACCATCCCTTCCATTGGGCAAATATTGTCCCTGCTGCAACATTTACTGGAATATCTTTTCAAAAGATTGTACTGATTGTCTATGAATTTAAATATTATAACACCAATACAACTCCTGTAATTTTAAGTCTATGCACTATTACTCTCTTTCTGTAGAGATAGGACTGATTTCCTACAATCTTCACCCTGAAGCAGTAGCTGAATTGTGAAAGCTGGTTAGTTAAGTGGAGCCTACAAATGAGAAAATTGGATGTGGGCATTGTTAGTGGAGAGTTAACCGTTAAGATGGACTTGGTGTACACCTAAACGAGGAGAGCTTTATGTAGGGGTGCCAACACCCGAGGAGAAGCCTTAATCTTCTGAGTCAATTTGATTGTTGTCTTAGAGAAAAGTACCAGTTTAAGTTTTTGGCTTCCAGGTATGCCCTTGGCTGCCAATTGCTCTGCATGATGAGTAGGGGTGGGAGAGAATGGTGGTGGGGCTGATTAGAACGGCGTTCTTTAAACAGATCTTCAGTTAATATCTTTTCACAGGGGATCTTTGTGTATGATTCAGGCCTCAATTTCTGGTTTGTTTTGTTCATCAGATAGCCATGTGTTTTGATTCTTCCGTGTATCCCTTGTAATATTTAGCTTGCTGATCATCTCTTCCTCCTTAATCATTGTCCTCACTTATTTTTTCTTTTCAATTAGTTTTTATTGGAGTATAGTTGCTTTACCATGTTGTGTTCATTTCTGCCTTACAAGAAAATGAATCAGCCTGACATGACATATATGCCCTCCTTTTTGGACTTCCTACCCATTCAGTTCACCACCTTGCAGTTAAGTAGTGTTTCCTGCCTTATACAGTATGTTCTCATTAGCTATCAATTTTATACATAGTATCGATAGTATATAAGTGTCAACCCCAATCTCCCAGTTCCTCTCACCTTACTTTCCCCTTTGTATCCATTCATTTGTTCTCTGCAGCTGGGTCTTTTTTTTTGCTTTGCAAATAGGATCATCTATACCATTTTTCTAGATGCTTATTCCTACATACACTCCTTAGTATTCTGGGCTGGAAAACTCCTAGCACTTTCTCAACACAGTTCTACAATATCATTTATCAAATTGCATTGTTATAATTATTATATATGTACCTTTGGATACAAAGGTATATGCTCATGTAAGTTCTCATCTGTGAGAGACATACATACATTGTTGCCAGTGTCCTTATCCATTTCTTTATTCTATTTTCTGAAAATATTTATAACCACAGTCTTCCTTCATTCTTTAACTGTACATCTAATCATAAAAAAACAATTTTAGGTTTTTCTCTCTTTTTTATTCCCAAAGAATCAGTCACATAGTCATGCAAATTTGTTATTAAACTAACTCTCTCAGTGACTTCCCTACTGGGTCAGTGATTAAGACTCCCCGCTCACAATGCAGGGGCCATGAATTCTGTCCCTTGGTCCAGGAACTAAGATCCCACCTGTCCCTGGTTGATGCGGCTACTGAACCTACGTGCTCTGGAGTTCATGGGCCACAACTAAAGAGAAGCCCGGACATTGCAATGAAAGATCCAGAGTGCCACAACTAAGACCCAGTGCAGCCAAAACAATAATTAATTAACAACAAGAAAAAGCAGCTCTCTCATTCATACAAAAGCATCTGTTCTTATATTCATAATCCAAATCCTAATTATCACATGTTAATAGCTATTATACAAGCTAATTAACCTTTATTCTTGAAGATTCTTGAGTTTCCAGCTCATCCTGCACATAGATATTAGTGGCCATTATTGTACTTCACAAACTCCAGAAACTTCAGCTTGACATTCAGAGTGTTTAAGGATGTACTCTACTAACTAAATAAAATTTAAATTTCCATAGAAAACTTGTACTTAGTTCAAGCCAGCATATTACTGGTAATTATATATTTTAAGCAACAGTATTGAAAACATGAAATATGGCAAAAAGGCAGTTGGCACTGTTTTTCAATATTATACCAAGGCATTGTTTAACAAACTCTGCCAAGAATTTAATTCAGAGAATGAACCCGTGTTTGTGTGTCACTATTCCTAGGAACATATAGTGTTTCTTCATCCTTTACAAATAAAATAATTTGTGATCAAAATCTAATCTTTAAAATTTGTTGGGAGCTTTAAAAAAGCAGATTAAAACATACTCTTCGTGGTCACACCTCCAAAACTACATCTTGCAGCGACCAAAAAAACTGTTGTTCAGTAATTTTCAGGAACATAGTAGACTGTCTTTAGTGATACAAATAGCATTACAAAGGGTTTTCTGTGGCGTGTGTTAATCACTCAGTCGTGTCCAACTCTTTGTGACCCCAGGGACTGCAGCCTGTCAGGCTTCTCTGTCCATGGGATTTCCCAGGCAAGAACACTGGAGTGGGTTGCCATTTCCTTCTCCAGGGGATCTTCCCAATCCAGGGTAGTGCACTCAATAATCTTAAATTATGTTAGTTCAATGTTTTGAAAAGTATTTTACTTTCTTTCTCACAAAATAAAATCCACTTTCAGATGCTCACACAATGCTTTCTGCTATGTAATCCTGAATTAAGGGCCCAAGTGTCATTGATCATTACAAACACTGCATCATTAAACACTATATGGCTATACCTAATTACTTCATTAAAGTACAGATTAGACTGAGCTTACCTGTATTCTTACTTAAAAGAGGAGGATGCTTCCAAATATAAATTAAATACATATATATGTAAAAAGAAAACTGGAGGAGGAACAGTGAAAAACCTCTGCTGAGGAAGATGACTAAATTAGTTTAAATTTTGAGCAAATACAGATACTTGTGAAGAATAAGAAACAGAGGAGAGACCACATGGATAGCACAGATAAAAATGACATGATCAGGGCATACCAAGTAAGAAGCGGTTGATTCCCCTTGGGTGCCAAGGGTAAGTTGTATTTTCCCTTAGTTATAACCCATCAACATTATCCAGCAGAACGCATAAAAAAGCCTGTCCCAGGACAGGTGGATTTTCATGGCATGTAAGAATGACTTAAGATGGTTATAAAGTACTTACTGAGTGTGGTGACTCTCACAACTTGATCCCCCAACCAAGTACTAGCATCAACATCACCTAGGAACTTGCAGGAAATTTACATTTCAAGGCACCAACCCAGACCTACTGAACCAGAAATTTGTTTCAATAAGCCTCCAGGTGATTTGGATGCTGGTTAACCCCTGGTGGTTCAGTCGGTAAAGAATCCGCCTGCAATGTAGGAGACCCGGGTTCGATCCCTGGGTTGGGAAGATCCCCTGGAGAAGGACATGGCAACCCACTCCAGTATTCTTGCCTGGAGAATCCCCATGGACAGAGGAGCCTGGCAGGCTATCTACAGTCCATAGGGTCGCAGAGTCTGACACGACTGAGCACATAATGTTTGAGAACCACTGCTGTAGTCCATTTTTCTGCCTTCAACGGTGACCTTCTCATGGCATTCCACATAGAGAAAAGATAGTACATGTTGGAAGACAGACTGCTATGTCTAAAAACTTCCTCTCCCAGTAGCAACATCAAATTTCCAAGAAAGTAAATCCTTTAATTCCCATGCTCAGTCATGTCCAACTCTCAGTGACCTCACGGATGGTAGCCCGCCAGGGTCCCCTGTCCATGGGATTCTCCAGGCAAGAATACTGGGGGTGGGTTGCCGTGCCCTCCTCCAGGAGATCTTCCTGACCCCGGGGTCAAACCCAAGTCTCCTGGGTCTTCTGCATTGCAGGCAGATTCTTTACCCACTGAGCCATCTAGGAAGCCCACCTTTTTCAGTACCATTGAGTTATGTCACTCTCCTCATCAGAGACCTCCACAGGTTCCAAACTGACAGAAAATCTAATGACAACTCTTTCTTTTGGGGTTCAGGATATTGTGTAAGAGGTTACTTTCACCATCTCAAGAAGTTTTTTCTCATTGTTTTTTTTTTAAAAACAATCCCTGAGATTTCTACTCTTTCATCCCCAAGTATTTCTAATGTGAGATTTTGGCTCAGGTTACTACGCTCATGAAGAATAAGCTTTGTTCTCCAAGCTGCCCCTAAGTTTTCAGTTCATTCCTTCATTCCAAACTCTAGAACAACTACATCATCCTCATGAAGTCTGTTTCATTAATAGACAATATGCTCCCCACTCACTAAACTCAGTCATATGGTCTCTTCTACTGCTTTTAGAGCAGAGAGCTGAACTGGGACTTTAAGATCCCACAGATCTGTGGTTGAATCACTGCTCTACTGCCGACAGCACTATTATAAGGAATTGTCTCTAAAAACAATTCTATAGTGAAACTAATATCATCTCTCAGGGTGGTTGCAAAAACAATAAAAGATTATAACTCAACATAAAGCTTAATCTAAAATATATGAACTCAGAAAATATAAGATTCGACCATCTTAATCATTACCATTATTACATTTATGGAATTTAATCATATTGTATTTGCTTGCTACACATCCGTAACAAAGTACCAAAAACTAGGAGGGTTAAACAATCAAAACTTACTGTCTCACAGTTCTGAAGGCTAGGCATGTCAGATCCAGGTGTCAGCAAAACTGATTCTTCTGAAGACTGCAGAAAAGAGTCAGTTTCATGGCATTCACCTCGCTTCTGGTGGTTGCTGACAATTTCTGTTCTTCCCTGGCTTGTAGAAAATAACCTTGATGTATTCCTTCATCTTCACATGGCAATCTCACTGTGTTTGTGTTTTTTTCCTAATTTCCTCTTTTTATAAGGATGCTAGTCATTTCCATTAACACTCACCCTAGTGACCTTATTTTAACTACATTACCTTTGTTAGGACCACATCTCCAAATAAGGTCACATTCTGAGGAACTGGGACTTCAATATATAAATTTTGAAGAACACAATTCAATCATTGTGTTAATTATTTGATGTTAACATAAATTAATTTGTGTTAATTATAATGAAATTAAAATATATTAATTTCCATCTTTATTTTTACCCTATTATTTTGTATAACGACATTTTCTAAACTAGTTATAGGCCATCAAAATGTCTTAAGTTTTAAAAATACTATTTTCAAATTATTTTTAAATACTATTTTAATCAAACAGAACTGCACTTTACACGGGGTTTAATATGTCCTTTCTTAGGGGAAAATGTCTTGAATTAATTAAATAGTTCCACGAAGATATTCTCTGAATGAGTTTTAAAGTAGTGTTCATTAGATAACAAATAACAAGAATGTCTTATATACATCATATCCTTTAAAAAGAACCCAAGGCCTAGCCAAGACTAATATTATTTAAATTTTAAATATGGGATGAATTAAGGTAGGCCAAGTTAAGAAGAAAATATGTCTATTGATTTGAAAGTATCTAACATAGTATAGGTTTCCATCCATTTCTATCTCACTGAAATCAAAAAGGTGTTAGAAAATTTGTAATTTAAACTTCTTTTTCCAATCTTACCTTCTGGTGATCCCCAAGAAGATACAATAGCTCTGACTGAATAAATAAAAAGGCTTAAATTTCTAAGTTTTTTTTTTTCCCCCCTAGTTAAATTTCTTAGTCCACGGGGATTTTGTCCCTTGCCTTTAATTACATTGATGAAGTTACCTTCATTTTTTTCCAAGGTCATCCAGGTAATTATTCCTGTTTCCAGCATAAGCATTGTTTTTTACACCAGGTAGTGGAGAATGATCTCTTTCTTTCATCATTAATAATATAAACTGCTTGAAATATTCACCTAATGTCTGACTTTAAAAATCTTAACAATTTCTCATGCCTGTATGTCAGTGGTTCTTAACCTTAGATACTTATTACAGTCTTTTGAGGAGATTCAAAAAAATGTTTTCTAGGATCAGACCTTTCTGGATTCATTGAATCAGCGTCTCTTTGGAAGAAGTCAGGCCTTGTTATTTACAAAATCTTCCCTTTTGATTCTACTGTGAAGACTCTATTTTTCCCATTTAACAATGCCATCTTGGTCTTCGGCTTTTGTTCTCTATTCCACAGCAAAACCTGTTTAATAATCTTTTTTCAAGTATTATATTTCCTTTGTCAGTTGACACTTCTAGATTGAGCTACTAAAAAACCCCAAACATGCTCGTTCTTCATTAAACATCCTTCATATAATGCACAGGCATGCTGCCAGAGATAATTTACTTTACTATGGCTAAGAAAAGGAGCAGAATTATTTGCTAGCTCATCAGCACAGAGCTTGAGATGACTGCTGAGATGATGAGGGATTTTCCTTTTTGTACCTCTTTTTAAATTATTATTTCTTGGGGAATATTCTAAATGTTCAAGATGGCCACACATTGTCTTAAAATAGACACCATCAATCACTGTTGGTCTCTTTTCCATTAATAGCAGTGATTTAGATATTGGGCCCGCACTCATCAGTCATTACATTCTTAGTTCTTTCTTTGTACATCTCCCCCTAAAATTTCTTGCCTGACCCTAATAGAAATCTTCAAAAGTTCTGATTCACATGCCTAATATTCATCCTCAATTGGGCAGTTTGGGGAGATGTGTTAGTTCCTCTGATCACCAGAAAACATGGAGGCATATCATTTCCCTGAGAAGGACCCAAGGAGGCAAGTCAGTAAGCACTCAGAAGCCCCAGTAACACAATGTGTAAGAACATTGTGTTGAAGTTGAAGACCTCTTCCCTGTAGTGACAAATGAGGGATACATGGAGGCTTACCAATATTCTACCTACTTTATTTCATCTAAGTCCATGAAGTTACTTTGTAGCTGATTTAGATTATTGAGCAAGTTGCTCTGAAACTGAGCTTTATGATACCAGATTCAATCGTGCATAAAGTATCCATGTTCAGTAAAGATGCTCTATTGAGACTCTCAATTCTCAGGGAAAGAATATTGGGGGAAAAACCTCCTCACTCTTAACTGGTCTGTATAAAGACTTAATGCTGCACAATGGAACACAAAGAATGGCCATTTGAAAACTGCACTTCCCTTTAAATATTGGTTATCATTGGCCCACATTCCATAAAATTGTGCCTGCCCAGTAGACTGCTTTATCCATGGATATCTTCCACAGTCACTTCTGATCATCAGAGAATACTAGGGAGGCTAGTGATAGGAAATGAATACTTAGAAGTGGAGGCAGTGTAGGTTTTAAGCTGATGAATTCTGGAATGGGGGAAAAAAGAAGAGAAAAACTAGCATATTAAGGGCAACCAAACTTAAAAAAAAAGACAGGGAATGAAAGGCCATCTACATTTTTTTGACGATGTGAGGGAAAAATCTTAATGAAAGAAATGTGAAAAATCCAGAGAGAGGTAAACAAGGAAGGTTCCAGAGGTTGTTGGAGAGAATGTGCTTGGCATGTTAAATGAGCGAGGATATTTATTGCTTCAGGAGAAGAAAGGCAGGATAGAGAGATTTGAAGTGGTCAGGAGGGCTCTGACTACTGGAGGTTTTTCTCCGTGTAGTCGACGATCTTATGGGGATGGTGGTGGTGGCTGAATAGGGATGGAGAATGAGGCCTGAGAGTGTGGGCTTATGACCTTGACAGAGAAGCCAGGTCACGGCAGCAGTGACAGTTCCTTACAACTCCCTTATCAGTCCCCTGCCCAGTCAGAACAACTGATCTGGTTTAAACAGCCCGTTGGCAAACCACGATATGGCCCTACAGCCCCCAAACAAACTGTCCTCATGTGATCCAAAGCAGCACCAACTTCTCCACCTGGGAGACAGACTCCTCATTTAGAAGAGGTGTGGGATTCGATAGTGAGGAGGTCCACTTAGAATTCTGTATAAAAGACTTCTCTTTCTCAGATGTATTAATGCAACTTTTTGAGCCAGGAAATCAAGACCAAGATTCTCAGGTCCAAGAGGGTTGCAGAGAATTTGAAAGTGGGTATAAAAGATAAACACCAGGAGCTACTCCAGTCTTCTCTTTTCTTCACTAATTACCAGTTATTTGATGTTATCAGTCACTGCTGATAGTAGGATCTCTGTATCTCTATTTTTAAAGTGTCCTCTGCTGGGTGGAAAAAGATTCTTTCTGCAAGGGTTAACAGCCTTCAGGCTCCCTCACTTATAAGTTCAAGTCTCCACTTGGGTAGAGTTAGGACACAAGCTAACATTTGGGGCTTGAAACAAGAAAGCTTCAGTTGAGTTACAAATCCCCCCCACTCCCGTCATCCTGGAAGCAATGTGAACTATTTCAACTCCCGTGGCACGCGTGTGTCCTGGGAAGCACCTTTCCCTTCTTCTACCCCAGAGACAGTCGGGCACCATCCCTCCTCTACTTACTTGTAAGGGATATGACTAGAGTTTTTTCCCAAAATATTTCTCACCACAGCCCAGCATCACTTTAGGTGGGGGGAATAAGCATGAAGGCCACAGGCCTTTAAACTGTACCATTTTCACCAATCAAACAACCCAAACTGTTTTAACTCTTATTCTTCTCCCAAAGTGAGAACCCCTTAAAACGCTAGGACCTATTCTGTGACAGAGCAAATAGATGTAAACTGGAGCAAACTTTGTAATGGGAGGTACACCAACGCCATCATTTTTACCATCTCCCACAAACGATAAGACAAGGTGGGAGAAGGTAGAACTGGAGTCATATGTGGATTCTACTTGGAATTGAAAGTTCAAAAGTTGTCCTTTGAGGGTGTAGCTTATTCCCACAGGCAGTTTTGCTGGTTTCTGAGTTTTAGCCCCACATATGGTTAGTTTAAGCTATTACTCCTCCCCGCACTTGGTATGTAATGCAGTGGGGAGGCTCCAATAGAATCCAAAGGCTACAGCAAAGACAGTAATCCCTTCCAGGTTTCCATTCACTCTTTCTTAACATCAAAAATTCCCAGGATCCTATTTTTTAAAAATTCCTGGAATTCAAGTGATGGTCCGATGACTAGTGTCACCAGCAGGCCTAAGGGTCACATGAATATCCACTTTATTCTTTTTCCCTGGCTTTACTGAGGTGTAACTGACAAATAAAATGTAAGGTATTTAAAGTATACATGATGATGGTTTAATATATGTACATACGGTAAGGATTCCTGAACATCTGCTTGACTGTAACACAAATGTAGGGGAAACGCTTTTTCTTAGTAGAGTGGAGGCAAAGATGGAGTTTTCAGAACAATGCTTTTATTTAAGAATTAAGGGAAAACAAAAACATTAAAGCATAGGAATACACTGACTGAATACAAGTGTCTTGTTTGGTCTGAAATCTTGATAAAGTTCCTCTAACTACTTACCTGAGGTAGATTTAGGTTGGCACTGTCTCAAGAGAACCTCCCTCCGTTCCAGAAGTTACCTTCTAATTTTGGTTACAGGCTCCCAAGTGGTCCTCTCCAACCTCAGGTTATTCTATATGAGTAATACCAACACCCTTTTTTCCCATGGTTAGAAGCCCTCAGACCTATTTCATACCCTCAAAGTTTTGGCTGAGGGATGGTCCATCCTTAATTTACTTAAAGACTAGAGACAATTACCAGTAAGATTAGTTGAAAGGGGCAGGTGATTGCCCCACCAAAGTTACAACTGTGCCCTTCTCCAAGTTCTAATGACTAACAAGTAGCCATAAGGACTAATTTTTATCACCACCAAGCCATACATCCAATACTATTTTAAGAATTACAACTGTCAAACATATACTAGTGATAGGCATGATTTTCATTGAAGAGAAACAAATACATCTCGTGTGTTTTATCACACTGAGCAAGTTTTTATGGTGTAAGAGCTAATGAAAATTACCAAAACACATCAGATCAAATAAACTTCCAGGATCTGTTTTCTAAAAGAAAGAAAAATCAGCCTAGAGTCAGATTCCTTATCACTATAAGTTATTCCTCTGACCCTAAGATTATCCAGGTTACCAACCTGTCATTAAGATCAAAGCTTGGAGCCATACACAAGGGGCCGTGTAGCAGCTGGCCACCCCCATGAGTCCAAACACCAATGCTGCCTAGGGTTCAGGATCTGCTAAGATAAATCAGAGGACCGCAAGTATTTATTCACCAGTCTACAGTCCCCAATACTGGAGAACTCTTAAGTATTTATATTAAATGTCTTTTAACCTGAGGGAAGAGGAAAAAAAAAAACCTCACAAGCATGCATTTATAGATCCCTGGATTAGAGTATTTCTGGAGAATGTTAATCATATTAAATTGGAGATAAGTGCTTATCCTGATACCTCTGATGCATTTGCCAACTCCCTTTCCCTTCTAGCATTTAGAACCCTACTTTACAAGCCAAATGTACACCTTATATTGTGGTGACTTGTCTTTCCCCAGAAATAAAAAAGTATTCTATTTCCTTGGCAGAACCAAAATAAATGAAAGGTATATCATGAGGCTTGGATTTGCTATAAACAGGATGTTGGAGCGGGGGGAAAAAACAAACACCAGCTCTTCAGTCAGGATTCTTAAAATCAGTCATTTCTCCATTAATAATGTATCAGTATGTGTTTTACTCTGTGCCGACTCAGACTTGAGTCTTTCTGTCAGCCTTCCCTTAAACACTTTGCAAGGAGTTGACTGATCGTCTCTTACCATTGAAAGAAACGTGATAAATGAAGTCACAAAAATATGGCAACAAGCAAAATCATAATGATCATCCTGGAATTTGCAGTTCTGTGTTGATAACAAACAAATCTCTAAAGCTGAAATTGTAAATACCAATAATAACCTGAAAGATATTTTAGGGTGAGGACTGAGGGCATGCCTCAATTCACACCAAGTAAAATGCTGAGCATTCTGCCTTATTATGAGGCTGGTTCTCCAAAGGGGAAATTCTGGGGAGTGTTTTGATTTAGAATAACTACTCCTTAGCTGTTTGGTTCTTTTCACAACCAGCAGAAGGTTCCCATGCTGGTATCAACACACTAGTCCCCGTTCTACCCAAGAATTAGAAAATCAACAGAGGCAAAGTCAATGTACTTCTTTTCCCAACAGTAACACATGCCACACTTTCTATCTCAATTACAGTCCTTTCTTTTATTAGAGTTCCAAATTTTAAAAACTGAAAGTAAAGCAATCATTCAGTGGTTCAGATAAAAGAAAAGCATCTTTACCTGAGTAACCCATCAGGCCTACTCTGACCTGCCCTAGCTCTTCCCAGAACAAGTTTCTGGGTATCTAAACAAAACTGTTTGCATGTCGACTCCATTAAAAGTCATCTCTACTACAGGGGTCAACTAACTATGAGAACAGTTCTTCTCATACCTGTTAAATGTACACAGTTCACAGTTAGACCTCTATAGAGGTCTACAAAATGCTCTCCAGAGTAGTTTCTTTGGGGCCCAATAAGGTAGAGATTTCCTGCAAGGATTTTTTTTTCTCCCCCAGACTTAGGGTTACTTATAGGGTCTTTCACTTATACAAGTTCCCTGGTGTACAAGAACTGATCATTGACAGAAGTTTTCTCATTCAGAGAATTCATAAGGTCCTTCATCAGATTTTCTTTTTTTGGGGGAGGGGGGGTTGCAAACCCAAGAAGGCTCTTCACTTAATGCTTTTGCCACATTCAAGGCAAATACACAAATTTTCACCTGTATGGCTTCTCTGATAGGTAATAAAGTCACAGTTATGTTAAGAGGCTTTTTTCACAACTGCTGGGGTTTCTTTCCAGTGGGGCTTTCTGATGTCCAATGAGGCGTGCATACTGTCTGAAGCACTGTTTCACAGGGCATTAAAAAAATATCGTCCTCTGATCTGAATTCTCTTGGAATGAGGAGAGGTGAGCATTGCTAGAGAGCTTTCTCACATTCACCAAACTTGTAAGCTTCCCACCCGTATAAATCCTCTTGTGGGTGATCAGACATGAGCTTGGACTGAAGGTTTTCAAAAAACTCAGGGCATTTGTAAGGTTTCTCACTGGAGTTATTGATACGGTTCTGTAAAGACAGCTCTCTGGTCAAACCATTTCTCAGGTTCCTATAACTGCAGATTTTCTGGTCCCCAATAAAGTCTGAGCTCTGAGGAAAATCTGAGATTTGCTTTGAGTTCTCCATCTTAAATGAGTTCTCTTACATTGTAAATACACCTTTTTTTGTTTGTTTGTTTATGGTATAATAACTTCTTGTCTGGTCAAGACATCTGTGAGGCTTCTGATACATGGGGAGGGCTGAGCTCAAGATCTTTCTCAGCCACATTACAGATATATGGTTTTTCACCGATGTGGATTGTCTGATGTTGAAAAAGGGCTGAGCTCTGGTGAAAGCTTTTATCACAGACACTGTATTTATAATGCAGCTCCTCTGTCTGAGTTCTCATTTTCTGTTGGGCAACGAAGTCCATGCCTAGGAGGAAGCCACTTTCACATGCAGACCACTGATGCGGTTTCTCTTCCATGTGAATTCTTTGATGTACAATAAGGTCTGAACTACAGCTGAAGCTCTTCTCATATTCAAGGCATTTAAAAGTGTGAGTGTGAGTTGCCTGGTGCCTGATGAGGTTGGCACTCCGGGTAAAACTTCTCATACATTCCAAGCATTTATACGGCTTCTCACCTGTGTGGACTCTCTGGTGTACAATAAGGTCTGATTTCTGGCCAAAGCATTTCTCACAGGCACCACACTTATAGGGCTTCTCCCCAGTATGTACTCTTTTATGAACAATGAAGGCTGACCGGTGTCGGTAACTTTTCTCACACTTACTACATTTGTAGGGTCTTTCACCAGTATGAGTTCTCTGGTGGCTAATAAGATCGGATTTCCCACTAAAAGCTTTTTCACACTCCAGACACTTAAATGGTTTCTCACCTGTGTGAGTTCTTCGGTGCCTTATGAGGTTTGTACTTCGGCTGAAGCATTTATCACACTCACTACACAGATACGGTTTCTCGCCTGTATGGCTTCGCTGGTGGACAAGCAGATCAGAGCTCTGACCAAAATTCTTGCCACAGATATCACATGTATAGAATTTTTTACCTGCATGTGTTCTCTGGTGTCCTGAAAGGGCTAAGTGGTGCCAAAAGCTCTTCTCACATTTGCTACATTTATAAGGTTTCTCATAACTGTGGATCCTCTGATGTGAAATAAGATCTGAGCTTTGGATGAAGGTTTTCTCACACATATCACATCTATAAGGTTTCTCCCCAGTGTGGGTTCTCTCACACATAATAAGAGCTAAGTTTTCACAAAAGTTTTGCTCACGTTCAAGGCACTGGTATATCTGATCATCTATTTGAGTAATCTCATGCACATGAATAAAAATCTTTTTACCCTTCTGAGGGCATACATGATATATTTTCCTTTTTTGAGTTCTCTGATTCTCTCTCTCTTCTGAAGTGTACATTTTCTATGGCTCTCTCCTAGGGAGTTTTCCACTGGTCTTCCTGACCCATCATTTTCTTCATAGTCATTTTCTCGATAAGAACTTGAAAGATACATCTGTTTTAGGCCTTTCAGTCATGAGTAGTTCCTCTCTACAAGTTTCCAGCATCACATGCACTTATTCTTTATGTGGTATTTACAACCCTGTGAGACAAAGAAGAAATATTATTTATATTTCCATAACTAAAATGCTCAAAATTAAAATTGCTGTAGAAAAGACAGAATTTCTGCATCAAATTCCACAAGTGCTCTACGTTTTACAGGGGTTGAAAGCAGGAAGTTTTTCTCTAACTAAAACAAATCAGCAACACATACATGGAAAGTACCAGGAAGAATTGTTTCTTTAATCAATTCAAGTGATCTCAAAACCAGGATTCCTCCTCTTCCCTTGGTTCAACTGAATAATCAAGACATCTAATAATTAATATGCCTGCTCTTGAGGAAAACCACCCAAAAGGGACTATGAATACCTGTGCAGTCCTTTCTGTAGAACGTTTGGAAGGAAATGGTAAGTGATTATTAGAATTTTCAGTGTAAAGAGAGAGAAAAGTCTCTTTTACTATCACCCTAGCTGTGTGATGTCTGCCAAGTTTCTTAATCACCCTGTAGCTAGTTTTTTCATTTATAAAATGGATGAATGATGGGAGTTACCTCACATCATTGAGCTGAATAATAAGTTAATCAGTATTTCATGGTAAGCATTCTGTGTTAGCTCTTATAATAACTATTATTATGATAAAGGGATCTAAGATTCTGCTTCAATATGATTATAAGAGCACAAACCTTGCTCAAAAAGAAAAATGACTGTAGCTAAAAGCCTGGGCTTCAAACCTGTCTTTAATGCCAGGCTTTTCTTTGTACAGTGAAGGGATATGGAACAGGTTTTCTTGTTTTTAGAGGGATGCACATGTACTGAAATACCCAAAGATTGAGCATCTTAAAGAAGTCCTTATACACAGAAAGATCACAATTATATAATTCTCCTTTACAACATTATTGAAAAGGGCCCTGTGCTCACAGTCCAACCATTCTACTCCTCCTCCACAGTAAGACAGACAATCACATCTTCAAATGACTGGGAGATTAAAAAGGAGAGACAGAAAGAAGAGAGACATTGAGGTCTTTCTGTTGTTGTCTTTTAGTCGCTAAGTCGTGTCCAACTCTTTTGCAACCCCATGGACTGTAGCCTACCAGGCTCCTCTGTCCATGCAATTTCTCAGGCAAGAATACTGGAGTTGGTTGCTATTTGCTTCTCCAGGGGATCTTCCTGACCCAGGGATTGAACCCTTGTCTTCTGCATTGGCAGGCAGATTCTTTATCACTGAGCCACCTGGAAATGGGATCAAAAGGACCTGGGAAGCCTGAGGTCTTTCTACTCAGGCCCTATCTTCTGTGTGGCTACACCACTAGATAAAGATTCAAGCCCAACAGGAAATACAGGAATATAGACTAACACTAAGGAAAAACAATGGGCTCATTGAAGGGAGAAGAAGATAAATGTAATAAACTATTGTATTTATCAACTGCCAATAATATACTAAAGAAGAAACATGAGAAAAAGGGGAAGAAACCCCATTTTCCATATCCTTCACACTTACTCTTTTCAATGATCATTTTATGTTTGACCTTCTCATATATTCAAACCCCCTCCTCTGTCACCTAAGGAATAAAAACTGATGACTGTGCTTTCTATTTTACTGAGAAAATCAAAGGCAGGCAAAAAACAATAACATAAAAAACACTTGCACATGCTTCCACCACAACAACCAACCTCTTGCAAGTGTGGTCATGCACTCCATCTTTCCTTCTGTTACCATGGATGACAAACTGCCCCTGCTCAATCTAAGGACAATCTGTTGGTCGGGGTACTGGATTCCACCCCCTTTTCACCACAAGGACATCACTCCTGCAATTCTATCCTCTCTCTTCTGCAACACCAATTTGTTCTTTTCCACTGAGTCATACTAATCAGCAAACTAGCCGTTCCCTCTCCTAAAACAGCACCAAAAAGAAACTTCTCTCAACCACTTCATCCTCAAGCTACTCTAACTTCTTTCTCTTTACAGCAAAATTCCTCAAAAGAAATCAATCTGTTCATTGTCTTTAATTCTTATCTTTGATAAATTGTCATATTCTCAGTAAGGTCATAACTGACCATCCTATTTTAAATTATGACACATCTCCATCCTGGATGACCCACATATGTAACACCCTTCCTCTCGTTTCACGTCTTATTTTTCTCCATAGAACGTAAGCCCCTTAAAGGACAAGGATTTTAGTTCATTTCACTTGTTGCTGTTTCTCTAGCACCTGTGACAGTGTCTGGCACAGAGCAGGTATGTTCACATATAATGAGGTACTCTGTAGCTGTGAAACAGGATGAAGGTAACTTTTCTGAACTGATGTGGAGCAGTTTTCAGGATAAATTGTAAATTTTAGAAAGCACTGGTGTAAAAGAGTATGCTACATTTTCGTTAAGAGTGAAGTAGAAATTTAAAAAACTACACATGGATCTATTCATTTGGTCAAAAAGAAACTTAGAAAAGATAGAACTAATGAGTTTGGTTATTACAAGGCAGATGGAAATGGGATCAAAAGGACAGGAAAGTGAAACTGGTACCAAAGGGTAAAGGAAAGAGAGTCATACTCTTCTTTAGTATATGTTTTTGTAATACACACATTTTAACTTTTTAAACTGTTACATTTCACATATTCAATAAATAAATAAACAGAAAAGCTAGGGGAGAAAATAAAATAGAATTCAAATAAAAACAAAGAAGTCTAGTATTTCAAATTAATAATAAAACCACCCAGGAGGGGGAAAATAACTCAAAAAATTCTGTAATATGGTATTAGAATTATATAAACTCAAACTAAAGATAAAAAGAACTATAAACAATTACTGAACTGTAATTAGTAGGAGTTTTCCCCCGTGTTGGTAAAGGTTCACTACTTAATGCATAGACTAGGAATGACAAAATAAGTAAATATAAAGGCAACCAGATGTCTCACTGTCAGATGAGGGAGTCAGAAACACAGAAAAGAGAAAGGCTAGAATGAACTCTATATCTACAGTGTTTAACTGGAATTAAAAGTATTAGTAGGAAGTCAAGGTTTTGAAGTATACACAGAAAAAATAGAAATGTTAAAGTATTTTTTTTTTTGGTCTCCTAATGTCTGCTGAGAGATCACAAAAACATTGAAACCCCAGTAGTAACGAGCATACCAAGCACTCAGATTTTGGTTTCTAAATATCATTTCCCACTGAAAGGAACCAGGGCTCACTGGAGAAATGGCTAATTTCAGGGTTTAGAAGGCACACAATGAACCTGAAACATCTTCTTGTTCCAGAAAACAAGGAAGTGCTCACAAAGAGGTGATAATGTGCTAAGAGGACCAGAAGCCTCACTGAAGGGGCTGCCACTACACAAATCTGGAACAAACAACATCCGAATAAATACAGACAGTAATAAATTAGTAATTCAGTAAGAATCGATGAATCCATACTCATTTAAAAAGTGAATAAATAGTAAGGGAGAAGGGAAAGTTCTTCCTTCATTAAAGAAGCCAACAATTAAATGTAGAAGAAATGATGGAATTAAAAACATCACACGTCTCATTAAAAGAAGAGCAATAATTGTTTCAGGCAAAAATACAGTGGATGAAAAGTTTTATGAAAATCAGGATATTTACACAATCAGAATATATCTCCCCACTAGACATTTAATAATTACAAAGACACAAAAAAAGTAATTTCACAGAAACCTGAAAGATGCCATCTTAACTAATGATCAGTTAACATCATCAATAACAAGATATAAAATTGTCTCCTAATATGACACAAAGAGATGAACAGAACATTCAACATTGTAACTGGAATCTCATCAGAAGCAAACACTAGACAAAGCCAAATTGAAGGAAATTCTGCCAAATAAATGGCTTAAACTTAAAAGAAACAGTCAAAGTTATGGAAGACAAAATCTGAGCATATGTTCCACAATAAAGACATGACAATTAAATGAAATGGGTGATGGTGGATTGGATCTTGGACAACAAAAATAACTTGTTTTTCTTTTCCTAAAATGACATTAATGGAACAACTGGCTAAACTCGAATAATGTCTTGAGATCAGATAATAGTATTATGTGAAAGTTAATTTTCTAACTTTGATAACTGTAATGATAATAAAAGAGAATAGAGTTGTTTTTAGGGAATAAAAAATTAAGTATTTAGGACAGACTTTTTCAAATAGCATTCTATGAAAGAATGAAGCCCTATGGAAAATGATTTGAGTAACTATTTTTTTAATTCTCCCAAAGATGCATTTAGCTAGTAGCACTACATGGGAGAGAAGTTAATTCATTAAATACCTATGACTTTAGGACTTAATTCTCTCATCATTTGAGATGAGGCATTATGTCTGTACTTTCAAAAGGTTCAGAAAAAAAATGTACACAAAGGTACATGTATGTACAGAGAAGTAAGTAGACAGGCTCATATAAACAATTACAGTAAAATGTTAACATTTAGGGACTGTGGGTGAAGGGTATATGAGCATTCTTATATTATTTTATAACTTTTTATAAATATGAAATTATTTCAAAATTTAAATGTATCTTATCTTGTGTTTTAAAAACATCTGAGCTGAGAGTTGGTATACTATGCTAGCTGAAGTTGAATGTTCAAACCCTGGAATCAGATTTTGGTTTGAATTCCCACTATGTTCCTTTATAGCTATGAGAACTTGGGTAAGTTACTTCCTTCAGTTTTTATTTCCCTTTTGACAAAATAAGGAAGATACCATTACATGTCTTAAAGGAGTTGCCAGAAGAACTAGGATACTGTCAATAAAGGACTTGGCTCAGGACCTGGGTACTCAATTAACAGATGCTCAGTAAATGGCAGGTTCTATTATTTTCTTAATACCATCTTCAGGGTCACAAAAACCCTAACATTTCTTGAGGTCATCCTCTGTGCCAATCTCTTATGCAAAGCCTTGTTCAAAATGCATTAAAATAATTAACTAAATAATGAAATAACTCAATCAGTTAATGATTAATATGAGGATTATGCAAAAACTAGAAAAAAAAACATTTACGGAGAAATGTTAGAAGGAAAAGGAAGACTTCAGAATCACAGCTAAGTAAAACTCTGGAGTCATGCAAACAGCTACTATAAGACAGTGGTCTTCCGGGAGTTCTATCTTATTAAAATGTGTACTGCTGTTAACATCAATAGGAGAGTTAGAGTATAAACATACAATTCTGAGCATGGTCATAGCCTGGTAAATGAATTATAACATTCCCTAATTTTATCAGTTCAGGGTGTCATATTTGCCCTAAATAGCCGATAATTTGTAGGGCACCAAGGAAAAAAAATTAAAACTAAGGAAACCATTTCCTTATTCATATTTGAGTCTTTTAGATGGGTGTCAGCACCTAGAAAATAATATATAGTCTGGCTGTCAAAATTTAAAGTAAATCATGATACTTCCCTAGTGAAAAATACTGTAACTGTTTCTACCACACTAACAATAAAACCTAAGGTTCTCACTGCACCACCTAATGTAGTTTTTCTGCCTCCCATAACACATCAGAATCTTTACACTTGCTCCATCTACTCAGAATGCTTTTCACCCAAGGAGTTTGCTCCTTTATTTGACTCAAGTCTCTGACTGAAAATTATTTCCTCAAAAAGAGGCACATCTTGGCAACTTTAACTAAATTAGCTATTTCTCTCCATAGCACTTATCACCCAACTTTGTGGTATTTTATATCTGTTCATTTGTTTCTCTCTCCTATTAGAATATAACTTTCATTATGGTTAGGACTGAAGTCTTTTGTTCACTGCAATATTCCTAGTGTCTAGAATATGTCTGTTGAATGAATGAAAAATATGAATGAATATCAGAACCAAAAAAGAGTCATCATCATCCTCTTAAGCCTCAGTAGCAATCCAGGCTAGGCTAACAGCCCTAGCTGTTCCAAATGGCAAACCAAAATATATCCTTCAAGTCTCAGCTTCAGAGTGCCCTTTGCTAAGAGGTTTCTCTTACCTCATCCTAGGAAAAGACTGGTTCTCACTTCATGGCTAGGATTGGAGTGCACAGAACAGGCAGGCTGGCAGTAAAAGTCCAAGCCGACAGGCTGAGTGTAGAACTTCAAAGACCAGGGCCATCCTTACAGTTAAAGGATGTATGGGACAAGCAGATTAGTCAATAAAGCGCTATCTATTAATGCTTAATAGACGTCTCTGGTGGCTCAGATGGTAGAGTCTGTCTGCAGTGCTGGAGACCCAGGTTCGATCCCTGGGTCGGGAAGATCCCCTGGAGAAGGAAATGGCAACCAACTCCAGTACTCTTGCCTGGAAAATCCCAAGGACAGAGGAGCCTGGTGGACTACAGTCCATGGGGTCGCAAAGAGTTGGACACGACTGAGCGACTTGACTTGAATTGATTAATGCTTACTGTATCAGGCCCCAGCTTAGGGATTATCTATTTTTCAATGATTACATGGATTATCTCATTTCATCTTTCCAAGACTGTAAAATAGGTATTAAGAGCAATGTTTGTACCTTACAGATAGAAAAACGATGCTCAGGGAAGTTAAATAACTAAGAACTCACAGCTAGTAAATAGCAAAGCCAGGATATAAATATTCATCTTCTGACTCCAGGGCCTGCACTGAGTATACTGTCTTTTGGGGGCTGCAAATCAATCATGAAGGAATAATTAAAAACCTATGGTGAATAAGCATGTTGGAAAGGAGTAGAAAATACACTAACACTGGTAGGCAGGATTACCTCAGGAGCTAAGAAAGGGTCATGTATCTTCTTTCCAAGTATCTTCTCCCATTCCTTCCTGTTCTCCTCCAGTTTCCCTCACTTATCCCTAACACTCCACCATTTATATAAAAACACAGTTTGCTATGCTACTTACCATAACAAGAAAGACTCAAGACTGTCTTCCTTTTGGCTCCAAAAGGTCTCCAGTCCATAGTTACTAACAATACTCAATTCTTCCCTCTCCTGAAGGAAAAGTCAAAAATGTAGAAATTTAAATTTTTTGTGAAATTTTTAATTTTTCTGGCACTGGACATCTAAAAATTGGTTCCCTTTACCTCCCAGTCTGGTCAGTATCTTTCAATCATAACTTACCTCTTCCCACTTCTCCTCACATTGTTTCCTCCCAGAGAGCTCTAAACAAAATACTGAGAGTCCTTCTGGGTAATGACTAACTTCATAATAAAGCCCTGAATCCTGTTCTACTTGTTTCAATTTTTCGCCTCTGCTAAGTGTATTATCTCAACTTCTGAAGTCAACGACCCATTCTTCTACCACTATAAACCTCCAGATGCAGTTGATAAGTGCATATGACACAAAGTTGTATACAATGCCGGTTTCCAATAATAATTATGGGATGATTAAGCCAGATTCTTCTGCATACAGACTGGATGAAACATGACCGATCTCTGCCTTAAAGATGGGGATGGGCGGTGGGTGGAGAACTCCATTCAAAGTCCTTGTTTTTTCTTCCCCAGAGTGAAAGATACAGATCGCTTAGAAAAGTGCCCGGCAGTGTTTACTATTATTATCTCCAGGAATGATAGTACTATGCTTCTCCTTCTTTCAACTTTTCATTGACCGCCTTTCAGTCCGCCCTCAGGGGGGTTTCCAGACCCTGCACCGTCGCGAGGAACAGAGGGTGCTCCTACCAGGCAGAGGCCGAGAGGTCTCCAGTCCCACCGAACCCCTCCACACATCCCTGGGCCTCGCAGGCCATGCCCCTCCCAAGCCCCGCGGGCCTCGCTTACCCCGGCTGCAGCCGGCGCCGCCCCTCCGCCTGGGAGGGCACTTCCGGTTACTCTCCGGACACTCGGGGTTTGGTTTTCCCGGCGGCCGCAGGCTCCGGACGGTGAACCTAAGGGCCCACCTTCGGGAAAAGAAAGAAAGCAAACCTGGGAGGCCGACGAGAGCCAGGAGCATCCTTCTTTGCGCGGCTCGGCGAGGGTAGCTGGGGCCAGGCCATTCAGTATGCGATTTAAGGGCCAACAAGGCCAGCTAGCTTCCCGAGCCCTTTCAGCCTGGCTGGGAAGCGGCCGGCGCAGCCCCGCCCCCTAGAATCACATGATCTCCCAGGTTCCGAGACCAGGGCGCTCCATCCCCGGCCTCTGGGCCAATAGGGACCGAGCCTTTGAAATGGGGGGCGGGGCCCTGGGGCGCCTGCGCCGCAGGGCCCGTGGTGGTGGTTCGGGGCGGAGCTGAAGAGGACTGTGCTTAAGGGTACTTTCTGACTCTGCGGAGGTGTGCGGGGTAACTAGAGGGCCCCACTGCCAGCTTGTCTAAGAAGCAACCCTGTTTATATTACAGTCTCCAAGTTCTGTTCTCTTTCCTCAAGGCTGTTGAAAGAGAACTGTAGGCCAGAGTAGCGTCACAAGAGATGGATGCCTCCGACCCTGGGGAAAACACCGGGGTAGGATCTGAAAGAAATTGAGGCTTCCAAAACACAGTGGAAGCGTTCCGTCACCTAAGATGTGGCCAGAGAGATGGATGAAATGCTTTAAAGAGGGGGTAGTGTTGGCTTTGTGTGGGTACAGTAAACTGCAGAGGAGGGTAGAACTGCTGTGATTGTAGGAGGTTTCCCAGTCCTTCATGATTGTGGTCCAGGGCTGGAATCAGTTTAAGTAATCACATGTTTGGGTTGGAGCAGAAATGAGTTTTCTTTCAGATGGAAGTAAATGTATCTATAGCTACATCTCCCCCTGCTTTGTTGTTCAATGAAAAAAAGTTTCCTAAAAGCCCTCAGACATCAAAGGGGAAGGATGAGTACTGGGAATATAGAGAACAAAAGCCTGGACGATGTGACCAAAGACTTGGATTGGGAGCATAATACTGAGTTTAGGGAGTGGTGAGAGCACCATCAGGGTCTTAACACTCTTCAGTTCAGTTCAGTCGCTCAGTTGTGTCCCACTCTTTGCAACTCCATGGACTGCAGCACGCCAGGCTTCTCTGTCCCTCACCAACTCCTGAAATTTACTCAAACTATATCCACTGAGTCAGTGATGCCATCCAACCATCTCATCCTCTGCCATCCCCTTCTCCTCCTGCCTTCACTCTTTCCCAGCATCAGGGTCTTTCCCAATGAGTCAGTTCTTCACATCAGGTGGCCAAAGTATTGAAGCTTCAGCTTCAGCATCAGTCCTTCCAATGAACACCCAGGACTGATTTCCTTTAGGATTGATTGGTTGGACCTCCTTGCTGTCCAAGGGAAGCTCATGAATTTACTCCCACACCACAGTTCAAGAGCATCAATTCTTTGGTGCTCAGCTTTCTTATAGTCCAGGTTTCACATCCATACATGACTCCTGGAAAAACCATAGTTTTGACTAGACGGACCTTTGTTGGCAAAGTAATGTCTCTGCTTTTTAATATGCTGTCTAGGTTGGTCATAACTTTTCTTCCAAGGAGCAAGCCTTTTTTAATTCCATGGTTGCACTCACCATCTGCAGTGATTTTGGAGCCCCCCAAAATAAAGCCCCCCCAAAATGAACACTGTTTGCACTGATTTCCCATCTATTTACAATGAAGTGATGGGACCAGATACCATGATCTTAGTTTTCTGAATGTTGACTTTTAAGCCAACTTTTTCACTCTCCTCTTTCACCCTCATCAAGAAGCTCTTTAGTTCTTCACTTTCTGCCATAAAGGTGGTGTCATCTGCATATCTGAGGTTATTGATATTTCTCCTGGCACTGTTGATTCCAGCTTGGGCTTCATTCGGTCCAGCATTTCTCATGATGTACTCTGTATATAAGTTAAATAAGCAGGGTGACAATATACAGCCTTGAGATGCTCTTTTTCTTATTTGGAACCAGTCTGTTGTTCCACGTCCACTTCTCACTGTTGCTTCTTGAACTTCATACAGATTCAGGAGGCGGGTCAGGTGGTCTGGTATTTCCATCTCTTTAAGAATTTTCCACAGTTTGTTGTGATCCACACAAAGACTTTGGCATAGTCAATAAAGCAGAAGTAGATGTTTTTCTGGAACTCTTGCTTTTTCGATGCTCCAACAGATGTTGGCCATTTGTTGCTAGAGCGACTTTGAGGAGGCCAAGGGCAAATGAGAAGCCACAGCAAGACAGTAGGAGGGGCAAAATTGTGTTTAGAATCAAACCCCATACCCTCCAGAGACACTGAGAGGGCTCAAACATACCATAACACTCATACATTCAACTAATTATGTTCCTAATTCTGGAATTCTTCCCCAGAGGAGCTGCAGCTTAGTTTTATGTTTGTTTATAATGAAAATTTCTAAGTAAGGCCCAAATATTCTATACAGAGCTTTTTAATATTTGAAATCATTTTTAATAACTTCAGAGTATGTGATATATTCCAGACATTGTTCTCATTTTACATGTATTATCTCGTTATTGTGTTGAGTCACTAAATCACGTCCAGCTCTCTTGCTATCCCCATGGACTGTAGCCCGCCAGGCTCCTCTGTCCGTGGAATTTCCCAGGCAAGAATACTGGAGTGGGTTGCCATTTACTTCTCCAGGGGATCCTGCTGCACCCAGGGATGGAACCCATGTTTCTTGCATTGTAGGCAGATTCTTTACCACTGAGCCACCAGTACCTCCTATTATCTCTTTAACTTGTAACAAAAATTCTACAAGATGTTTGTTATTATTTTTCTTTTAGGAGGAAACTGGTGCAGGAAGAAATTGAGTAACTTGTCCAGGATCACACACTTAGTAACTAGTGAAGCTGAATTATGAATAGTCATACCAGAGCCTGTGCTTGCCAGGATTGTGTATATGGCTACATCAATAGTAGTGACTGTGTTGTGGTAAGATATTGAATTCTGTTCTCTGCATTGTATATAGGAAGGTCTCAGTGAGTGTTGACTTGAACTCTGTAGCTTTTTCTTTAAAGATACAAAGGTGCTCATTTTATTCATTGTTTCATTTACTCAACAGATGTTTATGGAACACTTCCAATTCACCAGACAGCAGGCTGAATGTTAGGAATTTAAAGGTAGGAAAGACTCAGTTCCATTGCTCTGAGGCTTCACAGCACCAGGTGTCACATGGTGTGACAAAGGTAGAAGTTACATAAAGTAGTGTGGGAACAGGGAGAAGTGCACTTATTTGAGAAAGGGTCAGAAATGACTCTGTACAACGTGGGACTTGAGGTGAAGCTTGAAGATTAGAAGGAAGGAGTTGAAGATGGGGCTGGAATGGAGGATGGGAAATAGGTCAGAGATTTTCTAATGTGATTTCGAATCATGAATTTTATCTTGTAGGAAATGGGAACCCATTCATAGAATAGTTCAGTTATTCCCAAACTTAAAATCTTTAAAAATATGATTTTGTTTTAGTTTTAAATACAGAGAGTAGCAAAACAGGAAGCCTGGAAACCAAGATAAAGAATAAGAAGGAGCAGCCAGCAAATTAGGAAAATGAACAAAAATAGGTCATGACAATCAAGGGAAAATTTCAATTAAAAGGTTGTTGAGAACAGTGTCAAATATTATGAAAGATACTGGATGAGATAGCACCAAAGATTATTGGATAAGGTTTACATGATAATTACGATCTTCTAGGTGCTGTTTTAAGCACTTTATAGTATTAGTTCACTTAATCATCCAACAACCCTAAGTGTTTAAGTCCTCACAATTAGCCCCTGTTATAAATGAGGAAGATGAGGTACAAAACTTGGGCAAAATCATGCAATTGATAAGAAGCAGAATGGGATTTAAATTCTGGGGGATCTGGCTTCTAAGTCTGTGCTTGTTACCACTACTCTATTCTTTCTCTCTAAAACGGCTCTGTGGAGTTTAGGAAAAAAGAGATTTTCATCTTTAGTAAGGGCAGCTTCTGTGGAGTGTGGTGGAAAGGGAAGTAGGGAATATAGGCAGTGTCATCATCTTCTGAAGCATCTTTCAGAAGCTTCACTATGAAGATGAACAAAGACCATCTCTAGCAAAGAACACAGGACTTAAACATTGGGCAGGGCCTGAGGCTGCAGGGTGCAGGAGATTTTAATATGTTGTTAAAGGAAAAAAGTCAATAGAGAGGTTGAGGTTCCAGGAAAGGGGTATTTGATGTAGAGAGGCCACTTAGGAGACAGGAGAGGCTGGCAACTGCAGTACAAAGAGAAATTAGCCTTGAACAGAAGATATCAAAGATCAAAGCAGAGAAATGTATCTGTATTACTTTGGTCTTGTTCAGAAATGATTAAATCCAAATTAAAAACCAGTAACCTGATGCTGGGAGGGATTGGGGCAGGAGGAGAAGGGGATGACAGAGGATGAGATGGCTGGATGGCATCACCGACTCTTGGGCATGGGTTTGAGTAAACTCCGGGAGCTTGTGATGGACAGGGAGGCCTGGTGTGCTGCGATTCATGGGGTCGCAAAGAGTCGGACACGACTGAGTGACTGAACTGAACCTGATCTGCCTCCTGAGAAATCTGTTTGCAGGTCAAGAAGCAACAGTGAGAACTGGACATGGAACAACAGATTGGTTCCAAATAAGAAAAAGAGTACCTCAAGGCTGTATATTGTCACCCTGCTTACTTAACTTATATGCAGAGTACGTCATGAGAAATGCTGGACCGAATGAAGCCCAAGCTGGAATCAACAGTGCCAGGAGAAATGTCAATAATCTCAGATATGCAGATGACACCACCCTTATGGCAGAAAGTGAATAAGAAGTAAAAAGCCTCTTGATGAAAGTGAAAGAGGAGAGTGAAAGTTGGCTTAAAAGTCAACATTCAGAAAACTAAGATCATGGCATCCAGTCCCATCACTTCATGGCAAACAGATGGGGAAACAGTGGAAATAGTGAGAGACTTTATTTTGGGGGGCTCCAAAATCATTGCAGATGGTGACTGCAGCATGAAATTAAAAGATGCTTGCTCCTTGGAAGAAAAGTTATGACCAACTTAGACAGCATATTAAAAAGCAGAGGCATTACTTTGCCAACAAAGGTCCGTCTAGTGAAAACTATGGTTTTTCCAGTAGTCATGTATGGATGTGAGAGTTGGACTATAAAGAAAGCTGAGTGCCGAAGAATTGATGCTTTTGAACTTTGGTGTTGGAGAAGACTCTCGAGAGTCCCTTGGACAGCAAGGAGATCCAACCAATCAATCCTAAAGGAAATCAGTCCTGAATATTCCTTTGAAGGACTGATGCTGAAGCTGAAGCTCCAATACTTTGGCCACCTGATGTGAAGAACTGACACATTGGAAAAGACCCTGATGCTGGGAAAGATTGAAGGTAAGAGGGGAAGGGGACAACAGGGGATGAGATGGTTGGATGGCATCACTGACTCGATGGACATGAGTTTGAGCAAGCTCCCGGAGTTGGTGACGGACAGGGAAGCCCGGTGTGCTGCAGTCCATGGGGTCGCAAAGAGTTGGACACGACTGAGCAACTGAACTGACTGACTGACTGAACTACTATATTTTTAGAAAATAAATCACCATGTTTATGCTTCAACAATGTCAATAGGATAGCATTGCTATTCTTCACCTCCTGATTTCCTAGGGTATCTCAGCTTTTTCCACTGAAGTATAACCAAACAAGAGGAGAATGAATAAATGCCTCAGAATGGCTTCTCACAGTTGTAAAATTCCTTTGGGTGTCTCATTTATCATTAAAATTTATGCAGTTTGCAGTCTACCCTGTGATCTATTTGGGCACTGGAAATAGGAATTTTTTTTTTTTTAAATTGGTTCCTATCATTAATAAACCATAGTTGAAAATGAAATAGATATTTGCTTAGTTCATGAAAAATCTGTGAGACAAATTACTAATTTCCTCCCCCACATTCATGGTACTAACACCAGTCAGTGGTGACTTTTCTTTTCCACTTTACAAAAACTTAAGCTCAGGTGTCTTACAATACCCACTGTCTGTCAGTCAGTCAGGATGGATTTTGCTTTGCTATCCCTGTGCATGAGATAGTCAGTTCATTCGCTCAGTCATGTCTGACTCTTTGCGACCCCATGGACTGCAGCACACCAGGCTTCCCTGTCCATCACCAACTCCTGGAGCTTGCTCAAACTCATGTCCATCGAGTCAGTGGTGCCATCCAGCCATCTCATCCTCTGTCATCCCCTTCTCCTCCCACCTTCAATCTTTCCCAGCATCAGTGACTTTTCCAAGGAGTCAGTTCTTCACATCAGATGGCCAAAGTATTGGAGCTTCAGCTTCAGCCTCAGTCCTTCCAATGAATATTCAGGACTGGTTTCCTTTAGGATTGACTGGTTTGATCTGCTTAAGGACCTTGAAATTTTCTGAAGTTCAGGCTGCTCAGAAGAGTAAATAAAGTGGGAATGGTACTCTGAAAAGCTAGAGGAAAAAATGTAAGTGTGAAGGTGGGGAATTAGCTCAAGTGGTAGAGCGCTCGCTTAGCATGTGAGAGGTAGTGGGATCGATGCCCACATTCTCCAGTTTTGGCTCCTTCAACTAAGGAGCTCCAGCTGACAACCACAAATCTTGCAACCTATACAAAGAAATGAGAAAAGTAGACACACATTGCACTCTCCTCACGGCAAGGAGAAGACTGGTCCTACTGCCCTTTTGGGATGTGTATCTACTCAGTTCAGTCGCTCAGTCGTGTCCGACTCTTTGTGACCCCATGGACTGCAGCACGCCAGGCTTCCCCGTCCACCACCAACTCCAGGAGCTTGCTCAAACTCATGTCCATTGAGTCGGTGATGTCGTCCAACCGACTCATCCTCTGTCATCCCCTTCTCCTGCCTTCAATCTTTCCCAGCATCAGGGTCTTTTCTAATGCATCAGCTCTTCGCATCAGATGTCCAAAGTATTGGAGCTTCAGCTTCAGCCTCAGTCCTTCCAATGAATATTCAGGACTGATTTCCTTTAGGATTGATGACAAATTTAACTCAATAGGATATGAGCTAGAAAAAAATATCTGTACAAAGTTCTACAAGAATGTTGAAGGAAGTGGGTTATTCTGTCTAAAGGGATCAGAAGAGACTTGACAAAAAGGGATAGCAGTCTATGGCTGTTAGGATTGCTTTGTTCCACAAAATATTCGGGAAGCCAAGTTTCTTCCAGTTCGCTGTCCACTATTCCTTCTGCAGGCTGAGGAATAATATCTTTAGGTTAATAAAAAGCTTTTGTGCTCTCATTGATGTTTGTTGATGTGTTTAAGACAAAAGAAGCCTTCAAAATAAATATAGAAGAAACTTTGGAAGCGAGGATAAGAGAAAACGAAGAAAAATCAAGTAAAACATAGTACAGAAGTATTAATAATTTGTGGCTCAATAGATTGTTTTGTAAATTAATACATGGTTCTTCTTTTGGAGGACAATTACATATTAGCTCAACATTAGCCTACTCAACAATCTAGGTACACAACTGAGATACAGTTTCAATTTACTCATTCAGTTAGGCATAAGTGTGAGCATACATGTGGGCTAAGTCACTTCAGTTGTGTTTTACTCTTTGCGACCCCATGGAGTGCAGCATGCCAGGCTTCCCCGTCCACCACCAACTCCAGGAGCTTACTCAAACTCATGTCCATTGAGTCGGTGATGTCGTCCAACCGACTCATCCTCTGTCATCCCCTTCTCCTGCCTTCAATCTTTCCCAGCATCAGGGTCTTTTCTAATGCATCAGCTCTTCGCATCAGATGTCCAAAGTATTGGAGCTTCAGCTTCAGCCTCAGTCCTTCCAATGAATATTCAGGACTGATTTCCTTTAGGATTGATGACAAATTTAACTCAATAGGATATGAGCTAGAAAAAAATATCTGTACAAAGTTCTACAAGAATGTTGAAGGAAGTGGGTTATTCTGTCTAAAGGGATCAGAAGAGACTTGACAAAAAGGGATAGCAGTCTATGGCTGTTAGGATTGCTTTGTTCCACAAAATATTCGGGAAGCCAAGTTTCTTCCAGTTCGCTGTCCACTATTCCTTCTGCAGGCTGAGGAATAATATCTTTAGGTTAATAAAAAGCTTTTGTGCTCTCGTTGATGTTTGTTGATGTGTTTAAGACAAAAGAAGCCTTCAAAATAAATATAGAAGAAACTTTGGAAGCGAGGATAAGAGAAAACGAAGAAAAATCAAGTAAAACATAGTACAGAAGTATTAATAATTTGTGGCTCAATAGATTGTTTTGTAAATTAATACATGGTTCTTCTTTTGGAGGACAATTACATATTAGCTCAACATTAGCCTACTCAACAATCTAGGTACACAACTGAGATGCAGTTTCAATTTACTCATTCAGTTAGTCATAACGTACATGTACATAACGTACATAGCGTACATGTGGGCTAAGTCACTTCAGTTGTGTTTTACTCTGTGACGCCATGGACTGTGTCCCGCCAGGCTCCTCTCTCCATGGAATTCTCCAGGCAAGAATACTGGAGTGGGTAATCATTCCATCCTCCAAGGGATCTTCCACACCCAGGGATCAAAACCACGTCTCCTGCATTGGTAGGTGGATTATTTACCATGGAGGCACCTGGGAAGCCCCTCAGTAAATATATATCAGACACTAACTGGGAGGCTATACATGTAAAGGTCATCATACCCCGAAGTTGCTTTGAATGAAAGAAATGGCAGTTTCAAGACAGATATGACTATAGACTCCTTTGTATTCCCCGAAAGAGGTGTGAATCAGTTCTTTATGGTCCCTGTAACAAAGCCACTGGGCTGAAGAATTCACCTGCCAATGCAGGAGACAGGGGTTTGATCCCTGGGTGCAGAAGATCCCCTGGAGAAGGAAATGGCAACCCACTCCAGTGTTCTTGCCTGAAAAAATCCCATAGACAGAGGAGCCTGGTGGGCTACAGTCCATGGGGTCGCAAAAGAAATGGACATGACTTAGTGACTAAATGACAACAATAAACAAATTACCACATACTTTGCCAACAAAGGTCCATCTAGCAAAGCTATGGTTTTTCCAGTAGTCATGTATGGATGTGAGAGTTGGACTATAAAGAAAGTTGAGTGCCGAAGAATTGATGCTTTTGAACTTTGGTGTTGGAGAAGACTCTTGAGAGTCCCTTGGACTGCAAGGAGATCCAACCAGTCAATCCTAAAGGAAATCAGTCCTGAATATTCATTGGAAGGACTGATGCTGAAGCCGAAACTCCAATACTTTGGCCACCTAATGTGAGGAACTGACTCATTGGAAAAGACCCTGATTCTGGGAAAGATTGAAGGTGGGAGGAGAAGGGGATGACAGAGGATGAGATGGTTGGATGGCATCACTGACTCGATGGACATGAGTTTGAGCAAGCTCTGGGAGTTGGTGATGGACAGGGAAGCCTGGCGTGCTGCAGTCCATGGGGTCGCAAAGAGTTGGACACAACTGAATGACTAAACTGAACTGAACTAGTGGATTAAACAATACAAATTTATTGTTTTTCAGTTCTGTAGTTCAGAAGTCTAATTCAGGGCACACTGGGTTAAAATCAAGGTGTTGACACTGCTGTGTTCCTTTCTGAAGAATTTGCTTCCTGCAGCTCTTGGCTCATAGACTTCTTCCTCCATCTCCAAAGCCTGCAATGAAGGAACATTTTCTTCGCATGTCACATCTCTCTAAGTCTTATGTCATTGCATAACTAAGACTATAGCTGGAAACCTTCTCTACTCTTAAGAACTCATAGGATTATATTGGGCTCACCAGTGTATTTCCTTATCTCAAGTTTGTAACCTTGATCACATCCACAAAGTCCTTTTTGCCATTAAGGCAATAAATTCACAGGTTGACTGTACTGATCACTGATGTCAGGGGAGGACTCTGACTGCTTGGAGGGAAACAAAGATCATCATTATTGCCAATCACCAGAAATAGAAGTCCAGTCTGCTCACTGCACCCTGGTATCAGAGTCACCACGGAAAATGCAACAACACAATCAAGCACAGGACAGAATAAAACTTTACTTCCATAGAGAAGACAGAGAAAGGTCAGCTCCCCATGTCTAGCAGGTCCACACAGCAGCTATGCATACCCCTCTCATGCCACAGTAGGGCCACAACCCCTTCCCTGGGGAGTCTGAAATGCTGGAAGCTGTAAGCAGGCCTGAGGGTCATTGATGAACACGTAAGCTTAACAAAAGAATACATATTAACTATGAAACAGGGAAATAGATTCTCACATAGGGCTATAAGCCCGACATAGGCTATGTGGGCTGTTTATCACTTGGTCAGGATGTGTTTCAGGCAGAAGGCCCATTCTTATCTGACCAAATAGGGACTAAAAGACTGCACAGGAGACTGCCTTTCTCATCGCCCCTCCATTCTACTGAAACAATAGATAAAGCATGTCCAATCTGGTAGGACCCTTGTTGTTGTTTAGACTCAAAGTGTTGCCCAACTCCTTTGTGACCCCATGGACTATAGCCCACCAGGCTCCTATGTCCATGGGATTTTCCAGGCAAGAATACTACAGTGAGTAGCCATTTCCTTATACAGAAGATCTTCTCGACCCAGAGACTGAATCTGCGTCTCCTGCATTGGCAGGCAGGTTCTTTGCTTGAGCCACTAGGGAAGCCAGGTAGGAACCTAGTCTACCTCAAGTTTGGAAGGTAGTCTACCTCATAAGTTGGGTCCAGTGGGTTCCCTGAACAATCTGGCAGTTCACTGGCAGAGACTTTATGTCGTTTTGAGAGAGCATACTACCAGAATCACCAAGAGAAATAGACACAGGATTATGGCCAGTCCCCCCTGGAGCCTGTTCCTCAACTATGAACCCCAACTGCCAGGGCTGAGGCAGCTAAAGAGGCCAAAGAATGACATGGCCTTTAGGTATGACATCTAAAGCTCAAGCCAAAATAGCAAAAGTAAACCATACAGAATTCGAACCTGCCACTTCACACAACCATAAGAATATTCAATGAAATAAATGTCTATATGTGGGGAAAAAAGAGCTAGGACAAGGTTGAAGATAAGGTTCATTTCCTACGTGAGGCCACTCCTTCAGATTTGGAAAGCTCTGTTTTATCTAGAACATAGAAAAAACACAGAAGAATAAAATGAGGAAACAGGGAATATGTTCTAAAGGAGAAAACAAGATAAAACCTCTGGGGGTGGAGGGTTGTAACAGTAAGATGGAGATAAGTAATTTACTTGATAAATAGTTTAAAGCAATGGGTCGTAAAAATGATCACCAAACTTGGGCGAATGGATGAGCACAATGAAAACCTCAACAAAGAGATAGAAAATATAAGAAAGTACCAAACAGAAGTCACAGAGCTGAAGAAAACAAATTTGAAGTGAAAAACTCACTAGAGGCTTCCATAGCGGCTTCTTTTCCTGGAGCGGATAGTCTCTTGCTCCCTCTTGTGTCTATCGATGGTATTGCAGGCTCTGTGGTGCGGCCTCAGGCTGTCAAACTCTCCTTTGTTCTCAGGGTCCCCCAAGCATCCAAAGTCTGAGAGTTTGGTATGAGCGCTTCTAGTCAAGTGAGAAAGAAGCCAGTCCCTTGGGCAGACTCCCCCCAATCCCTGAACACCCAGAATGTTTAGCATATGTTACATTCTTCCCTTTCCGTCCGAAGAGAGAAGCAATAAATTGGTCATTTTCTTCTGATCTCGCTGAGTTTTGTCAACTTGGAGGAAAATCTGCAGTGGGTAGAATGCCATAGTTTTATTTATCCATTTCAATGCAGCTGTTCCTGGCTCTGCACTACTTGGGGGTACTGCGACTTCCTAACTGGTTTCTGCAGAGCTCATAAAAGCTTTTTGGACCATATACTGATGCTAAATTGGTGTCTCTGTCAGGGCTGTGGCTTTCTATTTTGCCATCTTGCTGATGGTCATCCCTTCTCAGCAGTATAAGTTAAAGCTCTAGAATTTATACATATTCATTTTAGGAGGCTGCCTCTGATGATAATAAAATATGGCGAGGTTTTGTTACTATCTTCTATATGGATTTAATTCTAAGCAATAAGTTAAAGTTCTATTTAATATTCAAACATTTTCAACACTTGGCTATACCTCCATCAGTTTCTTTCTACTGATTATCAGGGATGGTCATCTGACTGAACACTGGCTTGTTTAGTGACAATTGTGATAATTTCTATCTACAGGAGAGGAGGTTGGGTAGGGGACCCATGATTTAAAAAATGAATGCATAAATACATGAGAATTTTTTACCTATAAATTCAAGATTTATAGAAAAGATTCAGGAAGTCCTAATCACCAAAAGCTGGGACTATAAAAAGAAATCCATAGCCAGTTACATCACAGTGAAACTGTAAAAGAAGAGGAGAAAAAGGAGAGGAAGAAGAGGGGCAAGAGTACCAAAATGACACTAATGACTAGCAACAATTCTCAAAAAATAGAAAAGAGATTGCCTGTAAACGTGACACTGTTAGCTAGAAAATAGCTAAGGTTATTTTCAAATTGAAGAAATAAAATAACTCTTCAACTAAAACTACACTTAGTGACTCTATTTTTGAAGAATGATAGTGATATAAAGATAGCATGAGACAAAAGAAAATTTGAGAGTTTATCTCACAGAGACCCTCAATAAAGGAAATCTCAAGAATATACTATAAAAGGAAGGAAATTTTCATAGAAATATTTCTCAGTAAATATTTTCAGAGACATTGCTCTAGACTTTTTGGACAAATCAGTAAACAAAAAATACAAAGAATTTGCATTCTATTAGACTTACAGTGCAAATCATGGTGAGAAAATGCATAGACAAAAACATAGGTAAATCCAAACACACATTAACTTTTTGAAAAATAATCCCAAGTTGTACTTTGGAAAATATGGTAGAACTAAAGTACTGAGCAAAAAAAATTACATACATGTTTCAAGGTGTGAAAATTTTTCTGTACATTCACCCAACTACTATTTGGTGAGAGTTCATTATTTCAGAGAGAAGACTCTGGATGGTGAAAATGTTAACTCTGAGGAACCAATGATCCAGATGAACAGAAAACAAGAGCAGCACCAGCCAGAGGGTAAGCACTGACTTAGACAGTTTCTTTATAGCCTAGCCAAAAGCTTGCTTTCAGCGCCTTCTTAGCGCAGTGGGCAGCGCGTCAGTCTCATAATCTGAAGGTCCTGAGTTCGAGCCTCAGAGAGGGCATGACTTTTTTCTTTCTTTTGCTTTTCCTTAGGCGCGTTCATTTTCCTTGAGTCTGCTTTTGCATTCATTTGTCTCTGGGATGCAGTTTGCTCTGCTGTGAAGTATCAAGGCGTGAGATTGTGTCAGAGTTTTCTCACGATAACCGTTCCGGGTCCCCATTTAGACGAGCACTCCCGCAATGGCTGTTTCTCCGGAAGTTCTAGAGATGCTCCGCCTTGACGGCAGTGACACTTAAGTCTTCAGATTAGTCCCGAAAAACCAAGGAGGGCATAAAACTTCTAGTGCTGAAAAAACCACGAGCTGAAAATAGACTGTCGCGGCGAATTGTACTCCACTAACTTCACTCACTGGTGCCTGCCGGGTCCATGCCCGCATTCTCCGCCTGCGCGTCTCCTTGAGCCCTTGGTCGGTAACCGCAACTTCCCAGTTGACTACAGCTCAATACAGATGTAGAACACATTGACTTTTGGAGGGGCAGGGAGAGTCTTTAACTTTTTTTTTTTTATGAGCCCGAAGAAGACAGAGAAATATTTGGACATTGAAATATTGGACGTGTGATAAATCGGATCTTTCTGATTCCCCACCACCCCTTGTATGGTTTCACACATGTCAGAGCTGGAGATATCTTAACTGACAAGCCAACTTTGTAGCCAGTGGAGGAAAATAGTGGAAGAGAGATGAGGGGTCTCGAGCAGGCCGACATGCTCAAAGAGGAAGAAAGTCTGTGGGAGGCTGAGCTGGTCATTTTCCGTCTTAGCAACTCGAGGTTGGTTGTTCAGGATCAGAGCCACTCATTCACCCCTCGCGGGTGCACCCGGAAGTTAACTAATAACTTCACGTATTTGCTTCCTATAGGGTCTTTCCCGAGATTTTTGGTTACTTGAGGCACTCGGTTTCAGCCCCTGACCAGAAAGCTGAGGCTTTATTGACCCTGCCCTGCCCTGCGCTTCTCCGGATTGGGCCGCCTTGCGGCCAAGTGCATGAAGAAACGGAGGGAAAAAAGAGGAATTGGGCATATCCCTTGAGATGACCCACCTATTCTGTAGCAGAACACAAGCCATACGTTGGCAGTAGATGTACGAACCAGTAGAGCCATCGCTATCTTGTCCTTTCCCTAAGAAGAGTCTAAAGTGTCTAATTTCTAGATATTTCTTTCTGGAGATTGGAAGATTGGAGCGCCTCTGTTGAGAGTAAAACTGGAAGATGTGGGCATCGATCCCACTACCTCTCGCATGCTAAGCGAGCGCTCTACCATTTGAGCTAATCCCCCACCATGAAGCCTTCTGTTTCGCCTCTCCCCCGACCCTCCAGTTTATCAACATACCCTCTCCATTATTCCTTCTTTTGGGTGGTCCAAACTCCAAGAAATGTCAAGCCCATTAATGAGAATTAGAATTTGGGCTAAGGGCACACCGTCTCAGAGATGCCCCGAGGGAAGAGCGCAATTGGTACCTATTTCACTGCCAGGAAAGGAGAAAGTAACCATAGGATGTTTGGCACTCCAAAGGTTCCCGTTTCAGATTTTCTGGGACAGAAGAGGAGGAGTCATCCAGAACAGTCAGCTAATGCGACGAGACTATCTCAGGATGATTATCTGTTTCTTAAAAATAGGGCCCAAACAACAAAAAGAAGTGGGTTGATAACTCGTTCCTTTTAGGGGAGGCGGTGAGCTGATGTTTTCCTGGATGACTGAAAGTAAAAGAATAGCTATTGTTTCCGCCCGGTTTCGAACCGGGGACCTCTCGCGTGTTAGGCGAGCGTGATGACCACTACACTACGGAAACCCACATCATACCCCATTTTTGAGATAAAAGTTTCACATCTACATCATATGAGAAAATAACCAAAACAAACAAACAAAAAAACCCTGTTACAAATAAGACCTATCAAAAATAAGAAGTGAGATCCTATGAAAGACCAAAAAAAAAACAAAAAACGGACATTGAGGTGTGAGGATAAACAATCAACAAGGTGGAAGGAACAGTCAAGATGGTAGGAATTCCTATGTTCAGAAATATACCTGTGTAGTTGGAGTGGAGTGTGCTAATGTGTGTGTGTGTGTGTGTGTGTGTGTGTGTAAAATAGACATGGAGAGAAACAGTGATTGAAAAAGCCTAGACACGTGAAGGTACATTGGGGAAAAAATTGGGGAGGCTTAAGAACCTTTGAAAAACATGCAGGCATATATGGCTTTAAAATCAAAATATTTTTTGAAACTTTTTTTATTTTGAATGCCAAATAGGTAGGAAATGGAGAAAATAGAATTAGAAAGAAAAAGAAGTTGTAATATCTTAAAGGATTAAGGTTTATTCTTTAAGCTCTGAGATTAATAATAGCAAGAGTCCTTCTGTACCTGTGGCCTAGTACACTAGCTGGCTCGGAATACATCCTTCATAAACACAGAATGGACAAAGGCATAGGTTCATGAGAAGAAAGAGAAAGATTCTGGAGAGCTGTGCGGGAAGGATCTACAGTATTTAAGCACATATCAAGATATTGGGTGTAGAGATTTGAAGGAGAAGAAAAGAGTCAAAGGCATGTAGAATACTTGAATCTGGGTGGTAAACACAAGTGATTGTGAATTAATATCTGATGCATGGAAGATTAAATCCTCTCATTTATAATAATAGTGAATTAATAAATGAATTGTTCTGGAGGAAAAGACTAAGTGCAGGGTTAAAGGAAAAGGCTACATTTTAGTATAGAAAAGAAAAATCAGCTTTGCCCTTCTGGTTTTGCTCTGGAGAGCCACGCGAACTGAAAAAAAAATGGTTCAACTATTCTAAGCTTCAATTTTCTCTGTAAAATGGGAATAATGATATTTGGATGAACTGCAAAGCTAAATCAAATAACTTGCATAAGATTAATAAACATGAGTTTTTGCATTCCTCTTCATTCTTTTGTATTCGGTATTCCAAGTCCCCAGTGGTGGTCATTCATCTCTCAAAGGGTCAGAGAGGCAGCAAATAGAAAGAGGTAACTATTATGGTGCTTTCTGCAGCCTGAAGGTGCCTCCCTTCCTTGAACCCTTAAGGGGAAGCAACAGCAAGGTCAAATCTGCAGGAAGGAAGCTCTGGACAAGCTAACCTTCAGAAATCCAACTCTGAGTATCATTTTGGTAACGTGTATAAGAAGTAAAACAGAGTATCATTTCTCTTTCACATTTTAAAGGAAAATCAACTGGGCAAAGTTGGAATCCCACAATCCATAATCATATATGTCACCATATTGTCTCTGGTCCCCAAAGAATAAAGTGGTTTCAAGATATTTGATTATCCTGAAAAGGCTACTACACCATCTTCACTGTCAGCAGGCCAGAAGTGACCCCTGTCTCTGCTTTCTCCCTCCAGCCTCCAAGCTCACAATGCCAGAGATAAAGTGCAAGAACCCTCACAAACCACATTAGTTAAATCTTCAAGCTCCCTGCATCCTGCCACTCTAAAAGACATGAAAGATGGAGGGATGTAGCTCCACAAGGAAGGAAATTTGGAGATTTTATTCACTCTTGATTCACTGCACCCAGAATAGTGGTGTAAACAAGAATTATTTGTTTCATGATTAAAAGAATAAATGATTTTACATCTTCCATTCCTTAATTGCCATTGAGCGTCCTTTAGAGCACCAATGTGAAAGAGCAGTCTTCTATCAGATGGAGAGGACACAAAAATATCATATTTTGTGATGTGGTCTACATTACTTCATCTATGATTTTACTGAAGTTACTGGGGAGTGCAATAGACTTGAAATCTAGTATTACACTCCTGAGCAAATAATGGATCCTTTATCAAATGCTTATCTGGCAGGATTTGATCATTTTACTTTGTTGTTCAGTCCCTCAATTGTGTCTGACGCTTTGCGACGCCATGAATTGCAGCACCCCAGGCTTCCCTGTACCTCACTAACTCCCAGGGTTATTTTATGTTGATTTTTTGTTTGTTCCTTTCGGTTTGGTTTTGGTGCAGCCTGTATACGTTTTCTTTTTAGCAGAGTTAACATTAGATGAGTTCGACTGCGGAGGAAAAAACAAGCTGCCTTCTCTGAGGCTCGAACTCAGGACCTTCAGATTATGAGACTGACGCGCTGCCTACTGCGCTAAGAAGGCAGACAAGGTAAGCTGCTTACATTCTAATTAAAATATGAAATGATATTTTTCAGGCACATCTATCAGTTTCCAGCTTTTAAAAAATGTAACCAATGTTCTTTGAAAACCATTCCATATATGACAGTGCTGCACCCGGCGGATTCTACGCTCTGAAATGATGGCGTCCACACCTTTACGGTATACATCCACCAGTTGGACACTCTGGCCAGCAAGACCAGGAACAATCCTGACTTGTGCGGCTCTTTTCCTCTCTTGTGTTCCAGTGATTGGCCTCTTCTCTCCCTCAGAGATCTCACTCTTGCTGTTTCTAAGTCGCTTCAGTCGTGTCCGGCTCTGTGCGACCCCAGAGACGGCAGCCCACAGGCTCCCCCGTCCCTGGGATTCTCCAGGCAAGAACACTGGAGTGGGTCTCACTCTTGCACTTTCTTTATATTCAAAAGAAACTTAGGAGATACCCAGTTAATATTAATTCACTGACTGAGTGAATGAATACTCCTCAAGTTTGTCTACACTTCATATGTCTTTGTCTCACTCTACATCTCCACTTGCATGAACAGGACAGGAGATGTTCTTTCTACAAAAACCACAAACTGGAAAAAAAACAAAAACCAAAAAACTACAGACAGACTTAACAAAAAAGCTCCCTGTTTTTCTTCAGCCTTTTGGGCTATTAATTAGACTAAGAGATTTATGAAGATTATTTCATATATTCTAATTGAATTTTGACAACTAGATGTCATAATTTGCACTTCCCACATATGTTGGCAACTGAGAGAAGTTAAGTAATGTGTCTGCTAAGCCGTGAAGTCTGAATTGAGAAGCAGATTATTTAATTCCAAATTATGTTATTTTTTTCTGCTCCAGCTGATAATCTCACTGTACATTCTTCTCCACAATAGCTCATTCATACACACTGTAATTCCCAATCTCCTCTCTGCTGGTGTTTCAGGCTTAGACTTCCAAGTCAAACTTTGGCTCATTCTCTTCCTTCAAAATCCACTTTCACTGAATAATATTGGCAAATCTGAACACTATTTTGTGAAGCTCTTTTGAATCTATCACTTCCTTTCCATTCAGTCAGCTCATATTCATTGGGGAGCTGCTATGTGCCTGGCACTGCAGTAGCTTCAGGTATTTCAGAAGGAATCTGATCACCCAGACATCTGGAGCTAGAAGGATGTATATGTACAAGGGACAGTCCTTTTCCAGATTCACCACTTTGAGTCTTCCTGGCATTTACAGCTAAATAATGACTTTAAAAATATATGTTCATGATGTCCCTCTGCTTCACTCTGACCATTTTGATTTTTTAGTTTTGATATGATCTTGCTTTTCTGTCAACTCTTTGGCTCTTCTTTCCACCTTTCTATATTGCGATTTTGCTCTATCGGGTCAATTAGATCCACTGGTGAATGGTGTAGTTTAGTTAACTACTAGATCTATCATTAAAAAGAGAGAAGTTTTGACACCTGTGATGATAACTGTGGGTTTCTCTATTTTTCCTTTCAAGTTTATCAGTTTCAGTTCATGAATTTTGAAGTTCAGTGATCAGGGACATATACACACAGGATAGTTTATTTCATTGGTAAGCTAACACCTTATAATTTTGTAACTTCTCACTTAATAACTGAAAATTCGAAATCCACTTTGTCTGACATTAATATATCCACTTCAGCTGTTTTTTGATTAATACTCTGTGGTGTCTGTTTTCCCATATTGACCCTGCTCTGCCCTACGCTTCTCAGGATTAGGCAGCCTTGCAGCCAAGTTGCAGGAAGAAACAGGAATAAAGAGAGCATTTGGGCATATTCCTCGAGATGACAAGCTATTCTGAACAAACAGAAAGCAGATTATAGGTTGATAGTAGATATATATACCAAAAGGACAAGTAGAGCTGGTCTCGTCCTTGCCCAGAGGAGAGGGCAATGTGTGTTTTCTCCTTTTTTTGTATAGGTTGCAAGATTTGTGGTTGTCAGCTGGAGCTCCTTGTTGAAGGAGCCAAAACTGGAGAATGTGGGCATCGATCCCACTACCTCTCACATGCTAAGCGAGCGCTCTACCACTTGAGCTAATTCCCCACCCTCATGTTTATCTTTTTCCTCTAGCTTTTCAGAGTACCATCTCCACTTTATTTACTCTTCTGAGCAGCCTGAACTTCAGAAAATATCAAGGTCCTTAAAGTGAAACCAGGACTGGACTAAGGGCACATCTTCTCAAAGATGCCTAAGGCAATAGTGCGATTGGTATCTACGCCTCTGCTGAGGAAAGGAGGAAGTCACCATGGGAAAAAGAAGAGACAGAGGCAACATTCTGGGGTTTCACTGTTGACTGAAGAGAAACCAGAAATTAAGAACCCATGTAGAAAAAAATGGTTGAAAGAAAATACTTGCAAAAGGAAATAGGCTTTTAATTTGTTCTAGTTTTCACCCAACTTTAAACTGTTATCCTGGAGAAGGGAATGGCCACCGACTCCAGTATTCTGCCTGGTGAATCCCATGGACAGAGGAGCCTGGTAGGTCACAGAGTCGGACACAACTGAGTGACTAACACTAAACTGCTATCTGTTGTGACTTTTGTAACAGTAGTCCTAAATACCTGTGTTCCCTTACATCTTTTTTTGTTATTCACTAATTCAGTTCAGTTCAGTTCACTAATTAGAAAGCAGAAAATTCTGTCTGGGAAAATTTCAAGTTATATAAACTGCCATTCATCAATAAAATTTAAAACATCGAGTAAGGCATAAAGAAAGAGCCAAATAAATTGACAGAACCAGAGAGTAACATTTTGGAAGTTAATAAAATAATTTATTAATTTGATCTACCTATTTCCTATCCTTACTTAATACTTCCATTTCAAGGCCGAAGCCATGTTTATGCCTTAACTCCAGGCAATGAGGACACAATGATTTGAGCCTAAAGATCCTCATATTCTAGAGGAGAGACAGGAAATTTAATTGAAAATTCATAAGACAATTTCTAAAACACAGTGCTTGTAAGGAAGGTGGCATAAGTTGATGGACATATTGAAATCATGATAAGAGGCATTAGCTAGGGAAGGGGTTCTCAGAAGCAAAGTAACGTTTGACTTAGGGGCTGAGTGCCAAGAAGTAGGCATATTACTAAGTCTGATTCAAAATGAGAAGTTATATTAGTCAGGATCTGAGAGGTGAAGAGAAGTCCTCTGTGTGCAGTTGGGAAACCCAGACAGAGCCCAGTTACCAAATGCCCACAGAAAAGTCAAAATGTAAGAAAATTTCCAGCTCATTTCAAGACTGTGGTGCCAAAGGCCTAACCAAATGGTGGGCTTGCTGAAGGACCACCCTTTCACAGAGCCTCCAAGGGCATCATCCATAGGATTCTTTGTGTCTGAAGAAGCTTAAGATCAAGTTAAAGGAAAGGGAAGTCTTTCAGTGAAAAGCAAAGTGCAAGGGCTGTTCACAGTTCTGCATGGTAGAATCATGACCCTCTTTAACGTTCCTTCCTGTTTTGGTACTTCATCAGGATCTGATCACTAATGCTGTGAAATATATTTCCTGTATTACCTGCTGGAATCCCTCCTGCCTCATTTAAAACATTTTAGCTGCCTGTGCAAAGAGGAAAAATTCTATTTGGGATTCTATATGTGGAAGTCAAATATCACCAGATTGTTTCAATTCTTGGAGATATTTCTGAAGGTGTTAATTTGGACTGTCATTACAGGTACTATGATGGTTGGGTTGAAATGGATGGGTAAGAAACTTCCATAACGAAGAACTACCCAAAGATCCTACTCCTATTCTTGTTCATGAGTTTGCTCTAAGAATTCCCCTGATTTCACATCTTTTTTATTTTGTTTTTGACAATCTGGATCTTTGTGGTTCCCTCCCAGACCCAGGCCACTCAGTCCTCAGACCCACAAGTTCTGTTGTTCATCCTGTCTCTTTAAATGTCCCTCAAGAGACTTCTCTCTTTCCCCAGGTCAATAGGTCCCATAAATGTCGATTACAAAATAGCCTTCTTTTCACCAGATTCTCTCTATTTACAAGGATGAGAGGTCCACTCTCCCACTAGCCAAAAGTCATGAGTGTTGAGAAGGAAAGGCCAGCATACTCCAGTACAGATCATGCTCACTCCCTTCACAGCACGTTTGTTTTTTTTTTCCTTATTGTAGCATAATGAGAAAGTGGGTGCGTGCGTGCTTAGTCACTAAGTTGAGTCCAGCTGTTTGCGACAAAGAGTATTATTGGTCAAAGACCAAGTCTGTGCTCTCTTCTGGGTGAAATAAGAAAAGAACCAGAAATTTATAAATCATCATTTAAAAAAGAAATCCAATATTTCCTGAAGTTGGGTTCAGGAAAGAACCTCTGAGGACTCAGGTCCTGTAGAGAAGGAATGATAGAGCAAAACTGGTGGAAACAAGTATCTTTCCCACTAGCTTTGAGTGCAAAGAAGGCTTTGTAACATTTAACCTAATTCCCATGTTCTAATTCTCTTTTTGATCTGAGATCTTTCTGGTGAATCTAAACTTCTTCACCAATGATTTTACTGAAGTTACTGGGAATTGCAAGAAACTTAAAATCTAATTTCAACTTTCTAAGCAAATATTCAGTCATTTTTCAAATGTTTTGCTGGTGCCCACCTAATTTTACATGCTGTTGGGTTTTTCCTGCAACATAACTTTAGCCAGGCCAAAAAGCATGATCTGCCCTCTCTGAGGCTCGAACTCAGGACCTTCAGATTATGAGACTGACGCGCTGCCTACTGCGCTAAGAGGGCAGATAGTGTAGATAGTTCCTATTGAAAGTAGAGAGGAAATAGTATTTTCCAACCACCCACACTTTTATCAGTTCCTAGTTTTTAATAAATACTTGAAAATCATTCCAATAAACCAATGACAAATCCAGTGGATTCCACACTAGGAACGATGCAGTCCAAGCCTTTCCAGTATACACCCAAAAAATAAGATTATCTGGGCTGCATGGCTAGGGACAATTAACGTGCTGTCTTCTTAGCCTTGTGTTCCAAAGATGTGCTTTTTCCTGCTCTCAGAAATCTCAACTGATCTTACATTTTCCATGATCTCATTGGTGAAAGAAACATAGGAATTGCCTAGTTAATATTAGTTCACTGACTGAATCAATAGTCCTCAAGTCTGGACTTCTCTGTCTTACTCCACATCTCCACTCGTACCTACATGGCTAGAGACATTCTTCCTGCAAAAACCACAAACTGACAAAAAGCTACCTTGTTTTTTCAGCCTTACATACTAATTCATACGAAGAGATTTATGGAGATTATTTCATATAGTCCACTTGAATTTAGGTAATAAACCTATGTATCATATTTTGTACTTTCCAGACAAAATGATGGCTCAGAGAAGTTAAGTAATATTTCTGTTAAACAGCAAAGTATGAATTGAGAGAAATTATTAGATTCCAAATTGTGAGTTCTCTCTCTACACCAGCTCATACCCACTATCTAATTCCCAACTTCTGTGCTGGACTTTTGGGCTTAGACTTCCAAGTCCTTCAAAACCCATATCAAATGATCTGCCAAATACTAAACATTATTCTTGTGCAGCTTTTTTGAATCTATCACTTCCTTTCCGTTCATTCAGTGCATTATTGTTGTGGAGCTACAGTGATAGGCACTGTAGCAGGTTCAGGGGTCTGAGAGGGAATCTGATTACTCCAGGCCTCAGGAATAGGAAGGATAAATATGGACAAGGAATGATCCACTTCCAGTATCACCACTTTCAGTCTCCCTGGCATTTACAGCTAAATAACTCTTTCTGAAATACTACTTTTCTGCTTCTCACTGACAATTTTTGGTTTCTTTGTTTTGATATAATTTTGCTTTTCTCTCAACTCTTTGATCCTTCTTTCTACTGACACTGCAATTTTACTTAATAAGGTCATTTAGATTCAGTGGTGGATAGTGTTAAGTTCCACAATGTATTTTCCAATTTGTTATCTACTAGATCTATCAATTAAAGAGAGAAGATTGTTGACATCTTCAACAATAACTGAGGACTTTTCTATGTTTCTTTTCAGTTTCATTAGCTATTGCTTATGGGTTTTGAAGCTCTGTGGTCAGGGGCATACACATTTAGGATAGTTGTTTTATTAGTGAATTGACATCTTATAATTGATAGCTTCTCAAAGCAATACCTGGAATTTTTCTCTACTTTGAAATCCAGTTAGTCTTATAGTAATATATCTACTTTTTTTTTTTTATTAATGTTTGCATAGGTCTGTTTTCCTATTCTTTGCTTTCAATCTCCTATGTAACTTTTAATCTTGAGTACAGCTTTTCATCTCACAACTAACTTTATTTGAAGTGAATTCCTTCTAATCATCATATATATTTTTAACGTATTGTGACAAACTGATTTTATTTGATATATCTGGATTGTTAGAATGCATTAAAAATAAATTGCTGACTATAATAACTCAAATAATATTATTACTAGTAAGTTTGCTTTTAGATTTACTAAATAATTTATTAATAGTTTGTTTCCTTTGTTTCTTGTTTTTCTCTGCTCCTCTTCCTCCCTACCCTTACTTGATTCATTTAAACATTTTTAGTAGGTGGTGTATTGATTACCATATACATCCTTAATATTTCACAGTATACTTAGAATCAATAAATTACCATTCAAGTTGTGTATAGAAACCTCACCACCATTTAGTCTCTTTACCACAACCCCTTCATATAGTACATATAGATACAATGAAAATTCTGTCAGACAATGTAATGATTTTCACTTTCAAGCATCAAACATACTTTAAAGAATTAAAGAGGAACATAAAAATCTATTATGCTTTCCCAGCTATTTCCTTCTCTTCTATGGTTCCAGTGACAAATTGAAATCATAAGGGAGTAATCACAGTTCAGGCATACAAAAATGGGGAGGATGGCCATTGAGGAATCTGGCCTTGGACCAGTCCCTGTATCACTGTACCAAACCCAGGGCCACCACCAGCCATAGTCGGAACAACATCCTCCAGCTGCAAACTTGTAGTCCCAAGGTTCCCCCTTGTAACTAAGTAACCATTGCAGACTCTAACCAATTCTTGCTTAATAAGCTGTCTTTCTTCTCATTAGCATCAATTACAATGCTAGACAAACAACTTATGTCACTGTGTGGCCTTGCACTTTTTTCCCTTTAATAAGCTTCCTTCATTTTGTAGTCCAATGGAACACAACTCTTGTGCTTCTTAAATCTGTGTTTCGCAGGCTGCAGTCCTAGTAAACCTCCAATGTGGGCTATTTAATTTCAAATGAGTTTCTGTTTCTGAAATTTTGGTTAACTTTCTTCATTTATACTATCCTATATATTTCCTCCTAGTATCATTTTCTTGTCTCACAGCATTACTCTTTTCTAGAACTTCCATTAGCAATGGAGTCACTCAGTTTACCTTCAAATGAGAAGGTAAAGTTTATGTCTGTCTGAAGGGTATTTTTGCTATATTTAGCTATTAGATTGGCAGGTCTTTTCTTTCAAAATAACATAAAAATCATGTTATTTTGTTATGGTTCTTACAGTTTCTAATGAGAAATTAACAATCATTCAGATTGCAGTTTCCATTTCATTTTCTTCTGGTACTTTTAGAGCAATCCCCTCCCCACCCCTCCCCGCCCCCACTTTTCTAGTTTCAAGCAGTTTAATTGTCATCTGTCTGCCTATGGGTTTATTTGATTTTATCCTGCTTTAGGGTTGCTGAATGTTTTTATTCTGATTTATATCTTTTGCCAAATTTGAGTAACCAATTCCACCCCCCCCCCCCCCATTGTTTCCCTTCCTTCCTCTATTGGGTCTCCACTGATGTGAATGTAAGCACTTTGCTATTTTCCTGTTTGTCCCTGAAGTTCTGTCCATTTTTTAAAGTACACTTGTCTCTTTGTCATTTGGATTGAGTATTTGCTATTTTCTATCTACACATTCTTTTTTCAGGTCTGAAGTTGCAATTTGGATGTATATTTTTTTGCCAGTGCTTCTTAAAAGCTGGTGAACGTGGGTATCAATCCCACTGCCTCTCGCATGCTAAGCAAACGCTCTTCCACTTGAGCTAATTCCCCACTTTTATCAAGCTCTTTCCCCCAGTGTTTCAGAGTACCATCTCCATTATTCGCTTGAAACCAGGACTACTAAGGGCATGTCTTCCCAAAGACGATCCAAAGCAAAAGTGAGGTTGGTACCTATTCCTCCTCTAAGGAAAATGGGTGAGGAGGAGCCATGGGAAACATTCAGTGCCCCAAATTTCATGTTTCAGACTTTCTGAGATAGAAGTGAAAATGTCCCAGTTGGGAGGACTCACCCAGAACAGCCAGCTATACAACAGGACTACCTTAGGATGATTATCTGTTTCTTAAAAATGAGATGAAAATGACAAACCAACAGGAGTGCGATGATCACTGATTCCTTTTAGGGGAGAAGGTGAACTGATTTTCCCCGGATGGTGGAAGGCAAAAAACACAGCTGTTTCTGCTCGGTTTCCAGCCAAGGACCTCTCGCGTGTTAGGCGAGCGTGATGACCACTACACTAGGGAAGCTCATGCTTTGTTCTATTTTAAGATATTTTCCCATTGTTACTGAGGCAGGTCATGAGAAATTATATATCTACAGCATATAATACAGCAATAAAAAAGTACAAAATATTACAGATAAGAGCCATTGGAAATAAGACACAAGAGCATGTTACAGTGAAGGAAAAAATATGGGCATTGAGCAGTACAGACGAAGAGTGATGATGCTGTTAAAAGATGATGGTGTTAAAAGTGCTGCACTCAGTATGCCAGCAGATTTGGAAAACTCAGCAGTGGCCACAGGACTAGAAAAAGTCAGTTTTCATCCCAATCCCAAAGAAAGGCAATGCATGTTCAAACTACCACAGACTGTATTCATTTCACATCCTAGCAGGGTCATACTCAAAATCCTCCAAGCTAAGCTTCAACAGTACCTGAACCAAGAACTTCCAGATGTACAAGCTGAATTTAGAAATGGCAGAGGAACCAAAGATCAAATTACTAACATCTGTTGGATCATAGAAAAAGCAAGAGAATTCCAGAAAAACATTTACTTCCGCTTCATTGACTACACCTTTAACTGTGTGGATCACAACAAACTGCGGAAAATTCTTAATGAGATGGGAATACCACCTTACCTACCTCCTGAGAAACCTGTATGCAGGTGAGGAAGCAATGGCTAGAACTGGACATGGAACAACCGACTGGTTCCAAATTGGGGAAAGAATACATCAAGGCTTTGTATTGTCACCTCGCATTTAACTTACATGCAGAGTACATCATGCGAAATGCTGGGTTGGATGAAGCTCAAGCTGGAGTCAAGATTGCTGGGAGAAATATCAATAACCTCAGATATGCAGATGACACCACCCTTATGGCAGAAAGTGAAGAGGAACTGAAGAGCCTCTTGATGAGGGTGAAAGAGGAGAGTGAAAGCTGGTTTAAAACTCAATATTCAAGAAACCAAGATCATGGCATCTGGTCCCATCACTTCATGGCAAATAGATGGGGAAACAATGGAAACAGTGAGAGACTTTATTTTCTTGGGCTCCAAAATCACTGCAGATGGTGAGTACAGCCACAAAATTAAAAGACGCTTGCTCTTCTTGAGTGGGATTTCATTTCCAATCTCAGCCAATGAAGCCTTCCTTGGGATTAAGAGGACTCTTTGCCCTTTTTTCTTAAAAAAAAAAAAAAAAAAGACGCTTGCTCCATGGAAGAAAAACTATGACAAACCTAGACAGAATATTAAAAAGCAGAAACACTGCATTGCTGACAAAGGTCTTTCCAGTCAAAGCTATGTTTTTTCCAGTAGTCATGTATGGATGTGAGAGTTGGACCATAAAGAAAGCTGAGTGCCAAAAATTTGATGCTTTTGAACTGTGGTATTGGAAAAGACTCTTGAGAGTCCCTTGGGCTGCAAGGAGATCAAACTAGTCAATTCTAAAGGAAATCAGTCCTGAATATTCATTGGAAGGACTGATGCTGGTGCTGAAACTTTAATATTTTGGCCACCTGATGTGAAGTACTGACTCATTGGAAAAGACCCTGATGCTGGGAAAGACTGAAGGCGAGAGGAGAAGGGGATGATAGAGGATGAGATGGTTGGATGGCATCACCAACTCAATAGACATGAGTTTCAGCAAGCTCCGGGAGATGGTGAAAGACAGGGAAGCCTGGAGTCCATGGGGTCAAGAGTTGGACAAGGCTGAGCAACAAATATAAAACACCTGCCCTCTCTGAGGCTTGAACTCAGGACCTTCAGATTATGAGACTGACGCACTGCCTACTGCGCTAAGAGGGCAGATGGCCAGGGCTTCTGGCATTGAAGGTAAAATATATAATAGTACTTTCCAGGCATGTCCATCAGGTTCCAACTTTTAAAGAATGTAGCCATGCCACTTGTAAATCATTCCATTTAAACCAGTGCTGCCCCTGAAGGGTTCCACTCTAGGAATGGTGGAGTCCACACCTTTCCAGCATATACCCAACAACTGGACCCTCTGGCCCGCAGTACCATTTGTACTGGCCCAGTAACAATTGTACTGGTCTTTTGCTGCTCTTTTTCCCTCTTGTGGTCTAATGATCTGCCTGTTGCCTCCTTCAGAGACCTCAGTCACTCTTACACTTTCCTTGGTACCTTATATTCAAAAGAAATTTAAGAAGTACCCAGTCAATACTATTAATAGTTCACTGACTGACTAAGTGAATGAATACTCCTCAAATTTGTCTGCACTCCATACTTCTTTGTCTCACTCATGTCTCAAGTTGCATCTACATGCCCGGAGATATTCTCCTTACAAAAAAACACAAACTGAACTTAATTCAAAACCTTCTCATTTGTTTCAGCCTTATAATTATACTAAGGGATTTATGGAGATGATTTCATACATTCAAATTGAACTTCAGCAACAGAAGTATGCATCATAATTTACATTTTTCAGATATAATGGAGACTCAGAAAAGTTAAGGTCCCACAGCTGCTAAGTAGCAAAGCATGAATTGAGAAACAGATTTTTAAATTCCAAATTGTGATTTTATTTTTCTGCTACAGCTGAGGGTCTCACTGTCTGGTCTCCAAAATAACTCATCCATCCAAACTCTAACTCCTAACCTCTTCTGTGCTGGTGTTCTGGACGTAGACTTCCAAGTCAATTTTGGCTCATTCTCCATCTTCAAAATCCACACTCACTGTCCTGGCAAATACTATTATTCTTGCGAAATGCTCTTAAATCTATCACCTCCTTTCCATTCAGTCAGGACGTATTCACTGGGGAGCTGCTCTGTGCTTGGCACTGCAGTAGGCCCAGTTGATTCAGAAGAAATCTGACCACCCAGACCTCTGGAGTATGTATGTTGTAAGTATGTATATTGACAAGGGACAGTCTTCTGGTTTCACTACTTCCAGTCTTCCCTGGCACTTACAACTAAATAATACTTTAAAAAATGTTTGCTTCCAAAATGTCTCTTTGCTTCAATCTGACCATTCTTGATTTTTTATTTTTGATATGATCTTGCTTTTCCCTCAACTCTTTGAGGGAAACTTCATTGTGATTTTGCTGTATAAGGTCAGTTCGATCCATTGATGTATGGTGGTGTTTATTTTTTTGTTGATTTTTATTATCTACTAGATTTATCATTAATGAGAGATGTACATACTGAAGGCCAATAGAGCCAAGGCTGTCCTGTTTTGCCCTTGCCCAGGGAAGGGTCCAAGTGTCTGATTTTTTCCTTTCTACAATTTAGAAGATTTGCAGTTCCTCAGATGAAAGAGTAAAAACTGGAGAATGTGGGCATCGATCCCACTACCTCTCACATGCTAAGCGAGCGCTCTACCACTTGAGCTAATTCCCCACATCCAGCATGAATTTTTTCCTTCCATTTTTCAGTGGACTGTATCCACGTCATTATTCATTCTTCCAGGCTGCCAGAACTTCAGGAAATGTCAAAGTCTTTAAGCTGGACTAAGGGTCCATCTTCTTAAGGATCCTCCAAGGCAAGAGAGTAGTTGGTACCTATTCCTCTGCCAAGGAGAAAAGAAAATCACTGTGACAAAATCTGGCCAAAAAACTATGGGTTTCAGATTTCCCCGACAGAAGAGACCATATCCCATTTGGGAGGACTCACCCAGAACAGTGGGCTAATGCAGCTGGACTATCTCAGATTGATAACCTGTTTCTTAAACATGAAACTAAAACAGCAAAGCAACAGAAGTGAGTTGATCACTGGTTCCCTTTAGCAGAGGCAGAGGGCTGAGTTTTCCCAGAGAGTAGAAGGTACAAGGGAGCAATTGTTTCTGCTCAGTTTTGAACCAAGGGCCTCCCACATGTTAGGCAAGTGTGATAACCACTACACTACAGAAACTTACACATTGCTTTATTTCTGGAATATTTCTGGGATTCTTACTGAGGCAGGTCTTGAGAAGTTACATATTTACATTATATGCAAGAAGAAAAAAGAAGTACATACTATCACATGCAAGAACCATCAGAAATTAGAGGTGAGACATAGAGAAAAGGAAAAACGTATGGACACTGAAGGATGTAGATGTACAGTGAACATAAGATGGAAGGAAAAGGCATGGAGGTAGGGATTCCTGTGTTCAGAAATATACCTGTTCAATTGGAGTGGGTGTATGTGCATTTGTGTGTGTAAAATAGACATGAAGGGAAACAGTGGTTGAAAAGCTTGGACACATGAAGATACACTGGGGAGCAAACTGGAGGTTTAAGAACACTTGAAAAAATCCATGCAGACAGCTTACATAATCAAGGTAATATTTTATGATAAATTTTTAATTTTGAATGCCATATAAGTAGGAAATGGGGAAACTGGAATTAAGGAGAATGAAAAAGAAGTTATATTAAGGGATTGAGGTTTATTCTTTTAGCTTCTGAGATTAGCAGTAGCATGAGTCTTTCTGCACCTCCAGTCCAAGACACTGGCTGGCACAGAATACTTTCTCCATAAACATAGAATAGATCAAGGCATAGGTGCATGAGAAGAAAGAGAAAGATTCTGGAGAGTTGTGTAGGAAGGATCTACAATATCTAAGTATGTGTCAAGACACTGGATGTAGAGATTTGAGGGAGAAGTAGTCAAGGACACTTAGAAGTCTTGAACCTGGGTGGCAGACACAGAAGTGATTTTCATTTAGTGTCTGATGAGTGGAAAAATCAATATACTCATTTAAAAAAATTTGTTCTATGCATATATGAAGGGAGGAACTGGTATTCCTTATAGACTTATGAGACTATATCTTAAATTAAAAAACAAGCTCACATCTTTTCATATAGAAAACAAACAACCAGCTTTTCATGTCTGGTTTTGCTCCTTAGAGCTAACAGACTTGAGAAAAATGATTCAACTCCCCTGAAATTCAATTCCATCTTTCAAATGGGAGTGGTGATATTTGGGTTATTTGCAAGCCTAATCAAACGACTTGCATAAAATCAATAAACTTTCAGGACACTTTCTAGAATGTGGTGCAGATTAGGTCTACAGAAACTACCCCAGATCTACAGGTTAGATCTACAAAAGCTACCCTCCTCCTATATTTATGCCTTATTTCCAAAATCTTGTAATAATCACAGTTGTTTTTACAGAAACATACACCATGAGTGGGAAAGCCCCAAATTCTCAACTGCACCCAAAACAGTGCATTAACAAGAAATATTTGTTACATGATTTAAAAAATAAATGATTTTACCCTTCCCCATGTTTTAACTGTGGTTGGACAATCTTTAGCACATGAATTTGAAAGAGAAAACTTCCCTTGCTTCTTCCACCAGGAGGAGAGGAAGATCAAAAATATAGTATAGCTTTTGTTTTCTGGTGTAATTTAAATTTCTTGTCCATTTCACTCAAACTGCTGAGAGGTGCAACAAACCAGAAAATTGATTCCATTTTCTTGAATGTATATTGAATATTGGAACATCCATCCAATGCTTTGGAGAAGGAAATGGCAACCCACTCCAGTATTCTTGCCTAGAGAATCCCGTGGACAGAGGAGCCTGGTGGGCTGCCGTCTACGGGGTTGCAGAGTGGGACACGACTGAATCGACTTAGCAGCAGCAGCAGCAGCATCTAATGCTTATCTGGCAGCATTTGCTACTTTTCTTTGTATTGATTTCTTTAAGTGCAGATTTACACACACTTTCTTTCCTTTCAACTTGGCTTTTCACCAGGGCGACTGTGAAAAAAGTGAGGGCCTGCCCTCTCTGAGGTTTGAACTCAGGACCTTCAGATTATGAGACTGACGCGCTGCCAGCTGCGCTAAGAAGGCAGACAGCTTAATGTTTGAACATTGAAATTAAAATATGAAACAGCATTTTTCAAGCATATCTACTTCATTTGTTTTCAGCTTTTAGAGAATCTACTCTATGTTATTTGAAAATCACGATGTTTAAGTCAGTGCTACATGGGTAGGATTCCATATTTATGAAAGGTAAGAGTCTGTGCCTTTCCGGGATTCAACCTAAGACAGGACCATCTATACTTCAGCAGTAAGGACAGTTCATTGTGTCTGTCTTTTGCTGGTCTTGTGTTCGAAAGACATCGTGTTTCCTGCCCTCAACTGATCTTACATCTTTGATGATCTTTGTTGAAGAAACGTAGAAGGTGCTCAGTTAATATTATTTCTCTGACTGACTGAATCAGTATTCCTCAAATTTGTCTATAGTCCATGTGAGGCGAGCAGAAGTAACGCAGCTTAGGTTAGGAGTAGGCCTTCCTACTTGGTAAGATTATCAGGCCACCTGGATACAACCAATTAGCTTTCCCTTAACACTGACCACTGTTTGCCAATTAGGAAATTAGGATGGGGCGGAAACCCCCAGGAAAGTCCCGCCCGCGGGAAAGTTTTGACCAATGAAACTGCTTTGCATACTTGTAACCAATCCGCTTAAACCAACGGCGTGCGCTCACCCTATAAATTTGTGTAACAGCTTGGGCTCGGGGCTTTCTGACCTGCACCACTGCGTTGGATGCGGCAGAAGGCCCTGGCTCGAGTCAGTAATAAACTCCCCTTTCTTCGAGTTGCATTGTCTTGGAGGCCTTCTCTATTCCCGCTCGGGGATTCGGACATCGGGCATAACAGTCCATACCTCTCTATCTTTACATCTCCACTTGCATCTACGTGACTGGAGACATTCTTCCCTACAGAAACATAAACTGAACTTAATTTTAAAAGGTCTTCCTGTTTTTTCCCTCAACTTTATATGCTATTAATTATGCTAAGAGATTTATGGAGATTATTTCATGTAGTCTAACTGAGTTTTGGCAACAAAACAGTTTATCATAGGTTACTAAACCAAACTTTGGGCTGCTGGCCCCAGAGCAGCAAAGCCAGTCTGCTGCCATCAGGTTGTGATGAAGGAAGGTGAAGGATTTATTGCAGGGTGCCAAGCAAGGATAACTAGCTCAAACGATTCAGATACCCCAAAGTCTTTCAAGGCAGGGTTTTTAAAGACAGTGTGAGGGTGACTGTCTTAGGGTGTATAATCAAGGGCTTCCCAGGTGGCTCAGTGGTAAAGAATCCACCTGCCAATGCAGGAGATGCAAGAGACTCAAGTTTGATCCCTGGGTGGGGAAGATCCCCTAGAGTAGGAAATGGTAACCCACTCCAGTATTCTTGCCTGGGAAATCCCATGGACAGAGGAGCCTGGCGGGCTACCATCCATGTGGTCCTGAAAAGTCAGATGCGACTGAGCCCAGGACAGTGTGACAGTGTGAGTGTGAGGGAGACTTTCTCAGGGTGTATTATGAACCAATGTGCAATTCTTTGATTGGCTGATGGTGAGGTAACAAGGTAGTTATTATGCTAATTAATGATAATTAGCATAAATAATTTATGCTAATTATTTGGGTGTTTTGGGTAACAATCGTCAGTTTTTGCCTCCAACCAGTCTGAGATCTACAAACTATTCATCAGCATGCAGTCAAAGTTTTCATCTGGTGGGAGTTTTAATATCTGCAAAATAATTCAAGGATATGGCTCATAATATTAACCATAGGCTTTGAGGAGAAACTAAAGGCTCACGGCTCTATTTTATGGCTAAACTACTGTCTTGTTTGACTGCTTTCCTTTGTTTCTGCATTTTCTCACTTCTCAGATTAAATTTGCTCTTTGAAGTTGAGGGAAGATCTCAGTTGCTAATTTTTTTTTACAAACAAGAGGCAATGGGGACAGGGTGAGGCTGGTGTCTGTCTCTGGAGGAGGAACTTGGTATTAATTTTGAAGTTGAATGCAACAACCTCATCCAGTAGGGTGATCAGTGAAGCTTTCCTTTCCCATTCTGAAGATACTAATGTGGGGGTTCAATGTGAATTTATTTTTCTGTGTACAGAATGTCAATCAAATCAACTTGTTTTGAGAAGAAAGGGAATCCAAATCAATAGAAATATTAAGATAACCTATGCTTCCTTTTACAAATAACAGGTTTGGGACTGCAATCAGAAGTTAATGCAAACTTCAGGAGAACCAAAATATTTACCTTTATGAAAAATGGCTGGAATGGGAACTGGGATTTGGACAAGAATCCAGGAGCAGAGGGGCTGAATGTAGGTATTTATTTGTTTGCCTTTGATCAACATGACTGTCTGGGAGAGGAAGAAGAGGAAATTTGGTTTTCCATCAGCGAGTGTCATTCATGCCCTATGGAAACAAGTAAAGCAGGAAGTGGGTCTAGAAACAGTGAGGGCTGGGGGTAACAGGGTAGGTTGCATTTTAACTGAGGTCATCAGACTGAGCAGATGACATTTGAACTTTCCTACTGTCAAGTTTCATAGTTACCAAAGTTTTGGGTTAATAATAAAGAGATGATAAAGTCTTCCTAATGAATTTGAAGGAGGGGAAAATACTGGAATGTGGTTTATTATTCAGCTTTCTGGAAAACACTTGAGAGATCTGATTAGGGTGTTAGTTTTCTCAGATTGGTTATAGCCTGCTGTTAACTTCATTACTTTGAAGAAGGAAAGGAACAGGTTGTGCTGACTGGACTGACTCCATTTTTAAAAGGAAAGGAACTCCATCTTGCCCTCTCAATGAACTTTGGACTACTTATCTTGTAACCAGGGAGACAACATACCAAATGGCCAAGCAACTTCCTCCCCCAAACCCAAGGGACAAACACCCCACCAGGCTGAACTGGCATCTAGACTCCCTGAAGCCAGGAAGAGTGTAACAAACCATTATGTAATCAATCACTTCTGTAATCTTTGTAATGCCCATTGATGTGAGCTACTCTGCATGACTAGGTGACCTTCAGATTGTGAATTATGGCTGTAACCTGATTGTATCTCTAACATTTTCCAGAGCAGACTTAAGAAATTTGGGGATGTGGGCTTGAGCACGTACACTTTAGATATAAAAGGTTGCTACAAAAATCGGTGGGGGTCCCTGGCTAAAGAGAAAACTCTGCCTCCATTATTCACGCTGTCCTTCTGGGTGAGTTTGCTTCCTGGAGCGTTTGGCTACAACAACTTGGTTAGTAATCTGGATAATCAAGATAGCCATTACCTTGTTAGAAGTCCCCTGAACAAAGGGAGGCATGACCACAACGGGTGGCTCGGTAGAGGGAGGGGTCGGTACTGAGGAGTATGAAAGCAGGAAGGGAATGAAAATGCAAATTCATCAAGGCTTTCCTCCTGCCCGGCACATTTTGGCTCAGCAACCTGGGCGGTGGTATTGGTGGTGTCTGTCTTTTGACTCTAGAAATGCACCTCCTATTCCAGGCTTTAAAAGTTTGATCTACAGTATCCTAAAAGGCCACAACGCAGCCAGGATGAACGGAGCCATTCTTCCCACTCTTTTGTTTTCGTTTCTCTTCTTGTCTGTCCTCGAATTCCTTTTGCCGTCTCCAGCGCTCTTTCAGCATGGATCTCAGTAGACAAGGATAGAAAAACCCGTCCATTTACTGCCCTTCTGTCAGCTGACCCGGCTGCTTGAGCGTCCTCGACCCTCACGAAGAGTCTCTTCTGGAGGGCAGCCACCGCAGGGACTTCTCAACTTTGAGTCGCCGACCCCGGACTGCGCTTGATGCGCTTAAAGCGCGGTATTGGGTTGATGTTCTGCAGACACCTGCGGGGCAGGGAAACGTGCTGGCAGCCAGATCCCATTCTCATCCCCCAGTCCTTGATAGATACAAGATCCACATCGTCCTCGTTTACTGTGTGAAGATCTGAACGCTTACGAACAGATTTTCCTCACTCGAGGTTCTTCTAAGACCTGACCGCTGATTCCCACGCGTTCTGCCCTCCTTACTTACGGTTCTCTCCTTTGTTGTTTATGACATCGCTGTTGTTTGTTTCGGTGTGCACACGGACACCTGAACGTTGGAGAAATGTTAGCAGGATTCGTCGAGGATTCTATTCTCTAGAAAGCACTACATTCTCAAGAGGCAAGTGTTCTCAAAAGGGAGAGTTTTCCATGCAACAGGCGATAGTACAAAAGACATTAGTTGATGTGCAAAATTCCTCTTATTCTTTTGTGTATCTTTTCTAGCCCCACCCTGGTTATCTTCCCTCCATTCTTTGTGATGATCAAACAAGTAACAATAAAGGTTTTAAGAGTGGGTTGTGAGTAAGACACCACCCTACCATCCCCCTAAAGCAGAGGGAAGTGACCTCGAGCCAGCCAGGAGTCGAACCTGGAATCTTCTGATCCGTAGTCAGACGCGTTATCCATTGCGCCACTGGCCCTATTGGTATAGATGCTCTTTAAACCATCATTAATTGGCCTTTAAGAAGTACATTCGCTCTTCTTTTGATTTGTCTGCTCTCTACTTTCCCAGATGAGAGGACATAAAGATTTATAGTCTACCTTGAAGCCTCATTATAGCAATAACCTGCCAGCCTAAAGTCCTTGACCTCATGGTGAAGGGCCTGGGAGGAGCAAATGATGGAGTTCTTAGGATTTTGCTGATGAGAACGGAAGGAAACCATGAAACGGACCAGAGTAAACAAACAAAATAACAGAAATACTCGGAAACCTAATCGAGTTCTTAATTCTTCCCCCGTTTGGATGGTGTTCTTTCCTTGTACGTCTAGGGTGCAGAGCACACTCCTCTTTTCAGCATTTATCACACTGTTGTGAACAGCTGTTTGCTCAGTGGTCCTCCCCACTCAATTTTATATTCTTAAGGCCAGCATGCTCCGTATTTACAATGACTAAATTTACATTAAAAGTCTGCATGCGTGAATGACGAGTTGAGAAAAACGCCTGTAAGCATCAGGAAAACAGTTTATGGTACAGGTTAGGCATCATAAGTCTGTGATTCCATGCTATCTCAATCCAGATGTTTTAGTGGAAGAGCAAAGGCATGCTATGTACAGGAGCAGAATTCTAGTTTCCTGAATATACTTTGAGGCTCATGGTGGCTCTTTATGTACTCAGGGGTGGAGGCTGGGCTTGTGTCCATTAATTCTGAAGCCAGCGACAATCAGACAGTAGGGCTGGGCTGGAGCTAGTGGCTGAGAAGTAGGTCTTCTAAGTGAAGAGAATGCCGAGTCTGCTGATATCAATGAAAAAACTTAGTGAACCAAGGGCACACCAGACCAATATTTTTTAATACCATTTATGTAGCTTGTTTTGAGTTTTTCATAATGCCAGCTATCAGGAGGACTTATAGCACAATTCTTACAGAACTATAAGACATCTAGCCCAAAGATTCCTCCCCAATAAAGGACACTTTCAGTAATAGCTCTACAGTTATTTGAATGACAGCATTCAACTGACTTACAATGGATTTACTATCATACATGACAAGTCAAGAAGGTAGGGAGGCTATGAGCTTCATTAATTCAGTGACTCTATGATGTTATTCAGAACCAAGATTTTTTGAATGACCGAGTCTTTGCATTCTGTCATTCTCACTATATGGATCTTATATACCAGCTGGTTTCCTTGTAGTACCCCTGGCTCTCACAATATCAAGATAAACTCCAGGAAAATAGGCAGACTTGATTGTATCTCTTGTTGAGGACAACTTCTCTTATACATTCCTTAGTGGGTTTCCCCCTCACAATGGCTAGATTTGTATCACATGTTCTTACCTAATCCAAGTACTGCCAAGAATGTGACCACTGTGATCAGTTAGATCAATCATAACCTCCTGCAAAGCCAAGGCAGTATGGAAAAGGTTATGTGAATGAAGTCATGTTTCTGTTCGAGAAGAGGAATAGGGGCTCTGCTGTTGGTGACTGGTGGTGGAACAAACAAGCAATGTTGCTATACCCTACACCATCCCCATATTTGAAATAAAATGAAGTAAGCATTTTTTTTAAGCATGTTCAAGACCTCCATTCCTTACCTTATTAATTCACATTGAGGTAGGAGACAGTGGGCCTCTGGGCCAGACACTTGGTGTTTGTGAAGTGGAGTAAAATGAAGCCTTTGTTCTCACCCAGACACTCCAAGGACAAAGCTGAAATTTGAGCTCTGCTAAAGAGATAAGCTGCCCACTCCTAAGGTCAAGGAAGACTTCCTTGTCTACACACACACACAGGAAGGGCTTCTTGGGGGTCGAAAAGGGAGCAGGCCTCATTTCATAATAAGTGTGGACACACACTCATAGGCCTCTGCGGTGGGATCAATCTTAGAAAAATGTTGCACACACATCTTGGAGAGGATCCATGGACCAGTCAGATGTGAAGAAAGGAGCAAGATAATTGGCCATAGGTAACAGAGACTCAGAATGATTGTCCTATATAAGTGGTTTACATCACCTCCTTACTGAGCTCCTCCACACTCAGGATGCCTGCACTCCTCCCCGGACGTGTATCTGCCTAGCTTCTGAGTTAGATAGAAGCTAGTTTTCTATCTAAGTTAGTCAGTCTTCTATCTAAGCTAGTTAGGTAGAGGCTGTTTTCCTGTGTGCTCTCCCATACATTGTGCTGTGTCTCTAATAATAAACTTTGGACCTGTTTTTACAGTTTTTGTCTCCTTGAAATACTCTTGCTTTCAAACAGGGTCAACAAGCCAGGGCCACTTTGCTTCTAACTTCTAGCCCCCAGTGGTCTAGTGGCTAGAACTTTCAATTTTCATCCAGGTTCCCCAGGTTTAATTTCTGGGCAGGAAACTAAGATCTCTTTTCAGGACTGCTCATTGCTCTCCCTCTGAGATCATTTGGTACCAAAACCTGGGAGTTCAAGGCAAATTTGAACAGGTTTGCAAACTTGCAGGTCTTGTCCGAACTGCTGACTGGAGACTCCCGCCTTTCACTCTCTCTTCCACGCTTGTGATTTTCTTTCACACCTTACTTGCACAGCAAGGTTTCTCTTTTCCTTTTTTACCTAATACTTTAACACCCTCCTGGGGAAGGACTAACTGAACCCTTGTTGCTGCCAAGTCCACTATTGTCAGTATCAACATTAGACATAAATTTCCAGAGCTAACCCTTACAAAAAGCATCTGATATACAGCTTATATTCAGTATTTGTATTTAGAACAAGTACATTAATTGTATATGATTACATGTTGTTGTTCAGTTGCTAAGTCATGTCTGACTCTGTGACCCCCATGGACTGCAGCATGCCAGGCTTCCCTGTCCTTCATTATTACCTGGAGTTTGTTCAAGATCATGTCCTTTGAATCGCTGATGCTATCTAACCATCTCACCCTCCACAGCCCTCTTCTTTTTCCTTCAATCTTTCCCAGCATAAAGGTCTTTTCCAATGAGTTGGCTCTTCACATCAAGTGGCCAAAGTATTGGAGCTTCAGCTTCAGCATCAATCCTTCCAATGAATGTTTAGGGTTTATTTCCTTTAGGGTTGACTGGTCTGATCTCTTTATAGTCCAAGGGACTCTCAAGAGTCTCTCATGATGACATATTGACTTAAAAATCAGAATTGTATAAGTGTGGTTATTAATAATGCCATACATCACAGATCTTAACACGACTGCATAGTAAAATGACACTATAGTTTTTGAATTTAAAGTGTCAGAGGCTAACAAGTGTATAATAGTGTAGAGATCTGAAGCTCAACCTTAAACAGCTCCAGAGCAGGGCAGGAGTCTTAAATTCCTAACTCTGGAAATCAGTAATTTATGCTACCTAAATTTGTCTATAAAAGATATAACACTCACTGATCCCCAGATTTATTTTTGTAGCTTCTTTAACAGGTGACATTTTAAATTTATTTTTTCATCACAATCTCTTCCTTTCCAGCATAAGCATAGTTGAACACTTTCTGTCTTAAAATTTACTATTTTTTTGTATGTTTAAAGTTTTTTCTTTTTAATTTTTATTGGAGTATCATTGATTTACAATGTTGTGTTTGTTTTGGGTGTACAGCAAAATGAATGTTACACATGTAAAAAATTCTACTCTTTTTTTTTTTTTTTAAAGATGCTTTTCCCATATAGTCCATTAGAGAGTACTGAGAAGAATTCTCTGTGCTACACGGCAGGTTCTTATTATTCTCTATTCTTATCACTGTTCATGTAGAAGAAACTTGATATGGAAAAATGAGAGCAGCTTTAGAGAGAGACTCAGCCCTTTACTAGAATATGTGAATTTGGACCAATCACTTAACTTTTCAGTCACCCCATTAGTTTATCTACAAAATGGAGATGATACTTACTTTGCAGGTTTGTGGTGAGGTTAAATTACATAAAGCAGGTCAAGTCCTGGCAACTATTTAGGCTGTCAATAAAAAGTAACCATCCTTGATAGTAATGTCCAACTGTTCCCAATATTCTAAAGCTTAATAACTCCAAAGGCATTTACTGAATATTCATTTACAAAGCAGAATGTGAAACTGGAGGATTCAAAGGTAAAGAATAATCTGAATTCCTCAAAGAACTAACATCAAGTCAGAGAGACATATCTAAATTCATAATTACAACAGGAGAAGTACTACTCCAGAAATAAAAAAGAAAATGTGCCAGCAGCCTGAAAGTGTTCATCACACAGTGTGTTCAACTCTTTGTGATCCTAAGCACTGTTGCCCACCAGGCTTCTTTGTCCATGGGATTCTCCAGGCAAGAACACTGGAGTGGGTTGCCGTTTCTTCCTCAAGGGGATCTTCCCGATCCAGGGATGGAAACTGGGTCTCCTGTATCAGTCAGTTTCTTTGCTGAGCCACCAGGGAATTCCCCGCAGAATGGAAGTCCAGCAATTAACTCTGGAAGGGAAGTCAGGAGAAGTTTTTCTTGCTATCACATTTGGCTTTAATCTTGAAGGAGAAACAAACTTGACCTTGTAAAGGAGGAGGAAATAAAAAGCCAGAGTATTCAGTATTTGTATGAGGAGAAGTTACAAAAGGTCTGTTGGAGGAAAGCAGTTTCTTGAGGTAGAACTACAGTTTTAATTGGCATAGGGAAGAGGAACTGGAGGATCAGGACAAGTGGCTGTAAAGACAGCTTGTTGGGGCACACTAGAAGCTTCTAATATACTGGCAATATTATTTTTTTCTAGATATGGTGGTTCATTTCTTATCCTTCCAACTGTACATATTTTGATATTTTTTGCTTATGTGACATGTATGAGATGCATCACAATAAAAAAATTAAAACTTTCCAAAAGATAGATTGGTGCCAATTTATAAATACCTTTATTTAAAATCAAGATAAGAAATTTATCCTGAAGACAGAAGAAGGCGAAATAGGTCTTCAAAGAGAACATTCTCAGCTCTGCGTTTGAGGAAGATCAAATTGGGCAGTACTTGTAGAGGTAGACCGAAGTGCAGGGAGACGCCAAGTATAGACGCACCATGGTCTGGGCAGGAATAACAAAGGCCTGGTCCAGATAACTAGGTGTGAGGAGGGCTCAGAGAGGGGAATGGAGGTTTGGTTGAGGTGGAAGCGACAGGCTTTGATAATTCATTGAAAGTGATGAACAAATGGAATTGGGGATAGTGGATCTGTGGACTTTACTATTTATGGATCAGGAAATTCCATTAATCTTTAATAAATAGTGGGGAAAAAAGTATCTTGAAGGAAATGAGTTCCAATTCCAGTCCTCAACATCTCTCATGTAACCCTAATTATATTAGAACTTTCTGTGAGTCTATGAGCTACCCCTGCATCTTTTCCAATATATTCATTTTATGTTGTTGTTGAGGTAGTTTGGATAAGGTTTTGTTATATGCAAAAACATAGGCCTGAACAATACAAAAGGCCTGAACAATACAGTAGTTATAAGATTCCACTCATAAAATTCCTCAGGGAAATTTTTTTTTTTTTTTTATCAAAACTAAGGCTTCACAGGAGAAAGAGTTTTGTTACTGTTTAGAAAAAAAAATCTATTTCCAGGAGACCAGGAATACCAGTGAGAGGGTTGGGAGGTGGGTGCCTAGGGAATCTTCAAGGTGAGGAGAAGTTTTTTCACTTCAAGTCCCCAGAGCCAAACACGCTCAGCCATCCCCACATCCCAACTGTGTCTTCTCTCTAGTGAAAGATCTGAGTTCCTGGAATCTTAATCCATATCTGAATAATGATTAGTAACAAGTCAATTCTTTCTAGTCTTAGTAATTAAACAAGAGTGTGTGCATAGCTGTGAAGTCTTGAATTACAGGGTAGACATGATTTTTCTTCAGAAATTAGCCTTCTCACCATCACTGACGTTAGGCTAGCCATCTCTCCCCGGTATCCCTTCTGTGACTGAGTTCCCATTGTCCACTGATACTTGCATGGGTTTCACTTGGATTGATTGCACTAAGACACACTGGAGCCAACAATGATGGGTGCTGCACAAACAGAGAATTCCTGAGGAAAGAGTGATCATGTTGAAGATGAAAATGACTATAACTTGATATTTACTATGAAATTTAGTTTTTAAACAGGATTAGCAAATGACAGTATGGTCTAGGACTTAAAGTACCAATCTGTCAACACCAATCTTCACCCCACCCCCCCTTCACTCTACTACAATCTTTCTTATAATTTCTCTCTCCATCTCCAAGACATGGTTCTTACAGTATAGGGGAGAAATGGATTCTATGTCTTCTATAAAGGCAACATTCTAACACTGTAGAGCAGGAGGAGCTGCAATGAGCAAATGAGATATCATTGCACCAAATCCATGTCCGAAAATTAGCAGTACTCAAAGGAAATACTTGAAACCCATAAATATAATTGTTCTGAATTCAGTACCTACCCCCACAAACTCCCTAAGCCCAAAGAACACTCACCAGATAAGAAAAACAGTATGGTGCTGAATATAAGGAGGAAAGAGGGGTAGAGAAAGGTGATTTTCATGTCCTTATAAAGGCTAGTTGTTTTCAAAATATACAGATAATGCAGTAGTAGTGCAAGGAACACACAGATACCTGTTATGCAGAAAAAAAAGGAAGGGGGGGGGCGGACAACAAGCCATCTGGTTAGTTTAATCTATGGCCTTAGGACTAATTTCCAAGACTTAAGTTGTTGCTTTAACTCCCCATACTCTATATTTCTTTCCTTTTGTTGTCATTCCACTTGTTGTCATTGTATTACCTTTGCCCTTAACAGTCCCTCAACAGTTTCTAAGAGGTTATGCCCAATGGAGCACCACCCCAGCCCAGAACCAGAATGATTGAAGGAGTCCTCTTCATTTCATCCCTTACCTATGATGAAGAAGGTGGTTGTGAAGATGAAGTACTGTTTCCGGGTATCAGGAAGGGAATGCGGGAAGGCCAGGAGTATAAAGCTCAGGAAGAAGGAGAGAAGAAGGGCGCTGATCATGAAAATTTGACCAAATATGTAGTAGTCTGAATTAGGGAGGGAGAGGGGAGAAAGGCCAGGAGCTCCCTCTAGGGCCCCCTTCCTTCTGGGTCTGAATCCCCAGAATACTAAAGAAGCAGTGCAGAGACTTTAAGGTAGGAACCAATGGCAACTGGTGGGAAGCTTAGGGATGGAGGGAGAAGTAAGCTACCAAAAGATCTAAAATAGTGGTTCTAGCTGGGCTGGTATCCCTTGAGAGGCCTGGTCCCGTGGCTCATTCTGAAATGAGCCTGTGTTACTGGTGGGCTTATAATTGCTTCCTTCAGGTATGCTGGGGCAGGAAAGGAGGTTGAAAATTCTGGGAAGGGATAGGGTTGAAGCAGGGCCCTCCCTTTCAAGGCCAGAACTTACTTGATTTTGATGGTAGAGCCCAACATTTGATCTCACCACTGCATATTGCAAAGAGAGCACTGAACAAGGATTGGTGTGAGTTTTCTATCTTCACCCAGGTTGAGAGGTTCAAGGCCCACCACAGAAGGGCAGAACCAGTGAAACTGCAGATGAGGATAAGAACTCGGTATGGTTTAACTATCCCACATTTCACACAAAAGGGTGCTGACTGAAAAAAAGGGCAGGGGGAGGCAAATGAGTCAGATGCCCTCAGTTACTTTGGGATTTCTCTCCATTCTGAAACACCCATACAAGCCCTTATAAGTCCAACTTCCTTGCCTTTCATACTCAGGCTTGCAGAGCTCCCCTTCTCATCTCTTAACCAAATCCTCCCCAGGTCACAGACTGACCCTATGTCCCTTACCAGCAAGAACTGACATCTTTCTCCTTTATTCTATATATCGTGTCTAAACCACTTGGACACAACCATCCACAGCTCTGTTTTGTTACTCTGCTTTCCCTGGGTGTCTGGATATTGTGTCTCACCACCTACACTAGAAGTCCCTGGAGAACCACAGCCCTGAATTCTTAATTTCCCATCACGTTTAGCATAGTGCTTTACATGTAGCAGAATCTCAGTGAATATCTGTTAACAGAAAGGAAAAAAAAAAAATGTGCACACCAAATACATTCCCTAGTGATGTCAAGGGAAGTAAAAATTTTCCTATGATCTGCAGTCTCAACATTGCCCTCCATCATCACTCCCCTCAAATCACAGCCCCTTTCCCTTCTTCTCTTACTGTTAAAGATCCGAGGTTACCTTTTCTCTTATTTCTTCTTTTAATATTTCTGTTTCAGTTTTCATCTTTTGATTACATTTTGTTTTCTATAGTACTTTTTAACACTGAGGCCCATCCTAGCCTTCTCTTCAAGAGTAGAACCTTGTGGTCCCTTCCTGTCTCCTCATTGGCAGAAATGTTTAGTGACATCATAAGTATGTGAACTCTATATCCCAACAAAAATGTGAGATCCTATCCTGCTGGCCCTGTTTATTTATTTATTTATTTTAAATATGTCATTTCCCACCTCCTCCACCCAGCAATGTCTTGGTTTTCTTTGGTACACGTGTGCCTCAGAAGTTATGGCTTATGCCCTTAGTTCTGACTTCTAATATAGAATAGGCAGGAACACTATGTCTCTGCACAAGATTAAAGAGTGCTTGATAGAAAATAGGATAATCAGGGAAATAACTGAAAGATGTAAGTGGAAACCAGTTTTGTGTTAAGGGTACAGTGGTTCACACTACACCCTGCAATTCCTTCACCCAAATAATATTAAGACATGCAATACTTTCTGATCTCAACCTTGTTGTCTAACATACCACTTGGCAATGATGGACACTGTGTTTTTTGATAAACGGATTAACAAATAAATGGATAAATGAAAGACAAAACAGAGGGCTGCTAAGAACCTCTGTTTAAAATTTTCTTAAATGGAAGCTCTGGGAAGGCAACGATTTTGTCTATTCTATTCACTTATGGATTCTGGCACAAGGCAGGTGTAAAGTAAATATTTGTTGAATGAATGACTAATCTAGGAACAAAAGGATCATCTTTAGGACAGGGGGTTGGTATATCTGTCAGTTTCTCTCAGTTGAATTTTTGTTGTATGTGTACTACATATTTCTAGAATAAACTAGGGTGTTAGAGTGTGCAACAGTAATATATTTCCAGCTTAGAATTATAGGTTTATGTGTCAATCAGTAGAACTATTAAAAGAAGATAGCATGATAATGCTATTGGTTGAAAAAAGAAGGATTATTCATGAAATCAGAGGAAACAAAGTGAAGATTGCTTTAGACAATCATATGCATGTGGAAATCCAGCCCTGAGACCTAGGAAAAGTAGTCATTGCAAGACAATATCTTTAAGTCTCAAGGTTGGTAGAAGGCCCCATTGAGAAGAGTGCCATATTTTATCCTGAGCTTTGAACTGACCCCAGAAAACAAAGTAGATGGGTAAACAGATTTCTGTTAATGTCAGAAAAGGAGTAAAGAGAAACTATAAATATATTTATCAAGTAAATTATTTACTCTAAACAGTTGTCATTTACTCTCTCCCTTATAGACAACCTCTCAGTCTAAATATTTTAAAAAATTGTTAATTACTCCACATTCACTTGAAGGCACACACTCCCTTAAAGAAGACAACTCTTTGTTTAAAATGTCTTGGAAAAGGAATCAAGTACGAGAAGCTAGAGCCAGAGAAAAGCATTAATGGCTTAGTTGTATTCAACTCTTCCTGACAGCATGGACTATAGTCCACCAGGCTTTTCTGTCCATGGAATTCCCCAGCAACAATACTGGAGTGGGTAACACAGGGTCAAACCCAGGTCTCCCACATTATAAGCAGATTCTTTACCATTTTAGTCACCAGGGAAGCCCCAAGGACAGAGAACCTGGATTCAAATCTTAGTTTTGCCAATTACTTTTTGGCCAAGTCACTTCTTTTAGTAAGAGACTACTGCCAAAGTTGCTGAATGTGATAAAGATATTGCACATACATTAAAAAAAGGAAAAGTGGAATAAAATAAAAAGAATTCTTATCTCGAAGATGTACAGACTGAAGAAGTTAGGGTGAGATGATATGTCTAGGTTTTACTTTAAAATACTTCCACTCCCACCTTCAATCACCTACCCCTGACCCCCCAACAAAAATGGTAGTGGAAAGATAGAGGGAACAAGATTAGTAAAATGTTGATGACTGTAAAATCAATTACATGTGAGTTCATTACCTAATTATGTCAACTTCATTATGTTTGAAAATTTCCATAAGTTTACAAATAGAAATTTGACATCTCAGTCACCTAAAGGGCTAGAAGCTAATTTCTTTTTCTTTAGTAAACAATCTGCTCATATGAGTGAAAATGCTGTCTGCTCTCTATTATATTCAAGTGTATTCACTAATACAGTTTTAAAATTGTATGACTTTTCTGGGTTTCTTACATATAAACTCCACAAGAGATTGACTGTTTTGTTCATTTATACTTATTCTTTTTTTTAATACTTATTCTTTTTTAATCACAGCAAATGATTAGAGAATATCATTTATATATTACTTTAATAAAAAATCTACCTCTGTAGCATTGCTATAGAACTAGATTGAGAAAGTAAATATAAAAGTACTTTAAAAAAAAGAAGTCCTATATAAATTCTACTTCAAACCATCATCATAGTTACTATTGGAAATCTGAATCCTTTGCTCCATCTTTAAACATCATACTAAAATTTGATATTAAGTATTGATCCCTATTAGCTTATTAAGAAAAGTAACTTAAAGTAAAATGAAACAGTTTTTAAAAATCTTAGGACAGTATAAAAATTTACATACCAAGTGGTTTATATTCTTGCCAAAATTTAAAATCTAGCAGCACACAGGCTAGAATGAGTTATCATTGCTTGAAACTATATACTTGGATTCATAACATTTAAAGTCAACTGGGTCACAGCTGACTGATGATACAGATACGTTTTAGAGTCAAATACTGTATTCTTAAGTTATCCAAATATTGCATTTTAAAAAAGTCAAAGACTTTCAACAAGAGGTATACCTTGGGGGTAAACTGTCTTCCAACTCGTGAAAGAAGACTGCCACCTAACTAAAGAGGTAAACGTGCCCTGGAAGCCCACAGGAATTCTGGATGCTCACACACTCTGAGATAGCCCGTAAAGGCTCAGGCTCAGAAGACCCCTCCCCAGGCTCAGACAGGAAACCTTCTTCTGACGCCCTAAGGAAAAGCATCCCGGAGAGAGGCAAATGGAAAGACTCCGGGACCCACTCAGCAGCAGAAGACTCGCCAGCCCTTTCAGCCCCCCGAAGGTCCTCCTCGGAATGCTCGAGGCAGTCAGAGTCTCCCGAGTGTCTGCACTTTTCACAGTTGTGTTGAAAGTATCCACCCTCGTTTCCGCTAACAGAGCACCCTCTGCCCTTCAGGACTGGCGGCTGGGTGAGGTCTGCAGCTGAGCTTTTGTTTTTCCGCTCAGGATGCAGTTGCAGGACTCGGAGACGGTGATGGTGGAGATGCAGGGACTGGGGTGCATAGGCCGTGTATGCGTGACCGGAAGCAAGATGCAAGAGCTCCAGTGGCGCAATCGGTTAGCGCGCGGTACTTATACGGCAGTATGTGTGCGGGTTATGCCGAGGTTGTGAGTTCGATCCTCACCTGGAGCACTGTTTTGCCAGCATCTCTGAGACGCTTTCTGCTCTCCTTTCCTACTACACCATCTTTGATGTGTTTGAATTTGTCCTATAGAGTTTATTCTTACCTGTCCCTTAGCACTGTTCGAACCAAGCAACGATTTTGTTGTGTTGCAGTGCGCTAGCTTCTGTAATTCTTTATCCCCCACCTTGTCTTGTAAAGTGAAAGTCACTTAGTCGTGTCTGACTCTTTGCGACACCAAGGACTGTAGTCCATGAAATTCTCTAGGCCAGAGGGTAGTCTTTCCCTTCTCCAGGGGGTCTTTCCAACCCAGGGATCGAACCCAGGTCTCCCACACTGCAGGCGGATTGCCACAAGGAAAGCCCCCTTGTCTTGTAAGCTGATTTCTAATAAAGAACATCCGCCCCCTCCTTTGGTCTTGTAACCATCATTCTTCAGGTAACCTCTGGCAGGTACTTAGAAATCGATAAATTGTGATCACTCACCTAGAGCCAGAAATCCTGGAATGAGAAGTCAAGTGAGTATTAGGAAGCATCACTATTGAATAAAGCTAGCAGATGTTATGAAATTCCAGTTGAGCTATTTAAAATCTTAAAAGATGATGCTGTGAAAGTGCTGCACTCAATATGCCAGCAAATTTGGAAATCTCAGCAGTGGCCACAGGACTGGAAAAGGTCAGTTTTCATTCCAATCCCAAAGAAAGGCAATCTAAAGAATGCTCAAATTACAACACAGTTGCACTCATCTCACATGCTAGCAAAGCAATGCTCAAAATTTTCCAAGCCAGGCTTCAACAGGACGCGAACCGAGAACTTCCAGATGTTAAAACTGGATTTAGAAAAGGCAGAGGAACCAGAGATCAAATTGCCAACATCTGTTGGGTCAGCAAGAGAATTCCAGAAAAACATCTACTTCTGACTTATTGACTACACCAAAGCCTTTGACTGTGTGGATCACAACAAACTGTGGGAAATTCTTAAAGAGATAGGAATACCAGACCATCTGACCTGCCTCCTGAGAAATCTGTATGCAGCTCAAGAAGCAACATTTAGAACTCGACATGGAACAACAGATTGGTTCCAAATTGGGAAAGGAGTACGTCAAGGCTGTATATTGTCACCCTGCTTATTTAACCTATTTGCAGAATACATCATGTGAAATGCCAGGCTGGATGAAGAACAAGCTGGAATCAAGATTGCTGAGAGCAAAATCAATAACCTCAGATATGCAGATGACACCACCCTTATGGGAGAAAGTGAAGAAGAACTAAAGAACCTCTTGATGAAAGTGAAAAAGGGGAGTGAAAAAAGTTGGCTTAAAGCTCAACGTTCAGAAAACTAAGATCATAGTATCCATTCACATCACTTCATAGCAAATAGATGGGGAAACAATGGAAACAGTGACAGACTTTATTTTCCTGGGCTCCAAAATTAGTGCAGATGGTGACTGCAGCCATGAAATTAAAAGATCCTTGCTCCTTGGAAGAATAGTTATGACCAACCTAGACAGCATATTAAAAAGCAGAGACATCACTTTGCCAACAAAGATCCATCTAGTTAAAGCTGTGGTTTTTCCAGTAGTCATGTATGGATGTGAGACTTGGACTATAAAGAAAGCTGAGCACTGAAGAATTGATGCTTTTGAACTGTGGTGTTGGAGAAGACTCTTGAGAGCCCCTTGGACTGCAAGGAGATCCAATCATCCTAAAGGAAATCAGTTCTGAATATTCATTGGAAGGACTGATGTTGAAGCTGAAACTCCAATACTTTGGCCACTTGATGCGAAGAACTGACTCATTGGAAAAGACCCTGATGCTGGGAAAGATTGAAGGTGGGAGAAGAAGAGGATGGCAGAGGATGAGATGGATGGATGGCATCACTGACTCAATGGACATGAGCTGGAGTAAGCTCCGGGAGTTGGTGATGGACAGGGAAGCTTGGCATGCTGCAGTCCGTGGGGGTCACAAAGAGTTGGACATGACTGAGCAACTGAACTGAACTGAACTGAATTGAACTGAAAATAACTTCCCAGAGGTGAAATAGCAAAATGAATCAGTTGTATTCTGGGTTTTTTTTTTTTTAATTAAGACACTGCCCTCATTAGCTGATCATCTCCCAAAGCCCCTGCCTCCTAATACCATCACCCTGATCATTACATTTTCAACATATGAATTTTAGAGGGACAGAAGTATTCAGACCATAGCATATAGAAAACAAAGTAAATCTATTAATATATATTTTCAAATGCATTTTTTTTAATAAAAAGAAAAATGTAGTCAGAAAATAATGAAAAAGAAATATCAGCTTGAAGTTTATATGATTCTGTCAAGACTCCACTTAGGTTTCAGTTCTAATCCGTAAAAGCTTTTATGATTACAGAGAATAAAATAAATTACACAAGGAATTTTTTTCCACAGCCTTCTTTTTTTCCTCATTAAATGTCATCACTTGCTCTGGATTTGTTCCCCACCACTGTGCTCCTGTCTTGGGTGCTGTAGAATGGTAAGCAACCTAACAGAAAAAAATGAATGTTTTAACGACCTCCCTTAACATACCCAGTTATTCCTGGCTTTGAATCTGCCTCATAAGTGGTTTACCCAAAACTGGAGAAGGCAGGCATTGATCCCACTATCCCTCTCTCAGGCAAAGCTAGTGTTCTGCCATTTGAGCCAATTCTGTCTTCAGCCAATGACAGCAGTTGTCAATTTCATCTCTATATACAATTTTTTTTTTCAGACCCTTCAGGATCCACTGGTGACTGTATGCTCACCAAGGCCAAATTGTATGGATTGGAATTGAGACAGTTCATAAGCAGCCTTGGGCAGGCATCCTGGACTACCAAGCAAAGGAAAGTGAAAAACAGCTAGGCCTGGAAGGTTACTCTTGAAAAGCTCTAGCTCTGTGGTACTTTAACTTCCTGGACCTCTCTTCAGAGGAAGAAGAGGCCCCTGCAGGATAACTGGGTTCATTATTTAGGTCTCTCCGATTGCTCTGTGGTTCTCTTTTGTAATGAGAGCCAGGCCATCACTGAATAGAACAGTTTAGAAACTTCTGCAGATATAAAGAAAAGCAACGCTCCAGCACAGCCTCACAGTCCAGACTTTTCCACATGTGGCTTGTGAAAAAATATGAGCTACTCTCACATATTTTCCCCAAAGAAGATACTTTGATTTTCCTCAGATACATTGTTACCAAATAGAGAATGCAGCCAAAGTGTGACTGGAAGAGGGCAGAGGAGGCTGGTGAGAGAGGGTAGAGGTCTGTCACCAGGGGGTAGGTGGTTGATAGTTGTTAAAGAGTTTTAAGCAGGCTTTATAGTTTGCTCGGGATCCGGGTTTACAGTCCTTGATGTCTGGGTAGACAGTGGGCTGGAGCAGACACGCTGGTTACTTAAGCAGAAGACCTCTGACATCCAGGGGGCATGGCCAGAGAATGAGATAACTCAGTTCGAGGTATTTGAGAGCTAAATCATCATGAGAAGCCTAGTATTGGATACGTAAAGAGGGAAGAAGAGATAAGTGAAAGTGATGAGGAGCGATTATAGACTGAATCTTGATGTTTAAATGCTGGAGAAGAGAGTGATAGAGCAGACTCTTAGGAAGGTAGTAGTCTTGAACTTGCAAGCTTATGCTACTCAAGACTTGCACTTTTGTAGAAATTCACTGAGAATAATTTTGCTTCTTGTTTTAAGCACCAACCATATTATTTTAAACAGTTAAATCTAGAATCATTTCTACTTTGTAGAGTTTTAATGACAGTAGAAAATAAATAGAAACATAGGTAATAGCATCATAAACAAACAAAAACTGTTGTCCTCTCCCCACTGTTGTTCCTGAAAACAGTGGCAGAATTGGCTGATTGAAAATGATTTATTCAACAAATTATACTCTAGAAGTTTTGAAATGAACACTAATAAATATTCTAGTAAGTATTCTTATTGAACAAATGAAAGGATATACAAAATAATACACTGCCTGAGATAAACTTTGCAATAATATGGAAAACCAGTTTGACAACATGTTGATAATTGTTAAAGCATGTGTCAAGCATACTTGAGACACTTAACTCTTTCCTATTCTCTTAATAATTTCTTTTGGGACTTTAATTAGATATATGGTAGAACTTCTCTCCTAAACAATCTTTCTTATCCCTCTTCCTTCATTTCCAACTATTTGTATCAGTGGATAGTATTTTACATAGTTCCCTCAAATCTTACTTTCAGTTTCCTAATTCTCTCTTCTGCTCTATCTAATAAATCTGTTTGTGTATATGTTTTCAGTGTTTTAAGTTTCAAATTCCTGTTTAATAATTTCAAATACGTGAGTTAGTGTATTACTTTCCCAATGATTCACCACTACTTTCTGAGAAAGCACTATGTATTTTTGACATTTGTTGTTGTTGTTAATTATACTGTTCTTCCTTGTGAAAAGAATATAATAACTCCTTTATCCTTTGCTATCAGAATTGACAACAGGATGAGTCATATGATTGCTTTGCACGCCTTCTTGCCTTTGCTCAGGACCTTTCCTCTCAGCCTGCGACAACCACATTCTTCGCGCCCACTAGAAAACTTGCTGGTCAAGACTCTCCTTCAATATTATCTTCTTTCCCCAGGCATTTATGATCAATCTGATTAGTCAGAATTACTTCCTATTCGTATTCGTTCATCTATCTCTCGTGTTTATTCTTATGAAACAAGGAAGCGGATGGAGCTGAACACTCCCCCCCGAGCCTCCCGCCCCGCCTTTCTTTCTTTGAATTATTTCTCGCTAGTGTTGAGTTTCTTGTTTTCGGTACCAGAACGCCTGGAAAACCTAGTGAAAGTTGGACAAACTCTCCTTAGAAAACACTCAGGTAGTGGAGTGGGGAGGATCAGAATTCGTGGTTCCTCTGATGAGGATGACCGGGGAGAAGAGCCCCGCGAAGCTAATGATTCTTCTCTATGCAGTTTCACCCTAAGCTTTTGAACAACCGTCAATAACACTGAACAGAAATTGAGCCCTAGTCAGATCCATCGTCTAATTTTCCAGACTGTTTTGTTAACCACAAATTAGGAGTCCAAATTCGCCAGCTTCGCCGAGGTCGACTCCAGTGGACCCGGCTCCGGGAACCTTTGCCCCGGGGGACTTCCGGCAGCGCGCTCGAACCCGGGACCAGGCTCCCCTGACAGCAAACTGTGGTTCAGCCCAGGTTCAGTCCCTGCCGGGAAGGAGACAGCCCCAGAAAGGGAGTGAAAGCCCAGGCAACTGTGTTTCTACCACGTCCCCACCACTTTTAATAAGACTCCTGTGAAAGCTAAGCCTGGTTTTTTGTTTTTTCCCCCGTCGCAGCTTTTGCAATTCGGCGCTTTGTCCATTCGCGTGGAAGCTAACCGCCTCTACGTCTCCCAGACGTCTCCAAACCATCTCTTTCCTAAATATCATTCTATCTAGGGTAGACGGTTCCCAAGTATAAACTCTGAAATAAAGCACGCTGAGGAATGCGTACACGACGACGAGGTGGCCGAGTGGTTAAGGCGATGGACTGCTAATCCATTGTGCTTTGCACGCGTGGGTTCGAATCCCACCTTCGTCGGGGGTGTACTTTTGATAGAAGCAACCGGGTGTGTTTTCGAAAGCTTCCTAGCATTTACAGTTGGGTCACGCTCTCTTCAAGTATTTGCTCAGTATTCCGAGTTTGGCCTGATAAAGGCTACCTCCCTCTCCATTTTCTATGAACTCTGTCATATTTCCTCCCCTTTTAAAGTGTGAAAGTTCCTACATTTAAGGCGCTGACTGCTTAAACAGGTTTTGAAGATTATTCCTCAGCTTTAACCAATCCAACCTATTGTTCTCTTGACGTTTAGCAGAGGAGCTTTTGTTTTCAACCAGTTCATAATTAGGAGAATTAATTGGCTAAGGGTTTTGAACTCTATATAGGTTCAGACGGTAAAGAATCCCGATTAGATCCCTGGGGCCGGAAGATCCCCTGGAGAAGAGAATGACAACCCACTCCAGTATTCTTGCTTTGGAAATTCCACGGATGGAGGAGCTGGGAGGGCTGTGGGGTCTCAAAGAGTCGGATACAACTGAGTGACTAACATTTTGAACTCTATGTATCTTTTTAACCAGTAACCAATTTTGTTTCCAAATTTGTTGGAACCTGAGTAAGCCAGGTTCTTTCATACAAAGAACAATCTAGTTCTACAGTGATTTTAGTATATTCATACAACATTAGAGTACAGGGTTCAGTTCAGTCGCTCAGTCGTGTCTAACTCTTTGCAGCCCCATGGATTGCAGCATGCCAGACTTTCTTGTCCATCACCAACTCCTGGAGCTTGCTCAAACATGAGTTGATGATGCCATCTAACCATCTCATCCTCTGTCGTCTCCTTCTCCTCCTGCCTTCAATCTTGCCCAGCATAGGGGTCTTTTCCAATGAGTCAGTTCTTTGCATCAGGTGACCAAAGTATTGGAGCATCAACTTTAACATCAGTCCTTCCAATGAATATTCAGAACTGATTTTCTTTAGGATTTACTGGTTTGATCTCCTTGCTGTCCAAGGGATTTTTCAAGAGTCTTCTCCAACACCATAGTTCAAAAGAATCAATTCTTCAGCGCTCAGTTTTCTTTAAGGTCCAACTCTCCCACCCATACATGACCACTGGAAAAACCATATCTTTGACTAGACAGACCTTTGTTGGTAAGGTAATGTCTCTGCTTTTTAATATGCTTTCTAGTTTGGTCATAACATCTCTTCCAAGGAGCAAGCATCTTTTAATTTCATGGCTGCAGTCACCATCTGCAGTGATTTTGGAGCTCAAGAAGTATAGGGTATGTCTACATAAATGTTTCAAGTCTATCCAGTTAGGAGAATGATTGGAGGTTTTTTCCCTCTTCAAATTTCAAATGGTTTTTTCCTATTACGTTATCTTCTCTTTTCAGATTATTATCTTTTTTTCAAATTATTATCTTTAACATTATTTAGTAAAAATATTTTTTCTAAACTCTTCCTTTTTGGAAAAAAAAAGTAAAAGTAAAAGCATTTTATTGTGGCAATTTTAAAACATGTTGAAAATTAGACATAATATTTTAAAATATCCACAAACTCAACTCATCTCAGATCTTCAAATAATCCCCTCTACTGCCTGGCCCACAGGTCTCCTCCTGGTTTGCTTTTCCGAATTCCTGTCTTTGGAAAACTAAAAAATCATCAGGAAACAAACTTCATAGCAACTTCTCCATATCCCCTCCCTCCCCTGCAGCCTGTGGTTTCCCCCTATCCCCCACCCCATGCCCCCAGTGATTACCATCTACAGACTTCATTAAGCTTGCTTGAAAACACTTAACATTTAGAGTCTTTGGCTATTTATGAAGAAGAGAAAAAGCAACTGCATTAACAGGAAAGGGAATCTATGGATCTTTTAAACCAGCACCAGTGACCTCTTTTGCTGTCTTCTAGACACTGCCTGGAGAATCCCAGGGACAGAGGAGCCTGGTAGGCTGCCATCTATGGGGTCGCACATAGTCGGACATGACTGAAGCGACTTAGCAGCAGCAGCAGCAGCAGACACTGTCTTGGAGAAGGAAATGGCAACCCACTCCAGTATTCTTGCCTAGAGAATCCTGTAGATGGAAAAGCCTGGTGGGCTGCTGTCCATAGGCTTGCACAGAGTCGGAGACGACTGAGGCGACTTAGCAGCAGCAGCAGACACTGTCTATCATGGGGATCCAGTATCCTTCTTCCAACACTGAATGATTTTTCATTATCAATGAATATGGTAGTTTTAAATTATTTTTAAGATGGCCACTTTAGGTTCTCAGATGTTTCTTCCAAATTGTTCCTGACCTTTGGTGGTGAATGGAAGGTATGGCGGGAGTCTGCATGAGTGCTAAGACTCTTCAGTTGTGTCTGACTTTGTGCGACCCTATGGACCATAGCGAGCCAGGCTCCTCTGTCCATGGACTTCTCTAGGCAAGAATACTGGAGTGGGTTATCATTTTCTTCTTCAACAATAAAAATAGGAAACCTGAATCTCTTGGGGAGCTGTGCTGCAGCAACTGCTCATCATCACAGTGCCTCCTACTCATTATTAACCATTTACTATACTTGACTTTGGAATGTTTCCGGGCTCAGCAAATTATGCATTAGGTAGAGGAGAGAAATATTCTTTAGGGCTAAGGAGCCGTGTGTGTGTGTGTGTGTGTTAGTTGCTTAGTCATGTCCTCCTCTTTGTGACCCCATGGACTGTATTCTACCAGGCTCCCTCATCCATGAAATTTTCCAGGCAAGAGAACTGGAATGCGTTGCCATTTCCTTCTCCAAGAAGCCCTTTACCCCTGTTGAAGTCAAAGCTTAGAATGTTGACATCTTGACAACAGTGAGAGTTAGGCTCTGAATACTGGGGCTTGGGGAAATATAAACAGGACCTGGCTGCTGCCGTTCTGCCAGAACACCACCTAATGCTGCACAGAGCTACCAAGGTGAGTATACCTAACAACTATGGATGGGACTGCCTTTGGTTTTGGAAGGGAGGCTATTTGGGGCAGGGCTGGTGAGGAACAGAGAGAAGAGTCTGAGCTCTTTTGTCACTTACGGGAGAGGAAGGTGCCAGATTCAGGTGAAGAATTTCCCAGCTGCCATCCAGAAACATCTGCTTTTTTCTGGTCCATGAGGGAGTTGATCTGCTAGATTTAGATTCTTCAAGGCAGTATCTGAGTTTAACCCATTTTGAAAGTCTCAAACAAGAAAAATGCTTACTAGTGACATATATAGATATAGATAAAGACATAGACATAGACATAGATATACGGGGGCATGCATGCTCAGCTGCTTCAGTTGTGTCCAGCTCTGTGCGACCCTATGGACCATAGCCAGCCAGGCTCCTCTGTCCATGGCACTCTCCAGGCAGGAATACTGGAGTGGGTTGCCAGGGGATCTTTCCGACCCAGTAATTGAACTCAGATATATAGATGGTGATAAATGAAGTCTTTAGGTCAGAATCAGAAGTAAGGCATTACATTACCAAGATTAAGTATTTACAACTTCTGGCAACTCTCTTCTTGATGTTGAACCCATGTTCCTTCATTACAGACTTGAAAAATAATCTCACTAGTGAAGACTTAAACATCACTAGGCTGCCTGGACAGATATCTCACTGAACTTTGGGGTTATGCTGGTTCTGATACAGCAAGGCTCTGCCAAAAAACTTCAGGAGGAGTAAACCATGTTCGCAGATTGCCTTTAGTTGATCCTTAAATGCTAGCTGTAAAAGCCTTGCAAAGGTTTTTGTTTGTTCTTTTAAGAAATACATGTAACTTCTCATCTCTCCCAGTGAGCAGAGTAGACATAAAAGTATCACCTGCCCAGTCCATCTGGTTGTAAATAGCAAACAAAAAAAATCCTCATTCTGAAAACTGCTATGGGTGTCTCGGAGTGGGGTGCCTGTCAAGTAACTACTTAATCAGAAACAGAGAAAGAGAAAATGTAAATTTTTCAGTTTATTGTGTCTCTTGAAAGATGACACGTGTCTTATTGGAGCTGATAACATTAACGGTAACCTTGAAATTCAAATCCACCCATTTATCTTAGGAGAGACTGAGGTCCCTAATAAAGATATCATTCAACATGGGTTGACTTGAATTCTCAGGTCATCAGCTTTTTAAATTCATAGAGAAGAAGAATCTCCTTAAATGTCCCTCCTAATTGTCCCCTAACTTCTTCTGTGTCATTAACACGCACTTTCACAATGATAATTCCATGCCTCATTTGATTATTTATTTATAAACTGTTTATTTAACATTATTTTACAGGCACAAAGCCTGGTGATTTAGATAACAGATGGTGAGTGAGTAAGTTACCCGTGTAGTTTATATATCCAGGCCTCACACTTAAGTGGAGAGTGAAAATCAAGAAGCAACGGCATCACAGTTCAGTGAGTTCAGTGAGAGCTTATTACGCAAGGGAAGTCTAAGCTTGTGGTTTAATCTGTTCAGGCAGCTATAAAAGAATATCATAGACTGGGTAGTTTAAATCACGTGTATGTGGTCATGTGAAACATTCAGAAGGTAATGGTCACAGAATCAGGTGGATTGTGTAATGTGGGAGAGAAATAATGTGCTGGACATGTAGATGTTGGAATCACCACCTTCTATAAATCAACTGAGAGAGCAGAAAAATAACGTGACAAACAGAAAAGGCATGAATTGAAAAGAATGCATAAATAGAACCATGTACTTTTACCCTTCAGTGATCCAGCTGTTCCTTTCCTTTTTAGTAAACCAGACAGAAGCCACAGACATAAAATATGTCATCCTTATATATTTGTTTTTTTTCAAAAGGTTTTCCCTGGGACTGTCCATGAAATTAGAAGATGATTTGGAGTGATCTCATCCAGGGAATAATCTTCCTATTACTGTATCTGGCATTGGAGGGAACTTCTTTTTGTTTGTGGCCATGTATATGTGTCTGTTACAGGAAGACAGGAAAAAACCTGTAGACCTTATTCTTATTCACCTGCCTTTTGCTAACACAATGACATTTTGTACCAAAGGAATCTCAGATATAATATCAGCTTTTCGTTTCAGTAACTCTCCATGTGGTGGTGGTTGTAGAGCTGTGGTGTATCTGGTGAGAGTGGCGTGTGGTCTTTCAGTCTGTACCATCTGTCTCCCAGCATGGTTCAAGTCATCACCAGTCATCCCAGGACTACTTTATGGAGAAAGCTCAAACCACTGACTACATGGCAAATTCTTCCCTATCTCCCCCTCTTCTGGATCCTTAATTTCCTGATAAGCTCTAACTTGCTCTAATTAACATCACAACAGGCAATAGTATGAACAAATCTGGAAATAAACCATATGTTGAGTATTGCTATATGCTACCATCCAGGCAAATAGTTTGGTGGCTTTTCCTCACTATCATGTCTCTGCAGGACATCTTCTTCCAGGTTCTCACGGGCTGGAGCAGTGGGTACATGGCTTTTCATTTGTATAAGCCGCATAAGTATGTCCTCTAATTTCAGAGCTCCAGGTTTCCAAAACACTCCACCCCAGAAATCAGAGCTACTGAAAGTGTTCTCATTCTCATGATCTGTTTCCTTTTCTTGTGTTGGGCAGATTCCATTTTTTCCCTCCTATTTAGGTTTATTCCTGATTAAATAATAACATATTATCAAATATTAAAATATTTCTAACATTTGGCTTTGCTAGTCTCAGCCTCTTCGTGTTGATCAGCAGGAATGTCTACCTAGCTAACTGCTGGTACACTGGAAAACTGGGAAAACTACTTTTTATATTGATTCCTCCAGTAACTAAAGGGAGATTACTTAGTCACTTTTATTTTGCCCAGAAAAAATTCTGTCCAGCATAAATTAGAGGCTAAGACTTGTAATTAAGACAAAGGACACAGTTTTGTGATGTTAGGTTCATTAACAGGACGACTCAATTCATTATTTTAAAGTATTTAAGTTCTGAAAAAGCCTTAAAATATGCATCTGGGAGGTTTGAATTTTTCCCTTTTTACCTCTCACTTTTTATCATCCAATTGTGAAGCTGTGATCTAACACAGTAGGCTGGGGAGAAGAGAAAATTGGGTGCATTTCTTAAAGGATAACCAAAATAAAAATCAAGAAATGCAGAGTGAGAGTGAGGGTGGAAAATAAACCACTTCCTTGTAGTTTCATCCTGTTGTAGTCACTGCCTGTCCCAAGGAATTCATGGAAACTTCAGAGGTGGAAAAAAATTGAGAGTTGTAATCTAGGTGCCTACTTTGCAGACTAGGACTTGAATCCTATATCCTCAGTTTAAAACATTGATGTACTCTTGACCGAACTACAGAAACTCTAAAGTATCTTAGAATTAAAAGATAATAGAATCTGTAGCTGCCATGTGAGTTATTTCATGTCCTTTTGAGGATTAATTCAGGCACTCTGATTACACACAAAACACCAGCCTTTAATGTGCACTTTGTGTAAAATCCCAATTTTTATGCCTTTCAAATATATATTCCATCTTTGCTGATCAAAAGTTTCCTCATACACGGTGTTATGGGGAAAGTAGAAAAACATTAGTAGGAAACTTTATTTAAAAATTGAGTTGATGAACCAGCTTTCAAAGGAGCTAGACTTCAAATTCCTTTCTCTGAATCCTTACTGAAATGCCAAAATTTTCTTCTAAAGCTAAAGATACATACAAGAGGCAGCCAAACTAAGCATTCATCTGCCAGCATTGCCTTTTTTCCAGCGAAGTCTTATGAGAAACTCAGAAAGCAGAGATGCCAATCTATAAAAAATTTGAAGACAGCTGCTTGCACCGAAGAGAAGATCTTTGGGAATCTTTTTCTAAAGTGTTAAATCTTTGAAGGATTCTGTTCTTAGTTCTAACAGAATATAGAGATTTCAAAGTCATAAACAGATGCAAAAACAATGACCTGTGCTTGGGGTACAATACTGGCTTAGGGGTCCACATATTGAAATAATATCTTGACAAAAATGCTTACTTATGACTAAGCAAGTTTTCAAGGGACTTGTCAAAGAAAATGTCAGTTTCCTCTATGAAAGTAAAGTATAGAACTCAAATTATTTGTCACACCACGAAGTACATAATGAAATCTGGAATACATACTTCTTTAGACAAATTGCGAATCAAATCTGAAACTAACAATATTGTGGGTCAATTATATTTCAATTTTAAAAATCTGGTTCAAAACCAGAGTACTTTCTTAATGTGACCTTTATGATATAATCTTGTCAGTTAAGTCATAGATTAGTATACAGGTGGAACTCACTTTGTAGTGGTTACTGTATAACCGACAGGAGGAAGGATGAAAACCTTAGTAACTTGGGCCTAAATTAAAAGGCCATCATAAGACCCCCAAATGTATATTAGTTGCTATTTAAATATAGGGGACTCATACTTGACTTCGTGGGGGGGGGGGGGGGGGGCAAAAAAATTGATTCTAGTTCTTCTTACATTAAACATGGGCAGATGGGTCATGCAAGTGGCTCGTTGGTCTAGGGGTATGATTCTCGCTTCGGGTGCGAGAGGTCCCGGGTTCAAATCCCGGACGAGCCCACTTCCTTTTCCAATAAATAGTGAGGAAAAGTATTTTCTCTAATATTCTTGCAAAAAGATGGGATTTCATTGTATTGACAATGGGATTGTCTTCCGAGCAGCTGGGTACTTAATTCCAGATCCCCTTGATTGGGAGGTATCTGGAGTGTTGATGCTAGTTCGCAGACGCTTCCCCCACAGTTCCTGTTCTCCTGTGGATCTCTTTCCAAAAGTAAAGAACGAAGGCCTTGGGCACCTAGTTTGTGCCTACGTGTGTACGTGCCTACGTACGTACGTGTGCGTACTTGACTGGGTGGGGCGGAGCGGGGAAGTGTGAATTACGGTCCACCAGTACCTGCCTTCCTCTGGTAGAGATGTGGCTTTGCATATCCACTGCTATCTCCGACTTGAGTGATCCTTCTCCCACTGGCAGCAGTTACTGGTACCGCACTGGCTAAAGTAAAAGGCACTCCTAGTTGCTGCCGACGCCACTCCCACTGTAATCAACGCTTGGGATGTAAACCTCTTTCTTTTCCTGCGTTGCACCTTGGAGCTGCACTCCCTGGTCAGAGTTTATTTACCTATTCATTCAACGAATGAATATTCAGTGAATACTACGTGTCTGCCTCTGCTGCATCCCAGGGATGCAGTGAGGGACCAGGAATAAAAAAATTTTTAAAAACCAGCTTTTGTTTCTATGGGATTCAATACCGCAAGTAACTAAAATTTTGCAATTACCTTGCGTCCTAAGAGGGAGTGTAGAATTCCCAGAGCACAACTATCCAGAGCCCACCTGTAGATTTCCGGGGAATATTGCCGGCCACAGTTTGTCCACCGGGAGAGAAAAACCACGAAGAGAAATCACTAACACTTGGAAATTCCAGGGTTTCCCTACCCCAAACCTGGAAACTTGCCATACCTTCTCCTTGACCCCAAGAAACCTCTCAATTTGAAACTGTTGAAAAAGTTCAAGTGAATTGATTAATGAAATTTGGAAGATGAAGAAATAAGATGGAGAGGGAAGGTATTAATCCAGTTACTTTGCTCATGCTAGCTAAATTAAGATATATCCTCAGGATAACCGTCTTAATGTGGTCGAAACTTAGAGTGAACACACACACAAACCACCTCAGTTTCTTCCTTGCTTCTTGATAACCTAGAGACTCACCTGGCCCTGCTCATCTTGGTATTCTGAAATATTATCTCTTTTTTACCTTTCCTTGTTATTTTTTGTCTTTCTTTGATCAATTTTGGGAACACAATAAGTATGAAGGTACACGTTTGGAGAAGGATTTCCTCCAACCTCTGTCCTTTAAGAATTTTCTCAGAATTTAAGAAGTCAGTTTTACATCATCTAAACAGATTTAATAATCCTTTTTCAAGGGATTTTACTATCCCAAGAAGAATGAGTTAAAGATATTGCCTGATAGTAAATAGCAGAGGTAGATCACTTTACAAGTGAAGCCCACAGTCAATAAACTATACTCATAATCCCATTTTCAGTCATTTTTAGGGCCTAATTATATCTGCAGACCAGCAATCAAAGATCACTAGACATCTAAACTGAAGGTCTAACATGAAAGACAAAGATGAACATGAACTAAAAAAACAGAGGAAAATATTATGCAGAGAGGAGAAAGAATATCTGAGGCATGTTATTACATCTATTCTTGTTTTAAAAGAGGCTGCTGTTCAACAAGGTAACTCTTAAGTACAGAAGTCTCAAAGTTGAAATTGTGGGAGTAGACATGAAAAACTTAATAGAATAGTTGAAATAAAATGTAAAGGACTTTTTCCAGAATGTAGAGTAATAATATAAGGGCACACTCCCGCAGTCATGCTCCTTCATATTTACCCAAATGAGCTGAAAATCTACGTCCACAAAAAAACCTGCACATGAATGTTTAAAGCAACTTTATTCATAATTGTCAATACTTGAAAGTAACCAAAATGCCCTTCAATACATTAATGGATAAACAAACTGGGGTACATCAATACAATGGAATATTAGTAATAAGAAGAAATAAACTATCAAGTCATAAAAAGACATGCAGGAAACTTAAAAAACATATTACTAAGTGAAAGAAGCCAATTTGAAAAGGCTGCATGCTGTGTGATTCCAACTATATGACTTCCTGGGAAAAGTAAGATATAGAAACAGTAAAAATACCAGTAGTACTAGGGGATGTATGGATGAAGATGTGGAACACAGGGCAATATAACTATTCTGTAATGATGGATACATGTCATTATACATTTGTCAAACCCAAAGAATGTCTAAAGTGAAGAGTAAACCCTTAACATGAAGAATGTTAATAATAATGTATTAATATTGGTTCATCAGTTGTAACAAATGAACCAAATAATATAAGATGTAAATCATAGGAGAAGCTGTGGGGGACAATAGGAGGTATGTGTGGACTCTGTACTTTTGTATTAATTTTTCTGTACACCTAAAACTGCCTTAAAAATAGAGTCTATTAAAAAATAGAAACAGATTGTAACTAGGAGAGGATAATACTTTTTGGAAAGTAGAGGAAACATCCCAGAGGTTTAAAGTCCAAGTATAAAATATTCTGGGGAAAAAAAGGTAAAGCGAGAGAATACAGAACTCATAAGTGAGAAAATTGACAAAAAAATAAAGTTAATTTCTCAAACTGAAATAGATGATTTTTCCAAACTTAATGATATAATAGAGCTCCCATAACAGTGAATGAAAATAGAAACACACAAAGGCATATCTTTCAGACATTTGAGTACATTGAAGACAAAGAAATCATCTTGAAAGAGAAAAAAACTAATTACAAATGAAACATAGTAATTAGAATGACCTAGTAATTCTCAAAAGCAATACTGAAGTCTAGAAGAAAATGGAGAACTCTTTCAAAATCCTGAAAGAAAATATTCCCTAGCATTCCATACCCAACCAAATATTTAAGCAAGTGTCAGAGAAATATAAAAGATATTCTCCAACACCAAAATATTAAAAAATCTTATCTCCAATGAAATCTTTCTCAGGAAGACATCAGGATGGAAACTGTATAGCTAGTACAGAAAACACCCAATTTCCTTTTTTGTCAAAGCTTTTATAGTTATTTGTGGTAATTTGAGAAAAAACTTTAACGTTCATGAAACAAAAATATCATGAGAGACCAGTAAATGATATTTTCCAATCATAATATATGAACAGTGATACTAATTAATAAATATTATGATATAAGTAAAGTCAGAAGAAAAATCAATAGTAAGGGTATCTGTATATGGTGTTATTTAAGGCAAGGAAGGAGAAATGAATCTTTTTATTTAAGAAGTAATCGATAGAAAATATTAAACTGAAAAAAATTTGAAAGTAGAAATAAAAGCATCTGTATTAATTAAGACACAATTTGGTCTCTGTAAGAAAGACCCCAATGAACTGCACATTAAAGGAAGAAGAAAGAAAGAAAGATAGCATTAAGTCATGTCCGACTCTTGCAATCCCATGAACTGTAGCCTGTCAGTCCCCTCTGTCCATGGGATTCTCCAGGCAAGAATACTGAAGTGGGTTGCCATTTCCTTCTCCAGGGGATCCTCCCGACCCAGGAATTGAATCCAGATCTCCCACACTGCTTTTTCCAACTGAGATACACAGGAAGGCCTCATGATCTCTCATGTAACAGTCTGAAGGTATAATCAATCCCAGAGTGATACTTTGGCTCTAGGGTGTTTGTTCTAATCTTCTATCTCATGGTTCCCGCCTTCCTCTGGGTTACTGTTTCCAATCTCTTTATATTTCATGACACCTTCATTCCTATAATGCTGCCTTTTCCAGCAAGCAGATACAGTCAGAAGAGAGAAATGAATGGTATTTCTTTCCTATTCTTAACATAATTTGAAAGCTTTACATCCACTTTATCTCTAATGCTCTGGTTTAGAAATTGGCCACATGGCCACGCATCAGGGAAAGTTGTGCACTGTAATTTTTTCATGGATGTCTATGAACGCTACCAAATTTCCGTTTCTTGGAAGGAAAGAACAAATACCGATGGTAACTAGCCATCTCTGCCATAGCATGATATGTGGAAACATGCTGGTAAAACAAAAACAACACAAACAAAAAGCCAAATGACTGAAAATCTTTGCCTCTACCAAAGGGGGAAGAGAACCACTTTCTAACACACACATATTTCTGAAGTACTTGAGATTTTTGAAACATATAATTTTAAACATCTTAATTTAAAAAAAAAAAAAAAAAGCTTTAAGCTGAGAACCAAGGGTGGATAAAAACATTTATCCAGGTTAAAATGAAAAAGGGCAAGAGCACTCCATGAGGGAAAATGTCTTGTTGGAAGAAAGGGGAAATAAATTTTTCTTAATACAATATCGTGAATTGGACTGAGCATTAAAAATAAGGTGGAGGGGCATGGGTTAAATTGAGGTGAAGATCCAGGCAGAACAATGCAGTCTATATTAAAATATAAGGATTTTTCCAAAAATATTTTAAATTTATTTATTTCTAAACAAAGGATAGTTGTTTTGCAATACTGTGTTGATTTCTGCCATACTTCAGTATGAATCAGCCATAGGTAAACATATGTCCCCTACCTCTTGTCCCTCCCTCCCACCCCCACTCCCCAGTTTTTTTTTTTTTTTTTAAGGACTTTTCCAAGCAAGAAGAGAGATTGATTCTCTGGGACAAGTTAAGGATGGTTTTTCACTGAAGAAAATGTTAGAGCAACCTAAGGTAGTGTCCTCATGAAATGGAGTAGTACTGTATGATTGTTGCCCCACACTCCCCATGTCTTTTGCCTGCCTTTTGTCTGTGAAAACTTAGTCAAAGAATAAGTTTAATCAGAGAAGTGAGAAATGCTGAAACAAAGGAAAACAATCAAAGGAGACTAAATACTAACAATGCAGTCATTAAGCACAGTTAAGGGCCTTTCTCAAAGGCTATAGATAATATTCTGAGCCATATCCTGTGAGCTGTCTTACAGATTCCAAAACACCAGGTGAAAAGGTTAACTACAGGATGACCAGACTGTACCCAGGATATGAGCTACCACAATTCTGAGCTGACTGCAAAGAAATGGGAACAAGTGCACCCTGGAACTGAGGATTAACTGTACCTAAAACAACCAAGATGATGCTGGTCAGACCACTGATGACCAATTTGAAGATAACTGTTAGAGATGACTGTGCTGCTTCTGCATGCAGCCCCTCCACCAAGGACTCTTTCTATAAATGCTTTCAACCCCTGCTTGTTGGGGGTGGGGGGAGAGCGGGGAGTCGGCCTTTGGACAGGTGTCCGCCACCCCTACGCTCAGTTGCCAGCAACTGAAATAAAGCAAACTTTCCTTTCCACCAGCCTGGCCTGTTTACTGGCTTTTGAACAGTGAGCAGTCAGACCCCCTCCCCATGCACCTTTAGGTAACACTCACACTAAGAGTGTGCAAATGAAGCAGGAATCTGTTCCTACAGGATTTCTTCCATGTTTGCTGTTGTTCATCCTGTGATTGATTTACTTAATCTTCACAAGAAAAATTTTCATGACCAGGTTCCATTCTCAGATTTATTGATGTTTCCTGACCAGCCTCTCACATGCTTCAGCACATCAGCCACAGTGATTTCCAACAGTTTTCTAGGTATTCCTCAGCTTTGAGCACACCCTTTCCTCAGTCTGGGACACCCTCATTTTCTCACCTCTAGAAAATTTGCTCAAGGCTCAGCTTCAGTATTACCATCTTTTCTCAGACATTTATGATTCATTATAATTAGAGTTAGCCTGTACTTATGTTCATTCATGTGCATGTTATTCATTCCATGAAACAATCAAACCAATCAAAGTTCCCAAAAGACAGCTAAAATAGGTTTTTTCACTCTTTCCCAGAACCATTTTTTCAACTCATTTAAAAAAAATGAGTCACTTAACATTTTTAGCACTGCTCCCCTTGTAAGAGCAAATGAAAGTTGGGAAACATTTCCTCTAGAAAACCATTCAAGAAACACACGGGTGGCAAAACACTGTCCGACATAGATCACAGCAAGATCCTCTATGACCCACCTCCCAGAATATTGGAAATAAAAGCAAAACTAAACAAATGGGACCTAATGAAACTTAAAAGCTTTTGCACTACAAAGGAAACTATAAGTAAGGTGAAAAGACAGCCCTCAGATTGGGAGAAAATAATAGCAAATGAAGAAACAGACAAAGGATTAATCTCAAAAATATACAAGCAACTCTTGAAGCTCAATTCCAGAAAAATAAATGACCCAATCAAAAAATGGGCCAAAGAACTAAACAGACATTTCTCCAAAGAAGACATACAGATGGCTAACAAACACATGAAAAGATGCTCAACATCACTCATTATCAGAGAAATGCAAATCAAAACCACAATGAGGTACCATTACAGTCAGGATGGCTGCTATCCAAAAGTCTACAAGCAATAAATGCTGGAGAGGGTGTGGAGAAAAGGGAACCCTCTTACACTGTTGGTGGGAATGCAAACTAGTACAGCCGCTATGGAAAACAGTGTGGAGATTTCTTAAAAAACTGGAAATAGAACTGCCATATGACCCAGCAATCCCACTTCTGGGCATACACACTGGGGAAACCAGATCTGAAAGAGGCACATGCACCCCAGTGTTCATCGCAGCACTGTTTATAATAGCCAGGACATGGAAGCAACCTAGATGCCCATCAGCAGACGAATGGATAAGGAAGCTGTGGTACATATACACCATGGAATATTACTCAGCCGTTAAAAAGAATTCATTTGAATCAGTTCTAATGAGATGGATGAAACTGAAGCCCATTATACAGAGTGAAGTAAGCCAGAAAGATAAAGAACATTACAGCATACTGTAATGTTTCGAAAGAACAGCATGTATATTATCTATGGTGAAACAGATCACCAGCCCAGGTGGGATGCATGAGACAAGTGCTCGGGCCTGGTGCACTGGGAAGACCCAGAGGAATCGGGTGGAGAGGGGGGTGGGAGGGGGGATCGGGATGGGGAATACGTGTAAATCTATGGCTGATTCATATCAATGTATGACAAAACCCACTGAAAAAATAAATAAATAAAGGAAATCAGTTCTGAATAAAAAAAAGAAAAGAAAAGAAACACACGGGTATTTGGAAGGAAAACGGAGTTCATGGTTCCTCTGATGTGGATGATCCGAGAGGAGAACCCCAAGAATTAAGGATTCTTTTCTACACAATTCACCCTAAAGTACTGCAAAAGGGGCAATAACGTTGAATAGAAATTGAGCCCTATTCAGATGCATCGTTTAATTTTCCAAATTATTTTATTAACCCTGAGTTAGGAGTGCCTGACAACGACTCCAGGGGGACTGTTTTCGGGAACCTCTGCTCCCTGCGGTTTTTTCGGCTGCGCTCTGGGGGCGCTGGACCAGGCTCCCTGAACGCGAGAGGGTGACAGCAAACTCGGACTTGATGCTGAGGTGCCCCCTGCCCGCAGCGGGAGAAAAGGAATGAAGGACCACGCAAATGCGTTTCTACCAAGTCTCCTGTGAGAGCTAAGCTTGGTTTTGTTTTGTTTTTCCCCGTTGCAGCTTTTCCAATTCAGCTCTTTGTCCATTAGTGTGAAAACGGGCCACCTCCACGTCTCCCAGACGTCTGCAAGCCATCTCCTAACCGTCTTTCTTTCTGAAGTAGTGAGTTCCCCAGTATGAACTCTGAAATAAATCTTGCCAAATACCTGAGGCGTGGAGACGAGGTGGCCGAGTGGTTAAGGCGATGGACTGCTAATCCATTGTGCTCTGCACGCGTGGGTTCGAATCCCACCTTCGTCGACCTGGCATTTTTAGTAAGGAGAAGGGAAGATTACCTACCCAGATCTAAACTTTGAATTCATCTAAGAGAAAGCTGCTGTTACTTCCCTACTCACAGTTGTTACTGTGGTATTCGGCTGAAAGTTGATTTGGCTACTGTCATTTGATGAAGTTCCTTCAGGGAGGTGGAGGAAGAGATAAGTGAAAGACAAAGCTGGTAGAAACTGGAATCTGGTCTCTCCAGTCCCTCATTTTAGAAGTTATTACTCCAATGAGCAATAAAATAAATTTATCAACAGATATAGTCAGCAGAACAGACAGACCAAGGCAGAATTTGAATTAGATTCTCAAGAACAAATCTACTGACCAAAATTCAAGAAAGGTATAGCACTGAAGAGATGAATACATGAGTTTTTAAAAGATCAAGGAATTTGGAGGTAACTTAGTTTCAGATGACAACCACACAAACCTCTTTCTAAGAGGCCACATTCAGTATTCTGCTTGAGGGTGGACCCAAGAATCTGTTGCTGAAGTGTGATTGGATTGGATATTTCCAAATTGTGCCCCTGAGAACTTGAAAATGAAGACACCCTGAGTAAAGGCCACATGAAAAGAAGCATCATTTAGAGACTGTCAGAATACCAGGATTTGGTAGGGGAGATGGTTGGGAAAGTCTGGGTAGAGTGACTTGCAGGACTCCATCTGAGACTTTCAGTGAACTGAAGGTTGTATCATAAAGCAACAATAAAGTCATATTTTACCCCATTGGGAGATTAAAATTTGTTCTTTGTGGTAATGGACATGACGCACATGTTCTTCACTCTACCACGTTGCAGCTAAAGTACCCCAAACTGAAAGAAAGGGTGTCCTCTTTCCCTGAGGTATTCATATTTAATCTTCTTGGCCTGCTAGAAAGTGATATCCTTGACTATACGTAAGGTGAGACTCTCATAAGCCACAGAATAGATATCAGACAAATTTTCCTGGGTGCACTTCCTAGGCTTTAATTCATTTCCACTGGTGAATTACAGTTCTTGTTCCTTACTTGTAGGCTTTTCATAACTAACTTTAAAAAGGTATACTGCAGTTTTGCTTTTTCCTATTATATTTTAGTTTGGCCCAAGAACTGAATTTTTACTTTTACTTTAAAAAATAGCTTTATTAAAGTATAACTGGTATATGATGAACTGCATATATTTACGGGGTACATTTTAATGAATTTTGACACATGTATACACATACCATGACCCCAATCAAGATAGTGAACTTATCTGTTGTCCCTGAAGCCTCACTGTCCCTTTTAGTACTTCTTTTCTCTTGCCTCCCCTGTGCTGAGTTTTGAATTACGTTTCTTTAGCTGTGTCAGAAAGATTACAAAATGGTGTAACTAGAGATGCAGAAACCAGAAGTTATTCAAACATGGAAGAGCCCCAGATGCCAGATTATGTACCTTTTATCAGCCTCTAAAGTCAGAGGTGGCCTATATGTGACACAGCATTTCCTCCACAGTACTATTTACCACGAATGGATGAAGAAATAAGTGAAAAGAAAAAATGTGCAGGAATAATCTACAAGATCTGGCAAGTCCTTGGAGTTCAGATATGTATTTAACCGGTGAAGAAATCTTCAAATCTGTAAATATATATTAAGAGAACTGGCAAGCACACGTGAAGAAGGAATGTGGAGAGAACATGAGTTGGATGAAAGAACACACATTTAAGAGTAAAAAAAGAAGTCTCCTTTCCACTAGTGGCATTGCCACTTAGCCATGTGACTTGAAGAAGCTGTTTTCCCCTGAGCCTCAGCTTCACATCTTAAATGAGGATAATGATATGTGTTCATGAAAAATTAAACTGGACTCAATAAAACAATGTGAGTGATTCACTTTTTATCTTTCCCTGATCTACAGTCCTGAATAGATAGTGGCAATTATTGCTGAGGTCCTTTTGGTGGTATTTCAAAAAGTATCTCAGGTCATTTGTTTGCAAGTGCAGATTTAAAGTAAGGAGTTTAGGCTGGAGACAAATTCAAAGTAATTCATTCCTTCATTGGTTGGACTAGATGGGATACTCCATCTAATATGGCCAGGGAGGAGACTATGGGTAGTGAAAAAAAGAACGAAATTTCAGAAGGTAAGATAGTTTGAGAAAATCAGAGCTGGTGAAGAAAAAAAAACTAGCCAAAGACAAACACAACTATCCTCACTCAAAAGTCCATGAGCATGGAATGTCATCTACAGCACCACCCTCTAACGTTGGGTCCCTCTTAACTGTAGGGGTAAAATGGAAGTCTTGTTGACCCATGTGGAGAATTCCTTAGACACTGGTGTTTCTCTTCTGAGAGAAACATTAATCCAGAAAACAGTACTCTGAAGAGAGGTGGATTTGTCATTTCCTGTTAACCGAAACCCTGAAGCCAATGAGGGTGCATGTCTTTCCTGACAGAATGGAGATTCAGAGAAGACAATATCTTGAAGTGACTCAACATGATATTTTCCTTTTTTCTTTGGCATATAAAAATGAAATAATGTATGTAACAATAATCATTGGTAAGAAAAATTCATGAAGAATGAGAAACCTGAATTTTTAACAAAACCTAAGTTTTTTTTTGTGTGTGTGTGTTTTTTTTTTTTTTCAGGGGAAGAAAACTGGGAGTTCAACCAGAAGCAGCACTCAAAGAATGGCAGGAAGTGGAGACAATTTGTTTTTTTTCCACTGAATCATCCACCCAAGAGAGTAAAGTCTTTGAGGGTCTACCATAACAACAGGGGAGAATATTACTTCATCCATTTATTTGGAGATATACTGTGTTCCAGACACTGTTCTAGAAGCTGGGCATACAATAATGATCAAAGTAGAATAAAACAGAGAAATTCAGCTCTCAGTTGACTTATATTCTGGTGAAGAGGACGGCATGGTGAAGATAATAAGCAAAAAATAAGTAAAGTATAGATGGGGAAACAGTGGAAACCATGGCTGACTTTATTTTTCTGGGCTCCAAAATCACTGCAGATGGTGATTGCAGCCATGAAATTAAAAGATGCTTACTCCTTGGAAGGAAAGTTATGACCAACCTAGACAGCATATTAAAAAGCAGAGATATTACTTTGCCAACAAAGGTCCGTCTAGTCAAGGCTATGGTTTTTCCAGTGGTCATGTATGGATGTGAGTTGGACTATAAAGAAAGCTGAGCGCCGAAGAATTGATGCTTTTGAACTGTGGTGTTGGAGAAGACTCTTGAGAGTCCCTCGCACTGCAAGGAGATCCAACCAGTCCATCCTAAAGGAGATCAGTCCTGGGTGTTCATTGGAAGGACTGATGTTGAAGCTGAAACTCCAGTACTTTGGCCACCTGATGCGAAGAGCTGACTCATTGGAAAAGACCCTGATTCTGGGAAAGATTGAGGGCAGGAGGAGAAGGGGATGACAGAGGATGAGATGGTTGGATGGCATCACCGACTTGATGGACATGGGTTTGGATGGACTCTGGGAGTTGGTAATGGACAGGGAAGCCTGGCATACTGCGGTTCATGGGGTCGCAAAAAGTCAGACACGACTGAGTGACTGAACTGAACTGAACTGTCAGCATGTCAGATCTTGATACATATTATGAAGAACGGTGAGTAGGAATTGGAAATTTGCTTGGGGTGGCTCAGATAGAAAGATGACATTCAAAGAATGCCTCATCAACAGGACAAATACCTGTGTTAGGACTTCAATGTCCCTTCCTTACAAAGCACAGTGGTCCCATTCCAGGAAGGGAACACGAATTCAGCTACTCCACAACTCTCCTGACCAGGTTCAGCTCCTGAGCAGCTTGTCAAGAGACCCATGCTTCCTCTCAAATGAGCATCAGGCTTATTTTCAGGGAAGGTGCAGCCAGTGTAATAACTGCTTTGACCTCTGATTACACTTTCAGGTCACTGGTTCAAGTGCACCTGCTGAGAGGTCCTAGCTACTCTACTTACTAATAGGAAAGAATTCCAAGCTAGATAATGAAAAAAGCAAGGGGCAGAACTTGAGAGGAATATAGCCATTGGCCATTTGAGTTAAAGGGGACACAGAAAATCCACATTCATATATTTGTGTTTGTATAAAGAAATTCCAGACACATAAGAAACTAATAACGTGGTTCTTTGTTATTGATGAGAGAACTTGATCAGATGAGAATTATGTTTGAAGTAATATTGTTTCTTGTATTTTTACATATACAGTTATTAAAGTCTAGCAATGGATTGCCTAACAGAAACCACAGAACAAAATATTAACTGTATTATCTTAAAGGGCCACAAGATGGCGAAAGCGTTTCTTGATTGTCGAGCCTGTGCGCTGGAAGAAGGGGACCACCGCTGCTATGAACTCCCCTGTGCAAATCGCCTCTTTCCTGGTTTCCTTAGTTCAATCTCCAGAATTTCTCTTCGCCAACATTTGATTCCTCTCATTATCACCCCTTATTGACTGGAAGAGAATTATGTTCGTTAATTGGTCCAGCTTTTTAAAGAAAACATTTTTCGGGGAAAGGGGAAGGGAGGCAGGGAAGGGACACATTGAAGTATACACAAAAGTACACAGAAGAGAATAAGGTACTTCCAAGTGCCCGTCAGGCAAAGTTTCAACAGTTAACCAACATCTCTTGTGCTGTTTTTTTATCCACCCACCAGGTACACTGCGGGGGAGGGTTACAGTGTAAAGAAATCATAAACATGTTTCAATCATGAATATTTCAAACATCCCAACAGATACAGAATTCAACAAAATACAAGATTTTCTCACCTAAGAAAAATTTTAAATCATCCAATAACTAGTATTAGAAAAAAAAAACTTCAGTTGCCTCAAATATTTTAATTTTTTACATTTTTTTTCTGATTTGCATTCCTTTAGATGCTGGAGTAAAGAGATAAGATGATCACTCGGAGGTTAAGGAGCCCTCCCTGCACATAAACACGCCTTGGGGGTGGGGGTGGGGTCAAAAGGGAGGGAGTGCCATCCCATAACAGCTGATGCCAAACTTCCCACAGGCCTCAGTGGTGGAATTCATCTTGAAGAAAAGATGTACTCTCATGTTGAGGCATGTCCTAGAACAGGTCAGATGTGGGATTAGAATCAAGATAATTGGTCAAAGGTAAACACAGACCTGAAAGAACTGCCCTGTATAAATTAACTGCCTCTTTACTATACTCCTCATTAGAAAGGATACCCACACCCTTTCTCTCTGGGTGGGTGTTTCTATCTTGTTTTTGTCTTAAAAAAAAAAAAAAAAAAGACAAACTTTCTCATGTGCTCTCCCACTTATGTCTCTAAATAATAAATTTTGTACCTGTTTTTAAAGTTTTTGCCTCTTTGAGAAATATACTTTTTAAATAGAGGAAGAGCCAGAGGAACTTTGCTTCTAGCCTCTAGCCCCTGGTGGGTTCCTGGTTTTCATCCAAGCTACCTAGGTCTGGATTAAAGATTTACTGAGCATGGCCCCACCCATCAGAACAAGACCCAGTTTCCCCCACAGTCAGTCTCTCCTATTAGGAAGCTTCCATAAGCCTCTTATCCTTATCCCGCAGAGGGCAGACAGAATGAAAACCACAATCACAGAAAACTAATCAAACTGATCACATGGACCATAGCCTTGTCTAACTCAATGAAACTATGAGCCATGCCATGTAGGGCCACCTAAGACAGACGGGTCATGGTGGAGAGTTCTGGAGTGGACGTGGTCCACTGTTGAAGGGAATGGCAAACCACTTCAGTATTCTTGCCTTGAGAACCCCATGAACAGTATGAAAAGGCAAAAAGATATGACACTAAAAGATGAATTCCCCAGGTTGGTAGATGCCCAATACGCTACTGGAGAAGAGTGTAGAACTAACTCCAGAAAGAATGAAGAGACGGAGCCAAAGTAAAAACAGCACCCAGTTGTGGATGTGACTGGTGATGGAAGTAAAGCATGATGCTGTAAAAAACAATATTGTATAGGGACCTGGAATGTTAGGTCCATGAATCAAGATAAATTGGAAGTGGTCAAACAGGAGATGGCGAGTGAACATCAACATTTTAGGAATCAGTGAAATAAAATGGACTGGAATGAGCGAATTTAACTCAGATGACCATTATATCGACTACTGTGGGCAAGAATCCCTTAGAAGAAATGGAGTAACCCTCATAGTCACAAAAGTCCGTAATGCAGTTCTTGGGTGCAATCTCAAAAACGACAAAATTATCTGTTTGTTTCCAAGGCAAACCATTCAATATCACAGTAATCCAGGTCTATGCCCCAACCACTAATGCTGAAGAAGCTGAAGTTGAATGGTTCTGTGAAGACCTACAAGACCTTCTAGAACTAACTTCCAAAAAAGATGTCCTGTTCATCATAGTGGACTGGAATGCAAATGTAGGAAGTCAAGAGATACCTGGGGTAACAGGCAAATTTGGCCTTGGAGTACAAAATGAAGCAGGGCAAAGTCTAACAGTTTTGCCAAGAGAATGCCCTGATTTTAGCAAACACTCTCTTCCAACAACACAAGAGATGACTCTACACATGGACATCACCAGATGGTCAATACCGATCTCAGATTGATTATATTCTCTGCAGCCAAAGAAGGAGACGCTCCATACAGTCAGCAAAAACAAGATTGGGAGCTGACTGTGGCTCATATCATGAACTCCTTGTTGCAAAATTCAGACTTAAAGAAAGTAGGGAAAACCACTAAACCATTCAGGTATGACCTAAATCAAATCCCTTACGATTATACAGTGAAAGTGACAAATAGATTCAAGGGATTAGATATAATAGAGTGCCTGAAGAACTATGGACAAAGGTTTGTGACATTGGACAGGAGGCAGTGATCAAGACCATCCCCAAGAAAAACAAATGGTTGTCTGAGGAGGCCTTACAAATAGCTGAGAAAAGAAGAGAAGCAAAAGGCAAAGGAGAAAAGGAAAGATAAAGCATCTGAATGCAGAGTTCCAAAGAATAGCAAGGAGAGATAAGAAAGCCTTCCTCAGTGATCAATGCAAAGAAATAGAGGAAAACAATAGAATGGGAAAGACTAGATATCTTTTCAAGAAAATGAGAGATACCAAGGGAATATTTCATGCAAAGATGGGCACAATAAAGGATAGAAATGGTATGGACCTAAAAGAAACAGAAGATATTAAGAAGAGGTGGCAAGAATACACACAACTATACAAAAAAGAGCTTCATGACCTAGATAAACATGATGGTGTGATCACTGGACTAGAGCAAGACATCCTGGAATGCGAAGTCAAGTGGGCATTAGGAAGCATCACTATGAACAAAGCTAGTGGAGGTGATGGAATCCCAGTTGAGCTATTTCAAATCCTAAAAGATGATGCTGTGAAAGTGCTGCACTCAGTGTGCCAGCAAATTTGGAAATCTCAGCAGTGGCCACAGGACTGGAAAAGTCAGTTTTCATTCCAGTCCCTAAGAAAGGCAATGCCAAAGAATGCTCCAATTATGGCACAGTTGCACTCATCTCACATGCTAGTGAGACAAACGGCCTCAAGTTTCTCTGCGTTCACTGAACCGCAAAAAGCCATGTTTCGTCTCTTGTTGTTTCCTGTTTTATGAATATAGGGCAAAAGGAAAGCAGTACCCTAATTAGAAACAAGGGCTTCCCTCGTGGCTGAGGTTAAAAGCTTCTGCTTCCAATGCGTGAGACCTGGGTTCGATCCCTGGGTCGGGAAGATCCCCTGGAGAAGGAAATGGCAACCCACTCCAGTATTCTTGCCTGGAGAATCCCATGGATGGAGGAGTCTGGTAGACCCCAGTCCATGGGGTCGCAAAGAGTCGGACACGACTGAGCGACTTCACTATCTATATATCTAGTTAGAAACAAAGCGATAGTATTTCTCAGTGTGAAAACATCCATCTGGTTCCTTACTCTCGAACGAACTAGCCGAAAATGTTTATTCAAGGAGCTTGTGAGTGCTGGGCTGGGCTGCAGTTAGCCGGCTTGTCCCGCGCACGGAAACCAGCGGTTCCTTTCTCGATGCCGGCAACCAATCAGGACCCGGGAGGAAGGGCTGGCGCTCACCGCCAAATTTAAACTTCCCGCCTAACCTCTGCACGCAGGCAGGACTCAAAACTCCTTGTCCCAGACCGGCGACTAGGAAGTATTTGTGATATGAATGAAAGTTCTCTTACTTAATCCTAATGGCTATCAGAACGAGTAGCAGAGCTCTTTTTACATGTAGGAAATTCCTGAGTAACAGTAAAGATCAGAACCAAAATTACACAAGGAACTTAAGAGCTTTGACGTTGTATTTGTCATTAGTGGATCGCGAGCTTACTGTGCCAAAAACAAGATTGTTGAGGAACTGCTCTACCTCCCAAGACCCAGCGCAGAAAGAGAATAAGCACCAGCTCTTTCTCTGAGAACATGGGTGGCTCTTAAAAGAGCCGTTAAAATCGTTTGCAACCGACTCACAGTTTACTTGGCACTAGTATACTTGGTGACGGCCTTGGTGCCCTCGGACACCGCGTGTTTGGCCAGCTCCCCGGGCAGCAGCAGGCGCACGGCCGTCTGGATCTCCCTGGATGTAATAGTTGAGCGCTTGTTGTAATGCGCCAGGCGCGACGCCTCGCCCGCGATGCGCTCGAAAATGTCGTTCACAAACGAGTTCATGATGCCCATGGCCTTGGACGAGATGCCGGTGTCCGGGTGGACCTGCTTCAACACCTTGTACACGTAGATAGAGTAGCTCTCCTTGCGGCTGCGCTTGCGCTTCTTGCCGTCTTTCTTTTGCGCCTTGGTCACCGCCTTCTTAGAGCCCTTTTTCGGGGCCGGAGCAGACTTAGCCGGTTCAGGCATGGTGAAAGACAAATTAAACAAGTCCAGAATAACACACAGAAGATACGTTGGGTCCTTTTTATATAGAACCTCTTATGCAAATAAGGTGATACGTTAACGTCTCACTCTTATTGATGGCTGTTCTAGAAGACGTCAGAAATTAGTTCTGCCCAGTTAGAACGCAAGAATACCAATTCGCATTCCCATTGGCTAAAATGAAGCCACAATCCTAGCCAATGACATGTCTTTTTTTTCGCGCCTAATAAGGGTTATAAAAAAAGGCCACCCTTGAACTTTCACTACTTCGGTAGCCGTTTGGGGTGAAGTTAAGTTTACGATGTCTGGGCGAGGTAAACAAGGCGGCAAGGCTCGTGCCAAAGCCAAGACACGCTCCTCGCGAGCCGGGCTCCAGTTCCCCGTGGGCCGTGTTCACCGGCTGCTCCGAAAGGGCAACTATGCGGAACGGGTCGGAGCCGGGGCCCCGGTGTACCTAGCGGCGGTGCTGGAGTACCTGACGGCCGAGATCCTAGAGCTGGCGGGCAACGCGGCCCGAGACAACAAGAAGACCCGCATCATCCCGCGCCACCTACAGCTGGCCATCCGCAACGACGAGGAGCTCAACAAGCTGCTGGGCAAAGTCACCATCGCTCAGGGCGGCGTTCTGCCCAACATCCAGGCGGTGCTGCTGCCCAAGAAGACCGAGAGCCACCACAAGGCCAAGGGCAAGTAAGCTGCCTGAATTATAGCAAGTCCGAGGAATCCAAACCAAAGGCTCTTTTCAGGGCCACCCATATTTTCTGTAAAAGAGCTTGACATTTGTTAATGTTGGATGGCAGGAAAATGCAAAACTTGTTAGGAAAGTTTTTAGCTTCATATAGTGGCATCTATGGATTCCAGGTCAAAAACCCAATTTGGTCAATTTAGCTCATTCTTTTTCAACTAATTTTTTTCACTGAAGTTGCTTCTTATGTGGGGTTTTTTAGCATTTAAGTCTATTAATATCTCACTCATCCGGTTGTATGTATAAAATTCTGGTATTGGTATAAGTAAGACTTGTTGGAATGAATGTTGACAATATCTAGCAATCCAAGACACTGAAGTGGCCTACCAAAAAAAGTAAAATATTTGACTTATAACAGGCTGTTTAAAAGGTATGTAACCCAAGTGATTATTCAATTGTGCTTAAATATGTCTTCCAATTTTAGCGGGGGGGGGGGGGGGGGAGTTACTTTTTCCCACTAGTGAGTTTTTGACAGCCTGTAAGCAGATGGGCTAGGGGTTCCCCAGAAAGAACCAGGAATGGCTCTGTCTCTTTTTTTTGGGGGGGGGGGGGCGGTGCCCTACAGTTTGTGGGATCTTAATTCTTTGATCAGAAATTGAACTCTGGTCCTCGACAGTGAAAGAGTGGATCCCAACCACTGGATCACCAGAATTCCCCAGGAATCGTTTTGTGACATAAGCCATTTTGGCCAAAATCTTTCTATATAAGCCTAGTGGCAATGGTTGTCCTTTAACAGTCTCAGTAATCAATGATCTGAAGAGAAGTAAGAATGCAGGAATAAAGGAAAAGCAGTCAAAAGATAACAGTTCAGCAATGAAACAAAGTTCCAGTTCCTCCTCAAGGCGTGTAGATAATCTGACACAATCTTTGAGTTCTGCAGGAAGGACCCCACCTAGGTGGAGGATGGAGTGATAATTTTGCCCCTGGTGACTTGAATCAACTAAAGCTTGGACTCTGTCAACCTTTGCCCCAATTCTATGTTTTCTCCTCTACTCCAGACCCTACATGGATATGCATATTCCCTTCACTTAAAACCCCCAATTTTGCTGTTCAGGGGGAAACTGCTTTGGGAATATCCCTGATGTTCTCTTTAGTTGCTGCTTGTAATAACAAATCCTTTTTTCCTTCTGATCTTTGGCTTGGTTGTACCTTTTGGTTCGATACCCACCAAGGGGCAAAACCCAGTTTTCAGATAACAAGTCTTGTAATAAAAGACAAATTCTAAAGAGAAAAACAAATTTCTTAACATGTGTACATCATGTACACATGGAAGAAACCCAGGGGAAAAAACCCACCACCCAAGGTGCCTTTGAAGGCCAGGAGTTCTCTGGAGGCTTTCACTGCTGAGACTGAGAATTCATTTCCTATTGGGGGAACTGAGATCCCTCAAACTGTGAGGTATAGACAAAAAAAAAAAAAAAAGAACTCCAGCATAAATACTATCTTCTGTTGAAGATGTGAGGAGGTCAGTTATGAAGAGGTTACCAGGGAAACAAGAGTAGATTCTTTTAGGCATATTTAAATTGATACCTTCTCCATTGTCTATTGGGATTAAAATTGTCCTTCCTGGTAGAGAGGAGGGACGTCTCTGTCAATTTGTGTCCAACTTTTAGGAAAATCAAAGGAAGACAAGAAGACTTTCTTGTATCTGCTTCATCTCAAATGCTTCAGTTGGGCAAATCAATCCTTGTGCTAAATGGAGTATCTTGGGGTGGCCTATTCTATCCTTCAATACCAACTACTAATATTTTGTTGATTTATACTCTTGTAAAAGTAAAAAATCTATATTAATAAAAAATCTGAACTCAGCCTTATAAATGATACACAGAGAATATTTCTAAACAAAAGTTTTAAAGCAAATTAAAGTTCTTTCAATACAATACAGGCTACCCCAATGGCTCAGGGGTGAAGAATCTGCCTGCAGGGTAGGACACTCAGGAGACTCAGGTTTGATCCCTGGGTGGGTCCAGAAGATCCCCTTAAGAGGATCCTGGCAGACCACAGTCCATGGGGACCTCCACCATTGCAATAACTTTAAAGTTGTTTTTTTTTTTCATTTCAAATCCAAAGTTCTGGGTTAATAATGTAGTTAAACATTTTTTTCTTATATTTGTAAGTATTTATGCTCCATTACAGACAGTTTGGGCATCTATTCATTTTGAGATAAGATAAAGATCAAGTTTAAGATCAAGAATATTTAAGGAAGATCAAGAGCAGAGAAAACAAGGGTTTCTAGAAAGCGAGTTCACAGAGACAGGAAGAGATCAGATCATGTAGGGCTTTATGATCATGTAGGTTTTATATGCTATGTTATGTTTTTGCCAATCATTCTAAGGGTTTCAAATGAAGGAATGGCATAACCTAATTTACATTTCTTTGAAAGTTCACTAAGGCAACTATATGGTGAATACAAAGTTTAGAAGTAATGATATAAATTAGGAAGCTATTGCAATGGTCTTTTTGAGAGATAATGGTGGTTTGGCCTAAACTGGGGGCAATAGATGATGGTTTGGTATAGATATATTTCACAAGTGTAAGCAATAGTTTGCTGCTGGATTTGATTCATACTGTGTAGGAGAGGGGAAAAAATATTTTTCCCTTTGAATTCTTGGCTGATACTTCCTATAAGACAAGTTCAAAATCACCAAATTTTTATTAACATGTATACCTCATGTGTATATGAGAGACACTTAGGAAAAATAAATAAGTTCCTCAAGATGACCCAAGCCACCACCTTACATATAATCTTTGTTGCTGTTCAATTGCTAAGTCAAATCTGAATCTTTGCCACCCCATGGACCGCAGCACACCAGGCTCCTCTGACCTCTGCTATCTCCCTCAGTTTTCTCAAATTCATATTCATTGAGTTGGCGATACTGTCTAACCATCTTATCCTTGGTCTCCGCCTTCTCCTTTTGCCTTCAGTCTTTCCCAACATCAGGATTTCTTCCAATGAGTCAGCTCTTCACATCAGGTGGCCAAAGTATTGGAGCTTCAGCTTCCGCATCAGCCTTCCAATGAATGTTCAGGGTTAATTTCCTTTAGGATTGACTGATTCGATCTTGCATTCCAAGGGACTCTCAAGGATCTCCAGGATGACAGTTTTAAAAGCATCAATTCTTTGGTGCTAAGTGTTCTTTATGGTCCAACTCTCACATCCATACATGACTACTGGAAAAACCATAGCTTGACTATGCAGACTTTAATTGGCAAAGTGATGTCTCTGCTTTCTAATATACTGTCTAGGTTTATCATAGCTTTTTTCCCAAGGAGTAAGTGTCTTTTAATTTCATGGCTCCAGTCACCGTCCTCAGTGATTTTGGAGCCCAAGAAAATAAAATCCGTCAATGATGGTACGAGATGCTTAGTTTTTTGAATGTTGAGTTTTAAGCCATCTTTTTCACTATACTCTTTCACCCTCTTCACAAGGTTCTTTAGTTCTTCACTTTCTGTTAGAGTGGTATAATCTTCATATCTGAGGTTGTTGATATTTCTCCTGGCAATCTTGATTCCAGCTTGTCATTCGTCCAGCCTGGTATTTCACATCATGTACTCTGCATAGAAGTTAAATAAGCAGGGTGACAATATACAGCCTTGTCATATTTCTTTCCCAGTTTTGAACCAGTCTGTTGTTTCATGTTTAGTTCCAACTGTTGCTTCTTGACCTGCATACAGGTTTCTTGGAGACAGGTAAGGTGGTCTGCTTTTCCCCTCTCCTGAAGAATTCTCCACAGTTTGTTGTGATCCACACAGTCAAAGGCTTTAGTGTAGTCAATGAAACAAAAGTAGATGTTTTTCTGGAACTCTCTTGCTTTCTCCATGATCCAACGAATGTTTGCAATTTGATTTCTGGTTCCTCTGCCTCTTTGAAAGCTAGCGTGTACATCTGGAAGTTCTTGGTTCACGTACTGCTGAAGCCTAGCTTGAAGGATTTTGAGCATAACCTTTCTAACATGAAATGAGCTCAATTGTACAGTAGATTGAACACCTTTGGGGACTGAAATGAAAGACAAAACAAAATTGTATGAGGGAAGGGGTTTGGGGCATGGTTGCCATTAGAAGTTTTCCCAAAAAATGCATAGTAAACCAAGGTAAGGGACCTCCCCAGTGGCTCACAGGTAAAGAATCCACCTGCAATGCAGGAGATGCAGTTTTGATGCCTGGGTCTGGAGGATCCCCTGGAGAAGGGCATAGCAACCCACTCCAGTATTCTTGTGGGAAAATCTCATGGACAGAGGCTGGTGGGCTATGGTCCATGGGGTCACAGAGTCAGGCATGACTGAAACCAATGAACACAATGCAGATTAAAGTGAGTGCTTTCTCTTTTTTTTTTTTTTTTTTTTCACAATTTAGAATCCTCCTCTGCTTAGTATGGGGAGGGAGACATAAATGGAGCTTTCCTCTGTAAGCGTCTCTTACAAAAGTATAATTTTTGTTTTCAGAAATTCTCCTATGTTATTTCTCAAAAATAATTAGTTCAAAATAATCCTTAGGACAAGAGAGGTGGCATAGTTTGGGGTGGCATGTTCAGCTACACTGCAACTGTGAAAGAACATAAAGATATAAAGAAAATATTTGATTTGAACTAAAGTTTATCTTGACCTATTAAGTCAGTTACTATGTGTTTTTAAACATAGTATTGTATAAAATACTGTACAAAAGGAAGAGCATTGTATTTTTATAATACATTGTATCTTAATAGAAAAATAAACCTTTGTCTCTCAATTTCAGAAATTATAAAGAATCTGACAAACTTTTCACATATACACCCATTACTAGTCTTACAATCACTAGCTGTTATGCAGAAACTCATGAAATCAGATAGGGAGGGAGGCTAGTAGTTGGTGGGAATTTTACCGATTTTTTTTAAAAGTAGAGAAGGGTTTGTAAAATATATTCCAGTTAACTAATGTTAGGAAAATATAATTTAAAACAAGATCGACTAAGCTTCATGCTTATTCAAACCATTGTGCCCAACACAGGCAATGTTTTATTAAAGAGATTTCAAAAAGAGAGGGAAAAAACCTGTTACATAGGTAAGAGGATACATCCATTACATTAGTAGGCTTTGCAATCTGGAGTCTGAAAACTGGAAAATGGAGCACTTTCCCTTGAACACATTTCAAAAAGAGGACTCTCAGGTCCTTGAGGAAACATTCTTGAGATAGGAGGCTAGCCAAAGGGTGTTTTTAGCCTTTAAGAAAATTTACATACCTTTGAAAAGGACCGAGAAAAAATTTTTGAAAGAGAAAAAATTTTTGAAAGAGAAAAAGGAAAGCAAAGGGACCCTCAGGGATAATTAAGCTCTTATTTTCAATTTGTATTTGCCCTTAAATTAACTTGAATTAACCTATACTAGCTATCTACCCCCTCTATAAAATATACTGAATTTTGTTCCTGTTTTGAATCAGTTTTTTTTTCAAAACTTTTTATTAATTTCATAAAACTGATAGTTTATAGGAGTCCTTTGAAAATTCTATAATGCAAGCTTGCTAAAAGTAACTCACTGAAATAAAATCATTGAATAACAATAGGATTACATTCTAATGCTGAAAGAAGGGATTAAAATTTCTCAGAATTTAAGCAATAGTTAAATTATAAATATATTTTAAATTAAGCATGTGTAATCTGGAATGTTTAAAATACATAATCTTTTATTATAAAGACTTTCTTAGAAAGACAAAGGTAGATTTTCTTTTCTCTATATTTGAATTTTGTACTATTCACTAATGAAAAATTAACTGATCTAAATCAATGAAAGTAAATTTTTAAAAAATTATGTTACCTAGAAAAACATCTACAAGACTATAATTAAAGACTCAGTTTCAGTATTTTTCAGATTAGGAGGACAAACTATTTCAAAAATAACAAATTTACCCTAATAAATGTATAGATTTAATACAGTTAAGAGTACTAAAAGAATTTCGTTCTTGCAACTAGATAGAATGATTTTTTGAAGAATAGTATAATAGTAAAAATTAATTTGAAATAAACAATTGTGAGACATGAGTTCACTGGCAAATACTTATATTTCAACATTACCAAAATCTAAAACTCAAGAGCACTAAAATAGATCAGAACAATAAAAACTCTAGAAACAATTTTAAGTGAAATAATAAATGATCAATTAAGTTCCTCCAATCAGTGGAGAAAGCATTTATTACGTTATACTTATTAGCCAGCTAGTTAATTTTTTAAAAGTTAATTATGTACACAGAAACCAAATCTAGATCATTATAGAGTTGGCTTTTTTAACGGTTCCACACATTATCAGCAAAATAATAGGAACTTATTAAAAATGAATATTGACACTGAAGAAAATTTAGCAATATACCTGGAAGGTCTTAAAATTCTCTATTTTATTAGAACATCTTGTTCTATTTCTGGAAGTTAGTATGTTTCCTTCATATATTAGGAGAAAAACAAGATATAACATTATGCAAATACTATTAGAGAAAGTAAAGATAAAAGCACAATTTTTATTCTGTGCTGTTTTATGTATCATCTACAAGGTTAAGATTTTGGTATTTAACGAGGATGAGGAGAGAAACACATTAAATGAGAAAAAGGGGAGATATACAGCCTAGGCCTTGAGGAATCAAAATTCACTCAAAGAACAGACAGGGAGTGTAATATGGCTGGCTTGCTTCTTTAAGAACCCTCCCCCAACCCGGAGGGCTTCCCGCCAAAGCACTTTGGGTTTTCATTCTGGTCCGCAGACTCTGCGTCTTAAAGGGGCTGCGACAAACTGAAGGTACTTTACTGTTCTCGGGTCTCAAAATGTCCGGGCGTGGTAAGGGTGGAAAGGGTTTGGGGAAGGGGGGGCGCCAAGCGTCACCGCAAAGTTTTGCGAGACAACATCCAGGGCATCACTAAGCCCGCTATTCGCCGCCTGGCTCGGCGTGGAGGAGTCAAGCGCATCTCCGGGCTCATCTATGAGGAGACCCGCGGGGTGCTGAAGGTGTTCCTGGAGAATGTGATCCGGGATGCAGTCACCTACACCGAGCACGCCAAGCGCAAAACTGTCACTGCCATGGACGTGGTCTACGCGCTTAAGCGCCAGGGACGCACCCTCTATGGCTTCGGCGGCTGAAAGTTTGATCTTACTTGCTTACTTAAAGGCCCTTTTTAGGGCCCGCAAGTTTTCGTTGGAAGGGCTGAAAACACAGTTCACAGAACACAAAGATTTAGCAATAGCGGCTAATATTTTCCTCCAGAACGCTGCGGGGTTATACTGAGGCATTGTTTTGCCAATAATGCATCAAAGATGAGCTACTCAGGTCCCTAACAAAGTTGGAGTACGTGTTGACAGTTCTTTTACATTGACAACTTAGTGGCTCTTAAAAGAGCCTTTGTGGTGGGTCTAAGAGCGATTGATGGACAACTTTACTTGGCGCTGGTGTACTTGGTGACGGCCTTGGTGCCCTCAGACACCGCGTGTTTGGCCAGCTCCCCGGGCAGCAGCAGGCGCACGGCCGTCTGGATCTCCCTGGATGTGATGGTCGAGCGCTTGTTGTAATGCGCCAAACGCGATGCCTCGCCGGCGATGCGCTCGAAGATGTCGTTGACGAAAGAGTTCATGATGCCCATGGCCTTGGACGAGATGCCGGTGTCCGGGTGGACCTGCTTCAGCACCTTGTACACGTACACGGAGTAGCTCTCCTTGCGGCTGCGTTTGCGCTTCTTGCCGTCCTTCTTCTGCGCCTTGGTCACCGCCTTCTTGGAGCCCTTTTTCGGGGCTGGAGCGGACTTCGCTGGTTCCGGCATAGTTGTCAAAACTTACACCGCAGTCTAAAACACAAACCAGAAAAAAAGCGACAGAACCGCAAAGTTCCTCTTTTATATAGAACCACCTATGCAAATAAGGTCATAGGTTAAAGTCTTAGTCGATTGGTGGCGGTTGAAGAAGACGTCAGAAATTAGTTATGCCCAATCAGAACGGAAGAACTCCAATTTCTCATTCCCATTGGTTAAAATGAAGCCCACTAACCTAACCAATCACACGTCTTCTTTTTCGCGCCCAATTAGGCTTATAAAAGTCACTGCACTTGTAGTTACATTACTGAATTTAACTGCGCTGCACTTGTGGAATACGAAATGTCTGGACGTGGTAAGCAAGGTGGCAAGGCTCGTGCTAAAGCCAAAACCCGCTCCTCGCGGGCTGGACTCCAGTTCCCCGTAGGCAGGGTACATCGCTTGCTCCGCAAAGGCAACTATGCTGAGCGGGTAGGTGCTGGGGCTCCGGTGTACTTGGCGGCAGTGCTGGAGTACCTGACGGCTGAGATTTTGGAGCTGGCGGGCAATGCGGCCCGCGACAACAAGAAAACGCGAATCATCCCGCGTCATTTGCAGCTGGCTATCCGCAACGATGAAGAACTCAATAAACTGCTGGGAAAGGTCACCATTGCTCAGGGTGGTGTCTTACCCAACATCCAGGCCGTGCTACTACCTAAGAAAACTGAGAGCCACCACAAAGCCAAATAAAGAGTTTAGGAAAAGTGAAGAAAAACAAAGGCTCTTTTCAGAGCCAACCTACACTGTCAAAGAAAAAGCTGTGACTACTGTATGTTTTGAGTGTTAAGGTTCCAAGATGCTTACACTGAGCGTGTAAAGTAGTAGTTCTGGCGTGTCAAAATACGGTCTGAATGGACGTTAACGTGGATTAGTATGTTCATGAGAGGCTTACTTAGAAGCCAGGAGATGAATCAACAGGTAATTTCTTGAAACCAGATGACCTTCATGTTGCCTAGTAGTGTCTAGTCAACATGGAAGGCACTGGTTACTTTTAGGAAACATTTAGCAGTATTGAGTATAGTAGAAAAATCCTTGGAGGAACATTTTGAGTAAGTGCCCTGACTAAAGGATAGTTTTTATCAGGTTAAATTCTTGAGTTCTGCTTACTTTCATTTTCTTGAGGATTTATCCTAATGGGAAATTAGCTTGTCGATTAAAATTATACAGTAATTTCCTAACCTCCTGTAAATCCTTGAACCTATTTCCTTAGGATACACATATTTGTTGAACGCACTCCGGTGTAGACAGTCAATGCGACTCAAAATCTGCCTCCCTGGAAGTTACCTGTTTAGTGCGTGCGTGCTGTCGCTTCAGTCGTCTACGACTGCGACCCCATGAATTTAGCCTGCAAGTCTCAGTCCATGAGATTCTCCAGGCAAGAATACTGGAGTGGGTTGCTATGCCGTCCTCCAGGGCATCTTTCCCACCCAGTGATCGAACTCAGTGATCTTTCTTAGGTCCCCTGCATTGGCAGGCAAGTTCTTTACCACTGGTCGATCACTAGGTGAGGGAGCCATAAGTAAACACATAAATATGTACTACAATATTCCTGTGAAGAACATAGGAGTTAAGTAATAGAGCATAATCGGGACTCATTTTATAAGATAACCTCTTTTAAAGGAGTTACCTGATCAGAGACCTACATAAATTGAAAAAGAAACAAGACAGATATTAGAAAAAGAAAATTTCAAGTAGAAGTAATAAAGTGCAAAAGCCTTAAGACAGAAAATATGTTTTTCTTGGGAAGAGCCAGAAGGCCCATGAGGTTATGAACTTGAAGGGGGAGGGCCACTATAATATAGGACTTTGGCTGTGCAACTTAATGGGTATAAGTAATCAAAAACAATAGCAACCCTGATCTCTTGAGATAATAAATTTGATAATACAGATTAGCTAAATAGAAAAAGTATGAAATCCAACCCACTTAAAAAAAAAAAGACACCATAGAATAGTATTGTCCTCACCTTATTATGTGGTTCAAAAACTGAAAGATTTTGGAGAACATTCTTTATAATTCAGTACAGGATTTATTTGCTATATCTAGTCTTTGTTTGCAGAAGCCTTTTTGAATGAAATGATAGTAAAATGCAAGAGGCCAAGGAAAAAAACTATGATGATATAGTGGTGCAGGTTGGGTTCTCTAGAAGCAGATGCTTGAGATAGTTTGGGGTGCAAGATGTTTATTAGGGACCAACATTGGTAGAGGAAGGAATAGGATTGGACAGAGGATGTCAACCTGTAATACAGGCCAGACAAACGTGGGGAGCAATGGAGCCTATATTACCTTTCAGAGTTGCCCCACATTGGGTGAAAATGTCCCCGGATCAGGTTTTACTCCCCCACCTTGCTTTGCCACTGATGTGGACTGCACTAGGAAAGGGCATGACTTGCGTTGGGTGGAACTCTGAAACACCAGGAACACTGGAGACAAGAACTGGTGCCTACCTACTAAGTGTGCTCTGCAGTTGGGCAGCAAGTCTTTCCTTGGTGGTGACCAGGCTACTGCATTTGCTTGTCTATGACATACATTAACATGAATATAAATATCAATGTTCAGTTCAGTTGCTCAGTCATGTCCTACTCTTTGCGACCCCATGAACCACAGCACGCCAGGCCTCCCTGTCTATTACCAACTCCTGGAGTCCACTCAAACCCATGTCCATTGAGTTGGTGATGCCATCCAACCATCTCATCCTCTGCTGTCCCCTTCTCCTCCTGCCCTCAATCTTTCCCAGCATCAGGGTCTTTTCAAATGAGTCAGCTCTTCGCATCAGGTGGCCAAAGTATTGGAGTTTCAGCTTCAACATCAGTCCTTCCAATGAACACCAAGGACTGATCTGCTTTAGGGTGGACTGGTTGGATCTCCTTGCAGTCCAAGGGACTCTCAAGGGTCTTCTCCAACAACTGAACTGAACTAAACTGAAATATCAATGTTGAGTCATTCTATGATAGTATTTGTAAAACTGACTTTAGCATGCATAGCTAGCATTGTTTCTTTGTTTTCATTGGGGGAACTTAAAAGAGATGTTTTCTTTTGAGAAAAATGAGAAAACTATCTATAAATCTTTACTAATTCCAGGTACTCCAATTAGATTTTAGATGCCTTAATCATTGCAAATGGAAGGTGATATAAAACAATTATAAGGAATATGAGAGGGTCATTGGAATGGACCCTGATGTTGGGAAAGATTAAAAGCAGGAGAAGAAGGGGATGACAGGGGATGAGATGGTTGGATGGCATCACCGACTTGATGGACATGAGTTCAAGCAAGCTCCAGGAGTTGGGGATGGACAGGGAAACCTAACGTGCTGCAGTTCGTGGGGTTGCAAAGAGACTGAGCGACTGAACTGAACTGATGAGAGGATCTTCCACGGGGCTTCTCTCCCTTCTCCAGGTCCTTGGAAGGAAGAGCATAGGGCACAGCCTTTAAAAGAATGACATAGCCATAGGACATGACAAAGACTGGTTAGAACCAACGGAATCCAAAGATGGCAGACGATTCAACTTCCAGTAGACTTTGAGCCTCATATGCTCATTGTAATATTTTAACAGTTAAATGACACACCCACTAGCGCCATGACAGTTCTGAAGTGAAAATCACTCAGTCGTGTCTGACTCTTTGTGACCCTATGGACTACACAGTCTGAAATTCTCCAGGCCAGAATACTGGAGTGGATAGCCTTTCCTTTCCCCAGGGGCTCTTCTCAACCCAGGGACTGAACCAGGGTCTCCTGCACTACTGGCAGATTCTTTACCAGCTGAGCCACAAGGACAGTTCTGAGGCTAACTGAAAAAGGTCAAAAAGTGGGTGGTGGCCCAATTCCTGGAAATCTCTGCTCCTTTCCCAAAATAATTGGAATACTCCACTCATTAGCCTATGAAATTACCCTGCCCATAAACTAACCATGCCATATTTATGGGCTCACTGTCCCTCTCTCCCTTTCCCCTCAAGGCCTCCTAAGTTGGAGGTAAAGTTGCAGTACACAGCCATCCAGTTCTACTAGTGCAAAATGCTCTAAAAAGTCAATCAAAACAGGCCCAGGATTGTTAACCCTTTGTTAACTGGTCATAGGGAGTTGACCAAGAGGTTATAAAAAAGAATTGGTTGAAGGAGAGGCAGCAACACAGAGTTCTCATTGAGTCACACATGACTGTGATCCATGTGATCATTTTGGTTCGTTTTCTCTCATTGTGGTTTTCACTCTATCTGCCCTCTGATGGGTGAGTATAAGAAGTTCGTACAATCTTCCTGAAGGGAGAGACTGGCTGTGGAGAAAACTGGGTCTTGCTCTGGTAGGCAGGGCCATGCTCAGTAAATCTTCAATCCAATTTTCCCCTGACGGCTGGGACTGTGCTGCCTCCCTGTAGTTTGGCCTGAGGCGGCCCAGTCCTAGACTTTGCAGTCACTATAGTAGACTACACGCTCTACGGTACAGGTAATGGCAACCGCCTCCCAGGACTGCTGCTGCCAGTGCCCCTGGCCTGCGACAAGCCACTGTCAACCCACACCTCCGCCGGAGACTCCCACACACTCACAGGCAAGTCTGGCTCAGTCTCTTGTGGGGTCACTGTTCCTTTCTCCTGGGTCCTGGTGCGCACAGGGTTTTGCTTGTGCCTTCCTGGAGTCTCTGTTTCCCAATCCTGTGGAAGTTCTGTAATCAAATCCCACCAAAAATCCTTCAAGCTAGGCTTCAACAGTACAAGAACCGAGAACTTCCAGATGTACAAGCTAGATTTAGAAAGGGCAGAGGAACCTAACTACTGGACCACCAGGAAACGCCTCCTACAGAGATTTTTTTTTAATAATATAGGAAAGGGAGATGGTAGGGTTCCTGGAGCTATGCCCCTGAGTAAAAGAGAAAGTTTTAAGTTTACTTTTTTTATAGAAAACTTATGAAAATCAGAAGTAGAAAAGTTCATGGCATTGATAAGCATAGAGCTAGGAAGTTGCATAGGCCACCTTCTTTATCCTATTCAGAATCACTGTTGTAAATGTGTCAGACAGAACCCTCAGAAAGGCTTTCAGAAATAAAAAGCACAAGAAAAGAGGCCATTTTCTAGGCTTTGTGCCACACCACGGACTAGCAACAGGATGAGCTTTTCTCTCTCTGTATAGGGAACCACATGCAAATCAATCCCATTGCTAAAAACACCACAGCGGAAAATATGGAAAAGCACTTGTGTCCATAAATAGGGTGCTTTCTAAACAGGGTGAAAGTCCCTGAGGGAAAGGAAGGAAGGAGAGGTCCAGCTCACACAAACCTGAGGCAGAAGCAGCCTGCATTCCCTGGAGAGCAGCATTTTCTTTCCTTCAGCTTAACTGAACGCATTTCCTTGAGACTGAGAAAATCCCTAGCTCTCTTCCCAGATCAAATTAATACTGGGAATTCTTCAGCAAACCTGCCAGTAATTAGGATGGCTTTGTGTCATCTAGAAGGAAAGAGACAAAGAAAATCTCAGAAAATTAAGGACATCATTTTGGCTCTGCTGAGAAGCATTTTATGGACAGCTGCTGTTATATGAAATTTTTGCTTTCATTTTCTGTTGATTCCTTCCTCCCCACAGCCCTACCTGATAACGTACTCCACACACAATAAAGTCATGTGCTTGGCCACATGCTGTTGGGAGACTGCTCTCATAAAGCACTGGATTGGAATCTCTGCATATTCATTCATTCATTGTGGGGCCAAGCAATATTCATAAAGAGCCCTGGTGATAAACTATTGAACAAGACAGTTATATCTTCTTGGAACACAGTGAGGGAGGGGAGGGAAGAAGGGAGGAGATTGACATTAATTTAGAATAACTCTGGTAAGTAATTAATCATAAGAAACTGATATAGGGATATTGATGGAAAAGCCAAAAAAAAAAGGATCATGGAACAGAGAAAATAAAATTTGACTTAGACCAAGAGGAATATATTGTATGGAGACAACAGGTCAGGAAAAGCTTCCCCAATAAATTCAGTGAAAAGCTGAATGAAACAGAAATGAAATTTAACCAGGTGTAGAGAAGAAGGGAACTCATTTCCTACCAAGGAAGGAGCACTCCAGGACTCTGACTCTAGGGTCAATGTTCGCAGAGCCATCTGTGAGGGGGTGGGGGTTGGACCATAGAGCTTCCAGGCCACATAAGAAGCACTTTCCCCTCTGGCAACCTAAACCTAGGTAAATGGAGAAAATAGTTTCAGTGAGATGTGAGCACTCTAGACACCACACTTTCTGACAGTTTCAATTGGGCAGGATGAGTCCTGGTGGGCTGAACTCACAGATGTTTGGGCAGGATCGATCCATATTTGTTGCCTTGAACTGACTTCTGGCACCTGATATGAGGCCAGATTACACAGCAAGCACCCGAAGATTCTGACCAGTTTGGCCAAAAATGGGAATCAGTAAGATTCGCTTCGAAGCCACCACCCTCCCTGTTCCATAGCTGGAGGTCTGAGGACCACTCTTTGTAAAACTAAGCAAGAAATGTGCATGGATTAGAAGTGGAAGTGAGAGTAGTGATTCCACAAGTGTTAGCAACCCAGAGAGGAGCCATCATGTTTGAAAAATTGCACGGAGTGAAACAATTTTTGTTCTTTTTGGTTTGTTTGCCAGGAGCAAGATGTTGGAAAGTGGAGGAGAGGATAAGGCAATTAACTGAGATGGCATTTCTAAATAAAGACGGGAAACAAAGTGCCTGTTCTATGGATGACGGGAATGGATGTCCCTGAGAAAAGAGCAGAGGTACAGCCCAGATGCAAGCGTTTCTTCATGGCTTGCCGTGATCGTATAGTGGTTAGTACTCTGCGTTGTGGCCGCAGCAACCTCGGTTCGAATCCGAGTCACGGCAGGAACTGCATTGCTCATAAGCACCTCACTGTTTTTGCAACATTGCCATGGAGACAGCCTCGGAAATGCCTTTGCGAGATAGAAGACAAATGTTCTGCCCGCACTGGCCAATAACGGCTGTCTTTTACACTCACACTTTATGAATTCTTAGGTTTCATATAGGATTCTATGGTGGATTTCACTTTCTTCCAGATTTCTCTCTAGTCATTATAAAAGTCAAGGAGAAATAGGTGACAACCTGATGCTCCACACTGCCTCACAGAGCTACGCAGTATATGAAAATGGATCTCTCAAAGAGAGGTCAGGGGAAAATCACATATTCTGTTTCATAAATAGCTATTAGAAGCCTAAGCTACAGAACATGGAAACCTCACTGTTTGCTTTGGAGGTGGAGAAGAGAAAAAAACACATGTCCCCTCAGCTGGTTCCACTGGGGATCGAACCCAGGACCTTCTGCGTGTAAAGCAGATGTGCTAACCACTACACTATGGAACCACGAGCTGGCAGGTCTTCTGTCCCTAGATAGAAAAGTTTCTGGCAAAATATATCAGCAAATATAATTATTGATTCAAAGATAGGTAGGTTTGAACACAGAAACTTTTGGTGCTTAATTACATTTCTAGTGCATTTCACTCTCACACAAGCATAAAATATCTTCAAGTTGCATCATTTGTAAACACACCATTCTTGATTTGTGCCCCTTTGAACACTTCTAATCTATCTGTGAACACACGATTCTTGATTTGTGCCCCTTTGAACTTCTAGACAAATCTATATTTATCCATTCACTCAAAGAGTATGTATGTTGAACATGTGGGCCAAGCACTTGTCAAAGTGCCGAGGATAGAGCAGTGCAACAATCAAAACCCCTGTGTATACACACCTCATCACCTTATCTGACCATGCTGTAGTTCCTAGCAAATAACAGGTGCTGAATAAATGTATCTATTTCAAACGAATTATAAACAAAATTAGCAGCACTCTCATGACCTCTCTTTTTTGCAGCTAAATTACAGCTAGACAATTAGGGGACTGCTCACTAAGTTAAACTTAGGATATTTGTGCATTAATGCAGATGGAAGGCAAAAAAAAAAAAAAATTTCAATTGTAGGGGTTCAGAGCATGCCGTTTCAAAATATTCTCCTCTGATATGTTGATTTTTCAACAGCTAACCACACTTGAAAAAGAGCAAATGCAAAAAGGGCACTCTTACCTTCCTTTTGATTCTGACAGCAGGAGATGAAATACAATATGCCCTCCCTGTACCAGGAAGAAGGAAGCATTCTTATTACCAGAGACTGGGGAGTCCAAGCAGAGAGAACTCTTCCCCAAAAAGAAAAACCTCCTTAAACTAACCCCTTATCTTCCAAGTCACTTTTCCACAATTAACTGCCCTAGTCCAAACCCTTTCATCTTGTCACATTTTCAGGTTTTTCCATCCTAATACATAAGTGTTGGACTCTAATTGCTTCTTTAAGTCTTCATTTTTCTTGTGAGGGCTCCCACGTACAACTTGCTTAATAAAATTTGTATGGGTTTCTCCTATCAATCTGTTTTATGCTAGTTTAATTCTTAGGCCCAATCAGAAACCCTAAGAGTAGAGGAGAAATTTTACCTCTCCTACACAATCTCTCTCTCCTCTCCCTCCTTCCTTGTAATATATTAGTGGTGTGACAAATCTTCAAATTCTGGGCCCTAATTTCCAGAGCCTTAGTGAAGAGTTGGGAGCCTTTTAGAAGTCAAGTCACTGGTGAGAAGGTTGTTTGAGGGTCACATAATCTAGTTGTTCAAGGTCTTCTCAGTTTTCATTTCTATTTACAATTAATTTACAGTGGGCATAAAAACTGATGGGCTTGGGCTGGTTATACCAAATTGGTGGTGGGCAAGGACCATGGTGGAAAGATGTACCTATTAAACACTGCTTACTAGGATTTTTTTTTTTTTCTAGGCTTTGCAGGTAAGGTATAGAATTATAGGAGAGCAAAAAATAACCAAAGAGCCTGAGCACAAGACAGAAACTCATAGGGTTTCTGGAACAAACATACGGAGTTTCCAGTTCTTAATGAAAAGGATCAATCAAAAAAAACAAGCTCATGCACCAGAGCAAGGATTAAACCCAAGTAGATACACAACTTACAAACTTTAATTTCAAAACCTTCCCACTCACCAATGATAGCAATAGGATTTTGTTCTCATATCTTTTCTAATAAGAAACCAAAAAGTATTTGTTTACAGTTTGGAAAGTCTAGGATTGACTTCATAGGCTCATGAAACATTGGCCCAAGCTTACAAGAATATAAACAAAAAACAAAACTTTGGAAGGCTCTTTGATGGGAAATTCATAAAATATAATTCAAAAAATATTTTCATAAAATTTACCGTTTATGTGCTATGACTTGTGATGGATTGTCAGAACTCTCCCTGACCTTTCAGATATATATTCTAACAAGAAAAACACATAATTTTACTAAATACCTAATTTCATGAAAATACAAGGAGGCTAAGTTAAAGGAAGTAAAGGATGCTACATGACCATCAACACATTCTGAAGACCCTTACTAAACCAAAACTTGAAGCACTAGAAGACTCACCTCCACAGACTGTCATATAAAAAACCAGTAGACTTCCCTATATGGCTAGACAGATCATGTCTCAAATTTAAAAGAAGAAAATCTATACTTTTTTAAGAGAGAATGTTTTTTAACCTAGTAAGAAAAATCCTTTAAGCATAACCTCAAAAGTACAAACCATTAGGGGGGAAAAGGACAGAAGATAGAAAACGCGATACACATTATGGAATTTTACACAGAAATTAGAAGCAATGATTTAAGTGTACATAGGGCAACTTTGATGGATCTTAAAGTCAAAATGTTTTTTAAAGGCATAAGCATATAATAATATATCATGCATATAAATTTATATGTACAAAACCCAAAAATGTCAATTTTGATATATATGTGTATATATATATGTATGATCAAAATAATACACAAAATGAACAAATTAGAAAACTTGCTTCTGTAAGGACAGGAATGGCAGCAGGACATAAGGACAAAGGGAATGAGTAAATCTTGTTGTAAGAAAGGGTGAGAAAGCTACACTGGCAGAGAAGAGCTGGTGGGTGCCCAGAGGAAATCAGGTAGATTTGTCACAGGATCTCAGTGATTTCTCTGTTCTCCAGGGTCTTTCATTTTGTGGGTGCTCAGTGAATGCATAAGCCTTCAATGCTTCTCCATAAAGCACAAAACACAAGGAAGTTATTTAAACATTTCCAAAAGATGGTCTCATCTGTTCCTTCCCCACCTTAAGCTGTATTTGGCCAACATGCCACAGACGCTTCTGCAATCATCAACCTGACACCAAACTGGGAAGAGAGGTCATGCGATTCTGCTAAGACACCCTGCACCTTGCCTCCTGCCTCCTGCGGGAAGTATCTACCACATTGCACCCTAATTTTCCTCACTTCTCTGAATCCTTCACCCACTTTTACAGTCAATGAAGACAGAGATCAAGTCAGTTTTAACTCACTGGTGCCATGACAGAATCTCCTCTGCATCAGTGTGTCCTTATCTTTGCTCGCTTTCTTGTGCCAGGTCAGATAAAATAGAAGGAAGCATGGTAGTCTTGCTCTTGTGCAGTGAATTAGCTCAGAAAGTAGCATCATAGAGTCTGTAACCTGGAGATTGGGGAACTGGTGCTTATGTCTCATTTGTTTGGAGGGGGAAGTTTTTAAAACTCGCTTTATTTATTTGTTTCTAGAATATAACTCTTAAAGATGGAGAAGTTTTTGTTTGTTTTGTTCATTGTTCTATCTTCAGTACCTAGTAAATTACCTGAAGTACAATAGTGACCACATTTGTGAACAAAATGGATAAAATTTTTTAATATGTGGCAATATCCAATATTTCCTCTAGAGGGCGAAAGTCACCATGAAATAGGAATTTCACTCCAATGTAAAATAATTTTTAAAACCTCGCACTGAAGAATGCATTAATTTTTATGTTGAAGTTTCTGTTTTCGTTTAAAAACATGGCTTAGAAATATAGATTCGTTCTCTTTGTCACCAAATCATGTACATTTCTGTCAAAATGCTGCATTTCACAGAAAATATTACAAATACGATATAACTGAAGCTTAGAAAAGCGGCCCTGTGGCTTAGCTGGTCAAAGCGCCTGTCTAGTAAACAGGAGATCCTGGGTTCGAATCCCAGCGGGGCCTTTCTCATTTGGTTTTTATATTTCAACAGAGTTGTTGCCACCAAACATCTTGCAGATGCATTGAACAATTTATATTACTGGTAAGTCCTGTATTAAATTCTTATTCTGATGTGGACAGTCTTTTTCCAGCATCACAATATGAAGAGCTGTGGTGAAGGGAAAAGTGAGTAAGTTTCCTGAATGAGTCAGTTTTCCTACAAGGATAGAAAGTGATGGATTTGCTAATGATTGGTGTGTGGATTGAGCACAAATTATCCTGCAGTACCTGATAGAGAGCAAAATTTCAAATTCTGTCTTGGAAGTTCAGTTTCAGCTCTCTTAACCTGTGACATCCAATATTTTCAGCTAAATGATGGAGTTTGGTTATCGGCATCAGGTAAAGAATTAAGACTTTTTAGAATCAGACTCATTTTTACTTCTGAGAACAAGTAAGAGAGGAATGTCAAATTTAGACTCTCGTCATTTTGGTTTTGTACAGCCCTCAAAACTGTATTTGTTTGTGCATTAGTAGAATCTTCTGAAAGTGGAAATTGGGAGCTTAATGATATTTTTAGGAAATAAATCATAAATAGATTATCAATTTCTTGAATGTTAAATGATGTCAGAGTTTATTAGCTAAAATGTCACTGCATAGCACTGGCCTACACATTGGGTATTAAAAAAAAAATTTCAAACATTATAATTGGAGTTTTATCAGAGTCATTGTCTTTTCACTTTCATAGAAATAGTTCTGCATTATGCCTGAAACCCTGTTTATACTTCATTGGAAACCCGGTTTCATTTTCATTAGTTTATCCGTAGCAGTTCTTACCCATGTACTTCCCAAGGAATGTGAGCAAAAATGGTAGTCACGAGGAGTAGCAGATTATGCCATCCCAGTAAGTTTGGAGTAGGTCCTACACATTTATATATTCATAAGGCTTCATATGTAAGTAATGTAAATCCTCAGTTGAAAGCCAATTGCCTAGAAGATGTTAGATTCAAAGTGCAACCAAGTTAACATTTTGAAAAGTAACTGAAGTTATGTCTCACTGTACTCTGCTGTTGTTGTCTAATATTAGGCAAAACGACACTAGAACTCCAAACATATTATGAACAGAGGGCACTAATACATCTCTAGGAATTTCTCATTCCTTGAAGGCTGTCAGCTAAGTTATTCTGTTTCTAGTGAATGTCCACATTTCATGGCCTGTGGCCTCCTTCATCTTCAAAGATAGCAATGACCTGTTGAGTCCTTCTTATACTTCAAATCTATAAGTATATTATTTAATATGCATGCAATGGAGTAATAGATGTCCTTTATTAATTTAAAAAAAAAAAAAGTTTTTCAGGTGCTGGCTTTGATACCAAGGATGCAGTACTGAGCAAAACAGAGGAAGGCCTTGCCATCTTGGGCTTGTTAAGCACCCACTATGTCCCTGGAACTGTGCTTTAGACATTACTTCGGTTATTACTTAATCAGTATCATACATGTTTTCATAGTAACCCCGGACTTTTAAATAAGAGAAAAAGTAAAAATATTCTGGGAGTCTGAAGGACAGTGCAAGGGTCGAGGGGAGAAAAAGGAGGAGGCTGGGCGCATAGAGAGCCAGGAGCCAGACTTCAAGAAAAGGGACCGACAGGGAGAGTGAGGAGCTTCCACTGAGAGCGGCCCCAGGGGCTCTTGCCCGCCTATCCCCCACTGCACACCCCGTTTTCGTCGTTCACATCTGAAGTCCAGAGATTTTGTGATAAACGTTCACAACAAAAAATTTTAGACGAGTTTTAAATGACTTGGTAAGTGGCAGCACAGAAGTAACGGTCAGATACAACCCAAAGGCTGACCAGTGCACCATTCTACCCCAGAGCATTCGCGGTTGCTGGTCTGAGGCTACGCCAACAAGCCTGAGATATTCCCACAGTGAGAAAAAGGAAAGCGAAATACCACCAGGCATATATCACCGAGGGGATCGAATCAGCGATCTTAACATCATAAAAACAATACCCTAAGCAACTGAGCAGCTCACCATGCAGAGGAATGATGTTTTTACATTTCAGAATTATAAACTATATCAAAACATTATTGCCTTAAGTTTTTTCCAGGATGATGCAAGAAATTCTCTAATTCTCCCTATCTCCTCTTTCCTAAATACAGCCACCTTACCTCGTTCAAGCCTCTTTGAAAGCTCTTCATCCTGACTCTGGTACGTTATTTCTTATAAAGAAAAAATACAGACACACAACCAAATCGTTCAGTGCTGGTGATATTAGGACAATCTGTAACTGGATACACTGCAGCACTTTCCACCTGAGATGTGGTCTATGAATAAAAAGGAGGGGGAGGAAGAAAAAGTCCAACTGTGGCCCGTACGGGGATCGAACCCGCGACCTTGGCGTTATTAGCACCACGCTCTAACCAACTGAGCTAACCGGCCACCCTTACGCCAGTGCTTTACTTACCTCTTTTAAAGTCTGATCTAATTAAAGTAGGCCGTCTTTCCGAAAGGTTTAAAAATGCTCTTTTTTCCTACTATAAAAGGAAAAGATAAATCCCAGCTGCCGGCACAGATAAACCTTGCTTCTCCCCAGGAAAACAAATTATTTCTCAAATCGACCGAGAAGACGCAGATCAATGTCCGGAAACAATTACTTCCTTGCAACTATTCCCAGAAGGCCTAGGGTAAACGCAAAGCTCCTGCACGCCTGAGATGGCGGCGGGCGGATCACGGAAGTCATCACAGAGCCCCAGCAGTGCAGGGCTCAGAGAATCTGGCTTCCGCGCGCGGGGTACGGATTCTCTGCTCCGGGAGACCTTTCCCGGCGGGTCTCCTCTTCCCAGAGGCCTCTAGCTGCTTGGCCTCAGGGTGGGTTGCTTGGTTGCCCTAAAGTTAAGTCTGTGGTTAGCTGTTCGTCCCGAGCGGAGTGAGACCGTGACCTGACGCTGCAGTACCGACCATCGGACACTTGGTGGCGACAGAGGGCGGGGTTGAGGTCCCCGGAGGCAAAAGGACTGACTTCTCCATCCTAAAACCTGCAATTCTTTGACGAGAGAAATCGAGACCAGGGCGAGGCCGGGCCAGGGTCCGTGATCCGGACCAAGAAGAAACAACGGAATCTGAAAGGGGCAAGGGAACTAAAGCCAAGATCAGGCAACACACAGGAAGGAGTTAGGAAATCTTTGCCCTTCTGAGTTTGGCCTGATCACCTGCAAGCCGTGTCAACTCTGGCAGAGACCAACGGTGCAGCAAATTTCTACTTGCTTTCTTTTCTCTGTTGGACCCTACGACCCTCTCTCTCTCTTTTTTCCCCCCTACTTTTTTGCATTTGAAGTTAATTGACTCATTTTATGTATGTATATAGTACATCGAGTAAGATCTGAAAGACTATTTCTAAAGAGAGCTATTTCTTTTAATGAGACAAGTTAACTATTCATTTACTTGTTTTATATTATGCAATTTATAAATTTTGTTTTTAATTGTTTAAAAAGCTGTAAGATGGTATTTCTTATCTTTAGTATTGATACACTGATAAAAAATATGTATATCTTTAACTTTGTATCAGCATCCAGCTTATGAACTAGTAGCTGTCTTCATTTTCTTTGTCCTCTAGTAAAAATTTGGTGGAAGGTGAGCGGAGAAAACCAATTTTTAAATTTTGATTGTATGTGTTTATTTATTTTCATTAAAAATTTTTACTACAGTTCTTCATCTGTAGTCTTTTCTCCTCTCTTTGAGCTTTACTGCCACTGTCCCAGATTTCCAAACCCTGAGAAACCTCCCTCTGCTTAAAGGCCAGAAGGTCAGCTGTTTGAGTGACTGGGCAATCTTTTGCTCTCCTTCCCTCTCCCAGGCTGTTTTTGGCTGGGAGCTCTCTCCACTCATTAAGTCTTGGAGAGGTTTCTTTCAGTTCTCTAGTCTTGGCTGTTGGCAGCTAAAATACAAAGTACCTTGTACTGGTTGCTCTTTGTTTTTCTGCCCTGCTCCCCAACTTCAGAAGGTTTTGAACTAGAGAGTGCCTCAGTGGGTATTTCCACTTTCTGGTCTTTTCCCTCACCCGCTTTTGACCTACTCACCCCTAGCAGAAATAACCAGAACTGATTTGGCTACTTGGAATTCTGTTTGGGTCAAGCAAGCCCACAGCATACCTTTAAAATTTCTTAGTTTCTTCTGGTTTCCCTTAATCTGGTCTTCACTATCTTTTTCTCCTTTGTGACTGCCCATCTGCCAGAGATAAAGACAGCTAGAAACTTCTTTTCTTCAATGAGGGCCCCTTTCTAGAATTTAGTTTACTTTGATTCTTTTGTATCCTCAACTCCTGATGGGTTCAGAAAATCTACTTCTCTTAAGCTTACCGTTAGTTATTTATTAGGTTGAGAGGACAACCTAGTTAGTAGGTTGAGAGGACAACACTCTTGCAACTTCCTACAACTTAACAAAAAATGGAACTCAGTGCTTTATATTTTTAAAATATTTCCAGATTTGTGTGCCAAAACTGCTGTGTCATTCCTCGAAACTATTTCCTTTAGAATATATATAACAGACTAGTTAGCCTCTCTCAGTAAGGAAATTAACCATTCAAGGGCCTAATGTTGCCAAGTGCTTTGCATATTGTTTCAGGTTATCCTTATATCACATATCATTTATTCAACTGATATTTTAAAATAGCCAGCTTTGTTCTTATACTCAATTAGAAGTGAGATGTAATACCCACATGACACCATGAAAACTTCCAGAAGGAAAATGGCTGACCACGTGAAGGTGTGTTGCCAGGTTTTACTTAGACTTCCAAGTGAGACTGCTGGGCATTTGCATGGCAAAAGAATGTCACATGAAATTTGGATACATTTCAGAAAGTTACCTCTAATATTGTCCCCTGATTTGACAAATGTTTATTAAGAATCTACCATGATCAAGTCTAGTTTTCATTACCAACATGATGGTCCCAAAGCCACACATACACATGGTCCTTCCCACACCCTTCCAGAGCTTAAAATCCAATACCACCATGACTTCTGACTAACTGTCAAACAATGGAGATGGTTTTCTCCACATAGGCATTATTTTCATTTTACCTTTAAAAAGATCTTCTTCATTCTTTTGTGTCTGATACTGGTGTATTTTCTGCACAAATAATCAGGACAGATGAGCAACATTATCCAGTGAAAGCACTTGTACTATGTGCCATGGAAAACTTCTGTATATGGGTACATAGCTTCCATTATCTTGGCATATTTACTTAAACATAATATCCGTCTGGAATCCTTATCTCTTGCTTTTTGCAATTTTGGGGAATAACATCACCAAAATTCTTAGAAGTTAAATAGTGAAGGCAATTCTGAACCTTGTTGTCACCTAGAAAATGAGAATTTTGAGGTCAGGAGATGACAGTGTGCTATTTTGTATAGAAATGCTGAGGTGGAAAACTTCATTTATACCAAAGACTACATGAAAAATCACTCCCATTGGGGCCTCAAAAGAGTAACTTAAATTCTGTCTTGGAAACTGTAGCATGCAGAATTCTCATTCCACAACACCAGCAAATTATGGAGATCAGTGGAATCTGAATTCAAGCATCAGAGCTTTAAAAAACAAACAACAACAACAAAACTAATATCCTTCAGTTCAGTTCAGCCGCTCAGTCGTGTCGGCTCTTTGCAACCCCACGGACTGAAGCACAGCAGGCTTCCCTGTCCATCACCGACTCCTGGAGCTTACTCAAACTCATGTGCATTGAGTCAGAGATGCCACCCAACCATCTCATCCTCTGTCATCCCCTTCTCCTCCTGCCTTCAATCTTGCCCAGCATCAGGATCTTTTCCAATGAGTCAGTTCTTCATATCAGGTGGCTGAAGTATTGGAGTTTCAGCTTCAGCATCAGTTCTTCCAATAAATATTCAGGATGGATTTCCTTTAGGAATGACTGGTTGGATCTCCTTGCAGTCCAAGGGACTCGCAAAATTCTTCTCCAACACCACAGTTAAAAAGCATAAATTCTTCCACACCCAGCTTTCTTTATAGTTCAACTCTCACATCCATTCATGACTACTAGAAAAACCATAGCTTGGACTAGATGGACCTTTGTTGGCAAAGTAATGTCTCTGCTTTTTAATATGCTGTCTTAATAAGCTTTTCTTCCAAGGAGCAAGAATCTTGGATTTCATGGCTGCAGTCACCAAACCATCTGCAGTGATTTTGGGGCCCAAAAAAATAAAGTCTGTCACTGTTGCCACTGTTTTCCCATCTATTTGCCATGAAGTGATGGGACCAGATGCCACGATCTTCATATTTTGAATGTTGAGTTTTGAGCCAACTTTCTCACTCTCCTCTTTCACTTTCATCAGGAGGCTTTTTGGTTCTTCTTCACTTTCTGCCATAAGGGTGGTGTCATCTGCATATCTGAGGTTATTGATAGTTCTCCTGGCAATCTTGATTTCAACTTGTGCTTCATCCAGCCCGGCATTTCAAATTATGTACTCTGCATATAAGCTAAATAAGCAGGGTGACAATATGCAGCCTTGACGTATTCCTTTCCCAATTTGGAACCAGTCTGTTGTTCCATGCCAGTTCTAACTGTTGCCTCCTGACCTGCATACAGATTTCTCAAAAGGCAGGTCAGCTGGTCTGGTATTTCCATCTCTTGAAGAATTTTCTACAGTTTGTTGTGGTCCACACAGTCAAAGGCTTTGGCGTAGTCCGTAAAGCAGAAGTAGATGTTTTTCTGGAACTCTCTTGCTTTTTCGATGATCCAGTGGATGTTGGCAATTTGATCTCTGGTTCCTCTGCCTTTTCTAAAACCAGCTTGAACATCTGGAAGTTCTCTATTCACGTACTGTTGAAGCCTGGCTTGGAGAATTTTGAGCATTACTTTGCTAGAGTGTGAGATGAGTGCAATTGTGCGGTAGTTTGAACGGGATATCCTCAATACACAAAAAAAGAAGAAAAAAAATCTGCAGGATGTTGCCTTAGCTTTCCACTCCTGGAATTTATTTAAGAACTGGGGATATGAGAGGAGTTGGGTTTTGTTTGTTTGTTTTCATAAACAGAGGAAAAAGGAGAGAAATGCCCTGCAACCGTAAACATCACTTCACGCGCATAAACAAACGTGGGCTCTACAGGCAGCCAACTCAGTTAAGTAAGGGCTGGAGAAGCAACTGTCGGCCGTTTCCGTAGTGTAGTGGTTATCACGTTCGCCTCACACGCGAAAGGTCCCCGGTTCGAAACCGGGCGGAAACACACCTTTTCCTAAACTGTTAGACCTCGCTACTTGATTTAAGAGATTCAGTTTCCCTATGTGTAAAAAATAACACAGCCCGCAAGTCTTCGCACTTGCTGTTTGATTGAAAGAAATTATCCTGAGAGTCCCGCGGTGATGCCTGGTTTCGCTCTGCACTCGCTGCAGCGTTCCCCCTCCTCTCTTCGGCTGGACTCCCACCCGGCCTGCGAGCTCGCGTCCCCGAGACAAAATCAGAGCCACGGCGACAGTTGCTCCCTTTGGAGCTGGGATTTCTACGAAAAGAGGCTTCACCAGGAACTGACTCTGAAGGCACCTTGATCTTGGACCTGATCTGTAGCAGCAAAGTCTCCCAACTTAAACCAGTTCTGACGGAAGAGAAATCCAGTTTCCCTTGACAAAGACCATTGGTACGCTGCCAAATGTTTATATTGTTATTCTTCCTCCCAGCCTTTCCTAAAGGGATCTGTGTTCGTGTACCAAAGCGATTGTGCATTAGAGAAGGGGAAATAGACTTTTCGGGAGTTACTAGACATTGGCTCTGAACTGGCATCAACTGCTAGAGATACAAGATACCACTGCTGTCCATCAGGCAAAGTACATATTCATGAAGATCAGACAACCTATGAAGGGTTGTTGTTGTTGTTGTTGTTGTTTTTGCCTTCGATCCATTTCACTGAGGGCGTAGTGGGTCTCCAAGTCCACCCTGTGATTACTTTCCCAATTCCAGACAGAATCTCTATGTCATTTCCATGACTGATGGAGTGAAGGCTATTATGGCATAAAAGGCCAAAAGACGCCACCAGAATTTTCTCTATGAAAATAATTAAACCAAACACGAAACTGATATTCCTGGAGGGATAGCTGAGGTTAGTGCCAACATCAAGAGCTTGAAAGGTACAGGGTCACAGATTCACCAAATTTCTATTCAATTACTCAAGCATAGAAGGTAAATCTGTTATAGAGAATGACAGTTATTGTAAATCTGGTTAAGTGATTATGTCAGTTGCATCTGTTAGCCCAGATGTCCTTTCACTAGGGGAGAGAATGTACACATACCCTGGCACCTGGTATGCAGCTACTAACATGTCTAGTGCCATTTTCTCTATATTCAGAAAGACCATCAGAAGCAACTGAGCTTTTGGCTGGCTGAGTTTACTGTACAGCTTACCTACCCTACCTCAGGGGTATATCAACTCTTCAATCATATGTTATAAATTAGTCTACAGAGACCATCACCACCTTACCATGTGTTCTAAAGTTGATAGCTGGTTGTTGTTGTTTTACATGAATATTTTAGGCAAATTTATGTTGTGCAAACTGATCATGAGTGAATGGGTTTACCTTTCCAGAACTGGCTCAGTCTTGTGAGCCTCACTTGTGTCTTTCTCCCAGTTTTAGTCCATGTGGATTATGTAACAAAAATACCATAGACCAAGTGGCTTAAAAGACAAGCATTTATTTCTCACAGTTATGGAGGCCAGTGCTGATTCTCACTCTGGTGAAACTTTGCTTCCTGGCTGCCTGTCTCACAGACAGCTGTCTTCTCACTATATCCTCAGATACAAGAAAGGTTGAAGAAGTTCTCTACCATCTCTTTTGCTGCTGCTGCTAAGTCGCTTCAGTCGTGTCTGGCCCTGTGTGACCCCGTAGATGACAGTCCACCAGGCTCCCCTGTCCCTGGGATTCTCCAGGCAAGAATACTGGAGTGGGTTGCCATTTCCTTCTCCAACCATCTCTTTTAGAAGGACCTAATTCTGCTCATGAATGACTTAAGGACCTAAAGCACCTGCCTCCAAAAACCATCACATTGAGGATTAGGTTTCAACATATCAGGGGCAGTGGGAGAAAGCACATTCAGTCTACAGCAATCCCCAAAACATCCTTTTCTACCCTCAACTATGTTAAGGATAATATTGACCATCTGTGTGGGGAGGCCAGTGGCCAATAGGTGATGCTGAAATCAGTTGTTAAGACATTTTGAATGAAAATTATCCTGAACTGATTTTTCACATCTGGAAATGCTGCCCCATCATACAAGCCTGTCAGTTGAGTCTGAGTCTTCAGAGCCATCAAAGGAGTCATTTTCTAAGATTTTTTACCTCCCACTTCTTCCTGAAATTGAGAAAGTTGAATGAGAAAGAAGACTGGACATATTTTAAAATCAAAGAAGCTTTAAAACATGATAATAAGTTACCAGCATTTTCTCCATCAACTTTTTTTTTCCCACTGGATAGTACCCATCCACAGTCATTTGGCCTTTTACAGCTCCAAACCCACAGGTGTCCATCCAGGAGGAAAAAAAAAGAACATCTCCTAGGGGAATGTTGATGTATAGAAGAGTGTGGAAGCCTCACAGTGGCACAGAGAGTCTGAGAAACCATTTAGAACTCTGATGAAAGTTAAACTCCCAAGGAGGAGACAGGGAGGAAGGGATGAACAGTGACTGCTTTTGTTGTTGTTCAGTCGCTCAGTCACGTCCGGCTTTTTGCGACCCCATGGACTGCAGCATGCCAGGCTTCCCTGTCCTTCCCCATCTCCCAGAGTTTGCTCAAACTCATGTCCATTGAATTGGTGATGCCATGCAACCATCTCATCCTCTGAATGTTGGAACCCACCAAAAAAAGTTACTCCACATCCAAGGGCAAAGGAGAAGCCGCAGCAAGATGGTAGGGGGGCACAGTCTTGTTTTGTTTAAAGTTTGATTTGTTTAAAATCAAACCTCATACCCGCCAGTGACGCACAAGCCAAACCTTGTGTGCCCCAGGACCCAGGGAAGGGAGCAGTGACCCCCGACAAGAGACAGCCAGACCTGTCTGTGTGACTGCTTTGGGATGGGGTATTTAAAAACTGCTTCCTTTTCTTGTTCTCCCTCCCTCTTTGGGTCTCCCAAATTCGTTAGTAGAGTAGGAGTACTAGGAAGAAGATCAAAATCTAGGTGAGGAAAAAAAACACAAACACATTTCTAAAGAACTTCCTAACTTGTGAGTGGATTTTACATCTTCATCCCAAGGTTATTCAATTCTCCAAAATGCTCTGTTGGAAGTTCTATGAAACCACCAGAACTGTGAACTGGCTAAGTGGCTAAACTGGGGACAGGAAACTGGAAAGGATTTCTCATGAAAACAACTGCTGGGAAACTGTCCACTGTAAACAGAACTACACTCTGGCCAAGACAGATAATAAAAAGAAAGATATGCTACTTTCTCTGCAAAAACAAAGCAGAAAAACAAAACAAAGATGACTGTTAAAAATTGTATTCCTAGACCCAAAGGAGGAAGTTTTAGCTATTTAAATTCTGCGATTTTGGACAAAATAGTCCACCGAGATTACACTGTAGAGAGAACATCCTAGAACAAATCAAGGACCTTGAAGTCAGGGTGAGTCTGAACTACTGAGCTTGTCCTAGTTGCTCACAAACAGAAGATTCAATTCAGTGTCTGAAGAATATTCCAGAACCATCTGATCTTGGATCAGGTGATTCTTCCGGAGACTCCCATGTCGCCTGTGGCCTGTGTGTCCAGGTCTAAGCTTGGACAGCATTCCAAAACCTTTTTGCCTTTCTGCCTCAGGCTTCCTTAGTGATTTCAAATCTCATCTGTGTGATTTGCTTCTTCTGAGGCTCCAAGGGAGGCCTCCTTCAGAGTGCTGACTATTGCTGAGTTCCAGAAAGGAAGCTCTATTCATCATTCCAGAGGAGAATTCTGGTTAGAAAATTTTTTCTCCCCTACTTCTTCATTTATAATGTTTTCTTGAACTTTTATTTGATTTTTTAATAGATAACATCTAAAGTCTAAAGGGACATGTAGTAAATTTCTCCCTCCTGCTTTCAAAGAGTTCCACCTCCTTAGTCTCCAGCCCCTCAACTGGGAACTGTTGCCAAGAGTTTACTGATTATCCTTAAGAGGTTTTTTTTTTTTTTTTGTAAAATGTGTATTTAACCTAACATCAATATATCTCCAATAGTAGAATTCTATAGAGATTGCTCTGAACCTTTCTTTTATTTTATAATATATGTATGTATATAGTAGTCTTTATCAGTCTGTCTTAAATATGCATTGCATTCCACTGTGTTGTTGTGCCATTATTTATCTAGTTAAATAATTCTGACTAATTAGGTTTTTTTTCCAATCCTACTATTTCAATGAATGCTTCAGAGTGTAAGTTTGAACACAGTATAACTCTCATGTGTTCAAGTCTACCTCTTACATTTGTGGAAATGCTATATCAAAGAGTATATGCATTTGAAATATTGGTAGATCCTGCCCAATTGTCCTTGCAGCCTCAAAGCATAGTGTATTTGTTTGTGGAATACAGAAATGAAGAGGATCGTAGGCACCCTTAATACGACTTACTTCATTTCATGCCAAGTATGAAGCAAAACCAGGCAATCCATGAAAACTGCAGAAAATTTTATAAAATCAAGGATTCTTGTGATGCTGGAATATTGACTTCTCTCAGAGGTGAGACTTCGAAGCATGGAGCCTGGCAGGATGGGGACAAGTTGGATGACGCTGAGCAGACCGATCTGATGAATACTTAAAGTAAACATACCAAATAAGCAAGAGCAGCCAAAATTGGTAGGCAGGATTGTAAATTAGGGCCCTGACGATGTGTATTTTAATGTCCAAATAAAAGATAGACGCAGAGCTGTGATGGCCGAGTGGTTAAGGCGTTGGACTCGAAATCCAATGGGGTCTCCCCGCGCAGGTTCAAATCCTGCTCACAGCGCTTCCCAATATCTTTCTGCTCAAGTTGCGAGGCGATTTGTTTCTCGCTGCGAGTCTCTGCTTCAAATTTTGTTTTTAAAAACCTGTAATAAAATTCCACGCTCTGATAACAGAAATGCAGGTAGCTTCCTTAAAGAGTTCTCTGGTATTTAAAAGCAACCAGCCAACCACGGAACGGACTGGCAGGAACTTTAAAGATCTAAGATCATAAATATATCCGTATGGTGTGTGTATGTGTGCGCGCGCTCTTTAAAACTATAGAAATGAGGAAGCTGAGGCAAAGAGAAGATACACAGCTTGGGCCAAGGCAATAATGTAACGAAGGAAGAGTACGGATAAAAGTTGTGGGCATCGTGACTGCACTCAGACCCAAACCATTGCACTTCTCTCTCAAAGGACTGCCCTCGCTTCTGTATTTCCACTTCTGTATTTCCACGTGCCTGTTTCGCCTACTTTGAGCCCTTAAACATTGCTAGCCAATTTATGTAATGATGACTGGTATTTTTTAATTTTATAATTATATTAACTTTGAATGTCCAAGTTCCTATGTGAACTTAGTTCTCAAAGAGTTTACCTTTATTGAATTATGACCTTCATTTCGCCTAATTTGAGAAGGTGGGTATTTCAGAATGTCTTCTCTGATGCAGTGTCTGAAATTATTTCCTCTGGAAAGAGTTTTGGCTATTTGGAGAGTGAGATTGAAAACATATGATTAATACCTCAAGAATGTGTTTTATTCCACTTTCACTATATCAAAATTTAAAATTCAACGGGTCGTTAATAGTTGATCCATACACAGCATCAGCATCTAAGTGCTAAAGAAAAATGAAATGGTTTGACGAATGAACAGATGAACGACTGCAGAAATTAATGAAGCGTTCACAAGTAGAAACAATAGAAACAAGCATGCACGTAAATGGGGGGAGGTGGGAGGTGCTAACCACAGTCGTTCTGTCACGTACATGATGCTTCAAGGCCGAAAATTCTTTCATAATTATAAATATTTTAAGCTAATGTAACATGCAAAATGACCCCTAAGATAACCCATCAGCTTTACCAGAATCCATAGCTCCTTCCTGTCTAACTGATTTCAGTCTTCATCGTCAAACAACTATTTTCTCAGCCATTCCAGTGAGCAAAGACTAATATAAAACCCTGAAGTGACGGGGGCCAGTGGCGCAATGGATAACGCGTCTGACTACGGATCAGAAGATTCTAGGTTCGACTCCTGGCTGGCTCGACGCCCCTTTTTTTTTCAGGAGGAAGGAAAAAAACTTTGTACATTTTTTCAAATTGTAAAAAAAAAAAAATTATTTTTAAGTTCTTAAAATTCTTCGAAGTAAATCATCTGATCTGGTTTTTAACCATCCCTGGTACCCGCCACACAGAGCAATTTCGCTTTTCTTTAAGTCAATGGATGCTGAAAGTCTGGATGGATGCTTGAAGTATCTGTCTTCTAAAATGTCCCCTTTATCTCGTTTCTTTCAATGATACAGAGAAGGGGAGTTGACAGAAAGGTCTTTGGAAAGAACTTCAAAAATTAAATGTGGAATGTTATTTGACCATAAAAAGAAATGAACTTCTGATATATGCTACACATGAACGAACCTTGAAGATACATGTTAAGTAAAGAAGCCAGACACAAAAAGCCGTATGCTGTATGATTCCATTTATATGAGATGTCCAGAATAGGCAAATCCAGAGACAGTAGTTGCCAAGAACTGGGGAAAGGGTACAGAGTTGATTTTCGTGTGATGGAAATGTTTTGAAACTAGATAATGGTGAAGGTTCCACAACTCTGGGAATATACTCAAAAACACTGAATTGTGCACTTCTGTGTGAATGTTACAGTATATATATATATATATAAAGTATATCTTAATTTTTTTAAATCAAAGAAGCAAGAAAGAAAAGAAAAATATGACCAACATTTTCTTCATTAATTGTCCCCCATTGGGCAGGGTTCTCCCTCTTTAAGCTCTTCCCTGCACAATTTCTGTCTGGGAGCATGGGTCGTAGAGGGAAAACGAAGGACATCGAATGGAGAAATTGAATCTGGAAAGATGCTTCTGTGGACAGATGAAATCATAGCCTCCCCCTCAACTCAGCGATCTTGGCAAAGATCCGCCCTGACACCTGAGAAAGCTGTCATTCAAACTCTTATCTCCCCGCCCAGCCCCGGACCTCAAAGAGAAGAGCGCCGTAGCCTCACCACCAAACTAAGAGACTGTTCAGAGTTGTAAGGAATCCGAGGCAGAAATTAAACCGACAGGAAGAGAGCAAGGATGTCAAACGAGTCAAAGAAAGTAGCAGTTTGGGGGTGGTGTCTCTTTCAACAGCTTGATCTTTCCAGGTGTTCCTGGGCGTGACTTCAGACGCTTGGGGCAAGGTGGAAGTGTCTGGGAAGGAAATCGAGGTGAAGATGGGAAAGAACAAAAACATGCAAAGGAGACGTTCATTTTGTAGTATTTATGTATTTTGGTTCAGACGGTAAAGAATCTGCCTGCAATGTGAGAGATCCACGTTCAATCCCTGGGTCAAGAAGATTCCTTGATGAAGGGGAAGCCTGCCCACTCCAGTATTCATGGACAGAGGGGCCTGGCTGGATACAGTCCATGGGGCCGCAAAGGGTCGGATACAACTGGGCGACTAACACTTTTCTTCACATATTTGTCTTACGGAAGTTGATTGGCTCAGTAGATGTGCGTTCTAAGCGATGCTGGCAATTAAAAGAATGAACCTGCCACGCGTCTAGTCCTCGTTTGATATATGATCTGTTGGGCTGTTACCCAATTAAAAGGCTGGAGTGGGGGCAGAGTAGGGAGGATAGAATGGCCCAGAGGATCCGGAACTTCCTGATGTAAACGCGTCTCAAAACTTGGCGCGGAGGAGAATCGCTAGGAAGGAGTATTAAGCCCAGTTTTCTAGATTTCAACCCTCGGAGATTCTATAGTGATTCTAGGATGCAGCTCATGAATTTTTAGCAAACTGATATTGTATTTTATTACCCTCTTTTTCCAACTAGTAACGACAGGGAACTTCCACGGTAGAAGGGAAAAATAGAGCGTCTATTTGGAGACACTTCCAATTTTAATATTATTCCACGAGGCTTTAACCAACCAAGATTTTTGGACTTTTTTTTTTTTTTTCTCGTTGTGGTGGAGGCTTGTTTTAAAAGGAAGTCCGTTTCAACTTTCCTTTCAAATAAACAAAAACACATTTGATATATTCATCAAATCACTTTTGGACCTAAAGGAGATAGCAGGTTTTTTCAAAAATTGCTGGGAAGTTCTTCCCTTCCTCAAAAAAAAAAAAAAAAAAAAAAAAAACTACAGAGATAATACTGTGAAGTGAGTATTATTTCCTTTTCCCCAGAATGTTGGGTTAGGGTTAAGATGCCCTGTCCAAAACAGTAGACATTAACACATGCTTCTAAATTCAGGTGTTTTTTTTTTTTTAAAGAAACATCATGCAATATCTCATTAATTTTTATTGATTGCATGTCAAAATGATAATATTTGGAGTTAAAATATTAAAATTAATTCCATTTATTTCTGCTTCTTAAAATATGACTACTAGAAAAATTAACCTTATCATGTGATATTATTTGTTACCTCTCACATCTTCCTGTGGTTATTGATGTAGTAACTTCAGTAAAGTGTGATCAATTTGCCAGGGAAGTGGTTCTTTTGAGCAGGCTCCACAGCAGTGTCATATTTGAAAGAATTTCCATTTGATTTTCACTTCAAAAAAATGTGTATTATTCTCTAAAAGCAATTCCTAGTGTGTGAAAATGAAAACTTTCTCACAATATATTTCTTTATCTGTTTTTCTTTTTCTCTATTGAAAAGGGCTCTGTGGGTTAGCTAGTTAAAGAGCTTGTTTCATAAATAAAAGATCCTGAATTGAAATCTGGCAGAGCTCTCTTCATAGGCTTTACCCTTCTGAAAGGTGTTAGCCTTCATTTTGTCAAACACAGTTTGGGGAATTAACCTTGATCAAGCCTATGTTGTCCAATTGCTGAATCATGTGGGAAACTAAGAGTCTAATGTTTACCATCGATGTGGTTTCTGAAGATGGCAGGCACTGGAAGATTTATAAGAAGAGAAGTAAAGACTGAGTGAACTATGTAAAAAGTTGCATGAAAAATCGTTCCACACAAGGTATGACTGAAGCACTATAAATTACTATTTGGACACCAAACAATTCAGATTGTCGTTGGATGACAATGCCCCTCTCATATGCAATGAGATTATCAGTGATTTGCTTTGCAATCTTCAGATATTTTGGCTTTCATCTATGAGGTTACCATGTGAGACTTTACAATGAGAACTCCAGCAGTTACTAGAAACCACTGCTTTTTCTTTTTCTTTCTTTCTTTTTTTGTGTGTGTATAATCCCCACAACCAGTCTCAATTCTTTCTGGCATCCTAGGATATTTACTACACATGATGGTCAATTAATATTTGTGTATGGATCAGTGAATACCTAATTTCTTTTCTCTACAACTGTGGAGGTCAGTAGAATGGAGCTGTACACTGAAGATACTGATGGCTGCAGGAATTCCTAGAACCAGAAAGCTAAACTCTTTCCTCCTATTGTGTCTCTTCTGACCTTCTACTGACAAAATTTCAGTGCCACCTGGCACAAGAAAATAAATGTTTAAAAGGCCCAGATCCCTTAGCAAAAAAAAAAAAAAAAAAATCTAAAAGGGTGAATTTGGAGCTGACAAGTGCATTAGAAAAACAAAAACACAAAATAAACAAAAAAACAAATAGCACTGTTTTTCTTCCTGTGTGTCTTCTTCACTACTCACTTCAGACACTTCTAGCCAGTAAATATGTGGAAGTTCCTCCCCAGCCAAGCAATTTTGCAACACTGAGTGTCCTATAGTTTAACTCAATGTTGACATTATTTTTCTGGAAATAGCATCAGATCCCAAAGCTTATGAGATTAGTCCCTTGAGACCGCTCCCATTTCAGATGCCAAAGGAACATAGTAGGTTCCCACATTATCTCAACACATAAACAGGTGGCATATTTCAGTAGATTTTTGGAAACTAACAGTCAAATAAATATGCTAAATTCAAACACATACACACACACAGACCAAGAGACATAAGATGTCTTTAATAGACTAACTAGTAGACTCTATAGGGATGAGAAAAGAAATGATCAACCTGAAGGCCTAAAAACTACCCAAGCTGAAACATCAAGGAAAAAAAATAAAAATAAGAAGGACTTAAAAGTTACTGATTAATACATTTGTGATGAGAATCCCAGAAGGTGAGAAGAGAGGAAAGAGCAGAAAAAATATTGGGAAAGTTAATGATCAAGTATTTTCCCAAGATAATGAAATACAGGTATCTCTCAGTTTTCAAAAGTTCACTTTGCTGCCACTTCATTTTTAGGAAAGACCTGCTTTAGTACTTGTTTTGCTAGACAGCTTATTAAAAAACAGAGACACTACTTTGCCCACAAAAGTCCTTATAGTCAAAGCTATGGTTTTTCCAGTAGTCATGTATAGATGTGAGAGTTGGACCATAAAGAAAGCTGAGTGTGGAAGAATTGATGCTTTTGAACTGTGGTGTTAGAGAAGACTCAAGAGTCCCTTGGACTGCAAGGAGATCCAACCAGTCCATCTAAAAGAAATCAGTCCTGAATATTCATTGGAAGGACTGATGCTGAAGCTGAAGCTCCAATACTTTGGCCATCTGATGAGAAGAGTTCACTCATTAGAAAAGACCCTGATGCTGGAAAAGATTGAAGGCGGGAGGAGAAGGGGACGACAGAGGATGAGATGGTTGGATGGCCTCACCGACTCAATGGACATGAGTTTGAGCAAGCTCCTGGAGATGGTAAAGGACCGGGAAGCCTGGTGTGCTGCAGTCCATGGGGTCGCAAAGAGTCAGACACGACTGAGCTACTGAACAGCAGCTAGTTTTGCAGAGAGCCATTGTAGAGGCTGAGCGCATCAGGAGCAGCAAGGGTGGGCCGCCAAGCTCCTCCCCCAGGAATTAGACTCTGCATCTCAACGTCAGGCCGCCACAGCTTTGGACTGTGTCTGTGAGCATCTGTGCTTTATCTCCACTAACTTTGTTCATTCATATGTAAGAAGTGTCCTAAGATAATTGTTTCTTCACTTCACGCCAATTCAGCTTGTGAAATGTTTTATAGGAATGTTCTGCTTTCTGATAGTGGCGGAAACCTGTACATCAAACCTCAGCTCCAAGGTCAGAGAATTCCAAGCTATCTAATTCTCTATCTCTCTGAAACGGTAGACTTTTCATCAGAAATTAGGTATGCCACAAGATAATGAAATAGCTTTTGAAAGTGATGAGAGGCTACTTTTAAAAAAATCTGTAAACCCAGAATTCTCTACCAAGCAAAAAATATTTTCCAAAGCTGAATAGGAAATAAAAGTCCTTCCTGACAAACAAAAACTGAAGTGCATTAATCAGACCTGCAAAACAGGAAATGTTATAAGCTGGTCTCAGGAAGAGAGACTACAAAGCAATGAATATACACAGAAATGAATACGATAGAGGTACATATAAGGAATATTTTCCCCAGTTTTAAACACTCTAAAAATGACTGACTGCATTAAGCAAAAATAGTAGTGGCATATTATACAATTATAGCATACCTGAAAACAAAATCTGGGGCAGCAATGACACAATATAGGAGGAAGTATATTATTGCAAGCTTCTTACATTGTAAAGGAAGCAGCATAGTACAATTTGAAGGTAGATTTGGAATGATTGTAGCTGTATATAGAAAACCCTAGGTTTATTTACTTTTTTAAGACATGCAAATGATAAGGCAACACTCTAGATATAATCAAATCATATAAGATGTTCACATATTTTAAAGACAGGAAGAAAGAGATAAAAGGAGAACATTGAAAGCAACTAATAAGACAGTGGATTTTTTTTTTAATACAAGTATATCATTTACATTATATCTAAATTCCCTAAATCCACCAATTATAGACAGAGCCTGTCAGATTGGATAAAAAGAGTTCAGAGTCAACTGTATGCTGGACTATTACCCAACTTTGCACAAGAAACTATCATTTCCAGATAAGATAGTTGCTAAAGTAACTGGATCCCTGAGTCAGGAAGATCCCCTACAGAAGGAATGGCTACTCACACCAGAACTCTCGATTGGGAAAATCCCATAGACAGAGGAGCCTGGCAGGCAACAGTCCTCAGAGTTGCAAAAGAGTTGGACATGACTTGGCATCAACAAAATCAATTCTACCGGGAGTGGGGTTTGAACCCACGCAGACAAATGTCTATTGGATCTTAAGTCCAACGCCTTAACCACTCGGCCATCCCGATCACGAGCACTGATATCTACAAGTCAAATATTACTGGGTTAAAATTAATTAGGCTTTCTAAATTCCATATATATGCGTTAATATACTGTACTGGTGTTTTTCTTTCTGACTTACTTCACTCTATATAATAGGCTCCAGTTTCATCCACATCATTAGAACTACTCAAACTCATTCTTTTCCATTGTGTATATGTACCACAGCTTTCTTATCCATTCGTCTGCCGATGGACATCTAGGTTGCTTCCATGTCCTAGCTATTGTAAACAGTGCTGTGATGAACATTGGGGTACATGCATCTCTTTCAGTTCTGGTTTCCTCAGTGTGTATGCCCAGCAGTATATATATGGAATTTAGAAAGATGGTAATGATGACCCTATATGTGAGACAGCAAAAGAGACACAGATAAAAAGAACAGACTTTTGGACTCTGTGGGAGAAGGCAAGGGTGGGATGATCTGAGAGAATAGCGCTGAAGCATGTATATTACCATATATGAAATAGATCATCAGTCCAAGTTCGAAGTGTGAAACAGGGCACTGGGACAACCCTGAGGGATGGGATAGGGAGGGAGGTGGGAGGGGAGTTCAGGATGGGGGACACATGTACACCCAAGGCTGATTCATGTCAATGTATGCAAAACCACTACAATATTGTAAAGTAATTAGCCTCCAATTAAAATAAATTAATTAATTTAAAAAATTGATTAGGCTTCCCTGGTGGCTCAGATGGTAAAGAATCCTCCTGCACCACTCTGAAGGACTCCACAGCATATTGCTGACCTCAGTGGTTGGCATCAGTCCTTTCTGGCAGCCGGAGAAATATGACTGGTCACTAATGAAAGATGAAGCTTTGGAGCCAAGCCTCAAGTGGTGAAACAACTTTCTATGAAATGGAAAATGCATTTCTTTGCTGCTTTGTGAACAGATTTTACAGTCATTAAATTTACCTAAAGTAGTTTAAAAAAAAAAAAAGAATCCTCCTGAAATGTAGGAGATCTGGAAATTAATTAGACTTGCTAGTCCCTGGAACATTATGAATAATTTTACACCCTTGAGATCAGAGACAAAGCTTTAAAGAGAAAAAGCAAATTCTTATAATGCTTCTTGGAAAAAACTAATGAAACACAGTAAGTCTAGTTAACATCCATTTTATATACATCTTAGATATTTTTTTTTCTTGTGATGAAAACTTTTAGGGTCTACTCTCCTAACGACTTCCAAATATTCAATATAGTATTATTATTAATAACTATACTACCATGGTGTACCTTATATCTCCATAACATTTCTTTTATAACTGGAAATTTGTACCTTCTGACCCTTTTCATTCCTTTAACCCATCCTCCATTCCCCTCTCAATCATCAATCTGCTCTCTGTGTCTAAGAACTCGATTTTGATTTATTTTGTTTTTTGGATTCCAAATGTAAGTAAGAGCATACGGGATTTGTCTTTTTCTGTCTCACTTAGTATTTCCATCTCCCTATTTCACTTAGTATAATTCCCTCAAGGCCTAAATCAATGAAAGGTCATCAATAATAAAATCAGTATTTTTATTATACATTACTTGGATATTTAAACAAACAAATAATGTTTGCTTTATGCCAAAGTAAAATGTTGAGAACACATACTAATCACAAACTTAGGAAAAGACTGTTCTGTAGCAGTGGTAACAAGTAGCCACCAGACCTGAATTTAAACCAATTGATCTATCCATGATAATCATTTTGTGAACATTTGCACAACCAATCACTGTCAACCCCTGCTTTCTGAAATGAGCCAGCCAGGGATGCACCCACTTCAGTAAACATCCCTTTGAGTGCCATCCAAACAAGAGTCTCTCCAGAAGAACCATGCTTCCACAGAATATGTCAACCCACTGACCCTCTGAAAGTCTACCCTAAGCCCCCTCTCAGAAAATACCAGTCATCAGCTCTTCCAAAGGCATGGTGCCTTACCAGCACTGCTCCCTCCTTAAATGAACGTAGGCTTTGGATTTCAAGCAGTGAGTGGTGAAAATGCCCCTTTGCCAAATCTGAAATGCTGAAATTTCATTTTTTGCTGGGACTGTGTTTGCTGGGGGCAGGGGTGGAGGAGAAGGAAGGTAGTGTCACTGCTGAAGAACAAATGAAGTCAACATTCATTCCCAATTTGATGTCTGTAAGGCTATCTCCAATTTGTTAGGTGACTGCAGCAAAATTATTCTGCACTTATTCTTCCAAACACATTTTACAAGACAAGCATTGCCCTGATATCTAACAAGGAAAAGGATGTCACCTCACATACTGAGGAATGGTATGCTGACTTATACATGACTTTGCGTGAACTTTATGTTAACTAGAACAGCCTGTCTTGTGGCTGATCAAAAATATCTGGTATACTTTGCTTTAATCACTAAAGAAAAGAGTGCATTGTCCAGAAGTAAAATATGTCTGCTTTGAAAATAAAGGTAAAGCTAAGCGACGTCTGTGATAGTCCAAGTCAGAGATGCTGGTGGCTAGAAGAAGATGATAGCACTGGAGGTGGAGAGAAGTAGTTGGATTGTAGATAAATTTTTAGAGTAGAACCCCATCAACATTGGTTGAAGGATTTTTCATTCACAAACATTTATTGATTGCCCACTGTGTACACTCTTGTAAGAACCAGGCATTGAGCAATGGACAAAGGAGATGAAAAATCCTTGGCCCTGTGGAGCTTACTATTCTCATCTGGCAAACAGATGATGAACTATATAAATAAAATATTTATACTTCTGATACATTGCTATGAAGAAGAGTAAAGAATAGAGGAGATTTAGTGGTTTAACCTTTTTTTTTCTCCCCGTTTGGACCATTTTATTAATACCTTCTTAACATTTTAAGATATTCCAACTCATGAACACAGGATAACTTTCCATTTACTTAAATCTTCTTTAATTTCAATGTTCTGTTGTTTTGAGGGCACATGTCCTAAACGTCCTTGGTTAATTTATTCTTGAGGTTTTTTTTTTTTTTTTCTTTTCCATTCTCATGTACATGGAAGTGTTTTCTTCATTTCAGCTTTGGATTAGGGCAGTGCTTTGAGCCAAAGACACGAGTAGGAAAAGGCAGAGAATGGCAGTTGACACCATGTAGAAACAGTCTTTAAAAGGTGACAAAACCTCCTCAGGGTCACTGAACTAGAAAGCGGCAGGTCCAGGATGCTTCCCCAGGGCCTTCTACTGACTTCGGAGCGCGAAGCTGTCCTGCCTCCCTGCTCTAGCCTCTGTGGATGTAGATGCTTCAACCAAGCGCCTCCCACTTCTTTGTTTTTCTGTCTCTCATTGGCCAAGATGTTCGGAGGAGGATTTTTAAACCTGCCTCCTCGTTATTGCCAAAGACGGCTGTTTCATCCTCACCTCTATTTTCTTATGGGGACCCTACTGTTGCCCTGGGCTCCCTGCCCGATTCCTGATCCTGTTTGCCAGAAAACTACTACAAGCAAACTTTGTAGACACGCAGCGTCCTCAGCTCCTTCCCAGGCGCACTGGATCAGAATCTCTGGAGTAGGGCCAGGAATCTGCATGTGTAACAGGCTTCCTAGGTAACTGTGATGTTCCTTGGGGCTGGCGAGCTCAGGTTTGACAATTTTTAAAGAGATGACCATGGAAGATCCTTTCTGGACTCTGAATAGCGATCTGACTGAGGTGAGGGAGGAAGCCATGAAGATTTATGGAGAAATAGGAATCCAGAGAGTGAGAGAAGCAGGGGCAAGCATTCTGAGGCAGGAGTAATATTCTGCTTCTTCAGAAATATTCAAAGTGCTATAAGGGATCTAAGGAAAGTGGTAAGATTGTGGGTCAGAGGGTGGGGGTGAGACTGATGGGGAGCAGGAAAAAAAGGGGAGACTGGAAAATAGACATACTGAGACTGAAAGAGAGAGAGAGAGGAAAGAGAGAGACTGAAGTAGAGAGAAGATGGAAAGAGAATCGAGGAACAAAGAGAAGAACAGACTGGGTATTGGGGCAAATGAGGGGGACTGAAAGTATGCTGGAGGGCAGAGAGAGGGAGGGGGAAAGACGGGCTCCTGAGGTAGCAAGAGATGGTCCCTGAAGGAGAGGGGAGAGTGAGGCACAGGCATGGAGACTGAGGGCCAGAGGGAAGGGAGATCAAGGGACAAGAGAGAAGAAAATCAAGAGCAGAGAGAGAATTGGATATCCAGGGACCACAGCCGCAGGTCTCTATATACAGACTCTGGCGTCGCTGCCTTGCTTGAATGGTTCCAACAGAAGCTTGACCTGTTCCAGGACAAGAGTCTGTAAACATACTTGAGCTCCTGATCAAAGACTATAAATTGAAAGGCCAGCCCTGGGGACAATAGAGGAAGTCTTGAGTGAGTGGAGGGAACACAGCCACTAGAGCCCTCCCGCAAAGGACTGGACAGCATGGCCATCGGGCCTGTGCCATGGCTGGGCCCTCTGCTCCTGGTTTCCCTCTGGCCATCCTCAGCTCCAGGTAGGAGGATCCTGAGAGTCAGGCAGGGCCTCCCCAAGGGGGCCTGGCCCGACTCTTTCCCCTCCACATCCCACAGCTTCCCTCCTTCGGCGCCTTGGTGAGCACATCCTGAGGTTTCAGGAGAGCTCAGCCCTGGGCCTGGGGCTGGGCCCAGATTCTGTGACCCTCCCAAAAGAGGGGTGGTTGGAGCAGCCACTGGACCCTTTCAATGCCTCTGACAGACGCTCCTTCCTGCAGGTAAGGCCAGGAGAGCGGAGATCCACTGCCCACCCTACTCCCTTCTCAGTCCCTACTGAGCCCACCCTACTCCACCCCTCACTCTCTGCTTTCTATTCCTATCTCTACACCTCTGTCACCTCATCCCTCTCCCCATCAGCCTTACCTGATATCTGCTGTCAGTATCCCTATGGCCCTTTAGTCTAGCTCCTCTGTTTCTTAGATTTGCCTTCTATCCCGTGGTCTCCCCTTCCTTTCTTTAGCCTCCCACTTGTTTTGTTCCTCGGGTCCTATCCTTCAGTCTTTCCTTCTCCCTGTCATTCACTCTCACTCCCTCATTGCCCCTCAACTACCACCCCCCTTCTCCCTGTCCTTCAGGTTAATCACCAAGCCCATCACCAAGTCTCAGTATGGAGCAAAAATCTGGACCAGCTTTGGAACCAGAACTGGCTCACAATAGGCACTTGAAGATATATATTGAATGAACAGATTTACCACTTTTATATCTACTCTTTTACACTTGCTCTCCCCACAGTCTCCAAAGGTCATCTCACATAGACCTTATTCCTAAATCCACCTGCATTCATTAATTATTCTACAATAGTTATCTCAATATAGAGCAAGTGCCTACCACTTGCTAGCCACTATTCTTGACCCTGGAGTTATCAGAGTGAAAGAGCTGACAAAAATATCTGCCCTTGTAGATATTACATTCTAGATGAGGAGACAAACAGGAGAGAAATGAACATGTAAATAAACAAGTCAATGTCAGATTAAAAAGATCCATTAGGGAAAGAGACCAGAATGAACAGGGAATAAAGAGTAGGTCAGAACTCTCACAATTCCATTTCTTCTTCCCCATCCCACCTCTTAGCGGTACTGGGTAAATGACCAACATTGGACCAGCCAGAATGGACCTGTATTCCTGCATCTGGGGGGTGAAGGCAGCCTTGGACCTGGCTCAGTGATGAGAGGTAAGAAGCAAGGGTGAGGAAAGACAGGGGGAAGTTGGTGGAGGCAAGGAAGGGGAGTTGCATACTGTGAAGTGCTGTGAAGCCTGAGGTTTGCAAGAGTTGACACCCGACTCACACACATCCCCTTTGGACTCGTCACAGGGCACCCTGCAACTCTGGCCCCAATCTGGGGGGCCCTGGTGATAAGTCTGGAACATCGATTTTATGGCCTGAGTATACCTGCTGAGGGGCTGGGCATGGCCCAGCTCCGCTTCTTGTCCAGCCGCCATGCGTGAGTGGGGGTAGGGCATGTTTGGGGTCATGGGACTGAGGATGTCTGTATTTTGACTTCTCTGCATCTTTGTCTCTTCTTCCACTGCCCAAAGTTGACCTCTGAGTCCCTGGTCTCATGTTTTCTTCTCTGTCTTTCAGTGTTTTACTCTTTCTTTTTCTGTCTCTGCATCTCTCTCCTTCCCTATCCTTTTATTTCCCCACCTCTTCCACTGTATTCTTAGCTTTTGCTATCACCCTATGACCAGCTGGTCCAGACTACCAGAATCCCTTACGTGGATGACACAGCTTCCTCACTGGTCTCCTTGTTTCTGTCCTTGATCCCATCAGTCTATTCTCCAGATGAAGCCAGAGTGATCATTAGACGATAAACCAGATCACCTCTCTCCTGGCTCAAATCCCTCACATGTCTCTCATCACACTCAGAGCAAAGACAAAACCTTTACAACATCTCCTCCACCAGCCTCTGGATCTGCTTTGGAAGCTCCTATGCTGGCTTCGGAGGATCCCCAGTTAGCTCTCTGGCCTCTCTCTCTCCCTCTTACTGGGCTCCAGGTACACTGAAGTTCTTGCTGTTCTCCAGACTTGCAGGCACATCGCTTCCTTGAGCCTTTGAACTCTGCTTTCTTCAAAGAGTGGGCTTCCCCCAGGTATTTGTCTAGCTCCCTCTCTCACTTCCTTCAGTGCACCCTATTCCTATTACCAAATCCCTTCTCTTTCTTCCCCCCTTCACCTACTTTATTGTTTCCCCCAGGAATTATCTCTCTTTTCTCTGCTTGCTATCTCTGTGTCTGTCTGTAATCAGTCTGACTTTCTCTGCCTCACTTTTGTCTCCATCTTTGTGTGTCTCCATCTGTATCACACTGCCTGTATATTCTTCTCTGTCTCTTAATCTTTTCACAAGCTAAACTAGTTTCCAACTGCAGCAGGATGACACTAACCGCAAACTGTTTCAGAAAGGTTAGGGAGGGGAGAAAGCGTTTGGGATTAAAAAAAAAAAAAAGATGTTAGGGTAGTCCCTGGTGATTAGGTGATTAGGGCTTCATGATTCCACTGAAGGGTCATGGGTTTGATCACTGCTAATCGGGGAACTAAAATCCCAGAAGTCTTGTGGTACTGCCAAAGGGAAAGAAAAAAAAAAAAAAAAGAAAGGATGTTAGATATATCCCAATATCTCTGTCTCTATTTCTAATCGTGTCTCCCTCTCCACCAATACCTCCTAACCTATCCAGCCTAGGCCCCCTCCTCTTCCTGAGTAGCTCTCTTTGACAGTCTCCAATCCCTCCTATAATTTAGATTTTCACCTAAACTGTCTTGAAGATTTTTCTTCTCCCACCTAGTCTGGAAGAGAAGAGTGGAAGCTTTCCAAATGAGTCTCCTCTGATCTAGGCACTTGTGCAGAAATGAGTGTGTAGGTATGGGGAATCCTCAGAAATACCTCATGAGAAAAAAACCCTAGCTTCTGGCCAGCCTCTCTCCATTCTTGTCTCTGGATCCCCGCCTGTAAATCGGGGAATCTTCAGGGATTCCTAACCATGGGAACGGACTCAGCCTCTCCTCTCACCCTAGGCTGGCGGATGTGGCCTCTGCCCGCCTCACACTCTCCCGCCTCTTCAACGTCTCCTCCACCAGCCCCTGGATCTGCTTCGGAGGCTCCTATGCTGGCTCCCTGGCTGCCTGGGCCCGGCTGAAGGTCCTGGGACCCCTCTGGGTGGACTGGGGAAAAGGAACTTGGACTGCGAGGTCCCTAACTCAGATAATAGGAAAACCTCCTTCCACACCCTCCTCCCCCCATCCCCCCATCCCAATCTGCCGTCACAAGAGTTCGGTGTGTAGAAGGTAGGGACTTGCCTGAGATCACACAACGAGTGACACAGGGGCGGGCAGATATGGGGTCCCAGTCCTTCAGCCCTCACGCTGATAACTTGTCCTCCCTCAGTTTCCCCATCTCTTTTTTGCCTCCATCGCCTCTTCCGCTCCGGTGCGGGCCGTACTGGATTTCTCCAAGTATAATGACGTAAGGATGGCGGGCGGTGGGCCTGGGGGGAGGAGGGTCTCGGTGGTGCGGTCACCTGATATTCTCCCGCGGCCGGACTTTAGGTGGTGTCTAGAAGCCTAATGAACACTGCGATTGGCGGATCCCTGGAGGTATGAGTTGGGGCCCAGTCGAAGGGGGATAGGGGAAGGGAAAAGGCCTTTAGGATGAGGGCCTGAGAAAACGGCTCAAGTTTGCAAGGTGTTGGGGTCTCAGAGACTTGGGAGCCCCGAGAGGTGGGTGAATTTGGTAAGAACGCGAGAGCTGAAGATGGGTCTGAGTACCAAGAAGGGAGGACCCAACAGGGGCGGGCTGATACGGGGGCGGGGCCTGAGGACGGACGACCCTATCAGGAGGCTGTATTAGTGTGGGCGGGGCCTGGGGTGGGACGGCCCGGAGGAGGAGCCGGAAGAGGGCGAGGCCTCGAAAAGCGACTTTCAACTGCCCCCTGGATGAATTTGAATGTGGAAAAGTGGGGAGCCCAGGGAGGATGAGGGTCAAGGAAAGGGAAAGGCCGAACCCCGGACCCAAGTCTTCACCAACGCTGCCTCTCGCTATCCGCAGTGCCGGGCGGCGGCGTCCGCAGCCTTTGCGGAGGTGGAGCGGCGGCTGCGCGCGAGCGGGGCGGCTCGGGCAGCGCTGCGCGCGGACCTGGGAGTGTGCGGGTCCCTGGAGCGCGCTGAGGACCAGGCAGAGCTTTTGGGGGCGCTGCAGGCACTCGTGGGAGGTGCGGTGCAGTACGATGGGCAAGCTGGAGCGCCGCTGAGTGTGCGACCGCTCTGCAGACTCCTCGTTGGGGATCGGGGCAACTGCAGCGGCTCTGCACCCTACCGCGGGCTTCGTCGGGCAGTGCAGGTGAGAACCCCGAGCACCGCCAAGAGTGAGCAGAGCGAGGATTCCTGTTCCACCTCCGCTGTGTGAACTTGGGCAAGCGTAAACCCTTCTGCACCTTAGTTTCCTCATCTGTAAAATGGGTATTACATCTCAAAAGGACCTCGGAGGTGAAATGAGGTAGTAGAGTATGCCCTAGGGAACAGGGAGCCTGGAGCACAGTAGGCAAATGTTAGCGACTGTGCTTACTATTTTGCCTACGTTGTTCTGTCCTCTTTCTGGGGCCTTCAAGAGCGTCTGGCACACAGCAAACTCTCAAATAGTATTTGTAGAATGAAGGAAAAACATTCGTCCAGGGGACACAGTTGTCCTCGGGACACAGTTCTCCTAGAGACCGGGGCTCCTAGCCTCGGACTCCCTCCGACTCCCAACCTCTACAATCCCGCTGTCATTTTTCCATCGATGTCTGCACCAAATGCTGTGCGGTGTGCTTCACATATATTATCTCACTGAATTCTTAAAATAGTTCTAGGAAGTAAACACTACTATTGTCCCCACACACAACTGAGGAAACCGAGATCTCACTTGCCCAAGATCAACTTTACAGGTGAGAAGTTCCTAGTCATCTAGCAGCTTAATTTCTAACCCACAGGGACCTAGGTCCCCAGCAACTCTGACCAGTGACCCCAGGAAAACTCAGAAACTCACTCTTCTGACTTCTGACCTTTGACCTGTAGGACCGATGGCTCCAGGCCCTGCCCTGGCTTGATGGTGAGGTGGTGGGGGAGGGTTGATGGAAAGGAATGTATGTCTGCATATATGTATGTGTATTGTCCTTTAGGTTGTCACACAGAGCCTGGGTCAGAAGTGTTTAAGCATTTCTCGAGCAGAGACAGTGGCACAGCTGCGGGTCACAGAGCTCCAAGTGTCCAGTGTGGGTGACCGGCAGTGGTTGTACCAAACTTGTACCGAGTTCGGCTACTGTGAGTGACTGGCCCAACTCTCATCTCCAAAACATACAGTCTCTGCTGTGCCCAGACAAGCCATCTTAAGCTGGTCCAGGCTCATTATGCTCCCTCTGAGACACCCCCAACCTCACTCTAGACATTACTCCATCACAGCCCTGATCATTCTGGGCCATCAGTGTCTTGGGCTGAGTGCCTCTCTGACAGGACCATGAACTCACAGAAGGGAGGGTCTGGAACTGTCTCAGTTGTTACTGGGGAGAGCTCTGTACATGATTATTAAAGAGGTAGGGGGCTGGCTATATAATCCACATTGATGAATCCCTCTCTCCACAGACGTCACCTGTGAGGTCCCTGGGTGCCCTTTCTCCCAGCTCCCAGCTCTGCCTTCCCAGCTTGAGTTATGTGAACAGGTGTTTGGGCTTTCAACCTCATCTGTAGCCCAGGCTGTGGCCCAGACCAACTCCTATTATGGTGGCCAGACCCCAGGGGCCACCCAAGTGCTGTATGTTAATGGTGAGTGTGCCATCAGAACTTGACTCCTTAGTGTCTATCTGGCTGTGGCTCAACACAACATCCTCTCCTTTCTTTCCAGGGGATGCAGACCCCTGGCATGTGCTAAGTGTAACACAGCCTTTGGGACCCTCTGAGCCAGTCGTTCTCATACCGAGTGCCTCTCATTGCTTGGACATGGCACCTGAGAGACCCTCAGACTCACCTAGCCTCCGCCTTGCGCGACAGGTAAGACAGAAAAAGCTTGGAGTGATTTGCATTATCATTTGCATGCTAATTTGCATGTCCCTGCTCTCTACTAGTGCTGGAGTCTGAACTTTCCAAATTCTCCCCACCTCTCTACAGAAAATCTCCCAGCAGCTGCAGACCTGGCTTGGGCTGGCAAAGGAGAGCCAGGGTAGGGGTGCTGTCTGAACCCTACACCCTCACCAACTCCAGTAGGGCCACCTCAGTCCTGGATGAGAAGGCAGCTTGTTCTGAAAGAGGGACTTCCCAGGAATTCACTTTTAGCATCTGTCCTGCATAAAACCATCCTGTGTCTGCAAACATCCTACTCCTGATTAAAAGTGCTTTCTTGCAAAGAGTTATATAAATAGTGATTACTCTCAATGTTCTGTCAATTTTGTTCAGTCACAAAGCCATGTCCGACTCTTTGGGACGCTGTGGACTGTAGCCTGCCAGGCTCCTCTGTCCATGGAATTCTCCAGACAAAAATACTGGAGTGGGGAGCTGTTCCCTTCTCAACAACTCAATGTGAATATCATTATTTTAAATGTCAAATGTCATATAAACATGGCTCTTCATGCTCATCTCCTCCCCCTGCAAATCAGCTTCAGGCTCAAATTTTGTTCAACTACTGGGCTGGGTGCCTTTCTGCATGTCTGTCTCTGGACTTCAGACCCTGACCTGTCTCTGCTTCTCACTGTTGCTCTCACTGGACCCTCCTCCCTCAGTCTCCTCCTGCCTAAACTGTCTGTCTCTGTCTCTCAATCTGCTCCTGTTTCTCTGAATATCTTCATTTCTGTCTCTCCCTGTGTCTTAGTCTGGTTCTCTTTCTTTCTCTGTGTTTCTGTCTCTGCCCTTGTCTCTCATTCAGTATCTTTCTGCTTTCCTCCCCTCTTGCTTGCTCTGTCCTTATTTACCTCCATTGCTCTGTTTCTGTCTCGCATTTTTGGTCTCTGCGTCCGTTTAGTCACTTTCTTTCTCACTCTCTCTCTGCCTCTATTTCTCTCCCTTCAGACATTCCCTGTCCTTTGCTATCTTCTCAATCTTGCTCTCTCCCAGAGGCTCAGTTTGTGTCTCTTAGGCTCTTCCTCATGGTCTCTACGGCTCTTCTTGTCACCTCATCTTTGTCTTTCTCTGTCTGTCTTTTAGTTTTCCCTCTTTTTCACTCACCAAACTTTCCCCATCGTCAAATGTCACTCTTGGGCAATTCAGCTTCCAATCCAAGGGATTTAGGGTTCTGATCAAGCCTTCCTGCTGAGGACACCTCCAAGTTCTGAGAGATTGGACCCAGTCTCGTGGGGGCCCACTTAGCCTGCCTTAGCACTGCCAACAGTACCATGGTCACCGGTTGGTTCAACCCTCACCAGGACCAGGAGTTAGCAAGTCAAGTGGCCTGAGTGCCTCTGGGAAGCTGGGAAGTGGAGGGAAAGTGAAGACGAGTGGGGTGAGGGGAGGGATGGGCAGGAGTGTGGAAACAGAGGCATAAAGCCCATTGGGTGAGGGGTCACTCCCTGCCTTTCTTGACTCCAAACCCTCGGAAATAACACTGTTATCTCTTCTGAGAGGTCAGTCCTAGCCCATATCACAGGTGCCAGCCTGTAACATACGCTGCTATTGCATCAGAGCCACACATGTTGAGGTCTAGCCTCAGTGTCTCCCATCATTATTTAACGTGTGCACCATGGTCTGACAGTCGTGGGTGCTCGATTCCTGTCGAGAGATGAAAGAATGAGGTCTACGCTCCAATCTTCACTTACTCTTGAGTTTCCTCCTACTTTGCTGGATACACCTTCTCTTATTTGCAAACTTCTCCATTTATTATTTAATGGCTTTGGGTTTGGTCCTGGGCTACCTCGTCTCCTCAAGTATTCTCAGAGCCTCCCTACCAATGTGCCCGTGGTGCCAGGCCTAGCTCTCAGGCAGGTGTTCCAGAATATCGATTACCTCAGTCCTCAGGAAATAGAGCTCGTTCACGCCAAGTACTAAGAATACCTCTTTGTTTCCCCCTAATTCCACGACGGGGGAGAGGAAGAATGCGATTTCTTCTGTCTTTGAATATTAATTTGTGGTCGTTTGGGTTCATTGTGTCCCTTTTCCAGCTCCCGGAGAAGCCGTATTGATTCGTTTCCTTTTAATAGGATACACACGATCCTTTACAGCTGTGTCTGGCCGGTTAGCTCAGTTGGTTAGAGCGTGGTGCTAATAACGCCAAGGTCGCGGGTTCGATCCCCGTACGGGCCAGTTTTTGTGGCGGCTATTGTTTTCTGCACTTCCACACAGAACGTGCCGCTTCATCCCTTTTAGGTTCACCACTATTTCCCAATTCATAAAACTCTCGCTGAGAACTTTTAACTGGAATCCGACCTCCTTCGTCATGTTTGACTCGCACTTGCAGGACGAAAGGAGAGCAGTCGGTGACCCACAAGACATACAGCGTCGCTTTGGCACATTTTGATCCACAGGGTAACTGATTCCAGCAAAGAAACCGACCTTACTGGATTATTTTCCTCCAAAAATAGACATCTACACTTTCTGCATTTCCACACTTGGGTCTTAACTAGATCAGCAAAAGATGAAACAAGATTTTTCAAATGCTATGTGAAAAAACTCTACCGATACAAACACAACAGGAAAGAAACAGTTTTGTCAGCTGTCTCTATGAGATGGAAAGAGCCATCAATGGCCAAACCTGAAACACTTTGAACAACAAAGACTATATAGTTTGAAATAATGACCCAAACTAAGTATAAAATATGTATTCATGAGTCCATGCTCTTATAAATTAGTGATTAAATAAGTAAATCAATGAATACAGGAAAAGGGATGTATTTTTCTTACTGATGCATTCCAACTAAGGTAAGACACTATTCCCCACCCACCCACCAGGAGATGGAGCTTTAACCTCTCCCTTCTGGAATATGGGCCATCCTGACTGGCTAGCTTCTAAATATCCAGGAAGAAGTAGGAAAACATAGGAAGAAACTTCACAAGGGAGAAAAACGCACACACTACCTTAAAAATGACCAAGGTTGGCATCACTGATGGTAAGCTATCCTCTGATCAAGTAACATCTGATAGGAAGTGATGGGACAAGTACTTCATCTCTGTGGTCTCATCCAGAAACCTGTAGCCCCAGGCCTTCACGTGAAAACTATCAGACAAACCTAGACCGGAAGATAGTCATAAAAGTACCGGATAAAAATAATTCATCCACACCAAGAAACAATCACAGGCCAGAGGAGGCTGAATGCAATGTGGGATCCTGTGGCTCGGGGGGAAGACATTAGTGTAAGAACAGAGGTGACACACACAAATACATGAGTTTTGTTATTATTAAAGTATCAGTGTTGGTTTCTTGGCTTTAATAAAGGTACCGTGGTAACCTGAGAAGCAAATGAAAGGAAACTCTGAAATGGATATAAAGAAACTCTATTGTTTTTGCAACTTTTCTAAATAGACTCCAAAATGAAAATTTATGTTTCAAAATTCGCATAGGAAACGTGTCCATTTCCCACCACTTAAATCAGAGCTGAGGCAAATGCCCGGTGGGCAGTAGGTCCATGACAGGCAGTTCTTAAAAGCTGAAGGAATGTGATTGATGTCTTCTTTGGTGAAGGACATGCAGAGATATTTACATGGTGATCTGTGCAAGATGGTACATGCTGCAGATTATTCTCCCAGAGTCCCGTTCCCACACTGAAATGCAAATCAGACCAATGACATTCATCTTCAGCCTGTAAAAGACATCTGAAATGGAGCTATATGGTGTATGTTGAACTGGAAGTTTGGTGAGTTTCTCTCACAAAGTTTCAAATAACACCTGAAATGTTTTCTTTCCTATCTTGGCCCTAAAATATTTCCATTTGTGTCAATAAACATCTTAACCACTGCTCTTTGTGACATCTTGCCCTGTGTTCCCATGACAGAATCCAAGATTTTCAGAACAGTGACCAGTTCACTGTTCCTTTGTGGGGTCCTCACAGAGATCGTACTTTGCCCAGGCTATATTACTCACCCCTTCTCTTTCAAACTCAGAGATGAAAGGTTACTTTAAGGTTGGGTAGGTTTGTTTTTTTGTGTGTGTGTTTTTTTTTTATTATTCTTATTTGTGTGTGTGCTCTCAAGTGCTTAACAGCAGGTGGTTCCTAACTTAACTTAGTTTTCCCATTAATTCACAAAATACTTGATAAAGTGCGATAGGAGAGGTAAATCACATTGGACAGAAAAATTTAAATCCTATAGCAGTATGTGATTGCAATGAAGGAGTTCTTCAAATAGAAATAAATGGAAAATGTGACCTACCTTTACAGAAGTACTCGAGAAGCTACAGTTGTTGGGAACAAAACACAAAAGTCTCTTATTGCAAGAGATACGGGCAGCTTCCTGACACTATTCATTAGCACCTGTGGAAGCAATATTGTCTATGCGGCCTAGATATAGAATGCTTGTAGCAGTCTTATGGATTGAGGCTAGAAATCATCTACACTACCTGCCAGCACTCTTCACAGAATTTGAGTAACTAAAAATAATAAATGGAGGTTTTACATTTTCTCAAAGTCACAAGTATAATGACACATTTGGAACAAAGAATCAATGGAGTCTGACATCAGAGTTTGAGCTCTAAAGCATCATTGCATACTGGCTCATGCTCAGAGGAGACGACTATTCTCTGATATGTGTGCGTTAAGTGTCTATTTTAGGAACTCAGACAAGTCAAGAACTTTATGACATTTTTAATGTCAGACATGTCTACCAAAGTTTTCATTATCTGTATTTCTGTGTCAATCGTTCTTGCATGTTTACATTTGCTGAATTCTTACCTTCCTTTTCCCTTTTGCATGCCTTTACTGTCCACATTGCTCTAAAATAAATACGAACAGGCACACTCCTCTCTTGTAACATACTGCTGTTTGACAGCGAGTGTAGCAAAAGATGTGGTGAAGCCCTTTCGAGCGCTCCACTTCATGTTATGTTTCAAGACTGATGAGCACCATCGTCTTCCTTTTATAGATTCGAAAGGGAGAAGTATTAGTATCTCCCATAGGAAGGTGCAAAAGTCAAACAATTTGGCTATAGATTTCAAGGGTTCAGAGGTTCAGAAGGTTTTTCTTGTCTTGGCTCAGCATGTAAACATCTGTGCAATTTCAGACAAGAGAAGGTAAAAGAGTTGATAGAAATCTTGAGAAATAGGAAATAGTCCTCAGATTGTCGTGTTGATCTCAAGTTCTTGAGAAATGCATTGGTGAGCCAGGAAAGTGAGAACTTCAAATAATATTAGGAACCAATAGTCTACTGTAGCTGGCTCCGTGGCTTAGTTGGTGAAAGCGCCTGTCTAGTAAACAGGAGATCCTGGGTTCAAATCCCAGCGGGGCCTCAGGCAACACTGTTTTAAATACAGCAAAACAAGTTAAACAGTGGAATTTGTTTACCTCCCATCAAGTCCCTGAGTACTTCGGAGTACTACCTATGCTCTCCTGGTAGCCATAAAAAGGTGGTTCTCACACATCTTGAGATGAGAATTAGAAATGCCTCTTGGTCTTTCCTTCGCATTTTAAATCAGGTCTCAGAAGTTGCCAGCTTGGTTTTGTGGGATCTCTTCAATTATGTTTGCCTCCGAGAACTTTTACCACAATGGAGACGTTTGTTTTTCTTCATGGAATCATTGAATTGTCCTGTCCCACTTTAGAGCCACCCCCTCCCCCGCCAACTCCCACCACCCATATTTGGCGCCGACTTTACTAGTGCCTTACAGTCGCGCTTCTCAAAATTTTGTGAGTATATGAATGACCTGGTGTGATCCATTATAATGAGGGTTTTAAATGACTGCATCTGCAACAGGGGCCTGAAAGTCAGCATTTCTACAACCTCAGACTCTACACTACTGTTCCATGGACGATACTTCATGAAGCAAGGCTAGGGACTTAACTGGTCTAATTCAGTGAGTGTGTTTTCAAGTTCTGCACTTTCATATGTTGCAGCTGTCTTCCTGAACCACTAGTGAATCCAGCATTGTTTTCACTCGCTTGTCCTTAGTGAATGAAATGAAATCAAAAGATATAAAAGAAGAGGAAGGACGTTCTGATATAAATTACGGTAGTGTAAATCAAGTTGTGTTATAACTGTTCCCTCTTTTCGATGTGAAATGGACTCTGGACGATACTGGAAATTTTGGAAGGAGAAGATCTAAGGTTATATCTATAAGAGGATATAAAATAGACAATGACAAAATACACAAAATAATATTCTTTTTTTATTTTTTTAAGGTGTGGGCAAACTGACTTTTTAACGCATTCTTTGTTTATGAACTTCAGCTGTTTAAAAAGTACATTTTGATCTGAAAAGCCTTTGTGCATTCACTGGTCCCATAACTCAAACGGCCCTTTGCCACCCGCTGCTTGTATAATTTTTCAGGACATCTGGTAGGGTCAGGATTGGGTACATTGTGGGGCTACTCCTTACTGGCTTTAAAATAAACTTCTAATCAAATTATGGGAAACTAAATCCCAAACTTGCTGATTGGGAAATATTGTCTCTCTAGTCCGTTTCCTGCAACGCTGTGATCAATCCCAGTTTCAGTTTTGCTGAGAACAGGAGCTTTCAACGCTGCTATTTGTGAAAGATGCCAGTGCAGAGCTGACGCAGAGAAACCAGGAATTTCTCACATGGAATTTAATGAAAGACGACAGTTTCTCTGCTGAGCACCTTCCTGGTCCTCCAGGGAAGTGCTGGGAAGAGGGGAAAATACAATGAGGAAGGTCAGGTGAAATGAAGAGAAAAACCAAGGCGAGGCAAGGTAGGCATCTGTTGAACAGATTCAGATCTCTCAAACCACAGTCGTTCCAGGGCAGTGTGAGTGACGCTGGGTAATAAGTTGACTGATGACGCCCACCTTGACTTATTCGGGCGCAAAGTCCAGTCCCTTGAATTCCCAAACACTACTCCTTTTGGCACTCCTTTCTGAGAGTCAAGTGAGCACAGGCCATCGCATCCCCGCTCAGCAGTCTCCTCCAGACTAGCTAGGCCCTCTCGGAAGTTCGGTGGTCTTCAGGACCCTGTGCCAAAATTTTTTAGGGTTAGGGTTAGGAAGAGGAAGAGGAAGAGGAAGAGAGGTGGAAATCAAAGGCACAGGACAGTATCGGGTTGTTGCTCCCAATCAAATGCCCTTGGAACCCGAGGACACCCTGCCTGATGTTTGGGAAGGTGTTTGGACCCTGCTCCCTCCTAGCTCAGGCGGTAAAGAATCTGCCTGCAATGCGGGAGACCCGGCTTTGATCCCTGGGTCGGGAACATCCCCACTCCAGTGGGTTGTCTCCAGATATCCAGCCTGGAGAATCCCATGGACAGAGGAGCCTGGCAGGCTACAGTCCGTGGGGTGGCAAAGAGTCGGACACGACTTAGCGACTAAACCACCCCCACCACTGAGTTAGGTTTGGTTATGAGCCGTAGAGTTTCGATATTATTCTTTTAGCAAAAGGTTTTGAAACGATGGAAAGCAAGGCACCGCGAGTGAAAACACTCTGCAAGAGAAAGATTCAAAATTGCTAGATTGGGGGCGTTGCGGGCTGGGACGCGGGGAGCAACAAAGGGACCGAGTATGCTGTTTTTATGGGACATGTAATGCCCGTCAGGGGCGTGGCGTTTCCGTGGTGCAGTGGTTAGCACGTTCGCCTTACACGCGAAAGGGCCCCGGTTCGAAACCGGGCGGAAACAGCTCGATCCTCCGGCTTTTGCTCTCTCAGAGATAAGTGCAAAGATCTCCTACGGATTTTGCTGCCCTGTCGAAGGTACCCGATTCCAAAGTATCCTCAGAGCACCCGCGCTCTCACCGACGGCCTTTTAAAATACTTACTCTATTTCAACATTTCTTGACGTTTCTCTGATTCCAGCAGCTTTACAATGTGTCGATTATAATGTTCTCTCCTACTGCAATTTTGAAGAAAAAGGGGTTCATTTTTTGTGAGGTACGGGGGTAGCTTAGTGCTTATTATGTCCTGGACGCTTAGTGCTCCTTCTGGCCTAACAAAGAGTCGCTCACCTCAAATACTTGGAAGTGTTTCGCTACCTTTTCTTCACCAAGCTTTATTGTTTTCGCTTTCACTGGTAGCCTACGGGCAAATGATTTGAAATGCAAGCAACTGGACCGAAGCAACTGAGGTAGGCCTACAGCAGTACAAGTGAATCAATGAAAGAATGCAATCCAATCAGTCAAACAAGAAGCTAAAACCAACAGACCGAAAAATGGGGCAGGTTTCCAGATGTCTTCCATCTCTGGCAATTCCCCCCTCCCCCGTCCCCTTACCAGAAATATTTTCGAAAACCTTCGACATAAAATCTGTGTGTGCAGAAGGTGGAAAGGAATGGAGGAGGGGATGAAAGCAATGAATCAGAAGTCTCCTGTCCCCAGAAACTACACGGAGATCTTGTGTCGGGTGGAGACCGTTGCTTAATCTCACTGTCCTTTCCTTTTTCTCCCAATTCCCCGGGTCCGCCTGCGGATCCCCACCAGTACCCTCAGGGAAGTATTCCGTAGTCCGCCTGGATCGAAATCTCTGCTCAAAAGTTTCCACCACGCGGTCGAAGCCGACTCGCCGCTTTTCCGGGAGCCCAGGCAGCACGCGGTCGTCTGCAGCCGGACCCAACTACCCACCCACCGAGGCTTGCCTGGGAGGACCGGTCACATCCTGCCGCGGCTTGTCCTTCCGTCGCCCAGACCCGTCGCTTCCCCGGGTTCAAAGGACGGTTCCATTTAGGCACAGAACGGTCCCGGCTGAGATCGGAATGGAGTGGAAGTGCGTTTGTCTGCGTGTGTTTCGAGACAAGGCTGTGGGACAGACATACACGGAACGGGGCCTGGGGGCCCTCGCAGGCAGGGTATCTGGGCCAGCAGCGGCTCTTCTCGGACGGTTCGGGGACTCGGCATCGAGATCGACAGGAAGCGCGCGACGGGCAGGCGGAGAAGGTCCACGTCGCCGCGGGGAAACCAGAACTATTCGCGGAGGACCATCCATGGTCAGGACCATGAACAGCGCTCTCCGGATTGGCCAGGCTGTGTGACGGCTTTCTCAGAAGTGAGAAAGGATAGGGGGAAAGGTTTAAATGGTATATTGACTCGGTGCCGCGTGTGTTTTAGGCACAGACTTTTTAAATTTAAAAACCACAGAAAATACCGCACACGGTATTTCCGTTGTGGCTGCTGTTCAGTCGCTAAGTCGTGTCCCACTCTTTGGGACCCCGCGGATTGCAGCAGCACGCCAGGTTTCCCTGTCCTTCACCATCTGCCAGAGTTTGCTCAAATTCATGTCCGCTGTGTCGATGATGCCATCCAACCATCTCATCTCCTGTCGCCCCGTTCTCCTCCTGTCCTCAATCTTTCCCAGCATCAGGGTCTTTTCCAGTGAGTCGGCTCTTCACATCAGGTGGCCAAAACATTCGAGCTTCAGCTTCAGCATCAGTCCTTCCAATGAATATTCAAAGTTGATTTCCTTTAGGATTGACTGGTTTGATCTCCTTGCAGTCCAAGGGACCCTCAAGAGGCTTCTCCAGCACCACAGTTCCAAATTCAGCCCTCTTTATGGTCCAACTCTCTCATCCCTAAAAGACTGCTGGAAAAACCACAGCTTTCACCAGAGGGATCTTCGTTGGCAAAATGCCGTCTCTGCCTTTTAATGCGCTGTCTAGGTATCTCATAGCTTTTCTTCCAAGGAGCAAGCGTCTTTTAATTTTGTGTCTGCAGTCATCATCCACAGTGATTTTGGAGCCCGAGAAAATAAAATCTGTATTTCTACTTGATGGTTCTGAAAGAAATGGTCACATGTTGAGGTACGGGGAAGTCATTCTAGCTTACATATGTTCATGCCTAATGAATGGTAAAAAAAAAAAAAAAAAGTCTGTTTTAAAGGTAAAGCTTAAATGCTTTTCTCCCTGAGAGGTGAACACTAGTAGTATTTCCCAGGTACCTGGGACAGACTGATCTGATGTGTACTGGCTGATCTGCCTTTTTGTTTTTTTTTTTTGAAAACTTTAAGGAATGTGCCATTTCACTTTTGATGTTTTTTGTTCTGACAAGGAATCAGCTCAGTTCACTTGCTCCGTCGAGTCCAACTCTTTGCCACCCCATGAACTGCAGCACGCCAGGCTTCCCTGTGCATCACCAACTCCTGGAGCTTGCCCAAAGTCATGTCCATCGAGTCGGTTATGCCATCCAACCACCTCATCCTCTGTCGTCCCCTTCGCCTCCTGCCTTCAAATGTACCCAGCATCAGGTTCTTTTCCAATGAGTCAGTTTTTCACATCAGCTTGCCAAAATATTGGAGCTTCAGCTTCAGCATCAGTCCTTCCAATGAATGTTCAGGACTGATTTCCTTTAGGATAGACTGGCTGGAACTTCTTGGAGTCCAAGGGACTCTCTCTCAAGGGTCTTCTCCAACACCGCAGTTCCAAAGCATCAATTCTTTGGTGCCCAGCTTTCTTTAGAGTCCACCTCTCACATCCATACATGACTACTGGAAAAACCATAGCTTTGACTAGGCGGAACTTTGTCAGCAAAGGAATGTCTCTGCTTTTAAATATGCTGTCTACACTGGTCATAGCTTTTCTTCCAAGGAGCAAGCATCTTTTTATTTCATGGCTGCAGTCAGCAACCCATCTGCAATGATTTTGGAGACCCCCCTAAAACAGTGAGAGTGAGCCCCCTCTCACTGTTTCCATTGTTTCCCATCTATTTGCCATGAAGTGATGGGACCAGATGCCATGAACTTAGTTTTTTGAATGTTGAGGCTTAAGCCAACTTTTCACTCTCCTCTTCAGTTTCATCAAGAGGCTCTTTAGTTCTTCTTCGCTTTCTGCCATAAGGGTGGTGTCATCTGCATATCTGAGGTTATTGATATTTCCCCCGGCAATCCTGATTCCAGCTTGTGCTTCATCCAGCCCAGCATTTCGCATGATGTACTCTGCGTAGACCTTAAATAAGCAAGGTGACAATACACAGCCTTGATATATTCTTTTCCTGATTGGGAACCACTCTGTTTTTTCATGTCCAGTTCTAACTGTCCAGTTCTAACTTGACCTGCATACAGTTCCTCAGGAGGCAGGTCCAGTGGTCTGGTATTCCGATCTCTTGAAGAATTTTCCACAGTTTCTCTTGATCCACACAGTCCAAGGCTTTGGCGTAGTCAATAAAGCAAAAGTAGATGTTTCTCTGGAATTCTCTTGCTTTTTCGATGATCCAACAGATGTTGACAATTTGACCTCTGGTTCCTCTGCCTTTTCTAAATCCAGTTTGAACATCTGGAAGTTCATGGTTCACATCCTGTTGAAGCCTATCTTGGAGAATTTTCGCATTACGTTGCTGGCGTGTGAGATGAGTGCAATTGTGTGGTAGTCTGAATGTTCTTTGGCATTGCCTTTCTTTGGGACTGGAATGAAAACTGACATCTTCCAGTCCTGAGGCCTCTGCTGAGATTTCCACATTTGCTGGCCTACTGGGTGCAGCACTTTCACAGCATCATCTTTTAGGATTTGAAATAGCTCAGTTGGAATTCCATCACCTCCACTAGCTTTGTTCGTAGTGATACTTCCTAAGCCCCACTTGACTTCCCATTCCAGGATGTCTGGTTCTAGGTGAGTGATCACCCCATCGTGATTGTCTGGCTCATGAAGATCTTTTTTTGTATAGTTCTTCTGTGCATTTTTGCCACCTCTTCTTAATATCTTCTGCTTCTGTTAGGTCCCTACCATTTCTGTCCTGTATTGTGCCCATCTTTGCATGAAATGTTCCCTTGTTATCTCTAATTATCTTGACTCGATCTCTAGTCTTTCCCATTCTAATGTTTTCTTCTATTTCTTTGCATTGATCACTGAGGTAGGCTTTCTTATCTCTCCTTGCTATTCTTTGGAGCTCTGCATTCAAGTCGGTATATCTTTCCTTTTCTCCTTTGCCTTTCAGTTCTCTTCTTTCCTCAGCTATTTGTAAGGCCTCCTCAGACAACCATTCTGCCTTTTTGCATTTCTTTTTCTTGGGGATGGTCTCGATCACTGCCTCCCGTCCAATGTCACGAACCTCCGTTCTTGACATTGAACCTTGTCAAGAACCTCTAGTTCTTCAGGCACTCTGTCGATCAGATTCTAATCCCTTGAATCTATTTGTCACTTCCATTGTATAATCATAAGGGATATGATTTAGGTCATACGTGAATGGCCTAATGAGTTTCCTTACTTTCTTCAATTTAAGTCTGAATAGCGCAATAAGGAGTTCATGATCGGAGCCACAGTCAGCTCCCGATCTTGTGTTTGCTGACTGTACAGAGCTTCTCCATCTTTGGCTGCAAAGACTATAATCAACCTATATAAATATATATAATCAGTCTGTATAAGTAGACAAGGTATAAAACTGCTGAACACCATGTTTCTCCGGAGCCGTTCTTCGGAATTAGCGAGAGACACTCACACAGGGCTATGGTCCTTAGTTTGGCTTGATTCACACTTTTTCTTCTGTTCCCGGTATAGACTGCTTGTTGATTATTTTCCTTGACACCAGAGTACAGACTGCAAAACGGGGGCTCCCCACTAAGGGAAGTGATACCTCCATGTCTGAACTCCCATTGCCTCTGCGCCAGTGCAGTTCAGCTCTTGGGGGTGGCAGATCCCTGAAATTCCAACTGAGGGAGTCGGGCGGGTTGGCCGGGCTGTCCACGGGGACCACCGCTGTTGCCCGCTGCGGGCTAAAGGGGGCTGCATGGTTTGAATGCCTGGGAGGTTTCTCCGCTATTTGGGGGAATTTTAGCTGACTTTTACTCAGATCAGATGAGACTAGATCTCAGATTCTGTGAACGTTGAGAGGACAAATGGATGAAAGGCAGAAAGCAGTGTTTCTGAAAGGGTCGCCTACCACCTGAGCATCTGAGACCTGTTTCATGACATGACCCTTAAGCTTATGCCCTGAAATCCTCTCCATGGCCTCTCCTATGTCTCCAGCTTCCTTTCACACTTCACTGCCCCCCCTCTCTGCCCACCACCCTGTCCTCTTATTTCCCAGAGATTTGTGAATATGCTATTTGTTCCGCCTCTGTTCCTAGTTACTGTCTCCTCAACCCCGAAACTTGCCCTCCATCATCACTCCTTCAGATAAAACTTCCGCAAAGCTTTCTGCCTAAATCTTCACATTTCTGTCAGTTTCTGTACACCTGTCTTTTACTGCAAAGGCCAGTTAGGCAAAAGATGGCAATGCTGGGGTGAGAAAGAGTTGCACTCTGGATTCCAAGTGTGTGCCATCAAGAGCATTACTGTGCCCTGTCTCTCTCAACACACAAAATCCTTCTCTCAAGGCACTTGTATATTTAGAGGTGTTCCTTATGCCCAACTTGAAAACGAAAAGCAGCATATAACCACGGGGTCTAAAGAGAGCATGTCTGTCTGTTTCAATTTTATGTGGTATTCAATCATTTCCTGAATCCCAGCAGTCTCTGCCTAATGTGATTTCTGCGCCTTTGAGTATACCTTTCGTGCCTTCTTGCCTCTTTTTGCCTTTACCATTGGCTTCTGCATGCTTTTATCCGATGCATGATTTATCATAGAATTTGGCCATGATTCTCCCTCTTAGGGAGTATTAATTACTCTTTTAACGCTAAGAGAAGAATGTGATTCTTATGGCCAAATGCACTTCCAGATCAAAAAGATGTACTTTATTGTCTAACACTTAGTTAAAGAGAATACTGGGCAGTCAGTAACCATCCGCAGACACATCATCAGGGCCCCAAAGAAGTGTAGAATAGATGAGGGAGGTGGAAGCACGGCAGATTAACAGGGAGCAGAAATTAACCAGGAGCACTCACAGCAGAAACCTTGCTTGCAAGGAGTGACTTCTTTCTATCATGTATGGAATGTTCTAAGGGTTAGATTTGCTTGTAATCCAAAATGTAGACCTGGAAAACAACGTTGTAGTACATACACTAACCCTAAATGAAGTGAATGGGTGCGAGTCGTCAGTTCCGGGGTTATTTCTATCTCCATAGCAGAACCAGCGACTTCAGAGGCCTCGCTGAAAGAGACACGCTTAAGCCTTCCTGTCGCAGGGGGCCAGTGGCGCAATGGATAACGCGTCTGACTACGGATCAGAAGATTCTAGGTTCGACTCCTGGCTGGCTCGAAACCTTTTTGACAACTCATCTTCCTGCCCTTGAACCACACCCAAACTCTTCAAGCTTTGGCGGCTCACAAGCGCTACGAAAAGCTCGCTCGACCTTGCTTCTTGTTACCCCGTGGGGCCATCCTGCCTCTTGTGGGAGTGCGAAGGACCCTTCAAAGGCTATCACTGGAACATCCACAATCAAGCATTTTCTGGTTTCCATCTCCCACAGCAAATGCGGAGAAAGGACCACATAGGGACACCTGTACTGAGTTGCACATCAAAGAGGCTTTAAGAAAAAAGAAAAGGAGGACGAGCAACAAGAAAGAGAAAGAAAGTAAGAAGAGAAAAGGCTCGGCAGGTTTCTTCACACCTTATTCCCACTGGGTGACCCTTCACCACCCTCCTCCCCCCTTCCGAATAGAAAGAAGAGTGGCTTTGACTGAGGAACTGTTAAATCCAAGAAAGTCCAGGGTGGTGCGCACCGGATATGGGAGCTGGCCCTGCACCCTGACTTCCAGAAGAGTGCTGGTAGGACAGTTCCAAAAGGGAGGAGTAATACGCCGGTGTTTTGGTGTTTTTGTTTGTTTGTTTGTTTTCTTTAATAAGTTACGCACAAATCCAGGGTTCAAATGGGTAAGACCTTGAGTGGTAAGGAGCAAAAGTCCCCTTGGCCCGTACGGGGATCGAACCCGCGACCTTGGCGTTATTAGCACCACGCTCTAACCAGCTGAGCTAACCGGCCACGGAAACCCCTTCTTCCAAATTTAGTCCTCTACTTGCCCTGGTTACATTTCTTTTTCGTGGTCCTCAGAGGGCTGTTCCACGCGGAACCCAACAAACCCCTGCTGTGACCTCTGCATACAAAACCAAACTCGGACAGCAGCCCTTTGGAACAAAGGGCGCCAAGCGAGGGAGCGGGAGACGAGCCTCACGTCCACTCCCTCTTGGTCTGTCAGTTAGCGGTGTTTGTTGTTGTTGTTTGTCTGTCTCTCTGTTTGTTTTAAGCGGAAGACCAAAGAATCTGGGACTGATCACCGACTCTTGACATTTCTGGATTCAGGATGGTTCCGGTTTGCCATTCTCTGCCCAGGTAGTCCATGGCTCGGAGATTCGTTAGCTCAGCTTGCCCCGGAGAAACAAACTGACTTTGGATGTTCCTGATGATATCTACCACCGCGGTGTTAGTGCCTTGAGGATGTTACCGACCACAGCAATTCTTGTCTGACTCTGGTTGATTTGTGCTCAACTGGCGCAGAATTGAGGTCAGAGGGGACAAGTAAGGACTGCCTGGCAGACCAGTGGGCATTTGCCCCTCTCCGCCCCTCGGTTTCTATCAGCCAAACACTGCCCGTCACAGAATGGGCAGCTGCTAGAGTTCGAGGGCACCGAATCTCGCTTACTTTTCACCCAGGATCATTGAATCAACTTCAATCATTGCAGTCCTTTTCTGGCACTCGAGAGATGGCGGTCACAGAACTTCCTAAGGTCACACAAACCCACACAAGACAAAAGTCGAGCAGATTCCCGACGTCTACTGTACCCGGACGCTGCCTAAAACGTCTGCTCTGCCTCTGGCAAGGAATTCTTCGCTTAGAGGTAGTATTTGCTTAGTGTGACTCATTGACTGTAGCATTGCTGGTCGTGATAGGAGGGCGCACTCAACGTCGATCATTTCCTGAAAGAGAAAACCGATTCGGTGTGGTCAGCTTGGGCTAGCCGGGAGTCTCCTTTGTGACCCGGTGGACTGTAGCCTACCAGGCTCCTCCCTCCATGGGATTCTCCAGGCAAGAACACTAGAGTGGGTTGCCCTTTCCTTCTCCATGGGACACCATTGGAGGGCGGAAGAAAACGACTAGGAGGGGAGAAAGCAAGTTTCCGTAGTGTAGTGGTTATCACGTTCGCCTCACACGCGAAAGGTCCCCGGTTCGAAACCGGGCGGAAACAGGAAAAATGCTTCGGGGTTTGCATTTTGAACCGTTCTCAGGAAACTTCCCGGAGAAGGCAATGGCACCCAACTCCAGTACTCTTGCCTGGAAAATCCCATGGACGGAGGAGCCTGGTAGGCTGCAGTCCATGAGGTCGCTGAGAGTCGGACACGACTGAGCGACTTCACTTTCACTCTTCACTTTCGTGCGCTGGAGAGGGAAATGGTAACCCACTCCAGTGTTCTTGCCTGGAGAGTCCCAGGGCCGGGGGAGCCTGGTGGGCTGCCGTCTATGGGGTCGCACAGAGTCGGACACGGCTGAAGCGACTTAGCAGCAGCAGCAGGAAACTTCCGAGAAACTCGGTAGATGAGGAGGCTTCCGAACTCTCACCGAGCCTCACCCGTAAACCTGGGGGAACTACCGACGATCCGACCCATCGAACTCGTCTTCAGGCACCGTATTCCATCTCCTACGGCAGAGCCTGCACTCAGCCCAGCTTAAGGCGCTTTCTGCGAGCCTTTTACACAACAGCAAATTCTTCCGTAGGCCGCAGCTTCCTCCGAGAAAAACTTCGGTTTCCTCGTTCACGTCAAGGAATACGACCGAAAACCAATTGTGCCTTCTTTTCCTTTGGTTTCTTCTCCGAGAAAGCGTCTCGGCGTCTCATTCTTTTGACTAAGGATGGAAGGCAACGACAATGACGAAACTCTCTTAGGAGAAGCAACAGTAAGGGTCAGTTGGAACTTGAGATTTTGGAGGGGGAGCCGGGGCGGAAGAGGCGTTAAGAGGAAAGGAAGGAGAGAGGAGAACTTGCGCAGACAGAGGCCGGTTAGCTCAGTTGGTTAGAGCGTGGTGCTAATAACGCCAAGGTCGCGGGTTCGATCCCCGTACGGGCCACTGTTCTCTTTGGTCACCTCCTCCGGGAGGCTGCCAACTGTTTTCCGAGGCAACGTACCACTTAGCCTACACGTAGGTCCCGAAGATCGTGCGTAGAGTTCCCTTGCGGTTGCGGCTGTTCCGCCGGGACGCCAGCCTCATCAGTCCTCCAGTGTCTCCTGGAGGATGCTGGCTAACCACGTCGTCTTCTGCCGACGCCTTCTGCTTTTGCCTTCAGTCTTTTCCAGTGAGTTGGCTCTTCGCATCGGGTGGCCAAAGTGTTTGAGCTTCAGCTTCAGCGACAGTCCTTCCAATGAATACTCGGGGTGGGTTTCCTTTAGGATTGACTGCTTTGATCTCCTTGCAGTCCAAAGAACTCTCAAGTCTTCTCCAGCACGAATTCTTTCGCGCTCAGCCTTCTTTATGGTCCAGCTCTCACATCCGTCCATGACTATGGGAGAACCCATAGCTTTGACTGGACGGTCCTTTGTCGGCAAAGTTACAGCTCCGCTTTTTAATACGCCGTCTAGGTTGGTCATAGCTTTTCTTCCAAGGAGCAAGCGTCTTTTAATCTCGTGGCTGCGGTCACCGTCCGCATTGATTTTGGAGTTTTCCCCTTCTGTTTGCCATGAAATGATGGGACCGGATGCCATGACCTTAGTTTTCTGAATGTTGAGGTTTAAGCCAGCTTTTTCACTCTCCTCTTTCACCCTCATCAAGAGGCTCTTCAGTTCCTCTTCGCCTTCTGCCATCAGAGTGCTATCATCTGCCTATCTGAGGTTGTTGATAGCTCTCCTGGCAATCTTGATTCCAGCTTGTGATTCACCCAGCCCGGCATTTCACATGACGTACCCTGCATAGAAGTTTAATAAGCAGGGTGCCAATATACATACAGCTTTGCCCTATGCCTTTCCCAGTTTTGAACCAGTCCCTTGTTCCACATCCAGTTCTAACTGTTGCTTCTTGACCCACAGACGGGTTTCCCAGGAGACAGGTAAGGAGACAGTTAGAGTCCTCCAACGTGTTCCAAATCCACCACCCTCACATACCTTTTACCCACTCGTTATCCAGTTTAGCTCTCCACTTACCACAAGCCCAACATTTTTCCAGGCAGGCAGGGTTCTCTTTCCTCTGGGACCAATGGATGAGGACAGAGAGCCGGGCAGGGTCAGATGGTGGCCTAAGGAGAACAATTTGGTGGGAGGTGGGGGCGGGGGCAGTGGAAAAGATTCCTGGCAACCTTTTGTCAAAAGCGTATTGGATTTTAAGTTGTCTTTCCAAAGTAGTTGCTCAATCAACACCCTTTCTCAAATCCTCAAGAGATACAAAGTAAGGAGTCATTCTGAAAAGGTTTTCTTTCCATGTCTCTGAAGACCCTTTATGATTAACTGACAGCCAAGATTGCTGTCAGTTTATCTTAAAGGGTCTTCAGAGACATGGAAAGAGACTGCCCAAGGTGGTGGATTGATTCAGAATACTTCCTCTCCCTACATGTCTGCAGCACTTTGTCCACTTTGAACAAGAAACACAAGACTGACTTTTTTTTTTTTTTTTTTTTGAGGCCAGGAATGAAATCTGGACTCCTGTCATCAGTTGACAGCCGTGCATCTCCCATGATTGCTTCCGACTTCAAAGGACAATCCAGTATCATGGTCACTTCTCTGATCACTGTGGGGGTTCTTTCCCCAGCCTTGTGTAGTTTCCCTACCTGTGTGCGCTGACCAGTGTTAAGGTCCATGTGGAGAGCTTCCTGGAGTTTCCTCTTCTCCCGGCTCTCTCCTTTCCGGTGCTCTGTCCTGCCGTCTCCAGCTGTCTTGGTCTCCTGGACTTTATCCGCCCCGACACTTCAACTCAGAGAATTCACCAGCCTCTGCCTGCACTGGGGTCTGGAAACTCTCTCAAGGCAGTAAAAACTCGGGTGCAATCCGAGATCTCACGTCAGTTCCCAGCAAAATCGCTCATTCGTTTCTTTTCTGTCCGGGATTTACCATCCTTCTTTGCCTGATGTTTGGTGTCTGGAAAAGTGTTTCTGATCTGTTTTGCCAGGTTCTGGTTCTTTGAGGCAGGAGGATGCGTCTGATCCTTGTGATTTTGTCTTGGCTGGAAACAGGCCTTTCCGCTCTTTGGAGGAGGACGAGGGGGAAGCTGAGGTCTCTTTGGTTTGTGGGTTTGTGCTCTGGGGTTGCAGGCTGCAGGGGAGCAGAGAGGGGCAGGTTGGTTCGTGCAGCGGCCTGTCCCAGGGGCAGCTGGCATCGCCCTTCTGAGAAACATGGGGCCTCCTGCTGCTTGTGGCAAGCAGTGTGTGCAGATATCGGGCCGGGCTCCAGGGTGCAGCTGGGTCAACCTATGTGAAGGGTTCAGGCTACAGGCCCCAGCGCCGGTCACATGGTCTTCTCCGAGGGGGTGAGTGTGTCAGTGTGAGTGTGTCAGTGTGTGTGTGTGTGTGTGTGTGTGTGTGTGTGTGTGTGTGCCAGGGCTGGTTGTGGGAGAGGAGGGCTCTGCTGGGAGAGCAGGGCCTGAGTCCAGGAGTGCCGAGGGGCTGACGTCACCAAAACGGGCATTCTGATCTCTGGCAGGCCCGCAAGCTGAAGGTGGGCGCCTTCTGATGAGGGGGCGGGAGCCTTGGAAGATGGGCGATCCGCACACTCTTTCCTCGTCACCGCCTGGCTGTCACCCGCAGGGCATCGGAACACATACCTGCTGCACCGGTGCCTCCCCCCGAGTCAATTCTGGTCGTCCTCCTTGGTGGCCGGGTGATGATTGCCACTTGGCAGAGCCTCAGAGGCTGGGACTGGATGAACCAACCAGTGGGACCCGCCCAGCACCTGAGTCCACCGGAGGCACCCCTCTCAGCCCCTTGATGCCTCTAGTCCTCGCCTCCCACCCCCAAGTTCTCCTTTCCTTTAGGTTATTACATCTCCGTGGGACCCTTTCCCCAACACTTTATTAAAGGATATTTTAAAATGTAAAGAGCTTACGTGTAAATTGAGCTGGATGAACTTAACCGAGGTATACTACTCCCACGTGACCACCGCCCAGCTCGAGGCTCAGGACATGCCAATTAGTCCAGAAAATCGCCTTATGCCCCCTCGCCAGTCAGTATTGCCTCCTGCAAGCTCACAGCCGTCTGATTTCTAGCGCCAGGTAAAGTGCCTGCTCTTGAATTTCGCAGAAGGTGAGTCATATAGCATATCCTATGGTAAGACTTTTTTTTTTTTTTTTCTTTTTCTTGCCTAGGACAATAGTTCTGAAAGTGATTTGAGTCTTTACACGTACAATAAGTCGTAGAAGTTTGATCTTCTTATTGCTGGGAGGTTTATTCTTCCGATTTTATAAGCAAACCAAAATTTATCTGTACAAGGAAATGGGACGTTGCTCATGGTACTCATGGTAGGGAAAGAGCAGCCCAGCTAGGCCGTCTGTCAGCAGAGTGGCGCAGCGGGAGCGTGCTGGGCCCATAACCCAGAGGTCGATGGATCGAAACCATCCTCTGCTAGGCTTTCTTTTCGTGACTTCCATCCAGTTCGTTTCTCGAGCATCACAGGCACGACACAGTTCATCAGCTTACAGATGCACCTTTCTCCCTTCACCACTTCTAGAACCTTCCTAGTTCCTAATCATTATAAACCAGCAAGCGTTTTCCTTTCCCGTCCTTTTTCTTTTCTTTTCTTTTCTTTTTCTTTTGTCCTGGGCGGGGGCCCTGGGGCCGGGATGGGGGGAGGGGGTGAGGGTGTGATAACAAAACCGGCCCTCCTCACTCATTTCCAAGAGAGGCAAACCTCTGGTCCTTCTTACTTCGGAATAGTTGACAAGTTTACCGTCCATTTCCAATGGATCAGCACTACTTCTTCCAGGGAATAAAGTACACACTTGACTCCAGTTAAGGTTACGTTTCATATCTTCTTTACACTCGAAAGAAAAAACTTTTGTTTGTTTTTTTCTTGATTTCTGCCTGAGGACTGGTCCGCGAGTCTCCTACTGTCTGTCCCTTGTCTTTTTATGACTGGGCACGCGCTGTGCGACGAGGTGGCCGAGTGGTTAAGGCGATGGACTGCTAATCCATTGTGCTCTGCACGCGTGGGTTCGAATCCCATCCTCGTCGTCCGGTTGGGTTTATGGCTTTCCGTTGTGGCTCAGCTGGTGAAGAAACCACCACCCGCAATGCGGGAGACTTGGATTTGTTCCTTGTGTGGGGGTGATATCCATGCCTTACTTTTCACTCCGACAGTTCTAGTTAACGGGAATGTTTTGTAAATCCTTCTTGAAGGCAATACACATTGCTATTACTTATGAAGATTCCAATCGCATGGACTTTGTGGGAAAAACAGAGGGAAAGGAGTTAAGTTAAAAAACGCAGGAGAATCAGATTACAGAAAATAGAGAAAAACTTCACCGTGACTGTGAGGCAATGTAAGTACTGAAGAAGAATGAGAATTAAAGCTGGAAACACAGCAGGTTAAAAGACTATCAAAGTGTTCCCAAGGAAGGAGGAAAGAACCCGTTCTTTGTGTAAATTCTCTGAAAAAGCCTGCAGTTTGGAAGAATGGTACTGGGCACAAACGTGGAACTATAAGGCTTTCCAAACAGTAATATTTTTTAAAAGTTTTCAGAAATTACAGTTTCCTGTGAGACGAGGTGGCCGAGTGGTTAAGGCGATGGACTGCTAATCCATTGTGCTCTGCACGCGTGGGTTCGAATCCCATCCTCGTCGGTCCTCCGGTGGAGGGGAAATGCAAATTTTGCTCCGTATCTTGACAAAAGAACTGTATACAACTTTTCTACCTCACCTCATTCTGCCTCTGACTTTGTTTGTTCTTGCAGTTTCATTTTCAACCCGGATACTCAAGTATTCACTCTGTGGTGATTTTCTCTATTTTCTATAATCTCATTCCTCACTGGTGACACTCTAGTTCTCAACTTCTGCCCTCGTTTCACATCTTTTCATTCTCCACTCATTCTAGATCTTAGCTTAGTGCTCTTCCATGCTTGACTGAGTGCTATTGCTCTCTATTCTTAGGGTATGATATATGGCTTATATCTATCATGTTGTGGCACAAATTGCAGAGTCAAGGGATCCTAAGTTTTGGTCAGAACCCAGCTAGTCCCTCCTCTGAACAATTTAGAGGGTCAGTTCAGTACAGTTCAGTTGCTCAGTCCAGTCTGATTGTTTGGGACCCCATGGACTGCAGCATGCCAGTCCTCCCTGTCCATCACCAACTCCCGGAGTCAGTGATGTCCACTGAGTCAGTGATACCATCTAACCATCTCATCCTCTGTCATCCCCTTCTCCTCCCGCCTTCAATCTTTCCCAGTATCAGGGTCTTTTCCAGTGAGTCAGTTATTCACATCAAGTGGGCCAAGTATTGGAGTTTCAGCTTCAGCATAAGTCCTTCCAATCACTATTCAGGACTGATTTCCTTTAGTCGGACTGGTTGGATCTCCTTGCAGTCCAAGGGACTCTCAAGAGTCTTCTCTGACACCACAGTTCAAAAGCATCAATTCTTCCGCACTCAGCTTTTTTTATAGTCCAACTCTCACATCCATACATGACTACTGGGAAAACCACAGCTTTGACTACACAGACCTTTTTGGCAAACTAATGTCTCTGCTTTTTAATACGCTGTCTAGGTTAGTCATAACTTTTCTTCCAAGGAGCAAACTTCTTTTAATTTCATGGCTGCAGTCACCATCTGCAGTGATTTTTGGACCCCACCCCCCGCCCCCAATAAAGGTCTCACTGTTTCCACTGTTTTCCCATCTATTTCCATTAAGTGATGGGACCAGGTGCCATGATCTTAGTTTTCTGAATGTTGAGGTTTAAGCCAACTTTTTCACTCTCTTCTTTCACCTCCATCAAGAGGCTCTTTAGTTATTCTTTGCTTTCTGCCATAAGGATGGTGTCATCTGCATGTCTGAGGTTATTGATATTTCCCCTGGCAATCTTGATTCAAGCTTGTGCTTCATCCAGCCCGGGATTTCTCATGATGTACTCTGCATATAAGTTAAATAAGCAGAGCGACAATATACAGCCTTGCCTTACTCCTTTCCCGATTTGGAACCACTCTGTTTTTCTTTGTCCAGTTCTAACTCTTGCTTCTTGACCTGCAAACAAATTTCTCAGGAGGCAGGTCAGGTGGTCTGGTATTCCCACCTCTTGAAGAATTTTCCACAGTTTGTTGTGATCAACACAGGGTAACCAGGCAAAGTAAGTTGAAGTATGTTAGTTTAGTGGGCTTCCAAATAAGAACATCTTCAAAGCAATAAGTACAGGAGAGCAGGTCCCTCTACACCTCACCTCACCCTCCCACTCCCCCACTTCCCTCACCATCCTCCCAGTCCCAATTGTATCACATTTTTCCCCCATTTGATTTTTTTGAAGTTTTCTCATTATTTATGGTGCTTGTTGTTTCGAGGATTTTTATTTTCTTGTCACAGTGTAAGGACTCATTAAACAGTACTGTACAAAAAAAAAGAAAGAAAAACTTTCCTAAGATTTTTGTGCGTTTTCCTCCTTGAATTTGCCAGCTGAATTCTGATGCAGAAATCTTTTTATTTTACCATATTCATTTCATTTTCTCCTGCCTTTCAAACTAAATTCCTTTGCTTGTTTTCCCATAAAGTGCATGCGACTGGTGTCTTTATAATAGCAACATGCATTGCTTTCAACATGGATTTACAAAACATTCAAGGTAACTTAATCTAAATTTAGTAACTCATGTAGAAGTGAAAGTTGCTCAGATATGTCCCACTCTTTGTGAGCCGGTGGACTATAGTTGATGGAATTCTCCAGGCCAAAACACTGGAGTGGATATCTTCCCCATACAGGAATTGATCCCAGTCTCCCGCATTGCAGGTGGTGGTTTCTTCACCAGCTGAGCCACAACAGAAGGCCATAAACCCAACCGGACGACGAGGATGGGATTCGAACCCACGCGTGCAGAGCACAATGGATTAGCAGTCCATCGCCTTAACCACTCGGCCACCTCGTCTCACAGGAAACTGTAATTTCTGAAAACTTTTAAAAAATATTACTGTTTGGAAAGCCTTATAGTTCCACGTTTGTGCCCAGTAACATTCTTCCAAACTGCAGGCTTTTTCAGAGAATTTACACAAAGAACGGGTTCTTTCCTCCTTCCTTGGGAACACTTTGATAGTCTTTTAACCTGCTGTGTTTCCAGCTTTAATTCTCATTCTTCTTCAGTACTTACATTGCCTCACAGTCACGGTGAAGTTTTTCTCTATTTTCTGTAATCTGATTCTCCTGCGTTTTTTAACTTAACTCCTTTCCCTCTGTTTTTCCCACAAAGTCCATGCGATTGGAATCTTCATAAGTAATAGCAATGTGTATTGCCTTCAAGAAGGATTTACAAAACATTCCCGTTAACTAGAACTGTCGGAGTGAAAAGTAAGGCATGGATATCACCCCCACACAAGGAACAAATCCAAGTCTCCCGCATTGCGGGTGGTGGTTTCTTCACCAGCTGAGCCACAACGGAAAGCCATAAACCCAACCGGACGACGAGGATGGGATTCGAACCCACGCGTGCAGAGCACAATGGATTAGCAGTCCATCGCCTTAACCACTCGGCCACCTCGTCGCACAGCGCGTGCATAGTCATAAAAAGACAAGGGACAGACAGTAGGAGACTCGCGGACCAGTCCTCAGGCAGAAATCAAGAAAAAAACAAACAAAAGTTTTTTTCTTTCGAGTGTAAAGAAGATATGAAACGTAACCTTAACTGGAGTCAAGTGTGTACTTTATTCCCTGGAAGAAGTAGTGCTGATCCATTGGAAATGGACGGTAAACTTGTCAACTATTCCGAAGTAAGAAGGACCAGAGGTTTGCCTCTCTTGGAAATGAGTGAGGAGGGCCGGTTTTGTTATTACACCCTCACCCCCTCCCCCCATCCCGGCCCCAGGGCCCCCGCCCAGGACAAAAGAAAAAGAAAAGAAAAGAAAAAGGACGGGAAAGGAAAACGCTTGCTGGTTTATAATGATTAGGAACTAGGAAGGTTCTAGAAGTGGTGAAGGGAGAAAGGTGCATCTGTAAGCTGATGAACTGTGTCGTGCCTGTGATGCTCGAGAAACGAACTGGATGGAAGTCACGAAAAGAAAGCCTAGCAGAGGATGGTTTCGATCCATCGACCTCTGGGTTATGGGCCCAGCACGCTCCCGCTGCGCCACTCTGCTGACAGACGGCCTAGCTGGGCTGCTCTTTCCTACCGTGAGTACCATAAGCAACGTCCCATTTCCTTGTACAGATAAATTTTGGTTTGCTTATAAAATCGGAAGAATAAACCTCCCAGCAATAAGAAGATCAAACTTCTACGACTTATTGTACATGTAAAGACTCAAATCACTTTCAGAACTATTGTCCTAGGCAAGAAAAGGAAAAAAAAAAAAAGTCTTACCATAGGATATACTATATGACTCACCTTCTGCGAAATTCAAGAGCAGGCACTTTACCTGGCGCTAGAAATCAGACAGCTGTGAGCTTGCAGGAGGCAATACTGACTGGCGAGGGGGCATAAGGCGATTTTCTGGACTAATTGGCATGTCCTGAGCCTCGAGCTGGGCGGTGGTCACGTGGGAGTAGTATACCTCGGTTAAGTTCATCCAGCTCAATTTACACGTAAGCTCTTTACATTTTAAAATATCCTTTAATAAAGTGTTGGGGAAAGGGTCCCACGGAGATGTAATAACCTAAAGGAAAGGAGAACTTGGGGGTGGGAGGCGGGGACTAGAGGCATCAAGGGGCTGAGAGGGGTGCCTCCGGTGGACTCAGGTGCTGGGCGGGTCCCACTGGTTGGTTCATCCAGTCCCAGCCTCTGAGGCTCTGCCAAGTGGCAATCATCACCCGGCCACCAAGGAGGACGACCAGAATTGACTCGGGGGGAGGCACCGGTGCAGCAGGTGTGTGTTCCGATGCCCTGCGGGTGACAGCCAGGCGGTGACGAGGAAAGAGTGTGCGGATCGCCCATCTTCCAAGGCTCCCGCCCCCTCATCAGAAGGCGCCCACCTTCAGCTTGCGGGCCTGCCAGAGATCAGAATGCCCGTTTTGGTGACGTCAGCCCCTCGGCACTCCTGGACTCAGGCCCTGCTCTCCCAGCAGAGCCCTCCTCTCCCACAATCAGCCCTGGCACACACACACACACACACACACACACACACACACACACTGACACACTCACACTGACACACTCACCCCCTCGGAGAAGACCATGTGACCGGCGCTGGGGCCTGTAGCCTGAACCCTTCACATAGGTTGACCCAGCTGCACCCTGGAGCCCGGCCCGATATCTGCACACACTGCTTGCCACAAGCAGCAGGAGGCCCCATGTTTCTCAGAAGGGCGATGCCAGCTGCCCCTGGGACAGGCCGCTGCACGAACCAACCTGCCCCTCTCTGCTCCCCTGCAGCCTGCAACCCCAGAGCACAAACCCACAAACCAAAGAGACCTCAGCTTCCCCCTCGTCCTCCTCCAAAGAGCGGAAAGGCCTGTTTCCAGCCAAGACAAAATCACAAGGATCAGACGCATCCTCCTGCCTCAAAGAACCAGAACCTGGCAAAACAGATCAGAAACACTTTTCCAGACACCAAACATCAGGCAAAGAAGGATGGTAAATCCCGGACAGAAAAGAAACGAATGAGCAATTTTGCTGGGAACTGACGTGAGATCTCGGATTGCACCCGAGTTTTTACTGCCTTGAGAGAGTTTCCAGACCCCAGTGCAGGCAGAGGCTGGTGAATTCTCTGAGTTGAAGTGTCGGGGCGGATAAAGTCCAGGAGACCAAGACAGCTGGAGACGGCAGGACAGAGCACCGGAAAGGAGAGAGCCGGGAGAAGAGGAAACTCCAGGAAGCTCTCCACATGGACCTTAACACTGGTCAGCGCACACAGGTAGGGAAACTACACAAGGCTGGGGAAAGAACCCCCACAGTGATCAGAGAAGTGACCATGATACTGGATTGTCCTTTGAAGTCGGAAGCAATCATGGGAGATGCACGGCTGTCAACTGATGACAGGAGTCCAGATTTCATTCCTGGCCTCAAAAAAAAAAAAAAAAAAAAAAAAGTCAGTCTTGTGTTTCTTGTTCAAAGTGGACAAAGTGCTGCAGACATGTAGGGAGAGGAAGTATTCTGAATCAATCCACCACCTTGGGCAGTCTCTTTCCATGTCTCTGAAGACCCTTTAAGATAAACTGACAGCAATCTTGGCTGTCAGTTAATCATAAAGGGTCTTCAGAGACATGGAAAGAAAACCTTTTCAGAATGACTCCTTACTTTGTGTCTCTTGAGGATTTGAGAAAGGGTGTTGATTGAGCAACTACTTTGGAAAGACAACTTAAAATCCAATACGCTTTTGACAAAAGGTTGCCAGGAATCTTTTCCACTGCCCCCGCCCCCACCTCCCACCAAACTGTTCTCCTTAGGCCACCATCTGACCCTGCCCGGCTCTCTGTCCTCATCCATTGGTCCCAGAGGAAAGAGAACCCTGCCTGCCTGGAAAAATGTTGGGCTTGTGGTAAGTGGAGAGCTAAACTGGATAACGAGTGGGTAAAAGGTATGTGAGGGTGGTGGATTTGGAACACGTTGGAGGACTCTAACTGTCTCCTTACCTGTCTCCTGGGAAACCCGTCTGTGGGTCAAGAAGCAACAGTTAGAACTGGATGTGGAACAAGGGACTGGTTCAAAATTGGGAAAGGCATAGGGCAAAGCTGTATGTATATTGGCACCCTGCTTATTAAACTTCTATGCAGGGTACGTCATGTGAAATGCCGGGCTGGGTGAATCACAAGCTGGAATCAAGATTGCCAGGAGAGCTATCAACAACCTCAGATAGGCAGATGATAGCACTCTGATGGCAGAAGGCGAAGAGGAACTGAAGAGCCTCTTGATGAGGGTGAAAGAGGAGAGTGAAAAAGCTGGCTTAAACCTCAACATTCAGAAAACTAAGGTCATGGCATCCGGTCCCATCATTTCATGGCAAACAGAAGGGGAAAACTCCAAAATCAATGCGGACGGTGACCGCAGCCACGAGATTAAAAGACGCTTGCTCCTTGGAAGAAAAGCTATGACCAACCTAGACGGCGTATTAAAAAGCGGAGCTGTAACTTTGCCGACAAAGGACCGTCCAGTCAAAGCTATGGGTTCTCCCATAGTCATGGACGGATGTGAGAGCTGGACCATAAAGAAGGCTGAGCGCGAAAGAATTCGTGCTGGAGAAGACTTGAGAGTTCTTTGGACTGCAAGGAGATCAAAGCAGTCAATCCTAAAGGAAACCCACCCCGAGTATTCATTGGAAGGACTGTCGCTGAAGCTGAAGCTCAAACACTTTGGCCACCCGATGCGAAGAGCCAACTCACTGGAAAAGACTGAAGGCAAAAGCAGAAGGCGTCGGCAGAAGACGACGTGGTTAGCCAGCATCCTCCAGGAGACACTGGAGGACTGATGAGGCTGGCGTCCCGGCGGAACAGCCGCAACCGCAAGGGAACTCTACGCACGATCTTCGGGACCTACGTGTAGGCTAAGTGGTACGTTGCCTCGGAAAACAGTTGGCAGCCTCCCGGAGGAGGTGACCAAAGAGAACAGTGGCCCGTACGGGGATCGAACCCGCGACCTTGGCGTTATTAGCACCACGCTCTAACCAACTGAGCTAACCGGCCTCTGTCTGCGCAAGTTCTCCTCTCTCCTTCCTTTCCTCTTAACGCCTCTTCCGCCCCGGCTCCCCCTCCAAAATCTCAAGTTCCAACTGACCCTTACTGTTGCTTCTCCTAAGAGAGTTTCGTCATTGTCGTTGCCTTCCATCCTTAGTCAAAAGAATGAGACGCCGAGACGCTTTCTCGGAGAAGAAACCAAAGGAAAAGAAGGCACAATTGGTTTTCGGTCGTATTCCTTGACGTGAACGAGGAAACCGAAGTTTTTCTCGGAGGAAGCTGCGGCCTACGGAAGAATTTGCTGTTGTGTAAAAGGCTCGCAGAAAGCGCCTTAAGCTGGGCTGAGTGCAGGCTCTGCCGTAGGAGATGGAATACGGTGCCTGAAGACGAGTTCGATGGGTCGGATCGTCGGTAGTTCCCCCAGGTTTACGGGTGAGGCTCGGTGAGAGTTCGGAAGCCTCCTCATCTACCGAGTTTCTCGGAAGTTTCCTGCTGCTGCTGCTAAGTCGCTTCAGCCGTGTCCGACTCTGTGCGACCCCATAGACGGCAGCCCACCAGGCTCCCCCGGCCCTGGGACTCTCCAGGCAAGAACACTGGAGTGGGTTACCATTTCCCTCTCCAGCGCACGAAAGTGAAGAGTGAAAGTGAAGTCGCTCAGTCGTGTCCGACTCTCAGCGACCTCATGGACTGCAGCCTACCAGGCTCCTCCGTCCATGGGATTTTCCAGGCAAGAGTACTGGAGTTGGGTGCCATTGCCTTCTCCGGGAAGTTTCCTGAGAACGGTTCAAAATGCAAACCCCGAAGCATTTTTCCTGTTTCCGCCCGGTTTCGAACCGGGGACCTTTCGCGTGTGAGGCGAACGTGATAACCACTACACTACGGAAACTTGCTTTCTCCCCTCCTAGTCGTTTTCTTCCGCCCTCCAATGGTGTCCCATGGAGAAGGAAAGGGCAACCCACTCTAGTGTTCTTGCCTGGAGAATCCCATGGAGGGAGGAGCCTGGTAGGCTACAGTCCACCGGGTCACAAAGGAGACTCCCGGCTAGCCCAAGCTGACCACACCGAATCGGTTTTCTCTTTCAGGAAATGATCGACGTTGAGTGCGCCCTCCTATCACGACCAGCAATGCTACAGTCAATGAGTCACACTAAGCAAATACTACCTCTAAGCGAAGAATTCCTTGCCAGAGGCAGAGCAGACGTTTTAGGCAGCGTCCGGGTACAGTAGACGTCGGGAATCTGCTCGACTTTTGTCTTGTGTGGGTTTGTGTGACCTTAGGAAGTTCTGTGACCGCCATCTCTCGAGTGCCAGAAAAGGACTGCAATGATTGAAGTTGATTCAATGATCCTGGGTGAAAAGTAAGCGAGATTCGGTGCCCTCGAACTCTAGCAGCTGCCCATTCTGTGACGGGCAGTGTTTGGCTGATAGAAACCGAGGGGCGGAGAGGGGCAAATGCCCACTGGTCTGCCAGGCAGTCCTTACTTGTCCCCTCTGACCTCAATTCTGCGCCAGTTGAGCACAAATCAACCAGAGTCAGACAAGAATTGCTGTGGTCGGTAACATCCTCAAGGCACTAACACCGCGGTGGTAGATATCATCAGGAACATCCAAAGTCAGTTTGTTTCTCCGGGGCAAGCTGAGCTAACGAATCTCCGAGCCATGGACTACCTGGGCAGAGAATGGCAAACCGGAACCATCCTGAATCCAGAAATGTCAAGAGTCGGTGATCAGTCCCAGATTCTTTGGTCTTCCGCTTAAAACAAACAGAGAGACAGACAAACAACAACAACAAACACCGCTAACTGACAGACCAAGAGGGAGTGGACGTGAGGCTCGTCTCCCGCTCCCTCGCTTGGCGCCCTTTGTTCCAAAGGGCTGCTGTCCGAGTTTGGTTTTGTATGCAGAGGTCACAGCAGGGGTTTGTTGGGTTCCGCGTGGAACAGCCCTCTGAGGACCACGAAAAAGAAATGTAACCAGGGCAAGTAGAGGACTAAATTTGGAAGAAGGGGTTTCCGTGGCCGGTTAGCTCAGCTGGTTAGAGCGTGGTGCTAATAACGCCAAGGTCGCGGGTTCGATCCCCGTACGGGCCAAGGGGACTTTTGCTCCTTACCACTCAAGGTCTTACCCATTTGAACCCTGGATTTGTGCGTAACTTATTAAAGAAAACAAACAAACAAACAAAAACACCAAAACACCGGCGTATTACTCCTCCCTTTTGGAACTGTCCTACCAGCACTCTTCTGGAAGTCAGGGTGCAGGGCCAGCTCCCATATCCGGTGCGCACCACCCTGGACTTTCTTGGATTTAACAGTTCCTCAGTCAAAGCCACTCTTCTTTCTATTCGGAAGGGGGGAGGAGGGTGGTGAAGGGTCACCCAGTGGGAATAAGGTGTGAAGAAACCTGCCGAGCCTTTTCTCTTCTTACTTTCTTTCTCTTTCTTGTTGCTCGTCCTCCTTTTCTTTTTTCTTAAAGCCTCTTTGATGTGCAACTCAGTACAGGTGTCCCTATGTGGTCCTTTCTCCGCATTTGCTGTGGGAGATGGAAACCAGAAAATGCTTGATTGTGGATGTTCCAGTGATAGCCTTTGAAGGGTCCTTCGCACTCCCACAAGAGGCAGGATGGCCCCACGGGGTAACAAGAAGCAAGGTCGAGCGAGCTTTTCGTAGCGCTTGTGAGCCGCCAAAGCTTGAAGAGTTTGGGTGTGGTTCAAGGGCAGGAAGATGAGTTGTCAAAAAGGTTTCGAGCCAGCCAGGAGTCGAACCTAGAATCTTCTGATCCGTAGTCAGACGCGTTATCCATTGCGCCACTGGCCCCCTGCGACAGGAAGGCTTAAGCGTGTCTCTTTCAGCGAGGCCTCTGAAGTCGCTGGTTCTGCTATGGAGATAGAAATAACCCCGGAACTGACGACTCGCACCCATTCACTTCATTTAGGGTTAGTGTATGTACTACAACGTTGTTTTCCAGGTCTACATTTTGGATTACAAGCAAATCTAACCCTTAGAACATTCCATACATGATAGAAAGAAGTCACTCCTTGCAAGCAAGGTTTCTGCTGTGAGTGCTCCTGGTTAATTTCTGCTCCCTGTTAATCTGCCGTGCTTCCACCTCCCTCATCTATTCTACACTTCTTTGGGGCCCTGATGATGTGTCTGCGGATGGTTACTGACTGCCCAGTATTCTCTTTAACTAAGTGTTAGACAATAAAGTACATCTTTTTGATCTGGAAGTGCATTTGGCCATAAGAATCACATTCTTCTCTTAGCGTTAAAAGAGTAATTAATACTCCCTAAGAGGGAGAATCATGGCCAAATTCTATGATAAATCATGCATCGGATAAAAGCATGCAGAAGCCAATGGTAAAGGCAAAAAGAGGCAAGAAGGCACGAAAGGTATACTCAAAGGCGCAGAAATCACATTAGGCAGAGACTGCTGGGATTCAGGAAATGATTGAATACCACATAAAATTGAAACAGACAGACATGCTCTCTTTAGACCCCGTGGTTATATGCTGCTTTTCGTTTTCAAGTTGGGCATAAGGAACACCTCTAAATATACAAGTGCCTTGAGAGAAGGATTTTGTGTGTTGAGAGAGACAGGGCACAGTAATGCTCTTGATGGCACACACTTGGAATCCAGAGTGCAACTCTTTCTCACCCCAGCATTGCCATCTTTTGCCTAACTGGCCTTTGCAGTAAAAGACAGGTGTACAGAAACTGACAGAAATGTGAAGATTTAGGCAGAAAGCTTTGCGGAAGTTTTATCTGAAGGAGTGATGATGGAGGGCAAGTTTCGGGGTTGAGGAGACAGTAACTAGGAACAGAGGCGGAACAAATAGCATATTCACAAATCTCTGGGAAATAAGAGGACAGGGTGGTGGGCAGAGAGGGGGGGCAGTGAAGTGTGAAAGGAAGCTGGAGACATAGGAGAGGCCATGGAGAGGATTTCAGGGCATAAGCTTAAGGGTCATGTCATGAAACAGGTCTCAGATGCTCAGGTGGTAGGCGACCCTTTCAGAAACACTGCTTTCTGCCTTTCATCCATTTGTCCTCTCAACGTTCACAGAATCTGAGATCTAGTCTCATCTGATCTGAGTAAAAGTCAGCTAAAATTCCCCCAAATAGCGGAGAAACCTCCCAGGCATTCAAACCATGCAGCCCCCTTTAGCCCGCAGCGGGCAACAGCGGTGGTCCCCGTGGACAGCCCGGCCAACCCGCCCGACTCCCTCAGTTGGAATTTCAGGGATCTGCCACCCCCAAGAGCTGAACTGCACTGGCGCAGAGGCAATGGGAGTTCAGACATGGAGGTATCACTTCCCTTAGTGGGGAGCCCCCGTTTTGCAGTCTGTACTCTGGTGTCAAGGAAAATAATCAACAAGCAGTCTATACCGGGAACAGAAGAAAAAGTGTGAATCAAGCCAAACTAAGGACCATAGCCCTGTGTGAGTGTCTCTCGCTAATTCCGAAGAACGGCTCCGGAGAAACATGGTGTTCAGCAGTTTTATACCTTGTCTACTTATACAGACTGATTATATATATTTATATAGGTTGATTATAGTCTTTGCAGCCAAAGATGGAGAAGCTCTGTACAGTCAGCAAACACAAGATCGGGAGCTGACTGTGGCTCCGATCATGAACTCCTTATTGCGCTATTCAGACTTAAATTGAAGAAAGTAAGGAAACTCATTAGGCCATTCACGTATGACCTAAATCATATCCCTTATGATTATACAATGGAAGTGACAAATAGATTCAAGGGATTAGAATCTGATCGACAGAGTGCCTGAAGAACTAGAGGTTCTTGACAAGGTTCAATGTCAAGAACGGAGGTTCGTGACATTGGACGGGAGGCAGTGATCGAGACCATCCCCAAGAAAAAGAAATGCAAAAAGGCAGAATGGTTGTCTGAGGAGGCCTTACAAATAGCTGAGGAAAGAAGAGAACTGAAAGGCAAAGGAGAAAAGGAAAGATATACCGACTTGAATGCAGAGCTCCAAAGAATAGCAAGGAGAGATAAGAAAGCCTACCTCAGTGATCAATGCAAAGAAATAGAAGAAAACATTAGAATGGGAAAGACTAGAGATCGAGTCAAGATAATTAGAGATAACAAGGGAACATTTCATGCAAAGATGGGCACAATACAGGACAGAAATGGTAGGGACCTAACAGAAGCAGAAGATATTAAGAAGAGGTGGCAAAAATGCACAGAAGAACTATACAAAAAAAGATCTTCATGAGCCAGACAATCACGATGGGGTGATCACTCACCTAGAACCAGACATCCTGGAATGGGAAGTCAAGTGGGGCTTAGGAAGTATCACTACGAACAAAGCTAGTGGAGGTGATGGAATTCCAACTGAGCTATTTCAAATCCTAAAAGATGATGCTGTGAAAGTGCTGCACCCAGTAGGCCAGCAAATGTGGAAATCTCAGCAGAGGCCTCAGGACTGGAAGATGTCAGTTTTCATTCCAGTCCCAAAGAAAGGCAATGCCAAAGAACATTCAGACTACCACACAATTGCACTCATCTCACACGCCAGCAACGTAATGCGAAAATTCTCCAAGATAGGCTTCAACAGGATGTGAACCATGAACTTCCAGATGTTCAAACTGGATTTAGAAAAGGCAGAGGAACCAGAGGTCAAATTGTCAACATCTGTTGGATCATCGAAAAAGCAAGAGAATTCCAGAGAAACATCTACTTTTGCTTTATTGACTACGCCAAAGCCTTGGACTGTGTGGATCAAGAGAAACTGTGGAAAATTCTTCAAGAGATCGGAATACCAGACCACTGGACCTGCCTCCTGAGGAACTGTATGCAGGTCAAGTTAGAACTGGACAGTTAGAACTGGACATGAAAAAACAGAGTGGTTCCCAATCAGGAAAAGAATATATCAAGGCTGTGTATTGTCACCTTGCTTATTTAAGGTCTACGCAGAGTACATCATGCGAAATGCTGGGCTGGATGAAGCACAAGCTGGAATCAGGATTGCCGGGGGAAATATCAATAACCTCAGATATGCAGATGACACCACCCTTATGGCAGAAAGCGAAGAAGAACTAAAGAGCCTCTTGATGAAACTGAAGAGGAGAGTGAAAAGTTGGCTTAAGCCTCAACATTCAAAAAACTAAGTTCATGGCATCTGGTCCCATCACTTCATGGCAAATAGATGGGAAACAATGGAAACAGTGAGAGGGGGCTCACTCTCACTGTTTTAGGGGGGTCTCCAAAATCATTGCAGATGGGTTGCTGACTGCAGCCATGAAATAAAAAGATGCTTGCTCCTTGGAAGAAAAGCTATGACCAGTGTAGACAGCATATTTAAAAGCAGAGACATTCCTTTGCTGACAAAGTTCCGCCTAGTCAAAGCTATGGTTTTTCCAGTAGTCATGTATGGATGTGAGAGGTGGACTCTAAAGAAAGCTGGGCACCAAAGAATTGATGCTTTGGAACTGCGGTGTTGGAGAAGACCCTTGAGAGAGAGTCCCTTGGACTCCAAGAAGTTCCAGCCAGTCTATCCTAAAGGAAATCAGTCCTGAACATTCATTGGAAGGACTGATGCTGAAGCTGAAGCTCCAATATTTTGGCAAGCTGATGTGAAAAACTGACTCATTGGAAAAGAACCTGATGCTGGGTACATTTGAAGGCAGGAGGCGAAGGGGACGACAGAGGATGAGGTGGTTGGATGGCATAACCGACTCGATGGACATGACTTTGGGCAAGCTCCAGGAGTTGGTGATGCACAGGGAAGCCTGGCGTGCTGCAGTTCATGGGGTGGCAAAGAGTTGGACTCGACGGAGCAAGTGAACTGAGCTGATTCCTTGTCAGAACAAAAAACATCAAAAGTGAAATGGCACATTCCTTAAAGTTTTCAAAAAAAAAAACAAAAAGGCAGATCAGCCAGTACACATCAGATCAGTCTGTCCCAGGTACCTGGGAAATACTACTAGTGTTCACCTCTCAGGGAGAAAAGCATTTAAGCTTTACCTTTAAAACAGACTTTTTTTTTTTTTTTTTTTTTTTTACCATTCATTAGGCATGAACATATGTAAGCTAGAATGACTTCCCCATACCTCAACATGTGACCATTTCTTTCAGAACCATCAAGTAGAAATACAGATTTTATTTTCTCGGGCTCCAAAATCACTGTGGATGATGACTGCAGACACAAAATTAAAAGACGCTTGCTCCTTGGAAGAAAAGCTATGAGATACCTAGACAGCGCATTAAAAGGCAGAGACGGCATTTTGCCAACGAAGATCCCTCTGGTGAAAGCTGTGGTTTTTCCAGCAGTCTTTTAGGGATGAGAGAGTTGGACCATAAAGAGGGCTGAATTTGGAACTGTGGTGCTGGAGAAGCCTCTTGAGGGTCCCTTGGACTGCAAGGAGATCAAACCAGTCAATCCTAAAGGAAATCAACTTTGAATATTCATTGGAAGGACTGATGCTGAAGCTGAAGCTCGAATGTTTTGGCCACCTGATGTGAAGAGCCGACTCACTGGAAAAGACCCTGATGCTGGGAAAGATTGAGGACAGGAGGAGAACGGGGCGACAGGAGATGAGATGGTTGGATGGCATCATCGACACAGCGGACATGAATTTGAGCAAACTCTGGCAGATGGTGAAGGACAGGGAAACCTGGCGTGCTGCTGCAATCCGCGGGGTCCCAAAGAGTGGGACACGACTTAGCGACTGAACAGCAGCCACAACGGAAATACCGTGTGCGGTATTTTCTGTGGTTTTTAAATTTAAAAAGTCTGTGCCTAAAACACACGCGGCACCGAGTCAATATACCATTTAAACCTTTCCCCCTATCCTTTCTCACTTCTGAGAAAGCCGTCACACAGCCTGGCCAATCCGGAGAGCGCTGTTCATGGTCCTGACCATGGATGGTCCTCCGCGAATAGTTCTGGTTTCCCCGCGGCGACGTGGACCTTCTCCGCCTGCCCGTCGCGCGCTTCCTGTCGATCTCGATGCCGAGTCCCCGAACCGTCCGAGAAGAGCCGCTGCTGGCCCAGATACCCTGCCTGCGAGGGCCCCCAGGCCCCGTTCCGTGTATGTCTGTCCCACAGCCTTGTCTCGAAACACACGCAGACAAACGCACTTCCACTCCATTCCGATCTCAGCCGGGACCGTTCTGTGCCTAAATGGAACCGTCCTTTGAACCCGGGGAAGCGACGGGTCTGGGCGACGGAAGGACAAGCCGCGGCAGGATGTGACCGGTCCTCCCAGGCAAGCCTCGGTGGGTGGGTAGTTGGGTCCGGCTGCAGACGACCGCGTGCTGCCTGGGCTCCCGGAAAAGCGGCGAGTCGGCTTCGACCGCGTGGTGGAAACTTTTGAGCAGAGATTTCGATCCAGGCGGACTACGGAATACTTCCCTGAGGGTACTGGTGGGGATCCGCAGGCGGACCCGGGGAATTGGGAGAAAAAGGAAAGGACAGTGAGATTAAGCAACGGTCTCCACCCGACACAAGATCTCCGTGTAGTTTCTGGGGACAGGAGACTTCTGATTCATTGCTTTCATCCCCTCCTCCATTCCTTTCCACCTTCTGCACACACAGATTTTATGTCGAAGGTTTTCGAAAATATTTCTGGTAAGGGGACGGGGGAGGGGGGAATTGCCAGAGATGGAAGACATCTGGAAACCTGCCCCATTTTTCGGTCTGTTGGTTTTAGCTTCTTGTTTGACTGATTGGATTGCATTCTTTCATTGATTCACTTGTACTGCTGTAGGCCTACCTCAGTTGCTTCGGTCCAGTTGCTTGCATTTCAAATCATTTGCCCGTAGGCTACCAGTGAAAGCGAAAACAATAAAGCTTGGTGAAGAAAAGGTAGCGAAACACTTCCAAGTATTTGAGGTGAGCGACTCTTTGTTAGGCCAGAAGGAGCACTAAGCGTCCAGGACATAATAAGCACTAAGCTACCCCCGTACCTCACAAAAAATGAACCCCTTTTTCTTCAAAATTGCAGTAGGAGAGAACATTATAATCGACACATTGTAAAGCTGCTGGAATCAGAGAAACGTCAAGAAATGTTGAAATAGAGTAAGTATTTTAAAAGGCCGTCGGTGAGAGCGCGGGTGCTCTGAGGATACTTTGGAATCGGGTACCTTCGACAGGGCAGCAAAATCCGTAGGAGATCTTTGCACTTATCTCTGAGAGAGCAAAAGCCCGAGGATCGAGCTGTTTCCGCCCGGTTTCGAACCGGGGCCCTTTCGCGTGTAAGGCGAACGTGCTAACCACTGCACCACGGAAACGCCACGCCCCTGACGGGCATTACATGTCCCAGAAAAACAGCATACTCGGTCCCTTTGTTGCTCCCCGCGTCCCAGCCCGCAACGCCCCCAATCTAGCAATTTTGAATCTTTCTCTTGCAGAGTGTTTTCACTCGCGGTGCCTTGCTTTCCATCGTTTCAAAACCTTTTGCTAAAAGAATAATATCGAAACTCTACGGCTCATAACCAAACCTAACTCAGTGGTGGGGGTGGTTTAGTCGCTAAGTCGTGTCCGACTCTTGCCACCCCACGGACTGTAGCCTGCCAGGCTCCTCTGTCCATGGAATTCTCCAGGCTGGACATCTGGAGACAACCCACTGGAGTGGGGATGTTCCCGACCCAGGGATCAAAGCCGGGTCTCCCGCATTGCAGGCAGATTCTTCACCGCCTGAGCTAGGAGGGAGCAGGGTCCAAACACCTTCCCAAACATCAGGCATGGTGTCCTCGGGTTCCAAGGGCATTTGATTGGAACAACCCGATACTGTCCTGTGCCTTTGATTTCCACCTCTCTTCCTCTTCCTCTTCCTCTTCCTAACCCTAACCCTAAAAAATTTTGGCACAGGGTCCTGAAGACCACCGAACTTCCGAGAGGGCCTAGCTAGTCTGGAGGAGACTGCTGAGCGGGGATGCGATGGCCTGTGATCACTTGACTCTCAGAAAGGAGTGCCAAAAGGAGTAGTGTTTGGGAATTCAAGGGACTGGACTTTGCGCCCGAATAAGTCAAGGTGGGCGTCATCAGTCAACTTATTACCCAGCGTCACTCACACTACCCTGGATCGACTGTGGTTTGAGAGATCTGAATCTGTTCAACAGATGCCTACCTTGCCTCGCCTTGGTTTTTCTCTTCATTTCACCTGACCTTCCTCATTGTATTTTCCCTCTTCCCAGCACTTCCCTGGAGGACCAGGAAGGTGCTCAGCAGAGAAACTGTCGTCTTTCATTAAATTCCATGTGAGAAATTCCTGGTTTCTCTGCGTCAGCTCTGCATTGGCATCTTTCACAAATAGCAGCGTTGAAAGCCCCTGCTCTCAGCAAAACTGAAACTGGGATTGATCACAGCGTTGCAGGAAACGGACTAGAGAGACAATATTTCCCAATCAGCAAGTTTGGGATTTAGTTTCCCATAATTTGATTAGAAGTTTATTTTAAAGCCGGTAAGGAGTAGCCCCACAATGTACCCAATCCTGACCCTACCAGATGTCCTGAAAAATTATGCAAGCAGCGGGTGGCAAAGAGCCCTTTGAGTTACGGGACCAGTGAATGCACAAAGGCTTTTCAGATCAAAATGTACTTTTTAAACAGCTGAAGTTCACAAACAAAGAATGCTTTAAAAAGTCAGTTTGCCCACACCTTAAAAAAAATAAAAAAAGAATATTATTTTGTGTATTTTGTCATTGTCTATTTTATATCCTCTTATAGATATAACCTTAGATCTTCTCCTTCCAAAATTTCCAGTATCGTCCAGAGTCCATTTCACATCGAAAAGAGGGAACAGTTATAACACAACTTGATTTACACTACCGTAATTTTTATCAGAACGTCCTTCCTCTTCTTTTATATTTTTTGATTTCATTTCATTCACTAAGGACAAGTGAGTAAAAAACAATGCTGGATTCACTAGTGATTCAGGAAGACAGCTGCAACATAATGAAAGTGCAGAACTTGAAAACACACTCACTGAATTAGACCAGTTAAGTCCCTATCCTTGCTTCATGAAGTATCATCCATGGAACAGTAGTGTAGAGTCTGAGGTTGTAGAAATGCTGACTTTCAGGCCCCTGTTGCAGATGCAGTCATTTAAAACCCTCATTATAAAGGATCACACCAGGTCATTCATATGCTCATAAAATTTTGAGAAGCGCGACTGTAAGGCACTAGTAAAGTCGGTGCCAAATATGGGTGGTGGGAGTTGGCGGGGGAGGGGGTGGCTCTAAAGTGGGACAGGACAATTCAATGATTCCATGAAGAAAAGCAAACGTCTCCATTGTGGTAAACGTTCTCGGAGGCAAACATAATTGAAGAGATCCCACAAAACCAAGCTGGCAACTTCTGAGACCTGATTTAAAATGCGAAGGAAAGACCAAGGGGCATTTCTAATTGTCATCTCTAGATGTGTGAGGACCACCTTTTTATGGCTACCAGGAGAGCATAGGTAGTACTCTGAGGTACTCAGGGGCTTGATGGGAAGTAAACAAATCCCACTGTTTAACTTGTTTTGCTGTATTTAAAACAGTGCTGCCTGAGGCCCCGCTGGGATTTGAACCCAGGATCTCCTGTTTACTAGACAGGCGCTTTCACCAACTAAGCCACGGAGCCAGCTACAGTAGACTATTGGTTCCTAATATTATTTGAAGTTCTCACTTCCCTGGTTCACCAATGCATTTCTCAAGAACTTGAGATCAACACGACAATCTGAGGACTATTTCCTGTTTCTCAAGATTTCTATCAACTCTTTTACCTTCTCTTGTCTGAAATTGCGCAGATGTTTACATGCTGAGCCAAGACAAGAAAAACCTTCTGAACCTCTAAACCCTTGAAATCTATAGCCAAGTTGTTTGACTTTTGCACCTTCCTATGGGAGATACTAATACTTCTCCCTTTCGAATCTATAAAAGGAAGACGATGGTGCTCATCAGTCTTGAAACATAACATGAAATGGAGCGCTCGAAAGGGCTTCACCACATCTTTTGCTACGCTCACTGTCAAACAGCAGTATGTTACAAGAGAGGAGTGTGCCTGTTCGTATTTATTTTAGAGCAATGTGGACAGTAAAGGCATGCAAAAGGGAAAAGGAAGGTAAGAATTCAGCAAACGTAAACATGCAAGAATGATTGACACAGAAATACAGATAATGAAAACTTTGGTAGACATGTCTGACATTAAAAATGTCATAAAGTTCTTGACTTGTCTGAGTTCCTAAAATAGACACTTAACGCACACATATCAGAGAATAGTCGTCTCCTCTGAGCATGAGCCAGTATGCAATGATGCTTTAGAGCTCAAACTCTGATGTCAGACTCCATTGATTCTTTGTTCCAAATGTGTCATTATACTTGTGACTTTGAGAAAATGTAAAACCTCCATTTATTATTTTTAGTTACTCAAATTCTGTGAAGAGTGCTGGCAGGTAGTGTAGATGATTTCTAGCCTCAATCCATAAGACTGCTACAAGCATTCTATATCTAGGCCGCATAGACAATATTGCTTCCACAGGTGCTAATGAATAGTGTCAGGAAGCTGCCCGTATCTCTTGCAATAAGAGACTTTTGTGTTTTGTTCCCAACAACTGTAGCTTCTCGAGTACTTCTGTAAAGGTAGGTCACATTTTCCATTTATTTCTATTTGAAGAACTCCTTCATTGCAATCACATACTGCTATAGGATTTAAATTTTTCTGTCCAATGTGATTTACCTCTCCTATCGCACTTTATCAAGTATTTCGTGAATTAATGGGAAAACTAAGTTAAGTTAGGAACCACCTGCTGTTAAGCACTTGAGAGCACACACACAAATAAGAATAATAAAAAAAAAACACACACAAAAAAAACAAACCTACCCAACCTTAAAGTAACCTTTCATCTCCGAGTTCGAAAGAGAAGGGGTGAGTAATATAGCCTGGGCAAAGTACGATCTCTGTGAGGACCCCACAAAGGAACAGTGAACTGGTCACTGTTCTGAAAATCTTGGATTCTGTCATGGGAACACAGGGCAAGATGTCACAAAGAGCAGTGGTTAAGATGTTTATTGACACAAATGGAAATATTTTAGGGCCAAGCTAGGAAAGAAAACATTTCAGGTGTTATTTGAAACTTTGTGAGAGAAACTCACCAAACTTCCAGTTCAACATACACCATTTAGCTCCATTTCAGATGTCTTTTACAGGCTGAAGACGAATGTCATTGGTCTGATTTGCATTTCAGTGTGGGAACGGGACTCTGGGAGAATAATCTGCAGCATGTACCATCTTGCACAGATCACCATGTAAATATCTCTGCATGTCCTTCACCAAAGAAGACATCAATCACATTCCTTCAGCTTTTAAGAACTACCTGTCATGGACCTACTGCCCACCGGGCATTTGCCTCAGCTCTGATTTAAGTGGTGGGAAACGGACACGTTTCCTATGCGAATTTTGAAACATAAATTTTCATTTTGGAGTCTATTTAGAAAAGTTGCAAAAACAATAGAGTTTCTTTATACCCATTTCAGAGTTTCCTTTCATTTGCTTCTCAGGTTACCACGGTACCTTTATTAAAGCCAAGAAACCAACATTGATACTTTAATAATAACAAAACTCATGTATTTGTGTGTGTCACCTCTGTTCTTACACTAATGTCTTCCCCCCGAGCCACAGGATCCCACATTGCATTCAGCCTCCTCTGGCCTGTGATGGTTTCTCGGTGTGGATGAATTATTTTTATCCGGTATTTTTATGACTATCTTCCGGTCTAGGTTTGTCTGATAGTTTTCACGTGAAGGCCTGGGGCTACAGGTTTCTGGATGAGACCACAGAGATGAAGTACTCGTCCCATCACTTCCTATCAGATGTTATTTGATAGGAGAATAGCTTACCATCAGTGATGCCAACCTTGGTCATTTTTAAGGTAGTGTGTGCGTTTTTCTCCCTTGTGAAGTTTCTTCCTATGTTTTCCTACTTCTTCCTGGATATTTAGAAGCTAGCCAGTCAGGATGGCCCATATTCCAGAAGGGAGAGGTTAAAGCTCCATCTCCTGGTGGGTGGGTGGGGAATAGTGTCTTACCTTAGTTGGAATGCATCAGTAAGAAAAATACATCCCTTTTCCTGTATTCATTGATTTACTTATTTAATCACTAATTTATAAGAGCATGGACTCATGAATACATATTTTATACTTAGTTTGGGTCATTATCTCAAACTATATAGTCTTTGTTGTTCAAAGAGTTTCAGGTTTGGCCATTGATGGCTCTTTCCATCTCATAAAGAGACAGCTGAAAAAACTGTTTCTTTCCTGTTGTGTTTGTATCGGTAGAGGTTTTTCACATAGCATTTGAAAAATCTTGTTTCATCTTTTGCTGATCTAGTTTAAGACCCAAGTGTGGAAATGCAGAAAGTGTAGATGGTTTCATAGTCTATTTTTGGAGGAAAATAATCCAGTAAGGTCGGTTTCTTTGCTGGAATCAGTTACCCTGTGGATCAAAATGTGCCAAAGCGACGCTGTATGTCTTGTGGGTCACCGACTGCTCTCCTTTCGTCCTGCAAGTGCGAGTCAAACACGACAAAAGATGTACGATTCCAGTTAAAAGTTCTCAGCGAGAGTTTTATGAATTGGGAAATAGTGGTGAACCTAAAAGGGATGAAGCGGCACGTTCTGTGTGGAAGTGTAGAAAACAGTAGCCGCCACAAAAACTGGCCCGTACGGGGATCGAACCCGCGACCTTGGCGTTATTAGCACCACGCTCTAACCAACTGAGCTAACCGGCCAGACACACGGCTACGTAATCGTGTGTATGCTATTAAAAGGAAACGAATCAATACGGCTTCTCCGGGAGCTGGAAAAGGAACACAATGAACCCAAACGACCACAAATTAATATTCAAAGACAGAAGAAATCGCATTCTTCCTCTCCCCCGTCGTGGAATTAGGGGGAAACAAAGAGGTATTCTTAGTACTTGGCGTGAACGAGCTCTATTTCCTGAGGACTGAGGTAATCGATATTCTGGAACACCTGCCTGAGAGCTAGGCCTGGCACCACGGCCACATTGGTAGGGAGGCTCTGAGAATACTTGAGGAGACGAGGTAGCCCAGGACCAAACCCAAAGCCATTAAATAATAAATGGAGAAGTTTGCAAATAAGAGAAGGTGTATCCAGCAAAGTAGGAGGAAACTCAAGAGTAAGTGAAGATTGGAGGGTAGACCTCATTCTTTCATCTCTCGACAGGAATCGAGCACCCACGACTGTCAGACCATGGTGCACACGTTAAATAATGATGGGAGACACTGAGGCTAGACCTCAACATGTGTGGCTCTGATGCAATGGCAGCGTATGTTACAGGCTGGCACCTGTGATATGGGCTAGGACTGACCTCTCAGAAGAGATAACAGTGTTATTTCCCAGGGTTTGGAGTCAAGAACGGCAGGGAGTGACCCCTCACCCAATGGGCTTTATGCCTCTGTTTCCACACTCCTGCCCATCCCTCCCCTCACCCCACTCGTCTTCACTTTCCCTCCACTTCCCAGCTTCCCAGAGGCACTCAGGCCACTTGACTTGCTAACTCCTGGTCCTGGTGAGGGTTGAACCAACCGGTGACCATGGTACTGTTGGCAGTGCTAAGGCAGGCTAAGTGGGCCCCCACGAGACTGGGTCCAATCTCTCAGAACTTGGAGGTGTCCTCAGCAGGAAGGCTTGATCAGAACCCTAAATCCCTTGGATTGGAAGCTGAATTGCCCAAGAGTGACATTTGACGATGGGGAAAGATTGGTGAGTGAAAAAGAGGGAAAATTAAAAGACAGACAGAGAAAGACAAAGATGAGGTGACAAGAAGAGCCGTAGAGACCAAGAGGAAGAGCCTAAGAGACACAAACTGAGCCTCTGGGAGAGAGCAAGATTGAGAAGATAGCAAAGGACAGGGAAAGTCTGAGGGAGAGAAATAGAGGCAGAGAGAGAGTGAGAAAGAAAGTGACTAAACGGACGCAGAGACCAAAAATGCGAGACAGAAACAGAGCAATGGAGGTAAGTAAGGACAGAGCAAGCAAGAGGGGAGGAAAGTAGAAAGATACTGAATGAGAGACAAGGACAGAGACAGAGACGCAGAGAAAGAAAGAGAACCAGACTAAGACACAGGGACAGACAGAAATGAAGATATTCAGAGAAACAGGAGCAGATTGAGAGACAGAGACAGACAGTTTAGGCAGGAGGAGACTGAGGGAGGAGGGTCCAGTGAGAGCAACAGTGAGAAGCAGAGACAGGTCAGGGTCTGAAGTCCAGAGACAGACATGCAGCAAGGCACCCAGCCCAGTAGTTGAACAAAATTTGAGCCTGAAGCTGATTTGCAGGGGGAGGAGATGAGCATGAAGAGCCATGTTTATATGACATTTGACATTTAAAATAATGATATTCACATTGAGTTGTGGAGAAGGGAACAGCTCCCCACTCCAGTATTTTTGTCTGGAGAATTCCATGGACAGAGGAGCTTGGCAGTCAGTCCACAGGGTCCCAAAGAGTCGGACATGGCTTTGTGACTGAACAAAATTGACAGAACATTGAGAGTAATCACTATTTATATAACTCTTTGCAAGAAAGCACTTTTAATCAGGAGTAGGATGTTTGCAGACACAGGATGGTTTTATTTAGGACAGGTGCTAAATGTGAATTCCTGGGAATTTCTTCTTTCAGAACAAGCTGCCTTCTCATCCAGGACTGAGGTGGCCCTACTGGAGTTGGTGAGGGTGTAGGGTTCAGACAGAACCCCTACCCTGGCTCTCCTTTGCCAGCCCAAGCCAGGTCTGCAGCTGCTGGGAGATTTTCTGTAGAGAGGTGGGGAGAATTTGGAAAGTTCAGACTCCAGCACTAGTAGAGAGCAGGAACATGCAAATTAGCATGCAAATGATAATGCAAATCACTCCAAGCTTTTTCTGTCTTACCTGTCGCGCAAGGCGGAGGCTAGGTGAGTCTGAGGGTCTCTCAGTTGCCATGTCCAAGCAATGTGAGGCACTAGGGATAAGAAGGGCTGGCTCAGAGGGTCCCAAAGGCTGTGTTACACTTAGCACATGCCAGGGGTCTGCATCCCCTGGAAAGAAAGGAGAGGATGTTGTGTTGAGCCACAGCCAGATAGACACTAAGGAGTCAAGTTCTGACGGCACACTCACCATTAACAAACAGCACTTGGGTGGCCCCTGGGGTCTGGCCACCATAATAGGAGTTGGTCTGGGCCACAGCCTGGGCTACAGATGAGGATGAAAGATGAGCTTTTTGTTTCTTACCTGAATTCCCCATCCCTCAATATGTGAAGTGACATCGTTTTCTTTGTTAGGTATCAGGACAATGCTTGCCTGGTAAAATATGTTTGGAAGAATTCTCTCTCTCCGACTTTTTGGATGAGTCTGAGAAGGATGGGTCTTAATTCTTCTTTAAATGTTTGGTGGAATTCAAGAGACTTCCCGGGTAGCTCAGGCTGTAAATGTTTGGTGGAATTCACTAGTGGAGCCATCTGGTCCTACACATTTGCTAGTTGAGAGGTTTCTGATTATTGATCAATCTCCTTCCTAGTAATAGGGCTCTTCAGATTTTCTCTTTCATCAATAGTCAGTCCTGGTAGACTGTATGTTTCTGAGAATCTATTTTCTCTGTTGTCTAATTTGTTGATGTATTATTTAGTTTTAAGCAGGTACAGCAATCTGAATCTTTGTATTACCTTTGTGTTTCTTTGCCAGTTGGTTAGTCAGCTTAGTTGATTAGAGCATAGGTTACAATACCAAGGATGTGGGTTCAGTCCCCATATGGGCCAGTGCAAGCCTTTTGTTACTTACTCACTGAATAATTTTGTTGCAGTTATCTAAGAAATCGGAGATAACCTGGCAGACATCAAATTGGGAATAAATGTTGACTTCATTTGTTCTTCAGCAGTGACACTACCTTCCTTCCCCTCCACCCCTGCCCCCAGCAAACATGGTCCCAGCAAAAAGTGAAATTTCAGCATTTCAGATTTGACAGGGGGCATTTTCACCACTCACTGCTTGAAATCCAAAGCCTACGTTCATTTAAGGAGGGAGCAGTGCTGGTAAGGCACTATGCCTTTGGAAGAGCTGATGACTGATATTTTCTGCGAAGGGGCTTAGGGTAGACTTTCAGAGGGTCAGTGGGTTGACATATTCTGTGGAAGCATGGTTCTTCTGGAGAGACTCTTGTTTGGATGGCACTCAAAGGGATGTTTACTGAAGTGAGTGCATCCCTGACTGGCTCATTTCAGAAAGCAGGGGTTGACAGTGATTTGTTGTGCAAATGTTCACAAAACAATTATCATGGATAGATCAATTGGTTTAAATTCAGGTCTGGTGGCTACTTGTTACCACTGCTACAGAACAGTCTTTTCCTAAGTTTGTGATTAGTATGTGTTCTCAACATTTTACTTTGACATAAAGCAAACATTATTTGTTTGTTTAAATATACAAGTAACATATAATAAAAATGTTTGCCAGAGTTAGGAAATAGATGATAGTGAAAGTTGCTCAGTCATGTCTGACTCTTTGTGATTCTATGAAATTATCCAGACCAGAATACTGGAGTGGTTAGCCTTTCCCTTCTCCAGGGGCTCTTCCCAACCAGGGATCAAACCCAGGTCTCCCACATTATGGGCAGATTCCTCACCAACTGAGCTATCAGGGAAGCTACAGATATTAAAGAAATGAAAGGGGTCAAAAGGTACACATTTCCAGTAATTAAAAAAAAAATAAGTTATAGATCTAAGGTACACTGTGGTAGTATAGTTACTAATAGCAATATTGTATTGAATATTTGGAAGTCCTTAAAAGAATAGATCCTAAAAGTTTTCATCACAAGAAAAAAATTTGTAACATATGGAGTGATGGATATTAACTAGACTTAATGCGTTTCATTGGTTTTTTCCAAGAAACATTAAAAGGATTTTTCTTTTTTAAACTTGGTCTCTAATCTCCTGTAAAATTATTCATAGTCTTCCAGGGACTAGCAAGTCTAATTATAAGCCTGTAATATAGGATATGTAGACATTGGGGGCTACCACCGGGATGGCCGAGTGGTTAAGGCGTTGGACTTAAGATCCAATGGACATGTGTCTGCGTGGGTTCGAACCCCACTCCCGGTAGGACTGCTTTTGTTGCTAAGCAACCACATGGACTGTAGCCCGCCAGGCTCCTCTGTCCATTGGATTTTCCCAGGCAAGAATTCCGGAGTGGGTTGCCATTTCCTTTTCCAGGATATCTTTCTCACCCAGGGATCAAGTTACTTTAGCATGTATCTTACCTGGAAATGACAGTTTTTGTGCAAAATTGGACAATAGTTCAGCATATAGTTGACTCTGAACTCTTTTTATCCAGTCTGATGGGCTCTGTCTATAATGGGTGAATTTAGCTAATTTAGATATGATGTAAATGATATACTTGTATTTTAAAAACCCACTATCTTATTAGTTGTTTTCTATGTGTTTTTTCCCCTTTGTTCCTTTCTTTTATCTCTTTCTTCCTGTCTTTGAAATATGTGAGCATTTTACATGATTTGATTATATCTAGAGCATTGCCTTATCATTTGTATGTCTTAACAAATCATAAGTGGTTTCCCTAGGGTTTTCTATATACAGCTACACCTAATCAAAATCTACCTTCAAATTATATTATGCTACTTACTGTACCATGTAAGAAGCTTGCAATAATATACTTCCTCCTATATTGCGTGTCATCGCTGCCACAGATTTTGCGTTCATGTATGCTATAGCTGTACACTATGTCACTACTACTTCTGCTTAATGCAGTCAGTCATTTTTAGAGTGATTAAAATTGGAAAAATATTCCTTATATGTACCTCTATTGTATCCATTTCTGTGGATACTCATTACTTTGTATTTCCTTTTCCTGAGCCCAGCTTATAACATTCTCTATTTTGCAGGTCTGATAGAAACACGCTCCAGTTTTTGTTTGTCAGGAAAGACTTTTATTTCTTATTCAGTTCTGGAACATGTTTTTTGCTTGGTAGAGAATTCTGGGTTTACAGATTTTACAAAATTAGCCTCTCATCACTTTCAAATGTTATCCCATTGTCTTCTGGCAAACCTAATCTGATGAAAAGTCTGCTGTTTTGAATACATAGCTAGCTAGCTAGATATAGCTTGGAATTCTCTGACCTTGGAGCTGAAGTTTAATGTACAGGTTTCCTCCACTGTCAGAAAGTAGTTCAGTTCAGTTCAGCTGCTCAGTCGTGTCCGACTCTTTGCGACCCCATGAACTGCAGCACACCAGGCTTCCCTATCCTTCACCAACTCCTGGAGGTTGCTCAAACTCATGTCCATCAAGTTGGTGATGCCATCCAAAAACAGAGTGGAAATGATCTTATGAAATATCTCACAAGTTGAACTGGTGTGAAGAAGTGATTATCTTAGCACCGTTCTTGCATACAGATGCATGAAATAAGTGGAAATAAAGCACAGATGCTTATAGACACAGTTTAAAGCTGTGGTGCCTTGACATTGAGATGCTGAGTTGTAGTTCCTAGGGGAGGAGCTTGGCAGTTCCACCTTCACTGCTCCTGATGAGCTCAGCCTCTACAATGGCTCCCTGCAAAACAGGTACTAATGCAGGTCTTTCCTTAAAATGAAGTGGCAGCAAAGTGAACTTTTGAAAAGTGAGGAATACCTGTATTTCATTATCTTGGGAAAATATTTAGTCATTAACTCTCCCAATATTTTTTCTGCTCTTTTCTCTCTTTCTTTTCGCCTTCTGAGATTCTGATTACAAATATATTAATCAATAACTCTTAAGTGCTCATCCAAACCCATGTCCATTGAGTCGGTGATGCCATCCAACCATCTCATCCTCTGTTGTCCCCTTCTCCTCCTGCCCTCAATCTTTCCCAGCATCAGGGTCTTTTCCAATGAGTCAGCTCTTTGCATCAGTTGGCCAAAGTATTGGAGTTTCAGCTTCAGCATCAGTCCTTCCAATGAACACCCAGGACTGATCTCCTTTAGGATGGACTGGTTGGACCTCCTTGCAGTCCAAGGGACTCTCAAGAGTCTTCTCCAACACCACAGTTCAAAAGCATCAATTCTTCTGCACTCAGCTTTCTTTATAGTCCAACTCTCACGTCTATACATGACCACTGGAAAAACCATAGGCTTGACTAGACAGACCTTTGTTGACAAAGTAATGTCTCTGCTTTATAATATGCTGTCTAGGTAGGTCATAACTTTCCTTCCAAGGAGTAAGCGTCTTTTAATTTCATGGCTGCAATCACAATCTGCAGTGATTTTGGAGCCCCCCAAAATAAAGTCTCTCACTGTTTCTGTTGTTTCCCCATCTATTTGCCATGAAGTGATGGGACCAGATGCCATGATCTTAGTTTTCTGAATGTTGAGCTTTAAGCAAACTTTTTCACTCTCCTCCTTCACTTTCATGAAGAGGCTCTTTAGTTCTTCACTTTCTGCCATGAGGGTGGTGTCATCTGCATATCTGAGGTTATTGATATTTCTCCCTGCAATCTTGATTCCAGCTTGTGCTTCCTCCAGCCCAGCATTTCTCATGATTACTCTGCATATAAGCTAAACAAGTAGGGTGACAATATACAGCCTTGACGTACTCCTTTTCCTCTTTGGAACCATTCTGTTGTTCCATGTCCAGTTCTAACTGTTGCTTCCTGACCTGCATACAGATTTCTTAAGAGGCAGGTCAGGTGGTCTGGTATTCCCATCTCTTTCAGAATTTTCCACAGTTTATTGTGATCCACACAGTCAAAGGCTTTGGCATAGTCAATAAAGCAGAAATAGATGTTTTTCCGGAACTCTCTTGCTTTTTCAATGATCCAGCGGATGTTGGCAGTTTGATCTCAGTTTCTATAGAGTCTGTTAGTCTATTAAAGACATCCTATGTCTGTTACTGTGTGTCTGTGTTTGAATTTAGCATATTTATTTGACTTTTGATTACAACAATCTATTGAAATGTACCATCTATTTATGTGTTGGATGACAAAAGGACCTACTATGTTCCATTGGCATCTGAAATGGGAGTGGTCTAAAGGGACTAATCTTGTAACGCATGGGATCTGATGCTATCTCCAGAAAAATAATGTCCACATTGAGTTAAACTGTAGGACACTCAGCTAGTGTTGCAGAATTACTTGGTGCTGGTGGTGGTGGGATACTCCCACATTTTTACTGGCTAGACATGTCTGAAGTAAAGTGTTCTGTGTGAGTAGTGAAGAAGACACACAGGAGGAAAAACAGTTTTGTTTTTTTCTAATGCATTTCTCAGCTCCAAATTCAGCCTTTTAGACTGCTTTTTGAAAAGGGACCCAGGTCTTTTAAATATTTATTTTCTTGTCAGCAGAGGGTGCAGGGGAGACACAGTAGGAATAAAAGTTTTGCTTTCTGGTTCTAGGAGTTCCTGCAGCCATCAGCATCTTTGGTGTCCAACTCCATTCTATTGACTTTCACAATAGTAGAAAAAAGAAATTGAGTGTCATTGATCCAGTCACAAATATTTATTGACCATCATGTGTGGTAAATATTCCAGGATGCAAAAAAGAATTAAGACTGGTTGTGTGAATTATACAAACAACAACAGTGGTTTCCAGTAACTGCTGGAGCATTCATTGCAAACTCTCAAATGGTAACATCATAGATTAAGGCCAAAATATCCAAAGATTGCAAAGCAGATAGACTTTGATCCAGGCAGACTGCAGAATAATTCCCTGAGAGTACTGATGGGGGTACAAACTCTGACAAGGGGGAACTAGGAGAAAAAGGAAAGGACTGTGAGGTTAAACAATGATCTCCACCAGACACAAGATCTCCATGTAGTTTCTGGGAACAGGAAACTTCTGATTCATTGCTTCCATCTCCTCCTCCATTCCTTTCCACCTTCTTCACACGCAAATTTTATATTGAAGGTTTTTGAAAATATTTCTGGGTAGGAAAAGAAATGCCAGAGATGGAAGACATATGGAAACATTCCCTTTTGCTTTTCATTTGTTGGTTTCAGCTTCTTGTTTGATTGCATTCATTCAATAGTTCATTTGAAATTGTGGTAGGCATACCTCCATTGCTTACAGGCCAGTTGCTTGCATTTCAAGTCATTGCCAATAGGCCAAGGGTGAAAGTGAAAACAATAAAGCCTGTTGAAGAAAATGTAGCAAAATACTTCCATGCCTTTGAGATGAGCAACTATATGTTAGACAGGACTAAGCTACACTGTACCTTACAAAAACTGAACCTCTTTTTCTTCAGAAGTCCACTAAGAGAGAAAAACACTAGCCACAGGCTGGAAGGAGATACTCCAGATAAAATTCACACATGTGAATTTGTTGGAGTTGGAGTCAGAGGAAGCTAAAGAAATGTTAAAATGCAGTACTTTAAAAGGCTGTAGTTGTGAGCATACATTGGAAAATCTTTGTTTTGAAGTCGTGAACCTTCATGAGGGCAGTAGACTACAAAGGAAAGTTTTGTACTTGCCGGTAAGGTGACAAAAACCAGAAGAGTGAGCTGTTCCTGCCCGGTTTTGACCCGGGAACCTTTCACGTGTAAAGCAAATATGCCAACCACCACACCACGGAAACATCATCCCCAGCTTAGGTGTTCAAGTATAATAAAATGGCACTCTAGTTTTCTTGGTTGCAATCCCACCACAATCTAATAATTTTGAATATTTCTCTTGTAGAATATTTTCACTCAAAGTGCTTTGCTTTCCATACTTTTAAAAGCTTTGTTAAAATAGTAAAAATAAAAGGGAAAAACCCACCCAGCATTAATGTAATCTGAATCACTCAAGTTCTAAAAAGAAGGAGTGATTAATATTGCCTGAAAAAAGTATGAGCTCTGTGAAGCCTCCACAAGAAAACATTGCACTGGCCATTGTTCTGTCTGAAAAACTTGGATTTTATAAAGGGACCACTGTGTGATAGCTAACCTCAGTTTTGGAGGCAAGATGTAACAAAGAGAAGTGGTTAAGCTGTTTATTGACACAAATGGAAATATTTTAGGGTCAAGCCGGGAAAGAAAACATTTCAGGTGTGGTTTGAAATTTTGTGAGAGAAGTCCACTGAGCTTCAAGTTCAACATAAACCATATAGCTCCATTTCAGATGTCTTTTATAGGTTGAAGATGAATGTTATTGGTCTGGTTTGCATTTCAGTATGGGAATGGGACTCTGGGAGAATATTCTGCAGGACAAGAATATACCTTCTTGCATATATCACCATGTAAACATCTCTGCATGTCCCTCACCAAAAGAAGACATCATTCCTTCAGCTTTTAACAACTACCTATCATAGACCTACTCTCAACCAGGCATTTGTGTTGATGCTGATTTAAGTGGTGGCAAAAAGACATGCTTTCTATGAGAATTTTGAAAATTAAATCTTTATTTTGAAGTGATTTTCAAAAAGTTCCAAAGAAAACAGAATTTCCTTATACCCATTACCCAGTTTCCTTTAATATTAGCTTCTTACATTACCATGGCACCTTTGTTAAAACTAAGAAACCAGTGTTGATATTTTACTAATAACTAAACTCTTGACTTTGTCTATATCACACCTGTTCTTACATAATGTCCTTTCTACTCCACTCCCTACTCCCCCACCCCCCATCCCCCCACTCCCCCCACCCCCACCAAGATCCTACATTGTATTCAGCCTCCCGTGGTCTGTGACTGTTTCTTGGTGTGGATGAAATATTTTTATAGAATACTTGACTATCTTCCAGTCAAGGTTTGTCTGATATTTTTCATGTGACAGCTTGAGGTTATAGGTTTTTGGGAGAGAACGAAGAGATAAAGCACTTGTCTCATCACTTTATATCAGATGTTACATGATAGGAGCATGGCTTACCATTGGTGATGTCAACTTAGATCATTTTTAAGGTAGCATTTGCCATTTTTCTCCCTTTTGAAGTGCCTACGTTTTCCTACTTTGTACTGGACTATTGGAGAAGGAAACGGCAACCCACTCCAGTATTCTTGCCTGGAGGATCTCTTGGACAGAGGAGCCTGGCGGGCTACACTCCATGGGGTCGCAAACAGTTGGACACGACTGAGCAAGTAACACTAACACTGGACTATTTAGAAGCTAGTCACTGAATATGGCCCATATTCCAGAAGGGAGGGAATTAAGCTCCATGGATGGGTCTTGGGTGGGTCGGGGGATTATTTACTTACTTAGGTTGGAATTCTTTCTTAAAGGAAAAGTATCCCTTCTGGTATATTCACTGACTTATTTTTCAATCATTTATTTTTATCAGTATGGATTTATGAATATGTATTTTACACTGCAGTTTGGATTATAATCCCAAACCATATTATTTGTAGTTCTAAGTGTTCCAGGTCTGGCCATTGACAGCTGTTTCCCTCTTATAAAGAGACAATTCAGTTCAGTTCAGTTCAGTCGCTCAATTGGGTCCAACTCTTTGCAACCCCATTGACTGCAGCACGCCAGGCTTCCCTGTCCTTCACCAACTCCCAGGGCTTGCTCAAACTCATGTCCATCGAGTCGGTGATGCCATCCAACCATCTCATCCTCTCATCCACTTCTCCTCCTGCCTTCAGTCTTTCCCAGCATCAGGGTCAGTTCTAGTGAGTCAGTTCTTCACATCAGGTGGCCGAAGTATTGGAGTTTCAGCTTCAGTATAAGTCCTTCCAATGAATATTCAGGACTGATCTCCTTTGGGATTGACTGGTTGGATCTCCTTGCAGTCCAAGGGACTCTCAAGAGTTCTCCAACACCACAGTTCAAAAGCATCAGTTCGTCGGTGCTCAGCTTTCTTTGTGGTCCAACTCTCACACCCAAACATGACTACTGGAAAAACCATAGCTTTGATTAGACGGACCTTTGACTCTTTTCTAAAGAGACGATTGAAGAAGCTGTTTTTACCTGGTGGTTCAGATGGTAAATAGCTGACTGCAATGCAATGTGGGAAGCCGCGGTTCGATCTCCGGGTGGGGAAGATACCCAGGAGAAAGGAATGGCTTCCCACTCTACCTGGATAATTCGATAGAGAGAGGAGCCTGGCGGGCTACTGTCCAACTTTCACTTTTCTTTACTGCTGTGTTGATATTACTACATTTTTTTCACCTGTCATTTTTAAAACTTTGTTTCATCCTTTGCTGAACTAGTTAAAACCTAAGTGTGGACGTGTAGAAAGCGTCAATAGTTTCATAGTTTATTTATAGATGAATATAGTACAAGAAGTTCAGTTTCTTTGCAGAATCAGTTAACCAGTGGAAAAACATGCCCAAAGCCGCTCTACTTTCCTTGCTGGTCACTCACTGCTATTCTTTCGCCCTGTAGATGGGGTTCAATGTACTGCGCTTAATCGCTCAATCGTGTCTGACTCTTCACGACCCATGGACTGTAGCCTGCCAGGCTCCTCTGTCCTTGGGACTGTCCAGGAAAAAACACTGGAGTGGGTTGCCATTCCCTTCTTCAGGGGATCTTCCCGATCCAGGGGTGGAACCCGGGTCTTCTGCATTGCAGGCGGATTCTTTACAGGACTTCTACCTTCGGGGAAATGAAGGATTTCAACCAGCTTTATCTCTCAGACAGTAATTGTGACACCCCAGTGGATATGAGACCAGAATTTTCATCTGTGTGTAAAGGTAGCAAAAATGCCACCTCATACCAGTTGGCCCGTACGGGGATCGAACCCGCGACCTTGGCGTTATTAGCACCACGCTCTAACCAACTGAGCTAACCGACCACCTGATGTTTGTCCTCTTCCTCTTCATCCAATTAAATAAAACTGAAATGAATTGGTTTCTTCAAATTCTTGGGGGCAGGAGGCTGGGAATGCCGGGAGAATAATGAACACAAAAACCCAAACAACCAAAAACTACCATTAATTTTTTAAATCTTCACATTGTTCCTATTTCACTCTTCCCCCGTCTCGGAGTTACGAAAGAAAAAGAGAAAAAAAAATTGGCCTCAGTGAACTGTACTTCTTTGGGGCCTGGCTCAAACTATTCTGATTCTGATTGTTAATCAGGCAATTACCTCCATAGAAGGTGTACCTGTCTTGTTTGTTGGTGTCTCCACAGTCTACCACACATTTCCAGCCTCCAGTCTGTCCCCATTTGATTCCTTCCTCACAAGGCAACTAGAGCAATATAAACCCAAACTTGTGTTTTTCCTAACTTAAAATCTTTCCAGGATTCTCCACTGTATTTGGAACCCTATCCATACCGCTGGACATGGTTTATAGCATATCTATGATCTGCCCCTGCTTCTCCTGAAGTTTGTCAGACTCCTTGAACAGTTATCCCAACAGATCTGCTCTGTTTTCTGGACGATCCTGTGCAGGTATTTTGTCTTTGGTCTGTGATACCCTTCCCCAGTTTATTCCCAGAATACACACCTTAAAACAGAAATCAAGTTCAAAGACTTCTTTGGTAAGATGAACTTCTGTCTTCTGCTTACATTCCCCTAGCCTTTGTCACTTGTTTTGAAATCACTGGCTCACTGACCAATCAACCTGCTAAACTATTATCTCCAAAGCAGGAGTTTCCATCTCCTCTGAATATCTGGTGCAAAGCATAGTACAGGACATATAGCCATCACTATATGAATGCTAAATTATCATGTAAAGAGTAGTAGAAAAGGTCTCATACTTTTCCTCTTATCCCTCCCCGCTCTATAAGACAGAAATCTTGGATTGTGGAATGTCTTTAAAAGGTGAAATGGCATGAATATTTAGAGTCATTTATACCTGGGTTAGAGTTCTAACTTTGGTGATTTGCTGTAGAGAGGGATAAGTGAGCACAGACTTTGGAGCCAAGAGGGTTTAAATCCCAAATCTAACCTTTACTAACTGGTTGAGATTGGGCAAGTTTCTTAGTATCTCTCTGCCTCAGAATAGACATGAGTTGGATAGCAATTCCTATACCATAAACTCATTTCAGCAATTTACTTTTATTGTATCAACCAATTTAAAATTATTTTTCCAATTATGTCTCTTTCAAGGTATCCATAAAGCAGGAGATAGATGTATTCAGGGAATCATTCTTGCCTTTTTTTCATTAGGAAGATAAGTGCTAAGGAATATGTTGAGGCTTACTCATAGACCTCCCATTGGTTATGTACTTTTTCTCTTTTTTTCTCCTGTCCAAGAGTTTTACTGCCCTACCTACCCCAGCTAGGAGAGATGTGAATGTTAAGGGTGACTATATAAGGTATTATACAAATTAAAACAAAAAATGAAGTGTAAGCTTTGGTTCCCTAACTGAGCATTTCTGGCTTATACTGGAGGAATTATGACCTATGGTGTAAAGAGCAGAAGCAAGATTGCACCACTGTGTCCTTTTCTCTCCAACCCTCCTGTGGGTACTCTCATGGGCTAACCACTGATCCTCAAGGAAAAGTTGGATTCAAGGTCAAACTGCATTAAAAGCTTCTCCAAAAATATATAAAAATTAAAAAAATTAAAATTCCCCCCAAAACCAATTGAGGAACAAAGGTGAGAGAAATGAGGACTCGGTTGCCCTGGGGAATCAGATAAAGGAACCACTTCTTTGGGCCAAATAAAAGAAGGCTGAGATTTAGAAAGAATCTATTCCTCCTCCCAGAGTTGCAAGAGGGCTGTACTTGTTGCCTCCCTGTCATGTCTGTTCCCAGAAAAAAAGCAGGAGGCAGTGTCTTGATTGAGCTCATCCTTGACACAGAAAGGAATGGGCAGGGAGGGAAAGGCAAGGCTCTGTTCAGTTCCAAAGATTTAGTTCCACTCAGTTCCATTCTGCTATTGTCGGTCATACTTTAGTCTTTCATTGTCTTCTAGAATGTAGATTAGGACTACAAGGTGAATGTGCAAAACTCTCACCTTAGATCTCAGGTATTTTTGCTGTAGAGACTTAGAAGATGCTGAGGCAATTCACTACGCTGAGGTCCACATCACAGTATAAATGGCAAGGAACACAGGTTATTTCTTATGGGAATGATGCCTTCGAGAATGCCCTTGCTCCCTATTCCTTGAGGTTTTTGATTTTGTGCCAAAGGAAAATGATGGGGCTGGCGATCTGAAAGATCCTTTTCCAACAGAGCCCTGGGGAGGTGAAGAATGCATCCCAAAGCCAAAACTGCTGCCTGCCTTAACTCGTCCAAGGACAGGAGCACTCTGAGCAAAGGGATCCATGGAAGGGCCCCTAAACATAGCTTTTCTTGCAGAAATGTTGGCCCTCCCCAAAGGAAAAGGTGTGCCCTGGCTGGCCAGACCCTGGTTTTTTTGGCCCCAGCCTTTACCCAAGGGTGTGATGGTGCTAGTTGTCCCACTTGGCACTGCTCCAGTGCTGAATGCTCTGGAGTTGGAACTCATGTCTGGAGCAGTCACATTGACCCCAGTCTCCCCACAGTCCATAGGGGTTACTAATCCCCCAAAGTCAAAAGGTCTTGGGGCTGTGCTACCAAACACTGAGCCACAAGCCCCAGTCCAGCGGGTTGGGGTAACAACTCCAAAACCATTTGTATTAGCCTGACCAAAGGGAATAGCTATTGGAGTGTTGTTAACATCTGGCCGGAGGTTGGGAGGGATGCGAAAGGTGGAGGCTGATGGTGCCAAACCTCCAAAGGCTGACTGAGTGGGACTGTTGAAGGATGGTTGAGTTAGAGTTTGTGCTGGGGTTGAGGATGCCACTGTTGAGTTTCCAAAAATGAGAGAGCTACTGAAGCTTGGGCCAAGGGCTGGTTGGGGGGCTCCTTGCTTCAGCCCATATGCAATCCCAAATGCAGGCTGGGGAGTTGCTCCCAGGGATAATGGGAAGGGTGACCTTGGGCCTGACCCCAAGGGAATTGTGAATGCTGAGGTTGAACTGGAGATCCTGGATGACAATGCAGGCTGACTGGGGTTTCCTAGGGCTGAAGTGGACAGAGAACCAGCTCTAAAATTGGCAGTGCTCCTGGTAGGGGATATTTGGACAGCACTGGGAAGAACCTGGCTAAAGATAGTGACTGTATGTACAGTAGGAATGGTAGGACGTTGGCTTGGTGGCAAAATGAAGCCTGCAGCTGGGGAGAAACTGGCCTTGAAGGCACAGGCAGCCCCAAGAAGGAAAGTGTGGCAAGTGGAAGGGATGGAGTAAGTGTTGCCCATGGTACTGGTAACATTCACTACACCAAAATCCAAAGGTGGCTTAAAAGAGTCTTTGGGTGTGCTGGCTGGTGCGGTGGACATGACTACAGAGGTGGCCTTGACCAGGCCATTGAAGAGATGGGTAGAAGCAGGGGTAGGTGGAGGAGAGGCCTGCTTGAAAGAAAAAGGAGCTATCATGGGGATAGTTTTAAGTGGTCTTACACTGCCAAAGATAGGCCTGAAAGTGGGAGTTAAGGTACCCGGAGCTGAAGATGGAGCAGCTGTGATTGAAATTCTAGAGTATAAGGAGGTCCCAGTCTCACTATTGGGTGGGAGCCCCAAAATGGGTTTTGACATGTAGTCAGCAGAAGCTGCAACAGGAGGCACATCTTCTGGATTGGGAGCTGGGCTGCTCATCAGTCTAAATGAAGTACTTTGCGCAGCGGGGGCTGTAGGGATAACAGCAGATGAGTCTAGGTATACGGCAGCCTGAGAAGTCGAAGGTAGCCGTGTGGTGCCAGTGACTGATGATGTGGGAGAAACAGGGGTCAGATGGATGAAAGTAGCTGGGGGTTTTGAGTCCGAAGAGATGCCTGAAAGGGGCTCTGACTGCGAGCACCCAAGTGGGGCTTGCAGGCTTGCTGTTGTCAGAGGTGAGTGGGCTGCACTGATTACCTCTCCAGTGGGTTGTGGGAAGGCCGGTGGACCTGGAGACTTCTGTAACTTATTTAAACTTTCCAACTGAGGATCAGTGCCCTGGGTTGGAGATGTGCCTGCAGAAGGCAGGGTGAGAGACAGGGAAGGCTGAATAGCAGACCTAGTCTCAGGGACAGAGTCTGTGGTGATCTCAGTTGTATTCTCTCTGGCTTTGTTGCTCGATTGGAGTCCAGTTTTCTTCCCTAAGGCCAGGTCTTCAGGGACTGGATGACCAAGCTGGGGAGGTGGAATGAGAGACAGCAGGTTTTCAGGGCTAGATGGAAGCAGTGGAATCTGATTTTGCTGTCCAGAGCTGTCAGATGTTTCTGGGGACTCATCTGATACCAGTGGGAATGGAGAGTGAGACTGATGACCTTTTTCTTTCTTTTTTACTGGCCACTCTGGTATCTGGAGTGATGCACTGGGAATACTTTTCTTCCAAGATTCCGAGAAATCTCGAGAAGAGCTGTAAGAGCTTGTGATAGCATTTCTTTTGGAGTTAAGGGAGTCGCCTGTGTGTGTGCTGGTCAAGGAGTCCATGGAGGAACAACTGGGCCTCTTATTCAAGCTGTGATCTGAGCTCCAAGGGTTGAGGCTTCTCTTCAGAGGCCCAGGCCTGGGCACAAAAGAATTGAGGACTCCCTCTTTCACCAGAGGTTTAAATGCAGATGGTCTGGTCTCTGGAATACTTCTCTTACAGTCAAAGATCTCATGAAACAGTGGTTCTTCCAACCTCACTTTCCCCTTCTTGCACTCTTTGAGGGCCCTCAGCACCGTTTCCTTTGCACAAGGGTCTGGGAGCCTCTCAGAGGGCGAGGACCCTGCAGAGTTGATTACCTCTGCTGGGGAAGCGGAGGGGGGCACTGTCCGCTCAGGAGGAACGATCTTGATGGTCACCGGGCTCCATATTGCCCTGGGGTGCCGCAGAGACCAGATACTCCGCTGGGAGTAACCTTCCCACCAGTCTGAGGGAAGAGGCCCCATGATGGAATTCTGGCATCTCTTCATGGGAAAGCGCCTCCAAGCCTCATTGACCATCCACACGGTGGGGTTGGAAGGAACCCAGTCCGGCGGCCTCCTCGCAGGTCTGTGTCGAGGGGCAGGGTGGGCACGATGGACGTGCTGAATCCGGTAGACTTGATGAAGGGACTGAGTTGGCCGGCGGTTCACTGGCCTCTCCGACAAGTCTGTGCGCCCTTCTGCTGGGGATGATGGCGAAAGTCCCAGCTTGCCCAGGTAACTGCCCATGCGGATCAGTGAAGCGGAGTCGGTGACTTGGATTTAGGGTTTCCGCTCCCGAGGTTTCCGACGACCCAGCCGCGGTCGAAATGCGCAGTGTTCGGATGACGGTTGGCATCCCGGCACGAGGAAAGAGCAGGGGTCTCGGGGCGCTCCACATCCTCCAGGTCCGGCATCCGAAAGTCAGCAGCCTGTGAAAACAGGACACGCAGGATGTCGGGGGTCGGGGTGGCCTGCTCGGCTATTTTGAGGCAGAGGCTGGACGCTCGGGCCTCTGATCTCTCCTCTCCAGGTTGCAGCGCGCGGCAGGCGGAAAGGGATTGGAGAGGAAGCGCGCTGCCGGAGTTCACCCAGGCACGCAGAGCTAGAGCTGTGCCGGCGCGGAGTCTCCAGATTCCCGCAGCGGCCGGCGGGAAGGGTCCTGGCTGCGGGCGGCGGGCGGGATCCATGCGCCCTCCTGTTCCCTGGAGTTGGAGTAATGAGTGCAGTCCGAGCCCGCAGGGTGAGTCGGGGTGGGGGAGCTCGCGGGAGCGCGGGACTGGAGACTCGGACGCGAGGACCTGTGCAGCCCAGACTGCATTCTTGGCGCCAGCGGCCGGAAGCAACTCAAGTGGGATTTGCTGGGTGAGGATTCCCGCACTTCTTTCCTTTGCCTTTTCGTCCCTGCAGCCAGTAGGGGTCAGTCATTGCCTCCTGGATGACAAACTCCAGACTTAGCCTCCCGGAGACTGAATCCGGCTCACCCTCCGGTTGTTCGTACTGCCTCTACAGGCGGGGTCTCGAGGCTTCGGACTGAGCCAACCCGGAACCTGAGCGCCTCCGCAGGCACCCGGCTTAGTCGCTAGCTCAGCCACCCAGACTATCTCTTCTCGATCCTCACCTAGCCCAGAGCGGTCGAGGCTTTTGGAGGGGAGCAAAGGAGTGGGAGATTTAATTTGAGGCTGAATATTCAGACTAAGTCAGGGTGAACTAGGGGACTAACATTCTGAGAAATTAAAAAACAACGTTTTAAGATTTCTAGAACAACTCCTAATAATGTAATTGGCATGGATTGAAGACAACTCTTTGAAGAAAGATTATTTCAAGGTTAAGTTACGGAACTCGGAGAGAGGGCTCCCTTCAAAACCCACACCGTCCAAAAATGGGTCTAGACATTTCCCATTTCATTGATCTCTTTCTCCTTGAACTTGCGTTTTTATAGAATCTTATGCCAATATAATGTATGTTTACGCTTAAAGTCTTTATTCGATCATCCTACTATACTAGTCTGTACCAAACAAGTATGAACATTGAAATCTGAAATTGTAATATTTAGTGATACCACAAATCTGTTGTAAGTAAATTTGGGGTTTAATTTATATTTGCACTTACTAATAGAATGCAATCAATCAAAACATCTTAAGTAGATAATAAGTTGAAAAACCTCTTTACTGGAAGATGTAGCAGAAGCAAATATGGAATTTATCACTTCTTTCTCCATGAGGTCGCAATACAACATATAAGACCACCTCGACAGAAAGAATATTTCCAATTGCTCTTCTGTTGGACACCAGGGATGGAAGGAATTTTACAATTCGGAGTAGTGTGCCACTTCAGATAAGAAGAGTTTTGGAATTGCCTAGTGGGAGAATCGTGGGATTTTAAAGTAAGGCGGGAAACAACCCAAACTAAAGGATTATCAAGCTCATGAATTTTTATTGATTAAACATGGAAGATGTAGAAATTGACTTGGTTTCTGTTCTTGTATCCTGGTTGGAATAAAGTTTAGCGAAAATCGGTTCAGTTCAGTCGCGTCCGACCCTTAGCGAAAGCAATCAGATATAAAAAGACCCCTTTAGCAGAGGATGGTTTCGATCCATCGACCTCTGGGTTATGGGCCCAGCACGCTTCCGCTGCGCCACTCTGCTCACCTCCTAGATATTGTTACTGTTTTTCCTTTCAATGATTATATCACCGCTTGTTTTATATATATACATAAATATATATATATATATTTCCTTTCATTCTGATGGTTTCCGCCTCCCCTCTCTCTCCCATACACATAGAAGATCCGCTCTTCCATAATCAGATGTCCTCGGATCATCACCTCCAGATCTGCAGTTTCCCAATCTGCCGAAGAGTGACCAAGCTTATCAATGTACCCCCTCCCCAGCACCTTTCCCCCTTCCCGAAGCCTCTACGTATGTATGCACGCACGCGAGCTCAGCCATGTTCAACTCTTTGCGACCCCACGGACTGTAGCCCACCAGGCTCCTCTGTTCATGGGATTTCCCAGGCAAGAATACTGGAGTGGGTTGCCATTTCCTTCTCCAGGAGAATCTTCCCGACCTAGGGATCGAGTCCACATCTCTTGAGTCTTCTGCATCGGTAGGCGGGTTCTTTACCTGGAGCCGCTGGCCACTCACAAAGGGCAGAGGAAGCGCCCGCGGAGCAAAACTCGGGATGGACCCTTCTCTGGGAGAATCTCGAAAATCGTGTAACCAACTCTGGTGCCATCAGACAGGAATCGTGTTAACCATCTCCTGTGTTGTTTGTCGAAAATCTCACATACAATCCTTTGAATAAAAGATGCTTTATTCGCTTGCAATGGGGCAAGATTTTCACAAGGACAGTGCGCCTGCAATAAAGTTAACTCAATTTGTTGCTCAAATTATTACACGGGGGTCACAATTTCGATTGCATCTCGTTTAGGGTCGTTTCGACTTAAAAAAAAAAATGATTTTTTTTTTTCTTTCTTTTTTTTAAAGATAGGTCCTTCTTTTTGCCGTGTTAGAGAGCAGAACTTTTGGAAAGTTCCTGAACACAGCTCTTGTTTGTAGCTGCCTTTGTGACGACGCTAGAGAGGGCCCATTTAGAGGTAAAAAGCCTTTTATCTTTAGTACTGTAAGCTGAAGGCTTCTCTGATATATTAGACTGGACATTTCCACTCTCATTTCATTAGTCAAACTAAGCCACGTGGCCAAGTCCATGAAGAAGAGAAAGTATGTGTGTTATACAATAAATACATTATTCCAATGAAATAATAATTACAAATTCACATGAAATTATTATAAATACTTATAATTATAAATTCTCATGAAGTTGCAGAGATAATGTATTGAGGTTTCGTGTATCAATAGTTCATTCTTTTTTTTTTTTACTGTTGAATAGTGTTCCATACTACTATGGATATACCAGTTTTTAACTTATTCACCTATTAAGGAACATTTTGGTTGTTTTCAGGTTTTGAGCTATTAGAAATTAAGCTTCTATAAATATAATGTACACAGTTTTGTATGGATATAAGTTTTCATTGTTCCGGGATAAATGCCTAGGAGTGGAATTGCTGAGTTGTATGGTGTGTTAAGTTTAGTTCTTTAAGAAACTGACAAACTGTTTTTCAGAGTGGCTTTACCATTCTACATTCCCATATGCAATGTATGACAAATCCAGTTTCTCTGCATTCTTGCCAACCTTTAGCAGTTGTTACCATTTGTTATTTTATCTCTTATAATAGGTGTGTAGGGATATCTCATCATGGTCTTTATTTATATTTCCTAAATGACTAGTGATATTGAACATCTTTTCATGTGCTTATTTCGCATTTGTGTATCCTCTTTGGTAAAAGGTCCCTTCATGTTTTTTGCCCATTTTCTAACCGGATTGCTTGTTGTTTTAAAAAGGAGTTTTGAGACGTCTTTGTGTATTCTAGATATGTCTTTGTCAGATATGTTATTTGTAAACATTTTCTCCCAGTCTATAACTCTTTTTTAATTTTCTCAGCAGTCTACTGCAGAGTGAAAGTTTTTCATTTTGATGAAATCCAGTTAGTCAAGTTTGTCTTTTATGGACTGTGTGTTTGGTGTTATGCTTACTGTCTCTCCATCAAGCACCAGGTCCCCCAAATATTCTCACATTTTTTCCAAAAGTTTTACGGTTTTATGTTTTATTTTAAATCTATAAAGCATTTTCAGCTAATTTTAAAATAAAATATGAGATGTAAGCTGAGGTTTGCTTCTTTTGCCTATAGATATCCAATTCTCGTTCCGTCACTCATTTGTATCAGACTCTTTGTGACCCCATGGACGGCAGCTCACCAGGCTTCCCTGTCCTTCACTGTCTGGGAGTTTGCTCAAACTCATGTCCATTGAGTTGATGATGCCAACCAACCATCTCATCCTGTCATTCCCTTCACCTCACACCCTCAATCTTTCCCAGCATCAGGGTCTTTTCCAGTGAGCTGGCTCTTCACATCAGGTGGCCAAAGTATTGGAGCTTCAGCTTCAGCATCTGTCCTTCCAATGAATATTCAGGGTTGATTTCCTTTAGGATTGACTGGTTTGATCTTCTTGCTATTCACAGGACTCTCAAGAGTCTTCTCCAGCACCACAGTTAGAAAGCATCAGTTCTTTGGCATTTAGTCTTCTTTGTGGTCCAGCTCTCATATCCGTACATGACTGCCAGAAAAACCATAGCTTTGACAAGACAGATCTTTGTTGGCAAAGTTACATCTCTGCTTTTTAATATGCCATCTAGGTTTATCATAGTTTTTCTTCCAAGGAGCAAGCATCTTTTAATTTGGATTAAGTGGGTATCCAATTGCTCTCCCATGATCATGAGAAAAGAGTAAGACTTTTCTTCCTCTACTGAGTTGCTCCTGCATTTTTGTAAAAAAAATAATTTAGATATAGTTGTATGTGGTGCTTTCTGTATTCTCTATACTGGTTCTATCTATCCCTCTTCCAGTTAATGTATACTCTTTATTACTGTAGCTATACAATAAGTCTTGAAATCATAAGAATGATTTCTTCCACTTTATTCCTGTTTTTCAAAATCATTCTAGTTATTCTAACTCATTTGATTTTCCACATAAATTTCAGAATAGTCATGTCTATAGCTACAAAAAAATCTTTCCTGGATTTTGATAGGAATTATATTAAGTTATATTAAACTTGTACATCAATTTCAGGAGAGTTGACATCTTTGCTATGTTGAGTTTTATGATCAATGAACACAGAATCTCTCTCCATTTATTTAAGTCTTTGTTTTCATCAGAATTTTGTAGTTTTGCTGTTCCCAGCAGGCACATGTTCACATGTTTGGGTAGATTTTTATCTAAGTGCTTCTTTTTTTTTTTTTTCTAAGTGCTTCTTTACTTAAAAAAAAAAAACAACACTGTATTTTAATTTTGGTGTCCATTTTTTATAGAAATACAATTGATTTTTCTATTTTGATCTTGTATTCTGTGACTTTGCTAAACATACTTATTAGTTCTAGGAGGATTTTTGTTTGCTTTTAGCTCCTTAAGATTTTCTATGTAAACCATCATATATTCTTCAAATGGAAAGTACAATCCTTCCACAGAGATGGAGGGAGGAAATGTATATTTCTAAAGAAAAATACAATCCACTGAGTAAGAAAATGTATCAACACACAATTGGACAAAATTGCAGAAGTGGATGGTAAAATATGTCAATATTTTTGGGTAGGGTGAGCATTTCACCTAAAGATTATATGGCAGTATTTGTGAAATAACTTCCTACCATTTATGTTTATCATTAGCATGTGACATTACCATGGCTTAGTGCAGGGCTTTCCCATCTACTAAGTAGCTCAGCTGTGAGAGAGAATAACTGAAAATCTAGAAGTCCTGACCCAGTGAATACTTTACTCAACAAATATACTTTCCAGTTCCTTTTCTAATACACCCTAGTCTAAAGGGATAGCTTTCTTATATTTCATGGGCTGTAAGCATTTTATTGGAGAAGGAAATGGCAACCCACTCCAGTACTCTGGAGAATCCCATGGACAGGGAAATCTGGAAGGTTACAGTCCATGGGGTCACAAAGAGTCAGACACGACTGAGTGACTTCACTTCACTTAACCATTTTATACTGTGTTCCTCACGAAGAACTGCTAAGATCTCCTTCTGCTTAAAACACAGTATCAAATCTCAGCTACTGGTTAAGGTTGAAGGTAACTGATTTCTTGGTGTTTCCTTACTCTATGCAGGTGAAAGTGGTCAAAGTTTAAGCCAAATTTTCCTTGGGATAAAACATCAGTATGGTCTAATACAAGAAAGAGCTTAAGCTTCCCACGTGGACAGGGACTTGAACCCTGGACCCTCAGATTAAAAGTCTGATGCTGTACCGACTGAGCTACCCAAGCTCTAAGGTTACTTGGCTTACTTTGTTTCCCTTGTACACTTCAATGACTTTGGGAGCATTCTTAATCCCCTAGGGAAAGGAAATGGCAATTCATTACAATATTCTTGGAGGCAAAGTGTCGCAAAGAGTTGGGCATGACCGAACTCACACACACACACACAGACACAAGATAATTTTGACAAATTTGACATTCCCCCTCACATTTTTTCCAGTGGACATTTAACATTTTTATTCATAAATTTCTATTTTTGCTGAAGGATATAATGACTTGTATCAAAGGAATTTTAAAACTATAATAACTTAACACCTACCAACATCTATTGGCACTAGGGGTAAAGAACCCGCCTGCCTATGCAGGAGATGTAAAGAGACATGGGTTCGATCCCTGGGTAGAGAAGATCTCCTAGAGAAGGGTCTGGCAACCGACTCCAGTATTCTTGTTTGGAAAATCCCATGGACAGAGGAACCTAGCAGGCTACAGTCCATAGGATCACAAAGAGTCGGACAGGACTTAAGTGATAGCACATGCACAACATCTACTGAGAGAGAAAAGAAATCTCCTATTTCCTTCCATTTATTATTTCTATTCCGTGTCTCTCACAAAACTTTATCCCAAGACAACCATATTTTGCATTTAGTCTTTTCTTGATCTTCCTACCATGCTTCTCTGTATCAAATACAGGTATAAATATTGAAATTTGACGTTATTTTCTTTGAATATTAAAAATACTTCTTGTGGATTGTGCTAATCTGCATCTGCTTGCACATAACCAAGGCATAATAAACAGATAATAGTTTGAAAGACCCTTGAATGGAGGATGTAATAGAAGTAAATGTGGAATTTATCATCCTCCCTCCTCCATGAAGTGGTATACAAAATCATATTGGGACTTCTCTGGAGGTCCAGTGATTAAGACTTTGCCTTCCAATGCAGGAGACACAGATTCCATATGCCTCACCATCAAAAAACCAAAGCATAAAATGGAAGCAATATTGTAACAAATACAATAAAGACTTTTAAAATGGGCCACATTAAAAAAAAAAGCAACAACAATAACAGTTTGAAGGATTCAGTTTTTTCAGTTGTTCCCATGATGGGAATCAGAGAGGAGAGCACCCCAAGGCAGTGTGTTACAGACAAATGTCTTTTAATTTACCAGAATTGTCTTAATTTATCAAGCAGAAGGCTGAAAATTTTCCATGGAAGGTGACAACGTGGGACTTGAGTGCCACACTTCTATGGTAGACTGATTCTCAGAGAGATGATTTTTAGAAAAGTAAATACCTTAGGAAAGGTAAAATAAGTAAGATTTGGAAGTAGATTTAGTTCAACTGTTTGAATATAGTTTAACAATGGAGTTGCTAGAAAACTTGCAGCTAAGGTTGGTTCCAATACACTGATCTCTGGCTTATCCAACAAGCTTCAGTGGCTCCACTCTGCTTATAAATGGATGTGCCCTCACTGATATTCAATTTGTTGTTATTGTTCAGTCGCTAAGTCGTGTCGGACACTTGTGACACCATGGACTTCAGCACACCAGGCTCCTCTCTGCTCCACTATTTTCCAGAGCTTGCTCAAATTGCTGTCCGTTGAGTTGCTGATGCTGTCTCATTCTTTGCCGCCCCCTTCTTTTGCTTCCAGTCTTGCCCGGCTTTTCCAATAAATTTTCCAAAAATTTATTTTCCAATGAATCAGCTCTTCGCATCATGTGGCTAAAGTATTGAAGCTTCAGCTTCAGCTTCAGCAACAGTCTTTCCAATGAATATTCAGGGTTGATTTCCTTTAAGATTGACTGATTTAATCTCTTTGAAGTCCAAGGGACTCTCAAGACTCTTCTTTAGCACCACAATTTGAAAGCATAAATTCTTCAGCACTCAGCCTTCTTTATGGTCCACAGCTCTCACATCCTCACATGACTACCGGAAAAACCACAGCTTTGATAACAAGTCATAATCCTACATATATTAAGAAAATAAGCCACTGATTTAAAAAATACAACATAGCTTTGACTGTGCAGACCTTTGTCAGCAAAGTGATATTCAACTGCACTACCACAAATGGTTTTTCAAACATAAGAATGATTTCTTTTATTTTTTTCCCATGTCTTTTTCCTTCCTTCTCCTAACTCTTCCCTTTTCTTGGACTCTTTTCTGTCCTCTTGAGAACCAGATGGTTCCCCCAAGTCTGATCTTTCCCATTCTGCCAAATATTCAGTCTCTGACCTGCTTCTTCATAAGTTTGTCTGGGCCCACAGGAGGAATTGTAGAGAGAACCAAGGAGGGGCCAATGGAGCAAAGCCATAAGGAAATCCTCACTTGAGAAGAACCTATCAAAAATCTCAAGAGATTTTTCTTTGCCTGCAAGGGAGGCAGGTTTTGGGGAATTCCATTTCTGATTGGATAATGTTTGGATCCATTTTGACAGGGACCAGGAGTTCCTATGTTTGAAAACAGGATATTTGTTTCTGAAGCTGATCTCAGGGAATAGGCCTTTTGTAAGTCCCTGCACACAAAGTCTCCTGTTATTGGAGGCTGCCTCTGAGCGGTACCTTCCAGAAATTACAGTGCTAGATGCTGACTTAAGAATTTCACACAGAAGTAACTAGAAGCCACAAAAATATTGCCCACTGAATTCAAATGTTAAATTTCTCCAGTTTAACTTCCCTCCAAATGTCTGAAGTCCCTCCTCTGACAGAAGGGTAACGGTGACAGAGGAGTTGAAGTGAAAGGAGGCAGGGGAATTCTTGTTTCATGACCTCTTGCTTTTGAATGAGGAAGTTGCATTTCCTCTGGAATTCCTTCTCCCTTTCCCATTTGCCATTCCCTACTTGTCCTTTGGATCTCAGTTCAGACATTACCCACTATCTTCTGGAACTTTTTGCTGACTCAAAACTGGTTTAGAAACTCCTGAAATATACCCAGAATTCCTGAGATTATTTCAGTCCCATCAGTAGTGCTTATTACATGTTGCATTATAACTATCTCTTGTATGAGTCTTCCATTAGCATGCCCAGGGTTTAGTCTTTAAATACCACATATATGCAAAAGTCTTTCCATCTTGGACTGCTCCCTCAAACTCCAAATTCGCATATCCAGCTGCCTTCTTGACAAGTATTTTATACTTAACATTGCTGAAAGCTGAATTCCTAATCCTCCCCCCAAACTTTCTCTTCACCAGTCTTTCACATCTCAGTAAAAAAAAAAGAAAGAAAAGAAATAGATGAGGAAGCAATGGAAACAATGATAGGCTTTATTTGGGGGGGCTCCAAAATCACTGCAGATGGTGACTGCAGCCATGAAATTAAAAAACTCTTGCTCCTTGGAAGAAAAGTTATCTGGGCCTCAAGGGGCCCAGATATGTGACTAAACATTATTTCTGCAAAAAAAAAAAAAAAAAAGAAAGAAAGAAAGGAAAGTTATGACCAACCTAGACAGCATATTAAAAAGCAGAGACATTACTTTGCCAACAAAGGTCTGTCTAGTCAGAGCTGCGGTTTTTCCAGTAGTCATGTATGGATGTGAGAGTCTAAAGAAAGCTGAGCGCTGAAGAATTGATGCTTTTGAACTGTGGTGTTGGAGAAGACTCTTGAGAGTCCCTTGGACTGCAAGGAGATCCAACCAGTCCATCCTAAAGGAAATCAGTCTTGAATATTCATTGGAAGGACTGATGCTGAAGCTGAAACTCCAATACTTTGGCCATCTGATGTGAAGAGCTGACTCATTGGAAAAGACCCTGATGCTGGGAAAGATTGAAGGCGGGAGAAGGGGATGGCAGAGGATGAGATGGCTGGATGGCATCACCTACTCAATGGATATGAGTTTGAGTAAACTCCAGGAGTTGGTGATGGACAGGGAGGCCTGGCATGCTGCAGTCCATGGGATTGCAAGGAGTCGGATACGACTGAGCGACTGAACTGAACTGAACTGGAAAAATAACCCCAAAACTACTCTATTTGTGTAGGCATCTGTGAATCTTTGCTTTTGCTCAGATCCTACATCTCATCAGCTCCACCTTCAAAATATATTCATAATCCAACCAGTTTTTACTATTTCCACTGCGATCATACTAGAAAATTTATCAATCTCTCACCTAAAGTTTTGCGGTAGACCCATCACTGGCCTCCGGCTATTAACCTTGCCCCTTTCCTGTCTATTCTAAACACAGAAGTAGTGCAAAATTCTCCAAGTGTTCAAAACTCTCCAAGAGTTTCCGTTTTGTCCAGTAAAAAAGTCAAAGCGCCTCTAGCGGCATGTAAGAGCTCTCCCTTCCTATCTTACCCTCCCCTTTAGCTCCTAGCTTTTCCTCAAACAAGTCAGGCATACTCCTGCCTCATTCCTTTGCACATGTTGTTTCTTTTGCCTAGAAACACCTTTTTGCAAATACTCATTTGCCTAACTCATTTCCTCATATCCTTCAGGTCTGCTCAAATATCACTTTATTAGTGAAGTCTTACCTGTTCAACATGCTTAAAATTACAAAACATTACAAAGAAAAAAGCCATCCCCATTATCTCTTCATTCAGACATATATTTTTTCATTCATACTTACCACCATCTACTCATACACATTTTACTTATTCATTGGTCTGTATTTCCCATTACAATGCAGACCCCATGAGGATAGAGTTTTGCGCATTTTGTTCAGAGATACAATCCCAGTATCTAGAGGAGAACATGTCAAATAGCAGATCCTCAGCATTTTGTTGAATAAATGTTGAATGGTCTACCAGGGTACAATAAATGAGCTTTTACACAGGTGGATGTGCAAGCAGATTTCAAGAGTTTAACCTTGAAAGGATACAGGAATGGTTTGTTCATAGATAAAGGTTCTGAATTCCATTTATATACCTCCTTGTTGTAGTTATGTGTATAAATTTGAGTTGCTAACCATGGGTCTTCTGTTTAATTATGCTATGCACAGGCACCATTGCTAGTCAATGTTTGTGCAAAGACTTGAAGCTTGACCCTGCAGTTAGGACTAAGCATCTCCAACTTCTAATCCCATCTGGAGAGCTGCAGATGTTCATCTGTGTAATCACTAGTTATTCCAGTTTCCAAACCTTCAACTGTCCAGGAATAAAGCCTGACTCCTGAGCTACTGGAGCTAAGGATGAATGAAAATAACACATGAGGCTACAAGGGAATGGGAACCTCTTCCAAAGAAGGTACACTTTCCTATAAGGCTTCTGAATAATGCTTTTAAGAAATTGTATTTATTTGATTGTTTTGTATTTTGAAAAGATAATACACTCATAGAGTTCAGATAAAGTATAAATAGTTATACAGTTAAAAGTTTCCTTCCCATCCCTGTTACTCAGCTACCTGGTTCCTACTTTTTCTCTGCCTTTCACAGGTTTCTACTATTTGTTATTTAACAATTTGTTATTTAACTAATTTGTTATTTAACTTTCTGGAGTTTCTTTATTCACTTATATGTGAATATATAGATTCATATGTTTGGGGTTTGCTTTTGATGCCCACAACATATTTTGGGAATCTTTACACATTGATGACATAAAAGCTTCCTTGTTTGTCTTTGCTTAGTTTTACATTTTGTTGCAAAATGAAACACACAGAGAAGTAAGTAGACTCTTATTTCTGCATCCATTGAGATGATCATATGTGTTTCTTTGATTTTTAAAATAATGTTAATATTCTTTTTTTTGGCTGCACAACTTGTGGGAGTCTAGTTCACTGACCAGAGATCAAACCTAGGCCCCCTGCAATGCAAGGATGGTGTCCTAACCGCTGGACTGTCAGAGAATTCCCTCCTTAATAGGATTAATTCGTGTGGATTGAATTTATATTCTTCAGCCAACTTTTGTTCTTTGGATAAACCCAGCCTGGTAATGCTGTATTGTCTTTCACACTTATGTGGCTAGACAGTGGGTCAATATTTTATTCAAGAGTTTTGTATCTATGATCATGAATGAGCCTGGCTTCAATTTTCTTTCTAAATATTGTCCTTGTCAGATTTTTGTATCAAGGCTATACTAGACACAGAAAGAGTTGGAAAGAGTATATTCTCTTTTACACTCTAGAAGAATGGAACAGTTCTTTCTTTACTGTTTGACCGAAGCCTCTAGTAAATCCATCAGTGCCCAGAGCATTTGTTTTCAGAAAAGTTTAAATTATTGATTTAATTATATTCCAATAAATCTGACTTCAAAAAATGTCCTCTGGCAAGTTACATTTCCAGTCGATTTTGGATTCAGGGCCACTGGTATTATCATCATCATTTGATAGAAAGGATATGTTGTACTCTTTCTGAGCCTACCATTTTTGACTGATTTCAGTAATTTATGATTTATATCAAGTTCACAACATAATAGTTCACATGTTAGTGTACAATCTGTATAATATATTGTAATAGCATACTACAATAACTATTATAGTATATTGTTGTATGTTATATACTATACTATATATTATAGTATAAGTTATTATAACTTGTAATTAATATTATATATAATAATGCTATGTAATAACAATAGCAAACTTCCCACAAAGTGTCTGGCATCTTTCATATATCATCTTACTTAATCCCTAAAGTAACTCTTGACAGGTAACCTGTCATTTTCACAGATGAAAGATCTAACCCTAAGAGGTTAGAGTATTTGCTGACCAAAGTTTATATGACTTATCTGTTGAGAATTTGGTGCCTTTAACAATTTTCCATATCAATTCCCTCAAATGAGCATCCCATTTCTCAAGGGAATGTGTAGACTGTTTATATTTTTTTGGTTTTCCTATTTCTTATTAAATTCATTCCTAAATATTTTATATTTCTATTGCTATTGTGAATAAAGTCTCTTATCCTTTACACTTTCAAATTACTGTTAGTACAGTGTATATGTGTTTTTAGTACTATTAACTTTATTTTGTAACTGCTCACAAACTGTGTGAATACGTCATGCATCTGTTCTGGTGAGAAAGTTTATGATTTTATAGTTCTTAAAAGGATACATAAATTCAGAAATGCTTATACATTGCTGCCTGAAGTCCAGGTTTTCTCAAAGTTTGTAGCAAGTCCATTATCATTTATCCTTACATGGGAACAGTCTGCTTAGACACTGAAACAAACACCAGACTTTGCAACTCAGTTCAGTTCAGTAACTCAGTCATGTCTGACTCTTTGCGACCCCATGAATTGCAGCACACCAGGCCTCCCTGTCCATCACCAACTCCCGGAGTTTACCCAAACTCATGTCCATAGAGTCAGTGATGCCATCCAACCATCTCATCCTCTGTCGTCCCCTTCTCCTCCTGACCCCAATCCCTCCCAGCATCAGGGTCTTTTCCAATGAGTCAACTCTTCACATGAGGTGGCCAAAGTATTGGAGTTTCAGCTTCAGCATCAGTTCTTCCAATGAACACCCAGGACTGATCTTTAGGATGGACTGGTTGGATCTCCTTGCAGTTCAAGGGACTCTCAAGAGTCTTCTCCAACACCACAGTTCAAAAGCATCAATTCTTCAGCGCTCAGCTTTCTTTATAGTCCAACTCTCACATCCATACATGACCACTGGAAAAACCATAGGCTTGACTAGACAGACCTTTGTTGACAAACTAATGTCTCTGCTTTTTAATATGCTGTCTAGGTTGGTCATAACTTTCCTTATAAGGAGTAAGCGTCTTTTAATTTCATGGCAGCAATCACCATCTGTGGTGATTTTGGAGCCCCAAAAAATAAAGTCTGACACTCTGGACCCCTCAAAACCATGTACTGAAGAAGTTCCATAACTGAATTTTTTTCTTTCCCTAGATAGTGAATTCAAAATCATAGGCTTTTGAAATCAATCTTCGTATTTTCAGGCCACTGTTTGTATAACCACAGGAAGAAGTCAGACAACAGGCCAACCAACTTTTCTAGATGTTATGAATCTCAAAATTTATTCTCATTCATATATGAATATGCACACCTTTACATATTTAGGTGTGCAAATAACAAATGCACTTCCCAATTTCCTCTTTTCTTGATAATTTCCCCAAAACATGTTTCTACTTCCTTTTTATCTAGGACATGATGGCAACAATATTCAATATAGTAGAAAATGTTGAGAAAGTTACATTGCAAGATTAAGTTTGGGTGAATTCTAAAAAAGCAAGCTTTATATACCAACAGTTTGATTTGTTCTTTGCTGGGATTTTATCCAACATCATATTCTTAAGTTAAGATCCCAATCTTCCTACTGCAATAATTCATGGTATCTATACTATTTTATCTCAATATTCTTCAATATTCACAATGTTCAATTTTGAAGAACCAATACAAAGGTAATAAACAGTATATATGGCATGTGGCCTATATTTTCATTGCATCACACTTGATGTAAATAAGTCAAAATTTAAGAACCACATCTACAGAAGCCTGCATTTGTAATAAAAACAATAAATGTGGATAGTAAATATCAATTAATCAGGTCTTCCAGTTTTTCAGGTGAGTAAATGAAGGTCTAAAGAGGTCATGCAAAACAACTTGTTACCCCAAAATAACTAATAGACCTAGTTAGTAATAGAACTGAATTAGAATCCAGGACTTGCCAAACCCAGACATGTGCTCTTTCCACTAAACTATGTGGTCATTCTAGGAAATTGATAGTTTTCACAGTTCTCTTGGTTCCCTGGGAAAGTTCTCCATAGTAGTCAGACTTGCCAGGCATTCAGAGCTTTTCTCTACATGAAGTTTTTCAGGTTGAACAAAAAAAGAATTTTGTCTAACAGATTTCCTTTTTTTGTATATGTATATGTATATTTGCCTTCTCTCCACTATGAATTTTCTGGTGTTCTGTAAGATATGTGTTCTTGCTAAACACTTTCCCATATTCATTACATTTGTCGAGTTTTTCTTAAATATGAGTTTTCTGATGTTTTTTAAGGTCTATCCTTCAGCTGAAGGCTTTGATACATTTATTGTATTCATAAGTTTTCTCTCCAATATGAATGATCTGATGTTGAATAAGGCCTAAGCAGTAACTAAAGGCTTTTCCACATTCATTACATTTATAGGATTTTTCACTGATATGAACTTTCTGGTGATTTGTGAGGTCTGTATTCTGACTGAAGGCTTTTCCACATATATTACATTTATAGGATTTCTCTTCACTGTGAGTTATCTGATGTTGAATATGCCCTGAGCAGTCACTAAAAGCTTTCCCACATTCAGAAGGTTTCTCTCTGGTATGAACTCTCATGTGTGAGGGATGAACTCTGGGTAAAAGTTTTCCCACATTCATTACATTTATATGGTTTCTCTCTTGTATGACTTCTCTGATGTTGAGTAAGGTATGTACTTCTGCTGAAATCTTACCCACATTCCCTTACATTCATAGAGCTTCTCTCCAGTGTAAGTTCTTTGATGTTGAGTAAGAGCTGAGTAGCTACCAAAATCTTTCCCACATTCACCACATTCACAGGGCTTCTCTCCGTGTGAGTTCTTTCATGTTGAATAGACAGAACAATCGCTAAAGGCATGCCCACATTCATTGAATTTGTATGGTTTCTCTCCAGTATGCACTCCCTGATGTTGAATGAGGCCTGCACAGTAACTGAAAATTTTTCCACAATCATTACACTTAAAAGTTTCTCTACAGTATGGGTAATATGGTGTTGAATAAGACCTAAGTGATCACTGAAGGTTTTCCCACATTTGTTACATTCATAGAAATTTTATCTCATATTAATTCTTTGCTGTTGAGTAAGGTATGTACTATGACTGAATATCATGCCATATTCAGTACACTCAAAATGTCTTTCCCTTCTATGAATTCTATGATGTTGAATAAGGACTGTGCAATAACTGAAAACCTTCCCACATTCATTGCATTTATAGGGCTTTTCTTCAGCATGATTCTATTGTGATTTGTTAAATGGGAACTCTGGTTAAATCTCTTTCCACATTCATCACATTTATGAGGTCGTTCTCCAGTATGATGTGCATGGTGTTGAATGAAAGTATGAATGAATGAAACCTCTCTGAAGGTTTTCCCACTACATTTATGTTTTCTTTAAGTCACATTTACTTTGTATAATTAAATCTGAGTTTTGTTTGAACATATTTCCATGTGTACCACATTCATGGCAATGCTCTGCAATAATATCACTCTGCTCTGAAACAAGTATTGATGTTTCATTGAAAATTTCCCTAATTCATTATGTTTTGTATCACTTTCTTTGGCAGAAATTTTCATGAAGGTGACTAATCTTTTCCCAGATATTTCTCTTTGTTTAGGTGCTGGTTCTTAAATTGGCCTCCAGGTTTCTCCCAATATAATCTTTCTCTTTGCAATTTCTTCCATTTTTTTTTTTTCCTTCAGAGGAATCTTCTTTGAAAAATGTCCTGCCACTCTAGTGTTGATTTCCTGGCTCTAGGTCTAGGCTTCCCATCTATTAGACATAAAAATACAAATTCACTATGAGTCCAGTGCTAGGAGGGGAAAAAAAGCTACTATATTGGAAACAAGATAATGAAACTGAAAATACTCAGAATATTTCATATGGGGAAATATGGTATATTAATCTAAGGAAGGAAGAGATGGAAAGGCTACTGGTGTGAAAGGGCATCATTTAAGAATAATGTAATCAAAGAGAATGAAGTAATCAGCCTGTCAGATGGGACGATTAGAGAAAAGGCTAAACTATAGAATTTAGAGGAGAGAAATATGCAAATGAGCACAGATTAAGAAAAAAACTCTTATCAAAGAAAGATGGTGTTTTAGGAAATCTTCTGTGACAAAACTATTTAAGCAACATTTAAACTATTATCTCAAAGGCTACTAAGAGGTATTTAAATGTATTTCAAATAAACTTTCCCATTAGATTTGGAATTTTGAGTTGCACAAAGCAAGAGTTTTACCTAATCTCTCTTTATGAATGACTGCTAATGTTATCACTTTACCTTTGATGTAAGAAGAGCAGAAACTAGGTCTAAAAGGAAAAAGACTGAAAAGGGGGAAAGTTTATTCCTTTGACACGGAAAATAATTCCTGGGATTTTCCAATGACAAACCTGCACTGTTGTTGTTGTTGTTTTTTAATTCTCAGTCAAGGATAAAAAAGCAAGAAACATTAAGCTCAGAGAACAAAGGAGGGATTATATATCAGCATATCTAGTAGTCCTTCACTATAGGTTCATACTTAGGAGTGAGTACTATATGTTGAGTGAAAGCTAAGTGGTTTTGTGTAAAGACATGATGAATAATAGGTTTCACTGCAGGATTACTGGGCAGGGACCTGGCTATTTTATTATGAAGTGAAAGTTGCTCAGTTGTGTTGAACTCTTTGGGGCCCCCTGGACACTGTAGTCCATGGAATTCTCCAGGTCAGAATACTGGACTGGGTAGCTGTTCCCTTAGAAGACCCTCCAAATGTTGGCACCTAGAGTCTTTTATTTTGGACTGATCAGTTTCCCCATAATGAAATACCTCAACCTTCTACTTGGAAAAGGTGTTATCAACCAAACTTGAGTCTACCTGCCTGTGCTCAGTAAAGCCAATTTACTGACATCGGGCTGTAGTGAAGGAAAAGTACAGCATTTATTGAAGGGTGTCAAGCAAGGAATCCAGGTAGCTAGTGCTCAAAAGGTCTGGATTTCCGGATGACTTGGCTTCCAGGGAAGGTTTTTAAAGACAAGGTGAGGGAAGAGGGTTGTGGGGTGTGTGATTTTTGTAGCCACGCATTCTGGGAAACAAACTCACTCAGGACAACGCAGATAGTGGAGTGCAGTTTATTACACCGGTGGGTCCAAGGTAGAGTCTCCTCTTAGCCAAGGACTCTGACCAGCATTTGTGAAAATCTTTTATACCCCATGTGTACATGTCCAAGCCCACCACTCCAAATTCCTTGAGACTTACATAAACAAAGGAAGGGTAAATACAATCCCAATAACCCCATCATTCATGTGTTATGTGCTCAAACAGTTAAACAATTGGCCAATAATCAATAATCCCGAGGTTACACTCCTATAGGTACAGAAAAATTTATGGCCTGTCTGGAGGCAGGGATGATTAGTGTATATTTTCTGTTAGGCAGTAAGTAACCGGGATACGATCTTCAAGGTTCCCCTGTCTGGAGGGGGTCTTATCCTTCTGTTGTCATTTCCATAGGCACGAAGCACAGAGTTCAGAGTCCACTGGAGAGGTGGCTGAGCATGATCAGCATGAACAGGCTGAAGATGGAGTCCGGGCCTTATGAATTCCCTCTTCATGATCAGCTTGTACATGCTTCTGATTTGTTGGTGGTGAGGTAATTGGGAGGTTAACATCATCAACCTTCTGGTTCCAAATGGTCTGGGGTCTCTGTGCTTGTGGGCAGCATACAGTTAACTTCTTCCACCTGGGGAGTTTCAGTTTCTACAAAACAGCTCAAAGGACACATCTCAGAATATTATCTACAGCCCTTGAGGAGGAACTAAAGGTCCTTGACTTTTTTTTTTTTAATGGCTAAATTATTACCATTTTGTCTTGCTTGACTATTTGCCTTTTTTCTACTTATTCATTTTGATGAAATTTACTTTCTAGAACTTGGACAAGGCCAGGAAAATAAAGTTTTTCTACAAACAAGAGTCAGGCAAAGGATATGAAGTGGGAAGGGTCTGTTTGGGGAAGACCCCATAGGATCCTGGTAGGTTATAAGGGGGTGGGATGTAGAAGTCTGATGGCCCATGTTCTGAACCAAGTGAAAGGAAGAATTTGTGGGGTAAGGGTCTCCCTATTCAGTATGTAGATTTTCACTGACGTGTCTATTTTCAATGTGACCCCTAGATCCAGGAATATAAAAAACAAGCATTAAACATGAGAAATTAATGATTTTATTAACTATATTCCTAATATTCAACATTAATTCTTCATTGTAATAGTTTATTATTGCTCCTTCTGTCCAAAAAGCCCTTCTTTCTTTGTTTTACCTAATTCTTGACCATACTTTAGAGTCTCACTCAAATCACACTAGTCTCATGACATTCCTAACTCCCTAGTTTTCCTAATCTCCCACAGTACTTACTGTACTGTTTTAACTTTTAATTTTAGCACTGAAAAGCAGTGGCTTATATTTATCTATTTTTCAAAAATTCTATTGGAGTATAGTGCTTTACAATGTTGTGCTATTTTCTGCAGTACAGCAAAATGAATCAGCTATACATATACATATATCCCCTCTTTTTTGGAGAGACTGTCATGCAGAGTGAAGTGAATCAGAAAGAGAAAAATAAATATCACATATTAATACATATTAATGGAATTTAGAAAAATGGTAAAAAAAAAAAAAAACAGAAAAGAAAAATGGTATAGATGATAGATAAGCCTAGTGTTCGTCTATTATCTCATTTTTGCATACGCTGTCTCTTGAGTTATTGTTCCATGGTTTGGAAGAAACGAAACTCATTAATTTTTTGGTTTTATAGCTAATATTCCTTGAGTTTATGCCAAGCTGATTCACAATATAACACAGTTAATTCTCCTAAAGAGCCTATGAAGTGAATAATAGAATCTCTACTTTAAGGGAGGTTCAGAGTACTGAGTCATTTGCTTAAAGTCACACATTAAGCCAGAACTTCAGAGTCCAAGCTCTTTATCTCTACTGTCCTAAGAGGAAGTAAGATGTAATATAAGTGATAAAGGCTAAAGTTATGACCAAACTAGACAGCATATTAAAAAGCAGAGACATTAGTTTGCCAAAAAGGGTCCGTCTAGTCAAGGCTATGGCTTTTCCAGTGGTCATGTATGGATGTGAGAGTTGGACTATAAAGAAAGCTGAGCACTGAAGAATTGATGCTTTTGAACTGTGGTGTTGGAGAAGACTCTTGAGAGTCCCTTGGACTACAAGGAGGTCCAACCAGTCCATCCTAAAGGAGATCAGTCCTGGGTGTTCATTGGAAGGACTGATGTTGAAGCTGAAACTCCAATACTTTGGCCAACTGATGCAAAGAGCTGACTCATTTGAAAAGACCCTGATGCTGGGAAAGATTGAGGGCAGGAGGAGAAGGGGACGACAGAAGATGAGATAGTTGGATGGCATCACCAACTCAATGGACATGAGTTTGAGTAAACTCCAGGAGTTGGTGATGGACAGGGAGGCCAGGTGTGCTGTGGTCCATGGGGTTGCAGAGCAGGACATGACTGAGCAACTGAACTGAACTGATTGTTAAGTTGGCAACACTACTCAAAGCAGGTTCAATGTAGTCCCTGTCAAAATACCAACAATGTTTTTCTACAGAAATAGAAAAAAGCCATCCTAAAATACATATGGAATCTCAAGGGACCCTCAAAACCAAAACAGTTCTTGAAAAAGAACATATTGGAAGAATCATATTTCTTAATTTCAAAATTTACCACAGAGTTACACAGTGGTAATCTCAAAAGAGAGCCCAGGAAAAACCAAAAAACCTTCTCATATGTATCAGTGGAATTTTCAACCAGTGTTAACACTATATAATTGGGAGAGGACAGTCTTTTTTCAACAAATAGAACTGGAGAAACTGGATATCCACATACAGAATAATGAAGTTGTACTGTTGAAAGAAAGTGAAGTTGCTCAGTTGTGTCCAGCTCTTTGCGATCCCATGGTCTGTAGCCTACCAGGATCCTCCATGCATGGGATTTTCCAGGCAAGAGGACTGGAGTGGGTTGCCATTTCCTTCTCCAGGGGATCCTTCCAACCCAGGGATCAAACCCTGGTCTCCCGCATTGTAGGCAGACTCTTTTAGTTCAGTTCAGCTCAGTTCAGTCGCTCAATCGTGTCTGACTCTTTGTGACCCCATGAATCGCAGCACGTTAGGCCTCCTTGTCCATCACCAACTCCCGGAGTCCACCCAAACCCATGTCCATCGAGTCGGTGATGCCATCCAACCATCTCATCCTCTGTTGTCCCCTTCTCCTCCTGCCCTCAATCTTTCCGAGCATCAGGGTCTTTTCAAATGAGTCAGCTCTTTGCATCAGGTGGCCAAAGTACTGGAGTTTCAGCTTCAACATTAGTCCTTCCAATGAACACCCGGGACTGATCTCCTTTAGGATGGACTGGTTGGATCTCCTTGTAGTCCAAGGGACTCTCAAGAGTCTTCTCCAACACCACAGTTCAAAAGCATCAATTCTTCAGTGCTCAGCTTTCTTTATAGTCCAACTCTCACATCCATACATGACCACTGGAAAAATCATAACCTTGACTAGATGGACCTTTGTTGGCAAAGTAATGTCTCTGCTTTTTAATATGTTGTCTAGGTAGGTCATAACTTACCTTCCAAGGAGTAAGCGTCTTTTAATTTCATGGCTGCAATCACAATCTGCGGTGATTTTGGAGCCCCCCCAAAATAAAGTCTCTCACTGTTTCTGTTGTTTCCCCATCTATTTGCCATGAAGTGATGGGACCAGATGCCATGATCCTAGTTTTCTGAATGTTGAGTATTAAGTCAACTTTTTTACTCTCCTCTTTCACTTTCATCAAGAGGCTCTTTAGTTCTTCACTTTCTGCCATAAGGGTGGTGTCATCTGCATATCTGAGGTTATTGATATTTCTCCCAGCAATCTTGATTCCAGCTTGTGTTTCCTCCAGCCCAGCATTTCTCATGATGTATTCTGCATATAAGTTATATAAGCAGGGTGACAATATACAGCCTTGATATTTTCCTTTTCCTATTTGGAACCATTCTATTGTTCCATGTCCAGTTCTAACTGTTGCTTCCTGACCTGCATACAGTTTTCTCAAGAGGCAGGTCAGGTGGTCTCGTATTCTCATCTGTTTCAAAATTTTCCACAGTTTATTGTGATCCACACAAAGGCTTTGGCATAGTCAATAAAGCAGAAATAGATGTTTTTCTGGAACTCTCTTGCTTTTTTGATGATCCAGCGGATGTTGGCAATTTGATCTCTGGTTCCTCTGCCTTTTCTAAAACCAGCTTGAACATCTGGAAGTTCACGGTTCATGTATTGCTGAAGCCTGGCTTGGAGAATTTTGAGCATTCCTTTACTAGCATGTGAGATGAGTGCAATTGTGTGGTAGTTTAAGCATTCTTTGGCATTGCCTGTCTTTAGGATTGGAATGAAAATGGACCTTTTCCAGTCCTGTGGTCACTGCTGAGTTTTCCAAATTTGTTGGCATATTGAGTGCAGCACTTTCACAGCATCATCTTTCAGGATTTGAAATAGCTCAACTGGAATTCCATCATCTCCACTAGCTTTGTTCATAGTGATGCTTCCTAAGTCCCACTTGACTTCACATTCCAGGATGTCTGGCTCTAGGTGAGTGATCACACCATCGTAATTATCTGGGTTGTGAAGATCTTTTTTTGTACAGTTCTTCTGTGTATTCTTGCCACCTCTTCTTAATATCTTCTGCTTCTGTTAGGTCCCTACCATTTCTGTCCTTTATTGAGCCCATCTTTGCATGAAATGTTCCCTTGGTATCTCTAATTTTCTTGAAGAGATCTCTAGTCTTTCCCATTCTATTATTTTCCTCTATTTCTTTGCATTGATCGCTGAGGAAGGCTTTCTTATCTCTCCTTGCTATTCTTTGGAGCTCTGCATTCAAATGGGTATATCTTTCCTTTTCTCCTTTGCTTTTCGCTTCTCTTCTTTTCACAGCTATTTGTAAGGCCTCCTCAAACAGCCATTTTGCTTTTTTGCATTTCTTTTTCTTGGAGACGGTTTAGATCCCTGTCTCCTGTACAATGTCATGAACCTCCATCCATAGTTCATCAGGCACTCTGTCTATCAGATCTAGTCCCTTAAATCTAAAATATAAAAAATAATTTAACATGCTTCAAAGATCTAACTTTATGAGCAAAACTATAAAACTCTTAGGATAAAACACAGGTAAAAAAATCTTCACGACCATAGTGGCTTCCTAATTTTTTTAACCTTTACATCTTTTGGTGGAATTTTGGGGACCTGTCCTACGTTTAATTGCATTTAAGCATCTAGAATGTTTGTGTGGTGGGGGGAGCCTGTTTCTCACAGAGACGGGCTGAGCATCACCTGTATTAGAATTATCTGGGATGCCTGCTGAACATGCAGTGTTTCTCAGACTTTCCTCAAGCCAACGAGAGGGAAGCATGTGAATCTGTATTTTAATCAGTTCTGCAGGCATGCTGTTTAAAAATATAAACCAGGTTATACTTTGTAGAATGTATTAAGACCTCCGGGATCTTTCGAAGATCCGCTTTCCAGGCCTTTAGTGTCAAGTTCTCAACCTCAGTGTCACACCAGGGAAGGTTCTCTGCAATAATCTCCAAGAAAGTCTGAGCAAAGCTTGGCGGTTCAGGACGATGCGGCGCAGGCGCGGAGCCACGGCCGTTGGTATGCTTCCTCTTCTCCTTAGCGTTTCTGTCCTATAACAGGTCATCTGCTCCAGGAGAAGAAGGGCTGGGCGGTTAATCAGGCAATGACTGGCTCTCCGTACTGAGCAGCCCACGAGTCTAAGTGGAAATGTCAGTGACCTCGGGAAACTTGGTGAGATCCGGAGTTCGACTCAAGGGTTTCCCATTAATCCTTCCGGCTTCCTCTAGCTCCGCGCACTCAGGTTCCGTCTAAGCCAGGGTCCGGGCCAGGGTGTGTCCCGGCGCTCGGCCAGAGCCGGCCGGTGAGTGGGGCACGCAGGGTCCTGGGGCCTGGACGGGTGGGCCTGGAGATTCTGTGAAATGGTCGTGCCGAAACAGGTCTCGCGGGGAACAGCAGCGAGTAGGTTGAGGGTGGCCTGGCTGCACATCCGGCCGAGAGGTGCCTCCGCGGTTGGGACCCAGCACGGTATCTCGCCTCCCAGCTGGGCATAGCCTAGTCCTTCGGCTGCAGCGACAGCGGGTGATGTTCTCCGGGTGAGCCCCTGGGAGATGGAAAAGATCAGAGTTGCGTTCTGCTCCGTTCTAGCTGGGCGAGGAAGGGCTTCTGTATTGGGGGTGTTTCCCAGATGTTTAGCGGGTGCTAGGCAGTGTTTTGAGAGTTTTTAGCAGAATTAACTCATTAATCCTCGCTTTAACCCCATGAGATGTACTATTATCCTCAGTTACAGATAAGAACATCGAGGCACATAGAGACGAAGTACCTTACTTGAAATTACCGAACCTGAGAGCGGTAGTATTTTTTAATGATTCTGATGATGAGGGTTGATGCTTGAACATAGCAGGTGTTATTTGTTGAGGTACTGATACATCCTGTATATCAAATTCTGTGAATCTGTTGTGACTTTGAGCCAATCTTTATGGACACGGTTGTCTAAAGAGCATCTTTTGATAGACCTGGAGATTTGACCACCTCTGTTCTAGAGTTGAATGGAGGCTGCTGAGGCTAACTCTTTGGTGCATTGGCAAATGCTCCAGGAAGTAGTCAGCCCTGTACCAGAAGGCAAAGCACTAGGAGAAGAGCTATTCAAAAAAAAATGTTTAATGTAGAAATTTTCTTCAGTGTGGTTTCTATGTGTCTGTCATAGGTGTCACATACACAAACAATACATAATAGTTACACATGTCATGAGCTTATTTGAAATGCCAAAACAACTGAACAACTGTATGGGTGGGGTGGGGGGCCGGGGTGGGGGGAACTCTTATACTGCACACTATATACACATTAACTAAATTAGAGATAACCTTATATCAAACTGGCATATTTTACCAATCATTAAGTATTAAGAAGCATGAAAGTAAACCCTCAAAATTGGCTCTCTCCTTTGAACTCTGTTCTAGTTCTTTCTCTGTTCAGGAGATTCTGCCTATTTTTAGATAGTCTATGTTTTAAGGGTTCCAGTGAGTCAGTTTATAACTGTCTTCAAATTTCAGATCTTCCTGGTTTCCCTTTGTCTCCAAAAACCTGAGCATTTTATCAAAAATAACCCTTCTCCAAGGTGTGCTGTAACATGTAAAAATATAATAATATCCCACTATATACAAAATTCCCATTGTACCTACGTCACCTTTATGGAGTGTGAATGTTCTCAGATCTTCAAGAACTTCTGTTGGGGATGAGGACTTTGCTTTAGAGGATTTAGAGGCTTTGCACTTTACTGCCTGAGAGATTCACTATTTATCGATTGTGTAACTGTTAATACTTTAGTTCCATTGCACTGGAGAAGTAATTCTCTACCTTTAAGACCTACCGTCCCTTGTACTATCTTGAAATAAAATTTATAGATAATATTAACTACCTACAGGTATAATATCACTATATTACCTTAATTGTAATAAAAAGGAGAGAAAAAGGAAAGTAATTTAGAATAATATGTATTTCAGCATGTAAATGATTGGATAAAACAGACTATTGTACCTATACATAGAATCACTGTGAATGCAACAGCTGTGAATGCAGGCTGATATGTGAATGTCGTAGTTATGACTCTAATACCATAAGTGGTGTGATTTTCCTAAAATGGTGAACAATTCCTAGTATCATTCAAAGAGAAAGAAGTGTATTTCCTTGATTTTGCACTACATAGCAAATTTCTACAAAATACTTTGTATTTACATAAAAAGTAATGGTGCATTCCAGCCTCACGTAACCATTAAAAATTTTTTTAAAAATCTGGCAGGATAAGGAACATTCTTTGTTTTTGCAGAAATAGCCATCATCATTGGCCCCCTCCAAATTCTAATAACACCATGAAATCAACGTTCCAACCCAAACAAACAAAAAACCCTCACAAATTCTCAAAACTGCCAACAGAATAATGGCAGAGTAGCTTAAGGATCTGGGCTGCAAGAATGTAGACCAGCCAACCTAAGCAGTTAGGCAAATTCCTACTAAGAAATATTAGCACCATAAAGTATGCAACTGGATTTTATTCCAAGGTTCTAAATACATTAGAAATTCTGACTTATCAATCAACTCAGTGGTAGGGTCTTGCACTCCCTGTTTCCAGTTGAAAGGAATGTTCTTGGCAAAGCTGGACACAGACAGCAGCAGCAGCATGTTGCTCTTGAGGTTCTCTATGGATGGCTTCTTGATGAACATCTTCCAAGGTTCACTTCAACATCTGGAAGGTTCCTAGTCTCTGAGAAAGACAAGACTTGTGAAACCAGATATGCTCCTAACCTAGTGGATCTCAAATTGTGCTGTGAGCAGAACCATTAGGGCAACTATTTATACAATTTGTTGCCTACTGTCATACCCAAGGGCTCTGGGTAAATTTACAAGAGAACAGGTTAAGGAAAAAGCTTCAATGGGGAAACTCAAGAGTTCAGAGAAGTGCTTTCAGAAGAATAGGCACAGATTCCCATATCTTCCCCATTTTACTGCTAGAGCCAGGATGCTCTGCTAGATATTAAGTGTAGGTCAGTATTCTCAGAGAAGGCCTTGCTGTTCTTCCTTCTCATAAGGAAAGTGTAAGAACCACCTTGGGAGTAGGAAGATAAACAGACTGCTTGGTACAGTCTGAATGTGGGGTGCCAGCTTTTTAAAGGAGTCGTCTGGGAATGCAATTACCTAATACTTGGAAACAAGATCCTTGGCATTGTGTTGGACCTTCCAGCAGAAGAAAGAAACCACCTGTCTTATGGGAGACTGAGTTTATGTTTTAGATCCTCTAGCTCTGAGAAGAATGTTTGTAGAAAGGCTGGTCCCAGTGAGCATATTTTTCAGGCAACCTAGAGTGTTTCTTCTAAGGTTCATGTTGGACAATACAACTTGTCAAGTCATGTGAACTTACTAAATACAAATGCCTGGGCCTCATCATGCTCCCTAGGTCTGAGGTAATGCCCAGTATCTAGAGTAACAAGTTCCATAAGTGATTCTGATGGGTGTGTGTATAGCCCTTCTTTTGGAACCAATTTTAGTCCAGAATTTTCAGATACCCATTTTCTCCAGTGCTTCCTACCACAGCCTTGTGAAATTTCACACTATCTTTTCTATAGATCAAAGCATTAATGTTGAGCTCTCAATAGCCCTGTGTTTCCAGCACCAATAGCCTTGTGTTAAATCACTTCTAATCAGCAGAATCCCCGTATGTGAACTGGACATGATCACCCAGTTGGAGGAAGAACAACTATACAGACTGGATCTTCAGGGAACTGAAGACGGGACTGACCAAAAATATCTGTTTAGGTGAGTAGTGTTGTGAAAAGACCACCAATTTGAAATTTAGGAGACATGAGTTTTAGTCTAAGCTCTTGTAATTTGCTGGGTGACTTAAGTTACTCAATCTGTTTCCTGTCCAGTGAGCAAGCAGACCTCAATGAACTCTAAGTTAAGATCTGTTAAGATGAGATCCTTGGCAAGTGTTGTTAAACCTCTTAAATCTGGGGTCGTAGACTTGTTTAGAAGAGTACCTAAACTAGTTGGAAGAAGGGTTGGTGGATTCAGTGGGGATAGCGGTGTAATCATTAGAATTTCTGAAATTCTGTTCTCTCCAAGAACAGAACCGAGAAAATGGTTGCATCCAACCTTGACAGAGTCTTCTCACTTTTTGCTTTTAGGAGGGTGGTTATCTTTCTACATTTGAGAGTCTTTACTCTTCTCATCCGTTTCCTTTCTCTCATTTACCATAAGTAACTGGCTAAATAGCTAATAGCTCATTTTAATTTCTAATCCCTTATTTTCTACTCATCAATTGGTATGTCTGCTCATTTTCATTTTGGGGGGCTGAACATATTACCCAGTCCACTTGTATTTCTTGATGTCTCTTTGCATCCACTGTGAGAACTCTGTTATCTCTTCTGGCCTCGTTCACTTCTCTTTCATTGTCCGTTTTAACTTTCTCCCTATATTAAGTTGCTAGTGTGCATGAGTTAGTTGTCTCTTATTTCTGGTGGTTTATTTTCCTTGTTCTCCACACTGGAGACAGGTGACATTTGCACTCTAAATGTCTTTCAGATAGGGAAGATTTGAACTGAACCGAAGCATCACCACCAATCAGGCTGTCTTGGAAGAACTAGAGTTTCAGAGTCAGCAATGGAAAGTCTTCGAGGGAATACTGCCCAGCATCCTATGGATGAAGAAGCCTGTAAAAGTAAGGGCCAATTATCAAGGCAGACAAAATGTCCTGTACAGAAGAAATCTTCTTTTGAGAAAACAGCAATCAGAAAAGTGTCAGTGTCTCTCAAGGAGATTTTCACTAAGGAAAGAGGCCCTGAATCCAGTAAATTTAATCTAAGCTCAAAATTTAATACACGGCAGAGAATTCCAAAGGGAGCTAGGTCCCCCAAATCTAGGAAAAACTCCAAAGATAATTCAGACTTAATTAAACACCAAAAACTCTTTCTGCAAAGGAAGCCTTGTAAATGCAATGAATGTGGTAAAGCCTTTAGTTATGAATCAGACCTCATTGTCCACAGGAGAATTCATGGCGGAGAAAAGCCTTTTGAATGCAATGAATGTGGGAAAACTTTTAGCCGAAGTACACACCTTATTGAGCATCAAAGAACTCACACTGGAGAGAAACCTTATGAATGCTCTGAATGTGGAAAAGCTTTTAGCCGGAGTACACACCTTAGTCTACATCAGAGGATCCATACTGGAGAAAAACCATATGAATGTAGTGAATGTGGAAAAGCCTTTAGCCGAAGCACTAACCTTAGTCAACATCAGCGAACTCATACTCAAGAAAAACCTTACAAGTGTAATGAATGTGGGAAAGCCTTCAGTGACCGTTCAACTATAATTCAGCACAAACGAATACACACTGGAGAGAATCCCTATGAATGCAGTGAATGTGGAAAAGCTTACAGTTGGATCTCATCTCTTATTGAACATCAGAGAACACACACTGGAGAGAACCCCTATGAATGCAATGACTGTGGAAAAGTGTTCAGTCGAAGCTCATCCCTTGCTGAACACCAGAGAATCCACACTGGAGAAAAGCCCCATGAGTGTAGAGTGTGTGGCAAGGGCTTTAGTCGGAGCTCCTCCCTTATTATTCACCAGAGAACTCATACCGGAGAGAAGCCTTTCAAGTGTAATAGCTGTGACAAAGCCTTCAGTCAAAGTTCAACTCTTATTAGACATCAGCAACTTCACACTAAAGAGTAATATCTGAGTAATCTTTCACTAATCTTGGCATAAGAGCACATAGCATAACCTCCTATAGCTGAAGAGAAACATATACTTGTATGAATTTTCCTTTCCCACTAGCTATAAGCCAGTTTCAAGCTGGCCATCCTTCCTTTGTGGAAACTAAGTGGTCAAATGAGTGATCATTCCAACAAGGGCGGATGAACTTTAAAAACCTTAAGATATTCAATCTAGCATTTCGGAGGGCTCCAGTCTTAGAATATACCTTTACTACCTTACACCTTTCAGTCCTTCACCTCATCTCTTCCATGGAGCTTTGGTCCCTGAAAAACCAGTGAACCCTTTTCTTTCCCAACCACATCAGCCCCTTCACTTAAAAGAGAAATCCTACGTGTGGATGTTTTCAGGCTTGCTGGCTCTAGTAGCAGAAGAGAAGCTGGCTTCAGAACAAAAATCTACCCATTCGTTTGGGGATAACAATAATAAGGTGAATTCAGTCTCTGGACTTAAAGGACAGTTTTTCTTTTCCTTCCTCCCTCACCATTTTTGGCTACACTATATTTTCCTCAAAATATAATCCATAGTTCTACTAACGTGCCTAATTAATCCTAGTATTATTTTATCTTATCCTGACCAAAAATGTCCTAAAAATCTTATATTTAGTTCCTACATTATCTTTTTTTAAAAAAAAATGCTGCCCTATATTAAAAACATTTTTTGTTTACAGACTTCATGAAATGTGTACCCTCTGGTTCTGACTCTCACCAATATTGTAAAGCTGATCTATCGAGGACAAACGCAGTACCTACCTCTCAGTCCTTTTCCTACTTGACATTTGCAGAATTGGCACTTTGGGCTACTCTTATGCCTTAAAATTTGAGCCTCTGGGATCCATGATTCTGTGCTGATCCATGAATTTTTCTACCTCCCAGCACTTCTCTGATTAACAGTGATTAGCTCTGTGACTTTGGGGCAAGAGTTGAACCAGAATAATTTCATTTTATTGGCTTATAATACTTACGGTTATTCAATTAGATTATAAGCTTCTTAAAGACAGTAATCTTATTTTAGATCCCTACAAAACATCCCGCAGTGCTGAGTGGTCACTAAATGCCCCATAATTATTGCTTACTGATTCTTCTCCATCATGGGTAATCAGCCTGCTAGGGTTTATTTGAAATGGCTTAATAGTTGATTTCTTTCTCTGTGTTCCTACTGCTGCTGCCAACTCCTTGGTAGTTTGGACCTAGATTACCAGAGTGAACACACTGTTGCTGCTCTTATCTCTGTGTCTTTATCTACCTGTTTTACTAAACTATCACTTAGCTCAGAAAGAATCTAGTTTCCCATTTGTCCCCAGGAAAAAGTTCAAACTGCTTTAACTTGAAGACCTTCTACAGTTGGATCTATTTATTTATTTTCCATTACTCCCCAGTACAACTGGGCGGCCCTACCCTTTATCTCTGTCACACCCTTTCTCTTCACACTTGGCTTCCTTTCAGATCATTCCATGGCATTCTTTTACATGTCCTACTTTCTTCCTTGTGTTAACATCTCCAGAAATCTTTTATAAAAGCCCTTCTCACATCCTGCCTTCACTGTGATACTTTCAATTGCCCACCTTCTTAAGAATTCTTTTACAGTGATGGTTTGCATCATTCTGCCGTATTACATAATTTCTTATTCTGTTATCTGGTTCTGTCAAGTGCTTTTGATCCATGAACTTTTTTGAAGTTAGAAATTGTCTTAAATCTCTTAGGAGCCCCATCTACCCAACAAATGGATTCTAGTTTTAACTTAAATTGAGAGGGTTTAATTTAATGGTGCATTTGCTTTAATCTTTGGAATGGTGAGATAACCTCATGAATCTTTTGGTCATTTTTGTGTGATCTTTAATTATGTACATTAAGCCTTGGGACTGGCTCTCCTTCAGAGTTCCTAGGATGTTGGCCTCTTAGCTTTCCACTTCATGAGAGGTGGGTTTATTCATATAAAGTAATGAAAACAGTGCCTGACATAATAAGTACTCAATAAATGCTAATAGTTATCATTCTATTTCTTCATATCTGCCTGTAGTCTTTAATTTCAATCCTGAAGGACCTGTAACCACAGAAATGGAAAACTAGGATCACAATAAAAAATAAGATATTTCTTCTGACTGCCATCCTGGACAATAGTCACCTACTTTATTTTAACTCTATTGTGTATCACAAATGACTCAAGGCAGCTTACAAGATATGATAAAACAGAAAACTGAAAACAACACAAATCAGCATTAGAGAAAGGAGAAGGTGCCTAGAAGATCAAGATCATGACAAATAGTGGTATGCCATGTGGTTATTCAGGTAGAGATGCAAAGTGACCATTCAGGTGAAGTGAGGTGCTCATTTGCTTACACTGTATTTGTATGGGGAGGAAATGTCCATTCTTCAAGGAAAGCCTGATAGATTTAAGATTAATTTCTCCATTGGCCTTCATGTAATTATACAGTGCACTTTTGATAACAAAAATTAAGTTATGTGTTCTCCACACACCTTGCAAACAGTGTATTTCCCAGTGAATAAATATTGAGTTCTTAGTGGAAGTCTCAGAAAGGCAAATATGAAGATTCTTCTTGGGGTGGGGTGGGGTTAGAAGCAGCAGAGGACAGAGTACACTGCATAATCAAGTAATTACTGGGTGCCAGAACAGCTCTTTTCACACATTTGAGTGATTTTACTTAACATATTATGGGATGAAGAAACTGAAATTTACAAATGTTAAACAGCTTACCCAAGGATCAGGGTTTGACCCCACTACTGGACCTCTTGGGCTTTCCAGGTGGCTCAGGCGTAAAGATTCCGCCTTCAATGCAGGAGACACAGGTTCCATTCCTGGGCTGGGAAGACCCCCTGGAGAAGGAAATGGCGACCCACTCCAGTATTCTTGCTTGGCGAATCCCATGGATAGAAAACCTGGCAGGCTGCGGTCCATGGGCTTGCAAAGACTCAGATACAATTTAGCAACTAAACCACAACTGGATTTAAAGGAACAATCCTATGAAATTGGTGACTAGATATGGGCAGGAAGAAGAGGGACCAGCAATTCCTTAATTGCTGTTAACTTTCATGTAAGCTATGTAAGGCATGAAGTGGAAGAACTAACTAAGTTAGTTAGTTACAGGCTAACTCAGCAGTTAGCCATGCATACAGAACGTTAAAACAGTTGAAAACCTGATATGATTAATTTGCGACTCTAAAGTCAATGTGGAATCCAAAACTTTTGGAATTTTTGGGGGGGAAGTCGGGTCAAAAGAGTGATCTGGAGCGGGGAGTCTTAGTCTAAGGAAAAACGGAGGATCTTCCAGTGCGGCCAAAATCATCGTGACTCGGCTCACACTGAAGCATGTCTTCAGAACAATCTGTCTTTGCACGGAACCCCTATCCAGACTCTCAGCGTGGGCCATTTCTGGAAACGCCGTAGGTGGACTGGGAGAAAGGTTCTCTGGGAGGCAAACTGCCTTCCTTGTCGTCATTCGACCAGAAGGAGGCGCTCGAGTGCGAAGACCACCGCGGGGATAAAGGCCTCAGCTCCGCGCTTTCGCTGTGTTCCTGGACTTTCTCGGTGACCTTTGTGTGTCCAGATTTCCCCTAACAAAGCTGAGACGGCTACTCCTAGAAGCCACTGGATGGGGGCCAGCGACCGTCTCAACCGCCCCGAGCCATCTTCTAGCTTCCTGGGAGGCGCTCTGAAGCTAGATCGGCCAGAGTTCGTCCTACACCTGAGAACTACAATTCCCAGAAAGCTCAGAGACTCGCAGTCGACACAGCGCTGAGACTGTATTTCCCGGAAGTCTTAGGACCAATTCCCATCCTCGTTGAAAAACCCTCTTTCATGTCTCTCCTGCTGAAGATTCTAAAGGCTGTTGTGGTGGGCGATGCAATGCAACGAGCTGTGGCGATACCAGTGAACCTCTCATTTGGGGAAGGTATCCTAGCCTGAATCTCTGTCACTTCTTTTTCCAGATAATTGATAAAGCAGAGTGAAGTTTTCACCCTTTTCCGTTAGATTTTGTTCATTTAACTGGTGTGTTAGGCGCCTACTGTGTTAAATCTACTTTTCTGATATGTGAACTGAGATTGAAGATCTCAGTTTCTTAGCTATTCATTCAGCTTCATTAAAGAGGCCACGTTAAAAAAAAAAAAAAAAAAAGAGTCCACGTTCTCCCTGCCGCCCACCCCCCATCCTAACATGCACAAACACACTCTGAAAAGCAATAAATAAAAGCCTGATCGCATTACTTAGATCATCCCTGAACGTAGTAAATGTTCTTTCAGCCTCTTTTTCTTCTTCTGATATCTATATATCTACATATGCTAGATATGGAGATGGATTTTGTGTATACATAACAAAAAAAGCTTTAGTTTTATATAACAAAAGATTTACTATATACATTTATCTTGAACTTCCCCCATATTAGTTAATATTTTCCAATATAATTTTTAACGGTACCATCAAAGAACTAATCCTGTCCCTGTATCAAGCATTCCTTTTCCAGCTTCCTAAATACCAGTTTTTTTATTTGGAAACCCTAGCAAATGCTTCAATCTGCTGTCAAAACAACTTTATAAAATTACTGTTAATTTTATTACTTGTGATAATGACATTATGGTTATGTTTAAAAGGAAGAAAAAGTCCGTATTGGTTAAAAGATAAGTGGTGATGATATCTGGTGATCAGATAAAAACTGATCATCAGTGGTGATGGTGTTTAGTCACTAAGTCGTGTCTGACTCTTTGCAACCATTTCCCATGCCAGAATACTGGAGTGGGTTGCCATTTCCTCCTCCAGGGGATCTTCCCCATCCAGGGATTGAACCTGTGTCTCCTGCATTGGCAGGCCAGATCTTTACCCCTAAACCACCAGGAAAGCCCCAAAACATACTTACAACAAGATACAAACAAGAAGACAAATGACGTCTGGATCTTACTTTAAAATATTCCAGGAAAAAATAAAATTTTTTAAATAAAAAGTCAGGGAGGGATTGCTAAACAAGATTGGCAAATATTCATTATTGTTTAGTCTGGGTGAAGAATACACCGGAGTTCACTTTTCTGTTTTGTGTTTATTTGAAATTCTCTGTAATAATTTTTTTTAATGTATACTAGCATTCTCTTTGGAACAATGTGTCCAGCTAATACCTTCCAACCTCATGTTCAAGTCATCCTTTGACCTCTGGTCAAATGAAGAATTTTCAGCTCCTGTTATATCTGTAATGCTGACTGATTCCTTTTCCTGGGACCCATCTTCTTACTAGCTTTTTTCACTGTACCTCTGAAACTAAAGTAAATCTCAGCTCCTTAGAGAACACATTTTACCTTCATGCTCTCCCACATTTCAGTCTTCTCCTGATCTCTCCTATGTACGTGACTATGGCATCTATCTGGCTTTTAGACTTCTGCTCTATTTCATGCTAAGTGGCACCAATGTGCCTGAAAGAGTAGTTGCTCAGTAAATATTTGTTGAGTCAATATCCACATGGGTGAATCATCCAGCGAACATTCTGCTGTTTATCTGGAACCTTGGGGTCTTGGCAGGCAGGAATCCCCACGCCTGTGTGTAATGCAGCAGCTGCTGTTTGTGCTTCTCCTCTCCCACTAGTGGATCTTATCCTTCCCTTTTTAATTCTTGTTCCAAAAGTCCTCCTCCTCCTCTGCCTTTTAAAGGTTCCTGCCATCTGCTCCCCACCCACAAGCTTCTGTCCTTCACACGTTCCACACCCACTATCCATCCCAACATTATATACCATTTCTTTCTGCCTCCTTGAGGACTTTGCTCTCACATTCCTTTCACTTTTCAGACTCTCCTTTTCTAGTGACTCATTATCACTTTAAACAAGTCTAATTGCTGTTGTTCAGTCTCCCAGTCGTGTCCTACGCTTTGCAACCCCATGGGCTGCAGCACACCAGGTCTCCCTGTCCTTCACCATCTCCCAGAATTTGCCGAAGTTCATGTTCATTGCACGAACATTGCAGATAGATGACTCATTGGAAAAATCCCTGATGCTGGGGAAGATTGAGGGCAGAAGGAGAAGAGGGTGTCAGACGATGAGATGGCTGGACAGCATCGATGCAAACAAGTCTAATAGGTCTCTCTTATTTAAAAACATAGTCAAAGCTGTGGTTTTTCCAGTAGTCATGTATGGATGTGAGAGTTGAACCATAAAGCTGAGCACCAAAGAATTGATGCTTTTAAACTGTGGTGTTGGAGAAGACTCTTGAGGATCCCTTGGACTGCAAGGAGATCAAATCAATCAATCCTAAAGGAAATCAGTCCGGAATATTCATTGGAAGGACTGATGCTGAAGCTGAAGCTCCAATACTTTGGCCACCTGATGTGAAGAACTGACTCATTGGAAAAGACCAAGTGATGGACAGGGAAGCCTGGCGTGCTGCAGTCCATGGGGTCTCAGTGAGTCAGACGCGACTGAGTACGTGACTGAACTGAACTGATTTAAAAACATTCTACTTAAATTCACATGCTGCTTTACCCACCCAACTAATTCTACCCTCAGAGCTTCCAGGAGTGTGGCTCAGCCAACAACTCAATTTTGGCCCAGGGAAACTGATTTCAGACTTCTGGACTACAAGTCTGTGAAAATAGATCTGTTGTTTTAAGGCACCAATTTGTTACAGCAGCCGTAGAAAATGAATACATTTTTCTTTTGCTCTTGCTCTTTCAGGCTCTGGGTGGTAGTTTGATGCTACCACCCACGTGCTAGATGTTAGATGCTAGTGGTAGATGCTAGTGTTCCACTCTCCTTTGCTGGTTCCCTCTCTTGGTTAAATTTTCTTCAGTTAAATTAAGTATGATCATTAGTTTCTGCCTGGGACGCTGCCTAGAAGTGGAGTGAAAATGGACCACATAAGAAGTGGCCCCTGAAAATATCTTCCTTCATCAATAGACATGCTCCTTGTTTCCTGGTCTTCTTGGGCAGTGCCATAACCGTGGCTCCAGATTTCTCTTGGCCCCAAAGTAATCTGCTCAGAACTACATTGCCCAGAGGCCTCAGTAAGGATAAATTCTCTTGGACCTGGATCTTGAGCCTTTATGCTTTCTCACTAGTCCAAGATGGAGATGAATGCCCTCACCCCTGTTCAAGGGTGAGTTCATCCATGGCCCAGGCACCCATCTGAGCCCATCTGAGACAAAGGTGTGTCCAAGACAGGGTCTAGAATACAGGTTCCATCACACTTTGAGGTCATTCATATCATCTCCCCCCTCCCCCAAAACCATCTTCCCAAGGACAAATCCAGAGAAAGAGAAACTTCTCTGACTTTGGTCTTGTCATAGATTTTTCCTGGGAACCATTCTCTACCATTAGCTGGACAGATATACCACTACTAAATTTTAATATTTGCAGTTTATACAGGAAAAAGGTAATTAATATTTTAAAATGTCTTGCTACATCTCTTAAACCTTGAACTATAAACACTCCCCAGCACTGATAGACCACACAGAAAGCAAAGTAATTATATGTGATTTAACATTATATCTTCTTTCAATGCAGCAAGTTGACGTGATTTTTATTTTTTTGGCCACACTGTGGGGCATGTGGACCAACCAGGGATAGAACCCACGCCCCTGCATTGGAAATGCAGTCTTTAAACACTGGACAGCCAGGGAAGTCCCACATATACATGATTTTAATTTTGCAGGTTGTTTTTGTAGTTGAACCAGAATTTCTGCAGGGAAACAACTTGATTCCTAACACCTTTATGTGTTGAAACCTGAGCTTTAGTTCATGCAAAGACCAGTCTGGGGTTGAGGTGCTATGGTCACCCACACATAGGCAGGCAGATTTTCCCCACTGAAAATTTGGTTCAGATGTCAAGTCTGATGACTCCCCACATGCTCCAATAGAGTATGAAAAGGTTTATTGTCCATAAATAAAACCTTTCTGGGGAGAGCACAGCAGGATCCCAAACTGGCCTGATAATAGCCAGAGAGCAGGGAGGGATTTCCATATCAGGTTTATGGTGGGATGGGGTTGGACTGGGATTGGGGTTCATGCATGTGAGCCAGGGATTGTGTGGTTTGAACACCCTCTACCCAAACACCAAGGGAGGAAGCACCCAGGCTTGCTTATTTAGCTTGCCCAGATAGGAAGCATAAGGGAAAAGGAGGGGGCTTGAAATCTGTCAGCAGTCAGTCATCAAAATATAAACAGACTCAATTACAGGTGGTGTTTTGCATGAAGGGTCAAGAAACTTATGGAAAATAATTCATCCTAAGGGAAATGAAGGTGGATATGTTCCAGGTATCAAAGGCAGAGTGCCAATAGCTCAGGTCAAGGATGATTTTGAGTACCACATGCTGTCTCATGTTGTACAGTCATCTTTCTTAGCTGCTTGAACTATAGAGAGATCAAGTAACATTTTTCAAAGTGCTCTGTCTTCAGCTATCTCTATTAGCCCCGAAAGGCAAACAGGGAGGCATCTCGACTTTTTAACATAGCTCTTTAAGCCCCCCTGAACTCATATCACAGTATTCACAGGCCCTGTGTCCCTCTATTTTCTCAGTCCCTTCCTAATTTCATTTCCTTATCTCTCCAGCCTGGATGCTATAATATACCTAGGGACTTGGGCCATGATTATGATCATGTTGAAGTATTGACCTCTCCCCCCATCCGTTTAATGTACTTTCCCTTCTTAACCTTCAACCAGTTAATCAATTATAAATACTTAGTGCCCAGCATTTGAGGTGATAAGCCTAGAGGGTCATGCCTCCTTCCACTGTCTTTCTTCTTCCTCCTTACTGTAAAATTAGGAGGCTCAGGTTCTGTGGTTACTGTTTATTCTTGATTCAAAATGTTCCCAAATTATCAAATCCACTAGAACATTTGGCTATGTTCTCTCCTGTTTTAACAGTCATACCATTTATACTGTTTCAAGGTCAACCTCTCCACTTGTATACTGAAGCTCACAGCATCTAGTCTCTAAAGGCTCAACCTAGGACACTGAGACACCCAAAGATACATATGAAAATTAGTATTAGATTTTTTTGGTAAATAATAGGGAATTCTTTGCTTCATAAAGAACTATCTGGCTTTTTTAGTTATTTCTGAGATCCTTTTATTTTTGAACAGCTTCAGTGGCTGTGAAGCCTCTAAGATAAACTGAATCTCTCTGCTCCTTTTCTGGACTAATTATAACGGAAGTTATAGGAAGGAAGAAGTTATGACTTCTAACTTCAAAATCTCCCCTTTAGATTTTAATTTGGCTCTACTCTTTTGAGTATGATGTTAAGGAAGTAATGTTAGTGTTATAGTTGGTGTTTATGGCATATAAATGACAAAATTAAGAAAAAAGTTTGAAACTCAAAATTACTCACTCTGCTCTTAAAATAGGAATAAGGAGGGAAGGTTAAGTGCATGGCTAAGGGACAGATCAGGTGATAAAGGACCAAACCTTAGTTTACCACAGTGTATAAGTAGATTGGTATCTCTGAGAAACAGCAGCAATTGCAAATTCACCCACTTTGGGAAAACTCGGATAGCTAGCAGAGAGTTGTGAGATCGTGTTAAGTTCTGGAACCACACTGCCTATCTCTTCTCCAGGCCTATATGATCTGGGAGTGGTTAGCACACATCCAGTCTGAGAATATAAAGGCATGAAAGATCAGATTTGTTTTTAATAAAAGAAGAATTAAGTTAGGCAGTGATCACACATTCCTAGTGTTCTGGGTTTGATCTGACCCTTATCTATGAAGAGATCAAATTAAAGGAACAAAGTAAAATCTTCCAAGGTTAGTGAGAAATTCCCAAATAAATTCTGTTCCCTCATATGGGAATCAGTGTGGTAAAAGAACAAGAGTCTTCTTGTTCATTCCAGACAAACTCTGGTATTTTCTATTTTGGGATCTCCTTTGAAACAGGAGGACCAAAAAAAAAAAAAAAAAGAAACAGGAGGACCCTTCACCTGGATATAGAAACTTCATTTCCTCATGCTGTGGGAGTGGCTCAGATTCCAACCAAAGTGTATCCTATAACCTAAGATCCATTCCTCTCTGCCAGTGTCTGTCTACCTCTCTGCTGTGGAATAAATAAAATCCCTACATAAGGGAAGCCTTGAGAAATTAAGAAATACCAAGATGACATTTCTTCAAGGATGTTTCAAAACAACAACAGAAAAAAGTCCTGTGATTTAAATGGCTACTTTATTTCCTGAATTCTGTTCTTCACTGCCTAGCATCTTCATTTAAGGAAGTGACAAAAATCTGATGCAGCTCACTGGCATTATATAAGCAAAAATAACTGGATTTTTTTTCACTTGAAGTGAGCTACAGCAGTCTCTCCCCCAAACCTCCTTTGTGGGAAGAGTCTGGAACCCCTTTATATAAATAATAATCAATTTCAGTGCTACCTTTTGTTCTCAGAGCTCCCCATTCTCAAGGCCAGGCTAGGAAATTGTCAATTGCTCCTAAAAAAGCTGACCACGTAATCAGACTGTATCTGGAGAAAATATGAGGGCCAATCTCTTTATGGCTAGATTCACATTTCTTTCTGGCTCAAATGTTATTTTGACCAGGGTTGTCACAAATGGCCATGCAATCAATGGGCCACCCATCTTCAGGAGTATCACTCACTGTCATCTGCTTATGGTATCAGGTGGCCAAGGAAAAGCAAATAAAATGACCATTATTTTATACAGCCATTTAATTTCTGCACTTTGGTAAGGAAACAAATTGACCTTACCTCTCTAAGTTTGAGAATTCAATTTACAAAACAAACTAACAGTCAAAGTTACATTATGTGTATGCAATAGCTACCTGTGAGCTTCTAGGAGTAGCTACAAGGAGGTACTAAGGGAGTGAGTACTGAAGTCTAATCCAGTTGTTTTTACCAGGGTACATATTAGGAGTTTAAAAACGATACTGAAGCCTGGACCCTACTCCCTAGGCCAATCAGTCACTGGGGATGGAGTCTTGGCAACAGAATTTTATAAAAAGTTACTTAAGTGATTTCACCATGTAACTAGGGTTAAACAGCACAGGTGTAAGCTGTAGTAGAGGGTCTATATAGTTGTGATAAACTTCTAGAATGTTAAAACATACCAGAACAGAAAATAATAGGAAGATTTAATACCTGTACTGACTTAATGAGCCATTATATGCTCCTGAATTGTTAATTTGAGAGTATTTTACAATTCTTTTTATTAGGAACCAGGTACTTAAAGAACTTGAATGTGTTAGAACAGGAGTACAACAGACCTCCAGTCTACTTGCTGAAACATAAATGCTTTCTATTAGCAAAACATGCATAAATACATATACTCTAGATGCAACACAGCAAAATGCTGATGGGTAATAATCCTATTCAAGAATATATTGTGAACATACAAAACTGAATATAAAACTCTAAATGACCTCCGAAATGACCTATTCCAAATCCCTCAGTTCACAGAGGAAACTGAAGCTTAAAATGGCTGAATTTGCCAATGTCACAAAATTGCGTAACAACATAATCGGATTATTTCAGTCCAATGCACTTTCAATTCCACAGCACAACAGCGAAAAGTAAAAGTATTTTCGGCAGTTTCTCAATCCACCCTGATTCTTCTGTGTTGAACAAAAGGACAAACCAGAGTAAATGCATCCCCGAATAAATGCATCCCCTACGTTTAGGGTGATCCTAGAAGAGTCATATGCCAGGGTGCAGTCTCTGATGTTTGTTGAGAGCAGAACGGTATCTGAAGGCTTTTCCACAATCATTGCATCCAAAAGGCTTCTCTGCTGAATGAGTCCTCTGATGCTGAATGAGGTAAGTGCTCTGGCTGAAAGTCTTCCTGCATTCATTACAATTGTAAGGTTTCTCTCCAGTATGAGTATTCTGATGTTCAGTCAGATGAGTGCTCCGGCTAAAGGTTTTGTCACATTCATTGCACTTATAGGGCTTCTCTCCAGTGTGAATTCGCTGATGCTGAGCCAGATGGGAGCTCTGGCTAAAGGCCTTTTCACACTTATTACAATGGTAGGGTTTTTCTTCTGTGTGTGTTTTTTGATGTTGAGCAAGAGATGAACAATGTCGAAAGGCTTTGCCACATTCAGCACACTCATAAGGCTTTGCTCCTGTGTGAATTCTCTTATGCTGTGTAAGGTGTATGTTCTGGTTGAAGGCTCGCCCACATTCATTACACTTGTAAGGTCTTTCTCCAGTATGTATTTTCCTATGCTGAATAAGGGATGAGCCATAACTGAAGGTTTTCCCACATTCATGACACTGATAGGGTTTCTCACCAGTATGAATCCTTTCATGTTTAGCAAGAGATGAACTTCGAATAAAGGCCTTCCCACATTCCTTACATTCATAAGCTTTCTCTTGGGTATGAGTTTTCTGATGTTGATTAAGGTTTGAGAGATAACTGAAAGCCTTTCCACATTCACCGCATTCAAAAGGCTTTTCTCTGGTGTGAATTCTCCGATGTTGAGTAAGGGATGAGCAGTAACTGAAGGCCTTTCCACATTCATTGCATTTGTAAGGTTTTTCTCCAGTATGAATTTTGAGATGTTGAGCAAGGGATGACCAGTAACTAAAGGATTTCCCACATTCAGCACAATCATAAGGTTTCTCCCCAGTATGTGTTTTCTGATGCTGAGTGAGGTTTGAGTGCTGACTGAAGGCTTTACCACATTCATTGCACTCATATGGTTTTTCCCCAGTATGAATCATATGATGGCGAATAAACGTTGAGGGTCCATTGAATGCCTTCCCACATTCATTACATTTATAGGTTTTCTCTCCAGTATGGATTTTTTGATGTTGAGTAAGGTGTGTGCTCCTGGTAAATGTTTTATCACATTCGTCACATTTAAAAGGTTTTTCTCCTGTATGGATTTTCTGATGTTCCATGAAGTGGCCTCTCTGGCTAAAGGCTTTTCCACACTCATTACAAGTATATGGTTTCTCACCAGTGTGTATTCTCTGATGCTGAACAAGGTGGGTTCTCTGACTAAAAGCTTTCCCACATTCATCACACTTATAGGGTTTTTCTCCAGTGTGAATTCTTTGATGTTGAGTAAGAGATGGACCCTCAATGAAGCCCTTCCCACACTGATCACATTTGTATGGTTTATCTCCAGTATGAATTCTTTGATGGTTTATAAGGTTTTCGCTCCGGCTGAAGGCTTTTTCACATTCATTACATTTGTACGGTTTTTCTCCAGTATGCGTTCTCTGATGGCGAATAAGAGCTGAACAATAAGTAAAAGCTTTCCCACATTCATTGCACTTACAAGACTTCTCTTTTTTAACTGCGTTTAAATTCTGTTTGACACTTGGTTTAGTAGAGGTCTGTTTTGGAGATATTTTTTTGTGTGTTAAAAGGTCTAAACTCACAGTGATCCTTTTTTCAAAGTCATTATTTACATGTGCTCGCTCCAAAGTTGGTATGGTCTTTTCAGTTATTTTTATTTCCCTTGGCAGTGTCTGTTCATTTGCCTGCTGCCTCTCTGGACTGCCTTTGGATTCACAAGTTTCTAAGAAGTTGGTGCTCCAAGGATCATCCCTTTTGTGTTTTTCTGCAACTGCCCCTGGAGATGGCTCTTCTCCAGAAATGTCCAGCTCTGAGGCTGTTATGCTATTTTCTGGTCTTGTCACCCAGTCTGAAAGAAAAAGAAAATGTCAGCATTATCTGAATTGAGGGGGAAGAAAAAAACAAACAAACAAAAAAAAGTGTTACTGTGGGGATGACCTAATGCAACTAAAAACAAAGCCCTCAGGGAATTCTGAGAACTTTCAAATACAGCCCTATTATTTGGGGAGAAATTTGGAAAGAGCTAAGGAGAATGATAAATAAAATATGAGAGCAGCAAGACACTGCCTAATTTAATTTCACAGATAATCTCTACCAGGAAGGGAACTCCACTTAAGGTGACAGTAAATTTAGAGAGTGAACACAGACATAGCTAAGAGGAGACAAGATGGACTGGATCTAAAAAGGACAGTCTGAACAGGGATTCCTTGCCAATGAACAACAAAACAAAAATCTAAGAACCATGATTTCAAGATAAGACAAACAGAAGATATGACTTGGGCTCCATGGTTTATAGCCTAGAAAACTGAAGCAGTAGCTGTATCACTGCTAGAAATGAGAAAGTTGTAAATAGTAAAGAAAATAATTTAGGTGGAGGAAGAGGACAAGGTCAATCCTAGGCATTTTCAGAATTAGGAAGAGAAAAGAAGGACTACACTATAATGGTGTTTGAGGGGATGGAAGATGCCAAAAGTAGCGGAGTAACTAAAATGTTCAAATATAGGATAGAAACTATCAGCTCAAAAGAGGAAGGAAAAGAATAGCTAAAGATGTAAGAATGTATGTGAAAAAAGAGCAGTGATAAGGAAAGATCCTTGAGTGTTTCGTGTAATGGATGAATAATAAATACTAATGAAAGAAAGCAGTTTTCAGCAAACAAAAGAATATAAGCAAAAGAATATAAGAAACCAGAAAAGTACATAATCAGGAAGTAGAGTTACACTATTCTGCTGAATACTCTGGGATAGTTTGTCTTGTACCAAGACAAGAAAGATGACAGGTTAGTCAATGTTGGCAGATTTAGTAAAGAAAAATAGGCTGTATTTAAAACAGCATTTCTTTGGTTCCACCAGTAACAGGAAGGTACAGCAGACCCCCAGCAAACCCTGAATCACCTGCTAGCCCAGCTGTGATCATCACCATGATCACTGCAAGCATGAAGAGCAGGGCAGGGAGCCAGAGCTGCCTACCATGCTCTCCATACCTGGAACCATGGGTAATGGCGTAGCACCTATCAGCAAGAAGGGCAGGCAGCCTCATAACAGCAATATTTCTCTAGCAGGGACAAGAAGATTAATGCAAAACAAGTTTGGGGGGGAACAACCAATCAATATAAGAAATGGATATGTTTTCCACAATGCTAAGAAGGATATATTTGTATAGTGAACGAAAAGCAATCAGTCGTGTCCGACTCTTTGCGACCCCATGGACTAAACAGTCCATGGAATTATCCAGGCCAGAATACTGGAGTGGGTAGCCTTTCCCTTCTCCAGGGGATCTTCCCAACCCAGGGATCAAACCCAGGTCTCCCACATTCCAGGCGGATTCTTTACGAGTTAAGCTACAAGGGAACTACTACGTGTATGGTAGATAACCATAAAAAGTACCTCCTGGAAGTGCTTCACAGGGAAGGATATGGAGACCAGGGAGTCATATGCTGTTAAAGGCAAAAAGAGTGTAGAAGTGACTGATCTTGAGCCAGGTTGGAGTTCCAGATGAACTCCAACATAAATATATATGCAACAGACTGACCAATATTATCCACATTGTCATACTGTGACAATGCAATAACCAGAGTATCAGGAGTGGGGTAATGAATGAAAGATTGGAGAAAATTCCAGAAGGCCAGACTGAACAGTACCACTCCTACCACAGGAAGCAATTTTCACTTTACTATACAGTATGCAAAGACAATGGGCAATGACCACAGTATATTCCGACACCCTGTGCGTGGAGAGATAAGAGAGGGTGCTGACATTCAGGTTGCAAAAGAACAAGGTAGACTAGTAAGACAGAATATGTGTGCATATATAGATAGATAAATAGGTAAATAAATAAATATCTGTATCTATATATCTCACAATCCTGCAGGGGCCAAGTCACCAAGACAGCTTAGAGAAGATGCTAATTAAGAGGACAGGAAAATGATGCAGACAAGGGCTTGGGCCAGTGGCCACCTCATTGTTAACTTTCCAAAAGTTAACAAACTGTAAACACAAGTTAATAAAGCTCTTATTTTTTTAAAAATTTGTTTTTCAAATTGTGTTCCATGAAACCATCTTTTAAAAGAAAGAATTTAAAGGTGCAGTATAAAAAAACAAACAAACCAGAATCATGGTTAGGAGCATGGGGGAAAGAACTGTTACATTCTATGCAACTCTTGGAAATTCATAATTCCTGACTATGTAAAGAAAAAAAAAATCTCTGAGTGGTTCTCTAATAAGAAACCTGCTAAAGGACTTCCCTGGTGGCACAATGGATGAGAATCCACCTGCTAATACAGGGGACATGAGTTGGCTCCCTGGTCTGGGAAGATGCCACATGCCATGAAGCAAGTAAGCCCATGTGACACAACTACTGAGCCCATGCTCCAGAGTCTACAAGCCAACACCACAATGGGAAGCCTGTGGTCTGCAACAAAGACCCTGCACAGCCAAAAAAAACAAGAGAGAATGAAACCTGCTAAAATTTAGCTAATTTAGCACTTCCCAAATTTGAACACTGCATGCTTTTTTCCTCCCCATAAAAAAGGACCCCCTATGCCTACCTCATTACTTCTGAAGATATATTCCTTACCTAAAGTGTCTTAGTTTCTATATTTTTTCAGGGTCAGATCTTTGAGGAGGTCTCTCTGTGCAGTGTAAGAATCAAGGTTTAGAAGAAAGTTATTCATAATGTCAAGGACAGGACAATACTGTGTAGGATAAGAAGTCACATAATGAGATTAAGGCAGGAATAGGTATGAAAAAAAATGATGTCTACAGGTATGAAACTCACTTTTGCAGAGTTTGGTTGGGAAAGCAAAAAGGCAGACTGGATGGTGGCCAGATAGATTAACAGTGTTGAGTAAAATATCTGGAATTTAGGCACCTATTTCTGTTTGAAGGTACTGGGGATGGAGCCTAGAGATCAAAAAAAAAAACTGTAAGGACTGAAAAGTACGAATAATTATAAGACTTGGGTCCCAAAGGAGGTTGAGAAAGGATAGAATCCAGATTCCATGTCAAGAAGTTGCTTTTAGAAAAAAGCAGGAAGAACACGTCCTTTGGAAGGAGTATAAAAATGTATATGTATTCACATGTTCAGACATTTAGTGTTTTGACAACACATGAGAGTACAGATGCCTTCATTCTCCACAACAGACACTTTAAGGAGAGGCAAGTACATCTACATTTCAGATGTAAAATCCTCTCATCAGGCTGGTGGTCAGAGTTAACAACATTCATCTGCCGGGTATCCATTACTTACCTCCAGGGGTCCCTGCTGGGATGCTGGGCTCCACAATCCACGGCTCTGTCCCTTGCTCTAACTGGGAAATCACATCAGGTTTGGAAACTTGGAGTCCTATTCATTGGAGTAAAAAAAAAAGTTACCTTTCTGTGGTGGTGAGAAAAAAGTGCCCTCTCAGGGTTCATTCTCTTCGCTTTGTCTTTAGTGGAAAAAGAGGTGGACAAATCAGACAGAAGTAAAATATATACAAAGCTTCGATGTCATATGTTCCCAAATGTGGTATAATTTGGGAACTGATCTGGGTTCAGAAAGATTATTAGTTTGTCCTTCTACTTACTAGACAGTGAAAGTGAAAGTCACTCAGTCATGTTCGACTCTTTGTGACCCCATGGACTATACAGTCAATGGAATTCTCCAGGCCAGAACACTGGAGTGGGTAGCCTATCCCTTCTCCATGGGATCCTCCCAACCCAGGGATCAAACCCAGGTCTCCCACATTGTAGGCAGATTCTTTACCAACTCAGCCATGAAGGAAGCCTACTAGAGAGTAGAAACCTTTTCAAAACCTTTCGAACTTAAGAAGTCTTTGGTTCCTTAACTGAAAGGAAAAAACTCACCTAAGTACGTGAGTTCCCTCCTCCTCCACACCTCCAGATATTAACTCAGAAAAGTCATCCTTACCTATAGAGACCAGATGTGTATAATTCTCCAATGTCACATCCCTGAATAAACCTCTCTGTACGGGATCCAGCTGTTTCCATTCTTCCTGGGTAAAGTCCACTATCACATCCTTGAAGGTCACTGATTCCTGGAAGACCAGACATATCTCTGCTTAGCCATAAAGCATTTACCTAGAAAAGGGGCAAATTTAGCTATACTGATAGAAGCAAGGGAAGTTCTGGGCTATCTGAGAAATGATTTTGATAATTCCTCCTTTGCAAAATGAATATAAAAACAGAACCTGACTCATAGGATTACTGTAAGAATTAAGCAAGAAATGTTTGCTATCAAATGCTTAATTTAGGGTCCAGCAAGTGCTCAGTCAATGTTGACTGCTATTGTGTTGATCTTCACAATTATCATCATCATCATCTCTGTGTTCCAAGATATCTCAAGTATCAAGAGTAAACCTACTAACATCAATAATACATTTTACTACTATAAGTGCAAGAACAGCCAAAAATGTGTTTTAAAGAATCTGGGGAGGGGACTTACCCTACCACATTTCAAAATATACTAAATAACATAGTAAAGTATACTGAAAGATAAAACAGACTGGTCTAGTATGGAATAAAACTCAAATGAAAAACAGATAACCCTAAAATACATCTTTGTTTATAAGAACTAAATGGGATTAAGCAACTTTCAAAGTAGCTTTGAGAAGGTGGATTAGTCACTAAATGGTGTCATAACAAATAACTGTCTATTTGAGAAAAAATAAACTGAGTTCCCTACTTCATGGCCTCACAAAAATATCTGCTGGATTAGGCATTAAATTTTAAAGAAAAAGCAAAAATAATAGAATAAAAGACATAAAAATACTTTCATAAGCTTGATATATGGAAAGTAAAAATTATGAGAGAGATTGACAGATAAAACTACATAAAATGTAAAGCTTCTGCAAAAAACCATAAACAAAATGCAACATTCTGAGCTCCTGCAAATAGCAAAATGGATGAAAGATGAACAACCTACAACAATAACAAAAAAAGGCCAACAACCCACACAGGTAATTCATCTAAGGCATTAAAACCATGAAAATATGCTCCATTCCAAGAAAAACATCATAAAACAATGAGATATCAGATTAGGGAACACGGCTGAAAATGCTCAGGTGTATTACTGTGGGAACAGAACCCTAATGCAATTCATCCAGGGGCAGTCTGCCAGGATCTATCAAAACTTTAAATGCATATATCATTCAAGCCAAGTTTGTAGCTTGTAGGAATTCATTCTCTAGAAACACCCTGGGATGCAAAAACACATGTAAAAAATATCCTTGCAACATTGTTTGTGAGGAAAAAAGTAAACTTAAATGTCCATTAATAGGACAGTGGTTAAAGAATTCATGGTACATCCATACCAAAGCAGTTCATGCAGACATTTTAAAAATAAAGTGTATCAAAAAATAAACATGCACAGATTAGGAAATGTATGTCATACTAAAAATGGTATACATGGTATTACACCATTTTTATTTTTATGAATAGAAAGTTTGTATGTTAATGCACAGAGAAAAAGCTAAAAGAATACACTACCAAATATTATCAGTGCAACTCTAGTGGGACTCAGAGGCAATGCAGGGGAACTTCCTGAGCAAATGAGTTCATTTTGTTTTAAAACAGATAAATTATTGGGACTTACAACCATGACAGAGCAACTGGACTAGCTTTCCCAGTGTAAACAACTATAAAACTCCACAATAGAACTGAAACAAGGGTTTTAGTCCTTTGAACAGCAGACAGAACAGAACTGTGATCCCTAAGACAGAAAATCACATGAGCTCCTCAGATCCTTCAGTGTCCTGCCTGGAGGCATCTCCAGACTGCAGAGCAGGGAGCAGAAGCTGAGCAAGGCACAGTGGTCTTCCCGAACTAAAGAGACACAGGTGGCAGCTCAGGATTACAAACGCAGGGGATTTGCAGGATAGATACTAGAGACAAGGGAGATGCGCAGAGGAGCAGCTCCAAAAATCTGGTGTAAATACAATCTTCACAGGCAATAACAAGTTACCAACATGACACAACTGAACCCAGAGTTAAGATGGTATGAGCAATCAGCTCCCACCAACAGTTCCAATGCACCTTAGGAGCAGCAAAGTTTAGCCTGTGAGGAAAGAGTTAAAGCAGGAAGTCCCGTTTGCTCAATCTTTGCTCATTTCCAGGGACACTTGGATCCATGTTTCTGAACCTTAAACAAGCTCTGAAAATGAATGTTTATATAGTTAACGACTGACGAAGTTATTGTGTGTCTGGAATACTGGGGCAGGATGTACCAGACTGTCAGCATTGTTTAAAGTATACATGAAGATTTATGATGCACATGTGGTGCCCAGTTTGAGGCCTGCACCAGGACTAGTTAACAGCCACAAGGGAGCACACACTGATGTGATCAGCTCCCTTTTAAGAACTTTGGACTGAGAGACTCAAGCAGACTTCCTCGATGAGAGACATTTCTCATGTCTCTGTGGACAACAGCAAGAGAGAAAGTACAGCCTGATTTCTTTGGAGCCTTATAAGTATGTGTTTCCTTCTGATCCTACTGTGTATCTTTGTGGCCATGATCTCTATTCCTGAGTTATGCTGCTGGGGTGGATGAATCATCCTAGCAAATCACTGAAGTAAATGGTGGTCACAGGGACCCTGAAAACACAGCCCAATAGTAAGACTACACTAGATCAGCCCTAGCAAAGCTTACAGTGGAAAACCAAAACTCAAAAAGATCAAGCTGTGCCTCTGATGGGATTGACAGGATTGGATTTACCCTCCTGCATTAAATAACCAAAAAATTCCAGACAAAATGTATGAAACAAGTTTCCAAGGCACTGAATCTCAGATAACAAAGAACAGTGATCTCCATGAATCAGGAAGCAAATTAAGTGAGCCCTACAACTGCTCCAGCTTACTGCTTTGAGAGTTTCCAGGCAGGGGTGCAGGGAAGGGGAATTCAAGAGCCACCCTGCAGATTCTCTGAACTGAAAAGATAATGCTGAGTTTGAGGAAGTCAAGGTGACTAGAGTTCACAGGACAGAGTACTATATGGAAGGGAGTTACACAAGAAAGAAGCAATGAGAACTGCAGAAACTCTCCTAAACCCTCTGGACTACATTTATTTTTGTTGATTCTCCATTTTCCATGGTACTCATTTCACCTTTTGAATATTTATATTTTTGTAGCAGTCATTTGGTCTATTCAGGTAAAATATCAAGTTTTGCCCTCTCATCGCTGGCAAATGGCAAGATGTAAGCAAGAAGTTAAGTGATGAATATATTAGTCAAGCTGGAGAGGCAGAGTTAGGAAGAAAGTGTTTGGCAAATGGGAGCCCAGAATGAATTGCCAATATTGGTTCTTAGATAAACACATGTCACACCAAAAGAATACACAATTCCTCTCTAAGGACTGAAATGTAAAGGAAATCTCAACTTACCTGAAAACTAGCTGATGGGAGTAAAGTATGTCCCCCTTGGAAAAGGGCAGACTCTGGAGCAGACAGATCTAGAGGAGGGAAAAGAAACTACAATGAATCCTGTCCAAGTTAGCTATAAAATCCACTTATTTTTTCTATAAGAAAACAGCAGGAACTATACCATTTCCTTCTAAACACAAAAAACACAAGGTAACTGCTGACTAGGACCCTGGTACTTTCATCAGCAGACTTAGGAAGTAAAGAATTACTTTAAGCTTCAATTTTGCCCCTACATACTTATAGTCACTTTCATCATACAACTTAATCCATATTCTTCATTAAGTGATGCAAAATATTTCTGCTGCCTTCTGACAATGTACATGTATAAAGGGAATTTCCCTTTACATCCCTTTAACATGTATCCATTGTGGCTGTCTGGATGGGAGTTTAGTGAAGAATGGATACATTCCCTTTATACATGTACATATTCTCTGCTACATATAAAATATAAATTAATAATCAGATTACTTTCCAAAAGTCTCCCCCTCACTCTTTGAAACTTTGCTATTAATACAAATTAAATATCACAATGACATATACTTAGTTACACTACCTACCCACCAGAGTGTCTAAAATTCAATAGACATGGTCAGTACTAACTACTGGCAAGAATACAGAGATTAGAACTTCTGTACATTGCTGTGGGGCCAATCATTAGAAAAACTGGGAGTATATATGAAAGATATACATATACCTGCTCTATGACTCCACAATTACACTCCTACGCATATACCCAGAGAAATGAGGAGTTATGTTCACCAAAAGACTTGTACAAGATTGTTCATAGAAGGTTTATTTATAATATGCCGAAATCAGAAAGAATCCAAATGGCTTTCAGCAAAATGGATAAACTGTGGTATATTCATACAATAGAATAGTATTCCAAAATATAAAAGGATGCTTTACCTAACAACATGGGTATAGTTCATAAACAATATTGAGCAAAATAAGACAAACACTAAAGAATACATACTATATGAGTACATTTGCAGGCATACCTCATTTTATTGTGCTTTACTTTATTTGCACTTCTTAGACACTGGGTTTTTTTTTTTCTTTTTACAAATTGAAGGCCTGTGGCAATCCCATATTGAGCTAGTTTATCAGCACCATTTTTTTTCCAACACATTTGCTCACTTCATGTCTGTGTGTCACATTTTGGTAATTTTCAACAATATTTCAAACTTTTTGTTATTACTGTATTTTTTATGGTGATCTGTGACCAGTAATTTTTCATGCTACTACTATAACTTCCGAAAGGCTCAGATGATGTTTAGCATTTTTTAGCAATTACCTATTTTTTTTAGATTAGGTATATACATTTTTTTACACATAGTGCTTTTTTACACTTTTTACACTTAGACAACAATATAGTATAAACATAACTTTTTTATATGCTCTAGGAAACCAAGAAATTCATGGGATTCAGTTTATTTTGATATATGATTTATTACAGTGGCTGGAACTAAACCCATAATATCTCTGAGGTGTGCCTGTATATTAAATTCAAAAACTTAGAAGAGTGGTTACCTCTGGAGGGCTACTGACTGACAGGCACACAAGAGAGACTGCTGGGGCAATAGAAATGTTCAGTATCTTAGTGTGGAAGGTAGTTACACTGTATATAATATATAAAAATTAATCAAGTGGTATGCTTAAGTTCATGCACTTAATGTAGTAACTTAAACATCAATAAACAAAAGGAAAACAAACTTTGCTCTTGGGAGGTCTATTCAGAGTAATGGTTGACATGAAAGTCCAATTCTCAAAAAGGAGAGGAAACAATAAAAGCAAGTTATTCCAGGCTTCATTTTGACCAGTAATGGAAAAGAAATTTTGTAAAAGAAATCTTGAGGAAAAAAAAAAAAAAGAAGATTTTTTTCATTGAAGATTTTAACAGTAAGAGGAAATTTACACAGACAGATATGTAACCCCCCCAAAAAAACAAGTGAGACAACATCAAACTAAAAAGCAAAAGAGACAATTTGTAAAATAAAAGGACAACCTATGGAATGGTAGAAAACTTGCAAATCATGTATCTAATAAGTGGCCAGTATCCAGAATATATAAGGAACTCATACAAATCAATAGCTAAAAAACCCAAATGATCCAATTTAAAAATGGGCAGAGAACCTTAATAGTTATTTTTCCAAAGAAGACATACAAATGGCCGATGTATATGAAAAGGTCCTTGATATCACTAGTCATCAGGGAAATGCAAATCAAAACCACAATGAGATATCACCTCAGAGATGTTAGAATGAATATTATTACAAAGACAAGAGATAAATGTTGGTGAGCATGTGGAGAAAAAGGAACCTTTGTCCACTGTTGGTGGGAATGTAAACTGGCATGGCTGCTATAGAAATATAAATATATACCATATTTTCTTTATCCATTTATCCATTGATGGGCACTAAGGTTGCTTTCATGTCTTGACTATTATAAATAATGCTGCAATGAATATGGGGTTGCAGATATCTCTTTGAGATAGTGATTTCATTTCCTTCAGATACATAGCCTGAAATGGGATTGCTGGGTTATATGGTAGTTTTATTGTTAATTTCTTAGGGAATCTCTGTATGGTTTTTCACAGTGGGTACACCAATTTATATTCCCACTAATAGTGGGAATATACACATATATAATGCAATACTATTAAGCCATAAAATGGAAGGAAATTCTGTCATTTGGGACAACATGGATGGAAGGCACTATGCTAAGTGAAATAAGAAAGAGGAAGACAAATATTGCATGATCATATCAGTGGAATCTAAAAAGGCAGAACACAGAAAGAAATAGTAGAATGATGGTTTCCAGGGGCTGGAGGGTGGGGTATATAGGGAGATTTTGAATAAAGGGTATAAATGTTCAGTTATAAATAAGCTCTGATGATCTAATGTACAGCATGGTAATTATAGTTAACAATATTGTATTATACACTTATAAGTTGTTAACAGAATAAATCTTAAATATTCTCATCACACACACACACACAGAGAAAGGCAAATATATGTGGTGATAGATGTGGTTAACTAACCTTATTGTGGAAATCATTTTGCAATACATAGGTGGATCAAGTCATCCCATTGGATAACTTAAACTTACACAATGTCAGGATCAATTATATCTCAATAAAGCTGGAAAAAAAATTTTCTCAGCAATGCTTTGCAGCTTTCAATGTACAGATCTTGCATGTTTTTGTTGGTTTCTATTCTTGTTTCATATTTTGGAGGCTATGGAATTATTTTTATTACAATTTCCAATTGTTCATTGGCAATAGAATGAAGGACAATTGATTTTTTCATTAAACTTTTTGTTTTGAGATAACTGTAGATACACCACAGTTGTAAGAAATAAAACAGAGATTCTTTGTACCTTTAGAAAAAAAGAACTGAGGACAAATGTAAGGTATAGCTCAAACCTAAGTAAATAATATAAATAATGTTAAGATTTTTAGTGATATTAAACAGATCCAAGAAAAAGGACTGTATGATAGCAGTTAGGTTAAACCAAATGACTGCACAGCCAAACCTAAAGAATGTAAAGACAATGACAATATAGAAAAAAGTCTAGAGGGACGTATCACAGGGCTCTGTCCTTACCCATAAAGTTGGAAAAAACAGTTAAAATACTGAAAAACCAAGTTAATATTAATTACTGATTACTCTGACAAGCTAAAATATTTGGCAAAAAAAATTGAACAATCATAATAAATAAATATGAAATCCTGACATTAAGAATAAAAAGCAATTCTATTATACAAGGATGATGTAAATCTAGTTAACAGCAGTTTATGTAAAAAAAAGATCTAGGACTAACAGCAAAATATCGCTGATTTTTAAAAAGCAAATACAATGATACTGTACAGCAGAAATAGCCAAATCAAAAGAAATAGTACATCACACTTTAAGATGTTTTTCAAAGTACATCTAAATGACTATGTGTAGTCTTAGGCAATGCATTTTAAGAAGCTTGCTGTCATGCGGTAGAGTTTTTAGAGAAGAGGTCTAGACAGAACTGAAGCAACCTAGCACGCACACTAGATATATCACATAGAGACCCATCAAAGGAACTGAGGCTGTTTTACTTAGAAAAGAGAGAGAATTTGTGAGTAGGAGTTGGAAACAGCTGAATTCACATATCTGAAGGGCAGCAGTGTTAGAGAGCAGTCTCTTGCTTTGGAAGACTAAGAACTAAGATCAACACACAAGTTACAAGGAAAGGCACTTCTGCCTAATATAAGGAACTAAAAAAAGAAAAAGCCAACAAGAGAATAGTCTGCACTCAAAATGGAGTTTAATACCCCCAAAGACTTAACAGATGTTAAGGCATAGACGTAACAGATGGCCAACACCCAGGGCTATTTCAGAACTGATTCTTGCACTTGATGAGATGACTATCAAGATTTTTTCTCACTGTAAGCTTATCATTCTAATTTTTAATAAATACAAGTCATGTGAGGATCACAGACATTCTGAATCATTACTCCTTTTCATTCCCCAATCCCAAAGCCAGGCAGAACTAACTCTTCCTCCAAGTCTCTCCCCATGATGTAATTGTTTCTTTTCTCCATCCTCATATATATAAGGCTTCTTTCTTTCACCTCTTCCAGCTCTGTCAAGTATTTAATCCTCAGGTCAGGACATTTCTTTTGCCGTCATTATCCCACTCTCCCCCCCGCCAAGTCATCCCTACTACCTTCCATCTCAGGCGCTCATCCCGTTCCTCTTGGAATCTGGACACCAGGGTTTCCCAAGCAGCGTATCTGGGTCCTCTTTCTGGAGCCCAGATGTCCAGCAGGAGTCTGAGCCCTTATACACGCTGAAGTTGGTTGCCCTAAAAGACACAAGATGGGGTCAGCGGCAACCGTTACACAATCACACCTTAAAAGAGTTTTGCACAGTGGTCAAGAGATCCTTGGAAAAGAGAAATGCCCAGAGAGAGCATTAAAGAGGCAAGTGGCACTCCCGCCACCGAACAAAAACAGAATGGAGATCGAGTACGCAGGTCTGGCCGCAGATTAAAAAAAATAAATAAATACCCTGCCGCCTACCCTAGAATCCGTCTAGAGGCGCCCATTTACTCGAACGGTTACCTCAGTGCACACTTGCGGGCTCACACCCCCGCGGGCTCAAGAAGACACACCTGTTGCGGAGCAGAGAAGCTGAAAGGTGGACAAACAGGGCGGGGCCCGGCTCTAGGCCTTCCTCCTAGGCCTGAACAAAAGAACAAAGCCCTCCCAGAGATCGGGGCGGAACAGCCCCCACACTGAAGAAGGCGAGGGGCGCCCTCTTCGAGGACTCCCCAGCTCCCTCCCGCAGAGGCCGCTCCTAGCCTAGAGTGAGAGAGGTGACGTCACGCGGCCGGAGGGCTGCCGGTTGCCATAGTGATACCTGGGCTTCCCTCTAGAGCGATTCCCTCACTCCGATCCCGGGTCCGGAAGCTCTGGGACAATCACCAAACCTAGTGAAGGGAGCCAAAGCAGCTGGACTTTTCCTTCGGCCAACCTCTTTTCATGCCTACAGCCGACTTCAACGGCCACTTCCGGTCGAGCGGAGAGAACCCCACCCCCACTTACTAGCGGTAAACGGCGCTCCGAGGGCATGCAGGACTACGATTCCCAGAATGCTCCACGACGCTAAACTCCATTTCCCAGAGGCCTCAGCCAACGTGTGAGATCTCGTTGAGCGGGATCAAGCAATTCTACCCGCGAATGTTTGTTCGTAAATGTCTCAGGTAAAAGTCTTCGCTAGAGCTGTGGCTCTCAAGGTTTTGTGACCGGACTGATTGTAAGAATACACTTTTATATACAAATATAATTCAGAAACGTAAATAAGCATTTCATAATGCATTACTTGCCCTTATTCCTTGTCCGGCATTGTATTTAGTGTTCTGTTCCTTTGTTTAAAATCTAGTCCTGACCCGTTATATTGTTTTCATGACTCTAAAATAGGTTGCGACCCACGTTTTAAACCGTGAAGTGGTCTTACCATGTTTTGCCCTACGGTAGTGCATTGTATTTGCCTACTTCAACCAGCATGTAGTTGCGAATGGAGCCCAGCGCCAGTCGGTGTGTCCTTGGCAGAAAAGAATCCAACAGAAGTAGGTAGGTTTCTGTATTTTTAAACATGTGGCCCAAGCACTTTACTCCTGTGCGTCTCCGTATTTGTATAGTCGGGCTAAGGTCAAGTCACCCGGTCTGTTAACTGACAAAACACTGAATTTGAAAATTCCAACATTGAGTATATGAAGAACAGTTATAGTCAAAGGAAAAGGAACAATATCTAGAAGCAGATTTCAGAAAAGACCTACTGTGAGAAATAAAAAATTTCAATAAACAATTCTTAGTAGGTTGTAAGAAGACATGGCCTAAATGAAACGAATGAAAGCTGTGAAAAAACAAGTTGAAATAAAAACACTGGATGAAAGGGGTTTAAAACACGTGCAAGCATGTTTAAAATGAAGGAAGATAATTAAAATCATACTGGAGAAGAACAGAATTGATGCTGTGGTAAAGTGAATCAGTTGTATGCAGGATATTCTTTTAAAGCTGTGTGAATCATAAGAAAAACATGAATGAAATAGAAGAAAGTGATGATCTATATAAAGGAGAGAGGATGAAAAGCCAACATGTGTATGATTCCCTATCAGGAAGGAGAGAACACATGAAATCAGCTATCATTTAATAGTTTCTATGTGCCAGGAAGTGTTCTGACTGCTTTATACCTAACATTTAATTCTTAAAATGATCTTTATTAAGTTGTTTATTATTATTTCTTCTTTATTACAGAGGGAACTAAGGCACAGATAAATTGAGTAGCCCGTCCGAGGTGACATAACCAATAAATGAGGAAGCTGAGACTTGAATTTAGTAATTTGGTCCCAAGCTCCCATTTTTAATCTCTAATAAACAATAGGCTCCCTAGTAAAGAGATGAACAATTTCCTAAGTTTAAGAAGAATGCACCTCGTTCATTGCTAGTAAGAGTGCAAAATGGTACAGCTACATTAGAAGACAGTTTAGCAGTTTCTTTCAAAACTAAGCACACTCTTACAACATGATCCAGCAATTGTACTCCTTGGTATTTACCTAAATGCACTGAAAAGTTAGACACACACAAACACCTAATTGCCAAAACTTGGAAGCAACCAAGGTGTTCTTCAATAGGTGAATGGTTAAATAGACTGTGGTATATCCCTGCTGTGTAATATTATTCAGCAATGAAAGGAGTTGGCAAGCTCCGGCAGTTGGTGAAGTACAGGGAAGCCTGGGGTGCTGCAGTTCGTGGGGCCGCAACGAGTCGGACTGAGGGACTGAACTGAACTGAATGAAAGGAAATGAGCAATCAAGCTACCAAAAAAACACGCACATTAAATGCAAGTTGGTGAGTGAAAGAAGTTAAAGCGAAAAGGTTGCATACTGTAGGAGTCCAACTATATAATATTATGGGAAGTTAAAACTATGAAAACAGTAAACATCCATGGTTGCTAGGGGTTTGGAAAGGGAAGGAGGGATGAATGGATGTAGCACAGGGGATTTTTAGGGCAGTGAAATTATTTTGTATGACATTGTGGTGGTGGATGTATCATTGTACATTTGTCAAACTCTCCTATAGAGTGTCAAACAAATACAGAGTGAACCCCTAATATAAACTGTGGTCAATAATAATTTATCAATATTTGCTCATCAGTTGTAGCAAATGTATTGTACTAATGCAAGATGTTAATAGGAAAAATTGGGTAGTGGAGGGGGGCAGTGGTGAGCCCAGATGGGATTTTTCTGTAAACCTAAAATTGTTTTCTTAAGTATATTAATTTTAAAAATATATAATTGTTAAAAGTGTTTCTGGTAAGGTCTCAGCGGGAAATGAGAGACATCTCATTAGAAATTGGAAATTAGAAATTGGATATCTAATTAGAAAAGTGATTCCTGTAAAGTAACAGAACTTGGCTGAATTGTGTTCTTCTGTGGGATGAAAAACAATTTGTAAGCAATAAATTTGAATATTTAGCTGAGCAAATTTCCTAGATAAATGTCAATGTGCTCCCTGGTTTCTCTGTGCTGTTTATAGTACAAAATGTAAGGAAAAAGACAAAAGAGGAAAGAAGTGTTAAGCAGAATAAGCAAAGAGAAACCATTTTATGATGGTTTGGAAAAACTTCAGCTACACCTTCTACAAACGAGGCTTCCAATACAAGTTGAAATATGCATGTGTTGAAAAAATGTATATGTAAAATTTCTGTCCTCAGTGACTTTGCTTCATAGTGTTAGCAACTGGGTGTACATATAAAAAGGTAAGCAACCATTGTAAGCAGCATATAGATATTCCCTGAGTATATAGGCAAAATATTGAGTACCAACCATATGCCAAGCACCCATAAGAAACACTCTCTGCATATAAAGTATAATTTAGTGAATAAAAGCCAAGGTTTATTGAGTCTACTTGGTTACTAGCTATAAATACTTTACTTGAACCAACTCATTTAATTGATTCAGGGTGCCAAACAGAGAAAAGAATGGAAATTCACAGAAAATTCATAGGTTAATAAGAGTTCCAAAGAAAAGCAAGGAGAGATAAGAAAGCCTTCCTCAGTGATCAATGCAAAGAAATAGAGGAAAACAATAGAATGGGGAAGGCTAGAGATCTCTTCAAGAAAATGAGAGATACAAAGGAAACATTTCATGCAAAGATGAGCACAGTAAAGGACAGAAATGGTATGGACCCATCTGAAGCAGAAGATATTAAGAAGAGGTGGCAAGAATACACAGAAGAGCTATACAGAAAAGATCTTCATGACCCAGATAACCACGATGGTGTGATCACTCACCTAGAGTCAGACATCCTGGAAGGCGAAGTCAAGTGGGCATTAGGAAGCATCACTACAAACAAAGCTAGTGGAGGTGATAGAATTCCAGTTGAGCTATTTCAAATCCTAAAAGATGATGCCGTGAAGGTGCTGCACTCAGTATGCCAGCAAATCTGGAAAACTCAGCAGTGGCCACAGGACTGGAAAAGGTCAATTTTCATTTCAATCCCAAAGAAAGGCAATGCCAAAAAATATTCAAACTATCACACAGTTGCACTCAACTCACACACTAGCAAAGTAAAGCTCAAAATTCTCCAAGCCAGACTTCAACAGTATGTGAACTGTGAACTTCCAGATGTTCAAGCTGGATTTAGAAAAGGCAGAGGAACCAGAGATCAAATTGCCAACATCTGCTGGATCATTGAAAAAGCAAGAGAGTTCCAGAAAAACATCTACTTTTGCTTTATTGACTACAGCAAAGCCTTTGACTGTGTGGATCACAACAAACTGTGGAAAATTCTTCAAGAGATGGGAATACCAGACCACCTGACCCGCCTTTTGAGAAATCTGTTAAGAAGCAACAATTAGAACTGGACATGGAACAACAGACTGGTTCCAAATGGGGAAAGGAGTACGTCAAGACTGTATATTGTCCCCCTACTTATTTAACTTATTTGCAGAGTACATCATACAAAATGCTGGGCTGGGTTCAGGATTGCCAGGAGAAATACACAGATGACACCACCCTTATGGCAGAAAGCGAAGAAGAACTAAAGAGCCTCTTAATGCAAGTGAAAGAGGATGATGAAAAAGTTGGCTTAAAACTCAACATTCAGAAAACTAAGATCATGGCATCTGGTCCCATCACTTCATGGCTAAAAGATGGGGGAACAATGGAAACAATGAGAAACTTTATTTTTGGGGGCTCCAAAATCACTGCAGGTGGTGGCTGCAGCCATGAAATTAAGACACTTGCTCCTTGGAAGAAAAGCTATGACAAACCTAGACAGCATATTAAAAAGCAGAGACATTACTTTACCAACAAAGGTCCATCTAGTCAAAGCTGTGGTTTTTCCAGTGGTCATGTATGGATGTGAGAATTGGACTCTAAAGAAAGCTGAGTGCCAAAGAATTGATGCTTTTGAACTGTGGTGTTGGAGAAGACTCTTGAGCATCCCTTAGACTGCAAGGAGATCCAACCAGTCCATCCTAAAGGAAATCAGTCTTGATTATTCATTGGAAGGACTGATGCTGAAGCTGAAACTCCAATACTTTGGCCACCTGATGGGAAGAACAGACTCATTTGAAAAGACCCTAATACTGGGAAAGATTGAAGGCAGGAGGAGAAGGGGATGACAGAGGATGAGATGGCTGGATGGCATCACCAACCTGATAGACATGAGTTTGAGTAAGCTCTGGGAGTTGGTGATGGACAGGAAAGCTTGGCATGCTGCAGTCCATGGGGTCGCAAAGAGCCAGACACAATTGAACTGAACTGAACTGAACTTGCACAGTGGCCAGAATTTTGGTAATAACCAGATTTTTAATTCAAGAAAATGCATAATGAAAATCTTAGTATGTCATAAATAATAAATATTCATGCATAACATACCTTTTACTGGCAGCAAAAATATTACATCATAATAGATGAATTATTTTTCAAAAGATATTTGCCAAAGCTTAATGGATACACCCAAAAAACATATGAAAGCAAAGCACTCAATGCATTTACACCCAGCAAACAGACCCATGTACCCAGCATCCAATTTGAGAGTTAAAATCATTACTCTCCTTGTTAAACTCCTAGTTAAAACTCCTTTCAAGCGTAGTGGGACCTCCCAGTCATGTCCACTCAAGGGTAGTCATTACCCTCATCTCTACTGTACAACATACAGTAATTTCACCTATTCTTAAACTTTAAAAAATTGGAATGCACTATAATATGTGTTCCTTTTTGTCTGACTTTTTCCACTCACTATTAGCTTGTGAAATTTTGTCCATATGGGGTTATGTGTACTTGTAATTCCTTCACTCTCCTTGTGGTGTGATATTACAGTGAAAAAGACTCAATTTGCCTTTTCTACTGTAGATGGACTTTGGGTTGTTTCCAATTTCAGCTTAAAGTAATAACTACACTACTTTTTGTTTCTTACAACTCAACTCTGTCTCTTCCTTTACTGAGATCCATTCTGACATGCTTAAATTTTTTTAAGTCCAGAAAAACAAAGTTGCATCTGTGTCCAATCCTTGTTCCTTGTTATCCTAAATCAACCTGTTGATTAATAATTTTGGTTCAGATGCATCACTAATTACTTCCTGTTTTGCATATGTATTTTTTTAAGCACAAAGGTTTTCTTTGATACCTAACTTCCTTTAAAGCTAGTGTTCCAAATGACTTCAGAGAATATATATACTTGATAAAAATATGTACACCAAATAACATGTTATGTGTAAACTATGGACAGCAATCTTTTTAGCATAATTTTTGTCAAAACTGCTTCATGCCTGTCCCTTCAGAACAGGTTGTCTCCCATAAAACCACTGAACATCTTAGGTCTCTCTGCCTTTACCTCATTCTCTTCTCTTCCTCTCCTCCTTCTCCTTCCTGGTCCCTCCTCCTCACTTCTCTGTTTAGGTGATGTGATTTCTCTGTTTGCGATTGTTTTCCTCTTTTCTTAAATTATTAGTGAAAAACACCAAGAAGTAGACAAAAGCCAATTACAGTGATGTTTGCACTGGACTGGCCCAGGAAAACTCATATTGTCAGCTTTTGACTCAGATGGGAAAACAAGAAGGGGAAAAGAAAACATACTTGCAGGTTAAAGTTTGAGAAAATGAACTCCTATCTTGGTAAAAATCAAACTAAGATCTTCTTTTTAGAAGGTAGCCAGGTTCTAGGGGCGACAGGAACTCACCAACCATCTATAAATTTTATTCTTAACCTGACAAGCGTGGAAGCATATAGTGAAATACAAAGCACGGTACAAACACAATGGGATTGGAGTTCCGTTACGTTTGATGTTGGCTGAGGCACTTAGGGACACAGAACAAGTGGGATGCAAGGAGGCTTTTGTGCATCATTTCCCTCACTCTTTACTTAGCACATAAATCAGGGAACTAAGCCCCACCCTGAAAGCCACTAGCGTTCTCTAAGGGGCCTCAGTGCCTGCAAGGAAGTTCCAAACAAAAGCTACACCTTTTGTTAAATAGCCATTTAACTCCAGACAACTCGAAAAGCTACTGCTGATGCAGTGAGGACTCCCCTTCTAGTGCTCTCTGTCCCGACAGTTGCCCAGAGAATTTGACCTCCATGCCAAACTTGTATTTCACCTGAGGGTTTCTATTCAGTTTGCAAGAGTACGTTTTCTTGCACCAAACTCATTTTTGTTGTTTCCCATGACATCGGCCAGTGAAATTTGTATTTAAGGATTTAAATGGAGAGGCTGCTGCTCGTGTAGTCGTGGCCGAGTGGTTAAGGCGATGGACTAGAAATCCATTGGGGTCTCCCCGCGCAGGTTCGAATCCTGCCGACTACGGTGTGTACTTATAAGTCTGAAGCTTGTTAAAACGAGCTACGTTGTCTGTACCTTTCCAAGGCAATCTTTTTGCTTCGACCCTGCCTTGGAAACTTAAAAATCTCTCAGCAGTCAACGGATACTCTTTTAGCAACTACTTCCAGTGTTGTCCAAATTCAGGTCATGGCCATGCGTGTAGATAGGAATCAGTGCACCAAAAAGGCAGCTATCGAGAGAGAGAGAGCGCGAGAGCGAGCGAGCGTTTTATTTTCCCTTTTTGTCTTTTATTGTAAAGTTCTCACAGAGCACCGTCGCTGGCCGTCCCACTGTGCTGCCAGTTCTGGGAAGTGAGGGAGGAACTGGAATGGACTTAAAGCTAGACATGGATATATTTGGCTCGGACACTGAATCGCACGATGTATAGTTGATAGCAGGAAGCATAGCTTGCACAGTGAATTAATAAAGACAATGGTAAGCAACTGTATGGAGATTCCTCTAGAGTAGCATACTGTCTTTCCACATTAGTGCTGTAGTGTGCATCTCTGCCTGTCCTGATGGAGACTGAGGTTTGATTCTCCTACACATTGGGCATTGTCTCTCTTCTATTAATAATTAACCATCAAGGACTGGAATTCAGTAAGTAATATGAAGAGAGGATGCCCTCTCCACAGTTACCAAGTGATCCAGCCGATTTAGTGACAGATTACATTTTTATTTTATGTAAGTGTATAATATGTAATATTATGAGTATACATGTACTTTAAGATATATATAATTTTAAGAGTGTGTGTGTTTTAAATATATATATGTGTGTGTGTATACTTTTCTCCCTTATATATGATAGAGACAGAAAAGGAAAATACAGTAATACAAATGCTAACATTTGGGGACTGGATTAGTCAGGAATTGTCTGTATTCTTGTAACTTTTCTGTCAATCAGAAATTATTTCAGAATTAAATTATTTTAAAATAAAAAGTTAAAAAAAGACTAATAAAACCATAACTGAAAAATATTTTCATTGACATTTAAAAGCATAGATATACAATTTGAACCATAGATATGACAGAAATAAGAAGTAAATTAATGAATGAGAGTTTAGAACTGATGAAAGAATGCAATGCAAACTGCTGTAGTGAGCAAGGACATTAATAACACATGAGAAGAGCTAAATAGAGAGAGCATACCTAAAACAACATTGTTTAATAATGACTACACTTTACGATGTGAAAATAAGATGATGCTATAATTCAAAACAATAACAATAACTATAACAACAATAACAATAACAAACAACAAATAACAATAACAAACTCCAGCAATAACATGTGTGATGGGAAGGTGTGGCCAAATCCAAAGTATTCTATGTTCGCTTATAATGTTGAATAAGGTTAGAATTAAATGTACACTCAAAACATGATACATATTTGGACCATTGCTGAATACTAGAACACCTGACCTGCCTCTTGAGAAACCTGTATGCAGGTCAGGAAGCAACAGTTAGAACTGAACATGGAACAACAGACTGGTTCCAAATAGGAAAAGGAGTACATCAAGGCTGTATATTGTCACCCTGCTTATTTAACTTATATGCAGAGTACATCATGTGAAATGCTGGGCTGGAAGAAGCACAAGCTGGAATCAAGATTGCCAGGAGAAATATCAATAACCTCAGATATGCAGATGACACCACCCTTATGGCAGAAAGTGAAGAACTAAAAAACCTCTTGATGAAAGTAAAAGAGGAGAGTGAAAAAGTTGACTTAAAGCTCAACATTCAGAAAACTAAGATCATGGCATCTAGTCCCATCATTTCATGGCAAATAGATGGGGAAACAACAGAAACAGTGAGAGACTTTATTTTGGGGGGCTCCAAAATCACTGCAGATCGTGATTGCAGCCATGAAATTAAAAGACACTTACTCCTTGGAAGGAAAGTTATGACCAACCTAGACAACATATTAAAAAGTAGAGACATTACTTTGCCAACAAAGGTCCGTCTAGTCAAGGCTATGGTTTTTCCAGTGGTCATGTATGGATGTGAGAGTTGGACTATAAAGAAAGCTGAGCACTGAAGAATTGATGCTTTTGAACTGTGGTGTTGGAGAAGACTCTAGAGAGTCCCTTGGACTGCAAGGAGATCCAACCAGTCCGTCCTAAAGGAGATCAGTCCTGGGTGTTCATTGGAAGGACTGATGTTGAAGCTGAAACTCCAGTACTTTGGCCACCTGATGCAAAGAGCTGACTCATTTGAAAAGACCCTGATGCTGGGAAAGATTGAGGGCAGGAGGAGAAGGGGACAACGGAGGATGAGATGGCTGGATGGCATCACCAACTCGATGGACATGAATTGGGTAAACTCTGGGAGCTGATGATGAACAGGGAGGCCTGGTGTGCTGCGGTTCATGGGGTCGCAAGGAGTCAGACACGACGGAGCGACTGAACTGAACTTAACTGGATGACTGTTAAAAAATCAGTGAGCCATGATTTCTGTGAGCCATGTTCAAAACCAAGCAGCTTGTGTTTTTTTAATGAAGGAATAGAAAGATATAAGAATAATTTTGAAATTTTAATTTAAAATTAGTTTTTAACATCTTGTCATCAAATTTTGGTAGTCAGATTTAAAAGTTAATATTATTGTGCAGCACTGTCAGACACTAGATTATTTCTTCAGTAATTTTATTGCACAGTTGAGTGGTCAAATTCATTCCTTTTCCCTGTCATTGAATCTCATTTGTCCCTCATTTGTCTATTACTTCTTTTCATCATAGACAAAATATTATTTATTTTTTACAGAGGAAAAAAGATTGATCATAGATAAGACCTATAAAGGCACTGATGAGCAGTCAACACAGGCATGGCTTGAAGGGCCACATCCTTGAAAGAAGGGAAACACATGATGAGTTGTACAAGAGCTTGCCCCTGAGGGACACATTCTGTTTTGCAACATTTTATCAATAGACTAGACTTTAGGTGGAAAAAGCAATTGCACTGAACTGAAGAGACACTCATTAGTGTTTGGCTACCAAAATCTATAGGACCTGCAGGTCAAAATTCAGATGACGAGGGAACCACAGAGAAGGAACTCAAACTTCTACATATAAATTCTCCTTACAGTATTGGCTAATTCCTGAATTGCCAATACACAAGAAAAGTTCCAAAACTCTGTAGGAAAGAGCAGCTGGAAGGCTAAAAATCTGTAGATTCATCACCTGCTTAGTTTTTGAGAAACAGAGGTTAAAGTTCATGCCTCTCCCAGTTAATAAACTCTGTTATTTGAGACCTCAGAAACATATCTTTTAAGCAGTAAGGGACAAACCCAGCTGTAAGGACTAAATGAAGAGTAAGGTCTGTGTCTTCAGAGTAACGAGAAGAGAACCTAACGTAGACCAACCATAATAATGGCTCAGTCTTTGTATATTCCAGAAAGACTACCAGCAAACTCTGAATGTTCAGAAAGAAAGCAATATAGGTCTATATAGCCCATTGATCAAAGAAGAAAGCACAATAGAGATTTTAAAATACTTTGAGCTGAATGAAAATAAAAATATGATACATCATAATTTGTCTGATGTAGCTAAAGCTGTTTTTATAGAGAAATTTTTATCTTTAATTCCATGTATTAGAACAAGGGAAAGGTTGAAAATCAGTGATCTAATTCAAGAAGCTATAAAAACCTGGGAACTTAAATGCAAAAGGTAGAAGGAACTATTAAAATAAGTGCAGAAATCAATGAAAAGCAGATATACATCAGAAGAAATCAGCAAAGCAAAAGGTTGGTTCTTCGAAAAGACTGATAAAATAGATAAACCCAATGAGAATAACCAAGAAAAAAAGAGAGTAAGATAAAACACAAAATGCCACATCAAGAAAGATATAGATGATATTAATATATATCCTAAATATATTTTAAAAACAAGAAGGTATTAGAAACATCTTGATGTCAGTATACATGAAGCATTTGATAAAATGGATATCTTCTTTGAAAAATACCATGTACCACAGGGACACAGAAAGCAACTGGAAATCTGAATTGTCCTATGCCTATTAAAGAAATTAAATCCATAATTTAAAAAGTCACTCATAGAAACCTCCAGGCCTAGGTAGAATCTCTTCTGAATTCTTCTATACAAATAAGAGATAAATATCAATCTTTTAGAAACTCTTTCAGAGGATAGAAAAGATTCTGTATCTTGATTATGGTGATTATTACACAAGTATATACATATGTAGAAATTCATCATACTGTATAGTTAAGACTTGTGGTCTCTTCAGTGTAAAAATTACACTTAAATTTTGAAGATGAGAAAAATTAAGGCAAAGTAAGGATGGTTTAACTCCAGCAAAAGGAGAATTCCTCACTAGCAGATGTATATTACAAGACATAATAACAGGTATTCTTGAGGTTAAAGAAAAATAAAGAATTTGAAAACTGGCATTAATAGGTAAATTAATGTGGTAGCTGGATTCATGATCAATATAAAATATATCAAGTGTATTCATATGTACCAACAACAAACAGTTGGAAATTAAAAGTGGTTTAATTTCAATTTCAATAGCATCAAAAATGACAACTGCTTAGGAGTAAATCAAATAAAAGATGTTCAGATAGCTATACTAAAGTCTTTAATGTATAAGTAAAAATCCAAAGAGAAGAAGTAAAATAATATAAGTACTTTCAATCTAAAAAGAGTCAAAGAAGCAGAAATTAGAGAACAAGACCATACCAGCAAAATTAAAAGAAGAGCAAGATGATAGAGTTAAACTTAACTAAATATTTATCTTGAATATAAGTAGGTTAAATATTTCAGTTAAAAAACAAAGATTGTCATAATGGAAAAAATTATGAATGAAAAAAGTTTACCCCAAACTATATGTTCTCTATAAGACATGCAGTTTGACATATGGGTTTTTAAAAAAGGATTAGAGTAAAAGAATATAAAAGACATACCAGAACAAGTTACCAAAAAAGATAGACCAGAACCATTTTAGTGATAATAATTTGGTATTTGTAGATTCTTAAGAAAATAGCATTAGTAGAAATAATATTTCATAACCTCAAGGTTCAATTTAGTAAGAAGATATAACAATCTTATATTTGTATGCACATAATAACAGCTTTGAAGTAAAGAAAACAAAGGATAGGTAGAGCTAAATGGAGAAATGTAAAAATCCATTATCGTAGTTTAGTATTTTAGCACTTGTATAGAAATAACTGATGGGACAAAGAGACAAAAATTGTCAGGGAATTTTAAATAATGGGATTAATATGATACCCAACTAAAGAATATCTTTCTTGTTGAAGTATGCATGAAATATGTAACAAAATCACCAAATGCTAAGCATAATGCAGCTCTCAATAAATTTCAAAAGATTGAGATCATACAGAATATGTTGTCTGAGCACAGTATAATTAAATAAAAATATCAATAGCATAAATAAATAGAAAATTCTCAAATCTTGCAAAATTAAATAATACAGTGCTAAATAATCCCATGAATCAAATAGATTTTTTAAAACTATAAAATATTTTTAACTAAATGATGAAAATAGGATATATCACAACTGTGACATGAAACTAAAACAGTGCTTAAAGTCTAATTTTTAGCTCCAGATTCACACACTAGGAAGAAGAGAAATTGAAATTTAATGATCTAAGATTTCCTCCTGAGAACCTAGCTAGGTTTTAGAGTTTATTAAACTCTAAAAGTTAGAAGGAAAGAACTAATGAGAATAAAAGTTGTAATCACTGAAAAAGAAGGGAAAAATAGACAAAATCAACAAAGGAAAAATTCACTTTTTAATTAGTAAAATTGTTACCCCAAATCAAGACTGATGTTTTTAAAAAAGAAAAAGTTAACTAGAATAAACAGAGGACAACATTAAAGATCTTACTAATATCAAGATTAGGGTCAGAGGATAAAATGAATAGTTTGGGGGGAAATTTTGTCAATAGAAGATAAAGGCTTCTATATATACACAATTTACAAAGCAAACACAAAAGGAAATGAAAAGTTTAGATAGTCTGAAGTTTGTTAAAGAAATTAAAATCATAATTACCTTTTGTATTAGTTTACTATGGCTGCCATGACAAAATACCAGAGATTTAGTGGCTTAAACAACAGAAATTCATTTTCTCACAGTTCTGGAGGCTGAAAGTCCAAGATCAAGATGTCAACAGGTTGGTTTCTCCTGAGGCCTCTTCCCTAGGCTTGCAGATAGTCACCTTCTCTCTGTGTCTTCACCGGGTCTTTCCTCTGTGCATGCTTATCTGTGGTATCTCTGTATGCCCAAATTTCCTCTTCTTATCAGGATACTGAGGTTAAATTAGTGCCCATTTTAACAGCCTCATTTTAAATTATTAACTTAATTCCCAACTCTGTTTATGAGGCCAGCATAATCTTCATATTAAAATCTGACAAAGGTGTTACTAGAGGAGTTACATGTCAAACTTTGTGATAAACCTTCTAGTGCAAAACCACTAAAGAAAATAATAGCAATCAGATCTAGTAATATATATAGAGAAGAGTCAAAGTAAAAAGGTAATGCTTGTTTTTATAATATGAAATCTGCTTAATATATAAAAAATCGATCACTTTAAATGTATTACAAAATGTAAGAGAAAAAACAAATCATATTAGTAGATGCAAAAAAATTTGAAAAAATTCAATGCCAATCATTAAATTTTTGAGCAGTTTAGAAATAGAAAGGAGATTTCTTAATCTCATAATGCATATATACAAAATCCTACATCTAACATCCTAATTGTGGTAAAAAATTCTTTTAAACTGTATCTTTTTTTCCCCAGTATTTATTTATTTATTTGGCTTGCCAGGTCTTAGTTTCTGCATGCAGGATCTTCGATCTTTGTTGCTGCATACAAGATCTTTAGTTGCAGTGTGTAGTTCCATGACCCTGGGCCCCTTGCATTGGGAACTCAGAGTCTTAGCCACTGGACCACCAGAGAAGTCCCTCTGGTAAATATTTGACACTTTCTCCCAGTTAAGGGCCAGGACAAGCATAACCACTATTACCACTGTTATTCAACATTGTATTGGGCATTCTTAGGCCAGGAAACAAGACAAAGAATTAAAAGATATTTAGATTGATAATGAGTATCTTTCATCAGTTCTATTCAAATAGGACTGTCATCGTTTGCAGATGATATGAATAAGTGCTTGGAAAATCTCCTAAGATCTACAAATTAGTAGAATTAATAAGTAAAAATAGCAAAATTACTAGATACAAAATCCCATATTCAACTATATATTTTCATATATACCAGCAACAATGGACAATTTTTGTCACATAATAGCAAGAAAACTATCAATATCCTAATAATAATTATAATAAATGTAATAAAAATGTGCAAGACTATATTAAAAATTCCAAATCATTGTGCAGAGAATTTTAATAATATCTAAATAAATGAAAAGATATATTCATTGACTGAAAGCCTCAAATTCAATATATTTGAAATAAAATGCTCAAAGAGGACTTCCAATAGAATTGAAAAGCCATTTCTAAAATACATGTACACATAGAAAGGACCTAGAATAGTCAAGGAAATCTTGCAAAGAAAGAACAAATCTGGAGGACTTTTTACTACCACACAACAAGTTTTATTCTGAAGCTGTACTGATTAATAAAATGTGATATTGGTATAAAGATAAAGGGAACAAAATAGATATGCTGATACAAGACCATGTACATTTAACGAAGTGGCACTGCAGTTCAAAGGAGAACATGATAGATTTTTCAAAAGGTGGTACTAGGTCAACTGGATATACAAAGGAAAACAATGTGGACATTGCCTTCTGTAAACTAGCCCCTAAACTAATTGAAGATGGCTTAAAGACCTAAATGTGCAAGGTAAAAATAATAAAATTTACAGAGGAAAACAGACTACTTCATGAACTTTGGGTTGCCAAGAATTTCCTGTTTAAGAGCCACAAAAAGCAATGTTTAGAAGTATATCTGAGAAAGATTTATGTCTAGAATATATACAGAACTCCTTAAAATCGGTGAGAAAAAAGACAATAGGTAATAAATCAGATGTGGGAATCTGGGCAATATCTCTTGGGATGATGACAGATAAACTGGTCACTAACTGTGGGGTCCACTTCAAGGACGGTGTCAATCAGCTTCCTCTCAGTGCAGTACTGGCACATTACTTTTAACTCTCTGGGAAGGGCCTCCATTTTTGACAGAGTTTTCATTTTCAACATCTGTACATGGTATAGTAGATTGCCAGTAATCATCTATTTCCATGTCTTCTAGGTTAACTTTCCTGAACTACAAAGGCTAGACGGTTAAAACTACATGTTCCTAGCTCCCTTGCAGTTAGGTGTGATCTAAGCTTTTTCTCAGAGTTGTCTAAGGTGGAAATAAGACTCCTTCTAGTTTGGTTCTTTTGTGCTAACAAGCATTGTCATGGACACTTTGGGGGTTTCCTCAGAGGAATACAAGGTGAGGGGCCTCGTTTGATTTGCCAATTTGCATCTAGAAGCATGGCATACTCCAAAACTTGCAGTTCTCAAAATGTGGTCCCCAGACCAACACTACCAGCAGCATTTGGCACCTTGCCTAGAAATGTAAATTGCTTTCTGCGTTTCTCTATTTGTTGCCCATTAATCATAGGGCCAAATTAACCACCAGAGTTGTTTACTTTCTGCTATCTGAACCACTCCATTATCTAGCTCACACACATCAAGCCAATAATTTCTCCCGCCCTTCAGTTCAGTTCGTGTCCGACTCTTTGCGACCCCATGTAAGCCTAAGTAAGGGGACGACAGAGGATGAGATGGTTGGATGGCATCACCGACTCGATGGACATGAGTTTGAGCAAGCTCCGGGAGTTGGTGATGGACAGGGAAGCCTGGCGTGCTGCAGTCCATGGGGTCGCAAAGAGTCGGACACGACTGAGCGAATGAACTGAACTGAAGTAAGCCCAGGGCCAGGTATAAGACAACTAGAGACAGGCCCTATGCCCCAAACTCCTCGGATTGAATTTGGCTTCTTTGGACTCCAGGAAGCCCGAACATCCCGGACTGGAAGACTGTTAGGTCCTGACTTCCCCTCGGTATGGGCTAGATTTAATGCCGGTGGTGGCGACTGCAGAAGACTGGAAGAGCCTGACTGGGTGCCTAGAGCAGGCAGCGCCCGGGAGTGTTATCTGAAGTTTGCTGGTAACGCTAATGCTCATGCGGTGAGGGCTCATTCCAGTGTCCGTGATTCCAGGGGGCCTCCGAGAGGTTAGCTTCCTTTCCTAATTCTCGTTTCACATCAGCATTTCCAATAAGCTCACCGAGGACAAGTGTTTGTACCTCTGTGCGTGTATATATATATATATATGTATATGTATATATATATATATATATATATATATAATTTTTTTTTTTAAGCTTGCCACGTGATTCCTGTCACTCCACCCGGACTCAGTAGATGTAGTCGTGGCCGAGTGGTTAAGGCGATGGACTAGAAATCCATTGGGGTCTCCCCGCGCAGGTTCGAATCCTGCCGACTACGAGAGGTTTTTTTTTTTTTTTTTTTTTTTTTTAATTATTATTCCTGAATACTTGTCCAGCTTGGCCGGCCCTCACTCAAAATGCACTTAGCTCCTGTCCTGAGATGACTAAAAAAAAAAAAAAAAAAAAACCCCACAGACAACAAAAAAACTACCACCTCAGATATTCTTGTCCACAGAATTATGCCCTTTTTGAAAGAACTCACACAGAAAAGATACCTCACTTTAAAAGTAAAGGTCTTGAAATCGTGGCTTCCTGCTCCGTTTTCAGGAAGTCGAACCTGAGCTATTCCATAAGATTCTAGTAAGCATCGTCAAACCAGCGAGCAAACCAACATTGTCTTGCTAAATGACTCAGTTCAGGAGTCTGTGATACAGGTGGAACGAGAGGCACTCTTCACCAGTGGTGTGTGCGCTTGTCTGTTACTTACAATACCGGGGCTCCGTTCCCAGACAGGTCATTTTTCAGAATTTTGTGACTCTGACAAACTGTTCTTGTTTTTCCGCTCAAATGTTAAGTTTCTTCTTTTCAAGGCAGCCAAATGTAATGGAAAAGAAGGGAGCAGAGGAAATAATTTGATGAGTCACATAAAAGGAAAATAATAACCTGACAAGGGAGAAACTTGACAGACATGTTCTTAATCAGTTGATCATAGTTAACATTTGGAGTATTAGGACATTTAACATCATGTGCATCTCCACATGATGAAGTGCAGAGGACACAACCTCACTTATGTGTTATTCCTGCTAAAAATACATAATCTGAATTTTAACTCTCAGAAAACATCAGACAAAATCAAATCGAGGGGGCATTGTGGCTCAGCTGGTAAAAGAATCTGCCCGCAATGCGGGAGGCTTGGGTTCGATCTCTGGACTGGGAAGATCCGCTGGGGAAGGAAAAGGCTACCCGCTCCAGTATTCTGGCCTGGAGAACTCTGGGTCGCAAAGAGTCAGACAAGACTGAGCGACGTTCACTTTCTGCAAAATATCTGACCTGATTTTTTTTAAAATGTCAATGAAATGAAAAACAAAGTAAGATTGAGAAACTCAATTCAGATTAAAGGACTAAAGAGACATGTCAACTGAATGCAATGTATTTTCTTTGAAATAAAGTGTTTGCACAGTTGGCAAAGCATTAACAAGGTCTTTAGATTAAACAAGACTTTCAACTTTGATTTTATAATTATTCCGTGGTTAGGAAAGAGAAGGTCCCAGTTTTCAGAAAATGCATAATGAAGTTTTTAAGGGTAA